>NC_072427.2:97035000-99535000 GCF_028878055.3 Symphalangus syndactylus
GAGCATCACTTTCTACCCCAGGAGCATCATCACTTTCTACCCCAGGAGCATCACTTTCTACCCCAGGAGCATCACTTTCTACCCCAGGAGCATCATCACTTTCTACCCCAGGAGCATCACTTTCTACCCCAGGAGCATCACTTTCTACCCCAGGAGCATCACTTTCTACCCCAGGAGCATCACTTTCTACCCCAGGAGCATCACTTTCTACCCCAGGAGCATCACTTTCTACCCCTGGAGCATCACTTTCTACCCCTGGAGCATCACTTTCTACCCCAGGAGCATCACTTTCTACCCCAGGAGCATCACTTTCTACCCCAGGAGCATCACTTTCTACCCCAGGAGCAACACTTTCTACCCCAGGACCATCACTTTCTACACAGGTTTTATTTACACTCTTTTGTTTCTAAGCCACAACCTCTTGAGGGCCAATGCTTGGGACACAGGTATGTTCTCATGAGGCAGAGTCAGTTTATATTCCAGAGGGAGAGGTGGTGAAAACCCTTTTTTTTGTTGTTAAAAAAAATTTCTGAAAGCCAGATACTAAATTATGCAAATCCCTCAATTTTATTCTTTGAAAAGCCTGGTTTTCTTTTTCTAAATTTTTGTCTATTTGGTTGGGGATTGGGAGGTATATTGAAGGTTGACAATGAGGAATAGAAAATCAGAGGAGAACCGAAACTCAAAATAATGCAAGTTCCTTTTCCTGGTGGGGCCCAAGTTTAAGTTAGATTGAGCTAACCTTGGGGGATTTGGCTAGTAACACTAGCAAACCCAAGTCATCCATGGAGAGAAGGGACGGAAAAATGCACTCTGTTACAACAAATTAGGATTGATGTGTGTTCCAGTTTCTTAATCTTTGATATGGGGCTTCTTTTGTCTTCAGCCTGATGCTAAATTGGGCTTTTCATCCAATTTTACTTTTATCTAATTAATTACTTAAAATGCCAGTGTGCCAGAAATCTAAAATTTCCATGTCATTTTATGTTCACTAATAACAAAACAAATCAAAACTATGTGCTCTGTGTCTACTAGTGTTTTCAAACCACCAGTTCTCTTAAGTAAATGCTACAAGAAATGAAAAAATTCTGGAAAAGAGCCAAAGATGTGAGCAGAAAAGCCCCATTATAAAAATAGCCTATTGGCCAGGTGTGGTGGCTCATGCCTGTAATCCCAGCACTTTGGAAGGCTGAGGTGAATGGATTGCTTGAGCCTAGGAGTTTGAAACCAGACTGGGAAACATGGTGAAACCCTATCTCTAGAAAAAAATACAAAATTTAGCCAGGCGTGGTGGCGCAAGCCCGCAGTCCCAGCTACTTGGGGGGCTGAGGTGGGACGATCATCTGGGCCTGGGGAGGTGGAGGCTGCAGTGAGCTGAGATTGCACCACTGTACTCCAGCCTGGGCGACAGAGCAAGACCCTGTCTCAAAAAAAAAAAAAAAAAAAAAAGCCTATAGTTTTACACCTACAGCAGCCCATTAGCTGCCTTGGAAATACAGACTTTTCCTCATGGAATTTGGTTATTTTTCTCTTATTTTGATGAAAACTAAAATGAATCAAAGGGTAATTTTGGGAGAGTTTTGAGGTCATAAAAATCTATTTGCACTTTGAAAATTCCAGGTACAGTACATCATTACCTATAAATTGCAGGGAGCTCCAAGAGACAGGTGGGGAAGAATGTATGAACAGAACTGACTGCTGTTGAATTTAAGATGGTATTATGTTGGTGCAAAAGTAACTAGTTTTTGCCATTACATTTTTTTTGAAAATGACAAAAACTGCAATTAGTTTTGCACAACCTAATATTTAATTATTTCCTGCCTAAAAATGGGGACATAAATGAAATATTCATTGATTTTTAATTCTGTACTGCCTTTTTGTTAATCACAGTTCTTTCTATTGCTTTGAGAGAGTGGATCAAAGTTGCCTGGAATTAGTGTTTGGAAGTCAATATTCTAAAGCTCAAAAATACATTGTTTTCTTCCCCTCCTCCCTCACTCTGAAAATGGTTTAGAATAAAGGTTCCTGACTGCAATAGTGATTTGTGGTTAATATCATTAGACTTCTGGTTTGGATTAATGCTGCTAATTAGTTTCTGTCCTTGACTTTTTCCAATTAAAGCCTAGAGGCCTTGGTGCTAAACACCTGGGCAGATTACCTAATTAGATGAAAGAAACATACATAGTCGTTCACAGGTAATTATTCTAACTTTCACTGCTTGTTGAATACTAAACATGTGATAAAAATGGTGTTCTTTCTACCCTGTGAACGGCAAAATATCAGATCCCTGGCACAGAAGTTGGTACTGGCACTGTCTTCTAAATAGACAGCGTTGAATCCCTTTTTAATGTGAATACATGCAGAAAGTGACAGATTTGGTTTTTTCCTCCTAGATGTAGGAGAAAACACACACGCTAGTTGCTCCTCTGCTGTCTCCCATATGTTCTTTTGAGAAGGATGTTCCCTTTGATAAGCCAAGTAGAACTTGGACTGTCTTTGGGGCGCCATGCTCTTGGGCATTCATTTATATATTCATATATATATAAATATATATAATATATGAATATATTATATTCAGTCAATGAATATTTCATTTATGTCCCCATTTTTAGGCAGGAAATAATTAAACATTAGGTTGGTGCAAAACTAATTGCAGTTTTTGTCATTAAAAAAATGTAATGGCAAAAACTACAGTTACTTTTGCACCAACATAATACCATCTTAAGTTCAACAGCAGTCAGTTCTGTTCATACGTTCTTCCCCACCTGTCTCCTGGAGCGCCCTGCAATTGTTTGTCCCAGTGCTAGACGTTGTCAGGGTGGTCTCCTGAAGATGGGGCATCTTCTCTTCTTTAGAATTCAGAATTGAAAGCCCAACCTCTGTGTCTGTGTTCTTACAAAATGAAAAGAATGAAAATCTCTGAGATCCTTTCAGCCATGAGCCTGGCTGCATGGATCACTCTCGGCTCACCCAGCACGGGAAGAGTCAGGCCCAGGTGGAGCTGAACAGGAGGTGCTTGCACTGAATCCACCTGGGACCTGGAGAATATTTTACCCTTTGGGGGACACACTGGAAGGTTGTGACAATGGTCTCAGCCAGTCTGTGTAACCTCAATTGCTGTAGACCAGCCCAAGGGCTGGTCCTTCCCCACTGGCCCTTCCCTAAGCATGTCCTGTCCTTCCCCACTTTGGTCTTGGCTCTTACTAATTCTCTCTCAGTCCCATCTTCTGTTACATCTTCATCTCTTGAAGTCCTCTCTCTCCTTTGAGGCCCAACCCCTGTGGCATCCCTTCTCCAAAGCCTTTCCTAGAATTCCCCATTGGTTTCATTTCTTTCCCTTTCCTTGAAGCCCGTTAGCTTTGTGCACCTCTCTCACAAGCCTTATGGTGTCTACTTTGTATTAATGTTATTTGAGGTCCTATCTTAGCTCTCTGGTGATATTATCGGCCACTTCATTCATTTGCTCAGCAAGCATTCACTGAGCATGTGATACGTGCTTGACACATCTAGCCTGACATATCAGCGCCTACTCTTCTAGGTGCTGAAGATTCAGTGACAGCAGAACACACTTCCTTTCTGCATCGAGCTTACAACCCAACAGGAAGGAGAGCAGACCAAAAACAAGAGAGCAAATCAATACATGCGATAAGGTCATGTAGTGATAACAGCTGCTAGAACGAAAGCATGTACTAGATAGGAAGTGATGGGGGGCCCGAGGTAGAGAATAATGCATACTCATTAGCCCAGCACTGTTCTCATCATCTGTATCTATTAATTTGTCTAATTCTCACCACCACTCCATGCATACAGTACCCCTACTGATCCCACTTCAGAAAGTAGTTGAGTCCCAGAGTGGTTAGGACACTTGCCCAAGCACACACACCTGGTCAATAGCAGAGCTGTGCCTTCCTCTGAGCCCCTGCTTGCAGCCAGCACACGCACTCTGAGATCGCCTGGTCACCCTTTGTTCCTCTCATCATGGCCACAACAGTGGCAACATAGCAGAAGTTCTAGCACTGACTGTGGGGTCTGGCAACCATAGGATGAACTGTAAGGGCCTCAGAGCATCCCTGGGACCCTGGCTGCAGAGCTCCTATGGCACAATTTAGGTGGTGCTCGTGGCTGCAGAGTTGCTGTTCTGGTTATCTATTACCATGTAAGCAATCACCCCAAAACTTAGGGGCTTAAACCAGGATCAACATTCGTTTTGCTTTTGAAAGTACAATTTGTGCAGGGTTTGGCAGGGACAATCATTTCTGCTTCACTCACCGTTGGTTGAGTGGCTTGAAAGCTGGGGGCTAGGATCGTCTGAGGCCTGCTTGCTCATGTGGTGGCGGTTGATACTGGCTCTTGGCTGCAACCTTAGCTGGGGCCATGGCCAGACACCTCGACGTGGTTTTCCCATGGGACTGCCTGGCTTCCTCACAACATGGAGGCGAGGTCCCAAGGGAGAATATTGAGAGAGGGAAGGAAGGAGAGAGGGAGAGAGAGAGACAGAAGAGAGAGACAGAGAGACACATGCAGAGAGAGGGAGACAGAGACAGATAGATATACAGACAGAGAGAAGGAGAGAGAAAAAGAGAGAAAGAGAAGTCAGGCGAAAGTTGTATCACCTGGAAATGATAGAGCATCTCTACTGCCACGTGCTATTCATTAAGAGAGAGTCACTAAGGCTAGCCCATATTCAAGGAGGGGTGGTGATTAGACTCCTCCTTCCATGAGGGGACTGTCTAAGAAGTTTTGCTTATGTTTTAGAACCAGTACAGTGGCACACTCAGTTCCTCACCTTTCCCAGAGCTTCTATGAGCTGACTAATACTTAAAAAATAAATTGCTCTTAGGTTTCAGATATATGGAGTCTGAAGTGGTTTCTATTATCTTTTTTTTTTTTTTTTTTTTTGAGACTAGTCTCACTCTGTAACGCAGGCTGGAGTGCAGTGGCATGATCTCGGCTCACTGCAACCTCCGCCTCTTGGGTTCAAGTGATTCTCATGCCTCAGCCACCCGAATAGCTGAGACTACAGGTGCGCACTACACGCCTGGCTAATTTATTTTTATTTTTATTTTTAGTAGAGATGGGGTTTCGCCATGTTGGCCAAGCTGGTCTCGAACTCCTGGCCTCAAGAGATCCACCCACCTTGGCCTTCCAAAGTGCTGGGATTACTCTATTGTCTTATATGAAGAAGTAAGGGTGGGGTCAGGCTGCCCACTCACGTCTGTCTGATTCCAAAATCTGTTCTCCAAATCCTACCTTACTTGTCTCCTGGAGGGCACAAGAATAGAGCTCTCATGGCTGATGCATTCATTCATGCAACCAACAAAAGCTCAAATGTGTAGCGAGCATTTCCCATTCGTTGGGGCCTGAGGATGCAACAGCAGACACACCTCTCTGTGTGACATTTACAGCCTGGTGAGAAGTACCACAGGCAGAAAGGCTGTTACCATGCAGGGTGATGAGAACTGAAATAAGGACATGTCGGGATCACAGGAAGTGCACCTAACTCACGGGAGTCAGGAGATTGGGAAGGTGTCCCAGGGAAGTGACATCAACTCTGGGGCTTGAAGAGTGGGTTTGAATGAATTAGGCCAGTGGTGGTGGTGGAAGAATGTTCCAGCTGAGAGAGCAGGATGTGCAAAGGCCCTGAGCCTGCTCCATTACAGGTGTGAGTGAGTTGTGTCTGGCTGGGACACTGTGGGTGGAGCAAGAGGGAGACAGAGACACGAGGCTGAAGAGGTGCGTTGAGGAGAGGTCATGTAGGGCCTTTGGTAGCCTTGTCACCTAATTAAGGACAACCACAATATTGGACATTGGACCTACTTGAGGGTAGAGGTGGAATAATTTGGTAAGGGCAGGGGCTCACATTTAAACTCTGAGCATCCAAATAATTACATCAGAATATCATCCAGAAACTGCCTTTACTGATACCCATCTGTTCATTTCACAAATATTTATCGAGCGCCAACTACATTCCAGGCAAATCCTAGCAGAATCTGATGAAAAGGACAGATAGTATGGTAGTATTTATTTTTCTGTGACCTGTAAGGAGAATGTTGCTGGCTTCACAGTCAAGCTGTGGTCAGGAGACGATGCCAAATTAATGCCAGCAGTGCAGTGAAAAGTACTAGCTGACCTGAGACACAGACGTGGTACCCTCCAGCTAGTCAGGGAACTTAACCTTGGCTATGAATGGGCAAAACCAACTGGCTGTCTTCCTGTCATGGAAACACAAAAGCAACAGGCTTTCTTTTTACCAGACGGGAGCAACAAACAAGTGTCCCATTGGCTTTTTGGATTGATAGTTTGGCAGGAGTAGACGGAGATGAAATCTCTGCTTGATTGAAGCCATGTGAGAAACGGAGAGGGGCTAATGATGCATGTGGACCTGTAGCCAGACCACCTCTGATGGTGGTTTCCAGACTCCATCCATTCAGTGTTAGGGACGTCTATAGGTTACCTCATGCAGGGAGCTGTAGGGGAGAACTGGGCCACTCAACCCTGGTTTGCACAGTTGTTTGTATTGATTCCGCATCAACAGTTTCAGAAATAAGTTAAAATTTAAAACTCATGCTCTAAAGTTTCATTGATCTAGATCAACACGGCAAGTGACTCTGTTCCAATGCTTGAGGACAAGGCAAGTGGGTGGGAGAGTGAGAGGCTGAGAAACTTGGGCATCTGCACTACACAGGAGATGATGTCCTTGTGTTTCAACTTGTGACCCACCTGAGACTCCACTGTGATCACTTCCAGTGAATACAAAGTAGATCATTAACCTGTGACCCGAATGACACAGTGTAAAGGCGTCATCAAAATAGGCAATGGATGTGAAATAAGATTGATGGCCTACATAAAGGTCAGTGCTGTTATGATCTCTTCATATTTAGCCAATCATCAGAGGATTTGAAGGGATAAGGTGGAATGCAGAAGTACATAGATTCGCTTTACTGGTTTCAAGAGACTGGATATATTTCATGATTAAGCCTTATGATCTTTGTTGAAGAAGCCTGACTTCGGAGACTGTAAATGAGATAGCCAAGAAGCAAGCTGACATTTACAGATTACAAGATTTTGGTTGGGTGCAGCGGCTCATGCCTATAATCCCATCACTTTGGGAGGCCGAGGTGGAAGGATTGCTTGAGCCCAGGAGTTCAAGACCAGCCTGGGCAACACAGGGAGACCTCATCTCTACAAAAAAAAAAAAAAAAAAAATTAACCAGGTCTGGTGGTGTGCTCCTGTGATCCTAGCTACTTGGGAGACTGAGGTGGGAGGATTGCTTAAGCTGCTTCGGCCTCCGAAAGTACTGGGGTTACAGGTGTGAGCCACCATGCCTGGCCCATTTATCCCTTTCCAATATGCTGAAGTATCTTAAAGTAAGTCCCCAAAATCATGTCATTAAATCTCTACACACTTCAGTACATATTAATAGCTCTGAAAATGGTACTATTTTCTTATGTAACCATAATACAGTTATTTTGCCTCTCAAAGTACACACTATTTCTTTGGTAATATACTAGATGTAATATTCAGTCCATAATAAAATTTACTTACTTGACTCCAAAGTGTCTCTTTATTGTTGGTTGGCACAAATCAGGATTTGAGCAGGTTCTCCCCGTGACATTTTGTTGTTACATCTTGTAAGTGTTATTAAATCTACCGCAGTCTCCATTATTTTCTCTTTAATCCCACTTCCCTTGGTTTGTTGCAGAGACCAGGTCGATTGTCCTGGAGAATGTTCCACATTCAGCATTTGTCTGCATGCTTCCTTATGGTGTCATGCTCTTGTCCCTGTATTTCAGGTGAGTGGAAGTTAGCTGGAGAAGTTTGATTAAATTCAGGATCAACTTTTTGTGATAAGAGTATTTGCTAGCTGGTGCTATGTGCATTTGCATGGCATCAGGAGGCACATGATATCTAGTTGAAAACAGGACTTTGGATTTTACAAGCTATGCTTTGGTAAGGAAAGGAACACATTTAAAGGTAAGAAAGTGATAAGTGTTATGGGGTAAAATGCTGCAGGGTAGGGGGCTGGGATTGCTGGGCAGAAGATGTTACAATTTTGAATAGGGAAGTTGAGGCAGATCTCACTGAGAAGGTGTAATAGGCCACTCTTGTACTGCTATAAAGAAACACCTGAGACTGGGTAATTTATAAATAAAAGAGGTTTAATTGGCTCACCGTTCTACAGGCTGTGCCAGAAGCATGGCGACTTCTGTTTCTGGGGAGGCCTCAGGAAACTTACAATCATGGTGGGAAGAGAAGGGGAAGCAGGCACATCTTACAGCTGGAGCAGGAGGAAGAGAGAGGGAAGGAGGGACTATACAGTTTTTTTTTTTTTTTTTTTTTTTGATACAGAGTCTGGCTCTGTCACCCAGGCTGAAGTGCAGTGGCGCGATCTGGGCTCACTGCAAGCTCCACCTCCCAGGTTCACGCCATTCTTCTGCCTCAGCCTCTCCGAGTAGCTGGGACTACAGGCGCCCGCCACCATGCCTGGCTAATTTTTTTGTATTTTTAATAGAGACGGGGTTTCACTGTGGTCTCGATCTCCTGACCTCATGATCCGCCCGCCTTGGCATCCCAAAGTGCTGGGGTTACAAGCGTGAGCCACCACACCCGGCGGGACTACACAGTTTTAAACAACCAGATCTCACAAGAACTCACTCGCCATCAACACAGTACCAAGTGGGGAAATCCACCCCCATGATCTAATCATCTTCCACCAGGCCCCACCTTCCCAACACTGGGAATTACAAACTGACATGAGATTTGGGCAGGGACACAGATCCAAATCATGTCCAAAGGTGATGTCTGAGCGAAGACATGGGGGAGCCGAGGGAGTGAGCCAGGAGGATATCTGGGGATTCATGTTCCAGGGAGAGGACAGAGTTAATGCAAAGGCCCTGCATATTTGGGGAACACAGAATGGGGAGTGGGGCTGGCATGCATGGAATGGAGCAGCTAGAGGGGAAGTTGAGCTGAAGGTCCCAGAAGGATGGACAGGGGTAGATGGTGTAGGGCCTCGGAGCATCGTAGACTTTGACTTTGACTCTGAATGCTATAGAGGAGCCCCTGGAGGGTTCAGGGTTCAGAGCAGGGAGCTGACTTGATCTGACTTGGGTTTTTAAGGAGCTGTTTGACTGCTGTGCAAAGAAGAGATTGTGTAGGGCTGGGAGACAGAGCGAGGCGACTGTGAGAATCCAGGCAGCACACGATGGGGGACCTGCCGGAGGTGCTGGCAATGGAGGTGTGAGAAGCAGTCATATTCTGGATATATTTAGAAGTTTAGGAATTGCTGACAGATTGGATGTGAGGTGAAAGGGAGGGAGAGTGGAGTTAAAGATGCCTCCAAGGTTTTAGCCTGAGCCACAGCTGCCGATCAGTGAGGTGGGAAAGACTACACTGACATTTTAGGTACCATCTGCTAGTTCTGCAATGTCACGACCTGCTTGGTCGTCCGCAGGTGGGTTTATTGCTTTTCATTTCTACCAAAAACGTCCTGTCCATTCCAGCCTTTGGCAGAACTTCTCACTGAGAGCCCTGGCTCTAATCCTACTGGAAAATCAGCTACTTTTTTTTTTTCCTTCCAGCTTTACTGAGGTATAATTGACAAATAAAAATTGTATATATTTAAGATGTACAACATGATGTTTTGATATATGTATATATCATGAAATGATTACCACAATCCAGCTAATTAGCATATACATCACTCATATGGTTACTTTTTGTGTGTGTGGTGAGAAACTGAAGATATTAAGTGTTCTACTCTCTTAGCAATTTCAGGTATATAACACATTATTGTTAATTATAGTCACCACGCTGTGTGTTAGGTCTCTGGAACTTGCTCATCTTGTACTTGCAAGGCTGTGCTCTTCAACCAACATCTCCCCATTTCCCCCCGAGTCCTAGGAACCACCATTCTATTCTGCTTCTATGTATTTGACTGTTTTAGATTCCATATATAAGTAATATCATGCAGTATTTTTCTTTCAGTGTCTGGCTTATGTCATTGAGCACCAGGTCCTCCAGGTTCATCCAAGTTGTCATAAATGGCAGCATCTCCTTTTTGAAGGCTGAATGATATTCTGTTGCAATTTATGGAAAACAGTATGCACGTTCCTCAAGAAATTAAAGAAAGAACTACCACATGGTCCCGCAGTCTCTCTTCTGGTATATATACCCAAAGGAAATGAAATCAGTGCCTCAAAGAGATATCTACACTCATATTCATTGCAGTATAACTCACAATTGCCCAGACATGGAGATAATCAGCCGCTTTCCGTAAGATTAATGTTTGGTTTGTCCATGGAGATCTCCCTCAGGGATCATTCATTTTGAGTGCTTGTTTAGGAGATGGAGAAAGTGTTTTTGGAAAAGGGTGGAAGATGAAAAACATTCTCAAATATATGACTAGATAGAGATTCTTTCAGAATGGATGCTGGGTAAACCACTATTTATATTCATAAGCTTTCAGTACAGTCGATGGCTGGTAATTGGGAGATGGGAGGGGTTTCTCAATGGATGGATGACCTTGGTTACATCACATGACCTTCCCAGGCATCAGTTTCTATCACCTTAAAGTGGAAATCATACAGCAGTTATCTGGGAGAGCAGAGATAAGGATTACATGAGATAACCCATATTTGTACTCAATAAATGGTTATTATAATTGGCAAAATAAGGATATTATTTTATGTGACTTTTCCCAACTTTCCCCCAAAAAATGGCTGCTCCCATATATGTATATGAGTATATCCATACATGTATACACACACACACACACACACACACACACACACACACACACACACATATACATGTAACCTTGAGGTAGGTTCTGGCTCTGTTGCCCAGGCTAGGGTGTAGTGGCATGATCTCAGCTCACTGAAGCCTCTGCCTCCTGGGTTTAAGTGATCCTCCCACCTTAGCCTCCTGAGTAGCTGGGACTACGGGTGCACACCACCATGCCTGACTAATTTTTGTATTATTTTAGGAAGAGATGGGGTCTTGCCATGTTGCCCAGGCTGGTCTCTAATTCCTGGGCTCGAGTGATCCTCCCACCTCCACCTCCCAAAGAGCTGGGATTACAGGTATGAGCCACCTCACCCAGCCTAGACATATGTATTTTTTAATGTGTGTTTTTTAAACTACTTTTAATTTTAGGTCCATCCTTTAGAGTTGAGCTCTCTCTTCTTAAATCACTTCTGTTTCAGTGATTTAAAAAAATACTAACATGCTATTTTTACCTTAATTCCAGCCTCTCCCACTCCAAACATATTATACTCATTGCATTGCATTTCCAACGTCATTTTGGAATGCCTCTGGAAATACAGCCTCATCATTTGCAGAATGGCTTTGCTTGCTTGCTCAAAGGCCAGGCTAAAGATGGGTTATGTGACATTGCAGTGCATTTCCTGAAAATCCATGGATGATCTCTGACAGGACAACTTGATCTTTCCGATAGCATTTGGAAGCCCATTAAAATGTTCAAGCATGCTGGTTTATTCTACTGTTCAGATGAAATGACATTTATTTGAATATTATTTAGTAAATATTTAGAGACTTAGTTGTCTTTTGAAATTAGAATTGAAGTTTAAATTTCTAGGTACTTTAAATTGCTTTTACAACTGAATTTCTAAATGGCATAGGAAAGACAGAATAAAAACCTTAACAAGTGGCCAAAACTGAAAGCATCCTACAAAGCCAAACATGGAAGATGCTTTTTTTTTGAGATGAAGTCTTGCTCTGTTGCCAGGCTGGAGTGCAGTGGCGCGATCTCAGCTCACTGCAACCTCTGCCTCCCGGTTTCAAGTGATTCCCCTGCCTCAGCCTCTGGAGTAGCTGGGACTACAGGCGTGCGCCACCATACCCGGCTAATTTTTTTCTGTTTTAGTAGAGATGGTGTTTCACCATGTTGGCCAGGATGGTCTTGATCCCCTGACCTCGTGATCTGCCTGCCTTGGCCTCCCAAAGTGCTGGTATTGCAGGCGTGAGCCACCTCGCCCGGCCAGAAGATTTTTTTTTTTTTTTTTAACAAGAAAACAGCATCATCAAAAGTAAGGGCATATACATTTGCCCCCTCTGCCTCACATTTTGTGCGAGACTACTTGAAGTAATGGAATTTTCCTAGAAATTTCTTGTTAATGTCTTTGCTTACATTCTGAAAGTGTTCCCAAGAACCAGTGAAATACTGTTAGGATTGTTGACTAGTTTTTTTCTTTGTAATCAATTTCTATTGAAGAAGAGTAATTGAATTAGTGGGGTAATTTACTATCACTCACTTTTGGCAGCCTTGAGTGTATATTTGCAGAACCACAAGATAACGGCAAAGAAAGTCCTTGGACACAGGCTCTGTGAGCATCAAACCTCTCCAACCGGACCCATGGGAGCTGCGGTGAGCATATATGTCCTAAAGTGATATGGCACCAACCTTGTGAATTGTTTGCTTATGTTTTTCTAACATTTCTACTGCTTAGTTTCGATTACATTTTTCCTAGCATGGAGTAATAAAAACTTTTTATAATGGAGAATTTCAAGCATATTTTTGAAAATTAATTTCAAAAGTAGACCGTGTAGTTTTATGAATTTCTATGTCCCCACTAGCCAGCTCCAACAATTATTCCCACATAGCCAGTCTTGTCTCATCTATAATCCCAGTCTGCTAAGGTATTTTGAAGCAAATCCAGACTTTATATTATTCTATCCATAAGTATCTTACAAGATAAATGAAAAGGACTTTTAAAAAACAATAACAATACAGAACAAAGGACATTTATTTTGGATCCTGGCTTGTGGAAGGGAGATAATTCCAGAATTATTTTGTCACTATTGACTTGCTACCTGGGTCGTGCTTGCCCCATTCAACAAAAGAGTGTACATTAGCTATTCTGTTTCTATGCTCTGGGCCTGTATTTTGAAAAGAGGGTTTATGTATTCAACAAATATTTGCTAATTCCTACTACAAGCCAGGACTGTGCTATGCACTGGGGATTCAGAGATAAAACACCTCAAACTGGGAGAGAATCAGAAGAATCAGTCTCAATACAAACATAAATATAAATATAGCCCGATCCACTTTATGGCAGTGGTATGTACAGGTTGTTTTGTGTCTGAGATGTATTTCTTTCTCTTGCTCACAATTTAAAAAGGCACCTCGATTGTGATTACATTTCAAGTGTTGATTAGGAATCAATTTAGGCTATATAATATGTAGCCCATTTTAGGTATCTAAGGTTTATCAGAAATTAACTCATTAACTAAAGATGCCTTTATCATCGCCTGCAACTCCAGTGAACCAGTTTGAATTGGTTCCCTTCAATTTCCTCCCCAACTCTGCACTCATTGCTCTGATTTGGTAGTGGAAACACATCAAATGAGTTCTGTTCTTGCAGGTGAGGGAGGGACAAGAGAGGGGACACAAGATGAAAGGCAGGGAGGAGGACAGTCTCCCAATCGCAACCTCTGGGAGTTTCATGCTTATCATCTGGGGTCCAGTTGGCCTGAGGCCGGTGGGCGGTGGCAGCGGCCTCCTTGGGGCAGGGGTTCCTCACTCTTTTCCCTCCTCTCTTTTTCCTCCATTTGTCTCCTTGGGTCCCTGGCACCTGCTGAGTGAGAAGCCCGGATCTGTTTTAGAAACTGCTGCTCTCTGGCCCAAGAAGCGCAGCGGCCTCTGGATTAGGGAATGGAGGGATGGCTGTTCCCGGGATCGCCCCTCTCCCTCTGCCCGTGTGCAGCCTTGTGTGCTCAACCCTCCACCCCAGGGGCCCTGAGACTACTGTCATGAGGCCCAGGCCCTGAGCTTCAGAGCTGGTTAATTAGCGCTGGAGCCCAGGAAGCCCCATCTGTTCCCAGCACTTGTGTTGCTCTGATCTCTCCATTTCCCTGACTCCCAGGCCAGGGAGAGTTTTCGCCCTCCTACCCTGCAATCCCTGGAGATGCGCTCCCCCCAACCCCAGCCCAAAGTGCCTTTTCATGGGGCTGTAAGGCAGCTGTCACGAGGTAAATCCCACTCTTCACCCCGCCAGCAGGACAGGTAGGGACAGGTGGGAGTGATATTGGAGGAAGCAGCTCCCGCTGGTGACTGCCGGACCCTCTCCTCGCTGGCCACAGACCCTGGGACCACTTCCCTACTTGATCCAGAGCAGGCCCAGCCCCCCTCCACAGGGACCTTTATATGGGGATCCTGGAATTTTAGTTGGGTTCCCCTAAATGCAGACCCTGACACAAGGTCTTGGGCAGAGGAGGTTTATCTGAAGGGACTCCAGGAAGCAGGAGTGAGGGAGAAGGAAGCAGGAAACAGAAGTAAAGGTCACTACTGAGATTGCTGCTGGAGGCAACAGGGGTCTTGCAGGTGAGAAAAATGTCCTTACGAGAGAAGCTGCCTTGGTGGGTTTGGAATGTGTGAAGAATTGGCAGGCGTGCTCATCATCAACTAAGTGGACAGGTGAAAGCTGGAGGGGCTCTGCAGAAGCCCTGAGTTGCACTAAAATCTGTACTAATCCAAATAGTGGGTCTAGATTCCCTCTCCTACTCAAAATGACTTAAACTCCTCCGATTTAGCAAATACTGGTTGAACATCTACTGTATTTAATGGACTGTAAGAGATCATTGACTGTAAGGCATGCCGTTATTTTAAGAGGCTCTAAGAAAAGAGCTTCCAACTCAGCTATGACACTCTACGAAACGTAAGACTTTCCTAGGTCAGAAGCACAGAAGTGTAAAAAGAATGTTGGTCTCGGGATAGGTACCATGTGCACTGTAGCTTGATGGGCATAGTGGGGCATTGTGACATAGAAACTGCCCTTGTTCCCAGCAGAGGAGAAAAAGCGTGTAAAGCAATGGCAGTGATAACAAGCAAAAACAGGACGGGGAGAAAGCCAAGAGTCTTCAGACCACAAGAGAAGGAGAGATTAATTCTGGTAGGGAGGTATCAAGGAGGCCTTCCTGGATGAGGGGGTGGCATCTGAGCTGGGCTCAGGAAAAGGTGGGGCTTGAACTATTGGGGATGAAGGGAAAGGCATTCCCGGCAAGTGGAAACAGCACAGGCAAAGGCTCTGAGAGGTCCTAGAAATAAAGTTATTGCACTTTTGGGGGGTTGTAAGATTTATGGGTGAGGATAAGGAAAAAGTAGAGAATTAGAAAAGCAATGAACTTACCCTTTTACCCAGAAATCCCCCCTCCTAAGTGCATGGCCAAGAGAAATTTGCCCTCAAGTGCACCTTTTCCCTTTAGGAAAATCCACCTGGATGGACAGCAGCAGAGGGAGGAGGAGGCAGGACAGACCAGAAGAGACACAATGAGGTTCTGAACCTAGATGGTGGCCAAGGGAGCAGAGGAGGGCAGGCGAATGGCGCTGTAGGGGATACTGTAGCAGGAGGGTTGACTGGACTCAGCAACTGGGGAGGGAGTAGGCAAAAAGAGAGCCTGGGAACTTAGGACAAGAAGCAGGGTATTTTTTTTTTTTCAAGGGAGGGGTAAGCAACAATGAATTACTTGTTCTTACACATGGAACTCTCCAGGGCACTACACCTGCATTTAAATCACTTGGCGCCTGGGACATGGCTCTCCTCCCATTTCTCTTTCTGTCTACTCCCTCTTCATTTGTCCTCTGCCCTCTTGGTATGACAGTTCCTTGGGGCCCTGTCTCCAGGTCAGGAGGCCCTTGCCCTGCAATCACCCTTCCTGGGAGCCTTCACTTCACCTGTGATCTCAAGACCTCTCCCTCCTGCCTGACTCGCACCGAGCTTTTGGAACATTTTCCCTTGAGGGTCACAGTCCATTCGATGAGGCATTTTCCCCATGAAATCCCTTATCTTTGGGAATCTCTTCTTTTCCTTGTGCTCCCTATATGGGTGGATGGAGAACCACTCTCCACGTGGTTACTCGGTCCAGAAGGGCGGCTGTCTGTCCAAATGTGCCTCTTCCTTTCACTTCCTCTATCCAACCAGCTTCTTCTGCCCACCTCCCTTTCATGCTCCTTTCACACGCTCTTGGCTCATCGTTTTTTTCTTTAATTTTTTAGAGACAGGGTCTCGCTCTATCACTCAGG
Organism: Symphalangus syndactylus; assembly: GCF_028878055.3. Taxonomy (NCBI): domain Eukaryota; kingdom Metazoa; phylum Chordata; class Mammalia; order Primates; family Hylobatidae; genus Symphalangus; species Symphalangus syndactylus. Next base: position 97,051,044 of record NC_072427.2, read on the forward strand.
CTAGAGTGTGCTGGCACGACCATGGCTCACTGCAGCCTTGACCTCCTGGGCTCAAGCTATCCTCCTGCCTCAGCCTCCTGAGTAGCTGGGACCACAGGCACGCACCACTATGCCTGGCTAATTTTTTATTTTTTTGTAGACAGGAGTCTCTTTCTTGCCCAAGCTGGTCTTGAACTCCTGGCCTCAAGCAATCCTCCTGCCTTGGCCTCCCAAATTGCTGGGTTTGCAGGTGTTTGCCACTGCGCCTGACCTGGCTTGCCTTTTTTGCTTCTGGGCGTTGCTCTGGCAACCGCAACAACAAGCTGTCACCTGACAGCTGTGGCAGTGGGTATCTGCTGTGGCAGGCTTTCTGTCCAAGCCTGCGGGGACTTGCTTAGCTATTCTGGCTTGTGTGTAAACTTGGAAGCTCAAGGGAGGTGGCTTTCCTTGGGGGCAAACTTTGACCAATAGGGGCAAGAGCTGATGAGCTCATCTTCCTTCCATCCAGGTCTTGGATGGACAGTTCTGAGGCATCTTTCACACGCTTCCTTAGGGGGTCTCCAGGGGATCCAGTCCCAGCAGCCCATGGAGGTAACCAGGCCAATAACACCACACTGGGATGCCTCTTTCTTCTCCCTCTATTTTTAAAATTTTTAATTTTTAAAATTTTTTGTAGAGATGGGGTCTCCCTATGTTGCCCAGGCTGGTCTTGGCCCCCTGGCCTCAGGCGATTCTCCCGCCTCAGCCTCTCAAAGTGCTGGGATTACAGGTGTGAGCCATCGCACCAAGCCCACCTCCCTCTTTCACTCCTCCAAGCCCCCATTGCTGTTCCTTGGCATCAATTCCTAAATAGTCTGCACATCAGCACTTGTCACAGGTCCTGCTTCTGCGGGGAGCTCAAGCTAGGACACCCCTGGAACACTCCCCAAGTCTCTTCCTTCCCATCCAGCACCACTTCCCTAAGTCACAGCTGTACCACCTCTCATCTGGACTGCTCACAGCAGGTACCTAGTTGATTTGCCTCTAATCTTGTTCTGTTGTAATCCATTGACACATTTTAGCCAGGATGGTCTGTATTAAATGAAAATCTGTCTATGCCACTTTTCTGCTTTAAGTCCTAGAGAAGAAGCATCTCATTGCCTACAGAATAAATTCCAAGCTCTATAGCATGGAACACGAAACATCTCATTAGCTGGCCTCTCCCACCCTCTCTTTCCTGCCTCATATTTCATTTCTTCCTCCTGTTCAATAGTGTGTTGGCTCCAAACTGCTTTCAGTTTGTGTGCACGTGCCGCACTGTTTCATGTCTGGGTGCTTTTGGTCATGCTCTTGCCTGGATGCCACCACCTTCTTTGGCCTGGCCAATCTCCACATGTTCTTTAAGCCTTCGTGTGAGCATAATCTGTGGCCATCCCTGGTGCCCTGCTATGGTGCTCTGCTTATCCCCACTGTGGCCTGATTCCTCTGTGAAGCAATGCCCTGTTTATCTGAGTTCCTTCAGGGGAGAAACCACATCTAGTTAACTCTAAATCTCCAAATATATAGATATAGATATAGATATATCTCCAAATATATCTATATATATATTTGGAGATTTAGAGGTAAGTAGATATGAGACAGAGTCAGGCTCTGTTGCCCAGGCTGGAGTGCAATGGTGCCATCTCAGCTCACTGCAACCTCCACCTCCTGGGTTCAAGCGATTCTCCTGCCTCAGCCTCCCAAGTAGCTGGGATTACAGGTGTGCACCACCACACCCGGCTAATTTTTGTATTTTTAGTAGAGATGGGGTTTTGCCCTGTTGCCCAGGCTGGTTTTGAACTCCTGACCTCAAGTGGTCTGCCCACCTTAGCCTCCCAAAGTGCTGGGACTACAGGTGTGAGCCACCATGCCTGGCCAAGAAATATATTTTTGCACTAAATTCTAAATTAAATCCCTATTGACAAAAGCTTTCTGTTGGCCACATTTGTCATGGTCGGTGGTCCCATGGAATTGCAGGCTGCTGAAAAGCACTGGGGAGGAAGGCACGTGGAATTTGTCTTTAGCTGCCCCGGGCAAGAGGGGGTGAGACCTTGCCTGTGGGTTGCTTTGCCTTAGCACTGGCCTCCTGGACCAGTGTCTAGGTGGCTCCTCTCTTTTTCATCCAAAACAGACACTCCACTTTCCAGCACGAAAATCTGCGTTCATTTCTTAGGGCTGCCATAACAAAGTACCCCAAACTGGGTGATTTAGAACAACAGATATTCACTGTCTCACATTTCTGGAGGCAAGAAGTCCAAAATCAAGATGTCAGCAGGGCCAAGCACCCTCCACAGCCTCCATCCTTCCCAGCCTCTTCCAGCTTCTGGAGGGAGGGAGTCACAGTCTCTATCCTTCCTGGCCTCTTCCAGCTTCTGAAGTTGGGGGAGCCACAGCCTTCATCCTTTCTGGCCTCTTCCAGCTTCTGGAGGGAGGGAGGCACAGCCTCTATCTTTCCCGGCCTCTCCTGGCAGCTGGTGGCCAGCAATCCCTGCCATTCCTTGGCCTATGCTTCCATCACTCCACTTCCTGACTCTGTCATCACATGGCCCTCTTCCCTCTGTGTGTCTCCAAATTTTCTTTTCCTTACAAGGATACCCATCATTAGATTTAGAGCCCACACTAATCCACGATGACCTCATCTTAACTTGATGACATCTACCAGGACCCTATTTCCAAAGAAGGTCACATTGGCAGGGGCAGGAGATTAGTACTTCACTGGATCATTTTTGGAGGGGACACAATTCAACCCTAAGAACTATGATTCACTGAACACCTTCTTTGAGTCAGGAACTATGGTAGGTAGGTTGCACACAGAATCAGATTTAATTTTCTTAACAATCCCACCAGGTAGCGGGTATTATCACCCTGATTATACATGTGAGGGTACCCAAGTTCAGAGAGGCCACATAGCTCATTGAGAAGGAAAACCGGGCTGGGCATGGTGGCTCACGCCTGTAATCCCAGCACTTTGAGAGGCTGACGTGGGCGGATCACCTGAGGTCAGGAGTTCGAGACCAGCCTGACCAATATGATGAAACCCTGTCTCTACTAAAACTACAAAAATTAGCCGGGTGTGGTGGTGCATGCCTGTAATCCCAGCTACTCGGAGGCCTGAGGCAGGAGAATCACTTGAACCCGGGGAGGCAGAGGTTGCAGTGAGCTGAGATCACGCCACTGCACTCCAGCCTTCCAGCCTGGGCAACAAGAGCGAAATCGGTCAAAAAAAAAAAAAGAAAAAGAAAAAAAAAAAAAGAGAAAGAAAACCCGCCGGGCACAGTGGCTCATGCCTGTAATCCCAGTACTTTGGGAGGCCTAATTAGGCAGAGCACTTGAACCCAGGAGATTGAGACCAGTCTGGCCAACATGGCAAAAACCCATCTCTACAAAAACACAAAAATTAGCTGGGACATGGTGGCGTGCACCTGTGGTCCCAGCTACTCAGGAGGCTGAGGTGGGAGGATTGCCTGAGCCCAGTAGGTGAAGGTTGTAGATCACGCCACTGCACTCCAGCCTGGACAACAGTGCCAGACCCTGTCTGAAAAAGAAAAGTAATAAAAGAATAAATAAAGATAAAACCACTCTGTGGTGTGGTCATGCACTATCAGACCCTGGGCACTGGGAGCAAGGTGGTTTTGGGGGATACAAAGAAGGAGGCCAGGTCCTTACCTTCAGCAAGCTTAAATCTTTTTAACATCACTTTATTACCTCTCACAGGTGGAGTCAGGATCAAAACATCCAAAGAAAAAGTAAGAATCCATAAACAGGAAACAAATCTGTGATGATGACTGGAGCAGCTCAGGATCAGAACTTGAGCAAGACCTGGGCTGCTTTGATTTTCTGAAGGTCCCGAAATACTAGGGGCAAAAAAGAAAATAAAAAAAGAAAAAAAAGAAGGAATACCAAAAGCAAGTTACATAAAGTATGAGATATGTTACATGTTTCCAGTGAACAAGTGAACAGTTTGGCACATCAAAGACACAATGTCAGAGCTTTAGCCTCAATTGGCGATAACCTGAAAAGCCTGAAACGCAAAGCCTTCTGGAAATGTGAGCTCCAGTTCCGGGATGAACCCTGAAAAGGACAGAGTGAGCCACACGTAGTGGCCGGACCATGGGTGAGGGGTGAGCACTGCTGGGCTCCATTCTGCTGGAAGGACTGACAATCTCCCACTGCACAATAACTGGTGTGAGGGGGCCGGACGGTGTGAGGGTCAGGAAGGGGAGGGTCCACCCAAAGTAGGCTAATGGAGCAGTTGGTGACCCCATTTCCCCAGATTTCAGCCAGAGATATCCCAGATGTCATGGGAGAGCCATTGGATGCTCTCAGCTCTGAATTTTCATGCCTCTGCCACGCTTAGCATCAGAGCAGTGATTTCCATCCAACAGAGCAAAATCCTTTTCACGGGGGACCAAAAGCTTGTGGCTTCAGAATGAATCCAGAAAAAAAAAAATCCCTGTTGTGAGGGTGAAAGGAGCTGCCAGCCTCAGCACAGCTCCTTGGAGAAGACATTTGAGACTTAAATTCCAGGCAAAGTGGCACTTCACATTCTGTGTTCTGACCTTCTTGGAATAAATGTCCCCACCTGTGGGCAGAACTACCTGGCTCTCCTCCACACCTGCTATATCAGAATCTGGGTGGAGTTAGGGAGGGGTAGAGGTATCCTAGGTAATTTTTTTATAGGCACTAAGGCTGAGGTCCGTTGTTCTAAGCTTTGGGGTGGAGGTAGATGGGGAAGGTGAGAGTAAGTTGCGATTTCATGGGTGCTGATTCTTGAGGGCAGAGGAGTCCATTTAAGTGACTGGGAAGGAGGAGGCTCACATGCTGGCTTGGATGGACGGTGTGCCATTTTGCTAAATCTGAAGAATAGAGAGAAGAAGCTTCTGGTGGTTGGTTGAGAAGACTGAGCCAGGCAGCATCCCTGGAGGCTCAAACTAGTAACCGTCCCTGGGCCTTGTATCAACCTGTTGCCTTGCCATTTATTCCAGTTACATTTGCTGTGCAACAAACCACCCCAAAATGTAATGGCTTAAACAACAATCACTTTATTATCTTTCACACTTACTGTGGGTCATGAATTCAGGAAAGATTCAGCTGAGCAGTTCTGTCTTGGGGGTCCGTCATGTAGCTGTAGTCAGAAGGTAACTAGAACTAGAAATCAGAGGTCCAGAGTAGTCGGGGGCTGGTTGTACATCTCTCCCTACCTGTGTATTCTCACAAGCCTCTCCAGGAGGGCTTTCTGGGTCAAATTGTTTGAGCTTCCTCACAGCATGGCTGCATCGTGGGCCGGTTCATGGCATGGTGTCTCAGGGCCATTCAGGTTCCAATGAACAGGGTGGTAGCCACATCCCCTTTAAGGACTCAGTGTTAAAGGTCATGCAGCCATCACTTCCATCATAGACAACTGACTGCAAACAAGTTATAAGGCTGCCTAGATTCAAGGGAAGTGGGCAGAGACCTCTCCTCTCGGTAGAAGGAGCATCAAAGTTCCATTATAGAAGATCAGGTGAGATGGGAGATACTCTTGCCACCATTTCTGGAATGTTCACACAAACACACACACACACACACTCATATAAAATTTGGATATTTTATATATATGTATATCACACATATATTACATGTATGTTGTATATTACCTATAATATATAACATGTATTACACATGTGTGTATTATATCCAAATAATATATAAATACTGTATTTGGATATTACATATATAATATGCTGCACCCTACATCAAAACATTTTAAAAACAGAAAGTTTCTCTGCTGATCAATCAGTTCATCAGTGGTGGGGGAAGCTGCCTTTCTTTGGACAGTTCTCAAGGAGTTGGAGGCTTTCCTTTTGAAACTGAGGAGCTGGCAAGTTTCTCTTTTCTGAAGACATGTCAAGTGATTTTTGACACCTAAGCCATAAATAGCATTCCTTCAGACATCACTTTAGAATGTTTTTTAGCTTGCTTATGTGTGTGGTTGGGTACATGACAAACAATTCTTCCCATTTCATTGATGAGGAAACTGAAGTTCAGAGAAAAGGCCCATGGCCCAGCGTAATAATAGAATGAGAACTAACTAGGAGTAAGTATTTCTGGTTTCCATACTAAAGCCTCCACCAGGTGATCCTCAGCGGTGTGGGGAGACCATTCGTGGCTTTTGGGAGCCGTTTTGCAATGTCTGGGAGCTGATGATGCTTCAGAACTCATATGAAACTGACAGTAGTTTGCTCCCTTGCTCAGAGACCACGGGTGGCTCGTCAGCACCATCAGGATCAGATCTAAATCTCTCTGCGGGATGTTCAGGGCCCTCCATGGTGGGATGTGCATATATATATCGTTATACGAACACATATATCATTCCTCAAAGTTAATTCACACCTATCGGAGGCTGATAGGCATTTGATAAGGATCACAGTTTCTGGAAAGATCATTGTCTCTCTGCTTGCCACACCCCCAACACCCACCCTCTCTTCCTTGAAGAGCTCTTGCTGGTTTTAATAAAGGAGAGAGACCCACTGTGAAACTTCCTTTGTTCCATCGGAGGCCTGAAGCTGAAAGAGAGTAGGCTCCGCCGTCTGGGCTGACAAGAGGAGGGCTGGGAGTGGGGGCAGCAGGCGGCTGAGGAGGCCGGAGGAATCTTGGGGAAGTTTCCATATGCTGGGGAGTTTCCAAAAGAACTTGAAGCCAACTGCGCTCTTTTGGACAGGGCTTGTTCTGTGCCGATCCACTATGTCTCAAGTGGCCCATAAAATTTTTACTACATTTTGTCCACCCGTGGATATTGTGACCTGACGTGACCCAGTCAGAAATCTGTTTTGGCAATGTTTTCAGAGGGGATTGGAATGGCCCGGGCCGCGGCTGAATTGACAGTGCTTGCTTTAATCAGGAATGATGGCTTCTGGTGGGATTCGGAGGCAGGGGGTGCAGGGAGCCGTGAACTTTGTCACAGAGCAATGACTTCTGTAAAATTCACAGCAGTTCCTTCCAATTCTGTCGGAATGAGCTGGAGTTACTACAAATGTGTCCTATGGGCTGCAAGTAATAATGGGAATGGAGTCTTATTTCACTCTGAATAACAGAGAGTTATTCAGAAATAACTCTCTGTGAGTTATTTCTGAACTCACAGAGGAAAAGCTAACCGGGTGAAATCATTTTAATTCTTTCAAAGTATTTTATCCTATCCTTTTATTTTAATAACTCAGATTTAAATGAATGGAAATAAATGCAAAATATGGACCCTATTTTTGAGTGTCTTGCAGTTAATCTATTTGGGAGATGTGTCTTCTCAATTGTCATTGAACTTCCCATGGTTGGTGTATTAGGCTGTTCTTGCATTGCTATAAAGAAATACCTAAGACCGGATAATTTATAAAGAAAAGAGCTTAATTGGCTCATGGTGCTGCGGGCTGTACAGGAAGCGTAAGGCCAGCATCTGCTTCTGGGGAGGCCTCAGGGAGCTTTTACTCGTGGAGGAAGGCAAAAGGGGAGCAGGCATCTCACATGGTGGGAGGAGGAGTGAGAGAAAGAGAGAGAGAGAGAGAGAGAGAGGTCAGCTGGGCGCGGTGGCACTCGCCTGTAATCCCAGCACTTGCCTGTAATCCCCGGCTGAGGCGGGCAGATTGCTTGAGGCCAGAAGTTAGAGACCAGCCTGGCCAGCATAACAAAAACCCCATCTCTACTAAAATTACACAAATTAGCCAGGCATGTAATCCCAGCTACTTGAGAGGCTGAGGCCTGAGAATCACACCTTGAACGCGGGAGGCGGAGGTTGCAGTGAGCCAAGATTGCACCACTGCACACCAGCCTGGGTGACAGAGCGAGACTCTGTTTCAAAAAAAAAAAAAAAAAAAAGAGAGAGAGAGCAGGGGGACATGCATGGGGGAAGGTGCCACAGACTTTTAAACAACCGGATCTCCTGTGAACTTAGAGAGAGAGCTCACTTATCACCAAGGGTATGGCCCAAGCCATTCATGAAGGATCCACCCCCATGATCCAATCACCTCCCACCAGGCCCCACCTCTAACACTGGAGATTACATTTCAACATGAGATTTGGGCAAGGACACAGATCCAAACTATATTAATTGGTTAAGATGCCTTCAAGGAACACAGCGTACATGCAAAAATGCCTAGTTTCCAAACTGATAACTCTGAAGCCCCCCAAAACTTTGATATTTTTCTCAGGGTTTCTAAGTGTGGGATAGTATCAACAAGTTCATCTGTATTTTTATTCATCTCATTCAACTCTGGGAGGCCTTTGAGTCAGCATTTGATGATCTGTTTTATGACTGTTCTGGTATTGTGTACTTAAATTCTTTAAAGTCCCGGCTTCTTATATTTTGTCAATTTCTTGTTAACCTTTCAGGGGGTGGGGGCCAGGAGTTGTAGCCATATTATGAAGACCATGTCTGGCAACAGTAACACCATCTTGGTGAGTTCCATCTAATGTTAGGTGGGTCTATGTGACCTTCATAGAAATGGAAGCAAATCAAAAATTTCATGATTTTGATGAAACTATATTAGATTAAAAAAAAAAACCTGAAAGTGGCAACAGCACTTTGCAGACATCAGGGTATTTGAAGCAATGAGAGAGTTGCCTCTGTGACCACCACCACCATCATGGGAACCCTGTGAGTCGCGGCCATGTGGAAATATTGATCTAACTATACCAGCAAAGCCACCAAAGCAACCCTGGCCACTGAGTGGTGCCTTTTGGTTACTCCTGGTTCTGCCACTTTTTCACACACATGGCTTAGCAAGTATGGCTCTTCAAAGACCTTCTTGCTTTATTACATTTTCTTCTATGCTACAGGCAAAATAGGACTGGTGAGTGAATCAAAATTTACAAAAATCCAAGGCAAACGGTCACCAGAAATTTCAAATGCTGTTCGATTTGGTCAGACTTTTGGTATTTAAGTGAGTAACCAAAACAGATTTTGTTTTCTCTTGAAGCGGTGGTTCTTGCCTTCGTGGAGTTGTGACCCTCACTTCTTGATGTTTTGTTTCGTGACATTTCCCCCATTTCTAAAAGTGCTATAAAATATGTATTTATAAAAGGTGTGCGTATATATGTGTGTGTGTGTGTTTCAATGTAAGAGACATTGATTAAATTGTTTTTTGAAAATATGTTCTTGATTTTGCTATGCTGTTTAAGGAATTTGGAGGTGTTTTAAGCCAATGTTTAAGAACAGCCTTTCCAGATGGATCAGCTCACTACTTAGACATTTGTGCAATAACTTTCCTCCAATTTTAGAACATGGGAAACAACAGGAGACACTTGATGGCTTTTGCTTGGCTGTGGTGGGTGAGAAACTATGCTTTGGAGGATAAGGGTTGAGCTGTATGTAACACCACCTGGACATTTAATCTTCCTGGCCACCTGAACAGAGGTGGTTAGTTGCCTCGCTTAAAAAGCCTTTCTTCACCCCTTAGAACTCCTGACTCTTGGCAGGTGTGTGACTTCCTGAAGTAAGACTATATTTTCCAGCCTGTTTTGCTGATAGGTGTGGTCATGTGACTAATTGTTGGCCCATTGGTCAGGTCCAACTCTTGTAAGCAAGAATTATAGCTCCTAAGGATCTTCTCTAAGAGGTTACTGGCTTAGGTCCCTCATGCATCTTCCTTCTTCCTCCCACCTGCTGCTTGGAATGTGGACACATGATTGGAGCTCCATTTTGGACCATGAGGATGAAGGCTATACTCCAGAAATGGCATAATTGAAAACTGGAAATAGCATATATCCTAGGGGATGATAGAGAAGACATCCTCCTACTGGAATGTCTGAATTCAGAGTCCCACATGATGGAAATAAACATATCTTTTGTAAGTGATTTATTTTGGGTTTCTTACTGGGAACCAAACCTGATTTTAATTTGTAAATTCCCCCTTTTTTCCTTAAAAATTTATTTACCTGCTTGTAGTAACTCCTCCACACCAGAGCCATTCTTCCTACCAGGTGGTGGTTTTCTAGTGCGTGCACTTAATCCGGTGTATTCAGTGGTTATTTTGTGCTTCTGTTCTCAAGTAATATGGCTACCTTTTAGCAGAAGCCTTTGCAATATTGCATCCCAAGCCAGTAGTTTAAAAACTTGTTTTCAAAAGAAATCCAGTCTCCTTCTCATTGCTTCTGAAAATTTCTGGTGTGTGTGTGAATGTGTGGGAGTGGGGTAAGCTTGCATTCCACTGGTTAATGCCTGTCACCTCTTTCCCTACCCTAGCCCCTAGCTTTTCCCTCCATCACATCTGAGGGCTTCTTCATTGCTACACTGCCTGCCACCCTTTTCCTACTGCTCTGCTACAACATGGACATGGTCCCTTTCCTTCATTTCTTAACCATTTCCAACATAAGGCTAATGAAGTTTTACTGTACAATGGATTTTTATTGAAGATTTGGGAATATCAGAGTGTAATTACAGCACAAATTAAAAACTTATGACAAGGTTTCTATTATCACTGTTGTAAATGTTCTTCACCTACACTCACTCAGTGTCAGCTAGGGTGTCTTGAATGCTGACATCCTAGGTGGGATCACATCCTCTGCAAGCTCACTCACTTACATGTTTGCACTCACAGTGTTGTGCTGATTCTTGGCTGAGCTCTCACCTGGGGCTGTCAGCAGCACACCTCCACAGGAACTCCTCATGTCACTTGGACTTCCTCACAACATGGCCGCCAAGTTTGAAAGGTAAACAACCTGAGAGAGAGTGAGTCAGGCAGAAACTGTATTGCCTTTGGTTACCTAGCCTCAGAAATCATGTAGCATCACTTCCACTGTGCATTCTGCTTGTCGAGGCAGTAAAAAGTCCTGCCCAATTTCAAGGGGTTGATCCCTACTCTCCACCTGTTGATGGAAAGTGACACCTTTTGGGAAGAGCTTGTAGGCATGGAGATATTGCTGTGGCCACTTTGAGAAAATGATCTGTTACACTCACCATGGGGCATCCTTTACCAGCCATCACTGCCCTTGGCCCCAGCCTGCTCATGGGTTCCTGGATTTTACTCTTCCTATGAAGTTCCTGTCCACCTCCAAAATTCTCAGGTTATTACTCTCAATGAAACACCCATCTTTTGTGCCAACCCAAAGAAAACTGAAAGAGCCTACTTTTTAATTATTATTATGCAGAGCCATTTGGTTCTCTTGGTCTCACTCTTTCTATTCCCAGGTCTGCCCTTGACCTTGCCTTTTCTAACTTATGTTACCTTTTCTAACAAGAGACTCGTTAGCTAAAAGACCTATTCTCTTCTAAAGCAAAATGGGCATAAACAACAAGTGGGGGCTGGGTGAAGGGGATACAAAAGTTTCATAAGTTGCTAACTTATAATAAATCCTTAAGGAGATGTTCTTTCAAAAACCTGCTTTTGAAAAAAAATATCAACAGGGGAAAGCTTCTCAGGAGGGAAATAAAAACACTTGTAGCATAAGGCTGATTTCCTAATATTAGTGAAAGACATAGTGGAAGGAGTGGTAAGTAGAAAATAGTCCCCAGTCCCTGGAATCCAGGAAGGTCCCATCGTCTCAATAGAGCTTGGCCCCATCATCTGTGAAATGAAGAGCTTGTGGTCTCAGCCACTTCCTGAGGTCCCAAACACCTGGACATTTGAGCCTTTTATTTTATACTAGAAACACAAACATTCATCAGGCATTTGCTTAGTATGGATTATATTTAAGATTTATGAATTAATTAAAATAAATTAAAATATTAATTAATATAATTACAATAAATATAGATAATTAGATATAGATATACTTTTTTGCCTGAAAGTCATCACTGCAATTATGCTTGAGGCAGGGAATACTTTTCTTGGTGGGCTGGTTTTCGTGGTGATATTTAAACCAAAGCTTTAATTTATAACAGAGTAGACTGTCTAGCAGTTTCCAAAAGCATGGGAGGTGTCCTTGGTGCTGAATTACAAGCTCAGGGTCTGATAGTCAACACCAAGGATAAACATCTCTGCTTTTGATGGGGTGGGGCGGAGGAGAGAGAGAGAGAGAGAAGAGAGAGGAAGGAAGGAGGAGGAGAAAGAGGAAGGAGGAGGAGGAGGAGGAGGGAGGAGAAGCAGCAGCAGCAGTCACCACTGCCACATTCTTGAGTTGTCGTTGTTTTGTCTTGTTTTTTGAAGGCAATAAGGTATGTCCTGATCAGAGAAAGCCTAGAAAGAACAAGCTTCTTAAAAATCAAGCTGTGGCGCTGCTGTCCAGGCCATGGGCGCTCTCCAGAGCTTTTCAAGGCTTCCCTGTGTTGTTATGGGGATTAATTAGTCAATGTTTGTGGCATATTTTGGAGTCACTTTAACTTAAGTATGTGCAGGGAGCTGTGACTCAGATATGAAATTATTTTCAAAAGGGAAAGTGTGTGTTAGGGTTTGTGAGTGGTGGGGCTCTCACACATGTAATTTCATACCTAGAAAGCATTATTTTGAACTATATGAATGACATCTTGCCAAAATATGTTCACCATTTTTTGCTAAAACATTTTAGGTTAAAACTAAATTTGCAAAATGACATCTCAGAAGAAGAATATACTGGAAATCTAGGAAGAATGGAGTTAATAGGGTCTTTAACAGGCTTCCTTTCCTTCTTTTTTTCATTCCTCCATCCCCACCATCTCTTTTCCTTTCTTACACTGTATCTGCAGAAGAAAAACAGGTCTTGCCATGCTCTAAAGCCTGTATTGGGTGATGAAATAGCTCAAGTTTCTTCAACCATTATTTATTCCATATCTTTTCCACCCACAACATTAAATTTCAAGAAGCATGTCTTATTTATATTTGGAGTCATCAGAGCAGCTGGAATTTCATTCATTCATTTATTCATTCAACAAACATTCAATGAATATATATGCTGTACCAGTCTCTAGGCATGAAATGGTGTCTGGTAGAGCTTTAATGCTTTCCATGTAACAGGAAACTCTCACCTAATACCAATGCATCTGTTTTCTTAAATAATTACCTATCAGGAATTGCAACATTCTTAGACTCTTAGATTTACACTAGATGCATGCGTATGTTTTATTAGCTCAAAGTAAAACTTTGTGGCCACCAGTGGTTTCTGGTCATTTATATGTAATACAAATTATGTCACCCTTGCCTTTAGTTCAATTTTGCTTTTTACTTGATTCCTTCCCAGGTGAAAAGATGATTCCTAGTTCTTGCCTTGCTCTGAAGAAGCAGGTTGGGTTGCTGGTCCAGGCTGGGCTGCCTCCCAGGTAACCACTAGTGTATCTTCCAGTCGCCCATTGAAGATGCTGATGGTCTTCAAGAAACTTCTCAGATCTGAAGGAAGATGCAGGGGTTAAAAATAATATTTGTGTTGAGTATTTAAAATTACAATTATCGGCCGGGGACTGTGGCTCACACCTGTAATCCCAACACTTTAGGAGGCCAAGGTGGGCGGATCACCTGACATCAGGAGTTCAAGACCAGCCTGGCCAACATGGCAAGATCTTGTCTCTACTAAAAATACAAAAATTAGCTGGGTGTGGTGGTACGCACCTACAATCCCAGCTCCTTGGGAGGCTGAGGCAGAAGAATTGCTTGAACCCCAGAGGCAGAGGTTGTAGTGATCATGCCACTGTACTCCAGACTGGGTGACAGAGCGAGACTCCGTCAAATAAATAAATAAATAAAACTACTATTATCAGTTAGCTGGATGTGGTGGTGCATGTCTGTAATCCCAGTTACTCAGGAGGCTGACGCTGGAGGGTCGCTTGAATCTGGGAGGTGGAGGTTGCAGTGAGCCGAGATGGCACCACTACATTCCAGCCTGGGTGATGGAGTAAGACTCTGTCAAAAAAAAAATAAATAAAATAAAATTGCCATTATTATGGACAGGACCTTGTTTGCAAAACTACATAACATAAAGTTAATATAATTCTATAAATACAATAGATATAATGATATCATGTTGTAATATTACATTGGTTTGCATAAACTCAAATCTGCCAACCTCTTTAATTCACAAAGAGCATTCAGTAGGTGCTTTGCATGTACTCCATGCATGATAAATATTATTTGAATACTTGGATTAGCAACACATTTTCCCTCTGGATCTCTTTTTTTGTTTCCTGTGGAATGCATGCTGGTCCCAGCGAACACCGAAGGACTAAATGTGGCAAAGTGCGTGTCTGTATTTGACATTCACATGTCGGTAACTGCCAAGTTATAAACGAGCTGCTTTTCAGAGCCTCATTTGCTAAATTGCCACATGGCATTCACAGCATATTCCTCAATAAAATATCATCACACCCATCGTTTCCTGCGTATGTCAGAGTCTCCAACACCTACTACCACGTCTGGCTTGTGCTGTGTACTCAGTAGTGGAAAGAATGATGGGTTTTCCTTCTTTCTGCACGTTTTCTTCCATGCTTTCACCTCGTTTTTGTTTTTTTTTTTAACTCTTCAAGATTCAGCTCAAATGTCACCCTTCTATGAAACTTTCCCGCACTGAGCCCAGGCAGAATTTATTTGCCCTTTTCTCAGCATCTTTTCCTTCCTTCCTTCCTTCCTTCCTTCCTTCCTTCCTTCCTTCCTTCCTCCCTTCCCTCCTTTCGTTTTTCTTTCTCTTTCTTTCTTTTTCTTTCTTTCTCTCTTTCTCTCTCTTTCCTTCCCTCCCTCCCTCTGTCTCCCTTCCTTCCTTCCTCCCTCCCTTCTTTCCTTCCTTGCCTCCCTCCCTCCCTCTTCCTTCCCTCTTTCTTTCTTTCTTTCTTTCTTTCTTTCTTTCTTTCTTTCTTTCTTTCTTCCTTTTTCTTTCTTTTTTCTTCTCCTTCCTTCCTTCCTTCCTTCCTTCCTTCCTTCCTTCCTTCCTTCCTTCCTTCCCCTCCCTCCCTCCCTCCCTTCCAATGGAGTCTTATTCTCTTACCCAGGCTGGAGTGCAGTGGCATAATCATAGCTCACTGCAACCTCAAAATCCTGGGCTCAAGCAATCCTCCCACCTCAGCCTCCTGAGAAGCTGGGACTACAGGTGCACCACCATGCCCAGCTAATTTTTGAATTTTTTGTAGAGATGGGGGATCTCAGTATGATGACCAGGCTGGTCTTGAACTCCTGGCCTCAAGTGATCCTCCTGTCTCAGCCTCCTGAAGTGCTAGGAGAGCCACCTTGCCCAGCATTTTGTTCCTTTTCTAAAAAAACTATTTTTATTTTATTAAAAAAAATTTTTTTTGAGATGGAGTCTTACCCTGTCACCCAGGCTGGAGTGCAGTGGTGAGATTTTGACTCACTGCAGCCTCCGCTTCCTGGGTTCAAGTGACCATCCTGCCTGAGCCTCCTGAGTAGCTGGGATTACAGGTGCCCACCACCACGCATGGCTAATTTTTGCATTTTTAATAGAGATGGGGTTTCATCATGTTGGCTAGGCTGGTCTCGAACTCCTGACCTCAAGTGATCCACCCGCCTTGGCCTCCCAAAGTGCTGGGATTATAGGCATAAGCCACTGTGCCCGGCCAAAAATTATTTTTAATATAATTTGTAGAGATAGGGTCTCACTTTGTTGCCCAGGCTGGAGTGCAGTGGCACAATCATAGCTCACTGCAGCCTTGAATCTCTGGCCTCAAGTGATCTTCCTGCCTCAGCCTCCCAAAGCGCTGGGATTATAGGTGTGAGCCACTGCATCTGGCATCCCCATGGTAATTCTCAACGTGTACCACTTGCCACATTGTGTTTTGATGAATTGGTGACAATCTTGCTGGTGTAGCTGTGAACTTCTTGAGGGCAGGGGCCCTGATTCATTTACCAGCATATACCCCTAAGACCCAGCCCCACATGTTTGTTTGAATTCCAGGCCAGCCCAGAAAGAATTTAGCATAGCCTGTAGAACCTGTTACGGTGGGTCATATAATTTCTAGGCCAAAGTTCATTCTGAAGCTCAATTTTGGAAACAGAAGTGTCCAGTAGCAGGGGCTGGGGGTGTGATGAGGGGAGCTTTGGGGGAGGGAAAGGTGAGGAGAGGAAGCGAATCCCAGGTGCTTCCAAGAACAAGCACAGTGATGGAGAGGCAGTGCTCAGTACCCGTGATGAGGGCGGGAGTCCTCAGCAAGGACGGCCACTGGCATGTGAAGGACAGCCATCACCTTTGGCAATGAGAAAGCCTGTCAGTGGAAACCCACCTTCTTCCCTTCTCTGGCCAAAGGTGTGGTGCTTTGGGAGCCAGAGAATGGGCAGCTGGATCTGCTTTGAAGATGCTCCTTGGTGCTGCAGGGGAGACTGTGTATGGGGCAACCCTTGGCTCTTGGTCTGCTCTGCACCCAGACATGAATTCACTTGGCCTCTGGGGGACTAACGCACTTTCTTCTGTGTGCTCTACTCCCCTTGTCTGGGAGGGATGCCCACACATACCTTCTGCGCAAGTCCTGAGCTGCAGGGTCAGCGAAAGAAAAGAGAGTGGCAATCGTGCCCCAGATGTCTCTTAAGAGACAAACCCCAAATCCATTTTGAGGGCCTTTAAGAGATGGCAGTGAACTGCTGGCTTTAAACCTGCCACTCCTTCTCCCAGCCCTCAACTCCCAGCAAAATGGGTCGATTTTATAAAACTGAAAAGGTTAAATGCTGGCATTTCAACTTGGTTTTCCAATGTCCATATTCCCAGCACTCACAGACACATTTAAAGCAGGAAGTTGGTGGAGAAACAGAATGAGGTTATGGCGATGTGATGGCGATGTGCTGGCCTGATTTTTTTTTTTTTTTTTTTTTTGAGATTGAATCTCACTCTGTCACCCAGGCTGGAGTGCAGTGGCATGATCGCGGTTCACTGCAACCTCTGTCTCCTGGGTTTAAGTGATTCTCCTGCCTCAGCCTCCCGAGCAGCTGAGGTTACAGGAGCACACCACCACGCCTGGCTAATTTTTGTACTTTTAGTAGAGACGGGGTTTCATCATGTTGGCCAGGCTAGTCTGGAACTCCGGACCTCAAGTGATCCGCCCACCTTGGCCTCCCAAAATGCTGGGATTACAGGCTTGAGCCACCGCGCTGGGCCAGCCTGATCTTTGAACACTGTGTTATTTCGAGGATGGCAGGAATCAAAGTCGCCCTGGTTAGTCTTTCTCCGCTTTGTTCTATTGGGTCAAACTTGAAAAAGAGAGATATCCCTTCTGGCCATTTAGGGCAGGGGGTGTGGAGACAAAAAGGGGTGGAGGAGAGAATATATTGAAAGACAAGACTGGGGAGACAGCTGAAGCCCAGTGACGGGCTACCGGGCTCTGTCTTGCTGCCGACCGGCCGGCAGAAGGCCGGGAGGAGAGCGGCGTAAACAGAGGCATCTGGTCCCCCAGCATGGAGCGGCGGGTCCGTGAACCGTGGCAGATGCAGCCTCAGCTGTGATTGGGCACGAGGCCTCGGTGTCCAAGCCTGGGTCACGCGCGGGGCCCATTTTAACTGTGACAGTGCAGTGTCAAACTGCCATTCTTTCTTTCTCGTGTGTTTTTTTTTCCTCTGAAATCTGCCAGCTCTCGGAAGCAGCCTAGACTTAGGCCCCTCGGGTTCCCAGGCTGGAGGAGGCGAGCGGGGGGGAAAGGCAGTGAGTGACGTCCAGGGAGGGACGCTGAGGAGGGGGAGCCCGAAAGCCAGTAGCAGGCAGGCAAGATGTGAAAAGAAGGGCTCTCTGGGTTTTGCATCGTGGGCAGAATTAAGTTGAGATGAGGCACAGGTGCTGGGGTTAGCAAATTATGCAGAAGGACATTTTAAGGCTTTGCGCGTGAGACGGAAGCGTGAGCTCTGGGAAGACATAAATTGTTCTTCGTCAAAACTTAGGAAGAAAGCCAGTGGCAGCTAGTTCCTCAAAAATCACTTGATGTATTTGTGGAGGAAACCAAAAGAACGGAGGTGTCTTTGTAAGAGGTCCTGTGTTCCGGCAAAATGTGGCTTTGCTCTCTTGGCTCTCTGGGGTTTAATCAACATGACTACCCTCTCCCCGATGTTTGTCTTTGGGGAAGTCTGGAGGAATGGGCCCTTTTCTGAAGCTGGTGACTCGGGTGGGTAACAGTTCTGAAACCTCTTCTGGAAGCAATTCACAACACCCTGCCTTTTCCATTTCAGGGTATCTCCCTCCCTCCCTCCCTCCCTCCCTCCCTCCCTCCCTTCCTTCCTTCCTTCCTTCCTTCCTTCCTTCCTTCCTTCCTTCCTTCCTCCCTTCCTTCTTTCCTTCCCCCTCCCTCCTTTCCTCCCTCCCTCCTTTCCTTCCTTCTCTCTCTGTTAGAAAGGATGGCATTAATTTCAGACCTTGGTTTATTAAAAAACCCACACGGCCGGGTGCAGTGGCTCATGCCTGTAATCCTAGCACTTTGGGAGGCAGAGGCGGGCAGATCACTTGAGGTCGGGATTTTGAAACCAGGCTGACCAACATGGTAAAACCTCATCTCTACTAAAAATACAAAATTAGCCAGGTGTGGTGGCGCATGCCTGTAATCCCAGCTACTTGGGAGGCTGAGGCAGGAGAATCGCTTGAACCCAGGAGGTAGAGGTTGCAGTGAGCCGAGATGGCGCCGTTGCACTCCAGCCTGGGCAACAAGAGTGAAACTCCATCTCAAAAAACAGAAAACAAAACCCCACAAAACAACAACAAAACACCCACACATGGCTGGGCACTGTGGCATAGGCTGGGTATCATGGCTCACACATGTAATCCCAGCACTTTGGGAGGCCAAGGCAAGAGGATCCTTTGAGGTCAGGGGTTCGAGACCAGCCTGGGCAACATAGTGAGACTTTGTTTCTACAAAAAATGAAAAGATTAGCCGGGCTGGTGGTGTGCCTGTGGTCTCAACTACTCAGGAGGCTGAGGCAAGAGGATCACTTGAGGCCAGGAGGTCGAGGCTGCAGTGATCTATGATTGTATCATTGCACTCCAGCCTGGGCAACAGAGCAAGATCCTGTCTCTAAAAATCAAACAGACAAATAAACGAACCTTCCAGGAAAGGCTTTGACTTTCCGTTTGTTTTGGTTTCTTTCTGGAATCTTAGAGATGGGCGAGTGAGGAGACATTGCTGCAACCTGTCTCGGGGATATTTTTATCCATTGGCTAAATCTGTGGTGACAAAGCCATGTGTCTCACCCTTAATTCCACACTTGAGCCTTTTGTGTGTGGCGTTTCTCATTCTTGTTTCTTTTTCTCTGGTGCCACGTCCCTCCTAGGGTTCATTCCAGGTTTTCCTTATTTCTTTCCATTCCTTCATCCAGCAGGAAAGGACTCATAAGCAGACATGACTTAGAAATCTCTAGGCAAAAAATACTTCCTAGTTTTAGGGGAAGAGACTGGACAAATACCCCGGTGATGGGGCATCCCGAGAGCCTGGGGCTTCGACTCCCAGGGAGGTGTGCTAGGGTTATGATTGTAGTTTAAAAACCAAAACCAGGCCAGGCATGGTGGCTCATGCCTGTAATCCCAGCAGTTTGGGAGGCCGAGGTGGGCAGATCACGAGGTCAGGAGATCGAGACCATCCTGGCTAACATGGTGAAACCCTGTCTCTACTAAAAATACAAAAAACTAGCCGGATGTGGTGGTGGGCACCTGTAGTCTGAGCTTCTCGGGAGGCTGAGGCAGGAGAGTGGTGTGAACCTGGGAGGTGGAGCTTGCAGTGAACCCAGATCACGCCACTGCACTCCAGCCTGGGAGACAGAGTGAGACTCCTTCTCAAAAAAAAAAACAAAAAACAAACCAAAACTAAAACCAAACTAATTGTATTACTTGCTGTAACCTAATTTCTGTTAAGCCCAGATTGATTCCCTCCAGGTGTGGTTCCTGAGCCCCTAAATCCTCTGACTTTCTGTAATGATAGACTCTCCTTTCCCCCTTTCTCACTCTCTCTCTCCTTAGTCCTCACAGCTTGCGTCTTGAATGTATTTCCATTTCCCCCAGATATGTATTCTGTACCTACACCAAAGCCCCTTCCGACTCTTCCACTGGATGGTACGTTTTCCCTCCGTCTGTTTTCGCTTCATGTCTCTAAGTGTGTTTGGCTTTCTCCTTCTGTGTCATCCTGTGTCTCCTCCCCCACTCCCCTCTCCAACCTCAAGGGGCTGATCAGCTTTTGGCACTCACCTCTGCACCTTTTTCTACTCAAACTCTTTCAAAACAGGGTGTGGGGGTACGCTCTGATATCCTAAACACGTTCCCATTTCTCAATAGGAGAAGCTAAGCCAATGCGCCGGCTCCAGTTGTGCATGGGTAAGCAGCACCATTTCTGCGTGATGTGCAGTCCGCGATGCTGAGCCATTTGTTCTCCATTGAGTTGGTCTCTGTACAGATGAAGCCTTTTATTCATCCTAGCTATAAAGTGGCACCGGAGAGTATAATAAACGAGAAACTCTCACACTGATGTTGATGCAAAGTGCCTTTCTTCTCCAAACATCTGGCCCCTTGCTAAATCGTCACAATGCCCGATGCTCCCTGAGCCTCAGCTCCCTGGACCGTCGTGGAGCCTGCACGGGCTGCTCGGGATCTGTTCTCAAGTTGTTGCGGGGATCCTGCCGTATGATGACAATTAGGAGCAGTTAGTGTGCAGATGAGGCCTGCGAGTGGCAGGTGGCAGGAACGGGCCTCAATTAACTAACAGGCACCAAATCCCTTCCTAATGAGGCTGGGCCACCCAGATGAGCCAGGAAGCATGTGTCACTGACAGCAGCAGAGGATTTGAACTGGAGAGGGGGAAAGGGTGGTCAACAGGTACCTGGCTCAGCCACAGAGACAACCCTTTCGGTTTCATGGCTCGGAAAGGCAAATGGGTGTGGCCAGCAAAGGATGGCGCGAGGCAGAGAGCAGGGGCTTTGTCAGACTCAGTTTTGCACAGCATTTTATCTCTTTGGGTGGTTCCCTTTGGTCAGTTCACCTTCTTAATGTGTTTGGGTGAAGAGTTAGAATGCCTCCCAGGATAAGTGGTCAGTGAGATATGGCCCAGCCAGCAAGCAAGGTAATGAATGTCAGAAACTTAATAAAGGACCATTGTCTTGAGTGGAATTTGAATTCCAAATCAGACAGGCTGCAAGTATCGCATTGGGCTGTGTAGTTAAGGGCCGGTGGCCATTTCCATTGCAAATCTTCCGGAGCTTTGTGTGGAGTCATCATCTGAATTTATATGGGATTGAAACTTGTCTGTCTCAGTGTGAGCTTTTAAGAATTAAAAAAGAAAATAACTTTAAAAAACGCATAAAGTGTTAGCAGGGTGGTGTCGATGGGTGCATTCCCTGCTTCTTGTTTCCTCTAATCCTTCCATCCTAACAACTTGCTGGAAAAGTTTTGGACTTATAGAAGCAAGATCCATTGCCCTGGAGTGTGAATCTCTCCAGTTTTTCTTTCTTTCTTCTTTCTTTCTTTCTTTCTTTCTTTCTTTCTTTCTTTCTTTCTTTCTTTCTTTCTTTCTTTCTTTCTTTCTCTTTCTTTCCTTTCTTTCTTTCTTTTTGAGATGGAACCTCACTCCCTCGCCCAGGCTGGAGTGCAGTGGCACGATCTCTGCTCACTGCAACCTCCGCCTCCTGGGTTCAAGCGATTCTCCCGCCTCAGCCTCCTGAATAGATGGGACTACAGGTGCACACCACCTTGCCCGGCTAATCTTTGTAATTTTTTTTTTTTTAGTAGAGACAGGGTTTTGCCATGTTGGCCAGCCTGGTCTCGAACTCCTGACCTCAGGTGATCTGCCCGCCTTGGCCTCCCAAAGTGCTGGGATTATAGGTGTGAGCCACTGCGCCCAGCCTGAATCTCTCCAGTTTTTCTAGAAGTTGAGGCAAGTGGGGTCTCTTGCCTCAACAGCTGTGCACTCATCGTTCAGCTGCAGTATGAAGCGGGGTACCTATAATGTCTTCACTTTCCTGGGGCCACAGCTTGTGCTGTGCAGTCCTCTCATTAGAAAGCCATATTTTGGCTTGTGGGTTAGGGGCATGTTTGAAACTGGTTATTTTCAATTCTTTTCCCATCCCCCTGACCCTTCATTCTTCCCTTACAGCACAAAAATAATGTTGAAAAAGCCCCAAAGCTTTAAAAATAAGGCACAGAGCTGGGACTGGGGATGTGGCTGTCCCTTTGGGCACATGCGTGTGACGCTGTTTGGATAATATTACGCACCGTATGTGTCAGGCTGCAGAGCTCAGAAACAATGTGGTAAACCAGGAACACACTTGGGACTGCCACACGTTTCTCTCCGTGGTTTTCTGATCCAAAGAGTATTTAATTGAACGTTTAGGTCCTTTCCCTAATTTGTTGATATGAGAACAAATGTTGACAAAGAGAATTCTCTTTTTTAAAGGAGGAAGTTTGCTAACATTTATACATCCTGTCAGTTTTATCTGTACATGTTTGTAGCTCTGTGACTTGCAAAATTAAAGACTCTCTCTATTTCAATTATGCAGCATAAGTTATTTTAATTTTCTTGAGGATCATGTAGTTACACATTCTCCAAACCTTTTTTTTTTTCTGAAAGAGTCTTGCTCTGTCACCTATGCTGGAGTGCATTGGCGTGATCTTGGCTCACTGCAACCTCCGCCTCCCAGGTTCAAGCCATGCTCCTGCCTCAGCCTCCCGAGTAGCTGGGATTACAGGCTCCTGCCACCACACCTGGCTAATTTTTGTATTTTTAGTAGAGATGGGGTTTCACCATGTTGACCATGCTGATCTCAAACTCCTGGCCTCAGGTGATCTGCCCGTCTCGGCCTCTCAAAGTGCTGGGATTAGTGCATGAGCCACTGTGCCCAGCCTGCATTCTCCAAATCCTTTAAGGACAGTCCCCAAATGCCAGTGACTCTGTTGGGTTGTAAAATGAGAAAATCATACACATTTCATTTTCTATTTTCTTTCTTTCTTTCCTCCTTCCCTCCCTTCCTTCTTGTCTGCCTTCCTGCCTGTCTTTCTCTCATTCTATTTTGGGGTAAGATCCAGTTCCAAAACCACTTTAGGTTAAATATGTCTTTACCCTCTCAGAAGCTCTCCGGGGAATAAAGTCTGTCTTTCTCTGAGACACCTAACATCTTCCAAACAAGCATAAGACGTCCCCGCCGTGGGTGCTGTGGCTTCTCCCAGGCCCTGTTGCACCTCTTGCTTCATGCCACCTTGCGTCCTCTCTGTAAGGGACAGACGGTCTTATGAGAACCCACTTTATGGAAGAGGAAAGCAAGTTTCAGAGAGGTCCAGCAGTTTTCTGAAGCTTCCAGCCCACTGTTAGACTCCCGCTGTGTTCATTTGGATTCCTCCAGAAGCCCACTCTGAGACAAAGATTCTAATGCAGATTATTTATTCGGGAGGTGATAGCAGGAAACATTGGTAGGGGAGTGGGGAAGGGGAGAGAGCCAGTAAAAAATGGGTTATCAAGCTAGTTACTGCTGTGGGAAATGAGCTCAGCTCTCTGGGGACTCTGGGGGACAGTGAAGAACAACCAGGGCTGGGCTCCTCAGTTCCCATTGTTACTGCCTGAAGCTGCTTCCGGGGGCGTGAACACTGCACCGCCTCCATGGTTCACTGTGCACGCAGGCCAACTGTGGCCTCAAGGCCAGAAAAAGACCTCAGCGAAAGAAGCATCCTGAAGGGCTTTTTGCAGAGCAGGGGATATTGATGGGACATTGACAGTATCTGCTACACCTGACTTCCAGATTCCTCATCTGGTTTTGTTCTGCTTTCCCATACCCTCTGGTGTGCAATCCAGATGTTGGAGGCACAGGGCAGGACAGAGGAGAGGTAGAGATGGTGGGTAGGGAGTGAGCTTTGGCAAATTTTCTTAATATCATACACAATGCTTAGGAAGAGAGATGCTGCATCACAGCAAGTCTCAAAAATAATTTGAATTTGACAAATGAATTGACAAATGAATAAATCCACCTCATTTTATGTTACCCATGCTTGTGGACAGGACCAGTGGGGTGGCTTGTGGGTTTCCTTCCATGTTGCTACTTAAATTTCCACGTACAGATATACAGAGTTAAACTCATACATGTTAGCATTAGAAGGGAACTCAAAACATTGCCTGGTCCTGCAATAATAAGACAAGCCCTGTGGGCTAGAAAAGTGACCTGCTTAAGAACTCATTGCACATAAATGGCCTCAACCTCTTATGTCCATATGTCCACCCCTCCTGGGTTCTGGAGATAGACCCAACAGGAATTTCCAGCCAAATGCTCACTCTCTGTGGCTTTGCCTTCTTTCCTGCATCTTCAGTTCTATGTTAGCTCCCTTCCCTTGCTTCTGAACCCTGACTTGATTGGCCTGGAGCTCATCAATTAAGGATTTCCAAGCTCAAAGTTCCTTCCAGCCAGTGGTGTCATATAAAGGTCTAACAACTGGCTCTCCTGAGGTGGAGATAAAAGAAAGCCCTGATTTTTGGCATTTACTGATTTCCGTGGTGTAAATACTCCCACCATGGCTGATTTTGAGCCCCTGACAGAATGTCACTAAGCAGAGTTGAGATGTGTACACCTGGCACCTGTGCAAACCTGCTCCACTGTACCACCGCCCCCAGTCCTGCAAACCTCCAGAACTCCAAAGCTCATGGAGTCTAGGAGCTGAAATGCCCACCAAACTGAGACACCCCTTAGCCGCAAACACCTACAGTTCCAGAACTTTCTTTCACCCAGATCTCCTTCCTTGCAACTTCACCATTCCCAATCCCTCTCCCCTCCAGCACTTCCAGATGGGGGCTTGGTCCTTTCAATGAGTCCACTGATGGCAGCTGCCTCTGGAGGGGGAGAAGAGGCGGGGAGACTTCTATCTCCCTCCTACCATGGGGCCATCAGTGGATCTGCCTGTCAGCTTTGTATCCTCCAGCCCATTTGGTGTCTGCTGAGGCACCTAGACCCCACCCCCTCCCCCAAATCTTCCTGCAAGCTATGTCTTTGTTCACTGGAACAGCACTGAGATGTGGTGGAGGTGATGCTGACCCTGCTCCTACTTTCTATTTAACTCTAGGGGCTCGTTGCATTTACAGCCAGGCCCAGGCCCAGAACACCTCCTCAAGGAAGCCTTCTGTGACTTCCCCAGGGTTTGCTGTTGCTGTCACAGACTCACGTTCCTTTCCACCAGAGCCTCTTCCTCATTCATTAATGTAATAATTTACTTGACTGTTTCCTGCACTAAGCTCTGGGAGAGAAGAGTCTGTGTCCATTTAGGCTCACCGGGGTGTCACCAGGCCCTAGCACATATAGCCGCAGGCATTCAATAATCTTTGTGTCATGAATAAAAGAACTGAACTGGGGTGTTATGGCTCTCAAGCAACCATTGTTCTTCTCAGGCCTGCCTGAATGTTAGAATAGTCAGAGATGCTTTTTTTTTTTTTTTTTTTTTTTTGAGACAGAGTCTCCCTCTGTGGCCCAGGCTGGAGTGCGGTGGTGCGGTGTCAGCTCACTGCAACCTCTGCCTCCTGGGCGCAAGTGATTCTCCTTTCTCAGCTTCCCGAGTGGCTGGGATTACAGGCATGCACCACCATGCCTGGTTGATTTTTGTATTTTTAGTAGAGACAGGATTTTGCCATGTTGGCCAGGCTGGTCTCAAACTCCTGGCCT
Organism: Symphalangus syndactylus; assembly: GCF_028878055.3. Taxonomy (NCBI): domain Eukaryota; kingdom Metazoa; phylum Chordata; class Mammalia; order Primates; family Hylobatidae; genus Symphalangus; species Symphalangus syndactylus. The sequence goes on from NC_072427.2 coordinate 97,076,495, forward strand.
CAAGTGATCTGCCCACCTTGGCCTCCCAAAGTGCTGGGATTACAGGTGTGAGCCACCATACCCAGCCGGGATGCTTAAAAAAAATAACATGCTGGTCTGGGGCAGGTCTCTAGCATGTGTAGTTTGTAAAAGCCCCCGAGGTGATTCTGATGTGCAATTAGGGGTGAGATCACTGCTCTTGAGGAAGGGCTCTGGGGAATCTTCAGAGAGTGGTTTTCATACTGGATGTCCATGTCAAGACCACACCCTAGCACAGAATCTTTGAGGTTGGACCCATGCATTGGTATTTAAAAAACATCTCTAGGTAGTTTTAATATGCAAAGTTGAGAACCACTGCAAAACATCTTATTTCTCTTAAGCTTTCCCTCTCTCTCACGCTGGGAAGATTAGATGACCGTTCAGAAATCTTTGCCCCTTTCCCCTCCCCCATAGCTGCCCTGCCATTTGGCTTTGGGTGTGCCTATGGAATTTGGGTGGCTTTGTGGCTTTGGCTAACGGGCTATTAGTGGACCCAACTCAGTCAAGGACCTTGGAAAGTACTCGTGGGGTCGGGCTCTCTCTCTTGTGCTTCTGCCAATGCCATGACAGGAACATACCCAGTCAGCCAGTGGGTCCAGGAGGATGAGAGACACCAGGATCAGAGGCGCAAAGTCCAGATCAGCCAAGACCAAGCCAGCCCTGTAAACATGCAAATACGTGGGTGATGATAAATGACTACTGTTTTATGCCACTGAGGTTTTGGTTCATTACACAGCAATAGCAAATGGAAAAATCAACTTTTCCACAGTGGTTTAAATATTCACCTGGACTAATTAGGTGGTCAGTTCACTTTTGCAGAGCTTTTATAACGTTAATTTCTTCACTATTTCTCCAAGAAAATAAAGATTATAAGAGGAGATAATTTCAACTAGTTTATCTCCAAGTCACATTTTTGTGCATCCCATAAGGCATATTGGATAACCCTCTCCAGTTGAGTTCACCAGTTGGGGGGCTGTGTGACCTTGGGCAAAGAGGATCACAGGATTACAGAACTGGCACTATCTAAGTGAGATGTCATTGTTATCACACTGGTACCTTATTTATTTAACAACTGTTAAAATTATTATTATAACTTACTCATTTTTAATTGTTTTAGAGATAGGGTCTTGCTATGTTGCCCAGGCTGGCCTTGAACTCCTGGCCTCGAATCCTGGCCTCAAGCAATCCTTCTGCGTCAGCCTCCCATGTAGCTGGGATTGCAGGTACAGGTCACAATGCCTAGCCACACTGGTACTTTATATTAGTCATAGCTCTAGAGTGGCATCAATGTGGCCCTAATGTGTTGAAACTATAAAGCTCCTCTTCCTTGTATGAGCACCAATCACTCATATATTTGTATTTTACCCCCTGTCCCAAACTAAAGGGCATGGCTAATCAGGACCTCCATTAATTTTGCTGGAGTACATTTATCTGGAGATTGTTGACTAAATGATTTAACTTTCACTTTATTGTGTCAGATACTATTGACAATTCCTTCTCCCCAAATATGAGTAGAATGAAATAAAGACTCCAGGTCACATACAGATACTTTTATCTTTTACCTCCCTGATGAACTCGATGTACAAAGTCCTTTCCACCCAGACTAAGGGAGGGTGTCTGATGAGGGCCTGGGTTGGGTCTTTGCAGCTGTCATTTGGCTTGATGTAGCGTCTCCTGGACAAATTGGATAGCTGTATCTCAGCTCCCAAATGGGGTAATCACAACTTGGTGCCCAGGGAGGGGTGCAAGGGTAGGCTCTGGGGTGGCGTTCTATGAACTCCCTGAGCTTGAAGGCAAAAATGTGTGCATGAGTGTGCACTCACACATATATGCATGTGCTGTTCTGGGAAGAAGGTTCATAGTTTTCATTAGAGTCTCAAAGAGACCAGTGACCTCTTGTGGAAAGTGCGACACAGAGGGGACTCCTACCCTCTAAGCAATACTACACTTCCCACTCCTGTAAGTCCAGAGGCTCTGAAGATTTGGCATAACATCAGTAGTGACATTTACTGAGCACTGACTGTGCTAGGCATGTGAGGTGATCTATGTGTATCACCTCTGTATGAATGCCATTTTATAGATGGACACTCTGATGTTTGGAAACCAGGACCATCTGACCCTCAGCTCAAGCTCTTAACCATTATGCATAGAGCCTCTTTATTAGTGTGTTTTCATGCTGTGGATAGAGACACACCCAGACTGAGTAATTTATAAAGAAGAAGAGGTTCACTGGACTCACAGTTCCACATGGCTGGGGAGGCCTCACAATCATGGCGGAAGGCTAAAGGCACTTCTTACATGGTGGCAGCAAGAGAGAAAATGGGAGCCAAGCAAAAGGGGAAACCCCTTCTAAAAACATCAGATCCTGTGAGACTTATTCACTACCATGAGAACAGTACAGGGGAAACCGCCCCCATGATTCAATTCTCTCCCACCGGGTCCCTCCCACAACACGTGGGAATTACGAGAGCTACACTTCGAGATGAGATTTGGGTGTGGACACAGCCAAACCATATTAACCTCCAACAGAAGAGCCCCAGAACACACAATACTGACCCCCAAATAGATCATACACCAATTGAAGTGTGACAACATCTTGCAATCTAAACACCGGTCAGCCATATTTAATTGCACTCCCCCGAATTAAAGGGGGAGGAAACGTAACAAAAGGACATGACAGATCCAAAGTTGTCTGTTCTGAGGACACCAGTGCCACGTCTATTTATGAACCTAGAGTTTGGGAGAAATATTTCCCATTATGGAACTCATGTGTCAAAACCATGCTTGGGCTCAGCAATTAGGTGCAATATCTCTTTTTCGGTGCCAAGAATTTTACAACTCCCTCACAGATGATTTTTAGAAACTGTGGTGAGGGCCGGGCGCGGTGGCTCACGCCTGTAATCCCAGCACTTTGGGAGGCCGAGGCGGGCGGATCACGAGGTCAGGAGATTGAGACCATTCAGGCTAACACAGTGAAACCCTGTCTCTACTGAAAATACAAAAAATTGCTGGGCATGGTGGCGGGCGCCTGTAATCCCAGCTACTCCAGAGGCTGAGGCAGGAGAATGGCGTGAAACCAGGAGGTGGAGCCTGCAGTGAGCCAAGATTGTGCCACTGCACTCCAGCCTGGGTGACAAAGCGAGACTCCGTCTCAAATAAATAAATATAAAAACCGTGGTGAGCACAGGCTTCCTATGAATCCACTGCGTATCTAATGATAAGTTTAGGATGGGAGGAAAGAGACTTTGGTGATGCACTCAGACACTCCACTGCAAAAGATCCTGCTCTGTAGGGAGCTATCCACCACCATGCTGCCACCTCTTTTCCTGGAAGAGGCCATCTGAACTGCTCCTGCCTGTTCTGGCAGGAAGTGAGTCTCAGGTTACCACCTGCTGGGTCCCACCCCAGGTTCCAGCCTCTTAATTGACTACCTCTTCCTTTTCTTTTTCTGCATCTCCAGTGTTTTCTCTCTTCCTTTCTTGATGTCCCCTTTCTGATTTCTCTCTTGGCTCGAGCCCAGCTTCCACTTGCTCTGATGAGTTGAGAACTCCATGCAGAACCCGGACATTTGCCAAGCAAACCTCCTGTCCTTGAACTTCCGGTGGATTCTGTCCCCCTGTCTTATTTTGTACTCCTCTGACTGTGGCAGGCACTCATTTCAAAGTCGTTTTTGGAAAGAAGTAAGTATCAATACATTCTGTAAATAAATAAAAGCAGCCCCCACAGGAGCCCAAGACTCCAGGCTCTGGGCTGTCCTTCTGCCTCTGTGGAGGCCTCTGCTCGTGCTGTTGGTTTCCTTGGGTCTCGTCAGCCCCCAAGCCCTGCAGAAGGTTTCCCATTTTTCCCACTTCTAGCAACTAGAAAACACCTCTGAGAAAGTCTTTGGGGATCTAGGGTATGGAGTGGGGCATAGAGCACTTTCTGAGAATGCCTCTTAAGCTATGAACTCAAGAAACCAAATTTGGTTTATTCACAAATTCATTCATTCAAAATTCTTAAATGATTGAATTCATAAATTCAATCATTCAACAAATATTAATTGAGCGCCTACCATATGCCAAATCTATAGCAGGCGCCAGAGTAAAGAGGTGTCCAAGGGGACAATCTCTGCCTCAAAGTACTCCCGGTCTGGTTATTTTGCTGGGGGGAGGGGGTCGTCCCAGCCTCCCTGAGACTGACACCCCCTGAGCTGGGTGAAAAGTGTGTGTCTTAGCGACACACAGAGCTAGCTCCATTGCTTGGCTCCGAGGCTTATTCGTCGAGTTAACTTGGGTGAGTCACTTCATCTCTCTGAACCCCAGCTTCTCATCTGTGAAGTGAGGGGCTTAGAACCTACCTCGGAGACAAATGGATCCCGTGTGTGCAAGGCTCTTGCCCCACAGAGTGGGTGACTGAGGATCACCGTGTCCCACGAACCTCTCCTCTCCCCAGGGTCCGTTTTCATAGCTTCCATGCCCACTGCCTTCACAAACCTCCCCTTCCTTCACCTCTCCTTTTCTTGACACAGCTATGGAGGGGCATTCTTTCCACACACCTGGCCTTGGAGGTACATTTGCATAGAACCTCAAGTGCCTTCCTACCCTTTTCTTTCTCTTTCAAACAACTTTGGTGTTCAGTGATTCAGTCCTAGGCTCTTGGGACACAAGGGGTCCCATCCTCCTCCGGGGTGGGCAGGGAGTGGTCTTGTGGCTTGTCCACTCCCTGGCTGGAGCACTGGCTCCACACCACTCCACGGCAAAGCAGGCCACATACATTTGCTGCAGAGCAACGGGGATTCTCTTTGTTCCTCTCTGACCTGCCAGAGGGGACTGTTTTTCTGAGCCTCCACAAAGTCAACTCCTCGTGAGTCCTCAAAGTGCTCTTTTCCTGTGACAATGACCAATGCTTACTATAGAATGACTCTGCTTAAATTGAAGCCACTAATTTAGGTGCAGTGAACAACTTCTGCTCCCATCCCTAAGATTAAAAAACCCCACTAACTATTGTAGCCACTCTGCCTGGGTTTCGAGTATATATTTTCAGTTTCCGTTACAACCCTAGTTCTTCCTCCCTCCCTCCTCGCCCTCTCTCCTCATTCCCAGCCTCTCTCCAAATCCTCCCTGTTCCTCTTACGCAGTGGCTTCCCAAATGCTTTCCAGAGGCCAGGCTGAAGGCTGAGAGAAAGGCAGTTAATTAATTACAAAACCTAAATACCAGCGCCTCTGCTGCCATGCGAGAGCCCGCGAGGTTAGAATGCCAGGCGCTGCCTGATGCTCCGTGGTTCTGGGAGCGTGCTGGGTGCGAAAGCCCCGAACTGTGGCCGTGGTTTGCCGCACTCTCTGCTGTTGCTTTCTTCTGCGGGTGTGCATCTTCCCAGCGCTGGCAACACGTCCTGCATTTCTGCCAGTGCTAACATGTATAGTGGTGACTTCCACGCTTGTTCTCATTAGGAAAGGAAGCACTGCTCTCGTGTAGACTAACTTAGGGGACAGGACAGTGCATTGATTGAACGAGCCTGAGTAGGGGAGACTGAGGAGTATCTGGGCTCAGCCTCCCCTTCCTCCCAAGAAGTCAGAGTGCACCTCAGATCTCAAAGTGCGAGGTCCCACCGAGGTCAGGGCTGATGTCCTGCTTATGCTTAAAAGGCGCTTCGCTGTCTTCTGCAAGACACCCAAGCGCACATGCGCTCACAATTTCCATGTGGATTTCTGGCTCTGCCAGCCAGCAACTACTAAATAATATGGCAGCTACAGAGCCTCACTGTTAAATATGGCAGCTCCAGAGCCGAAGCCCTGCCCCTGTTCTGTGTGGTGTGGTGAAGCCTCCGAACTACGCCTCAGAATAACATTTTTAAATGCATAAAATAAAATACTCATGAATAAAAGGAAACCAATTATATGGAGATATAATGCTGAAAATATTTTACAGATACAGATCTGTGATGCAGAATTATGCAGTTATTTGAAAGCACATTAAATAACAAGATTGAGTGGCAAGTCTAACAGATAAATAAAAGTGTAAACAGTATTTCAGGGGGTCTCCAACAACTGTAACACAACTTAAAAATGTCAGCAATTTGGACTGGTGAGGAAGGTGTAGGAACTGCAAATACCATGGTGGTTTGTGCCCTACGTTCGTAATCAAATTCAAATGTTCAGTTAGTGGGTGATGCAAATAAGGACGTAATTTCTCCCCGTGTAAGTTCAGGGACCCCATTTTCAGCAATGATTGCTGAAGAGTGAGGCATTAGCCTACTGGGAGCCTTGGTTCCAACGTTAGAGTCACAAAAGCTGGCTTTCTTCTTTTCCTTCTTTTTTTTTTTTTTTTTTTTTTTTTTTTTTGAGACAGAGTTTCGCTCCTGTTGCCCAGGCTGGAGTGCAATGGCACAATCTTGGCTCACTGCAACCTCCACCTCCCAGGTTCAAGGGATTCTCCTGCTTCAGCCTCCTGAGTAGCTGGGATTACAGGCATGCGCCACCATGCCTGGCTAATTTTTTGTATTTTTAGTAGAGACGGGATTTCACCATATTGGACAGGCTGCTCTCAAACTCCTGACCTCAGATGATCCACCCACCTCGGTCTCCCATAGTGCTGGGATTATAGGCGTGAGCCACTACACCCAGCCAAGCTGGCTTTCTTTTATTTAATTTTATTTTTTGAGACAGGGTCTCACTGTGTCACCCAGGCTGGAGTGCAGTGGCACAAACGCGGCTCACTGCAGCCTCTACTGTCTCCTGCCTCAGCCTCCTTAGAAGCTGGGATGACAGGTGCACACAACCACACCTGGGTAATTATTATTATTATTTTTTGTAGAGTCGGGGTTTCACTATGTTGCTTAGGCTGGTCCAGAACTCCTGGGTTTAAGCAATCCTCCCATCTCGGCCTCCCAAAGTGTTGGGATTACACGCATGAGCCACTGTGCCCAGCCTTAAAATACTAGTCTTAAATTCCATTCCCATCACTGGCTGCTACATGAGTCTGGGAAAGTAATAGCCTCTCTGGGTCTCAGTTTACCTGTTGGTAAAATGGAGAAAGTAATAGCAACTACCTAATAGGGTTGCTGGGAGGCATGAATGTGTGGCAAAGCCCTCTGTAAGCAGTAGAACCTCTCTGTGAATGTTCTTTTAATTGCAAAGTAGAGTTTGAGCCTTTCGTGTTGAGAAAGGCTAAAAATTGAATCAACACTTTTATGTGCATTGCTCCCATATTTTCTGCCAAAGAGTTTGGAGCTCCGATGTTTTCTTTCCTTCCACCCCAAACCTATCGTTTATGTACACAGTGGATTCCTAGGAAGCCGGCCCTCACCACAATTTTTAAAAAACACCCATGAGGGAGTTGTAAAATTCTTGGCACCAAAAAAAAAAAAAGACATTGCCCTTAATTGCTGGGCTCAGGCATGGTTTTGACAGTTACAATACCTGGTTCAACACTGCTGCTAGCCAAAAGTCACCCGTTAAACATGTTTTCTTAAACAGTGACTGATAAGTTGTTATCTTCCAGCTTCTGCTAATTAGACATCATGAGTCAAAGTTAATTTGGTGGAAAACATTTCTCAACTTAATGACATTTATGGGCAATTAGGCGCGTTGTGGAAGGGAACACACATTCACATTTCAGCCTATTTCCAGGCCTTAACAAGAATCTCCTCTTTCCCGGTTGGAGATTTCTCATTCTCCGAGGAATATGTTCGATACAGACACCACGGGCCTCCTTGTTATGCTAGAAACCAGCAATTGTTTGCACGAAACAAGCTACCACACAGTAATGAGGTGCAGACGGAGATAAAATTAGGCTCAGTGAAGGCTTTTGTGTTGTTTAGACCTGTGTCTCCAGGCAGGAAGTCCTGGGCTGTGTGCACAGTAAAAATCACAGCCAGACTCACAGCATCGATAAATGTGTGCCAATCATATAGTTCTCAGCCTGTTGTCAGAAATGGTTTCTATTTCCAAAGTCAAAAAACAGCTAACCGGCTGGGAACAGTGGCTCACACCTGTAATCCCAGCACTTTGGGAGGCCGAGGTGGGTGGATCACGAGGTCAGAAGATTGAGACCATCCTGGCTAACACAGTGAAACCCCATCTCTACTAAAAATACAAAAAATTATCCGGGCGTGGTGGCAGGCGCCTGTAGTCCCAGCTACTTGGGAGGCCGAGGCAGGGGAATGGCGTGAACCCAGGAGGCGGAGTTTGCAGTGAGCCGAGATTGCACCGTTGTACTCCAGCCTGGGTGACAGAGCGAGACTCCGTCTCAAAAAAAAAAAACAAAACAAAAAACAACAACAACAACAGCTAACCGTCTAAAAGACAGCATTCTTAACTTATAAGATAATGCATCTTTGCTGTTGGGCATCTTTCGTAGGCCAGCAAAACCTTTTTGACATGCCATCTTGTCATAATGAATTGGCACAGCCCCTCGCCTGCACCACCACATGGAAATCCAGCTGGAGGTGCAGTGGAGCAGCAAGGGACACGCTGCGTGCTTCAGCCCAGCTCAGCTCCTTGGAAACGAACCATCCACCTGCTCCTGATTTTAACCAGTCTCCAATTCTTTACTTTCACCTGACTTCTGTTTTCTCACAGTGCTTTAACTAAATGTGCATGATCTTCCTAGATCTATTCTTTTGAAAGAGGAGAGTTTGTATTTATGTATGGTGGTGAATTGACCCTCCGCCCTGCTGCCAGGATGGTTTCTGGGCTTAGAGAATTGAGGGTGAAGTAGAATGTTTTATTCCAGAAATTCCAAAGCAATTCAGTGGGCTAAGGTGCTGAATCAGGACTTCTTACAACGAGCCAAATGCCCAACTTGAGCTTGGGTGCCAGGAATTCACAGTTTTGTAAAACCAGGGTAATAAGCCATGTCTGGATGTCTCCAGATTTGTGAAATTTTCATATACTGCTTAAATATTTTAAAAATTTATCTTTACACATTTGCATTACATGTAAAAAAATTTATCATTTTATGTGTGGTTGAATGGTAGAAGAAAACTTTACATAACAAATAATGAGTTTGGAGAATATTCCATAATTTAAGTGTTATGAGCAAGTTTCCTAAGGTAAAACAAACAAAATGAAACTGTCTAAATATTTTAACAATCATTCGTTATATGTAAATATTATAAATAATATGTGCAAATATATTATGAATAATATACACATATTGAAATAAGAGAAATGTAAACAATAAAATAATTGATGAGATAAAAGCTCCTCAAATCAGCAAAATAAATAATGCTTTTTTTTTTTTTTTTTTTGAGACGGAGTCTCGCTCTGTCGCCCAGGCTGGAGTGCAGTGGCGCGATCTCGGCTCACTGCAAGCTCCGCCTCCCGGGTTCACGCCATTCTCCTGCCTCAGCCTCTCCGAGTAGCTGGGACTACAGGCGCCCGCCACCACGCCCGGCTAATTTTTTGTACTTTTAGTAGAGACGTGGTTTCACCGTGTTAGCCAGGATGGTCTCAACCTCCTGACCTCGTGATCTGCCCGCCTCAGCCTCCCAAAGTGCTGGGATTACAGGCGTGAGCCACCACACTTTGCCATAATACTCTGTTTTAATAAAACTTCCCAGGAGACAAATATGACTTTTCTGATTGCTAGAATAGCAATGGAGAAGATTACAATGAAATTAGACCCATGTCCCCCGAAACCAGTGCAATGATGGGATTGGCCCCATCTCAAAGGAAAAGTCCACCTAGAAGACACAGAGCAGGCTGGGGACCTGTTCTCAGCGACCCTGGGGGCCAGGTGTTGGTGGGCAGCTGTGCCACTGAGGAGTGAGAAACGGTGGGCTTGGCCTTTAGCTGACCACTGGGGTGACCACTGGGGTAACTGCACGGGGCTGCCAGAAAAATGACGTTTTGAGTGGTGTCTCATCTAGACTGCAGGTGCTCACTTACACCTTGCTGGCTGTGTGGTTTGGGCAAGTTACTAATCCTTTCTGTGTCCCCTCTGTCTCTGCATCTGTCAAATAAATATAATAATGTACCTAGGTAGTATGTTATAAAGATCAAGTGAGTTTATATATGTAAACTGCTTGCAGCAGTACCTGGCATATCACAGGCAGCAGTCACTATGATAACAATGATGGCTAGCCCTTCCAGCAGCATAGTCTGCAGATACCGGTTGTGCTACGAACACCTAAGAGGGAAACAAGAAGATCTGGCTTCGAGTCCTGGCTCACCACTTGACGTTCAGCAAAAGCCTTTAGCTGCCTCGAGCCTCATCCTCCTGCCAGGAGAATGGAGCTAATGACACCTGCCTTACAAAGGTATTGTAAGATTCAACCAGACCTGCATCCTGTGAGCTGTGGCACACTCTCTGTGGGTGGCATTGGAGCAGGTGGGCAAGAGGGAAGCGTGGCTTTGACTTGGGCTTTGCCTTTGACTGGGGAGCTGACTGCAGCCTCCATCTGGGTATGGCCTCTGGACCACATGCTGTTCTCCTGCCTTTCCCACCCCTCTCCCCCGTGACAATATGCTAACTGGTGTCCTTCTCTACAGGATCCTGCTTCCTGCCAGGTGACAGCAAGATAATCCAGCCACACGCTCCTTGCTAATGGGGATTAGGGTGCTAATGGATTCTCCCTCTGGGTTAACATATGCACTTTTACAGAGGGGCCTCCTGGAGATGATGCTGATGCCAGAGAAATGACTCTAATGGACCAAGTTTGGACGCAGTGGGAGGGACCCTTGCAACGGGCCGTCACATGCTGTCAGTCAACCCCATTCGCCTCTACATAAAAGCCTGCCAAACTCTTCGGATGAAGCCACCCCTTCACTCCATTCTCTGTCATATGAATGAAGAAAGCTTTCCTTGGAGGAGAAACAATATATCTCTTAGTCCATTAATCAGTTAATCTGTTGTTTACCGACCACTTTGTAAAACCATAATGATAATTGCCATTTATTAAGCACCTACTACACACCAAACTTCGTAATTAGTGTTTTATGTATTTCACTTCATCTGGTTTTCACAACCATCACCTCCCCACCTTACAGATGAGCAGACAAGCTTTTTGATTTTTTTAAAATTATGATAAAATACATGTAACATAAAATTTACCATCTTTTTTATTTTTTATTTTTTTTATTTGAGACCAAGTCTCACTCTGTCGCCCAGGCTGGAGTGCAGTGGCACAATCTCTGCTCACTGCAACCTCCGACTCCCTAGTTCAAGTGATTCTCCTGCTTCAGCGTCCCGAGTAGCTGGGATTACAGGTGCACACCACCACGCCCAGCTAATTTTTGTATTTTTAGTAGAGACAGGGTTTCACCATGTTGACCAGGATAGTCTCGATCTCCTGACCTTGTGATCCACCAGCCTTGGCCTCCCAAAGTGCTGGGATTACAGGCGTGAGCCACATGCCCAGCCAAAATTTACCATCTTAACCATTTTTTAAGTGTATAGTTCAGTGCCATTAAGAACATTCATGGCCGGGCGCGGTGGCTCACGCCTGTAACCCCAGCACTTTGGGAGGCTGAGGCGGGTGGATCACCTGAGGTCGGGATCTCAAGACCAGCCTGACCCACATGGTGAAACTCCATCTCTACTGAAACAAAAATTAGCTGGGCGTGGTGGCGCGTGCCTGTAATCCCAACTACTCCGGACGCTGAGGCAGGAGAATTGCTTGAACCAGGGAGGCGGAGGTTGCAGTGAGCCGAGATTGTGCCATTGCACTCCAGCCCGGGCGACAGAGCGAGACTTGGTTTCAAAAAACAAACAAACAAACAAAGAAACAAAACGTTCACATTGTTGTGCAACCATCACCACCATCCAGCCATACAAAACTCCTCTGGTCTTGTAAAACTGAAACTGTGTACCCATTAAACAGTAACTCCCCACTGCCTGCTCCCTTCAAACCCTGGCAATCACCATTCTACTTTTTGTCTAGGAATTCGACTCATCTGGATACCCGATGTAAGTGGAATCATATAGTATTTGTCTTTCGTGTCTGGCGTATTTCACTAAGCATAATGCCCACAAGGGTCATCCATGTTGTTGTACGTGTTGGAATTTTCTTCCTTTAAACGTGTATCTATGCTACATTTTTTTTTTTTTTTGAGACAGAGTCTTACTCTATTGCCCAGGCTGGAGTGCAGTGGTACTGTCTCAGCTCACTGCAACTTCCACCTCCAAGATTAAAACAATTCTTGTACCTCAGCCTCCCAAGTAGCTGGGACTAGAGGCGTGAGCCACCCCACCTGGCTAATTTTTGTATTTTTAGTAGAGACAGGGTTTCACCGTGTTGACCAGGGTGGTCTCAAACTCCTGACCTCAGGTAGTCAGCACCCAGCCTACGTTTTGTTTTGATGGACACTTGGGTTACTGCCACCTTTTGGCTATTGTGAATAGTGCTTCTCTGAACATGGGTGTGCAAATATCTCTTCAAATCCTTGCTTTCCATTCTTTTAGGTATTTACCCAGAAGTGGAATTGTCGAATTATATGGTATTTCCATTTTCAATTATTTGAGAAACGGCCATACTGCTTTCCCTAGCGGCTATACCATTTTACATTCTCACCTATGGTGCCCAGGGGTTCCAGTTTCTCCCTATCCTCACCAACACTTGTCATTTTCTGGTTGTTTTGTTTTGTTTCTTATTGTAGCCCTTTTAATGAGTATGGAGGAGACGAGCTTCTGATTGGATGCTAAGGGGCTGCAAAGTAGTCGTGTCCTCGCGCCCTTGTGAAATAGTTACAGAGCCTGCTACACTGTTCCTTTGATGCAGAGAACAGTAAGTCACAGCACATAAGCAAGGGTTAGATGGAGCATCCAGAGGACGATGGCAGGGAACAAAAGAGAAGTCCTGAGAGGGATCGTGGGACCAGACCAGGCTTTGTGGAAAGCACGGGGCTGAACTGTGCCCCAAGGGTGCAGAGAAGGTGGGGAGTGTGTTCCAGGAGAGGGGGCCACCGGAACAATGGTGTGCAGATGGAAACTGGTCCAGCTACTAAACTGAGAGGGACAAAAAGAACAACAGGAGTGACAGGGATACGTGGCAAGACAAGTCTATTTCACCTGGACTTTCCTGCTGAACTCCAGACCTTATGAAGGCTCTGATAACAGCTGGGACATCTGCAATCCGTGGTGAGGAAGGAGAATCCAGGCACTCTTTTAGCCCAGTAGTGAATTTGAGCGATGCCAGAGGGGAGTCATCTTGGCAGTGTGATACTCCCAGGGAGTAGGATTTGGAGGATGTGGCGTGGCGGGGGCTGTGAGAGTGCCTGTGCAGGCTGTGAGGGGTGCCACAGTGGCACTGTATACACACTGAAGGACAGGTCCAATAACCAATATGGGGTGTCTGTAGATTCTGAATGCATAGAAAACAACATTATCATTATTATTTTACAGACTGGAGATGGCTTTAATGATATTATATATATTTAACTGTTTCTGGACCTTATGAACATCATGTATATTAAGGTCGATGAGGGAACCAGGTTTCTCATCGATGAAGAAGGGAGTTACACCTGTGGAAGGGAAAAATCCTAGAATAAGCCCTTTGGTGTTGGACTGGAAATGGAAGTGTCAGTGTCAACTCGTATATAAATGTAGCCTAGCTCCGTTCACTGGGAGGGCCTGGGAACAGTGCCACCCAGGAGCAGACAATACCTCAGTGCTCAGATCTTGGTTCCTAAAGTCCCCACTTAAAGGAACCCAAACTCCTTGGAGAAATGGCCAATTCCAAGGCTGGATGAGGAGTCAGGGAAAGTACAAGATGAAGCTAGAACGTCTTGTGCCAGGAAGTAAAGAAGGGCTCAAAGAATTATAGGCACATGTCCAGAGAACCCAGAAGGCAGAGTGAAGGAGCTCCTACTGGCCAGACCTGGGACAATTGGGGAATAAAAATGAATAACGATAGGAGCAGAGTATCACCTGATAAGTAAAATAAGTACACTTGGGTTCCTACCAATATAAACAAACAGATGAATGTATAAGTGGAAAAAGCAGAATTCCAACTAATATGGCGGGGCACAGTGGCTCACAACTGAATCCCAACACTTTGGGAGGCTGAGGTGGGAGGGTTGCTTGAGCCCAGGAGTTTGAGACCAGGCTGGGCAACATAGTGCGATCCTATCTCTACAAAAAAATTACTAATTCCAACTAATAAATATAGGGAAAGTGATGGAATTAGAAAATCATTCATTGGCAACCATCATAATCATTCAACCAAGAAACACTGATGGATATTAAGAACAGTGAGTGAAGTCTGATGAGAAATGGGATATTCGCAAAGGCTCACGTACCTCCCCACAAGATCCTTGTATGTTACAACGGGGAAAAAAGTAACTTTACAGTGGAGGCACATGGAAAACATCACCTTCGTTATTTCATTTACATGTAAGTCACCAGGACTGTAGTAAATTAAAATCGTGTGCCACTTGGCCAGACACAAGATGAACCTAGCATCACTTCTGTGATGATGTTTCTGTCAAAGACATCCCTGACTCTCATAATAAGGCATCACCTGAAAAACCTACACTAAGGAACATCTACGGAATAATTGGCCTATAATTGTCAAAAGTGTCAAGGTCATGAGAGACAGAAACTGTTCTAGATTGAAGGAGACTAAAGAGATGGGACAACTCTGTGTGATGAGCAACCCTGGATTGCCTATAAAAGTTTAGCAAGATTGAAACAACTAGAGAAGTGTGGATGGCATTTGAGAATGAGATGATAGTATGTACTGATGTTAATTTCCTCATTTTGATGGTTGTATTTAGATCATGAAAGTGGGTGACTTTCACAATCATAGGAGATACACATTAAAGTATTTTAGGGTGATGGGCATCATGTCAGCAACTTATTACTCAAGTGAATTAGGAAAAACAGGTCTTTGCATTATCCTTGCAACATTTCTAAAATTTTAAAATTATTTAGAAATCAAAAGGGAGGCCGGGCGCGGTGGCTCAGGCCTGTAATCCCAGCACTTTGGGAGGCCGAGGTGGGCGGATCATGAGGTCAAGAGATCGAGACGAGCCTGGCTAACACGGTGAAACCCCGTCTCTACTAAAAATACAAAAATTAGCTGGGCGTGGTGGGATGTGCCTGTAGTCCCAGCTACTCAGGAGGCTGAGGCAGGAGAATCTCTTGAACCTGGGAGGCGGAGGTTGCAGTGAGCCGAGATCACGCCACTGCACTCCAGCCCGGGTGACAGAGTGAGACTCCACCTCAAAAAATAAAAATAAAAAAGAAAAAATAATAATAAAATAAATAAATAAAAAAGAAAAATAAAAAATAAAAAAGGAAAATATTTTGTAAACATCTACAAGTTAACACGTAACATCAGAATCTGGGCCCAATAATGGGTCAAGCAAAGGCATATCCCCTGGGGAATGTGATGACTCTGAGTGCTCCAGGCTGGCCCTGAAGGGCAGTCCTCCCTTGCTTTATTTCCAAGTGTCAGGCATGTTTTTATAACAGGGTAGAGTTGTCTCTTCTTTTCACATGGATGACCGGATGGTGCTCCCTGAGAGTCGAGAGCTGAGGTTATGTCCATACCTACTGGGGTAGCGGGAACAAATTGCCTAGAAAAGCCACTGAGAGATCTCTATCTACCTGCAGACTCGGTGTATAGTGAAGATTCGGTATGTCCCCTAAAGTTGAAGAAAAGGCAATGGGTATATTCTGTGGGGTGCAATGTGTCTTACTAGGCAATAGCAACACTGATTATGAATGATAGCTCCTACCTCACCCAGGACGCTCGACTCACTGCCACGGGGATTCTACATTTGTTTGGAGAAGTAGAGGTGCAGCTGGAAGAAGAGGAAGTGGGAGCATTATAAAGAGGGTTATAAAAGGTTTTTTGAGCAAGGCAGAGGAAATGAGACTTGGTGGAGCAGGCACAGAAGTCATTGCTGATTCCTGAATAGGGTTCAATATATTGACAATGGCATTGAAAGGGATTAAGAAGGCTGACCCTGAGCAGTCTGCTAGGCTAACCCCTATTTTCCAAAGGAAAGGGGGTGGGCATTGTCAAATTCTCTTGATTAAACACGTTGATTCAGAATGAATGAATTAATGCATTTTGGTTGTTGTGAGAATTAAATGAATGAACACATGGAAAATCAGCACAGTGCTGAGAACAATACATGTTAGACACAAAAACACATGGGAAGCCCCAAAACTAGAGCTGGGGATATGAGAAGCAATGTCCCAAACGTGCCGAAAAACTCCACCCAACCAAAAACCCAAGCATCTAAAGATACGGCATTCATTGGCCACCTTCTCCACCATCACTAGTGCTGTGGCCTCTTTATTTGCAATGGTGCTTTCTCTCTCAGGAATTTCAAGGTTCTTACAAACTTTAAATTACCCAGGGGAAATGAATCCTCACAAGCAAGAGAGCAAAATAAAGTGCCTCAACCAAAATAAACTCCCTCCACCTCTCTGTCTCCCTCTGTGCCAACCCCCTCACCTAAAATAACCCAGGTAAACTCTGCTCGCCTGCTCTGTTGCCGCGCGTGCCAGCCTTGGCTTCACTCCTGTCATCAGCTGACCCAAGATGATTGCTAATGAACCCTGTGCACTCTCATCAGGAGGGTTTCTTTGGAGAAGTCCAGAAAGGTGTTTGAAAAAGGCCAGTGCCTCTTTGTTATTTTAATGACCGCTCTGTGACTTCAACCACTTAGAATCCAAATCCATCCTGTTTGCAGGGAACAGGATTCTCCCGTCGCAATGTCTGATCTTGATGAAGGCTTCTTGACACTTTGGATCTGCTAAGATCACACACAGTATTGGTGGTTATCGGTTTCTTGGGAGAAGCAGCTCCCCTGATGATAAAACTCCCACAGAGAGACCTGACTTCACCAAGACCAAGTTCAAGACAGAGGGATGGCCGTGAGACTTGAGCTGGGATTGCAAGAGCTGCTCTCAACAGTGTGTTCAAAATTCTATAACTGGAGATGATACAGATATGTCCATTTCCAGGTTGCCAGCAGTTATCTGAGAAACCCCAGTACCCTCTGGGTTTGCAACCCTCTGGCCAGTAAGGGGCGCTGTTGATTGAGGGACTGTGGCTGGAAGATATGAGGGGGAAAAGAAGTGACCAGCAGATGTGGTCTGTGTTTCTGGTTCCTTAGAGGCTTCCGTCTTTGGAGGACGATCTGATTAGAGCTGGAAACCTCAAACAAGTGGCTTCAACCCCAGCAGCCTCACTCTGCTATATACTCTCGGAACAGAAACCGATCCCCACGGCAGTCTTTTCTCCGGACAGTGCAGAGGGCTCCGGGCTGCCACAAGAGGCATCACTGTGATTGGTCCAGGCTGCAAACTGCTGCGTGCTTGTCCCATTTTCCTTCACTATTTCGTGTTTATTTATCTCTGACAACGATCGTGGCTGCATCTGATCCTTTCTTGCGGCCATTGTCACTACTCCCCCATACTGAAATCTACCAAGCACTTGGTCTGACAAACTATTAAAATAGTTAACGAAAGTCCTCAAATTGCGTGTGTTGGGGGGGCAGGAGACAGATAGAAAAAATAGAGAAAGAAAATAATCTGAAGATATTGCATTCCATATTTATCCTGCATATGATGGGACCTATATTTGTAATTGCATAATGTATACATATATATATAACATATATCCAAAAAAAAAATGACAAAAAAAATTTCTCCCAGGCCCCATTTTGCTGGAGTTTTAAAGACAAAGTGCCTCTGTGCTAAGACAGGAGCTGGCAGGCACCGTGCCCAAAGGCAGGAGGTTCATTCCCGTGTCGAGCTCTTTCCCTTCAAGCAAGGCCTGTGTTCATGGGAGGGCACTTAGAGACACCCTCAAGCAAGCGCTATAGAAGTGCAAATTATTAATAGACATTATTCCAGTGATGCTCACTTAAAACCTCATTGGCAGCAGATGAAACAGTGGAGGCCTCTTGCCATTTGCTCGGATTTCTCCTGCTGTTCTCCCTCAAACCAGGACTGCAGCAAACATGAGATGTTCGAAAACTCAGCATATCTGCATTTTTTCTGGTTTTATGGGTCAAGGGAGGGAACCCCGGTTTTGAGGGAAAGGTGCATTTTCTTGAGTTGGTGGTGAACAAGTTAAATGAATACTGTACCCCCTTCTTTTTTTGAGGTTATATTTAAAGATAAAAGTGTCCCTATTAACATGCAGATTTGGATATCCATTTGCAAAGAACAGAGTTATTTCAGATGCTGTATGGGAATCCTTTTTGTGCTTGTATCTTTGGGGGCGGAAAGTCCAGCTGCCTCTTCTAAGATTGCCCATAACTCTTCAGATGTCAACAAATCATTGAAAGGTGTCAGAATGGGGGAAATGAAAGATAATTATTCCAGCCGTGGAGAGCTACTTTGAAAGTGAATAGAATCTGTCAGATCGTCTTTTGAAAACGGCAGTTGGCTGCTTGTCTTGGCCATATTAAATGGATATATCTGGAGCCCAGTGAGGTTGTTTGAGATGGCGGTAATCAGCTTAAGTTGGTTTTGGTGGAGAAAAAAAAAAGCACTAGAAACGGGGCAATTACCGAGTTGGCGTGGAACAGACGCCCTGATATGGTGATGCTGGGAGTTTCTATTCAGTCCTTAAAAAAATGGAATCTTACATTCTTTGTGAATGAATAAAGAGCAAAGTCCATAAGGACTTGGTAATTTCCAGATGGGGTGGGTGTGGGGCGGCAGGGGAGCCTTCGAGGGGATCCTGTGGCCTGGATGAGTGCACGGGCCACACTTGGAAGCCAAGACAATTCAGTTTCTTCCCAAGGACTGAACCGGGAACTGGAGGACAGACAGACCTTGGCTGAATGAGATGGATGTGGGGTGTTGATGCCAAAATGAAGCCTCATCTGACTTGGTTCATGTCCCCAAGTGGCACAGCAACAAGGAAGCAATTTTGGACAGATGTCCAGCTTTATATGAGTTGTTCCTGCTTCCCCTTATCCAAAGCCAGAATCTGGGGAACTTGAACTTCCCAGTTTGTGGAAGACACATCAGATCCAATATAGAGAGGGTCAGGAGAGGGATTGCCTGGGCCTTACTTCCCCCAGACCTCAGACCTAGACTTTAGGTGCTCTCCTGGAGCGCAGCTGCGCATAAGGTCTCCAGAAACATAGTCCATGGCTTGCACTGGCCTCACACGCCAGGCCACGCTGAATGCACGATGAAAGAGGTTTTTTCTGTAAGCCCTGTAGTTGTTCTGTGGATAATACAGCTGGAGTTTCATTGTGTTTCTATGTTAGAAGTAAATCTTTAAAATAAATGACAATTTGCCTATTCCTGTTAAAGCATTTCTTCATTTGCTAACACAATGCGAGCCCCCTGTGGTCTGCGCTGCTGGCTCTGGGGGAACAGGGCAAAACAAGCTCTTCAGGTCACAGGAGCTTGGGCCAAATGGCTGGGTGGCTTTGCAGTCCGTGGTACGAGTCTCCATGGCTCCTGACCACAGACACTCGCCTGCCATCAAAACAAGGAAGAGCTTTCCTGCCCCACCTCTCTTTTCATATTTGGGGCCAGTCGGGTGGGGAGAAACCTTTTTACCACATGTGGCCTGTGTACTCCGGTCTGGTGGGGTAGCAAGGTCCTGCTGTGCACAGGTCAGGCCCCAGGTATCCTCCTGCCCTCCACCCAGCCACTGACATTTTAATATTTAGAAAACCTGCCCCAAACAGGCAGCTCTTCCAGCGGGGGACCCTGCTTGCTACCAGGAAGGAGGGTGCATTGGGGGTACCTGACCCTCTGCTGGGTTTCTGCAGAAACATGCCACCCCCTTCAGAGTTTTGGCCAGGGATTGTCAACCTCTTGCCATACCAGTGACCCCTATCACAGGAGAAGCATCTTCTCAGAATTCCAGGGGCTTGGCAAGCGATGTAGCCTGTTTTCCCCGTTTCGCCAATAGATTCTTCATTGTCCTGTCCTCCTCTGCTAAAGGGAAGTGGGGCAGTACAAAATTTTTCTGATTCAACATGTGTGGATTCCACATTAATTCTTTTTTTTTTTTTTTTTTTAAACAGAGTCTCACTCTGTTGCCCAGGCTGGAGTGCAGTGGCGCGATCTCAGCTTACTGCAACCTCTGCCTCCCGGGTTCAAGCAATTCTCCTGCCTCAGCCTCCCGAGTGGCTGGGATTAACAGGCCTGCACCACCACGCCTGGCTAATTTTTGTATTTTTAGCAGAGACGGGGTTTCCCCATGTAGGGCAAGCTGGTCTCGAATTCCTGGCTTCAAGTGATCCGCTCACTTCGGCCTCCCAAAGTGCTGGGATTACAGGCCTGAGCCACCATGCCCAGCATGATTCCACATTAATTCTTACGCACACATTTTTCAGCCCATGGCCAGCCCTGACACACTGGCTTTATCCCATCGGATATAAGATGTAATTGGTCGGCTCACTGACCTGTTTATATTTGTTTATATATTTTTTACTCACCGAGGGTCTCCCTGCAGGGGTCAGTCTTTGGAAGAAGATCCAACGAGGACTCAGAGTGTTGGTACCCAGGCTTGGAAAGGTGAGGCCCCTCTGACAGTTTCTCTACCTCAGCTTTTGTTTTCATTGGTCAATGCCGATATCATTTGGGATGAGCCACTCCTTTGATGGCAGCTTCCTCAGGGTACTGGGCTCTGCACCCAGTGCCCAGGGGCCCCAGTTCTGGTTGGCTGGCCTCTGCCAGCAGTTTCCTGCCTGCCCTTGGGTGAGTTGTTTGCCTCGAATGGCTTCTGGGTGATTTTGAATAAGAATCTCTTTCCCCTTTAAGGCATATAAGAACTTTGGTCACAAGGCAAAACAAAGGAAAGCTCTTTTTGTCAGTGGCTGGGTGGAGGGCAGGAGGACACCCGGGGCCTGACCTGTGCACAGCAGGACCTTGCTACCCCACCAGACCAGAGTACACAGGCTGCATGTGGTAAGAAGGTTTCTCCCCACCCGACTGGCCCCAAATATGAGAATAGAGGTGGGGCAGGAAAGCTCTTCCTTGTTTTGGTGTGAACTTTGTTCACGGGGCCAGGGTCACCTGGGAGCTAGCTCTGGGCATGGCGGGGACCCCATGACCCCATTCTCCTCATTCTATGGCAAACTGCCACACAGTGATAAGTTTCAGAACCATAAAAATGTGGCCAGAAGCAAGGATGTGGACCCAGAGTGTCCCCAGAGCCACCACATTCAAGGTGCAGGAGGGTTTTTACCTAGTTCTGATACCCCAGAGGAGGACAGAGTCCAAAGCCAGCTTATCCTTTTGGGTCACTCATCTCTGCTCAGAGGCCAGAGAGGAGCAGACACAGCCGTCTCCATTGCACAGAGGCTGGGGAGGGGTGAGAGGCTCTGTCTATGGGGCACCAACTCTGCGTGCAGTTAGACATTCAGCACGAGGCATAAAGCCTGTGTCTATGACCCCCTCTGCTGTAATGACAGGGCATTCCTTCAACAGCAAGAATTTGTGTGGGACACTTATACTTCCTGCAAGGCCCATCTTATAAGTTATTGTTTCATCAGTGTATTCATATTATCTGTCCTGAATCTTTTCCTATTTATTAAGAAATATTACTTCTGCACTTGTGGAAAGTTTATTTTTTAAAAAACTTTATCTACTATCTTGACCATTAAACTGTAAAGGTTTCCAAAATGGGAAACATGAGAGAGAGGGGAAAGTGAGATCTCATTTATTCGGGAAACATTTTTCTGAATACTCAATAAAACATTCAAAAACATGGAAGGAGGGCTGACTTAAGAGTCCAAAAAGTTGGATTCTAATCCCGGTCTCACTTTTCTAGCTGTGTGACTTTGGGCAAATTACTCAACCTCTCTGAGCTTCATTCTCTTTCTCTATGGAAAGGAGAGAATAAGATATGCTTCATTTCGTATATTATCCAAATTAGAATGTATGAAAGAAGTTTGTCAAAGGTAAGAGACTGCATGTAGGTAAAACATTGGTATTAGTAATAAAAACAAGATAAACGTACAAAAATGACTTGGGTCATCGTTGCTATGACTTACAGCTGATAATAAAATAGCTATGGGAAAAAAGTCATGTGCTTTCTAGATCACAGACAAATATAATTATATTTTAGTTGCAGAAAATAGAGCCAAACATTCCACTGGCCCCAGGGGCCCTCTCCACCTGCAAGGTGGGAGGACAGCGTCTCATCAGCTCAGGGCCTTTAAAAGCAGTGCTGACCAATTGGAAGGCAGAAGAGTCTCTTTCCTCAGTTTCATTGGTTGCTAGAGGTGTCAGTCATGGCCTGCCCACCCACCGCCACTTAATAGGCTTAAATGGCTGCTGTCTATACCACCTGCTGATAATTTTTGACTGGTTTTCCTAACTTGAAAAGATGAGTGGGGCCCTCTAAATTCTTCTTGTGGGGATTGGAATTGGAAGAGTGAGAGAATCAGTCAAGTGAAGGCAGGTGATACTGCAAAAAGGCCACGTAGGGTGGAGGGTACGGTGGCCCATGAGGGCCACGTGTGAATTACCGGAATGAAGCCAGGAGGATGGAAGAGGAACCCAGGAAGAAATGGAAACACTATCCGGTGAAGGCAGCGGGGGAGGCAGGGGTGTCTCAACACTGAAACCAGCTCCAGCTTTGCCACAAACTGCCCCGGGGAGGGGAGCCCTGTGTCCTTGGCAGGAGACGCCATCCCACGGGCCAGGGTCACCTGGGAGCTGGCTCTGGGCATGGCGGGGTTTTTTTTTTGTCGATTTAATGCCATCTTGTTTAAATAACTGCCTGTTTCTGCCTCAGCATTTACAAGCGAACCTGCCTTTGTTCCATGGCCGTAGATCCCTACCCCAGTCTGCCGTGTTGAAAATGCAGATCAGGGGTGTGGGCCGAGAGTGTGGCTGCTGAAGCACAAACGGGTAACTGAAAACCCGAGCCTACCCAGGTGAGTCCCTGAATCCTCAGAAATACAGACTACACCGTACTGTCCCTTCTGCACGAAGGGCAGTGGACACATAGATTAGCTGTGTAATAATAATAATATAAATATTATAGCAACAATAACAAAACAATAGCTAGATTCGTAGTGCCTAGTATGCAGTAGACACCAGGCTCTGTGTTAAGTGTTTTATATCAGCCCTGTGAGGTAGATAATCCAAGTATTTTACAGAGAAGGAAACTGAAGCCCAGAGATACTAAGTAGCAAAATTCCCCAGCCGGTAAGTGCAGAGCTGGCCATAGCTGAACCTCAGAGCTCAGCTCTTGAGCACTACATTAGATTGGCTTGTATTGTTGCAGAACCAACAAATCACAGACAATTAAAACCCCACAGATTGGGTAAGTCAAATCACTCAGCACTTCCGTATTAGATTTATTTTAGCCACAGACTTCTTTTTTTTTTTTTTTTTTATTATACTTTAGGGTTTTAGGGTACATGTGCACAAGAAGGGGAACATAGCCACAGACTTCTTATGCCATGGTAAGTCCCTGAGGGGAAGGGATTAGTTTTTCTCTTTGGCCGTAACTCCCTCAGCCTTTGGCGTCAACACCTTCTCACAGTGGGCATCCAGGAAGTTTTGCTGGCCAGCTCTTCTTTCCTTCTCCCTTGTAAATTTCATGTCCCCTATTCCAAGGAATATCAGCAGCCTGACAATGAACAGTGACCGGGAAATGTATTTTGAAATTTGTGGTACCCATGGTACTTTAAAGTCCAAAAGGATTATGACTTTTTGGTTTTAAAAAACGCAAATACCACCAAAGGGCATTCTGTAAAAACCAAATCCTCCTCTTTTCATCTTCTGGATGGCATGGCATGCATTCTTCTAGATAATTCTGTTTTTATTTTTACTTTTTTGACACAGGTTCTCACTCCGTTGCCCAGGCTAGACTGCAGTGGCACATCATGGTTCACTGCAGCCTCGACCTCCTGGGCTCAGGTGATCCTCCCACCTCAGCCTCCCAAGTAGCTGGGACTACAGGCATGCTCCACCATGCCTGGCTAATTTTTGTATTTTTTGTAGAGACAGGGTTTTGCCATGTTGCCGAGGCTGGTCTGGAACTCCTGGACTCCAATGATCTGACCACCTTGGGCTCCCAAAGTGCTGTGATTTTAGGTGTGAGCTACTGTGCCCAGCCTCTTCTAGGTAATTTTATATAGAAACATACAGATATAGATGTAGTTATAGGGCATGTTATACATATGGCTCCCCATCATTCTTTTTAACCCATGCACTGTAAGTTATTCAAACAGTGCTCTATTGATGGAAACATAGGTTATCATGTTTCATTTTTGGGAATAATATAATCAACCCTCTTGTACATGTGTTCTTGCACACTTTGAAGGAATAGCTCAGTAGAATATGGTCCCAGAAGTAGAATTCCTGGATCAGAGGGTATAAACATTTTACATGTTGGTAGAGATTATCAAATTACTCTCTACAAAGGTTATTTCAACCTGCTTTACCCCAACAATATATGAGAAGATTTGACCTTGCCCTCACATCCAAAATGTGTATTTTTAAGTTTAATTGGATTCACATATGTCCTTAGCTGGACTTCTTATAGGTCCCAGATTTCCAGGGCTGCATTTGTTTGCATGGTTGACTGTCACCCTGGGAGCAGTTTTCCTGCTGAAATTAACCAAGATTGATGGAAATAATACAATGTGTGCAACAGCTTCCACATTTAAGCATTAAGGCAAAACCAAAATGAAACAAGCTAACAAAACAGAGGTGGAGATTTGTGAGTAAACAGTGAGTGTTTTGCATTCTTCCAAAAATATAAAGTCTAGAAGGTTTTCCGTATGGAAATTTCCACTAGCTTTGATATCCTGGGAATACTTTAAATTTCTACTGAAAATGTCTGGAGGAGTTATATAGATGGTAACTGAAGCCATATCGTCATGTCCTGTTAAATTGATTTACATACCTATCACAAAGTTTGGACTGCCAAGGGCCTGTAGCTCAGTTTACAGTTGGTTAAATATGGCATTTGTGATTTTTTTTTTTTTTTTGAGACAGAATCTCGTTCTGTCACCCACGCTGGAGTGCAGTGGCAGGATCTTGGCTCACTGCAACCTGCACCTCCTGGGTACAAGCGAGTCTCCTGCCTCAGCCTCCCGAGTAGCTGGGATTATAGGTATGCATCACCACGTCTGGCTAATTTTTGTATTTTTAGTAGAGATGGGGTTTCACCATGTTGGCCAGGCTGGTCTCAGACTCCTGACCTCAAGTGATCTGCCTGCCTTGGTCTCCCAAAGTGCTGGGATTACAGGCATGAGCCACCATGCCCAGCTGGCATTTGTGACATTTTTACAAAGAGTTGTTTCCTAGGCTCTGGGTCCAGTTTGTGTTCTCTCAACTAACTGGGAAAAATCAGCTTTCATAATTTCAACCAAACAGCTTCATTTCTAGAAACCCGCCAGTTGTACGTGCGAAGATTACTCCTAAATTAATTGCAAGCAATTAAAATCTTGGGATTAATTGGAACTGAAGCAAAAGGAAAGAAATCATTTTACGATATCAAGCCATCCCTATGACTTTATACTTAAGATACAGCAACTGTGCATTCTCATTTTTTAAAAACAAATGACTATGACTGCTACAGAAATAACAATAGACAATTTTGGCCATTTTCATGCCTCGTGAAGAAAGCTCTACCTCAGAAATAGGAAGAGGATAAGTCCACTAGCAGTGCAGTTTCTAATCCAACTTTGCCAAATAATGGCAAGGGTGAATGCTAAATGGTAATGATGATAATAAATGTTACTTTTTTTTTTTTTGAGACAGAGTCTCACTCTGTCACCCAGGCTGGAGTACAGTGGCTCAATCTCTGCTCACTGCAACCTCCGTCTCCCGGGTTCAAGCGATTCTCCTGCCTCAGTCTCCTAAGTAGCTGGGATTACAGGCATCTGCCACCAAACCAGCCTAATTTTTGTATTTTTAGTAGAGACAGGGTTTCACCATGTTGACCAGGCTGGTCTTGAACTCTTGACCTCAAGTGTTCCACCCGCCTCAGCCTCCCTAAGTGCTGGGATTACAGGCATGAGCCACTGTACCCGGCCAATAAATGTTACTATTATCAAGGGTCAATGTTTATTTAAATGAGTGACTGGTATTCTGGAAGCTGTTTTCCCACTGAAATTCCAGGAGTCATAGAAACAATGTTACCATTATCTGTTATCATTATGGTAAGAGCTTCCATTTATTAAACCCTCACTATATATAAGGCATTATGATAAGCATTTCTCATCTATTTTCCAAATTTAGTTTCTGTGAAGAAGGAAATGTTATCCCTTTTTTACACCTGAGGATGGGTGCTGAGCAGTTAAGTAGTTTGTGTGAGATGACAGGGCTGGCAAAAGTTCACGCAGGAATTCACCCTCCCCTGTCCATCTCCAACAAGGTGCTGCGTGTGTCATATCTCAGGTGGCTCCGGCTGCAAAATGGTCCAATACCTGCTTGCATGGGGAAATCACTGAGAGATTGTATTTTATGAAGCATCCTGTGTGCAAAATGTTTTATGCATAGGAGTGGGTCAGGGTTTCTCGCTCTGAAAAACAAAACAAAGGAATTGGAACAGGTGGAAGGCTTAAGCCGAGCCAGCTTTTTGGTCTGTTCTTCATCATGTCTCAATTTCTATAATGAAATTTTCCCACCAAACAGCCACACAAATGCCTTGGTCGTGGAGACTGAATTGGGTCTTTTCCGGAGAATGACACTTCTTCCATTGAAATGGCCCCTTTCTTGGACAGGGTGCTGGAGTGTGTGTGTGTGTGTGTGTGTCTGTGTGTGTATGTCTGTGTGTGTGTGTGTGTATACTTGTTTGCCTCGTGAAGCGGGCATTCAGGTGGCGCAAGGCTGAGAGTGACTTGTTTGGCTATTTGTGAAGAAGCTGGCAAACTTGGGCCTTCTCCCTGGCAGGGAGGAGAAAGGGCCGCTTGTTTCCGAAATATCAGCAAAAAGGCTGGTGCAGGTGGGGCCCCCATCAGTGAAAAGTTGTTGGAAGCAAAGGCTGCAGGTGCTGCCTCGGGAACACGGACGTGTGCTTCCTGGGTAGGGCGCGGGAGAAAGAGGACTGCCAATCGCCAAATAGAACCACACTGTTGTCCCAGGGGTGAATGAAAAAGATGTTTCAGTGCTGTGGACGGATCTGGATGGTTTGCCACGGAGGACAAAAAGTCTCCTATAAAATTCCATTTACATAGTCCTATCTCACTTGGGCTTTTGGTGACCAGATTCAATTGTGCTGGTGTCCCCTGTGCAGTGTGATATCATAGCTTCAGAGGAAGGCTTTATTTAGAGGTCACACTAGTTTGTCCTGGGGATGTAGTCATTTTTTGTGTCACGGACAATGTTTTACTGTGGAGATATGAGCCAGATGGCTCAGCCACTTGCAGTCCGGAGCTAAACAGTGTCTGTATTGTTGGCGAATAAACAGAATCTATTGTTTGCTGCTCATGAAACTCTAGTGCCCACCACTGTTTAGAGATGAAGTATTTAATAAATTGTTAGGTCTCGCTTAAAGAATCTGTAAAACAACATCTCAGAAGGACACAGGCCTCCAAAAATATAAATCTCATAAAAACAACAAGAACAACAACAACCCTTCTCTCCGGCTTTCCTCCTTCCCCGCCCCCTCCATCTCTTGAGGCCATTCACTCTTACAGTTGTGAAGGCTCTGATTTTGTTTCTTTCCCATGGCAATCCATATGCTAATATGAGCTGTAACCCTTGTGCGGGGCGGTGGGGGGACAACATGATGCTTGTGCTCGGCCCCCTCCAATTTTCTCACACCCTCCAAGCCATGGCTACCTATTTGCCAACACTGAACAGAACAGTGGAGCCTTATGGGGTAGCACGTGTGTCACGGAAATGCGATTTGGGGATGCGCTTCCTCCCTGCTTCCTGAGATGATACCCTGAAGATAAAACGTGTAGTGTCTGGCAATCTCCTCTCACATGCTGAATTGGCCTCACTCAGTGGGGAAATCTGCTCACTCACCCCAAGCAACAACAACAACAACAACAACAACAACAAATAACACCACAGCACAGCAACCTGGAAGGACTGAAAAATATGTGTTTCCTTTTGCAGAATGAGTGTGGAGTGTCACTTTCTGAGCATTTACCACTCTTGGCCTTCCCCATCTTTTTTTTTCCAGCATGCATCTTGTCTTTCTAAATAAAGCACACTTTTCCATTTAACTTCGCCCAGCTGTGGCTGGGTATATTGCAATGTCAGAAGTATTCGTTTCCTGCCTTAATTGCAACCAGAGCCAACCTTGACTGGCAAGGAGAAAGCCACTGACAGGTTTGGGCTGTGTCCAGACCTCCTCAGACTTTCTGTCAGCCAACTGTTTGACAGTATATGCAAATGCATGCAAATGCAGGGACACTGGCCGAACACCTGCAGAAAGTGACCATCTCCACTCAGGCTTGGCCTCCCCTGTAACTGGGGGTTTTGAAATGCTGCTTGGTAGCTTTCTGTCAGTTTATTATGCATTTGTCAGCAGAACGTTGGGCTGATAAAAACACTCCTCTTTGTCCTGAAGAGCCGCAGAGCTCCATGTGGAGCTGCAAGTGCCAGGGCTAGTGGGATGGCTCCTGGCCAGCCCTTGTGAATCCTCCCCTCTGTCTGCAGGACCCGAGCGGCAGCATCCGAACTCTTGTGGGCTTGCCCGCATGGAGGAAGGCCTTCTGTTTCCCTGGGTGTAAAGATGTAGGCTTGATGGTGGGGCAACAGAGCAAAAGGCTGGCTCTCTCTAGCAGCTGGAACTTGGCGACTTTGAGGAATAATATGTCCTGGATTTTCAAAAGCCAAAGGAAAATCTGCCTGGGCTGTCAGGGAATTGGAAAGGGGGAGAGGGCCCGCCACCTCAAGCGGGAATGGAACTGCCAGCCACACACACCCCCTCCAGACTGTGGGAAGACAGCCAGGTGGCGTGACTCTGGCAGCCACTTGCCGCCCGGCCATCTCAGCTCCCATCTGCTCAGGCCTTCTCTCACTTCCCACAACTTCTCTCTTTAAGAGGTGCTAAGACCAGCCCGTCAGCTGCAATTTAAAAGTGTATGTGAGACTTGTGTGTAGTTTTGAGTTTGGCCTTTTTGAAAGTAAGGCAGGTGACCTAAGTATCATGGCTCTAAGACCATGAAGATCGGTGGACCAGACCCAGATTCTGGGGTCTTCCTCGAGCCATCAATGAGGGAGAAGTAAGATAGGGACACTGCAGACTGGTGTCCTGTGTGGTCCTTAAACATTGACCACCAGAACCGGGGGAAGCATTTTGCATTTCTTTGTGCAGCCAGACTTTGGTTCTTCAGAGTAATAAGTCATTTGGGAATGGTTGTGCAAAACAGGCCTTCGAAATCTCCCCATCCTCTCTACTTAGAGGTTGGAAGTGCCTTGAAATCTGGGCAACTTCTTGTGTATTTTTGGGAACCTGAATATACACAACCTAAATATAGGAGCTTGGTGTCTTGAGTATAAATCTATAATCAACTCTGGCAAAAATCTGAGGAGTAAGCAGGTATTGCTCGTAATGAAAAACTGGGCTGGGCATGGTGGCCTGTAATCCCAGCACTTTGGAAGGCCGAGGTGGGAGGATTGATTGAGCCTAGGAGTCAAGACCAACCTGGGCAACTATTTAGCAAGACCACATCTCTATAAAAAGTAAAAAACTTTAGCCAGGTGTGGTGGTGAATGCCTGTAGTAGTCCCAGCTACTAAGGAGGTTGAGATGGGAGGATGGCTTGAGTCCAGGGGATCGAGGCTGCAGTGAGCCATGATCATGCCATTGCACTCTAGCCTGAGTGACATAGTCAGACCCTGTTTTTTTTTTTTTAATAAAAAACAACTGATATCAATGTAGACTGCTGATCCAAGTCATTTATACTCCAAAATGGATTGTTCTTTGGCCTGAGAATCATTTTGCCATTCATGCAACTAACATCAATCAAATAATTGCCTACTGTTTCTTGTATATTAAGAGAAGTGAAAAATCATGGTGAAGTCTCTTGAAATGTTTGACCCTGCAGTCTTTTCTCTCTCTAGAAGGAAGAGGCTGATCTTTGGGCTTTCCAAAAGCTACAGTTCTGGGACCTGGGGGAAAATTGGAGTGCCTGGCTTCCAAGCAGGCATAATGGCTCTCTGCAAGACCAAGTATGTACAAACATCCCTTGAGCAGCCCTGCAAGCCTGATGCTTCACCAATGGGCTCCCGGGCTTCATAACTGCTGAAAATCATGGTGTTGATTATCAGCACAATGACGGTGCCAGGTGCTGCGGAATCAGTGAGTTTTCTAATTATTGCCTTATTGCCAAGGGAGAAAGAGGGCAGCTTAAACTCAGAAATGTATGTATTAGGTGCCTGTTAAGTACCCACAATGAGCATCTGCTGTTATGGATAAACTGAGGCACAGTGGCATCAATAGAAACAACTCAGGGCATACAGCAGACCAAGGCCATTGTTAGCACTAGGACCCCAAAGTCCAGGTGCCAGTGCCTCCACATGCCTCCTCTTAAATATATCACACAGTACGTGCAATAAGAAAAACTCTTGCTGGGACCAAATATCCACAGAAAATCAGAGGGATCTGCATATCAATGATAAAGGTGATTTGAATTAGAAATATAGGAGGCTTCAAAAAGGGACAGAGATGTGATGGAGGAGGCCTCCAATCAGGCCCTCAGTTCCTTTGAGAATCCATGAGACTGATACTGTGTGTGGTTGTCATAACATCACCAAGGAACGAAAGCGGGAATTTCATCAACGGGGATTTTAGACATTTTCCTAACCCCGATGTCTGGCATAAGGGTGATTAGATCCCACTCCTCTGTTCAGAAGGCCAGTGCAATTTCTATGGGTATGGTACCAGTTTTGTTTTACTGATTGGAAAGAGAGTTTGATCATACTAGCTGTAATTCATAATGTATGGGCATCTCTTATGCAAATGAGCCCAGTCTTTGCCTTAAAAAAAAAAAAAAAAGGCCGGAAAGAAATAAAATGCTACATAAATGGGACCGCTTCGTTTCTCTCCTGCTTGTTCTTTCCCTCTTTCTCTCTCTCTCTTTTAAAAAATAAACCGAAGGTAGTTGTATTTAAGCAGCTTTAATGTCCTTTCAGGGCTGCGCACAGGGTTGTGGTCACTCAGGCAGCAGTAACTTTGAAAAAATGACCCGTCTACACCCAAACAATAACAGAATCCCCCTTTTTATGTTGGAAACGCCCACGGCTTTCTGTGCATCTCCAGACTCCCCACGTAGATGCAACTGTTTGACCAGCCTTCTACTGAACAACTTAATTAAGCAAAAGAAAACGTGTCAGTTTCTGCCAACCTCACAAAAACAGAGCTGTGGGGGTAAAAAGGGTCGGCGAATTAACCCACATTCCTGAACGGGTTCACTAAAGCGAGGCCTGGCTTTGCAGCAATGCCAAGGGGAACCGTGCGCTGGGTTGCCATTCAGATTTATCAAGACATATTGTTCTGTAGATCATACTGAACACAATTAAAGCTGCAGTACCTCGGGGGGCTACAGCTCGGGTGTGAGCTTAGCTTAACTTAAAAAAAAAAATCTTGTCACGACACGGTGCCTACCATTGACATTCTGCACAGTTACAGAGACAAAACAGTTCTATCCGACCATATGAAAACAGCAAGTTGTTTTTAGTTTTTTCCCCTCTTTAGTGTCCCTGCCCTCCCTCTTCCCCCGTTTTCCCTCTCCATGAAAGCACATGCAATATGCAAAGCAACTGTATACTCTGCATGCAATTTGTACTAGCCAGACCCAACCCGAATTTAATCCTTTTTTTTTTCTTTTTGTCCTGAGGGCGGGGAAGTGTCCCAGCCTAAATCCTTCTCTGGAAGCTGGGAAAGCAGAGGCCCCAGGAATCCTGTTTCCTAGCCAATTAAATTTAGTTTTCTTTTTTTCTTTTTTTTCAGGCTTGGATTTTGATTTTACTTCCTTTATGTGAAGCCAGGAGGGAGCTTAGCGCCCAGCACTCCGTGCCCCACCCCCACCACATCGCAGCCTCCCGAAGTCACCAGGAAAAGCGGGGGCTTTCAGTGGCAGCCAGAAGGAATTCAGAAACATCACATTTCATTTCGGGACGAATTGGATCAGCACCAGTTTGGTGTTGAGGCCATGAGATTGTGGCATTTTTATCCCAAATTTATCCTCTCTTGGTCTCTCAGTGTGTGTGTCTGTAGGAAGTGTAGAATTATGCTATGAAGAAAGCATCCCACACTCATTCAATTGCATCGTCCCACATTCTGGATCGGGAGACACAGACTCAAGTCAACCTGCAGCTGCCTAATTTTGCAGGGAAGCAGCTATCCTGATGTTTGCAGGTTGGAGGCCTCCAAGTGACACACATCAGGAAGAAATGGGCTCTCCCATCCCAGATGAGCTGAAACACAAACGCTGTTCTGAGGGAACAGTTAGGGATCCTATCTTTCTGAGCCCTTTTCGATGCAAGCAACCATTGATGAAGAAGCATTTATGCTTGATACCTATTGCAGGTGTTCTTCGGTGTGGAGGTGTTGTCAATGAAAGATTCAAAAGTGATTCAATTATCAGAAGACCCTATTTGTTTGCTTTTGACCGGCTTTTGTTTGCTCTGTCACTCAGGGAGAATATAAACAACTTTGGCGAGGTAAGATGGAAAAACATTAGCCCGTATGGAAATGTTCGATGGACAAGTGAGGGGACTTGGCAGAAGTTTGGCTTAGAAGATGAATGAATAGAGCCCCGGGCAGAATGCAATAGTGGCAATAGGCATGCATTCTTTGCAGATGTGCACTGAAGGCTACAGGCTACTGTGTCTTTTTCTTCTGGCTTCTCTCTTGAGCTTCTGACACTGCACAGCAAGTGGGTCGGTGCTCTGAGAGGCTTGAAAAATGCAAAAGTTTACCGTCAACTGGTGGGAATACGTGCAACACATGCATAAGGCAGAGAGCATCAGTGGTGAAATGCAGCCTGCAGTTTCTCTCCGACAGTTATCCAGATAGTTCATCTCAAAATAATGATTTTGCCATCAACACACAGATATTGCAGGCAAAAGCCATCACAATTCAAAAGCTGTAACAAGAATGGCTTATTCTTTTAAGGGTTCCTCGTCCCACTGAGGTGCTCTAAGATCTGGGACTGGCTTATACGTTTATCTTTTTTGCCGAACAATTCAGGCTCCAGAGGGGATTTTTCTTTTTGGTCTGAAGGGTGAAACTTGTCTGGTCAGCAGCTTTTGCAAACTACAGCTGCTCAGTTGAGCTCATTCCTCTGAGGTCTCTGTGCTGCCCCAAAATGGCTCTTCTGGGGCCTGATGGAAAATCTGAGCTGAGAGCTTTAAGTCGACACAATGCCCCAGAGAGACATCCGATCCTCAGGGCGGCGCACCAGCCACCTGGACCCCTTACTCTGCCTGCGGTCCCACTCCTGGCCTTTGCTCTGGGATTCCTGCTCTCTGGGATGCCTGGACTTGTCTCCCTCTGTCCCCAGGATAGGAAGCGTCATTTTTGCCGGGGGCCCAGGGCTGCTCGTTGTGTTTTCAGGGGTTCAAGTCTCCTCTCTACCGCTTCCATACTTCCATACTACCGCTTCCCTGTAGTATGATCTTAGGCAAATTATTTAACCCCCCGTACCTCAGTTTACTCATCTGTAAAAATGGGCTAATAATAGTATCCAACCTCAGGGAGCTGTTGGGAGGCTTAAGTGGGTTAATTTATGCAAAAGACTTAGAACCCTGACTGGTGTACAGTAACAATTATTATCTCCCCTGTTAGTCTTTAAACTCCTTCAAGCCTCCAGCATTGCTTTATTTATTGCAGCAAAAGTTCCAGGAGTAAATAATCCCCAGACTGTCTCCCCTCTGTTGGGTACGGCACAGGGCAGGTGTAGACTTGGCTTGCAAACCTTCCTTCTATTGATGTGGGCTCAATACCCTTGGCTTTCCAACCAAGTCAGAGTGCCAGTCCCTGGAAAGATTTCCCATGACAAATGGCAGCAGGACAAAGGCTGAATTCGGTAAGACCCTTCTTTCACCTTGTTGGTGCTGCAGGGAGAGGGAGGAGGGGCAAAGACCAGAGGCCTTTAGAGCCCAGGGGGACTTAGAGCTGCCTCACGCCCACCGACCCTCCAAGTCCCTCACTCTGCGGTGGGAAATGGGGCTCAGAGACATACAGTGACTCACTTAGGGTCACACAGCAAGGGCTGGGCCTAGAACTCTGTCTTTAACCTCTGGTCTGTTTGTTTTTTTCTGGGAACCATCATCACATTCAGATGGCAAGGTCATACGGAACGCGGCATTCAACACAGCCTCAACTTACGCAAATGTTTCCTTTCATGAACTTCAGGCTCAAAATAACCCAGGCGGGGTTTAAGGTACCGCTGCAATGTAAAGAGACACTGACTACCCCCCTCTCCCAAATGTGCGTGGGTGTGTGTCTTATACACACAAGGACCGTTTGGACACATCTAAGGGTTGTGTTACAGCCGGGCAATACCACAGGGGCAGAGCGACAGCCACGCGCGCAACGCACTGAACATCTGGACCCCAACAACCCTCTGGACCCCAACAACCCTCTGCACCCGCAGCCCCAGGCCCTCATCCTTGCTCCCTGGCTGCCCCTGAGCCCACCCGCCCTGGAGCTGCCTAACCCTCGATTAGCGACTGGGAGGTTTCCTAACAAGCCCAAGCTTGATGGGAGCCTCTTGTTGGGTGAAATTTATGACCGGGCACTTCCTCCGAGAGACTTCCCACGTTGAATTGTTGAACGCTTCTGACCTTACCGCCCCAAACAAGGGAAGGATGGGGAGGGGAGGCGGGGCGGGCGGAGGCTGCGGGGAGAGGGAGGCGCGGCTCAGCCAGATGTCCCGGAGCGGGAGGTGCAGCAGCCGGGAGCGAGGACCTGCGGGCGCCGGAGCGCAGGGACCGGGTCGCCGAGGGCGCACGGCTTTCTGCTGCGGAGCGCGCCACCCAAGTCACCATTGGCGGCAGATGCACTCAAGCCTGGAGTTGGGGTGGTGGGGTGAGAATCCGCCCGGGCCCAGCTTGTCCCATCAGAAACGCCCTCCGAGGAAGGAAAGAATTGCTGAACCCGAGAGAGATGGGATGGGTCTGTTGGTTTCTAGGTCCCTCGTGTGTTTTGTAGACGCTCCTTCGTCTGCAGATGGTGTTTGGACAGGCTCGTCTTCCACTATCTACTCTCATCTTCAGCTAAAAGAAAGTCTCGAATCCGTTTCATGGATGGTCACTGCTACTCATTCCTTCCTCCTGCTTGGGGGAAGGAGAGAGGTGAAGAGAATCTTGGTTCACAGCTTCCCAAACTTGGCTGCGCATTGGAATCACCTAAGGAGTTTAAGAAATATACTGATGCTGGCTGGGCGCGGTGGCTCACGCCTGTAATCCCAGCACTTTGGGAGGCTGAGGCAGGTGGATCACCTGAGGTCAGGAGTTCGAGACCAGCCTGACCACCATGGAGAAAACCCGTCTGTACTAAAAATGGAAAATTAGCAGGGCGTGGTGGCACATGCCTGTAATCCCAGCTACTCGGGAGGCTGAGGCAGGAGAATCGCTTGAACCCGGGAGGTGGAGGTTGCGGCGAGCCGAGCTTGTGCCACTGCACTCCAGCCCGGGCAGCAAGAGCGAAACTCCTTCTCAAAAAGAAAAGAAAAGAAAAGAAAAGAAATATACTGATGCCGGGTCCCACTCCCCCAGGAGTATGATTTAATTGATCTAGGATGAGGTCTGGGCATCTGAGTTTTAGAAGCCCTCGTGGTATCCTAATGAACCAGCTCTCCACAGCCAGCCTGGCATGACATTTAGGGTGTCACTCGACATTAAGCATCTGAGAAACAGTTTAACTTTAGGCTTACACTTACAGATTAATAAAATGGAATTTTTTGACTAGTGGCTCATCTAAGCAGGGCAGCCATTTACTAAAATAACCTTGTGCTAACTAGAATGTTCTTTATGGGGGAGGGGAGCAAGTTGCCGTTCCCATGACCAGTGTAGTCTAATGCATCAACTCATTGTGGGCCCCTAGGTCTTGGGATAGAGGCACATCCTTAACTAGGTCCTACACCCTGTGGCCTGGACTCCCTCACTGGCTTCTTCTAGAACCCCATGGGGTTCCAGCCACACGATGGGATGCATACACGCTTCATCTAATTGATAACATGCTCATTGTTTAGCATTTATGTTAGACAATGCTTCCCCCCCATGGCAGCAGCTCCAGACCTCCCAGATCATGTCAAATCTTCCTGTTATGTGCTCATCATTCTAGTCCTACTCCTACACAGCCATGATTGCATAGAAATCCAGTGAAACATGCCTTCTTTACTCATTGCTACAGCTCTTGAGCCATAGCAGGACCAAAATAAATATTGGTCAAACTATGAAGACGCGCCACTCTTATTGCTTAAAAACCATCTCTGGGATCTAGTGTTGCATTCAGCTGGATTTTGTCGGCTCAGCCTTAGGGCTGGTGTGTAGATATTCTGGCAAAGGAGTTTGGCTCACTGGATTGCTTTGCTGCATGGTGGCTGTTCTGTTGTTAATGGTACTGAGCCCTTTGTGGGTTGCTTTGTGCCTCTGTGAACTCAACTATAAAGCCAGCAGGGATTACAGAAAACCCATGGGACTTCAAGGAAGAGGTGTGTTACGGTTGTGAAATGCCGTGAACATGCAAAAGTTTCATACACATGATAGAATTTTCATGATTCTTTCATGATGGGCATTTCCTAGCAAATTGTAAATAGCGTACTTAAAATGTTTAAGTACACTGTACCTAGGAAGCCGGGTGCAACGGTGTATGCCTGCAATCCCAGCTACTTAGGAGGCTGAGGTGGGAAGATCTCTTGAGCCCAGGAGTTCAAGATCAGCCTAGGCAACATAGTGAAACCCATCTCATTAAAAAAAAGAAAAAAAAAGTTTACAAAAAGGATAATCATTAAACTTCAAATACTATAATCAAAGTAAAATAAAAGGAAACTAAAGTTTCTTGAATATTGACACTATGTCTAGTACTTTTTGTATATAATGCCATGTAATCCTAACAATACACCTATAATATAGGTTGATTATTACCTTTTCACAGACACAAAAGTGAAAATTCAGAGAGATTCAGTAACTTGCCCAACACATGGCTAGTAAGGGGTGAAAATGAAATTTGAAAACAATTATCCCAAGCTTCCTACTCCATACCACTTCCCTTTTAAAAAGAAAGAATCTTGAGGTAATGGAACTCTAGATTGCCATTTGGTGATGATACCTGCATTTTGGCTATTTCTGTGTTGTAGAGAGAAAATAATCCTGAAAAAATTCCAAGAGAGACACCAATGCTTGTAAAACAAAACAAAACAAAACACAAAACCTTGGCATAACGCCCAAATCTTATTTTCCTTGAAATTCTTCTTTTTTTTTTTTTTGAG
The DNA here is from genome assembly GCF_028878055.3 of Symphalangus syndactylus. NCBI lineage: Eukaryota > Metazoa > Chordata > Mammalia > Primates > Hylobatidae > Symphalangus > Symphalangus syndactylus. The sequence goes on from NC_072427.2 coordinate 97,113,795, forward strand.
ATGGAGTCTCGCTCTGTCGCCCCGGCTGGAGTGCAGTGGCGCAATCTCGGCTCACTGCAAGCTCCGCCTCCCGGGTTCACGCCATTCTCCTGCTTCAGCCTCCTGAGTAGCTGGGACTACAGGTGCCCGCCACCACGCCCGGCTAATTTTTTGTATTTTTAGTAGAGACAGGGTTTCACGGTGTTAGCCAGGATGGTCCCTATCTCCTGACCTGGTGATCTGCCCACCTCGGACTCCCAAAGTGCTGGGATTACAGGTGTGAGCCACCGTGCCCAGCCTCCTTGAAATTCTTTGATCAACAGACTAAGGAACTCAGCACTTGCATCCAGATAGAACAGAGAGTTTTTCCTTTGCAGCCTAGAGAGTGATCAAAGTCTTTAGGCCAGAGCCACTTGAGATCAATAGACCCAATAAAGAACAACCTAGCACAGAATTGGACTATTAGCATTATTTGGAAAAGGTAGACCAATATTTCTTTACTATGTGTAATGTATGAAACACAAAATTAGAAGTGTAAATTTTATTTTATTATTCCATTTAGAATTAAGCCAACATATACATTATTCTGTATCTATCTACAATCAGGCCTGATCATATCTTTTTCTTGCTCTTCTCTCTGGTGACACCTTTTCAGATAGATTTTTTTTAAAAACCTATGACAATAACGCCAACATTTTCAGAGCTATTTAAATCACACTTTTGAAATTGTATTCTTCCTTAGGAATTCCATTTCATGTATCTCTTTGTCATTTTCGCACCCCCCAAAACTCCTTTTTTAAATTTTGTAACCATTATGTGGTTTTATTTACAGAGATTGTAAGTCAGTTGGTTATACTGTGAAAGGATGGCAGGCATTTGGAGTCTGACAGTGATTTAAGGGTTTTCCATGAATTATCTTTTCTTGTGAAATCATGATCCAAGAAATATCATAAATCCTGGAGTTTCCAGCCACGAGGTAAATCAAGATAGATCGTTGGATAATGGCCCTAAAAGAATCCTAATCGCGGAAATGGGAAACATTTTATTAAAAATTCAGACTCCATCCTCTACTGAATTTCTTAAGCCTCAAGATACCCATAGCATCATTTCTACTCTTCAAAACAAAGAAAAACAGAATGAGGCTTTCCTGCAATGGCAACATCATTTTGCATCTGATCCAAGAGGAGTGAGAAGGAGATTGTGGCAATGACATTCCTGGCTGGCTAGATGGGCCAGCCAGGCCCATTCTGTGTTTGGTGCACAGAAATGGGGGAAGATGGAAACGGCCCAGGTTTGTGGGAGAAATGATCTTAAACTTTGTTTTGGATATTTTGAGCATAAGCTGCCTTTAAAACATCCAGCAGGTGTGGGCTAGGTTGTTGGATACCTGATCTCTGAAGGTGGAGATTAGCATTTGCGAGTGGTGGTCATGTAGACTCTAGTTTGAGCCCCAGCGGGGAGACTGCCCAGAAAGAACTAGAGTGAAAAAGGAGGGATCCTGAGCTCTAATATTTACATGCCCTGTGGAGAATCAACTTATGAACAAAAGCCTGGGAAGATGTAGCCAAAGAAGTAGGAAGAAAACCAGGAGAACATGGAGTCACAGAATTGAAGACCATACAGTATTACAGTTAGGCAGGGCGGGTTATTACTGGCCAGTTCTACTGGAGAAGATGAAGGCTGGAAAGACTCTTGGATTTAGTGGCCTGGAAGCATGTAGGCCCCTTAGGTGGAGGGGGCTGTGTGGACAGGGAGGAAATGGAGGCAGGAAATGCAGATAATACAAGGAGAAGCTCGCCTGGGAAGGATGGAAGCTGCTTGCTGGAAGTGGAAGTGAGGTGCAGGGAGAGCATTTGCTTTTTTTTTTTTTTTCCGATTTTAAGGTGGAAGAAAATGCCTTAAACGCAGGAGATGTTGAAGCCTGCGTTCCACAAACGCAGGAGATGTTGAAGCCAGAGAAGATAGCTAGGATGATTTTCAGGTGCCTCAGGAAATGGGCGGGCTGAGGACTCAACCAGGTGGCATCATTTAACCTGGGCTGGAGGAGAAAATTCCATTCTTACGGAAATGGAGGGACCCAGGAGAGGCTAGGGCAGCGGCAGGAAAGTACTGGGGGCTGGGGATGGGAAAATGAGGGCGTTTTTCTCTGATAGCTTCTATTTTCTCTGCTAAGCAGCAGAAAGGTCATTTGCTGAGAGTGACAGGGAGGTAAGGGGCAGTGGTTTACAGAGAGCAGAGAAGGTCATGAAAGGTACTGCCGAGAGTGTGAGTGCTCGCTGAGCAGTGAACCATTTTAGGGTTGCTGGCAGAGTTGAGGGGTGGCAGATAATTGTAAATCAGAACCCCGATCAGATTCATGCTCAGCAGAATGTGCCTTCTTGGGAATAAACCCAGACAACTTGGTGCCTGGTTTTCGAACACTCCTTGTCCCCAGGCTATAACAGATGAAATGGTGGCTTCCAGGAAGACATGTCCCTGTCTCAACCCCTGGAATCTGTGAATGCACCCTCATTTGGAAAAAAGAATGCAGAGATAAGCAAGTTAAACATCTCAAGATGAGATCCTCCCGGATCATCCAGTTGGGCTCTAAGTCCAGTGATAATTGTCCTCATAAGATACATACGGAAGAGAGACACAGGGAGAAGAGAAAAAAGCCCTGTGAAGGTGGAGGCAGAGATTGGAGCGATGTGGCTACAAGCCAAGGAATGCCAGGATCCACTTCCAGAAGCTGGAAGAGAAAAGGAAGCATCCTCCCCTAGAGGCTTCGGAGGGAGAGAGGCCCTGCCTTTTGCAATTTGCACTTCTAGAACTGTGAGAGAATACATTTGTGTTGTGTAAGCTGGTAAATTTATGGTACTTTGTTATGGCAGTCAAAGGAAACTGATACACAGCCCTTTCCATGGCACCCTCTCCTATAGCTTGTGGGTCAGCACCCTTCCTGCTCCCCACTTCCCTGCTTTTGGGGTGGTTCTTCAATCCTAAGCCACGCTTCCTTTGAGAGAGGCTGTGGCCTGTGGCCTGAAGTCCCTGCTGGCTCCTGGCTCCCAGTTTCCTAGCTATGTGACCTTGGGCAAATTCAACTGCAACTGGAACAAAATAGCTACTGCCCGCTCCTGGAGATTTCCTGGAGGGATCAGTCAAAACTGCTCCCGCATTGCTTCTCTGTAAAATTTGTTTGCGATTTCTGCTCTAAATTCTCAAGCTGCTCCCACCTCTTCATTGCCATTCTCCTTCGTGGAGCATCATTCATTTTAAAGGTGCTGAAGAGGCATTTCTTTGGACCCCCCTGGCTCTAGGTGCTCAGTGCAGCTTCCCGAGGACTCCACTACGTGTGCCTTTGGTGAGAGCATCCTTTTAGAAACCACAACACAGAGAACAGTACATTGCCAGGGTCTCCAACGATGTTGCTTTGTCTTAAGAGCAAGGTTGATCTTCCACAAAAAGGACCAGGAATGGACCTGACTGCTTCTTCATTTCCTTTTTCATTCCAACTCCAGTTCTCTCTCTCTCTCTCTGTTTTTTTTTTTTTGTTTGTTTGTTTGTTTTGAGAAGGGGGTCTTGCTCTGTCTCCCAAACTGGAGTGCAGTGGCACAATCACAGCTCACTGCAGCCTCAACCTCCTGGGCTCAAGAGATCTTCCCACCTCAGCCTCCCAAGTACCTGAGACTAGAAGTGCATACCATCATGGCCTCCTAATTTTTTGATGCTTTTTTTGTATAGAGAAGGTCTCATCATATTGTCCAGACTGGTCTCAAACTCCTGATCTCAAGTGATCCTCCTGCCTCAGCCTTCCAAAGTGTTGGGATTATAGGTGTGAGCCACCAGGCTGGCCTCCAACTCCAGTACTTTTAAAACTCTCTCCTAGAGCACTGAGAGTGCTTCCTGCCTTGCTTTGTGGGTATGGTTTAAATCTTCGGCCGAAGAGCAAAAATTTCAGAGCTCCAGCTGGTGTGCCCCGCAGGGGTCACAGGTGTGCCTGAAAACCTGCTCCCTCAACTCCAGTGATCAACTTGCACTCAAAGTCCCACATCCAAGCCAACTGGGACAGTCGGTCACGCCGTCCTCAGCCTGAAGCCAGGTCTGTATGCTCTGCAAAAGTCATGTTTCTCTGTGTGCTAAGATGGGGGGAGAAAAAACCCCAACCTTCACCTCCACCATTTTCTAGTTACAAAGAAGGCGAATTTCAGTTGGAGAGTGGCCCTTCCCTTTTGTGGCTCCATCTCTCTGCTCTCTCTCCCCACCGAGGTTGTGGAAGGCAGTATCAGGGCTCTTTTCTTTCTCTAAAAAAGTTCCATCTTTTCTCATTGTAATAATAATATATGATCATTGTAGATGCTTTAGGCAATAAAAAATGTAAAGAAGTAAATTAAATTCACCAATAATTTCACCAGCCGGGTTGATGATAATGAGGATGAAGATGATGAAAATGATGATAATTAGCACTTATTGACTGTTTTATGTGGCGCTGTTCTAAGTTTTTATAGGTAGTAAAACACTTAATCTTCAAAATAACCCCCCACTTTTTTTTCTTTTTTCTTTTTCTTTTCTTTTTTTTTTTTTTTTTTGAGGTGGAGTCTTGCTCTGTCGCCCAGGCTGGAGTGCAGTGGCATGATCTCGGCTCACTGCAACCTCCACCTCCCAGGTTCAAGCAATTCTCCTGCCTCAGCCTCCTGAGTAGCTAGGACTACAGGTGCATGCCACCACGCCCAGCTAATTTTTTATATTTTTAGTAGAGACAGGACTTCACCGTGTTAGCCAGGATGGTCTTGATCTCCTGGCCTCATGATCTGCCTGCCTCGACCTCCCAAAGTGCTGGGATTACAGGCATGAGCTACCATGCCCAGCCAAGAATCCTTTTTTTACTGGTGGGAAACCAAGGCACTGAGAGTTTAAATAAATTGCCCAAGGCCTCAAGATTGCTATTTGATTTTCAGACCCATATTTTAAACTGTGCAGCATGCCTCAAGATAGCAGAGAACTGCTCTGGGGCTGTGTCTTCTGCAGTTCCTAAATTATGTCCTGCCAGAGCCCTGGAGTCCTTTGGGCCACACTCAAGTGTCCTAATGAAAAATGGATGGCTGTGGTCTTTGTCCCCAACTCACTGAGACTGTTGAGGGCAAGGAAACAGCCCCCATCCCCCTGCTTTTTTCTTGCTCAGTTTTACTTCCAAGCTCTGTTTTCTTAAATCTTTGTAGTCGTGGCCACATTTGTAAACTCAAATGTGACATTAAATGGCATCTAATTTGACACTAAATAGTATGCTTAGTAGTTTTTGGTATCATTAAACTGTGTTTCTTGGGGTTCCACAAACAGCCTGCTGACCTCCCATCCCCCTAGCAGGAGGCTGGAGGATGGGGCCTCCCCGCAGAGCCTGGAGCATCCCAGGGGCTTCTTTCTGGGACCTGTCCTCCTGCTTCCCCGCTCCTTTCAGGCCGCCCTGCCACCTGCCTGGCCTGGGGGATGAATGGGAGCTGTCAGCCTCTGGGCAGAGTTATGGAGGCCCACGGGCCGCTGGTTGCCTAAGGAACCGGCCCAGGCGCCTCTCATCCCTCAGGCGTCCTCACTCCCCAGTCCCTTCAGCTCCCACTTGAGTCTTTGTCTCTCTCTGGACACCCCAGGCCACAGGCCGAGGTTAAGATCCTGCCCCTGGTTCTGTTGTTCTCAGTGGGCGCCGCCTTCTCGGGCCCCCTCCCTGGCCCAGATGACAGCACTTAGTGACCTTTCACACGAGCACTTCAGGCCTTTGTGTGGGGCAATTGGTCTTCCTGCTCTTTCTGTGAGCGGACACGGATGACGGCATTACAACTGTCAGCCCGCCGGGCGCAGCGGAGGAGCCACGGGCCGGCAGGGCAGCCCGGGTCCACGCGGCGGCAGTCACAGCCGCGGCAGGGGCGGATAGATGAAGCTGGGACCATGGTTGGCCCCCTCACGCCCAGCTCGGGGTGACTCAGGCCTCAGGGGAGCGTGTGCATGCAGGCTCTGGAGAGCAGCACCCCCACCTCCAAGGAGGAGCTGTGCATATTCAGTGCCACCTGCCTATTGCAGAGGAAGGCCACATGTCCTAAGGTGACTCCTGCCCACTCTGTGGACACAGACTCAGGGCTGCTCCTGGTTATGACTTAGGTGTGCGACTCCACAGGAAGTCATCTCATCTCTTTATGTATTTATTTTTCTCTCTATATATATTTTTGAGACAGTGTCTTGCTCTTTTGCCCAGACTGGAGTGCAATGGCCGCGATCAGGGTTCACTGCAGCCTCAGCCTCTTGGGCTCAAGCGATCCTCCCACCTCAGTCTCCCAAGTAGCTGGGACTACTGGTGTGTGCCACCATGCCAGGCTAATTTTTGTTGTTGTTGTTGTTGTTGTTGTTGTTGCTGCAGAGACAGGGTTTCACCATGTTGCCCAGGCTGGTCTCAAACTCCTAGGCTCAAGCAATCCTCCCTCCTTAGCCTTCTAGAGTGCTGGGATTATAGGCGTCAGCCACTGTGTCAGGCCCATCTCATCTCTTTTGACAGTCAGCCGCATAGTTTTCCTTGTTCCAGGTCTATTAGGAAGGAAATATAAAATACCTTCAGCTCCCTGGAGAAAAGCCCTAAGTAGAATCCAGACTACAGTAAATATGAACTAGAGTGCTACTATTGACTGCATTACTCCTACTATGATTATTACTATTCTCAGAATTTCTCAGAGCATTGTATTTCCTGATGCTCTGATGGAATATTAAAACTAAAGGAAAGGAAATGGAATAATACAGCCCACATAATTCCAGCTATGTGTAAAATAGAGTTGTGTGTTCCGATTATGTATGCGTAGAATAAACAACGGGAAGGAAGCACTACTCACTGTTCACAATCATTATCCCTGGGAGGTGGGTTATACATGACACAGAGTTTCCTTTTCTATTTCAGTATGTGTTTGAATTTGACATGAACCTGCATGTCTTTTATAATCAGAAAGAAACAGTAAATGTTTTAAAAATATGCTCATTTGGGAGAGTAGGGAAGGGGGAATAGTTAATAGGTACAAATATTAGAATAAATAAGACCTAGTATTTGCTATCACATCAGGATGGCTATAGTAAAGAATAATTTAATTGTATGTTTTAAAATAACTAAGAGTATAATTGGATTGTTTGTAACACAAAGGATAAATGGATACCCTATTTACCCTGATGTAATTATTATGCATTGCATGCCTGTATCAAAATATCTTATGTAATCCATATATACACCTATTATGTACCCACAAAAATCAGAAATAAAACAGTTTTTTTTGAGACGGAGTCTTGCTCTGTCTCCCAGGCGGGAGTGCAATGGCGTGATCTCGGCTCACTGCAAGCTCCGCCTCCCGGGTTCATGCCATTCTCCTGCCTCAGCCTCCCGAGTAGCTGGGACTACAGGCGCCCGCCAACACGTCTGGCTAATTTTTTGTATTTTTAGTAGAGACGGGGTTTCACTGTGTTAGCCAGGATGGTCTTGATCTCCTGACCTCGTGATCCGCCCCCCTCGGCCTCCCAAAGTGCTGGGATTACAGGCTTGAGCCACCGCGCCCGGCCAATAAAACAGTTTTTAAAATGCTCATTTATATTTTATGTGGTTGCAAAACACCCTAGGAATGTTCTGTATTTCTCTTCTGTTTGCTTGAAAATGAAGCAGTTGCTGCCTTCCTAGAAGCCGAGGGTAGGTTGTTTGAGAGAGGAAGTCTGACCTGACGTACACATCCACCTTCAAGAGATGAGTTCAAAAAGGGCCAAGAGGCTGGTGCAGTGGCTCACACCTGTAATCCCAGCAATTTCGGAGGCCGAGGCGGGCGGATCACCTGAGGTCAGGAGTTCAAGACCAGCCTGGCCAACATGGTGAAACCCTGTTTCTACTAAAAATAGAAAAATTAGCCGGGCGTGGTGGTGCGTGCCTGTAATCCCAGCTACTCAGGGAGGCTGAGAGGGGAAAGTCACTTGAACCCGGGGGGCGGAGGTTGCAGTGAGCGGTGATCAGTGTGGAGAGCGAGATTCCGTCTAAAAAAAAAGGGCCAAGAAAGGAACTGGAGTTTGTTTTCCTCCTACCTAAGGTGATGAAAGGCAGACATGGCACATTTTCTGTGCCTTATCCTGCCTTGGAATAATCTAGCAAGTTGTTTTGGGGGGCCAATCTTTTTCTTTCTAATTTGGTGCTAAGGGAATGGGCAGAATAAGTCCCAGTGTGAGTGCAGATGCCTTAACTTTGTGCAGTTGCCATTCGTGCCCCGAGAGTGTGATCTCATTGCATCATCACCAGGAGGACCCCTCTGCCCAAGGGTGCCCCAAGAAGTACATACTGAAGGCACGTGTGGAGCTCTGGTTAGCGTCAGTCACTTCCGTTTCCGGTAAATAAGAAACCTGGGCTCTTCTGCTGTTTCAGGCAACTCTTAGTGAACTCACGGGCATTTTTTCCTTTTTCTTTGAGACAGAGTCTCACCCTGTCCCCCAGGCTGGGGTACAGTGGCATGATCTCAGCTCACTGCAACCTGCACCTCTTGGGTTCAAGCGATTCTCATGTCTCAGCCTCCCAAGTAGTTGGGATTACAGGTACATGCCACCATGCCCAGCTAATTTTTGTGTTTTTAGTACAGACAGGTTTTTACCATGTTGGACAGGCTGGTCTTGAACGCCTGATCTCAGGTGATCCGCCTGCCTCGGCCTCCCAAAGTGCTAGGATTACAGGCATGAGCCACTGTGCCCGGCCAGAATTTTTTGCATTTTAGTAGAGATGGGGTTTCACCATGTTGCCCAGGCTGGTCTCGAACTCCTGAGCTCGGGCAATCCACCCACCTGGGCCTCCCAAACTGCTAGGATTACAGGAGTGAGCCATCGCACCTGGCTGCATTTTTAAAATCTTCATCTCGTACATCCTCCTCAGTCTTCTAAGACCGTAGACAGGCAATTTGCAATTAACTGAAATCAAAAAGTCTCGTTTTAAGTGTCATAATGATTCGGTGCAAACCTAGAAGGCTATCATTGGGGAGTATTTTTCTCGGTCACACTGGATGCTGGGCAAGTTATCAAGGCCCCCAGACACTTGAGCTTGTCCGACCTTAGAGCCTGCATTTACATTGATCGAGTCACTCAAAAGAAAGCCACAGGCCATTGCACATCAGCTTTGTCTGGCGACAGAGGAGTTGATCCATGCTCTACCTCTCCCTCACAAACTCACCTCTCCCAGCCTTTTTCCTCCATTGGATTGGTTTGACATCTGATTGCAATGTCTTTATAGATGATCAATCTATTCTTTTCAAGGGGCAAATCAAACTCAGAAAATCTCTGTCAACACAAGAAGGCAATGACAAAAAAAGGAAGATAAATGCTTTAAACCCAAAAGTAGGACTTTGAGAAAAGGCAAGTTGCAGAGGCAAGCGGTCCAGGGACCCAGGCTCATCAGGACGGGGTGAGACGTCTGTCTTGCAGAGGCCCAAACACCAAAGATTTATGATACCTTTTCCTTCATTTTGGCCTCAGAAAATCCCATCTTCTCCCTTTAAAGTCATTTCCCAAATGCTCACCAAAGCCTCTCAAAAAGTTTTTTTTAAAAAAATAAAATAGAGATTTTATTGTAGAAGCAATTTTTGTTAATTGTAAAAAAAAAAAAAGAAAAGAAAAAGTCAGTTCGTACCAAGGAAAAAATAAAAATCAACCAAGTCCCACCATTCAGAGAAAAATACTGTTAACATTTGGCTGACATTTTCTCAAACTTCTGTTTTTGCACATTGAATTCTACAAATTGCTATAGGCTTCTTTCTCTATCCGTCTCTCTAATCAACTATAGCTCCAGATCATTATTTCAAATCATTTCAGATTATTTCAAATTCAGATCATTATGATGATTGCATAGTATGTATTTCATTATAAGTTCATAGCAAAGTTTGTTAAGCTTATCCCATAAGGATGGTCATTTTAGCTAATTCCTATTTGGTTTTAATATTAAAAGATACTGGCCAGGTACAGTGGCTCAAGCCTGTAATCCCAGCACTTTGGGATGCCGAGGCAGGAGGATTGCTTGAGGACAGGAGTTTGAGACCAGCCTGGGAAACAAAGCTAGACACTGTGTCTACAATTTTTTTTTTTTTTGAGACGGAGTCTCACTCTGTACCCCAGGCTGGGGTGCAGTGGCGCGATCTCGGCTCACTGCAAGCTCCGCCTCCCGGGTTCACGCCATTCTCCTGCCTCAGCCTCCCGAGTAGCTGGGACTACAGGTGCCCGCCACCATGCCTGGCTAATTTTTTTTGTATTTTTAGTAGAGATGGGGTTTCACCATGTTAGCCAGGATGGTCTCGATCTCCTGATCTCGTGATCCACCCGCCTCGGCCTCCCAAAGTGCTGGGATTACAGGCGTGAGCCACCACGCCCGGCCCTCTACAAAGATTTTTAAGAATTATCTGGGTGTGATGGGGTGCATCTGTAGTCCCAGCTACTCAGGAGGCTTAGGCAGGAGGATCGCTTGATCCCAGGAGCTCCAGGCGGCAGTGAGCTATGATTGTGCCCTTGCACTTCAGCCTGGGCGGCAGAGTGAGACTGTCTTGGGGAAAAAGGGAGCAAGTTTGTGATGAATGTCCTGATACAAAGATCTTTAAGCTCTTTTGCTATGCCTACGAAGAATAAATTATTTGAAGAAAGATTGCAGATTCAAAGGGTAGGCTCATTAATCATTTATATAATATATGATGTATATAATATATAATACATTATCTATTATAATATAAAATATAATACATTATCTATTATAATATAAAATAGAAATACATAACATTTGCAAGGGACTTTTATAGACCTGAAAAGTTTAGATGAATTCAGTCCTTGGGCATTGGACAGAGGCTAGCATGTCTTTTAGTTACTATACTTAATTTTTACATTCAACCCGTGGGTACTTGAAATTCCCTGGGGACCCACTCACAGTAAGTGCCTCAACCCCTCTAAACCCTGCAACAGGCTTCTATCCCCCAAACCTCTTAGGAGAACTTCCTTTTCGGTGGGGAGCAAAGAAGGAAACAAGCCTTCATTAACAAAGAAGGAAAGAGGAACTGGCTTGTATTGAAAAACAGCTCGGCTGGGCTCCATGATGGTCGCATAAATCTCCACCCGAGGAGGGGGAAAGCTGCCTTTCCCAGGAGTGAAGTTTAGACCTCAAGAGCTGAATTCTTAAGTTGAAGGCAGAGAAAGTAAGAAGACACTGGTTCACTCTAGAAAGTTTTTTTGGTTTGTTTTGTTTAATTTGTTTTTCTTCTTTTTCTTTTTTGGTGACAATCTGATTATAACTACTCTGTTCTTATTGACCCTATGAGGCTTTTTTTTCACAATTTGGAAGAATTAAAAGTTATAGCCTCCATGAATAAATATAACACTTAGCTCCTTCTTACTAACTAAATGCAATTGGGGAATAAATACAGTGAGTGTTCACACACACACACACACACACACACACACACACACACAAAAGAAAAAAAAGAAAAAAAAGAAAAAGGTAAAGAATAGAAAATTGTTTAAGTGGCCAAAGAAACTTTATCCTATTGTGTTGCAGGCCAAGCTATGCCAGCTATATGTAAATGTAAGCAGTGGCCTGTGTTCCTGTGTCCACTTTGAAGTTGCCATCTGAATTTAATTCTGCCTTTGTGATTAAATCAGGCCATTACGTTTAATCTCACTTAATAGTAAGAAACGTCCTTTGTTGTTTTCTATAGGCAACATATTCTGCCCCTAACATATACAGCTTGGTATTCACACTTTACTATTAATCCCCGATGGCTGATAATTGCTTCATCTCCAAGCCCTCTGTCCAATTCACAAGGGGCTGATTGCAACTATTCTTCCCCTATACATTAATGCACTGTTTGGGTCTTGCTTCTTTGGCTCAGTGAACCCTATCAAGCTGTCCACATTTTCTGGGCATGTGGGTGTATTGTGAGATGTTAAATTAAATTCCGTGTTGACCTCCCTAAATGCCAGAATCTATTAGCCCCTGCAACGTAGCTGATTGACAAGTGGGACTACTTTTCCACTCAAAATCCTGCAATAAGAAACAACAACAACAGGCTGAATATTTTGTTTCTAGGCAGAGTCTGGGGTCTTCTTATTACTGTCTTGTTATTTACATTTTCATGACTACGGCAGGACCAATTGCATTATTGCCACGATGTTGCTTCATTGATCTTCCGTTTGTCTGCCTTATCATTTCTCTGGGAGAAATTGTTAGACCCCCCAGAGAATCACCATGCATTGCTTTAAGGTTTGAAATTATTTTCTCTTCTTCGGTTTTTTTCCAAAACTGTTTTGGATGGTGAGTCTTAGGGCCTTCACTGTCATCTGCGACATGAAGAGCTCAGGCATAAAGATCTCAGAGGCAAAATACCAACGGGAACAGGCTTCCTTCCGTCTTTGCTTTTGCACCTAAGGTAACAGATGCAGCTAATTTTAATGTTAAGCTTTACAAAAGAAAAGAAGCTTTTCTTTCTCTTACCCATTCATTAGCTCAGGCAATAGTTACCAGGCTTTTCATTGTGCTAAATTTGGAATGCTATCATTATCAATTTGACTTTGTGGTTCTAAAAGCACTATTAGCTGCTCATGCCTAGTCCATATTAAGCACATATAGTACCTAGAGTGTGAACGATACCCAGAGCCCATGCATAGCTGCCTCCTCCTGCCAATAGCTTTGCCCAGCTTTACACAGTCTCAGCCTCGCAGCTACTGGTGGGGCTCTTGGGAAATCCATGTGGCTATTTTAAATTTTTTTCTGATTTTAAAAGCAATCTCATAAAAGTAATTTTATTTTTATATATTATATAACTATAATGTATATACTATATAATTATATAGGTAATAATTATAGAAGAGTTTTCTTATATTTACCATAGGAAAATCTTAAATGTATGGAAAAACTAAAGAAAAAATAAAAATCATTCTAAATCCCACAGATATAGTTGTTGTTACTATTTTGGTGTATTTTCTTTTGTTTTTTTTTTTTAGACGGAGTTTCGCTCTTGTCGCCCAGGCTGGAGTGCAATGGTGCGATCTCGGCTCACCGCAACCTCCACCTCCTGGGCTCAAGGAATTCTCCTGCCTCAGCCTACCAAGTAGCTGGGATTACAGGCAACGCGCCGCCATGCCTGGCTAATTTTGTATTTTTAGTAGAGACGGGGTTTCTCCATGTTGGTCAGGCTGGTCTCAAACTCCCAACCTCAGGTGATCCGCCTGCCTCAGCTTCCCAAAGTGCTGGGATTACTAGCGTGAGCCACCACACCTGGCCTATTTTGGTGTATTTTCTAGAATAGCTTTCTTCTGTAACTTACATGTGAATAGACTTGTAATATAGATAAAAATACACACATAATTTTTTTGGATTTCCAAAGTGTTTTATTAAATTAAATGTTAAATAATTAGGCCCTGAGAAATGTGTGCCCTACAGTGAACAAGTTCCCTTATTTTAAAAATAAACCTTTTATTTTGGAATAATTTTAAGTTTACAGAAATGTTGCAAAAATAGTTCAGAGCGCTCCCCTATACTGCTCACCCAGTTTTCCCTATTGTTAACAGCTTACCTAACTACATTTGTCAGAACTAAGAAACACATTATTAATTTATTATTGTATACTAATATATTATTATATATTTATATATAATTAGGAGTGTACATTTTCTTAATCTGCTTCCTTCACCATGTAAATAAACATTTTTCTATGTCACTAAATATTCTCATTATCATTTTTTAAAAGAAGAAACTAAGGTAATAAGTATGACCGTCCAATCAGTTAGGCTCCAGGTAAAATATAGTGTCTAATCAGGAAGTGTCTGTCTAATCTGATAGTGTCTCATCAGAAGGCTGCTTCCAGCAAAGCCCTGGTCATGGGGGCACCCTCTGGAGGGGAGCTTTACCCAGGAGCACCCTGTGCCCAGCCAGGAACCTGCCTCGGAGTGCATGCCAGGGTCTACTGAATACCTTTGGTGGCATCAGCCGTGAGCCTAGGTCTGGCCTTTGCAAAGGAGATTCTGAATGTGAGCAAAGGGAGTCCAGGCATTATCATTTCCAGCTTCTCTTTTTAAACATTACATTGAAGATAGAATATTTTCATTAAAGAAATTTTAGAAAATGTACATAGAACAAAAGAAGCAAGCATAAAGCATTCCTACGCAACCACTCAGAGATAACCGCTGTCAACAAGTAGTTAGGTATTTGGAATCACACTGCTTTATAATTTACTTTTTCACTTATATTAGAATCAGTTTCCTCTAACATTTAATATTCTTATAAAATTTCACCCCAGGGGGTGGCATAGAATTTTATCCTGTGACTTTATCTTAATTATTTGATACTATCTTACATTTTTGGATATTTAGGTTGTTTCCAGCTATTTCCTATTATAAAAGGTACTGTGATTTTTTCTTATTGTATTATTTTTTCCTTTGTGTATTTTTTCTATTATATATATTTTCCTATTATAAAGGGTATAACTAGGTAACATGCCTTATTATTTCCTCAGGAAAGATCCTCAAAGGTAGCATTAGTGGGTTAGATAGAGGTTGCCCAGTTGGTGCCTTTCCTGAGTGCTGTTTTCCAAGAGCTTCAGAAAAAAAACAAAAACAAAAGCAAAAAAGAAGACCCTGAATTTCACTGCATTTGGTGGGGGAAACATTGTGAAAGTGAGATTCTCAGAAGAAAACATCAAACCCTCATCATGGCTTTGGAAAACTGATTAGAAAGTTCTGTCTGGTCAACTGTGTATCTACCCAGGGGATCCCACACAAGCAGACGGGTGTGTACAGGAGTAGAGGAATCAACACAGACACCAGCACCCCAAAAAGCCTCCCAGGACCTGGCAGAAAGACGATCAAAATAAAAAATAATGGCCGGACGTGGTGGCTTATGCCTATAATCCCAGCACTTTGGAAGGTTGAGGTGGGTGGATCACTTGAGGACGGGAGTTTGAGACCAGCCTGGCCAACGTGGTGAAATCCCATCTCTACTAAAAATACAAAAATTAGGCATGGTGGCACGTGCCTGTAATCCCAGCTACTTCGGAGGCTGAGGCAGGAGGATCACTTGAACCTGGGAAGCAGAGGCTGCAGTGAGTGGAGATCAAGCCACTGCACTCCAGCCTGGGTGACAGAGTGAGACTCCATCTCAAAATAAATCAATAGGAGGAAAAAAAAAGAAGCAATCACATATTGTCATTTGGTGGCTCAAAATCACGTTACTGCTCTGAATTATCAATGTTCAAGATACACACACAAGATCAAAGCTTATGTAAGTTACATCAGGCTCTTTCTTCACTACTTCATGCAGAGCTGGGACTTGTTACTGCCCGTATTACTGCTGTGTTGCTGGGCTCTCAATTCCAGGATACTTTTGAGCTTGAAGCCTGTGTGAATTTATTACAATTGAATGTATCTGAATTATCTATACATGATGATGGTTGTGCTATCTTATCGAATGGGAATTGCTGATTTTAGTTTTAGTTTATGCTAAGTGAAATATGGGATTAGACGTATAATTCTTTTTTTTTTTTTTTTTTGAGACAGAGACTCACTCTATCATCCAGCAGGCTGGAGTGCAGTGGCACAGTCTCAGCTCACTGCAACCTTGAGCTCCATGGCTCAAGCGATCCTCCCACCTCACCCTCCCCAGTAGCTGGGACTACAGGCACACGCCACTATGCCTGGTTAGTTTTTGCGTTTTTTGTAGAGATGGGGTTTCACCATGTTGTTCAGGCACATCTTGAACTCCTGATCCTGCCCACCTCTGCCACCCAGGCATATGATTTTTAAGAAAAGGTTTCCAAAGCATTTTGCAAGTATAAAAGAGGAATGTTTTAAAGTTGTGCTGAAAAATAGAAGAAAAATGCTAAAACTATCTCAGCCTCAGATACATTTGTTGTAACACTGTGTTAATTAAAAGTAAGTCACTAGTTCTATAAAAGTCATAATCCTCTGGCTGGGCGTGGTGGCTCATGCCTCTAATCCCAGTACTTTGGGAGGCGGAGATAGCCGGATCACCTGAGGTCAGGAGTTTGAGACCAGCCTGGCTAATATGGCGAAACTGCGTCTCTACTAAAAATACAAAAATTAGCCAGTCATGGTGGTGGGTGCCTGTAATTCCAGCTACATGGGAGGCTGCGGCAGGAGAATCGCTTGAAACTGAGAGGCGGAAGTTGTGGTGAGCTGAGATCGCGCCACTGCACTCCAGCCTGGGCGACAAGAGCAAGTCTCCATCTCAAACAAACAAACAAACAAACAAAGTCACAATCCTCAGCAAACACCATCTACAGTGGGAGCTGATTTTAAATGGATTGAGTGGGGCAAGCTCCACAAAGTGTTTGCTTTAGTTCAGGCATGGCCTGTCCTTCACCTCTAATTCCTGGGAAGAGAAGCCAAACAGTGAATGTCTTAATGAAATAAAAGCAGATGCCAGGAAATAGAAAGATGAATTATACGTTCATAAAATAAGAAGACTAGAGCTTTCTCGGGCACCCATGTGGCCTGTGGAACTGGCCTTTCCTGTGTTTGAAATGCACATTTCTTTTGTATTTTGTAGCCCTGGGTATCCCTAAGCAAAGCCCTCACATCATTTATTTATTTCACAGCATAAGATTGGTAGCCAGAGGAGCTATCAGCATTGTGTTGTCAACATTTCAATTCCATTATATAAATTCTTCAGAGATCTGGGAAAGAGTTTACTTTTTGGAATGGTCTTGTTTTCTATTCGAACACACAATTGGAGCAGTTAGATTATGATCGCATTCTGCTGCCTGACTCTAGTAACCTGCCTTCCTCTCTGTCTTTCTCACTGCATCCTCTGTCCTGCCTTATCTTCCTTCCCCTGCTCTCTCCCTCTCTCCTTCCCATGTTTATCCAGGGTCTGCCCTATTTTCAGGGACCCTGGAGGGTGCAAGGTGAAGTGAGATCTCACCCCTGTCCTGGAGGACATGCAAGGGAGAGGGAGGTCGCCTCTGCCTGAGTGGTCAGAGAGGCATGGGGCCGGCATTGGAGCCAAGTCTGAAGAGTTTGTAGGACTCTTTTGGAGGGACAAAGAGGGCACAGGGAGGCTGACTGGATGGTGGAAAGAGCGGCAGTGTGAGCAGCTGCGAAGGCGGGAGAGTGGCAAGTGCGATGTTGGCAAATGCAGTGCCTGAGGGAAGAAGGGGGAAATAGAGCAAGCTTGGGGGCAAGTTGAGGGGGGTGGTCTTGGGTGACTAGTCACGGGTTGGGATTGGGAATTTGTGTTTTTGGTATCCTATCCTACAGGGATTTGGCTCATCAGACTGATAAATGTTAATCAAAAACACTCAGCAGGCTGGGTGCAGTGGCTCACGCCTGTAATCCCAGTACTTTGGGAGGCTAAGGTGGGCGGATCACTTGAGATCAGGAGTTCGAGACCAGACCGGCCAATATGGTGAAACCCTGTCTCTACTAAAAATACAAAAATTAGCCTGGTGTGGTGGCTCACCCCTGTAATCCCAGCAGGAGAATCACTTGAACCCGGGAGGCAGAGGTTGCAGTGAACCAAGCCAAGATCATGTCACTGCACACCAGACTGGGGTGATAGATGGCGATAGATGGAGACCCTGTCTAAAAAAAAAAAAAAAAGAAAGAAAGAAAAAAAAAAGCACTCAGCAGACTGCAACACATGTATTGGGTAGTGTGGGTAGTGTAATGGTTAATATTGAATGTCAACTTGACTTGATTGAAGGATGCAAAGTATTATTCTGGGTGCGTCTGTGAGGCTGTTGCCGAAGGAGATTATCATTTGAGTCCATGGACTGGGAGAGGCAGACCCACCCTTAATCTGGGTGGGCACCATCTAATCAGCTGCCAGGGAGGCCAGCATAAAGCAGGCAGGAGAAGTTGGAAGGACTAGAGGGGCTGAGTCTTGCGGCCTTCATCTTTCTCCCATGCTGGATGCTTCCTGCCCTCAAACATTGGACTCCAAGTCCTTCAGCTTTTGGACTCTTGGGCTTACACCAGTGGTTTGCCAGGGGCTCTCAGGCTTTCAGCCACAGACTGAAGGCTGCACTGTCAGCTTCCCTATTTTTGAGGCTTTGGGACTTGGACTGGCTTCCTTGTTCCTCAGCTTGCAGATGGCCTATTGTGGGACTTCACCTTGTGATCTCATGAGTCAGTTCTCTTTAATAAACTCCCCTTCATATATACATCTATCCTATTCGTCCTGTCCCTCTAGAAAACCGTGACTACTACAGGTCATATGTCTACTTTTTTGAGAGGCTCCCCAGCTCATGGTGGAAGATGGAGAAGCCAGCTAGGTGTATGCATTAGTCACATATTTCAGCCAAACAGTCTAACAAGACACACGGATGAAACCCTTCACTTCTACCAAACTGGAGGATTATTTTCAACAGATAACCTTGTGCTATCATGAGTCTGTTTATGCCATTGAAATGGTTTTGCATAATCTAGTCACTTTGATGATATAAATAATATCTGCTTCCCTAAAGGAAACTGTCCCTGGGCCCACAGGGAGCCTGGCGTGGTCTCACAGGGGTTGTGCGGCTGGAACCCCATGTGATGGCTCAAAATGGAATCGGAAAGTCTCCTGGCAGGCCGCTTCTCACTATGGCCCTGCTATGGCCCTGCAGAGAGCCACTGCGGAAGCTCCCACCACAGCTGGCCCGAGGAGGTGATCAGTCTTTAGGACAAACATGCGTGTGTTTATGGGATTACTGTGCAGGCCCACAGGCCAACTATGAGCACAGTGCTGACTTTAGGAAGTGAGCTAAGAAGTTTGAGGCCCATTGGGTTTTGAAGCAGAGGTATCTTTTCTATTGGAGCTGCCCCTCCAAACTGAAGTGACTGATTTTTCAGGCCTTGTGTCTGTGGTCCCTGTATGTCTCCAGGTCAGATGGGAAGGCAACATTGGGCTCTCATATTAAAAGGGAGATAGTTGAAAAATAAAAATTAGAAAACGGATACTAACGTCCTCACAGCCTCCAAATTCCCTCCTTTTTCTCCTTCTTTTTAAACCTAGAAAGCCTATGGGAAATGATTAGAAATGATGTAATTTGAGAGGAAAAAATAGCATCGTCAAAGAGCATCTGAGACTTGGCATCATGGCCCCCCTGCCCCCTGGGAAGTATTCCAGCTATTCCTGGCTGAGCCCATTGTGAATATTCCCAGGGTAATCCCCTGAATACAGGCTCCCAAATCAGGAAGGAGCTTCAGTGATCACCCTTGTTGATGGGGTTGAGATCATTGTGCAGGGGCTTGAGGGAGCCCCATATTTTGCTTTTCAAAAAAGAAGGACTCAAGATTTTTATATCCACTCTCCCAACAAACCCCACCAAGCCTCCATCACCTCCTGCCAGCCAAGAGAAATCTGAGTATTCCAGGTTTCTTTGAAGTGGAAACCTCAGTAAATGAGATCCAAGACTGACTTTATGAATTTGCTTCAGTGCTGACGCCTGTTAAATCAACTTAGAATAAAAAATAAAGAAGAATTTAAAGTTGGAGTGACAGCCCATGTTTACAGTTTAGCAAAACAGCGTTG
This sequence comes from Symphalangus syndactylus, assembly GCF_028878055.3. Classification (NCBI taxonomy): domain Eukaryota; kingdom Metazoa; phylum Chordata; class Mammalia; order Primates; family Hylobatidae; genus Symphalangus; species Symphalangus syndactylus. The sequence continues at coordinate 97,133,293 of NC_072427.2, forward strand.
CCTCAGAAATCAGTGAGAAAATTAAAGTGAGGATTGGGCTTTTGGTATCTGTATGTATTATTTTGGCATTTGTAACTCACACTATTTATTTATCCATCAATCTGGGCACGATTTTGTAAGCTACTTGAAGACAGAAGCAGAATTTAAAGGGACTGGAGCTCTCGGCACAGGTCAGCTTGCTCATTTCAAGTGTGAATCACAAACCTAGAACGTCGGAGGGCAGCTGAGGTGGGCTGGGGTAGTGCAGAAGGGAATAGAGGAGACCGTGGCCCAAGGGGGTTATCCTCCCTCAGCTCTAACTTACTGGGCCATGTGGAAGCTGGGCCGGTGTGGCCATGTCTTCTAATTTTTCTAGAGAAATTCAAAATCTGCATTTTTCATGTAAAAATCTTCCAATCTGCAAATGTTGATGACTCATTCATTTAGTTGATAGAGTTCAACTTAGTTGAATTAGTTCAACATACACCTGCAGCTGCTTTAACCCACAGGCACTTGAGGCTGCCTTTGGTTTAGAAACTAGTCTAGAAACTGGAGACTCTCAGGCAGCACAGCCATTGACACTGGACCCTCTCGAGTCGAGTCGTTCCATCCCTGGGCAGCCATGCACAGTCGGCTGTGCTCGCCTGTGGAGTTTTAGAAACTGCATACCCACCCAGCCTCAATCCCAGCCCAAAGTTCTTCAGGAGTGGAAACTAGACGTGTGCCTGTTTTTATAAACTTATTGTTCTTATGATTTTGAGGCAGGATTTTGCTCTGTCACCCAGGCTGGAGTGCAGTGGTGTGATCAAAGCTCACTGAGCCTCCTGGGCTCAAGGGATCCTCCCCATTAGCTGGTGCTACATGTGTGTGCCACCATGCCCAGCTAATTTTTTTTTTTTAAGTAGAAATGAGGTATTGCTCTATTGCCCAGGTTGGTCTTGAACTTCTGGGCTCTAGTGATCCTCCTGGGCTTCCCAAAGTGCTGGGCTTACATGTGCGAGCTACTGTGCCCAGACTGAAATTATATTTTGCTGTGGTAAAATATTCGTAAGTAAAGCTTACTGTCTTAACCATTGTTTAAGCGTACAGTTCAATGACGTTAAAAAGATACACATTGCTATGCAGCCATCACCACCATCCATCTGCAGAGCTCCTCTCATCTTGCAAAACCGGAACTCTGTCCCCATTAAACAGCTCCTCATTCCCTCCCCCAGCTTCTGGAAACCACCATTCTGTGTTCCCTCTCTATGAATTTGTTCCACTCTAGGAACATCATGTAAGCAGAATCATGCAGTATCTGTCTTTCTGTGACTGGCTTATGTCACTTAGCATAATGTCCTCAAGGTTTATCTATGTTGTAGCATGTGTCAGGATTTCCTTACTTTTTTTTTTTTTTTTTGAGATGGAGTCTTGCTCTGTCACCCAGGCTGAAGTGCAGTCGCACGATCTCAGCTCACTACAACCTCTGCCTCCTGGGTTCAAGCGGTTCTCCTGCCTCAGCCTCCTGAGTAGCTGGGACTACAGGTGCACGCCACCACACACGACTAATTTTTGTATTTTTAGTAGAGATGGGGTTTCAACGTGTTAGCCAGGCTGGTCTCGATCTTCTGACCTCATGATCCGCCTGCCTCGGCCTCCCAAAGTGCTGGGATTATAGGCGTGAGCCCCCTCACCCAGCCCCTCCTTCCTTTTTAAGGCTGAATAATATTCAGTTGTATAGATACACCACATTTTGTGCATCCATGTATATGTCAGTGACACTTGGGTTGCTTCTGCCTTTTGGCTATTGTGAATAATGCTGCCATGAACTTGGATGTAGAAATATCTGAGTCCCTGTTTTCAATTCTGGACATGCCTGTTTTTAAAGGTGATGATTCTGATGAGCCCTCTGCTTTCAGAATGTCTCTCACCTGGCGGTAGCCGGTCCCTTCTCTGCACTGCATTTCAGCCACATCACCTGTTACATCACCTGATTGTTACAGGTAAATGCCTAGTGCAAGGTTCTGACTCTAGGTGACCTAGCGGGAAAGGAATCAATGGAGGGAGAGTGGCCAGCTCATCAACTCAAGGTGGAGGCTGAGGAACCCGCTTCAGGGGTAACCAGGACAAGCGAGATCCTGCTGCAGGAGTAGTCTACTTTGGACGCCACCACTGTCCCCATTGCCACTGGACAGTAGCTGCTGTCACAGCTGGATTCCACCACTGGACTCTAGCCCAGGTGGTCTCCACTACCCCCCGCAGGTGCTCATCTCCATTCCTCTGAAAACTTGAGTCTGCTGCGGCCACCACAGATGTTCCCAAATAAGCCCCCTGCCTGTCCATCAACCCCCTGAGATCCAACATCCTGGGTAGGAGCATTTGATTGGCCTCCCTTAGCCCATGGGCCCAAGCTATAGGTGCCCAGGGTTGGGGGGAGGAAATAGATGCCACCTTTGGCTTCCAGAGGGGCCATGGCAGCCCTGCCTTTTGTGTGGCTGGGGATTCATAAGAAGAGGACTCATAACCCATGGTGTGCTGGAGCTGGCAGGACCCACTCACCAGAATGCTTGTCTCTTCCCAGCTCCAGGTTCAGGGACATCACACTGGCAGCCTGGATTTGGCTGTGATGGGAGTATTTACACCACAGAAATGGGCAAAAATGACAAACTGGGGCTTTGCTGTTCCTTCAGAAAGCCATTTTGCCAGCACACCATTGGTTCATATACCGGATGGCCAAAGTGACAGGTGTCATCTTTGAAATAGTCATCTCTGCAAATTAGATTGTTGAACTGAGTTGAGGGAATGAAGAGAGAAAGAGAGACACAGAGAGAGAGAGAGCAGAAGTAAGCACACACGCACAAAGCCTGGGTGTATATCTGCAGCTGTACAAACAACTTAGAGCAATGCCATCCAGTAGAAATAGAATCCAAGCCACATATGTAATTTTAAATGTTCCAGTAGCTATGTTTAACAATTAAAAGAAACATAAAATTAATTTTAATAGCGTATTTCATTTAACCAGTATGTCTAAGAGGTTACCATTTCAGCTTGTAATCAATATAAAAATTATTGAGATAGTTTACTTTTTTTTCTTCCTATGAAAAAGTATGTATTTCTAGTATGTATTTCACACCTGTGGCACATCCCAATTTGGATGGACACATTTCCAGTGCTCAGAAGCTCTATGTTCCTAGTAGCTGCCATATTGGGCAATGTAGGCCTAATGTATTTCAATAATGCTGTGTGATGGTCTTTAAACCATTTCCCAGTGGTGGGTTATGAAGGACCAACTGTGTTCCTCTCTTACAGAAGTGGAAAATTAGAAATTCTCAAATTGTGTGAAAGTGAGTTGTGCATCTGCCTGTCTGCAATTGGTTGATCTGGGTAGAGGGTGGGTCATTTAATGCAGATCCTATCTTATGGACAAATCATAAATATTGCTGATGGTATCAAGCATAACCTTGCAGATGTATATGTGTGTGGGATGAGGTGGAAGACGGAGAGAGGACAGGGCACCGTAACCTCAGGTGAGTGAAGATGTCTAAAGGATCCTCGCAGAACTACTAGGTTGGTTCTCCCTACTTTCCAGAAAATATATCTACAGGGTGAACACATGGAGGTGCCAGAGGAAGGGGCACCTGGAGACAACGTAGGAGCTCTGGGGCCCTCCTCCATGCCATGCCACTGTCTTCCTTCACCTGGATCCTTTGCAATATCCTTCATCATAAACTGGTAAACATCAACAGAAAGCATGTCTACCACTTATGCCTGCTAAGTGGACAGCTAATCCCTGTTTAAAGGCCCCCACGGAAACAGGTGCTTTCATTATTGTTGGCAGGAATGTTCATTTTGGAGGGCAATTTGACAACAGCTATGGGCATTTCAAACATGCAAACTCTTCAGCACAAGTGTTTTTCTAGGAATGATCATAGATAGGAAGTTCACACATGCCAAACTATGTGAGCAAGTATATTATTGCAAATACTGAAAATAACGAAAATGGCCCTCCACGAGGGACAGGTTATGTCCATTCTGTGGAACACGTAGCAGCCACTACAAAATGGGACTTATTTACAAATGACGTAGAAAGAAAACCACAGCATATGTGGAAGTACACAAAGAAAAAGGCAAGTCACTAATCTTAATAATATATTATTTTTGTAGGAAAACGAAATTCTTTTTAGTGCGGGCATTGAAAGGAAAATTTGGAAGAAATACAATCAGGTTATATGCAGGTGTGGAACTATAATAGGAGAACTCAAGGAGGGAATTTTACTTTATATACATTGATAATGTTTGAAATTCTACAGTGATCTTGCATAGGTTCCATAATCATAGAAAGATATAAAATAATAAATAGACACAAAAACATAATTTAAAAGAAAAGCACTGGCTAGGCACAGTGGCTCATGCCTGTAATCCCAGCACTTTGGGAGGCTGAGGCAGGCAGATCACCTGAGGGCAGGAGTTCAAGACCAGCCTGGCTAACATTGTGAAACCCCATCGCTACTAAAAATACAAAAATTAGCTGGGCATGATGGCAGGTGCCTGTAATCCCAGCTACTTGGGAGGCTGAGACAGGAGAATCACTTGAACCCAGGAGGTGGAGAGTTACAGTGAGCCGAGATCGTGCCATTGCACTCCAGCCTGGGCGACAGAGCAAGACTCCATCAAAAAAAAAAAAAAAAAGAAAAGAAAAAGAAAAACACCCAGTGCTGCCAAGGCCACTGGGACACACATTCTCGGACTCTCCAGGTGGGAGTGTAGATTGATTCTGCCTTGCTGGAGGGACCTAACTGACAACATACATTTGCTGATTCTACCCTAGAAGTTAATCCAGGGAGAAACTGATTTGGAACATATCTATGTATGTACAAGGATGTTCATTACTGTCTGATTTATATAAAAATGTTGAGGGGGGATGAAATGTTCATTTATAGGGAGATATTTCAATAAATCACAGGGTAGGTCAGGTGTAGTGGCTCAGGCCTGTAGTCCCAGCTACTCAGGAGGCTGAAGTGGGAGGATCGCTTGAACCTAGGTGGTCGAGGCTGCAATGAGCTATGATTGTGCCACTTACTGCACTTCAGCCTGGGTGACAGAGTAAAAACTTCTCATAAATAAATAAAATCACAGGATAGCATACATTGAGATCATCAGTTGAAAAGGTTATATAGGGGTGCATTTATTGGCACAGAAAGGTATCACAACATACCTAAATGAATAAAGCAGACTATAAGCCTGCCTGTGTAGTTTAATTCCAATCTGTATCATATATTTGATTATATGTGTGCATATGCAAATAAGAAAACCTATAACTACCTATATCAGGGTATCATTAGCAGTGGCTTTCTCAGAGTAGTGAGATTATAGAAAATTTTTGTCTTCTGCACTCTTTTTAAAATGGTCTAACTTATTTACAATGAGTACGTATAATCCCTTTATTATTCAAAAAAATAATGGGGCCAGGCATGGTGGCTCATGCCTGTAATCCCAGCACTTTGGGAGGCCGAGATGGGCAGATCACGAGGTTAGGAGATGGAGACCGTCCTGGCCAACATGGTGAAACTCCGGCTCTACTAAAATAGCTGGGCGTGGTGGTGCTCACCTGTAGTCCCAGCTACTCGGGAGGCAGAGGCAGGGGAATCATCTGAACCCACGAGACGGAGGTTGCAGTGAGCTGGGATCGCAACACTGCACTCCAGCCTGGTGACAGAGCAAGACTCCGTCTCAAAGTAATAATAATAATAATAAAGATCTCTATTTCAAAAATTGCTATTGAGAGTAGCTGCAAACTCTCCCTTTGTTTCTCTCCGCAACAGTTTCAAGGTAGAAATGGTGAAACCGTCATCCTGGTATCACTGACTATGAATGCCGTGTGTAATGTGTGGACTGCGACCCAATGTCTGTGAATCTTGTTTTAAAGGCTTTAACACTGTTTCAGTTGTGAATCATGGAATGTCATTTGATCTACAATGGCCAAGCATGATTAACAAATTCTCATATGGGGGCTCTTTTTAAAATTCTGTGTGGTGTGTATGTGTTTAATTTAATTAAAAAACTTTTTTTTTCAGACAGAGTTTGGCTCTGTCACCCAGGCTGGAGTACAACGATGCAATCTCCGCTCACTGCAACCTCCGCCTCCTGGGTTCAAGCGATTCTCCTGCTTCAGCCTCCCAAGCAGCTGGCATCACAGGTGTGCACCACCACGCCTGGCTAATTTTTGTATTTTTCGTAGAGACGAGGTTTCACCATGTTGGTCAGGCTGTTCTTGAACTCCTGACCTCAAGTGATTCACCCTCCTTGGCCTCCCAAAGTGCTGGGATTACAGGCATGAGCCACTGTGCCTGGCCTAATTTTAAAAGCAAACAAACATCCAAGTTTTTCGGGGAAGGGGATGGAGTTATTCCAGCTGAAGAGGCTGTTTAGGGTTATCAAGGGTCCCTGCGTGCACTCATGCCCATTCTACCTTTTCACAAGGCCCATGGCAAGCATTTTTCAAATGAATGGATTGATTTTAGAATCTGAGTGTAACGTGGAACACATTCCGGAGTCTTTCAGACAACAGCAGCATTAAAGATAGGCTGTCTGTTCCTTGTCTTGGTGAACCATCTCCCAAGACAAGATTTCAGATTTTGGTGTGAGGGGCAGCAATTTGTTGTGGGCATCAGCTATTGCTTGGAAAACAAAACCCCTTTATTTTTCCAATTCAGGTGACAAGGGGCCATGTTCCATGGCTCACTATGTTTGATTTTCAAGTGTGCTGTGATTCAATGGCCCCAGGAGTCAACAGGCTTCCCAGTCCAGGTGATATGCTGCCACCTGGTGAGGGGGGAATGGGGGGGTGTTGGGAGGCACAGAGCCAGGGCTGAAGGCCTGGGTCTGGTCGAGGGAGGTACTCGCCCCCAACCCACACACACCTTCCCCCAGGCTTCAGACATTGAGGCCAGAAGCTTTGCTGGATGGGACGGGCGCCAGGACAATAGCTCACTCCAGCCTCACCACCTGCTGTCTCTCTTGTTGGGCTCAACACAGGTCTTAGCACAGGCCTGGCACTAACTAGCATCCCTGAGAAAATGCTCAGCAAAAGTGCTAAGCACTATTATTGCTATTGCTATTACTACGACTATTTCTAGAGGTTTGCTTAAAGCAAAACAAACTCACACGTGGTATCACAGATCCCGCATTCCTCACGAGGAGCTGCCCCACGGGTCTCCCCAGTAACAGCTGAATGGAATGGGAGTCATTCCCTCAACAGAGGAAATGCAGCTCCCACTCAGAGTGGGGGGATGAGACTTGCCCGTGGACACATCTACAACGATAACGGTTTCAGGAGCTCTGCTGAGCCCTCGTGTGCCTCACTGAATCCCATGAGATCAACACATTATCACCCGCATTTTACAGATGAAGATGTCAAGGCTTAAAGATCTAAAGCACAAGGTAAGGAAGCTAGGAAGGGTGGGACAGGGATTTGAAGGCAGAGGCCTCCTGATGCCAGGGCTCTCCACCAGGACACAGCGCCACCCCTGTGACACCCTGTCACACTGTCCTGGAATCAGCCAGCAGAGGCAATGTCTGTGGAGATTTGAATTCGCCCAGTGCCTGGCTGTCATTTCTGTGAGCTAACATCAGCTTTCCCCCCATCTGGCCGAGGGTGGGCAGGGACAGTGGGGCAGCTGTGGGAAACTAGGGGGAGAGGAGCAGGGGGTTTGCTGTTGGAATCTGAGAAAAATTGGTAGCACTGCGCCTGTCTGTATTTAAACATTTTATATTTTGTTCATCATGAATTTTTGCATCAATTTTGATTTTATATATACGCATATGTGTGTGTATATATGTACGTGTGTGTGTATATATGTGTGTGTATATATGTATATATGTGTATATATGTATATATGTGTTTCTATATGTATATATGTGTATATATGTATATATATGTGTGTGTATATATGTATATATATGTGTATATATATATTTTAAATTGAGACCGAGTCTCACTCCAGGCTGGAGTGCAGTGGCGCCATCTCAGCTCACTGCATACCTCCTCCTCCCAGGTTCAAGAGATTCTCATGCCTCAGCCTCCTGAGTATCTGGGACTACAGGTGCCTGCCACCACGCCCGGCTAATTTTTGTATTTTTAATAGAGATGGGGTTTCACCATGTTGGCCAGGCTGGTCTCGAACTCCAGACCTCAGGTGATCCACCCACCTTGGCCTCCCAAAGTGCTGGGATTACAGGCATGAGCCACCGTGCCCAGCCTTTAAAAAAATATTGTATTAAAATATTCTTTATTATGATAGCTGAGTTTGTTGGTGCCCCCTTCAATTCTGTGCCCAAAGGAAGTGCCTCACTTACCTCATCCTGGCCCTATTTGCTTCTCAAGGCCCACTTTCTCCTTAAGACCCAAGTAGCAAAAAGCAGTTCTAATCTAACTATTGTGTTTTACTTTGGGAGACAAACTTAATTAACTTAATCAGAATATTTTTCTGACTCTGTCCTGTCAACCAGTTTGAAATGGCAAATTAATTAATGAGTCTGAACCAAAATATAGTTACTATTTAAAACCTTAACGTTAATAAAATCTTGCCCTTCCCTTCCGTTCCCTTCCCTTCCCCTCCCCTCCCCTCCCCTCCCCTGCCCTCCCCTGCCCTCCCCTGCCCTCCCCTTCCCTTCCCTTCCCTCTTCTTTCCTTTTTTATTTTAACAAGTGTTTCTGTGTAGGAAACACAGGCTGAAACCTGCTTTGGGTAACGTGCTCTGAATTTAGATGACCACAAAATCTATTTTGAGAAATAATCACTTACTTATTAACCACTCACTTGTGCCAACATCTAGTAGGTGGGTGCCCAATAAGTGTTTGTTGGCCAAAGGAATGACTATTGGGGACGGACCCCGGCCTCACTGGCAGGGAGAGCCCGGCCCCCAGCACCTTGCCGGGGAGGCCCCCCTGGGCCTGACTGACCCCATTCAGCCCCCATGTGCAGAGGATGACTCAGCCTGTGACTTCATTCACCCAGCCTGGTGTTTATCCACTCACCACAAACCGGTTGATACTGTTTGGAGCTACCCCGAGGTGACGCTCTGCTGGTGGAGAATGACATGCAGTCAGCTTGTGGCCTCTGGGGCCAAAACAGCTGAAATGCTGTGGCTTCTGAAGAACCCATTGTCTGCTGGTGAAGCGTGAGGACAAGGAAGGTCCTGGTGCTGCCCCCCAGCTCCCTCTGAGAGGCATTTTGGCTTCCACGTGGGTGCGGGACAGACCACAGCAGGGGGCCCTAGCAGGGCTCTGACCCCAAGCGTGGAAGAATGGAGCCTGGCATGGGGCTCCCTCATAGAAGCCCCTCAAAAAACACTGTGGGGTCCAGATAGAGCTGGAAGGAGCTGAGGAGTTGAGATGGCAGCTTTGCTCGTTCCAAATGCCTTCTTACTTGGTACCATCTGATGCTGTCATGGGCCCTCTTAATAGATTGCAAGAGAAGATGGGAATGACGGAGCATACACTGGTGCTTTTTTTTTTTTTTCTTTTGAGACAGAGTGTTACTCTGTTGCCCAGGCCAGAGTGCAGTGGTGTGATCACAGTTCACTGCAGCCTCAGCTTCCTGGACTCGGGTGATTCTCCCAGCTCAGCCTCCCCAGTGGCTGGAACTACAGGCACACCACACCACATCACACCACTAAGTTTTTGAATTTTTTGTAGAAACGGGGTTTTGCCATGTTGCCCCGGCTGGTCTTGAACTCCTGGGCTGAAGCCATCCTCCCACCTCAGCCTCTCAAAGGGCTGGGATTACAGGTGTGAGCCACCGCGCCTGGCCTCACACTAGTGCCTTTGAAAGCAACTGTTACAGTACACATCACCATGGAAATAATCAATTTCCAGACAATGGAAAAAATTCTATCAGTGGCAACAAGAAAAGCATCGGCAGGTACAATAGGCACTATGCTTAATGGTTTATCCCACTGCCTCATTTAACCCCCAGGGAGGTGGGTCCTGTTATTACCCTGAGCTTACAGAGGAGGAGACTGAGGCACTGGAGCTCAAGTAGCCTACTGAGGTCACACATGAGCCTACATGAGCCATGGAGTGGAGTGACCAACTGGAGGCACCACCAAATCGAGCAACACACAGCCAGGACCTTAAAGGGAAGACACGACCAGGAGGAGGGAAGACATGAGGATGGGAGAGGACATTGGTGCCTGACTGTGTTTGGACACAGTAGGGTTCTTATGAGTGGAGGATGGGAGGGGGAAGGTCGAGCATCCATTTCTCCCATCTCCTGTGGCCATGTCTGTTACAGCAGCCAGCCCTGCACGCCTTCCCCCACAGCCTCGCTGGGGCAGTTCATGGTTCAAAGCCTACAGCCCTCCTTCTGAGTTACTGTGAGTCTGTGTGAATATAAAATACAAAAGGCATCTCCGACACCCTCACAGCCCCTAGACCATGATCATAAGTGAATTCAAAAGTTGTCTGTTAAATGGGGTGCTGTAATGTTCAATTTTATTTTTTCCTACACTGGACACCTGTGTACTGATAGAGACTCATATATAGGCTGTACCTTCTGCCCGTGGTTGTGGGGAACCAGGACTGCAGAGGAAGCATGTGACTGAAGCCACCAGAAGCAAGCAAATGGAACAAAACCACAACCACCACCACCACCATTACCACCATCACAACCACCACCACCACCATCACCACCATCACCACCATCACAACCACCACCACCACCATGACAACCACCACCACCACCACCACCATCACAACCACCACCACCACCATCACCATCACAACCACCACCACCATCACCATCACAACCACCACCATCACCATCACAACCACCACCACCACCACCACCATCACCATCACAACCACCACCATCACAACCACCACCACCATCACAACCACCACCACCATCACCATCACAACCACCACCATCACAACCACCACCATCACCACCACAACCACCACCATCACCACCACCACTACCACCATCACCACCACCATCACAACCACCACCACCATCACCATCACAACCACCACCATCACAACCACCACCATCACCACCACAACCACCACCATCACAACCACCACCACCACCATCACCACCACCATCATCACCATCACAACCACCACCACCACCACAACCACCACCACCACCATCACAACCACCACCATCACCATCACAACCACCATCACAACCACCACCACCACCACCACCACCACCATCACAACCACCACCATCACCATCACAACCACCACCACCATCACCACCATCACAACCACCACCATCACCATCACCACCACCATCACCACCACCATCACAACCACCACCACCACCACCACCACCACCACCATCACAACCACCACCATCACCACCACCATCACAACCATCACCATCACAACCACCACCATCACAACCACCACCACCATCACCACCACCACCACCACCATCACAACCACCATCATCACCACCACCACCACCATCACAACCACCACCATCACCACCACCACAACCACCACCATCACCATCACCACAATACAAATAATCTCTTTGATTTGTCCTCTGGGTAGATAAAATGTTATCACGTCATCTCCAAGCTTTCTTTACTGATTCTTCATCTGCTCAGACTATTTTTTGAGATTTGAATAGAATGGCACCTAATGATCACTGTCTGAGGAGTTTAGGGTTTTTATTTTCTTGCCTGTAACACTCAGTGGTGACCGGGACGAGGAGCATGTATATGTTGAAGGGTGCGGGCTGCGTGAAGCCTCCCTTCTGCCCCATCTGCAATCCCTGACATCTCACTACTCACATTCTTAGATCAGGCCCCACCAGGTCTGGAAATTTTGGAGATAAAAATCGATAAAAATGAAAAAGTGAAACGAAGAAAAAGAAAGCTAAAAGTGAAATGACCTAAAAGAATGAGCCCATGGTCTCAGGCTCAAGAAAGAGGAGACAGGGAGTGGCGAGACGTTGAGGCCTGGATCGTATATTGGTTAGACATGCAATGAACAGAAGCAGCCACAGCCAGACGTGGGGCGGGCACTGAGGTACAGGTGGGGTGTCCCAGCCCTGCCCCAAGAGCTGAGGGGAGGAAGGAAAAATGACCCCTCTCCACATTACAGCAATGACAGAGAGGACAACCCTTGGGGGCTCTCTTTCTTCTAGACAGAGCCTCATTTCTTTCTGTGTCTGACTTCCCTGGACTGGCTTCAGCTTCTTCTGTCTCTATTTCTTCACGTTTGTGTTTTCTCATCTGTAAAATGGGGATAACGCTGGTGCCTACAAAATGAAAGCATGCATGTAAAATGCTTACAACTCTGCTTGGTGCCCGATGACACAACGAGCTCTTATCAGCACCATTGTTACTTTTATTTCCAGTAGTAATGCTCTGCCATTTCTGCAGAGTAGCTTCTCTTTCCCACCTGCCTGCCCCCAGGTGAGTTGGCTTTTCTTTTTTCTTTCTTTTTAACCTCACAGGTGAGTCTTCTCATCTGCTCTTGTGATTTTGAAGTCTCCTGGTCCTATGACTTCGGCATTCTCTAAGGATCTACCCACATCACTTAGAAGCTTCTGGGACACAACAGCCCTTATTGAATCCCAGTGCTGGGAGCCTGTTTCCTGGGCCCCACGGCTTGCCTTGGACTGGCGCTCCAGGTACAGGGCCTGTTAGGGGCATCTGTCCTCGATTTCAGGCCACCACTGCAGAGGGGCCTGTTGGAGAATCACTCGTGTCCATGAAAAACACTCAATGAAAAGATGCCGACGACGTTGACACAGGTTCCAGCAGGGTCAGAATGTCTAGTGTCCACGTGAAAACACTGTGAGGCAGCCAGGAGGAGAAAGTCTCAGAAGCTGTGCCTTCAGAAGCCATTTTCTCCTCACACCCCGCTGCCCTTGTCTGTCAGCCGTCTGCTTGCTCACTTTCTGAAACTAGAATGACAAACCTGCAACCGTCAGAGGATCTGTCACAGAGGTGGCCTTGCCTCTGCCACTCCCTGTCACCAGTCTGGGCCTCTCTTGGGGCTAGGGGACGAGGCTGCCGAGAAAGTTCAGGTGACTCAACTGCAGTCAGGTCAGTCAGCAAGGGATTTGTCCTGAGCCTATCTCTCCTGGATGCCACCAGCAGGGCCAGCCCACAGGCTGAGCAGAGAGGCTGGAAGAGACCAGGGGACCAAGATTTTCCAGGGGGGCAGAAGAACATGCTCAGCTCTGGGTGGGGACCTCCTGTCGGGATTCCCATTCCTTGTCTCACCAGGACAGACCAAGGAAGCAGCCTGTGCTTCCCCAAAGCAGGCGCTAGTTGCTGGCATTGCTGCCTCTGACCACCTGTGTGGCTTTGACTGTGGTTCCCAACCATCCTGGGCCTCGGTTGCCTTATTCAGTAGGGAGAAGAGAGAATGGATGATTTGCAAATGCCTTTGCCTGCCAGCGTTCATGAGACTCAGATATGATTTGGTACCTGTGGCCTTTGTCCCAGGTAGTGGCCTACCTGCGTGCTCTGTCCTCTGTGGTCACCGCAGAAGGCTTAGTAGCATAGATGTAAAATGTGTTCTTTTTGCTTTCAATCAAGGCATTCCTCCCCCACCCCGCAAACACACACGCAAGTGTCATGCAGCCTGTAGCATTTAAGGACTTGGAATATTCAGTTCCTTGTCCTGAGCTCAGAACCTGGCCTGTCAACAGCAGCAGGAGGCAAGGGGGAGAGTTTGCGGAGAGCTCGTAATCCCGTGTGAGCAGAAAGAATGTGGTTTGTTTTCTTTTCAGGCATTTCAGCTTTTACGCTGGGCTTAGTTAAAAGTGACAGAATGGGAACTGCCTTAAGAACGATTTTCCAGTGTCTCCATAAATAACGAGACTAGTTTGTGTGCAGGTTTTGAGGAATATCTTGCTACTCCAGTTTTGCACATTAACTGGATCTTACTTGGAAACAGTATTTCTAACGTCTTTCCCCACAACTATAAATCTGCTGGATAAAAGTGAATTCATGTTTTTGAAAAACATGGCATTTTTCACCCCATTGCTTTGTGAGCCTACTTCAGTGAATGTGGTAATCTTCTTATTGAATATTTATTGTGTGTGCAGAAGAGGGAAGAGACAGTGAAGAAGCAGGAAAATACCTTCTGAGGGAAATATACTTTCCTGGTCAATGCACTTTTTACCCAGGGAGCAAAAGTGTCAATTGAATGACTCTTCCCAGCCATCACCTTGCTCTTGGCAAGTTCATCAGGTATCCCTCTATGGCAGAAAGAAAAGCCCCTTTTTTTCCTGGCTGGCTGCCTCAACACAACAGGAGGCTCCAGGGGGTCTAGTTAGCAGGCTGAGGCTCTCTTGTACCCAGCCTCACCTGCACACCTAAGCATTCAGGAAAGGCCAAACACCTTAAAGCAGAGTGCAACATGGAAGCACTGTTGTTCATCATCTAAACTTCAGTAAGTGGAAATATTTTCCACGGTTGGAGAGGAGCCTCTTCCTCGAAGGAGCCACTTACCCTCTAAGCTATATATTTCACAAGGTTACGTTTTTATGTCTAGTGTCATCAGTTTCCCTTAGACAAGAACATCTGTAAGTAGACCATCACTGCGGGCTCAGTAAATCCCATCGTGTATTGATTCTGCTGTTTACTGATTGCTCACCTGGACTCCAATACATATAACAATATAATCTCTCAGGGCCTTGTGTATTTTCCCATTAGGTTCAGTTTACTCTAATTGCTGGGACCTCACTTTGGTGGTTGGCTGGATGCAGGGAACTTTTTTGACAGTGAGCCGTGGGTTCCTTCTCATCTCGCTTCTGAGGTCTTAGAGTGCCTTTCTCGAGGAACCTTACTAAGACCCTCCCAGTTGTCCCAACCCCTTCAAAGGCTAGCTTACACTTGTTCCTTCTGAACAAAGCCCACTCCAGCTAAAATCAAGTATGGTGGGCAACTTAGCTAGCTCCTTTGCTGGGGTGACATAGCACTGAAGATTTCTAAAAGCAGCTCCATGCTCTAGAACACACAAGTCTAAGCTTAAACTCTGCATGCAGAATACACTGCCCTGCCATAGACAGATGTTGAGCAGTCTGACTTTGCATTGTGGACACTGTATATAATTACCTTTTATCTGTTTTGTCCTACAGGACTCTTCAATGCTTGCTGGTACTATTTTTTAGGATGTAAACTCCTTATATAGAGCAAGTCTGCTGATCTTGCTTGGCGCAATGGCCAAAAACATGCTATGTGCAGGCAGGTAAGTATTTTGATGGCACCCGAAACAGACCCGTGTATTCTTGTTAAATTTATTTATAGCCTTTGGCCCTTCTGAAAAGCATGATAGGCTGTGATTTTTCTTGGTTAAATAAAAAAAAAAAATCACACACATATAGTGTTACTTTTCCTATAAGGCATGGGTGGCTTGTTCCCATTTACAGGTAGAGATGGGCAGACCCATTTTCTGCTCTGTAGCTTTGTGCTCCTTTTAGAGATGATGTCTGGAATGACAGTGGCATCTAGGTACTGGTGTTGGACTGTGGGAGAAATTGTTTCTAATCCCTTAGAAGTATTTTTGTTTCAAGGAGAACCTGATTTGCTTTTGACTTCACTGATTTTCACTTTTTTCCCCTGCCCCTTGCCAAGATATAAGGTAAGCAAGGAAAGGCATTGAATAAACAGAAGGCCAGAGTTCAAATCTACTTTTTATAAAAGCTGGTGACTTTGCTGGTGGCAGAGTCTAGGAAGCATGAGAAATCCTCTTTTGGAATGAGATGGTGCACAGAGCACCTTCTCCCATGCCCTCTCCTGACTTCTCCTTAAGGAAATAGACACAGCATGGTAGCCGGGCAATGCCATCTCTCCAGCCACCTCCCACCTCCTTCCCCCACCTCCAAAGTGGTGCTCATTTTCTCTTAAGGTATATATGCCTCAGATAAACCAACATGGATAAAATTGAGTAAGTCATCTCTGGGTTTTCTTTAATTTTCCTCAGGTTAAAGGGGACACTACTTCTCTACCACTCTCCCACATTAAACAGTAGTTGGGTTTCATTAATAATTATGCAGTGTTTCATTATTGCAATGTGAGCAGGTCAGCCTTCCAAATTCTTTTTAACAGCACCAAACAGACAGAAGAGCTTTCTTCACCTCTTAGGTGCAGACAATTCCAACCTGATTTAAATGATAAGGGGTAGGTGGGTGAAGCAGCAGGAAGCTCATACTTGTGTGGTGTTAAGCTTCTGTCCAAGGATATAGAAAATGTGGATATCCTGGAAAGATGTTAGCTACAATTTTATGATAAAGGTATTGCTTAACCCATTTTCCAGGGGATGAAGTTGTAGTTAAAAGAGACCTATGCCTGAAGCTTGGCAAAGAATGAATTCCTGGAATTGCCTCTCTCCCTTCTCTATCCCATTCTCTATCCCACCCACTTACCTATAATCCTTACATTTCCCACGGATGCCTGAACTTGAACTACAGTTGCCTGTTCATTGGATTATTTTACAAATCAGGAAGTCACATTTTAAAACCTGGGACCCCGGTCATTTACCTACCTACCTTCACCCCGAGGTTCTAAATCCACTAGGATACAAGGACTTTTTTATTACCAAACAAATCAGACAAAAAATGTAAAAAATCAGACTTTAAATGTTTTATTTTGTTGATTCTGTACAGCGTCAGGAAACAAGGTTAGAAGTAAAATAAAGTGCCAGTTAAATTCAGCTACTACCAACAACCAAAACCTTAAACACAGAAAATCAAAGCAAACTTCGGAAAGGTCATAGCATAACCTTGGGTAAAGGAATTTGTTAACGTCTGTAACAAATCGAAACTAACTACGTATGCAGCTCTTCAACTGCAAGACGGCAAGAAGGAAAACCTGCGGGCCACGCTGGTCAAGGGCCTGGCCCGCTAAGGAACAGCGGAAAGCGCCTTCCCGCCGTCGCCACCGCAGCTGGGATCCGCCGAGCAGCGGGCGGTTCAGGGCTCCCGGTCCTCCTGCGTGTTAATGAGAACGTTAATTAGCGATCTTGACAGGACGTAGACTGTGAGACGCCTGATTACCTATTTTAGTAAATCGGGAACACTGGATGCAAGGCGGTTGGTTTTCGTTTTTAAGCAAGCTTAAATGTTGGTTACGCTACTTTTGGGGAAAGGGAGACGAAAGGTCAATCTCGAGTTCTAAGTTGCTAAGAAACCCCCAGGATTTAAGAGCGAAAACTCTCTGCGACAAAACACTGGATACGCGCGAGTCTTAAATACAGCTCTCCAAACAGCTGGTCTACAAAAGCGGACCCACGTCCCAACCCAGCGCACCCTGCGTTGTCCTCGCCCCTACCCACCGCACCCCGACGCCGACCACCTGTCCGCTGAGGGTCCGTCCGTCTGCCACGTCCCAGACCGTCTGCACCGCCTAACTGGTCTTTTTCTGCCTCCTGAGGTCCGGCAGCCTCCTTTGATAGGACCTGGCCGGCAGGAACAAGGGCGCCCGTGGCCTCTGGCCGAGGAGAAGGAAAAGAACCACCCCTCCGCCCCCGCCACTGCTCTAGCGCAGCCCCTAGTACTGGGAGCCTGCGTGCTCCGCTCCGGGGAGGTCGCGCTCGGGGATGGCCTCTCGCTGCACCCGGGGCGCGCCAACCACGGCACGGCGCCCTAAATTCTACATCGGCCCCGCGAAGCGCGCAACTCCAGGGACAAGGAGAGAGATGTGCTGGGTGAGAGTGAGCACTTTCTGCCTAAAGCCGCTGGAACCGACCCAGAACCCCAAAATGCCCCGAGGCGCCATCGAACATCCGCTCCGGTCACTTTAACGTCCCAGGGGTGGGGGCGGGGAAGGGGGTACCCGACAGTCCCTTCCTCTGGACTGGAAGGTTCGAAATGCTTTCCTTGCTCGGCCTCGCTCTCCCAGACGCAGGGAGCAGGGGCGCGGAGAAGCTGAGCGGAGGGAGGCCGGGCCGAAGTCGCGCCCCAGGCCCAGGACGGCCCTCACTTGGAGAACTGCGCCTGCACGGCGGCCAGGCCCAGGCTGGCCGGAACCAGGTGCGGGAACTTGCACACGGCGCAGGTGCAGAGGCCGGGGCCGCCTGCGCCGCCGCCGGGGAGCGCGAACTGGCCGCACGGCGGCTCGTCCAGCGCCAGCGACAGGTACTTGGCGGGGCGCAGCGCGTCGGGGGGTCCTACGGCGCCGGGCGCCAGCAGCACGGAGCCGGGCGCGGCGGCGAGCAGGGGCAGCCCGGCCAGCAGCAGGCGCGGCGCGGCGGGCCCGGCGCCCTCGCCCAGCGCGCGGCGCAGCTCCTGCAGCGAGCTGCCCAACAGTAGGATGTAGTTGCGGGCGAGCAGCAGCGTGGCGATCTTGGAGAGCTTGCGGCCGGGCGCGCCCTGGCAGTGCGCCGCTGAGTAGGGCAGGATGACCTCGCGCAGCGCGTCCATGGCCAGGTTCAAGTCCTGCATGCGCTTCCGCTCGCGGCTGTTGATCTTGCGCCGCAGCTGCTGCTGCTGCTCCTCCTTGGCGTCCGGCCGGGCGCTGCCGCCCGGGTGGGCGCCGGACCCGGGCCCGGGACCTGGAGGCTCGGCCGGCGCCTCGGGCTTCTCGCGCGCAGCCTTGGGGAGGAGGGGGGCCGTCGTGGAGGAGGAGGAAGTGGAGGAGGTGGAGGAGGAGGAGGAAGAGGAGGGCGGCTGCCTGTAGCCCACCAGCTCGTAGAGGGAGGCCCCGAGCTGCAAGTCTCCGGGCCGCTGTGGCCGCAGCATGGTCCCGGGGGCCGCGTTCACGCGCGCCTGGGAAACCGCATAGTACATCTGGGAGGCGGTGGGGGCGGCCGAGGACGCCCTTCAGGAACGCCCTGGGGTGGGCCGGTCGGCGGCAGGCCGCCCCTCCCCGCGGACCTGCGCGCGGGGAACCGATGGTGGGGCCTTGGCCCGCGCCCTACCCCTTTAAACCCGGCTTGGGAACCTGCGGGGCAGCGGGTGGCGGGGCACAGCCAATGGAGGCGCGAGGCCGGGCGCAGCCGCGTGTTCATTGGCTGCTTGTGCCGGGGCCGCACGGAGGTGCGGCTGGCACCGCACTAGGAGGTTATTGTGAGCGCCTGTGCCAGCCGCGCGGGACAGGCCCCCTGAGCGGAGTAAGGGCGCCTTTTCAAGGCAAGCGGGGCTGTTGAAGGAGGACTGGTCGCACTGGTCAGGCTGCAACTCACGTGCCTTCTTCCAGTAACTGTCTACTCGAAAACAACCTCCCCCATATTTTTTTTAAAACTGTGATCACATATTCATAACATAAAATTTACCGTCTTATGTCTAGAGTACTGTTCAGTAATGTTATATGCATTAGTGTGCACATTAAATTGGTTTAAATTAAATTCACATTGTTGTGCAACCAATCTCCAGAACTCTTTTCAACTTGCAACCCTGAAACTCCACCCATTAAAGAACTCCCCACTTCCCCTCCCCCAGCTCCTGGAATTCACCCTTCGGTTCTGTCTCTATGAATTTGTTCTACTCTAGGTCCCTCATATAAGTAGAATCATACAGCACTTGTCTTTTAGTGACTGGCTTCACTTACCATACTGTCTTTAAGGTTTATCCATGTTGTAGCATGTATCAGAAGTTTCTTCCTTTTCAAGGCTGAATAGTATTCCAGTATATGGATATACCACATTTGGTTTATCCATTCATTCGTGGATGGACATTTGGGGTGCTTCTGGTTGTTGTGAATTATGCTGCTATGAACATGAGTGTATCATGGTTTTTTTCCCTTAAAATACATAATTTCCTGCCAGGTTCAGGTCGCTAAATTTCTGGACTAAATGACAAGTAGCATTAGGATGTTTCCTCCTTGCCACTCCCAACCTCCTTCCCCATCCCTCTGACTGAAAGGTCTTTAGGGACAAAGAGACTTTGGGTCGAGTTTCTCTCCTCCCCGAAAGGGATGGTCTATCAGCAACTTGACATTTGCTTAAGCAAAAGTCACTCAGAAATCGGCCTCTTATTAGAAACAAAACAAAACACCCATGTAGTCCTATCGGTTGAGGGTGGGAATGAATCATTTTATTTGCCAAATAAAATAGCATCACTTGGTGTTATGGACATTTTCTGCCCCCAGCACCAGTGCATTCTACTATAACTTGTCAATGTCTTGGGGAAGAGGGCATTTTGGTGGCTGTGCTTGCTGGTTTCAGGGCTGCTTTGTTCTGGTTTTCTTCCACCAATATTTGCCACATGGGTTCACTCTGATCTTTGCTTCTGACCCCCAGCTCTGCCTGTAGCATCCTGCCCATGCCTCAGGTTCAGCTCCAACCTTGCTTTCTTCTGGAAGCCTTGGTGATTTCTCCTCTTCCTCCTTTCATGACTCTTGGCAAACTGTTGATAGGATTTCTTCATAGCCTATTGTGTTATGTGGATACCATCTCTGCATTTGGCTATGATTGTTTTACGGTAGGGACCACCTGCTCATTTCTGCATCCTCCCGAAGCCTAGCACAGTGCTTGGCACTTACTGTGTGTCCTGGAAGTCTCTAAAGATGGTCTGAAATCTCCCTTAGCTCAGAGGCACATCCCTTAAATGCACAAACTCTTGGCAGTGCTCTAACCCAAGCATTTTCCTAAAGGTTTTATAGAGAGGGAAGGAACCTGGTAAGATCTCCTGCCTCTCAGAGGGGCCTGGTCTGACATGGACGTGGTGCTGGGGGCCCCACTTTGGGAGAGAGAGGGAAGCCTTGGCAGGAAGGAGCTGAGTGCTTAAGCAGAACCATACTAAGCGGGAAGGAGAGAGAGAGACCAAGGGAATAGTCTTGAATGTTTCAAGCAATTAAGTTTAACCCTCACTAATCATTTCCCCTTCTCATAAAGCAGCTTGCTTTCAAGTCATTTTTACAGACACTTTTACGTTTGGTTCTCATGGGGCCCTGTGAGCTGGGCATTTTTGATCCTTTGATGTCCATGATATAACAGAGGCTCCCAGAAGGCAGTAGATTTCTCTGTGCCTTCAGACAGGACAGGCAGGGCAGCCCCACCAAGAACTGGCTTCCTGAATTCCCTCCAGTAGAACCAGGCTTCCAGGAAGCCCAGGAGGGGGCCATGATGGGGCGGGTTGGGGACTGCGTGTAAGGATGGAGGGGCCAGCCTAGACCGTGCCAATATTGATGAGTTGGTGGGTTCCAGCCATGTTCCCCAAGAGAGCGTCCCCAGAATCCTGCCACCATAAACCCTGCTCCAGCCTCTTTGGCAATGCCCACCCTCACTGTCAGGACCCTCTGTCCTGTAGCTGAGGTGCCAGATTGGGGCAGGCCCTGGTGACATCCCCCTCCGGCTTCCTCCCCTGCACACAGCCTAGGTGGGGCCCCTAGGGTCTTACCCTGCCAGCAGAAAGAGGAAGTGAATGGGGAAGATAAAATCTAAAGCCTTGGCCAGTTGCCTAACTTGTACGCTCCCCATTTCCCACCCACAGGGAGGGGCACCCAGGAATCAAAGAGATGGAAACACACACATGCTGCTTTTCCCCCCTAGAAGCACCCCTCTTTCCTGTGGGTGTCCCTGAGGGTTTTCTTTAGACCTAAGTCTCACCTCATCTCCTCCTTGGAAAACTTCTCTCTCCCCCAGCCAAGGATACTGTCAACTGCATATGCTGTGTATTTCAGTGCCTTGGTAGAGGGCCCCAGAAGAGGGTTCTGGGTGGCCATCCAGCTCCAGCCTGGGCACGGGATTTGGGGCTGGTTGGAGCTGGTGACTTGGATGGTCCCTTGTGCTGGGCTGAAGCAGCGGCATGCAAAGTGTGACAGCTGGCAAGGGCCAGCCAGTTACTGTGGCCGCTGGCACGGGCCCCGGGGTCTGTCTCAAGGGGAGGCAGCTGCTGCGGCCTCCCACATAGAGGACATGCTTGGGGAGCAACTTGTGTCCACCATAACAACCGCTCTTTTCTTTGCCTAAAGGGGCTTGTGTGTGTGTGTGTTGGTGATTCCTTTCACTCTGCAGAGGTGTGTGCCTCAGATTTCCTTTTCCTTGTGTAGAAACCTAGTGTCTCCTGCCCATTCCCCCATCCCTGCCATCTACTCTTGCTTTGGGTCAAGAAGCTTGGACCTTGGAAATGGCAGACACTGGGGACTCAAAGCCTCAGCGATGTGTGAGTGTGTTTCAGATGTAGCACCATCCCTCTCCTCTGTAAGAACAGAGATGGGGTGTACTGCTGTGAAGCCCCCTGTTGTCCTGCGTGAAACTGTCCTCTTGCAGAAGGCCAGCAGAGTGTAAACAGCTGCTAAAATGTGCTGCTTAACTGGCTAGAGCTTAGACCTCTAATGGAATAATGAAGTTCACTTTTTAAAGTGCTACTTACTTCTAAGAAGGTCAATATTCTTTGGAAAGTTTAAATTACCCAGTAGGTGTTGATATTCACACTGTCTCTAGGAGAAGTGGCAGCCTTGTCCGTTGTTTGCCCTATATCACGTGCCCCCATCCCATCCAAATATAAGTCTTCCTGGAACACAAAGGTCAGGGAAGGAGCTGCAAAGAGAGTAGCCCTTAGCTTTGTTCTACATTTCTCCTTTCTGGGTAGAGGAGAGTAGTAGTAGAGAGAGAAAACTGGGGAAGAGTAAATGGATCACCCTTTGGTAGTTGTTCTTGGACAGGGAGGACTCCCTGGGGATGCTTGATCCCATCTCATCTGGGACCAGCCCACCAGAGTCTCAGTCACACTTAGAAGCAGTTCAGGTTAAATAAAGAGTCCTGCTGGGAAAATGTGAAAGAAAATGAGTTTTGTTCACTTTGACAGAGAATACAAGTTAAACAAGTTGTTGTAAACTGACACAATGTTTATTGTTGCTTACAATGTTGTGTAGTTGTTGTGTACAATGCAATATAGTTGTCACAGTTGTCTTTATTTCCAATGTGGAAGGACATAGGCAGTAATATAGTGTTCTTGGTTCTGATAACAACACTCAAGATTATCGAATGTCATGGGTTGTGTTTTGCAAATATTATAAGAAGGTTTATTTTATTTTTCATGAATGGCATTGTAGCTTAATACAGTTTATTACTTAAGGTTATTTCTGAGCCTAAATTTGTCCTGTGATGCGTGTGTGTGTGTGTGTGTGTGTGTGTGTGTGTGTGTGTAAGAAAAAAATAGGAGGCCGGGCGCGGTGGCTCACGCTTGTAATCCCAGCACTTTGGGAGGCCGAGGCGGGCGGATCACGAGGTCAGGAGATCGAGACCACAGTGAAACCCCGTCTTTACTAAAAATACAAAAAAAAATTAGCCGGGCGTGGTGGTGGGCGCCTGTAGTCCCAGCTACTCAGGAGGCTGAGGCAGGAGAATGGCGTGACCCCGGGAGGCGGAGCTTGCAGTGAGCCGAGATTGCGCCACTGCACTCCAGCCTGGGCGACAGAGCGAGACTCCGTCTCAAAAAAAAAAAAAGAAAAAAATAGGAAAATAATTATCAACTGTGTATTTTGGGGGGTTCCTTTTAATTGCGGAAAGTGTTTTTTTTCCTTGTTTTTTTTTTTTTCCTGAAACAGAATCTCACTCTGTCACCCAGGCTGGAGTGCAGTGGTGCAATCTCACTCACTGCAACCTCCGCCTCCCAGGTTCAAATGATTCTTGTGCCTCAGCCTTCCGAGTAGCTGGGATTAGAGGCATGGGCCACCACGCCCAGCTAATTTTTTGTATTTTTAGTAGAGACAGGGTTTCACCCTGTTGGCCAGGCTGGTCTCAAACTCCTGACCTGAAGTGATCCACCCGCCTTGGCCTCCAAAGTGCTGGGATTACAGGCGTGAGCCACCACTCTCAGCCTAATTAAAAATCTTGATATAGCTTTTGGTGACATAGCTCAAACAGATGGGCACGCCCTCTCTCCCCACACAACACATACACTCTCAGAGTGACCTAACAGATGTGGAAATTTACATTGCTTCTGTGAGCACCAAACAGTAAAATTCTACGCATTGCTAATAAACATGCATTTTAATATCTCTGACTGTATATGTGAAAAGAACTATTCTTTACAAGAAGTTTCACATAATCATTGTGAAATGCATTCTAAAAGAGAAATGCATCGTTTGTTTTATAGATGTTCAGAGAGTTTCTGCCACATCAAAACCTGAAAGCAGATTGGTGGATGGGAGGCAGAGAAATAGAACATGACTGACAGAGGTTCGCAGAGGGAGTGTGATAAGAATAACTGTGAATGAAGATATGGGTATTAGCACATGCAACTCGGTGTCTGAAGAGTTGGTTTGGGGCAGAACAAAAATATCCTGTGAGCCTCCCTGAAGGTAGTAGCTGAAGCCAAATGTTTCCAAGGCTTACACTGATACAATAAAAAGAGACAATTTGCTTGGAAGCCTGTGGCTAATTTATAACACAATGTCCAATGTCATGGTTAGTTTTGTTGCAAAAATTTGGCAGTTTAACCCAGAGTCTCAGGCAGCCTGAAAAGATGCGAGCGGTTCTGGCCGCAGCATCTCTGGCTTGCTGGATGTTCCGAATGGTTCAAACAAGCCCTTTCATAGAGTCGCAGGGCCAAGTGCGCTCAAAGGAATGAGGGAAACAAAGGTGGCTCTGAAGTCATTTCCCCGCACTGGGTCCAGCCATCCGGTTTCACTCCTTCCCCATTGAACCGGCAGAATGCAACAGGAAGAGCGGGGATGAAAGAGAACAAACAGGCCGATGTGTTTGGGGAGAGAATGGAGAGAGGCCGCGGCACTGAGCTGCTAAACTTTTTCATTCTAGGTTTTCAGAAAGGAGTGAATGATGAATTATAGAAACCTGAAAGGTAATAAAATATGGGTCACTGAAGCGCTGAGGTCAAGTTCCTAAAACACCTGCAGAGGCAGAAGGTTCTGGAAGTCAGTGCAGCCCCACAGTCGCCCGGGCAGACACCCTGCCCGAGACACAGAAGGGGACTGTTCACAAGCTCACCTGTTGTTTTCCCGTTGGCTCCCGGTCCTTCCCCATCTGTAAGAGCTGACGGCTGGATCTGACTCCAGATTAGACCACCAGGGGAAAAAGAAAGGCCGTGTGAAGACTTCCCAGGGTGCAGTTAAGGAGACCGGAGCTCCAAGGCCGCTGCCTTTTTCTCTCGGAGGCGCTCTGACCTGGAAATATTAACGCAGTGGTGAGGACTATCCGAGTTGAACATGCAAATCTTCTTCCCTGCAATATTCTAAGGCTTTTCTGCTCAAAGACATGGCCTATTTATGTCTTACAAAGAAGACCCCTGATCCCCAGATTGGGGATAACAACAGCTATACTCATCTGAGCCTCAGTTTCCTCATCTCTAAAATGGGAGTAATAGTATTTATCTCCTAGGGTTGTTGTGAAGTTGAGAAGGAAATGTAAGAGAGGGC
Source organism: Symphalangus syndactylus (assembly GCF_028878055.3). Classification (NCBI taxonomy): domain Eukaryota; kingdom Metazoa; phylum Chordata; class Mammalia; order Primates; family Hylobatidae; genus Symphalangus; species Symphalangus syndactylus. The sequence continues at coordinate 97,158,546 of NC_072427.2, forward strand.
CAGGTGCAGTGGCTCACCCCTGTAATCCTAGCACTTTGGGAGGCCAAGGTGGGTGGATCGCTTGAGGTCAGGGGTTCGAGATCAGCCTGGGCAAATGGCGAAAACCCATCTCTAGGAAAAATACAAAAATCAGCCAGGTGTGGTGGTGTGCACCTGTTGTCCCAACTACTTGGGAGGCTGGGGTGGGAGGATTGCTGGAGCCTGGGAGGCGGAGGATGCAGTGAGCCATGATCACACCATTACACTCCAGCCTGGGCAAGAGAGCAAGACCCTGTCTAAAAAAGAGAGAGAGAGAGAGAAAGGAAAAGAAAGAAATGTAAGTGAGATGTCCCACCCAGAGCCTGGCACATAGCAGTATCTCAGTAAAATGATTAACAGTAGCTAATGTTTATTGAGTACTTGCAATATGCCAGGCACTACAGCTAATACAACCTCTGAGCCTGACTCCTCCCACATATGACAGTGCAGGGTCTGTGGTGAGACCCTTGGGGCTCCAACTGAGCCCTGTCACTTACTTCATTGAGGGTTTCCATTCAGACTAACGCAGTGTCCCAGCTCTATTTGTGTAAGTGTGTGGCTTCTCTGCATCCAGCATATGCGGCTTCCAGCCCCTTCTGTCCCTGGGTTCGCTGAATACCCAGGATGTTCCACTCATATGACCCTGTTTCAGGGATGCTGTCCTGGACACACTAAGCCAAAATCCAGCAACGACTTGCTAAAGAAATTGTAGCTGGGCACAGTGGCTCACACCTGTAATCCCAGCACTTTGAGAGGCCAAGGCAGGCAGATCACCTGAGGTCAGGAGTTCAAGACCAGCCTGGCCAACATGGTGAAACCCCGTCTCTACTAAAAATACAAAATTAGCTGGGCATGGTGGCGGGCGCCTGTAATCCTAACTACTCAGGAGGCTGAGGCAAGAGAATTGCTTGAGCCCAGGAGGTGGAGGTTGCAGTGAGACGAGATCATACCATTGCACTCCAGCCTGGGCAACAAGAGTGCCTGAAAAACAAAAAAGAAAGAAAGGAAAGGAAATTGCAGAGATGGGAGCTCAGTGTGATGCTAGACACCCTTGGAGAGAGAAAGCTGTCATGCCAGCTTTGAGGCTGGGCTACCTGGGTTGGAATCCTGGCTGCCTCACTCATTAACTGTGTGACTTGGGAAAAGATGCTTACCTGTCAGTATCTCAGTTTCCTCTATCTGCAAAACAAGAATGAAAATTGAATTTATCTCCTAGGAGGGTGGTGATTGAGTGAGGTAATATCTGTAAGGCACTGAGAACAATGTGAGAACAGCATTAGCTGTCATTATCATTTTATGAAGCCTTGTTATGAGTTGATTGTGTCCCCAAAATTCATGTTGAAGTCTTAACCCCCAGTCCCTCAGAATGTGACCTTACTTGGAAACAGGGTCATTGCAGAGGTAATTAGTTAAGATGAGGTCACTAGGGTAGGTTTCTAATGCAACATGACTGGTATCCTTATAAAAGGGAGAATTTGAACACAGACACTCACACAGGGAGAACTCCATGTGAAGATGAAGGCAGAGATTGGGGTGACACTGAGATCAGAGTGACCTCGCAAGACAAGGAAGCTCAAAGATCGCCAGCAACCCCCAGACACTGAGGAGGGCCTGGAGCAGGTCGTCCCTCACAGCCTCAGAGGAACCTGCCCTGCCGACGCCTTGATCTTGGACTCCTGGCCTCCAGAACTGGGAGACAGGACATCTCTGTTGTTTAAGCCACCCAGTCTGTGGTACTTTGTTGATGTCAGCCCTGGCAAATAGATACAGCCTCTGAGCCTCACTCCTCCTATGCGTTAGAGCACAGGTCTGCAGTGAGCCCCCCAGGGCTCAAATTTAGTCCTGCCACTTCCAACTTATGAACCGGGCGAGTGACTCAACCTCCGTGTGCCTGAGTTAATTCACCTGTAAACGAAGCTTATAATGACACCCAACTCACAAGAGATTTTTAAAGCAAGGATCCGATGTATATCTGGCTAACCATCATGTTCACTGTTCTGTGTAGCTTGTTTTGGTGAGTCCGGAGGCAGAACTCTGTTCTAGGTCAGATTACCTGGGGGTCTTGTTCAAGTGCAGATTCTCATTCAGTGGGTTTGAGTGGGGGCTGAGATTCTGTTTTTCTTTTTTCTCTGTTAGAGATGGGGTCTTGCTGTGTTGCCCAGGTGGGCGTGCTGTGACTATTCATAGATGTGTTCGTAGCTCACTGCAGCCTCAAACTCCTAGGCCCAAGTGATTCTCCTGCCTCAGCCTCCTGAATAGCTGGGACCATAGGTGCACAACAAGACACGTGGGATATTTTCAATAAGCTCCCAGATGAAGCTGATGCCGGTCAGAGGACCACACTTCCAGTAGTGAGTAGCGAGGGCCAAGACGACCTCGGCAGGTCCCGTCAGGGATCATGAGACTGAATTTGAATTTTACAAGAAACCTTCTTTCCATATCAGTGTCACTTAGGCACATGAATATCTGATGGAGCGCCCAGCCATGCTTAAAGGAAGAGCAAAGTTGGCTTTGGAGAAAACGATGAGGAAACGACCACGGGCGGACGTCTTACCTCTCGGGAGGGCTGCTCATTGGCGACAGGGACAGATTCAGAGAAGCCTGAGACCTCCGATTGGTCCTGCCCCTGGGAGAGGGGGTGGATGGATGACACGTGGTGGGCGCGTGATTACCTGGAATGGGGCAGGGTGAAGAAGCCATGTGCCTGGAACATAGGCCAAGCCCATTCTTCTGTCTGACCTTGGCTCCAAATGTTCCTTCTGCCTGAAGCCTCCATCCAGGTCTTCTTAATGTTGAGGTCTTAGTGAAAATGTGAGCCCCCAAAGAGACCTTCTCAGACCACCCAACCCAATGGCCACCCTCCCAGTCAGTTACTCTGTGGCCGCTCCTCCCTGCTTTATTTTCCCCTTGGCGCTCAGCAGCAGCTAAAGCCACCTCGGCACCTACTTGCCTACTTGTTTGTATGTGACTGTCCCTCCCACTCTAGAGGCTTCCGTGAAAGCCCTGCTCTCAGCTAGATCCCCAGTGCTTGGACAGGGCTGGTCCCTGAGTAGCTGCTTAATAAAGACTTGGATGAATGAGTGAAGAGGAAGAATCTAGATTGACTGATCAAAGTCCTCTGACCCGTTCAGGGGACTTTGGTCAGTCATCTACTATGGTACAGAGCCCTGTTCCAGCCCCTTGGAGAAAGTGTGGATTCCCTGCCTTCTAATCATTTGTAATCTGTTTGGGGATATGAAGGATGCCTAGATGAATGTCTGCCTAGCGATATCAGGTTACCAAGAAAGGCCAAACAGTGTTATGGACGAGGGGTGAAGCCTGTGTGTTAGAGCTAGGGGAGGTCATCGGAGCTGCTGTAGACCTGAGCACACATATGCACTAGTACATCTTATTAAAATGCAAAGTCTGGGCCGGGCGCGGTCGCTCACGCTTGTAATCCCAGCACTTTGGGAGGCCGAGGCGGGCGGATCACGAGGTCAGGAGATCGAGACCACGGTGAAACCCCGTCTCTACTAAAAAAAAAAAAATACAAAAAATTAGCCGGGCGTGGTGGCAGGCGCCTGTAGTCCCAGCTACTCAGAGAGGCTGAGGCAGGAGAATGGCGTGAACCTGGGAGGTGGAGCTTGCAGTGAGCCGAGATCGTGCCACTGCACTCCAGCCCGGGCAACAGAGCGAGACTCCGTCTCAAAAGAAAACAAACAAACAAACAAACAAATAAAATGCAAAGTCTGGAGTCTGGTTCAGTGGGTCAGGGTAGAGCCCAAGGTTCTTCATTTTGATAAGGTGCCCAGATGGTACTGATGCTTTGGTCTGAGGACCACAGTTTGGAGGACAGCAAGGCTTTACTCTTGAGGGTTGGGTGAAGGAGAGGTTGCTGGCAGCTGAAGTGTCTTAGAGGGGGTTTGATAAGCACAAGGAATGGGTGGGTTGGGGGGTCAAGAAAGGGACAGGCAGAGAGGTGGAGTAATGAGACCATTATGTATGGAACAGAGAACGGGAACAGAATGGAAGGACAAGTGAGGAGGTTGGGGGAAAGGAAGGGGTAAAATAGGGAAAATTCCCCAGCCACAGCCACTGTGATCTGCACCCTCCCTGCAGTCTTCTGTTTTTAATAGCAGTTTCTAGAAGGATTGAGACACTGGTGCATTGCCTTCCTCTGGTCTGTCAATCAGTCAGAACGTGTTTTCAGAAATGTTGCAACCTGAGATTGCCCAACAGGAGTTGGGCGGGGGCAGAGCTAGCTCAGCAAAAGAGGCTGCTTTGAAGTCCAGGTTTGTGGGTGCGTGCTCTGCAGCAGAGGTCTGTGGTCACCTCTAACCAGCTGTGATAGAGATGTTCCCTGCAGAGGAATAGCCCACACTTACATTTGTAAACCACGTTCACATCCGTTATCTCATTTTAGCCTTACGGAACTCCTATGGGGTTGGGCCGACAACTGTTCGTTTTGCAGATGAGGAAGCTGAGGCCAGCCCAGTAACACTTGATGCAGAGCCCTGGCTAAGACAGACAGGAAAGAATTGTTCTCTGAGTCTCTCATACTGTGCCTGTTGCCTCAGTGCTCGTACATGTTAACATGTGTGCAGGGTTGGACACCCGCAGTTCTTTGATCAGAAAAGACTTCCCAGGAAGTTTGCAGAATGATGATCTCTTGATCACCAGAATTTTCTTGCCAGGATGGGTTGCAGTCCAGCCTCATGGTGCTAGAATATTCTAGAATCTCCCCAGGGTGGGCTTGGCCTTCCATCATCTCCCCTCTGATGGGAGGGAAAGCGGTGCAGCTGTGGCAACTGGCACCGCTTCCCACATTGCATGGAGACTAAGGTCAGAGTCAATTTCATGCTCCTTCCTCCCCTATTATGACCTTCATTATCCTGGCGCATGGCAGCTGCTTGTCTCCAAATGAGGAGACAGGAAGTATTATATCACTATTAATAACATTTAAGAAGAGCAATAACACCATTATTAACTCCCGTGATTCTTCCCAATTTGAGTGGTGGATGCTTTTAAGTTCTGCAGAGTGTTTAGGGCGAGTTTTCTTTGCTTTACCAGATCAGGGACTTGCCTGCACTGTTGGACTCTTGCCAACAGAGCAGAATTCATGTGCCCTTTATCAAAGGGAAGAACTGAGGTGGCTGTCACTCTTCAGGTCTAAAATTCTGCTGTGCTGAGAGTATCAGAAGTCAGTATTAGCCTGGATCAAAACCACGTCTCTGCCAAGGACAGGAGATTCCTGGTGCCCCCTGCCCTGGGCTGGGTTCCAGCTGGCTGGGTCACCCATCACTGGCTGCTTCTTGGTTTCGTCTGTTTCAGGCCCTGCCTGATCTGAGCTGGTGGAACCCAATGGGGCACAGGGGGATTGCTGCTGCTGGAGAGGCTCCCTGGGATGCTGTCGGGATACAGCTTTTTTCTGTCACTCCCCGGCCCCGCCTTTATGCCGCCTCTCAGCCCATCTGCAGTAGTGCGGGTTCAGGATACCTTCATGGGCCTCTGGAGGTTTGCACTGTAAACAACACACTCAACAGACAACCCCAACTCCCCATTCACGTCTCTCTCCAGCATCCACTACCCATGTTAAGTTTTGCTCTCTTTCCACCGTTTTGCCTTTCCAATCTCGCTGGCTCCTCCCTGCGTTATTACACATATTAATTCAGCACAATCCTGGCCCCAGCCCCCAGACCTATCCCCCTGCCCACCAGCTAACAGAACTCACCCTCTTCTGAAGACAAATTTTTAACTTAGCATACTCTTGCAACTCATCATTCTCTTCTAGTCAAAAGCACTGCTTTTTCTAAGAGGACTTCTGGTGAATGACTTCTCTATGTCTTATTAATCGTAGATGCCAACTACAGCCCAGAGAAAGGGAGGCATCATGAGCTGATGACAGCCCATATTGTGCCCACTCTGCAGGCTCTTTGGATGTTCACACCCAGCCTCCTTCCCTGGCCTCCCCTGGCACTGTACTGCAGACGGGTTCTCCACGCTGACCAAGAACTCCTGGGCAGGCCTCTGAGCCCACCCATTTTCCACACTGCTCCCTGTTCTTACCCTCCCTGCTTTCTTGTTCTGGAAGCCACATGGATATTGCAAATATCCCTGATGCTGAAGCTAGACCATGGCTGCATGTCTGTGGGAGACTGTGTGCTGAGTGGGGAATGCACTAATCATCCAGATTACAGCCTGATAGTGGATGCCTGGTGCCTCCTGTTCTCTGTGGTGATGGTTGGAATCAGAGCTGCCCCTGGATGATCTGACTCAGCCACCTGCCCTGGGCCTGGACTGCAGAGGCCCCACTTGGGCCCCAACTGGCTGTGCCCCTTTCCATGGGTGAGGAGTACTCAGGGCCGTGGGGACCGGTCCACCCAGAGCTTGCCCCCGTCCTGTGCACATGCACAAGGACTGCAGCACAAGACAGAGCTGGGGTTGCGGAGAGGAGAGGGACGGGATACAGGCCATGGGGCCTTATTTCTCTTCTTTCTCCTGGGTCTCACAATATTCAGAGTAGCCTCATTTGACCCTTCAGTTTTTACTTTTTTCTGGATAAATGACCAATATCCAAGCTTCCGCTAATATGCCTAGGAGGAGTCCACCCTGGCTTCAACTCCAAACAAAATGTAAATCAGGCAGGTTGTCTGTTCTCTCTTGAAAGCCTTTGTAGCTTTCTAACACACTGAGGATTAAATCCAAGGGCCCAAAAGGTGCTACCCAACATGACCCCTGAGCTTTTGGGTTTTTGGAAGCAGTGGCCATATTAGAAGTTGGACGGTCTTGCTTGGGGCTACACTGAGAGAGAGAGAGAGAGGCCCTGAGACTGCACAGGGGTGGGGTGGGGGGAGGGTCTGTCTGCCTCTCAGACTTCCTGTCCTGCCCCTTCTCCATCCCCGCTCCCAGCCCCAGCCCTGCAGTTACCTTGCTCCAACTGCACAGGCCCCATGGACCTTTCTGCAATACCCCAGCCTCGTTCCTGCCTCTGCAGCATTGCTCTTGCAGTTTTCTGTCCTTGGAGCACCTGTCCTGCGGAGCCTCAGGGTATTCACACTTCACCAGGTTTCTCCTCCAAAGTCATCTTATCTGAGCTGCCTTCCCTGCCCCAATATCCATGTAGTAACCATCCTTTTCCCTGTAAGCTTTGCTTTTTTTCCAGCCTAAAATTATATTGTAAATATTTTTGTCCCCAGGACCTAGGACTGTGCCTGGGACATACAAAGTCCAGGATAAGTACTTGTTGAATGAATGAAAATCCAGCCATGGATTTTGTTTAGCTGCATAAAGAGAAATCTCTGCCACACATCTTTATTTTTTATTTTCCATAGAGATGGGGGTCTCACTATGTTGCCCAGGCTAGTCTCAAACTCCTGGCCTCAAGTGATCCTCCAGCCTCAGCCTCCCAAAGTGCTAGGATTACAGGCGTGAGCCACCATGCTTGGCCAACCACACGTCTTTTATAGAGGCTTCTGTGACCTTGGGGAAACAAAACGCCCACAGTGGACATAACAGACTCCAATACCCCACCCCACACTTCCTGTTTATCTTTTCCCATGTGAGGGGAATCCTGTCCACCACTGTCCTTTTGGGGTTACTGCACAGCCTCAGACAGACAGTGCTCATGTGCAGCCAGCCTCCATTTATCACCAGATGCAAATCCTGAGGGAGCTCAACTCCAGCCTGCTGCACAAAGGCGGTCAGATCCTCCGTCCTCCTCTGCTAGATGTGCACAAGTGCCCACTAAGAGTCTGTGGAGACCAGGCAGCCTCTGTTTTCTCATGTTAGACTTCCCCCTGAGGCTGTTATCAGCCTTGAGCAATTGCTTACGTACTGCAAACTGCTTTTGTTCACATTTGCACAGGGAGAACTTTCCATCCTTGGCTAGGTGGTGCCATCCATGTTCTTCCATTGCCAGTGCTCTCATGTGGCTGAGAATTAAGTCCCCGGGGGGAATGGCAGACCCAGCCTCTCCTGTGCTGTCCTGAGGGGATCACCACTCAAAGATGGAGACTGATCTGTTCAGCCCTTGCAGGGGCAGAAGGTGGAAAGAGTGAGCTCCTAAGGTAGCTGGCTTCCAAAGATAGCCCCCACTGCAGCACGCCTCCAGCACCCATGTCCATGTGTGATTCCCTTCCAAATTAAATCTGGGCTGGCTGTGTGACACACTTTAGTCAACAGCACGCAATAGAAGTGAAGTTATGTCTGTTCTGGGCCTAAACCTTAAGGAAGTCTGGCAGCCTTCACTTTTGTGTTTTTGGAAGCCAGCTGCCAGAGGGGCCACATGGAGAGAGGGAGAGATGTCCTGAGTCTACATGGAGAGAGACAAAAGGAACCCAAGACCTCAGATCTTAACCCAAGGCCTTGTGAGCCCCCCACCGAGCAGATCCAGCCAACCCCCTCCATTTAAGCCATCTGTGCCAATTATTAAGTGGTGACCCTGACTGATCCTAGCTGAGGCACCAGACACGGGAGGGAAGAAGCCATCATGGACATTCCAGCCCCGCACATGGAGCAGAGGGGAGCCATCCCCATGATACCCTTTCCAGACTTCCCACCCTCAGGGTCTTGAGAAATCATGAACTGGTGGTTGTAAGTCACTAAGTTTGGAGATAGTTTGCTCTGCTACAATATAGAATTGAAACAGCCCCCAGCCCTTGTGTGTGCATAACTCTTGTCTGCATTTCCTAACTGTAAAAATGTTTCCATGGGTCTGACTCCCCCTGCCAACCACATACAACAGCAAGAGCTGTCTGCCCCTTTGGGCATGGGAAGTGCGTCTGACTAGGTGTATCTTTATTGGACATAGGCATATCACATGGAGGTAAACTGCTGAGGAAGCCTCTTGTATTTTTTTATTTTTTACAAACATTTGCATTTAAGCTCTATGGATATTTGAGACATCCAAGGAAATAAAAAGTTCAAAACATTATAACTGGGGAGGTGGGAGATGGAAGACCTGCAGGTGACTCTGAAATAACCTCACGCAGGGTCATGCTCAGCTTCCATTCTTGTGTCTAAGAGATTTGTAAAGTTATTTTGTTTTCATATTAGTGAGATTGGCGGTGGCCAATTGTCACCTTCATTAATAATACAGACAAAATGGCTCTATAAATCTCTTAGACATTTGGAATATGCCTGAAAACAATATGTGGCAGTTTTTCAAGCTTCCCTGTTTTGGGCCGCAAGGAACACATGAGACTGTGGAACAGTGTGGAACAGTCCGGAATAATCTAGAACAGTCTGGAACAGTGAAAGGGATGAGCCTAGTCCTGTGGCAGAAGCCCTGGTCCTGATCTTGGCTCTGCCATGTGACTCTGGGAGTCTCTTGACCCCATGACCCGTGGAACAATATTAGAGTGATAATAACCTGACCTGCTGACCTCATAGACACCAAAGATTATGGAAAACTTTGGCAGAAGCATTCAAAGGGAGCTGCCTCCTTGGAAGGGATTCATGTTCACCTCACAAATGGACCACTGAGTCCATATCAGACATTGGGGTTTGTCTTCTAGGCTAATTATTTAATTTGGGAGAAACTTTCCAGTTGATACTTATATTGACATTCCATCTATTTTCCTCTGTCCTGCCACAGTGGCTATCTACAACTGATGGGGATAAAAAGCTTATTGGAGTGCCCATAGGCAGCATTCTTAAATTGTTCCTATTGATCAATTCTGCTAGCTTATGGTCTGTAGGAGTGGAATAAAGTGATATCTGGGAAAACTAACCGTTCATCTACCTCACTTGACAGCTGCTTCCTGATTATTTATTCTCTGAAATAGCTTTGGATTAGAGGAAAATAAAGGTTTGTTTTGTTTTAATTTGTGTAAAACAACTTCCCATTTCTGGGTCCACCATGTGACCAATGCGTTTATGCCTAAGGAGGATAACTAATAAAAATGACCTCTTTTAAGGTCAGTTATGTTATTGCTATCAAGAAATATATATGCATTATTGATGTCCATTCTCATGACAACTGGGAGAGGTAGGAATTTTACAAAAAAGCTGAGGTTAAATGGTGGATGCCAGTCACACTGCTGGTAGATGGTGGTGCTGGTGTTCAAACTCAGATCTGCCAGACTTCAAGAGCCCATTAACTTGCAATTAGAAAGAGCATCAATTATCAACTGACCAGGTGGACCTCTTTCTTTGGTGCCTTAATTCTAGATCTGTCCAGTTAGTGGAAGCATTGCGCTGATGCAGGTTGACAGTGTGCCTTTCTATAGTGGTCCAGATGGGGGATTCCTGGATTCCCTATAAAGAGGAGAGAAAAGCCAGTCAAGGGTGCCTAGGAGCTCTCCAGTCTCAGAGGGGTTAAACTGAGGGGTTCCTCACGAGCTGGCATCAAGACTTCCTACTACTCTGTGGACCCATCAGAGGAGCTGAATGCTGCCTGGACCCCATTCTATCGCCTAGACCCCGTTCTATCACCAAGTAGCGTGGTGACCTCAGGCCATTTCCCATTTGGGCCCATTGCACAGAGGGGTTCAACTCTTCTCTTAGGTCTTTTCAAGTTCTGGCTTTCTTTGAAATAGAATTGGACCATTCTTAAAGACTCAAATTCCACCAGAGTAGCCCCTATGTAACAAGAAGACAAAGACAGAGAGGGCCTCTCTCTATTTGAAAGTGGTTTATTTTGCAATGATCTTAGAGGATGGGGTTGATATTTGGCCAGGGGACCTAATATATCTCCAGTCTGGGTGGGGAGTTAGAGCAAGTGGTGCTTTTGTATTAGGTCCCTTAAAAAATGGAAGAAAGATACCTTTCCCAACATATCTTGGGAATAAGATCTGTTGGAATTCTACCACCCAGTACCTCAGAAAGTGACTGTATTTGGAAGCAGAGGTAATCAATTAAAGAGGTAATCAAGTTAAAATGATTTCTTTAGTGTGGGCCCTAATGCATTGTGACTCATGTCCTTCGGCAAAGGGGAAATTTGGACACAGAGACAGATACGTATGGAAGGAAGATAACATGAAGACCCATGGAGAAGACAGCCCTCTAGAAGCCAAGGAGAGGGGCCTGGAAGAGATCCTTCCCTCATGGAAGGAACCAACGCAATTGACAGCTGGATTTTATACTTCTGGCTTTCAGAGCTGTGAGCCAATAAATGGCTGTTGCTTAAACGACCCAGTTTGCTATACTTTGTTATGGCAGCCTGAGCTAACGAATACACATTTCCCCAGAGGAGAAACAGGGAGAATTCCTGATCAAAATGGGTTTTCAGCTGAAAAAAGTTGGACTCGGTTCTGAGAAGAGGGCGGAGACAGACTTCTAAGGTGGGGTGTAGAAGAGAATCTTGAGGACCCAGGGACATTCTGGTATTCATCCCCTGTTTTCATATTTTGCCTTTTCCAAAGAGAAGCTGAGGACGTGGGCCAAGACTTTCCCCATTTGGACGCTCCCCTCCACTCCTATTCATTTGAAGGTATATTTAAAAATTGGAACTATAAGAATTTAAGTAGCTTTAAAAATTAGCCAAGTCTAGTTTAGCTTCTAGTTGCCTTCCCTCTGACTGTGGGGTGGCCTTCCCATCTGGACCCACCTAAAACGTGATCTGCTTTTCCACTCTTGCAATTTACAACTCCTCAAATCCATTGTTCTTTGTGTTGGAAAATACAAAGTGCGCCCGGCCCAGCAGACCCAGATCCACTCGGATCCCGAGGAGTGGAAAAGCCTTTTCTGGCCTGGCAGTTGCAGGTGACAGTCCTAACCAGTCCGGGAGCAGATGAGAAGTTCATAGGCTGTTAATAAACTGGAACCAATCGGTGAATGCGGGCTGATTGTGCCGGGGCCGGCTGAGGCCACAGGTCCTTGGGAGAGCTCACACTTGCGTTGCCTTTATCTGCATAGAGCAGGATCATGAAAGCGCCGGCCGCTGTCAGTGTTTGTCACAGTGAATGGACATATGTCCCTCACACTAGCACGGGGAATATCTAATTAAGCTACACAATGATTGCTTATGCCCGGGGCTGTTACAAACAAGGTCTGTCACTCTCCTTGGAGAACCACAAAATGGGAATTCGCTTTTAGTGCATGATAATGAATATATTTGAAATATATTAGAATTGATTTAGATCTTGCATTCTTATCCCTTAAAAAAAAAAAGCAAACAAATGCTGTTTCCACAAAAATATTTTGTCCTTTTAAGTCCCACAATGGGAGTGGGGTTGGGGGTGGGGTTGAGGGAAGGCTGTCGGTAGATATCAGTGGGTTGATTATGGTGTTTGGTAGAACTTGCTTTCCTGTTGTTTTTAATGAATGAGTTAGGATTTTTGTGCCAGAAATTTATTTCATACATTAGCAGAGATGTTAGTGTATACGATGTGGGGAGCCTACATGTTTAAGAGTTTTAAGGAGTGAAGATGTTTTTCTTGTGTTGGCCTTCTCTTCCCTTCCTTAGGCCTAGGTAGGACTCATAGGGAAATTTATTTAGGTTGGTGCAAAAGTAATTGCGGTTTAGGCTGTGCACGGTGGCTCATGCCTGTAATCCCAGCACTTTGGGAGGCTGAGGCGGGTAGATCATTTGAGGTCAGGAGTTTGAGACCAGCCTGGCCAACATGGTGAAACCTCGTCTCTACTAAAAATACAAAAACTAGCCAAGCGTGGTGACGGGCACCTGTAGTCCCAGCTACTTGGGAGGCTGAGGCAGGTGAATCGTTTGAGCCCGGGAGGCAGAGGTTGCAGTGAGCCGAGATCGCGACACTGCACTCCAGCCCAGGTGACAGAGTGAGACTGTCTCAAAACAAAACAAAACAAAACAAGTAATTGTGGTTTAATGGCAAAAACCACAATTACTTTTGCACCAACTTAAATAGTTTTCTTTAAAACTGAATCATTTTAGCACATTGGACTGAAGTACTGAATCCTGTTTAAGACTCATGTAGCTACTTTAAGATGAACAGCAATTTTTAACAGGAAAAAATATGATCTTGGGTTAGGACCTAAGAAGTGAGTTTTTCCTGCCTTCCACAGTTTTGACCAGGAAAAAACTATGGCTCCAGCCATGGAAGTGGGGACAGTGTGAAGAGAGCCCTGGCTGGGATATGGAAAACTGTGAGAACCATCTTAAGGAGTCTTTCATTACCAAGAGCAAAACCAGCTACATAATTTTTGAGCCTCAGTGTGAAATGTAAATATGGGACCCCCTTATTTAAAAGTCAGGAAGGGCTGACAGCAGAGCATTGACCACCTTCAAGGCTCTTCTAATCACGGGGTTCTATGCCACTGACCCAATGGGTCGTGCACACCTGAAGCTGGCCCTGCCCAGAGCCATTGTTCTGTACTCCATAAGGAGAAGGGAGGAGGTGGCAAAGGAAAATTTCAAGTCCTAATTTCTATACAGTCCATGATCCCAGAGTAGGTACTCAGATGAGATAGAATGAATTGAAAAATGAACTTCATATTGAAAGTGTTCATCGTCACCAGGTGAATTTCAAGAATGAAGCAACCCCACCGACATTGGTGGCTGTGTTTTAGAGACCGTTTTTTGCACTTTTCTCACTTTAAGTGTAGGACTGCCTCCTCTTCACCACTACCCACCGCCCCAAACTATGCCAGAATGCATCAGTGCAGAGAACGAGGTCCTTTTAAGAGCTAGGCGTCTGGTAGGCCAGGCAGAATTCTGAGAAGTAAGAAAATAAAACTTCTGCCATCTTCACAAGTTAAGAAATAAAAAGCCTCAGTTAGCATTCACCCAAATGTTGGGATCCCTGGCTGTGATTGGCTTTTGCCTACGGAGCAGGTAGGGTCTGTAGCTCATCTGTCTCTTATTGGCTCCATCCCTATCACATACGCACAGATGAGGCAACCTCAAATGTCCTGGCCCCTCTGCCTGGGACCTAGCCCACCCCTCACCCCGTTGGCTCTTTCATGCTGGGCCTGCTGCTGGGAAATGGGTCTTTCCTGGCACTGCTCATAAGCCAGTGTGCATGGGAAAATCGGCTTGTTTTCTTTAGGGGAGGGCTGTTGGAAAGACTTGTCAGGTTTTTGAAAAATTGTGGTAAAACACAAATACCTGAAATCTATGATCATAACCTCTTTTTTTTTTTTTTTTTTTTTTTTTGAGGCAGAGTCTCACTCTGTCGCCCAGGCTGGAGAGCAGTGGTGTGATCTCTGCTCACTGCAACCTCTGCCTCTTGGGTTCAAGCGATTCTCCTGCCTCAGCCTCCCAAGTAGCTGGGATTACAGGCGTGTGCCGCCACACCCAGCTAATTTTTTGTATTTTTAGTACAGACAGGGTTTCACCGTGTTAGTCAGGATGGTCTCGATCACCTGACCTTGTGATCTTCCTGCCTCAGCCTCCCAAACTGCTGGGATTACAGGCATGAGCCACTGCGCCTTGCTGATCACAACCATTTTTAATTACAGTGACTGTTCAGGAGTGTCAACTATATTCATGTCATTGTACAGCATGTCTCTGGAACATTTTCATACCTTTTGGGTTTTTCAGCCCCGTGACCATGACCCCATAGGCCTTGGATTGCAGATATCCTATGGAAAGGAAGGACCTTCAACATGGGAGGCGCTTAATACATGAGAGGTGCGTTACATGAATAGAATCAAATGAAGCTCTGTGCCTAAAGCCTCACATACGACCAGCCCAATTCCCTGGAACCAGACAGAGTTGTGACATGTTTTTTCTTGTCTCCTCATAACTGCTTATTTACAAAAGGAAGAAAAAGACTTTGCAGTCACTTGGATTCTTTGATCCACTTCTTGAGGCAGCTCTGATTTTGATTCCTAAATCATTTCCTCAGTCTGTCGTGCTGGATCTGAATACATAAGGAGCCATAGCAACGTCCCAGCCATCCCAGGGCTTCATACAGTGCCTGGTATCCAATAGTTGCTTCATATTTGATGAATGAATGAGTAACTGACAGGTTTTCAGTGTTAGAGGGAAGCAAGGATATATGAAATAAATGTGTGATCTCTAAACCCCACTTAAGCCAGTGGCCTCAGCCCCACACCAGAGACTCTTGTCCTAGCAAAGCTGAAGGGATGTCAGGGCAAAGGGCATCAGTGCAGGGGACAGAGGGTGTGCACAGGACCAGGTGGTCAGAGAGCCCTGTCCTGGGAGGAATCATCTTTGGAACAAAAGGTATGAAAATATCTTTGGAAACAGAAAAGATGGGGATGCTCTGAGGGGGACCGAGATGGTGGGTGGGGCAGCTTGTTAAAAAGCAGTTGGGAGTTGGTCTTAATGATGCCTGCTTGGGTGCAGTCAGATAACAGAGGAGCTGCAAAGTCTTGCAGGAGGACATACAAGTGGGATTTCAGGAAATGATGAGAGGAGCAGGGAGAGGCATTCAAGGATTTAGGAACACGATCCTGTTTTTCTGTTTTGGCTGAAAGAGCAGAATTTCCATGTTCACACACATCCTTTCAAAAATGGGAAAATAACCTTGATGCATCTGCAAGGAATGCCTGTGATGACAGACCGGCCCCTGGCAAGCCTTGAGGGAATGAGGTTTGGGTTAAGGGGTAAGACGGCAGCCCTTTAGAGACAGTGCTTCTGCAGCTGGGGCAGGTTCTCAGGCCGAGTCCAAAGGACCTGCAGGAAAAGGCAAAACTGTAACAGCAGAGTTTTTTTTTTTTTTCTTCTTTCCATCCCCTGCTTCACTAAGGACAAATGTTGCAATTCCAGGGTGGTGGAAGAAGCCGCTGCTTTTTCTTCCAGATGAGTAGATTATTAACAATGGAGCAGAGAAGCTGCCATGCACCATTATATCCCTCCGAACCCAGTCGAGGAGACAGAGTCCAGCCAAAGAGAGGTGTAGGCTGACCCTGCTTGCCTCTGCAGGTGGGGTTTCAGAGCACACCCTTTATGGAGAAGCATTGGAAAAATGGTTGGAAAGTCACATCCTAAATGAATTCACAATATATGCCCCATGAGCCAATCACATCCTTTCTCTGGACCTCGATTTCTTCATCTTTGAGATGGGGTCATTAGATCAGAATCACCTGGTAATTACGAACATACAAATTCTTGGCACTAACCCCTGAAGATGCTGACTCTAGGTTTGGGGTCAGGCCCTGCCATGGATGTGCCAGGGTTTGCGAGCTATGATGATGGAGCACAGGTCTCACCCCATACCATGAGTTGATTTTGCTCTTTCCATCATCAGAAGGATTCTAGAACTCTCCGAGCAGAATCAACCCAAGGGTGGTTGAACTGTTAGCATCCCTCAATTCCCTGCTTCAATCTGATTCATCTATCAGGGCCAGTTGAAATCTCCCTCCTTCCTGAAGCCTTCCCTGGCTTTTGGGCCCCTGGTGTGTTCTTTCTCTTCCCCTCTTCTACGTCATCCAGGACACATCTGTTGTCTCCTACGTGTAGAACAACATTATTTGGTGTTATCAGCTACCCTGTCAACTCTTTAGCTGGTCTTTCCAGAGAGAAGGGCACGAACCTCATTGGGAGATCCCTGTCTCCCTCCCGCCCTGACACTATGGTGACTGACTTAAATTGGACTGCTCTCAGATGGTGCTTGCCAGGTCAGTGAGTCACTGCAGCATGGCTAATCACCACTCCACTTATTGTCAGGTCAGCTAAGTTAGCATCTGCTCTTCGATCCTTTCCAATGGGGCACAATATAGTTTATTAATTTCAGTCACCTTCATGCAAATCTCCCATGCATTTATTTCTTGTGATTTCATTAGCATGAAGGTTAGGGTGTGGGTTTGTTCCATGACATGTTAGATTGCTCAAATTCTATGTACTTCTAAAAACTTCGTGCCTTGATTTGAAGATTGGATGCCATCCGCTCTCCTGGTAAGAGTCATGCTTTTTCTTACCTGCTGTTTATATTATACTCTCTTGTCACAAAAAAAAAAAAGAAATTAACACTTTATTTATTTATTTGTTTATTTTGAGACAGAGTCTTGCTCTGTCATCCAGGCTGGAGTTCAGTGGCGCAATCTCGGCTCACTGCAAACTCCGCTTCCTGGGTTCACGCCATTCTCCTGCCTCAGCCTCCCGAATAGCTGGGACTACAGGTGCCCGCCACCACGCGTGGCTAATTTTTTTGTATTTTTAGTAGAGATGGGGTTTCACCATGTTAGCCAGGATGGTCTTGATCTCCTGACCTCGTGATCCGCCCGCCTCAGCCTCCCAAAGTGCTGGGATTACAGGCTTGAGCCACCACACCTGGCCAAAATTAACACTTTAAAAGAGGAATGTGCATATGGAGAAAGGTGGAGATAGAGTTGGGGGGCAGGGAAGGAGGGGAGGGGTAGGGGGATGATGCCACATGCCAGATGGAGAGAGCCTGCTTCCTACCATATCACCTTTCCTTGTTTTCCAGTCTCCTGATCCTGCCCCTCTTCTCTGGCATTGTTTCATAGTCCTTGTAAAAAAATCGTAGCAAATCCCAATTACCTCTTGGACATGGTGTGGGCAGGAGAATGCATGAGAAGTTTTGGAGAGAGAACTATGTTGTATGTTATCCAACATGTGTCCCAATCTGGGGCCTAACCCTTGTTTTCTAACAATGGCACTGGATTTCTAAGCGATTCCCCAAGGCACATTGGCAGAGCCTTTAAGTACAGGTTTCTTGCCTGTTGACATTGATGAGGTGGATTCTGAATGCTTACAGTGCAGATTTAGAATCAAGTGAGCTCTTTGTAATTACAGAAATGAGACTTGTTCAGGTTGTGGGCAGGTCTGAAACAGACATGTCTCTTCTATATACACATACGTGTCTGGCATACACTCCTGTCTCTTCTCTCTCTCTCATTTTTCCCTTGTAAAGTCTTAACCACTCAGCAGCCTAAGTCATACCTGCAGTTAGTCTCCTACTAAGAGGACTTACTAGGCGGATTCTCTTTTCTCTTGCCACTTTGTAAAATGGACCCTTTGCTTCCCTAAGCAGTTCTCTGTGATACTTGTCTTTCTCGTTCCATCCCTTTTCAGGGGAATCGTCATCTGTTGTGCTTTGTGCGTCCCTTAGGGGGTTCCAGCCCTGTTCCACTCTCAGCAATTTTAATACTTCCTCCCAGTGTGCCATGCTCACCTGATTTCCCCCTTAATCCCATAAATCTCCTTCTACCAAACCTTAATACAGTGGTGATTAGCTTTCTCTGTGTCCATTTTGCACAACAGTGGGATTTTTGTATAACATCTTCCATAGGAGCAGCATCTATAATTGCTTTGATCTAGAAGGGACTGTGAGGAACAAGTCTAGTCAACACTATTAAAAATAAACCCCAACTAAATGCAATGTGCTGTCCTGTATTGGATACCCTCTATTCTTCTTTGGAACAAAGGACACTCATGGAAAAACTGCTGAAATCTGAACCAAATCTGTGGTTTAGTTAATGTCATTGTAACCATGTTAATTTCTCTTTCTCTCTCTCTCTCTCTCTCTCTCTCTCTCTTTCTTTTTCAGGGTCTTATTCTGTTGCCCAGGCTGGCGTGCGGTGGCATGATCACAGCTCACTGCAGGCTTAGCCTCCTGGGTTCAATCGATCCTCCCCACCTCAGCCTCCCGAATAGCTAGGATGACAGGTGTCCACCACCACACCTGGCTAATAGATGGGGCTTTGCCATATTGCCAGGCTGGTCTCAAAGTCCTAGACTCAAGAAATTCACCCCCTTGGCCTCCCAAAGTGCTGTGATTGCAAACTTGAGGCACCGCACCTAGCCGTCCATTTTAATTTCTTAGTTGTGACAAATGTACCAAGGTTATGAAAGACGTGAACGTTAGAGAAAGCTGGGTGAAGTATATACAGGAAATTTCTGTACTATCATTGCAACTTTTCTGTGAATGTAGAATTATTCCACAGTGAAAAGTTAACTTAAAATCAATGTTTTTAAAAAGAGAATGTAGAGGGGCCGTGTATACTTGTTTGGTCTGCTCATACAGCACAATCCTTATATGCCTGGGATGTTGAAGCCCATCTCTGCAACTCACTGACTGCATGATGTCTGTGCTTCCGATTCCTCATGGGTAAAGTAGGAAGAAAAATAGTCATTGAATCAGTACACCTGCAACAGTGCTTAGCATATGGCAAGAGTGCAGTCCATGTGAACTTTTCTTATTAACATTTTATTGAATTCGGTGTACAATTGGCGAGTCATATCAGAGTGCATTGTCTCTTAATTTTAAACAGTTCCCATGTAGGAAACCAAATGAATCAAGCTCCTGACATTTTCAGATCTACCTTTTTTTGTTCCAAAATATGTTCCAGAGATATGTAGGCAAAATCACCATGTCCTCCTCTACTCTCACTTCTCAAAGTTTAGGGCAAAAGTCCATTACTAATAAGAATTCTAGGCTGGGTATGGTGGCTCACGCCTGTAATCCCAGCACTTTGGGAGGCCGAGGTGGGTGGATCACGAGGTCAGGATATTGAGACCATCCTGGCTAACACGGTGAAACCTTGTCTCTACTAAAAAATACAAAAAATTAGCTGGGCGTGGTGGCGGGCGCCTGTAGTCCCAGCTACTTGGGAGGCTGAGGCAGGAGAATGGCGTGAACCCGGGGGCAGAGCTTGCAGTGAGCCAAGATCAGCCACTGCACTCCAGCTTGGGTGACAGAGCGAGACTCCGTCTCAAAAAAAAAAAAAAAAAAAAAAAAAAAAAATTCTAAACAAGAAAGAGGTTCATGACAGTTAAGGATTCAAATAGAAATGGATGGCTTTGTGTGGCTTTTTCCTCTTCTGCTCTCTTATCTCAGCTCAGTGTGGATGTTAAATGGAGTCAGAGCAGGGATTTTCAACTGGGGGAGATTTTGTCCCCCACGGGATGCTTGGCAATGTTTGGTGACATTTTTAGTTTTCCCAGCTGGGGTCAGGGTATCACTGGCAACTGGCAAGTAGAGGCCAGGGATGCTGCTGAACATCCTACACTGCACAGGACAGCCCCCACCACAGAGAAGTATCTGGCCCCAAATGTAACAGGACCATTATTGAGAATCCCTGAAGAAGAGTCAACAACTACCATATTAATGCAATAATACTTTTGCAGTTGAGCTTGTGCCAAGTCTATCCTCCCTACCCAAAGAATGTGTTTATCTACAACAGATCTTGGGAAAATTAAGTAACTTTCCAGAGGGTCATCAAAGATATGGGGAAAGTTTTTCTGGACAGTAGGCATACCTTCTAAAACAAAACCTTTGAAACTCCCATCTTCAACTATTTGAGTAGGGGGAGAAATGGTGGCAACTTAATGAGAAAATCAGTAAAGGAAACATGATGTGCTTTTCTTGGCTGCTGCTAAGGTGCTAGTACTCATGATTTGGGCTGGAGGGAAAAATGGAAAGTGAGTTTTATGAAGAAGAAGGATAGAAACAAGAGTTGTAGGTGTTGGGAGTGGGTTAGGGAGGGGCAAGTGTAGTGATGTAAGCTTATCGTCACAGATGTCTACAAGCAATCGGCCAACAGTCCCAACTCTGTGATTCTTCAGAAATTGGATGACCTCAGCTGGTCCAGAATGATGGTTTTTCTTGCAAATGGAATCAATACAAATAATGTTTTATGGTAAAAGCCATACTTCTCACTTTGAGAAAACCCTCTGCATTTTGAGCCTGGCCAGATTGTATGGGTTTTAGCAGGGGAAATCCAAGATTGATGATGCACCTGGTGAGGTCCAGAGATGCTGTGGCCTCTGCTTGTAGAGCTGCACTGTCCAATATAGTGAACAAGAGCCACCTGTGGCTATTGAAGTTAAAGTTAATTAAAATTAAATAAAACTGAAAGTTCAGCTCCACAGTCATACTGGCCACATTTTGAGTGCTTGATGGCCACATGTGGCCACCATATTAGCCAGCGTAGATACAGACCATTTCCATCATCATGGAATGTTCTACCAGACAGTGCTGCCCAAGTCCACAGCCTTTCTCTTGCATGTCTAGGTCACTGCACCAGGACAGGTTCTTGCCTAACAGGGCACAATGGAGCCGAGGGCCATCAGCTGAGCCCCCTTTAATACACCAGAGAATCCCTGACCTGGAAGTTTAAGAAGCAGAGGAAAATGGCTGATGGGAAAGATAGTCCTCAGGCTGAACAAGACTTTTCAAGATAAACCTTTAAAAAGCAATGAAAGGGGTGAGGGCAGAGCATGAATCAGGAAAGAAGGAAAGAGCCACAGCCTGGCTCTGTGGGTAGAGTCCAAATTGTGATCTGGCAGAAATCCAAAGGTTCCAAGTGGTAGTGATTCAGGCACATTGGAATTTCATGGTGATTGGTAAGAGCCCTTCAAACGTGGCTTGATCCTGGCCATGGTCTTAGATCTTAGACTCCGGGGATGAACTGACATGTCTGTCATCATAATTCAGCCTCTGCATCTAGCTTCCTTCATTCTGAACTTGAAGGAATTGGATTCCACTTGATTCTGTGTGCCTTATGTGGATTATAGGTGTTTTTTTCCCTTTTCCTTCCTAACACACCAAGAATGAAGATGTGCCTTTCAAAACAAGGCTCACTTTAGTGATAGGCCATGGGGGGGCGGGGAGAGGGGGTGGAACGAAAAAGATGCATACCGTAATGAGCAGCTGATTCTGTGTCATGAAGCTACACAAAATATGACTGCCTGGACCCCCTTCAGGGAAAAAGCACAGAGGTTAGGAGGGCAGGCCCCAAAGGCTAGGCATGAACAAGGGCATCACATCGTGTTATGACGGTCTTATTCCATGTTAGCCTATGGATGCCTGCGTCAGTGGGATTGGGAGCTTGTCCGGGCTGCCTGATGGGCTGGGAATTATTCAGAGACCCCTAGGCTCTGCTCGTTTCCACTGTGGGAGCCTGGGCAAGACCCTGCCGCTACCTTCTCACCTGTGAAAGGGGAGTCGTGCACGTTGCACCTGCTTCTCATTTTAAAGGAGGTAACACATGTAAAATGTAAAAGGCCCTACAGACTAGCAATTGCTAGAGAAATGGACTATTTTTGTTTAAAATTTCCCTTTTCCCCACAGCTCCTATAGAAATTCATTCCCTTTCCCTGAGAACGCGGGTTTCAGTCTGGGTTTGTGTTGTGGGCGGACTGTGAGTCAGATGCTGTGGACGCAGAGCTCTTTGAGGGGGACCTCCCTTCCTCAGCCTGGTGTGACACAGACTACTTGTCCCCAGGGTCTGCCCTCCCTTTTTAGTAAAGGTTTTAGCTAGCACGTGGCCACCCAGATGAAGCCCACATTTTCTGACCTGTGTTGCAGTTTGATGTGACCCTGTAGCTAGGTTGTGTCCCAGGGAATACAAGCAGAAGTGACGTATGCCATTCTTGGTTTGTACCTTAAAAGGAAGGAGAACCCTCCCTGCTCCGTACTCCTTCCCAGAATTTGGGCATGATGGCAGGCTTGGAGTAGCAAGATGGAGACTGTGTTGAGGATAGCAGAAAAATAAGAGGGAGGGAATTGGGTTGTTCATACCATCCATGAAGCTTTCAGACCAGCCCTGGGCCACCTCCCTAGACTGTAACTTTATCTAAGATGCTGTCTTGGAACTTTCTTTGTATGGCACCTAACCTGCATCCTCACCACTACGGCCTTGAAATGTCCTTCCCCATAGCCTACTTCCGATCCTCATGGCACCAGCCCTGTTGATCTCAAGTTCTCCCTCTTTCCTGCCCTCCCTGCTTCCCTTCCAGATAAAATTTACCTTTCCAGGCTGTCAGTGCCCTACTTCAGGTTATCAATAGTACTTTATAGACTAACCAGTGCCAGTGACTTGCTGTGTATTCCTTCCCAGGCAATGGGTGTTTTGACAGGGCTCCCTGGAGACACTATGCTTATCCACACAGTGGCATCAACAGAAGGCATGCTGAGTGTGACAGACAGGCGGGTGGGGAGCTTACAGCTTACTATAGACTGGACACCATTCTACGTCAGTAATCCATATGCCAGCTTCCCAGCGCTCCTATATGAACACCAGGAAACCTAGACCAACTTTGAAGGCCACAAGCCAGCCATACATCTGCTTATCTGTTTCAGAGAGTTGAGCATAGGGGTTGATAGTCCATACTGCTCTGTGTGCCTGTGGTGCTTCTCTGTCTCTGCATGTATCTGTGGTGACTCTAGGGTGATGTCTCTGAGGTGCCACTCTCATCTCAGGGGACCTGGCTCCGAGTGAGTGAGTTCCAGTGCCCAGCTCTGGGGGCATGAGCTGGAGAAGCAGGCAGGGCTGCCCAGACAGCTTGGCCTGGCTCTGTAGGTAGAGTCCACAACTAAAGAGAGCCAGTGACCCCTACATTCCCTCCCAGGACATTGGGCCTTGAGCTGCTGGACCAGCCACGCCTGCCTGAGCCTTTGCTTCAGGGTGGGATGGGAAGAGCAAAGGTGATAGCTAATGTTGGTTTTCTTCTCATTTGTAGGGATACAGGGACAAACATCCCTTTGCGAACATGTTTCCACAGGAATTTCTCTGTAGCTTCACTTTGTAGTTGTAAGAAAGCCTGGCAGATTTTTTGTTTGTTTTGGTTTGGTTTTGGTGTGGGGGACAGGAGGGGTTGTTTGGCTTTCTCACTGATTCACTGGGATGTAGGGAATGATTGAAGAGAAACTTGTCAGAGGGAAGGAAAGAAAAATTAGAACTATACTGAAAACACCACATCCTGATCATAGGAGAAGATTAAATCTCCCTACCATAAGGACACCTGTGTGCATATGTTCATTGCCACAGTATTCACAATAGCAAAGACATGGAATCAACCTAAATGCCCATCAACAATGGACTGGATAGAGAAAATGTGGTACATATTCACCATGGAATATTATGCAGCCATAAAAAAGAATGAGCTCATATCTTTTGCAGGAATATGGATGGAGCTGGAGGTCATTATCCTAAGCAAACTAACACAGGAACAGAAAACCAAATACCACATGTTCTTACTTATAAGTGGGAGCTAAAAATTGAGTAAATATGAACACAAAGAAGGGAAAAACAGACACCAGGACCTACTTGAGGGTGGAGGGTGGGAGGAGAGAGAGGATCAAAAAACTACCTATCCGGGCCGGGCGCGGTGGCACACGCTTGTAATCCCAGCACTTTGGGAGGCCGAGGCGGGCGGATCATGAGGTCAGGAGATCGAGACCACGGTGAAACCCCGTCTCTACTAAAAAATACAAAAAATTAGCCGGGCGCGGTGGCGGGCGCCTGTAGTCCCAGCTACTCGGAGGCTGAGGCAGGAGAATGGCGTGAACCCGGGAGGCGGAGCTTGCAGTGAGCCGAGATTGCGCCACTGCACTCCAGCCCGGGCAACAGAGCGAGACTCTGTCTCAAAAAAAAAAAAAAAAAAAAAAAAAAAAAAAAAAAAAAAAAAAAAAAAAAACCTACCTATCCGGTACTATGCTTATTATCAGGGTGAAAAAATAATCTGTACCTCAAACCCCCATGACATGCAATTTACCGATATGACAAACCTGCACCTGTATCCGAGTCTAAAAAGTTAAAAAAATAAAAACATGAGGTGTGGCTTCTTTCTCTTAACATAAAAAGATTAAACGTATGAACGAGGCCTGTGAGCTAACACGATAGAACAATATAGCAAGTGTCTCCCATTTTCTGACTTTCAATTG
The DNA here is from genome assembly GCF_028878055.3 of Symphalangus syndactylus. NCBI lineage: Eukaryota > Metazoa > Chordata > Mammalia > Primates > Hylobatidae > Symphalangus > Symphalangus syndactylus. The sequence continues at coordinate 97,183,055 of NC_072427.2, forward strand.
TATGAAAATACTTTTCAATTCTGTAACATGGCTCAAACAAACCCCTGATCATTATTCCCTTGCACCTTTGCCCTTAATTGGGTAGAACAGACATGGCTGGCCTCCCCCAGGCCAGCCATCACCTCTCCCAAGAGAAGCAGTGTTTTCATAGCAGGACAGCACTGGAAACAGGCGTTGGGCTCTGCATCCTGACCCAGGCGGGGCAGGCCGAGTGTTCTCACAGCCATCTGTTGCGGCCTGTAATGCATGAGCACATTAGCACATGGCCCGCCAGCAGCCTCAACATTGTTCTCCAGGCTGAGTTAGTTCAGCCGATCTCAACAAAGGGGACAGTTTTGCATTCAGGATAAATACAACCACTGAGGGTTTTTTTTTTTTTTTTTTTTTTTTAAGGATACTTAAGGTTTTCACTGGCTGTCTGAATTGCAAGTTGCAACCACCTCCCACTCCCTCCAATATCATTCCCATTCTGTTAATGACATTGACATGGATGCTTTGTAGGAACTACTAAAGGCGATATTTATATGCTCCTCATTGGAAAGATTCATCCAATAGCATGTTTTAAAAATCCAAGGAGTTTGCTTCACAAAGGATTAGAACAAAGTGTCTAACCATGAATTCATTTAATGTTAAGGTCAGTCTTATGCCTCAAGCTCTGGATTTTTAGTGTGCACAAAGACTACCCAAGGGACTTTGGGAGGTAGCTTTTGTTCACAGTGGCGAATGTTATATGTCAAGCTTTAGCAAACTTATTGATAGTAACTGATAAATTATTTCAGAAAATCCCTTGTTTGCCCCACACCCCAGGACCAATAAAAGGCCAGCCTCTAAGACTTGGCAGATTTTTAAAAAGCATTTTCTGGAAGGAAAATGAATTTGATGCTATACTTTTCACAGGATCAGATTTTTGCCTGTATTTTCTCATGTGAGAATCCTAATGAAGCTTTATGTCATTTGCATTCTGGTTACAAAATAGTTCAGTGGCAAAAATCATCTGCATGCATTCATTTCATTAGTTTAACAGATATTTATGGAGCACGTATTATGGGCTAGATACCATTGTACATCAGTGATCAATATGGACAAATATTTCTGCCCGGTGGAGCTTATATTCTAGCGTGGAAGACAGACAATAAACAACAAAATTAATCAGTAATAAATAGCATATGGGGAAAGGGAAATTGAGCCAGGGCAAGGGAATTGAAAATGCCAGAGGAAAGTTGCAGTATTAAAAAGGAAAGAGGGGCTGGGCGTGATGGCTCCCAGCACTTTGGGAGGCCGAGGTGGGTGGATCACCTGAAGTCAGGAGTTCGAGACCAGCCTGGCCAACATGGTGAAACTCCATCTCTACTAAAAATACAAAAATTAGCCAGGCATGGTGGTGCACGCCTGTAATCCCAGCTACTTGGGAGGCTGAGGTAGGAGAATCACTTGAACCTGGGAGGCGGAGGTTGCAGTGAGCTGAGATTGTGTCATTGCACTCCAGCCTGGGCGACAAGAGCAAAACTCTGTCTCAAAAAAAAAAAAAGGAGGTGAAATTATGTTCTCAGTTTACAGAGCCTCCATATTCCAAAATTCTTTTTGGAATAAAAGTTAAAAAGAAGAAACATGAGATATGACTGCTTTCTCTTAACAAAAAAGGATTAAATATATGAGTGAGGCCCACGAGCTAACACCTTAGAACAATATAGCAAGTGCCTCCCATTTTCTGACTTTCAATTGTATGAAAATACTTTTCAATTCTGTAACATGGTTCAAACAAACCCCTCAAATTCTTTTTGGACTATGGAAGCTCGGTAAATCATGAGCTTGGTACCTTCCCTACATAAAGTTTTTTCCCCTTTAAGTTCAAGTTCAAATGGAAAAGACAACTTGATCACCCTGCTCCAATCGGGGTCCATTTCAAAGCTCTTAAATGTTGAGGACAAGCATGTTTTTAAATCAGTTTCTCTGTATGTTTCTAACCTGCCTAAAGCAGGGGATGGGGTAATGCGGTGGCCATCAAGTTCAGATGTACCTGATGCAGCTGTTGTCATTGAGTGTCCTCCACACCCACCTGGCACATTAAACGTGTACTGGATAAAAGGCTGAGATGAACTATAGAAGTAAGGATAGCAGTTTGTCTACTACCCCCAGCCCCAGATTTATGTGGGATCTTCCCTATGTAGTTTAATGCCCACTTCTTAAAATGTGACTCTTAACTATATCATAATGAGGATCTGAACAAGTTACAAGTTAGTTGGTCATTTCCTTTCCAAGTCACAACTGATGAAAGTCTGGCTGGATATTGAATAAGGGAATCACTCACAAAACACTACCTACCTCAGCCAGGCATCTCGCTGAGATTCTGGCTCCCTAAGACCCAAAGGCAGAGATTTGTTCGGGCATCCTGATCTGCTGGGGGCACTGTGCAAGTTCTGGGACATTTGTTATGGGGTCCTTGACACACACCTGTGGCAGGGAGGACATGAAATACATTCTACGAGTGGCAGGGTGGACTTCAGGGTTGTAAAAAGTCACAGAGGATCGTAACTTGAAATGTCCTTTGCCAAGATTTTCACTTTGTGGATGAATAGATAGAGGCCCAGAAAGGTCAAGCAACTCGCTAGAGGATGCTCAGCCTGGTCGGAGACCTAGATTTTTAAACTCCTGGAACAGGCCTCTTTTCACTATGGCGGGTTGTATACCAGGACCTCAGGAGTTACTCAGAAGTGAATGAAATCACCAACAGATGAATGGATAAACAAAATGTGGCACACACCCACAACAGAATATGATTCCACTGTAAGAAGGAATGAAGTGGGGATACATGCAACAATGTGGCTGAACCTCAAAAACATTATGCTAAGTCAAAGAAGCCAGTCACAAAAGGCCACATATTTTATGACTCCATTTATGTGAAGTATCTGCAATCAGTGAATCCATTGACACAGAAAGTAGATTGGTGGCTGCCAGGGTTAGGGATGGGGGAGTGAGGAGGAACTGTTCAGTGGGTCCAAGTTTTACTTTGCAGTGATGAAAATGTTTTGGAATGACACAGAGGTGGTGGCTGCATGACGTTGTCAATGCCACTGAAACTGTTCACCTTAAAATGGTTAACTTTGTGTGACGTGCATTCGACCTTAATTAAAACAAACAAAAAAATAGTGAATGAGGTAGGAAGAGCTGATGGGTTAAACACAAAAAGGTGGGTGATGACAAGCAGATTGGCTGTGGAGGGTGGTGAAGGGAAAGAGAGGGACAAAGAAGGCAAGCCCAGGGGGTGGGGCCGGGGAGTGCGGCCTCCTGGCTGTGCTGGTCTTATGGGCTGCCTGCCCCTGCTGTGGTGGCCTGCCAGCACCTAGCTGCATTAAGTCATTTCCTTCCTGTGCTGACTAAGCCACACTGTCCTCCAGTGTCTTCATTAGCACTGCCGCCTTTGCCTGAACAGCCCAGAGAGGTCAGAGCTGGAGCTGATGGGGAGCCCCATGCCCAGCTCCCAGGAGGCCCCACCACTGTTCTTCCCGAGGCTCCCAGCTGCAATTCCAGAACAGGCAGATCCTTAGCTCTCCAGCTCACCCCTTACACCGGGCATCTGAGGGGCACAGATGGAGGGAACAGCAGGCCTGGCCCTGAGAGGGTGGACTCTCCTCAATGGGTGGATGGGAGGATGGGACCATGAGGCTGGGGCTTGGGCTTCACAGGCAACTTTTCCTTCAATCAGTTCCTTTCTGATCCTGGCTCCCTCCTTTAAAAGGACTTAGGTCTGGGTCAGGTGCGGTGCCTCATGCCTGTAATCCCAGCACTTTGGGAGGCCAGGGTGAATGGGTCACCTGAGGTCAGGAGTTTGAGACCAGCCTGGTCAACATGGTGAAACCCTGTCTCTACTAAAAATACAAAAATTAGCTGGGCATGGTGGCGTGCACCTGTAATCCCAGTTACTTGGGAAGCTGAGGCAAGAAGATGGCTGGAACCCAGGGCAGGGTTGCAGTGAGCTGAGATCGTGCCACTGCACACTCCAGCCTGGGTGACAGAGCGAGACTCCACCTAAAAAAAAAAAAAAAAAAAAAGCCCCAAGTCTGTTTTCCATGTAGAGCATGGGCCCTCCTTATCCACAATGCAATGCAAAGGATATTCCCGGAGAACTAACCATGCATCCTGCTCAGTACCAGGCACCCCAGGGCATGCAAAGGTGAGAACAGAGGCCTTGCCTTGCGTTGGGGGGGTTTGGGAAGTGGACCCTGTACAGAGCTCAGGGACAGTGGTGAGTTGTTCTTTGGGGCCCCGAGGCATACAGACCCCTTGTGATGCTGCAGGACAGGTCATGTCACCCAGAGTAACAGAGACCAGACCTTGTAGGACCTCCAAGAAGATTCAGTGGGATGACACTCATGCAGTCAGGCACCTTCTTCTGCTTAATTGGGTATGCGTGGTGTGCCACGTTCTCCCTCTCAAGCCAGATGGCCTGTGAAGATGGTACTAGCATCACCCCTACTTTACAGATAAGGAAGCCAAGGCTAAGAAGGCTCTTGTCCAAGGTCACTCAGCTGGCAGAGCTTGGCCAAGGCAACATACCACCCCACACCCAGCCGCCTCTTCATGGTCTCCATGGTGACTGCCCCACTATGACCTACAGATTCCTGGCTGCTTGGGTTGGGGGAGACTCAGCTGTGGGAGTCCACACCCAGCAGCAGCTGCACTCTGGGCAGGCCCTTGGGCCCAGGGCATCCATTCACTGCTGGGACCAAGCAGAGGGCGACTCCTGGGATGTTTCATTTAATCCTCACAGCAACACAGTTGTCAGGTGCTACTACTAATTACTCTATTTACATAAGAAGAGAGGATCAGGAAGTTCTCGCAACCTTGATCAGTGTAGTATATGGCTTTGGTCTGAATCCAGCTGCCCTGGATAGAATCAAAGTGCTCACCAGCCTTAGGCCTCAGTATCCCCCATGAGTGAAGGATTCAGGACTTTTACACTTCCACCTTGTTCCCCACACTCTCCAACCCTCCTGACGTGCACTGTGCCATTCGTTCATTCATTCATTCATTTTTTTCTGAGTCCTTATATCTAGCAGGTACCCTGAAGGTACAAGGATGTCCAAACCACAGTTTCCACCCTAGGGAAGCCCCACAACCAAGGACAACTCCTTTCTAGAACTGTCTAAACTCCGCTTCAGCAGAGGCCAGTGAATTCTCTTAGTGCACACAGGACACACGGAAGAGGGCTGTTTTCACCCATCACAGCCTCCCTGCCAGCAGGGGCTCCCAGGACCTCTGCTCTGAGGTGGACCAGGACACCCAGAGGGCTCGGGTATTGGGGCAGAGCCTGATCGGCCTACGGAGCTTCCAAGATCACCCATTATGGCTCTATTCTACAGTTGAAACAGGTTCAGAGCTTCGGAGAGGCCACTCCAGCCCTGTTCTGAAAAACAAGCTTCTACTGCCGAATCTGAGGATGAAGGAGAGAGAATTGCTCGTGGTCCTGTTTGAACTGCATTGCACCTGTGGCCCTTGCTCTGGGCTCCAGAACTTTTGCCTAGAAAGCAGAGGTGTCTGAGAGCCGGGCTGGTCTGGGAGAGAGGCAGAGGAAAAGGTGAGGCCACGCATACAAGGCTTAAAAGATCGCCAGCTCTCAGGTCAGTCAGGGTGGGGGTGGTAAACCAGGATGCTTGCGGTCCAAGGACACTGGGTCACAGGGCCTCCAGGACTCAGCAGGGCTCAGGAGGGCTGAAGGGAGGGGGTCCAGAGAGGCGGCTGCTTTGCAGTTCTAGGCCCTTGTGTGTACAAGCACCGGTGTACGTGGATCTGTGAGCGCGAACTCGGGTGCGTGAGTCCCTGTGCGAGAGCCTGTGCACGTGGACTCAGGTGTTTGGGGCTGGTGTGCAAAAGCCCGTAGCGGGTCTGTGATTTTGGGCTCGGGTGCATGGACCTGGGTGCTCCTTGGGCGGCTGTTTGGGCCCCACGCGCATGTAGGCGGTTCTGGAGAGCTCTGCGTGTCTCCTTCTTGGGGGACCTCCAACCGCTCCTACAACCAGTGGACGGATTGTGGCCGCACCGACGCTGCAATGCCGCCAAAGGAAAACTGCGCGCGTCCAAGACAGCTGCTTCAATCCTGCGGATGCGGGCCGTGCCTGGGTCTCCAGCCGCGGGGGGGGGCGGTGGGGGGGGGCGTCTGCGGAGCCCGGCCACCCCTCCGCACCCGTCTCCCGTTAGCCTGTGCGGGGTCCGGGAAGCGAGGGCCGGAGAGGACACCAGCGCGCAATTCAGAGCGGGTTCCTTGAGCAGTCTTCCCCCAGAGCTGCAACGTGGCTGCCCGAGGACCCCAAATAAAGACGCGGCCTCCTCACCCAGAGCCCTGCCAGATCGTCCTGGTGGACCGCGCCCGCTTTCAGGGTTTGCAAACTGAAGGCCCGCTTGCGTGTCTGCAGGGCCCTCGGCGTGCTTAAAGGAGGGTCTGAAGTCCCCCCTGGCAGGAGAGCGCGCACTCGCAGCAGCCGCGGGACTGGCGCAGGTATCATCCTGTTCCCTGCAGGCCTTTCAGTTGGCGACCCTTTTCCTAGTGACTGCCTGAGGTGTGGAAGGCACAACGGGGCAGGGGATGTGGCCCGGGATTCCGGCTGCGGCCCCAGGCCGGCAGGAGCGGCAGCTGTCTCGGCACTAACGACGGTCCCTTGCGGGGCGTGCGGGCCGCCCTAATGAGGCTCCTCCGCGGCTCACCTGCTCCGGCCCTTCCTCCGCCCGCGCCGCGCGCCCACCAGCGCCCGCTAATTGCTAAAGCCTGTGAGCCCCGCCCGCCTCCCAGATGGGGGAGTCAGGGACAGATGGGGTCCAGGCATGGGGGGAAGCACTAGGAGCGCCACCTAAGGGGGCCAGGGTGGGGGACAGGGGGTGGCAGCAGAGGATTCCCGAGGCGGCAGCTGAGCCAGAGTCTGGGGACTGCTGGAGCGCGGGCCAGGTGGCCTCTTGGGGTGGGCCCTGGATTACAACAACCTTGCCACCTTCATTTACTGGCTGTGTCCCCTGAGCAAGTCACTTACCCTTTCTGTGCCTCAGTTTCCTTACTTGTAAGACGGGACAAGAATAGCACCCTCCTCAAATGGTTGTAGGGAGAATGGAATGAATTGAGGCTCTTGAAGCTCTCTGTGCCCTGCCTTACCCCGGCTAAACCTCAGTCAACGCTGTCCGCCTCCTCTTCCAGCCTCTTCCACCTATTAATATCCTGAGTTCCCTGGAGGTTCAGCCCTGACTCCCTCCTCCCAGCTTTGCCTCTTCAGTTCCTTGCTGCAGCCTTCCACCTCCAACCTCTTCCACAGAGAAACAGCCAGTAGCAATCACTGGGGCCCTAGAGGAGAGATAGGGAGTAAGGATGTAGCTGTGGGTGATCCCCATCTCTGCCCTGCCTAGAATGGCCTCCTCACTTACAGGGAGTTGGGGCTTAGCCCTGGGATATAGCCCATGAGCTGCTGGCTGCCTCCAAACCAGGGAGTGGCCATGCTCACCTATGCTGTCCCACGTCCCTCTCTCTAGTCAGGATGGGACTGAATACAGCAACCACTGCTGTGAATAGCCTGGCTTTATCCTGGCTTCCCTTACAGTTTTGCGGAGACGATAAATAAATGGTCACTCTTGGTGTAGGGCCCTTGTCAAAGACCCTATAACCCCTGCTGGTACTATGGGGGCGCTTGTGTGGGGAAGGGGGATACTAGGCACAAAATCTGTAATGAAAGAGTGACTTAAAATGACATGGCAGGTGAAGGGGGACTCCTTTGCCACCTCCTGATGAACTTTTAGGAAACATCAAGGTGAATACTCAATAGAAGTCCAGACAGATTGCTAGGTAGATTCTGCCCCAATGGGAGACAGACATTTTCCACCACTGGGGTAGTTTTATCCATAAGAGCATCTAGGGGGCTTTAAAATTCAATGCCCTGGCCCAGGGGCTCCTCACTGATCCCAGTCTGGGAATGAGAAGGGCAGGTCCCTGGTGGATGGCTGTCAGAGCCCCAAATCACCACGGGTGTCTTTAGTACCCATGTCTTCCTGCAGTCACATTAGAACTCCTGGCCTCACTGGGAGTGTGACACCTCTGTGGGTTCACTTCACTCGTCTGCTCACTGCCTGTCCCCAAGGTGCAGAATTCCAACTCCGTGGGCATTAGGGGTTAGTCCTTCAACACTGAGTCCAGGGGAGTGTCACTTCTCTGTGGCTCCTGCCCATATGAGAGAGTGAGGAGCCCAGGGACAATGCCCTGGGGTGCTGAGGCCAGAGGAGGAGGCTCGGGTTCTGCCCACTGGCCCCTCAACCTCTGGTCAGCTGAGCTCCCAAGTTCTTTTTTTTTTTAGACAGAGTTTCACTCTTGTTGCTCAGGCTGGAGTGCAATGGCACGATCTCGGCTTATTGCAACCTGCGTCTCCTGGGTGCAAGCACTTCTCCTGCCTCAGCCTCCCGAGTAGCTGGGATTACAGGCATGTGCCACCACATCCGGCTAATTTTGTATGTTTAATAGAGACGGAGTTTCTGCATTTTGATCAGGCTGGTCTCTAACTCCCAAACTCAGGTGATCTGCCCGCCTCGGACTCCCACAGTGCTGGGGTTACAGGCTTCAGCCACCACGCCCGGCCAGCTCCCAGGTTCTTAAGGAGGGTTGGGGAGTCTCAAAGACCTGGGGGGTGGTGAGTTCCTAAACTCGGAGGCTGAGAGCTGGGGTGCTGCAGAGCCACAGAGTGGGGCTGGGGAGGAGGCTGAGCTGCAGTCCAGCCTGTTGAGAATCTCCCAACGAATGCTCCCCAGAGGGGACCACAGTGTGGCAGGGCAGACTGCAGCAGATCCCAGAAACAGTTACCTCTTTCCCTTCCCCTCTTGGTGAGGAGCCCACTGCCAATGAAGAGCCCACCAAAGTCAAAGTGGTTGCACACAGTCTTATCCTGCCCTACCTCAAAGCCCAGACACTGGCCTGAGTCCTCTACCTTGGCCCCCAGCAGTCCAGGGCCACCCTGGGCGAGTAGCCACCTGTTCTGGGAGATGTGCAGTGTGCGCCAGGGTCTTCCTCCTCCACATCCAGAGCTGCTCCAGTCTCATCCACCGTGGTCAAGGCCCCCAGCTGGGTGCACAGTTTAGGCGGCTGGCATGGAGGAGGGCCCAAAGCCTGGCTGGACACAGCCCCTCCTTCTTCAGTGGCCCTGGTCTTGCCTGGCCTGGCTGGTGGCTGGTTGCTACTGAGAGCTTTGGTGCAGGGGTGGAGGGAAAGACTTGATTTATTGCCTTTCAACAACCGTCCTTCTATGCAGACACCAAGCACGCTCAGAGCCTGCACCAGCACACCTGCCTAGCAGTGGGTGTGGAAGACCCAAAGCTGCAATCAAGACCCCTACCTCCACTGGCCATGTTCTCAGCACCCACTGGTCTACGTTCCAGCCTCCTGGAGTCCCTCTGAGTGTGTCTGTGGCTGCAGCTGGACCCAGTTTTGAATTCTTTTCAAGTTTCATTTCAAATGGGATTTCAGAATAAAAACGACTAGACCCTGCCCTTCCTTCTTCTTGGATTCACATGGCGCTGTCGGGGTGGTGGTGGCAGGAGGCTTTCCACCCGTCCTCAGCCCCCAGCGGCTCAGCCTCTCCAAATCCCTCCCAGCCTTTGCAGAAAGCCAAGCCCATCAGTGAAAAACTAGGCCTCCAGCACCCGATCCCTGGGCGACTGCTGTCCTGGCCAGCAGCCTGACATTCCCTGCTGGAGGAGCAGGAAGTGCCTGTTCCTTGTTAGGGGACGGAGCAGTCTTCCAGTCTAAGCAAAAGCTGCCTGCCTGTGTGAGCCAGGCTCAGCTATGCCACTCAAGAAATGGGATTCTGACTGGGGAAATCTTCTGCACCCCCAGATCCTCCACCAAAAATATTGTCAGAGAGAGGACCCTGGACCAGGGGACGTTCTTACTGTGCCCGTACCCGCTGTCTTTTCAGGGGCTCATTCTCAGGCCAGCCCTGGGGCGTGGAGACTGCAACAGGATCTGCCCTGGTCCTTGACCAGGAAGGCCAAAGTATTTTTATTTCTACCCAGAATCTCTCTTCACAGCCACATCCTAAATTTGCATCGCGGGTTTGGATTGCGAGAACCCAATGGCCAAGAGGAGACAGAGGTGACCCCAGGAAAGAGCACAGAGGCCAAAGCGCTGCCAGTGCTCCTCCAGCAGTGCGGAGCACCTGATCCTTTGCAGTTCAAGGAGGGGGTGGCCTCTAGGGGAGGGTAGTGGAGGTGGCTGAAAAGGAATGGAAGGGTTAGTAGATTCTGCACCAAGCACTCCCCAAGCGCTTTGCTGGGAACGCCACGGCTCCGCAGAACCCAGGTCCGCAGCTGAAGCCAAGGAAACCCGCAGGGGGAGGGTGGTGGCAGGAGACAGCCTCTGAGCAGAAAGGAAATAAAAATCGAGCAGTAGAGGACTCCTGAGAGCCCAGACCCCCAGCCACAGGCGCAGCCCTCACCCTGCAAGTGCCAAAGTCCGATGCTCCGGGAAGGAAATGTCTGCTTATAAAGGAGCTCAATACTCAACTGAAGAGAAAGGCAGTTCCGGGTTAGGCGTCAGAAAATAAAAATAAGGACAAGCAAGTTGTGAAAAGACCCGGAGGATTTGCTCGGAGCATGTTTGAAAGATAATGCATGTGTGTCTCCGGTGCCAAACTGGGGGAACGATCCCCAAATCCGGCCCCAAGGTATCGCGTCCTGAACCCCTTTTCGGGGTGGCACACGGATGGAAATCCCCCGACTTTAAATTTTATTTAAAATCTCAACACTCAGTCATTTATTTCGTTTTTTGCAACCAAACAAGTAATAAATATTATTTAGCACTTTGTTTTTACAAAAATAAAACAGATGATACACTCTCTGCGAGGGGTGGTGCGATCAGAGGAAGGGTGTTACACGGCAGACGCTACAAAGCACAGTTTGCAACGAAGGCAGCGCCGAGGCGGCTTGCACGGAATGCAGGAAGCACGTGGAGGAGTTTACCATTTGTGTTAAACGTGGCAAAAATAAACCAAAATAGAGGAAAGCCGGCTTAGACTCCGGTGGGGCTGGCAGTCACGTGAGCAAACAGCTTAGCATTGCGCACTTACCTCATCATTGATATATTTACACATCCAAAAAAGAAAATATTAAAAAGCCAACAGAACCCTCAAATAACCCAAACTGTTTTCACAGCAACTGCCTTTTAATTCTGTTACGTTCTCAGGTATCAAAGTAACCAAATCACTTTGTGCTCAGAGAAGGAAAGATGAGTCGGTAGGGTAGTTTCTATTTTAAAATAATAACTAAAATGCACCCGCCCCTGAAATCAGCAGTTTTGGGTTATTCCAATCCACAAGTGGTTCTACTCTGAATGTCTATAAACTTGCTCATACTGTTGAAGAAGGAACATCCACAGATTTATTAGAAAACCATATTCTCCCAAATCAACGAGAGACAGGGAGGAACGGCCACAGTTCTAAGAGGGTGTGGATTGACCCAGATATTGAGATTGGATATGACCATAAGCGCTTCTGATATCGAACGCCGGCTTCCAACTAACTTGTGGCCCCTGGCCTTGGGCCAGGGACGACCCTGGAGGGCGCGGTCGGGCTGTTGCTTCTGCAGTGCGGCTACCCGGAGTCTCCCACCGGCCAAGAAAGGAGGAAGAGGAGCAAGTCCCCAGTGTGTCCCCCTCCCATAGCACCCCCTCCCCCACGAAGTGCTGCCCAGGCCGAGTCTGGAAGTCAGGCCACGCTCTCAGGGAAACAAGTTTTTAGAATCTTTTCCCGGAGGTGGGGGTCGGGGGTCGGATGAGCTCTAGTGAGGAATGCACACAGCGGTACCTTTTCATAAAATGATGTCTGCTGGACCAGTGCAGGTTAAAGCCAGAAAGCGCTCGATCAGGTCCCGGAGCGAACATCCCCTCACTCCCCACTGCTCTGTGGGCGCCCCCAATTGCTTGGGTTCGCAGATGCTGGAGTCCCCACCATGCCCCACCCCCAGTCCGTGGTCCTGCACCCCTCCTCGCGACAGAGCTCCCGAGCCCGGCGCAGGCCAGTCCTCGCTTCCCGGCGGCCCCGGGCTCCCCTGTCGCCAGAACGCGCTGGCTCCGGTCAGCTCACTTGGCGTCGGAGGTGAGGCGCGGCAGGCTGCCGGCGCCCATGGCCGACACGTGGTGGTGCGGCGGCGGCACCTGGCACATGCTGCAGGGGCAGGGCATGCCGCCCCAGTGCTGGAAGCCCCCGCTCGCCCCACTGCCGCCGCCCCCGCCCCCGAGCGGGGCGGCCGCGGCAGCAGACGGAGACTTGAGTAGGCCGTGCGGTGGACGGATGGAGCCGACCGACGGCAGCCCGGATCCGGGCAGAGAGGCGCTGGACACTGCCGCGGCTGCAGCGGCTGCAGCAGCCGCTGCGGCGGCGGGCGGCAGGATGGGGTGGTGCACCGCGGGGTGATGTGCGGCGTGCGCTGCTGCTGCCGGGTGCGCGGTGGCGGCGGGCAGGGGCGCGGAGTGCGCCAGGCCGCCGCAGGCCGACGGGTGGAAGCCAGCGTGGTGGCCCCCGTAGATCTCGCTCACCAGTCGCTTCATCTCCTCCAGCGAGTTGGTGAGCATGAGGATGTAGTTGCGCGCCAGCAGCAGCGTGGCGATCTTGGAAAGCTTGCGCACCGAAGGGCCGTGCGCGTACGGCATGACCTCGCGCAGGCCGTCCATGGCGATGTTGAGGTCGTGCATGCGCTTGCGCTCGCGGCTGTTGATCTTGAGACGCAGCTGCTGCAGCTCCGGCTCTGTCATTTGCTTCTTGTCCTTCTTGGTGGACGACGCAGCCGCCGACGACGTGGACGACGAGGTGCTGGAGGAGGATGACTTGAAACCACTGCCTCCTAGCTTGTCCGCAGGATGCGCGCCCGCAGAACCCATAGCGCCGCGCAGCTCGGCGCTCAGCTCCGGCGGGCAGTCGCTCGGGGTGGACGAGGACACGGTGCCCCCAGTGAAGGCGCTGCCGCTGCTGCCCTTACTCCGGGCCGGCAGAAAAAGGTCATCGGGCTCTGGCGACGACGGGCGGCTGGACACCAGGCTGGCGTCCGAGTCCATGGCCCCGGGGGAGGATAGTCGTCGCAGCTTTCGCAGGGTCCTCCTTCCCTCGGACCCGAAAACTTCCAGGAGAGGAGGAGAAAAGAGAGAGAATGAGAGAGAGAGAGAGAGAGAGAGAGCCAGTGAGAGACAGAAAAGCTTCTCCCGCCTGCGCCGCAGTACCACAGCGCGGGGTCCCGGCACAGGTGGCCCGTGGCTCCCCGTCCCCCTCGCTACTGTCTCTGGCCCTCCTTTTAGCTGCACGCGGGTACCTATAATTAAGCTCTCTCTATCTCTCCTCTGCTCTCATGCAACAGGTTATTTCAGGGAGCGTTGGTGACCCTCGGGGTGCGGGTGGCATTCTGGAGGCTTAGGGCTTTCAGTTAGGAGTGGGAAAACTGAGCCTCCTGGGCTGGAATGAACGAGTGGGAAGTGAGGGCCTTTCTTTGGGGAGAGTGGAGATCTAAATAGAGAACTAATGATTTGGTTCCTCAAACGGATCCACCTTATCTCCATCGACACCACGCAGCAAACACACGCACACGCACATGCACCCAGAGCCGGCGCGGGGCCCAGAGTCCATGTGCTGCATCTGGAGACCACGGGGAGCTCACCAGCTGACTGGGGCTTGGGCAGAAAGAGCTGTTGTCGCTCCGACTTCTCGCTTTTGGTGAGGGAGATGCAGCGGTGAGTGTGGGGAGGACAGAACAGCGAAGTCGCTCTGGAGAAATGGCCCGCAGAGGAGGGATCCAGACCTCCTGTATCGGAGCATTCTGGGTCACAGCCGAGTTGAGGAGAGTCTGTCCCTGGGATCTAGGCTGGGGCTGCTGGGGGGCGGGGACACTTACTGTGGATGCGATTTGAGGAGCTCGCTCCGAAAAGCCTCAGCGGAGAACCTGGCACTGGGCGCTGGTGTCGCGTCGGTCTATAATAAGCATCCGCACCTTTAGGGGCTCGGCCGGTTTTTATAGCCCGGTGGCAGCGGCGACGGCGGCAGCGGTGGCCGGGGTGGGGGCGGGGAACAATGTGCGTGTCCTGGAGGGGCTGCCTCGCCAATGAGCTGGGCCCGCCGGGGGGCTGGGAAGCTGATGTCATCCGGGCTAATTCCGCTCAATGAAACTCGCCAGGCCGGGCACACGCCTCCTCCCTGCGCACAACCAATGGGCGCCCGTGGCCGGGAGATTCTTGGGGAGGGACTGGAGGAGGGACCCGAGGAGGCGAGGGGGAGGAGAAGGGCGGGCTCAAGGGGGATGGAGAGAGGGCTGAGCGCGCTTGGGACCGAGGGAGAAAGGGAACGTGGTCAAATTTCTGTAAAAAATACGGCCACCACAGAGTCAGGTTGGGGGATGGGATGGTTTGGGGACTCTGCAGAGTCTAACAAACTAACCTGATGCCCCACGCAGCCGCACCTTTTGGGATGCGCGCGCAAAACCCTGGCGACCCAGGATCCGGGGCTGGGGTCTCCTCCCTAGCTCTTCCTCTCTCGATTTCCCGCCGCCTGTTCCCATTTCACTGGTTTCATCAACACGTGGGCATTTGGCGCCCCAAATGTAAACGATGCCCAGGCACAAAGTCCCCACTTTCTTGCTGCTCTCCTCGCGCGTCTAGGAGGTGGCTGTGGCTGCAGCTCCGCGGGCAGCCAGTAGCGCCCCCAGCTGGGGGGCAGGGCCTTGAGGGGCAGAGGGCGGGCAAGGAGGGAGGGGACGGGCTCCAGAAGAGTGTTTTGAAAGAATTCACAACTCTCCTTTAGGTTGAGGATGGTGTGGGCACAGGGACGAGTTATTTCCGCACGGTAACTGCGCTAGCGCAACGGCAGAGTCGTGCCTGTAGTTAAACACCCCTCCATTTATTAGCAGGGGAGCCGGATGATAGCAAGTATTTTCAGTGCCGTCTTTGTGATCGCCACACGCCTTGGGACAGGGGCAACGCTGGCATCTGTAGTCCAAGCAGGGCTCCACTGTAAAAGGTTAGCAAAGAGCCTTCCGTCCCAGTCGCCTGCTTTCTGGAACTGCAAAGAGAATTTTCAGGCCTGGGCAAGGCTTCTCCACGCTGTGGGCCAGACAGCGAGATCGAACCACTCGCGACCGCGCTGGGACATGTTTTACCGATTGCGGGCTGGCTCTGAAACCTGAAAACTCTTGACGATGAGGAATTAAGCCCGAACTGGAGAAGCACCTCACTGAGGTAGCTGAGGTACGGATGCATTCACCCATTTTACAGATGGGAAAACCCAGAGACCGTCTGCAGCAAGCCTACAGAAAAAATGGCTAAGCCTTTACAGGGCAGCCCTGCTTGGACTACAGATGGTGGCGTTGGCGGTTCCTTATCGTATAGGCAGCCACCAGTCTCCCCCAGTCCCTAATCTGTTCCCCCAGCTGAATTTCTCACACCCATACATTTCGAATTTAGAAATTTGTTTCTGCAGATCTCGGATGCTAGCACTTGACACTGTGAGCGCGCGCGCGGGCACACACGCACACAGTCTCCTAGGGAGTGTGAGGAACGTCGGGTTACTTCCGTTGTTGGGGAACTTTTACTGTGCAAGTACGGTTTTAAAAACAAGCAAACAAATTAGCATAGTAAATAATTGGTCTTCAAGTAGCAAAGTTACAAAATAAACAAATACAAAGAGAAACCCACGTTATCGCCCCTAGTTCTGAGATATGTCTCCCTCTGCGGTCTACGCTAGAAGCCCAGCCGGCTCTCGCCTTCACCCCAGTCTCGTGCCTTCTGGAGCATTATTTTTCAATCCGCGTGTTTCCCAGCTGGCTCTGCAGCCATCCGTTAAATATGTATTTAAAACATGAAGAACTGAAGCGTGGTGTTATGTCGTCCAACGGTTACAAGGATGACCCATAACCGTTCAATTAGTAGAATCTGTCACTCGGACGACGCAGGGAGCGGGGGGTGGGGATCAGAAAGGGCTCGGGCATTTGGAGATGCCTCCTTCGGGCCTACCCCGCCAACAGCAGCGAGGACATGTGTGGAGGTGCGCGCTGTGGGGCCACCAGTCGGGGCGTGGAGTTGTGCGCCTGCCAGTGTAGCTAATAAACACCAGCAGGCGCAACGTGCGCGCGCCTTGGTTGCAGCCGCTGAGGTTAGTCCAGCCGCCGGCACGTGTCCCGGAACCCGGTTTCTTTTTTAGTTGCTGCCCACTGGTGTCTGTCCTGCGACCGACTTGCGGCGGTGAGAGCAAGCGGTCTGAGGTTCTTTGCATGCTCGGTCCAGTGGCTGGAGTTGGGAGTCAGGGGTGAAAGTCGAGGGGCCCGTCTTGGCACGGCACGAGTCTAGAGCCGGGAAGGCAAAGTCCGAAGCTCTGTGCTGCTGCTGGCCCCTTCTTCACCCGGCAGCCTCCCCTCAACATCCTCCCTTCGCCAGAGTAGCTTGGGAGGTCGGGGAGGTCTGTGTCGCCCCTGGGCTCCCTTAGCCCTGGTGCCAATCGGATGCTGAGTACCTCTTGCTGTGTCTCCTATGCCTCCCCACCGCGTTCCAGGAATAACTAGAAATTAGATCCCGGTGCCCAAGCTTGCCCTAGTGCGTCCTGGAGGCGTCCCCGGCACTTGTCCGGGTCCTGCGCCCGGCGCCCGGGGTGGACGACCTGGGCGGGTCCCAGGCACTGCGGTTCCCACCAGCGAGCGCAGCTGGGGCCCCTTCCTGGGGAATGGAGTGCTCACTTGCCGAGGCTAATGGGCCCCGGCTCCGGGAGTTCCTGGTTGGCCCCCGCGTCCTGGTGCTGTTGGCCGCCTCCGTGTTTTTCCCTCTTCTTTGTGTTTCTCTCCCACAAAAGACCGGGTGCGTGTCGGGGCCGGCCTTTGTTGGACCGCCGGGCGGCCCGGGAGAAGCCCGTGCCAAACCGGCGGGCTCTCGCGGGGCTCCAGGGCGCAGACCTCCCACTGCTTCCCGGGTCCCTCCCGGGCCTTCTTTCTGATTCTCTCCCTTCCCTTCTTCGAGTTCCTGATCACATTCAGGCTGCGTCTCGGCCTGGCTGCCAAACAGAACGACGTTCTTGCGCAGAGCTGACCAGGGGTGGCGGCGGGAGGCAAGGCTCCCGGCACCGGAAAGCAAAGCAAAGGGCATTGCAGCCGTGCTCCTGGTCGTGAGTGACAGCTTTGGCTACCAAACGTGTGCTACATGACCCCTCAGAAGTCAGAACTCTGCAAACAAATGGCGTGTCTTTCTCACAAAACACCTCCAGGAGTCGTCCAGCGTCAGGACGGCTGGTGAGAACCGCGGCTCCCGGGACTGGTCCAGGACAGTTCACGCCGGGTGCGGAGGACGGGCCCTGGCACTTGGCAGGTGCTTGGTAAATACTTCCCAATGCACACACGTGCAGATGTGCATGCGGACTGATGTGAAACATGGTCCGTAAAAATACATGTAAATGTGGGCAAAGGTGTGTTATGTGTTTATTCTCTGTATATAATAAACTGTGAGGTCTGTAATCTAGATGTGTATATGGGCACCTTTACAATGATTGGGGTGTTGACTTCCATCTAATGACAACTGTGGCCACTTGAAGACAACCTAAATTGTGCCAGGAGTTTCAGGTGTCTTGACAGACATAATTTAATTTAGTCTCTCACTGGCCATAGGAGGAAGGTATGACTCCCATTTTACAGACGGGGAAACTGACTCTCAGAGAGCTGTGAGCATTTGCCCAAGATCCTGCCAGCAGAGGGCCTGGAGGTGCGGGGAGGTAGGGAGTGTGGGCTCAGAGACTTAGAGATCTCCAGTTGTCCTTTCTCCACCTCAGGTACTTTTCTGTAAAATGGGTTTCTAGAATCTACCTGCAGCTTCCAAGGTGTCTGCTGGATTTGGAGGGTGTGTAAGAATCAAATGACGCCCTCCTCTTGCAATTTTTGTCTTCTGCTAACAATCTGAGTGACTGTGAGGCCGTGTGAATCCAGGATCCCCTTAGCTGGCCTGGCTTAAGCTCAGGCACCAGCAGAGGCTGGGCTCTAGGAGCATTCCAGAGGAAGGCCTGGAGCTTGCAGGAAGGGGTGCTGCCCCAGGGAAACAAAAGGACAACAGACAAAAATGCAACCTAACAAAGCCCAAACCAGCAACTGCCCCTCCCAGTCGACCCTTCTGTCAAGATCCTGCTCCCATCCTGGAAAGCTGGCCTGACAGCCACCTGGCTATCCTTGAAGTGCCCTTGAAGTTAAGCTGCCCCCCACCTTTGCAGTGGGACGATATTGGGATAGGACTGAGGGGGACACAATGAACTTTCATTGAGCTCAGCTTGCAAACAGCTATCTCAGCCAATCTTCACAGCAGCCCCTTTGGGGCTAGGACGAAGGCACGTTGTTCCCATTTTACAGCTGAAGATACTGAAAATTGAGGTCAAGGCAGGGATGGGCTTCAGTATCCAGCCCACTGGATCACAATTGCCTGAGGCTTCTAGGGCTTCATCCTACACCTTCTTTCCCCGCACCCCCACCCCAGGAGATGCTAGACACACAGTGGCATTGACAGAGCGGTCCACCCCACTGGAAGCCACCCCCTTCGACAAGTTGTGATTAATCCTGAGAGCGGAGGATCAGGGTAAACAGGTCAGGGGTGTCTCTGGCTGTCTGGCTGGCAAGACCGTTCGGTTATAATGTGAACTGGGAAACCCCGACTGGGCTGGGGGTTACCGTTTGGGGCCCGGTGTTTCCCTGGGCCTGGAGTAGTTGCACACGTGGAGGGCATGGAACCCCTCGCCGCAGGGTATGGAGTAGGATTTCCCATCACCTCCCAGGGAGCACTGGGCGGACCACCTGGTTTACTATATGGGGGGTGGGGGTGGGGGTGGGGGAATGGTGTTTTCTTTAGAGATTTGGCCACTGTGCACATAATAAGGAGCAATATGTCTCCCCGTCGCCTGTCAGGATCAAGTCCAACCCTCTAACCCGGCCTACGGGGTCCCAACCTGGCCCCCGCGGGCTTTTCCTCTACTCCTCCCACACTGGGTAGGACAGGGCTTTCCCCACCTTTCCCCACCCTCCTCCCCCCACCCCCAGCTCCCCCATCCCACACGCCCTTCCTCCCGTCCATCTGAGCATCTTGTCCAAGCCGTTCAAGAGTTGGCCTGGGAAGGCCCCTCCACCCCTCCTTGAGCCCCTGTAGCACCCAGAGCTCCCCCACGCAGGTCTGGTTCTCGTCATTGTAAGGGTCTGGCTTCCTCCACAGCCAGGGAGCCTCTTCCTCCACCGCCAGGGTCTTCACAGTGCCTGGACCTGCTTTGCATCCCTGGGGCCCAGAACAGGGACAGGACCAGAAGGGCTGCACACGTTGAAGAGCTGGTGGTAAGACTGTTGCCTAAAGAGTTTTACCGGAGTTTCCACACAGCGCAAAAGACAGTCACGGTGGCTTCAGTGCTACAATTTCCCCCCTAGTTAATCCAGTTTCAAAAATGCCTGAAGAGGCCCTGGGCTGCTCACTGCCTGCCTTATGAGGCCGAGGTGACAACCCGTTCCCTCCTCCCTGCTAGCCATCAGTAATGACGCCAGGTTCCCCCCTAGACGCCCCCTCTCCAATATCTACCGCACTTCAGGTTGCCCCGGGACTGACGGACGCCAGAGAGCGGCTCCCGGGCTCCTTGGGGGCCTGCAGGGACCCGCCTGCCCTCCCGCCTGAGCCGGGGGTCCGCGGAGCCGGAGATGGGCCGGCCACTGTACCCGGGCTTCGGGCCTCCCCAGGCCATCGCGGGACTGCGGGACGGGGCGCGGTGATCCACGGCGCGGCGGCGCGCCTGGATAGGGCCCTCGGCCGCCTGGCGTCCTAGCCCGGGGCTGCGGGAACGTGCAGCTGATAAGGATTCTGCAGCTGAGCGGAGGACTCCCGAGCGGTGTCTCCCCGGCCCCGTGGAGCTGCGCAGCGCGCGCCCGGGAAAGCTTCCGCCACGTGGGCCCCGGGCTGCAGGCCAGCGCCGCAAACTCCCAGGTGTCAGGGGCCAGTGGCCCGCAGTTTGTGCCGGATGGGTTCAGCCCGCAACGCCGCTGCAGAGCTCGGGTGCCCTGCAAGGCGCTCCCGTATTCGGTTTTGAGTTTGGACAAGGGGGCGGGAAAGACAGGAGAGAAGGCTGGGCGTGCTCCCCTGCTCCCCCTTCCTCCAATATTCCCCTCCAATACATACATCTAAATTCTATCTTTGATTTTCCTTCCTTACACCCGGCTCTCGAGAACCAGGAACCTCAGGAAGGCTCCCCGCACCCGCCCGCCTCTTTCCAGTGAGGTCCTGGGACGTGGGTGTTCGTTGGAAATAAAAGATCTCGATCCCACCCAGATCTACTGAAACAGAATCCACATAAGCAAAGGTCCCCAGGTGGTGCACCGGCACAGTGGCGTCTTCTGGGGCTCATGCTAGGCTTTGCTCCTCTCTCCAAGGTCCTGGGGTCTTCCAGTCCCAGACACAGACCCCAGTCTGAAGCTCACAAGGGTATCTCCTGGAGATTCAGCAACCTCACCCAAATCATATGAATAGTCGTGCCTTCAAACCCCTTGACCACCTGTTAAATAACATTCAATAAGCATGCTGTTAAAAAGATGCATGTGCATTATAAACAAAGAAACAAAAACAAACCAAAACTTTGAAATGATACAGAAAGCAAACGTCACCATTACCATTTCAACACCTCTGCCCCTCCCAGCAAACCGCTGTCAAGATTTTGATGAATGCCCTTCCAGCCTGGTTGTATACAAACTTTGTAACCTGCTTTATTTCATTTCTCAGCACCTCTTAGATGTCTTCCCATATAAAAACAAGATCCTCCCAATCCCCTTTAACAGTGTAGGGCTGCACCATTCAATCCCTTTTGGACCTTCCTCTCCCTTGCCCCTTCCTCTCCCTTGCCCAGAGCTTGTTCAGCCCTGAAAAACTGGCCAGAGCTGGAACCCCTGAAATCTGTTTCCACTGTGTGGATGGTTGTGCTGGGAAGACCCTGGGGTCAGGGTCCCCTCCTGACAAGACACAGAAGGCGTGCTCTCCTCCCGGGTCCTTTGGAGCTCTGCGCCCAGAGCTCGCTCTCCTTTGCAGACTCTTTTCCTGCAGATACAGGGGGAAGAGCTGGTTCCCACTTTGCCCAAAGAAGAGGCAGGTGTGTGTGGAAAGCTGAGCCCACTGGTCTTTAGGTGACTTCGTTGGCTCCAGGAAGAATGACTTTATAGGTGGGAGCAAGACATTCCTTGACTGCAGTTGTGACCAGGCAGAACTTGGGTTCTGTGACTTTGCAAAATGTGGGCGTTTTAGACCAACAACAACAACAACCAAAGATCATCTGCTTCTAGGTTGAATCAAAGGCATTTGTCTAAGCAAAGAGGCCATTCTGTTTAGGCGGCATTTACAGTTTGCGCTAAGAAAGAAATGAAAAAGAAAGGGGGGTTGAGGGATGGAGGGAGAGTGGAAGGAAGGAAGTAAGGAAGGAAGGGAGGAAGGAAAGAAGGAGGGGATGGAAGGACTTCGTATAAACTGAAATTCCCTCCTCTTTAAAACATGTTTTGAATAGGTGCTGTGTAGCACATACCTGAATTAAAACTCCAATAGTATAGAGGGTATTTGATTAAAAGTAAGTCTCCCTGGTACAACTGATCTCCTTCCCCCAGACCCCCAGAGGCAACTACTGTTACAGTTTCTTGTGTATTCCATAAATATTCTTCGCAAGTACAAAGTATATTTAAAGATCTTTCTCTTCTTTTTTTTTTTCACACAAATGGTAGCATACTCTGTCCACTGTTGTTTCTGTACCTTGCTCTCGCCACTGAATAGAGAATGCTCTCTTTCTAAACCTACAAACACACACAGACATACCTGCAGCCCATATTTAGAATACATTTTTTCCTCAGGGCAGGGTGCGGTGGCTAACACCTGTAATCCCAGCACTTTGGGAGGCCGTGGCAGGCGAATCACCTGATGTCAGTAGTTCGAGACCAGCCTGGCCAACATGGTGAAACCTTGTCTCTACTAAAAATACAAAAATTAGCCGGTCGTGGTGGTGGGAGCTACTCAGGAGGCTGAAGCAGGAGAATTGCTTGAACCCGAGAGGCGGAGGTTGCAGTGAGCCGAGGTCATGCCACTTCACTCTAGCCTGGGTGACAGAGTGAGACTATCTCCAAAAAAAACAATTGTTTCTCAAGCATCCTCACCAGATTGGTCACAGGTACAGGAAAAATTATTTGCCCAGTCAAAATGAGGACCCCCTCGCACCACCCCTCAACCTCAAAAAAAGCTACCTGGCTTTTTATGGTGACTTTTTTTTTCTTGCCTCAGTCACAGAGAAGCTAGGACAGTCTGTGCCCCAGATGATGGGAGACCAAGGTGCTTCCTGCAATGAATAAACTTCTCTAAGCTGGCCCCAGAATCTGGTACTTTTAGGCACTGCCTGAAATGTACAGATGGGTCCACTTTTTCCTACTGTAATTGCAAAAACAGTAGTATTTCTTCTGTCCTATTTGTAGGGCAATCAATCAGAGGGATCTAGACAGACATATTTTAAAGAATATCTATAAGACCACTAGATGAAGCTAATGAGCTATTATTTTATGTTTATTTTTGAATATGTGATATATTTACATAGTTCAAAATTCAAAAACATATAATGCAAAGTTTGTTTACTACACTTGTTCCCCCAGTCACCCAGTTCTCTTGCTCAGTTACTCTTTTGTCTATCCTTCCAGAGGTATTCTATGCAAATAGAAGCAAATGTAAACATATACACTCTGTCCCCCTTTTTATACAAATGGTAACATACTATGCACACTGTTCTCTATCTTGCTTTTATCCAGTTAGTGTCTTGGCGATGGCTTTGTAGTTGCCTGTTAAAAGCTTCTTCCTTAAAAATATTTCCATCCTTTTGTAATATGGGCATGCTATAATGTCTTTCGACGGGCCACTTGCTGTCAATAATAAACATGTTTAACAAAGCAGAAGGGTTTGTTCGCTCATCTAAGAGACCAGAGCATTTGTTCCCAGCAGGTCTGGCACCCATAGTGTCAGCGACCCAGGCTCCTTCTCTCTTCATTCTTGGCATCCTTCGGGAGAGAGAGAGAGCATGTCCCTCTCATTCCATTCTCATCTCCCAGCTAGCTGGAATCCCAACACGTTATAGGTTTATTATTGACAGCTAGTGGTCTGTCAGAAGACATTTAGAATGTTTCCAGCTTTTTAGTATTACAAACAATGGTCCCATGAAATACCTGGCAAATTTTCATTTGCACATGTGTAAATATGTAGTATATCATAAGGATAAATCCCTGAAATTAGCATTACTGGGCCACATAATCTGTGCATTGTAATTTTGGTAGATGTTACCAAATTGTCACTTAACCGTTGTTGTCCCCATTTATGTTGCAATGTATAAGAGAGACTGTCTGACTGATGGCTAATTTAAATGCTCAACTTTTATTTTCCTGAGTCCGGGGAAAAGATGATTTCTAATTTGGATGTCAGAATGGATGACGAGACTGACCACTGTGGCGCTACAGGGGAGAATAATAAAGTGTCACTTCCCTTCTCAAAACATCAATGCTACAAATTACAAATGATTTCAACATCTGGGACCATTTCCAATCCTTCCAAAGATTTACCAGCGACTTTTCCAAGGAGTTGGGTAAAGCAGTCCAGGTGCGTCAATGCATTATATCTGCTGAGGAATATTCATGTTTTAAGTAAATAATTCAATCAATGTTTATTGAGCTCCTTTCCTGTGCCATGAACTGCCATAGGTGCTGAGGTCCTGCAGCATCTCTGCTCTCAAACTTTACGCACAAGGTAATTGTGATCATAATTATTACAATTTCTTTGATTCCCTCCACAGCCCTGAGAGGTGGTTAGAGTGCATATGATTAACACAAGAGTTTCCTGGTCATATGGCGGCGTGGCAAACATCGCTGATGTTTCCTCCAAATCTGTTCCACTTTCTGTGTGGAAATAGGCTTTTTGGTTTGGCATGTGGCCACCTGGAATAAAAACTACATATCCCAGCCTCCTCACATTTCCCAGCCTCTTTTGTGATCAAGTTCTGGCCAGTAGGAAGTAAACAGAAGTGGCATGGGCAACTTCCAGGGGTATCCTTCCAGAGAGTGCATGTTCTTCTCATTCCATTCTCATCTCCCAGCTAGGCGGAACCCCAGCCTCCGTGATGGTGGAGGCCGGAGCCACTGAGGATAAGTTGGCTGTGGGTCACATATAAAAGAGCATGAAAAGAGAAGGAACCTGGGTCGCTGATACTATGGGTGCCAGACCTGCTGGGGACCAATGCTTTGGTCTCTTAGATGAGAGAACAAACCCTTCTGCTTTGTTAAAGCCATCATGTTGGTTTTTATAATGCACTGAAACCAAATACTAACCAAAGGTAGCAGACTTTTGAACTCTGAGTGGGGACTTTTGGATGTCTGGAGGGGTAACTCTCTGCTGCAGATGTCTTTGTTATATCAACTGAGTTTGAATCCTGAATGCTACTCTGGGCAGAATCATAACAAAACTCCAGGTTCACACAATATTGCGATACTAGGAGGCTGTCCCTCACTTTACAGGATGCTGTTAGGGAAGGGTGAGTGAGCGTGTTCTGGTCACTCGTGATGCCAGGCAGGAAGTGGGGGTTGTGATCAGGATTCACCCTAGGCCAACTTACGTAGCAGGTATTGTAGGTCCTGGTTGCCTCTTCACTATTTTCATTTTATGCTTTTGAGCATAACAAAGACATCTGTCCAGACACATCCGCTCCAGTCCCTTTTAACCCTTTCTGTGCATGCCTTTAGGCTTTGGTGTGCTTTCTCTCTCAGTGGCCAACATTTTCAGCTCATCTTCACAGGGCTGTGCGTGGACTCCTGGGGATTCTTTGCTGACTATGGAGAGAGCTGAATGCAATGATGGTGCAAGGTTTTGCAGCTCTGGGCCAAGGCATAATTTTTACTCTAGAGATCCCTCGTGGGTTCAGGCAGAAGCCCAGTCTCTTTAGCAGGACTTTTGCCTGAGATTTCAGTCTTTCTTGGCTTCCTCTCTGGCTTAGTTTCCCCCCACACCTGCCAACTCCCTTAGCAGCCTCCACTGGAAGTATTTTTATTGATAGATCACTTAACCACAAACCCTCATGTCAGCATAACAGCTGTGCCAACATTTCTCTGTCATGGAACAGCCTGTATGGAGCATCCCTCAGCTGAGACAGTGGCTCCACAGTGTCGTTTTATCTCATTGCATTGGCATCCATCCTGTGTTGCCTTTCCTCTCTTGTGCTGATGGCTGCTGTGACTCCCACCATCATGTATGCATTCCAGTCAACAGTGGGAAGAGGGGGAAGTAGAGGGCACATCACCTTCTCTTAAGGTAGGGCCCAGAGGCTGCGTGTATCACTTCTGCTCACATCCCATTGGCCAGCACTTAGTCACATGGCAACACCTAAAGCCAAGTAAGGTTGGGAAGTGTAGTCTTTAGATGCATGGCCAGGTGCCACCAATTGCAGCCCATTAGGAAATAGAATGGTAAAAATAGAGGAGAATGAATATTGGGGTAAAAACCCAGCAATCTCTGTCACACCTAGGAACCACTAACTTAAACGCTAGGAACTACATTTTCCTACTGCTATTGATTCACTTTGGAAGTATACCTTTAGCTGCTCTGACCAAGTATACCTTTAGCTGTGAATGCCCTGAAGCAGTGGGGGATGTTTCTGGAAAAGATCTGGGAGGTCATCATCACCTCCAGCATAGTTATTGGGTCTTGGGCCTAGGGCTGGCAGCTGAGGTTAACATGTCTCAGCAAGGGACAGCACAGGCAGAGCTCCTAGCAGACAGCTGATGTGCAGTGGGTGGCATGGGTTGGCAGGTAGCATAACGTAAAGGGGTCAGTTCAGCAAGAGGATATAACAATTATAAATATATATGCACCCAACACTGGAGCAACCAGGGATATAAAGTAAATATTATTAGAGATAGAGAGAGATAGACCCCAGTACAATAATTGCTGGAGACTTTAACACCCTACTTTCAGCACTGGACAGATCTTCTCCTAGGGGCTGACATGGCCCATAAACTGCCCTAGGCCCCTTATACTGACACTGATTCAGGCAGGACCTGCCACCTGAGTCTCCTTTTGGCGGGGTGGCGGGCGGGGGGGGGGGGTGGGGTGGGGTCGGTGCAGATCCCTTGGAGGTCCAGGGCATGGATTTGAGCAGGAGTCAGCAGGTCTTCTGATAGTGTGGAGCTTCCTTGCAGGACTGTTTTCCAAGGATTAAGAGGCTTGCCCCTTGTCCTGGGTTGAATGGTGCACCCCCCTAAAAAAATATGTGCAGATCCCCAGAACTTGTGAATGTGCCCTTGTTTGGACAACGGGTCTTTGCAGATGTCATTAAGGATCTTGAGATGAGATCATCCTGGATTACCAGGCAGGCCCTAAATCCAATGACAAGTGTCTTTATAAGAGAAAGTCGGAGGGAGATTTGAGACAGACAGAAGAGGAGGAAATGCAGCCAGGAGGAGAAGGCCAGATGGGGGCAGAGATGGAGGTGATGCAGCAGCAGGCCGAGGAATGCCTGAGGCCACCAGAGTCTGGAAGAAGCGAGGAAGCATTCTCCATTAAAGCCTTCAGAGGAAATGCGCTCCAGCCAACATCTTGCTTTTGAACTTCTGGCCTCCAGAGCTATGAGAGAATAAATATCCATTGTTTTAAATTATGAAGTTGGTAGCAGTTTGTTATGGCAATGCTAGGAAGCGCCTCCAGAGTAAAGACTCAGCCGCCAGTTGGAGGCGAGACAGCGCAGCAGGCTCAGTGATGATGGAGAGGCGAGTGCCTTCAGCCTCACCTCTCTGGCAGGTTCACTCTCCTCCGCCTCCACCCCACGCTGTGCTCCTGGATTCCTCCAGCTGGGTTCAGTCAACCTGGTGCAGGGAGGAGACTGAGGCATTTGTCTCCTTGGCTTCCTCCCCGTGATGTCTACTGCAGCTTAGCTATGCCCCCAGTACTAGGTCATGGTTACTTCCAAGGCAGCCTTTTCTGCACAACTCTTTCCTCTGGGTTCTGGAAAATTCTCCCTCCCATTGTTCTTTGGGGACAGCTCTGGCTCTGCTAGCTCCTGACCCCTGTACTATCTCTTGTGGCTTCTCTACATGCTGGCTCCATTGTGGTAATGAGTCCCTTTGTAAATCAGCCCCTTTCCAAGTATCCTAACTTGGGTATGCTATTTCCTGCTGGGACCCTGACTGAGACAGTGCAGCTGGGGCTCCATCTCCCTGGTTTTACGGAGGGTGGGAGTCAGGGTAGAAGTGTAGAACTTTAGATGGTAGGTGTAAGTTTCCTGAGGGCCAGAACTCTCCAAGGGAGTGATCCACATATTCTGAACGGTGAGATGAGAGAGTGCTTTAGGGTCTCTATGTCAGGGACCAGGATCCAGCCTTCATTCTCTGAAGGGCCATGCATGCTGCCTCTGTTGAAATCTAGTATGGTGCTTTGGCACCATTGATGTCTGTTGATGTCCAGAGACTCATCCAGAGTGAGGTATAACTTGCCTGGCAAAGCCTCCTGGAGGGCTGAAATATGGGTGGACACAGAGAGGGCTCCATGGCCCCATTACCTCCACAGAACGGGGAGTGGACAAAAGTGTTCCAAGTTGCAGAATTAGGATAAAATTCCATGAAACTCACAATGTGCATTGAAGAACATACATCCATGTTTCAATTTCAAAATAGTTCTCACTCTTCCCTGATGTCTTAGTTTGTGTTGCTATAGAGAAACACCTGAGGCTGGGTCATTTATGAAGGAAAGAGGTTTATTTGGCTCATGGTTCTGCAGGCTGTACAAGAAGTGTGGTGCCAGCATCTGCTTCTGGTGAGGGCCTCAGGAAGCTTCCAATCACGGCAAAAGGTGAAGGATAGCAGGCATCACACAGCCAGAGAGGAAGGAAGAAGAGAGAGGAGGAGAGAGGTCCAAGCTCTTTTCTAACAATCGGTTATCATAGGAACCAATAGAATGAGAACTCATTCATTACCAAGAAGATGGTACCAAGACATTCAATGAGGGATCTACCCCCATGACCCATGATCTG
The DNA here is from genome assembly GCF_028878055.3 of Symphalangus syndactylus. NCBI lineage: Eukaryota > Metazoa > Chordata > Mammalia > Primates > Hylobatidae > Symphalangus > Symphalangus syndactylus. Next base: position 97,211,113 of record NC_072427.2, read on the forward strand.
AACACCTCCCACCAGGCTCCACCTCCAATATTGAGGATCAAATTGCAACATGAGGTTTAGTGGGAGCAAATATCCAAACCATATCACCTGACAAACTACAAACAATGACTCACGGCCCCATTCAGATGCCCTTTGCTCATCAGTGTTTCTGTTGTCTGGAATGTGATGCCAAAGAAGTTGGCCCCAACTCCAGACTCAGATGACTGTCCAGCTGACTCACCAGCCTGAGAAAAGGAAACAGAAGAGAACCCAGATTTGAGGCCAGGGGGTGGAACATGGAGAAACACGACAAAGGAGAAGCTTAAAGCAGAACAGACAGTGGCCAGGGAGGTGTCTCTGAACTGGAAGGAGAACACCACCATTTTCTTCAAAATATTTCACTGATGAGTATTTTTCTGGTAATAGAAGTCATACATGGTCCTTGGTAGGAAATATGGAAAATACAGGATCTGATCACTGTAGAAAGCTTAGTAAATACAAGGTTTCATGGTAGTCAAGGTGAGAGATGACAAGGACCCTGTTATGGATTGAGCTGTGTTTCTCTAACCCAAATTGGTATGTTTAAGTCCTAATCCCTAGTACCTAAGAATGTGACTGTATTTGGACATAAGGTCTTTAAATATGTAATTAAATTAAAATGAGGTCATTGGGGTGGGCCCTTAATTTAATATGACTAGTGTCCTTATAAGAGGAAGAGATTAGGACACAGACACACACAGAGGGGAGACCATGTGAAGACACATGGAGAAGACGGTCATCCACAAGCCAAGGAGAGAGGCCTCAGAAGAAACCAACCCTGCTGACACCTTCATCTCAGACTTCTAGCCTCCGGAATTGTGAGACAATACATTTCTGCTGTTTAAGCCACCCGGTCTGTGCTACTTTGTCATGGCAGCCCTAGCAGACGAATGCAGACCCCAACCTTGGGCAGTGGCAGACACATGGAGAAGAGGGAAGGGATGGAAGACACTTTTAGGAGGTGAAATCGGCAAACTTTGATGAATGGCTCCGTATGGACAAGTGAGGGTGCAGAGTAGTGGAGGACTTTGTTAGTTTTCCAAGCCTGAGTGGCTGGACGGATGAGGGTGCCCCATCTCATCAACTGTGATGGGGAATCCACGAGGAAGAGTTGCTGTTTGGACGAGTTGAAGGGGAGACGCAGGAGGGGCACCCAGTGGGGATGCCTGTTCTCTGGTTGATCTAGTCCAGGGCTTCAAGCCAAGGGCTAGAGAGAGGCACAAGGGCACATCAGTGCAAGCGGAAAGCATACTGCGAGTAGAGGAGAGTGGCGGAGGACAGACCCCCGGGGAGGTGCACATTTATTTTCTTGGAGGAAGGAACCATCATGTATTGTGCTGATGATCGCATCGCAGCTGTTCACATTTATTAGGTTGATTCCGAAATATTGTCTGCCTCGCCTAATTTCTCTTTCAACCCATTGTTTAAAAATTCCCAAGATAGGCACAGACAGACTACTCCCCAAATGCTAAATTGGTCAAATTAGGGGGAAGGCTGTCTCTTTAACCTACCCCTGTGATTATTTGGTACACATGGTACTTAGCATGCTGGCTTCCAGGAGCCACCATATGGGCAGGTAAGTGCAGAGCTGGATGGTCAAACAATGGGCTGTTTTGCTTTTAGCAATACGCGTTCTTACTTTTGTGTATCCCCCAGCCTCCTTTCTTTAAAAATATTTTAATTGGAAAAATGCACATCAATGTGTGTTAGAAATGTGTGGGACTGGAAACAATAGTCTCTCCTAATGATGTGAATAATGTGGTTTTTGTTATCATATTAATGCCAGCATATCTTGAAGGATTACTATGTATCAGGCACTATGCTGTATCGTTTCTCTTAGGATATATAGTTTTCCAGGAAGACATACGATCCTTAAACTCTGGAGAATACAAAATTGAAAATTAGCTTTCTGTTTAAGAGTGCAGGCTCTGGATTGAGGTTGCCTGAGTTAGAATTCTGATTTCCTCACTTATTAAACTAATGCCATTCTGAGTGAGCTACTTAACGTCTATGTCTCGGTTTCCTCATCTGTAACGGCGTCTTCCTCACAATTTATTATGAGTGTCAAATTTGATAATATGGGGAAAGCATATAGAACAGTGCCTGAGACAAAGTAAAAGCTCAACGAATTTCGCTCTAAGGGTTCCCTATATATGGATATTTCAGGGGTTTTTTTTTACATGCCTCAAGATTGTTTTTGGAAAATAAAAAAATTAATAAACAAGAGCTAACCTGGCTATCTTTAGGCCTCAGTTGTATTAAACTACTAGGCTTAGTATTTCTCTAATACTCTATAAACTCTCCCATGCTTGTTTCACGTACATTTCCTCAGTCCATCTCTCCGCATTGAGGCTAGATCAGCTACCTGCCTGCTTCTGTTTAAAGAAATTATTTCCTTCTTTGAAAAAAGAACATGCCTATGCTGTCTCCTTACTACAAAATGTTTGGGATTCCAGCAGTTTCTTTAAGTTACTTCCCAAATGAAATTGTCACCATTATCCTACTTTAAAATTCCAGTATTCAGTTCCACATTTTAAAAAGTTCTTTAAAATCTCATACCAAGTGGAAGATGCCAGTCAGTCTCCTGCCTGACATTTTATTAAGAATTAAAAATAATGAAGCCAGCAGAGATACAGAGAGAGACTAATTTAGAAACCTGGCATGATTGCTTTTAATTTGTTGACAATGTGGTGTTTGTGGGGGGAGGGAGGTGGTGGGGGAAGGACAGGGTACCGCATGGCCAGGCTCAACCAGGCCTTGCATTAATGGGGTAACAGCTGAACTAAGTGTTCAGAGTGAACACATCAAAGATTGTAGTCTTTGAGATACTATTTTTTCTATTCTGGGATGTCAAAGGTGGCTGCAAATATATCCAGCGCTTTCTGGGTGGCATTGTTTAGGATGCTGGCCCAGCAGATGGCCCCAAATGCACCTCAGCCTGGTAAAGCAGAGACCACATGGGATGACATAGTCTTCTCATTAGCAAACAGAAAATAAAAAAAGCCAAGGATGAGAAAGGAGGGAGATAAAAAGAATACACAAAGACATTTACATATTTACATTGTCTCCTCCACATTTCAAATTCTCCTTTAGCTGAAGTGTCAATGGGCTTGCTTTTCTCCTTCTGTTTGTATGTTTACTTGTGCTAAATAGATTATGGTAATCAGGCACATAAATGCATGCAACTGTTATTATGGCATTTTAATCACAGAGTTTTTCACTGGAAGCCTTCATTAGAATTCTCATAATCTTACTTGTTAGTGTAACAAACAGTAATAAATGCCAAGGAGCTTGGATTAAGGCAGAGACATTCAGACTTTAAAAGAGGAATATGGAAATGTTGTCAAATCTCTGCATTACTTATTGAAATGTCACATAAACAGTTCGGGATTCTAAATATCTTACTCATTATAAGGATAGGGAACCAGGCAACCTGAAAATAGTAATTATGTCTTTCTTCTGAGCACCAACATATGCCGTCCATACATTCCAACTAACTCTTCTGAAATAACTGGATGGTCCAATATACAGCCTGGGCCATGATGTATGATTATGATAAATTGGAGAAATTATCTGATTTCATTTATTTTAGGCTTGGTGGTAAGTATGTGTGAACACAAACACATATAGAAATTTACTATCTTTCAATTTTGCACAATTATTTGGCAAGTTGCTAGAAAAAAACAGCAGTTCTTTTTTTGTTTTCTAGGAAGCAATATCATAGCCACGTGCTTGAGAATAAGCCACTCTTTCTGAAAGTAGTATGGTCTTGCAAACAGGTCTAAGCATTGGGACATAGTAGATGACTATCGTGATCTTGCACAAGCCCACAACCTAGATGTGACCATCTAAGTTCCGGGGGAAACTCTCTCACCGTAGTTATGTGTTGCTGTGGGATAAACTACCACAAGACTTAGTGGCCTAAAACAAAAACAATGACTTCTCATGATTCTAGTAAAGCAGCCATGTAGAGATGACCCAACTAGAGAGACTGAGGCCCGAGCCAAACAGCCTCCACGGAGTGTCCAGTTTGCATCTTTCAGCTGTCCCAGCATCTCAGTCTGCCCTAAGTTAAGCAGAACCTCTTGGTAAAGCCTCAAGTTAATCGCTGTTCTGGGGGCTGCACTCTTCCCCATTTATCACTCTTTTGAAGGAAGCTTTCCTTTACCCTCCAGCAACAAAAGTGCCACCCACTTCTCAGAGGTCCCTAGGACCACTTGGTGCTGGAGGAGGCTAGCTCTGCCTTGGAGAACCAATGGAGGGTATCTTTTCCCAACTCCACATTCAGCAACTTGAAATTGGCCAGGATAGGGGCATCTCCACCATGGAAACTGGCAGGATGTTTGGCCAGTTGTCGAACATTTCCCAGCACACCATTGCCCTGACTCCTGAAATGTGCCTGGGCAACCTCACTGCACGCTCCTACTAGAGCCTCGGACACAGTGGTTCTCAAACTCAGATGTATAGAACCCACCCAAGGGATTTGCACACTTTGCAAATACTCACCCTCCTTGCCTCTCATCTTCCAGTCATAACCGGGACATGGTAGGAACTCAAGAAATGCTTCTTGAGTGAACATGACTTTAAGGTGGGTAGTAGTATCATCTGCATTTTACAGATGAGGAAACCAAGGCACAAAATTGTTAAAAAAAAAAAAAAAAAAAAAAAGTTGCCCAAGGTAGCATAGCTAGTAGGTACAGGAGTCAAGTGCAGGTCTGTCTGGCTCAGACAAATGCACATAGTGGACTGAAAGATCCCGGGCGATGGCCCTGCAGAGTCCCAGTGCCTGGTCCCACCTAACAGTGATGGTAGGTCCTACCTACCATCGCAGCTGGCTTATCATCAGCAATCATTTTGGCCCAGCCATGATGGTGCCCTTAGTGAGCTCAGGGCAGTGGACTTACACATTGTGAACTGACTACAGGATGATGCCTTAACTATGCAGCAAACACGACTATGAGACAGTATCACATGAAATTTTGGAGCATGGGTTTGGGGTCTAAAAGCCCTGGGTTTGCATACCACCTAGGCACCTCAATTTCCTCATAAGCAAAAGAAGACTTATCCCTTAGGGTAGTCCATTTGTTGACTTAAAAATATTTGTGTAGCACCTACTTAGCCATGTACTGAGCTAGCTGCTGGGGCAGGCAAAACAGGCTTCATGGCCCCTGTCTTTCTGGAGGTTAAAGAAATTCTGAATAATACGAAACATGATGCATTTTCAAACTCAACCCCTGGCATGTACAAAGTGCTTGCCTTAATCAGAATTCCTAGTAAATAACCATAAGTTCTGTGGATGCAGAGGCTGCACCCATCGTGATAATTGCCGTATTTCTAGTTCTTGGCACATAATTAGTGCCCAGTAAAATTTTCTTGTATAAATTAAAAAGAATTTCTTCTCTTGTAAATGACAGATGCCCAACTGAAACAGCTTAAGGAAAAGGAGGGGTTTGTGGGCGAATTTGGCTTGGCTAGCCCCGGATGCCCACTAGCTGTTGCTGGGAGTCTGACTCTGACTTGTCTCTGCTTTCCTCGATGCTGCTTGTCTTCTGCCAGCAGCTCAAGGCTCCCACACCACCAGCCCAGGCCTCTCAGCAGAAAGAGAATTTTCCCTTCCAAAGAGTGCCAGGGTTGACTCCTCCTGGCCCAGGGGAGGACACGTGTTTGTTCCAGACCAGTCACGAGGACCTGGTTGGCCAGGCCCAGACCGCACATCAACCCCTGGGATGGGTGGATAGAAGTGCAGCCTCACTGGACCCAAATCCACTGAGGGTTGTGGAGGGGTGATTGCTCCCACCCCCTCCCCATTAAGGAGCTAGGGCTGGCAGAGCATGGTGGCTCACACCTGTAATCCCAGCACTTTGGGAGGTTGAGGTCACTTGAGATCGGGAGTTTGAGACCAGCCAGGCCAACACGGTGAAACCCTGTCTCTACTAAAAATACAAAAATTAGCTGGGCTTGGTGGTGTGTCTGTAATCCCAGCTACTTGGGAGACTGAGGTGGGAGGACCACTTGAGCCTGGGAGGCAGAGGTTGCCGTGAACTGAGATCGCGCCACTGCACTCCAGCCTGGGCAACAGAGCGGGGACTTTAGTTCTCACAGTTCTGGAGCATGGGAAGTCCAACCTCAAAGTGCTGGCATATTCAGTGTCTGGCGAGGGCCCATTCTTCACAAAAAGTTCCTTCTTCCTGCATTCTCACATGATGGAAGGAGCAACCTAGCTCCCTCAGGCCCTTCTTATAAGGGCACTAATCCCATCCAGGAGGGCCCTGCCCTCATGGTCTAAACACTTCCCAAAGGCCTCATCTCTTAATACTATCCCTTGGGGATTCGCATTTCAACATACAATTTTATATGGAGACACAAACATTTGGGCCATAGCAGTTGGTGCTGTTCGGTTACCCAAAATCCACTCCCTCTGTCATTCTTGTTAATTGAGCCTCAGCTATGTTCAGGTGTTCATCCCTTAGGGACGGTGGTGACTTGAGGCCCTGCTGGGTAAACTCTGCATCCCACTTCTCTTGTGTGTTAATGTGATTCATGTGGTGAAGTTATGGACCACGCTCGTGGGGAAACCTCCAGGGACCACTGAAGAAGGTTTCCTTGCTCTTAAAAAGAGCCAAGAGCAGGAGACAGCTCCAGGTCTTTTGCTGGATGTCTCTGGGTCTAGGACTGTGCCAGTCATCTTGCTAACTGCCTGAGCATGAAGCCAGCTCACAGAGTGGGGTGAGTCCACAGAGAACCTTGGAGAAAGAGAACCCAGCACTAACGTACCATCCCTGGAGTCCACCCTGCCTAGGGACTTCATGTCCGAGTGACTCCTCTTGTTGTTTAAGTCGGCTGAATGGCGTCAGGGGCTCCACTGAGCTGGGAGAGAGACCTGAGCTGTCAGGTGTCTGAGTAGCCAATTAATGCAAAAAGCCCCAAATGAGGGTTAAGCCTGTAATCACTTACAGCAGTGGTACAAGCAAGAGGCTAAAACCAGAGGAAGTGCCAACTCCTCTGTCCATTTTCCCCCATGGAACAGGAACCTGTGGAGGGTCAGCGGATTCATGCAGATGTGGTCACCTCACTGTTGACAAAGACCCAAACAAATGGCTCCGGGAGTTGTATGGGCCTTGGGGATAAGGGGTAAGGGAGAAGGGCTCAGTGGGAAAAAGCACTGAGTGCTGAGCCAGAGTCACAGGGAAGCATCTTCAAGGTTTCTCCCTCCTTCTCTGTATTAGTCTGTTTTCACGCTGCTGATAAAGACATACCCCAGACTGGGCAATTTATGAAAGAAAGAGGTTTAGTGTAATCACAGTTCCACGTGGCTGGGGAGGCCTCACAATCATGGCGGAAGGTGAAAGGTACATCTCACATGGCAGCAGAACAGAGAGGAGAAACTGTTCAGGGAAACTCCCTTTTATAAAACCATCAGATCTCATGAGACTTATTCACTATCATCAGCACAGCAAAGGAAAGACCTGTCTTCGTGATTTAATTACCTCCACCTGGTCTCTCCCACAACATATGGGAATTGCGGGGCTACAATTCAAGAGGAGATTTGGGTGTGGACACAGCCAAACTATATCATTCCCCCATAAGGAGGCCTTGGCAGAGGTGCCTGAAGAAGACCTTGGACAGAGACCCGGGAATGAAGGTGCAGGGTTGGGAACACAGGTGTATGTAAGAGCATGGCTGGCCAGGGGCCTGATACCTTGACCGCAGCTCCCTCCTGGGAGTGCCAGTGCCCTGGCTGTGCCAGGTCTGGTGTGGAGTGGGAGCCTCCCATAAGGCCTGCCAGGTACAGCCTTGTAGTTTCCCACAGCCAGGCCTGAAAAATCACAACTAAAAGTCAGACTCCTCAGTGGGAGGTTCTATTACTTGCCATGGAAAACATCATAACATGACAATTTGGAATCTCTTAGTAACGAGGAAAAAAAACCCAACTCAGATGGGTTTAAAAAAATAAAGGATATGATTTTAAAATGGACAGAGGACTTGAATAGACATTTCTCCAAAGATGATATATGAATGGCCAACAAGTATCTGAAAAGATGCCCCACGTGACTAATCATCAGAGACATGTAAATCAAACCTACAATGAGATATCACCCCATACCCAGCAGGATGGCCACTATAATAAAAACCCCAGAAACTACCAAGTGTTGGCAGGGATGTGGATGTGTTCATCCGTCTATTCACTAGCTGTTAAATGCTACTAGTGTTAGGCCCTGAGCATAGAAAAATGGTTAAGACAATAGATGTAGACAGTAGCCTACTTACGGACATTGTCAGAAGAAAAAATAACAGTAACTGCTGTAATAGATGCACATACACTATGTGCTGTAATTTAAAAGTACTATAATAGAAATTTTGTGTATTTATGTATTTATTTATTAAGGGTCTCACTCTGTCACCCCAGCTGGAGTGCAGTGGCACAATCATAGCTCACTGCAGCCTCCAATTCCTGAGCTCAAGCAATCCTCCTGCCTCAACCTCCCAAAGCGCTGAGATTACAGGTGTAAGCCACTGTGCCCAGCTGCTCCTGACAGTTTTATGAGAAGAGCAAGCACTTTTATTCCTGTTAAGTTCCCAGTAAACCTCTCCTAACCTTCCATTGCTGGATTCAGGTTATTTTTCATTGAGCCAGTCACTGTGGCCAGTTGGATGGGATGTGCTGATTGGATTCACCAATCAGGGCCCATTCAGGAGTAGAGGGTAGAGCTCACTTTTTCAGATGCACATGGGCAGCACCTGGGAAGGTAGTATAGTTAAAAGAAAATGAGATGCAGGCGACTAGAAAGGGGAATGGATGTTAGGCAGGCTACAAGATACGGTTGCCAATTACATTGTGGCATATGGGTTGCTAACCTGGCATAAAGAATTCAAATTATTGGCTGGGCACGGTGGCTCATGCCTGTAATCCAGGCACTTTGGGAGGCTGAGGGAGGCAGATCACGAGGTCAGGAGTTCGAGACCAGCCTTACCAACATAGTGAAACCCCCCCCCATCTCTACTAAAAATACAAAAATTAGCCAGGCATGGTTGCGCACATCTGTAATCCCAGCTACGCAGGAGGCTGAGGCAGGAGAATCACTTGAACCCAGGAGGCAGAGGTTGCAGTGAGCTGAGATTGTGCCACTGCACTCTAGCCTGGGCAACAGAGTGAGACTCTTTCTCAAAAAAAAAAAAAAAAAAAAAAAAGAGATTTCAAATTATTTTAATGGGAGAGGTAGCTGCAGCTTTCCCTGTGTTTAGCTAGACTGAGAGCCTCTGCACTAAACCAATGACAGCTGAGGATATAAGATGTGTATCTCAAGGTGTCAGCCACTCCTTGGCCATAAGTCCAGACCAGTGACTAGAGGTCTGGCAGTAGGTATGAAATTTTTCCAGCCTGTGTGATGCTTCTCTTCTTCCCTGTCCTTTGTGGAGTCATAGATATGAGCTACCAGAAGACAAGTGGAGGAAAATGGCTGGAAAAACAGATAGAACCTGATATTAGCATTCTTGGTACTAAAAGACCTGGGCTCATCTTCTGTTTCTGTAATTTTCTGGCTGTATGAGCTTCGGCAAATTTCGGAACCTCTGTGATTCAGCTTCATGTATAAAACTGGAGTAATGATGTGATGATCAAATCTGCAGGGTTGAGATAAAGATGGAATGCCATCAAGGTGCTGCCCTATAGAAGTACTCAGTAAATAGGAGTTATTTTTTGGGATTAATTTATCGAGGGCTTTGTATGTACCAAGTGCTATGCTAAGTGCTAGAAATATATTATGCAATTTAATTTTCCCAACAAATCTATGAGGTAGGCATTTTATCTACATTTTACAGTTGGGAAAACTGAAGCTCAGAAAGATTATATAACTTTTCTTTTTCTCACCCAGCCAGCAAGTGGATTCAGACAAGTCTGTCCGATGCCTCGGATGGTATTTTATTTGCTACGTTATACTGTCTCCTGCAGTGATGATGAAAAACGGTTGCTCAGCTGAAAGCTATTAGCCCCGAAGGTGATCTTTGGATGAGTTTCAGGGAATCCCTCAGCCCCTTTATATGATATTCAGACTTCTGTGTATATATTCATTTTTCTGGAGAGAGAGTTTATAGCATTCAATAGAAAGCTGTCCCTGTTCTCCAAAAAATGGTAATTTTTAATAAGGAGAAATCAGATAATGTATGTAGCAGTTTTATTCCATTTCCATCTATCCAGCTATGCATGGGTTGGACAATGGGTAAAAACATGTAGTTAGAGAGAAGGTATAAATTCTAATGTTCAATAGCAGAGTAGGGTGACAATAGTCACATATTTCAAAGTAGCTAGAAGAGAGATCTTGGATCTATCCATCCAATAAATATTTACCCAGGGCATTCTTTTCATCAGGCACTGAACTAAATGCCAGGATTACCTTTGAAAGACAGGATTTCAAGTATGTAAACATTTGTTTTACAATAAAGAAAACTTGCATCTACTGGTGAGATATGTTTTCCTCTGATAGTGACTATTATGTAAATTGTTCTATATTCCCTTTATACTTTGGTGGCCAGAAAGCTTAGACTAAAAATTCTTATATTCTTCTTTTAGCTCACATTGATTCTTACTCTTTAACTCCACTTAAAAATCTACATTCATTTTTTACTATATGTATTGGCATTGTTGGCTGCCTCAAATTGTCTATGAAATGAGCTGAGAAACAAAACATCTATTTCTTTTCAAAATTTAAACCCACCTTGCATTCCTGGCATAATCCCCACTTGGTTATTATGTATTATCTTTTCTACATATTATTGAATTTAAATTTTTATGTCTATATTCAGGAGGGATATTAGTCTGTAGAGAATATTAATAGTCCTATTTTATTATTAAGAAAATTGGAGCACAAAATGATTAATAAGCATACTACAACATTAACAGCTAACTTTCAGGGCCAGGATTTGAACTAACGTCTATTTTGAAAAATTTTACATTTTCCATTGTAACATACTCTTTCTCAACTAAACTGGTGCAAGGGCTACACTTAGTTTTTAAGTATCCTCATTGATGAAGCAAACCAACCAACCAAATAATGATGTTCTGTAGAGAAAAATAAACTGTTTTTCTTCTGGTCTCACACCACAACAATCAACACAGAAGTCTCTGTAACCAAATATGTGGGAGTATCTCCCCACACATGAAGCAAGCAATCAATTCTGTTGCAGATATCAGCTGAGTGTCATCCTGGAACTCAGTTCAATTCTGATACTATCTACCTGGCAATAGTATCAGATCCTACAGGTTGAGCAATCGGCCCCACATGACTGCTCCCCACTTCCAACGTCAATTCCAAGCCTCAAGTTGTTTACTTGTGCCTCTGACAATTGGCTGTAAATTGGGGGTTCCCAAAACCCTTCCTTGAATTTGATTAATTTGCTAGTGTGGCTCACAGAACTCAGGGAAACACTTACCTTACTGGTTTATTATAAAGGATATTACAAAAGAATTACAAAGGATCCAGATGAAGAGATGCACAGGACAAGGCATGTGTATTAGTCTGTTCTCACATTGCTAATAAAGACATACCCAAGGCTGGGTAATTTATAAAGGAAAGAGGTTTAATGGACTCACAGTTCCACATGGCTGGGAAGGCCTCACAATCATGGCAGAAGGCAAGGGGGAGCAAGTCATGGCTTACATGGATGGCAGCAGGCAATGAAAGAGAACTTGTGCAGGGGAACTCCTTTTTATAAAACCATCAGATCTCTTGAGACTTAATCCCTATCATGAGAACAACATAGGAAAGATTCACCCCCATGATTCAATTACCTCCCACTGGGTCCCTCCCATGACACGTGGGAATTGTGGGAGACAATCAACCAGTGATTTCTCTGATTGAAGGATTAGGCCTTGTTACAAGATGAGATTTGGGTGGGGACACAGCCAAACCATGACAGTATGGGTGAAGGGACATGGTATTTTCATGCCTTCCCCAGGTGCACCACCCTTGAGGAACTGCAACCTGTTCAGCTATTGGGAAGCTCTCCAAACTCATTCCTTTGGGGGTTTTTATGGAAGATTCAGTATGTAGGCATGATTGGATAAATCACTGGCCCTTGGTAATCAACTTAACCTTCAACCCCTCTCTCCTCCTCAGGGGTTGGAGCTTGGGCTGAAAGTCCCAACTCTAATCCTGCATTGATCTTTTTCGTGAGCAGCCACCTTCCTGAAGCTGCCTACAGGCCCCCAGCCACCAGAGTTGACTTCAACAAAGAAGGGGGCCAGCCCCTCCACACCTGTGGGTATTTCTTGTCAGGTGGGACCAGAGACTGAGAAAAGAAATAAGATACAGAGACGAAGTATACAGAAAGAACAGTGGGCCCAGGGGATCAGCACTCAGCATACAGAGGACCCACACCGGCACTGGTCTCTGAGTTCTCTTCAGTATTTATTGATTACCTTTTTCACTATCTCGGCAAGGGGAATGCGGCAGGAAAACAGGGTGATAGTGGGGAGAAGGTCAGCAGGAAAACATGTGAGCAAAAGAATCTGTGTCATAAATAAGTTCAAGGGAAGGTACTATGCCTGGATGTGCACATAGGCCAGATTTATGCTTCTCTCCACCCAAACATCTCAGTGTAGCAAAGAGAAACAGAGCAGCATTGCCACCAGCATATCTCGCCTCCAGCCACAGGGCGGTTTTCTTCTATCTCAGAATAGAACGAATGTATGATTGAGTTTTACACCGAGACATTCCGTTCCCAGGGACATGCAGGAGATGGAGGCCTTCGTCTTTTACTAATCTTCCTCAGCACAAACCCTTTATGGGTGTTGGGCTGGGGGACGGTCAGGTCTTTCCCTTCCCACGAGGCCATATCTCAGGCTGTCTCGATGGGGGGGAAACCTTGGACAATACCCAGGCTTTCTTGGGCAGAGGTCCCTGCGGCTTTCCGTAGTGCATTGTGCCCCTGGTTAATCGAGAATGGAGAATGGCGATGACTTTTACCGAGCATACTGCCTGTAAACATATTGTTAACGAGGCACATCCTGCACAGCCCTAGATCTCTTAAACCTTGATTCCATACCGCACATGTTTCTGTGAGCACAGGGTTGGGGCTAAAGTTACAGATTAACAGCATCTCAAGACAAAACAATTTTCTTGGTACAGATCAGGATGGAATTTCTTATGTCTCCCTTTTCTACATAGACACAGTAAGTCTTATCTCTCTTTCTTTTTCTTACAAACAAGACACACCACTTTGAAGAGTCCAACGATGTTAAGTGTTGTATGCCAGGAAACAGGGAGGAAGGCCAAATATATATTTTGTAATATCACGTATGTAAATAAATAATATATAAAATTTACATTTATTTATTCCCATCAATTACCAACACATTTAACACTACATCTAAAGTAAGGCTCATTGGCTGAATACTGGATACTGGATACCCTGCAAAGGGAAGCAATCATTAGTCACATTGCTCAGTCCTTTCACACTCTGTGACACTTCAGGTGCTCAGCAGCTGCCTGAAGTTCTCCATTGCTACAAGGTCAGACATTGTTTATCTCACATTTTAGAGGCCACTTCTGCAGGTAACCCAAGCTTAGATCATTACAAAGTAAAGAATTCTTCTCCTCTCTCCAAGAAAAGACACACAGTGGTAGTTACAGCCTGGGATTATGTCCTGGGGTCAGTCACGACGATTCACTCAATTAAACAACAAATATTTACAGAAGGCCTATTATGTGCCAGGCACTATTCTAGGTCCTGGGGATACAATGGTAACACAATTGACAAATTCTTGCCTTCATAGATCTTATATTCTGCAAGTGACGGAGTAACACATCTAGTTCAGTTTAGGGACAAATATACTGGAACACTTGAATAGGAAGAAGGGCTGAAGGGGACGGGTTACAAGATATGTCTGCATCTATTGAAACCCTCTCCAGGTAGCACAGCCCTCTCAGGAAAGAAGCATACGGTATTCCTTCCTGGTGGATGCCAAGCTCTAAGACTTCTCTTACTATTTGTTTGTTCATTAAGCTTTGAATTACAGTAATATTCAGACAGTCAAAAGTAGAGAGTATAATACAAAGAACAATCAAGTACTCATCAACCAGCTTCGATATATATCAATACAGGATAATCTTGTTCTTCTATATCTGCCTCTGTTCCCACTGTTCCTGGATAATTTGTAGTGAGCCCAGACATTAAGTACTGTTATTTATAAACATTTCAGTATGCATCTCTAATAGATAATCATTATTTTTAAAAAATCACAATATTTTTATTATACTTAAAAATATTAATCCCTTAATATTATTAAATATTGTCATGTTTGTATTTTCCTGGTTGCTTTATATTTTTAAAAATTGATTGTTTGAACTAGAACTGAAATAAGATTCCTACTTTGCATTTGCTTGAAATGACTTATAAATCTCTTTTCTTTATACATTTCCTCTTCTTTCTTTCTTTTTAACCCCTCCATTTTTGTTGTTGAAAAAACGGAGCCATTTGACTTAGAATTGTCCACAGTCTGGAATTCATTGCGTCCCACAGTGTCATTTAACATGCTCTTCTGTCCTTTGTATTTCTACGATTTCTTACGTCAGTGTCTTTCTCCAGACCTTTCTTTTTATATTTCTAGTTATTTTCTAAACTGTGCCATCCCTCTTTTCAAGCGTTTTTTTTTTCTCCAGTCACCTTATTTCTGAGCTTTTTTTCTAATTCTGAGGTATGTTGTTCTTTCATAGCTTCTATCATTTTCTTAATTTTCTTTAACTTGTTTCATAATATTTGAAATGTTTTGTGGGCATTCCTTTTGGACACGCTTTCATCGTTTGTAGGAATTTTCTTCTGCTCTTTCTTTTCTTTTTTTCCTTCTTAACTTTTTGTAAGTTTTTACCACAATGCTTTTCTGTTGTTTATTTTCTAAATGAAATGAATTTTCCTGTACTTTTAGGAGTGAAGGGTATGCTGGGGCAACCTTTCTAGTTCAAAGGCTCTAGAGCTCCCTCTCCTGTTCCTTTCACAAGGAAATAAAACAAAAATCTCCAAAGGTTTTGAGAGCCGCCTCTTCTGCTCTGCCCACCCCCATCCCATTTATCTGGATCGTTCTTCCTTGCCTTTATTGATCTGCCCAGATACTCATCAGTGCGGGGCTTTGTATTGGAAGAGACTCTGTTCACTTTGAGAGCATATGGAGCTCAAATCACCCTGACACCATCAGACCTTATTGTATCACAGTCCTCTTGCACTTAGCCATGTATTGGGTTTTCAGATAGCTCTCCTGGTTTTGGTTGCTGTACTCAGATGGTCTTGTTGTGCCCTCTGGTGAATATCTGCAGGTGATTGTGTGATTCCCAAGCTCTCAGTATCTTCAGAACCACAGTTTTTATCACGTGTCTTCTTCCGGCACTAATGCTGCCACCATGCAGTTCTTGAACTGTAAATGCTTTGCCCAGACCTGTTAGTATTTGGTGCCTGGGAGGATTACCTCACTACCAGCTCTGTTGTGGATACTGTCCATGGCTCTTTGGGCTTTGCTATTCTAGTTGCTCTTTCTATTTTACAGGGAGATTTGGGAAGATTCTAAGACTACCTAGCCATTTCTTTTCCCCTTTTTAACTCTTCTTGGTACTCAGTGCTAGAGTTTGAGTGTTTGCCTCCCTCCTTAAATTCATGTTGAAACCTAATCCCCACTGCCATAGTATTAAGAGATGGGGCCTTTAAGAGGTGGTTTATGTCATGAGGGCTCCACCTTCATGGATGGGATTAGTGTTCTTATAAAAGGGTTTGAGGGAGTCTGTTAGTTCCTTTTTGCCCTTCTACTGTCTGAGGACACAGCAACAGGTGCCCTCTGTGGAGCAGAGATGGAGGCTTCACCAGACACAAAATCTGCTGGCACCTTGATCTTGAACTTTCCAGCCTCCAGAACTGTGAGAAAAAAATTTCTATTATTTAGAAATTACCTAGTCTAAGATATTTTGTTAGAGCAGCCCTAATGGACTAAGACACTCAGTGATTAGTGCAGATTGGTTAGAAGTTTAACTCAATGAAATATTCCAACTTGGGAACAGGTTTTTCTCACAGGCCCTGGGAGCCATGACCCTTCCTTCATTCGGTGCCCTTGAGAAGGTGACTAAGGCAAGAAAAAGTAGACAGAAGGAATGCCAAGGGTCAGCTGTTGGGTTGGGCATGGCTCTTAGAACCTGCCTCAAGGCCAAGTTGTTGAGTCCTGCCTCTGACACCTCCCTTCTGCTTTGCTGGCCAGGCTCTCAAAAGGAGACAAATAATCACACAGGAAGAGAAAAGAAAACAGTGCTAAAAACAAAAGTTCCCTCTCTCACCTTATACAAAAATCAACTCAAGATGGATCACGGACTTAAATCTAAGACCTGAAACTAAAAATTCTGGAAGATAACATTGGAAAAACCCTTCTATACATTGGCTTAGGCAAGGATTTCATGACCAAGAACCCCAAAGAAAATGCAATAAAACAAAAATAAATAGCTGGGATTTAATTAAACTAAAGAGCTTTTGCACAGCAAAAGAAACAGTCAGAGTAAACAGACAACCCACAGAGTGGGAGAAAATCTTCACAATCTATACCTCTGACAAAGGACTAATATCCAGAATCTACAACCAACTCAAACACATTAGCAAGAAACAAACAAACAAATAATCCCATCAAAAAGTGGGCTAAAGACATGAATAGACAATTCTTAGAAGATATACAAATGGCCAACAAACATATGAAAAAATGCTCAACATCAGTAGTGATCAGGGAAATGCAAATCAAAACCGCAATGCAATACGACCCTACTCCTGCAAGAATGGCCACAATAAAAAAAAAATAATAATAATAATAGATGTTGGCATGGATGCGGTGAAAAGGGAACACTTCTACATTGCCGGTAGGAATGTAAACTAGTATAACCACTGTGGAAAACAGTGTGGAGGTTCCTTAAAGAACTAAAAGTAGATCTACCATTTGACCCAGTAAGCCCACTACTGGATATCTACCCAGAGAAAAAGAAGTCATTATATAAAAAAAGATACTTGCACATGCATGTTTATAGCCGCACAATTCACAATTGCAAAATCATGGAACCAACCCAAATGCCCACCAATCAATGAGTGGATAAAGAAACTGTGATATATATATCATATATATATCAGATATATATGATATATATATATGATGGAAAAACTAGTCAGGCATAAAAAGAAATGAATTAATGGCCTTTGCAGCAATCTGGATGTGATTGGAGACTCTTATTCTAAGTAAAATAACTCAGGAATGGAAAAACCAAATGTCGTATGTTCTCACTCATAAGTGGGAACTAAGCTGTGAGGATGCAAAGGCATAAGAATGACACAATGGACTTTGGGGACTCAAGGGGAAAGAGTGAGAAGGGGGTGACAGATAAAATACCACACATTGGGTACAGTGTATACTGCTCGGGTAACAGGTGCACCAAAATCTCACAAATCACCACTAAAGAACTTACTCATGTAAGCAAACACCACCTGTTCCACAATAACCTATGGAAATAGAAAAATTAATTTAAAAAATTCCAGGAAACTGCCTGGGAATTCCCCAGCGTAAAACACCCCCGGATTTGCATTTGACTCCAGCTTTGTATTATTGGTGGGGGAGCCACACAGCTTCCCTCTCACCCCCCAGCCCCTCCCGGCCTCTGCCTATGCTCCATTTTCTTGTGCTTCCTGGGTGGTGCAGGGTTGTGATGTCTTGAATACCAAGAGTGAGGCTGAACATATGTGAACCTTTCCTAATCCTGCTAATCTTTCTTCAAAAACCTTTCTCAAAGTGTAGGCAACATCCAGATTGAAAAAAGAGAGTGTGAGCGAGCCTGAGCATTTTAATGACAAATAATCTTTGTCCAAGGGGGAGGGGCGGCTACCTCAGCTGGAGAAGGAGCTGATGAACTGCAGCAGGTAGAAATAACTGCCGTATTACCTCATGTAATCTGCACCACTCAGGGGCAGACGGGATCTGAATGCAGGAAGAAATCGACTTGGCTTTTAAACTGGAGACTCTGCATTGGTGACAGCTATTAGGCGGTAATTAGTTGTGACACAGAATTACCAGCCACACAATGGTAATGGGAGCCTTACGAGGTCTTTGAAGCTGATTAGAGAAACTGAATGGATGCTACTTGCGATTAAAAAAGTCTGTCTGGATGTGAGCATGAGTTAAGACTTCACCCTGTCCCCTTCCTCTCTCCTCACCATCCTACAAACAGTGAACTGCTCCAAAGAGTGGCTCCCCACAGCTGGGCAAATGTCTCCCCAGGGCTTGTGTTCCTCAAAATGGATCAGGTACCAACGGGTCCTTGGATTTTACCCAACCGAAGGGAGGGGGCTTTGTAGATTCTTTTTGACAGAGTAGAATCATAGAGGTTTCCTAGAGCTACAAAAACAAAAATAAACAAAAAATAACAACCACAACAACAACAACAAAAAAAAACACACACACAAAGGAAAGAGATTTGAGGACCAGCTGAGACAAACCATCACTCAGGGCTCTAAAACTGAAAATCCAAATCGTGCCCTGAGAGATATAAGCTCATAGAATAGCTCTGTCATGAGGCAGACATGCAGGGCTAGGGGGATTGAAATGCTAGTTTGGGAGATGGGTTTGCCGGATACGCAACCTCTTTTCCTGCAGGCTCCAAGCCCTGGACAAGTGAACCCCAGAGAGCAAAGATGTGGTGCTGTGCCCTGCCATCTGGGGCATGACCTAGGTGAGAGCCGACAGCAGAGCAGCTCCTTTGGAAATTTGCAGGTCAAGGTGCTGGAGGAGTCTCCCGGTGAATCGTGTGTGATGTGTTCATGGCTGTCTTTGACGAGATCTGCCTTCTACCCCACCGGGTGAGCCATGAAGGATTGCAGGGAAATAGTTAGGGATTTTGAACTTCCTCCTTGCTAGAGAAGCCAGACTGGTAAGGAAATTCACTAATTAAACTTTGTGGGTGGTTTTATTTCTCCCAAATTTTAAACAAGGCTGCTATTTTGAATAGCTGGGGATTCATCTTAGGTTTGACATTTGTCATACTGTCTAGCTAAATATATATACAGATAGCTGGATATAGACATATATCATACTATATCATATGCATGAATCTTCTACCTATATATTTATACATATAGATACATAGATGGGTAGCCTTAAGTAATTAAATATATTTGTATAAAATTGAGCTAACTTCTCCCCATTGTTTAAGCAAAATGGGCCCCCTTTGCACAAGTGATAGACTTTTTTTTTTTCTTTAAGACAGGGTCTCGTTCTGTTCCCCAGGCTGGAGTGCAGTGGCACAATCTTGGCTCACTGCAGCCTTGACCTCCTGGGCTCAAGTGATCCTCCCACCTCAGTCTCCCGAGTAGCTGGGACTACAGACGCACATCACCATGCCTGGTGAATTTTTGTATTTTTTGTAGAGACAGGGTCTTGCCATGTTGCCCAGGCTGGTCTCGAACGCCTGGGCTCAAGTGAGCCACCTGCCTCGGCTTCCCAAAGTGCTGGGATTACAGGCGTAAACCACGGTGCCCAGTCAATATACTTTTTTTCACTTGATAATTTTACTCTTTTCACTTAATGTTACCCCATCTCCATTTTGCAATTGACTTGCTATGTCACCTTAGGAAGATCACACCCCTGGGGGCTTCTGTCTCCTTTTCCTTAAGCAGAGATGATTAACCAGTCCACCTGGAAACATTTTCCCCTGCCAGTTTCAGAGGAAGTGTGGCCCTGCTGACACCTCAATCTCAGATTCTGGCCTCCAGAACTGTGGGATGAGAATTCTGTTGTCCTAAGCCACCTAGTTTCTGGTACTTCATTACTGCAGCCACAGGAGACTAACACAGTATGTTGTCCATTCCTAGTTATTGGAAGGATTTAAGATGGTTTAAAACAAT
Organism: Symphalangus syndactylus; assembly: GCF_028878055.3. Taxonomy (NCBI): domain Eukaryota; kingdom Metazoa; phylum Chordata; class Mammalia; order Primates; family Hylobatidae; genus Symphalangus; species Symphalangus syndactylus. The sequence goes on from NC_072427.2 coordinate 97,231,030, forward strand.
ACAGCAAGTACAAGACAATTAAAGTTAAATATAAAGAAATTCAAAGTGAAAGTGAATGGCAAGTCCCAGGATTATAGCATTGTAACTTCATGCACTGAGGGCCCTTCAACTCCATTTCATTCCAATATATAGAAGGGATAGGACAGGAAAAAAAAACTTAAGGAATTGTACTTAAAATGCATAGCTTATATCAAAATTAGGTAAGTAGCGTGTCCTTGGGCAAGAAACAAGAGAAACTCAACATGGAGGTGAGGCTGAATCCACAGGTGTGCTGGCCTCTGGGTCTGGATACAGGAAAGACAGTTACAAGCTCAACTCCTGTGGGATAAGAAGGACTACAGGTGTCCCAGGTGTGGCAGGTGACCAGAGACAGGCTTGAAACTAAAGACTGAGACTTGAGAATGCAGGAGACTGAAGAACGCTACCAACACCATCTGGGACTATAGCCGCTGGGTAACTGTGCACCCGGGGAGGTGGGAGGAGGCGGAGGGGCCTCATAGCCATGCCCTAGGCCAAGCTACCAGCAGGAACCTCCATATCTCCATAGCCCCAGCTGCCATGTAACCTCTGGTTCTGGTCTGCGGAACATGAGGAGATGTGTGTGATGGCAGCAGGGGGTATCACAGAAAGCAAGGAAAGGGGACTCCCCTTTAAGATGACTCTGCAAACTAAGATTTCAAAAGGAATGAAGGAAGCAAATGTTAAGAAAGAGCAGCAAGTTTGAAAAAAATCAACCACCTGGAGAATGAATTCCTAGAGAAATGAAAATAACAGCAAAATAGGAAAATGACTTTCCAATAAATGTGGTTTGAAATGAAGGATGAGAAATTAGGAAACAAACAGTGGCAGAAATGGAAGAAGTACAGGTGAACATGAACAAAATAAAAAATCCTTGGGATGAAAAATATGGTTATTGAAATACAAGACTGAAGACATAAAATCAAGCTCCATACTTGGCCCCAACATTCTTTTTGTATAAACATTGTGTTGTTAGAGTATTTAAAAGCAGACCTCCTTTTTTCATTGTCACTGCTGCTCTTTTTTTTTTTTTTTTTGTCCTTTTTCTTCTCTCTCTCTCACACACACATCTGTAATGATTTTTTGTAGAGGTGATGCAGAAAAATTCATTTAAACAATCTTTCTAGGTATATAGTGGTGGTGAGGTAGTTCATTCTATGACCCGATAGCCCTTTTAAACTAATTATTTGGTGTTAATTCCAACATACAGAAAAGGTGCAAGAACAGTATAAAGAGGATGTGTATCTATTTCATGCACAGTTCTTGGCTGTTAGCATTTTACCTCCTTTATCCTGTCAGCCTTATTCTCTCCACAGGTACACGTGTGCGCACACACACACACACGCACACACGCGCATACACACACACACACACACTGCCGTTAGTCTTTTTCTGAATGATTTGAAAGCAAGCCATACACCCAACACTCCTAAATTCTCCAGTGTGTGCCTTCCCCAAGCAAGAATTCTATTCTACACACCACCATACAGCTTTCCTATGTAGGACATCATCAGTGATACAACCTCATCCTCCACCCCGCAGACCCCACTCAGATTTTGCTAACTATCCCCATAACGTCTCTTGTTCCTCACTGGTCCAGAATCCCATCCAGGGGCCTGTACTACATGAAGTCTTCAGGTTTCATGAGTCTCTTTCAGCCTGTCTTGCCCCGCGTCTCGTGTCCTGATCAGTTTTGAGGAGTACAGGCCTTTTATTCTATAGGGCTACCCTTAACCTGGGTCTGGCCAGTGATTCCTGGTGACCAGACTCAGGCCATCGTTCCTTGTCTGGTGACCCCAGGAAGGATGCTGTCCTCCCTCCGTGTGTCACAGCAGGAGGCTCCTGGCGCCCACCTCTCCTCACACTGTAACCCTTGATGACCCGGCCAAGTTACATCTACCAGCTTTCTCTGCTGTGAAGCCATCATTTTCTCCTTTGTACATACATGTAATTCACATTTTGTGGGAAGATAGTATGAGATTATACCATTATCTTATTCTACTTCCTCCCCAATTAATCACAGCTATGATGATTGCCAAATGATGATGATCGATGTTCATAATTCCATCTACATTTCAAACAGCCTTATTGAGATATAATTCACATACCATGTAATTCAGCCATTTGAGTATACAACTCAGTAGTATTTTTGTACATTCACAGAGTCATGCCTCCATCGCTATAATCTTAGAACATTTTTATTGCTTCCCAAAGAAACCCCACACCCCTTATCTGTCACCCCCAGTATCTTCAAGCTCTACAGCCCTAGGTACTAACTTTTCTATCTCTACTCATTTGCCTGTTCTGGACATTTCATATACATGGAATCATACAACATGTGATCCTTTGTGAGTGGCTTCTTTCACTTAGCATGATGTTTTCAAGGTTCATCCACATTGTAGTTTATTTGTGAGTTCATATTACTAGTTCATTTATTGCCAAATAACATCCCATTGTATGGGCATACCAATTTTATTTATCCATTCATCAGTTGATGGACATTTGGATTGCTTTTGTTTTCTGACTGCTGTGAATAATGCTGCTATGAACATTCGTGCACAAGTTCTTGTGTGGATACATATGTTCATTCTCCTTGGGTATATACCTAGGAGTGGAATTGCTGGGTCATATGGTGACTCTATGTTTAGCCATTTGAGGAGCTGTCAGACTGTTTCCCGGGGCAGCTGCGCCATGTTTCATTCCCACCAGCAGTGTATGAGGGTTCCAATTGCTCCACATTCTCACTGGCACTAGTTATTCCCTGCCTGTTTGGGTCTAGCACTCATGGGGGTGCGAGTGCTAGCTGACTGTGGCTTTGATTTGATTCACCCTGATGACTGATGATGCTGGGCATCTTCATGTGCTTACTGGCCATTTGCATATTTTAAGAAAAATGTCAGATTCGTTTCCTAGGGCTACTGTAACAAAGCACTACAAACTATGTCACTTAAAACAACAGAAATTGGGCCAGGCATGATGGCTCATGCCTGTGATCCCAGCACTTTGGGAGGTCGGGAGGATCACTTGTGGTCAGGAATTCAAGACCAGCCTGGCCAACATGGCAAAACCCTGTCTGTACTAAAAAAAAAAAAAAAAAAAAAAAAAAAAAAGCAAAAATTTGACAGGCATGGTTCCTTTTACGTTTGTTAACAGGCATTCTACTATTAGCAAAAAAACGGTTTTTTCTTCCCCATTTATTTATTCATTCATTTATATCAGTACAGACACTTGGATACTTGGAAGTATATAATAATATATTATTCAATGTATTATAACCTGATATTATGATTATTTCTTTTGATTCCCAAGTTATCCTAGCTCTGGCCAGTGGGAGCTTGTTCAAGCTGGCTTCTGCATCCTGTGGGCATATCTCTAGCATTCTTTGAGCCTTTCATTACTTTGTGGCACAATTATGTGTTCCAGGCTCGTTTTATATGTACCCTGTTGCTATGGTTTGAATATGATTTGTTTGGCCCTGGTAGGTCTCGTGCTGAACTTTGATCCCGTGTTGGAAGTGAGGCCCTGTGGGAGGTGTTTGGGTACTGGGGGCATATCCTTCTTGAATGGCTTGGTGCCACTCTCATGGGGTAGAGTGAGTTCTCACTCTTAGTTGCTGTGAATCTGATGTTATAAAGGTCCTAGTGTCTCCTCCTCTCTCCTCCTCTTTCCTCTCTCACCATGTGATGCCTGCTCCCTTTGCTTTCCACCATGAGTAGAATCTCCCTGAAGTCCCCACTGGAAGCAGATGCTGGCACCATGCTTCTTATACAGCCTGCAGAACCTTGAGCCAGATAGAGCTATTTTCTTTATAAATTACCCAGCCCCAAGTATTCCTTTATAGCGTGCAAATGGACTAAGAGACCTGTATCACTCATTCTCTGTAGAGCTTTTTCTGCTTTTGGTGTGGGTATTTAGAAACCAAGACCTGAGTGCTTAGTTGGTTCATTGTTACTGAGGAGTCTTTGTCTCAAGGACAAAGCAAGTACATATGTGAAAGTGTAAGTGTCCATTTACAGATACATGTACCCATCTATAACAATTTCTAGATCTATCTGTGTGTGCATTATATATACACATATAGGAATTGCTATATGTATGTATGTTGTATGTCTGTTTTACATATACACACAAAATACTCAAATATATATTTTTAAATTATTATTTAATAATAGTTCTAATTCAACACTTTGGGGTTCTTTTCAGCCTTCTCTCTAACGTCTTTGTAAATCCATTCTCTGACAGTGAGCAACCTGCCTCTCACCAGCCTTGGTATATTTGCTTATTTGCTGACTCAAATAAGTAACTTGCTTGTTTACTGTGACCAGCCTCCAAAGAGTTGCTTTCTCTGCCCCCTACCTCCATACCGTGTCCCCAATACCCTGTATCCTGGACACCAGACATACTGTTGCAGCTGCCTTCATGCTGGGAGGAGAGGGCAGGGGAGGGGGAGGGGAGGGCAGGGGAGGGGAGGGGAGGAGAGGGCTGGGGAGGGGGAGGGGGATGGGAGGGGAGGGAGGAGGAGAGGAGAGAAGACGAAAGGAGAGGAGAAACAGATGGGACCTATATCTTTGTATAGGACTCAGGTGATAAAATAAGAAGGGGAACAGGAGGGACCTATATCCTTATGTAGGACTCAGGTGATAAATTTCATCTCGCTTTCATTGACAGAAGGAAGTTGATGGCTTTAGGTATTTTATAGGCCCTTGGATCCAACCTGGTTGTCTGTTTGCTTGGAATGACACCCCTCCCTGTATGCTCCTATGCTAGGGATCCTGGTGGACCCCAGCCATGAATTAAGACACCTGTAATCCCAGCACTTTGGGAGGCTGAGGAGGGAGGATTGCTTGAGGCCAGGAGTTCAAGACCAACCTGGGCAATATAGTGAGACCCCATCTCTACAAAAACAAACAAATAAATAAAAATTAAAAAATTAATAAATAAATATAAAAAAGACTTGGCTTCCCTGTCTCTGCTGAAATGGTGCTTTCTCCAAGTTGCTCCCTCCACCCTTGCTTTATATGGCGCAAGGAGCCAGAAACGAGATTAAAAGACAAACTACAAACTGGCACAAATACTTGCAACATACGGGACAGACAAAATGATAATAATTTTAATAATGACCTCGGTAGAATAATGGACAGAGGATGTGAACAAAACACGTGGAAAGATGCTCAGTCTCGCTTTTAATCAACTGTATGCAAATCAAAATGAGACCCCTCTTTTATTTTTCTTCTCAGACTGCCAAAGATGACAAAAATGATAATGAGATGCATTGGTGAGGGTTTGGTGGAAATACCATTTCATCTAACCTTTCTGGAGCACAGACTAGTTATATCATCTTTTAATCCAGTAACTCTATTTCGTAGGAATTTATTCAAAGGAAATAATAAGACAGACATTAAAATATGTATATTATTAATAACATACATAAGGATGCATGTTAAGATATGTATATATGTATTTATGTATGATAAAATGTCTACATTGTTAATAATATACGTAAGGATGTTTGTTGCATCATTGTTTACGGTACCAAAAGTTGGAAAAAGCTAAATGTCCATCATTAGAAAATTAATTCAATAAATAATGATAGACGGGAATATAGTACAGTCTTTGAGAGAGCAAAGGTTGATCTTTTTGTATTAATACATAAAGTTGTGTGTATTGATATATAAAACCATATTTTGTTTTATTTATGACCAAAATACTTCACTTGTCTAATACTATTCGTGTGCCAGATGCTGTTGTAAATATATCACAGATATTAACATATTTTTCCTCAGCACGGCCTATGGGGAAAGGAGGGGAAGGGAAGGCAGGGGAAGGGAAGGCAGGGGAAGGGAAGGTAAGGGAGGGGAGGGGAGGGGAGGGGAGGGGAGGGAAATACTCCAAATGTAAAGTACTCCAAAGCCCATGTTCTTAAATACCGCACCCTCCTGCTCATGAAAAAACAGACAGACAAACCAACGTTTTCAAGTTTCTGATCTCACTCATATGTGTGTATGCTTATTTTGATGAAAATATACAGGATGAAGTTTCAACAGTGGTTCTTTCTAGAAGTGGAGATTCATTGACACCAATCGTGTATTATCAATAAAACAAAATTATGCAGCCAATGGAAAAATAAACTGTAACTTGGGGAAGCGTCAGAGTTGCTTGGTCCCCTGTCCTCTCCTCATCTAAGGGTTATCCTTGGGGTTTTCCAACAGAGGCAGGTCTGACCCTGGGCCTTCCCCACATCTGCCGGCCTTTCCTTCGCCAAGATGCAGAAACAATGTGCCTCTGGTGAGCCTCACAGTGATCCAGGAGGCTGGACCAAGAAGAATGTGACACAGGGTAATGGCAAAAGCACCGAATTGGGAGTTAGGCAACAGGGACGCTTTTAGCCAGCTGGGTGAGTCTAGGCACATCCTTTACCTCCCTGGGAGTCAGCCCCTTATGGGAAAATGAATGAGCCTCCAGCAGCTTATGGACCTTCAGAAAGAAACTCACTGGTGAGGCTACAAAAAACAGCATGTAAATAAAGCTCTGAGCAGCAAGCCTGTTGCGTGGTAGGTGTTTCAAGAGTGACAGCTATTGTGTCATTATTGTGATTCTTACTTCTCAGTGAAATGCAGACATGAGGATGAGGGGAGATGGACCACACGAGGGCTACAGATCTGGGGTTTGTGCACTTCAGAAAATCTTCTCAACCGAAAAAGTTAGTCCAATCTCTGCGTAGCCTAGGCTCGGAACTTGTTTTCTTGGTCAAATCTCTGCTCCCTTCTGAACTGGCTTCATAATACCATGACACTTCAGTTTCCGGAAGCGTACTACCTAGCCACCTTACGATATAGGATCAAGCCAAGAAACTGGAGAGGAGCAAACAAAAATTAAAGATCTTCCTATTGTACCAGATGCAATCATTGAAATTCACGCCTGTCACAGGAAAAATATTTCTTTCCTAATGATACTAAGTTATCATCTTAATAATAACTCATATTTATTGTATATTTCCTCCAATATACAATAATATATAGATATAAGCACTCCAATCCCCATTGGGCACTTGATGTGTATTATTTCATTTAACTGTCTCAGTAATATCCTGGAGTAAGTATTATTTCCATTTCCATTTCCAGGCACACAGAAATTAAATAATTTGCCCAGGATCACAAAGCCAGAGTTTTGACACTTATTCTTGTTACACCTTGTTAACAGGCTTCACAAGCCAATAGAAACAGCAGAGTAGAATGAAGGCAAGGTGCCCCCACAAGCTAAAGTGACAGCTGAAGGACACAGAAAAGCTGTAAAAACAGGCACCAAACCTCCCAGACCATCATCCTCAGGGTCGCGAGGAGGGAGGGCAAGTCATTGAGAAGAAGAAGAATAGCCCGCGGGTGCATTGTGCTTTAGGGTTTACAGAGCACTTTTGCACATTCTATTTTATTTGAGCCTGAGTCAATAAAAAAAAGTGCCAATTCAATTTGGTATCTTCTGTTTAGAATTGAGGATGTGTGTGACGCATTTGAGGAAGTATGATGGATAGCTTTGAAAACTTGTGGCTTTAAAAGAGTGGGAAAGATATTTAATTCTTGGAACATTAATTTTGGTAAATAACTTGATATGCCAAGTTAACAAGGTGCCTGACATGTATAAGGAGATGTCCTTCCCAGCAGCAGTGAGGTGGTATTATATATGTTATATAGAAAGTGAGCTTCTTCAGACTTTAAATCAAGAATGGGAAACTCATTTTTAGTAAAATCACCCTCACCCCTCCCCCTCATTCTTAGCTATGAATCATGGCGGTTTTCTTCCTTCTTTCCTTCCTCGCCTCCTTTCCTCTTTCCTTTTCCTTCCTTCCTTCCTTCCTCTTTCCTTCCTTCTTTCCTCTTTCCTTCTCTTTTTCTTTCCTTCCTTCCTTCCCTCTTTCTCTCCTTCTCTCTTTTCTTTCCTTTCTTTTTCCTTCCTTCCTTTTTCTCTCTCTCTCCTTCCTTCCTTCCCTTTCTCTCTCCTCCATTCTTTCTTCCTCTCTTCCTCTTTCTTTTTAAACTTATTTTCTTCCCCTGGCTCCCTCTCCTCTTCTTCCTCCCTCCTTCTTCCCTTCTTTCTCTATCTCCCCTTCCCTCCCTCCCTCCATCCTTTTCATTTCTCTTCTTTTCTTTTTTCCCTCTGATGGTGTTTAGGGCTGGAGGCTGGCAGACAGAAAAGTGCAGGGAGAGGTGGGTATGAAGCCACAGAGGACCTGGGTGAAGTCTCCTGGCAAATTTGTGAGGCAAGAGGGTCTGGCTCTGGACTCTCCCTGAAAACACAGCGGGGACCCTCTGGGATGCTCCAGGCTCCCATCTACTCAAGATGCCAGGTACCCCGGCAGCCCTTTCCCGGACCCAGAGGCCTCCTGATTGCTCGTGGGGTTTGGGGGAGGAATTCTCCATCTCCAGCACCCAGTCTCTCCTGGGCTCTGCTCCACAGCCTGGCCATAGTTTATCGGTGGGGGTCCCAAGCCGAGGAGGCGCTGCATGTTTTTGTTTTCAGGGTAATTTACAAGGCAGGCTGCCCTGGTGGTCACCTTCCCCTCTGCTCAAGGAGGTGAACACAATGTCTCCATCTTGGTCGCCACGGAAAGGGTACGTTCTCCGAGGGCGCCGTGAATCGGCCGGCTGCGCCCCTGACAGGCAGGCAGGGGGGCGACTATCTGGGCCGATGAGAGCCATTAACAAAATGGAGTGTGCCATCTTCACAGCACAAACGTCGCCCTGACCATAATACCCTCTTAAGGAGACCTCAAGTGGCCCAGTCTTGTCACCGGCTCTCCCAGGCACACCACCGATCGTTTGTCACGGCTGCTGGTATTTGCAGGGAGGAGAGGGCAAGAGAAAGGCAGGACCCGAGAGCATCACAAGAGATCTCCGCCCTGTGGCCTATTGTACTTCATCTCGGAGACAAAGAAACCTCCAGGCCTTTCTCCAGCAAGTCGCTTCAGCTTCATCAATAAATCAGAGGCCAGAGAAAGCCATTCAGATATGGCTGAGGCCTCCTGAAGGCTCTCTCCACAGAGCCGCTTTCTGGAATATGCAGGATATGAGAGATTTTTTTAGTCGAGCGCATTTTAATTCTCCCCGCCCCACGTTCTTTGTCACTTTTCTCCTTTCTGTCCCCTCGGCGTGGAACAGAAGATGCGTTTGTAGGCCTGAATCGGGGGGATTGTTCCAATCATCAGACCATTCACGCCCGCCCCTCCCCTGTTGTAAAACACAAGCCCGGGCCGGGGAACAGCGGCCCCATTGTGCGGCGCCCATGCCACCCAGATTTCACCTCAGCCTTCGCCGAGCCCCTGTTTTGTTTCCAGTCAAAAGAAAGCATTTGCTCAGGGGAGGGGAGGGGTGTTCCTATTGCTTCCACTAACAGAGAGGTTAAAGGAAAGATTGATGGGAGAAAGTTCACCTAGAAAACCAGGATACATTTCTGGCCGGCCAAGGCCAGTTGTTTCATTGTCCTGGGGCCATGTTTTTTGTTAATTATCTCTCACTCTCTCCTTTTATCAAGGAGAAAAGTAGCAAAGCAGGCAGAAAGGAACAGGATATAGGGGTCAGGGGTCCCCCTGGGCCACCTAGGTATTCCATTTGAAATGCTGGGGCGGGCAGGGCCGAGGGTGAGTCTTGCCTGGCTTGGGGTGGAGAAGAGAGGCGGCCACCAAAATAGTAATTAATTTGATCCCGTTACTTATGGGGAAACTTCCCACCCTTCACCCCATTCGCTGGCTTCCCTGTATCCTTGTTCTAACTCCCAGGGCCTTTATCTCTTTTCCAGCTCCAATCCCCTGCCCATTGCCTCCAACACACATACACACACACACACGCACACACACACACGCACACACACACGCACACACCCATACACACACACTCTCACACACGCACACACATGCACACACCCATATGCACACACACACGCACACATACACATTCATGCATGCTCACACACACACATATGCACACACGCACACACATATGCACACACACACATGCACATGCACCTGCACTTTTTCCTTTTTAATTTTAAGCTCCATGCAACTATAAGGGTGATTTCAGGAAGGGCGGGGGTAGGGTTGTGGGGGGAACAACGAGAGAAAGGCTAAGAAAGTTGGTCCAAACAAGAACATGTTGTCAAGGGAATAAACCTTGGTGAGGGTAGGCATGAAACCACAGCTGCTGAATTTGGCCAGCCTCAGACGCTGGTGGTAATGACAATGATTCTCAGTGGCAGGGCCCCAGCTCCCAACATAAATAGGGCTCAGCCTGAAAGGGGAGGAAATGGAACAAAACATTTCCTTGGGTACCACTGGCAGAGAAATAACATCAATTTCAATTTGGGGAGGGCGGGAGGCAAAGAATCTGCCTGTTTCCCCACAGTAGCAAAGGCAAATTCATAACTCGCCAACAAAGTACCTTTGAAATGCAGCTGCACCCCACGAACACACTGCCTTTTTCCACCCAGAGAGACAACCCTGTCTTGACCAGAAAGAAGGGGAAAAAGAAAAAAGCACACACTATTGAAAACCCACAAGAGAGGGAAAAAGAAGGGGGGAGGGAAGTTGCTGGGGGCTGTGGGGCAGGGAGGGAGGGGAAATGCATGGATCTTGGCAGATGCAAATGATAAGCTTTACCTAGTATAATGCAACCTTCTTTGCCTTTCCAAGAGGAGGCCTGTGATGAATGGCCACACAGATTCTCGGGAGAGAGACTGCACACAGGCAGCTGGTGGCCAAAGGCAGCCATGTGGCCAGGAAGGAAGGCCACTGGACAGGCCCCGGCCTCCAGGTACCCCTTGGTGCTCTTGGACTCCAGAGCCTGCAAGAAATGGAGCAGCTGCTGCCTCCTGGGAAGAGGGACTCTGGTGGTGTCAGAGCCAGGGTCCCAGGAGCCCAGGAATGTGTCTACAAGACAGCACTTTGGGATGAGTGATAGCCATAAACTGGGCAAGTCCAGCTTCTACATTTAAGAAAAAGATTGTCAAAGTATGAATAGAAAATTAAGCATAAACAAAAATATTCACTTAAAATGAGAAAAGAAATTACAACAAACTACAGAAGTTAAAAGCCGAAAAATATCAAACATCACAGAATCCAGAAATACCGTGTGTGTGTGTGTGTGCGTGTGTGTGTGCAAATGTTTCTTTAATTAGCATCTGGGCACACCTCTGCAATACTTTTCCACAGACTGGCTTCTCCCCTTACGCGTGTTAAACCTTGTTTATCCTGCACCACCCACCTGTTTCTGATGCTAGACACCAAAGGATGTGATTTCTGACCCTGCAACCCCTTGTCACCATTCTAGGAACTCCACTCAGTGGGCAACAGGTGTACTCCTGGAAGCCGTTTCGCTGCCCAGGTGACCAGCAATAATTCAGCCATGGAGAGGCGACAGCAAAGCACGCGAACACATCCCACTCACCTAAACCCGCCTCCCAATCCACTTCCACTGAGCCACATCCCAAACATGCTCTCGGCCACTCCAACACCCACAGACACAGGGCAGTAGGAGAGAGAGGAAGGAAGTCAGGCTGCAAAGCGCTGAGACAGCATCTTACTTCATCGGGGTTAAAAACATCTAACAGATACAAATTTTACAAAAACATATGACCATGTGAACAGTTGGTGGGACCCTTACCAAGCCTTGGAAGACAGTGTGCAAATGAGCATCCTTAAGTTTTATTCCTGTCACAGTCAAGCTGCCTCTGCCCACGTGGCTCGTGTGGTCAATATCAATGTCTGCAGGTCTGGGTGCTGATCACCTTGACAGTGCCTGTCCCCCATGGAGCCTTCCCTGATGCTCTCCAGGGAGAAATCCCTGGGCCTTATTAGGGTCTTCCTAACCTTCCACACTGCACAGCCCTTACTGGGGTCCCAGGGCTACAGAACATGGACCGGATTGTGTTCCCACATAAGCACCCATAGCAGCAATCAGAATGCTTAGCGCAACATGAGACTCAATAAATATGCGTCGAGAAAAAAAGAGAACAGGGGTGGTGGCCCACGCCTGTAATCCCAGCACTTTGGGAGGCCGAGGCAGGCAGATTGCTTGAGTTCAGGAGTTCAAGACCAGCCTGGTCAATATGGTGAAACCCCATCTCTACTAAAAATACAAAAATTAACTGGGCATGCTGACAGGTGCCTGTAGTCCCAGCTACTCAGGAGGCTGAGGCAGGAGAATTGCTTGAACCTGGGAGGCAGAGGTTGCAGTGAGCTGAGATGGCGCCATTGCAATCCAGCCTGGGCAATACAGTAAGACTCCATCTCAAAAAAAAAAAAAAAAAAAAAAACGAAAGAAAAAGAACAGATGAGCTACACTATGTAAAACTCCAAGGTTAGCTGGCTTACGTGAAGAAGGTTTATACTTCCATGTCCTGCTTTGGGGTGAGGCAGGAAGGAGAGTCAGGATGAAGTGTCAGTACAGGGAGAAATAACCTGCTATAACCAAAATGGTTTCATTGGTGCTTTCCAAGATCCAGAAAAGAAATTCCTCATCCCCCAAGTGCCTAGTGACTCTGTCCAGCCATAACCCCATGCTTACCCACAGTGCCCGAGAACCATTTGTTAGCTGGAATGTCCTTTACTGATCATATCTATTAGGGTGCTGTGCTCTGGGCTAGGAATTGCCCAGTGAATGATGAGGATAAACCTGAGCATTTTGTAGAAGCTCATATGATCCACCCAGCAATCCAATCAGGTAGACTTTTTTATTAGCACATTATGGACAAGGAAACAAAAGTCTCAGAGAAGTGGCTTGTCCAAGTCATGTAGCTATTAGGAGACAGGAGTTGGAATGTGAACCCAGGTGTGCTGGAATACACTGATGAACTCATGCCCCAGCTGGGAAGATAGCATGGAAATACGTTAGTATACAATGGGCTGAGTGCACCAGAGAAGTATGTACGGGTGCTCTTCAAGGCTAGGGGAAGGAGCAGCTGATTTTGCTGGAGAGGAAGATAGGAAGAGACTGGATATTGGGGATATGGTGATGAGTGGGAAGTTTCTCTCTTTCAGCCTTCAGCCTTCCCCTTCCCCAAGGACATAGCTTTGGGGCCAGATGTCTTCCCAGCCTGATGTGCAAGTCAGATTCATGAGTGTTCCAACACAGTTTGGAGAAATTCCACTTGAAATTCCAGTCTTGGTCATCTCTGTGACTATCAGCGAGGTGCCCTGTTCTCAATTGGCCATTGACACTGGTGGGTTCTCTCTGGAGTTGGACAAGCTGTTTACCAGCCTGCAGGCCCCTCACTAACACAATTCCTCACTCTAAATGAAGGGGCCACTCTGGCAAATTGCCATGTCTTTCTCTAGTTCACCCTTCTTAGTTACTTGACCTTTCCACCCTTCCACTAACCCCCTGGTTTGGCTAGAAAGAAGCAGCTCCCCAGCAGGGCTGAAGGACTCCAGCTTGACCCCAGCCTGCCCCCATGGGGGTCACCATCAATGGCACAGTCCAGCAGCAAGCAAGACTGAGGTGACTCACAGCCACAAACAAGTCAGCAATGAACCGGTTCAGTCACAGGAACTCAAAGGATACCCGCTTCAGGGTGGTTTTTGTTTTGTTGTGTTTTTTGAGAGAGTCTCACTCTGTCACCCAGGCGGGAGTGCAGTGGCAAGACCATGGCTTACTGCAGCCTCGACTTCCCGGGCTCAAGTGATTCTCCCACCTCCCAGCCTCCCGAGGAGCCGGGACTACAGGCATACACCAGCATGCCTGGCTAATTTTTTTGTTTTTTGTTTTTTTAGAGAAATAGAGTCTCACTTTGTTACCCAGGCTGGTCTTGAACCCCATGGGCTCAAGCAATCCACCCTCTTCAGCCTCTCAAAGTGCTGAGATTACAGGTATGAGCCACCGCACCTGCCGCCCTCTATTCGGGTTTGATGCTAAATAAGAATATCCCTCCGTTACTTTTCTGATAGCTCTGGGTGCATTTTCTGGCTCTTTGTCTTTTCTTTGTGGGTGGTGGTGATGGGAGGTAGGAGCAGATGCAAGCTAACATTTGCACTTCCTGGTTTGTACTTTTCCAATATCAATATGGGGCCTTAACATACAAATCTACCTGTTCTTGTTTTTCAGGCACTCATAGCTATAAACACCAAGTACACTCTTCCTGATATGGTGGAGCTGAGAAAGGAAGGGATGCCCATTCAGTTGGAGTGGATTTACTTCCCAAAGAACAAGGTTTCCATGACACTGATAGTTTTCTTTGGATCTTCGACTGTATACTCCAAGTGGTCTATGAACGTGCCACATTTGACTCAACCATCCATCCCACAGACTCTCATAGTATGTCTACCCTGTGCAAACTAGTGTGTTACAGAAATCCTAAGGTGTCATTTATATGAAATGTTGAAGGAACTGTATTTGAACAGAGCTGATCACAAAGAATTAGATATTCAGGGCTTTCTTCATTTATCCATGGCATCTGCAAAATGCATTGACAGACAACTTACCCATTTCCATGTTTGCATAGTATTTTGCAGAAAACAGAACCAAGCCGAAGGCAAAATTCACAAAAGGAACGAGAGACTCTTGCCCCTGTTATTTTACTTTTACTCCTTTTTTCACTCTTTCCCTATTCAAGATAGCTTGAGACATAGAGGAAAAGCAGAAGAACAACTGTGAAATAATTGGATGTCTTTGCAAGAGGTCAGAGAGAGTCAAATCTTTGCTGCTCAAAATCAGTGCTTTAGGCATTGATAACACAAGTAAGCATTCGTTTCTCTTAGGCTCACTCTTCTAGCAAAGTTTAGAGCTTTGTGAGTGTGTGAATGTATTTATGAAATGAAAACTAAGTTATCTGACTCTGGTGTGCTGATGTTATTCTAGTTGTTTCTTCTCAGTGTTGAAGCTTAGCATGCTCACAGATATTCAATATACAAAGGCATTTAACACAACTGAGAAAGTATTTAATTTGGCTTGTTTTTTTCTGCTTTATTTTCCTTTCTGTTGTATCCTAAAAAACATTAAGTAATGAATGAATTGTATAGCTACTTATAATAGTGCTCCAGTGGGCATATAGTTTAATCTCAACTCATTGAGACTGAAGAAATAAAAATACAGGAAAACCCTATAACTCAATGCCTGACGAGACTGTGGGGAAAGCAGATATACCATTCTTTGAATACTGGTACAATGCCTTTTGAGGGCATTTGGCAATCAATGCGGGTCAAAGGTCATAAAAATGTTAGTACTCTTTGACCCCGTAATCTCATTCTTTGGAATTTATTTGTAATTTAGAAGGAGAAATGGTGTATGCATTGATATATTTATAGCAGTGTTATTTATGAGAGTGAAAAGCTGAAAATAACCAAAGTCTTAGCAAAGGGCAACAGATAACAAATTATGGAACATTGGTGTAACGGGATATTATCTATTTACTAAAAATGATAAAGACGATATATAATTAGGGCTGTGGGGGAAAACATAGCATATCTACAGAACTGTCAAAACGATGTGAAAACAGGACATACATAAATAAAACTCCAAAGTGATGGTTTCTTATGATGAAGAAATGAAAACAATTGTAATATAGGATAGTAGGAATCTGGGGAAAAATGTATTTACATTGAAAATGGCATACTTTAACTTTCATTTAACAACAAAGAATAGTTCTAACTCGAGAGAGAGCTTCTAAGGCACTACTCCAATTATCAAGCAATTCCACTACCTCATTTATTCATCTCTTGCTATCTTTTCTTAATCTTTACATCTTGCCGAGTAACTTGGGTTACTCATTTCAAATTAAACAATTCTTTTAATAAAGAGACTCCAATCAGAATAAAATAGGAGCAAGCTACATGTAAAAATAGCTCCCCTAAATACTGTAGGGCCATAAACCCAGGTACAGAGGGTGAAAAGCCACCGCCCACCAGTCCCACCTCCTCTCCCGCCCATCCTGTGAGCCTGACAAATACGACTCTTTGGACTGTGTGCTCTTCACCCAGGAGAGGAGCTGTAGGTCTTCATTTTTTTAATATTCCCAAACAAGCTTTCTTGGAGAGCAAGAAGAACCAGCCACCAAATTTTTTAAAAAAGCAAAATGTTATTCTCGATTTCTTCCTCTGCATGTAGAATGGAGAATCTGTTTAAGGTCTGCGTGTGAAGGACACCCACTGCTTTCAAAATTAATATCTGAGTTGTTCCCAGAAGACAGGACTGGGCCTTGTATGTTGCAGTGGAGGCCACTGAACAGCATTATGTCATAGACAATGGTGGGGTTGTGTAGAGAAAGAAAAGGCTTTGCGTGTTGGTGGGATACTGCTTCTTGCTCCCAAACTGGTTGCCCACCCTGATCCTTTACGCTCTGTGCAAGGAACCATTTGGCTCCTGGATTCAGGGCCCGTTCTCCAAGGGTTCTGCATCAATCGTGCATTCCGTTTGCCCCACACTGGCTGATTGGGCCCAGCCCACCAGCTGCTATGGAGCTGTTTGTGTGAATGCTCTAAGTTGGGGCTCAGATATATGCAGGGAGGGGAGGGGGGAGGCGGGAAGATGCTACTGGGAGCTTTTTTTTTTTTTCCTTCTTCTTTTTTTTTTTTTTGTGACAGAGTTTTGCTCTTGTTACCCGGGCTGGACTGCAATGTTGCGATCTCGGCTCACTGCAACCTCTACCTCCCAGGTTCAAGCGATCCTCCTGCCTCAGCCTCCCGAGTAGCTGGGATTACAGATGTTCATCACCACGCTCAGCTAATTTTTGCATTTTTGGTAGAGATGGGAGTTTCACCATGTTGGCCAGGCTGGTCTTAAACTCCTGACATCGGGTAATCCACCTACCTCAGCCTCCCAAGGTGCTGGGATTACAGGCATGAGCCACCGCGCCCAGCCTGGGAGCTTCTTCTAACAGTGCACTCCCAACTAGCCCATCTACAGAAAAAAACTCACAAAAATGTGCCCCACTAAATAGAGCAGCCCACTCCCGTTTGGTCAGGGTAAGGATTTACATGAACTTTTCAGGAATCCCAAAAGAATACCTTATTATCTGGCATAATAAAGTGAAAGGGTCTTTATGTTAATTACGTTTCTAAATACATTTATTTCATATGATACCAACATTTGTTTTGAAATGAACAATTTTAGGTAAAGAATACTTTTTAAAGTTTATACATGTCCCTGCTTTCTTAATCAGCATCTTATAAACAAAAATTCAACTTTTCCTGGTGACTTTTCATTAGAATTCTAAACATATTTGATCTTATGTGAATATCCCCGACTTTCGTTTTATGGAATCGTTTTCTTTTTCTTGATTTTACACTCCTGTCTCTCATTATCAACTATCCCTTCTTGTGGTACCAGACCTACCTTCTTGTGTTTTCAGAAGACAAATTATGCCTTTATTTACTCAAATTCAGCAACATTTATTGTGCCATAAGTCAAGGCCTTAGGTAAACTGTGAGATTTGAGCACGAACAGAACACACTTAAGTTTAATATTTACTTAAATCCCCTTGGATGCATTGGTTGGGCGTCCTGACTGGACCATGTAACTCAGATCTTTGCAGGCCATGAAAATCAACAAGCAAAACTTGTTCTGTACCACCAGCCTGACCCACCTTCTGTTATGCATGCTTTCTTTCTGAGTAAAGAAATTGATACATGATACGTGGTATGGGTGGCCTAGTACAAGTGAAAAGCAGATATCAGAGAGAAAGAGTGAGTAAAGAGGCTTTACAAAGATGATGTATAAATGATCAATAAATTGCCACCTTCTATACAAATATCTGTTAATATCTCTAGATTGGATCTATCCCTTTCTTCCTCCTCTAGCTTGTCATCAGATGTTAGCTGGGTACACCTAATAAATAAGGCTATGTTTGTGTAAATAGACCTGAGGGAACCGCTTCTGAGGTTAAACAAGGATACTATACTCTCCTTTTGTAGACCTCAGAAAGATAATTTTATTGTCACAAAATAGAAACAAAAATGAAGCTGGATGCAGGCGAGGGGAGGCATTTTTCCTTATTTCCTTCTCTCTTTATATAGATCTCAGACACAAGGAGCTTCCCAGGACTGGCCACCAGCTGGACATCCCTTTGGGGACTGAGTCCCCCATTTTTCACATTTGGTTTAGTTTTCCTCATCCATCATTTCAAGTCTAATGAACTGAAAATATACTTATTTTTTAAAGAACAACAAACAAGAGGAGAAAAATTTGGTGGTGAAAATCTCCAACCATTATTTTTCTGAGTTTCAGTTCTATTTTACAACATAAATTCCTGGAAACAGACACAGTGCTGTAAAGGGCATCTGCAGATGATGTCTTTGATGGCCTGAGAACAGCAGACCCTCATCGTCTTCTGAACTGACAGACTATCTCCTCCACCAAATTCTAGTTAGGCTCCTCTGAACTCTCTTCTCAACTGAGCCCTGACTTTTGGGGTTCTGTGCTCATCTCTGCATTGTCCAAGTCTCAGCAACAATCCTGCTAAGTCATTTTAGCTAGAATCCTTCACCCCTGGTATTGTTACCAGCAGTGAATCCCTATGGGCCTACAGCAACTCGGTTCTTGCCTCCTTGGAGGATAGAATTCAGCCAGGCGACATAAGGCAGAGTAAGAAACCAAGGCAAGTTTTAGAGCAGGTGTGAGAGTTTTTTTTTTTTTAAAGTTTTAGAGCAGGAACAAAAGGAAGAAAGTACACTTGGAAGAGGGCCAAGTGAGAAACTTAAAAGATCCGGCCGGGCACAGTGGCTCATGCCTGTAATCCCAGCACTTTGGGAGGCCCAGGCGGGCGGATCACGAGGTCAGGAGATAGAGACCATCCTGGCTAAGACAGTGAAACCCCGTCTCTATTAAAATACAAAAAGTTAGCTGGGCATGGTGGCGGGTGCCTGTAGCTTGCAGTGAGCTGAGACTGCGCCACGGCACTCCAGCCTGGGCGACAGAGCGAGGCTTCGTCTCAAAAAAAAAAAAAAAAAAAAAGAAAAAAAAGATCCAAGTGCCAAGTGGCCCGTCCAATCCTTGGCATGGGGTTTCATGCATTGGCATGATTCCAGGGTTTGTGTTTCTTCTCCCCTGATTCTTCCTTGGAGCAGGCTGTCCATGACACAGGAGGTAGAAAGAAATTATTTAGGCAGATAGTAAGGGCAACAGAGCCCTCGGCAGAATTTCCCTTTTAACAAAAAGCAGCCCCCAAATCATTGTCTTTCAAACAAAGAACAGCCTGAAAAATCAAGCTGCAGGCATCGATAAGCAAGCTGAAAGCTTGCACAGGTGAATGCCGGCAGCTATGCCAAGAGAAAAGGGCTACCTGGGGGCCAGGTATGTTCAACATGGAGGCCCCATCTTCCCTTTCCTTTGTCACCACGTGTACAGTAAAGAAACAGGCAACATGGCACGGCCAGGTAGAGAACCCATCTGCATAACAAAGGATTAGGGTGGGGGTGGCCAGTTTTTTGTGTCTTATGCAAATGACACACCTAGCCCTAACCAGTTTTTCACGCCTTATGCAGATAACACACGTGGTCTGACCAATCTTTCGTGCACTATGTAAAGCAGACACTGCCTCCTCAAGCTCATCTATAAAACCCCACTGCATTTCACCGCAGTAGCAGAAAACCCATTTGAGACCCCTCTCTCTGCAGCAGAGAGAGCTCTTCTCTTTCTTTCGCCTATTAAACGTCTGCTCTTAACCTCTCTTCTTGTGTGTTTGTGTCCTTGATTTCCTCTGCATGAGACAATGAAACTTGCGTATTACCTCAGATGAACGACGTCACTTCATCCAAATGCGTGGTGGGCTGCCAGCACTTGGGAGGGGCCATACGCACAGTGCGCTTACTGAAGTTGTGCGCATGCTCATTTGAGGCATTTTACCCTTACCAGTTGAGCGTTCCTAGAGGAATGTCATATACCGGTTAAACTCCACCATTTTGCTTCTTAGTGCTCATGCCTGAGCACATTTGCCCAACTCCTGAGATCTTATCAAAAAGCCGATGATTGTCTGGAAGCGGTGGCTCACGCCTGTAGTCCCAGCACTTTGGGAGGCCAAGGCGGGCGGATCACTTGAGGTCAGGAGTTTGAAACCAGCCTGGCCAACATGGTGAAATCACGTCTCTACTAAAAATACAAAAATTAGCCAGCTATGGTAGTGCATGCCTGTAATCCTCCTGAGCTACTTGGGAGGCTGAGGCAGGAGAATTGCTTGAAACCAGGAGGCAGAGGTTGCAGTGAGCCTAGATCCTGCCACTGTACTCCAGCCTGGGCAACAGAGTGAGACTCTGTCCCAAAAAAAAAAAAAAAAGGCTGCTGATCACTAGCTTCAGGTGTTTTCTGTCTATTGGGAGGCTGTCTTTCCCTGGCATTGGCTGTGACCAATTATTATTTTAGAGAGACAGTTTAACAACCACAACTGACTGGCCAGTACCTTCTGGTCACCTGACATTCCGGTGGGGAGGGGGACCCTCTCCTGCCCTGCTCATGTCTGCCTAGCTACTTACTCTAACTGTATCTGATCACCTTCCAGATCTGGGGAAGTTGCTCATCCTCCACCATCCTACAGGTGCTGTCTGATCACCCTGGCCTGTGTTCGGCAAGAAACCCATTAGGACAGTTAGCCAGAATCCCTGCTTACTCCTCATGTTTCTTCTTGGTAATTTACCATCCACTGGCCCCCCTCTCACTCTTTGGCTATAAATTCCCACTTTTCCTTGTCGGATACAGAGTTGAGCCCAATCTCTCTGCCCTACTATAAAACCCCATTGTAATAGTCCCTAGACCTATTGTGATAATCCCCCTAAATGAAGTCTGCTTTGCCATGCTTTCATGAGTGTCACAGATACTTTTTTCTTTAACAGAACACAGTCTATTTTGTTACTTAGGCCCACATCTTTCTGTCTTCCAGCAATCATGTTATTCCTAAGTCATATGGAAGATGACTGTGATTCTGGGGAGAAGCTAAGTCATGCTATGATCAGGAGTGGGGTCCTGCCCCTGGCTCTGAAATCCCAAGTCACAATCACAGTGTGCAGTGGTCAGACAGCTGGTGGAGGAAGTCAGGAGGTCTGCCAGTCCTTTCCCGGAATGCTGGGCTTCCGGGAAGAAGTGAATGGCTTTGAGGCTCCTGTGCTCATCACCAACTCCAAAAGTCCCCATTGATAGCTTGTTGACATTTAGCTGAGGTTAAACTATTGCTTTGGAGGACAAAAAGTACGGCAGTGAATGTTGAAGCAGAAACAGGGTATTTATTTGCATTGTCTCAAAGTATCTCCCCCTCTAAAATATTTAATAATTACAAAGGGGAAAACGGAAAGTTTACAATGGAGAATCTTGGTGGATATCACCTTAGCCAAGTGGTGAGGATGGCGTGGTGCACTGAGACGGACACGTCAATCACTTTGTGGTTTCCTTTCCAATAATGCATAACGCTAGTCTAACCATGAGAACCCACCAAACAAGCCCACATGGAGGGACATTCTACAAAATAACTGACTACTACTCTTCAAAAGTGGCAAGGCCCTGAAATCAAAGAAAGACTGAGGAGCTGTCACAGGTTGGAGGAAGCTAAGAAGATGTGAAAACTAAATGCAACATGGAGTCCTGGATTGGGTCTTGGAATAGAAAAAGGACATTAGTGGAAAAACTGGTGATGTGAGTAAGTTCTGCACTTTAGCTAACAGTCTCATGCTTAGTATAATTTCTTAATTTTTATGTATGCTATATAAGATGTTAAACGAGAGAGGGCTGGTTGAGGGCTATCCAAGGACTCTGTCCTACTGTTGCGACTCTTCTGTACGTATAAAATTACTAGGGTTTTTCAAAGTGCCGCTGTGACTCAAAATGGCCGAGTGCAACTGAAAATGTCTATCAGTATTTTGGGGAGCAAGTGAGCAAAACTACACTGCACTGTAAGAAAAGAAATTGCTTCCTTTAGGAAAGAGCTGCCAAGAAGTCTTAACGAATATTAGGCAGGCTTAGAGCTCTCAATGTGAGAAAGAAACCAATAAATTATCCAGAATGCTAAGAAGATTATCAATGGTTTTTACTCCTCGATCCTGTTTACATCTCCCTGCTCATTAGAAGTAATACAGATGTACAGGTTGAATCCAGAGTCAGTCTTAATTTACTATTCCCATTTTGTTTATCGTTCTGTAAAACTTCCAAAAGCTTGGCTTTACCTTTAATTCAATAGCTAGGACCAAATTGAAGTAATCAAATCAAGCTACTGTTATTATGTAAAGCTATTTTCCTGGGCCCCTGCTTTGAGTAAATGATTCCTATTAACATGCAGATTTGCTAGGGATTACCAGAAAGTCTCTCAAAATAATCATCAGACGATGTCTTTCTAAAGAATACTTTTCTCTCTGACTTGGACCAGGATTCAGTCCATAAATCTCTCCCTTCTACTCAAGGACAATTCAGGACTACTTCGTGACTAGGATGGGAAAACGGGACTCCTAATTTGCAGAGTTGAACAAAACTGAAAATACAAACTCCAGCTTCCTCCGCATGCTCTGCTGGATTTAAAGTTGTGCCACAACCAGTCATGAGGAGAAAATTCAGGGCGGGCATACACATTAGCACTGTGTGTGTGTGTGTGTGTGTGTGTGTGTGTAAATGTGAATATATGTATGTGAATAAAGTGAAGTATAGGCATTGTATTAGGTATTACAAGTAATCTAGAGATGATTTAAAGTATACAGGAGGATGTGTATAGGTTAAATGCAATTACTATGTCATCTTATATAAGAGACTTGAGCATCAGCTGATTGTGGTATCTGAGATTTGAAATCTTTGTTCAACTTTCATTTATAAGGGAAAAAATTGAATAAAGATACCAAACTGCTGATATGGAAAATATTGAAGATTATGAGTATATTTATATATAAGGGAAAAAATGGAATCAATCTCATTGTCCATCAATAGGGAAACGGTTAAATGATGATCCACCCACTCAATGAAATATTACGCACCCATTAAAATAATTACTCAAAAGACTCTCTAATAACCTAGGGCAATGTTTAGGAGAAAAGTAGATCACAAACTTTGATGCACATTATAACTGTAAATATAAATGCAGTTAGAGACACAATGGAAAGAGATGACCGAGACATTAAAGCAGTTGTATTTGGGTTGTGCCATTATTGTTACAGGAAAGGGGTCCCGATCCAGACCCTAACAGAGGGCTCTTGGATCTCTTGAAACAAAGAATTCAGCGTGAGTCCATAGACTAAAGTGAAAGCAAGTTTATTAGGAAAGTGAAGGAATAAAAGAATGGCTACTTCATAGACAGAGCAGCCCTGAGAGCTGCTGGTTGCCCATTTTATGGTTATTTCTTGATGATATGATAAACAAGGGGTGGATTATTCATGCCTCTCCTTTTAGACCATATAGGGTAACTTCCTGACATTGCCATGGCATTTGTAAACTGTCATGGCCCTGGTGGGAGTGTAGCAGTGAGGACAACCAGAGGTCACTCTCATCACCATCTTGGTTTTGGTAGGTTTTAGCCGGCTCCTTTACTGCAAACTGTTTTATCAGCAAGGTCTTTATGACCTGTATCTTGTGCTGACCTCCTACCTCATCCCATAAGTTGGAATGCCTAACCATCTGGGAATGCAGCACAGTTGGTCTCAGCCTTATTTAACCAGCTCCTATTCAAGATGGAGTTGCTCTGGTTCACATGCCTCTGACATTATGAGTGATTTCCCCCCTCCCCACCCCCCTCCCCACCCCCTCCCACCCTGCCATATTCCTCCCTTTTTTATGGGGGGGGGGCGGTGGGGGAGACAGATTCCTTCCTCTGTTGCTCAGGCCGTAGTGAAGTGGTGTGATCACAGCTCAATGCAGCCTTAACCTGCTGGGATCAAGCAATCTTCCCGCCTCAACCTCTGGAGTAGTGCGAGCCAGGACACCTGGCTAATTTTGTTTGTTTTTGTAGAGATGAGGTCTCACTATGTTGCCCAGGCTGGTCTCGAACTCCTGGGCTCAAGATATCCTCCTGCCTTGGCCTCCCAAAGTGCTGGGATTACAGGCATGAACCACCATGGGCAGCCCACTTTACAGCTTTTTATTAATAATAATGATTTGTTAAAATTTTCTTCTCCCAAAGTGAAAACATTTTAGGGAAGGAATAAAAGCAGGAACAGGGAGTTTGTGGTGGTTTACACCAGAGTAGCTTAACTTTTTTGACCCTTCACCTCGCTCCCATGCCTATCTAAAATCCTTGGACTTCTTTAAAAAGATGTCCGGTGCCTTCCCGGGTAGGAAGCCTTTGCGCATGCGCATTAAGAGGAAGACAGACTGGAGCTTGGCAACGCAATGGAGCTCTCAGGGCATGGATTTGATTTCGAGTTTGGGGAGGATATTCCCTCCCACCCAACCTCCACTTCTAAGGCATTTTAAGGATTTGGTTTCTGTATTTACAACACTGACATGAATAGTTGGGCTGATTTTATTTATTTATTTATTTATAGAGACAGGATCTCCCCCTGTCACCCAGGCTGGAGTGCCGTGGCATGATCATAGCTCACTGCAGCCTCCAATTCCTGGCTTCAAGCCACTCTCCCACTTCAGCCTCCTGAGTAGAGTAGCTGGGACTAAGATGCACTCCCCACTCCTGACTAATTGGGCCAATTTTATTTACAAACAGACTTCATAACAGGTCAATTCTGGCATTAATTTATTTCAAATGATAAGTTGTGAAATTAAATTCAAAACTTGTAAATGAGACACAATATTATCCCTTTTATTTCCAAAGCTATTAATTGTAACTGACACTTCACCATTCTTCACGCTTACTAGTTTTTATGCTGCCTTCTTTGATGAATGTATTTATGGTGCTATAGATGGTGAGGTGAAGTGTGGATGGATGCAAATTAAAATGGGCTGCGTTTTCTAAGAGGATGTATTATCACACAAACAGGCAACCAAAAGAGTGGACTCTTTGGTAAGTTTTAGAGTTATTCAGCATTCTAGCTTCAAAGGTAGCCTTAAAAAATCAATGAAACTATGCTTAAGAAAGGTCAGGGTGGGTGCAAATGGAGGTTTAGAGACTATGAAGATTCCTAACTTTGCCAAAGTTTTAATCAAATGTATGAGAAAGTCGTATGTCTCCCGACCTCCATCCCCACCCCCACCAGTAGCAATAGGGTTTGTCTAAGGAAAATCACTACTTCCCTGACTTGTGATTCAAAGGCCATCTTAATCCTGGGCACGCCTCTGCTATTTTTAGCCCTTTGCACAGAGCACACCAGAGCCAAAGGCTGGGGACATTACTGAGCCCCTGGGGAAGAGGCTGTTGACTTGTTATTTTCCTTTAACTCTGCCAGTCCTGCTCCTGTCGAGGTGATAGTCATCCAGTTTGACATGAGACCTTGCCCCTTCCCCCACCCCAAATTCAAGCATCATTTTGATTGCCTATGGGCATACTTTGCACTTTCTAGGTTTCTTTATTTTTTGAGATGGAGTCTCGCTCTGTTGCCCAGGCTGGAGTGCAGTGGCATGACCTCGGCTCACTGCAACCTCTATCTCCCGGGTTCAAGCAATTCTCCTACCTCAGCCTCCTGAGTAGCTGGGATTACAGGTGCCCACCCCCATGCCCAGCTAATTTTTGCATTTTTAGTAGAGATGGGGTTTCACCACATTGGCCAGGCTGGTCTCGAACTCCCAACCTCAGGTGATCCTTCCGCCTTAGCCTCCCAAAGTGCTGGGATTACAGGTGTGAGCCACCGTGCCTGGTGCACTTTCTGTATTTTTTTAAAAATTTCGAGGGATAGTGTACAAGAAAGAGAAAGGCAGCCTACTAGACTATGAAGTCTTCTTGTTGGGGGATGGGAAGGATCATTTCTAGCCATCTCAGTGTCTCCATAGCCTAACACAGGATCTGGTTAAAAATAATAACAAAACAAGCACAATATTTGAACCCTTTACATACAGCAATTCATTTAATCCTTAAGGCAACCCTATAAACAGACACTCTGATAATTCTTCATATAGAATTAAGGGAACTGAGGCTCAGAGAGGTAAATAACTTGCTCAAAGACACACAGCCAGGGCTAGACTTCAGGTTCCTTAATCAATTCCCATGTCCTTAACCACTGTGCTACACTGCTTCAGAGCACATCGTAGGTGCTCAATGGATGTTGTTGGCTGCATGAATGAAAGAATGCATGGAAAACTCCTCGGCAGAGTTTTGGCGTAATAGGAATGCTCCTAGTCAATGCAGTGAAAAAATGCTTCCCCATTGCTCCAAGGCAAAATTAACTTTCCTCACTCTTAGTCTCTCACTCACTTTGTGCTCTGTATAGCATTTTTCTCCCACAGTTCTTTGTTCATCTAAGTGTTTTTTAAGCATTTATTATGTGTCAGACACTGTTCTAGTCACTGAGACTGGAGCAGTGAACAAAATGAACAAACCTTTGCATTAATGGAACTTACACATACAAGACCAGGAGGAGACACACAGTAAAATAATAATTATGTAGCTGTATCAGGTGGTGCTACTGTGCTGGTAAGCTTTCACCACTGCTTTCTCACTGATCACTCTAGAGTGAAGCTCCATGCCCAGATAGAATTAGCTGCCCGGTACCTCCCTCTTATGAACTGACTGCCAAAATCACATTAGAAGTAAGCTCCAAGAAGAAAGATAAAGGCAAAACCAACCAAACAAAAATGAACCCAGAAGAAACAGACAACTCAGTAAATGTTTCAATGAGTAAACGTATTTTTAAAAACTATGGCCTTTTCAAAAATAGCAAGAGATTAGCTCATGAAACAAGAAGAGGAGGATATCAAAATGGATCAGAGAACCAAAATTATTGAAAATTAGAATACCTTAATTAAAAAAACTCTTTTAATAATGGTATTGGAAAATACAATTCAGGAAATCTAGAAACATATTATCTAGAAATATGGAAGCAAATTCCAGAAAAAATTTAAATTAAATAGTTGAAATGTGTTGTTTCAAAGGTATGAAAGTAAGATGCCAGAAGAAGCTGAGCAGAGAACTGTGTTTATTTGTTAGAATCCATCCAATTACTACTTGATTTTCAAATGATGGAATGCATTTTGATCAAAATAAAAGTTGTATTTTAAAGTGTTGACAATATTGGTTAAGATTTTAGAAATGTACGGCAAAACATTTTCATATATCCCGAGCGATGCATACATTTATTGTATATGCTTTAGGGACACAATATAAATGACTTTGAGTATTAAAATTCTTAATTTGATCCAGGCTTTTGGTGGCATGGTACAAAATTCAGTGCATTTTCCTGAAAGACAAGATGTGGTCTGATTGGGTTGGCCCATGGGTCGTGTGTGAGGGATAGCTGGTGTCCTCAGGACTGCATGGCCTTGGACAATTGTCAGAAAGCTTTTCAGGACTTTAAGTTTTTATTTTCCTAATGACCTTTTCAGATTCCTGCATTGTTTTCATTGGGGCTATGTAAGAGGCTGTCCAGCCAGGTCTTTCCCCACAGATCTCCTTTAAGTGGTGGAACGATTCTATAACAAAAATATTTTACAACACAAATTAAGTGGCTTGGGGAGTCTCTGAGTCCCAGTTAATATTGGGATAAAAGAATATCATTTGGATTTCCTCAGCTTAGATCAGAAAATACAGGGAAGGTGGGAGGAGCCCCTCCCCTCCCACCGCCACCAGAGAAGGAAAAGAACAGGATGATTTAGGGTCATTGTTGTCTCTCTCTCCTCCCATTCCTTCTTCTGGTGAAATAATAGGCTTAGATGAGCTGGCGTCTCGGTTGTCTTGCAGCCTAAGGATTCTATGCCCACTGGTAGGACAGTTGGCTGGTCTGGGTGGTTCCTGACTCACATCTCAGCCTTTGGACACATGGAAATCCACTCTCTGAAGTGGAGAAGACAGGAGGCTACCTAGAAAACAGCCTGTCCTTTCTGAAACAGGCTAGAGAATAATGCATCTTATAGAGCCGTAGGAAAAACAACTTATGTCCTGGCAGTGCTTTCAAAGCCTCTAAACTCACCCTGCACTCTCTGCATTTCCTCATGTATAAATATACGTCAGAAGAGTTCTTTTAGAAACATTACTCTTTGGCAATCTCCTTTCCTCACTCTGCACACACCTAACAGACAATATTAACAAGTGCTGGTGAAGACACTCCATGCTATAAAATTCAGTTATGATAATAATAGCAAGACTGGGCACAGTGGCTCAAACCTGTAATCCCAACACTTTGGGAGGCTGAGGTGGGAGGAATGCTTGAGCCCAGGAGTTTGAGACCAGCTTGGGCAACATAGTGAGACCTTGTCTCTACCAAAAAAAATGAAAAATTAGCTGGGTATGCTGGTGCATGCCTGTGGTCCCAGCTACTCCAGAGGCTGAGGTGGGAGGATCGCTTGAGCCAAGGAGTTCGAAGCTGCACTGAGCCATTATTGCACCACTGCACTCCAGCCTGGGTGACAGAGTGAGACTCTGTCTCACTTAAGAGTGTGCCCACCTTTATCCTAAGTGATGTGAGCTAAGCTGCTCCATGCCCCAGTCTTTCTGGGATAAACTCGAATTTCACTTTATAAAAGAGACAGAATGGCTTTTTGGTGAGTAACACACCAATTTGCTGAGGAACTCGCCTCTATTACAGACTTTTGTATCCAAACAGTGAGATTCCATAAAGATAAAACACTGGCTTCTTTTTCCACTCCCACAATGCCACAGGAAAGCAGCTCTTAAAGCCTAATGTGAAATTATCCAGGGAATCATCTTCCTGCAGGAAGGAAGACTGAACACTCAACCTTGTTTCTAGCTGTTTCCTGCCTGGTAGAAATTTACTGCAGTAGAATGACTTTGGTGGAACTTAACACTGCCTGAGTATTTTACACCAAACACCTGTTACGTCACAAATGCCTTCTACTCAACACCACCCGTGTCACATGCTCCTTACAAAGGCGGTGCCTGATGAGGGATTTGCTGAAGGGCCAATGACACAAAGTCCTCACTGCCTTGCCTTTCTCTCTCTGTCTGACCATTCTGCCTCTTGTATGGGAGCAAGGGCAGGAATAAGAAGGAGAAATCAAGTTCCATTAGTTAACAACTCTGATAAAGGAACAAAGAATAAAGGATAATAATGACACCTGACTTGCTAGTTTTCTGTGGCTTTAAATTACCCAAGCCTCTCCTGGTTTCAGAGGCAAGTGAGTCAGAACTGCTTCTGTGGTTGGACAGGTTGTTCACTGTACAAGGGCCCTGGACCAAGGCGGTGAGCAGGGACGCAAATCCAGCCTGCACCTTGCTTACCAAGACTGGTGCCCTGCACAGGGCTGAGTCCTCTTAGTTCACATAAAGCCATTGTACAGGCTAGCAATGGCTGGCCCCCATTAAACCCTAGTTCACAATTCAGCTTTATGGATTAGCATTTGGGGTAGGAAATGCTAAAACTTAAAGAAAAGAAAAGCTGTACAAAGGTACTGCAAATGGGGAGGTGGGACTTTGGCTGAAGTCACCAGATGAAGTTGAGATTTGTCGTGATGGAGTTTTTATTGGTTGCGACCAATTTGATGGTTCACTTCAATAAGGGCACATCGAACAGGGCTCAGAAATCTGAACACTGGTGTGGGCTATCTTCCAAATGTGTTCTGAGTGGAGTGGCAGAGTTTGTTTTGTCCTCCTGGAACTCATTTTCCGAGAAAAATTTCAAAGTCTGAGGAGACTTGTCATCCATGTGGATTTTTCCCCATCACCTTTATCCTGCCATTCAAACATCGCTCCCCACCAATTGTGGGCATGGCAAGCTGTTCCCTCCACGGGGTTAATGGCCCATGGCGATGTTCTGGAGATGGCAGTTTGTAATATAAAGAGGCTGAATTGTTTGTTTAACAGTGAAGTGACAAATTATTTAATTAGCACATATGCCATTTGTCTCCGCAGCTGTGATCATCGGTACTAATTGCAAAGCGGTCTTAATTTATTGTAGATATATTGCTCCATGATGCTAATGTGATCATTACAAGTGGCCATTATGCCCCTGGCCCATGTTTGAAAATGAAAGCAATTCCACCACATGGGGAAAACCACACTTCTAGTCCCAGCCAATATATGCAGCCACCACTGTCTTCCAGTAAAGGGAATACTCAAAAGAGCAGCGCTCCTTTGACATCTTCTCTTTAGGGCTTGGACCCGGTCGGTGCAGAACACCACCTGCTTTCAAAGCCAGTGCCTGATCCCACCTCCCCACCTGGAGGATAAATGACAGCACAGGTCCTGGCTCTGGCTGCCAATGCGATTTGTCCTGGTCACCTGCCTGCTACTCACAAAAGGAAACCTTTTCTTTCTCTCTACCTTTAATGAGATATGCTTCACAGGCCTACAAATGGGGAACTCAAGGCAAGGTGCCCACCTCAAGACAAATCCTGGAGGCCAACTAGGTGTTACCAGCTTCTTAGCAAGCACTGTACTCAAAGGTAGCAATCCACTATCCCCGTGAGTAGGAGCACTTGATGAGAAAGATTGTGGCTTTCTCCTCACATCTTCCATTAAACACTATATTTGCCTCTAGTAAAAGCAAGAGGTGCTGAACTGGGGAGTTTTATTTCAATTTATTATTATTTTTTTGGAGACAGGTCTCATTCTGTCACCCATGCTGGAGTGGTACAGTGGCACAATCATGGCTCACTATAACCTTGAACTTTTGGGCTCAAGCAGTCCTCCCACTTCAGCCTCCCAAGTAGCTGGCACTTCAGGCATGCACCATCGCACCCAGATAATTTTTAAGTTTTTTTGTAGAGATGGGGTTTCACTATGTTGCCCAGGCTGGTCTTGAACTGCTGGCCTCAAGTAATCCTCCTGTCTTGGCCTCCCAAAGTACTGGGATTATAGGGGTGAGTCATTGCACCCAGCCTGGTTTGATTCTAAAAGAGGGTCCAAACAAAATTATGTGAAACCCATCAGAGAAGGGGCTCTGGGCACCAGGAGGAAATGACACCAAACTCTCTCTCTAGTCTCATTGGGCATGTCTCCTAGCTTGAAGTGGATGTTAAGAGGAGGGACTTTAGCACGGCTGGGGCATGAGAACCACATGCCAACCAGCAGGGCTAATTAATGACCTTTCTGGAAAGCAGCTACCCATCTATTCTCTCATTATCCTCTTAACACCCTGAGATGCAGGCAGAGGAGGCTGTTGATCAGCGCCCCCCTGCCCGCCTGCCACAGGTGAGGGGAGGTGGGTGGCTGGACCAGGAAGCCTGGTGGTGTGGCAGTAGCATTGTCAGATAACGTGCAAGACACTCAGTGAAAATTGGCTTTTAGGGAAACAGCACATCATGGCTTAGTACTTGTTGTTCTGAAATCCAAATGTAGCTGGGCATCCTGTATGTTTATTTGCTAAATCTGGCATTCCTGAGTGAGGAAAAGATGGTGACAGAGACAAGGACAGCATATCTCTTTCTAGAACCTTCGGTTGGGGCGGAGACCCAGGGTGTAAACCTAACACCCTTGCCAGTCTCCAGCCAGAAACCACGGGAGAAACCACCTGGCTTCAGCCCCAGACGCATTACCAGGGAGTTTTTTTTGAAGCTTCACTCTTTTCCTCACCGGCTCCGGAAAGTGCCGCTTGTGAGCCTTGGGCCCTTTCCCCCTCTGGGCTGTCAGGACCCTGCCTTCCCAGCCGCTACCTTGGATAAAAGGCTTTATTAAATCAGGCAAACGTCAGCCCCACAGCTCAGTCGTAAGTTAACCAGCCGCCGGGGGAGGATGGAGAAAAGTCCCCTCCTGGTCCCTCAGCATAAAGGGAGGCCCAGGGGATGGAGGCAGAGGGGACAGTCCCCAGGCCCTGGCCCTGATTTTCAGGTGGCCACTGGTCAGAACTGTCAGCTGTGCCTGTCCCCCAGACTGCAAATTGAAAACAGCAAATGTAGCTCTATTCTTTTTTATTTTCCTCCCCCCCCCATCTCTCCCCCTTTTTTCTTGTTTCTTTCTTTCTTTTCTTTTTTTTTTGTCAATGAGGAATACAAGGCCACTGCCAAAAACATATCCCACACAATCAAACATCAGATGGTGACTCCTTTCCCACAGCTTGTGTGAGTGAAAACAGTGAAATTATACCCATGTTTTCGCGGCGAAGCCCCTAGTGTTCCAGCAGAGGCAAGCCTGGCACTGGCTCTTGTTCGCCGGCTTTTTGTTCCTGCGCTCGCGGTGTTTTTAGCGCTGGACGCCATTCAGCCGGCATTCAGCATTGTATGTCGCTTCGCATATGGTTCATCCGCTCCAAATGTGTGCATGTACCCAGAAAATGCAGCTTTTCATTATGTATTCTCTATGTAACAGAAAAGATTAAGATATAAGCCTGGTGAATGTGGCAGGAATTAGTTGGACAGATGAATAAGGGAAAAATGAATCTGGAATGACGGTGGATTTGGTCTAATGATTGTGGGAGGGCGTTAAGAACTTGCTGGTAGGTTTCAGCCCTTTTAATCCCAGGCTGTGTGTGTATTTTGGCAGGAGAAATGCTCCTTCAGAACTCGATCTTGAAGGGTACAGTAAAAGACAGACGCACGCCCACACAGACGCCCACAAACCTTCAGCCTGAGGCAGAGACTTCCGTAAGCCTGGGTCCCTGCCCTCAATGTCTTCAAACTTTCTGAGTGGCTTGGGAGGATTCCATATTTCCAACTTCAGCTCTTAAAATACAAGAAAATAAAAGTGGGACGCCTTCAAGCCATTAATGATGCCTTCCTTTTGTATTTCATTTTATTCATCTGGACTTATAGAAAGGATCCAAGCTAAGAAGGGAGACTCTCTAAAACAAACTTGATTTGGGACAGTCGACAAAAGTTAAAATGCTTTTAGATGCTTTTGAAGTGAGCACCCAAATTAGAAAGAAAAAAAAGGGGGGGGGTGTTCATTTATAACGCATAAACTCAGCAGCCTTTAAGACTAAAACTATAGTTAGTTAAAAGTGCTAGTTGACACGGTTGAGTTTTCAATCAGCATTTGCAAAAGGCGTATGTGTTTGGTAACATTTGTTTTGTGGCTTAATAGGAAGTCAGATCAGAGAAAATTTAAGATTTAGGCTTACGTGCTTCCTACAACAGTTTCCAGAGAAAGATTTTTTTTTCTAGCCAATTTTGATTGAAAATCGAGATTTGCATCACAATGGAGATAGCTCAAAAGTGTAAATACAAAAGACTGCTACTTCGGAGACCTCTTGGTCAGATGTGTTGGTTTCTGGTACATCATCTCATAAGGGCTTTGGGAAGGGGCTACTCTCAGATTCAGGCCAGAGGGGGCTATGCTCCCCGTTCATTGCGAAAGGTCACACGGCCAACTCCTTCTGTCAACTCGTATAGAACTATTTAATGCAGGGGAAGGGAGTTAGCAATGCTTCTGCTTTTGAGGAAACTGTTTACATAATTTAATTCACAGATATTTTTGGTGGGCTGAAAGGGAGCATATTAGACTATCCAATTAATTCACATCAAAAATAAGCCTTTCAGAGATTAACAAAATCAGACAAAAGCTACGTCCTTGTGTTGTTGCAAATTATATACATTTTGATATTCCCTCGCATAATTGTGGTTCAAAAATTTGACAGATTCCTTTATTGAAGTACACATTTGCATATCACCATACCAATAAGCAGTAGTAGTATCAATGTTTTTCCTTTTTCAATTGAAACGAATGTTTGAATTTTTATTTGTAATGTGATCAATATTTCAGTGATTTAGCTGTCAGGTTCATGTTGTTCCCATAGAAATGTTAAAAGCTTAAAAGTTTCTTTTCCATAACTCAAAATGTAAGGTTATTCTAATTTTTTCCCCATTCCTACAATCTTCTCATCCCGTGTGACAACTGTGGAACAGATCAAATTGAGAGCTGCAAAATGTCCTATATCCACTAACATGTTTCTTTTTTCTTTTTACGCTCCAGGTTCTATTTTTCTCAGCCTATTCCGGGATCTGGACACGTGAGAGAACAAAACATATGACATCAATTAAAACATCACTCGATTTTCACACCAGTTTTTATACAAGTCGATGTCTTTTGATAACCCTTTAGGATGCAAAGTGCTGACCTGTGTCCCGTCTTCAGACTTTATGTCACAATGTAGTGGCTGGGTGCGTTGGCTCACCCTTGTAATCTCAGCACTTTGGGAGGCCAAGGTAGGTGGATCACGAGGTCAGGAGTTCCAGACCAGCCTGGCCAAGATAGTGAAACCCCATCTCTACTAAAAAAACAAAAATTAGCCGGGTGTGGTGGCAAGTGCCTGTAATCCCAGCTACCCGGGAGGCTGAGGCAGGAGAATCACTTCAACCTAGGAAGTGGAGGTTGCAGTGAGCTGAGATTGTGCCACTGCACTCCAGCCTGGGCAACAGAGTGAGACTCCATCTCCAAAAAAAAAAAAAAAAAAAAAAGTTAGTTAACTGGAGCCATTTCCCTCCCTGGCTGTTTTATTAATATAATCCCTGGGTAACAGATCATTGTTGGTAAATCTCTGCCTTAGGTTGTTACCATTCCCGTACAAGTTGGACCGAACCTAGCGAGGCTGCTATCTCTGCATCCAGACTTAGTTGTTTGTTGCCGCGTAGTTTCTAGTGTTTTCTTTCCTGTCCCTTGCAAGTGGCACAGTGAGGCATAAAATTTTTCCTTTAGCCTAGATAATCTGGCGTAATTTTCCTCAATGCTTTCCCTTTTTCACAATGGGAGTCAGGTTTCCATTTGAGACAGTTTACTTCTACATAATAAGCCTTCTCTCTCTCTCTGACTCTCTTATTCTCTTTTTTTCAATCCCAGAAAATTTCATTGCATTTTAGAATCTCAATAAACAGGTTGCTGTTGCCATAAACAATCAGGGGAAAAAAAAGTGGTGTTGGCAGAAAATTTAGATCATAACTTGACTGACGGGACAAAACAGACATGCCCTCTGCTTTGTCTTTGTGTATATTTGGGGTTATTACCAGTGTTCTGGCTTCTAAAGCATCTTTCTGTGTTAAATACCGGGCTGGACCGTGGAAAATCAAAAAACAAACCGGCATTTGGAAGGGCAATAACTTTCCTTGAAGAAAGGAGACAGCTACCGTTGGCCTATTATTTCAGACTTACTTCTGGTTCTCCACATCTTCCAAGGTAACAAATGAAGATGGTCACCCACCTTCAGTCTCGCAGCAGCAAGAAAGCAACAGAAGCCTTCTCTCCAGGAATTAGTATAGGAAACCTGTTTGCTTTTAAAGTTCCGAGTCCTCCCATAGAGATGAAAGGGGAATGAAAGTGAGTTACCCCTGAGGAATCACCAAAGTAAAAATGGGTTGCTTTATCTGGGCTCTTCAAAACTCTTTAAGACTTGAAGGTCTGGATTGAAATCTGTATAATACGTTCATTCACTAAGTCAAGATTAACGGCGTTGGTGGTGTGTCCTCGGGGGAGGGCCTCCAGAAGGCATTTGGAAATAAAGTTTGTCTTACTTTGAAATGCTTCCTCCACAGCACAGAAAAATTGATTTTTTCCCCCAGTAAATATTCCTTTGGCATCTGATTTAAAGTCACTAAATGCTTTTCTCGCTAAAGATACCTTTCTCTGTCATCTCTTTCCGTCTCAGATATTGCTGGCTCTCACTGCTGTCTCCCTTCCCTGGCATAACTCTGGTTACAAATAGTCACTAGTGAGTGATATTTTGCTCTCACTTCTTAGCCATCCTATATTTCAAGGTTATCTCATTCTTTAACGCTGCCCTTCAGGGTTTTGATAACAATCCTTGAAATGGCTGTATTCAGGACCAGAAATCCTCTAAGCTTGCTTTTCTTCTCAAACATGTTTTAAAATAAAAGTGGAGGGAAATCATTCTGAATTAAAATAGATTTCATATTAAGTTAGTAGCAAAAATGTGGTTTATTTGCTTTCTGCTTTTTGCCCTGGAAAATGAGATACCGTAAAAATAAAATAGAATCCGAAGCACGATTAAATGAAGCAGGTGGCTCTCTGCAGGTAGTAAAGCAAAGAAGCAACTTGCATTGGAAAGTTACATTCTGAAACGTACGTGACTGTTGGGCAAGCTATGAAGCCTGCTGCATACTTTCAGAAGGACCCCTTCTGCAGGAACCTCCCAAATACAGTTTCAGAATTTTTTTCCCTTTCACAATCTTTCATTCTTTCTTCACATCTGATTATGGTTCATTTTTAGTGGTTACTTTTTGCACGTTGGGAAGATTTTACTTTTCAAAGGCCTAAAACTGATGGCAATGCCTGTTGGCTCATTCTAAACCACCCGGACTGCGACCAGGGTTTCAGTCTGGGTTGTGCATGGGGCGATAAATCCTGGCGAAGCAGCCCTAATCCTCTACAAACCCCTGCTGCAAATTCTGTCCCTGCCACTGTGTTTTTTAACCAACTTGGGGGAATACCATATTGATCCTAAAAACGGGCAGCTTCTTAGCTTGCAAGTGGCTCCCTTTAAGTAGCACAGAGAACTCGGCCTCAGGATTCAAGCAGGGATTGCATCTCAGGGCAAAAGAAAGGGATGAGGTAAGACCCCGCAGAGGAATGCTGCCTGATGTGTGTGCTGGTTATTGTGAGTTGGTTCAGCATTTCTGTCAGCTGTTTTACTGGTGTCTGATTAATCCCGCTGGTCACCAGGGGTAAGCCAGGGTTTCATCTGATCTAAGAACAAAACTTTTCCTCTTTTGGACAGAAGGTGGTCTGTCCAGGTCAGGGTATGGGTCACTGGAAGGGCAGCCTTCGGAAGCCTGCGTTTCACAGCAACCACTTGCTACAATTAGTTAAAAAAAAAAAAAAAAAAAAAAAGCCAACATGCAGTGAATTGACACTTTTGTGGGTCCCTGAGTCTGGACGGTGCAATTGTTCTGGAAAACAATGTCAGGATCTTCGTTTGAAAGTGGAGAGGCTACAATCGTATTTCAAGTAGCAAAATCCCTACGCTCTGAGCCATGTGGGGATTTCATTTCCTTCAGTATCTAGAACCCTATTCCCCTTCTCTGCACCAAATCCAAGTGTATTAAATGAAAATGCACAAGTGAAGAAGGGTTAAGTTGAGCAAGACGGCATCTGTGCACGCTGTCCTAGCCTGCTCCTCAACTGGGCTGACAAATCATTTGCAGAACTGAAATTAGGAAAAGGTCCCTTGACTCTTGGGACAGAGTGCCCTTGGACTCTGGCAGAGTCTAGACAGTAACCCCCCTCTGCCCGCCCCACCCAATATCAATTCTGTTCTGCTTCCTTTGCAATAGACGCCCTAGGTTATACCCGGGCGCAGGTCCACATGGAATAACAACACTGCATTTTGCAGTATTGCTTCCAGCTAAGTGTGTCCTTGAGACTAAGTCCTAGCCAAAGGCTGAAGGTAGCAGTGGTATACAACTTCCAGAAAGCATACTGTAAGGGAACGGACATTGTCTTCTTTGCTCTCCTTTCTTCCTGCTGACTGGAATGCAGACATGATGGCTGGACCTCTGGTGCTATAAGAAGCTGTGCTAAGGAGGTAGAGCAGCCCCTCAGGACCTAAGGAGCAGAGCCATCCCACCAGCCCTGGGCACATGAGACAGAAATAAACTTGGGTCATTTTCAAGCCACTTTTATTTGAGGCCTTGCTTTCAGACAGATGAACCTAATTCTAACAAAGGCAGATGCTAAAGAGATTCTCACTTAATCCTGCCTAGTCCAGATGAAAGTTCTAAAATATTTGTTTCTAGAGACTCCACTGGAAAAGCCAAGTGAGAAGATGTCACCAGTCCCAGCTGACAAGCTGGCCTGGCCCTGCCCCAGAGGAGGGTGGTGACAAGGATCAGTAAGCTCTTGTGAGCAAAGCTGCCTCTTCAGGAAGCCAAACCACCCAGTCATGCTGTCCTTTCATGCTAATTGCTGTTTGATGCAAAGCCATTCAAACAAGTCTAGGGACATTTATCAGATAGACAAGGAAAACTAATTCTCCACTAATTTTTTTTTTTTTTTTCAACTGATTTTTGTAGCTTTGTGTGGACTCTTCACCTGGTTAAACAGGCCCCAGAAATAGAGAAGGAGAGATATTTCAGCTGCATCGGGACAAAAATAAATAAATAATAGCAAAGGCTAGAGGATCCCAAAACTAAATGCCAAGTGGGGAATTATTTGAGCTTAACTAATTTTCTTTTGCAAAATGAAAATGTAGGAGTTTTGCTTTCAATTTTATGTTTTCTAATACAATTAAAGCAAGGCCTGGACTGGTGTAGAGAATGTGTAGAAAACACTGAATAAATGGGAGCTTCAAGTCTCTGTAAGTCCTAGTTGTTAATGTCCAGCAGAGGTGGCAGGGAGCACACTGATGCCACCCCTTGTGAGATCATCCAGATGTTACCCAAAAGGAGTTCTGATCCAGACCCCAAGAGAGGGTTCTTGGATCTCACACAAGAAAGAATTCGGGGTGAGTCCATAGAGTAAAGTGAAAGCAAGTTTATTAAGAAAGTAAAGGAATAAAGAATGCCTACTCCATAGACAGAGCAGCTCCAAGGGCTGCTAGTTGCCCATTTTTATGGTTATTTCTTGATGATATGATAAACAAGGGGTGGATTATTCATGCCTTCCCTTTTTAGACCATAAGGGTAACTTCCTAACATTGCCATGGCATTTGCAAACTGTCATGGCGCTGGTGGGAGTGTAGGAGTGAGGACGACTAGAGGTCACTTTTGTTGCCATCTTGGTTTTGGTGGGTTTGGGTCAGCTTCTTTACTACAACCTGTTTTATCAGCAAGGTCTTTATGACTTGTATCTTATGCCGACCTCTTATCTCATCCTGACTTAGAATGCGTTAAGCATCTGGGAATGCAGCCCAGTAGGTCTCAGCCTCATTTTACCCAGCTCCCATTCAAGATGGAGTTGCTCTGGTTCACACACCTCTGACACAGACATTGACAAATGGTGTTGGGACAAAGGATGTTCACACGCAAAAGAATGAAATTGGACCCCCTCCATCATGCCATACACAAAATTTAATTCAAAAAGGACTAGAGTGCTAAATATAAGAGCCAAGACTATAAAAGTCTTAAAAATCCTTAACCTTGGATTAGGCAATGATTTCTTAGACATGACACCAAAGGTACAAACCAAGGACAAAATAGATAAAGTGGACTACCTCAGCTTAGATTTTTGTGCTGCACCATCAAGAAAGTGAAAAGATGATCCACAGAACAGAAGAAAATGTTGGCAAATCACGTATGTGAGGAAGAACTGGTATCCAGAATACATAAAGAATTCTTACAACTCAATAAGAAAAAGACAAATGAGTCCATTAGAAATGGATAAAGCATTTGAGTAGACATTCTCCAAAGAAGATATACACATAGCCAATAAATACCTGAAAAGATGTTCAATATTATTAACCCTTAGGGAAATGCAAATCAAAATTACAATGAGTTACCACCTCACACTTACCAGGATGGGCTAGAATAAAAAACACAGATAATTACAAGTGTTGGTGAGGATGAGGAGAAATAGAAACCTTTGTAGTCTCCTGGTGGAAATGTAAAATGGGACAGC
Organism: Symphalangus syndactylus; assembly: GCF_028878055.3. Taxonomy (NCBI): domain Eukaryota; kingdom Metazoa; phylum Chordata; class Mammalia; order Primates; family Hylobatidae; genus Symphalangus; species Symphalangus syndactylus. Next base: position 97,270,480 of record NC_072427.2, read on the forward strand.
TCCTTCAGAAAACAGTTTGGCAGCTCCTCAAAAGCTTAAAAATAAAGGTTCCTTAAGACCCAGTAATCACATTCCAAGAAGAATGAAAACATATGTCCAAACTAAAACTAGTACACGGATGTTCATAGCAGTATTATTCATGATAGCTAAAAAAGAGAAGCAACCCAAATGTCCATCACCTAATAAATGGATAAATAAAAAGGGTATATCCATACAATGAAATATTATTCAGCCATGAAAAGGAGTGTAGAACTGATACATGCTATGACATGAATAAGCCTTGAACACATTATGCTACGTGTAAGAAGTCAGTCACAAAAGACCACATATTACATGATTCCATTGATATGAGATGTCCAGAACAGGCAAATCTATAGAGACAGAAAATAGATTAGTGGTTGCCAGGTGCTGGTGGGAAGGGGAAATGAGTAGTGATTGCTAATGGGTATGCAGTTTTTGCAGGGGTGATAAAAATATTCTAAACTTAGATTGTGGTGATAGGTACACAACTCTGTGACTATACTAACCCCACTGAATTGCATATTTATTTTAAATGCAATTTTATGGCATGCAAATTATGTCTCAATAAAGATTTTTTTTAAAAGGGAAATAGAACTGACCCAGCAGCCAAAATGAAATCAGCCCCAAAGCAAAGAACCTCTACCCATGATCTGGGGTTTTCAACCCTGCTCTCAAAGCCTCTTATTAACTGCCTGGTCTCCAGGGTCTTGTCTCAGCCTGCCTGGCTCAGTCTCTGGTTGATGCCCAAGCCTTCCTGCCTTGATTGGGCTTCCCTGGACTCTAATCTGTTTCCTGCCGAGACCCACACACTCCACCAGCCCCTTTCTGCTTCCCTAGCTCCTGCTCCCACTGTGTCCTGACCAATACCTGTCTCACTGTGCATATTCCTGGTGTAACCACACTGCATCCACACAGTGACAGTTGTCATTTATTGAGTACTACTATGTGCCAGCTGATGCTCCAAGAGCTTTACATGTTGTAACTTATTTAATTCTCAAAACAACTCTCCCTTTTGTTTGGAGATAGCATCTTGCTTTGTCGCCCAGGCTGGAATGCAGTGGCATAATCATGGCTCACTGCAAACTTGAACTCCTGGGCTCAAGCCATCCTCCCACCTCAGCCTCCTGAGTACCTGGGACTAAGGAGTGTGCCACCACACCTAGCTAGAACAACTCACTTTGATACAAGTTCTATTATTGTCTCAATTTTACAGATATAGAAAATGAGGTCAAAGAGATCACCAAGTTCACACAGACAATGAATGGAGCAGGAAGATTTGAATCTTTCTCGAGGGATGACCCACAACCATGGGCCACATGGCCTCCCCTGAGATTTGTTGATGATAGTTGATGGAGGCCAAGATCATGACTTCTAGATCTTCTCTTTGGAGCCAAGTCACTTATGCGGAAGGACTGGACTCCTTCACTCCTTCTCCTTTGAGATCTCCTTGGACCCCTTTTTCTCATTTTTTTGCACACTTCTCCTTGAGATTTGTTTTGCTTCCCATACCTGCAGCCAGCACCTGTGGCTTCCCTTGGTCTACTGGAGCCCCACTTTACTCAAAGATGTGGAGCTGGAAGCACCTGGGAATTTATATTCCCCCAAGGTGGGCCTGATCCTCTAACTGATGGCATGTGAGTAAGAAAAGCCCAGCTTCCTTGCTTCTACTGGGCATAACTCTGGGGTGTAATTTACACTCCACTGTCCCCTGCAGGATCAGGTGACAGTTACCTTGGAGCAATTTTGCCTGAGATCATACATTTGCTTGGTTTCCTCCGTCTCCGTGTCCTGCTTCTTCACGCACACTCACTCACCTCTTTTCCCTGGGAGCTTATATTTCATAAATGACTTGCACATGAACTTTGTCTCTGGGGCTCCTGGGAAACCCAGACTAGGATAGAACCTATGTAAAGTACTGAGCATGGCCCAGAGCACATAGTATGTGCTCATTAAATGGCCACTATTCTTGGCTTTGCTGTTCTAATAATCATAGCTTATGAAGGATGCTTTTCTTTTCTCCACTAATTCTTGAGTTATGACAAAGAGGTGGGGGAAGCAGAAAACTTGAGATCAGGGGTAAGTCTTGGATTCCAACCCTGTTTGCTTCTCTTAAGAGCTATTCAGCTCTTACACCAGATAGCTGATGCTCCCATCATACAATAACTTTCACATCTGGCCTTGAAGGTACCAGCTGATATATTTTAAAAATTTAAGAATTTTTGAGAGAAGTTAGAGGATTTAGGCCTCCAAGCAGCTAGCTTCTAATGCTTTCCCAGTCTTGCCTCCTACAAATAAAAATCAAATATTTATTGAGAGTAAAATGTGCAAGTATAAAAAACCTTTTATAACCACATATCAAATGATGGTCTTTGTCATACAACAAGGCCTTTCCTAAGTGCTTTAGAGATGTTGATTAATTCAAACTTTTCAACAAATCTGTGAAGCAAGTGCTATCATCATTTCCATTTTTATGGGTCAGGGAACCAGAACAGAGAGGTTCAGTCACGTGCCCAAGTTCACCCAGGCTGGTTGTGAACTCGAGCAGTGTGGCTCCAAAGTCCATGCTCTAAAGCATGAGACTATTCCACTTTCCTGTAACAGAGCAGGGTGGTCTCATGAGTAGGCAAAGGAAGCAGTCAAAGTCCGTATCCCTTGAGCACCTGCTATGTGCAGAGAGGTCCAGTTGCCTGAGAGAACTACCATTACTGTGCACATGTGCACACACACACAGACACATACACACACACTCACACTAACCTCCCCCCAGAGCCAGAGCCTGACATTACCACTGTCTGGTTAAGTCTCCAGGTCTCAGGTAAGGCTACCATGACTAGGTAAACCCACCCATAACCATGAATAGCTCTCAGTATTCATAACCCCAGCTATTCATGGTATTCAGAACCCCAGGCATACTCATTCTGTTGCATTGCCCAGCAATTCTCCAATAAAACTATGATCTAATCTTTTCTGATAGTTTCTACTCTGTGGAAGTCAGAAAGTGTGCTGGGAGTATCTGTGTTTCGTAGCACCTCAGAGGTTTCCTCCACAGAGGAGCTCAGAAAGCCTTCAGTGGATGCATGAATGAGGGAGAAGGGAGAGGTCCACTCAATGGTTTTCCAACTGTGTTCTGAGGAATCCCGGGGTTCCATGTAGGTCCTGCAGGTGCACCAGGAGATCAAGAGAAAGGCCATGCAAGGGGGATGCCAGAGGTATCCTTCTCCCCATCCTGTCCTGCCTCCAGACCCCTTGCCCACCCTCTTCTCACTTCAACCAGAGAAGCTCTGCCTCAATGTTTTTCATATCTTTAAATGTCTGCCGCTCAAACAATATTTGAAAACCCCTTTTGGAAGGGAGGTTAGACAACCACAGTCTCCATGTTCCCACTGCTCAGCCTGCAATGAATGTGCCGATGGGGCCTGTGACATTCTGACCTCCCACCACCCTTGAGACCCCTGTCTTGCTGCCTGATGATGTGGGTTTTTTGTTGTGTTGTGTTGTAAGACAGGGTCTTGCTGTGTTGCCCAGGCTGGAGTGCAGTGGGGCAACCACAGCTCACTGCAGCCTCGACCTCCTGGGCTCAAGCGATCCTCCTACATTGGCCCCCGAGTAGCTGAGCTTACAGGCACGCACCACCATGCCTGGCTAATTTTTTTATTTTTTGTCAAGACAGGGTCTGGCCATGTTGCCCTGCATGGTCTTGAACTCCTGAACTCAAGCAATCTGACCATCCTGGCCTCCCAAAGTGCTGGGATTACAGGCATGAGCCACGGTGCCCGGGCTCCTGATGATGTTTGACGCGAGTCACGGCCCCTCCTGGGGGCCCTGACTCTGCTAAAGTCTTCTGAACTCTCCTAAACAGATGCTGAGCCAGCTTGAGATTGACCAGGGGTGAAGGTGTCTGTTTTTCAGTCATCCAGATATAGTGGCCTGTCATTGAGTCCTTTCCCTGCATTCCTGCACATCAGCCTTGCTTTTAGGGGCGGGAAAGCTCGGGCCAGTCAGTCTTAGTGTGTCTTGACTCTGGTGAGACCTTCGTGCCAGGTGCCTAGGGAGCATTCTCTATGCTCCTTATTACTGGAGACCTGGGGGTCTCTGAGTGTGGTTCCCTGGCCAGCAGGGTCAGTATCTCCTGGGATCTTGTCAGACATGCAAATTCTGAGGCCCACCCCAGACCCGCTGAATCTGACTTGGGAACTCTGGAGTGGGACCCTGCAGTCTGTGTGTTAATGAGCCCTCCAGGTGACTCTACGGCTCATTGGAGGTTAAGAGCCTCCGCTGCAGATCATTAGAGTCAGCAGTGTCCATTCAGTTTTCTGTGTATCCTCCTGTGAGTCCGTAACCAAGTGGTAATCAAGCTCTGTGTCTTGGAGCTGGAAAGGGTTTGGGCAGAGACCATTAGGATCATATATATTTGCATATTATGATTGGAGGAACCTGTTCAGACTACACAAAGGTATATGAAAACCAGAACCCATGTGTCCCCCATTCCAGAAAAACCCTCAGCACCTTTTTGTATCTAGGTCTTCCAAGAAAGGAAACATCAGGACCAGGCGCTGTGGCTCACACTTGTAATCCCAGCACTTTGGGAGGCCAAGGCAGGTGGATCACTTGAGCCCAGGAGTTTGAGACCAGCCTGGGCAACATAGTGAAATCCCATTTCTACAAAAAATACAAAAATTAGTGGGGCATGGTGGCACGCTCTGTAGTCCCAGCTACTAGGGAGGCTGAGGTGGGAGAATCACTTGAGCCTGGAAGGTCAAGGCTGCAGTGAACCATGATCACACCATTGCACTCCAGCCTGAGCAACACAGCAAGACCCTATCTTAAAAAGAAAAGAAAACACTGGGCAGGATTCTGCCCCCAAAGTCAGGAATCCTGGAATATTGAAAAGCCACATGATGTCCTGGTGTCCAAAGCCATCCAAGAGGACAGGATCAGAGCAAGTGGGCTTTGGGAAATGCCCCGCTTTCCAGGGAACGCTAGGTAGCTCTAATCACCTACTACTTGGAAATGCTCATTTCATCCTTTTTAAAGTAAGTCGTTTATTTTCACTGGTAGCTAGTGATATTGAATATTCTACCAAGCTTTTCAAGTACTATGGACTCCAGAAATGCTAAGGAAGGATACTTACTGGAGAAGTTTGCTCTACGGTATTCTCAGAACACTGAAATGCCTCGCCCTATTAAGTCCTGTGAGTTCTCAGTTTCTGTGAGGTGCTTCGCTCTTAAAAATATGCCATGTCTTTAATTATCTGTGGCTATTTTTTTCTGTATTGTTTTTGTTTTTTTGAGACAAAGTCTCATTCTGTCGCCCAGGCTGAAGTGCAGTGGTGTGACCTTGGCTCACTGCAGCCTCCACTTCCGAGGTTCAAGTGCTTCTCATCTCTCAGTCACCCAAGTAGCTGTGACTACAGGCGTGTGTCACCATGCCTGGCTAATTTTTGCATTTTTAGTAGAGCCAGGGTTTCAGCATGTTGGCCAGACTGCTCTCGAATGCCTGGTCTCAACTGCTCCACACCCTTCAGCCTCCCTAGTAGCTGGGACTACGGAGCGTGCCACCATGCCTAGCTAATTTTTGTATCTTTTGTAGAAACGGGATTTCACTATGTTGCCCAGGCTGGTCTCAAACTCCTGGGCTCAAGTGATCCACCTGCCTTGGCCTCCCAAAGTGCTGCGATTACAAGTGTGAGCCACAGCGCCTGGTCCTGATGTTTCCTCTCTTGGAAGACCTAGATACAAAAATGTGCTGAGGGTTTTTCTGGAATGGGGGGCACATGGGTTCTGGGATTACAGGTGTGAGCCACCATGCCTGGCCTATCTTTTCTAAACACAAAGCAAGGCTTCACAGATGCTGATTTTTGGTTATTACTTTTCTGTGTCTGTTTGCAAATTCTTTGCCATATTTTCTCATGGACATGCACTACATCCTTCCAAAAGCATGCAGTCCTTTCCCCACTGCACGGCGTTCTGTGAAAACATACTACCATGTGTGCGCGAGATGGAGGGAAGTCATTTCAGAAAGGCATTCAGCTCCAAACTTTGAATCACATTATTTAAACGCACCAAACAAAGAACAAATGCATTTCTTAATTATAGAACCCATCTGTGAGGTGCTTTCAAAACATGCAATTGTGCAGCCAGACATTGGATCAAATTCTTAAATCATCTTGAAACAGTAGTTGCCCCCCTGCCCCTCTCCACGTTTGCTTGTGCAATATGATGGCATTGTATGTTTCACTTTTTAAGTTAAACACATTTTCCATTTACTCCAACCAGCAACAAAGTGATTCCAAACCACTGAGGGTGGCAATAAGCAGTGATAACAGCCTCTTGGAAAGAATTGTCACCAATCAACCTGAACCTTCCAGTGCCCAGGCTGGAATCAGTTTTCTCTGGCTGAAACAACTACCCCTTCCTCCAGGGAGGTGTAGGCTGGATGCATCACTAGCACCATGTGGAGGGAGTCCTGTTCTCAAAACTCCATAGCTGTAATGTCAAGAAACCAGGAGAGACTTTAGAAGCCATTTGTTATGGGTTGAACTGTGTTCCTGCAAAAGACGTTGAAGTCCTAACCCTCAGTACCTGTGAATGTGACCTTATTTGGAAACAGGGTCTTAAGATGGGGTCATCAGAGTTGGCACAAATCCAATATGGCTGGTGTCCTTATGAAAAGGGGAAATTTGAACAGAGAGATACATACACGGGGAGAATGCCACGTGAAGATAAAGGTAGAGATTGGGATGTTGCATCTGTAAGTGAAGAAATGGGAAAGATTGCCAGCAAACCACCAGAAGTTGGGAGACGGGAATGAAAGAGATTCTACCACAGAGACTTCAGATGGAACCAATTGTGCAGACACCTTGATCTCGGATTTCCAGCCTCTAGAACCGAGACAATATATTTTTGTTGCTGAAGCCACCCAGTTTGCAGTGCTTCATTGCAACAACCCTAGGAAATTACCATGCAGTCCACCTAAGTCTACAGATGAGCATCTGAGTCCCATTAATTAGGTAGTTACGGCAAAACTGAGACTTCTTAGAGCCTGATTTGGGGTCCAACAAACTTTCCATTATTGTATCGCTAAACTCACTACCAAAGGCAATAATCATAGGCCTTGCCTTGCAAGATCACTGTAGCATCCCTCTCCAGGGCTTGTTTTCAAATCAAAATCTCCCTCTCAAGCACCAAGGGGCTGAGAATACAAAGACACCCAAGATTCAGCCCTTTCGGCCAGCAGGTCTCCCTGTGGCAAAGGTTTATTTAGCTCCGGTGTCAGGAAGTTTTGCTGAGGCTCTTGGAGTAGAAGAATGGGAGAGGAAACAAGGTTGGTTAATGAGGGGCTGAGATGAAACAGAAACAGTTGAATCTGTCTTCTTTCTTCTGACCCTCAGGACCAGGGTGGTGTGAAGACAAATACAAGGATACCTTGATGGTCACCGGTCCCCTCCTCTTCTCTTGAGCGCCCTCTGGTGTTCTCAAGTAAGACAGCAGTAGCTCATTAAGGTTGGAAAGGTGCCTGAGCAAAGACGCAATTCCTTTATTTAGAAAGCTGGAAGAATTCTTTTGGGTGACTCATTTTCAGAGTTTAATATCCTCCAACTTTCCAAGGACAACAGAGGTAGCAATTCTGAGCTCAAATTTTGGTTTGCTTGCTCACTTTCCAGCATTCTTTCTGACCTCAAATTTCACTACCGCTTGTCTTTTACCCTGACTTTTTCCTGTTCCACTGACCTTGCCCATACCTCACACACACCGGTTCTGAGAAAAAGGAAAAAGACTCTGACCCCACTTCCCTGGGCACACAGGCAGAGTCGGGCTAGTCTTTAAAGCAGAGTTTCTCAACCTTGGCACCACTGACATTTGGGACCTGACCATTCTCTGTTGTGGGGGCTGCCCCGTGCTTTGCAGAATGCTTAACAGCATCCCTGGCATCCACCCAACAGAGGCCAGCAGCACCCCCCTCACCTTGTCCAGCTAAAGATATTTCCAGATATGGTCAAATGTACCTTTATGTGCCCTAGGAGGTAAAATCACACCATCGATTGACCTAATGTGCTCTCTCTCAGTATACATACTTTTTTTTTGGAGACGAAGTCTCACTCTGTCACCCAGGCTGGAGTGCAGTGGCGCGATCTCAGCTCACTGCAACTTCTGCCTCCCAGGTTCAAGCAATTCTTCTGCCTCAGCCTCCTGAGTAGCTGGGATTACAGGCAGGTGCCACCAAGCCCAGCTAATTTGTTTGTATTTTTAGTAGAGACGGGGTTTCACCATTTTGGTCAGGCTGGTCTCAAACTCCTGACCTCATGATCTGCCCACCTCGGCCTCACAAAGTGCTGGGATTACAGGCATGAGCCACTGCGCCCGGCCAGTGTACATATTTTAAAAGCACTTTCCCCTCAATGAAAATGAAACTACCACTCATAAAGTTCTTTTTGATTTTTGGATGTCATTTACAATTGTGTGTGTGTGTGTATGTATGTGAGAGACAGGGTCTTACTCTGTCGCCCAGGCTAAAGCGCAGTGGCACAATCTCGGCTCACTGCAACTTTTGCCTCCTGGGCTCAAGCCTCAGCCTCCCAAGTGGCTGGGAACACAGGTGCATGCCACCACACGCAACTAATTTTTGTAGTTTTAGTAGAGAAGGCGTTTCACCATGTTGCCCAGGCTGGTCTCAAACTCCTGAGCTTAAGCAATCCACCCGCCTTGGTCTCCCAAAGTGCTGGGATTACAGGTGTGAACCACCATGCCCAGCCATCAGAAGTACTTTTATGAGCTAGCCTCTGAAGTCACATACCATTATTCCTTAAATATCCTATCGGTTACACAGGTCAGCTCTGTGTATATGGGAGGGGACTATACAGGATGTGAATGCCAGGAAGTGAGAATTACTAGGGGCCATCTTGGAGGCTGGCTATCACACTGCTGAGATAAGGAGGGTGCAAGTGTTTGCCACTAGGGAGTGTAGACAACAAAGTGGTGGCGGTAGGAGTAGATGCAGGTGACTACTAAAGGCTGTGCTGTGGAGTGGATGCTCCTTGCCCAGCTGGGAAGAGCCTTCCTCCATTTTGAATTGCCGTTTGTGACCAAGTCCTGGTTATCTCTCTCCAGAATCCAGGAACATAGCTGTCACTTTTTGTCTTTCACAGAAGCAACTAAACATTGCAGAGGAGACACAGTGTGTCTATCTTCTATCTGGTTACCAGAAAATCATCCATAAAAATGAGCCATTCCCTGCTCATCAAATCTCCCGGGTGCAAGTGCACAAGAAAATGTCCCACAGGACTCCTTCTCACGCACATTTTCCCGTAAGATGTATGCCAGATTTCTCACCAACCAAACCTGCCCTGTCTGTCCCCAGAGGAACAGAAAGCAAAGGATGTTTCCATTCATTTCATCGTTTCCTTCTTGAATGTTTATGAGATCAGGCGAAAGTCTCCCATGTACCCCAGCTCCTAGAAATCATCCCAAAGCAACACCAAATGCTGCGTAAGTCCTGAGCATCATCTTCTAGATTTAAGGGTAAGCCCTAAAACTACCTGCCATGGGTTGACTTGTATCCCACCAAAAGATATGTTCAAGTCCTAATTTCCAGGACCTCAGACAAATGTGACCTTATTTGGAAACAGAGTCACTGCAGATGTAATTCGGATGAGGTCATACTGGAGTAGGGTGGGCCCCTAATCCAGCATGTCTGGTGCCTCTATAAGAAGACAGCCATGAGAAGACAGAGACACAAGGAGGAAGCTGTGTCAACATGGAGGCAGAGATTGAAGTGCTGCAGCCACCGGTCACAGCAGGTCCGAGGCCACCAGAAACTGGTAGAGAGAAGGCATCCTCCATAGAGACCTCGAAGAAAGGAGAGATAAGAAAGCCTCTTCCCATAGAGGCCTCAAAGAAAGCACCTTGATTTCAGACTTCTAGCCTCCAGAGTTTTCAGCTACTAAATTTTTGTGTTTTCGGCCACACAATTTGTAGCATGGCATCTGCAGTGTCCACAACTGTGCATTCAACCAGCCACAGGTCAAATATATTTGAAAGAATATAAAAAATAACAATACAACCATAAAAAAAATACAAATTTAAAATACAGTATAACAACTATTTGCATAGCAGTTACATTGTGTTAGGTATTATAAGTAATCTAGAGATAATTTAAAATATATGGGAGGATGTGCACAGGTTATATGCAAATACTATGCCATTTTATATCAGGGACTTGAGCATCCTCTGATTCTGGTGTCCTGTGAGGGTCCTGAAACCAATCCTTCACAGAAACCAAGAGATGGCTGTATGGTACGTTGTTATGGCAGCCCCAGACAATGAATACACTATTGTTATGGTGAAATTAACTTCTCTCCATTGTAAGCATTTTTAACGAAATGAAGTAGACTTTCCTGACTATGATTTTTTTTCGCTTTTGCTGCTGCTGCTCCTGATTACTACAAATCACTACCATTATTATTTAATACTACAACATAGCATTTATCAAGCAGAGAAATAAAATTATTTTGACCCCCAAACTGGGTTTTCACCCAATCACCTAATAACGCAATATAACTGCTTAGGGGAAACATTGCAAAATCGACACAGATAAAAACAATTACGTGATGTTTTGAGGAACTGCAGCAAGTGTGGAAAGGAAAGTGTATTAGTCCGTTCTCACGCTGCTATGAAGAAATACCTGAGACTGGGTAATTTATAAAGGAAAGATGATTAATTGACTCACAGTTCCACGGGGCTGGGGACGCCTCAGGAAATTTACAATCATGGCGGAAGGGGACGCAAACATCCTTTTTCACACGGCAGCAGCAAGAAGTGCCGAGCACAGGGGGAAACGCCCCTTATAAAACCATCAGATCTCGGGAGAACTCACTACCACGAGAACAGCATGAGGGTTACAGCCCCCATGATTTAATTACCTTCCACCTGGTCCATCCCATGACAGATGGGGATTATGAGAAATACAATCTAAGACGAGATTTCGGTGGGGACACAGCCAAACCTTATCAGGAGGCTTTTCAAAGGAAACCTGGCTATCAATCATTTAGGGAGGGTCTCCACCTGCCAACTGAGAGTTGCAGAAGCAGAGCCCTGGGGAGGGGAGCTGGCAGGTAAATGCATGGATGTGAGTCGCACAGGAGGCCTCATTTCCAGCCCCAACAATTGTTTGTGACCTGGGCAAATGGCCTAGCCTTTTGCACCTACATCTGTTAATCTGTGAAATGGTGATAATTCCTGCCGCATGGACAACACAAGCAGGGGTTTGGCACCATGCCTGGCACACAGTAAGCTCCCAGTAAGTGGGCTGCCACTGCACTTTCCTGATGCCACTGTTATTCACAACCATCATCTTCAGTAATCCCAGAAGATAGTCCCAGTGACGCAGATAAGACAGCGAGGCCACGTGTTCACCAAGCTCAAGGAGGCAGCTGGCGAAGGGTCACAAATGCGGCTTCAAATGGTGGAAATGGACTCTGTCACTAACTGGTTCTTCCCCTTATGTGACTTTGATTGAGTCCTCTAGCCTCTCTAGAGGTGAAATATGGAGGTAAATGAATCAAACATTGAAATACTCAGCCTATAGGGTGATTTTGAAAATTTAATAGGAAAATATATGAAAGAGCATTCTGGAACATAGTAAAGGCTCTGTAAATAACATTTGAATATAAATAGTGATTTTGTTCACAATCATAAAGGTAGCATTAAATAAATGTATGTTTGACACATATCTTGGAGGTTTCTCTTCCAACCACAGATTGGAATAATGTGTTCTGTTAATTGGGCCAGTGGTATCATAATAAATTAGCATTATATTAACTGAAAATATAAAAACAGATTAGCAGAGGTTGCAGTGAGCCAAGATTGCAGCATTGCATTCCAGCCTGGGCGACAGAGCGGGACTCCGTCTCAAAAAAAAAAAAAAAAAAAGAAAGTACTTCTGACTTCTGCCTTGCTCCCTCTTGGATCACCATCTAAGAGGGAAGCCAGCTGCCATGTTGTGAGGCCATTCAAGCAGGCTGTGAGCAGCCCATGAGGGAGGAACTGAGGTTTCCCACCAACGATTAGCACCAACTTGCCACGTGTGTGAGTGTGCCTCCTTGGAAGCAGACCCTCCAGCCCCAATCTAGCTTTCAGATGACTACAGCCCCAGGTGACACATGACAGGAACCTCAAGAGGGACCCTGAGCCAGAACCACCCAGCTAAGCTTCTCCTGAATCCCTGACCCATGGAACTGGGAGATAAAATAAGGTTTGTTGTTGTTGTTGTTTTGTGATGGAGTCTCGCTCTGTCACCAGGCTGGAGTGCAGTGGCCAATCTCTGCTCACTGCAACCTCCGCCTCCTGGGTTCAAGTGACTCTCCTGCCTCAGCCTCCTGAGTAGCTGGGATTACAAGGATGTGCCACCACGTTTGACTAATTTTTGTATTTTTAGTAGAAATGGGGTTTCACCATGTTGGCCAGGATAGTCTCGATCTCCTGACCTTGTGATCCACCCACCTCGGCCTCCCAAAGTGCTGGGATTACAGGCGTGAGCCACTGCTCCCGGCTGGTTTGTTGTTGTTTTAAGCCCATAAGTTTTAGGGTGTTTAATTACACAGCAATGGATAACTAATATGGGGAGGTCTAACCCTATAAGGCAGGTAGGACAGAGTTCCCAATGAGAAAATATCCCTTGTAGCTATAATTGGAACCTGATGTTGCCCTTTCTAATCTAAAAGATGTCAACAGGGCAGAATTCCTTCACCCTGACACTGTGGGGTTTATTTTGTCAGTGCCCTAAGAAGGAAGCCAGTTTTCTGAATTCTAAGTATGTAATCAGCCAACTGCAATGTCTGGGCTGAAGAAGCTGGGCTGCAAGCCGCTCTCACTTGGAGGGCTGGGGCCTATGACCTAATAATTATGCTAATGCACCAGAAAACATACTGTGAGGGTTGTAGCAAACGTGTCCTACATCCCCACTGAAGTTCTTCCACTGAGGAGAGCATTAAACTGCAGCATGAGACCCTTTAAGGAAGACCTGTTTGCTGCCTTGCTGGTTGGAGACATGGATCACGTTACTCGGGCTGTGGTGGATCCATCTATGGAATGGGGGGGCACCCGAAGCCGCAGGAAGCTTCTGTTAAAGATCAGCAGAGGTTGTCTTGGGTTCTTGATGTCTCCCTGCATACTACAGGTCATGCCAGTGACCTAGGGGACAGAAATACTGAGGAGCTGCCTGTGAATTTGTCTTTTAAATAAATGGTCCTTCTCATATGAAAATTATCCTCACCAGGAAGCTTTACCCTTTGAATGCTTTCTCTCCTAAATTGGTTCTCAAACTTGACTGTGCATGAGACTCACCCAGAGAATCTACCGAAAATGCAGATTTCAGGAGCCCATTCCAAGCAGCTCTTAGCTAGGCCCAAAAGACGGCTCTTGTTTTCTAGCTGCTCCCATGATTTTAATTTGCAAACAGGTTTGAGAACCACTTGTCAGTCAATTTATGTGACAAATCCATTTCAAGTCCCTAGTCAAACCTGGTGCTGTGGACGCCCCCAGACAGGCCTGCCCACATGACAATGGTACGGTGGGAGCCATTGCTCTAACAGCCCGTTACTGAAAGCATCCTAAAGCCTAGGTGTTAACTCTTGCCCAGGGAGTGTTAGAATTCTGTCCCCCGGCTCCCTTCCTCAGGCAGTTAATGAGGGAGTTAAACATAAGAGCTTTGGAACCAGACAAATCAGACCTGGGCCCATGACACTTAAGAGCTACATACCGGCCAGGCGCAGTGGCTCATTCCTATAATCCCAGCACTTTGGGAGGCCGAGGCGGGCGGATCACCTGAGGTTGGGAGTTCTAGACCAGCCTGACCAACATGGAGAAACCCCGTCTCTACTAAAAAAAATAAATACAAAATTAGCCAGGCAAGGTGGCGCATGCCTGTAATCCCAGCTACTCGGGAGGCTGAGGCAGGGGAATCGCTTGAACCCAGGAGGCAGAGGTTGTGGTGAGCTGAGATTGCACGATTACACTCCAGACTGGGCAACAAGAGCGAAACTCCATGTCGAAAAAAAAAAAAAGAGCTATATACCAGTGGGTCAGTTACCTCACTTGGCTAAGCCTTGCTTTACCCATCTGTAAAATGGAGGCTGGATGATTTTGTTAAGGCTGTCATAACAAAATACCACAGACTGGGTGGCTTAAACAACAGATTTTATTTTCTCACAATTCTGGAGGCTAGAAACCTGAGACGAAGGTGTCAGCAGGGCTGGTTTCTTCCAAGCCCCTACCTTGGGTGTAGACAGCCACCTTCTTGCGCTGTCACATGGAATCCCTCTGCCTATGCGTGTGTCCTAATTTTTTTTCTCATAATGACACCAATCATTGGATTAGGGTCCCCTCATATGACCTCATTTTAACTTAATTGCCTCTTTAAAAACCATATCTCCTGTTATGGTTACAATCCTAGATAATGGGGAATTAGGGCTTCAACATATGAATTTTGGGGGTACAATTCAGCCCAGAACAGAGGTAATATGGTCATGATTAAATAAGATAAGGCACCTGAAGCCGAGGCTGTTGGATGCTCTCAGAAGACGTAAACTCCTGTTTCCACGCCTACCAATTTTGGTGACACTATGTAAAAAAAATCACCTTCAAGAAGTGGGTGGCACACAGGAAAACTGGCTTTGCTTTCAGGCAATAATCTCCTTAAAACATCTGGTCCGCCCCCACCCCTACCTCCATGACTGGTGCAAATCAACCCTAGCGCTGGAATCTGAGCAGCTGCAGCCACACAGGCCCGTTTCCTGAGGAGGCCTTTGCCGGAGGCTGCGTGGAATCCGAGCTTAACACTTGAGACTGGGCTTCTTTTCACAGGCGCTGAGGGCTCAAGCACTTTGCTGCATCTAATCCTTTTTCAGAAGAAGGAGAAAGGCATTTTAATGCGGCCACAAAACCCTCAATTTGGGCTTGCAAAGGGCCCTGGTGGATTTCCACACTTGGCCTGGTCTCCCTGCAAGGTACCAGAAACAAGGCCAGCGACCCACACATGGGACTATCTGATGGTGCAAGGAACAGGGGACCATGGGCCCCTGGAGCCTGAGGGTGCACTCCACGTGGACTGGATTTTTGCTTCTTGGGTGTGGTCTGCTCTGAACGTCCACTGCAAGATGATGTCCCCTCTCTGCACCACGAGGGAGCCCAGCACCCCCAAAACACACTGCTGCCGAGGCTGGGGCAAAGGAACTCATCCCTGCACTTCCTTGTTACTCATTAGGGTGCTAAGGTGAAAGGAAGTGGGTTTTGTCTTTTTTTTTTTTTTGAGACAGAGTCTCACTCTCGCCCAGGCTGGAGTGCAGTGATGTGATTTCGGCTCACTGCAACCTCTACCTCCTGGGATCAGGCTATTCTCCTGCCTCAGCCTCCCGAGTAGTTGGGATTACAGGAACTCCCCACCACGCCTGGCTAATTTTTGCATTTTTTGGTAGAGATGGGGTTTCACCATGTTGGCTAGGCTGGCATCAAACTCCTGACCTCAAGTGATCTGCCTGCCTTGGCCTCCCAAAGTGCTGGGATTACAGGCATGAGGCACCATGCCCGGCCTGGAAGTGGGTTTTTGGGAGCCCTCAAAGCAGGCAAATGCGAAGTGCCACAACCACAAACGCTGACCAAGCCCCTGGTGGCCTTGAGACCTTGGGGTGAATGCACAGCGCCCTCTTGTCCACAGCTGTGCTTTGGGACCCACAGTCTGCTGTAAAAGGATGCTGGCTTGTAAGAGATGAGGGTAGGCAGGGAGAAACCTGGATGTGAGTTTGGAGATCTGGGCAAGGAAATTTTCATCTCTGGGTCTCCGGTTCTTCATTTGGTTACATCAATTACCTACAATATTCTAGCTCTAATGTTTATGATTACTGAATTCCATCCACACCTAGACTAACTAGATGTCATGCTTCTGGTTCAGCCCAGCTAGCAATCAAGCATTGGATCAGAAAGGTGACATCTACTTTTGAAAAGGGAGAGACATTGAGAGAGAGAAAGAGAGAGAGAGAGAGAAAAGCAACATGTTATCTCAGCAAACCAAACTCAGGGACCTATAATTCTGTCTGGAATTATGGACATCTGTAATTTTCCCCGATTTCTCTGGGGCAATAGCCCAGCACAGATCCATGGAACCTGCCCTGTTGTTGTTGTTTTTCTTTTCAGTGGGTCTTGGGTAAGGTCCAGGCATCTGTATTTTGCATACTCCACGTAATTTAAAAGCTTGCCAAATTATGAAGGTCTCTGTTTTAAACCATTTGCCTCTTGCCTAACCATACTTTCTGGTCTTGCCTTGTTCCAGACTTTTGGCATCCTAATCTGAACGAAATCATCTAACCTGAATAAAATCACTAGCCACATTTACGAAGTGGCCCACACTATCCTTCTTCTAGATTCTACCATTAACAGAAGCCTCACCAAGGTATAGAAAGATTAAGACAGTGGCCCAGGGAGCCATTTATATTCTCGAAAGTGATCTGAATCTTCGCAGAATGGGGAACAGGCCTTGCTTGGTGTGATTCCTGGGCCTGGATCTGCTTTGAATTTTGGCCTCAAACATTGCAGAAGCTCTCTTTGCCTCTCAAGATATGAAATATCCAAATGGGCAAAGTCTAGCATGAAGATGAAGCTTGGTCTTCAGCCCCACGACAGACACTACCAGGAAACTAGACTGCAAACCCCAAGGCCCAAGACTCCCTCTACCTGGGGGTATCGAGTGTGGAATTGGCACTCAACGCCTTCCTGGTGGCAAGTGTTGCTTGACGAAACCAAAGTGTCCTCCAGGTTTCCTCTTGCTCGTTAGGAACCAGCCCGCACAGCAGGGGCTGTGCAGCAGGCAAGCGAGCCAAGCTTCATCTATATTTACAGCCGCTCCCCATCACTCGCATTACTGCCTTGCCTCAGCTCCATCTCCTGTCAAATCAGAGGCAGCATTAGATTCCCACAGAAGCATGAACCCTATTGTGAACTGCACATGCGAGGGATCTAGACTGCTGCTATTTATGAGAATCTAATGCATGATGACCTGTTACTGTCTCCCCTCACCCCTAGATGGGACCATCTAGTTGCAGGAAAACAAGCTCAGGTTCCTACTGATTCTACATGATGGTGAGTTGTATAATTATTTCATTGTATATCACAATGTAATAATAATAGAAATAAGTGCACAATAAGTGTAATCCACTTGAATTATTCTGAAACCATCCCCCCGCACCCCATCCATGGAAAAATTGTCTTCCGTGAAACTGGTCCCTGGTACCAAAAAGGTTGGGGCAAAAGCTGGGCGAGGTGGCTCACACCTGTAATCCCAGCACTTTGGGAGGCCAAGGTGGGCAGATCGTAAGGTCAGGAGTTCGAGACCAGCCTGGCCAACATGGCAAAACCCCATCTCTACTAAAAATACAAAAAATAGCCAGGCATGGGGGTGGTCACCTGTAATCCCAGCAGGAGGATCGCTTGAACCCGGGAGGCAGAGGTTGCAGTGAGCTGAGATTGTGCCACTGCACTCCAGCCTGGGCGACAAGAGGAAGACTCTGTCTCAAAAAAAAAAAAAAGAAAAAAATCTGTGTTAGATAACAAAGAATGAATGATAAAAGTAATATGTGTATTAGGCAGAAAACTTGGAAAATATAAAAAAAACTAAAACAAAAAAAAAGCAACTCTTATCTTAAAACCTAGAGATAGCCACTGTTAATATTTTCTGGTGTATCTGCTCTACATTTTGAGTAGATAAAATGTATGGTTAGACCCCTTGTCTTTCAAGTCCTGCACTTTCTCCAGCCTCTACTCTTTTCTCCTCTAGTTCTTTAATGGGTTATTTCTCAGAAAAGGACGTCACACTCATTCACACCAAGGTATAATTGAATAATAATAGCTGAGAGTATTACTTTGACTAGGCAAGTTCTATTTTTAACAGACTTAAAGCTTTCAGATGAGAGAACAGAGCAGTTAGCACTTCTTGCCCGCCACCTCCTCTGTCTCAGCTATCTCAGAGTCCACTACACTTGGAATGATTAGATCTGAAGTCTAGGCCCAGCATTGTCACAGTCAGCCATTATTGTGACCTTGGACAAGTAATTTCACTTTCTTATGTCTTTTCTGTAAAGTAAAAGGGGTTAAGCCAGGAAGTAATAACTCATTAAGGTCAAACACTTTTTTTTTTGTTTTTGAGATGGAGTTTCACTCTTGTTGCCCAGGTTAGAGTGCAATGGCGCGATCTCGGCTCACCGCAACCTCCACCTCCCAGGTTCAGGTGATTCTCCCGCTTCAGCCTCCTGAGTAGCTGGAATTATAGGCGCCCGCCACCAAGCCTGGCTAATTTTTTGTATTTTTAGTAGAGACAGGGTTTCACCATGTTGGCCAGGCTGGTTTCAAACTCCTGACCTCGTGATCCACCTGCCTCGGCCTCCCAAAGTGCTGGGATTACAGGCGTGAGCCACCACGCCCAGCCAGGTCAAACACTCTTTATTCCATAATTGAATGCATATATATGGACTTACATATAATATTTAATATCTATTATAATTATATCTTAGATATAAATATATATTTCTGTATTTAATATTTTATTATACAAATTTCAAACAAATTAAAAATAGAGGAAATAGCACAAATTACCTCTATTTACCCATCATTGGGTCACAAAAAGCATAAATTCCTGGTCCTCTGATTTTACTTACACTGCCACCTAGTTCTCTTCAAGTACCAGTTTATTTTGAAGCAAATCCCAAACATTATACCATTTCATATGTACATATTTAGTATATGCCTTTAAAAGATAAGAAGTCTTTATTTAAACAAAATGATTGTCATGCCTGAAGAATGAAAATTAATTTCAATTTCATCAAATAACCATTCAGTGGAACTGAATGTGTTTTTGTGCATATTTATGTAGGCATGTTCAGGATTTTGTTTTATTTTGTGTGGTTTCAGGAGCCAAATCTACAAGTTCCAACTAAGTCTTTCCTAGGTGCAGGGAGTACTAATTATGTCTTAGTTGGGGCTCTTGCCCCCAGATGGAGCTTGGAACAATAAAATAAACAATACTAAGTGCCAGGCACTCAGTACATTGCTAAGAAGAGCTGTTGGTGCCTTGCAGTAAGAGAGTGAGAGAGAACAGAGAAGTTATCTTTGGGAAGCCTGACCCTGATCAGAAAGACTTCATCAAGGAGATGCGGCATAACCTGGGGCTTAAACTTAGGGATATGCAAGAAGGAGAAAGGGATGGTGTGAGAACAAAGAGAAAAACCAACTCACTGGGAGGCTGAGGCTGGCAGATCACTTGAGTGCAGGAGTTTGAGACCAGCCTGGGCAACATGGTGAAACCCCGTCTCTATAAAAAAATACAAAAATTGGCTGGGCATGGTGGCACACACCTGTGGTCCCACCTACGTGGGAGACTGAGGCAAGAGGATCGCTTGAGCCCAGGAGGTTGAGGCTACGGTGAGCTGTGATTGTACCACTGCACTCCAACCTGGGCCCTGTCTCCAAAAGAAAGAAAGAAAGGAAAGAAGGAAGGAAGGAAGGAAGGAAGGAAGGAAGGAAGGAAGGAAGGAAGGAAGGAAGGAAAGAAAGAAAGAAAGAAAGAAAGAAAGAAAGAAAGAAAGAAAGAAAGAAAGAAAGAAGAAAAGAAAAAGAAAAAACAACTCATTTGACTTCACAAGCTAATTTCCGTGAAGATGGGACACATGGGGCAGTTTGAGTTTGTGTTAATCTCTTATTCATCTACTTGTCTACTTGTCAAACTTGTATTGAAATCTAGATAACACCCTAATTAGATTTAATGTGTGTCAGAGTGGGTGGGGGGAGATGGTACAAGAAATAGAGACACAACGTTAGAAAGAGGCATTGAGAAGCAAGCGCTCGATGTTTGTTGTGTAAATTCTCGTAGGGGGTGGTGACATGTGATAAATCTGAATAATTTTTATATATAGTAATGAAGCAACTTGGTAGTTTCATGAAACAAATTGTCCTGTACTGAGGAGGGACCTAGAATAGAGGCAGACTCTAGCACTTAGGGTGGACCAACCCGCAACTGTTCCATTGCCAAATAGTGGCCTGCTAGTCCCTGGAAGTGATTTTTTGTTAATTCTCATTCTGCTATATTACTCTGTAACTTTTGACCATTGATCTCTTCCTTTTATTAAAATTTTTTAAAATGAAAGTTATAAATCCACAGAGTTTAGGGTTAGATAGTTTGTGGGTATTTTTGGCTTGTTTGTTTGTTTGTTTTTTTGAGGCAGGGTCTCTCTCTGTTGCCCAGAGCTGGAGTGCAGTGACATGATCCCGATTCACTGCAGCCTCACTGTCCCAGGCTCAAGCAATCCTTCCATCCCAGCCTCCCAAGTAGCTGGGACTACAGGCATGCACCACCATGTCCTGCTAGTTTTTTTTTTATTATTTTTTGTAGAGATGGGGGCTCACTATGCTGCCAAGGCCAGTCTCAAACTCGTGGCTCAGCAATCCTCCTGCCTCAGCCTCCCAAAACGTTGGGATTACAGGTGTGAGTCACCATGCCCAGAAAGATAGATTTAAAGCTTATGATAGAGAGCAGTTCCTCAACTCTCCATTTTCCCTCTGCCATTTCCTAATTCTAAGGCAATCACTTTCATTTTAATGGATTCTTTTGATATTTACATCCACATATCTATAATAACATGACTTCATTACTATTTCTTGGTGTTTTCATCTTATGCATTGAACATTGACTTCCTCTACAGATAAAAAAGGATTTTACTCTTTCACATAACACACAACATATACACACAAGAGCATGCACAAGTGCTTGCGGGCGCACACACACACACACACATACACACACACACACCCCTTACCTCCATTCTTCCTCTATAGTTTCACTGAAATTCTGCAGATTCGTATTCGATGCTCTTCAAGTAAATTCAAGTGGAGGCCAGGCCTGAAGAATCTCTGAGCAGACAAAACAAGTTAGGCCTCATAAGTGACCTAAACCTTGCTTGATTGCAAACATAAGCAAAACTTAACTTCAGATTTTTCTTGCAAATGCCTATATTAAAGAAAAACATAATTTACCCCTAACCAATCAGAAGTAGCCAAAAACTTGTAATTATTTAATTAGGGATTTTCCAGTGGGACTGATATGGTTTGGATGTTTGTCCCTACCCAAATCTCATGTTGAAATGTAATCCACAGTGCTGGAGGTGGGGCTTGCTGGGAGGTATTGGATCATGGGGGCGAATCCTTCATGAATAGCCATCCCCTTGGTGATGAGTGAGTTCTCACTATAAGTTCACGTGAACTCTGGTTGTTGAAAAGTGTGCACCTGCCCTCCTCTCCCGCCACCATGCCTGCTCTTGTCATGTAACTTACTGGCTTCCTCTTCACCTTCTGCCACCAGTGGAAGCTTCCTGAGGCCTCACCAGAAGCAGATGCCAGTACAACACTTCCTGTGCAGCCTGCAGAACCATGAGCCAATTAAACCTCTTTTCTTTATAAATTACCCAGCTTCAAGTATTTATTTATAGCAATGCAAGAATGGACTAACAGGCATAGACCAAATAAGGCAACTGAATAAATATATCCAATCAAATTTTTCTTTGCTTTACTTCTGTATCTGTCCTATAAAAGCCTCCTGCTTTGTGGTCTGTTGGTGGAGCTCTTGAATATTCCTCGTTTGGAGCTGATTAATTAATCATTGTTTGCTCAAATATATTCTTTAAAGTTGTGCTTCAATTTATTTTATTTTTCTTTTAGAGACAAGATCTTGCTCTGTCACCCAGACTAGAGTACAGTGGCACAATTATAGCTCACTGAATTCTTAATGTCCTGGGCTCAAAGGATCCTCCTGCCTCAGCCTCCCAAGTAGCTGGACTACAGGTGTGCACCACAACTCCTGGCTAATTAAAAAAATGGTTTTTGTGTAGTCAGGGTCTCGCTATGTTGCCCAGGCTGGTCTCAAACTCCTGGCCTCAGGTGATCCTTCCAACTTGGCTTCCCAAAGTACTGAAATTACAGGGGTAAGCTGGAGCAACCAGCTTCAATTTACTTTTTGACAATGTTTACATTGTTATAATTCTGTAAATGCTGTGAATCACTGAACCATAAATACTATGTTTATTTTCCCATTTCTGAACAACTTATGCTTTTCTTGAGGTTAACAGTTGCCTTTTTTACCTGACTTATTTTCTCTAATCCATATAGGTAGATATTTTGTTTTTTATAAACAAAGACAATTTTTTGTTTGTTTTAATCATTTGTCCCCAAAGAACATTCCTGTCATTCCAGCAAGTTCTACTGGACAGTTATGCTCTAGAGCCCTTGAAGGTGACTAGAAGTTTCTGTGATTCTCACAGACAGACTTAAGCACACCCTTATCTGTCTGTGTTCCTGCAAGTCTCTGTTCCCACCTCGGCCACAACATTCATCACAGTCTGACTTGAAATGGAGTTAGTCAAATAATATGTCTGTCTCTTCTCCTTGACCATAAACTCATGAGGGCCGGGACCAAGAAACCATTATTTGCCATTATTCTCAGCAGAGCCTGGCAAAGAGAAGTCCTTGAAGAAATATTAGTTGAAGGAATGACTCGATTATAAACTCCCTGAGGGCAGGTCCAGAATATTCTGATTTTTGTATTCCCCACAGTTCCTCAAGCAAAGAGGGAACCTCAGTAAATATCTGTTGAGTGATGGCATGCTGTCACATCCCTCAGCCCGAAGACAGACCTTAGAGTCACTGAGCTAAAAAGCCAGATTGCCGTGGCCCCTGGACTCACCAAATGCCTCTTGCCTCTGCCCCTGCACATCTGTCTCCTCTGGCTTTGCACCCCCCAGCTTGCCTCCATATAGCAGGTCTGATCACAGGTAGCTCCCATCCCACTGTCCACATACACCCAGACACATGCACGCCCCATGCTCATGCCTGCCTTTGTTGCTTGGACCTCCTCCTGCCCTTCCATCCTACTCACTCTGCAAGGTCAGCAGAAGCTCTGCCCTCTCCCTGCGTCTGCTCCACCCACTCAGGCCCAGCTGATTTCAGGGAATTGGCCTGGAGCCCTTACAAATCCCCAATGTCTCCTGTTTTTAAATTCTTCTTATATTTCTAGGTAACACACTATACTGTGTTCTTGAATTCTTCGTGGCTGTTTTCAGCCACTAGTTTTTTTTTCAACCAGATGGCAAATTCCATGAGGATTTTACTCTTATTTTGTGCTGAAGTCCTTTCTAGAATGGAAAAGGCAAGGCGAAATCCCAGTCCAATCACATTTTATAAATAAAGAGCTGAGTGCAGTGGCTCACGCCTGTAATCCCAACACCGTGGGAGGCAGAGGCAGGAGGATCACATGAGCCCAAAAGTTCAAGACCAGCCTGGGCAACATAGCGAGACCCCATCTCTACAAAAAAAATTCTGAAAATTAACCAGCCATGGCAGCAGCCAGTAGTCCCAGCTACACCAGTGGCTGAGGCCAAAGGATCACTTGAGCTCAGGAGTTTGAAGTTACAGTGAGCCATGATCACACCACAGCACTTCTGCCTGGGCAATAGAGAGAGACTCTGCCTCTAAAAATAAAATAAATATGAATAAGGAAACAGAGCCAGGGATTAAGGTGACCTGCTCAGGGTCACTCAGGTGAGAGCCTTATCTCCTCACTCATAGATTTCGACCATAGATTTGTGCAGAGAAAGTTCAACCAATATGGAAAGAACCACGCTTCCGAGGGACTCTGTGTCAGCTCCTTAAGCCCAACTGCACTGGTTTCCTGCCTGCCTTCAGCTCACCAGCCTAGCTAGAGGAGTGGCATCTACCTTAGGCCTGGAAGAAAGTCTACATGCAGAGGAGGTGTCAGCTGTTAACTTGACAAAAGATAAGAGCCGAGGTCGTGATCTCCTAATGGCCAGCCAGCCTATTAGTTTAGCAATATATATCTCCAATGTCAGAGCCATGCCTGGTGAAGGTTTGATTTTTTATTATTCAGGAAGCGCCTTACTTGAAAATGAGAGAAACCTCTAGCAGCTGCTGGAAGTCTCTTCTCTTAAAATAATGACAAGCAGAATCTTCATCTAAGAAATTTGGCTACATGCTCCTTCCGTTCCACTGTGCCCTTCTACTTCCTGGGTACCAGAGCAGAGAAATGGTTCAAACCTGTGGGCTTTTAAACAGAGGATGCCAATCAAACGTAAATGATGATCCCATTAAATAATGATTTTCATTTAAACCCAGCAATACAGATTTCTCGGACTTCGTGATTAGCTCCGTGTCAAATAAACTTTGCTCTTTTTCATTTTTTTAAAGCAGTTAATTTGCGATATTTTGCGATAATTTTAGGGTTGGGGTTGGGCTTTTTTTTTTTTTTTTCAGTAGTGACCAAAAAAATCTTGCTGCACTCAGTCTCCTGAGAATGTTGGGTCGAGTTTTTTGATCCCGGTGACTCATTGATTTGCGGGCTGATGTAGTGCGAGGGGTCCTTATTAGTGGCGTCTGTCCCTGCTGTAATGTTTTTGTTATTTTTCCTCATTTGTTCACTCTGACATCATGTCATTACAGAATGGTGCTGTTCAGGCCCTGCCTCGGCTGTTCGTTAGCGTGTGTTTAATGAGCAGCTTAATTGAGCTGTCTAGTAGGCCACCTGTCGCCCTCCGGACTTATTAACATACTAATGGCCTGACATTGTATTCTCTGACAGGCAACAGGGCTTACTGATTTGATGTCTGGACATGGGGATTTTATGCAGGAATGAGAGCAGGCTTTGGGAAGGAGGTTTAAAAAACGCAAATTAACTCTTTGGTATCTATGTGTTTATGGCTCTCTTGTGGAAAAAAAAAAAAAAAGTTCAACCCCAGGCAGGCAAGGCAAGCATGTTATGGGAAGGAGCCCGGCTCTATCCTTGCAAACCCAGTTGTGGTTCCCCAGGAGAAAATATGCTCCGCATGAGAAGAGCAGGCTTTGTTTCGATTACAGAGTTACTGTGAGGAACTGCCTCAAAGCAGAAACCTTCCGCAGCCCCAGGGAAAGTTATGTGATTCGACTTTTTCTACTGTAGCGAAACAAATGAAAAGTAGCAATTCTCCTTTTGAGGAATTGAGTGTGGTCTGTCTGCCGCCCCTCCCCCCCTTTTTTTTGGACAGGGTCTTTCTCTGTCACCTAGGCTCTAGGCTGGAGTGGCACCATCATAGCTCACAGCAGCCTTCAACTCCTGGGCTCAAGTGATCCTTCCACCTTGGCTTCCCAAAGTGTTGGGATTACAGGCATGAACCCAGCCTGTTCCTACCTTTGAAGTCCAGCCGAGGGCTGGATTGTGAACCCTGGGCTGATGGGAATGGCTTAGAGAACTGGCTGGAGCTATCATATGCACGTTTGTGGAGAAAATTGGTTTTGTTGGTGTTTTTCTTCTGGGGTTGCGTGATTGGGCCTTTTCTG
Organism: Symphalangus syndactylus; assembly: GCF_028878055.3. Lineage (NCBI taxonomy): Eukaryota > Metazoa > Chordata > Mammalia > Primates > Hylobatidae > Symphalangus > Symphalangus syndactylus. The sequence continues at coordinate 97,295,913 of NC_072427.2, forward strand.
TCCTGGGAAATTTCAGGGGTGTGAGCATTAGTCACAGGCCACAGGAAGACTCAAGTCCAAGGACAATACAGAGAGACAGCTTATACAGGGGGACTGGATGTTCCTTTTCTGTCCCTTAACCTTTCATTCCTAGTATCTCCTCCTCCTTCAGTGCCTGCACACAGGACGAGCATAGACATAATTGTAAAGAAAAGGCTTCGTGAATTTTAAAGAAGTCAGTCTATGGAAGGGTCATGACTAAGGGCTGAGCCAAATCTCACCAGCAGCTGTGGAGGTGGGGGTGGCAGCCCATCAGGGGGCTCGGGTTGGCTGCAGCCTCCTTGGCCTGGGCTGAGGTTCCTGCCAGGTTAGCCAAGGAGCTGCAGGAGGCTGGGTCTGCAGAGAGAGCCAGAAAGCATTCCAGAGGCCGCTGCCCGGAAGCTGCGTTCCAGAACTTGGCTTGCAGCTGGCAGACTGTCTTTCTGCAAAGCCGCAAGTGAGTTCCCTTCCTCCTGGGCTCTGAGCAGGGGGAATGCTGCAGTGGGACAGTCACACTTCCTTCTCCTCACTAGTCCCCAGCCATGGCAGGAAGAAAGCCTGGGGAAGAAGAGCAGGAACCTACCCACTGTCTATCTAATCCCTCTTTCTTTCCCCCCGAGTCTTTTTTTTTAGAAACTCAGTCTCACTCTGTCTCCCAGGCTGGAGTGTAGTGGCACGATCATAGCTCACTACAGTCTCCAACTCCTGGGCTCAAGCAATCCTCCAGCTTCAGCCTCCCAAGTAGCTGGGACTACAGGTGCACGCCACTGTGCCTGGCCTAATCACTTTCATGGGAGGAGGAGGAGGAGGAGGAGAAAGAGGAGGAGGATCATAGCCTTCATTTTTATCTCTTACGCTGAGCCTTTTATAAACATGATCTCATTTAAGTTTTTCATCCCAGGGTTTCTCAATTTCAGCACAACTGACACATTGGCTTGATTCTTTGTTGTAAGGGACTGTCTTGGGCAATGTGGGATGCTGAGCTGCATACCTAGCCTCTACCTACTAGGTGGCATTCACACCCTCAGCCCAGCTGTGATAACCAAAAATGTCTCCAGACATAGCCAAATGTCACTGGACATTGGGCAGGGGGAGTGTCCCTCGGTTCAGAAACATGGGTCTGGAGGTAGGTGTACCACCCTCAGTTTGTAGATGAGAGGCAAACACCCTGTGAAAGAGGAATGGAAGCTTCACAGCTAGTAGGAGGCAGAGCAGGACTTAGAGCTGCTATCTGTTGGCTCTCATGCCCTGGCTCATTCCTCTGCACGGTCCTCCCCAGTCATGGTGTCACCTGTGGTGGCTCAGCTGTCCACATTCCAGTGCTGACCATTAGAGATCTATCGTAGGTCAGATGTTTGCTAAGGATTTTATATATCATCTTTTAAAATCCTCTCAATATCCCTTTGAGATAGGTACTATTATTAGTCTCTTTTAAGAGATGAGGAAACTGAAACTCAGGAATTAAGTAACATGTCCAAAGTCAAATGGCTGATAGGAAAGAGTCTCACTGAGGCATCTCTGGCTTCAAAGCACAAGTGTTTTCTAATACAGCACCCAGAACTCCAGCCATCTGCACCTAGAGACCTCCATGCTTACGATCTATTCTCTTTTCTTGCCAAGAAGGAGCAAGAACTTCCTCCCTCTATTTCTCTGCCTGATCAGGGTGCTGTGCCTGTTAAGTTCCCCAAGACAAATTGTGATGGTTAACTTTGTGTGTCAACTTGACTGGGCCACACGATGCCCAGATATTTAATTAACATTATTCTGGTTTTTTATGTGCGGGTGTTTTTGAATGGGATTCATATTTAAATCAGTAGACCCAGCAGAGCAGGTTGTCCTTTCTCATGTGGGTTGGCTTCATCTAATCAACTGGAGGCCTGAATAGAACAAAAAGGCCAACCCTCCCCCAAGTAAGAGACAATTCCTCCTGCCTGACTGCCTGCAATCTAGGACATCAACTTTTTCCTCTCTTCAAATGCAAACTGAAACATCAGCTCTTCCTGGGTCTGGAGGCTGCTGGGGCTCCACTGGGTCTCCAGCTTGCCAACTCACCCTGCGTATTTTTGAACTTGGCTTCCATAATCATGTAAACCAATTCCTTATATGAAATCTCTGTCTATCTCTGTATACATTGTATTAGTTCTGTTTATCTGGAGAACCCTAATACAGCATTTGTTCAGCTTTTACACATGGCAGCTTCTTATATCCCCACATTTTCAGCATTTCTGTTTCATTTTGCTTTAGGACTGACTTGTAACCAATATGTATGCAACCGATACGTATGTTTCTTAAAAATGTAATCTGAGACTCATGATGTCAAACATAGTCTTTTATTGTTGGCCATTTGGATAATTTATCATTCTGTGCAAAATTCTCGATGAGTTCCTCCATCATGATCTTCCAGTTTGTCAATTTTCTCTTTAGCTATCCAATCTAAAGTTTATCCCATCTATTGGGCTTTGTAAATTTCAGTAATTAGCTGCTTTGTCCTTTTAAGCCAAGATTTCTAAATTATTCTTTTTCATATCTATCTGTCTTTTTTTCATTTCTGCCTGGTTCAAGTTCTTAATTTCTTGTCCTTTTTTTAAAAAAAAATCCTGTTCATCTTTCCTTTAACTCTTAGAAGATATTCAGCATAGTGACTTTTTAAATCATTTTCGGATTACATCATTGATTTCATTTTCTCTTAAGTGATTTCATCTCTTGACTTTTAATTTTTTTTGAATAGGTGTTAGTTTATTTTTATTTTATTTCATTTTGTTGCAGTGGCGCTGTACTCACCATTCCTTTTCTAGTGGTTTCTTGTCTCTATGTGCCCTCTTAGAGTCTCTGGTTCAGAATCACATCTTACAGTGGGCTTTCAGAGTGTTCATCCTACAGAGATAACTGGGGATATTTTAGTTCTAGTCACTGAGCCACTTAGTAAAATGGCCAGATGCTGGATGCAAGGCTATATTTGCCTTCTCTCATCTTGTATTTTCAGTTATGCAGGGGTTGATGGAAGCATTTTATATTCTCTTATAAGTGGGAGCCACCTTCCGCCCTGGCTCTGTTCTTCTGCCTTCCAATCACGCTGCAGAAAATGAACTCTCTGCTTCCTTTGACTGCTTGCAGATTCACAACCCAGTAGGCTGCTAGCTTCGGTAACTGATTTCCATTTTGAGTTTCTAGCACACAGAGATGTTATCTTTTTTTTCAGCATGGTTATTTTTAAAAACTCTACCATTACTCTGCATTGATACAGATGGGGGGCTCGAAGCATAAATCTTGATGGGGTTTAACTTTCCCCATTGTGTATATTTCTCATGACCATTCTGCAATATTTTATCAAAAAAATCTCCCTACAGGAAATACTTGCCTAGTTGTTACCTTGGTTTACAAAGTGCTGTGATTAGGAAGTCAGAGTGCTTAGTGGTCTAAAGACTGCCTGGGTTCAAGTCCCAGATCTACTACTTATTCGTTATGGAAACTTGGGCCAAGTTATTTAATGCTTTAAGCCTTATTTTCTTCATCTGCAGCATACATCAATAGTATAACTTCCTGCGGTTGTTCTGAGGATTAAAGAAGATAAGCCATGGGAAAACATGTCCCACAGATTCTCTGTGAGAATTGACTGTGAGGGCACACAGTCAGCCCTCAATAAATGTCTGCCATTATTATCATAGTTATTACTTCTTGGTTAGAACCAAATATCCAACTTTAGAATAGTATTATTTTTTGAAAAGTGCTCCAGTGGCCTGAATGGCAGAAGAGAGAAATGCCAGCAAATCCTTCACTTCTTCTGTTTTTCAAAGTAACTTCATATCTTTGTAAAGAAACTTCATATCTTTGTAAAGCAGCCTTCCTTAACTAAAATAACCTTGTCCCAGACTGGCAACGGAGAGAACTTTAGTTATGGGACACGATTAAAGATGAAACTGTATTTCTGGCCTCTCACCACTGAATATTCAGCGGTAATCATCTTCCCTTGCCTTAGGTAAAGTTTCTGCAGGTCTCAGGAGTTCGACAGGCACTTTAAGTCACAAATACTGTCTTATTTCTGATATTAGGACATCTGTGACATATATAGATAACAGTTCCAACCTGGAAGTGGTGTTCATCATTCTCCTCAACCCCAGCTCAGACCTGTTTCAGGCTGGAAGCCACAGTGGGCACAAGGACTTGGCTGGTTTCTTTTCTTTTTTCCACCTTATGCTTTTATTCCTCTCCATCTCCACCCTCTTAGCGCTACTCCATTTTTGTCCTGTCAAACGCAGGAGCAACACAGTAGAGAGGAAACCATACAAGCATGGAAAATGTCTTAAGGCTGCTTGCATCTTTCAGCCCCAATTCTTTTTTTTCATGTTGTTTACTTTGAAATGATTCCAAATTTCCAGAAGAGTTGCCAGAATAATACAAAAACTCTCATAGTATAAGTCCTCTCACCCCATCTCTCTCTCTCTCTCTGCCACAGTCTCTCAATCTCCCTATCTCTCTTTCTCATGTGTAACCGGAGATTCACCTTCTCACTTTGTTTTCCTAAACTGTTTGAGAGTTCATTGCATACTCAACCCCTTTCTTTCTTTCTTCTTCTTTGTTTTTAATTTTCAACTTCTATTTTAGATATGGGGGGGTACATGTGCAAGTTAGCAACATGGGTATATTTCATGCAGGTAGTCAGCATAGCACCCAGTAGGTAGTTTTTCAGGCCATGCCCCCTCCCTCCCTCTCCCCTCTAGTTTTCTGCAACATCTATTATTCACATGTTTATGTCCCTATGTGCTCAATGTTCAGCTCCCACTTATAAATGAGAATAAGTAGTATTTGGTTTTCTGTTCTTGTATTAGTTTGCTCCATCCATGTTGACATAAAGAACATGATTTCATTCTTTTTTATGGCTGCATAGTATTCCATGTACCACATTTTCTTCATCCAGTTGCCTATTGATGGGCACCTGGGTTGATTCCATGTCTTTGCTATTGTGAATAGCATGGCGATGAACATATGAGTATATATATTTTTTGGTATAATGATCTATCTTCCCTTGGGTATATACTCACTAATGGAATTGTTGGGTTGAATGATAGCTCTGTTTTAAGTTATTCGAGAAATCTCCAAATTGCTTTCCACGGTGGCTGAACCAATTTACATTCCCACCAACAGTGTATAACTGTCCCCTTTTCTCCACAGCCTCACCAGCATCTGTTGGTTTTTGACTTTTTAGTAATAACCATACTGACTGGTATGAGGTGGTATCTCATTGTGGTTTTGGTTTTGCATTCTCTGATGGTTAGTGGTGATGAAAATTTTTTCATATGTTTTTTGGCCACTTGCATGTCTTCTTTTAAGAAGTATCTGTTTGTGTCCATTCCCTGTCTTTTAATGTGGTTATTTGGTTTTTGCTTGTTGATTTAAGTTCCTTATAGACTCTAGATGTTAGACCTTTGTCAGATGAAAAATTTGTGAATATTTTCTCCCCCTCTGTAGGCTGTCTGTTACTCTATTGATAGTTTCTTTTGCTGTGCAGAAGGTCTTTAGTTTAATTAGGTCTCACTTGTCAATTTTTGTTTTTGTTGCAATTGCTTTTGGGGTCTTAGCCAAAAATTCTTTGTCAAGGCTGATGTCAAGAAGGGTATTTCCTAGGTTTTCTTGTAGGATTTCTATAGTTTGAAGTCTTACATTTAAATCTTTAATCCACCTTGAGTTAATTTTTGTATGTGGTGAAAAGTAAGGGTCCAGTTTCAATCTTCTGCATATGGCTAGCCAGCTATCCCAGCATCATCTATTAAATAGGAAGTCCTTTCACCATTGCTTGTTTTTGTTGGCCTTCTCAAAGATCAGATGGTTGTAAGTGTGTGGCTTTATTTCTGAGTTTTCTATTTTATTCCATTGGTCTATGTGTCCATTTTGGTGCCAGTATCATGCTGTTCTGGTTACTATAGGCTTATAGTATAGTTTGAAGTCAGGTAGTATGATGCCTCTGGCTTTTTTTTTTTTTTTTTTTTTTTTGTGGTTAGGCTATTCTCAACTCCTTTCTTTACCCCCAAACACTTTAGTATATGTTTTCCAAGAACATGGCATGCAGATTCTCTGATCATAGCACAATTAATCAAACTCAGAAAATTTAATGTTAATATAATACCATTATCTAATAGATAGCCCATATTTAATTTTTGCCAATCATCCTAAAAATGTCCTTTATGACAATTTTCCCCTGACCCAGGCTCCAATCTTGATCATGTATTGCAGCTTGTTGCCATGTCTCTTTAGTCTCTGTTAATCTGGAAAAGTTCCTTAGCCTTTCTTTGTCTTTCATGACATAACATTCTTGAAGAGTGCAGGCCAGTGGCTTTGCAGACTATTCCACAATGTGAGTTCAAGCTGCTTAATTGTGCATTTGACAGGCTTATTACATAAGCAATGTTGTGTCCTTCTCAGTGCACCATATCAGGAGCCAAATGATGTCAGTTTGTCCCATTATGAGTGGTGTCGACTTTGATCACTTCCATAGGGTGGTGTCTGCCAAGTTTCTTCACCTGATTACTATAATTCCCTTTGTGATTAATAAATAATCTGTGGAGAAATACTTTCAGAGAATTTAATACCTTGTCCCTCTTCAAACTTTCATCCAATAGTTTTCATGTTCATCAGTGATTCTTGTCTTCAGCTCCAAGCCTTATTGCCAAGTCAGTCTTGGACTGATTCACCTTCCCGGTGGAAAGTTCTTATGAATTATAGCTGCCACTCACCCCTGGGGGAGGGAGTCACTGCTCCCTTTTAACGTTTGATTCTGGTGTGGATACAGAACCCATCCTCTAATCTGCCCTAGTAGAACTAAGATGGTATGTTTAAGCCATTCTTTGTTTATGGGCATCACAGAAGAAAGGAGACATGAAGGTCTGATATCATTCCTCAGAAGCCACCTTTCTCCCATTACCTGGGACTGCCTGACCTGGACCACCCTCTCTTAGACTCCTCAATATTACCTCCTCAAGAGACAGAAAATGTTCCTGATCTGGAGGAAATTCTCCTTGCCCAGTTCCCACCAGAGCTTTCCACTGTTCTTCAATGACCACAGTGGGCTTCAGTCCCTTTCGGGGAAGGTCCCTGGATCCATGGGGTCTGGCCTCACTCTAAAGCCCTCCACAGTATATTCACTATCTTGACTGGGAATGTTCCTACCCCATATGCACATGTAGGATGTGTGTGATGTCCATGTATTGTGTATGGGCTGGGAGAGGACGGGGAGAAGCCACCTTATAACCAAGGACTTAAAGTGAAAATGTAATACAAATAGCTGTTAACTAGTTATAAAATTGTTTAAAAGTTAACTGGAAAGTCACAGATGGAAGTAGCAACTACAAGAAGCAGCACCACTCTTAGGGCTGGCACAAACAAAGAGAAGAGGTGTTTTTAAAACATACAATTTAATGACTCTGAGGAACAGAAACTCAGATCTCAGAGGACAGGGCCCTGCCCAACTGCTGATGATGTTTCTGGGCTAACAAGAGGGACCTCGTAGGGCTGAAATTCCGTTCTGTGAGGAAGATGTTCCTGCCAGCTGGTGCTGGTTCTCAAGGTGGGGGAGTGGTACAATGAGGTAGGATCTATAACTGTTGGAAAAACTGCTCACTGGATGCAGCTCCTACTGTGTGAAAGAACTGCTGCTGCTGGGGTGGATAAGCATGCTTGGGTGATGCATAGAGGGACAGGAAGCAAACAAGAAGGAGCAGGTTCCTTTTTTCTACTCCAATCTTTTAGCTTCTCTTCAGTACACCCTCTTGGCAGAGCCTAACATGGAGCCTGCAGGGAAAGTGGATATGTGGTTTGTAAAACTTCTGCTCCAATCCAATAGCATAGAGCAGTATTTAGAAGGGAGAGTCTGGAGCTGAAAAACAACAATAAATAGCACATCTTCAAATTTAGAATGATGGTGTCTCTCAAAAGGATATAGCCCATGAGGATTTATAATGGGTGCCAAAGAGCAAGAAAGATGGTCTCTCAGGACAATAGTTTTATTTTCTATATGGTCATCTTGAAGGGTGGGCTCCCATCGGAATGGAGGACAGAACAGACTTAGATAAGTTGGGGGTGGCCAATTGTTACCCAAGCCTCTGGTTGAGCAGCTTTGGGGAAGAGGAAGGGAGGGAGGTAGATCTGAGGATAGTATGTGTCATATCAAAAGACAATCCCATGGAAACAACCCAAGCATCTATCAACAGATGAGTTGATAAAGAAAATGTGGCATATCCATACAATGGAATATTATTCAGACATGGAAAGAAAGAAAGTTCTGTGCATGCTACAACATGTAACATGTTGGAAATATTATATAAAGTGAAATAAGCCGGGCACAAAATGACGTGTTGTATGATTGTATTATTCTACTTGTATGAAATTTTTAGAATAGGCAAGTTTCTAAAGAGAGAAAGTAGGTTAGAGGCTACTAGTGGCTTGGAAGAGGAAGAGTGGGGAGTTATTGGTTAATAGTTACAGGGGATGCCCTCTGCCTTCTGCTCTAGCTCTTCAAACCCTCTTATAAGCATCATTCCCTATATTAAATGCCTTTCCACATTTCAGGGTCCTGCACTCATCCTGTTCCTCCACTTCGAATGGGAGAGTGACATTTCTCATCTTTTTAGAGTAGTTCATATATTCACAATAATTCACCCTTTATTTTAATTTAATTGCCCTCTTCAGAGCCCCATAGTCTTTCTAAGCACCTCCTTGGCTCAAACATTTGTCTCAGTAATAATGTCATTTGCTGAGCCTCAATTTCCTCATCTAGAAAACGAGGATGGCTGGGCGCGGTGGCTCATACCTGTAATCCCAGCACTTTGGGAGGCGGAGGAGGGTGGATCACAAGGTCAGGAGATCGAGACCATCCTGGCCAACATGGTGAAACCCCATCTCTACTAAAAATACAAAAAAATTAGCTGGGCGTGGTGGCATGTCCCTGTAATCCAACCTACTTGGGAGGCTGAGGCAAAAGAATCACTTGATCCAGGGAGTCAGAGGTTGCAGTGAGCCGAGATAGTGCCACTGCACTCCAGCCTGGCGACAGAGCAAGACTCCGTCTCAAAAGCAAAGAAAATGAGGATACTAATCCCTGATATGCAAACTTGTCCTGAAGATAAAATGAGTTATTATCCAATGGAAAAGCTGTGTGATAGATGAATGCATAAAATGTTAGATCCATGAAAAGTTGATTAGTAAGCATGACTTCCATGAGTTGACCAGTGAAGAAATGACAGTATTTGCCTATCTTTTAAAAGAAATATGTGTTTATATCTATTGGTATAAATGCTATATATTCATCTACATATTTTTCAAAATGTGTGTGCAGTAATACATATTAAGATTTAGAAATTCTAAATGCAGGCTGAATGCTTAAATGTCAAGTTTAACTTACAACACAAGGTCTGCAAAGTGTGGTCATAATCATTTAAGACATTATGACTCACTCAATATTTATATTTTAGAAGTAATTTATTTTATTGCAACCACCAATAACCAACTGAAAAACTTTTAAAATTCAAGATAAAGTTTCTGTGGCCAAGTCCACGCTCTGATCAGCAGCCATTCTCTCATTAACACTTGTGGCCCCGCTGATTTCTGCTCTCATTTGCACTGTGTAGAAGGCCTCTGACAACCTCCTTTCCACCCTGTTCAAACAAACAATAGTCTTTGGAGCAAAGAAGGAAATTTGTAGCAGGTGAAAGTTTAGTTTTAATGATGGAGACACCAAATTGTTTTTAAACTTGAAATATATAAAAGGCTCCAAACCCACTTTAATGTCTCATTTCTCACAATTACCTCATTATAGTTTACCAAATATTTTACTTTGAATCACAGGATCTTTGAAAGAAATTCCAAAACTAACCTTTTGCACATACGTAACTTATTAGCAACAGAAAAATTACTTTTCTCTCTGACTGTAAATTTTTTTTCTCTCCAGAACATAAAATAAAGACATAAACTTATAGGGCTTAGAGGTTGTGACCAGTGACATTTTCACATTTTCTTGAGGAAAGAAAATCTAGCTTGAGAAGGTAAAAAAAAAAAAAGCATAAGATTGGTCATTTGTATCTACATGCAGCAAAGGAGCTATTAGGCACTGACAAGCTACTCAGATCAGAACACCCAAGACTGTTGTCGTTTCTCTTCATGCCCTGCAATCATTGAATCAGGTTATTTAATTGGTGTATAAAAAGTCACCTTAACACAATTCTTGGTCACCTTTCTCTGAAATCTTCATGACAAAGGATTTGTGAAAACTTTTCTAAACAAACATAATCTCTCCAATGTTCAGCTATATATAGGAAGAAGAAATGTCAACATTCATATACAGAATCCCTTTCCTTGAGACCTCTTTCCCACTAAAACCCAGAGGTAGCATTAGATAGAAAGACCAGATATGCCCTGGCAAGGATGGTAACAGAGTATATTAGTCAGGGTAAATTACACAAGCTGCAGCAACAAACATCCCCAAACCTCTGTGGCTTAACACATTACAGGTTTATTTCTGCTTGTATCACAATCCATTTTAGATTGAGAAGTTCCCTCCCAAGCAGTAACTCAGGATCCCAGACTCCTTTCATCTTGTATAGCACCATTTTTAACACATGGCCTGCAAGGTTGCTGTGAAATAGAAAGAGCCTGTGGAAAGCAGATACTCAATTGTCTAAGTTTGGTCAGGGTGCATATTTCTTTGACTAGAACTAGTCTTTTTGCTCAATCTAAACACAAGGGATCTGGGAAAGTAGTGAAAACTGTACATAAGAAACAGTCAGTGAGTCTGCTAGAATAATGAAGTGGTCTTGGTTGGAGGAGGTTCTAAAAACTGGGCTCCTGGATCCCAGAACACAGTAAAATGCCAGTGAGTTGCACTCACTTCAACAAAACAAATTACTCTTCAATTTGTCTCAACAAATTCTATTCACTCCCAGTGATATGGTTTGGCTGTGTCCCCACCCAAATCTCATCTTGAATTGTAGTTCCCATAATCCCCCCATGTCATGGGAGGGACCCAGTGGGAGGTAATTGAATCATGGTAGCGGTTACCCTTATGCTGCTCTTCTTGTGATAGTAAATGAGTTCTCACAAGATCTGATGGTTTTATAAGGGGCATTCCCCCCTTTTGCTCAGCACTTATCCTTCCTGTTAGCATGTGAAGAAGGATGTGTTTGCTTCCCCTTCCACCGTGATTCTAAGGTTCCTGAGGCCTCCCCAGCCATTCAGAACTGTGAATTAATTAAACCTCTTTCTTTTATAAATTACCCAATCTCAGGCAGTTCTTTATAGCAGCATGAGAATGAACTAATACACCTAGTTATTCTTACATGCCCCTCATTTTACATGATTAGACAGGCATTTGATTTTGTAAGTATTCTCTAGAATTTAGCAAAGTCCAATGCATTATCAAATACAATTTAAAAACCAACAAGTTGGCTTGATCTAAGTGCTCCTTGAGGAGATGAGGGCTGAGTTTTACTCTTTTTGTTGGGACCAGAAGGTAGGATATGACACTCAATGTTTGTTGAACAAGTTAATTAATGAGCAATGTTGCTGACATATTTAAATCTCAATTTTTGAAAATCTGTAACTATCCTAGGCTGTCCCCTGGAATCACTTTCCAATTTTCCATCCTAACTGCTCTCATAGTTCTAGCCTAAAGGCTGCCTCCTGTGGATATGTGGTAGAACAGTGATGAGTCACATAACTAAATATCTCATCCTACAAATGACCCCTCCCCACCATCACCAACACTGTTTCCAACCAGATGAAGGTGGACTATGAGTTGATTACTGACTCATTAAAGGAATTCCTGACCATACAATGAATTAACCTCCTCCCCCCAATTAATACTTAGTAAGCCATGAGTATGGGAACCTGATTTATCTTGTTCCAATGATACTAACTTTAGACTTCATTTTCTTATTTAATCCTCATGCTAACACCAAGAAGAGGTAATTTTGCAGATGAGGAAAATGAGGCACATAGATGTTAAGTAACTTGCACAAGGTTATACAGCCAGTACATGCAAGAACCAGAATTTGAACTCTACAGTAATTATATATGGGCCAGGGGTGATGGCTAGCATTTGTAATCCCAGCACTTTGAGAGGCTGAGGCAGGAGGATTGCTTGAGGCCAAGAGTTCAAGACTAGCCTAGGCAACATAGTGAGATCCCATCTCTACAAAAAATTTAAAAATTAGTCAGGTGTGATAGCGTAAACCTGTAGTTCCAGTTACTCAGGAGGCTGAGGTGAGAGGATCATTTGAGCCCCAGGAGTTTGAGGCTGCAGTGAGCTAGGATTGCACCACTGCACTCCAGCCTGGGTGACAGAACGAGACCCATGAAAGGAAGAAAAGAGGAAAGGAAGAAAAAAAGGGGGAGACAGAAAGAGAGGGAGAGAGACAGAGAGAGAGAGACAGAGAGAAAGAAGGAAGAAAAGGAAGGAAGAGAGAAGGAAGGAAGGAAGAGAGAAGGAAGGAAGGAAGAGAGAGAGAGAGAAAGAAGAAAGAGAAAAAAGAAAAGAAAAGAAAGAGGAAAAGAAAGAAGGAAAGAAAGAAAGAGGAAAAGAAAGAAGGAAAGAAAGAAAGAGGAAAAGAAAGAAGAAAGAAAAAGGAAGAAAAAAGGAAGGAGGGAAGAAAGGAAGTTAGGAAGGAAGGAAGGGAGAGAGAGAGACATGAAGCAAGCAAGCAAGAAAGAAAGAAAAGAAGAAAGGAAAGAGAAAGAAAAAAGAAAAGAAAGAAGGAAAGAAAACACAAATAGTATTTAATTTAATTTTGTGAAAATTACTGCATTTTCTTTGAAGCAGTTTGAAAGAACATTTGTTCTTACTAGTAATAATTAGTAATAATTGCCATCAATTTCTGAGCAAATACTAAGTGCCAGACACAGTGCAAAGTGCTTCATATCTACCATCCCATGAAATCTTACAACTCTGTAGGGTGCATGTGATCAGCCCCATGTCACAGCTGAGAAATTGAGCCTTAGAAAAGTTAAGTGACTTGTCCAAAGCCACATGTGTAATCAAAAGTGGAGTGTAATTTGAGCCAGGTTTATCTGAAGCTGAAGCTCAAGTTCTTGACTACTAGGCTCCAGTCATGTGCAACTGTCAACCAAAAATGGAGATTTGAGAGGCCAAAGATGTCACACACCTTCAAACTGCACATCACACAAGTCTTCATAAGCCTCCAGTGCTGCTGTTACTGTGCCTCTCTACAGTCAGGACCCAACCACTTATTTCTGCTTCTCCTTTTACTCCCAACATTCCATCTTCTTACTCCGAATCTGGCCCGACCTCTAAGTTGCCCTCGTTGGACCAAACACTTTTCCTATTTGTTAAATATCCATTTGCAATTCTATGTCCTAATTCGTATTTCCAATGTTACCCTATTTTCCTATTTATAAAATTCCAATTTCCATATCACCACTGTCCTTTTTGTCCTTACAGGAATTCCCTGAAGATATCATTGACTTTTTACACGGGAGAACACCCCTTTTCTCCTAGAAACTCCACAGTTCGACTGGACCATGGCAAACCCCCAACCCCCATTAGCTCAGTAGAATAAGAAAGGTAGGGGAGTCATCTAAATTCTGAATACTTGTAACTGTGGCCAATACATCATGAGTAACCAGAACAAAGCTCTTAAAACATTCATATTTCTTTTCATTCCAAAAGCATGAATGTACCTTTATTCCTTACTAATGATGTATTTTAAAAGTAATTCTTTTACTACTTCTCTGTTCAAATGCTCCAAGTTTGGTGTAAAAAAAAGTCACATATTATTTATACTCTTTGGAACATCCTCAAATAGATTTTTTTTGTTGGGGAAGAAAAATAATACTTATGTTAAGCACCCCTCCCACCAAGAATACGTTCATCAAGGTTGTGAAGCCCTTCACAGCATAAGAACACCCCAGTGGCAGGTATCTGAAGTTTTAATCCCCTAACTTTGCACATGTTTTTAAAGCAGGTGACAAACAAATGTTCACCCTTGGTTGCTATTAGGTCCTTAGGCTACAGTCAACGGGGCGTTGTTGAGACCAGATCTTCTCTTCCATTAATTCATGGTGTTATGTATTGCTGTGGCGTATCCTTTAGAAAACACACAGCCTCTCTGATGTTTTGCTTTGTTCTGTTCTGTTCTGTTCTGTTTTGTTTCGTTTAGGGCAGGCTGGATTAAATGATTTAAGGTCATTTTTGGTTCTAAGACTCTGTTTCTCTGGTTGCTCTTCTCTCCCTGCCGTCTGTGGGGCGTTGTACTTGCAAAAGCCTTCCAGACAAGTTCTCTGGCTGAGACATAAATGCAATTATCGGGGCCCAGGGGGAGGCCATTTAACAGGTTATGCTGGATTCTGTTCTGCCTGTTTCAGCAAAGCTGGCACCCGGTACTGACCCCCCTCCACTGCGGCATTTATCTACACGGTGAAAATCTTGCTCCGAGAAGCAATGTTGAATCCCACAGATGCTTGTCCCTGGGACTCATCAGGGGACAAAGACAGAGCCACACAGCCCTCATTAATCCACGTGGAAATAAAAAAGATTAAGCAGCATAGACCCTGTGACCACTGAGAAAATGACAGAAATAAAGATCATTATGTGCATCTGGTTTTCCAGGGGAAAGAAACGGAGATAAAGCCTTAAGTCTTTAATAAGGCTAGAAATTAAAACTGGGATTAACAGCAACATGAAGCATTTATAAGAAGCCATCCATGACATTCCTGCTTAGGTTTTGCTGGCCTGGTTTCTGGAACATTTTCTATATTGTTAATATTTATCACCAGCTTTTTCTTTAGTTGAAAAAAAAGTTACTGCCCACTGGTTTCAGGTTCACAGCCTTCTCTCTAGACATACTAGACCTGCTTCAAGACCATACTTCTTTAAAACCAATTATTCAGCACCATTTTCATGAGGTTTCTGTAGAGATAGGGGAGTTTGTATTGCTGAATTTCAATGAAGTTTTGAGGTCTGGCTTTGCTCTGTGATACACAGAGAAAACAGCTTCCCAGGAGAGCTGACCATGCACCACGCATCTTAGGCCTGGGAGGGGCAGGAGGGAAGGATGGACTATCCCCACATTTAGACACCCCAGATTCTCCTACCAGAGATGCAGTGGACATCAGTGTCTATCCAGGAGGCTGTATTAAAATGTAACTGTGCCACTTGGTTGAACTATGTGCCGCCCACCCCACCAAAAAACACACTGGAATCTTAACCCCTGGGATCTCAGAATGTGATCTTATTTTTGAATAGGGTCTTTATAGACCTCATCAAGTTAAAATGGGCTCATTAGTGTGGGCCCTAACCCTATATAACTGGTGTCCTTGTAACAAAGGAAAATTTGGACACAGAGACAAACATACACAAAGAGAAAGTGATGTGAAGACACAGAGAGAAACTATGCTTCTTGCATTCAACATAATGTTTTTCAAATTAATTCATGATGTTGCTTGTATTAGTAGTATGTTGCTTTTGATGGGTGAGTAGTAATCCATTGTAAAAATATGCCAGTTTGCTTATCAGTTCTCTTGTGTTTTCAGTGTGGGGTTATTAAGAATAAAGCTACCATGAACATTCTTGGACACATCTTTTTGTGGGCATTTTTCTTTGCAACATACCTAGGAGTAGATTTTCTGGGTGATAATGTGAGCATGCACTTAACTACGATTACACTAATTTATACTCCTGCCAACATGGTACAGTTGCCACTGAAACTACCCTCACAAGAATTGCATGCTAGGCTCACAAAAATTACATGCCAGGTTCTGGACAGAAATATAGTCATAATTAAGCATTAATAAGGCTGCACATTGGTCCACTTCCTTGTAGCTGCTTGCTAACCAAAAGTCATGTAGCACTAGATACAACCACTTGCCCATCCTATATCCTTCCCACAGATGGAATTTCTGACCTTAGAATCATATGGCTTTTGTTTAAAATTTGCTTAAGATGTTTCTCAGATCCTGATTTCCAGCAAAATAGCCAATGCCAACCAGTGTGAAGACACACAAAGAGGAAGTGAATTAGCATGGGAATACTGTTTCTTCATCTCTCAGTCCCGTGATTTCACCCTGCTTTCTTCAACCAGTCAACAGCCCCCACACCTCAGACAACTCCAGACCTCTTAAAATCCCTAGCTCCAAATTCCTCAAGGAGGCAGATTTGAGATTTCCTCTTGTCTCCTCATTTGGCTGCCCTGCAATTATTGAACTCTCGGCTGCAGTGTCTCAGTATATGGACTCGCTATGCACTGGGCAAAAAACCCTATTATGCCAACACTTGATATTATCAGTCTTTCTTTAATTTTAGACATTCTGGTGAGTGTGTTGTAGTATCTTACTGTGGTTTTAATTTCCATTTACCTCTTGCTGAATGATGTTGAACATCTTTTCATGTTTCTTACCAACTCAAGTATCTTCGTTTGCAAAGTGGTTCCTCAAATATTTGTCCATTTTTAATGAATTGTTTGGTTTTTTAATTACTAATATATGGAAATTTTCAAATATATTTTAGGTGAAGTCTGTGTGTGTGTGTGTGTGTGTGTTGAATATTTTATCCCAGTCTGTGGCTTAACTTTTCAGTTTCTTAATGATGTTTCTTTTGATGAAAAGTGTCTAATTGTGATGAGGTCCAATATGTGAATATGTGAATAGTTTGTTTTTATTGTTAACACCTTTTTTTTTAACTTTCTAAGAAATTTTTGCTGTCCCCAATAGTGAAGACGTTCTCCTTTGTCTTTATTTTATTTTATTTTTTTTGAGATTGTGTCTCACTCTGTTGCCCAGGCTGGAGTGCAGTGGTGTGATCTCGGCTCACTGCAACCTCTACCTCTTGGGTTCCAATGATTCTCCTGCCTCAGTCTCCTGAGTAGCTGGAATCACAGACACCCACCACCATGTCCAACTAATTTTTGTATTTTTAGTAGAGACAGGGTTTCACCATGTTGGCCAGCCTGGTCTTGAACTCCTGACCTCAAGAGATCCACCTGCCTCAGCCTCCCAAAGTGATGAGGTTACAGGTGTGAGCCACCGTGCCCAGCCTCTCTTTAATTTTTAATTTCAAATGAATTTATATGTGTGGTATGATGTAGGACCCAAGGTTAATTTTTTTCTATGCCAATATCTCATTTTTCTACGATTTTTCCCTGCCATTTACTGAAATGTGATTTATTTTCTTTCTCACATTAAATTGCTTTGGCATTTTTGTCAAAAATCAATTGACCATGGGTCTATATGTTGTACAGTAAACCACTGCAGGTCTATTTCTAGACTCACTGTTTTTCATGTTTTTTGTTTGTTTTTGGTTTTTGGTGGGTTTTTTTTGTTTTTTTTTTTTTTTTTGAGATGGAGTCTCGCTCTGTCCCCAGGCTGGAGTGCAATGGCACAATCTCAGCTCACTGCAACCTCTGTCTCCTGGGTTCAAGAGATTCTCCTCCCTCAGCCTCCTGAGTAGCTAGGACTACAGGCATGCACCACCATGCCCAGCTAATTTTTGTATTTTTAGTAGAGACAGGGTTTCACCATATTGGCCAAGATGGTCTTCATCTCTTGACCTTTGGCCTCCCAAAGTGCTGGGATTACAGGCATGAGCCACCGCTCCCGGCCTATTTTTTATCCTTATACTTGGGAAATAATCCTGACCCACTAATGGATTAAATGGACCCCCTTGGCTTAAGAAATCCTAAAAGCTAAGAAAAAGTTCATTGAGTTGCTGGCTAGGGCGGAATGGGAGCTAGTTATGCCTCAATATACCCCTTCCTTATTAACCTTTAACCAGAATTCTTTCCTAAGGAGTAAGCAGAAACCAGCTGTGAAAAACAAGAAATGACCATCTCATTCCTTTATCACCTTTGGCCAATCATCTGAGGCTGCAGCCAGACTCCCCAGACACCACCACCCCCATCCCACACCCCCTTTGCCGTTTTTACATTGACAGTCACCAGTTTTGCAACACATCCTTTCCTGATGAGAAGCCACCAACCATGGTGGTTCTGGGCAGTCTACAGAGGATGCACAATGCAATGACAGCGTTTGTGTCCTCTGCTTCACCTTTTGATGCCATGGGGCTGAACACTTGACCCTTAGATCATGCTAATGGTGCCATTCTTTTTGTACATGTGATACAAGGAGAGGTGTACAACTCAATTGTACATGTGCGTGTTTCTCCTTTCATAAATATTCAGCACTCCCTATGCAGCTTATTAAATATGTATATTCAGCCACCCCACTCAGTATAAATTCCTGTTCCTTTTACTCCTCCCTCGAAGTGCTGTTTTTCCAGCATCTACCAGAGTCTCTGCTTCCTGCCTGCAAATTGTGATACCTTTCAGGAATAAAGCTCTCCATTTTAAATGTATAAAACATTATAACTTTATTAGTCAACATACCAATACCACACTGTCTTGATTACTATAGCTTTTTAATAAGTGATACGGTTTGGCTGTGTCCTCACCCAAATCTTGGCTTGAATTTTATCTCTCAGAATTCCATGTGTTGTGGGAGGGACGCAGGGGAGGTAATTGAATCGTGGGGGCCGGTATTTCCCATGCTATTCTCGTGATAGTGAATAAGTCTCATGAGATCCTATGGGTTTATCAGAGGTTTTCGCTTTTGCTTCTTCCTCATTTTCTCTTGCTGCCGTCATGTAAGAAGTGCCTTTTGCCTTCCGCGATGATTCTGAGGCCTCCCTAACCATGTGGAACTAACTGTAAGTCCAATTAAACCTCTTTTTCTTCTCAATCTTGGGTATGTCTTTATCAGCAGTGTGAAAATGGACTAATACAGTAAATTGGTACAAGTAGAGTGGGGCATTGCTGAGAAGATATCCAAAAATGTAGATGTGACTTTGGAACTGGGTAACAGGGAGAGATTGGAACAGTTTGGAGGGCTCAGAAGAAGACAGGAAAACGTGGGAAGGTTTGGAACTTCCTAGAGACTTGTTGAAGGGCTTTGCCCAAAATGCTGACAGCGATATGGACAATAAAATCCAGGCTGAGCTGGTCTCAAATGGAGATGAGAAACTTGTTGGAAACTTGTGCAAAGTTGACTCTTGTTATGTTTAAGCAAAGAAACCGGTGGCATTTTGCCCCTGCCCTAGAGATTTGTGGAACTTTGAACTAGAGAGAGATGATTTAGGGTATCTGGCAGAACAAATGTCTAAGCAGCAAAGCATTCAAGAGTGATTTGGGTGCTGTTAGGGGCATTCAGTTTTATAAGGGAAGCAGAGCATAAAAGTTTGGAAAATTTGCAGCCTGACTATGCAACAGAAATGAAAAACCCATTTTCTGGGGAGAAATTCAAGCTGGCTGCAGAAATTTGCACTAGTAGCAAGGAGCCTAATGTTAATCCCCAAGACCATGGGGAAAATGTCTCCAGGTCATGTCAGAGACCTTCATGGCAACAAGGAACATCACATCACCAGGTCATCACAGACCTGGAGACCCAGGAAGAAAAAGTGGTTTCGTTGCCCAGCACAGGATCCCCATGCTGTGTGCAGCCTAGGGACTTGGCGCCCTGTGTCTCAGCCACTCCAGCCATGGCTGAAAGGGGCCAATGTAACAGCTTGGGCTGTGGCTTCAGAGGGTGGAAGTCCCAAGCCTTGGCAGCTTCCACATGCTGTTGAGCCTGCAGGTACACAGAAGTCAAGAATTGAGGTTTGAGAACCTCCACCTAGATTTCAGAGGATGTATGGAAATGCCTGGATGCCCAGGCAGAAGTTTGCTGCAGGGGCAGGGCCCTCATGGAGAACCTCTGCTAGGGGCAGTGCAGAAGGGAAATACGGGGTCAGAGCTTCCACACAAAGTCCCTACTGGGGCACTGCCTAGTGGAGCTGCGAGAAGAAGGCCACCATACTCCAGACCCCAGAATAGTAGATCCACCAACAGCTTGCACCGTGCACCTGGAAAAGTCACAAACAACACCAGCCCATAAAAGCAGCTGGGAGGGAGGCTGTACCTTGCAAAGCCACAGGGGTGGAGCTGCCCAAGACCATGGGAACCCATCATTTGTATCAATGTGACCTGGATGTGAGACTAAGAGTCAAAGGAGATCATTTTGGAGCTTTAAAATTTGACTGCCCCACTGGATTTTGGACTTGCGTGGGCTCTATAACCCCTTCATTTTGGCCAATTTCTCCCAATTGGAACAGGTGTATTTACCCAATACCTGTACGCTCATTGTATCTAGGAAGTAACTAACTTGTTTTTGATTTTACAGGCTCATAAGCAGAAGGGACTTGCATTGTCTCAGATAAGACTTTGGACTGTGGACTTTTGGGTTAATGTTGAAATGAGTTAAGACTTTGGGGGACTGTTGGGAAGGCATGATTGGTTTTGAAATGTGAGGACATGGGATTTGGAGGGGCCAGGGGTGGAATGATATGGTTTGACTGTGTCCCTACCCAAATCTCAACTTGAAGTCTATCTCCCAGAATTCCCGTATGTTGTGGGAAGGACCCAGGGGGAGGTAATTGAATCATGGGGCCCCATCTTTCCCATGCTATTCTTGTGATAGTGAATAAGTCTCATGAGATCAGATGGGTTTATCAGAGGTTTTCGCTTTTGCTTTTTCCTCATTTTCTCTTGCTGCCGACACGTAAGAAGTGCCTTTTGCCTCCCGCCATGATTCTGAGGCCTCCTCAGCCATATGGAACTGTAAGTCAAATTAAACCTCTTTTTCTTCTCAGTCTTGGGTATGTCTTTATTAGCAGTGTGAAAACAGACTAATACAATAACTCTTTAAATCAGCTAGTATAACTCATCCAACTTTGCTCTTATTTTCTATAGTTGTTTTGGCTATTTTAGATGCTTTGCATATGTATTCTAGAATCAGCATGTCCATTTCTACAGTTGGATTGGGATTAAATTGAATCTGTAGATAAATGTGAGGAAAGCTGACATCTTAACATTCTAAGTTGTCCAATATATGAACATGGCATATCTCCCCATTTATTGAAAACTTCTTTAACTTTTTCAGCAATATTTTATAAATTCTCATATAGTGATCTTGCATATCTTTCACTAAATTTAAGTGTATTCTGAATATATGATTCTTATACTACTTTAATTAGTATATTTTAATTTTATTCTCTCATTGTTTGTTCCCTGTATATAGAAATATATTTCAATATTTGTACATTGACCTTTTATTTTACTACTTTGCTAAATTTATTTTTAAATTCTAGTAGTTTGTTTGTAGATTCCTTTGGACATTTCATGTACACAATGATATCATTAGTGAATAAAGGTAGTTTTACTCCTTCCTTTCAGATTTTTAGGCTTTTAATTTCTTGTTCTTGCCTTATTGCACTGGCTTTGCCCTCTACTACATTTTTGAATAGAAGTGATGAGCGTGGACATTCTTGCCTTTGCTACAGGGGAAAAGCATTTAATATTTAACCACTAAATATTATTTTAGTTCTGTGTTTGGTAGATAGCCCTTATTAGAGAGGAAATGTCCTTGTATTTCTAGTTTGCTGAGAGCTTTTTGTTGTTGTTTTGGTTGGCTTTTTTTTTTTTTTTTTTTTGAGACGGAGTCTCTCTCTGTCCCCAGTCTGGAGTGCAGTGGCGCGATCTCGGTTCACTGCAAGCTCTGCCTCCTGGGTTCACGCCATTCTCCTGCCTCAGCCTCCTGAGTAGCTGGGACTACAGGCACCTGCCATATGCCTGGCTAATTTTTTTTTTGTATTTTTAGTAGAGATGGGGTGTCACCATGTTAGCCAGGATGGCCTCGATCTCCTGACTTCGTGATCTGCCTGCCTCAGCCTCTGAAAGTGCCGGGATTACACGCGTGATTGTTTGCTTTTCAAAATTTTGGATGGATGTTGAATGTCATTGAGGGATTCCTTTGGATTTATTGAGATGGTACAATGTTTTGCTTCTTTATGATATAATTGTTTCTTGAATGTTCAACCAATTTTCCGTACCTTGTATAAATCCCATTTCGTCAAGCTATATTCTTCTTTTTATATATTGCTGTATTCTATTTGCTAATATTTTGTTTGGGGTTTTGGTAAATTTCAGGAACTAGTCTAATCTGAATAACAAACTGTTCTCATTGTGTTGAAAAGAAGGTCTTCACATCCCAAATTCAATAGCTTCGTTGTTGCCATACAAGCCTTTCATGAAATACAGATTTTTTTTTAACCTCTCATTTTTACTCTTCCTTGTGAAAAATTTTAAAAAGCAAAACTGAATTGAATTTGCCATGGCACAAATAAAAATGTATAGACTGTAGACATTTTCTGTGAAATAGGGATCCTCTAAAAGCCATAACAAAAACAAATTCTATTTGAATTAGCAAAGTCAGACCAAAACCAAATCCTACTCTCTCTGTAACTGAGTGATACTGAGGAACTGGCTGTTTGTTCTTTGTAACAATGCTTGTATTTAGCAATGCACAAATCCTAAAATGACAAATTTTATCCCGGGATTAAGAATCATCCTTTTATAACTTGGGAATGAAAACTGTCTACAAAATATGTGACTTGATTTTGAGAAATAGACGATGAATCCCCAGAATCTCTCAAAAATCCTCAGAAATGGTCTCCTGACACCATCCCCAATTCCCACTCCAATTCCAGCCCACCCGCATCTTTTGGTCTCTGAGTTAAGCCAATGATTCACTATGTGCAAGGGTAGACTTAGCACAGACCTTCTTCCTGTGCTACAATGGGGTCCCATCTCCCACATCAGAGAATCCCAGTCATACCAGGCCCTAATAGCCATTCCCTGAGAAGCTCTTTTCCTGACATGTACCCCAGGAATGCTTGGAAAATTGGATAAAGGTCCCATCTCACTCAGCCCCAAAGTAACCTACCTCAGGAAATGAACTCTCCCCAAACTGCTCACGAGAGCAAGGACTGTCCAAGGCCAAAACCTCTCCTCTGGCCTGCCCTGGGGTGGAACTTGCTCCAAGACAACCTGTATCTGAAGCCATTGCCCCACATCCACCCTCTGGCACACTGGTTCCAGGCTCTGTGGGGTGGAGACGGTAGCCTCTGTGCCTGTCTCCAGCCTTTCCCGAGAGCAATCCCTGACTCCTTGGAAAAACCACCCTTACTTACCACTCACACCCCATTTGTCTTTCTCACAGTTTCTTGAGTTTGTTTTGGGCACTTGCATCCAAAAGAAGCTTGGCTAGGTCAGGGGGAAGCTAACATATATAAAAGTGAGGGAAACAAAAGTGCTGCAAGTTCCATGCATGCAACAGGGTATGGCAAAGCCATGCAGGAGGATGCACCAAGCCAAACATGGGATAGGTCAAGACCTCACGACCGGGTGACTCGCCAACTGTGCAGGAGCAGAGAAAATGGAATCACCTTCAGTGTGGAAAGCTGGTAGAGGATGCTCTTGAAGACATAGTTTCAAATCGTGCAGTGAGGCTGGATAGTGCTGGTCCCCAGGTCTGGCCAGGAATGACAATATGGCAGGGTATGTGGTTCCCGATGAGTTGGAGCAACAGTAACAAAAGAGCAAAGACCCAGGCACAGTATTTCCAAATGCAGAGGAGAGAGAGGCTTGCTGGTCACCTGAGGCTTGTTTCAGCCCCACATGGATGAAATCCCTTTGGAACCTGCCAACTCCAATCCTCACACGTGGTCATCACTGTCACTCAATTCTTTGTCATGCCAGGCCTGGTCTTAGGAGCTGAGGGCCTGTGAGTGAGTCAATCAAGGTACCTGCCCTCGGGGAGTTCACATACATTCTGCCAACTGAGCACCTATGGTGTGCTAAGCTCTCTTCTAAGCACTGCACCTGCATTCATTCCTTCACTCCTCAGAGCAACCTTGTGAGGAAGGCGCTGTTATGAGCTCCACTGTACAGTTGATGAAAGAGGTTCAGAGAGATGAGGACACTGGCCCCAGAGGACACAGCTGGTAAGTGGTGGAGCTAGGACCAGCAGCTGCCTGGCTCTACAGCCTGAGACCTCAGCTTCCCTGCAGGCAGGCAAGGCAATCTACACTCATCCCCCCACCTACCCCTCCCCCACCACACACACATTGTTCTGCTGGAAATGCTCCTGGGCCCTGGGGTACAGTGAGAAAGGAATCCTCAGACCAGCAGACAGGCAGCCATGTTTGGCTCTCGACAAGCGGGAGCTCTGAAGAAGAAGCCACTAGTGCAGCAAGATGTGGGTTCACAGAGAAAAGCAGTCTCAAGAGGAGACCACAAGGATGGAAGCCAGAGGGGGAGAAGCAGAGCTGGCACAGGGACACAGGAATCCCATGGCCCAGTGTGGCCCTGAGACCAGGCCCTGAGGGGATGGAAACTGGGGGCAGTGACAGGGGCGATGAGGGTGGTTAGTGGAAAGGGAGGAAGTACAGGACATACTGTACCTAGCACAGTATCTGTCACCTGTTTTGGGGAGCAGAGAGAGAAAGAAGAGGCTAAAAAGCCAAGGTGAAGATAGATTGTGAAAGACTTTCAATCCTTGTTAAAAGTTCAGACTTTTTGTTGTCAATACAGAGTCATTCATGGTTAGAGTCGTTAAAGGTGCAGAAGTGATAAGTGGTACATGACCAAATCTATGTTTCTGTGTTAGATAGATAGATAGTAGATAGTAGAAATAGATAGATAATAGACAGATAGGTAGAGATGGCAGAGACAGATAGATGATAGATAGATAGTAGATATAGATAAATAGATCAATAGGTAGATAGTAGCTACAGGTAGATAATGATAGATATCATAGATATGGTAGATAGGTAGACAGATAAGCATGATAAATATAGATGATGCAGATTGATATATAGTGTATCAGTCCATTTCCACACTGCTACAAAGAAATACCTGAAACTGGATAATTTATAAAGGAAAGATATTTAATTGACTCACGGTTCTGCATAGCTTGGGAGTCTTCAGGAGACTTACAATCATGGCGGAAGGAGAAGGAGAAGCAGGCAACCTTCTTCACAAGGAGGCAGGAAAGAGAGAGATCAGGAGGAACTGCCAAACACTTGTGAAACCACTGGCTCTCGTGAGAACTCACTCACTGTCATGAGAACAGCATGGGGGAAACTGACCTCAAGATCAAATCACCTCCCACCAGGTCCTCCCTCAACAAGTGGGGATTATGGGGATTACAATTTGAGATGAGATTTGGGTGGGGACACACAGCCCAACTATATCAGATAGATGGATAGATAGATAGATAGATAGATAGATAGATAGATAGAGCAATGATAGAGATTATAGAGATAGATATGATAGAGATAGCAATGACAGAGATCATAGAGATAGGTTTGATAGATGGATAGATAGATAATAGATAGGTATGATAGACTGATGGAGGTAGAGGTGAAGGTACAGAGAGGTGGAGAAGCGGATGGGGATGGAGATTGGGATGGGGAGAAGGGATAAGGATAGGGATATATATTTCCTGGTGAGGCGTAGAGGGATTTAAAGGCATAGAAGGCACTAGGAGTGGGCAGAGACCCAAACTATTTGTCACATTTCTCCTCCTCCCACTGTTCTGCAAATACCTTGGGGCAAAGTGTCCCTAGTACTCCTGGCTAACATTGCAGGCTGGTGACCAGCGGATAGAGGACATGCAGGAGGCAAGCCCTGGGCTGAAAGAACAGCCACTTCCCCTGATGGCTGCTCAACACCCGGACTTCAGATCCCCCGACCAGACCTGCTGAGCATGTAGTCGCTAATCTCTGCAACAAAGTTCCTCCCTGAAAATTAGGGGTTTTGTTTTTCTGTTTTGCCTTCTGCAGTCTTGTCCACATTGGCCTCAATTTCCACTCCTCATTGTGACCACCTGTTGGGTCTAAATGTTATTAGGAGGGGACAAATCCCGCAGGTAGCTGCCACCTCGCCCACAATGGCAGTTGTTCGGAAAGCCAGGCTCCTGCTGCGAGGGGCCACGCCACCCTGCGAGGGAAATGACCAAGGTCAATGTTGGGGACGCAGCATCTGCAGCGAGGCATTTGCCCATTCTCCTCCCGTGGTCATTGTTACATTCCAGTGACCAGCTGCCTGCAGGCTCCAGGCACAGCCGCCATTCATCAGAGATTAATGCCTGAAATGAGCCACACCTCTGAACAATTGCTTCCTATAAGAGGGACAGCACTGAATGGCCAGGGAGCCCCATTGATGACTGTTATAAAAGAGGTGAAGGCTTGCATGGAGGGAAAGAAAAGTTTCACACCGCCCCTCAAACCTAGCTCGATTCTTCCTTCTCTCTCTTCTTTTCCCTTCTGACTGCCCATTTTGGCCACATTGCCTTAATCCAGAATCTTCTTTTATGTACAGGACTTGGGCAGCAAGCTGAAAATTTGTGAATTTCCTACTGTAAGTCATATTGCTGTGTGCTGATCGCATTAGTACTATTATCTGTGCAACTTTCCAACTTGACAATTAGTTACTATCATTCACACTGTGCAATCAGCTGTTAAATCCTCGTTTATGCTAATTTGAATATGAATGTGCTGTTCAATAACATGTTAGATTGCCATGTTTACAAATATACTCCAGGTATTTAGAAATTTAGATGATGCAAAACATACTGTTTAAGTTGCGCTCAGTGCCAGTTTAAATAACTTAAGCCTATTTATCAGTCACTTAGCAATTCTTTTCACATACTTCTGTTTTCCTCTGTCCTACCCTTCTCAACCAAAACTAAAATATGCTCTTTTTGCTTGTTTGTTTTGTTGCTGTATTAAACTAATCATCTTCAAGATGGGACTTAATTAGCAGTCACCTCAACATGGGCCTTCTTTTCTAATTCCTGCTGATTTAATTCCTGACTCTTAGAAGCAGATGAAACAGTAAATAGGAAAAAGAAAGAAAAAAATGATCTCTGCAGCTGCAGTATTAAATACTGACTTCTAACCCAGTCATTGAAAAGGAATGATTTGTATGTAGCTAAAAAAGGAGAGAAGACAAAATTTTTTAATGAAGGTAAAACTAAAGAGGGCGAGATACTCGTGATGGTAAACTCCTGGAAGGAAAGCAATATGAATGCTAGAGCAGAGCTTCTCAATCCTGAGTATGCACTTGAATCACCTGGGGATCCTATGACTCATAGACGCTGGTTTAGTGAGTACCCTACTGACTGAGCTGCTGTGGTTCTAACCATCTCTCAGGTGCTGCTATTGTGGCTGCTAGCCTGGGTACCACATTGAGCAGTCCAGCTCTAAAATGTCTATCATCCAACTCCACTGGAAACAAGAAAAAGTAAAATAAAATAAAATACATATCATACATCTACCTTCAACTATTATTTTTACAATAAAACACACTTTTCCACTAAGAAATTTAAAAATCAAGCTTGACAATTTCCCTTCTGAGTATTAATCCAAAAGAACTGAACTCAGAGTCTTGAAGAGATGTTTATGCAACATGTTCATAGCAGCATTATTCACAACAGCCAAGAAGTGGAAGCAACCCACTTCAATAGCCAAGAAGTGGAAGTTATCCATTGATGGGTGGGTAGATAAACAAAATGTGATGTAGACATCCATACAATGAAATATTATTCAGCTGGAAAAAGGAAGGAAATTCTGGGACATGCTACGACATGGATGGGACTTAGAAATATTATGTTGAGTGAAATTAGCCAGTCACAGAAGGATAAATACTGTATGGATCCACTCATATGAGATCCCTAGAGTAATCAAGTTCATAGAGACAGAAAGAAGAATGGTGGCAGCCAGGGGCTTGGTAGAGGGGAAATGGAGGGTTGTTTAATGGATATAGAGTTTCACTCTTGCAGGATGAAAAAGTTCTGGAAATGAGTTACACAACAATGTAAATATACTTGGCACTACTGAATGGTACATTTAAAAATGGTTAGGATGGTAAATTTTATGTTATGTTCTTGTATTTTACCACCATTTTTCCCAACATTTATAAAATAAATTTTTAAAAAAATTGGTTTTAGGGACATTGTAAAAAATATTTTTTTTCTGCAAAGAAAGCTATATTTTAGCTAATTCTTCTTAATTCTTCAAGGAGCTAATCAGATATCGCCAGCTCTGGCACCAGTCAGGAAATAATTAATCCATCTTTCTTCATAATCTCACATCTTTTGATGGAAACTCCATTCCAGGATGGGCATGGTGGCTCACACCTGTAATCCCAGCACTCTGGGAGGCTTAGGCAGTGGATCACTTGAGGCCAGGAGTTCAAGACCAGCCTGAACAACATAGGGAGACCCTGTCTCTACAAATAATTGAAAAATTAATTGGGTGTGGTGGTACATGCCAGTGGTCCCAACTACTTGGGAGGCTGAGGCACAAGAATGGCTTGAACCTGGAGGCAGAGGTTGCAGTGAGCCAAGATGACACCACTGCACTCCAGCCTGGGTAACAAAGCAAGACTCTGTCTCAAATAAAAAATGTTTTACAAAGAAATTCTGATCTGCTAAGTGTGACATTCTAGTTGATGATCAGATTCCTTGTGACTGTCTCCACATCCCTCCCTATGGCGTGAGGTTTTGAGGGCAGTGGTTGATATCCTGCAGAGCTGCAGTTGATGCTGTCGGCTGCCTTCCCTCAGGCCGTCTTCTCTCCTCCTTCTTGACACAGTCCTAATTTTGCTTAGTAAGTCTCCTTCTCCACTCGTCCATATTGGCACCAGCCTGAGGATTAAGCTAGTATCAGAAAAAGACAGAGTCAAAGGACCCAGAGAGGCAGAGCCAGAACCCAGGCCACCCTCGCTTTGGATCTCCCGCCATGTGAAATATAAAGTGTCCTCAACACTCCAGCTGGTTGCGTAGGAATTTTCTGCTTCTTACAGCCAAAACCAGCTTAACTGATAACAGTATTCTGCAGGTAGAAGATCGTCTGAAATTTGCCAGATTGAATACAAGTAGGAAGTTGGGGCTGGTTCACTGTGCCCAGAGGCTCAGCAGGCAGCGTGACAACTGTCCCCTGTGCTAAGCAACTTCACATAGGAAACGGTACTTTCCAAGGAGAAAGGTAACGGTGTTTTGGTTTTTTGTTTGCTTGCTGGCTTTATTAAAGGATTTTCTAAGGGCTACTTTTCCCAGAAAACATTTAAAACGTTTTTCCATTTACAAAGTTTTATTGAGTCTTACCTTTTTACAAACCTGTGTCTTACAAGAGCAACATTCAGGAATAGGTAAAGACAATGTCTGTTGCTTCTTGAGCGCTTACTCATGGTGTTGTGCTCAGTGAATCCTCACAAGAGCCCTTGGGTGATACTACTTTCATTCTCCCTTTACAAATAAAGAAATAGGGCACAAAACGTTTCATTTACCTGTCCAAGGCCACACAGCTAATAACACCTAGGGTTGGAATTCGAACCTGAACAGTCGGCTCCTACCACTATACTCGGCAGCTATGCTTTGGTGAGGTGCATTGCGGCATTCCTTAGTTCAAATAACTGCAACCCACATTCTATAGGGTGGTCAGAAAAGTCTCCTTAAAACCATTACAACCTCCTTAAAACTTAAATCTCGTTAACCTGCTACCCAACGCCCTTCAGTGGATTCCAATGGACGTTCTAGATTATATCAATGTGGTTATATCCACAGCCTCCTCCCCCTGTCATTTCCAGCCCTGCCCACCTCCTACTGGCCTTCTCTCAGCTCCTCTAACACTTTCTGCCTTTTCTATCTCAGAGCCTTTGCATGTGCTTCTTCACCCCCTCCAACACACTCACATACACACACACACACACACACACACACACGCATATACACACACCCACGCATGCACACACACACGTGCACACGCACCGCTTAGTTCTGGATAACTTCTGCTAATCCTTCGAGTCTCATTTTATTTCTTCAGAGAGGTCTTTGCTGACCATCAGTCTAAATTAGTCCCCCATTAGACTCTCTCCTTGTCATCTTTGTCACAGCATTTATCAGAATTTATCATTTCACTGGTCTGTGTGATTATGTGCTTTGTCTCTGTCCTCCCCAAGGAGAGGATCAGCTGCAGGTGTGTGCCCTCCTGTCCATATTGTCACCACTGTATCCTGAGCGACAGGCACATTGTAGCAAATAGCAGGGAAATTGTTGGAGAATGGGAGAAGCAAAGTTGAAAGGAAAAGAAAACATTGGAGGGAAGGAAGGGAGGTGAAACTGGGAGAACAGTGGAAGGAAGGAAGGGACTGTGAGGCTCCCAGGAGTCACCATGCATTAGAAAGCTTTCACCACAGTATCATTCCCTACTCCAACACTCAAGAAACACGGCCGTAACAATAGCTAGCTTGTTTCTATGCTTCCTTCTTCTTTCTATACCTTTCTTCCTATTTCTTTATTCCTTTTTTACTTTTTTATTTTTATTTTGTTCTATTATTTTATATATATATATATATTTTTTTTTTTTTTTTTTTTTTGAGACAGAGTCTTGCTCTGTCGCCAGGCTGAAGCGCAGTGGTGTGATCTCGGTTCACTGCAATATCCACGATCTGAGCTCATTGCAATATCCGCCTCCCAGGTTCTAGTGATTCTCCTGCCTCAGCCTCCCGCATAGCTGGGACTACAGGCGTGCACCACTGCACTCCGCTAATTTTTGTATTTTTAGTAGAGACGGGGTTTCACTGTGTTAGCCAGGATGTTCTCTATCTCCTGACCTCGTGATCCTCCTGCCTCGGCCTCCCAAAGTGCTGGGATTACAGGCATGAGTCACTGTGCCTGGCCAATTTTTTTTTTTTTTTGAGGTGGAGTCTTGCTCTGTCGCTCAGGCTAGAGTGCAGTGGCATGATCTCGGCTCACCGCAGCCTCCGCCTCCTTAGTTCCAGTAATTCTCCTGCCTCAGCCTCCCAAGTAGCTGGAATTACAGGCATCTGCCACCAAGCCCAGCTAATTTTTGTATTTTTAGTAGAGACAGGGTTTCGCCATGTTGGCCAGACTGGTCTTGACCTCCTGACCTCAGGTGATCCACCCTCCTCAGCCTCCCAAAGTGCTGGAATTACAGGCGTGAGCCACCGTGCCCGGCTTATAGGCATGACCCCCACATCTGGCTATTTTTAATTTCCATAAAACAAGAGTAAATGATGAAATGAAACTGGCATTTAAAAATTAAATTATCCTTAAATTTTTAGGTAAAATATGTGCTGGGCCAACAAGATACTTTTACCCTTGTTTGATGGAGAGCCACGGAGCTCTCTCTTCCCTCATTCTCTTCCTCTTCTCAAAGATGTATCTGTTCATATTATGTGCATGAGCCTTCACAATCTCCTCTACCCTTCAATGCAATAACACTAACCAAGCTACCATGCTAGAATTGGGAATATAACTTTTAGAAAATCCACTAGGCAAATTGGGGGATTGTTCGCTTATAGGATTAAGAGGCTGTCAAGAAATCAGCATGGGGTCAAGAGTGTTACGGCTCAAATACCTTCCTTTAAGTAAATTAAGAGACAACTAGTGAGAAAAATATAATGACTTGAAAATACCCAAGCAACAAGAAAACCGTTAAAGATGAGAATCACCAAAATATAGAGTAATGTGGGGAAGCAATAGACATTCTAGCACTTTAAGCCACTTTGAAATAGACAAAATAAATTCATTCTGGAACATGTCTAACTACTCAGGAAATGTGATTATAATCAGCAAAATGTCTTAAAATTTATTTTGTAGAGCATTACGTTGATAATTATAACTAAGATGATATTGACTAACAAAATTCTAGCTACACCACTGAGGCCATATATTCAAGTTTCCCCAGATTAGAAAGCACAATGTGCTTCAACTAGTAAATGTCTCATGTCTTTTTTGTTTGACTAGCTTTCAAATTCATTTCATTCATAGGACCCATCAGTTAATCACCTGATGTGGTAATGAGACTGATGAAAGGAAGGAAGAAGGGGAGAAAGGAAGAGAAGGAGCAACAAAGGGAGAAGGAAAGCTATGCATCGAAACTAATAGGATCCCTCAGTAGTGCTTCCTTGAGATTATACATTTCGTCTTCAGTGGCTCCATTCCTTAAATGTTTTGGGAAAGTCTCCATTTGGAACTGCCTTTTCCATAGTGGTTCTGCCTTGTAGCAGGTGCACAGATTAGACCATCCCTTACCTGTATATCACACACCACAAAAGTTTAGGGCTTGAAGAGACTTTGGGGTTTACCAAGTGTTTATTTTATGGATAAGGAAACTGCAATTCAGATAATTTAAGACACTTAGCAAAGTCACAGAAGTGAGAAAAGGGATCCACTTTGACATTAAACTATTCAGTTATTCCATTCTTTTTTTTTCTGCATCCAAGTATATCAGCTGTTGTCATTCTTTCTTATTAGATTCTCTCGTTCATTTATTCCGCAAATATTTACTCAATGCCTAGTAAGTGCCAGCTATTGTTGAGACAGCAGTGTACAAAACAGACAAAATTATCTACCCTCATAGAGCTCATGTCCAGGGATTCAGTGTGATTTAAATTCCTGAATCTATTTTCCATTCAGAGCTTGCTGTTTTAACAATTCTCAGGAACCACTTAATTAAAATCAAAGGTGTTGAGCAAATCACTTATAGGATTAAGTGGCCATCAAGAAATTATGTCCTACTGACATAATTTGATGAGTGTAGAAATTACAAATATGAGACCACTCTATTGATCACAAAGGGAAATGGAAGCAGTGTCCATTCAACTTTTAAAGAGACAGAGAAATTAAACCCTGTGAAAAAATAATGTCCCAACATAACATGCAGATTCGCCAGCCACAGCTCCTGAAACAGAGGGCAAGACTTAGAAGTAAGACAAAAGACAAACTGAAAGCATTTTTACAGGCTTTGCATACAGGATAAGGAAACATTAAACTCTTGGCAAATATCCTAGCAGCTTGCAAAACAAAACCACTCCCTGCCTGTAAGTGTTTAGCCCACAGCTGTTGGAAATGAAGAATGTCAAAATACACAAATGTAAGAATTTATGCATGTGCATCAAAGAAGCAAAGCTCCAGGGAAACCCAAGGGTTGAAGTCCAACTAGGATGGATCACGGGAGCATAGAAGAAAAGGCAGGAAAGGGAGATCTGGACCATGCAGAAGACCAAGCCACAGCCACAGATCTGGGCTGTGCTTATCAGCCTCCTATACCATCATATGGGAAAATTATCTCCATCATTCAGAAATACATTTTAATTGGACAAAAAGCCCACTTTAGTTGCTCCATTTTGCACATGGTGCCTCAGTTTATTCAATAATAAAATAATAAAAATGTAGGCAGGGGCCAGGGACAGTGGCTCATGCCTGTAATCCCAGCACTTTGGGAGGCTGAGGCAGGCAGATCACAAAGTCAGGAATTCGAGACCAGCCTGGCCAACATAGTGAAACCCCATCTCTACTAAAAAAAAAAAAAAAAAAAAAAATTAAACCAAGCATGGTGGTGTGCACCTGTAGTCCCAGCTATTCAGGAAGCTGAGGCAGGAGAATCTCTTGAACCTAGAAGGCGGAGGTTGCAGTGAGCTGAGATTGTGCCACTGCACTCCAGCTTGGGTGACAAGAGCAAAACTCCATCTCAAAAAAAAAAAAAAAATACATAGGCAGGGCTCCCATTTTGCTTTGTCTTTTTTTTTCTTTTAATCAAATCTCATATTTACTGTACAAGTAAAAATAGTTAATTTTGAAAAGCAAAACAATCTTATTTATAAAGAAAAAGCATTGTATACTTTTGAGAAGCCAATGTTCTGAAAGTTCATAAATCCTTTTATTTCTTGGTTTAAGTAAAAACACCACATCCCAGCCATAAAGGGGAGGCACATTCATCAATGGGGCCAACCCTTGTGGAGCCTTGTCAATGATGGTTGTGAAGATGATGTCATAACTTGGAGAAATTATTTGTGATGTGTTTTCTTTTTTATTTTTACAAGTTTTGTGGAATTTGACCGTGTCAGTTTTATAATTTCAACAAAACTAAAAATAATATAGAGTGAACCTCTACTATGACTAGAGGTGAGAGGCATGTCCCTGGATTCGGTCTTTTCAGATATAGTGACAAAGAAAGGCATCAAAACCAAAGAAAATACGGAAAGATGATCCACAGACCAGCTAAGCCTTTTGACACATGAAATGCAAGAATTGACATGCTTCTCTTACATCACCACTTTATTCAAATAATTCAAGAGACTTTTGTAAGCATTAGGAAATTGGTCCCTAAAATGTCTTGAGTTACTTAGGTAAGAAAAAAGAAAGGGAGAAATCAGAAGAACTATTTTGTAAATTGCTTTGATGAGAACCTACAGGACAAACCCTAGTTCCAAGGCATGAGAGCTGCAGGCTACAAGAGGCTGAATTAATACAAGTGATAGTGGCAAGAGGCAGCTAAATGCCTATGCCTATGCTGAATTAATACAAGTGATAGTGGCAAGAGGCAGCTAAATGCCTATGCAGATAGGGGCAGGTCCCTGGTTAAACCACACCTCCAAGCTGAAGACAGTTTAAAGCCTGAAAGCCAAGCTACAAGTCAAATCCACAGACTGGATTGAGAACCTGTCTTCCTGTTTGGTACACTTTCCTCTGACTGATCCTCACCCTTCATCTATTTTACATACCTATCCTTTCCTAATTGTCTTTCTACACTGCTGTGCCCACCTTTGAGTGATGTTTTTGCTTTGGCCTTTCTTTGCATACTCACAAGCCAATCAGCACACACTCCCCTATTCTGAACCCATAAAAGTCCCAGACTCAGCCACACTGGGACAGGGAATCCACCCCACTGCAGGGGTGGGGGACCAGCCCCGATGTTCCCTCTCCACTGAGAGCTGTTCCATCACTCAATAAAATTCTTATCCACCCATCCTCACCCTTCAATTGTCAGCATGTCCTCATTCAGTGATTAGTAAAAATCATTGTTTATATCCTCCGTAAATTTTGATTAATGGAAAAAGGGATTTGTGAGACTAGTCTTAAGCTATAGTGAATCCATTGTACTAAGAATTTGTCTTTCTGTATCTTTCCATCAGAAAGAGGGATGCCTTAGGATAGAACATGGGCCTAAGACTCCATAAGCCCACTGTTCAAGCCAGCCTGGCAAACTGGTTAGTAACAAATTTTGCTAAAGTTCTCTAAAGAAAAGAACTGGATGAGGTCTCCATCTTGTTTTACATCCTTTGCAGCTGGACCTTGTAACCACGTGGCAGTACTTTCTTTTGGTCTTTGCCATTTTGCAATGGTGTCCTGGGTTCAATCCTGGCTCAGGGAATGAGTACTTTCTGGTTAATATCTGCATGACTTTTACCATTTGCTGATTCTCTTCCCCTCCATGAACAACTTCTAGCTTCCTTTTGATGGCAGCAGTGGGCTGTCCAGAGCAACCACTGCACTGACTGCAGTGGGAAGGTGTGAGAGGTGGTGACAGGAGCAGCTGTGGGAACAGCAATGGTGGCGGTGGGTCCCCTGTGCCCCATGTCCCTGAGGCAGCTGACTGTGCAGCCCCCACCCTCGTGCAGCAGCCAGGTGGGACCTGCCCCCAGGGCCTTAACCTCCATAACTCCAGACCCTGGCTCCAAGTTGCTGCTCTCATCTGCCACCACTGCAGGGGAGAGATCAAGGAGGAGGTAGAGTTGGGCCCAGGGCAGTGCCACTCTCCATGGAGACAGCAGGAGCCAGGGAAAAGTGGGAGCCCCTCAAGAGCCTGCTGTCCTGGAGGCTGCCATGAAGGGGCCAGGCCAAGCTGCGCAATGGCGGGGAGAAGCATAGTTGGGCACAGAGGGGTGGGGAGAGAGGGGCCCAGTGAGGACCTGGAGCCCCCACCCTAAGCTGCAAGGAAGCACAGCCAGGGCTTCTTGCATGCTCCTTGGAGAGGGCAGGAGTCCTGCCCTCCCAGGTGCAGGACCTGGGTGTCTCTGCACTCGGCACCCTCAGGGGTGTCTGCTTCTGCTGCCTGGCCTCTCCCAGCTCCCAGCACCTGCTCTGATCTTGGAGCGGGGTTGGAGTCCAGCATGGGCACTGTCACAGCCCAGCCAGGTGTGCGCACACTCGGGGCAGTATTGGCACACCAGACACACCAGCCCCCTGCTGCCCCAGCCCCCTCTGGACATTGGGCACTGACAAGCATGGTGGGGAAGCCGAGAGGGGCACTGAGCCAGCTTGGCGCTGGTCTGCAGGTGCTACTTGGCACAAGTAGCCTGGGCACCATGGACAAGTGGCAGGGGGGCAGACAGGCTCCTGGACAGAAGGAGGTGGGTCCCTGGTGAGGCCCCACCTCAGGCCATGGAGGGCCTGATGACTGGGGACTAGGCTGCCAGAACTGCAGACCAAAGTGGGAATTTGTGGTGCCTTTTCCAGGTGCCCCCCATGGCCACCCACGAACCAACTGATATACACTTTCTCCCCGCTGAGGCCCATAAAAGCCCCATGCTCAACCAGAGCAGAGCAGATGACAGGATGACCAGCTGTAGAGAGGAGCTACCCTCTCTGCTAGGAGCTGAACATTCATCAGGACACCCTGGCTGTGGAAAGGAGCTACAAACTGAGGGTCTCCTCTGAGCTGTTCTATTACTCAATAAAGCTCCTCTTCTTCTTGCTTGCCCTCCACTTGTCAGTATACCTATTCTTCCTGGTCACAGGACAAGACTTGGGACCTGCCAAATGGTGAGGCTAAAACAGCTGTAACACAAACAGGGTTAAGACATGCCCTTTGCTTGCCACATTACAGGTGAAGAGATGGAGAAAAGAGCTGCAACCTTTCAGGGAGCCAAGACCAGGGAGCTCCCTCAGCCAGGATTGTGACTCCCTCCTTGGGGCCCTGTGATTTTTGGCATGTTCAAGCTTCTGGGTGCCACCATGTTCCCCAGTGCCATTTCTGGAAGCTGCTTGTGGTGTGTATGGTCCAGCCATAGCCTTGCAGACAGCCAGCACCTGTGCAGACACCTGGAGCTGCCCCCTGCACTGCGGGTTTCTGCACAGAAGTTTCTGGCCAGAAAAGTGGCACCTCAATGATCCCATAACATTTTCTCTGAGCTACCTTTAAAGATTTTAGATTTTGTAAAAAGTGCTTACCACCTCTGAAAATACCTTGTACACTCATGATTAAATCAACCTTAGTTGAGGTTTGTTGGTTTCACCTGTGAGGTTACTTTTGGTAAAGTTCAAAAGTCAGAAATATCAGCTGCTTGGCATGGCTAAAGTTGGGTAATAAGGGAATTAAAAGAATTTTTTTAAGAGTGCTATGGTTAAAAGTCACCTTAATTAAAAGTGGATATCCAAGCTATATGTATATTTGAAAGGCCTTTATGCTTTTTTTTTTCTCTTCTTGGATCTTGTTTTGCTGGAAAAAGTTTACTTTCTTCTCAGTCGCCTGAATTATTTTTCTTCATTTTGTCTTGCCACTCTTTTTTTGTTGCTGTTGTTTGTTTTTTTTCTTGAGACAGAGTCTTGCTCTGTCGCCCAGGCTGGAGTGCAGTGGCACGACCTTGGCTCACTGCAAGCTCTGCCTTCTGGGTTCACACCATTCTCCTGCCTCAGCCTCCCGAGTAGCTGGGACTCCAGGCGCCCGCCACCACGCCCGGCTAATTTTTTGTATTTTTAGTAGAGATGGGGTTTCACCGTGTTAGCCAGGATGGTCTCGATCTCCTGACCTTGTGATCTGCCCACCTCAGCCTCCCAAAGTGCTGGGATTACAGGCATGAGCCACTGAGCCTGTCTTGCCACCCTTAATGCACACATGAGAGGCCCTAAGATAACTTCTGATAGCCTGGGATGGCTTGGGAAAAACAGAAAAGGGCCATGGACCCCATTTTGGGCAAAAACCTGTGTTTTCCTCATGGAACACCAGGAAGTAAAGGTGGATAGAACCCTCTCAAAATCTGTATTTGTCTTCCAGCTATGCCTGTTTATTAGCCCTAGAAATTGCATGCTTTCCTAGCCCTGCTCTTGAAGGGCTCCACCCTGAGGCCAGTAATCCAATTAAGAAACTGGCAGATGAAAAATCCTACAACTACTGGATCTTCTTCTGTCTGTCTGTATAAAAAGGAGCTCTAATTAATTGGCTTAAAGAAAATAAAGGCTTAGATCAAAATTTTTAAAGGAAAAATAAAAGCTGTAATGCCATTTAGTTCACATGACTTTAATCTTTGAGAAATAAAAAGTTTTAAAGATTATTGGTAAAATACAAATGTCTCCAAAATGTAAACATGTGGTCTAAATTATGTTCAGATATTAGGTTTGCTAAACACTCTAAGGTCATAAACTGCTTCTTTGGATTTTGAAAACTGTTCAGCTTGCCTGCTTTACAGTTTGGTAAGGCCTTGGGACATGTGGAGTTAACTATACCTCTTACTATACTGAAAAGAGTCAGATCTTAGCTGCACTTAGTACATAATTAAAACAACTTACCAGGTTTTACACTAAAATTAAAAATTGCTAAGAGTTACCATTATAACATGTAATTGGGACTACTGAAAATAGATTTACATGCAAGGTGTGTAAAGAAAGTAAAATATATTTTTGTAAAAGATTATAAGAAGTCATGGGAATGTAAATTTTTGCCTAGTTTAGAGGGTTAAAGAATTGTTTTAAATCAGATAAGATAAAGCTAAAGGTTTAAACAAGTTGTGAAAGGTTGGTAAAAATTAATCTTGTAAAAGAAACTCCATGTGTGATCAACTAAATTCAAAAGGGTATGATTTGGTTTTTCCGTAAATCAAGCATTGGAATAAAAGCATAACAGGGTTTTCTTAAGGCATTGATCTGCTCTTTAACAAAAATTTGTAAAGGGTTATAGAAGGTTTATAAGAACCTCACCTCATGGTCAAACTGGTTAAGGTTGGATAGAATTATCTATAATGTTTCAAAAAAAGGAGGGAGGAAGACAAGACAGATTGTTTGGAAAGCTAAGTCTTCCCTCTTAATATGTAAAGGTTTTTGCCTTTTTAAAAATGTTTTAAATCATCATTTTGGCTAAATAAATGACTTGTGGTAACCTGGAATTCTATTGCATAATATCAAATGTTTTAAACCTTTAACATGTTTATAGGCTTCCCCAAAAATCAAACTTCAGCTTCAAGGTTGTCTTTTCTAACCCCTAACTTTTGGATGCTACAGAGGGCCCCTGGAACATCCAAAAGAGAGGTAAACAGGATTATTTGACATGTTTAGTTACATGGGATTGCCAAAATAAAAATAACATTTAATTTTCAGGTTCTATTCTGGTGAATAATATTAATGTATGTTCCAAAATTGTATAGGATTTCTAAAATTCTAATGTCTGAGTATATGTTATCAATAATAATTAAGGTTGTTATGTTAAGTTATTGTAAACCACACAAGTAACCAAATTTCTCTGTCAATCAAGTTTTTAACTGTAACTAGCCTGAACATTTTGTCATTCACAGATAATTGTTGTCTTGTATTGTTCCTTTTCAAAAGATGGTTGATAATCAGCAATAGAACTTTGATAGGAGCTCTTAAATGCAGGTTGCTGATATCTTTGGAGATTGTGACACTGGAATAAAGGAAAAACATTCAGGACTCATGAAGAGCTGAAATGTTCATGAAAATCAAGCAGAACAAGAGTTAACTGACTGGACTGAATCAATAGAAAACTGAAGTAATGTTTTCAAACTTTTTGCTTAAAACATTGCTGACGCTTGTTTTGTTTTTCAGAGTCAAGGAATCTTTTGAGCTATCTACAACTTTTAACAGTTGAGTAAGGTATACTCCTGTGAACAAAATTTGGAGCATATTTGTTTCTC
This sequence comes from Symphalangus syndactylus, assembly GCF_028878055.3. Classification (NCBI taxonomy): domain Eukaryota; kingdom Metazoa; phylum Chordata; class Mammalia; order Primates; family Hylobatidae; genus Symphalangus; species Symphalangus syndactylus. Next base: position 97,335,530 of record NC_072427.2, read on the forward strand.
TCTGCCTAGTTTTTCTAGAATTTGGAAACTATTTGTGAGTATCCTTAACTTATGGCAATATAGTTATTTGCACCAGTGCAATAAGAATCCATTTTCTTTTGCAGCAATATTAAATTGGAGAAACTTGTTGTTCTGCCAAGGCTTTGACTGGAATGATGTACTTTCCTTTAGGGAATCAAGCTTGACTTGCAGAACCAATAAGAGCCCCTTGGGAAAGCTGTCCTCACACCTTGTCTACACAGTTCCTTTACAGGTTTTGTAACCTGTGGTGAGTAAAGAATGTCACTTTCTAACAGGCCCAGCAGCCCCAACCTTTCTTAGAACCTCAGGAAGAGAGGAATTTACCCAAATCATAGGTATTTGAGGGTATAAACCCATGGCTGAGCTCAGCTTTGAAAAGTTTTATCTAAGATTACTTCTGGAACAGAGTTTCATCAAAGCCAACTTAGAAAAGCCTATGTGAAAATAATTATTCTTTCTGCACTTCATGAAGATAATTAAGCCATGTATAAGATGAAAGTTTATTTTGCAAACAACTCAGTCCTATTATGATTTGTTTTTAACAAAAATAAGGATGGGAGAGAGAAAAAATATGTTTCAAAACTTATCATACACTTGACATTAAATTCTAGTCTCATTGTTTTTAAGTTTTTGTCTGCATTTTAGACTAACCCTGCTTATTCCTGTGAACCAACCAGTGATCGCCAGCTGCAGCTCAGAAGAAACAAAAGGGCTGTGTAAAAATCTGGATCAATATTCTAGTTCTGGGCAATTATCCTGCAAATCCTGCCAGGTGATAGGACTAGATAGGGTGCCCATAACCCCAAGGTTTCTTTGTTTGGGAAAATAAGACCAAGGGAGCTAACCAAAGCCAAGCTCCATACACTCAAATCTTAGCAGGCACAACTATAGCCATCAGTTATCTGGGCATGTTGGCAACCTCAAGATTTTTGAGCTGTCCTTACCCCCTTGTTTCATTTTGATACCTGTCTTCTAATAACCTGGCTTGTCTCTTTTCACCTTTAGGCCATCAAACTGCAAATGGTCATGCAATTGGAGCCTCAGACAATGGCTCCCTTTTGTCAGGGACCCTTAGAGAGGCCTCTGAGGGAGATCTGACTGCCATTTTCCCAAAATGGCACCTCCTGTCAGCATGAAGCAGTTAAGATTGGTCACCATTCTTATCCTAATGACAGTTAGAGGTACCTCTTCAGAGGGGGGAATTGATAGTGGCAGGAGGCAGACAAATACCTAGGCAGATATGGGCAGGTCCCTGGTGAAACCTGACCTTTAAGCTAAAGACAGCTTAAAGCCTGAAAGCCAAGCTACAAGTCAAATCCACAGATTGGATTGAGAACCTGTCTTCCCATTTGGCACACTTTCCTCTGATTTGTCCCCACTCTTCACCTGTTTTACATATACTTACCTTTTCTAATTGGTTTTCTACACTGCTGTGCCCACCTTTGAGTGGTGCCTTTGCTTTAGCCTTTCTTTGCATACTCACAAACCAAACAGCACACATTCCCCTATTCTGAGCCCATAAAAGTCCCTGACTCAGCCACACTGGGAGAGAGAAACCACCCGACTGCAGGGGTGGGGGACCAGCCCCTCCATGTTCCCTCTCCACTGAGAGCTGTTCCATCGCTCAATAAAATTCTTCTCCACCTATCCTCACCCTTCAATTGTCAGCATATCCTCATTCTTCTTGGACATGAGACAAGAGCTCAGGAACCACCAAACTTGGGTACAAGCTATAACACTGGTGGGCTGAGTGGGCAGGGTGCCTCCAGAGGCAGGCCAGGCTAAGTGAGGTCTGGGCAGGGTGGGGTCGCTGGCCATGGAAGTCCCCAGTTGGCAAAGTGGCCAAGAAAAATCCTGTGTCACAAGTAAATATGGCCTCCCTGCCCCACTGCGTTCCTGCCCCTGAAAAGCAGCTGACAGGATTAGCATAATAGGATAAATTTCCAGAGGTCAGCTTAACTACATATGTGAAAACATATATATCCTTTGACCTAACAATGCCTCTTTTAAGTCTTTATCTTAAAGAGATAACCAGAGAACTACACAAAAGGTATTTGTACAAGACATTGATTTCAGCTTTCTTTCTAATAAGAAAAAAATGAGCACCCCCACAAATGGCCCACAAAAGGGATTAATTGTATAATTAAAGAGTATCTATATGATGAACTTTGATGCTGTCTTTAAAAAGGAATATGGGCCAGGTGAGGTGGCTCACACCTGCAATCCCTGCACTTTGGGAGGCCGAGACAGGTTGATCACCTGACATCAGGAGTTTGAGACCAGCCTAGCCAACATGATGAAACCCCATCTCTACTAAAAATACAAAAAATTAGCTGGTCATGGTGGCACGTGCCTGTAATCCCAGCTACTCAGGAGGCTGAGGCAGGAGAATCACTTGAACCCTGGAGGCAGAGGTTGTTGTGAGCTGAGATTGTGCTATTGCACTCCAGCCTGGGCAACAAGAGCAAAACTCCATCTCAAAAAAAAAGAAAAGGAATATGAAGATATAGAGTCAGTGAAATGAAAAAAAAACTTCATGACATATTGTTGGCTGAAACAAGCTATTTATAAAATGGTATGTATGGATGGGAGGGAGTGGATGATGAGAATTAATTAATGGGTACAATATTCCTCATTTGCATGATGGATACACTAAAAACTTTGACTTCACCACTACACAATCTGTCTATACAACAAAATTCCACTTGCACCTCATAAATTTATACAAATAAAATTAAAGAAAATGGTATGTATGATATAGTACAATTGTTACTGGGCAAGATGTATAAATGCATAGACATCCGAAAAAGCGGTCTCCTGTTTATTGGCAGTGGTATCTCTTAGTGGTGAATTTAGAATGACTTTTACTTTGATCCTTACTCTGGCCTGTGTTGCTTGAACATCCTACAAGAGGAGGTGTGGACTTCATCTGGTGCTGCGAAGAGGCCTCTAGGATGGAGCTGACGGAGCCTCTTGAGAAGCCCTGGGGAGCCCCAGTATAGTGATGGGCGGAGGCCCCAGGGATGGGATTGCTGGAGGGTGGGCAGAAAGGCTTAAATGATGTGGAAGCAAAGACAGAGCCCAAGCAGTTTTATGGCAAGAGAAAGGGCTGTGATGAAGCAGAATTTCCGGGTGATTAGGCTGAGCTCTCTGCAAGGCTGCATGGGATTCCATGTCCCATTATTATTCATAGAATTCTTGCTATCATGGAACTCAATAGGCCATTGAAACAGCCTGGCTAACTGGTTGTTGTTTTGTGTTGTTGTTGTTGTTGTTGTTGTTTATTTTTTATTTTTATTTTTTTTTTTGTCAGCTTGGGACCTGCTGGGGAAAAGTAAATACCAAGCTAACTTTCCCAAGGAATGCCATAATCATTGGAGGTGGGGGAGAAATTCTTCCACAGAACATGTGAAATCATCAAGGTCCACAGGTAGGCTGCAGACTATCTTGATTGGCAGTTGCATTCAGCACAGTGAAATACAGTACATTTTTCTTTACCAAAAAATGGTGAAAATGAGGTAAAGAATAATGAATCTCTTCATATAACAGGAATCCAGCGTATAGAGTGAGTGTAGATTGTCCTGTAATGGTTCCATTTAGTGTTGAGATGCTCAGGCAGCAAAGATGTAACTACTAGATAGTATAATAGCTCTAATCCTGCAAAACTTTCTAGCGGAAGAGGGAGAATAAGAAGCATTTTTGGCATAAGTATTAGTTTGCCTGATTAAATATTCTCTATAGAGTAGGTGGAGTTCACAATAGAAATCAATAATATTGAAATAACTATCAGAGTGTTGGTCCAGCACAGAAATATTGTTCAGTACTTCAGTAACATATTTTCCACCACCTAAATTCAAAAACGTATTGTAAAAATACAGCCAAAACACTTATTTTCTCTTCCATAAGACTCTGTTTGTTAGAAAATACTTATTAAAAGGAAAATACCTTCAAACTGATTGCCCAAAATGGCTCCAGTTCAAATGTCTGGGAAAATGACATGCTAATATTCCAAGGACTTTCCTACTTGATCCTTTTAACAGTGGTCACTTGAAAACTTTACATTAGATTTGCACACCATACCAAATCAAAAATTAAACAGCCAAAAGAAATAAAAAACAAAACCATAATGCAAAACCAAGCTGCAACAAAGAGCCCTCAAACATTTGAGGCTATTTAAACATTTTAGAACATCTCAAAGTGAAAACAAACTTCTCTGCTCAAAACTAGTAAGCAAATTTTTAATTTTGCAACACAGATTTTCTATCATGCACTTTGAGTTAACACAGAGACACAACTTAATACAATAGGCATGGCTGGCTTCTCCTGTTTGGGATTCTTAAATTGAAAGAAATATAGCATGCTGGCTATTTACTCTGTTTGAATTAACAGCAATGTATATATAGGATATTGTTAAGATCAAGTCATTCTATGACCCTTTGCTGCTTAAAATTTCTCCATTTAACAGAATCCATACATTGGTAATGTTTAAAATGAGACTTTTCTGTGACCAAAAAAAAAAAAAAGTATTTGTGTAATCTTCAAAGTGTTTAATTTGTATTAAAGCTAAATCCAGAGGCTCTGAAACCTTAGGGGCTCTTGATGTGGATTTTTGTTCTGGTTCACACACCTTGAGACAAAGGCTCATAGTCAAGATGTGGAGGAAAAAGACGTTTTTTTGTGTGTGTGAGATGTGGGGCAAATTTATTCCTGAGGCAGCCTGGAATGGGCCTCAGAAAATGGATAGAGTGTCTTCTTGAAGAAAGGGCCTCTAAGTAAACTCCACTGCCATTCAAAAGATTTGCTCTGACACTTAACAAGTGGTGCAAGAAGAAAGGAAAATCTGTTGTCAGGTTTGGGGTGTTTATCAGCTCCCCTCGAGACACTTGACCTAATGCTGCGGTCCCCCTAATCCGCTGATCTGCATGCGGTGGCCCTGCAAGCCTCAGCCCACAACTGCCAGCAAAATTGCCTGGAACACTTATCCCAACACATTGATCCCTCAGTATATTGTGTGCCGCTCACCTACTCCCCCTCCTCCCCTCCCGCCCCCCTCTTGCGACTCCCCCGAAATTTAATTCTGCTCACAAATTGTGAAATAAGTTGTTTGGGCTGGATTTGTCGAGTGAATTGTCCCACTAATGAAACAGTCTGTTCATTATACAGTGGTAGGACGGAAGATTTAGCGCTCCCATACCCCGGGACCCAGGCAGGTTAACGTTTTTAGACTGACAGTTGACAAAAGAATGAATAGCTCTCTCCTGTCAAATCAGGCTTACAAACAGCTTGGCATACAAACAGTTACTGCTTGCATGCGTGAGGATTTAGGGTCCCCGTCTGCTAATGCCCCAGATTTGTAAGTACAAATTGGTTAGTCTTCAAACTGTTTGCTAAAGGAATAAAATGACCAAAAATTAGTTTGTTTTAGCCTCTCCCCCTCCCTTCCCTGCTCCTGCAAGTGAAACATTAAAAAAAGAGAAGAAAAGGATAAAATAGTGTGTAATGGTCTCATGGAATATTGTTGGGTTTCTGCGTAAGGCATCAAATTAAGCAGAACCATTGTTTGGCAGGAAACATTTTGTTGTGCTCGGACACCCTGCTTCTCGAAAAGCAGCTGAAAATCTAATGGAATTAATGTAAGATATGTGATTTTAAACGATAGGGAGCAGAGGGGGAAGGAGAAAGATAAAAAATATTCATTTCTATTCATTTTAGTACCTTTTGCTTAAAACAGGTTACAATAATGCAATGGGTCATTGAGATTTCTGAAACTTTTTCATAGGCAATTATATGTACATTAGATAAAAACCATTTTAGTTTTCCTTGTTGGTTTGCATCATTTTGTGACTAAAGTAAACGAATGCAAAAATCACTGAGAAAGAATGCTCTGCAGGAAAGAAAGTAAATACTTTTACCAGGTGATTTCTCGATGTGGTGATAATTTTTAATGTGGGTTAGGTTAAATAACTCTCTGCTGTATTATAACTGAGGCAGAGCAGTAGACAGGGACAGGAGTGATAGCATATATTTTTATTGAATTCTAGGGAACACAAATGAAAAAAGGTAATAGACAAGAATTTTTTCAACTTCAACATGACCCAATGTCTTTGAATTAAGAACTCTTTTCTTCTTTATAAAATACATTCCCAGGGAAGCCATATTTCAGTGAGTTCATGATCACATCTTTCTACATATGCTAAAGACAATTTTTAAAAATCAGACCTTTTGGAAACTTTGCAAGTAGCAGTTAAGAGTTAATTCAAACATTCCTTACAACCTTTTCTCTTATCAGTGTCTAAGTCTTGCACGGGTATTTGCAGCATTAACAGTTCCAAACAATAAGTACAATCTTAATGCAATGCATAAGTGTACAAAGTCAATGACAGTTGCTATTGGAAATCTGAATAAAGCAAGAGCATTAGGCTGCTAGAGAGAATAAGTAGGACAGCCTTCGTCCCAGATATGATTGAATCGTTTTTTATGAAGTCGTCCAAGCCTATAGAATGTTCTGCACCTGTGAGTCCTTATGCCAAAATTGGTCATTTAAATCTGAGGATGGGAATGGGAAAGTTACAAACAACTCAATAGCAAAAAACACTATGGCTGCACACAGAACAGACCCGAGTGGTCTCTCTCCATTTCCCATTTCTCCTTACCACTCCCAGAACTTTGCAAACATCTTCCTTTAAAATCCATTCCTTTCCCATCAACCCTAAATTTTTTTTCCTACATCATCACATTTTGGGCATTTCAAAGACAGAGGCCAGGACTGATGAAGAACTTCAGGTTAAGAAAATGCATATGTTTGGTGAAATCTTTTTGGAGAAATATGCTTAGAGAAATGGCATTTTCCTATGGATTTTACAGTGCAGTGATTCCCTTACAATGGAAAACCATAGAAAATGCGGGGGTTTCAGTAATCAGGTCATCTGTTTGGGGCAGACTTCTCCATACAAACCACAAGATTACAAAGAACACAGAGGCGAGTAAGACTAAAGCTGACCTAAGTTCCATGCAAGAGTTGAAGAGAAATGAATAAATACTTAGGGCTGCTTATTGTCTTACTCCTTAGGAGAAACAAAGGCTGCTGATGGAAAGCATTGCTAATAGCACACTATAGGCTAAAATACAAAGCCTCCCTGCTCTAAAAAAGAGCTGAGGCTAAAGCAAGCAAGCAAGCAAGCAAGCTGCATCATTAGCAGGAAGGGATGGGCATGGCGCACAGGTCTCTGCAGAAGGAAATGCCGTTGACCTACATGGACAGATTTTCATGGTGGTAAAGCCTCAGTCTCCCAGTGACCATGGGCAGGTCTCTTAACCTCTTTGAGCTTCCCCATCCCATCTGTAAAATGGAGAGAACAGCATCTCATGCTGTTATTGTAAAGGATAATTTATGTGTTACACGATGCCTAGTCCAGCAATCAAATATATGTAAATATTTTCCTTATATATAAAAAAAAGAATAAATAGTGGCCAGGCACAGTGGCTCATGCCTGTAATCCCAGCACTATGGGAGGCTGAGGCAGGCAATCCCTTGAGCTGAGGAGTTCGAGACTATTCTGGGCAACATGGTGAAACCCCGTCTCTATAAAAAGCAGAAAGAGTAGCTGGGCATGGTGGTAAGTGCCTGTACTCCAAGCTACTTGGGAGGCTGAGGTGGGAGGATCAGCTGAGCCTGGGGAGGTTGAGGCTGCAGTGAGCCATGATTGTGCCACTGCACTCCAGCCTTGGGAACCCTGTCTCAAAACAAAAAAAAAGGAATATATATTCTTATGAGGTTTCTGAGCAATTGCAACTGGCTGAAGCAGAAAAATCCTAATGTTTTATGATGCATCTAAAAGCCCAGAGGAAAACAGAAAAATAGAGGGTGATGGTTGTGGCTGAATGAGCTACCCGATCAGTAAACCTTAGGCTGGTGTTGCATCCCCCAGTGAGGCTTAATGCATCTAACGTCAGGTCTGGATGTCAGTCTCCCTCATCTTACAGATGAGGAAGCTGAGGTTCAAATTAACATGGGGTTAAAACTCAGGCCTTCTGATCACCAGTCTAGTAAGGTTCTTCCCCTTCAACACATTCATTCTAAAGGAAAGGTTGTAATGCTGTAACCTGGTTTATCTTTTGACACATAACTCTTATTTTATCGGTATAAAATGGGGCATTTGTGTGGGTTCAGTGAGTTTTCTGAACTGACATTGGTTCAGTACTTTTTGCCTTTTCAGCATGTTTATGAATCTGTGAGATCTATTTTTAGAAGTTAATTACCAAGTCTACCTTTTCTCCAGTTAAATGCCTAGGTCGTGGTTATTGTTGTTTTGTTACTTATGAAGTAAAATAAGTAGAAAAAAACCCAAAAAACAAAATAACCTATTTGTTATTTTAAATCTTTTAAAATGTAACATCAAAAATACATTTTTCGGCCATGCGCTCTGGCTCACGCCTGTAATCCCAGCACTTTGGGAGGCCGAGATGGGCGGATCACGAAGTCAGGAGATAGAGACCTTCCTGGCTAACATGGTGAAACCTCGTCTCTACTAAAAATACAAAAAATTAGTATTGGCGGGTGCCTGTAGTCCCAGCTACTGGGGAAGCTGAGGCAGGAGAATGGTGTGAACCCGGGAGGCGGAGCTTGCAGTGAGCCAAGATCGCGCCACTGCACTCCAGCCCAGGGGACAGAGCGAGACTCCGTCTCAAAAAAAAAAAAAAAAAAAAAAAAAAATACATTTTTCACATTAAAAAATCTATTGATTTGAGAAAACTGTATTTAAACCATGGCCCCAGGGTGAATGAATGGTAAGCGGGAATGCCAATTAAAACAGATGGGAGGAGAAACGTACTTGTGTTACCTTACACAGGTTTTCTAGGATTCCTTAAGTTCCCCAGAAACCTCTAGAAGGTGTTTGTTTTCTCTTTTGCCATCTCCCCTTCTGGGAAGGCTGCCAGAGTCCCTTCATCCCGAGCACCCATTCAACATAAAGCACCAGAGAGGCTCACACGGCTGCCACTACCAGGCAGGGCTCAGGTTAGGATATTAGCCGCCCATGGCTTGGCTACACATTGCTTTGATTCAGTATTAGCGGCACCCTGGTGTGGTAAATATTATCTTTTAGAGAAAGGGATCCAGAAAGAGAAGTCTAAAGCCCCCAGGATGAATTTCATCGTTTTACCCAGTACAAGCCCACGGCAGATCTATACAAGAGCCACCGTTCTCTAACTAAAAATGGGGCCAGAGCACTGAGTCCTATGTGAAAGGAATGTAATGATGAGGTTGGAAAAAAAAAAAACAAAACAAAAAACAAAGAGGCTGTGCAGTGAGGGGACATGGTTTTGAATTTTATTTTATTCCCGTTCACCATTCATTTCGCCCTGGGGCCATGGTTTAAGCACAGTTTTCTCAAATCAATAGATTTTTTAATGTGAAAAATGTATTGTTGATGTTATATTTTAAAAGACTTCAAATAACAAATAGGTTATTTTGTTTTTTGGGGGTTTTATTCTGCTTATTTTACTTCATAAGTAACAAAACAACAATAACCACGACCTAGGCATTTAACTGGAAAAAAGTAGACTTGGTAATTAACTTCTAAAAATAGATCTCACAGATTCATAAACATGCCTAAAGGGCAAAAAGTACTGAACCAAGCTGTGTGGCCTCAGTTGTTTAGCTTATTCACTTAGGTATTCAATTATTTAATTCTTCATCTAGAAGATGGAGGTGATAATAATGTCTCCCTCATGAGGTTAAAAGTAAAGATTAAATAAGCAGACACATATAACACACACATACAGTACTTACAACACAGTCATGTGGTTCGTAAGTGTTAGCTGCTGTCAATGGATATTCACAAGACCCTCTAGTGAATGTTCACTAGTGTTCAAAGTGTGGGCCTTGGACCAGAAGAATGGACATCAACTTGTCAGCAATGCAGAATCTCGCCCCACAACTGCTGAATCAGAATCTGCAACTTTCATAAAGCACTCCGATGGGTCATGCGTCCATGAAAGTTGGAGGAATGCTGGCTTAGAACACACACTCCAGACTTGTCCCTTGAGGCTTTGGCTGGGTGGCATTGAAATGAATGCTGAAGTCTTCAGCTTGGATCTCCCATATGCTAACACACTACCCAGTAGTGTGGGCTGCCAGGCTGGTTATTTAATGAGTTTTATGATACATTAAATCTTCCAGACCTCACGGCAATTTGACCATTAAAGAAATAACTTTTTTAAGGTAGCCCAAAACAAGCCAACTCAAGCGAATAATGGGATTAGCACGGTGATATTGAAATCAGAGTCAGACCACGTGAGTCACTCTCCATCAATCACGGCTGCTGTCCTCACAGCTGATTGTGGCACATTGTTTCATCAAATTAAACACCAAAGGGATGTTGTAAAGGCAGCATATGGTCCTCTTTCAAAAGTGGTTAGCCTGGCATTGCACAAGTGGCCTCATGGTGGCTCCCCTGAAACCTTCTAAATCAACATATTGAGGGTATTTGCTTTCACAAAACAATGACTCATAAAAGTGGTTGCTTTTAATTGCAGGCTTGATAACGTTGTCGTCAGAAGCAAGTCCAGGATGTGAGATGGGAAGGAGAGTAGGTGGACTCATGATGAAAGGACAGAAATCAACTGCCATCTTTTCCTGTTCTCCCATAGCAGTGGCAGTGATCACAGAGGAGAGATGCCTATGTTCACCTCTCCCACTGGATGGATGCTGAGCTCTTAGAAACTGACTTTCCAGTGGATACAGAGGCTCACGCCTATAGTCCCAGAACTTTGGGAGGCCGAGGTGGAAGGATGGCTAGAGGCCAGGAGTTTGAAGCTGCAGTGAGCTTGAGACCAGCTTGAGACTAGACCCTGTCTCTATAAAAAATGTTTAATAAAAACTTAGCTGGGTATAGTGGCATGTATCTGTAGTCCTAGCTACTTGGAAGGCTGACATGAGAGGATGGCTATGTCCAGGAGTTCAAGGCTGCAGTGGGTGAGCTGTGATTCCTTCACTGCACTTCAGCCTGGGTGACAAAGCAAGATCCTGACTCAAAAACAGCCAGGGGGAGTAGGAATAAAAGAAAAGAAAGCAATAGACTTTTCTCCCTCTCTATTAGGCAAAAGCAGACTGGGGATGGTTTTAGAATCAAGGCAAGAATAAAGATATGTGGCTAGAAGACCTGCTGGAGGGGGAGAGGATGTTCTCAGGAGAGACAGAGGACAGAGCTTCATAGAGGAGCCGATGAAGGGCAGCTGTGTCAGCCTCTGGTGGCTCCGGTAGAACCCTCGTAGTTTATGATGCACCAGCTAGATGATACTGGAAGGTGAGGCCAGCCCAAGTCTGACTTTCAAGAGAAAGTCATTAGGCAATACTGGGAGCGATGTTTGGTTGCTATTTTGCATGTATGTGGCTGACCTTTGCTCCATGAACGTGATGGATTAGCCAACGTGCGATTAGTGAATAGCAAACCTCGCAGCCACCCTGTGAGCTCAGCATGAAAGGAATGATGTCATAGGTAGCAGGTCACCTGAGCCATATTCCTGTCTTCCAACTGCAACTCTTATCCCACCCTCCCCAAAACAAGAGGGCTTGACCAGCCTTGGCGCAGGGGTGGAAATTGCCATGAGTCACCTCCCACCTTCTGGTTTGTATGTGACCCTTTGTCACTTCTGACCACACAGGTGCCACCATTCCTAGGGGGCAGCCCTAAGTCCACAGCCCCCTTTTATGTCTGCTCAGAGGTAAACACAACTAAGAGAACTAAGGGAACATTTGAAGCACAGCCTGAAAAAAGATATGATTATTGGCCGGGCGCAGTGGCCCATGCCTGTAATCCCAGCATTTTGGGAGGCCAAGGAGGAAGGATCACTTAAGCTCAGGAGTTCAAGATCACCCTGGGCAACGTGGTGAAACCCAGTCTTTCTAAAATAAAAAAAATTATCCAGCATGGCGGCAGGTGCCTGTAATCTCAGCTACTTGGGAGGCTGAGGCACCAGAATTGCTTGAACCCAGGAGGCGGAGGTTGCAGTGAGCTCAGATGGCACCACTGCACTTCAGCCTTGGTGACAGAGCGAGACTGTCTCAAAAATAAAAATTAAAATTAAATAAAAGATATTATTATTCAACAGCAAGACATGACTTTCATTTTTCAAAATCTACTGAAGGGGATAAAAATAAAAGTGAAAGTCTTGTCAGCTGACTCCTTTACCAACCTTCCCCTTCTGTCCAAGAGTAGCCACTGGTGCTGGCATGTTCTCTACCCCGAAAAGGATCTTAGATGATGCCTGGTCAGCTTCCCAGTGGATATAGGAATCTCCTCAACACTGAGAATGAACCAAGATGCCTTGGTAAAATCATCCTACTGATAATACTTCACAAATAACACAGCCTTTTCCCTTGAGAGTTGGGAAATACTGATTTTTACCCCAATTTATTAAACTCTGGCAGGATGATACAGTATCGTAGGGGTGCTATTTTACCCTTCATAAAATAGACATAGGTTCTACCATGTCTAGGCTTCTGCAGAGGCCTCAGAAAACTTCCAGTGATGGTGGATGGTGGAAGGCAGGCACACCACATGGTTGGAGTAGGAACAAGGGAGGGGGGGGAAGGGGCTACACACTTTTAAACAACCAGGTCTCACCAGAACTCACTCACTATCCTGAGGACAACATCAAGGGGGTGGTGCCAAACCACTTATGAGAATTCATGAGCACCCATGAGCCAATCACCTCCCACCAGGGCACACCTCCAACATTAGGAACCTCCTTCCTACCAGTGGGCAAAAAGCAATAAATCACTAGCCAGGACAATTCAATCCATGAGTAGCAATAGAAATGACCTCAAAATTCCAAGTTATTTTTCTTAACCAAACAAAACTTTTAAAACTTCAAATAGAGGAAGTTGTGTCAACAGTTGCTAAGGTCATTATCTGCTGAAGAGATTATTGGTAAAAGGAAGATTTTATAAGAAATGGAACTCACCTACTGGTCTGATTAAGAAAATTCAGCATGGAAAGACTTCAACCAGAAAAGTGAGAGAAATATTTCATTCCCGCTTGAATAACAGGGGCATTTGAAAGGAAAACATGTGTGCCACAGAGTGGAGAGTGAGCTCATCCAAGACAAGACTTAGATCATGTCCTTAGCTGTGGCAGGACGAGGTGGCTCCTGGTATAGGAGTCATGGGGGTTGGCGACTGTATTAGTTTGTTCTCACATTGCTATGAAGAAATATCCGATCTGCAGCCAATTAAGCTGACTGAGTTCCTTTCCTCACAGGGGCCAGGTGTGCAATGGCTGCAAACAGCAGCTTCCTTGGTAGCGTACACAGCCTGTTTCTTGTATGCATTGCTCTAAGGGACCTTGGAGACAGGCCCTTCAGGTGGATGTTCATATCTCTGACCTTGTACTACCCCAATGTAGGCTCCAAACAGACATGCGAGGTGCCTTCAGAAAGCCCCAGGGCACTGTGGCCGGGGTTCACATTGTACCATGGTTATCGTGTCCATCTGCACCAAGCTGCAGAACAAGCAGCATGTGATTGAGGCCCTGCGCAGGGCCAAGTTCAAGTTCCCTGGCCACCCCGAAGATCCACATCTCAAAGAAGTGAGAATTCACCAAGTTCAATGCAGATGAATTTGAAGACATGGTGGCTGAGAAGCAGCTCATCCCAGATGGCTGTGGGATCAAGTACATCCCCAGTTGTGGCCCTCTGGACAAGTGGCAGGCCCTGCACTCATGAGGGCTTCCACTGTGCTGCCCCCTCTTAATATTCACCAATAAATCCTACTTCCTGTCCAAAAAAAAAAAAAGAGGAAGAAATACCTGAGAATAGATAATTTACAAAGAAGAGTTTTGAGGCCAGGTGCGGTGGTTCACACTTGTAATCCCAGCACTTTGGGAGGTGGAGGCAGGTGGATCACAAGGTCAAGAGTTCAAGACCAACCTGACCAACATTGTAAAACCCAGTCTCTTCTAAAAATACAAAAATTAGTCGGGTGTGATGGCGAACACCTGTAATCCCAGCTACTCAGGAGGCTGAGGCAGGAGAATCGCTTGAACCCGGGAGGCAGGGTTCCAGTGAGCTGAGATCATGCCACTGCACTCCAGCCTAAGTGACAGAGCGAGACTCCGTCTCAAACAACAAAAAAAAAGAGTTTTGATTAGCTCACAGTTCCGCATGCTGTCCAGAAAACATGATGCTGGCATCTGCTCAGCTTCTGCAGAGGCCTCAGAAAACTTCCAATGATGGTGGGCAGTGGAAAGCAGGCACATCACATGGCTGGAGTAGGAACGAGAGAGAGAGGGAGATGGTGCTACACACTTTTAAACAACCAGATCTCACCAGAACTCACTCACTATCCTGAGGACAGCATCATGGGGGTGGTGCTAAACCATTTATGAGAATTCATGAGCACCCATGAGCCAATCACCTCCCACCAGACCACACAATTTGATATGAGATTTGGTGGGGACGCAGGTCCAAGCCATATCAGCGACCGTGTACGATCTTAACCACTCAGCTAAAATAATGGCTACATGTAACCAACTTAAATGACCTTAATAAACTCGTAACCCTGGCATTTGGGCCACCTTGGGATCTGCGGTAGCTGAAGCATAACAACCAACCAACCTGCTGGGGGAAGATGCGACTCAAAACACACCTGCGGTGAGTTATTTTTTGGTATCAGTTTAAAGCCCAAACACTGATGCAATTTGGTCCTCTTTAGAGCCAGGCTTCATCAGGCACTCTCCCTGTTAATTAGCTGAGCTGTAAGATGTTGCTAATAGCTACACATCTTGTAAACATGTTGAGCAGGCCCTGCCCCTGAAGAGCCTGCACTGTTAAGTGATATCTCAGCTGGGGCAGGCAGAGCCGGTCTTCCCACCAGGGAGCGGTCGCAAGGTGTGCAGCCTCCACTCAGCATCAAAACATCGTGCTCTGAGAGGTTCTCATTTGATAGTTGTTCCCCTAGAGGTGACTGTCTTTTGGTAGTCATGATAACAATAATGAGAAGGAGAATAAAAATGAAGAGGCAGAGGAGGAGTGGGAGAAGGAACTTGCCTTTACATTCACTAGAGAGACTAGAGGCAGTGAGATTGCGAACATTCTGCTTTCTTCCCAAGGTAAACGGAGACATCAAACCTTCCTTGCAGAGAAGAAAATCTCTGTGAGTGTTCCTTAGTCTGCTGACATGGCTGATCAGCTGCTCTCTGGCTAACTACCAAAACTAAAACCATAGCAATGAATGATGAAAAACAGTTTCCCAAAACAGCACCCAGATAGGAAACTGCAGAGGCAGAAGAAGGAATGAATGAAGAAGTGGAGAGGCCACATGGCTGCAGCTCTGCTTGCTAACTTGATGTTTGAATTCTTTTGCAGGATCATGTCCAATCTTGGGTATTCAGAGGTATATCAGGGAAGCTGACAGAATAAACCAAATGTGGAAGAATCCTGGAGTTAGGGTGAACAACCATCCTAGTTTTCTCTGACTCTCCCAGTTTTAGTACTGAAAGTCCCTGTCCAGGGAAACCCCTGAGTCTGAGGCAAATCAAGATGGTTGGCCACCCTACATAGAGTCATAGAAGTGCATGGTTAAAAGAGACCCTGGAGCCTCATACAACTCCCTCATTTTGGCCCAGAGAGGTCAAAGAGGCAGCACAGCAAAGAGTTCAATGTCTTCTTAATAAATGATGAATAAATCTATTGTCTCATCATGTGAGTAAAATCACCAGAGATTATTAAATGTAAACATGGTATGAGACAAGGACTGGCACCAGAGTGAGGTGATGTGGGATCTAATCCTGGCTCTGCCACTGAATGGGGACCTTGGGTAGGGGAGCTCTGACCTGCCAGGTACTATACACCGATTATTTCATTAATCTGAATTATACTCCTTTAAAGGAGGATTAATATGCCTGTTTAACAGATGGAAGAATGGGCTCAGAGAAATCAAGTAACTTGCCCAATATCATAGTAAGAGCTAAGATTCGAAGGTCAGTTACTCTGACACCAAAGCATATGTTGTTGCCAAAATAGCCCCTACACTGGTACAAAGCCGATGGCAAATCAGCTGCTTGTTGCTCCCATGAAGGACTCATCAGATGGGAACAGCAATTGGAAGAGATAATTTTTTTTCCATTTGTGCAATGCAATTAAGGATATAACAAAATCATCACAGAATGCCCAAATGATTGATAATTGAGAGACTAGTACCAAGTCTACTTCCAAGAAAGATTTAGATTAGCTAGTGCATGTATTTAACCTGAGCTCTCTTTTCTTTTTTTTAATAACAAACTCAGCATCTGATTGATTTTAAGCTTAAGTTCACCAGTTTCTCATCTCCACCAGATCAGAATATAAACTGTATGAGGATAAGAATTTTGTTCACTGCCATAACCCCGGGGCACTTATGCTTGCCATGTAGTAGGTTTGCAATCCATATCTGTTGAATGGAAGAATGAATGAACAAATGAAAGAAATTCAAAATTCAACATAGGAATGTTAAGTAATCTTATTATGTATATATACATGTGATAATTTATTTAAAAGTTGATTAAGCACTCAATACAGGAGGTAGAAATAAAGGAAGTAAAGATTTATCTGCCGTGCAAATATTAACCAAAAATTATTGGATGGATAAACTATAAGGATCAAATTGATCTTTTTTTTTAATAAATTAGAGCTTTTTTAGACTAAAGGAGGTTAGTAGAAGGTTCCTGTGATGAAATAAACAATCCTTTTAGCAAGATAATAGTGATCATAAACTCATTTTTCTAAAACAGTTGAGGATTTGCTTACAGTGAAGGACTCTTTTATGGTAAACTTGAGTCTCACTTTCCTTTGTTTATGTGGTGACATACATGTAGGAAGCAAAAAGCTGAATGCTTTTCTCTTTTGTTTTTTTTGAGACAGGGTCTCACTCTGTCACCCAGGCTGGAATCACGGCTCACTGCAGCCTTGACCTGCCAGGGCTCAGGTTATCCTCCCATCTCAGCCCCCCAGATAGCTGGGACTACAGGTGCGCCACCACACCCGGCTGATTTTCATAGTTTTTCATAGAGGTGGGGTTTTGCCATGTTGCCCAGGCTGGTCTCAAACTCAGCATATGTTATAAACATAATTTCTCTGATAGTAAGGATGATATATGTGGGCATTCAGTACTAGGAGTTTGGGGTTTATGGGTGATAGAAGTTTTATATCATTTACCGTGCTCTATGCTCCTTAAACTAGCTAGTGCTTGAAAATGGTATTACCGTACATATCTTCAAATACGTATATTTGATAGTGGAGAATAAAAAAGAATAAATCACATAGCTTTAAAAATGATGTCAAATACAGCTTCAGCCTTTAAAACACATTTTAGAGGAAAAAATTAACTTATATAGCGTTAATCATAATAAAACAACTTCTTAGGTTTGATAGCAGATCAAAAGTAAGCTTAAAAGTAATACACAGTGTTTAACGTTTATGTATAAGTTTAGTGGTCTGAGAAATGACTTTCTGATTGTACGGCCACTCTGTATTAGACATGATATTAAGGTAATGATGGAATATGTTCTTTCTTTATGGATACAAGCGATCTATTACCATAAAGAAGTAATTAAATCTGTTACTATATCAAGAAAAATAGTGCATAAAATACTAATGCTACAAGAAAATGTGTCTCAGCCGGGTTAACAGATGGGTGAAGTGTGAAGGCAGATGAACTCTGCTTCTTTGGCTTAGTCTTTATATCTCCCTACAACTATAACTAATCCTCTTCATTTGAACAACTTCAAAGACTCTAATTTGACACACATGGCATGCATACAACAGACACACTTTTAGTTCCTGCCAGCAGGTAATTAGAAGCAACAAAAAGGTATGTCTTGATGAAGAATTGCCTCGCTGCCCAAGCCACCACTTCAGCTGATCCAACAGAAATTCATCCTGTTACAGACCACTGCTCAGAGGCAGAGAAGGTCTGGTTTGCAGAGGAAAAAAAAAAATCATCCAGCCAATCAGACTTGAAATTGATCAATTTCATCCCATTATATTTATGTACAGAAAAAGCCTATTACTTTTTGTATAACTAACTTTATAACCAGGTACTTAGTCATATTATTTCTAACAGCTTTTCAATTGATTTATATGGATTTTAGAGATATATAATGATATAATCTGCAAATAATTTTTCCCCGTATTTACAGCTTTTTTCCTCTTATCTAATTGCACTGGCTAGTACTCCTAGAACAGTATTAAAAAATAGTTTCCATGGTGATCAATATTGTCTTTAATAACGGAAAAAATGGTTTTAGCATTTTGCCATTTAGCATCATGATGGTTTTTCAATTAATATGTGCATATGTGTTTACATATTAATTTATTGTGTCCAGAATCTATTCCTAATTGAAACTTTAAAATGAAGAAATGATTGTCAAATTTTGACAACAAAAGCTATTTGAGTCACAAAAATATAATTATGGGTTTTTTCTTCTCTTACCTATTAATATAGTAAATTATGATAATAAACTTCATAATAGCAAGCCTTCCTTGCATTCCTATGATTTTTGCATTTTAATAAATTTCTAAATTCTTTGTGCTAGTATTTTCTTTAAGAATTGTACTTAAAGACATACAGTATAAAGAGATAATCAAGGCCAGGTGTGGTGGCTCATGCCTGTAATCCCAGCATTTTGGGAGGCTGAGGTGGGGAGATTACCTGAGCTCAGAAGTTTGAGACCAGCCTGGGCAATGCTGTGAAACTCCATCTCTACTATAATACAAAAAATTAGCTGGGCATGGTGGCATGCGCCTGTAGTCCCAGCTACTTGGGAGGCTGAGGCAGTAGAATTGCTTGAACCCAGGAGGCAGAGGTTGCAGTGAGCTGCAGTGCACCACTGCACTCCAGCCTGGGAGACAGCAAGACTACGTCTCAAAAAAAAAAAAAAAAGAAATAATCAGAATTATCCCTCTCCATACTGGCATTTCTATATTCTTTGGCTCTGTAGGAAAGTTGGTGCTGCTAATACACCTCTAGGATTTATTTGCTGTAAGCAAGTAATAATAATAATAGTAGCTCACACTTCTTACAGCATGTATTTTATAATAGATGATGATCTGAGAGCTTGTTACATAATGCTTTCAATCCTCAGAAAAATCCTGTGAGGCAAGTACTATCATTATTATCATCATCATTATCTCCACTTTTCAGACAAGGAAACTGAGCTTATTCAAGGTCACATAGGTAGTAAGTCACAAAGTCCAAGCAATCTGGCATGACAGTTTGTGTTCTGATTCCCTAAGTCACTCGTTTATTCCACCTGCAGCATGTATTTACTCACTGCCTCCTATTTTGAAGACACTTCACAATATTTTCCTTTTAAAAAGCAAATGAATACTTAGATGAACATCTAGGTCTATGCAGTAGTTCTAAAATGTTTGTATCTATTTATTCCAGGCACTATTCCCATACAGCTCTCTCCCCAACCTTTCAAAATTTCTGTCCTAACTGCTGTGATCCAATATGTCAGGCTGAGGAAATATTAAGCTGAGCCCAAGATACTAGCCTAGTCTGATGGCATTCTGGCAGAGTCTATGTGGATGCTCCTGGAAAGGCAAGGTCTTAGTAACAAAGGAGAACCGAATATCCATGTCAGCTGGATGACCAGGCTGTTGCAAATGATGCTACCCGACATGACATGTCTCGTCTGGAAAAGAGAGAAAACTAGCTAGATGTGCAGCAAGGCATGAGTGCCTGGCCAGTAGAAGGTACAAGAAAATAACCGAGGGCCAACTACAGGCAGAGCGTGAGAGCGGGGCAGCGTCTGGGAGGTGCTTTCACACCGTATGTCTTTTCCTTTGCCCCACAGCCCCTGTGGCATTTTTAAGGTGTTAGCTCTTGATTTCTTCTATTACCTGGTTTACATTAGCCTCCTGAAGCCCCTTTGTGTGGGTTGTAATGTCCTCTGTGAGGGTGATAAATAGAAGGCACCCTGGCCAATATTTTGGGGAAGGAGCCTTGTGAATGGGCCTGATGGGTTGGGGGCTGGGGAGGATGGAAAGAATGTTTCCGCTGTAATCCGGCATTTAATCACTGGTGCTGAGGACAATGGAGGCTCCTCCACCCTCCCAAGGCCTGATTTCATTTGGCAAGCCCAGCCCTCTTTTGTCAGCCTCACAAGGAGGTCCCACCCCTCCGTGCTCCACACAAGGTTCGCTTCCCAAGTGTCATTGAGATGAAACAGGCAGAACATGGGCTGGGGACTGCTGGGCTCAGCCTCTCTCTGCCACCAGCACCGGTCCTTCCCTCATAGGCCTTTGTGACTCTGTGAATCTATAATTCCAGGAACTTTTATATTTAGTGTTCTCAAAGCGAGTGCAACCCGGTGGAATGCCTTTCTATATATATAACTTTTCCTAAGAAAATTACGATTCCATTCAAGAGCCAAAGAGTGCCAGATGGTTCCCAGCAATATGAAATGATAAGCACAGTGATACTAAAATGAAAGGAAACCTCTCAATGACTTTCATTTCTTCCTTTCCCTTCCAGCCCTTATTATGGCTATCTAATTTTATGTAATAATTACAGCAAATATGTGATTTTTTTCTACTTTTTTTCAGCCAAGTATTTTTTAATATTGCTATGTTGCTTTCAAAATAAGTATGTTAATGCTAGATACTTACACTCACGTTCCTGTGTTAACATTTACCCTGTTGCCGGACACAGATATAAAGGGATGTCATACTGCAGGATCAGCCCCTGGAATCAGAAAACCTCAGCTTTGTTCTGCTTTTATTCCAACAATGTGATCTGTGTACCTTAACCACTCTGAACACATCTCTTCATCCATGAAGCAAGGGTCACAACCGCACCTACTTCCCAGGGCCACGGTAAAATCAAAGGAAATGATACATGTGACAGCTGCTTGTGAACTGCAGAGCCAGACAAGTGGTAGTTATTAGTAGCTTGTTTCCCAGTTTTCAATGATAAAAATAAAGATTAAAGTGAACATTTTCAAACACAGAGCATTCAACTCCCTTTAGATGCTTTGTCTAGGATAGATTCCAAAACCCAGGACTATTTGATCAAAAATAAAGAAATAAATATTTTTATGGTTCTTAGATCAGAATTGCTACCTGCTTTTCAAAGGGTTGAACGAACTTACGTTGTAACTGGGTACATATGGATGTAGCACTTTGCCAAGACCTCAGCAGCACAGCAAAATTTCATTTTAAAACAGGTTGGCTAGGCCGGGCGCGGTGGCTCACGCCTGTAATCCCAGCACTTTGGGAGGCCGAGGCGGGCGGATCAGGAGGTCAGGAGACGAGACCATCCTGGCTAACACAGTGAAACCCCGTCTCTACTAAAAATACAAAAAATTAGCCGGGCGAGGTGGTGGGCACCTGTAGTCCCAGCTACTCGGGAGGCTGAGGCAGGAGAATGGCGTGATCCCCGGGGGGCGGAGCCTGCAGTGAGCTAAGATCTCGCCACTACACTCCAGCCTGGGAGACAGCGAGACTCTGTCTCAAAAAAAAAAAAAAAAAAAAAAACAGGTCGGCTAATTATATAAGTTGCCACCATTTGCGTTGTTTAACCACTGGTGAAGTCTGAACATTTTTCATGTTTCCTTATGAAAAACAAGTGGGCTTCAATATGTTTTAAGACCATTTTTAAAATAACACTAATTTCCCAAGGTAGGGAGAAAAAGACCATATCATGTAGAGAAACCAACTTGAGCTTTAAAATGACACTTAAGTACAAAAATGTTTGCAGGACTCTATAGTCAATGAGCTCTCCAAAACCAAGAACCCAAGTTCCCACTTTTGTCCTAAAATATATCTGGCCACAATGATTTATCCATATCTGGGGCCCAATCCTGCCTCTTTAGTCCTTTTCTGTAGTGTGGCTATTAGCTTGTGAAGGCAAGCGACGGAGTTAGGGACTGACAGTTTCCTGGGGAAAAACGGAGGCTTAGGGGGCTAGACTTCAACTAATGGACTAGTCGACAAATATTTATTGGGTGTTATTAAGCACTTACTAAAGCATGGCTTCTACTCTCAAAGAAATAGTAAGATGAAAGGGTTAACAACAGGAAACCATCGTAGAACATAGAACATACTTGAAAACCTGGTGATGATGCCCCCCAGCACCCCGGCAGTCAGGAAATGGAGAAACCATGTTGCCTGGAGTGAGCTGGAAAATCTTCAGAGAACAGGTAAAAATTGTTCTGCCGGCCGGGCGCAGTGGCTCACGCCTATAATCCCAGCACTTTGGGAGGCTGAGGAAGGTGGATCACCTGAGGTCAGGAATTCGAGACCAGCCTGGCCAACATGGAGAAGCCCCGTCTCTACTAAAAATATAAACAATTAGCCAGGTGTGGTGGCATGCACCTGTAGTCCCAGCTACTCAGGAGGCTGAAGCACAAGAATCACTTGAACCCAGGAGGTGGAGGTTGCAGTGAGCCGAAATTGCACCACTGCACTCCAGCCTGGGGAACAGAGCGAGACTGTCTCAAAAAAAAAAAAAAAAAAAAAGAAAAAAATTGCTCTGCCTTGGGTCAGTGACAGCAGAACACAGACAAGAGGAGTCACCTAAAGTCAGGTCACCTAAAGTCTTTAGCACCTAGTCACTGTGAAGAATTTAAAATTATGACAACTTTTTGGTAATGCATAGAAAAAAATATTGGTACAAAAATGTTGACAATGGTTGTATCTGGGGATGAAATTTGGGGAGATTATAATATATTTCTCTCTATTTATTTTATTTATTAATTTATTTATAGCGATAGAGTCTCACAATGTCACCTAGGCTGGAATGCAGTGGCATGACCATAGCTCACTGCAGCCTCAAACTCCTGAGCTCAGGCGATCGTTCCACCTCAGCCATCTGAGTAGCTAGGACTACAGGTCCATACCACCATGCCAGGCTAGCTTTAAAACTTTTTTTTTTGTAGAGATCCAGCCTCACTATGTTGCCCAGGCTGGTCTCAAACTCCTGGCCTCAAACGATCCTCCAACTTCAACCTCCCAAAGTGCTGGGATTACAGGCGTGCGCCATTGTGCCTTGTCTATATTTTTTATAATAACCATAGATGGCTCAAATGATAAAGGAATATGATAAAATAGGAAGGAATATTATGGGCTAACTCAGAAAACTAACCGCCATGTAAAACATTTTAATTAGAAAATGTATTTTGAGACCCAAAAATTTTAAAGTACAACCCCTTTATACATAGGGCGTTGGCAGTGTCATTTTTTATGATCCTCTATGATTATACAACAATCTGACAGTGCCTCTTCAGTACCTACCAAGTACTTCTCTGTACCTACTGAGGCATTAGAATGATTTTTTGAACATTTGTCTCCAAACATATCTATCCATGAAAAGAGGCAATACTAAAAGAAATGTTCTGGGAAGTTGGGGGGGGGGTGGAGGGATGTTTGTTTTTTAATTATTACATTGGTGCAAAAGTAATTACGGTTTTGCAATTATTTTTAATGGTGCAATGACATAAAGCGAGTATCTTGTAAATTGAATTGACCTCTAGCTGGGTCATACTCAGACCTAAAGCAGCACTGCCTATTATTCAGATGCTTTCCCAGACAAGTGGATAAAGGAAGAAGGAAAGAAACTCCATTTCAAATCCTGAATCAGGTCCAAAGATACTCCCTGGGAAAGGCATTCGCTTCGGGTGTATTTTCACTGAAGTGCTTGCATGCTGGAAATACCCTCCCTCCTCTTTGACTCGTTTGCTTCCCTAGTTCTTAGTCACAAGCTCAGGGTACTCTCAGCACCTCTCCTTCCTCCAGGTAAGTAGAAGCCTGTACCACGTCGTAGGTGGCTCCTTGGGTCGGGGAGCAGGTGCTGCGAGCCCCGGACGCCTCCTAGGGCACATTGGCTACCTTGCGGGAGAGCCTGCGTGTCTGGTTGGTGTGCAGAGAAACATTGCCATCTAGTGGAAGAAACAGCAAAGCTCTCATTTCTGTTCTTGAGCTAATGGGGTGTAACCGCGGATTGGATGTTTACAGAGCCATCTCACTGTTGGGCTGATCACATTTAAACTTTCCTAGGAAAAGTTCTTATCATCTTCTTCCTATCTTAAATTTTGTACTTTAGTAAATTTAAAGAAATACAATTGGGCACTTCAGGCCGGGAGCGGTGGCTCACGCTTGTAATCCTAGCACTTTGGGAGGCCGAGGTGGGCGGATCACGAAGTCAGGAGATCGAGACCATCCTGCCTAACACAGTGAAACCCCGTCTCTACTAAAAATACAAAAAAATTAGCCGGGCGTGCTGGCGGGCGCCAGTAGTCCCAGCTACTGGGGAGGCTGAGGCAGGAGAATGGTGTGAACTCGGGAGGCGGAGCTTGCAGTGAGCCGAGATCGCGCCACTGCACTCCAGCCTGGGCGACGACAGAGAAAGACCAAAAAAAAAAAAAAGAAAGAAAGAAAGAAAAAGGAAAAAAAAAGAAATAACAATTGGGCACTTCATTCCCAGGGGAATTACCAGAACCCACCTAAGCTACACAGGAAAAGAAATGAAGAGAAAATAGAGGTTATCTGTAGTTCATGATGAACTTGCCGTTTCCCTCATTATCACTTGTACTTTCCTCTTGTTTATGTACCTAGGATGACTCGTTTGCCCAACGCTTCACTAAATCCAGCCCCATGGACTCAATCAGATTCCATAGGCGAAGAACAGAAGCTCATGTTAGCAAAGCTTCCTTGTGTGGTATTCTGATTTGATGATCTTTTTTTTGGAAACATACTATCAAGAGATCACTGTTGGCCATGTGAGGTGGCTCACGTCTGTAATCCCAGCACTTTGGGAGACTGAGGTGGGAGAATCTCTTGATACCAGGAGTTTGAGACCAGCCTGATGAACATAGCAAGACCCTCATCACTACAAAATATTTAAAAATTAACTGAGTGTGGTGGCATGCAACTTGTAGTCCCAGCTAGTCAGGAGGCTGAGGTGGGAGGATCGCTTGAGCCCAGGAGTTAGAGGCTGCAGTGAGCTATGATTGCACCACTGCATTCCAGTCTGGGTGACACAGCAAGACCCCATCTCCACAAAACAAACCTCAGAAAACTTAGAATTAAAATGAAGGAGGTGATTGGGATAAAAAACAAATTCACAATGGAGTAAGATAGTAAATACAAACCTAAATATACCATAATAATGTTAATGGCTCAAATTCCCATAGTAAAAACAGATTGGATTTAAAAATCAGTTATATTTGGCTGGGCGCAGTGGCTCACGCCTGTAATCCCAGCACTTTGGGAGGCCAAGGCAGGCAGATCACCTGAAGTCAGGAGTTCGAGACCAGCCTGACCAACATGGAGAAACCCTGTCTCTACTAAAAATACAAAATTAGCCAGGTGTGGTGCCACATGCCTGTAATCCCAGCTACTTGGGAGCCTGAGGCAAGAGAATAGCTTGAAACTGGGAGGCAGAGGTTGCGAAACTCCATCAAAAAAAAAAAAAAAGGCCGGGTGCGGTGGCTCACGCCTGTGGTCCCAGCACTTTGGGAGGCTGAGGCAGGCAGATCACGAAGTCAGGAGATCGAAACCAACCTGGCCAACATGGTGAAACCCAGTCTCTACTAAAAATACAAAAAAAATTCGCTGGAGGTGGTGGTGGGCACCTGTAATCCCGGCTACTCAGGAGGCTGAGGCAGGAGAATGGCTTGAACCTGGGAGGCGGAGGTTGCAGTGAGCCAGGATCATCCCACTGTACTCCAGCCGGGGGAAAGTGCGAGACTCTGTCTCAAAAAAAAAAAAAAAAAAAAAAATCAGTTATATTATATTCATAAAAGATAATCCAAAACACATGGAGGACAAGGGAATAAAGTGATGAATAAAGATATACCAGGCAAATAGGAACCAAAAAAAAATCTAGGATCGCCACATCAATTTTAGACAAAACAGCAATAAAGAGGGTAACATTCTGATTATCTAGAAAAGAGAGTAACATTCTGTTGTTTAGAACAACAATTCTAGAGTAGAGGGCATCATATAAAATAGCATCAAGGAGGAGTAAGTTCCAGTGTTCTATACCATTGTAGGATGACTATAGTTAACAATAATATGTGGTTTCAAACAGCTAGAAGGAGGATATCAAATGTCCCCCATACAAATGAATGATAAATGTTTGAAATGATGGATATGTTAATTCTTGTGATTCTGATCACTATACTTTATATGAACCAAAACATCACTATGTGCCCCATAAATATGTAAAATTATTACATGTCAATTTAAATATATATAAAGCAATAATTCTAAAACGAGATTCTAAAATTAAATGGAAACATAGTGGGCTAAGAGTAGCTAAGGCAATCTTGAAGAACACTTCGGAGCTATTAAAATTTATAAAAGACATATCATAAAACTCTAGTGGCCAAGACAGTAAGGTATCAGTACAAGAATGAAAAAAACAATAGAACAGAATGGTGAGTTGAGAAACAGATCCACATATACACAGTCATCCAATTCGTAAGAAACTGACAATCAGACAATTAAATTTGTTTAAAATCTTGACCCCGACTCACACCAAACATGAAAATCAATTCCAGACAGATCGTAGATTAAATGTATTGGGTTAAACCATATGAAACTGCTATTTTTTAAGTTGACTATTAGTAATTTCATATGGTTTAACTTAATAAAACAGTAAAACTTTTGTGATAGAGCATGGGAAAATATTTTCATGAAACTGAAGTAGCCAAAGGTCTATTTAACCAACACAAAAAATGTGATAATCATAGAAAAATACGTAAATTAAAACACATTAATATTAAAAACTTTCGGCCAGGTGCAGCAGCTCATGCCTATAATCCCAGCACTTTGGGAGGCCAAGGGAGGTGGATCACCTGAGGTCGGGAGTTTGAGACCAGCCTGACCAACATGGAGAAACTCCATCTCTACTAAAAACAAAATTAGCCGGGCATGATGGCGCATGCCTGTAATCCCAGCTACTCAGGAGGCTGAGGCAGGAGAATCGCTTGAACCTGGGAGGCAGAGTTTGTGGTGAGCGGAGATCACTCCATTGCACTCCAGCCCAGGCAACAAGAGTGAAACTCCGTCTCAAAAAATAAAAAAGATTAAAAACTTTTGTTCATCAAAAGACAGTGTTAAGAGTGAAAAGTTAAGCCACAGAGTGGGAGAATATATTTAAAATACATGTATTCAACAAAGGACTCATTCAGATTATATAAAGAACTCCTACAAAGTGATTTGTATTAAATGTCAGACAACCCAAAAGAAAAAAGTGGGCAGAATTATGAGCAATTATGTCACCACACAAAGAAGATAGCCTTCAAATAGTTATCAGGAAAATGTCACCTAGGACCACAATTGGGTACACAAGAATGACTAAAGTGAAGAAGACACTATCAAGTGTGGGCAAGAGTAAGGAACAACGGGGACCCTCATATACTACTGGTGGAGGTGTAAAATGGCCCACCCACCTTAGAAAACTGTCAGGCAATATCTACTAAATGTGTAGTCTGTGACCCAGCAATTTCAATCTTGGATGTATACTCCACAGAAATGTATATATGTGTTCACCAAAACACATTTATGAGAATGTTCATGGCTTCACTATTTGTAATAGTAAAAAAACTGGATACAACCCACATGCCCATCAATAGTAGAATGGGACTAGGTACAGTGGCTCACGCCTATAATCCCAGCACTTTAGGAGGCCAAGGCAGAAGGATTGCTTGAGCCCAGGAGTTCAAGTTTAGCCTGGGCAACATAGTGAGATCCCATCTCTACAAAATAACTTTTTTTAAAAGACGAAAAATTAGCTGGGCATGGTGGCATATTCTTGTAGTCCCAGCTACTCAGGAGGTTGAGGTGGTAGGATTGCTTAAGCCCAGGAGTTGGAGGATACAGTGAACCATGATTGTGCCACTGCACTCTAGCCTGGGTAACAGACCAAGATCCTGTCTCAAAAATTAAAAAAAATAAAATTAAAATAGTAGAATGGGTAAATAAATTGTGTAATATCCACACGTAGAATAATATTCAACAGTCAGTGACAGTGAATCATCTGTACCTGTCCAAGACTACTCAGGCTCTATAACAAAACACCATCTATTGGGTGACTTACAAAAACAGACATTTATTTCTCACGGTTCTAAAGGCTGGAAGTTCAAGATCAAGGTGCCTGCAGATTTGGTGTCTGGTGAGGGCCACTTTCTGGTTTATAGATGGTGCCTTCTTGCTGTGTCCTCACATGATGGAAGAGAGAAAATGCTGGTCTCTCAGCTTTTTCTAAGGGCACTAAGTCCCATTCCTGAAGGCTCTACTCTCATGATGTAATCGCCTTCCAAAGGCCCCGCTTTCTAATACCATTGTCTCAAGAGTTAGAATTTCAACCTGTGAATTTTCAGACCAAAGCAAGAGTATACAGCACTGAAAAACAACCTCAGATATATATATATATAGATAGATAGATGATAGATAGATAGATAGATAGATAGATAGATAGATAGATAGATAGATCGAGACAGATATTTTATATTTGCATATCAATAAATGGAACTGGGAAAATTTGTTTTTCATATAAAAAGTTATACCTAAGTCATATCATACTCAAAATTAATTATAGATAGATTTAAAACTCCAATGTGAAAAGGAAAGCTTTAAAACTTTGGGAAGAAAATATCAAAAATATCTTTATAAATTCAGAATAGGGAAGGACTCTGGGGCCAGGCTATCTGGGTGCCAGTCTCAGCTCTATGACTTACTAGCTGTGTGAGCTTGGACAGTTTCTCCCTACTCTTTAGTTTCCACATATGAAAAATAAGGAGAATAATGGCACCTTCTCATAGGGTCATTGAGAGGATTAAATGAATAATACGCATAAACTGTTTAAAATACCGCCTGACACTTATTAAGTGCTATATGAGTTTTTGTTGTTTTATTAGTAGTACTGGTAGTTGTTATAAGGGACAGATACTTTCCAGTTGGAAGATATATGTTTTTAAAAGTTCAGAAAGTCTAGTAATTAAGGGAAGAAATGGATAATCAATATTGAAAGATAGCAAAAAAGAAAAATATAATAAAGAAAGGACA
Organism: Symphalangus syndactylus; assembly: GCF_028878055.3. NCBI lineage: Eukaryota > Metazoa > Chordata > Mammalia > Primates > Hylobatidae > Symphalangus > Symphalangus syndactylus. The sequence goes on from NC_072427.2 coordinate 97,364,606, forward strand.
AATTAAGAGTTCGTGAGCCCCTCAGGTAAAAAACCAGACTAATGTAAAGAAGCTGAATTACTCTATTAATCATTTAATCCATGTATGTCTCCCCTCCCGACCCCCAAGCTGCCCCTAACCAAGAATACCATGGGGTTGTGTTCTTGTCTGCTTTCTTCCACATTCTGAAATGCATTCCATAGGCAGGTGCATCTTGGGTTTCCAATAAAAATCAACTGACCAAGGGGGTGGAATCTCCAGGCTTGAACCCTCAAATACAGACAGGATTATGTGTTCTTTTTCTATTTGGAGGCATATTTTTCTGGTAGGATACTGGCGAATCAGAAACAGCAAAACAGAGTCTTCTCGGGAGTTCAATAGACTTTGCAGCAAGACTCTTTTATATGCTCAAAATTTAAAATCATTCATGCACTTCTTCATTTTAGAAAAATAGTCCTTTAAGTTTATAGTATTTTCTTTTTATGTTTTTCCAATATTGAAAAACTGTAATGTACAGGATTCTTATTCTCCTGCCAGAACAAATAGCGTATTATTGCAGCTGTAACATTTTATGTCTTCGCCACAATAACTGTGGTTTTCCGCAGTAATTTTGCTATTATGCTACGATTTTTATTAGAAAATGTATTACTGCCATCTTAATTTTCTTAGCCAGTTTAACACATTTATGGCTTTTCTGCTTTTGCAAAGTGGTATTTCAAATACTGAAGAATAACTTTTTAAAATTCTATAAATCCTGGATGAAATTTAAACCATAAATTTCATTTCTAAATAATCAAATAAGAACATTACTGCAACTGTGTCATCGCCTAAAGCCAGTAATATTCCATGAGTTTGTAAAAACATTATTTTGGGCAAATCACACAAGGGGTAGTTTAGTGATCTGAAATGTCCAGGGTTTGCTATTTCTTCCACAGTAGTCCTTTTTTTTTTTTTCTAAGATGGAGTCTCACTCTGTTGCCCAGGCTGAAGTGCAGTGGCACAATCTCAGCTCACTGCAACCTTCGCCTCCCAGGTTCAAGCTATTCTCCTGCCTCAGCCTCCCAAGTAGCTGGGATTACAGGCTCCTGCCACCACACCCAGCTAATTTATGTATTTTTAGTAGAAGACGGGTTTTCACCATGTTGACCAGGCTGGTCTTGAACTCCTGACCTCATGATCCGCCCTCCTCAGCCTCCCAAAGTCCTGGGAGGCAGAAAGTGCAGGCGTGAGTCACCATGCCCAGCCTCTTCCCCAATATTCTTGAAGAGGTTTATAACAACACCAAATCTCAGATTTGATGACTACCTGTTGAGAGAAATCAAGGAATGAGGAAGAATTTGAATGAGGAATGCAGGTGGCCTTTCTCGCCATCCTTTTGCCTAGTGCCCCCCTTTTTCACCAAGACAAGAGGCTAGTTTTTGTTTCTGGTTTTATCACATCAGACTCTGGCTCATAACAAAAGCAGTCAGTCTCCTGTTGCTGCTTCATGGATAGCGCCTCTAACAGGCATTAATTTTTTGTTGTTGTCGTTATGGAGGGAGTGTCAGCATACACTCTAATAGAACAGTCTGGAAAGACAAGTGTTGTTGGTAAACCCTAGGGACGTGAGAATCAAGTGTCACCAGTAGGTGGAGGACTTGATCAGAAATACACATGCCTTGGGGCCTATATGGAGTTGCCTGCTCAGCTATGGTTTGAAGCAGAATCTGAGGGGATGCTCATGGTCCAGACAGTTTGGCAAATATCAGGGTGTGGGTATTTAGATGAGGCACAAGACTAACTGGAAGTGTGGGACATAAGTGAAAGATGGCACCAGGAGGTTGAAACTGTCCCTTAAACTGAGTCCTACAGGCACCCTCCCTTGGGTGACAGAGCCCCAGTTATTCCTGTGCACCCTCATAGTCTTCTGAGCCAGGGCCCTCTCCCCAGCTAGGTGGCTGATGCCCCAGGACACACCATATGTGAAACTGTCAGTGGATTCCAGGCACCCGTCCTTTAGTAGGCAGCTAGCAGATCCCCAGCTTAGCAGAAGGCACAGGTTTGGTGGAGATTCAGGAACTAAGCCCAGCAAGTTCCCTCATCACTGGCTCTCCACCTGGATACATAAACAACCTATTACAATGGTTGTTTAAATACCAGAGCTAGTTCGTCGCCCAGATATCCTGTGTGTCCTCTCCCTCCTTTTTTTTGAGACGGAGTCTCGCTCTGTTGCCCAGGCTGGAGTGCAGTGGCATGATCTCAGCTCACTCTCGGCTCACTGCAAGCTTCACCTCCCGGGTTCACGCCATTCTCCTGCCTCAGCCTCCCGAGTAGCTGGGACTACAGGTGCCCGCCACCATGCCCAGCTAATTTTTTGTATTTTTATTAGAGACGGGGTTTCACCGTCTTAGTCAGGATGGTCTCGATCTCCTGACTTTGTGATCCGCCCACCTCAGCCTCCCAAAGTGTTGGGATTACAGGCGTGAGCCACCGCGCCCAGCCTCCTGTCCCTCTTAGACATATATTTTGCACACTGAGCTCTTTGCACAATCAGGATTAACAAGCAAATAGCTGATGGAGGAAGGGTGAATTGGCTCTTTCTGCTTCAGCTGGGACATCCATCTTCTTCTGTCCTTGGACATCAGCTCTCCAACTTGTCGGGCCTTTGGGCTCAGACCTAGACTCACATCATTGGTTCCTCCGGGTCTCAGGCTTTTGGGCTGGGACTGAAACTATACCACTGGCTTTCCTGGACCTTCAACTTACAAATGGCAGATGGAGGGATTTCTCAGCCTCCACAATTATGTGAGCTAATCCCTCATAATAAATCCCTTTCTTTACATCTAATATATAGCCTATCAGTTCTGTTTCTCTAATACATTTCCTTTCTGATTTCTTCAATTACTTCTTTACAGCTTTAATGAGACATAATTCAAATACTACACAATTTGCCCACGTAAAGTGCAAACTTCGTTTGTTTTAGTGTATTCACAGAATTGTGTAACCATCACCACAATCAATTTTAGAAGCTTTTCATCACCCCAGAAATAAACCCCATACCCATTAGCAGTCATTCCCCATTTCATCTCACCTCCAGCCCTGGGAAATCACCAATCTATTTTCTGTCTCTATGGATTTTCCTATTCTGGACATTTCATATAAATGAAATCATACCATATGTGGTGCTTTCACACTGGCATTTTGCACTTAGATAATGTTTCAAGGTTTATCCATGTGGCATTATGTATCAGTACATCATTCTTCTTCGGTGCTGAATAATATTCCATTGTGTGGATATACCACATTTTATTTATCTGTTCATCAGTTGATGGACATGGGTTGTTGCCACTTTGGGGTGTGATGAATAATGTTGCTATGAACATTCATGTGCAAGTTTTTGTGTGAACATGTATTTCCCTTCTCTTGGGTACATACCTCCCGGTGGAATTGCCTGGTCATATGGTAACTCTATCTTTAACCTTTCAAGGAACCGTCAGACTGTTTTCCAAGGTAGCTGCGCCATCTGTTACAGGCTGAGCATCCCTAATCTTAAAATTTCACATCCAAGATACTCCAAAATCTGAAAATTTTAAGCACCAACATGATGCCACAAGTGGAAGATTTCTCATCTGACCTCGTGTGATGGGTCACAGTCAAAATGCAGGTGCACAATGATGAAGACAACATGGTTAACACTGCAGAAAAATTGCCTCTAGACGACATAATGAAAACATTTGAGGCTGGGCGTGGTGGCTCACACCTGTAATCCCAGCACTTTGGGAGACCGAGGCGGGTGGATCACGAGGTCAGGAGATCGAGACTATCCTGGCTAACATGGTGAAACCCTGTCTCTACTAAAAATACAAAAAAATTAGCTGGGCATGGTGGTGTACGCCGATAGTCCCAGCTACTCGGGAGGCTGAGGCAGCAGAATGGCATGAACCCAGGAGGTGGAGCTTGCAGTGAGCCGAGATCGCGCCACCACACTCCAACCTGGGTGACAGAGCGAGACTCTGTCTCAAAAAAAAAAAAAAAAGAAAAGAAAAGAAAAAAGAAAACGTATTATGGGCTCATTGAAGGACTAGAGCACCACGCATTCATAACAGAACAAGAAATCATATCAGGTTTATAAAGTCAAAGAGAGACTTTATAACCTGATATAAAGAAGACAAGAACAATTTATGCTTGACATTTATGCTTTAATGAGGCAGATGATTCTGGAGGAAACATCTTTAAAAGCCATCCAGCAGAATGCCTCCTGAGCCCCAGAGGACCCACTTCCTGGTCTCTCAATTGCTTCTGAAGTTTCTTCTCATCTAAAAAAATAAAATACAGTGCACAGTAACCTTTTCATCAAAACACAGCATCATAGGTGGAGCCTGGAAACCTGCTGCTGTTTGTTGCTACTGCTGTTAAACAGCTGATCCAGCTATTCCAGGGATGCTACTGAGCAGCTTGGTTGCCCTGAACACATTACGTTTTCACTGCATTGATGGCATTCCATAGTTTCTTTTCTTTTTTTTTTTAATTATACTTTAAGTTCTAGGGTACATGTGCACAAGGTGCAGGTTTGATACATAGGTATACATGTGCCATGTTTGTTTGCTGCACCCATCAAGTCATCATTTACATTAGGTATTTCTCCTAATGCTATCCCTCCCCCAGCCCCCCACCCCCCAACAGGCCCCAGTGTGTGATGTTCCCCACCCTGTGTCCAAGTGGTCTCATTGTTCAGTTCCCACCTATGAATGAGAACATGCGGTGTTTGGCTTTCTGTCCTTGTGATAGTTTGCTGAGAATGATGGTTTCCAGCTTCATCCATGTCCCTGCAAAGGACCTGAACTCATCCTGTTTTATGGCTGCATAGTATTCCATGGTGTATATGTGACACATTTTCTTAATCCAGTCTATCACTGATGGACATTTGGGTTGGTTCCAAGACTTTGCTATTGTGAATAGTGCCGCAATAAACATACATGTGCATGTGTCTTCATAGTAGCATGATTTATAATCATTTGGGTATATATCCAGTAATTGGATTGCTGGGTCAAATGGTAATTCTAGTTGTAGATCCTTGAGGGATCACCACACTGTCTTCCACAATGGTTGAACTAATTTACACTCCCACCAACAGTGTAAAAGCATTCCTATTTCTCCACATCCTCTCCAGCATCTGTTGTTTCCTGACTTTTTAATGATTGTCATTCTAACTGGCGTGAGATGGTATCTTATTGTGGTTTTGATTTGCATTTCTCTGATGACCAATGATGATGAGCATTTTTGCATGCGTCTGTTGGCTGCATAAATGTCTTCTTTTGAGGCTGGGTGCAGTGGCTCACGCTTGTAATCCCAGCACTTTGGGAGGCCGAGGTGGGCGGATCACGAGGTCAGGAGATCGAGACCACGGTGAAACCCCGTCTCTACTAAAAAAATACAAAAAATTAGCCGGGCGTGGTGGCGGGCACCTGTAGTCCCAGCTACTCAGAGAGGCTGAGGCAGGAGAATGGTGTGAACCTAGGAGGCGGAGCTTGCAGTGAGCCGAGATCGCACCACTGCACTCCTGCCTGGGCGACAGAGCGAGACTCTGTCTCAAAAAAAAAAAAGTCTTCTTTTGAGAAGTGTCTGTTCATATCGTTTGCCTACTTTTTGATGGGGTTATTTATTTATTTCCTGTAAATTTGTTTGAGTTCTTTATAGATTCTGGATATTAACCCTTTGTCAGATGGGTAGATTGCAAAACTTTTCTTCCATTCTGTAGGTTGCCTGTTCACTCTGATGGTAGTTTCTTTTGCCATGCAGAAGCTCTTTACTTTAATTAGATCCCATTTGTCTATTTTGACTTTTGTTGCCATTGCTTTTGGTGTTTTAGTCATGAAGTCTTTGCCCATGCCTATGTCCTGAATGGTATTGGATGGCATGCCATATTTTCTACTGGTCAGTACTCATGTGTGAATAAGTGTAAGAAAATGATTTTTATTTATTTATTTATTTTAAGACAGAGTCTTTCTCTGTCACCCAGGCTGGAGTGCAGTGGCACGATCTTGGCTCACTGCAACCTCCACCTCCTGGGTTCAAGTGATTCTCCTGTCTCAGCTTCCCAAGTAGCTGGGATTACAGGCCCGTGCCACCACACCTGGCTAATTTTTTGTATTTTTTAGTAGAGACGGGGTTTCACCGTGTTAGCCAGGATTGTCTCGATCTCCTGACCTCATGATCTGCCCTCCTCGGCCTCCCAAAGTGCTGGGATTACAGGCGTGAGCCACCGTGCCTGGCCAAAAATGATTCTTATCACTAGCATATATATTCAGAGTCTGGAATAACAGTGATACCAAACAGCAATGTCCACATGGGTGGCTAAGATAGTGACACTTGCTTTCGGATGGTTCAATGCACACAAACTGTGTTTCATGCAAAACATTATTTAAAATATTGTATAAAATAACTTTCAGGCTATGTGTATCAGGAGTATTTGAAACATAAATGAATGTCCTGTTTAGATTTGGGTCCCATCCCCTTATATCTCTCACTATGTACATGCAAATATTTCAAAATCTAAAGGGCATCTGAAATCCAAAACACTTCTGGTCCCAAGGATTTTGGATAAGGGAAACTTAACCTGTACTTTTTATCTTAAAAGTTTATTTACTATTCAATTATTTTTACTTCATTTTCCTATGATTTTATTTTTAAAAATTTATTAATCCCACATAGACTTCATTCAATATATAGTGACAATCTATATTTGCATTTTCCTCCAAATTCATAGCCAGTGATTCCAAATTATTACTGAGTAATCCTTAATCTCCTCAGTAATATATATTTTCTTCTTTTATATATCAATTCACAACATTTTTCAGACACAGGGTCTCACTGTGTTATTCAGGCTGGCCTCGAGCTCTTGGGTGCCATTGATTATCCCAAATAGGTGAGACTACAGGTGTGCACCGCCGCCTGTGGTTACAGTCTGTTCTGTTCATGTCAGTACCGCACTATTTCAGTGACTGCCATTTTGATTTTTGTGTTTTGGTGGGTTTTTGGGGTTTGTTTTGTTTTGTTTTGTTTTTGTTTTTGTTTTTTGACAGAGCCTTGCTCTATTGCCCAGGCTGGAGTGCAGTGGTGGATCTCGGCTCACTGCCACCTCCAACTCTCCTGGTTCAAGGATTCTAGTGCCTCAGTCTCCCAAGTGGCTGGGATAGCAGGTGCATGCCACCACGCCCAGCCAATTTTTGAATTTTTAGTAGATACAGGGTTTCACCATGTTGGCCAGGTTGGTCTTGAACTCCTGGCCTCAAGAGATCCACCCACATCAACCTCCCAAAGTATCATTTTGTTTTAATAAGTCAAATGACTAATCCCCCCTTATCATTCTTCATATTTTGAATATTGTCTTTATTATCTCATTGAACTTCAGAATACTTGTATCAACTCCTTCGATACTTGTATCAATTTCCATTGGATTTTTAAAATCACTATTGAATTAGTTCTCTAAATTAATTTGAGAGAAGTTATTTATTTCTGGCTGGGCACAGTGGCTCACACCTGAAATCCCAGCACTTTGGAAGGCTGAGGCAGGCTGATTGCTTGAGCTCAGGAGTCTGAGACCACTATGGGCAACATAGCAAAACTCTGCCTCTACAAAAAAATATTAAAATTAGCTGGGCATGGTGGTGCATGCCTGTGGTCCCAGCTACTTGGAAGGCTGAAAGGCGAGGATTGCTTGAGCCTAGGAGGTCGAGGCTACAGTGAGCGGAGATTGCACCACTGCACTCCAGCCTGGGTGACAGAGCGAGACCCTGTCTCAAAAAAAAATTAAGTTATTATTTCTACAATTTTAATAATTACACATTGAAATGTGCTTTTTCTGCAGGAGAAATTTCAAACTATAATTTCCAGTATTTGATGATTTGTTGGCTCGTGGTAAAGAAGGAAGAGTCAAAATGTTTCTAAGGCTTGGGGTCTGAGAGACTTTGGGACTCAGAAAAGCTTCATAGGAGCCAAAAGAGCATTGCTAAGGGTTATCAGAAAGAAGAGGGAAGATTTTTCAGTGTTACTTTTAAGGGCGGGAAAACAGCCAATGTCTCAAAATTCCCAGGAGACAGATTCAGCCATACATAAGAAATTATTTTACTTAATAGAGCTCTCCGAAAATGAAAAAAAAAACGCTGCTGTGTAAGGAGGCAAGCCTTTCATCTCTGGAAGCATTCAAACTGAGGATAAATTACCAGTAGGTGTCAATAAGACAGCCCTCTTATTTCTAATCGTCTGTGTTGAGTTTATTCTCCAAGGGGGGGTGACCTTCATATAACCGAAACAAGTGACTAGAACTCATGAAGAAGAGCAGGGTTAAGGACAACACTTTAGGTGCTGCTCAAGAAAAGGAAAATAGGCCAGGTGTCATGGCTCATGCCTGTAATCCCAGCACTTTGGGAGGCTGAGGCGGGTGGATCACTTTGAGGTCAGGAGTTCAAGACCAGCTTGGCCAACATGGCAAAAACCCGTCTTTACTAAAAATACAAAAATTAGCTTGGTGTGGTGGTGCTTGCCTGTAATCCCAGCTACTCGGGAGGCTGAGGCAGGAGAATCACTTGAACCCGGGAAGTAGAGGTTGCAGTGAGCTGAGATGGCGCCACTGCACTCCAGCCTGAGCGACAGAAGGAGACTCCATCTCAAAAAAAAAAAAAAAAGAGAGAGAGAGAGAAAGAAAAGCCCAAAGGGGAGAGAGAGAGAGAGAAAGGATGTGACCAGTAAAATAATATAAGCACCAGGAAAAGGTTATAGAATCATGCATGACAGTGGAAGACCAAGGAAAAGTTAGCTAATAGTCAGGTGCCACAAATAAGAGAAGTACAGTAAGGCCAAGCAAGTTGTGAGAGGACTTGGAGAGTGAAGTTCCAATAGATCTGTGCAACAGTGAAATGATAGCTAAGTGGCACTACAGAGTCAAGTGACAGTTTCTGCATTTCAGAATAAGGAGGCCATGCACATCTGAAGTCCAAAGAGCAGACAGCAGGGATTAAGAGATAGAAAGTACAGGACATTCCTAACATTTATGCTTTAATATCTATGGTTCTTACCATTTGTCATCAACCTCTATGGTCCAAACCATGTTGTAATTTCTAAATTTTGCCAAGGCACACACTGGAATCACATCTGCTGAGAAACTGCCGCACAAGAGTGAGTCACTTATTTGGAGAGCATGCCTCGCTAGCTGCCCAACATCTGTATCATATCATGCCTTTGTTATTCTCTGCTAATCGTATGTGCTGTAACTCATGAAGTGAGAGGGACTCCGCTGCTTTGTAGATTCAGATAAGCGCATGGGTAACGTCACCACTAAGGTGATGTATGATGACTACTTTAGTTCTTTAAAAACCATCTAAGGGACTGAAGATATCACTTCGATGCTTCAGGTATTCTTCCCATCATTTTATGGAGGTAATTCCATATGAGGGGTATTCTGAAAAGAGAGATTTTCGAAGCTCTAAGGATACATTTCTTAAAACTATCAAGATCAAGATTCTACTTATTGGAAGAGGTGAGGCCATCACTAGAGAAGAAACGCAGGAGTTGGGAAGGGCTGCTTTTAGCTCACAGGTAGAAGAATTTATTTTAGAATCTGGAAAGAAGAAAGAATGTGGCTTAGCCTGACTTCCCCAGAGAGTAGAACATCAGAAAAGCATATATATACACATATGCAAGCACTGTATTGGGAACTGCGATCCGTAGAAGCAAGAGTGAGGGAGAGGGAAGCGGTGAGGGGCAGCACAAGGTAGGTTACTGCTTGATTCTGTGAACCACCTGAGAAGCCACAAGGCACGCATCTCAGGACTGTCTGTCTGGATTGAGAAAGGAGGAATCCCCCGTTGGTCAAAGGATCACTCCATGGAGGCATTAACTCCCCGGAACTTCAGGTTGCATTCATGAGACTACTAAGGAGTGTTTGCAGCGTCTGTCCCAGGCTGCAGAGATGACAGAGAAGGCTTCAGATGGGAGGTGAGAGGTGCTTGCAAGTTAGTTCTACATGCAGCTGGTCAGGCTCATGGCAGAACTGTCACTACAGTGGCGGCTGGAATCAAAGACAGGTGTGGCTGAAAGGAGCTGAGGCAGTGCTTACGAGGTGTCTGACCCAAGATGTTCATGTTCTAAGGAGTATATAGGTGTGAACAGGATGGTAAGAAAGCCCCGGTACGATTCCTGGCTCCTCTCAGATGCAAGCCCTTCTCATGAGGCTGGGGATGCTGTGACAGCAGTGAGTATCTGATACAAGTGGAGAAGAGTTATCACAGCCACTGGGCCAGAACCGCCGGAAGACTTCCGGGATCACATCAGGGGTTCTCAGGAAGCCAAGCGTTAGGAATTCTTAGTTCTCTGCATTTTCTCCATGAGTGCCTGCACCCTAGAGTGGATGCTGAGGAAGCAGACCATGAGAGTACCCAGAGTGGACTTGGCAGAGGGCAAAGGTCATAGGTAGGAGTCACCCAGGTAGGGGTCAGGAAAGTGTGGATGCAGCAGGGCAGGGAGCCGAGGGCGGATGGAAGAGGTAAAGCCAGAGGCGCTGATATCTAGAGACACTGTGAGGATTGAGCAGAGAGAAGGAACACACGCAGAGCCCTGCGCAAGCTCTGGGGCCCAGCAAGGCCATGAGGTGAGGACATGAGTGCTGACGTCCTGCAGAGAGCTGAGAATATAGATGTTGAAGTTGCCAAAGAAGGAAGGGGAAGGGAAGTTGGGAAGGAAAGAGAGACCCTGAGATGACTCCTGCCCCAGATGGAAGAAACAGTCATAGAAGACGCTGGTAGTGATTTGGAGGCACTTAAGTAGGGGGTGGTAGAGACTCCAGATGAGAATCCATGAAGAGAGGGTGTCAGAAACAGTGAAATTTGAGGCCTTTTTTTCTTTTTCAGAGACAGGGTCTTGCTCTGTCGCCCAGGCTGGAGTGCAATACTGCAGCCTCAAACTCCTGGGCTCAAGAGATCCTCCCACCTCAGCCTCCTGAGTAGCTGGGACTATAGGTGGGCACCTCTACACCTGGCTATTTTTTTATTTTTTGCAGCAACGGGGTCTCACTATGTTGCTCAGGCTGGTCTCAAACGCCTATCTTCAAGTGCTCCTCCCATCTCAGCCTCCCAAAGTGCTGGGATTACAGATGTTAGCTACCATGCCAGGCCCAAGGTAAAAGATTTTAAGGAACACATGTTAGTGAACAATTAAGCAAGATTTGCTTCACTGCAGACTTACGCCAGATGTTATTTCCAGAAGATCAGTTGTACAGGGGGGTGTGGATTTTCACTTTTGCTTAATACATTGGATATTATCTGAATGTGCTATCAGAAAACTGCATTGCTTTTATGATAAAAAGTAAAACGAAGAAAGAAAACAAAATTGGTCAAGGACAAAGCTAGAATTCCATCTCATTGTGAACAAACACTTGTCCACCACCCGTTGGCTCCACAGCTGAACAAAACAGGCAGTCTGAGGTGTGGTTTTATTAACCTTCCCAATACTCATTGCTGCTAAATCAACTTAAACTATGTGACCCGGTTAACACAAAGAGCCAGTGGAAGTAAATGCTTTAAAAAGACAGGGAGATATAAAACCTGGGGTAAATGTTTAACATGCCATACACAGGGCCCCAGCCACATTCCATCAGCAGCTGCGTGTTTGGCCTTCAAGTTTCCAGGGAAGTACCTGGCTCTTCACACTCTTTGCCTTCAGCCGGGAACCCCACTAAGCAAGAGGTCCTGGAAGGCATCCGAGTCATAAATAGAGAAAGTGACAAAGAGTAATCAATATAATAGCTACCATTACTGGCTGCCTTATTTGTGCTCAGTTTACACTAAATACCTTTTGCTGTTATCTTAGTCATTAAAATAAAAGAGTAGAAGAGACAGTACCAGCAAACTTCCACTTACCTTGTATAGTAGGCCATTCTCGCCTTGCTATAAAGAAATATCTGAGACTGGGTAATTTATAAAGAAAAGAGGTTTAATTGTCTCGTGGTTCTGTGAGCTGTACAGGAAGCATAGCAGCATCTGCTTGACTTCTGAAGAGGCCTCAGGAAACTTACAATCGTGGAGAAGGTGAACGGGGAGCAGGTGTGTCCCATGGGGAAAGCAGGAGTAGGTGTGGGGAAGTGGCACACACTTTTAAACAACCAGATCTCATGAGAACTCACTATCGTGAGGACAGCATCAAGCATTCATGAGAAATCCACCCACATGATCCAATCATCTCCCACCAGGCCCCACCTCCAACATTGGGGATTACAATTGCACATGATATTTGGGCGGGGACACATATACAAACTCTGTCACCTTGTATTGGACAGAATTAAGGCACTAGTATATAATTCAGGGTTCTTGGTTACAGGCAACAGAGTCTACTCTAGCTGGTTTAGACCAGGAATTTCTTCAGATGTACAGATACTGCCTTGAGTCATTGGAAGGACAGAAGAAATAGATTCTAGACTGAACTCTGAAAGTCACCATAGAATCGGACCATCATGGGAGCTACTACCTCATCCACAACCAGGAAGTTGCTGAATTAAGAGGCCACATTCTCCAACAGGAAGTTAGTGCCACAGTCCTCAGCTCTTGAGCCATGCCACATCGGCCAAAACCAGTCAACAACTCAGTCAGAAGGCCACCCCCACAACAGACCATGCCATATCTGCTGAGACCCTGGCCAGCAAGATTCTCAGTACTCTCCTATCTCTCCTCACTTAATTCATTCCCAAAATCTCAGGATCCTGTCTCCACGTGACTTTGTTCTGAATCAAGTATAAATAATAAAACTTAAATCCCATCTGAAACCTCAGCTTCAAGAGACTCTGGTGTGTTGAATAATAGAGATTTCCAGTCTCTACAGTAGAGGCAGGCAAGAGAGAAAGATGTTGAAATAGAGGTTGAGTACGCCAAACCATTGGATTAGCCACAGTTGCTCTGGAAAGCTGGGGCATTCAGTGTATCGTTGGCCACCCTTTCCCTCCCTCATCTTCAGGCATCCAGTGCACATATATTATCTCATTTTTTCCTCAGCTCTACCTTTCAACGAATTATTATTATACCCACTTTATAGATAAGGAAACTGAGGCTTATAAAGTTTAAATAATGTGCAAGAAGGTAACAGACTCAAGGTTTGAACCAAGATCCACTTTGCTATTCTTACATGGTAGAATTTATATATGTGTTTTGCTGAAACTGATCATTCAACAATAGCAGCCTCTCTCTATTCTCAATTCCCTTTATCCTGGCTGTGATTCACTGGCTTTCCAAATGGCTGAATAGGCTGGGACTCTTCCACCTCCAAACCTTTGCTCCAGCAATTTTCTTAATTACTTGAGTTCCTTTATCCTGTGGGCCACCGAGAAGCCATTTGTGCCAGGCTCTCTGGGTGCAGAAAGGAGGAAGGATTTATCCATCAGCTTGGATCCACAGTTCATCAGAGAATCACTCCATGAGAGATCATTGTCCTTTCCCCCACATCTGACCACGCAGATCTCAGCCATCCTTTAAGGCCTAGATCCAAAACTACCTCTCCCCAAGGACTTCACCAGTCTCCCTGGCAAAGGCCGACCTTCACTGAGACTCCCCTGCCTTGTGTCTGTATCTCCCTTCAAACATTTCCCAGATGCAACTTACATAATTGCCCCTTCTATAGTATAACTTCCTTAAAGACAAGAACAATGACATTGATCTCTGTGCCCCTTAAATCTCCCGGCACAGTGCATGTGTGTGGTAAGGATTCACTAGATGAATAATAAATAAATGAATGAATAAATTTCCCTACTGAGGTGCTCTCTTCTTTAACATATTGGAGAATCTGTATCTGGGTAATTACAAATCAATTGCTCCAGACTCCTAGTGCTTTTAATTAGCAAGATTTTTCTTTATCTCAGCAGTCCCCAACCTTCTTGGCACCAGAGACCAGTTTCATGGAAGATAATTTTTCCACGGACAGACAGGGGTAGGAGATGGTTTGGGGATGATTCAAGCGATTACATTTATTGTGCACTTTGTATTATTATTGCATTATAATATATAATGAAATACTTATACCACTCACCATAATGTAGAATCAGTGAGAGCCCTGAGCTTGTTTTCTTGCAACTAGACTGTCCCATCTGGGGGTGATGAGAGACAGTGACAGATCATCAGGCATTAGATTCTCACATGGAGCACGCAACCTAGATCCCTTGCATGCACAGTTCACAATAGTTCACAATAGAATAGCATTCTCAATTCACTTCTGTGAGAATCTAATGCTACTGCTGATCTGACAGAAGGCAGAGCTCAGGTGGTAATGCGAGTGATAGGGAACGGCTGTAAATACAGATGAAGCTTCTTCTCTTGCTCGCCCACTGCTCACCTCCTGCTGTAGCATGGACTGGTACCAGTCCATGGCCTGGAGATTGGGAACCCCTGCCTTATCTTTTTTTCCCATATTTAGTGAGACCTCATCAGTTGTTAAGGCCCAGGTATTTATCTTCCCTTAAAATACATATGTTGAAACCTAATCCTCAATGTGATAGCATAGGAGGTAGAGATGTTGGAATGTGATTATGTCATGAGGGTGTAGCCCTTATGAATGGGATTAGTGCCCTTGTAAGAAGCTGAAGAAACCACAGTTGTCTCCCTTCCACCATGTGAGGACTCAGCTAGATGGTGCCATCTATGAACCAGGAAGCAGACTCTCACCAGAAAACAAACCTGCCTTGATCTTGGCCTTCCCAGCCTACAGAAATAAATGTGTTGTTTGTAAGTTACCCAACTAATGGTATTTTGTTATAGAAGCCCACATGGACTATCAGTTAATGTACATAGAATAATTTTTACCTATTTATTGGTTTTGTGGTTTCTAATATTTTTTTTAATGAAATTAAAAAAAAAGAGAGAGAATAATGTCTGTCTTTGGAGTTCAAATGAGTTTTTTTTCTTTGGAACAACTATGATAGGACACTTTTTACAGTAGTGCAGGCATTTACCATAAGTAACAATTCATCAGACCAAAAAAGGCGGAATAAATCATGAAAGTAAAAGTATCAAGGAGTCTCCATACTCTACATGTAATCCATTCAATTTCCTGCTAAAGTAGAATTTCTTCCATTTGTGTCAATCCTTTGGGATCAGCCTACAGCAACAGTCTCCTCAGTTTCTTCTAGAAACTTCCCAGTTTAGAACCCCAAAAGAGTGGCCAGCAGTCACCAAGGCAGGTTCTCTCCTGTGTGTAGTTAATGAGACTGGTAGGCCAGCCGCTTCTTCCTGGTTGCCATGGAAATGACCAGGCCACTGGCCCTCTGAAGACGGAAAAGAACAGCAAGTGCAAGACCACGCATTCCACCCTGGCTTGCAGATTAAACCAGCTGTCAAGCCAGGGTGAAGGATCCGTGGCCAGGCAGAGGTCTGTGGAGTGGAGAGGCGAGGCCTCACGGTGGAACTCTCAGATGTAAGTAATTTCTCTGTTCTTCTTTTTTAAAAAGTATGTCTAGTCTGACAGTTTTTAAGAGCTTCAGAATTTCTGCTGCATGGCAGGAACTGTGACGGTTGGAAGAACCATTGTCAGGGTCACTTTCTTGTTACATTTGCATTTCCTGAACATAATGTACATGTATGAGTGGCTTTCACTATGAAACACTTTTTTAGGCTTCCAGGCATATGAATTCCTCTTTACTGAGATCCTGCCTTTAAAATGAAAGATTTTCAGTGCATTAGGCAAAGAATGAAATGGTCTTCTCATTTAAACCCTAAAAAGATAAACTCACTTAAGGCTAATATAACAGATAGCTCCTTGAAATCTTGTCTCTGTTTTAAAACATCTGGCTAGACTTTTCCATTAGTCTTCAATGCTAAATAACAATTAAGGAAAAGAGATATGATATCTCTTTTCCTTATTGTGATCCCAAACAAAGAAAAGTGGGAACTCCCAAAACACCGGCTGATACTGTTTCTTTGCTCTGTTTTATCTTTTAATAATATTATATTCACTGCCTATTTACACACCAGGCTTTATAGAGTTTGCTGATTAGAAAACAAAGAAAGAAAAGAAAGTAAGCTAAGATGAGCATTAACATTTGGATTGGATAGTTCGCGTTTTTAAAAAATTGGTCTTTTATTCAAAAGTGAAAAAGCATGATAAATAATGCAGCAAAAGGCAAGATGAGGAGGGGGATGTTTTAATTCAAAATGAGTAGAACATATACAGTCTTGCATATATTTCTTTGTTTAATAAGCATATTTTGGAAAGCTTTTAGCAAAAAGTATGTTGGTGTATACTGAGGACAGGAAATGTTTCAAAAACATTGTGCATAATATTTATAAAAAACCCATCCTTAAAAAATACCCAAAAAAAGACCTCATTTGTTTGAAAATTTTTTTACTGAAAAGAGCCATCCTTGAGAAGTCTTTTGCCTTTTTTTAGACTAAATAATGCAATATGTTTGGAAGGAAAAAAAAGACTTTTCATTACTTTTTTTTTTTTTGACAGAAATTGGGCATTTTCTGAAAATAACAGTTTCAATAAAGTATTTATGGAAATGAGTGCTTTTCAAGAGCTGACTTGGATTTCTCATCTTTCTTTTCCACACTGATATTTTTCACTGCTTAAAGCTGCTACATTATCAGCTTTTAAAATTCAGTGCCCAGTGGCTTGTGTCCGTGTCTGTGGGAGCTAGTAGGTCAATAGGCCCCAGTGGGAAGAATAGGCAGGCCTCACAGTTCTGTGGGCATGGGACCAAGGGGCAGCTGTGCAAAGCTGTGGTTGTGAACCCCAGTGATGCAATTAACTGAGTGTCTACCAAGTCACTCAAGGGGAAAGCCTGAAGGATTTGCACTCATTGCCTAATTCAGTCTCTCAAGGACTGTGTCAAGTAGAAAAGTACAGTAGCCACATATTTTAGTTAGGACTTCCCAGTGGCTCACTCTCTGAGAATTCGTTGTCCCACATTCCATACCTATGTTAGCAGAAGCAGCACTCTGCTCATATTGTCCTCTATTCTGATTATGAACTTAAGAACCGAGATTTCTTTCTTATGGTTCTGGAGACTGGGAATTCCAAGGTCAAGGGGCCTGCATCTGGCAAGGGCATTCTTGCTGTTTCATCCCATGGTGGAAGGTGGAAGGGCAAGAGAGCATGTGCACACACATAAGAGAGACAGAGAGAAAGGGGGTCAAATTCATCCTTTTATTTGAAACCTATTCCCATGGTGACCAACCCACTCCTCAATAACAGCATTAATCCATTCATGAAGGCACCGCCCTCTTAAAGGTCACCTCTTAAAGCTCACCTCTTAAAGCTCCCACTTCTCAACACTGTTGCACTGGGGATTAAGTTTCCAACACATGAACTTTAGGAAACATATTCAAATCATAGCATTTAGCATGAGGGTTCTATACACATATAGGTTAAAGGCCACATCATCTAGTAATAGAATACAATGCATGGAATCTCACTTGAATAGGCCCAAGACCCTGGGGTAGGAAATAGCACTGTAATTTCCACCATGACTCTTCAGAGTATAGTTGGCTGTCTGGGTTCAAATTTTAGCCATTATTAACTAGTTCTGTGACCTTGGACAAGTTATTTAACCTCCCATTGTATCCTGTGTATCATTTCCTGATATGAAAATGGGACCATATGCGGTGGCTCATGCTTGTAACCCCAGCACTTTGAGAGGCTGTGGTGGGTGGATCACTTGAGGTCAGGAGTTCGAGACCAGCCTGGCCAAAATGGCGAAACCCAGTCTCTACTAAAAATACAAAAATTAGCTGGGCATGGTGGTGTACCACCTATAATGCCAACTACTCGGGAGGTTGAGGCAGGAGAATCGCTTGAATCCGGGATGCAGAGGTTGCAGTGAGCTGAGATAGTGCCACTGCACTCCAGCCTGGGTGACAGACTGAGACTCTGTCTAAAAAAAAAAGGGGGGGGACCATAATATCTACCTGTAGGATTACAGAAAGGATTAAATAACATAAAACACGTGAGACACTTAACAGTACCTGGCACAAAAGAAACACTCATTAGATCTTACTATTAGTGAATAAAAATATGGATAATTCCTGATTTCATTCAATTTTCAATATACAACATACATATATCACATTTTATATTTTAAAGTACATTGCTTCTTTATCAATGACAATTTGCTGTATTTAGCTAGCTTAGCCTTGGGAACACAGGGCTGAGGAACAGTGAATTACTGATACAGTAACATTTCTCATAGGAGTCTGAACTTTCTCAGGAATCAGGAGCTGTGTATTTGGCATGTTAAGTTGGAGATGTCTACTAGACATTCAGAAAGAGCTATCAGATGCAATGTGGGACATGTGAGCATGATGCACTCAGGAGCTAGAGACAGATCTCAGTTCACCATCAGCATCTAAGTGGTATTTAACTTCACAGAACAGCATGCAGGCACCAAGAGAGTGGACGCACATACAGAAGACAGCCATGCACTGAGCTGGGGACACGCAACAATAACAGGTAAGAAGATCAGGGCCAGGCGCAGTGGTTCATGCCTGTAATCCCAGCACTTTGGGAGACCGAGGCAGGCGGATCACCAGGTCAGGAGATTGAGACCATCCTAGCTAACACAGTGAAACCCCGTCTGCACTAAAAAAAAAAAATAATAATAATAATGCAAAAAAAATTAGCCGGGCGTGGTGGCGGGCGCCTGTAGTCCCAGCTAGTCTGGAGGCTGAGGCAGGAGAATGGCGTGAACCCGGGAGGTGGAGCTTGCAGTGAGCCGAGATCACACCATTGCACTCCAGCCTGGGCGACAGAGCGAGACTCCATCTCAAAAAAAAAAAAAGATCAAATGCCAGCCGAAAGACTGGGAAGGAGTGGCCATTGAAGGAGCCAGAAAACCAGGAGAATGTGACATCATGGAGGAACAGAAAGCTATTCACTCAAAAAGAAGGGAGGAGGCAACTAAGTCAGATGCTCGTGGGAAGTCAAACAAAATGACCAGGAAATTAATCACTGGATTTGGTATGGGGGTGGTAGGATTCACTATGAACCTGATGAGAATGGTTGCAATAGAATGATCACAGCAAAAGTCTGGTTTTTTGGAGTGGCTTAAAAATCTAACACAACTAGGTACTAGGCTCTGTGTGATAACAGATTGGCTTACAAAAGCTCTTTTTTTTTTTTAAATTTATCTTACAATAGACTGATATTGCACTCTAAGAAAAGTAGGTTTGAGTCAAACAAGAACTGTCACCTATTCCCCCAGCCTAATAAAATGTCATGAAAGAGGAGAGATTTGAAGACAGTATAAGAGATGAAGGTAGCAGCCGGGCGCGGTGGCTCACGCTTGTAATCCCAGCACTTTGGGAGGCCGAGGCGGGCGGATCACGAGGTCAGGAGATCGAGACCACGGTGAAACCCCGTCTCTACTAAAAATACAAAAAATTAGCCGGGTGTGGTGGCGGGTGCCTGTAGTCCTAGCTACTCGGAGAGGCTGAGGCAGGAGAATGGCGTGAACCGAGATTGCGCCGCTGCACTCCAGCCTGGGCGACAGAGCAAGACTCCGTCTCAAAAAAAAAAAAAAAAAAAAAAAAGAGATGAAGGTAGTTTCTTAGTGGACAAGAAACAGAAATCATCCCCAAACACAGAGGGCAACATAAGCAGCATGAGACGAATGCGGTCCAGATTGGAGAATAAGAAAACACAATGGGGGCAGGCGCAGTGGCTCATGCCTGTAATCCCCACACTTTGGGCGGTGGGAAGATCTCTTGAGGCCAGAAGTTGTAGATCAGCCTGAGCACTACAGTGAGTCTATGTCTCTACAAAAAATTTTAAACATTAGCCAGTGGTACGCACCTATAGTCCTAGCTACTCAGGAGGCTGAGGTTGGGAGGCTTGCTTGAGCCCAGAAGTTCAAGGTGACAGTGAGCTACTGCACTCCAGCCTGGGTGACAGAGAAAGACCTTGTCTCAAAAAAGGAAAGAAAGAAAGAGAGAGAGAAAGGAAGAGAGGAAAAAGAAAGAAAGAGGAAAGAAAGAAAGAAGGAAAGAAAGAAAGAAAGAAAGAAAAAGAGAGAAAGAAAGAGAGAAGGAAGGAAGGAAGGAAGGAAGGAGAGAGGGAAGGAAGGAGAGAGGGAGGGAGGGAAAGAAGAAAGAAAGAAGAAAAAGAAAGAAAGAGAAAGAGAGGGAGGGAGGGAGGGAAGGAAGGGAGGGAAAGAAGAAAGAAAAAAAGAAAGAACAACGAAAGCCCAGTGAGACATCATACACACACATACACACACACACACACACACACACACGCAGCCCTCGAGGCTTGTCCCCACAACATGCCGTGGTGCCTCTCCTTTCCCAGTTTTGATCCACTTCCCATAAAAGGATTACCTCACATTTGCATCTCTGAAATGCCTGGTCTCTGGGTCATTAAAAAAAAAAACAAAAAAAGAATCTTCTCTGTGGCCAGGAGGTCTGAAGAATTCATTTGGAGTTGTGCCTAGACACTATTTCATGGGCACCCGGTTTAGCCCAAATCGTGATGCCAGATTATCTACTGGAGCTCTGCTGCTGTCACAAAACTAATCTTCAAAGAGTCATCAATGAGATCAGGATTCACTCTTTTTAAATAAAATTCTTATTTTGCAATAGTTTTAGGTTTACAGAAAAATCGTGAAGATAATAGAGAGTTCTTATATAGAGTTAACATCTTACATTAGTATGATACATTTGTCACAATTAATGAACCAGTATTGACACATTATTATGATAAAATAAAGTCCAAACATTATTCGGATGTCCTTAGATTTTACTCATTGTCCTTTTTTTTTGTCCCAGGATCCCATCCAGGATCCCACATTACCTTTAGTCATCATTCCCAGGAGGCATTTTAAAACTCTGAAAAATCTTTCAAGAAAGAAACAAGGTTTAAATGTTCATTGGTTCCAATATTTGTAACTAAAGCCAGCAAAGGAAATTTTAATTCTTATTTTTGTCCAAACTGGAATGGTCGGAACTATAGCTTGAACACAGTTGAAAGGAAGAAAGCCCAAAGCCTACATCTTAAGGAAATAGTGCAGGTACTTTACGGGAATATAAGAAGGGCACGACTGTAAGTCCAAGATCTGAATTCCCTTTTATTGTTCTGGAAGCAGGTAATTAAAATAGTAAAGGTCTGCCAGCCTTTTTTTTTGTTTTTTTCTCTCATCTCCTAGCAAACGGATTAGTGTCTGACTCATTTTCCTTGGCAACCTCACACTCACATAATACTGGCCCAGTAATTTAAGCAAAGCTCTCCCTGAGTTAGCTTTGAAAGATTGGACTCTGAAAGGTTAGGTCGTGGGGGAGTTTTGCAGCAACGGCTGTTGTAATCTCTCAACCAAGAGCAATTAGGGGAATGGCTTCATGATGCTCACAAACATCTGTGAGACCAAAATATACTAACTCTACTCATGTTTTCCTTCGCCCCTCGGAGGGTGTGTGGCATAAGATGGAAGGGCAGTGATTGGAGGCCTGACTTGGGACTCACAGTCTCCATTCTATCCAAGTGTATTTCACCCTTCATCCTCATCAGATTCACAGGAAAGTTGTAAGGCAACCAGGAACCTAGATTAGGCCTTTTGGTAAAGTCACAGGAGGTTGGAGGTGCCTCCTGGGATTTTGCCAGATGTCATTCAGTGGCTTTCAAGAATGATGCACAGCTAGGCCATAAGAGAGTAAGCTCAAATTCCCACCCTGTCACCCATACACAGAAACTCATTCTGGTTTCTCTGCCATGGCTAGGCCATACAATGAAAGTCGCTGAAGAAGATGAATTTTGCTTGCTGATTTGATAACACTCGACAATCCTAGGAGGTAAAAGGCAAAAGAGGGGCTGGGCTCACACCTGTAATCCCAGCACTTTGGGAGGCTGAGGCAGGTGGATCACCTGAGGTCGGGAGTTCGAGACCAGCCTGACCAACATAGAGGAACCCTGTCTCTACTAAAAATTAGCCGGGTATGGTGGTACATGCCTGTAATCCCAGCTACTTGGGAGGCTGAGGCAGGAGAATCACTTGAACCCGGGAGGCGGAGGTTGTGGTGAGCCAAGATCAAGCCATTGCACTCCAACCTGGGCAATAAGAGCAAAACTCTGCCTCAAAAAACAAACAAACAAAAAAGGCATAAGAGGGAATCAAGGATCAATAACATGCCTCATTGGCTTAGTCAATGTAGGGACTCATTTGGATAATATAAATAGTTGTGCAGTGCTCCTATGTGCTGGGCCCTGTGCTAAGGACTGGGGAAACCGCGATCAGCAAGAAGGCATCAGAAACCTGACCCCCTGATATGGTTTGGCTGTGTCCCCACTCAAATCTCATCTTGAATTGTAGCTCTCATCATTCCCTCATGCTGTGGGAGGGACACAGTGGGAGATTATTGAATCATGGGGGTGGTTTCCGCAATGACGTTCTTGTGGTAGTGAATAAGTCTCGCAAGATCTGATGGCTTTATAAGGGGAAACCCCTTTCACTTGGCTCTCACTCTTCTCTTGTCTGCCACCATGTGAGACACGACTCACTTTCCACCATGATTGTGAGGCCTCCCCAGCCATGTGGGACTGAGTTCATTAAATCTCTTTCTTTTGTAAATTACCCAGGTTCGGGTATGTCTTTATCAGCAGCATGAAAATGGACTAATAAAACCCCACAGTAAACCAACAAGGAAGCCCCGCATCCAGGCAGCAAATTAGTGGGTGAAATTAATACCCAGCTGAGCTCAGTGCTTTCCAAATAAAATATCTACTTTTCAGTCAGTTCTTACTCAGCTTCTAAGCTCCTGAGCACTTTAGTCTATTTCTATGATTCAATCAATTTAATCTCAAACAAGTAATCCAGTTAATACCTGAAGAGCTCCTGGATTCACCAGCCAGCGGGCACAGATAAAGTTAAGTGAACACGAATAGCTTGTATTCTGCTGGCTCGTGCTCCCACCTACCTGATACAGGTCCTTGCCTCCTCCCACCACTATGTCTACAAAATAGAATTTCCTCCAGGTGCTTCTTTGAGTTCCCAGGAGTCTTGCCTATGCTCACAATGGTCCTTTCATCTGCTTCTGTCCCCAGCCCCCACTGGATGCTGACTGTCCCTTGCCTTGGTCATGGGGCTCCCTGTTGCTTGATGACCAGGGAGCAACATCCAGGGGTGGCCCCAGTCTGTTCTTGAGAAAGGGTCAAATGGTGCTATCTGTCCCTCATTCCTCACTGTGCTAGAGCTGAGCTGTACTCAGTACAGAAGTGGAGAAAATGCTTCTGTCCATCACTCAATGTTGCCCTTTCTTGCCTGGGCAGGGGGCCACTTGTGCCTCACATCTCAGAATTCTTAAAAGCACTTCTTGCAGCCTCTGCTTGCTACCTGACCGGACTCAGCCTCAGGCATACGTTTGGGCTGGAAAGACACAAATGCCACTGTCCCATCCCTCTGCTCTTCCCTGCCCTGGGCCCTCCCATATCGTCTTCGCTCTCCTTCAACAATTCCACGTATGCAATTAACCACCTGAAGATGGTTCCCCCTCAACTCATAAGACGTATCCAGATGTATCCATCTGGGCTTGGCTGGGTCCAACATAGTGTGACTATTCTATGGGAGCATTGAGCTTGGTATTTTAGGAGAATAGTTACCAATGATCCAGGCTAATGAGAGGAATAAACCACATAATGTAATTAGCAAACACTGCAGGGCTGTGAATACAGAAGGGCTGGTTTGGTCCACAAGGATGGTTTGATGTGGTGGTTTGGTTTCCTCGTCGTCTCTGTATTCATTTCCTATTGCTGCTATAAAAAATTTCTACAACTTGGCCAGGCGCAGTGGCTTATACCTGTAATCCCAGCACTTTCGGAGGCTGAGGCAGGCAGATTACTTGAGGTCAGGAGTTTGAGACCAGCCTGGCCAACATGGTGAAACCCCATTTCTACTAAAAATATAAAATTAAGCCTGGTATGGTGGCACACACCTGTAATCCCAGCTATTCAGGAGGCTGAGGCAGGAGAATTGCTTGAACACATGATGCAAAGATTGCAGTGAGCCAAGATCATGCCACTGCACTCCACACTCCAGCCTGGGTGACAGAGCAGGACTCTATCTCAAAAAAAAAAAAAATCTACAATTTTAATGGCTTAAAACAACGTATCTATGTTATTTTATGCTTCTGGAGATCAGAAGTTCAAAACCAGTCTGACCAGGCTACTGTGAGGGTGTCAGTAGGCCTGGTTCCTTCTGGAGACTCCAGGGGAAAATCTGTTCCTTGCCTCTTTCAGGTCCTAGAGGCTGCTGGCATTCCTTGGCTTGTAGCCACATTGCTCCAATCTCTGCTTCAGTTGTCATATTGCCTTCTTCTTATAAGGACCCTGTTGATTACATTGGGCCCACCCAGATAATCTAGGGTCATCTCCTTATCTCAAGTTTCTTAATTTAATCACGTCTGTAGAGGCCTTATGGCCATGTAAGGTAACGTATTCACAGGACCAGGGATTAGGACACAGGCACCTTTAGGGACCATTATTTGACCTACTATAACATCCATTAGGCACAGTTGGAGATCAGAAATAAAGTGTTTTGATCACATCCCATATTCCTGCTGTTCCTTTAAACATTTCATACACATTTAAGTTAGTAGAAATGGGAATCAGATAATTAATTTCTATTTTCCAGACTAGCTCACTAATAATTTCAGGACCTCACAATCCTCAGAATTTACAGGAGGACGTTTGTAAATCTGATTGGATTCATTACAGGAAAAATCATGCAGAGAGACATTTTTGTTTTATGCTGTGCCTGTTCTCTGTCTAGTCAAATGTTTGATACAAGTAATGCATTAAATGAACCAGTTACTTTAGATTTCTTTGGGGTGGCTTTTGGGATGCCCTCACAGAGCATGGTAATATATTTGTTACCACTATGACTCTGATATTACAAAATATGAATGTCTATGAATAGTACTATGTATATTGTAGTATGCCTATGAGTACTTATGAGTACTACAATATACATAACACTATAGAACTATTCAGGCTGGGTGCAGTGGCTCATGCCTATAATCCTAGCAACTTGGGAGGCCAAGGCAGGAGAATCACTTGAGCCTGGGAGTTTAAGACCAGCCTGGACAACATAGTGAGACTCCATCTCTAAACAAAATAAATAAATAATATAGTACAATTTATATATATATATATATATATAATCACATGCATCTACTTTGCTTTTGCAACCTGTGTGGTTGGATTATTATCCTGTGCCATGTCAAGAGAAATAAGACTCAGACAGGTTCTCTGACTGATCCAACTATATACTAGTGAGTTCAACATGAACAGTCACAAAAATATTTTAAAGTGTGTCCTCTCAAAACCCAAACTGAATACTTGAAGCTAATTTTGCCTGCATAATTCCAACTTATGGAGACATGAATTTACTTCATATTTTTCTAGATGAGCAAATATATCAGATGATAGCATATAGTTTAGCTCCTACTATAGAAACCCAATGAGATTCCAATCACATCAGAATTACTGGGAACTCATTTCCTGCCCCACACAATGAACTGTGTAAACCACAATGAAAGGGAAGTGATCTTCACCCACAGAGACTGCACAGAACGGTGACTTCAGCATTAGATCCTTGCAAGGGCCTGTGAAAATTCAGTGGCTCGTACCAAGGATGAGGATGTGCTGTTGTGGAATGTGAAGAAGAAATAAAAGACAACACATATCACAGTAAGAAAACATTGGGGAGGGACCCAAATTAGTTTTCAACTTCATAAGCTTTGAAATAGTAAACAACAAAGATATCATTCCCTTTTCAAATATCATCTTACATAGTGTTTATCTCTAACCTATCTCCTGCAGTGCATTCGTGGAACAAAGCCAAAGAAAAGAAAAATGCTAAAAATCCCTTTTTTCAAGAGCATTTCAAGGTCCTACATCTAAAGCCCTCACACAGTGCCTG
Organism: Symphalangus syndactylus; assembly: GCF_028878055.3. Lineage (NCBI taxonomy): Eukaryota > Metazoa > Chordata > Mammalia > Primates > Hylobatidae > Symphalangus > Symphalangus syndactylus. The sequence continues at coordinate 97,390,497 of NC_072427.2, forward strand.
TGTGGGCATCTCATCCACATAACAGAATAGCCAACACCCCTCCTTGACCTCAACAGGAAGAGGGCTTGCACAGCCCTGGACAAGTGGGCAGTGGACCTGAGAACAGGTGACCACTTGTTTCTGGAGCCCAGGGTGGAGTCTCCACCCCACACTCCTCCCATACTTTCTGTTTGATCCTTGCTATCTCTCTAATAAGGAACAAGGTAGCCATAAGGCTTACAGTGCAAATACCCTTGGACAAGAATGTGTTGGTTTAAATTCCGATTAAGGCCTAACCAACTGGTATCAGATCCCAATCTGTGAGCGGGTTTTCAGCACTGGCTTCTGGAAAGAAAAGAATGGATGATCAAGGAATTAAGAGGAAGGCACATCAAGGGGAACTGGGGATTGGAGAGCTACTCCACCTACTCCATAGCTTGCTGTAACTAGCCCTTACTAGCAGCTAGGCTTGCTGTCAGTCTGATGAAGCCACCCAGAGGCTCCTAACTCTGAGAAAATGAGCTATGTTTTTCTTGTGGCTGTCAGGGCTCACAGTGGATGTCTCAGGGAGTGGCGTTCCCAGGCAAGCTGTGTTGGGATGCTAAGAATGAGGCAGCGATGGGAGGCTGAGGCAGGAGAATTGCTTGAGCCTAGGAGTGGGAGGTTGCAGTGAGCCGAGATCGTGCCACTGCACTCCAGCCTGGGAGACAGAGCGAGACGAATGCTTTGCTGTGCTGCCCACTGGGCTCTCCTGCTCCCTGTACCTCTGGTTCCCTCCCAGAGGTTCTAGCAGGTGTCCTGACTGCATGCTCATAGGAGGAAGACAGCCTCATCCTCATCACCACCTTCTCAATCCTACATTCTTGGTCCTCTCCATCCCCTTGAGGATTCCAGATATTGAAACAGATTTATCCAAAGAGCCTGGAGTTAGAAGGAGTCAACAAATGGAGAGATGGAAATCACTGAGGAAAACACAAAAGGAAACTATTTAGAATTCACTGTCCTGACTCTAGTGTTTTCTCCCCAGATTCAGTCTCTCCCTGGCAACCTAGGTTACCTTCCTTAAACAAGATCTAAGTAGATGTCTCCTGCTTCAGACCTTTACCATCTCATTTTTTGTCTCTTGCAGGAGCCTCCAAAGAGGGAGATTACCTCACAGGAGGTTTGCAAGCCAAGCTAGTGGGGTAGAGCTGAAAATATTCAAACTTTTATTTTTATTTATTTTTCATCTCAAATTTTTAAAAATGCTACTGTTTGTGTACTGTTGATAATACAGATGATATGTAAGCATGGTAATATGTGAATGGCCTTTATAAATTAACAGATACACCTATTGGGGAGGGTTTTAAAATCATTTATTGATGGGGTGATGATCAGAAGAGTTTGGAGACCAAGTAACTGCCAGCATAAAGTCCAAATCCCTTAGCTTGACCAGCAAGGTCCTGTCTAACCCTGTCTTCCTGCCTACATCCCCAGCCTCATGGACCTCCAGACGTCTTATACCTGCTCTAAACATACTAAGGACTTTAGTCATTCTGACATCTGTGCCAATGACTCTTATATCTGCACTGTCACGCCTTTCCTAACCTGAACCTCTTCTCTGCCTGGTCCAAAGAGCACATCCTTTGGGAGTCTTTCCATTTCTTCCTTACCACCACTCCATCTGCATCTTTTTTTTTTTTTTTCTTTTGCGATGAGTTTCACTCTTATTGCCCAGGCTGGAGTGCAATGGCGCAATCTCGGCTCACTGCAACCTCCGCCTCCCAGGTTCAAGCGATTCTGCTGCCTCAGCTTCCTGAGTAGCTGGGATTACAGGCGCCCACCCCACGCCCAGCTAATTTTTTGTATTTTCAGTAGAGACAGGGTTTCACCATGTTGGCTAGGCTGGTCTCAAACTCCTGACCTCAGATGATCTGCCCACCTTGGCTTCCCAAAGTGCTGGGATTACAGGCGTCAGCCACTGTGCCTGGCCTCCATCTGCATCTTTAAGAACTACCAATCACATTGTCTTATAATTAGTTGCCCAGTTGTTTGTTCTCAGAGTACATTCCAAGTTCTCTGGGCAAACTTCAAGTCCCTTGAGGGCATGGATGATATCTTCTTCATTTTTGCTTCCCCATGACTTAGGCCATTTGCCTGGCATCCAATAAATGTCCTCTAAGTGTTGATTTCTCATTTTCTTTTGAGAAAAGAGGATGTAAAAATCCTAAGTTGCAAAGCAATATTAGCACCTGCTGTATTGTACCCAGCTAGCAGGGTAGGCCAGCTGCTTTGACGAACTTCAAGATATCAGTGGCTTAGAGTAATTGAGATCTGTTCCTCCCTTACATCACAGACTAATGCCATTAAGGGGGAAGAGGGGTGTGCTGTCTTCCATACAATCATTCAGGGATTCAGCCTTTTGTCTACAGTTCTGCCATCTTCTAGGGCCGTTGGTTCCTTCGTGGAATCTTCCACCATATTCCATTGGCCAGAACTCAACCACATGGCACCACTTCACTACCAGAAGCTCAGAAATAAAGTCCAACAGTGTGCCAAAGAAGGAGAAGAGAACATGGCATTCATGGGGACTAGAAGTCTCTGATATACCTAGGTTGTAAGACGCAATAAGTAGCTTGATGCAACCATGACAAAAACTCAGGGGATGTCTATGCATCCAAATTTTTCAGTCAAGTTGCTAAAAACCGTGCATGATTTGTTTTTTTTTGTTTTATTTTTTTGAGACAGAGTCTCACTCTGGAGTGCAATGGCGCGATCTCGGCTCACTGCAACCTCTTCCTCCTGGGTTCAAGCGATTATTCTGCCTCAGCCTCCTGAGTAGCTGGGATTACAGGAACGCGCCACCATGCCCAGCTAATTTTTGTATTTTTAGTAAAGACAGGGTTTCACCATGTTGGTCAGGCTGGTCTCGAACTCCTGACCTTGTGATCTACCCGCTGGGCCTCCCAGAGTGCTGGGATTACCGGTGTGAGCCACCACACCCAGCCTATGTGCATAATTATTAAATATTTGAGCCTTTGTGCATGATTATTAAATATTTGAGCCTTTAAATCATTGGACATGTTTAAAAACCAGAGCTACTATTCAGAATCAGTTTGAGTATTATTTTTGTATTGCAGCTGAAGAAATCTTAATAACAATACTAGCAACTAGCTGCATAAAGACAGAGGGTTCTGAACTGAGGAGATACAGACATCAGTTACTTCAAAACAAATTCCACACAGATTCCTTCTCAATCTAGGATTACACCCAACATTTTGATAATGTTTATACTTGGCTTCAAAAGGAATGTTTCAAACTTGACTAGTTCTGTTTATAAGAAGATATTACTAGTAAGGAGATATTGTGTCAGTGGGAGGACAGCATTTGGAGCATTTGCCCAAAACAGATTTGAAATGTCATAAATAATGATGTTCTGAGCTCTATAGTCCTAACACGAAAGACAAACAACTAATTATGGAAGAATCAAATGACATTCTCCAAATCCTTATAGCAATTAAAAATCAAAAGCAATTTAAAAACGTAATTTGGAAGTGAGCTTAATTTGAAATCAAAAGTGGTTTTTATTTTATTATTTGAGATAGAGTCTCATTCACTCTGTCACCCAGGCTGGAGTGCAGTGGTGCGATCTCAGATCACGGCAACCTCCACCTCCCAGGTTCAAGGAATTCTCGTGCCTCAGCCTCCTGAGTAGCTGGCATTATAGGTGTGCACCACAACACCTGGCTAATTTTTGTATTTTTAGTAGAGACAGGGTTTCCCCATGTTGGCCAGGCCGGTCTTGAACACCTGACCTCAAATGATCTGCCCCCCTCAGCCTACCAAAGTGCTGGGATTACAGGTGCGAACCACCATGCCTGGCTGTGATTTTTATTTTTAAAGTGGAAATGCAATTAGGGGAAAGACTCAAGAGAAGAAACTGTGAAAGGCTCAAAAGTCAGAAGCTGAGGAGATACCCTGGCAAGAAGCCGTCTCAAGTATAGATCTGAGTTATGGCTCTGGGGTTAAAGCCAGAAGAAAGCTAGGGCCCGGGCACCCCAAGGAACACACTGTGAAGCCAGGACTTGGAGAAGTAAGCAGGGCTATTGCTCACAAATGCAGTCCCCAAAGTGTGTCCCTGCAAAAATCCTTGAAGATTCTTGGGAGGTAAAATCGAGGGGCCCTCCAGTAAAGGAGCCAATTTGAAATTCTGAATATATCCCACAAAGTCAGACATATATCTCCACTCTTAGGGGGCATTTTATCAAAGTGGTGCTTTAGTGTTTGCTGAGACTGAGAGGAGTAGAGTTGCAATGCTCACCCATGCTCATCCTATGGGTCTTGTGGGCACCAACCTTTCTGACTGCCTACCTGGCCCTTTTCTGATAGCGCCTCCTGATTTCCCTTTGCAGAACCATCCTTCTACCCTCTCAGTCCACTCTTTGCAGTGTGGCTGATCCCATTCATTGGCCCCTGAGCCGAGCATACGACTCAGGAGACCAATGTATTTTTGCCTCCTAATATTTATTTATTTACTTATTTGGTTATTTATTTCATTATTATTATTATTTTATTTTTTGGTTGCAAAGTCTCACTCTGTCACGCAGGTTGGAGTGCAGTGGCACAATTTCAGCTCACTGCAACCTCCACCTCCCAGGTTCAAGTGATTCTCCTGCCTCAGCCTCCCTGTAGCTGGGATTACAGGCACATGCCACCCCGCCTGGCTAATTTTTGTATTTTTGGTAGAGATGGGGTTTCACCTTGACGGCCAGACTAATCTCAAACTCCTGAGCTCAAGCAGTCTGCCCCTCTTGGTCTTCCAAATGCTGGGATTACAGGCCTGAGCCACTGTGCCCAGCCATATTTAGTTATTCATTAGAGATGGAGTCTTGTTCTGTCATCTAGGCTGGAGTGCAGTGATAGAATCATAGCTCACTGCAGCCTCAAAGGGCCTAAGAGTTCAAAGCCCAGTGAAATCACAGCTCACAAGGGGTACTTGAGAGAAACTAGGGGAGGAAGGTTTAAGACACAGTCTCCAGCAGAATGGGCTGTCATGAACCCGTGGAGTAAGAATTGGGGTTAGGTCATGAGGAGAACAGGTGCCTTTTCATATCATCCCACCCTCTGTCAGTCACCCTAGGCAAGAAGCCATCCAGAGAGACTCTGAGGCCAGGGACTGAGTGTGCTCGCACACCTTGCCCTGAACCTGCACTTGTGTCCCTCTTTCTGCCTGTGCAGCCATAGCAGATACCACCACAGTGTGGCTTAAACAACACCGAATTCTCAGACTCAAGTGATCCTTCTGCTTCAGCCTCCCGAGTAGCTGGGACTATAGGTGCACACCATCATGCCCAACTAATTTATTTTATTTGTAGAGATTATGTCTCACAATGTTGGCTGGGCTGGTCTTGAACTCCTGGCTTCCCACAATCCTCCTACCTCGGCCTCCCAAAGTGCTGGGGTTACAGATATGAGCCATCACACCCAGCAGCCTGGTGCTAAAGAGAGTTTTTTTCTGTTTTTGTTTTTTTTTTCCTTGAGAGGTTGCTCAGCTGATAGAAAGTAAACCTGGATTTACTAGTGACCATCTTGTCCCCAGAAGGAGTGATCTTATCTGGGAATAAAGCCCACAAATGAGAAAGAATAACTGAAAAATGGACAGACATTTCTGACAACCTTTTTTGAGTAGCTGGATCAAGCCATGCCTGAAATCCTTCCTTAATTTTTCAAATAAGTGAGCAGATTTTTTTTTTATCCAAGTCAGTCTTAATTGGATTTCTATAGCTAGCAGTTAAAAGAGTTTGAGTACACTGACATTTGGTAAACTATGTTTTTTCATTCATTCAATGAAATTTGTTGAGTCCTTGCTATGTGCTAGGCACTGTGCGGGAAATTGAGAATATAAAGCCCAAAAACTGCTCTCTCAAGGTCTTTACCCCAGTGAAAGAGAACCTTGAACTAATAATCACGGTACAGCCGAGTGCAGTGGCTCATGCCTGTAATCCCAGCACTTTGGGAGGCCAAGGTGGGCGGATCACCCTGAGGTCAGGAGTTCAAGACCAGCCTGGCCAACATGGCAAAACCCCATTTCTACTATAAATACAAAAATTAGTCGGGTATGATGGTGCGCGCCTGTAATCTCAGCTACTCAGGAGGCTGAGACAAGACAATCGTTGGAACCCGGGAGGCAGAGCTTGCAGTGAGCTGAAATTGCACCACTGAACTGCAGCCTGGGCGACTCCATCTCAAAAGAGAAAAAAGAAATTCATGGTAGACTGAAGGAGGAAAATTTCCAACTGGCATTTCTGTGGCAGCCTCCATAAACGGGTTACCAAGGGTATTTGCCCCACTTGGTGCCCTCTTAGTGAGCCTTCCGCCACTAGGCATGTGTTTTTGTTCTGGCCTTTGGGCTTCCTAATGTCCAGGAGGCAGGGACCATCCTGAGGTCTAGCCAGGGCCTTACTGTTGGGAAGTTGCTCCCAAATTCTTCTGGGAACTTCTTGTCCCACATGTTCCAGCAAACCAATATCCTTTTCTCTTCTGATCTCTTTTCCTCTTCCACGGCTGCCTCTGAACAGGATCAGCACCTGAAAGAGGGAGGCAGCCACTTTTCTCACTAGGTACGGGCTGATGAATAGACCTCTCCCCTCTTTTTTCTTTTAAGGTTAGGGTCAGGGTGGGCCAACAGTATTGACAGCATTCCTGGTTCTGGGATGACAGGGTTACCGGGACACGAAGTCCCAGAGGCCTCCAGTGGAATCTGGGACAGCTGATTGTCTAAAATTATCTTGTAATTAATAAATTATTCACCGTTCCTCACTAAGGGGGGTAGACACGCCCACATTCTAACACTGCTTAAGACTGTTAAGCCTCTTGTTCAGGGAGAACTCTTGTTCTCCACGTTTCTCAAAGCTCTTTCTTTCATGACAAAATGTACCTATTAATACATTTAATAAGAATCCTTTAAGGATATCCTGTGCCAACTTCAAAATAGACACAAAGCACTATAAACCGCCTTATCCAGTCCCCCACGTCGAATCTCTCTCTCTCTCTCTGCTATGTTCTCATAGCCGCCTATATGTTCAGTACAGTGCATCTCAGTTCAGCCTTACTGGTCTTTTTCCTTTGAGGATAAATCCTGGAGGATAGGATCCAGGTCTTTTATATCTTTGTTTCTTCTGCTTGGCCTAAGCCAGGGCCTGGCACACGGCCCAGGCTGGGCCCTGCCTAACTCCTGTGTTTGCCCCCTCCTCTCGCCTCCTCCCCACTGCTATAGCCTCTCCATCCTCACATGCGGGATGGGCCTGGCTTTGGGCTCTGACACCCCAGCCCACCGGAAGCAGAATCAATTTCATTAGAACATAAGTTCTATGAGGACTGGGCCCCAGGTTGTCTTGTTCTGAGTTGTACCCCCATAGCTAGCAGAGGGCATGCCACCTAGTAATCTTCCAATAAGCATTAGTTGAAGGAAGGAAGGAAGGAAGGAAGGAAGGAAGGAAGGAAGGAAGGAAGGAAGAGAGGGAGGGAGGGAGGGAGGGAGGGATGAATGCATGAATACAGTCACAATTGCCGTGAATCAATGTCTCACCCTCTGTTCAAGTTTACGTGGCAGAGCTTACTTCTATCCTCCTGGCATTCCAGCCATGGAGTTGTGGCTTGTGCCTCCTGTCTGTCTACCTGATTCCTGGCATTTTTAGCCTTGATTCCTTTGGATTTCTAATTGCCTGTGGCCTCGTCTTACACCCTAATTGCTGCTTGTCTGCCTAGCCTCTTTCCTGTTGTCACCGTACTCTTTGGACACATGTTGAGCTCTTCAGACTGACCCTTCCATCTGTTGCTCCCTGGCCCTTAGTGTAGTGGCCCTGCCAGTAGCTCTGGGCCCTCCCACTCAGAGGTCGCATGCCAAGTATCCCACCACACCCATGGAGCTTAGCGAATGGAGATGGACTGAATTGTATTGTTTGGTTTCTCTCTTCAGTCATTGGGGGAATGTTATTACTTCCGCCAAACTGAAATGTGGTACACTCTGCCATAATGCTCATCTCATCTCATTCCAATCACACCACAAAGGAGGATCCTGCATCTGTCATATGCCAGACACTGTAGGGCTTTTCCCCCAAAACTGGACATTGGTGTTGCTCTTTAAATTACTCATGCATCCCTACCTCATTTAGATTTTTTAGAAGTTCTTATATATGGTTTTGTTTTGGAGCCCTGCAATAAATTGACAAGATCAGTTCATAAATTTCTTCTGGCATAAGAGTAGCTAAGTCAAAATAATTGTGATTAATCGGTGGGTGATTAGTCTTTTTGTTGTCTATTACCACAGTTACCTAGGTACATTTGTAAGAGGCCCTGAAAAGGATGAACGGACTCACAAACAGATGAATATGGTGGGGATGGGAGGCATGTTTATCTACTTAGAAATTAAAGCTTACCATTAACTAAATGCTTCATTGGTATTCATGCTATGTTGTGTAATAGGTAGCGCTTGGATAGCTGAATCCAACAAAGAAGTGTTTGTCTCCTGAATTCCAGGAAGTCAGATATTGAGGGGGAGGAAAGCATGGGCATGTTCAGGGGTTTGTGGGCGCTTCATACTCGTAACTGGATGTTTGGAGAATGTGCTCTCTCAGCTCCAAATCCCTGCTCGTAGATAGGATGCGGTAGGTCTCCTCTCTGGCATCTGCTCTGGCATCGCTCTGGCTGTGTTGTTGGCATGTTGGTCTCACTGTCAGCCAACATCACTGGGAGTTTTACACCTCAGATGAGCAGAGCTCAAAGGTTTGGCTGCTGTCTCTGGATGAGGTGCTGAGAAAAGAGCTTGCCCAGTGCCTGGGCTGCAAACATTGCCTGCAGCTCAGGAAAAAGTTATTAGAACGGCAAGAAAGAAATGTTTACAACTTGTTTTTTCTGGGGTTCCTTTTCCATGAGCTGTGTATTTCAAATGAAAGGTTGTGATAAAGCTGCCTGTTTTCTTTCAGGTGAGTTCCAACAAATTGGTTCACAAAGAGGGGGGATAAACACGCTGGCCCACGCTGGGCAAGCATGGCACCACCTCCCAGGCACTGTCTCCTTCTGATCAGCGTTCTGGGAGTCTTTGCACTTAACTGCTTCACCAAAGGTCAGAAGAACAGCACGCTCATCTTCACAAAGGAAAACACCATTCGGAACTGCAGCTGTTCTGCGGACATCCGGGATTGTGACTACAGTTTGGCCAACCTGATGTGCAGCTGTAAAACCATCCTGCCCCTTGCGGTGGAGCGAACCAGCTACAATGGCCATCTGACCATCTGGTTCACGGACACATCTGCGCTGGGCCACCTGCTGAACTTCACGCTGGTCCAAGACCTGAAGCTTTCCCTGTGCAGCACCAACACTCTCCCCACTGAATACCTGGCTATTTGTGGTCTGAAGAGGCTGCGCATCAACATGGAGGCCAAGCATCCCTTCCCAGAGCAGAGCTTACTCATCCATAGCAGTGAGGACAGTGACTCCAGAGAGAAGCCCATGTGGTTACACAAAGTCTGGCAGCCATGTATGTATATCTCATTCTTAGATATGGCTCTTTTCAACAGGGACTCGTCCTTAAAATCCTATAGTATTGAAAATGTTACCAGCATTGCCAACAACTTTCCTGACTTTTCTTACTTTAAAACCTTCCCAATGCCAAGCAACAAAAGCTATGTTGTCACATTTATCTACTAACATAATAACTGTGTCCAGCTGCCTGGAACTTTGACAAACGATGAATAATTTGCAGAAGGAATATGGAAATAAGGCCATGAGATAGGTATCCCTACCCACAACTGTGCCTCTCTCTGCAGGCTCCATTTGCAACACAGCCACACATACCAATAACCAGCTCTCTGTTCTGCTCTGTGCCCAACTGAGAGAACACATTTGAAAAACAAAAGAAAAAGAAACCAAAAAACCAACTTGATTCCGTCCAGGGACATGTCTTGGGAACCAGCTAGGCTTGGTCCTGCAACTAGAAGGCTGCAGGGAAATGTCCCGTCAGAAATGGAGAAAGCAATACACCCTAGAGACTGCTTAATGGAGCTCCTCCTAGGAGATGACCCCCAAGAAACATATCTTCTTTCAAAATACTGCCTTAATTTTTTTCTGTTTCATTTTGTGAAATTGCTTGGAATTCCCCTAAGTAGAGAATAATCAATTTCAGAGGTTTGGGAACTGTGAGTTTTATAAAATGGTCGGGCGCAGTGGCTCACACCTGTAATCCCAGCACTTTGGGAGGCCGAGGCGGGCAGATCACCTGAGGTCGGGAGTTCAAGACCAGCCTGACCAACATGGAGAAATCCCATCTCTACTAAAAATACAAAATTAGCCAGGCATGGTGGCACATGCCTGTAATCCCAGCTACTCGGGAGGCTGAGCAGGAGAATCGCTTGAACCTGGGAGGCGGAGGTTGCAGTGAGCCAAAATCGTGCCACTGCACTCTATACTCCAGCCTGGGTGACAGAGTCAGAGATCACACCATTGCACTCCAGCCTGGGCAACAAGAGTGAAACTCCATCTCAAAAATAAATAAATAAATAAATAAATAATTAGGTTCTCTTAAACTGATCTTTTCTAAGTACCTTGCTAAGAATAGATGCACTGAGAAATAAGAGGTTGGAGACTGTGTTTGTTGGGGTGGAGGTACCACAGGCATGGATAGGGTGAGACTTTAGGACCAAATGGGGGGACCAGGGTTCCAGAGAGAGGGATGCAGAAGTGAAAATTGGAGGATACAAAACGCATTTGCATCTATCTCAAAATTTTGCTTAGAGCACAGCCTAACTGCAAGGAAAGTTCTTCACTTCTAGTCTTTCACATTCTTTTCCTTTTCTTTCTTTGCATGGTCTGTCTTTGCCCCCCCTATACCATTTCACCAATTTCTTTTCTCATTTTCATCTTCTTTCTCCTTCTCCTTTTCCTCTTGCTCCAAAAATCAGAACTTAGATGAATACCATTCGAGCTATGTGTAACTACATTAGGGGCTAGCCTGGGAATTTACTCACCACTTACAACATTATTTCTATTGTTAAAAGTGCTCAAATTATTAACAGATAATTAATAAAAAAAAAGTCTAAGGCTCAGTCCATTTGGAAGGTTAAGATTGCAAAGTGAAGGCATTTTATATGACATGGTTAACACAAAATGATTTTATGTGTGCTGATAAAAGGAATCAAAGCAACATACTTTTGAAAAAATTAAATGGATTCATTACTGTACAAAGAAAATTTTCCCTCATAGAAACGCAACTTGCCTTTAAAGTGGACTGTAAAGAATCCATGGCTTGGGAGGCCGAGGCGGGCAGATCACCTGAGGTCGGGAGTTCGAGACCAGCCTGACCAACATGGAGAAACCCTGTCTCTACTAAAAATACAAAATAAGCCAGGCGTGGTGGTGCATGCCTGTAATCCCAGCTACTCGGGAGGCTGAGGCAGGAGAATCACTTGAACCTGTGAGGCGGAGGTTGCAGTGAGCCAAGATTGCGCCACTGCACTCCAGCCTGGGCAACAAGAGCGAAACTCCATCTCAAAAAAAAAAAAAGAAAAGAAAAAAGAATCCACTGCAATTGTGATACAAATGTCTAAACCTTGAGTGGAATGAATTTGCAACATTATTGCATTCATGATACCATAATGATAAGAAATAGTCCATGACTTAACAGGATGTCCTGGGGCTGATGACTTTAGATCACATATATCACTTTTTTTTTTTTTCCACTTAACCTTAACATAGAGTAACTGAAATAACCTGCACTTTCTACATTTGCTTAATTGGTGGGAGATTTAGCCATTCAGGCTAATTAGCATAAGCCCATGTCAGTGTTTAAATTAGGCCAAAACAAAGACCAAAGTATGAATTTTAATAGAAAAATGTGACCTCATTACTGACATTGTACTGCAGATAATGTTAAAGTGAAAGAAAAGGATAAGGAAAGGGGGAAAAAGGAGGAGAAAGGAAAGCAAGAAAAGACAAGTGAAAAGATTAGTAATATATTCATTGTCATTAGTTACCGAAAATATAACAAATTGAATTTTAGTAATTTTTATTAATAAAGCATAAAATTAAATGATGTTAGAAAGTATATGCCTCCTATAAATATCCATTTGGTAGCTTTTAATAGTTTCAAAGCCCTTTCACATGTGTTTTAAGTGAGTCTTTTTTTTTTTTTTTTTTTTGAGACGGAGTCTCGCTCTGTCACCCAGGTTGGAGTGCAGTGGCGCGATCTCGGCTCACTGCAAGCTCCGCCTCCCGGGTTCACGCCATTCTCCTGCCTCAGCCTCTCCGAGTAGCTGGGACTACAGGCGCCCGCCACCACGCCCGGCTAATTTTTTTTTTTTGTATTTTTAGTAGAGACGGAGTTTCACCGTGGTCTCGATCTCCTGACCTCGTGATCCGCCCGCCTCGGCCTCCCAAAGTGCTGGGATTACAAGCGTGAGCCACCGCGCCCGGCCATTAAGTGAGTCTTTTGAGAAATACTTGTGAGTTAATGGGACTTAAACCAACAGAAAAGGAAAGCTAATTTAGTTATAAATCGAGCCTGAGGTTTCAGATTTCTGGACTAAAAATATGGTTCAGTTTGTGCTGCTGTGGGATGAAGAATGGGCAGAGAAAATCCACAGCGCAGGCATGGGGATAAATGGCATTTGGCATTTAGCTGCAGGGTTTGGGGGACAACAGGGAGTGGTGGGATGGTGGTTAAGTAAGGGTGCATGCCCCACCTGAAGCTCTACAGTGGCTCAGCTCCAACTGAGTGTTGCCATGGGAAAATCTGATGGGGCCAGATCTGATCCTTCAAGAGAATGAGGAATTCCAGGTTGTTATGTGAATTCTCACAATTTGTAAATGTCGGCTTGCCATTCAGCATTTTTTTTGTTTGTTTTAAATAATATCATGTGGGTCAAACAAACTATGTTAATGGTACCCATCTGGCCTGGGGCTAGTAACTTATTGCCTCTGGCCAGTGGTGTGTTAATAAAAGTTTAACCACCAGCTCTCCAACAAAAAAGGGAGGTGGGCTGCTCTGCCTATGGAGTAGCCATGCTTTTATTCCTTTACTTTCTTAATAAACTTGCTTTCACTTTACTCTGTGGACTCGCCTTGAATTCTTTCTTATGTGAGATCCAAGAACCCTCTGCTGGGGTCTGGTTTAGGACCCCTTTCTTGTAACATCTTTATGGCAACCACAAAGGGATGATACTAAGGAGACCCCTGACCCAAAGGAAATAGACCAACACTGATTGACTGACTTTGGAGTCAAGGAAACGTTTCTTTTGAGCTATTGACAGCTTTCAACAATTGCATAAATTATGCTCCTGTGAACAAAATTTGAAGCATGCTTGTTTCTCTCTACCTAATTTCTCCAAAATCTGGAAACTAGTTATATCACCTTTAGTCAGAGTTATGAATGGCCCTCACCATACTGACTTTCTCTGACTGAACTCCTCTCTACCCTGGATCTGAGACCCTGATAGGCAAGAATATCATCGCCTCATTCAGCCTCCAGAAGTTACAAAAGATGGACCTTCATCTCTCTATGACCCTTAGGATTAAAGGTTCTCTTATAAAAGGGAGGGGGGAAATGTCAGAGGCGTTTAAACCAGAGTGACTCCATCTTGTATAGAGGCTGGGTAAAATAAGGCTGAGGCCTGCTGGCCTGCATTCCCAGCAGGTTAGGCATTCTTAGATATAGGATACGATAGGAGGTCAGCACAAAATTCAGGACATAAAGCCTTGCTGATAAAACAGGTTGCAGTAAAGAAGCCAAAACCCACCAAAAGCAAGATGGAGATGAAAGTGACCTCTGGTCATCCTCACTGCTACAACTCCAACCAGCGCCATGACAGTTTACAAATGCCATGGCAACATGGGCTAAAAAGGGGAGGAATCCTCAGCTCTGGGAATTGCCCACCCCCTACCCCTTTCCGGAAAACTCATGAATAACCCATCCCTTATTTAGCATATAACCAAGAAATAACCATAAAAATGGGCAACCAGCAGCCCTCAGGGCTGCCCTGCCTATGGAGTAGCCATTCTTTTATTCCTTTACTTTCTTAATAAACTTGCTTTCACTTTAGTCTTCAAAAAAGCATGCAGACATGTATGTACATAGTTTATTTCAATTTTACGGATGTAAAGAATGTGTAGCACACAATTTACAAATGATAATAAACTATAGATTACTCTTTATTATATACTCTTTGTACATCATTAGTTCTCAAAGAATGCTTTGATTTTTGCCAAACTCTTGTACACAAAGCCAACCTAGGGCTGCAATTGATGAGCATATATAGTTTTGGTATAAATATTGGTTGACATTTTCATTTATGTTAGAAATAAAAGGAAAGCTAAACAACAAAGATACACGTGAGAATGTCACTTGTTAGTCAATGATGAAAGCAACTTCTTTGCTGAATCAAATAATAGTTTTCAAATACTGGAGGAATATTTTCTCACGTATGGGGACTATTCACAATGTAAGGGCTATGGACATGACACACTTTTAAGTTTAATCTGCATTGTTAACATTTTCTCCATCACAATCAACAAAATCATAAATCAAACTCTGATATGTAGTGGTGTAAATACTGCCACCATAACCCAATTTCACGCTATCAAGAGACCACGGAGTTGAGAAAAGACATACAATAGGGCAGCATTATATAGTATTTCCATCCTACCTATACAACAGGCACAACTAATCCCAAAAGCATGAATAATACTAAAGTGAAGTAAAATAATTAGGAAGTGATAAGTTCTGAGTATTTATTATTTTTGGTTTTGATATAATTTATTTAATTCTAAGTTTACATAATTTGCTTTCAATAATGACTGTGCTTAACAACCAGCTTGCAAACTCCTGAAAACTTACCAATCAGCTCTGATGAGCCAGTACAAGTCCATGCCAATACCCCACTGACTGGGAGAAAGAAATGCTGACGGAACTGAGTAAAGACAATGAGTTTAGAATGTGAAGGATGGCTTGCAGTATTGAAATCCCCAACTTCTCATTTTCCAGAACCAGGGGTGGAAATTTTAGGGGTTTGCACCCACCTTCCATGCAGTAGCCCACTCTTCAACATTGAGAGTTATGATTCTGACAGCACCAAAGATGGTAGATGATGAGGTTGTAGAATTTAAGGCCTTGTGAGAAAAATGAGTTAGGGGTTAAAACTCTTGAATGAACCTATGAAAGTCCCCCAAAAGGAAGGAAGGAACAAAGGAATGAAGAAAAGATATGGATAATATTTTATACACATTAAATTAGTAAAAATAGGAATTGGAACCTCCATTTCCATTTCCCAGACTTGCTCACCAATAACTTCAGGGCCTCTGTTTCTCCAGAATTTACAGGAGAACACTTGTAAATTGGATGTGATTTGTTACAAGAATAATGATGTGCGGAGGCCTTTTTCATTTAACAGAGTCTGATATGGTTTGGCTGTGCCCCACCCAAATCTCATCTTGAATTGTAGCTCCCATAATTCCCACAGGTTGTGGGAGGGACCTGGTGGGAGGTAATTGAATCATGGGAGCGGGTCTTTCCCATGCTGTTCTCGTGATAGTGAGTTCTTATAAGATCTGATGGTTTTATTAAGGGGAGTTCCCCTGCACACACTCTCTTGCCTGCCACCATGTAAGACGTGACTTTGCTCCTCATTCACCTTCAGCCATGATTGTGATGCCTCCTCAGCCATGTGGAACTGTGAGTCAATTAAACCTCTTTCCTTTATACATTACCCAGTCTCATGTGTGTCTTTATTAGCAGTGTGAGAACAAACTAATACAGAGTCACAACTCAAAATGTTGCACAAGGTCATGTTTATCCTACCCAGACTCTAGAAAAGCAATGAGGGAGAGCTAGCTCTACAGAGAGTAGACTTCTCCTAAAGCCAATTGTAAGACAATAGAAATGGCACCATAGATAGACAAATACAGCAGGAAGGATGCCTCAAAGACAGATCCTAAACCAAAAAAAAAAAAAAAATAGTACTTGCTAATAGTAAAATCATAAAAAAAATGGAAAGGAAAATTAAGTCAACAAAGGGTGTTAGAAGCACACACACACGAAACAACAACAAAAAATAAAAAACAGACTAGGATGCACACTAAAAACAGTATTGTATGTGGTGATGGTATAGGAGCAATTTTTATTTTCTACCTATCTGGGAGAAATATTTATTTACTGGGAGAAATATTTATTTTTTGAATAAACATATAATCAAGACTTGAAAGGGCAGGGAGTAGATTATGAGAAATTACCTAATGGACACAAGGTACATTATTCCAGTGATAGACACACTAAAAACCCTGACTTCACCATTATGTAATATATCCATGTAACAAAATTGCACTTGTGCCCCATAAGTTTATACAAATAAAATTTAAAACACACACAATCACTTTCATAATAGAGAAAACCCAATAAGAGCATTTCTACATACATATTTTATTTTTATTTTTTTGAGACAGGGTCTCACTCTGTCACCCAGGCCAGAGTGCAGTGCCGTAATCTTGGCTCACTGCAATTTTTGCCTCCTGGGCTCAAGCAGTCCTTCCACCTAAGCCTCTTGAGTAGCTGGGACTACAGGTGCACACCACCACATCTGGCTAATTTTGCAGTTTTGGAGAGACTGAGTCTTGCCCTGTTGCCCAGGTTGGTTTTAAACTCCTGGACTCAAGCAATCCACCCACCCTAGCCTCCCGAAGTGTTGAGATTACAAAGTGCATGAACCACCATGCCCAGCCCATTTTTACATAAATAAACAAATCATGCTGGAACAAGTGCTTACTGCTTAAAGTTACAGTCTTACCCCAAGACAAATATCATAATGTTAAATTAGATAGTATTAAAGTGGAAAACAAAGAGACTAACAATCTAATAGAAAAACAATGAAATAAGCATGCAATTCACTTTAAGATGAAAACAAGTAGCCAATAACTGAATAACAAAAAAATTACCTCTACCCAGAGAAATGCAGTAGGAAACTAATATTTCATCCACTAGATTGGCAAAAAGTAAAGTTATTTGATATTCCATTTTGTCATGCCTGTAGGCAAATAGTCTCTATTTAAGAGAATAAACTGGTACAGTCACTTTGAAGTACAATTTAGGAATGTGTCTTAAAATTTATACAAGCTAGAAAACATTTATATCTTTGTATATCTACATAGAGAAGCACCCCACACACACACATACACATATGCCAGTTAGTAAAAATTCATTTAGCTCTTCATGTACAATAAATGCACTTTTCTGTATGCATTCTATACTTCAATAACAATTTTTTAAAAAGAAAAGAATGAATAATATGACTAACACTCACATAATTATCATCCGGAATTGACAAATATGAACATTTTGCCACATTTAAGATTTTTTATGAAAGAAATAAAACACTGTTAGTTTTCAAACATGCAAAGAAATTATAAACTTTAGTAGGTTTGTTGGTGGTGATAATATTGGTACAACAATTCTAAAACCACCTTGTAGGATTGTGCAAAAGAGTAAATACATTGAAGTTTTTGGAGGTCCATCCAGAGTTGTAATGGTAGGAAATATGAAGTGAGGGAAGGAGATGCAGCCTGGGATGTTGGACTGGAATTAAAGGTATCAGTGCAAACTCATCACTTTTTTTTTTTTTTTGAGACAGGGTGTTGCTCTGTCACCCAGCGTGGAGTGCAGTGGTGTGATAATAGCTCACTGCAGTCTCGACCTCCTGGGCTCAAGCGATCCTCCCACCTCAGCCTCCCAAGTAGCTGGGACTACAGGTGCATGCCATTATGCCTGGCTAATTTTTTTAATTACTTGTAGAGACAAGGTCTCACTATGTTGCCCAGGCAGGTCTCGAACTCATAGGCTCAAGCAATCCCCCCTTGTTGTGCTGGGATTACAGGTGTGAGCCACTACACCTGGCCAGACTCATGCTTTTTAAGACGTATGTCTTAGCTTTATCCTCTGAAAAAGCCTAGAAGCAATGATACCCCTGTGGCAAAGAACACATCTGACACCTAAATTGTGGTTTCTTAACACCATTCCCCATTAAAACAAACAAACAAACAAAAAATAGGGTTTTGAAGAAATGGCTGATTCCAGGGGTCTGGAGAAACAAAAACATAAAGTGAGCTTGAAACATCTTACTGTGACAGAAAGTAAGATAAGGTCAAAAAGTTGATGGAGATGTAGCAAGAGAATGCAGAACCCATCGCAGACAGTTCTACTGGCCAAATTAGGGACAATATGAACACCAAAATGATCAATTACAGAAACAGATTTTAGCATATTGATTTGAAAAAGACTCCATGAGTCTGTACTGTCACTAAAAAAAGTAAAAAAATAAAAAGTGGGAAAGAAGAAGAGAAAGTCTGATTTACAAAACAAAAGCAACTAATACATTTAGAAGGAGTAATAGAGAGTAATACCAAATTACCATTTTGCAAATGCTATAGTAACCATGAATTCTGAAAATAATCATTAATGGATGCTAAAGTGATGGTTGAAATTCTGAGGAATATTTACACAGTCTAAAATTATCATCATTCCACAGATTACTTATTAATTACAAGTAGGACCTTTACAATGGAGAAAGGTCCACAACTGAGTGATTAAACTTACCATGGGTGACCATAGTCAGTAACTGAATTGTACATTTTAAAATAACTAAAAGAGTATAATTGGATTGTTTGTAACACAAATGATAAATGCTTGAGGGGATGGATAACCCATGTGTCTCCACGATCACATTGCATACCTGTATCAAAACATCTTATGTACCCCGCAAACATATACACTTACTATGTACCCACAGAGATAAAAAAAAAAAAAAAAAACTTACCATGGGACAAATGGGCATCATACGCTGCCTGACATGATGCACTGAGAATGACACATTACCTAGGTAGGATTTTTCCAAAAAATGTTCAACTTCGTGTAATCCATATCCAAATAGAGGGACATTCTGGAGAAGAAAAGAAAAACAAAACTGATGAGGACTCTTCAAAAATGTCAGTGTTGGCCAGGCATGGCGGCTTACACCTGTAATCCCAGCACAAGGTGGGTGGATCACCTGAGGTCAGGAGTTCGAGACCAGCCTTGCCAACATAGCGAAACCTCATCTCTTCTAAAAATACCAAAAATTAGCCGGGCATGGTGGTGCATGCCTGTAATTCCAGCTATCTGGGAGGCTGAGGCAGGAGAATTGCTTCAACCTGGGAGGTGAAGGTTGCAGTGAGCCGAGATCTCACCACTGCAGTCCAGCCTAGGTGACAGAGTGAGACTCCGTCTCAAAAAAAAAAAAAGTCAACGAAAGTTAAAAGAAGAAAAAAAGAAAAGATAGACTGTTCTAGAATAAAGGAGACTAAATACACATGACAACTAAATGCAATGCACAATCTTTATGAGATCCCAGACTGGGGATAAAACAACAGCTATGAAAGACATTATTGGGATAAGTGAGGGAATTTTGAATATGGACTCGATGTTAGATAACAGTAGTATGTTAATGTAAAACTTCCTGAGTGTGATAACTGTATTATGGGTATGTAGAGAAATGCCCTTGTTCTTAGGGGATACTCACTGAAGTATTTAGGGCTGCAGTAGCAGGATGTCTGCAGGTAACTTTGAAATGACTCAGCAAAGATAAAGAGAGAAAGCAAATGTAGCAAAATATTAACAGTGATGAATCTAGGTGAAGGATATGTGGGTAATCGTTGTATTATTCTTGCTGTTATGTGTGTTGGTGTGTTGAGAGACGGTCTTTCTCTGTTGCCCAGGAAGGAGTGCAGTAGTGCGATCACAGTTCACTGTAACATCTAATTCCTGGACTCAAGTGATTCTTTAGTCGCTGGGACCACATGTGTGTGCCACCATACCCAGCTAATTTTTTTATTCTTAATTTTTTATAGTGATGGTGTCTAGCTATATTGCCCAGGCTAGTCTAGATCTCCTGGCCTCAAGAAATCTTCCTGCCTGGACCTGCCAAAGTGCTAGGATTACAGGCGTGAGCTACCATGCCAGCCTCCTGCTTGTGTTTTGTTTTTTGGTTTTTACCCCAAGACGGAGTCTTGCTCTGTCGACCAGGCTGGAGTGCAATGACACAATCTCGGCTCACTGCAACCTCTGCCTCCTGGGTTCAAGTGATTCTCCTACCTCAGCCTCCCAAGTAGCTGGGATTGCAGGCATGCGCCACCACACCCAGCTAATTTTTTTTGTATTTTTAGTAGAGACGGGGTTTCACCATGTTTGCCAGGCTGGTCTCGAACTCCTGACCTCACGATCTGCCCGCCTCGGTCTCCCAAAGTGCAGGGATTATAGGCATGAGCCACCGCGCCTGGCCCTGCTTGTTTTTATACATTTGAATTTTTCCAAAATAAAAAGTTGGGAAAGTGAATGAAGTATATTTAAACATACTTAAAAGAACTGCAAATCCTAAGCTAAAAGGAAAAAGCGAGTTATAAAATAACACATAGAGCATGATACCATTTAGTTAAAAAACACACAGAACATTACTGTAGATAAATAGATACTGTATCTGTGCAGAAAACAGAAAACAGTCTAGGTGTTTTGAGCAGAGAATGACTAAACACAAGCAATCAGGAAGGGAATGAACCAAAAATTTACATTTAATACCTTTTAAGATTTAAACCATATGTTTAGTTTATAAGTTATTCTCATTTTCTTCTTTGTATTGTTCTGCATTTCCTGAATTTCTAAAATGTGCAAGCAGTACTTTTATAATTAGGAAAAAGTTACTTTTCAAAGTCCATCAGTAGTTTTTAACAAATTCAAAGCTGCATCTGATTCTGTTATGTAATCATAGTCTAATCTTACTGTATGTTTATTGTATGACTTTGCTGCCCTCTAGTAACACTAAACAATGCAGAAAAAAAGAAACATCAATTCTTCTATCCTTTATACCCAGAGGGCATGTTTATAACTGTCGTCTTCCATAATATATCTGCTTCAAATTTTTTTCAAGAGGGACAATAATGTATGAATGATACTGACCCAGCAGGTAGTAAGTGGGTTCTTTCAGAAACGGTGCATAGATTGGTATTTTTGCTTTTTCATTGATCACACTATTCTCAGATATAAAGTGTCCATTCTGAATGTAATATAAATATCTTGTTCTACTATGGTTCTGAATAATACTCTTTCACATAGTAACACTAGAAGATATAAAATACTGAACTGGATAAAATGATTTCAAATGCTCATTTTACATGAAATGTTTGAAGAAAAGTTTACTACCGAAGACATCTTGGAGCTGTTCATTGTAATTATCTTGCAGGAAAATGTTCTGCCTCAGCGCCCGAAGTCCTTACACATTTTCTAATGATAAAGATACTTAACTGGCCATTGGCACTGTTAGGGCTCACAATACCACAAAGCATGCCACTTTAGCATGCTGAGTACTTTGAACTAAAGGAGATTGGAAAACCACAAAAGGAGCCTCAGAACCAGGGTCTCTCTGACCTTCTCCCGCCCTTCTGTCTCTGGCCCCTCTTTCTTTCCCAAAGCACAGGGAGAGGCTCTCTGAACTTCTCATACCTGCCTAAAGATAGATTCTCCAAAAAGAAACTCAATTGTCATGAGTCTCCACCCCAGGAATCTCATCAACCAAGGAAGATCGACTGCATCCCAAGAGAAGAGACTGAAGGTCAACATCATGCCCATACAGACTTGGCAGAGGCTCTATCACCTATTCATCTTTTCTGCAAATTATTTTCTCAACCTTAAGTTGTCTACATCCTTCCCTGTCTCTCCCCTTTGAAGAAGGTATATAAGCTTCTCAATTTCACTCTGTTATAGGGTACTCACTTTTTCCTATGATGCCCCTATGCATATAATAAATTTGTGTGCCTTTTTTTCCTGTTACTCTGTCTACTGTCTATTTACTTCAGTCCTTCAGAGGGTAAAGAGAATGTTTCCTGTCCCCTACAGCACATAGAAAAAATAAACCCAAACTGAAATTTCTATCATTTTATATCAGTTCTTAAGATGTAGTACCCTACTGATTTCATTCACAATTATAATCACAATTAGCAATTAATTTGTTTATTGACATCTCTAGCAGCTGACTACAGTTCTAGGACAAAGAAAACATCTGTCTTGTTCACTCTTGTGTCCCTACTGCCTAGCACAATGCCTAGAGCATTAAACATGTTCAATAAATTTTGTTGAATGAATGGGTAAGAGAAATACCTGGTCTAAATAGAAGATACATTTTAAAAATAAACTAGGATGAACAAGGTAACCTTCATTAAAACATCTACTTTTGTTCCAAGGTTGAGGGGTCACATCTGGTGAAGGCCTTAGTTTGGATAAAGAGAAATTACACTTTCTTTTGGTTGAAGAAAGTGTCATTTTGGAAAACGAAGAAATGACTATTATAGCTGAATTGCCAAAACATTCATGAGTGGAATACATTTATAAGAGTTGAATCTCCACTAGGGATACTAATGTGGCCAATAATTTTCAAAGTAACAACTTTATTTAAAAAAATAAATAAATACAACCTTGGGGTCTTTTAAACCTGGATTGAGTCAAAGTTTTGGTAGAAACAATGATCTCATTCAATTAGAACCAATGGCTACATTTTAATAGAGTTTGATACCAAGTATAAATTGACTAACAATTTTAACCAGGACCATTTATATGCTCTAAACAGAGGTACTTATCTCTATTAGCAAGTTACTTGCAATAACTATGTGCCTGCAGGAGAGAGAGCATTCCTCACTTTTACTTGCTGCTTAAATGTCTGCTTGTGAGGATATATGTGTGTATAGTTTTTAAAAAGAAAGAAATAAGAGAAAAATTCTGTTGAACAAAAGCTATAGGCGAAGAGTTACTAAGCAAGTGGACTTCTAAAAACAATTGTATAATGTATGCAGATAAAAATTACCCCACTATAAAATGAAAATAACTCTTTAAGCAAATCTACATAACACAATAAAACATCATTAATACCAACAACAACAAAAAGGAAATTTATTATAAGGATTCCAAGGAGATCAAGGGAACTCACACATGGAGTGCAGTCCAGCTTCTGGAAAAGTCAAGGACCTGGGAAGGTACCAGAAGCCCTCAGAGTATCCTTTCTGTCCTCATTCTTCTCTCTCGCTACATTGACTAGTTTTCTTGGCTCCTGAGTTGACATGTAATTTAAGGCTTTTCTGCAGCTTTTGAGTTCATTGCAATTCCAGCCATAAGCAGGGACTCACTGTCTCTGTTTCAAGGGCAAAATCTCGGGAGATTCTCATCAGCCCACTTTGCATCAGCCAGTACAATGTAACTTACTTGGTGTCTTAGTCCGTTTCTTTTTTCTTTTCTATTTTTTTTTTTTTTTTTTTTTTTTTTTGGTGTGTGCCCTTGTTGTTGTTGTTGGTACAAAGAAATACCTGAGGCTAGGGTAATTTATAAAGAAAAGAGGTTTATTTGGCTCATGGTTCCACAGGCTGTAGAAGAAGCATGGCACCAGCATTTTTTCTGGTGAGGGCCCCAGGAAGCTACTACTCATGGCAGAAGGTGAAGGAAAGCCAGTGTGTCACATGGTGAGAGAGAAGCAAGAGAGAGAGACAGAGAGAGAGAAGAGGAAGTACCAGACTCTTTTATAGGTTCTCATGGGAACGAATAAGGCAAGAATATACTTATTACAGGAAGACACCAAGCCATTCAGGAGGCATCTGCCCCATGATCCAAACACCTCTCACCAGGCCCCACCTCCAACACAGGAGGTCACATTGCCACATGAGATTTGGAGAGAACAAATATTCAAACCATATCACCTGGCTTCCTAACTCGCAGGGTACTCTTCTCCCTAGAGGTGGCAGTTCCCAAAGGTGGAGGGGAGATGTCTATTACTACTTTAAGAACTAATCGTCCAGGCGAGGTGGTTCACGCCTGTAATCCCAGCACTTTGGGAGGCCGAGGTGGGCGGATCACCAGAGGTCAGGAGTTAATGACCAGCCCGGCAACATAGCGAGACCCCATCTCTACAAA
The DNA here is from genome assembly GCF_028878055.3 of Symphalangus syndactylus. NCBI lineage: Eukaryota > Metazoa > Chordata > Mammalia > Primates > Hylobatidae > Symphalangus > Symphalangus syndactylus. The sequence continues at coordinate 97,414,471 of NC_072427.2, forward strand.
AATTCGCCAGGTAGGTGGTGTATGCCTGTAATCCCAGCTACTTGGGAGGCTGAGGCGGAAGAATCGCTTAAACCTGGGAGGCGGGAAAATCGCTTGAACCTGGGAGGCGGAGCTTGCAGTGAACCGAGATCGCGCCAATGCACTCCAACCTGGGCGACATGGCGAGACTCCGTCTCAAAAAAAAAAAAAAAAAGAAAAGAACTAATCTACTTCAGTAATTTATAATACATTGAGATCATGCTTTAGAAATAAAGGGTTGTTACCTGTAGAAAATGTCCATTTATATCAACATAGGGTAAAATATTTATCACTAATTCAATAAACAGATAATGTCCAATACCATTCAGTCAATGAATATTGTCTATTCTGTGCCAAGAGCCATTCAACGTACTGTGAAAACAGCAGTGAACAAAACGTAAAAATCTCTTCCCCTATTGTCTTAGTACATTTTGTGTTGCTATAACAGAATACCACAGCTTAGATAATTTATAAAGAACAGAAATTTAGTTCTTATCGTTTTGGAGGCTGGAAGGTTCAAGGTTGAGGGGCCACATCTGGTGAAGGCCGTCTTGCTGCATCACATACCATGGCAGTACGTGACTGGGGAAGAGGGTACAAGAGAGCAAGACAGAAAGGGGGCTGGACTCATGCATTTTATGAGGAAGCCAATCCCAAGATAACTAACCCACTAATCCAGTGACAACCACATGAATCCATTCATGAGGGCAGACCCTTCATGACCTAATGTTTTAATGTCTCACCTCTCAACATTGTTACATTGGGAATTAAGTTTCCAACACATGAATTTTGGGGGATACATTCAAACCGTGGCACCCATGAGTTGACATTCTACTTTAAGTTACTGCAGAACCGCCTTCATCAAAGTAAGGTCTAAATCAATCTAAAAAATTATTATATTATCTCTTCAGCCTTTTTCCGGAATAGAATTATTGAGATGTCCAGAGTTATAGTTTTTTTTTAAAAAATGAAAATCCTAGATCAGGGACTCCTAGGCTATTATATTTCACCTACCAGATAAAATTTTTAAAGATAAAATAAAAAATTGAGGAGGGCCTATAACTTTTACTACATTTCAGTTTGCCAAGTAAGGGTATGAAGATAAACTCACAGACTACCACATATTAGCATCATTATTTATAGAAATAAAGAAATTTTCTCATCTTAACATGAAAGAGAAAAAATAATTTCAGAATTAAGGACTATTTCTTCCAAGAAAGGACATCTGGCTACTCTATACACACAGACTGTCCTTCCTCTTTCATTTTGGCAACTGAGTAGGGAAAACTTTTCACAAGTTCACAGACCTGAGTTTGGTAGTCATTGTTCCAGACTACATAGTTTAGGACTGAGTTGGCAAACCAAACTGCTTATTGCCTATTTTGTCTGAATCTGTGGGTCAATTAATCCATGTAAAGTCACAATTTCATGGGAAAAATACCAGAATTATTGCTTGGAAAGATGACTTTTTTTAAAGGAACAATTATTGATTGAAACAAAATGGTTATATATTAGTTCTTTGTCTTCTCAGGATACTAAAAGCATTGCAATATTAAATGGTGATGACATACTATATCAACAAACAAATTAGTATATTTGATAAAGCACAGAAGTACTTTATCAAATAATTAGTTTCTGATAATATACCAGCTGACAGGCAGTTAAGGTAGCTATTCAATTTCAGGAATTTAATTTCCACAATCTCTATAACTTCTGATAGAAGAACCTTTGGCTTGCTTGGGCAGTAAGATAACTTTTAAATGTTTAACTTTGCTCTTTAATTATATAAATAAGTAGACTGGCAAAGTTATAAATAAATCTGTTGTATCTGAATACAACCATGCACTGCATAATGATGTTTTGATCAATGATGGACTGCATATATGGTGGTGGTCCCATAAGATTGCAATGTGGCCAGGTGCCGTGGCTCATGCCTGTAATCTCAGCACTTTGGGAGGGCGAGGCAGGCGGATGACCTGAGGTCAAGAGTTCGAGACCAGCTCGGCCAACATGGTGAAAGCTCATCTCTACTAAAAATACAAAAAATAGTCATGCATGGTGGCAGATGCCTGTAATCTCAGCTCCTCAGGAGGCTGAGGCACAAGAATCGCTTGAACTTGGAGGCAGAGATTGCACCACTGCACTCTAGCCTGGGCAACAGAGCTAGAGTCTGTTTCAAAAAAAAAAAAAAAGATTGCAATGGAGCTGAAAAATTCCTATCATCTAGTGACATCATAGCAATCGTAATACTGTAGCGCAATACATTACTCATGTGTGTGGTGATGCTGGTATTAAAAAACCTCTGTTTCAGTGGTATAAAAGTATAGCACATACAATTACATATAGTACATAAAACTCCATAAGTGATAATAAATGACTATGTTACTGGTTTATGTATTTGCTATACCAGTAGTCCCCAACCTTTTTGACACCAGGGACTGGTTTCATAGAAGACAATTTTTCTATGAACCAGGGGGTGGAGGATGGTTTGAGAATGATTCAAGTGCATTACATTTACTGTGTACTTTATTTCTATTATAATTACATTGTAATATATAATGAAATAATTACACAATTCACCATAATGTAGAATCAGTGGGAGCCCTGAGCTTGTTTTCCTGCAACCAGATGGTCCCATCTGGGGGTGATGGGAGACAGTGACAGGTCATCAGGCATTAGATTCTCATAAGGAGTGCACAAGCTAGATCCCTTATGTGCAGAGTTCACAATAGGGTTCGTGTTCCTATGAGAATCCAATGCTGTTGCAGATCTGACAGGAGACAGAGCTCAGGTGGTAATGCGAGTGATGCAGAGTGGCTGCAAATACAGATGAAGCTTTGTTCGCTCACCCGCCACTCACCTCCTCTTGTGCAGCTCGGTTCCTAACAGGCCACTGACTGGTACCAGTCTGTGGCCTGGAGGTTGGGGACCCCTGCTTTATCTTATTTCTTGCATATTTAGTGAGGCCTCATCAGTTGTTAAGGCCCAGCTACTTATCTTCCCCCCAAATTTATATATTGAAACACTAATCCCCAATGTGATAGCACAGGAGGCAGAGATGTTGGAATGTGACTAGGTCACAAAGGTGGAGCCCTTATGAATGGGATTAGTGCCCTGGTAAGAAGCTGAAGAAACCACAGTTGTCTCCCTTCCACCATGTGAGGACTCAGCTAGAAGGTACCATCTATGAACCGGGAAGCAGACCCTCACCAGAACACAAATCTGCCAGTGCCTTGAGCTTGGATTTCCCAGCATCCAGAGCTGTGAGAAATGAATTTGTTGTTTATAAGTCACCCAATTAATGGTATTTTGTTGTAGCAGCCTAAATGGACTAAGACATCAGCTAATGTATATAGAATATTTTTTACATATTTATTGGCTTTGTGGCTTCTAACATTTTAAAAATAAACTTAAAAAAGAAAGAACAATGTCTACCTTTGGCCACTTGCCTCCTGCAGGGGTGGGAGGCGGTTGGGGACGCCTATACTATATTATACTTTTTACTGTTATTTTAGAGCGCACTCTTTTTACTTACAAAAAAAAAAAAGTTAACTATATAAGAGCCTCAGGCAGGTCCTTCGGGAGGTATTCCAGAAAAAGATATTGTTTTCATAGGACATGATAGCTCCATGTTTGTTATTTTTCCTGAAGACTTCCAGTGGGACAAGATGTGGAAGTGGAAGACAGTGCCACTGATAATCCTGACCTTGTGTAGGCCTAGGCTGATGTGTGTGTTTGTGTCTTAGGTTTAAAGTTTAAAAAGTAAAACAAAATAATTAAAATGGTAAAAATAGAAGATATTTTTGTGCAGCTGTAAATGTGTATTTTAAGCAAAGTGTTATGCCGGGCACGATGGCTCATGCCTGTAATCCCAATACTTTGGGAGGCTGAGGCAGGCGGATGACCTGAGGTCGGAAGTTTGCGACTGGCTTGACCAACACGGAGAAATCTCGTCTTTACTAAAAATACAAAATTAGCTGGGCGTGGTGGTGCATGCCTGTAATCCTGGCTACTCAGGAGGCTGAGGCAGGAGAACTGCTTGAATTCTGGATGCAGAGGTTGCGGTGAGCTGAGGTTGTGCTACTGCACTCCAGCCTGGGCAAAAAGAGCAAAACTCTGTCTCAAAAAAAAAAAAAAAAAAAAAGTCAAGAAGTTTTTAAAAATGTCTGGGCATGTTGGCTCACGCCTGCAATCCCAGAACTTTGGGAGGCTGAGGTGGGCAGATTATTTGAGGTCAGGAGTTCAAGACCAGCCTGGCCAACACAGGAGCTTGTGGTGTGCGTGGATCATCTCTACTAAAAATACAAAAATTAACTGGGCATGGTGGTGCATGCTTATAATCCCAGCTATCTGGGAGGCTGAGGTGGGAGGATTGCTTGAACCTGGGAGGCAGAAGTTGCAGTGAGCTGAGATCACGCCCCTGCACTCCAGCCTGGGGATAGAGTGAGACTCTGTCTCATTGCTTGAACCAGGGAGGTGGAGGTTGCAGTGAGCTGAGATTGCGCCACTGCACTCCAGATTGGGCAACAGAGTGAGACTCCATCTCAAAAAACAAAAACAAAACAAAACAATAACAACAAAAAAGTTTTAAAAAATAAGAAAGCTTATAAAGTAAAAAAGTTATAGTAAGCTATTTATTATTGAAGAAAGAAATATGTTTAAACATTTAGTGTAGCCTAAGTGTACAGTTGTTTATAAAATCTACAGCAGTGTACAGTAATACCCTAGGCCTTCATATTCACTTACCACTCACTCACTGACTCACCTAGAGCAACCTCCAGTCCTGTAAGCTCCATTCCTGGTAAGTGTCCTATACAGGTGCACCATTTTTAAAGCTTTTATGCTTTACTTTTACTGTATCTTTTCTATGTTTAGATACAGATACCATTGTGTTACAAGTGCTACAGTATTCAGTACAGTAACATGCTGTATAGGTTTGTAGCCTAGGAGCAATAAGCTATGCCATACAGCCTAGGTATGTAGTAGGCTATACCACTAGGTTTGTGTAAGTATGTGATGAAATTGCCTAATGGCATATTTCTCAGAATGTATCCCCGTCAAGTGACATGTGATTGTGTTGTGGCTTACTTTAAAATGACAAGTACTCTTCCCTCTATCCATATCCAATCACCACTTTTACACTGGGAGAAATTTTTGAAATTTCGGGCCACCATAATAACATATTCGGCTTCTGGACCTTATCTTTGCTACCTCTACCCTAATCATTTTACTGCAAATCTTTCTCTTGGCTCAGGTGTCTGGAGGCTGATCAGGCACAATTTACATCTTCTATGATTAGAAAAGGGAGTTCAATTTCACTAGTGAAACACTCTGTTGGAATCAGAACTTACACCAATGCTGAACAGCCAGAATATAAGAACTGAGAGTAATATGAGTAGAATGGAAGCCAGATGTTATTAACCTTTCCTATTAACTAGAAGAAAATGTTAATGTGATAGAGGATGCTCTTAGCTCCAAAACTGAGTCCTAGTTGTGCACATGTCAAATCTAATTAAAAATATAAAAATTAGGCCGGGCGTGGTGGCTCATGCCTTAATCCCAGCACTTCAGATGGCCAAGGCAAGGCGGGCGGATCACAAGGTCAGAAGTTTGAGACCAGCCTGGCCAACGTGGCAAAACCTCGTCTCTACTAAAAATACAAAAATTAGCCGGTGTGGTGCCAGGTGCCTGTAATCCCAGCTACTTGGGAGGCTGAGGCAGGAGAATCGTTTGAACACGGGAGGCAGAGGTTTCAGTGAGCTGAGATCATGCCATTGTACTCCAGCCTGGGCAAGAAGAGCAAGACTCCGTCTCAAAAAACAAAACAAAACAAAAATACAAAAATCAGCCAGGTGTGGTGCCAGGTGCCTGTAATCTCAGCTACCTGGGAGGCTGAGACATGAGAATTGCTTGAACATGGGAGGCAGAAGTTGCAGTGAGCTGAGATCGTGCCACCGCAGTCCAGTCTGGGCCATAGAGCAAGACTCCGTCTCAAACAAATAATAAATAAATAAATAAAATAAAATAAAAATAAATGCTTGGAGTGCTCGGGATCTTCCACTTCAACCTGGAATTTAAATCTTACTGAAATTTCTACAGGATGGTGTGGGCAAACAGGCATCCTAATGTTTGCTGATATAAGTACAAACTGCATAACTTCTATAAAAAGAAATTTAGAATCAGCAAAATCATAAATGCATATATTGAGATCTAGCAATTTCAATTCTATTTCATCCTACAGATGTAACAGTTTTTCAAAGCTTTTCATTACAGCACTGATTAAGACTAGAAATAATCTAAATATCAATGTTGATGGAACTGGTTAAATAAATTACGGTATATCCCAACAATGAATCACTACGCAGCTGGGTTAAAAGAAAAAAAATAGACGGCCGTGCGCGGTGGCTCACGCCTGTAATCCCAGCACTTTGGGAGACTGAGGCGGGCAGATCACGAAGTCAAGAGATTGAGACCATCCTGGCCAACAGGGTGAAACAGTCTCTACTAAAAATACAAAAATAAATTAGCTGGGCGTGGTGGCGCCTGCCTGTAATCCCAGCTACTAGGGAGGCTGAGGCAGGAGAATCACTTGAACCTGGGAGGCGGAGATTGCAGTGAGCGGAGATCGCGCCATTGCACTCTAGCCTGGGCGACAAGAGCGAAACTTCGTCTCAAAACAAACAAACAAAAAACCAAAAAAACACAACCCTTCGTATACAGATATGGGCCGATCTCCAATTTATGGTAGGCTAAAAAAGCACTGTTTACACACCATCTGTGTAAAAAGGGGAACACACTAAAATATGCATATTTATTTGCTTTTATGTTCATAGAGCATCTTTAGAGGATCATAAGAAACTGTTAACATTGCCACTGAGGAAGTGAACAGCCTTCCAGATATGGGTGGATTTTTTTGACTCTACCGAATACCCTTTTAATTTCGAAACATCAAAATGAATTCGCATACACAGGTGCACGCCCGAAGGAAAAACTTCAAGTTCGGTGATGGGATAGGGAAAGCCGGTGAGTTCAACCTCAGGCGCAATCACCCTGTGAAGGTGTGGCCAGTGAGGGCTTTGTCACGCAAGTCTGAGAACTGTCACAATCTTCCCCATCCCCGGCTCGATTTTCCTTCCACTTGTTTCTGAAACTCACTAAGCTTCGGAAAGTATTTAGTCATAGAATTGCTAGCAAACTTGGCATTCTTTCGAAAACACGGAAACACTTTTGCTTTCCTTGTTCCTGAGAGACTGGGGAACGGGGGACATCAAGCCAGGTAACATTGGATCATAAATGAAATTCAATATCTTTGAAGTAACATTGTATCATAAATAAAATTCAATGTCTTTGTAAGAGCTCTGTAGCTATCAAGCTGTAGAAATACAAAGTATTACTCAAGAATAACTAGTAATTACCAATAGTCACACCTCAGGTCAAAGTTTGGAGAGGACTATTCCACCTCCTAGACCACACTTTCCTTCCCGAAAGCCGCTTCTCTCTCTGGCCCCTCCCTTCCTCCTCCTCCTCTCTCATCTGTTTGGCGGGAGGCTTCCTCACACTACCGCTCCGCCTAAGTGCGAAGACGCACTGCAGCAGTGCCGTCTGAGGGACAACAGAGCCTACTCTTTCTTCTCATCTCTATGATCCTCTTTGTAATCTGTCAAACAACACCAGAGTTCCATGCTAATAGTACTCCACTTCGACAGAGGGCGATGCAAAGAGCCAACGCTCTCGCGAGAGGTGTGGGGCTCTCTCTCTCTCACTCTCTCTCTTCCTCTCTCTCTTTCTCCAAGTATTGAGAGCGCGTGGGAGCACAGGCGCATGCGCGCTCGTGGGGTGCGCGGTAGCAACAGAGGACTCGACCCGGCTGGAGCTCTGGAGAGCGCGCGTGCGCCGTCACGAGCTCAGCGCTGCCGGGGCCGCGGTGTGGAAGCGGGTGTTCGACCGCCGTGCGGGCCGCGGGGATGTTCCGAAAGGCGCGGCGGGTGAACGTGCGCAAGCGGAACGACTCCGAAGAGGAAGAGCGGGAACGCGATGAGGAGCAGGAGCCGCCGCCGTTGTTGCCGCCGCCGGCCACGGGCGAAGAGGCGGGCCCCGGTGGCGGCGACAGGGCCCCTGGCGGGGAGTCGCTGCTGGGCCCGGGGCCGCCGCCGCCTTCCGGGCTGACCCCGGGCCTCGGGGCTGAGGCCGGGGGCGGCTTCTCCGGCGGCGCGGAGCCCGGCAACGGGCTGAAGCCGCGCAAGAGGCCTCGGGAGAACAAAGAGGTGCCCCGGGCCAGCCTGCTCAGCTTCCAGGACGAGGAGGAAGGTAAACTCCGCGCTTCGGGCGCCCTTAGACGGCCGCATCCCCGACGCAGGCCGCGGTCCACCGCCCCCATATTCTCTGGACGCTCAGCCCCCGAGCCCTGGAACGGAGTCCCCTGCAGTCCGACGGGCTGCGAATCTTCCCCAGCCTCCGGCCTTCTGCTCGGGCAAGGGACCCGTTCCCGCGCTGCCCCCAGCCTTTTCTTAATTTAACCTCCTCTGCCACGGGGCCGGAGCTCAGATCGGGCATTCTGAGTGTTTCAGGGGAAATTCAGTGTTCCCTGTCCTGCCTCTTTTCTGCCTGGCGTGTTTCAGGGCCAACTTGATGTGGGTCCCCTGGCTGCTCTTGGAATGCTTTCCGAGCCCTCTGCAGGTCACTGCGCCCACACTTCTTGGATGCTCTGTCCAGGCATCCTCGACCATGAAGGCTGAGTTTGTAAAAAGGAATACCAGGAGAGGGAACAGAAGCTTGGAGTTGCAGCTCTGGTTCTGAGTGACCTTGGGCCAGTCCCTTGCAGTCGCTGAGCCTCAGTTTACCCATAAAAGTAATTAGGGGTAGCAGATACCCAGCCTTCTTCGCACTGACTTTGGGAACAGTGAAGCGAGACGGTGTAATAATAGTAAAAGCAAGGCAGTTTCTCCAATTCCTGTGGGAGGCCAGGCTGCAGTGGATTTAGATCGCTGATCTTAAATGAGCTTTAAATCTTTTCTTCTGACAATTTGAATGTGCATAACCCAGTTAATTCCATGTTACGAAAAAAGAAATTAAGTTTTGGAAATCTTGCATTTTTATTCGAGAGGTTTCCAGTAAGGTAGGTAGTTTATCTTTGGCATTTCTGTTACTCTTTATTTGGTTTGAGAGGAGTACAGACAGATTTTTGTTTTTGAGATAGATGAGCTTTTTTTTTTTTTTTAAAGTATTTAGTACTTTTAAAATCAAAGAAAAGTGGTTTGCTCTTACCTTAGCCTTAAAACCACTATGTCAGCTTGTGGTGGATGTAGTTACTCAGAATTGACAGCACCTTTTTATTTTAGATATTTTGTTTCGGATTCGTTAACTTGGTGATGTGGTTTTTCAGAAACATTTTGAATGATTTTTTTCCCCTCCTCAAATAGATGATTTAAGGAAGACAATAATAGGAAAATTTTGTGAAGTTACATGTGCTATTCCTTTAAAAAGTCTCAAAAATCTCATTACTTCACAGTAATTTAGGAAGTTGACCTGTGTTTTTGAGAGTCTGTGACAGACTTGAAATAATTATACAATGATTTTGGCATATGAGCATATATATTTGGGAGAATTTGAACAGCACGTAAGATCATGTGAAAGAAGGGAAAATATTTTCAGAAAATAGTTGCTACAGACTTCATTTAATTTCCTTTTTAAGAAAATGAAGAAGTTTTCAAAGTGAAGAAATCAAGTTATAGCAAAAAGATAGTAAAATTACTCAAGAAGGAATATAAAGAAGATCTTGAAAAATCGAAGATTAAGACAGAACTCAACTCATCAGCTGAAAGTAAGTACCAAACTAATTGAATTCTTTTGAAAGGACAGAATGAAAGCTCTTTCTCACAGTGATTTGCTATATATCTTCTGAACTCATTCAGTGGACCCTGTGGTTGTCAAGGGCCCTCATTGAGTAGCAATACAATTCTGTTATTTAATTGTAACACAGATGCTTTGTAAATGTATTTTTTAAAAAGACAGAATTGTTGCCACTGGAACATTTCTGCTGCAATGACTAGATTCTCAGTTTTCCTACTTGTGTGCAGACTGCTGTTGGACAGAGAAAGGAGGTTTCTCATTTCAGCCTAAGACACAGGTTTATTCCTGTTTGAAAGAGTGTTGTGCAAATTCCTGTACTTGTATTTTGTAGAGACAGATTTGCGATTTCTTTGGTGGTATTTCCACAGCGGATTTTATTCTTAGAGGACTTTTAGGAATGCCCTAAGTTTAATATTGGTATTACTCCCATTCAGCAGACTTACCTGATACTAGATGAAGACTTCTTAGAACTTTTTAGAATAATGAGGCAGGTGTATTGTGCAGACATCTCTTATGTCTCTCAAAACCTCAGTTTAAAAAATTTTAAGCGGTTATTTTGTCTTTAGGAAAGTGGATCCAGTATCATATTCTATGGTCTGAGTTATTCTCATGCAAATGCTATTTTATTTTATGGAATTAATGAGAAAATCATGATTTTCCAGATTCTCACAGGCTTAATGTGAAAAAGTATGGCATTGTATCTCAAATTTACCATCTAGTTGTGAAGACAATATCTCATAAATGTGTAAGAGGACTCAGTGTTTGGCAAAATGTTCAATCAGTGTTCCAAAGGATAGCTACACTTTCAGAGGAGAGAAGACTGCTTTATGGAAAAAGTGGGACTTGAAGATGGATCTTTGATAATTAAAATTCCAAAAGGGAAAGTATTGGGGGTATGATCAAGGATCAAAATGACTAAAGCTGTTTTGGAAAAGAACAAGTACACCTGACAGGTCAGAGTAGATGATTTGTGAAGGAAGTAGTTAGAGGTTTCATGTGAGAGATACGTTGACAGATTGTGAAGGATGTTCAGTATCCAGTAAGGGTTTACATTTGCTACAGTGGCTTGCCAAGATGGTGACATGATAAATGTGTTTTGAAACTTTAGCCTGGTATTAACATGCAGCATGAGAAGAGATTGGAGGCCTAAAGCAGTTTAAACTCAAGGGCCAGCTTTGATCCATTAACAGTGGGTTTAAAAAGGTCTCACGGTTGAGCAAGAGTAAAGGCTTCTACTGATTTAATAGGAAATTCTGGATGAGTTAAAAATGTTCTCTGTTGTTGTAGGGGGAGAAGTGGAAAGAAAGAATGATTCGAGAACCATTCCAAGGGAAGAATTGATAGGCTTGATGTACACTTTGCCATATTGGATTTAAAAGAAAGAGTCAAATTTGAGCTTTTGTCCTGGAGTGTCTTAATCCATTTTCTGCTCCTGTAACAGAATACTACAGACTGGGTAATTTATAAACAATAGAAGTTTATTTGGTTGACAGTTCTGGAGGCTGGGAGGGCCAAGAGCATGGCGCAGGCATCTACTAAGGGCCTTTATGTTGTCATAACATGGTAGAAGGGCAGGTGAGCCTCCAAGTCAGAGACAGAATATCCTGCCAAACTCATCCTTTTATCAGGAGCCAACTCCTGGGATAATGGCATTAATCTTCTCATGTTGTAACTGCCATTTAAGGGCCCCACCTGTTAATAATGTTACAATGGCAATTAAATTTCAACATGAGTTTTGGAGAGGACACTCAAACCATAGGGTGACTTGGTTATGAATAATTATATATAGGAATAGAGAAGGCAACTGGAAGGAGGAATGTTTTTAGGAGAACTGGTTATTTTGGAGTCTAGGAAACTGCCTTATTTTCCTCTGAATTCTTGAGACCAACTATGTGTGATGAGAGTAAAAGAAAGATCAGGATAAGTGACAACTGAGAAAGGCCTGTTGTCATGGTTGTTGTATTAAGTCTGTTTTCATGCTGCTGATAAAGACATACCCAAGACTGGGAAGAAAAAGAGGTTTAATTGGACTTACAGTTCCATGTGGCTAGGGAGGCCTCAGAACCGTGGCAGGAGGTGAAAGGCACTTTTTACATGGCGGCAGCAAGAGAAAATGAGGAGGAAGCAAAAGCGGAAACCCCTGATAAACCCATCAGATCTCGTGAGATTTATTCACTGTCATGAGAATGGCATGGGAAAGACCGGCCCCCATGATTTAGTTACCTCCTCCTGGGTCCCTTCCACAACACGTGGGAATTCTGGGAGATACACTTCAAGTTGAGATTTGAATGGGGACATAGCCAAACCATATTAGTTGCCATTTATTGTTGGGTTTAGAAATTGAAACAAGTGTGAAGTTTATGAAGCCATCTGTAACCTCTTCCTTCCTTCTACCCTCATCGAATTCTGATACTCCACTCCCTAGATAACTCCAATTAATGTCCTTTCTGAAGGCGGAGTCTGATTGTATTGTAGATTGGCATTGGTAACACTGAAATGAAGGCCTGTCATTAATTGACAATCCAGAACTCTTCCTACCTTCAACCCTCTTTAGTAGGCAGAGGCAGTTAACTTCAAAATAACCATGGTATTGACTTGAGAACCCCATTTTTCTGATATTCTTAAAATAATGAGTTCACTTTTTAATTTGAATTTGAGTGGAAGTAGCCAGTGAATAGTTAGAGATGTAGATTTGGGGGTGGTGCTTATTGCGGTGATAATTAAAGGTGAATGGAATTGATGAGGGAGCCATATATAAAGGAAAAATTCCTGAAGACCAAAGACTTCTACTCTAGTAAGCCTACATGTAGAGGAAGGGATTTACCAAAGAGATAAAAGAATCAGAAAAGCCAAAGAGGAAAAGAGAAGAATGTTTCAGGAAGATGATGGTCGCTTGTGTGAACTAGTACAAGAAAAGTCAGGAAGAGTGAGGACCAAGGAGGGGCTATTGGCAAGATTGCCCAGCGTTTCTCTTGAGAGCTTCTGACAGGATGGATGGGAGTGGCCCACCAGCCAGACCCAGTGCCCTCAGAGATGTTTGGAAGAAGGAACTTCTTGTGCTAAATTGCTCGATGATGCTATCATATATGAATTAGCCGTGGCTGCAGCCATTGGGTTAGGTTGGGTGAAATCAAAGACTGTTTGTAGGGTCAAGGCACAAAAGTTGGTGAGGAAGTAGAGGGCAGCAGGTCCACACTGCTTCCTTGGGAAGTTTGGCAGAGAGAGACTAGGCAATAACTAGAGGGACCAATGGAGTCAAGTGGGAAAGCTCTTTTGATAAGAGAAGCCTGTCCCTCTTTGTAGAAGAGGAGAGGGAGAGCCTGACCAGGTTTAAGGTGAAGTGGATAATAATTGTGAGCAGGTTTCCTGAAGTAGTAGTAAATGAATTGAAGGCATGAGTGGAGCCTTGAAAAAGGTTATTTAACATCTGTATAGAGATGTCTGGAAGGGTAACATGTGACCACTGACATTCACATATCACCATGCTTTGGGCTTGTATTTGCTCAATCATAAGCAAATACTTGTGAATTTAATGAAACTGAATCTTTAAATTTGTAGGAATCATTCATTATCTGAGCATATCTGATGTAGTAGACCTTTTGCGCTTTTGTTTTTAGTCCATTAAAAGCCATTGGTTTAGCATGAGTAAATTTGTTTTGTTTTTGAGACGGAATCTCGTTCTGTTGCTCAGGCTGGAGTGCAGTGGGGCGATTTCACCTCACTGCAGCCTCTGCCGCCTGGATTCAAGCGATTCTCCTGCCTCAGCCTCCTGAGTAGCTAGGACTACAGGTGTGCGCCACCAAGCCCAGCTAATTTTTCTATATTTAGTAGAGACAGGGTCTCACCATGTTGGCCTGGCTGGTCTTGAACTCCTGACCTCAGGTGATCCACCCGCCTTGGCCTCCTAGAGTGCTGGGATTGCAGGCATGAGCCACCGTGCCTGGCCTAGCATGGGTTTAGAGCAAAAGGAAATAGGTAGTTTTTACTCCATCTAATAATGTGATAAAGTGAGTTTTAAAATCTAATAGCTTCATAATCCATTTCAGAAGGAAGTCTGGGTAATAAGAAAATGGTAAATGAAAAAAAAAAAAAAGAAAAAAATGAAAGAGCCTAAAAGAGGTGACCTGAAATCTTCTTGGTAAAGTTAAAAAGAGGGGAGGGATATTATCTCTGGGACTATTACTTAAGGGAGTACAGTATGGTTTGAGAAGAAGGAAGAAGTTTGAAGCAGTTTTGGGGACAGGAACATTCTAAGGAAATGAGAGAAAAATATCTTTCATATTGAGAATAAACTTTTGCTTTACTCTTTCAGTATATTCCTTGTGCCTGTTGTGAGAATTACCAGGTTTAGTGCTTCAAGGTGAAGCACTTCGATTTTTGCCTGGGACAGAGGCTGTATTAGGATTATAAAATTATAAGTAATGTAAACCAGGACAGTTTATCATTAAGATGTAGTGGTGCCTCCTAGACGCCAATGGCAGGAAAGCAATCTTGAAATGGGCCTCAGGAGTAGATTAGAACTGAGAATTAGGAGGCTCTCTTCTCTGTCCAGATGGCACAATGTGGCCATTCCTCAGCTCCCTTCCTAGTTTACATATGGTTGTTCTTAGTGTCATGTAGCCTTTAGTTTCATTCCTGATTCCAGATTCCCAGAAAGAGAATCTGGTTATCTCTGCTTCAGTCAGAAGTCCACTCTTAAACATTGAGTCATGGTAGTGGGGTCAGGCTTGCACAGTGTGAACGTGACTGCTGGGATCTCATCTCTTTAGGTGATAGGTGACAAGTGGTTTTGAGCTAAGAAGGTATTCCATGTAAGTGTCCATTACTAAGAGACTTAGCTGGACTGTAAATGTGCTTTGTTCATAACAGAGTTGCTCGAATGGGCTTAGGGTTTAATGAAATACTGACATAAAATGAAGTAGTGCTTGAAGGAGGTACAAGCAGTTCCTTGTGGGAGTTTAGCGGAAAAAACAGTTAATTTTGATAAACTGTTGACATTTTGATAAAATTAACTGAAGGTGGGATGGAGCGGGGCCTCAAATGCATCCTGTATTATATCCTCTGTATTATTTTTACCTAATCCTGTCTGTTATGCTATTTCATACTCACGCACTCAAGAGTTTTGAGTTTTTAACAAACAATTAAAACAATTCAAGCTTTACTGGATTGAGCCCATAATTGAATGAAAAGTTCTCCTTTTTTTAATTAAAAAAATTTTTTAATGATGTCAATACCGTAGGAATAAGTTTTCTTAATTCATGAATTTTATTTTACATATATTTTAATTCTTCAAAAATTTAGGTGAACAACCTTTGGACAAAACAGGACAGGTTAAGGATACAAATCAAGAAGATGGAGTTATCATCAGTGAACATGGTGAAGATGAAATGGATATGGAAAGTGAAAAAGAGGAAGAAAAGCCAAAGACTGGTGGAGCTTTTTCAAATGCTTTATCTTCATTGAATGTTCTTCGTCCAGGTGTGTACTCAAAAGTATTTCTCAGAACTAAATGAAACCCTCAAGAATGGGCCATCTTTAAAGATGATTATTAAGAAGGAATTAGCCAAGTGGCGTTTCTTATTATGACATTGCTGTTTGAAGAGAGAGTTTTTCCATTTGCAAATATAAAAAATAGGAGAACCAGAAGTTTCCCAACTTTTCCAAGTTTATTCACAGACAGGTAATTTTATTTTGCAAATAAGTCTTCAAGTAAATGGAAAAATGGTCCCGTAGTCCTTTTTAATGTATTTCAGATTAAGACTGACTTAACTTTCTTCTGAACTGCTGCTAAAAGCAAAACTAGTTTCTGTTAGGTTTTTTGTTTTGTTTTGTTTTGTTTTTTTTTGAGGTAGAGTTTCCCTCTTGTTGCCCAGGCTGGAGTGCAGTGGCACGATCTCAGCTCACTGCAACTCACCGCCTCCCGGGTTCAAGCGATTCTCTGCCTCAGCCTCCTGAGTAGCTGGGACTAACGGGCGTGCACCACCATACCCAGCTGATTTTTGTACTTTTAGTAAAGATGGGGTTTCTCCATGTTGGCCAGGCTGGTCTTGAACTCCCGAACTCAGGTGATCTGCCTGCCTCGGCTTCCCAAAGTGCTGGGATTACAGGCGTGAGCCACTGCACCCGGCCTAATTTCTGTTAGTTTTATGTCCACACTCCTTTTTACTTTTCTGCAAAAAATAGTTTGCAAGTCTATCCACTGGCTAATCAGCCTTTGAATAAGTAAGTGCTTAGTAGCCAGATTTAAATTATGAAGCAGTACCATTTAACTCCTGTTAATGTTTATACAATTTAAAAACATGTTACTCTGGGCTGAGAAAGTTGTAGTGAATTCTATACATACATCACTAGTGGCAGTCTAATTGGTACAGTCCTTATGGGAAGCTCTTTGGCAATATGAATCAGTAGTTTTCAAAATGTTCTTACTCTTGACCCAGTAATTTCATATCTAGAAATCTATCCCAAGGAAATCATGTTTTTATTGGAACATTTGCAATGAGCAACATTTAGGAAAAAATGTCTAGCAGGAGGGGAAAGGTTTGTTAGAAAATTACAGTACATTTACTTGATAGGATATTATGTAGCTGTTAAAATAACAATTAGGCAAGTAGGGAGGCATTAATTTTTACTGTAGTCAAAAGGTCAATTAGTGTGTGCAGTAGATTATACCTTATCTATTCAGAAAATGTTAAGCCATTAAAAATTACGTTTATGGAGAACAATAACATAGAATAAAGCTTATTATGATATGAGAAATAGGTACAAAATTAAATATTTAGTATGATTACAGGTAAACTAAAAACTATCTGCAAGAGAAATGTACTATACATCATATTGTGCCTTTTCAGGGTCATGAGATTATATTTATCTGTTTTCCAGCATCATAATACAGTTTCATTACTTTTTTTTTTTTTTTTTGAGACGGAGTTGCGCTTTTGTTGCCCAGACTGGAGTGCAATGGTGCAATCTCGGCTCACTGCAACCTCTGCCTCCTGGGTTCAAGCGATTCTCCTGCTTTAGCCTCCCAAGTAGCTGGGATTACAGGTGCCCGCCACCACACCTGGCTAATTTTTGTATTTTTAGTAGAGATGGGGTTTCACCATGTTGGCCAGGCTGGTCTTGAACTCCTGACCTCAGGTGATCCACCTGCCACAGCCTCCCAAAGTGCTGGGATTACAGGTGTGAGCCACTGTGCCCGGTCACTTCTATTTGTTAAAAATGAAAAAAAAAATTATAGTTAAAATAAAACTGCTTTGGTGGGTTTTTCCTTTTTACCCCGTCCCACTCTTTCCCATATATATTACCATTATATGTTCTTTTTAGTTTCCTCAGTGACTTTTATATTCCATTTAAACTCAATTAACAATCTTTCAGATTGCAGACATAGTATGGGAAGGAGGTGCCAGCAGCTGAAACACCACTGTGATGAGGCTATCTTGGATTATTTTACCCTTCATATTTTCAAGAAAATAGAAACTTTGCATCTCTCATACTGCCATATTCTTACCATTTGTTTCTAGGAGAAATTCCAGATGCAGCTTTTATACATGCTGCAAGGAAAAAGCGCCAAATGGCCCGAGAATTGGGAGATTTCACTCCTCATGATAATGAGTCTGGTAAAGGCCGCCTTGTTAGAGAAGATGAGAATGATGCCAGTGATGATGAAGATGACGATGAGAAACGCCGGATAGTTTTTTCTGTGAAAGAAAAGTCACAAAGACAAAAAATTGCTGAGGAAATAGGTAACTTGATTTAATTGAATAGTAAGCCTATTGCATTGCCTTTTTTTGTTTGTTTTAAGGCAGGGTGTCATTCCATCACTTAGGCCAGAGTGCAGTGGTACAATCATAGCTCACTGCAGTGTCTTGACTCGTGGACTCAAACAGTCCCCCGTCTCAGCCTCTCGAGTAGCTGGGACTACAGGTGTGCGTCACCACACCTGGCCAATTTTTTTATTTTTAATTTTTTTGTAGTTATGGTGTCTCACTGTGTCTGGTGTCTTAACTCTTGGCTTCAAGAGATCCTCCTGCCTTGGCCTCCCGAAGTGCTGGGATTACAGGCATGAGCCACCATGCCTCAGCCTCCCAAAGTGCTGAGATTACAGGCATGAGCCACCATGCCTGGCCTCTAATGCTATTAAATGTGATTTGATATTATAGTCAAATAAAAAGTATTTAGACTTATTAAATTTTATGTTAGAGGACTATTCTTGGGTACAAGTGTTTTATTGGAATTTTTAAAAACTAGTATCATTGTTATAACTCATGTTTATTGAACATTTATTGTGCAGCTGGTATTGTGCTTAGCAATTTACTTGCGTAAATTCATATAGTTCTATATTCCTAGGAGGCATTAGATTTTGTTCCCTTTGTTGATGTCAAGTTTACAGAGATTAAGAAACACATCCAAGATTTTAACTATTACATTAATACTGCCTTTAGCTTCAAGGAATACTGTGTTTAAAACAGGCAAAGTCAGGACTACCAAATGAGAGAGGAGATCATATTAGACATTTTAGTAAGATTGAGTTAATAGTTTTGCTCAGTTCTTGTGAAATGTCAGGACAGCATCTTTTACCTCTTTGCTCTTTGGGTATTACTTACTTTTCTTTGTTGCTCATGGCTGTAGGAATTGAAGGGAGTGATGATGATGCTTTAGTAACTGGAGAACAGGATGAAGAGCTCAGCCGATGGGAACAGGAGCAGATAAGGAAAGGAATTAATATCCCTCAGGTAAGACAAAAGAATTAAACTAAAAATTAAAAGTAGATTAAAAAGCCTTTTTTATTTTGTTAAAGTAAAAAATTCCGTATTGAATCTTTGTCATTCAAGTAACAAAATCCCATGAGGATACACACACACACACACACACACACGCACGTACACACACGCACACGCGCACATACACACACACACACAGACACGTAGGCTTTGAGAAGAAACTGCAGTATGTTCAGCTTTTTGCAGTCAGAATGATGGAGGAATTTCCAGTTTCTTAGATGAGTTTTTCTCAAAGTGGTCCTTCAATTAGCATCAGCGTTACCCGGTAGCTCATTAGAAACGCAAATTAGCAAATTATCAGCCCCCAGAGACCTACAGAGTCAGAAACTTGGGGTGGTGGGGCCAGCAATCTTTGTTTAACAAGCCCTCCAGGTGATTCTGATGCACCCTAAAGTTTGAGAACCATTGCTTTAAATGGAATGTTTTTGTGCGTGTAGCTTATTTTTTTGGACTTCAAGAATTATTTTGAAGAAGATGGATTTCTCAATAATACAAAAACTTGACATCAATGAAAAATATCTTCCCAGTTATAACAATTTGTTTTATAAAAGTTAGTAATACAGTGAGAAAAATTACATAAATGTAAACCTATTTTTGTTAATAGTGTTTTGAGGCAGAATTCGCATACATTTGGGTGAAGTTAAGAAAATGGCACAATAGAGAAAGTCTTGGACTGGATGTCAGGAGTCTTAGATTCTAATCTCTGGTTGCCCATTGATTCTGTGACCATGGGCAAGGCATTTATCCTCTTTTCTTTCATTGATCAAAGGTGGCCTTAAATGATTTTTGATGTTCCTTCCAACTCTGGACTCTGTTTTTCTGAAAATTATTAGAAATAAATTTAGTGATTCCACCAAGAGATAGGACATTCATTCAATCCTGCTTTTATCTAATTTTGAAGAATTCTGCAATTATTACATAATGTTTGGCAAATAGGTATAATTTTTGCTGTTGTTTTTGTAACCGTAAAGGCATATTATTATTTTCAAAGTTTTAACTACTAGATTTCATCTATATCCCATTTCTCTTCTAGGTTCAAGCCAGTCAACCCGCAGAAGTGAATATGTACTACCAGAACACTTACCAGACAATGCCTTATGGCTCATCCTATGGCATTCCTTATAGTTATACGGCCTATGGATCATCAGATGCCAAATCTCAAAAAACAGATAATACAGTCCCTTTCAAAACTCCCAGTAATGAGATGACTCCCGTTACTATTGATTTGGTAAAGAAACAGCTTAAAGACAGGTAGGGCAGATCAACTTCTTAAAGACCTGTCTGCTAGCTTTCTGTTCCCTCAGGCAACATGTAGTCTGGGGTAGCAGATGCAGAATATCAGCAAAGAAGATTCACTGGCCCAGCTTCAAAAGCTAAACAGAAGATGACTTCATACTTTGTTCTGCTACCTTCTTGGATTACTTCTGTGGAAGCCTCGAAAAGTTATAAAAAATGCCACTCCATGATCTTGTTGAAGACATTTCTGAGTTTGTACCTCTTGGACTCTGAAAAAGTGTAGTCACGCTATGGGGGGAAAAGCAAAACAGTGAGATTTTGGTTAGCCCACAAAACTGCGAAATCTGTAAACTGCCATTTTTTGTTTTTTTGAGAAAAAAAGCAGTACAGAGGAAAAGATGCCATTCCAAATATGTTTATGTTCTAATAGTGGAACTAAATGCATATTTTAATATTGCAAGAGTCCTGACGGCATAGACCTTTGGATGTAAATGTGTTATATTTATCCTTTTGTGTTCCTAAGGTTGGACTCCATGAAAGAATTGCACAAAACAAATCGACAGCAGCATGAGAAACATCTGCAAAGCCGAGTGGACTCTACCAGGGCTATTGAAAGATTAGAAGGGTCTTCTGGGGGTATTGGTGAACGGTATAAATTTTTGCAAGAAATGCGAGGGTATGTCCAAGACTTGCTTGAGTGTTTCAGTGAAAAGGTAAGAATGCAAAAATACTAATCTCTTTGAATAAGGCAAAATTAGGGAGGTCTAGATGGCCTTGTGTAGAACATTCCATAATTCTCAGAAAGTACCCATTGAACTCAACATTAGAAGTGATGAAAAGTCATGCTTCATTTTTCTTCACTTCATTAGTGGCATTATCTCTTAAGGGCAATATAATACCTTTGTTGAAAACAGAAATAAAGATAATATCTTAAAGCACATTTAAATAAGACTTTGGAAAGTCTTATTTCAATATGGTGGTAGATTATTATTGGCCTGTGCTGAATTCGTAGGATATAAGGGACTCATCTGATAAACTTTTCTTTTATGGTTCAGGTTTAAACTTATTTTTAAACTGTTTCTACAAGCAATTCTAAATATGCATATAAAGTTGCAAATTTTTATTAGTTTTTTTTTTTTTTTTTTTTTTTTTTACCCTGGATGATTACCATTGTTGCTAATAGTTTTTTATCTAAGTAAGCCTATGCTTGATTCCTTTCAGAAACCATTTCATTGAATATCATTTTTTCTAAGGTTTCATTTCTCCCAAGTTTATTTTTTTCGATAGGATAGTCAGTTGACAAAATGTTTGGCATTCTTATACCATTTATTGTTTACATTTAAAATTAGGTGCAAACAGCTAATTTCTCAAATGACCTCCTAATTGATTTTTTTCTTTAAGATAAAAGTATTGGTTGAGGCACTGGTTTATAAGCATTTGTGGACTTTGCAGCCTTATCTTTTTAAAAAAAAAAATTAAAACTGTGGTTCTTAAATATCCTGTCTGAACTTTGGATTGGAAGGCACATTTCCCTTTGTTATTGGCTATGTAGATTAGCTTAGAATCTGTAAGCATATAGTGTGGTTAAATATGTATTTCAACTTTTGTTATCTTTGTTGATTACTTGAACACCCTAAAACCAATGGCTAGGAAAAGATTATTGCCAGACTATGTCTTCCTGATGGGTCTTTCTTCCTGATGGCTCTTAATGGTTCCAGTCAGTCTGTGGCCAGATTCAGGATGAGATAACATTCACCATGTCCTCTCTGTAGGGTTTCTCATGTTTTGTCTTTATCATCTGGTTTCTGGAGAAGCAGCTGCAGTCTGAGTTATGATACCACTTGTGGTTATCAGTTGCTTAGGGTGGGGAAGAAGTATAGGCTTGTCTGTATTCCTCTGTGCCAGGAGCTGGAGTCAAGATTGGAAGTGGAACCTAAGTGTCAAGAGTTGACAGTCGTGTCCTTCCTACTGGCAAAACTCTTCTGAGCCCAGTGGGCATGGTGGGAGCTGGTCTCATAACCTTTGTGACTAGAGAAAGGATCTTTTTCTTAAACTATACTTTATGAGTTTGTCCCTGGAGAGCTGCTTCTTGAAGTATCTTGGCGCTTGCTTTGGAACTTTCTTGAGTAAATTAAGACATTCATAATTGCAAACACAATTCTAAGAAATTTGACAGTAATATGATCAGCTAGATCATACCAAAAGTAGGACAACCTAGTTTATAGTTTTTAATTGTTGAATTATTAGTGTACTTCATCTCTTGATTACCTTGTTCCTAGAGAAGTTTACTTCAGATTATGCTAATGTGGTTATACAGAGTCACTTAGATTTTTTGGAACAAATCTTAAACCTTACACAGTGACTACATTTTAATTAAAAGAGAGGTAGACATAGCTTCATTTAAAGATGAGTATTCTAACATTTTCATGTGTATTTCATTTTATTAAGAGTACTGCTCAGCTTAGATCTTTAGAAGATAATCTTAAAAATAAAACAAAGAAAAAACAAAAAAGAGTACTGCTGAGTTGATAATATCAATTGTTATATTGGAGATACTTAGAAATAATTGGATACTTTGAATAATTATACTATAATATTAGAGTAAACCGTAAAAAGATAAAGATCTCTTTTTTTCCTCTTCGCTTATGAAAGTTTAGGTGGTTTTTAAACTTAAGTTTTAAATATTTGTAAATCATTTTAACTTGCCATTGTTTTTGTTTCCCTGTAATTATCTTTTTTGGGTTCTTTGCCTTAACTTTGGCCCTAAAATGGTAATAATTGGTGAGAGTTTTGAGTTTGGAGAGGATAAAGAAATTGTCATGGTGCAGACTCTTGAGATGAATCAATATTATTAAGAAATTTGAATGAGAACTGACAGTCTGTTTAGGGCTTTTATTCTCAGTAGAGTTTTTCTCTGGACCTCCAGTAAAAGGCATTCCAGTTAACCTAAAGAGAAAAACTACATTGTCAGAATCTTAACTATACGTTGCAAAATTATATTCTGTATGATGCCAACTTAGGTGGGTAGTTCCTACAGTACAGGAAGCTTAACAATCTCTAGGACTGAAAGATAAAAGAATGCCTCTTAGGCTCATTTATCTTTAGTACTTCATGGTTTTTTTTAAAAAAAATGAGGGCATGGGGAAGTGTAAATGGCAATGTTATGGCAGTAATTGCTAAAAAAAAAATCAGATTATAGTAAATTTTAATGATAGAGTCTCTGGACTCAGCTATCAAGGATAATCATTGCAGATTTGGGGACATTGTTGCCCATGGTGTGGCATATTAAAGAACAAAATAACTCCGTTAGTTTGACCTTTGTGTGAACATTTGCTACTTTTGCAATGGAATCATGCAAGTATATAAAATTGCTTTTATTACAGACATCTTTGTATTCCACCTGCCTTTTTTTATTTTCCATTTGCAGTCTGTTCAGTTCAGGAAGCTGCTATAACACTTGGTGCCAGTGTTCCCAAACTCTAAATAATGTGTTTTCCATTTGCACTAACCATCAGGAAACTAGAATTTCTGGTTTCCTCAGGTATGTGTAGTGGTCATTAGTGTTATGTGAAAGTTTCATAGCATTTGATTATAACATAAGGTATTTATAAAGAGAAAGTTTTCTGTTTTAAATTAGCTCTCATGTTCTTTTGCGTTCTATATGAATCAAGTAAATGCTTTAGGGATATTAACCTGGAAAAAATTATTGACTTTGTAAGCTCACAATTCATGTAAAGAAATTTTTATAAAATATGGAAGAATTTAAACATTTGACAGGAAGAGAACAACTTTTTAAATTTGAGATATATTGATTTCAGAGAGGTTAGTGATAGCTGGAAATTTTATTCACCCTAGTAATTATTTTGTTTACATTAAAAAATTTGTAATAAAGCTACAAAAGTTAACAGATTACTGTAACATACTTGGTACATATGAGTGGCAGAGCAACTGAAATGTCCAAAATTGGAGAATTAGCAGACTCTTGTTCTTACCTACTTATAGAGCCATTGCACTGTTTTGGTATCGCACAGTGATAATGTTTCACTTTGAACTACAAAAATGGCAATGCAGATAATGCTGCTGGAAAATTAAAAATAGATATTAAAAAGACTTCTAAGTGCTTAAATATTCTCTAAAGGAAAAGCTCTAAAATTGTTGACATTTCTTTACTTGTTCTATGAATACTGAAGTGTTACATTTCTTAACTAACGTTTGCTCCAATAACTAGGCACTGGACATTATAGCTCTGTGCATGGATTAAAAGAAGAAGTGTCGTTTCCCAAACGTAAAACTGAATTTGCTACTTGTATGCTGTTGGGGATTCATGATTATTCTGTCCATAGAGAGGGTACTTTTTCAGAAATCCGGAAATAGTATGGAACCCTCAAATAAATAAGCAGCTGAGGAGTTTGGTGTTACGGAGTGTGTTGTATTTTTACAGGTGCCACTGATTAATGAACTTGAATCAGCAATACATCAGCTGTACAAACAGCGAGCTTCCCGCCTTGTCCAAAGACGACAAGATGATATTAAAGATGAATCTTCGGAGTTTTCAAGCCATTCAAGTCAGTCCATCTTGAAGGTTTTTATTATTCATTAAACAACCTTGTTTACTTAGTGCAGCCTAATTGAAAATTAGAGATCTTGCAGCTTTTTTTTTTTTTTTAAAGAAACAATTTCCTTGCTGTTGTGTCAGGTAGATCTAAAAATGGTAACAGCATGTACTTGAATTGTGTTTAAGAAAATAGAGCTTCACAAAGGAGCTCAAAAACATGTGCTAAGATTCTGTCAGTCTTCTTATTCTTTGGCATATTTTTTCACTCTCCTTTAGAGTATAGAAAAGACATTATCAGTGTTCTATGTTAAAACCATTATCTGTTTGGCCCTAATTGGTTTTTTCCCACATTTTCATTCAAAACACCAATACAAATAAATGTTTTTCTTGATCACAGTGAAAGTTTGAGTTTAGGGACTGGGACATTTTGTGGGTAGGGGGAGGGAAGCTATAACTTAACAAATGACACAACTCCAAGATTAGGAGAGTTTTGAGCTTCATCCTCTGGATAAAGCAAACTTTTTGTAATTTCTTCTTAAATGCTTCTCTAGTTTGCCTTATGTACTGTGTTTTTTAGTAAGTCAGTTGGTGCTTACAATTCTTGAAATTTTGTATACAAATGGATAGAAATTGAATTTATACTTCCATTACTATGACATGTGTTATGGAAAACCAGAATTGGAAACCTCTTGTTAAATAGTTCAGCAGAGGTCCTTTAACTAGTTGTTTTAAACCGTTTAGTTCCTTTTTTTCCGTTGCCCTCCATATTCTTGAGTGCGCTAATAGGAATTTTCCTAGTGTGAATTCCTTGTGGTTTCTTTTGTCATTTCTTTGTTCCCTTTGTCAGCATTTCTCAAATGGAAGTATGCATCACAATTACCTGATACTCGTTTAACATACAGATTTTCTGGTTCTATCCCCAGTGATTCTTGCTAGGTCTTCAGCATCCAGAAATTTGCATGTTAAACAACCTCTCCAGGTGATCAAATGCAAAGAGCTCTAATGTTATTGTTTCAGAAAGCAATGCTTTGCTATACATGGTCTCTAAGTCAGAGAGACATAGGATCCCTGAAAAAGCATCCTCCTATATGTCAGATGGGTTTTGGAGAGGCATAAACAGATGGTAATACGGCCCTCATAGCTGAGGTAGACTCAGCTATGAGCCCTATAAATGGCTGTGACCTTCTGTTTTTGCCACTGAATTTTAAATTGGATTATTGACATTAGCCACCTACATGACTCATGCATCCCTCCCAGATCACTTTTGATCCAGACAGAACCAGATTTCTGGGAGATTACAGGTAACCATTATACTACAAAGGGAGGTAATTTTCTTTTAAGTTAGATGGTTTGTGTGAGCTGTACATTTCATCAAATACCTTTTCCCATCTGTAATTTGTTCTTGAGAATATGGAGCTATTTACTTAGAGGGAATTTGAAAGAAGAGTTGAATTATGTATATTAATTTGATTGAAAGTTGGAAAGAAATTAAAAGATACTGAGAAAGTGAAAAATACAGTCCTAGAGGGAGTTTACATTAATTGCCAAAGATTTGAGGAAAATTACATGGGATGCTGGAGAATCAATTCATTTTCTGATCTGTTTTTTAAAGAAGTATAGTCTGAAATTCATCTGTTTAGATTTATAAGCACTTATCTGCAATTACTGTGTATAATTCTTACAGAAATGGAGGAGGCTATCACTTGAGTCATGTTAGACTCACCTGTCTCCTCCAGTGCACATTTTACAAAACCTATACATGCAGTGATGTTTTAAGTATAATGATATTTTTTTTAATTTTTTTTTTTTTTTTTTGAGACAGAGTCTCACTTTGTTGCCCAGGCTGGAGTGCAATGGCACAATCTCGGCTCACCACCACCTCCGCCTCCCGGGTTCAAGCAATTCTCCTGCCTCAGCTACGCCTGGCTGATTTTTGTATTTTTTTTTAGTAGAGACGGGGTTTCACCATGTTGGTCAGGCTGGTATTGAACTCCTGACCTCGTGATCCACCCGCCTCAGCCTCCCAAAGTGCTGGGATTACAGGCGTGAGCCACCGTGCCCAGCCGTATAATGATATTTTTAACAATATTTCTTGAATGAAGGAAAACTCTTGAGTCTGGAATTATTTTTATAGTTTGGGATATTTTAGCTAATTCATCTGGGGTGTGTAGTGAACTCACATCTAGGGCTGGGACATCTTTCTGGTTTAGTAATTTTTCATTATAGTTGATGCACTCAGGAACATACCTCCTTCCTAATTTCAGGGCTATTTTGAAATATGAATGAAAAGCTCAGTAAAAAAAGTCAACTTTTAAAAATAGTAGGGTCTAGCTGGGCACGGTGGCTCATGCCTGTAATCCAGCACTTTTGAGAGGCTGAGGCGGAGTTCGAGACCAGCCTGGCCAACATGGCAGAACCCCGTCTCTAAAAATACAAAAATTAGCCGGTGGCGGGTGCCTGTAATCCCAGCTACTCAGGAGGAGGCTGAGGCAGGAGAATTGCTTAAACCTGGGCGGCGGAGGTTGCAGTGAACTGAGATTGTGCCATTGCACTCCATTCTGGCCGACAAGAGCAAGACTCTGTCTCAATAAATAAATAAATAGATAGATAGTAAGGTCTGATAGGATATTCTGAAGTAAGAGCTGAATTTTGGTTTTGTTTTTCCTGTTGCTGATTTTGGTGACACATCTCTGTTGATATCAGTAAATATCAGTTGATAAGTAAAAAAATCTGCAAGTCTTAACTTGGATGTCTTTCATCTTCCATGTACTCACCTCCCTCCCCTCTCACCCAGTCCTTTGGGTTGTTTGCCTCCCCTTACTATCATATCTTCATAGTATGGAACTAAAACGTAGAAATGAGGGAAGTACAGTGGACAAATGTTTCCCCCACCCCTTCTTCTACCTAAGCAAGAGATTAGGGGAGTCTTTTTTGATTAAAGAGAATAGGTCCGAAATAAAGACCCTGAAACACGAAAATCTGGGGGTCTCCAACAAAAGAACTGGCTCTGTGCCTAGTGATCCGATGGAGACACCTCTGTTAGACAGCTCCTACCCACACACACAGCTTCCAATCTTGCTCTTCTGTATGAACAGGCAGTTAACGATGATCATAAGGACCAACCTGAGCAGCAGAACCAAAGGGACTGAGGAAACAGACAGTGCTGGTACAAGTATGCAAGTTTTCTGTAAACAGGATACTTTCAAACAGTTGACAGCCCCAGGGAGATAATAGAAGGTATCCTACTCAACAGCAGTATAGAATGCTGCAGAAGAGGAATATTGTAAGAATAAGAACTATCTCTTGAAAACTAAAAATATGATAACTGAAATATAAATTTAAATAGGATTGGAAGCTAAAGCTAGGAAATTACCCTAGAATGTTTTTTGAGAAATGGAAAATAGGAAGACCAAAAAAATAAAATAAAACTATGCTGTGAAAGAGAAAGATTAGCATTTGAGAAGGCGGAAGTTGGTCCTGCTCAGATGCGGTTTTCAGATGCCTTGTTCTAAAAATAGTGATAGAAAACAAATTTCTACAAAGCAAAATTACAATAAATTTATTAAACTCTTGCAACAAAGCTGTTTTCTTATGTCTTCCTATGTTTTCCTGCTGTCATATCATTCATTGTGATGCTTAAGTTCTTCCTCCTTAAAAATGTAATGTATTATTTTTCCCTTTGCCCAGGCAATTTAGAGTTTTAATTTATTTGGTCATCATGATAGCTATTCCTGAGAGCTGTCCTGTTACTTAGACATAAAAATAGTGAGTAAGCCCAATTACGTATTTGTAGAGTTGTTGAACTCTTAAAAAGAAATCACTTCTTTAATTTTTCTACTTTTTAAAATGGGAGCGCAGAATAATATTGAAATTCGTTCTAAACCAAAAACCTACCTGGTTTACCAGTTATTGCAGAATCTTGCCGTTGAGATTAGCAAGGAGTCTGTCGTAATGGCTTATTCTGTGCAAACTCTTTCCTCAAGATTGTTGAAAGATGGCTTTTAATTTTAACTGTTGTTGTTTTGCAGACAAAGCTCTGATGGCACCAAATCTTGATTCCTTTGGACGTGATCGGGCACTGTATCAAGAGCATGCAAAACGTCGCATTGCAGAGCGGGAGGCCAGGAGGTAATTCTCAAAACCCTTGCTCTTGGCTTGTTTGGGAAGGGAGGAGTCTCTTTTATCTAGTTTGGGAACTTGATGTTTATTATTTAGGACTCGTCGTAGACAAGCCAGAGAACAAACCGGTAAGATGGCAGATCACCTTGAAGGCCTTTCCAGTGATGATGAAGAAACTTCTACAGATATTACTAATTTCAATCTGGAAAAAGGTTAGACATTTATTTGGAAATAAGACTCATCATCAATTTAGTTTCTACTTGGGTATGGTTTTCACCGTGAAATGGTTTGAATCTTCATGGTCTCTGCATTAGAACCAGACACTTCTTTTTTAATTGCAGAAATTTGCATGCCTTTGTATTAGTGAATATCATGATGAATTCTCAAAAATAGGGGTAACACCTTCTCATAGGATGTACTTAGTATTTGCGTAATAAATGTTACTTTTCCAAATGGTAGAATTTTAAGTGACTGGAAATGTGTCAGGTCCTTGAGGGCAGCTCTCACTGCAGCCTGTCTGGTCTGGAAAGGTAAAGCTTGGCAGTAGAGCACTCAGCCCTGAAGGAAACTCTTGATTTGGGGAGTCATGAGTAATCTCACCTTAGAGGAATGGTTAGTACTATTATGTGCCAGTCATTTTCAGAAGGATCCCAAATAAAAGTCTTCATTTCCCACCATTGGCTATAATTGTTTGGAATTATATCAATTGCACACCATTTGGAACTTCGTTGGAGAAGCTTCTTTCTCTTACTTTTTTTACAGCGAACATTTCTAAACAGAAAATTTGAAAGACTAGCACAGTGATCATCCACATACCTATCACTCAGATAACAATGCTTATGATTTCACCAAGTTTGCCTGGCTCTTTATACAAGGAGATGTCTGTGTTTGCTGAACCATTTGAAAGTAACTTACAGACCTCATGGCTCTTCACTCCCCAAAATTTTAGAGTGTGTTTCCTCTAAATGAGTATATTTTTCTGTATAATCACAGTACTATTATCTTTTTTCTTTTTTTAGATGCCTGTTCTGATTATTTCTTTTTTTAGCACAATAAGAAAACAGATTTCTTAATATCATGTCCATATATAATTTTTCTCAATGGCATCCTGGAAAAACCCTTTTTAGGAACTATTTTTATGGGTTATTTTGTGGTTTTTGAAAGCAGGATCCACCTAAGGTTCATGCTCTGCATTTGGTTATTACATTTTTAAATCTAGAATAAATGAGTAACCCTAAGAACTCTCCACATTCACACACCCACCCCTATTGTTCGTTTAAGACACTAACTTTTTGAAGAGACCAGGCCACTTCTCTTATAGACTGTCCTATATTCTAGACTGGTCTGTATGTTTCCTCATAGCATTGTTTAACTTGTTCTTTGATCCATTTCTTGTAAACTGGAATTTAGGTCTGAAGGCTTAATTAGATTTAAGTTAAACTTTTTTTTTTCTTCCCCAAGAATAATTTATACAGGATGCCGTTTCATACTGCCTAAAAGCACATGACAAATGTTAGACTGTCCCCACTATTAGCAATGTTAAGATTTATCTTGCAGTAAAGGTTCTCAGAACATTATCTCACCATTGTAAAGATTTCCTTTTTCCCAAGTAATCTGGGACATCATAAGAGTTATCTTATTCTTGGTCGGGCACAGTAGCTCACGCCTGTAATCCCAGCACTTTGGGAGGCCGAGGCAGGCGGACCACTTGAAGTCAGGAGTTCGAGACCAGCCTGGCTCACATGATGAAACTCCATCTCTACTAAAAATACAAAAATTAGTTGGGCGTGGTGGCACATACCTGTAATCCCAGCTACTCGGGAGGCTGAGGCAGGAGAATCCCTTGAACCTGGGAGGCAGAGGTTGCAGTGAGCTGAGATCACACCACTTCACTCCAGCCTGGGTGACAGAGTGAGAATCTGTCTCAAAAAAAAAAAAAAAAAAATCTTATTCTCAAATAACTTTTCACTTAAAGTTCCTAGCATCCATTCAGCTGATAGTTGGCTATGTCAGTTACTATAATCACCAACAGAGTTTGAATGAAGCAATGTGATTAGGGACTGATTATGATGCACAGCTGTTAATCTGCACAGTGATTTGTGAACTAAAAGTCTAGCAGCACAATTACTTATGGCTAATATACCATAGTAACTGAAATTTGAACCGTCTTGTTTGGGAACAGGTGTTATTTAGCCAAACTCTAGTAGAAAAATTGTACATACTGGAACTGCAAAACAAGGACTGGCTGCACTTTAGTTTACATAACAGACAAATTGAAACTTCAATTTATTTTTTCTTCTAAATTGTGACTAACAATTGGCCCTTTGTTAATGAGCGTATCTTCTGATACTGAAGCTACAAAGAAAACACCGAAAATATTGGACTGTTTTTTTTTTTTCCTACTTCATACTAATGTATGGTTCTCTGTGGGGTTTTGTTGTTTTTAGATCGAATTTCAAAAGAATCCAGCAAAGTTTTTGAAGATGTCCTTGAAAGTTTCTATTCAATTGACTGTATTAAATCACAGTTTGAAGCATGGCGTTCAAAATACTACACGTCCTACAAGGATGCTTACATTGGCCTTTGTTTGCCAAAATTATTCAACCCCCTCATACGACTTCAGCTCCTAACTTGGACTCCTCTTGAGGTGAGTGGCTTCTGTCACTATTAGAAAGTGTTATAATTTGATATCTGGATAATTTTAATCTCAAAGAGATGTAAGCTTAAACAAAATATTTTGCAGGGGTGATAGGGCATAGGCTGTAATTGATACAGATTGTATCTGGTTATAATCTTATGATCTTTCCTTTTAAGTTTCATGTCTTCCCAGCAGAACTATGTGTTTTGTTTTTGTTTTTGTTTTTTTTTCAGTTTACATATAATCCTTTTTTCAGTCAGCTAAAATTATATGCAGTAACACTGGGATATGAACATGAATAGTAAGAACTTGGTCCTTTGATCCTAGAGGAACTCAGAACCAGATGGGAAAGCACAATGAGGCAGGTGTGAAATGAGGACATGACCCAAGTCAGTTGTCATGGTGAGAAAAATTGATAGGCCAGGCATGGTGGCTCATGCTTGTAATCCCAACAGTTTGGGAGGCCAAGGTGGGAGGATTGTTTGAGCTCAGGAGTTCAAGACCAGCCTGGGCAACAGCAAGACCTTGTCTCTACTTAAAAAAAAAAAAAAAAAATTAGCTGTGGTGGCATATGCTCATATTCCTAGCTACTTCGGGGGCTGAGGCAGGATTGCTTGAGCCTGGGAGATCCAGGCTATAATGAACTATGATTGTGCCACTGCACTGCAGCCTGGGTGATAGAACAAGACCTGTCACAAGAAAAAAAAAAAGATAAGGAGGTGGAATCAAGAGGACCTATTGGTCTGTCATATAAGGGAGGGGGCTAGAATTGACTCTGGAGGTCTAGCGGTGATGTTTACAATGTGGTTTTAGAAGTTACCAACGTGGGTGAAGCTGTAGACACGGTTGAGATTGGCTAGGTTGAATTTGTGAACTATAAGGAAAAGGGAGCTGAGGTTGATGCCATGGAAACACAACTGAAAAAAATGTGAGCTCTGAGAAGCATTCAGCTCACAGCTCCTATTTCCTGTGTGTTCTTGGCCAGACCTTCTGAAGTTTTGCTGTGTGCATGAGTGTCTTGGTAGACAGCAAAGGCCCAAGACTGTATTTTGGAGTTGTTTTTCTGTGTCCCCCACTCCTCTGCCCCACAGTTTCCAGCTGTGTCAGCCTTCCTGAACTCCACCCTCTGTCTCCTCCACTCAGCAAAACTGCTCTGCTGTCCTGAACTAGCATCTCACCTCATTTGATTCCTTTCTTTCAAGGGTCATAGTCTTGTGCTGCCTATGGTCCATTGTATTTTGTCCAGTTCTTTTTTATTTTCTTCAACTTTTAAGTTCCAGGGTACATGTGCAGATTTGTTACATAGGTAAATATGTGCCATGGTGGTTTACAGCACAGATCAACCCATCACCTTGGTATTAAGCCTAGCATCCAGTAGCTGTTGATGCTCTCCCTCCCCCAAGTCCCCACCCCCACCCCCCAACAGGCCTCAGTGTGTGTTGTTCCCCAGTATGCGTCCATATGTTCTCATTGTTCAGCTCCCACTTGTGAGAACATGTGGTGTTTGGGTTTCTGTTCCTGCATTAGTTTGCTGAGGATAATGGCTTCTAGCTCCATCCATGTCCCTGCAAAGGACGTGACCTCGTTCCTTTTTATGGCTGCATAGTATTCCATGGTGTATATGTATCACATTTTCTTTATCCAGTCTATAATTGATGGGCATTTGGGTTGATTCTATGTCTTTGCTACTGGGAATAGTGCTGTAGTGAACATACATATGCATGTAGCTTTATAATAGAATGATTTATATTTCTGTAGGTATATACCCAGTAATGGGATTGCTGGGTCAAATGGTATTTCTGCCTCTAGATCTTTGAGGAACTGGCACACTGTCTTCCACAATGGTTGAACTAATTTACACTCCCACCAATGGTGTAAAAGTGTTCTTTTTTCTCTGAAACCTTACCAGCATCTGTTGTTTCTGGACTTTTAAATAATTCCCATTCTGATTGGCATGAGATGCTATCTCATTGTGGTTTTGATTTGCATTTCTCCAGTGATCAGTGATGTTGAGCCTTTTTTCATGTTTGTTGGCTACATGAATGTCTTCTTTTGAGAAGTATCTGTTCATGTCCTTTGCCCACTTTTAATGGGGTATTTTTCTTATAGATTTAAGTTTCCTGTAGACTCTGGATATTAGACCTTTGTCAGATGGATAGATCGCAAAAATTTTCTCCCATTCTGTAGGTTGTCTGTTCACTCTGATAATAGTTTCTTTTGCTGTGTAGAAGCTCTTTAGTTGAATTAGATACCATTTGTCAATTTTTGCTTTTGTTGCAGTTGCTTTTGGTGTTTTTGTCGTGAAATCTTTGCCCATGCCGATGTCTTGAATGGTATTGCCTAGATTTTCTTCTAGGATTTTTATAGTTTTGGGGTTTGCATTTAAGTCTTTAATCCATCTTGACTTAACTTTTGTATATGGTGTAAGGAAGGAGCCCAGTTTCAATTTTCTGTATATGGCTAGCCAGTTCTCCCAGCACCATTTATTTTTTTTTTATTTTTTTTTTTTTTTGAGACGGAGTCTCGCTCTGTCGCCCAGGCTGGAGTGCAGTGGCGCAATCTCGGCTCACTGCAAGCTCAGCTTCCCGGGTTCACGCCATTCTCCTGCCTCAGCCTCTCTGAGTAGCTGGGACTACAGGCGCCCGCCACCACGCCCGGCTAATTTTTTGTATTTTTAGTAGAGACGGGGTTTCACCATGGTCTCGATCTCCTGACCTCGTGATCCGCCCGCCTCGGCCTCCCAAAGTGCTGGGATTACAAGCGGGAGCCACCGCGCCTGGCCCCAGCACCATTTATTAAACAGGGAATCTTTTCCCCATTGCTTGTTTGTGTCAGGTTTGTCGGAGATCAGATGGTTGTAGGTGTGCGGTCTTATCGCTGAGTTCTCTATTCTGTTCCATTGGTCTATGTGTCTGTTTTTGTATCAGTACCATGCCGTTTTGGTTACTGTGGCCTTATAGTTTGAAGTCTGGTAGCATGGTATCTCCAGCTGTCCAGTTTTTAGTTGTTTACAACCAAAGGTTAAATCCAGTTCTTGTTTCTCTTATCATAGCTGGAAGCAGAAATAGCCACTATTTTAGTATTTGAGTAACCTTTTAAAATTCTTTTAGGCAAAATGTCGTGACTTTGAGAATATGCTGTGGTTTGAATCTTTGCTGTTTTATGGTTGTGAAGAACGAGAGCAAGAAAAAGATGATGTAGATGTTGCCCTACTACCTACCATTGTGGAAAAGGTGATTCTTCCTAAACTAACAGGTAAATCTCCTGTTCTCTGAATTGAGCATTCAAACACACTGGCTTTCTCAAATCTATTTTTATGAGTTTATAATTCAGAGCATGTTTCCTTATAGAAATGACGTGAAAAATAATAGTTACCACCTGGCCCAGAGATGGCTAGAGGGCAGAGGGGTTCTTATCCTGGGACTTGAAGACCATTTTAGGGTGGGCCTGTAGTTGAGTGCAGTAATTGCTTCATAGGTGAGGTTTAGAAATTCAAAGACTGACTGAAGCAAAATTATACAGAGTTTGAGGAAGGAGGATATGCATTTATGTGAGGAGCAATTAAAATGCTTTCAGAAGTTCCTCAAAAAAGATTAGGAATCATTGATACAGGAATCTATTTTAAATACCAGAAATGTTAGTTTGAAATTCTTGATGCCAAGACAACATTTCTACAGAAATCCTCTTTTTTCCTAATCTTTATTTTCCCTGAGTACCAGAAATAAGAATCATCTATTCTCTCTCCACATCCCTATCCCTCCAAATTTCCACAGTTAATAGGACAAAGAAGACTAAAGCTTACATTGTAGAGAAAGAGGAAAAATAAATTAGGATTGGCATTAATAGAGGTCTGCTTGACAAAAAATTAAAGGTACAATTGGCTTCTGTGTCTCAATCCTCTTTTTTTCTTAATAGTGATAGCTGAAAATATGTGGGACCCTTTTTCTACAACACAGACTTCAAGAATGGTGGGAATTACACTAAAATTAATCAATGGATATCCTTCAGTAGTGAATGCAGAAAATAAAAACACACAGGTAATTTAGTATCTTTGGAAGGCTTTTTTTTTTTTTTTTTTCCTCTTTCTATTGAATATGAGCAAGCACTGAGAGAATGAGTGGTTATCCTAAACCAGTCAGAAATCTGGTTCTCCCACTTGGGCCATCAGGGCCATTAAAGCCTGAAATACACAAAATTTGAGATGTTAGTTTTTTTTTTCTTTTTTTTATACCTAGTCCCTCAGAGAGATGTTAGTTTTCAGTTTAAAAAAATCAATATGGAAGGAAGATGTCATCATTTTAAATAGCCTTTCATTATTTTGATTTCTCACTACCACACCTCAGTCCCAATCCAACTAATCAAATATCCTTTTAAAGACTGTATTTTCTTGGGGGGAAATGAGAAACCAAAATGTTAACAATTGATAATTTAAGCTTGTCCAACCTGTGGCCCATGGACATGTGGCCCAGGACGGCTTTGAATGCGGCCCAACACAAATTTGTAAACTGTCTTAATACATGAAATTTATGCACAGACGCCGCCCCCCTCCTTTTTTTTTTTTCTTTTTTTTTTTTTTTTAGCTCATCAGCCGTCGTTAGTGTCATTGTATTTTATGTGTGGCCCAAGACAATTCTTCTAGTATGGCCCAGGGAAGTCAAAAGATTGGGCACCCAAACCATTTAAACAGCATATAAAACAACTAGATACTGTTTTATAACTAGTTTCCAAACTTAAAGTTAATGCTCTTCAGGGGCCATTCGTAGAAGCTGTTTAAATGTAGAGAAGGTGGGTGCTCTTTGTCATTGTTGAATTTTCACTTTGAGAACTAGATTATGTGTCTGGTTATGTATCTTTATGTAGACTAAGGGATTGAAAGATTTCTAAAGCTTTATTGCTTGGCAGTTGTTGAGGAATGAACTAATAGATTATTAAGTATTAATTACTTTAGGGTCTTCAATGAGGAAAATTAAAAATTTGAGAAACTAGTTCACTCAGTTCAATATTCAGTTACATGATTTGGAATATGGCTTATTTTTCTTGTCATAGTCCTTATTAAAATGTGTGATCTACTTTTAACTCTTTAGGTATACCTAAAGGCACTTTTATTGAGAATGAGAAGAACTTTAGATGATGATGTATTTATGCCCTTATATCCCAAAAAGTAAGTAACTCTGAAGAACATTAAAGATAATATTCTCCATTGTCTTTCAGAGAAGGCTTATAAAATTCTGAAAAACTAGCTTGAAATACAAACTTCAACCATGTAGTGTATTACAGAGACTAGATTAGTGGCGAGATTGTTCCCTTAAGCAGAATAAAACAATTAATACTCTTACGTTCTCCCTGAGTGTCTCATAATAAATTTCCATTGCCTTTTTAACATACTATTTTCCAGAATGCAATTATTTGAAAAATTTAAAAATTATTTTGTTTACCTGTTTTGTAGAAAAATCTTTTGTCTAGGAATCATATGGCACCTACATATAAAATATCTGATCATGATATGTTTCTCTTTTTTTTTACTTAGTGTCTTAGAAAATAAAAATTCTGGGCCTTACTTGTTTTTTCAACGACAGTTTTGGTCTTCAGTTAAGGTACGTGTCCATAGACTATCTAAAAGACTCAGATTTCGTTTGACTTCATATATTACATTTTGTAGAGTGTTTTGTTTTTGATTAACTCCATAGGCTTAGATCTGTTTATATATATACCCAAAATCCCTATTTTACAAAGTAATTTTATTCCAAAAGTTCATTCAAGTTTGATATTTTCACAGGAGAAAGTGATTTTTGAGTTCCAAAGTAAGGTCCATCGTACTCAACAAAATGCCTGACTAAGCCACAATTAATTTTTTCAGCAAGTAGACTACAGTAGTCCTCCCTGTATCCATGGGGTATATGTTCTAAGATGCCCAGTGGCTACCTGAAACCACAGATAGTACCGAACCCTATATATACTGTTTTTTCCTCTACATACATACCTATGATAAAGTTTAACTTATAAATTAGGCACAGTAAGAGATTAACAATAACTAATAATAGAACAATTATTAATAACATACTGTGGCAAAGGTTATATGCATGTAGTTTCTCTCTCAAAATATGTTATCGTACTATGCCACAGCTGACTGAAACCATAGATAAGGAGGACTGCTGTAGCAGATACTCTTCTGAGGTTTGGGGATATAGCTCTGAGTAAGCTAGAAGTGGAATCTGTGGAGTTCACAGTCCAGCACAGTTGACAACAAATGGGTAATCTCAGGTGTGATGAGTTATGAAAGGGGACATTCAAGGTAATGTGGAACATATGACAAGGGGCACAGAGACCTTGACTAGCCAGTCCCGGAAGATTTCCTTCCACCCTGAGGAAGTGATATTTAGATCATTAGACCTGGAGAAAAAATAGGAGTTAGCCCTGAGGTGAAAGAGAGCAGGCTACGCTGGAGGCGCTGAAGAAAGCATAGGACAGCTGGAGTGAGCAAGGAAGTCCATAGTCCAGATGATAGAGGATCTTGTAGGTCATTTGAAATACTTTGGTCCTTATCCCAAAAGTTGTATAAGGTATAATTTACATATGGTAAAGTTCACTCTTTTTAGTGTATAGTTCTGTAAATTCTGATGAGCAGATACAGCCATGTTATCACTACCAAAATCAAGATATGTAAAACTTTTATTGTCCTGAGAAATTCCCCATTCTCTTTTGTAGTCAAGGTCACCACAAGCCCCTGGCCACCTCCGCGTCTATGTCCTATGAAGAGAAGGGAATTACATGATAGGCAAAGTCTTTTGAGTCTGGCTGCTTTCACTGAATACATTTGAGGTTCAGCCTTGCTGTGTAGGTGCACCAGAGTTGGGTTTTGGTTTTCATTTAGTCCCTAATTAAGGGACATTTGGATTGTTTCTCTTGGGGCTCAGAAAACAATACTGTAAAATGAAGGCCTCAGAAACAGCCTCAGAAGAACTTTTTCTTTGATCTTCTCCTGCCCACCTGTCTTTCAATCCTGCTCCCTTGAGGGTTGCCATAGAAACTAGAATCCCTGTTGCCCCAGGCGGGTCATAGACACCAGAACCCCTTTTCCGCAAAGCCAACCATAAAACCTAAATATATTACTCTTAATTTTGCC
Organism: Symphalangus syndactylus; assembly: GCF_028878055.3. Classification (NCBI taxonomy): domain Eukaryota; kingdom Metazoa; phylum Chordata; class Mammalia; order Primates; family Hylobatidae; genus Symphalangus; species Symphalangus syndactylus. The sequence continues at coordinate 97,452,789 of NC_072427.2, forward strand.
TCTGCCTTTCTGTGTAAAAACTGGCCATAAAATATCTGACCTACCTTGTTTGATTATAGGTCATAAAACCCCCATTCCAGAGAGGGTCCTGCCCCATACCCAGAAAGAAAGAATGCTGCTCAGAGAGGCCAAGAAGAATCTGGACGACAGGCCTTGTTGTGTGTCTTCTCTTGAGCAGTAGATCATACCTTTTTGTCCAGTCATGTTTCTGCATGCCTGTACATATTTCGTTAAACCTAAACATAGTAGACCATTTCTCCTCCATCTTTGGGTCTTTACTCTGAAGGCTCTCATGTTACATAAAACTGATCAAGTAAATTTATATGCCTTTTCTCCTGTTAATTTGCCTCGTCAGTAATTTTCAGCGAAACTTCATAGGGCAAAGGGGAAGCTTTCCCTTGGCCCCGACATTTCCAATTTGGTTATGAACAGAGCTTCTATAAGGGTGTAAGAGCTTCTATAAGGGTGTTCGAATATGTAAGTTTCATTTCATTTGGGTGAAACAGCCGGGCAAAGCTGTCTTCCAAAGTGGCTGTATCATTTTGTGTTCTTACCAGTAACCTGTTACTGTCCTGGTTATTCCTTACTCCCACCATACTTGCTGTTGTCAGTGTTTTGCTTTTTAAGTCATTCTGCGGGGTGCAATGTGGTATCTCATTGTGGTTTTCATTTGCATTTCCCTAGTGACAGTGTTGAGCACGTCTTCATGTGCTTATTTGCAATTTATGTATTTTGGTGAAATGTCTTCAAATCTTTTGCTTAGGTTTTAAATTGGGCTTTCTTCTTACTAAGCATTGAATTCTATATTCTGGAGAGAAGTCGTTTATCATATAAATGATTTGCAGATTTTTTTTTTTTTTCAGTTTGTGGCTTATCTTTCCATTCTGATAGTCTTCCATATGCAGAAGTTCTTAATTTTGATGAAGTCCAGTTTGTCTTTTTTTCCTGTTATGGATTGTGCCTTAGATGTCATATCTAAGAAATCTTTGCCTAATATGAAGCCACAAAGGTTTTCTCCTATCCTTTCTTCTAGAAATTTCATAGTTTTAGGTTTTACATTTAGGTCTGTGACTCTTTTCAAGTTAATTTTTATTATAGGGTGTGAGGCCTGGATTAAGGTTTACTTGTTCCAGCACTATTTGTTGAAAAGGCTATCCTTTGTCCTGTGAACAGCAAAAATTTGAGACAGGTCTCAGTTAATTTAGAAAGTTTATTTTGCCAAGGTTGAGGACACACCTGTGACACAGCCTTAGGAAGTTCTGATGACATGTGCCCAAGGTGGTCGGGGCACAGCTTGGTTTTATACATTTTAGGGAGACACAAGACATCAATCAATATGTAAGAAATACTTTAGTTCCATTTAGTTCCATCCAGAAAGGTGGAGACAGCTCAAAGCAAGGCCCCCCCATTGGGGACTTCCAGGTCACATGTAGGTGAGAGAGAGATGGTTGCATTCTTTGGAGTTTCTGTTAAGTTTTTCCAGAAGAGGCAATCAGAATATGCATCTATCTCTGTGAGCTGAGAGATGACGTTGAATAGAATGGGAGGCAGATTTGCCCTGAGTGGGGTTCCTGGCTTGAAGAGGCCCAAGATATTTCCCTTTCACAGTCCACTGAATTGCTTTTGTACCTTTGTTGAAAACCAGTTAACTATATATGTGTGTCATGGAAGGGTTTAAGGTAAGTAAACAAATTGCCTTTTTTTTTTTTTTTTTTTAAGAGACGAGGTCTCGTGTTGCCTAGGCTGGTCTCAAACTCCTAAGCTCAAGTGGTCCTCCTTCCTTGGCCTCCCAAAGTACTGGGATTACAGGTATAAGCCACTGTGCCCAGCCATAAATTGCCTGGCTCAGCCTTCCGAGTAGCTGGGACTACAGGTGCCCGCCACCACGCCCAGCCAATTTTTTGTATTTTTAGTAGAGACGGGGTTTCATCATGTTAGCCAGGATGGTCTCGATCTCCTGACCTCATGATCTGCCTGTCTCAGCCTCCCAAAGTGCTGGGATTACAGGTGTGAGCCACCGCGCCCGGCCGTAACCACAGGTCTATAAATTGCCATTTTTAAGATTACTCTGTCTGCTATGTGGAGATAATAGATTGAAGTAGGTATGGATAGTGATAGTGAAAATGGGAACTGGTATTTATTGTGTATTTTAGGGGAACCAGTACTTATTGTGTGTTTACTGTGTACCAAGCACTGTGCCACACCTTTTACATAGATTATCTTGTTGAATCCTCAGAATGGCTCAATGAGGTACACACTGTTTTTTCACTTTACTGATGGGGTAGTGAGGCACACAATAACCTGCGCAAGGTCATTTCCATTGGTAATTAGAGATGGGAATCAAACTCAGGCCAGCCTGACTCTTGAGCAGCTCTTCTCAACTGGGCTTCTGTGGGAGACTTAATACCTAATGCCTTAAGGCCTCCATTGTCTATAAGGAATTCTTTTTCCCCTGCATCTGCAGTACTAGCTATGTATCATTCTTGGGAGAGCTGAGTAAAGAGCCACACAAAATCACTTTCTGTAGGTTTAGAACTCTTGCCGAGCCCTGCTTGAGAAAGGCTACTCCATGCTCTTGCTCATAATCACTGGAGTAACCGCAGGGTTCTGAAAAGATTAAGGTGGGTCAGATTCGGGGGATGGCAGCAGGAACTGAGGGAAATGGACAGACTGGATGGTGGTGGAGACACACAACTTGAGAGAGAGGTCAGGAATGACCTCCAGACCTCTGGCACGAGCAGCTGGTTGAATAGTGTTACCATTTACTAAGTTGAGAAACAACTGGGAAACTGTAAGTTTTTATGGTGGGATGGGATGGGGCTTTCATTTTATGATGATAGCTTTCATTTTCTATGTATCGATTGAGCTTGGGTAGCTTGAGATGCCCAAGTGATATAACTTGGTTGTAGTTCATGATACGTGGTAGCCATGCAGGGTTGTAGTCAGACTCTCCCATCTTTTGTGGGCAGCGCAGGGCAGGGTGGGGGTATGCAGAGAACCAGCTAGAGTGTAATTTTGAATGGAGGACACTTACCTAAGAATCAGCACTCCCTGATAGTACCGTCTGCAATGATGGAAAATGTTCTGTATCTATGCTGACCAGTGCTGTAGCCACTAGCTACATGTGGCTGTTTCAATTTTGACTAATTAAAATTGAATATTCAAATGTAACCATTCTAGGAAATATTTGTATCTTTGAAAGTATTAATATCTCTTAGTACTTTGGGAAGACATGGTCTGCTGTATTTCATATGGTGTTTTACTCTGTAACTTATTTACTTTGTACCTAATCTAATTGTTTCACATTACCTATTTTTTTTTCTTCTTTCCAGCTGTTAGGCAATTTTCTTCAGTGGTATGGCATTTTCTCAAATAAAACTCTACAAGAGTTATCAATAGATGGTTTATTAAATCGATATATTCTCATGGCTTTTCAGAATTCAGAATATGGAGATGACAGCATCAAAAAAGCCCAAAATGTGAGTTAAATGCATAGTACAGTTTTTAAAGCATATAAGTTAAAATGAATTAAGTTTTTGTTTGTTTGAAGAGAGATGTGAGAATTTTATGAAACTCCTTTGATTACTGGACTTGCATGTAAGGTTGACAGTTTGCCTACCCAGGTACCCAGGTAGTTCCAACCCTCTACAGCATTTTTTACATAAAAATGCATACTATTATATATATCCATCTATATCCATATTTTTATAGATATTAATGAAGGTTTTAATATTTTTATAGGTATAAATAAAAGTTTTAATTTCAGAATAATAATAACCTTATTATCTTAACCTCAGTCTGGGCCAACTCGACTTCCCTTAGCAGCATGCACGGATGTCTACTCGTGGAATTATTGCAGGGGATGGGGGTGCTGTAATTTCATTTTTTTTTTTTTTTTGAGATGGAGTCTCGCTCTGTCACCCAGGCTGGAGTGCAGTGGCGTGATCTCGGCTCACTGCAAGCTCCACTTCCCGGGTTCACGCCATTCTCCTGCCTCAGCCTCCCGAGTAACTGGGACTACAGGCGCCTGCCACCACGCCCGGCTATTTTTTTGTATTTTTAGTAGAGACAGGGTTTCACCGTGTTATCCAGGATGGTCTTGATCTCTTGACCTCGTGATCCGCCCGCCTCGGCCTCCCAAAGTGCTGGGATTACAGGCGTGAGCCACCGCGCCCGGCCTGTAATTTCATTTTTATACCACTCATTTTTACATCAAAAGCTGCTGGAAAAGGAAATTCAGTTTATTTAGGTCATCCTAGAAGACTGGAAAATGAAGCAGTTGGTTGTCAGTTTTATGTTACTAATTTACTCAAATATTGGACAGATTATCTTTTGCTTTGAGTGCCTAACCCATTGGTTGGGGTAAAAATTCCAGGTATATTGGTTTAGTTAATGTAGGAAGTCAGATTTAAAAGAATATTTCTTCAGAGTAATTGCTGTAGCTCAGAAGCACGTCTTCTGGTGAAATACATTTATACCCATTACCTAGACTTTGCTTTTAATACTTTAATTTATTCTGTCTTAACTATTTTATTTTACATCTTTCTTCTCCACAGGTAATCAATTGTTTCCCCAAACAATGGTTCATGAATCTGAAAGGAGAAAGGACTATTTCTCAGTTAGAAAACTTTTGCAGATACCTCGTACACTTAGCAGATACAATTTATAGAAATAGTATCGGGTGCTCTGATGTGGAAAAAAGAAATGCAAGGTAATTTTGTAATTAATGAAATGGTAATCTAGAGTTGTTTAGTTGCCAGATTTAGTATTAAAATGTTTTAAGTAGAGATGTTTATATTTTAGTTTAAATTGTATGTTCACTTAGTATTATAAACCTACCAAAAATGCACATAATTTTTCATTTTAGCAGTTTTTACTTTTTTTTCAGTATGTTATTTATGAAGATACTAAGGAAAGACTTCTGGTAAGGACCAACCCTCAGGGGAGTGAGTAAACGGTTGTTTTCTCTGTCTCCCTCTTTGAAGAATTAGAGAGGTCTCAGACTCTCTTGTTTGGAGTTTCATTATACAGATGTAAATTCAAGTTTATCTCCCAATTTGGGGAGATTTTTTGTTTTAATATTATGAACTAGAGGTTATCACTCATGGCTTTTTGGGAGCAACTTATTTCTAATTTTTATCAAGGGTTGTAAGAAAAGAGTGAATGAACCATTAGCCTTTCTGTGGACATTAATTTATGGATGTTCAGGTAATTCTGGGATAAATCTGTAGCATAAAATAAATAATAACACTAAGTAGGGCAGTTTGAAGGAATTGTCTTTTTAAAATTTTAATTTCGTATATCTTCGTAATGTCAAAGTTTAATTTTTGTTTAGATCACACCATTAGTCATACCCCTATAACAAAACCTTCTTCTGTTCCCTCATTTCCCTTTCTTGAAAAAGGACCTATTTTCCTGCAAGAAAATTGGATATTTTTTCCACAATAAAATTAAAATAGCTATTAAAGATTTTAGGCCGGGCATGGTGGCTCATGCCTGTAATCCCAGCACTTTGGGAGGCTGAGGCAGGCGGATCATGAGGTCAGGAGATGGAGACCATCCTAGCCAACATGGTGAAACCCTGTTTCTACTAAAAATACAAAAATTAGCTGGGTGTGGCGGTGCGTGCCTGTAGTCCCACCTACTCGGGAGGCTGAGGCAGGGGAATTGCTTGAACCTGGGAGGCAGAGGTTGCAGTGAGCTGAGATTGGGCCACTGCATTCCAGCCTGGTGAAAGAGCAACACTCCGTCTCAAAAAACAACAACAAAAAAGATTTTAATGGTAAAATTCTTTGGCAGGTTTTGGCTGATTTGATTTTGTTCTTAGTGTGTGCCATTTTGTTATTTGTTGGCACTAATATTTTTTCTCAGTGTGTTTTCTACTAGATAAATTTTATCACATTTTAAACTTTGATTTACATATATTTAAGTGTTTCTGTTTCGGAGTTAAGTATCAACAAATAGTGTTTACTTTTCTACAGAAAAGAACTTTAACAGTTATGTAAGCACCTGCTTTGTGCAGTGCACATAAAGCAGGTTTCATGTGGGTTGCAAAGTTTTGCAAATTCTAATTCTTCCCTAATAGGTGCTTACTACAATTCTGTAGAAGAGATGAGACAATTACTAATGTCATATTATGTCTTGTTTCTCATGAGTGGTTTAAGCTAAATGTTAAAACAGTCATTCTTAAAGTGTGGTCCCTGGACCAGCAGTATCAGCATGGCATGGGAGTCTGATAGACTTGCAAGTTCTCGGGCCCCACTCTGGGCCTCCTGAATAGAACTCTTAGGGTGGGGCCAGGGATGATCTGCATTTCAACAATCCTCTAGGTAATTCTAATGTGTGCTAAAATTTGAGGATTACTTCCTAATAAGAAAGTAGAATGACTTCTAGCTGGGGTGAAAAGGAAAGTCAGATTATACTTTATTTAGTGAATTTTGGTGGAGTGGAAATTATGCTGGATCTTGACAGATTGGTGATGAAGAGACACAAATAACGATTTGTGTTCCAGGTATACGCTAAAAGAGCCAGGACTCTGGTTTGGGAAGGAATGGGAGACAGGCCTCTGAAGTAGTTTGAAAACAGATTGCTTTCTTTTCTTTCTCAATATTAATGAAACTCATTGATCTCAATGAATTTTGTTTTGTTTTTTAAAATGGGTCCCCTGTCTCTGGGCTAGTCATTTAAACATACGTAAGTTTTGTTCTATATGGATAAATGTAAACTTTTTTTTTTTTTTAACATGCTGTAGCTTGCGTATCTGTTTCCCTTTGAAAATGTGTGCTTGGAAAAACTGATTGCAGAAGCTCTAAAATAGCCATGAAATCAGTAGCAAATTTTCTCTTAGATGTACTAATTAATGAGATGCTGCTATATTTTTTTCTTTTAGGGAAAACATAAAACAGATAGTAAAACTCCTTGCAAATGTTCGAGCTTTGGATCATGCTATGTCTGTTGCAAGTGACCACAATGTGAAAGAATTTAAGTCTTTGATTGAAGGAAAATAGATCTATGAGACTGAAAAACCTATTTGCTTGATTACCATTCCCAATGTGTAAATTTTGTATATATGTAAAGTTTCTTAAACTGTAAATTAGCAATTCTTGTTTTAATACAAAAAACATTATATTCAATACAGTGTCCTTAAATGATATTTCTTCAGAATGAAAGGAATTCAGATTATTTCTAGGAGTCTATGAATGTTTTCTTTACTGCCTGTCATACTTTGTTTACTGAAGTATTTTGTATGGTCATTTAAATTAACCCTCTCAGTTAATTGTCCCCTGTAAACGATGTGTGCAGTGTAAATTGTGTAATTATGCATATATATATTTATACCACCATGGACTTAACTTTCACACTGGAAATTTGTGGTGTTTTTCTACAGAGGAAGCCTTTTAACAGCAGAAAATTATCCAGTAGCAAATTGTCTTAGCGAAATTACTACACTGTTGTAACAAAAGGGCTGGCAAGTGACTAAATGTTCATTACCTTTTGGTTAGCGTTGCTATCACTGTAGCTGTGCTGCCTTAACATTGAGAGTTGAGTTGTGGACTTAGTCATTGAGTGAATGTTGAACTTTCTTCCTTGAATCAGCGTTAGAGTCAAATGTGGGTTTAATATGAATGCTAAATGATATATGCAACATAGTTTCAAATGGAACATAGAAATTTCACTTTTGCAAATAATAAACCCACAACCTACTTGCATGGTTTTGGGCTGACCGTTCTGTCTCATTCATGATTTTACTCCCTGCCCAGCTTGCAGATACATGCATTTGAATTTTAGTAGTCTGTCATATTTAAAATCCCACATATGTGAGTTAAATATGCAATAAAGAATACGCCTTGCTGATTAGCCACACCCAGGCAATTTAATATCCATGGTCTTCTATAATGTTTATACCACATTGTAAATATTCAGAGAACTTGTTTTAAAGTTTATGCTTTCTGATTCTGTGATTTTCAAAAGAGGAATTTTTTTGGAAATTAAGGACTATCGTTTGATAATTATATATGTAATTAAGCTTTAGCCAAGCATTAAATTAATTTTTAAATATATCCTTTGTTGTATTTTCCTGATGACTAAATTTGCAGCATTTCAAATGACTCTAATAAAGTGGGACTGTGAGCAGGCCCATGTGTACCCTTGATCAGGACATAATATGCAGAACAGTGTCATGTACTGTATTTGCTTTGTTAATTTTATCTTACCCTACATATTTGTATTAGTTCATTCTCACACTGTTATAGGGACATACCTGAGACTAGGTAATTTATAAAGAGGTTTAATTGACTCACAGTTCCGCATGGGTGGGAAGGCCTCAAGAAACTTACAATCTTGACGAAAGGCACGTCTTCACAGGGTGGCTGCAGAGAGAAATGAGTGCTGAGGGAGGGGGAAGTCCCTTATGAAGCCATGAGATTTTGTGAGAACTCACTATCAGGAGAACAGCATGGCGGAAACCAACCCCCCATGATTCAGTTATCTCCACCTGGTCCCGCCCTTGACGTGGGGATTATTACAATTCACGGTGAGATTTGGGTAGGGACACAGAACCAAACCAAATCAGTATTCATTCTGGATGAATTTTTTGTTACACCTTAGTGGCCTATTAAGTAGAATTAAAGTCAGAACACCTATTCCTCATCTTAAGTAGAATAAAACATAAACATGTATATGTATCACATACAGATCATTTAGGCCTTAAACTGCATATTATTTCCAAACCCATTAGACTAATTACTCTGCTTTTAAGATCTCTTAAAATGGAGTTTTTATCCTATGAAATCCATCAGGCTATATTGGTTTCAGGAATGGGTTTGAACATCACAGTAGGAATTTGATGTAGGGTACATAAAACAATGGTTTTTCTATCCCAAGCAGAACATTTTTATTCCTGAAATAGCTTAAGGACATTATTTCTTAGGAATTATCAAAAGATAAATCCAGAGGGTTACATTTTAATAAAGCTGGTTTTGCTTTTCAGTTTTTTCTTTTGGAGCAATCCTCTGAATTAACTCCAAAATAGGTGACAAATGTTTTTGAGAAGGAAAGCTACTTTACTGAAACAACATAAACCACAGTCAAGAGTGACTAGTACTACTGTAGCCAATGATGTCGATGTCTCACCATGTCCCTGTTCTTGCCACTGGTGTCCTCTTGCAAGTACTTGCTTCTCTGCCTGAGGGCTTTTCTTTGGCCTGTACAACAGGCTGGAGTGTCCTGGAGATACTTTTTTTTTTTTTTTTTTTTTTGAGACGGAGTCTCGCTCTGTCGCCCAGGCTGGAGTGCAGTGGCGCAATCTCGGCTCACTGCAAGCTCCGCCTCCCGGGTTCACACCATTCTCCTGCCTCAGCCTCTCCGAGTAGCTGGGACTACAGGTGCCTGCCAGCACGCCTGGCTAATTTTTTGTATTTTTAGTGGAGACGGGGTTTCACCGTGGTCTCGATCTCCTGACCTCGTGATCCGCCCACCTCGGCCTCCCTAAGTGCTGGGATTACAAGCGTGAGCCACCGCGCCCGGCCTGGAGATACTTCTTGGAACAGATCTCAGCCAAGGGAGGAAAGGAATTGGAGGTTAAATGCCCCAGTGTGTCAGTTGGGGTCCTCCTGGGAGCAGACACTGAAATGGCATTAAATGTACAAGAAGTTTATTGGGGGAATGCGTATAAGAGAAAATGGAGGGGAGCCTGGAGGAGGCTGGGAAAGCTGTCAGACAATGAGGCAGGCAGATCTCACCTGTGTGAAGGAAGGAGGGAAGGATGAAATCTTAGACATTGGTGCAGTTCTAAAGTTTCAGCAGGGCCAACTGGCAGCTGTGACAGGTGCAACCAGGGGTCTCCTTGCTAGTATGAGATCTGAGAGACAGAATTTCCTGATCACCAATCCCAATTTGCTAATCTCTCAGGAAAGCAGGTATGGTCCACATTGCCTATAAGAGGTCTTCAGTTGAGTAGAGCCATAGTTGCCTGCAGTGGTAACATTACCAGCACCCAGAATTGGCCAAAAAATTGAAAATGCTAATAATCATCCTTGAAATCATGAAACTCTTACAAAAAATGGTCAAATGTTACAGAGCTGCATATAAAATAGGAAACTGTAAGTTGCTACATTGTAGTGCTTGTTTATGGTTACAAGAGCTCTTCTTATCTCTAACATGGTAATACCCGTGTAATAAAGGGAGTCTTGCCATTCACTGATTATGACAAAACATTTGATCTGTTGTTTCAAGTAAATGAAAATGAGAAAAACACTAGCACTACATGTAGGAAGAAAAAATAAATATATCTGAATGAGAGGTGTACTTTCATTAATGTTTTGAAGACTGCCCTCCAGAAATGAAACTATCCATGGATACTGGGTTCACAGCTGCTAAAAGCTGCTTCAGACTGCCCAAACACAGGCTGAATATTGATATATGGGATTGGTATCGACATGCAATGTAGACTGGCCCCTGGCCTGCTTCGGGACTCTAGCCCCCAGTAATTTGTACTGGGTTCCTGTCAGTCCTAACTCCAGCAGAGGCTTAAAGGATACAATCATTCAGTACAATGAGAATCCCTAGCACATGACTTCTTAGGCTTTTGCTAAATATCTTTAGGAAAATGTATGAGAAAAGTTTTGACCAAACACTGCAGAAACCATTTCAAGCTACTTTGCAAAAACATTTTGATCATGAAAACTCACCTTTTACTTGTAACCTTAGTGACACTGCTGTTGCTTTGGGACCCAGAGCCAACTTGAACAACTTGAACACAGCTCTAATCTTGAAGGTTGAGCCCTGTTTCTGGCTCTGGCACTTTGATTTCCACAAGAATCTTTGTGTTTCATTAAAATAAACCCCCTTCACTTGATCTCTCTTCAGTTGGTCTCTTGTTCCAAATGAAAACACTTCATTTTTATCTATCACAAGTTTCCTGTTTGCTCTAGTGGCAATTTCCTGTCTATGATACCTGCAAGTTATTTTTCAATCTGTTTTTTTTTCCACAGTGATTCTGCCCTCAAGCTTACTAGCTTTTTATTCATAGGATTTCCATTTTTCTAATTTAAAATCTTATCCTTCACTGGTTACAATGAATTTCTTTAAAGAAAAAGCTAGTGCTATTTGTAACCTATTGTGTTGCCTTTCAAGACCACTGTTTTGTGTTCGAGCCATTTCTTTCTCAGTCATTGGTGGGGAGCACAGTCAGGTACAACTACGGTCTGCAGATCCTGCTATACTAGGACCAGGATCTGCAGAGCACTATACTAATAGCTCTGCAGATCCCAATCCTGATATAAAAGTTAGCTTAGCCTGTGTAACCTCAGAAGCTGTTAAAGTTTACTGAATCAGACTGTTAATATTTCCCTGATCTTCCATGTTGTCTAGCATTTTTGACAAAAAAAAAAAGTGGGCACTACTACTATATTGCCACTATGGGATTTTTTTTTAACCTATGAAAGTAACAATTCCATGTTTCCACATAATGAATTGCATATTTCAACTAGAGTTGCCCACAGGAGAAATAACTTGCTCACAAATCAACATCTAAAATTTAGGGTGTTTGTCTTTAATTTGTTCTATTGGATGTGATATCTGAAACACCTACCTGGGGCTGTCTCTCTCCTGATGGAAAGTCACATCAGCCTTGTGTTAATTTCTTGTAGCTGGTGTTACAAATTACCATGAACTGGGTGGTTTAAAACAACAAAAATGTATTTTCTCGCAGTTCTGGAGGCCAGAAACAACAGGGCCATGCTCTTTCCAAAGGTTCTAGGCTCAAATCCTTCCTTGCCTCTTCCAACTTCTGATGGCTGCTGACATAGCTTGGCTATGGCTACATCGCTCCAATCTCTGCTGCTGTCTTCACATTACCTTTCTCTCTCTCTCTCTCTCTCTCTCTCTCTCCTGTGTGCGTGTTTAATTTTCCTCTGCCTCCCTGTTATAAGGACACTTGTGATTGTATCTAGGGCCCTAGGGCCCACCTGAATAATTCAAAATAATCTCAAGACCCTTAATCAAATCTGCAAATTAACCTAAATTAACATTCACACACAAGGATATCTTTGTGAAGTAGCATTTTTTAGCCTCCCACAGGCTCTTCATTGCACAGTTTCAAGGGTTGAGTTGGTGTCAGCCTGTCTCTGTAGGCCCTTAGGATCTCACTAAGAAGTTTGTGTATGCCACTTAACCTATATTTTAAGTCACCCTACCCCAAAGACATTTCAAGGTCAGTGAAAATTTTTCCAACTATTGTCAAATGCTGTAACAAAAGTAGAAGTATAAATAGGAAAGAGGGACAAGAAAAAGAAGATAGAACCAATCAAGCCACAGTCAAATTGCCTTTATGTTTTTCAAACTCTGGGCATGTGTTTTTTTCATGACTAAAATGAGATACGGAAAAGCTGTGGCCTTCTAACAAATCTAGGAATAAGTCTTGTTACCCCCCAGTTTAATTTGAAGAAAGAAGCTGGAATTCCAACCCAGAACCCAGAAAATTTGACCTAAATCTCCTCAGTCCAAAATAAAAAGGAACCAGGAATATGCAGAACACTTGTTCCTAAAAGAGCTTAGTACCCATGCTTCTTCCCACTATAAGAAAGGAAGCGTTTCTAGTGTAGCCTTACAGACACACAGGCATGGTGGAAAGGATTTTGGGCTTTGGAGTAAGCAAGTTTGGTTTCAGTACCCAACTGCTCTTGAAACTGAATGATTTCAGTTGTCCTAAAAGGTACCTCTCGGCTGGGCGCGATGGCTCACCCCTGTAATCCTAGCACTTTCAGAGGCCGAGGCGGGTGGATCACGAGGTCAGCAGATCGAGACCATCCTGGCTAACACGGTGAAACCCTGTCTCTACTAAAAATACAAAAATTAGCCGGGCGTGGTGGCGGGTGCCTGTAGTCCCAGCTACTCGGGAGGCTGAGGCAGGAGAATGGCATGAACCCGGGAGGTGGAGCTTGCAGTGAGCTGAGATCGCGCCACTGCACTCCAGCCTGGGCGACAGAGCGAGACTCCGTCTCAAAAAAAAAAAAAGGTACCTCTCAAGCAACGCATTTGATATCAACAGTTTTTTCTGAGACAGTAGAGATAGAAATCCCCTCTAGTTCTTAGAATTAAATCCAAGAATCTTTGTATTTCTCCTTCATGACTTGAAGTGGCTTCTTTTCTAATACATTTAGTTCCGTGTCCTGAAACCAGGGTGGGTACAGCTTCTCTAAAATGGATGAAAAAATCAAGTCACATGACAGGGCCTGAAGAGGGAAATGATTTTTGCAACATAACCAAATTTAAATTCTGCTTTGGCTGTTAAAAACCAGAAGGAGAAGAGGTAAAGAAACAGCAAAGGCAAGTGGAGACAGTTTGAGTGCTGGGTTCTTCAGGTTTTCAATTCCTTTCTGCCCTGTTGGCTTTGACTTCATTCTCATACTTATTAGGTCTATTCAATGGAAGCAGAAATAAATCTATGGGACACGCTGATATTAGCCAGGAAGCACGATTTGTTGAAAAATGAGGATGAGATAAAAGGGTTAGGTGCCTTTAGTTACTAAATTCCACGGTTGGCAAAAGCTATTCATCCATCGGTGGCAACCACAGCTGCCGTGGCCTCCCTACAGCCATGTTCTGTTGGACTCAGCCTTGAGATCCTGGTTTGTGACGTCTCACTCTCCATCATATACACCTGAGCACTCTTCGATAGAACCCTGTGAGCTCCAGAACACACAAGAAAAGGCACCGAACAGAACTGTCCCAGAGCAGGCATTAGTTTTTCTGCTACCTACCCACTCAGACTAGGAACTCGGTGCCGTTTGCTGGGCAGTCGACACCATGGACAGCTCTTCAGGCGCCACCTGGTTGGCTCGGCGAGCCGACCGTCCCGAGCCCTCCCTCCTCTCCCGTCAGGCCCGTGGGGGCGGCAGGGGGTGGTCCTGACGCCCAGCTTGGGGAGCAGCAATACGCAGCCCCCCAAGATTTTCTCCGGAGTCCCTCCCCGGCGCTCACGCTGTGAAGAGCCCACGCAAAAGGACCAAGGAGGCCAGATCTTCCCTCTCCCTGCACCCCCGGCGGTGGGATCGCAGCTCTGCCTGAGGGCGGCCGCAGGAGGCAAAGGTCGCTGGAGACTCAGGCTGGGGCCACCCGCGGGTGCCCGGCCCGGCCGGTCGGCGCAGAGTGGGCGTGGTCTCCTTCTGACGCCCCGCCCCTTCCCTCGAGAGGGGCGGATCTTCCGCCCCCGGCTGCGGTGCAATGCGGAAGAGATGGGCCTGCTGGAGCGGAAGTGACGCTTCCGGCGGCTGTGGCGGCGCCTGCGGAAGAAGGAGGAGGAGGAGCCGAAGGAAGAGGTGAGCAAGCTGGTGGGGGGGCGGGGAGCGGCTGCGGCCAGACCCACCGGTAGCCGGGCGGGCGGACGCCTCCAAGACCAGCCTCTGCCTCCGCAGCCTCAGCGGGAGCGGTGAGGGGCGACCGCGAGCAGCCGGGGTGCGGGAGGGCGGGCGGGGTTGTGAGGGGACCACGGGTTGTGCGGGTGCCGCGTCAGGCTGGGGGCTGTGGTGACAGCGGCTGTCAGCCTGCCCGCGGGAACGAACCGAATCCGCCCGGGCGCCGGGGCATCTCTTCTGGCGCATAAATGGAGGGTTTGGGCTGCTCGGCTCCTTCGTCTCTCCGAGAAGGAGCCGTTTTCCCGGGCAGTCGACTGCCCGGGACCCCCGAGGAGCCCCAGTCGGGTCGGTGCCCCAAGTCGTGACTCTTCCCGGGTGGCCATTCGTATTTATCAGCCCCGCCTGCCGTCCCCTCCGCCGGCGGTAGCCCGGGGCAGGAGAGGCGGCGGTAACCTGTGCCTTTTCCCTTGCCCTTCGTCGCCACCCCTGGGAGAGCCTGTAGCGTAGGATAATCCTTTTCCTCCTCCTGCCTCCTAAGGAGCTTCTAACCAGCCTTGTCACCCATACCTCCCACCTCCGCTCCTTTCCCCTCGAAGGAACTGCTTGAAGTTTCCAAATAGGTTCCCTTTCAACGTAGTGACAGATCTTGAAGCAGGAAGCTGATAAACAACTCCGGGCGAAATACGCTCAAAATTTTTCCTTTCAGTAAGCATAAATTAAACGGGAAACTCAACCAAACCGTTGATTGACTTACAGTGCTAAAACCTTGTCTTGCCTTGGTATGAGAATTGGTAGCTTTTCCTCTTGCTTTTTGGTAAAATTAAGTGACGACTTATCTTTTGGAAAAAGCCATTTTCTCCCTGAGCTGTCTGTTTTTTCCCACCCCAACCCCCCATCAAAACCTGGCAGGGAGGGACTTTTGGATGCTTTGCAGTCCTTGCTGCAGAAGGAAACATCAGCTTCATTTGCTTTGCTTTGGTTGCTTTTCACAGGGCTGCCTCCGAAGAAAGGAGAATGGCGTTCAGTAAAGGATTCCGGATCTATCACAAATTGGATCCCCCACCTTTCAGCCTCATAGTGGAAACTAGGCATAAGGAAGAATGTCTCATGTTCGAGTCTGGGGCTGTCGCCGTGCTCTGTAAGTCATCTGTTAGAGCCCAATTTGTCATAGTCTCTGTTTTGATTTGAAACAATTCAGATGCAACCATTTTTTAGAAAAGAGCCCGACAACCCTTTCACTGTATTTCCTCTAGCAGATTATGCTTGTATTTCCTTTTAATCAAACTTACTTTCCTGCAAACTTTTTGTTAACAGGTTTTTGTTGAGGAGGTGCAGGGAGATCAGGTTTTGGTTGCAGGATTTTGCTTTCTTGGGTTCTGCTGCTGCTTCTAAAAGTAAATGTTTTTTCCAAAAAATATTGTTTCAGTTTGTATCATATATCACATAAACCCATACAGTGTCTTGCTTGACATATTTACTGGTAGGTCAGTTATAGTAGTAGGTATTATCTAATATTATCCAATATTGTTGGAGTATTTCTGTTACGGCCGTTATGTTTTCATTAAGGGAATTGTAAACAACCTCTAGATTTTCGTGTGAGATACGTGATTGATTTCATATTATTTTTTAAAGTATTTTGATAGTCTAAAGAAAAGGACTATTGTACCACAAGAAAAATAGATTAGTAAGGATTGAGTTATTTTAGGGGCAGATGGATGAAATTAAAATTAATTTGAATACTATGTTTCTTTCTTAATGTAAGATATGCCAGGTGTAGGGGCTCACGCCTGTAGTCCCAGCGCTTTGGGAGGCCAAGGGGGGCTGATCGCTTGAGGTGGGGAGTTTGAGACCAGTCTGGGCAGCATGGTGAAACCCTTTCTGTACAAAAAATACAAAAAGTAGTCCGGCCTCGTCGTGTACACCTTTAGTCCTGGCTACTTGGGAGGCTGAGGTGGGTGGATTGATTGAGTCTGGAAGGTCGAGACTGCAGTGAGCCTTGATCTCGCCACTGCGCTCCAGCTTGGGCAACACAGTGAGACCCTGTTTCAAAAATTAAAAAGAAAAAAAATGTATATTATTATATATACACATATATATGATTTAGGCAGATAATCCTAGTGTTAGGATTAGTTTAGTTACTGATTATATTTTTATAAATTAAAAATAGTGTTTGAAAGGCATACTTACAAATATAAGCCCTTAAATATCTTAAACTACTAAGCTTTCTCCAGCCTCAATAAATGAAGAGCGTAAGACCTCACTCTTTGCATGTAGAATATTAATATCAGTTAAAGTGTTGACTAAATAGTATAATTGCATCTTGATGGGGAAAAAGATAGTGACATAATGAAAAGTCTTAAGCAAAGAACAGTGTATAAGAAATATATATTTGGTACATACGTTTTTTGAATGAAGGAGAAGGGGCTCTAGGTCTTCCAAGAAATAAGTATAAATAATATTGGCTATACTCAATCAGTATGGACTTAATTGCTTCAAGTTGTTTTTTGTATTTAAACTATACCTTGGTACAGTATTAATTTGCATTGCATATATTTTTATACTACAAGTGGAATTCTTATACTGATGAATTCTGAATTAAAATATTGGGGGGGGGTGGGTGGGGCGAATGTTTGTTTTTGTATGGGAAGCATTTTTCAGCTGCTTGTGTTTTTTGGTGATGTTACCTGACTTACTAATCTTGTATAAATTCTAAATGTTTCTTTAATTATGATTACTCATAATAGCAAGTCAAATGTTCAGCTACAAACTGTGTATTACTTATAGTTTTTAGAATTATTGCTATACTTTACTCCAAGGTTAGGAAACCTAAGAATAATCATATTTCCAAAACCTCCAGCAGCCATCTTTTATGCCAAATAATGGTTTGTTTTTACTAAAAGGCCCTAAAACATTTATTTTGGCATTAATGTGCATTCTAAGGAGAAAGAATATTAAAATATTGTCTAAGCTATTCTATTTTCATTAGATTTAGACTATGTGAGTAATTTAGAAAAAAATGTTGGAATATTGACTCTGTAAAGCTAACATAAATGGATGTCTAATCTCTTGGAATGTCATTATCTTTCCTACTATAAACTTTACAGTAATACTTAAAATATTAATATTTAAGAGCTAACAAACCTTCTTAAGTCATTTGACTTTTAAAATTAATTTGGCCTTCATTTTGGAGTGATAGCGAGGTTTGTATTGTGCTGTACAGTGTTCACTTTTAAAATCTTCACACTTTAAAAATGCCTGTTGTATTCAGAAGCTGTGCTTGGAAAATATCAATGTGTTCTCTTCATCTTCAATAATCCCAGCTCCCTGAATTTCAATGCATTCTGCATATTCATCTACCTGAAGAATCTTCTAAAATCATGTTTTTTCTTTGTTTGTTTGCTTATTTGTTTTTTGAGACAGGGTCTCACTCTGTTGCCCAGGCTGGAGTGCAATGGCGTGATCTCGGCTCACTGCAACCTCCACCTCCTGGGTTCAAGTGGTTCTCCCGCCTCGGCCTCCCAAGTAGCTGGAATTATAGGCGTAAACCACCACGCCTAGCTAATTTTTGTATTTTTAGTAGAGACAGGGTTTCACCATGTTGGCCAGGCTGGTCTTGAACTCCTGACCTCAGGTGATTCGCCTGCCTCAGCCTCCCAAAGTGCTGGGATTACAGGCGTGAGCCACCGTGCCCGGCCCTAAAATCATTTTTTATATTAAAGCAAAGTGTAACCCTGTTTTTCACCAAGATTAAGTTTATACTCCTCAACCTGTCATTTGTCCAGTGTTGATCTCCTTTAAGGAGATCTGGTGTTTTCTCAGTGCCTTCCCAAGCACCATGCTTTTTTCAGCTTCATCATACTGTTGCTTTTTACACCTTCTTCTCCAAGACAGCAAGAGTGCTGCTTCTCTAATCTGAGCCTGTCAGTCCCACTGAGGTCCTACTCAGGTCTTCTTCCTTCATAAGACTCTGCCCCAACCACTCCAGCTCACCTTTATCTCTATTTTCTCTTCATTTCTCTAGAACTTACTCTGTATCACAAGGTGCATACTTCTTTTTTGCTTTTATTTTTTGAGACAGGGTCTTGTTCTGTCACCCAGGCTGGAGTGCAGTGGCATGATCACGGCTCACTGTAATTGAACTCCCTGGAACTCCCGGGCTCAACTGATCCTCCTGCCACAGCCTCCTGAGTAGCTGGGACTACAGGTGCACACCACTATGCCCAGATAATTTTTTTCGTATTTTTTTGTAGATAGGGGGTTTCCTCATGTTGCTCTGCTGATCTCAAACTCCTGGGTTCATGGTCTCCACCTGCCTCAGGCTCTCAAAGTGTTGGGATTATAGGCGTGAGCCACTACTCCCAGCCAAGACGCATACTTCTTATGTGCTGGTTTTGTTGTTGTCTAAATGCTCATATGTAGGTGTTTTTCTTGGAAATAGGTGGTGGAAGTGACCGTAGCAGGACTTGGTCTTTATGTACACAAAGTTCCCAATTTCAAGTCTCTACTTGCCCTGACTTTACTTTAAAAAGTAAATTTTAAACAGACATTTTAGTCAGCATACAGTGTTGAGGATTAGCAATCACTTAATTTTCTTGGCTTTTGCTGAAGTGCCGTGAGATACCAAACATGAAATTTTATCTTTCATATTATTAGCACATACCAAAAGGTTGCAAGTAAAAATACAATGAAAATAGTCTCAGGCCATAGATCCCCTTAGGGACCCAAGTGTTCACTAATGCAGCCTCAAGACTCTGTCTTTATGTCGATAGGATTCTAAGCTTAAATCAGTCATGATGTTATAGACATTATCCGTGTTATAGTCACCTGGGCAGCTTTTACAAATACTACTGTCTGGGCTCCAGCCCCCTGGATATTCTGATATGATTAGACTGTGATGCTCATTTCTGAGCAAAGTGTATATAGGCCTTTCTATGATAGATTAGGGGATTGCTTTTTTTTGGCTTGCAGATTTTATCCAAAATAACTATGTTTCCAGAATTTTGATGCTGTTGTCTTTTATGGGGCTACTAAGCAGTTTTCTTGAAACTCTCAGGCTGAACCAAGTACGAATACTCTTGTAGCACTTTGAGTATAGTGCCTCATATCATATGGAATTGTGCTCGGGTTCTGTGTCTGGATGCCGCGCTCCTTGAGGAAAAGGCCTGTGTGTCTTAGTAATATTTGCAGTCTTAGTGCTTAGTGTAGTGTTTTACTCATACTTGAAGAAAATGTGATTATTAAATGAATGACAGCAAGGGAAAGACTAACCTAGATTACAAAGTTGATAAACATGCAGTTATTATGTTTGAAAATATGAGATATTTTTCTGTAAATTTTTGTTGTTGTTTTTTGAGCAGAGTCTTGGTCTGTCGCTGAGGCTGGAGTGCAGTGGTATGAACTCGGTGCACTGCAACCTCCACCTCCTGGGTTCAAGTGATTCTCGTGCCTCAGCTTCCTGAGTAGCTGGGACTACAGGCGCACACCAACATGCCCAGCTAATTTTTGTATTTTTAGTAGAGATGGGGCTTCACCATGTTGACCAGGCTGATCTGAACTCCTGAACTCAAGTGATCCACCTGCCTTGGCCTCCCAAAGTGCTGGGATTATAGGCGTGAGCCACCAAGCCCAGCCCTATAAAACTTATTTCATATACATACATACATATATATATATATATATATATTTTTTTTTTTTTTTTCTTTGAGACGTTGTTTCATTCTTGTTGCCCGGGCTGGAGTGCAATGGCATGATCTCGGCTCACTGCAACCTCCCCTTCCCGAGTTCAAGTGATTCTCCTGCATCAGCCTCCCAAGTAGCTGGGATTACAGGCATGCGCCACCATGCCCAGCTAATTTTGTATTTTTAGTAGAGACAGGGTTTCTCCATGTTGGTCAGGCTGGTCTTGAACTCCCGACCTCAGGTGATCCGCCTGCCTTGGCCTCCCAAAGTGCTGGGATTACAGGCATGAGTCACCACACCTGGCCTATTTCCTATATTTTTAGAATTGTTATCTGACTGAACTGCTGATATAAAAGACATATATTACACATTATTTAGATTTGTTATTGACAGATCCTATTGGAAATAACTATTAACCATATTAAGGTTTTTCTGAAATGCCAATTTGAAATGTCTATGATAAATGTTATTTATTATTTCTATAAGTACTATTAATTTGTTTCAAAATTACTTTTTTTTTTTCCAAGATGAAGTCTTGCACTGTCACCCAAGTTGGAGTGCGGTGGTGCGATGTTGACTCACTACAGCCTCCGCCTCCTGGGTTCAAGCAGTTCTCCTGCCTCAGCCTCCTGATTAGCTGGGACCACAGGCGCCCCCCACCACACCCAGCTAATTTTTCTGTATTTTTAGTAGAGACGGGGTTTCACCATGTTGGCCAGGCTGGTCTCAAACTCCTGACCTTGTGATCCACCCACCTCGGCTTCCCAAAGTGCTGAGATTATAGGCGTGAGCCACCACGCCCAGCCTTCAAAATTATCTGTTTAAAATAGAAAATAATCTCATTATTTATTTCTTCTGTTGTGTTTATTTATTTAAAACACTTTCTAAAAAGTTCTTACCCTTAGATAAGTTAGTATGTTTTTTAGGAGTGTACCCATTTTTAGCATTACTCAGTTTTGAAAAGTATTTTTACAGCAAATGTTTGATTAAATTGCAATTTGATGTCTTTGGAATAGTTGTTCAGTGTAGCAGGTGAGCTCTGTGACTAGTTTGCTGCATCTACCAGTTTAAGCAGCTTGTGTGATGGTTAGCAAGTTATAAACAGGTACATATTTTTTTCCTGGAAACAATTTATTAAGAGATAAAAGATGACTCTCAGCTTTGTGTACAATTCATTGTTCTTAGTCTTTCCCTAGTTTACACACGCATACACAAAGACTGTCACAGGAGGACAAGCCGTCAGTCTGACATACATGCGTTAAATTCACAATCTCAGTGTTTTACAGCCCATCTCAGGCTTCAATAAAGTGAATGATTCATTTCATAATTAGATCCTAAATAGAAGATGGAGTAAAGAAAAGGTCAACATATGGGAAATGGAGGATAACTCTAAAAACAGAAGTTATGAATCTCTATGTAAAAGATGGGGATGAGGCCGGGCGCCGTGGCTCACACCTGTAATCCCAGCACTTTGGGAGGCTGAGGCGGGCAGATCACGAAGTCAGGAGATCGAGACCACCCTGGCTAACACGGTGAAATCCCGTCTCTACTAAAAATACAAAAAATTAGCCGGGCGCGGTGGCGGGTGCCTGTAGTCCCAGCTACTCGGGAGGCTGAGGCAGGAGAATGGCGTGAACCTGGGAGGTGGAGCTTGCAGTGAGCCAAGATCGCGCCACTGCACTCTGGCCTGGGCGAAAGAGCAAGACTCCGTCTCAAAAAAATAAATAAATAAATAAATAAATAAAAATAAAAGATGGGGATGTGAGGTGACGCCATGGATTCCTAACTCTTAAAATTAAAGCTTTTGCTCTTTTCCGTATTACATGCTAGCATGGGAGTAAGGATGAATTGCTTTTATCTGTCTAGTGGTAAGATTACTTTCAGGCTTTTCAAGTAGCATAATTTGAGTCAGATTAGGACTCAAATCATGCATTTTATAAATAGCAAGGCCATATCACTGGACCTGGTTTTCCTCCAGGTTGTCCATATGAGATTCTTTGTCTATCTAATTTTTTCTTACAACATAAGTCATAATACTATATATAATACTAAATATAAGTCATAATACTATAGGATGATGTTCTGAGATCTTTATTACAGAATATGAAATATCTTCTCTTTTCTATAAAACTGCATAATTTTTCATAGTGAAATGATAATGGCTACCACTTACTGGAAGCTTATTCTGCCAGTCACAACATTAAGCCAGAGGTTTATAAACTTCATTGTTTTATGGTGACCTTATTATCTCATTAAGTTTTTTTTTTGTTTTGTTTTGTTTTTTTTTTTGAGAGAGAGAGTTTCACTCTTGTTGCCCAGGCTGGAGTGCAATGGTGCGATCTCGGCTCACTGCAACCTCTGCCTCCTGGGTTCAAGCAGTTCTCCTGCCTCAGCCTCCCAAGTAGCTGGGATTACAGGCATGTGGCACCACGCCCGGCTAATTTTGCATTTTTAGTAGAGATGGGGTTTCTCCATGTTGGTCAGGCTGGTCTTGAATTCCTGACCTCAGGTGATCTGCCCGCCTCGGCCCTCCAAAGTCCTGGAATTACAGGCGTGAGCCACTGTGCCTGGCCTCGTTAAGTTTTTCACAACACCCCTAGGCCACAAACAATACTTAATAGTTCTGTTTATCAAATAGTTAGGTCCAATAAATATTTGTGTCCCAACAACTTTTGTAGCTATTAAAAAAAATGCAGAAAAAATAGAACATTTATTTTCTTCATAAATAACCACAATTTACTAATGAGATGTGTGTGCTTGTTGAGCACTGAGCACTAAATAGCTTTTCTTTTTTTTTTTCTTTTCTTTCTTTCTTTTTTTAAGATGGAGTTTTACTCTTGTCATCTAGGTTGGAGTACAATGGCACAGTCTCGGCTCACTGCAACCTCTGCCTACGGGTTCAAGCAGTTCTCCTGCCTCAGCCTCTCAAGTAGCTGGGATTACAGGCACCCACTACCACACCTGGCTAATTTTTGTATTTTTAGTAGAGACAGGGTTTCACCATGTTGGCCAGGCTGGTCTTGAACTCCTGACCTCACGTGATCTGCCCACCATGGCCTCCCGAAGTGCTGGGATTACGGGTGTGAGCCACTGCTCCCAGCCTGAATAGCTTTTCAAACCTTGGAACAGAGTGCACTGCTGTCCTCATTTCCTGTTCCACATTGATTTTCAAGTGACACTTGCTTTTATCGCAGCAAACAGCAAAAATCCAGTTTCACTAATATATATCATCTAAGGAATGCACTGCAATCTAATATGACAACTCTGAAGCACCTCAGGTTAACAGTTTGGCTGGTTTCCAGCATGTGTTGAGAATCTCAGTGTTTCCTTCTGTTTAAAATATGCAGCTTCCCTGGGAGTTTGCTGTAGTGCCGTGGGGCATCTTAGCACACAGTTCAGGAGATGTGGCATTTGACACACTTTATTTCATTCAGTTCAGATTGTGCTTTTATCCACATTTCAGAGATTTGGAAACTGAGGATTGGAAAGATAACTGCTCCAATGACATAGTCCTACCATTTAATTTTTTTTACTGTAATTATTGTTTGTGCTGTTGTGAGGCTATTGTATTACTGTATACTGTGTGGCTATTATTTTCAGGGGTGGGGAATGAAGTGTAAAAATAAGGGAAGGTGTTAAGGTTAAGACTGTAATTGGTAGCATTTTCTAATGAGGGAACTGTACACTTGTGTTTTTCCCTACAAACTATTAACATATTAATATATTAGAGGAGAAAGTATGGTTTAATTTACAGTAAAGTCATTAAAAACAAAGTTTCTTTCCTGGGCCAAGTTAAATGTCAGGTTCTAGACTTTTGGATAAATGTAGTAGGTGGTAATGCCAAACAGTGTGTATAGTTTGTTTTTTTTTAAATTGCCAAACGCTGTCAACATGATTGCCCTTTAGATAAGTTGCAGTGTCCTGTCTCTTTTAAAGAAAAATTTGCAAGTTGAGGGAAGAAGTGACTTTTTATAGTTGACTTTTTCAGCAGAGAAATCATGAAATTTAGACTTGTTATATATCACTTTATGTTAGGGTTGCAAAAATTCGTTTTCTTTTTATAAATACCTTTGGAAGGTGCATATTTATTTTCTTTTTTTTTCTTATGTGCCCCTGTAGTCTGAGGAATGTACGTATTTAATAGAAAGTAACTTAAATGTCAACTCTTTAAAAGGAAAATCAACCAAACTTTTTTATTCTAGGTTGGTAGTAGGATTGACCTAGGGTCAAACCAGTAGTTCTTAAGTGCTTTCATTTCTTCACCACTTAACTTTGCTATGAGGAAATAAAAAGGAAAGGCAGAACTTCCACTCTCACTGAATAGTAAAAACTCTGTGACTTTTTATTACATCATCTCAGGTCTATCAGATGTTCCAACTTGTCCTATAAAGTATAAGTAACTCAGGAATGTAACGGGAGCTTCTGACCATAGTGGAGTAACAGGAACTAGATTTACCTTCCTACCTTAATTAATAACAATAAAATGAACAAAACACATGGAATGATTTGCAGATCTTGAACAAAAGGCAGCACAAGATGCTGACCCCTGAGAGAAGGGAAACAAATGAGGTAGGCTTTATGAATGCTCCAGCTTACTGCCTGGAGAGCTTCCAGGCCACAGCAGCAGAAGAGTCACTCAAACAAAGCTTGACAGGATTCCTGAGTAGGGAATATGGGAGGCCAAGGCAGCCAGAATCTCAGGGCTGTGTACTAGAGATGAGACAGTTGCACAAAGAGCTCCAGAGATCTGTAGAGGACTCCGTTTGAAACTTCAGCTCAGTGCTGATCGGTGCCAGTGTGTAAGGAAACCATTAGAGGCAGGGAAGGAATCACCAAAAAGGAGTAGGCAGAAAAATTTCTGGAGCTCACACAGGGCTGGGAATAGTTCATGTTTAACAACCAGAGTGGAGAAGTCCTGCATGGAGAATTGGATTGAGTACTGAAAAGGGTATACTGCTTCAGTAAAGGGGCAAAGTAGTCCTAGACTAAATTCCACTCCAGCCCTCCCTAACAGAGCTTAAAAGCAAGACCCAAAGGGATGCCACTGTTTCCAAGTAACTGAACTTCCAAATAACTGTATCCCAGAACGAAGTTTAAGAATATTTATAGGAATATAGGAAAATATACCTCATAAGGAGCAAAGTCAAATGTAGAAACAGATGCTGTAATAGACAAGGACATTAAAACAGCTATTATAAATATACTTCATATGTTCAACAAGTAGAGGAAAAAATGAACCTGTTAAGAAGAGATATGAAAAATGTGAAAGAGGCCAGGTGCGCTGGCTTACACTGTTAATCCCAGCACTTTGGGAGGCCGAGGTGGGCGGATCACCTGAGGTCAGGTGTTCAAGACCAGCCTGGCCAACATGGTGAAACCCCATCTCTACTAAAAATACAAAATTAGCCGGGCATGGTGGCAGGCATCTGTAATCCCAGCTACTCGAGAGGCTGAGGCAGGAGAATTACTTGAACCCAGGAGGTGGAGGTTGCAGTGAGCCAAGAGCATGCCATTGCATTCCAGTCTGGGCAACAGAGCAAGACTCTGTTTCTTAAAAAAAAAAAAAAAAAAAAAAAAAAAAGTGAAAGACCCAAATGGACTTCTAGATGTGATAGGGATTACTATATTAGACATTGTAGAAGAAATGATTGGCAAACTTGAAGACATAGTAATAGAAACTGTCCCAAATAAAATACAGAGAGAAAAAAAGGCTAAAATAAATAAATACACAGAGCATCAGTGAACTGCAGGATGACTTCCAGTGACCCAATATACATGAATATGTGGATCCCAGAAAGAAGGTGGTAGGGAAGAAAAATACTTGAAGAAATAATAGCTGGTAATTTTGCAAATTTGATGAAATCTGTGAATCCACATATCCAAGAAGCTAAATGAACACAAAGCAGAACACTATACCCAAATACATGATCAAATTACTGTTTACCAGTGATACAGAGAAGATCTTAAAAGTAGCCCAAGGAAGAAAAGACACACATTTACAGAAGAGTGAAGATAAGAATGATAGTAGACTTTTCTTTACAAGCAATCCAAGCCAGAGGACGTTGGGAACATCTTTAAAGTACTGGAAGGAAGAAACCAAACTAAACCATTCACCTAGAGTTTTGTACCCAACCACAAATGAAGATGTAAAGACTTCAGACATTCGAAGGTTGAAAAAATATGAGCTAATTATAATGACTAGCAGTTTAATATTATAGTATTACCTTTCTTAGCATCCAATACCAACATTTTCAAAACTTTTGAGATTATAAAGTCTGAATCAGTGAAATTTTGAAAGAAGCATACAAAGTGAAAGAAGCAATAAAGAGTGGAATGGGCTAGTGCAATTGGTTAGCCTTGTAGAGTATCAAAAGGAAGTATAGTTTTAAAAATTACGTATCATATTTTTACTGGTGACAATTAAAATTTGCTTGTTTTAATGGTTGTTAATAAGAATTTGTATTTTATCTTTTTCCAGCTTAAATAGAGTTTATAAATATAAGCCATTGCTGATCTGTAGTGTTACGTATGTGAGCACATGCATTCACATTGGGTTGCATTTCATAGCTACTGAACCAAATGACTGAATGATTTGGCACTTGGAGGAAATAAATTTGGCATTTGGAGAGATGTATAAATTCTTCTTGGTTGGATAGTCATTACTTCCTCAGTTCAGAATGAAAAAATTTTAGACCCTTGAAATTCCTGGATAATTCTAGGCCAACTGAGTCAGTGAAAAGAAAAAAATTTTAAAAAAACTTTATTGTCTCAAAACATTAAATATTTCTACATGTTAAATGTACTTATTAAAATTTTGTGTTTCTATTTCATTATAGTCTTATTTAACTTTTTATATATAAAAGTGTGTTTACTTATATAACTAGCTCTTAGCAATAAATATTTATTGAGAGTTATGTTTCATTCTGTTCACTAGTGGACCATAGGATTGCTGTAGTCTCTTGAATGTGTTGCTGAAATACAGATAAACAAAATCATTTACTATCCTGTGGACCGTGTGTGAACTGTAAGTAGAATGAATCTTCTTTTTTTAATTTTTTTTTTTTGAGACAGAGTCTCACTTTGTTGCCCAGGCTGGAGTGCAGTGGCATGATCTTGGCTCACTGTAACCTCAACCTCCTGAGTTCAAGTGATTCTCCTGCCTCAGCCTCCCGAGTAGCTGAAATTACGGGTGTGCACCACCATGCCCAGCTGATTTTTGTATCTCTTTATTAGAGACAGGGTTTCACCTTACTGGCCAGGCTGGTCTCGAACTCCTGACATCAGGTGATCCACCTGCCTCAGCTCCCCAAAGTGCTGGGGTTACAGGCGTGAGCCACTGTGCCTGGCCTCTTTTTGTTTTTATTTTTAAATTCCAGAATCTTATAATTAAGTAAATTCTAGCTGGTTGTACCTTAGTGCTCATTAGTTGTCTGTCCTTGGTTAGCACTGGGAATATATCTTTGGCCTATCTTGTTCCCAGTTTTATCAATTCTCTTAGAGAATGGAGTAGAAAGTATAGTTTTCAGATTTTTAGTTGTGGCAAAGTGACGTGGGATTGATACAGAGCTGGGTTGAATAATTATGTTGGATGACACAATTGAGATCCAGCTTTTTGAAACTCAGATAATGGGTTAGAACCCACAAAAGGAAAATGCACTTCCCCTTGCACTAGATTGAGTGTTTGTATATTCCTGAACCAAAAATGACTATTGAGATATCATGTGCTGTTTGGATCAGGTAGATTATTGGCAGAAGAAGGTAGAAATTTCTGTGATTTCCATAGTATCACAAACTGTTTGGTGGCTACCAAATGAGGAAGAGTTGGAATAGGTACCGTATTGATGGTCTTATCAACCACTGCATATCCTCAAACCTGATCTTTCCTTCAGTCTCTCTTATCTCAATGGATTGTACTCCATCTACTAAGTTGTTTCAAACAACTTAAGAATCATCCGCAACACCTCTTCCCCTCACATTTCACACATTCTCTCTATTACCAAGTCTAGTCAATTCCTTCTCTTAATTTCCTTGAGATTCCGTGCAACTGCCTCCACTTAGCTGGCTCTGTTTCAATCAAGACGCTGTTGTGTCTTTCATGGATCGTTACAATTGCCTCCTTAACTGGTCTCTCTGCTTCTACTTACCACACCTACACCCCAGTCTTTTAAAAAACACAGTTTAGATCTTATTATTCCCCTGCCTAATACTCTTCAGTGATTGGCCACTGAAGTTAAAATCTAAACTCTAAGATGACCTACAATAAAATCGAGTTTCTGCTTCCCTCTTCAACCTGTTACCACTTTACCTCTTGGTTTCTATGTTCCAACCTCATTGGCCGCCTTTCAGTTCTGAATGTACCAAATTCTTTCTGGCATCAGGGTCTTTACATATGCTGTTCCTTCTGCTCAAATGTATTTTTTTAAATAATAAGCTTTTAAAATTATAATACATGTAGAAAAGTATATAAATCTTAAACATACAGCTTGATATATTATTATAGAATGAGCATACCCTTATTACCACAACTGGGTTGAGAAATAGAACATTATTACTAGCATACCAGAGAGCTTTCCAGAGAGTAATCCCCTCATGCTCCTTCCCAATTATCTTTATTATGATCTGCAAAGATAATCACTATTCAGACCTCTTACATCATAGAATAGTTTTAAGTGTTTTTCAGCTTAACATAAATGGAATCATTCTCTGTGTATTCTTTTTTTTTTTTTTGAGACGGAGTCTTGCTCTGTCGCCCAGGCTGGAGTGCAGTGGCGCAATCTTGGCTCACTGCAAGCTCCGCCTCCTGGGTTCACGCCATTCTCCTGCCTCAGCCTCTCCGAGTAGCTGGGACTACAGGCGCCCGCCACCACGCCCGGCTAATTTTTTTTTTTTTTTGTATTTTTAGTAGAGACGGGGTTTCACCGTGGTCTCAATCTCCTGACCTCATGATCCGCCTGCCTCGGCCTCCCAAAGTGCTGGGATTACAAGCGTGAGCCACCGCACCCGGCCCTCTATGTATTCTTTGGTATCTAGTTTCTTTCACTCAATGAAATCATCCATGTTGATATATGGGAAATCATCCATGTTGTAGCAAGTGGCAGTAGTTTACTCATTTTTGTTGCAGTGTAGTCCATTTTATGAATATTAAAATATTTAGCTGTTTTGTTGACATTTGCTTTATTTCCAGTTTTGCTATTATAAATGACACAAGTATGAACATCCTTGTACATGTTTTTTGGTACATATATGTACACATTTCTGTTGGATATATTCTTAGGAATGGAATTGCTGGATCACAGTATATATGTATGTTGCCTGAAACATTTTTATGTCCACTGTTTATTTGGCTAGCCTTCCTGTCTCACTATAAAGGTCACTTCCTCAGTGAGGTTTATTCTAATCATTGTCCTCCTCCAACAAACAATTTTAAATTAGGTTCTCCCATTGTAATCTGTTGGAACTCCATTATAGTACTTACTATAATTTATAATTTTGGATTTGTATGGTTATATAATACCTGTCTTCCTAATCTGATTCCTAAGAAGGTGTCACAGTACTGACTGTTTTTATTCCTAGAACCTTGCCAGGGGCCTGGTGCATGGTAGGCATTCAGTAAATACTTCTTGCATGAATGAATGAAAGTTTGTTTTTTTTTTCCTTAAACGTCACCAAGATTGGAATGTGCAGTTTAAATAGGACATTAATTTAGATAGTTTAATGTCTTTCAGCTGGAATTTTAATTACTTTTATAAGAGGAACCTTTTCCTTTTAAAATAATTTTTCTCTTTATATATGATGAAATGGAAAGAAGCTTTACTGCCAGTTAGTTATGTGATCTTGGGTGAATGATCTAATCTCTACTCTTTTTCTTCTGAAAATGAGAAGCTTGGATTACGTGATCTCTAGGATCCTCATACAGGAGGTTCTCTGGCTCTATACCAAAGTGCTGTCTGCATGCAAATAAGCTCACCACAAACTGCAGTGCATGCAACCACAGGCAAATTGTGGTTCTAGAGAGATCATTCTAACATGCAGTCTTATTTTTACATTGTTATTGACCTTCTTTAGCTTAGTCTTCTGTATCAGCTGGGGAAGAACAGTGTATTCTCAGACTACAAGGTTTGACCCACAGCAGAATGTTGACATTGGATAGTAGGCCCTTCATTTGGATGGCTTTATTATTTAGCTTAAATTATTATAATTCATCAGAAGTTGGAGAAATTTACATTTAAATTTAATCCCCAAAATACTTTTAAAGTTAAATGAAAGTGACATTTAAGTTACCCATTGCTCTTGGATAAGAAGTTAATTTTGTTTCTTTTCTGTTCAGATGTGGAATTAGCAATGCAGGTGTGATTATCATGTGACAACTATGTTATATTTAACAAGCCTCTCTTTTAGAGCCACAACTCATGAAAATCAAGAAATAGGCATATGATTATGTCTTCATCTGAATTTTTATAGTTTGATCCTGATACTTCATTATTTGCCTTAAATTCTAATTTGAGAAACGAGGTTGTAATACAGCAATGCTGAATAATGCCAGTTATGTCACATGACATAGTATTATAAGTAACTGCCGGACGCAGTGGCTCACACCTGTAATCCCAGCACTTTGGGAGGCTGAGGCGGGCTGATCACGAGGTCAAGAGATCGAGACCATCCTGGCCAACATGGTGAAACCGTGTTTCTACTAAAAATACAAAAATTAGCTGGGCATGGTGGCGCCGCCTGTAGTCCCAGCTACCCGGGAGGCTGAGGCAGAAGAATCACTTGAACCCAGGAGGTGGAGGTTGCAGTGAGCCAAGATCACACCACTGCACTCCAGCCTGGCGACAGAGTGAGACTCCATCTCAAAAAAAAAAAAAAAGTAAGTCACTCCAGAAAAAAGAAAAAGGTGGAGGATGTCAAGTAATATGATAGAGCACAATTGATATGTTAAATTTTGATAGATAACAATTGATATATTTATACTCTGTTTTCTGTAGTCTATAAATAGACCACCTCTACCGTTTCTATTTTTGTTACCTTCCAGTAGCTTAAAGAGGAAAAGTTGTAGGTTGGGCCTCCCTTCAGTCATGCATGAATTTGTTCGGTTAAAACAAGCTTGAAAACATGCACACAACTAAAATAAGGAAGGAGTTGAGTTATCTGAATTAAGTTGTAGGATATTACTACCTCATGGCTTTATATAGTTTTAAATATTTCCTAACTTCTGTGATAATGAGCAAAAACAAACTTATTATTTTCCAAAGATAGTTTCCATTTCAACAGGTAGAATATTAAAACTAAATTATTTAGGATGAATATAAGGAAAACATTGATGGCAGGGTATAACAATATTTACCCTTCCTAAGGCCTCCATTCTGGAATTACTAAATCTTCTCCTTTCTTAATTTATTATATATTTACTATTTGATGAGTGTTTGAGAGCCTTGGGAAGTGTGGGCTATGGGGCCATTCTAAAGATTGTAGGACTTACTAGTCCCTTTGAAGTTTATAAAAGTCCAAATCAATCAGGTGCAATGGCTCACACTTACAATCCCAGCACTTTGGGAAGTTGAGGCAGGAGAATCGCTTGAGCCCAGGGGTTTCAGGTTACAGTGAGCTATGATCATGCCACTGCACTCAGGCTTGGGTGAGAGTGAGAGATCCTGTCTGGGGAAAAAAAAAAAGTTCAAATGTCTATTGAACTTTTGGCTAATGCACTCCTGGTCTAGGGTAATTAGAGAAAAGTACTTCTCTGATCCCTTAGAATTCTAGTAGCTTCTGGCTGTCTCAAGATAATTGGCCAGAGTTATCTCTCTCCTTTCTGAATTTATCCAGTATTTCAAAGAATGTAATGAGAATAATTTTTTTAACATTTTATTTGGAGAAATAGTGTAACTGTTATGTATGTCACCTAGCCTCCATAATATCAACTCATGAACACTTTTGTTTTTCTATATTTCTACCGTCTCTCCCTCATTTATTTATTTATTTATTTATTTATGTTTTTATTTATTTATTTTGAGAAGGCGTCTTGTTCTGTCACTCAGGCTGGAGTACAATGATGTAATCTCGGCTCACTGCAACCTCAACCTCCTGGGTTCGAGCTTTTATGCCTTAGCCTTCCAAGTAGCTGGGATTACAGGTGTCTGCAACCATGCCTGGCTAATTTTTGTATTTTTTTTGTAGTAGAGATGGGTTTTTTACCATGTTGGCCAGGCTAGTCTCAAACTCCTGACCTCAAGTGATCCTCCCACCTTGGCCTCCCAAAGTGCTGGGATTACAGGCATGAGCCACCACGCCCCACCTGATTTCCATTTCTTTTACATGAAACACATGGCAGTGAGAATTCTGTCAATACTCTTTAGGCATAATGTAAGTACATGAGTTTAATAGGCAGTGTTTTAAAAGCGTGTTGGATCCATGGGTGAATTGAAATATATTTCTAATACATAAGTAAGATTGGTTTTTATGTAGCTTTTTAATTGTTCTGTGATTAATAAGCCATTAAAAATGAATCTTGTTAATTGGTAAAATTTTCTTATTGTCTTTATGTGGCAAGTTTTGGTTATCCCTCACCTGTTACATATTATTCTACCTTTATTTTTTATTTTTTAGGGATGGGGTCTTGCTATCTTGCCTAGGATGGTGTTGAACTCTTGAGTTCAAGCAATCCACTTGCTTGGCCTCTTAAAGTGTTAGGATTACAGGCGTGAGCCACCACACCCAGCAAAATGATTCTTTTTGGGCCCATAAAGAAGTTTTTCTTTTCTAATAAAGAGTTGGTGTCAAATGGAAAAAAAAAGGTACCTAAGAAAAGGTATGAATGAAAGATGGTGTTGAGTATGACATGGGGAAAATAGAGTCTTTTCCTTTAAAATAAGCTATAGAGGGAGTTAGGTACTATTTATTCCTGAGGTGTTATAGCAGAAACTTTAGAAGTTGGAATTTGCTTTAGCTTATATGTTCAGCATGTGAACTAATGAGGTGCAGGCCGCCTTACCTCAGCTGAACTGCTGTCGATCTTGATGGGCTCAGAATCACTCCGAAAGCAATTCTCTTCTAGGACATTCCTACCTACTTATGGTTAGAAATC
Organism: Symphalangus syndactylus; assembly: GCF_028878055.3. Taxonomy (NCBI): domain Eukaryota; kingdom Metazoa; phylum Chordata; class Mammalia; order Primates; family Hylobatidae; genus Symphalangus; species Symphalangus syndactylus. The sequence goes on from NC_072427.2 coordinate 97,485,903, forward strand.
AGTAACTTACAAAGAAAAGTTTGTTTTGCTTAGCATCTGGTTTGTTTAGTAACCACCATGAATAGGAGGGGAAAAAAAATACCTCTTCACAAAAGGGAGTTTATTCCGTTCATTGAAAGTACAGTGGATACTCCTTGAAAGACTGCACTATCAGGAAAGTGACCTGAACTTCCCTAACACTGTATCTTCCGAACTTTCATTTCCGCTCATTCTTTCAGTTTGCTTCCTCTGAGCTCCCCACACACCCTGCCACTTCATAAACTTCAGTATTTTAAACCCTGGTTAGCAGTCATTTAACAATGCCTATATTTGCCACCCCCACCTTACTACTCCCTGCCACAGACATACACATTTGAAAGTTTCCAGACGTAACTGAGGAGTTGTTGAATGTGAATCTCAGCAATGAGGGCATTCAAATACTTTCAATGATAAAATGTTTTACCTCTTTTTTGAGACGGAGTCTCACTGTGTCACCCAGGCTGGAGTGCAGTGGTGCATCTCGGCTCACTGCAACCTCCGCCTCCCGGGCTCAAGCAATTCTCCTGCCTCAGCCTCCCAAGTAGCTGGGATTACAGACGTGCATCACCACGCCCACCTAATTTTTGTATTTTTAGTAGAGACAGGGTTTCACCATGTTGGCCAGGCTGGTCTCGATCTCCCAACCTCAGGTGATCCACTTTATATATTATCTTTAAATTAGCAAAACATGTTCTTTAATGCACAACCTTTCCATTTGTTTTTGTCTATTAGATGAATATTTAATCAGCAGCTGCAGTGTTCCATTCAGAGTCTCTGTGTTATGTTAGGTATTGTGTTGAGATATAAGGAAATGACGCTAGGTGCAATTGCTCATGCCTGTAATCCCAGTACTTTGGGAGGCCAAGGCAGGAGGATCACTTGAAGCCAGAAGTTTCAGACCAGCCTGGGCAACATAGAAAGACCCTGTCTCTACAAAAAATAAAAATTAACCGGGTATGGTGGCACATGCTATAGTCCTAATACTACTCAGTAGCAGTCCTGTAGTATTAGTGCCTGTAGTCCTAGCTACTCAGGAAGGAGGCTGAGGCAGGAGGATCACTTGAGCCCAGGAGCTTGAGGTTACAGTGAGTCGCGATTGTGCCACTGTACTCCAGCCTGGGTGATATAGTGAGATCCTGTCTCAAAAAAAAAAAAAAAAAAAAATGGAAAAAGAAATAAGACTTAGTTTCTGTTGTTACTAGTTTACATGTAACTATAGTATAAAATAGGAGAAAGATTTACCTCCAGCTAGAGTGATCAGGGAAAATCTTTGGGAATGGAAGTGGTGTTTTAATTTGGAACTGAAGGATAGGTAATATTTGGAAATACAAAGATGATTAAAGGTTGGTCCAGATGAAACAACAGTATGAAAAAAGGGAGAAAGGGAAGAGAATGTGGAACATGTGGGCAACAAAATTATTCATTTTGGCTGAAGCATGGGATGCAAGGGAGATTATTAAGGGAAAAAGAATGATGGTGATGATTGTAAAATATTTCTAAGTGCTGTATTTTATCTAAAGAGTATACATATTATTTTATGTAATGTTGTATAGCCTTTCTTATTTTAAATAATCTCTTTATAGTAGAAGATTCTAAAATAATTTTCTGGAATTAAATTACCAGAGAAGTGGGGCAGAAATTTAATTAGGTTCATCCCCCTTCCATCGTGTATTTTTGTGAATTTTATGGAGTCTTATAAAATAAGGAAATCTTTTTTCCCCATTAAAAAATGTACAGGGAGGGAATAACAAGGTATTTAGAAGAGTTTACCTTATTAACGTCAGAGATAAAAGCTTCTTTATCTGGGAATAAGTGTATGTATTTTTAAAAACTATTTTTGCTGGTTACATTGAAAAAATTTTAATTTTGAAGCAATTTAAAACATAAAGAAAGGTTGAAGTATGGTACAAATAACTTTTTTCCTCTGGACTTCTTCTTTTTTTTTTTTTTTTTTTTTTTTTTGCCCCAGAACTGAGTGGATTCTCTGGACTTTTTAAGAATAAGTTGCTGGCGTGATGCCCCATCACCCCCAAATACTTTGCTATGTATTTCCTAGAAAGACGTTCTCTTGTAAAACTATCATAAAATTAACAGTGATGTATTATGGCTATCTAATCCTTATCCTCTCTTCAGTTTTTACCAATTGCCCCAACAATGTCTTTTATAGCAAAAGGATCCAGTTCAGATGTGTACATTTTATTTTGTTGTCATGTCTCTTTAGTCTCCTTAAATGGAAAAATTTCTCGATCTTTGACATTTGTGGCCTTAAAAATGTTGAAAGTGAAAGCCAGTTACTTTGTAGACTCTCCCTCACTTTGGGTCTGTCTGATGGCTCATGCATAGATTCAGGTTATTCACCTCTGGCAGGAGTATTGCAGCAATGGTGCTCTTTTCATTGTGTCTTGACAAGTGGCTCACAGTTTTGATTTGTCCTCTTACTGTTGGTGTTCACTTTGGTTTGCTGTTGTTGTTGTTGTTGTTGAGACAGGGTTTCACTCTGTCGGCCAGGTTGGAGTGCAGTGGCATGATCTCAGCTCACTGTAGCCTTGACTTCCCAGGCTCAATCAACCTTCCCACCACAGCCTCCTGAGTAATTGGTACCCCAGGTGCATGCCACCACACCTGGATAATTTTTATATTTTTTTGTAGAGACAGGGTCTCGCCATGTTGCCCAGGCTGGTCTCGAACTCCTGGGCTCAAGGGGTCCTTCTGCCTCAGCTTCCCTAAGTGCTGGGATTACAGGGGTGAGCCACTGTGCCAGGCCCCTGTTGGTGTTCACTTTGATTACTTGATAAAGGTGATGGTTTGCTAGGCATGTCGGGAAGACTTTTTTTCCCTTTATAATTGTTTTGCCCGTTCCTCGTGAGACTTTCAGTTCTTAGGCTTATAATCCATTACTCTTATTATTTATTTTGATGCTCAAATTGTCCTGGATTTCACCAGTAGAAGCCACTTCAAGCTGCCTTCTGCATGTTTGTGACATATCTCAATTATCCTTTGAACACTTACTTACTTTTTGGCACAATACTGTGTTGCAGGCTCATTTTGTCCCTGCCTTTACCCTGGAATCAACCATTTCTCCAAGGAATTCTAGTAGTTCCTTTTAGTGGAGAATGGTATGTAGAAGCCAAAGTATGCTAGGTATGCACATTGCTGTCAGAGTATTGTAGATCCTGGGTCTGCTCAGTGGCTAGTGCTAAGGAGTATATGTAACTATATATGTATATGACATATATACTTATATCTATGTTTCTATCTTTTTGTCTGTCTTCAGTCTATCTAGAAAACACTGGTAACTCCAATTCTTTTTTTTTTTTTTTTTTTGAGACGGAGTCTCGCTCTGTCACCAGGCTGGAGTGCAGTGGTGCAATCTCAGTTCACTGCAACCTCCGCCTCCAGGGTTCAAGTGATTCTCCTGCCTCAGCTTCCCGAGTAGCTGGGACTACAGGTGCCTGCCACCACACCCAGCTAATTTTTTGTATTTTTAGTAGAGACAGCGTTTTACCATGTTGGCCAGGATGGTCTCAATCTCTTGACCTCGTGATCTGCCCACCTGGGCCTCCCAAAGTGCTCGGATTACAGACGTGAGCCACCACACCTGGCCTGGTAACTCCAATTCTAATCAACACTGTCCATTCTAGTTTCTCTCTTTGTATTTGTGAGTACCTTCTCTGACAGTGAGAAACCTGGCTCTCATTATCCTTGATCATACCCCATAGATAACCACTCTCCTGTTGCCAATGTAGCCTCCTCCACTGCATAGGTGCCCTCCTTACCCCACTGGCACTTCAAAACCCTGCCTTCCCCATCCCTCTCAAGCTCTAACTTACCATGCCAGGGTGCCCCTAACACCCATGGGTGGACAGTCCTCTCCTCACCCTAGTCAGACTTCAGGAACTCATGCCAGGCTGCCCCTCCCACAAGTGGACACCCTTTTCCCCTGCCTCTAGCTTCAGCTTCTTGCACAGGCCATCCTTCTTCTCTTAGTGGCCATTACTGGGCCTCCCTCCAGTCTACTCAAAACCTTTGAAGCATATATCATAAAATAGGGAATACTGTCCTTCAGATACAAATATATTTATGAAGAAGATACTGTTTTCTCTTAAGAAATTGGGAGTGTCTGGAGTTAAAAGTACATTTGGCTCTAAGAGTATGCACTTTAAGGTGTGTGTGTGGGCGTGTGTGTATCCTGTTTCCTGAGTCTCCGAATAGAATACAAACATGTAAATAACTAAACTGCAAGGCATTTGTTTGCATGTTTGAATTAGATGATAGTCTAATAGATGGGCCTTCATCAGTCCTGAGAGACATATGTTCATGTATTTGGAGTGTAATTAATGAGAAGACAGTTATTATGCGTTACTAGAAGAGAGAACATTTTGTTACATGGTAGTTTAAGTTATAGAATGACTTTTCTGTTTTCTAAAGGAAGGTGGTGACTTAATGTTAAGAATGTGTTTTTTGCTCATGCCTGTAATCCTAGCACTTTGAGAGGCTCAGACAGGAGGATTGCTTGAGCCCGGGAGTTTCCAACCAGCCTGGGCAACATAGAGAAACTGTATCTCTACAAAAAAAAAAAAAAATTAGCTGGACATAGTGGCACATGCCTGTAGTCCCAACTCCTTGGGAGGCTGAGGTAGGAGGATTACTGAGCCTGGGAGGTCAAGGCTACATTGAGCTGTGATTGTGCCACTGAACTCCAGCCTCTGTCTCAAAAAATAAAAATAAAACTATATTTTCTTCTTAACTCCTACTGCCTCCTGGCATTTGAACCCAAATGATGATTGCTGCTGAAATGGATATATCTAGTACTTTCTACATTACTATATTAGTGATTGTATTTTAAATGTATATGGCATATAACTTGTAAAACTCTGGAATAATATTTATCCTGGAAGTCATGCCTTCTGTCCTGAGAGATATAACAAGTCTCTCTAATGTTTACAGTACGTGTGGTACTCTTAACGAGGCAGTATTTAGAAGGCAATTCTATTTTGCTTTATAAAATGTAATTAAAGTTTATATTGTAATGTTTTATATTTGGGTTGCTTGTCATGGAATGTTAGGATTAACTGTTGTATAAACATAAGATGTAATAATAATAATAGGAACTCAAGGAATGCAGAATGAAATATAAATCCCCATCACTTTAATGGGCTGGTGAAATCTCCACTCCCTAATTTCATACTGGGTGGTTTGATATTGGCCCACACTTAATAATGAACATGTTAGAGAATTGTGAAAATATCAGCTAATTGAGTGATTGAGTCGTTAGTCTTAGCCTGTGCTGCAACTAGCAGAGCAAAACTCATCAGAAGGCAGAAGCCAGATCACTAGGAAGAAGACTTAAGCCTACGTGGTCTGAAAAGAGCTAAAGCAGGCAGGGAAAGTGAGATGTTCTATAGGACTCTGGAGAAGAGCTTCAGGCAAAGTAGAAGATCTCTAATGCAAACTACAAAGGAGTATTAGGCAAAGCAGTAGGCTGAGAAGAGCCCTTTTGTTGGCAATAAAGATGGGCAGGAAATGAGACAGTCATAAGGATCTACTTACATGATTTTCTGTTGCCAAACATCCTATTTCGTAGATAAAGGAAAGGGGATAAGTGTAAGAGGTAAGAAGTAAATAAGATGTGAACCAGTCAGCCAGGAGGTGAGTTGAGTGTGGTGTAGATAATGGAAAAGGGAAAGAAGCAAAGAAGGAAAGAAACCTGGAAGGAAAGGAAGGTATCTTTCTCAAGGATCAACTGTAGACTGTGGGATGTATTATTTGTATTTGTCCTTTGAAATATTGGTTGTTAATATTTCTTTGGTTCTTTGTGAAATTTTTAATGTGTATTTGCTAAGTGCTAGGAAAGTTTTTCCTTCAACATTTCAGGATTTGATTTTTTGTTGTTGTTTTTTCTTAATACAATAATCATAATAGCCTGTCTTAGGAAAATTATTCTGTGGTTTATATTCATTAGCAAGATAACGTTAACTTTACAGCAGAAGAAATAAATCAAGGCAAAGACCAGACTTTTGTCCTTTCAGAATCATATTTCCCCATTCTTGCCCTACATTTGTGTAGTCAAATGTTGCCATTAGCTTTTATCATTTAAATGTTTTGTCAGTTTCTTAAGTGTCAAGCACTATTCTGTCAAGAATAAAAGGATAAGAAGACAGAGTTCAGATCAGTGGAGAGGATTAATTAATTAATAGATGGTCTTGGAATAATTTATTAACTCTTTGGGAAGAATACTAATGTTACTAGTTTGAGAAAATATGCAGTACATTTATTTTAAGAATATCAGATTTAGAAACTTTTGATTGAAACTCTGGATTTATACTTAGCTAAATAGAATCCAATGTTTTAGGTCATTTTTCTTAAACTAAAACTTTTTTTTGTAGCATCTGCAGAAAAAGAGGCAATCAAGGCTACATACTCCAAAGTACTGGATGCATATGGACTCTTAGGTGTTTTGCGGTTAAATCTTGGTAAGTTTATCATTCAGTAGAATTCATCCATTTTTTCATTTCTATTTTGTAATTCTAAGGATTTGAGAGGGACTAGCTATGAATTATTGTAGACTCCATATTTAAGCTACACATGTGCTAACATCTTTTAAACATTAATGTAGCTAATGTTGTGATAATGTTTGTTGCCCAAAAAGGCATGCTACATGCTCAAACTCATGCGAGTGGAAGTTCGGAGACAGTCTCTGGTTTGATCACTTGAAGAGGTAAGTATCAGTTGTCAAAAGAGAAAATCAGAACATTCTCCTTTTTGTTGCTTCAGTGCATTTAGGAAAAAGTGTCTTCATGAGAACTACACTGATTTTTCTTGGTTTGTAGTGGAAAAGACATCTGTTTTGAATTCAGAAAGTGTCTGCTTGAGCCTTTTTTTTTTTTTTTGCCAAGTAATGTCACCGTGAGCTGCAGAGTAACCTTTGCAGTTACTAGTTTATCTGTAATTGTGCAACTCAAAGTGTTCTTCAAGATTGGTACTGGTCCATAAATTATTTTCTTACTGATCCGTGATAAGATGAGGAGCTTGCACTATGATGCAAATCAACATGTGGCTTCCTTCACTGATAAAGTCTTACTAGAAAAAAAAGTCAGCTAAACTAAAGGGTGAACTTAGTAATATAGTTGATTTCCATTCTGGTGTAAGTGTCCTTTCTCATTGTGAGCTGGTAACAGTTCATGGACCATACTTTGAGTAGCACTGGTCTATTAAATGGAGATTTGTCATTTGTTGTGAATCTATCACATATAAAGCACTGCGCTTAGGTGCTTTACTGATTACTCCTGGGTAAGCCTCACAGTGTAATGAGGTATTTGCTTTAATCTCTTTTTATAAGACATGGTATCTCAGGTTGGTTATGCTACATACTGAAATTGGTCCAGGTAATAAGTAATGGAGCCAAGATTCAGGGCCGCTTCTACCTGTGTCAGAGCCCATGCTCACAGTATACCATTGCTCAATTTCAACTTTATACTAATTTCAGAGGCTTTTTGTCATAATTACATGAAAAAATCTCTATGAAAGTTTTTGTAAACCAAATTGCTTTATAAATTGTTACCAGAGACTTTTGTCCATATGTCATCAACATCATCAGCTGATAATAGTATACCATTTTTTCAACTTTACTATTTACAAAGAACTTGTTAAAGTGAGTGTGAATTCATTATCTTACCTGAATTTTCTGAGAGTCATTAAGCAAAAGTAGAGAAGGTAACACATACTTTTTTATTTGATAATGTTTTTTTCTTGTTTGTTTGTTCATGTGGTTTTTTTTGAGACTTAGTTTTAGCTCCTGTTGCCCAGGCTGGAGTGCAATGGTGTGATCTTGGCTCACCGCAGACTCCACCTTCCAGGTTCAAGTGATTCTCCTGCATCAGCCTCCTGAGTAGCTGGGATCACAGGCATGCACCACCACGCCCAGCTAGTTTTTTTATTTTTAGTAGAGATGGGGTTTCTCCATGTTGGTCAGGGTGGTCTTGAATTCCCGGCCTCAGGTGATCCACCTGCCTCAGCCTCCCAAAGTGCTGGGATTACAGGCGTGAGCCACTGCACCCGGCCAATTATTCGATAAAGTTTTTTTAGCCTCAGAGTAAGTTCAGGAACAATTTCGTGTGAGATTATCCTTTTAATGTTTAAATGCTTTTTTATACTTAATATATTTAAACAAGGATTTTTTCAACCAAAATGTCTAGTGAATTTCAACACATCCATGATAAGTTTAAAATAATCACAATGTCAGATTTTAAAAATAGAGGTGCAAGAAGAAATGGAATAGCTTGAAAATGTTGGGATTTTTCATCCAGTAAAATCTTTGGGTTTTGCAGGTGATACTATGTTACATTATCTGGTCCTAGTCACTGGATGTATGTCTGTTGGAAAAATTCAAGAATCTGAAGTTTTCCGAGTTACTTCCACTGAGTTTATATCACTGCGAATCGATTCTTCAGATGAGGATCGCATTTCCGAAGTGCGGAAAGTTTTGAATTCAGGAAACTTTTATTTTGCATGGTCTGCATCTGGCATCAGTTTAGATTTGAGTCTTAATGCGCATCGTAGCATGCAAGAACAGACAACTGATAATAGATTTTTCTGGTGAGTTCATTTTTTCCCTTTTGGTGATTTGGGACATAGTATGTTCAGCAGTTGTTAGGTCATCCAAAACCTCCTCACCATGACAGCAAGAAAGGAGGAAGGACCCTGAAGACCCTCGATGCCCCTTTTCAGCAGGAAGTAGCTACAGAGAATGACCTCTACCCCATCTCCCAAAAGATTTCTGGGTCCCAGCGCCTTGAGGGAGCAGTGTAAGAGTAGACAGTCAGATATGAGCAGGCACGAGGGAGTGGTATCCATGTTGGAAAGAATGCCCCGGAACACCTCTTAGGATGCTCAGTACTCACTCCATGGTCAAACTGTCAGAATGTTGTTAAGTAGATCCTGATAAGGAAGGAAAAAGGCAAAGGGGAATTCCTGAGAGCTGAGCAGGCATAATGAGTACAAAAATTGATGGCTATACCTTCCTGGGGTGGTGGTAATAAGCAGTGCCACCATTAGATAGGATTCATATTGATCACTGGTTCCCGTGCATGTGCATTAAGCAGAGTAAGGGAGGATCCCCCAAACTTTGGTGAGAACTGGGTAAAGAAAGAACTGAGACAATAGAAGATAACAATGCAGAATGTTTTGGGGGTGTTTCCAGCAGGGTCAGCCCACTCCTTTCTTGGAGTGTACTTGTACTTCCCCAATAAAACTTTTGCTTGCTTTACAAAAAAAAAAAAAGTTCAGCAGTTGTTATGTCTAGAGATAACAAGGGATAGACACTGCTAATTGAGCGTATCCCTCTTTCCTTCTCTGGAGTCCTCAGCAGAGCATAGCAGGCAGCCACTGTCGGTTTATTGAAGTTGGCATGTGACATAAAACCCCTGTGCTCCCCCGATCTAGACTGAACTTTCATTTCTAAAATACATTTAAAATAGTTGTGTATATTTAGAAATGAATTTAATTGTAACAAAACTGTGTTACTCACATTTCCTATTCTTGGTTTTGAGATCTTGTCTCTGGCAGCATTCCCTTTCTAAGCCAACATTCCCTTATTATTCTAAATTTTAAGGTTATAAGTAGGTGGTCTTGATTCAAGAGCAACAGACTGTGAAGAAGTAGTATACTGGGACAAAGTCTAGTACTATAATAAGTTAGGACTTATGTAGGTAAGTGTGATGTATTTCATGATTATGCATAACTGTGCTGTATTCTAAGTAGGCACAAATGGTGAGCAGAACACATGGGACTATAATTAGCATTGTTCTATTGCAGCAGACCAGATTTCTAGTATAGTGGTTCTGTTGTTTACAGCCAGCACTGATGTTGACTTTTTCTGTTGATATCATGTGGAAATTATGTTTTATTATGTTGACATATGTTATAAGGCCAAAGTTCAGGACTGTCTGCTCTTGGCCTCCCTTAACAGTTCAGATTCAAGATGTTTCCTCTTGTTTACTTTTTCTCTCTCACACTTTCACTGTCACTTATATAGTCCTTGAGTAGCACATTCGGGTGTCACCCATTTGCCCTAGCTGTCAGAAGACTCAAAGTCAACAACAACCTTAGGATAAGCAACTAACTTTAGAGCAACAGCTTGGTCACGTTGTAGCTCACATGGAAGTGTTTTGACCCAGAGTGGTGGCATCAGGGAGAAGAGTGGACAGAATAAAAACAGGGTGTATAGCATTATGTGTTAGAGACTTGGGTTTAGCAGAGAAGGAGACCATGAGGGAGGGGAAAGGAGAGAGAGGATGCAGGGACTAACAGGGCAGATGAATGGACATGAGTTCCTGCCTGCCCAAAGAAGCTAGCAGTGATAGGATGTACTTTTGTGAAGCATTGAGAAATAGGCTTCCAAGAGTTAAAACCATGTCAACACTACGCTTTTTCTAGTAGAAGATGTTGAAGTCCCTTGAAAAGGTAAATGTGTGGCAGCTGTCCTTACATTTTTTTCCCTCCTCATTTTTACCCAAAGTTTCTTAGATCGAGAGATAAAAGCTTTCATGCAACAATTAGAAGTCAAAGCAGATGCAGATATATTGCCTAGGTTTAATCAGTAGGAATGATTAATTGGTTGGTTGGTTGGTTGATTGATTTTTTTGAGAGCGTCACTCTGTCGCCCAGGCTGGAGTGCAGTGGCGCGATCTTGGCTCACTGCAACCTTCACCTCCTGGGTTCAAGCAATTCTCCTGCCTCAGCCTCCTGGGTAGCTGGGACCACAGGCGTGCGCCACCACACTGGCTAATATTTTTGTGTTTTTAATAAGGATGGAGTTTCACCACATTGGCCAGGCTGGTCTCCAACTCCTGACCTCAAGTGATCTCCCCGCCTTAGCCTCCCAAAGTGCTAGGATTATAGGCATGAGCCACCGTACCTGGCCACATTTTTTTTTTTTTTTAATTCACTTAAGAGTAGAGATGGGGGCAAAGTCAGATAAAAGAAAGCCTGGGGTTTGTCCAGCAGGAGACAGGTTGAACAAAGGGACGGCCAGAGCACCAAAGGTGAATTTTGCTCATTTTACAATTTTGCTAAGGATTGGCATTCTTGAGCTTCAGTTTATATAGAAAAACGGAAACTTTTGGAATTCATTGTGCATACCCTTGCACTTAGTAGCAATATTTTCCAGGATACAACCATGCAATTTTTGTAGCCAAAGAGTGGCAGATACCTATCACAAAGCCCAGATAGCTTTACTCCATTGGAAATTCTAAGCTGTTGCCAGTCAAAAGTCATGTATAAATTTAAATGCTAAAACAGTGACACACTGACAGCAAAGAAAAATGAAAACTGACAGCATAGAGAGAAACTCTGCCTGCACAAAATGCATTGGATTTAAGGTCTATTTAAATGGGGACAAGTAAGTTTCTTATAATTTTGCTGTGGCATAGGTCTCAGTCTCAGCTGTGGTGATTGGACATACTGGGTCACAACCAATTTGAACTTTGCCTCAGATCAATGTGGGTAATAGTAAAGTATGGAAGTTTAAGTCAATGTATTTTTAAAATAAGTAATGGTCATCAGATTTAACATTATCCCTGTAGTAATATCATCACTCATTTATATTCCCGTGTGCTTTCCTGGATGGATAAGAGGGGTTGGGGTTGTAGCTGGTTTTCCGGAACTGCAAGTGACCACCCTTTTTATCTCTATTGCAGCTTGTAATCTGAGGGGCTGGCAGGGAGTTGAGGGCTATTGCTGTGAGTCTTCAAGAGAATGCTATTACATCTTTTATACCTTATTTAAGACAGGAAGAGAGAGAGTACGGAGCACTTAAGTAGAAGAATTCCACTTAAAACCTAGAGAACCAAGCTTCAATAATATAGAAAACTCATTTTCGAATTGATAGAGTTTTTCCACTTAACAATATATTTTCCTTAGTGGTATGTTGTTAGAAGCTTCTTTATATGTTCCGTGGAGGTCTAAGGTTCCAGGAGAGACCCCTGAGGGGTAATCAGGGTGAGAAGGCCAACCCAGCAAAGTTCAGTCCCAATCCCCACTTTAGCCATAGCAGCTTTTATCTGTATCATAATTATTGGGCTTCTGCATGTTTGTTTGAATAAAATTTTTTTCTCTGAAAAAAGTTTGGAAACCAGGCCACATCTGTTACCTAGAATGCTAAAAGTGTTTGGAGCGATGATAAACCCTATGCCTGCACTATCTAATGTGGTAGCCACTAGCCACATCTTGCTATTTAAATTTAAATTAATTAAAATAGAGCCTTATAAAACTCAAGCCTTAAAAGTAGAGCTTCATGGGTGGGCGCGGTGGCTCACGCCTGTAATCCCAGCACTTTGGGAGACCGAGGCGGGTGGATCACAAGGTCAGAAATTCAAGACCATCCTGGCTAACACTAACACGGTGAAACCCCGTCTCTACTAAAAATACAAAAAATTAGCCGAGCGTGGTGGTGGGCGCCTGTGGTCCCAGCTACTCAGGAGGCTGAGGCAGGAGAATGACATAAAACTGGGAGGCGGAGCTTGCAGTGAGCCAAGATCCCGCCACTGCACTCCAACCTGGGCAAGAGTGAGCCTCTGTCTCAAGAAAGAAAAAAAAACAAAAACAAAAAATTAGCCCGGCTTGGTGGTACGTGCCTGTCATCCCAGCTACGTGGGAGGCTGAGGCAGAAGAATCGCTTGAACCTGGGAGACAGAGGTTGCAGTGAGACGAGATAATGCCACCGCACTTCAGCCTGGGCGACATTCCGAGACTCCGTCTCAAAAATAAATACATAAATAAATAAATAAAATTTTTTTTAAAAGTAGAGCTTCAGAAATTGTGGTGGGGACATGCATATGTAATCCTTTTTGGAACAAGTTAGGTTATAAACACATTTATATATAAAGACATAACAGAAATGGGCCACAGATACTAAAAACACAAAAATACTCCTTTTCTGTGGACCATAGATCACATGTTGAAGGATCTCGTTTTATAGCCCTATCTTCTGATCCCTAGAATGGTTAATGTAAATGATTTGTTGTTTGTGCCTTTAAATTTAATAATACTAAATTAATTTTCCAGAAGATTATTTTAAAAGTCATACTTTGTTATTTAGTATTCCATAAGCTAATCATTTATTTCTTTTCCTATTAGGAATCAGTCTTTGCATTTGCATCTCAAACACTATGGTGTGAATTGTGATGACTGGTTATTACGTCTTATGTGTGGAGGAGTAGAAATCAGAACAATTTATGCTGCTCATAAACAGGCAAAGGCATGCCTCATTTCAAGATTAAGCTGTGAACGAGCTGGGACCAGGTTTAATGTCCGGGGAACAAATGATGATGGTCATGTTGCCAATTTTGTAGAAACAGAACAGGTATATATAGTGTTTTATATTACTTAATTAATGTATTATAGGAGAGGCACAGAAAATACTAGAATAACAGATTTTTATTTGATTCAGAACTTATTTTAACATCTATAATGTTTTATGATTATTCTTGGTTACTTACGGGCCTTAAAAAAAGGCTTCCCTGAAAAAAACTTCTTTTGGTCTGGCTCTTCATCTAGGTAACAAGATGTGACTAATCAGCATGACATAGTCAATGTTGTGTGTTTTGGTATTGAATTTTAAAATTCTCAGCTGTAGAGCTAGACAACTTGTTTTTTTTGTGAAGTGAAATTAAACCCAGCTCTTAATGGCAAATATGTGTACCATCTAAAAATTAGAAATTATGATATTTTTGGCTATGAAACTATATGATTATAAATTCAGGCCATGAACCCAGCCCAACACAGATCTTCAAATTAGGTTATAAAGAGCTAAACAAAATGAAATATAAAGATATGTATGCAAAATATTAAGATTTAAAAGGAATTTATTTTTAAAAGTTGTGAATCTTATGCTTATAATTTTACTAATTTTTAATAGTAATATCGCTAACAGAAAAAAAAGTCAAACCGGTATAGTGGCCTGTTTTGGACAATTGTATATGAGAGTTAGATCATAAAATATAACTAGTATGCAATAGCTTTTAGTAAATTTGTTTTTCTAATATAAGTGTAACAACTTTCCTGTGGAAATAGTTTACATATTTTTTTTTCTGTAGGTTGTGTACTTAGATGACTCAGTTTCTTCCTTCATACAAATCCGAGGATCTGTTCCATTGTTCTGGGAGCAACCAGGGTTGCAAGTATGTGTTTGAAATTCAGTTATTTTTATTTTTTGAACAATTTTCGTATTTTCTAAACTTTCTGGATAGTTTATTAATTCACTGATGGTTCCATTATTCCATCTAATAATGTTAGCTGGATTTACAAATAAGGGTCTAGACGAGTACAGAGTTTCTGGAATTATCTTAGATATTTTTTCTTTTAATGCTCTTTCAAATAGCCATTGAAATTGAGCTGCTGTATTTAGTGTTAAAAATTTTGAGGTCTTTATAGTGTATTGATTTTCAACATGATTCCATATTTATTATCTTCTTATCTTAGTATATAATGATTTAGTCTCTTTAGGCAGAAGAATATAGTAGATAAAACAAAGACTTCTTAATTGTGATCCTTACTCTACCACTACTAGCTGTGTGATCTTGGGCAAATAATTTAACCCTTCTGTGTCTCAGTTTCCTTGTCTGTATAATGGGAATAATATTAATAGTACCTACTTTATAGGGTTGTTGTAAGGATGAAATAAAAAGCACTTAGAATAGCACCTGGCCCCCAGTCAGCACCACATAAGGGTTCACTATTGTTGACATTTTATTTTTATTCAAAATTTATTAGTCCTTGAAGTATGTCATACTTACTTTAGGATCTGGGTATGTATAGTCTAGTAAGTTTGGTGCTTCAGCCTATAGTATTGAGAAAAGGGAAAGAAAAAAAATCTTGCTTCCTTTGTTTGACTGCTGGATCTCTTACATCGTAGACTGGTTATTACAGAGAAAAATTACAGACTACTTTAACCTATTTAGTAACATTTTATTTAAGACAGTCTAAGAGTTAACAAGGATTAACACTTCTACTGCTCTGCAAAAATTCTTGAATTCTTGTCAAGACGATTTGACTTGTTTTATCTTTGTAGGGATAACGTAAATAGATATATCTTTCCCCAAATTTCCCTTAGGAGAGAATGCCAACAGAATCCCACTTCTCCTAAGCTTTCATGATCAACAGTGGGTATTTGGAGTATTTGCTTTAAGAACATTGCTGAAACCCTGATATCACCAAAAGCGAGGTGAATACTTTTGTTTTAGGGACAGGCTAGTGTTAGAGATTCTAATAACCAGTTTATGAGTTTATGTTACACTGTTTTTGTGTTATTTTATTTATTTAATTTATTTATATTTATTTATTTATATATTTATTTATTTGAGACAGGGTCTCACTCTGCCACCCAGGCTTGAGTGCACTGGTGCAATCACGGCTCACTGCAGCCTCGATCTCCCAGGCTCAAGTGATCCTCCCACCTCAGCCTGCCGGGTAGCTGGGACTACAGGCACATACCACTATTTTTTGTAGAGACGGGGTCCCACCTTGTTGCCCAGGATGGTCTTGAACTCCTGGGCAAACAGTTCTCCTGCCTTGGCCACCCAAAATGCTAGGATTATAGGCCTGAGCCACTGTACCTGGCCTGTGTTATTTTAATAAGAAGTTCTGAATTACAGTGTTTTGATGATCCAATAAGGTTGCGTCCTGAGTAGTTACACTGAGGGATCTTCCTTGAGTGGGACTTCCTTATGCCTTCCTTCTCCTGTGTACTTTCCTTCCTATACAGTCTGGTTGGCTAATGTTATGTGGTGATAGGTGGAAAATTATGGATATTTTTTTGTCGTCACGGAATGACGCTCTGTCGCCCAGGCTGGAGTGCAGTGGTGCGATCTCAGTTTGCTGCAACCTCCGCCTCCCAGGGTCAAGCAGTTCTCCTACCTCAGCCTCCCGAGAGCTGGAACTATAGGCACATGCCACCACACCTGGCTAATTTTTGTATTTTTAGTAGAAATGGGGTTTCACCATATTGATCAGACTGGTCTCGCACTCCTGACCTCAGGTGATCCACCTGCCTCGGCCTCCCAAAGCACTGGCATTACAGGCATGAGCCACCGTGCCTGGCCAGGAATCCTCATTTTTAACCAAGTTCTCTACCACTCAAAGTCAAGAACTTCTATTTTATAAGATCCTACTCTAATGGCTATGAAGCAGCCAGTCCTGACCAAGTGAAAAGCAGCCCTGTTACTATTAGTCTCAGCATTCTTCTAGGCAGTGGGACTTTCTTTTTATTCCCACTACTATCCTCTGAGTTAAGGTTTTCATAATTTCTTCTAGCCTGGAAGATTCTCACAGTTTTCTATCTTGTCCCTCTAGGCCCTGCTTCCTGCTAGCTCTGACAGGTCTTCTTATTTTTGATATATATGTTATGCATGTCAGATTTACTAGGCACCTATGTCCTTATGATCTGGTTTACTCAGCCTGTCCAACTTCAGGCCTTGCAGTTTTCTAGCAGGAATCCTCTACTTCCAAAATTAAGAATTATTGTCTTTCAGTGGCCACTCAGATCTCTTCACTAAATACTTGAGTTCTTCCTGTGTATGTTATTTTATGCTAGGTGCTGTGAGAGATTCAAAGATATAATGATGCTTCATAGAGAGGTTGCCATTTGGGCACTCAGGCCTTTTATGGTAAAGATAAATACCAAGATGAATTTGTTTGAGGCATTATAAGAATTATCATAATTGTCATAAGGTGTTACACTAGTAAGAATGACATTTTTAGTGCTGGCAACTTACTTATGATTTCCTTTGACTTGTGATTTTCCTTTTACTTCTGATTTCCTTTCTCTGAAATTCTTTAGCATTTATAACTTATAATACTCAGATCGTATATTATTATACTACATTACAGTATATATCAGTTTATTAGTCCATTCTCACATTGCTATAAAGAAATACCCAAGTCTGAGTAATTTATGAAGAAAGAGGTTTAATTGGCTCATGGTTCTGCAGGTTGTACAGGAAGAATGGCAGCATCTGCTTCTGGGGAGGCTTCAGGAAGCTTCCGATCATGGCAGAAGGCAAAGGGGGAGCGAGGAGTCTCACATGGTGGAAGCAGGAGCAAAAGAAAGATAAGAGCGAGGTGCTACACACTTTTAAGTAACCAGATCTCATGAGAACTCACTCACTAGCATGAGAACAATACAAGGGGGCATAGTGCTAAACCGTTCATGAGAACTCCACCCCCATGATTCAGTCACCTCCCACCAGACCCCACCTTCAACCTTGGGGATTACAATTCAGAATGAGATTTAGGGGGTACACAGATCCAAACCATATCAATAAGTCAAAAAATGGTAAACATTGTGAGATCTATGCCCAATTTTTGGCTGAAATTTCAGAAATATGTGAATGTGAAGAAGTAATATTGATGGAAAATGATTTTCCATATCACACAATTAAATGATTTTTAAAAATACCTTTAATGCAACTTTTTTTTTCCCCCAAGATGGAATTTAGCTCTTGTTGCCCATTGGAGTGCAATGGCACAGTCTTGGCTCACTGCAACCTCCGCCTCCCGGCTTCAAGTGATTCTCCTACCTCAGCATCCCGAGTAGCTGCGATTACAGGCATGTGCCACCATGCCCAGCTAATTTTTGTATTTTAGTAGAGACAGGGTTTCACCATGTTGGTCAGGCCGGTCTCAAGCTCCTGACCTCAGGTGATCCAGCTGCCTCGGCCTCCCGAAGTACTGGGATTACAGGCATGAACCACCACACCTGGCTGCAACTTTTTTTTAATTGGGTAAAGTTATGGTTATTTAAAGCCTTAACACTTTCTGGAGTAATACTTTTATCACGATTGGCAACAGCTCTGTTATTGTAAAACTTTTCTTTCAACATTGAGTAATAAAACCTAGTCTAGGAGGCCAAGGTGAGAGGATTACTTGAGACCAGGAGTTCAAGACCATCCTGGGCAACATAGACCCCTATTTCTACAAAAAAAATAAAAAATAAAAATCATTCGGGCATGGTGACATGTGCCTGTAGTCTCAGCTACTCAGCAGGCTGAGGTGGGAGGATCCCTTGAGCCCAGGAGGTCGAGGCTGCAGTGAGCTATGATCGCACCACTGCATTCCAGCATGGTTACAGAGTGAGACCCTGTCTCTAATAACACAAAAACAAAAATCTAATCTAGTCTAGCCAGTATATTGCTATGAGAGCTGTGATACATAGCTGAATGTATATATGTGTTGGAGAACAGAGTGGTGGAAAACAACCGCTGGCATTACCTGGAAGACATGAGAACTGGATTTTTTTCACCTTATGCACAGTTGCAGTATTATGCAAAATAAATGTTAATCAGTAAACAAAATGCTAAGTCTTGAACTTGTATAGAGTGATAGGCAATTAATCTGGGATTACTCCGAAGAAAAAGTATCAACTTCTTCTGAGTTTTCTGCAGTCTAAAATGCTTAATGTCCTGGGACATACGTCTTTCAAATTTTAAACTTTTATGAATATTATTAAGTACTATAAAATGAAATTGAACACAGATGTGACATTAGGCTAATTGATTTCTTATTTAAAAATTGAAGAGAGAATCCCCTGGTTATCAGAGTACTCATTAGATTATCTGACTTAGTGCAGTGAGGGATAATGCTTAATGAATGATAATACTGTACCGTTAATTCAGTTTTGGAATTGGATGAGCATATTAGAGTTTATTTTCTGGTTTTACTTGTCCAATTACATGACTGATTTGACAACCCTCCTTTACACCCTCTTTAAAAGCACTTTGCGCGGAGCGCGGTGGCTCATGCCTGTAATCCCAGCACTTTGGGAGGCCGAGGCGGGCAGATCACAAGGTCAAGAGATTGAGACCATCCTGGCCAATATGGTGAAACCCTGTCTCTACTAAAAATACAAAAATTAGCTGGGCGTGGTGGCATGCGCCTGTAGTCCCAGCCACTCGGGAGGCTGAGGCAGGAGAATCTCCTGAACCCGGGAGGCAGAGGTTGCAGTGAGCCGAGATCACGCCAATGCACTCCAGCCTGGCAATAGAGTGAGACTCCATCCCCGCCCTCCCCCCAAAAAAGCACTTTGTTCACAGGTTAGCAAGAATGAATTTTGGACAACTTTTTTTTGCCCACCCCTCAGTGATCCGTGTTGTGATTGGGCAACCTTCATTCCAACGTCTCAGAGAGAAATGTTTAAATTGAAGTTCAGGGAAATAATCTGGTCTCACCTATATATTTCTTCTTGGCATGTTCTATCTTTCTCAATTATGCCTCATCTCTCTGCTATTCTCCTATGTAAGAAAAGAAAAATTATAACAATATACAATAGGTAGATATTTTCCATCTTGTTTAATTTGCTTAACCCAAAATTCCTGATTCTGCAAAATGTGCAATTACTATAGTTGGGTGATGGCAAGGTTGACTTGGAAAGTCTGCTTTTCCAGGAAGGAATGATATTCTCAATTTGGTGGAACTTTTGGTGAGGGAGAGGTGAATAGAGTATTCAACATAGCAGAGAAGAAAACACATAGACATTTGTACTGGTAGGCAGCTTGGAGGAGTAGGAATTTAGGTCAGAGACATAAAGTCTCATCTGAATCTCTTTCGGAATTGGTTATGTTGATCTCAGAGAGCAAGTTATTTCACCTGTTGGTATTTCGGTTTTTTAATTACCCAAATGTTAATAGTATCTGTTACACAGGGCATGTAGTTTGAACTTAAAACAAAGTAACATATATGAAAACACCTTTAAAAATAGTTTTCATCAATAAAAATTCCTATTAGTTTGCGAGTATTTCATAATGATGTAACTTCTAGTTCTTTTTTTGATGAGGTTAGTTTTTTAAAAATAAAGGTGGGGGGTGGAAATTCCCTGAAACTTGTTTTTTTAAAAGCATATCATGAATGGAAATCAGTTATTTGATTAACGACTGTGTGTTCAGCAAAGAAATTGTTAGATATTGTAAGCAGTGATATTTCTTTCGTCTATATGTTGGTTTTTGGTTTGACTAAATATATTTTTCTTGTCTAAGGTGGGATCTCATCGTGTCCGTATGTCAAGGGGATTTGAAGCCAATGCACCTGCATTTGACAGGTAAGACAATTTTTACATAGTGCTTTAAGTTTTGATATTGCTAAGCGATGGGACTGCTTGTATTTACTGGTTCATTTCAGAGTTTTTTAGCTTTAAATCAAATTCCTCTGACTCCTAATTTAATTGAAAGACAGTGACACCTAGTGTTATGACTTCTGGGGGTGGTAGTGCTGGAAGTGTGGGTCTTGATCTCTTGACCTTAAAACTTCCTCTGTGGGCGCATTGTCCAGTGTAGCAGCCACTAGCCACATGTAGCTACTGGGCACTTGAAATGTGACTAGTCTCAGTTGAGATGTGCTGCACGTATAAAATGCACACTAGATTTCAAAGACTGCCTTAAAAAATAAAAATAAAAAAGAATGTAAGGTATCTCATTAGTAAAATCATGTTCGGTATACTCAGAGTATTGGTTCTACCCTCACATACCAAAATCTGTGCATACTCAAGTCCCACAGTCGGCCCTGTGGAACCTATGCTTGTGAAAAGTCATCATTCACATTCATGGGTTTTGCATGCCAAGAATACTGTAGTTTTGATTCTTGTTTGGTTGAAAAAAATCCATATATAAGTGGACTTGCACAGTTCAAACCTGTGTTGTTGAAAGGTTAACTGTAGTTGTTTTATATTGATTACATGTTGAAATGATATTTTAGACATGTTGAGTTAAAGAAAGTATAATTAATTTCATGTTTATAAATGCAGCTTCTTGAAAATTTAACATTATAGGTGTGGTTTATGTTACATTTCTTTGTGTGACATTGCTCTACATAGTTTCTGGAATGGTTAGAAGCTGGAAAGAAAAAAGACTTGTATTTGGGGCCCGTTTTTCTGAAGACTGGAGCTAGTAAGGAGGTCCCTCTAAATACTCAATGGAGTATGTGATGTCCTCACATGTGAGCAGCAGCCCTTTGCCATCTGCCCTTACTGCCTTTCCAGTCAAGCTTATGGCTGGTGTCTGTCTTGTCTGGTGCCAGCCTCACAGAGTGGGTAGAAGCTGGATGCCTCCACAGCTCCAACAGGGGTGGAAGTCTCAATACCCATAAGTCAGAGAGGAAATTGCATTCATGAGTTTTCGTAAATTCAGCTTTGAGACCATGTACAATGAATTCGCACCCAGTTTTCCAATTCTGTGTTTAAAATACTGCCATGTAAGTTATATTTGATAATGGATTATTGTTTACTGAAAAAATTGGGCTTCTTATTTGACATGTGTTTATTTCCATTCTTTCTTAAATAGGCATTTTAGAACACTTAAGAACTTATATGGTAAACAAATAATAGTCAATTTGCTTGGATCTAAGGAAGGTGAACATATGCTAAGTAAAGCTTTCCAGGTAAGTATGGTCATTTCTTACTTCATTCTGGCCCATGAACACTTAGAATGGTATTAAAAAATAAAATAATACGGTAATCAGATTCTTCCAGGAAGTAAATTACTTCCAAGAAAAAGGTTGGGTACTTGTTGGAAACTTGAACTCTTTGGGTCTATTAAGAAACAATTTAGGCTAATGTTGCTGAAATTGGGATTCTAAAAAGCTTTCAACGCAAATGACACTGTTTTCTAATCTGCTTTTTTATTTTGTAGAGAAACAGAAAAATACCCTCCTTGCCAAAAATGTTTATCTATCACTAGTGGAGAAATAGCAGTTTCCTTCTTCATCTGTTGATTGCTTTGCCTGCTTCCTAGAACCATAGTCATTGTTTTTCACCTATGGAATTGTGAATGATGCATTTATATACATGCAACGCTATACCTTCTTGTACTGATGAGAGAAAACTTGAGAATTTCATGTCAAAAAGAACCCCAAAATTGCCTGACTTCTAAAGAAAAAATATTTTAATGAACACTTATTGAATTAATAATGAATTAATATAAATTATGTTACATAAGATTATAAACTTAAGATCGTTAGAAAACATTTTGTAAAGTTCAATCTCCTAAATCCAAAAGCATCCTAATTTTATAGCTATTTTTTTAATCTTGTGAAATAAATATTGTTAATAAACAGATTATACTTTACAGAGTGACTTTATGGTAAAATTTAAGAATATTTGTATGTATTGAATGAAGTTATAAAATATGAATCTTTCAGTCTTTGATAGGCTTTGTCTTAGATAACTTTGAGATTCTATAATAGGTCTAAATAGTTATTAAATTTGTGTTGTAAAAATAAAATGCTGGCAATTGGAAATAATTTTTTATTTCCTAAGCCAGATGAGAATATTATTTAAGTACACTGATGTTAATTGTGTCACCTTATCTCTCAGGGATAGTATGTGAGGCTTTAGGGAAAAGATTTATTGCCAGTGTCAATGAAATGTGATGAATATTTAGATGGATATTTGCCTTTTTACTTTCATTTAGATGAATATTTGCCTTTTTACTTTCAGAGTCATTTGAAAGCTTCTGAACATGCTGCTGATATCCAGATGGTGAATTTTGACTATCATCAAATGGTTAAGGGAGGAAAGGCAGAAAAATTACACAGTGTTCTTAAACCTCAAGTCCAGAAGTTTCTAGATTATGGATTTTTTTATTTCAATGGAAGTGAAGTTCAAAGGTTTGACTGTTCTGTTTCTCTGTTCTTTGAATTGGAACATTAATTAAAAATTATTCTTAACATTGAACTCTTAAATTTTCTTTTTAAGATTAAAGTTTATAATTAAATATCTTTTAAATATTTCATTTTATTTTTATTTTTATTATTTTGAAATAGGGCCTCACTTTGTTGCCCAGGCTGGTGTGGCAGTGGTGCAGTCTCAGCTCCCTGCAGCCTCTGCCTTCTGGTTTCAGGAGATCCTCTCACCTCAGCCTCCTGAGTAGCTGGGACTACAGGTGTGTGCCACCATGCCTGGCTTTTTTTTTTTTTTTTTTTTTGGTAGAGACAGGGGTCTCCCTGTATTGCCCTGGCTGGGCTCAAACTCCTGGGCTCAAGTGATCCACCTGCCTCAGCCTCCCAAAGTGCTAGGATTACAGGCATGAGCCATCTCACCCATCCTATACTTGATTTTAAACTTGTTTTTCTTTCTTTAGAATTCACCAAATAATAATGAGAGGTTACATTAGTGAGCGCATTTTATGGAGCAGGCAGTGTACTTAAGTCTTAACATGTATCAATAACAATTATAGGGATAGGCTCTATTATTATGCCCATTTCCATCTGCTGCAAGTCTCATAATTAGCAAGTGTTAGAACTGGGATTTGTCTGGCTCCGTACTTCATGCTATTATATATGAAACTGTTTTGCTTCTCTTTTAAAACTTACGTTTTAATATTTCTTTTTTTTTTTTTTACCTATAAACAATTACTTTTTTTTTTTTTTATTATACTTTAGGTTTTAGGGTACATGTGCACAATGTGCAGGTTTGTTACATATGTATCCATGTGCCATGTTGATTTCCTGCACCCATTAACTCGTCATTTAGCATTAGGTATATCTCCTAATGCTGTCCCTCCCCCCTCCCCCCACCCCACAACAGTCCCCGGAGTGTGATGTTCCCCTTCCTGTGTCCGTGAGTTCTTATTGTTCAATTCCCACCTATGAGTGAGAACATGCGGTGTTTGGTTTTTTGTCCTTGCGATAGTTTACTGAGAATGATGTTTTCCAGTTTCATCCATGTCCCTACAAAGGACATGAACTCATCATTTTTTATGGCTGCATAGTATTCCATAGTGTATATGTGCCACATTTTCTTAATATTTCTTGATGCCAGTAAAGACTATTAAATACAAATAGAAGTGAAAGACATTGTTTACTGTCTGCTTTAGTATAATTTAAATATTCAGTTTTTGTATGTGAAATAGAGGAGAAAAGTAAATGTTTAAAGAGTTAAGTTCAGAATATAGGTTAAGGGAAACTTTAGTGCAGAAAGCTCAAATTTTTAATTTTTCAATTTGTATTTTATTTAGCATCAATGCTATAGACACAGTCATTAGAGATAACAGATCTTAGGTTTAAAAAAAATTTTGTTCCATAAATATTTTTATGTGCAAAGAACTGTAAAAGCATAAACCTGAATGTATATTTAGTTTCTAATTATTGGCCTAATTCAAAATAAGTGTGTGATAGATAATGTAATGAAGCATATGTGACAAAATGTTAACAGTTGTCAAATTTAAATGGTGGGTATATGGATGTTCACAGTATAATTTTTTTTGTATATTTGAATACTGTAATAATAAAAAGTTGGAGAGGGAAGGTGGGTGCTACATTTTAATTACCTCAATTATTCACTGTTTGTTTTAGCTTTATTTTTGTTCCAAACTGGATATTTAACTTTATTGGTTACAGATGCCAGAGTGGTACAGTTCGAACAAACTGCTTGGATTGTCTTGATAGAACAAATAGTGTGCAGGCGTTTCTTGGCTTAGAGGTAAAAGAATAAATTAAAATGTATGCGCCTTGTATCATCTGCCTCTTTAAGTGCTTTTTTAATACTTATGTTTCTTATTACTTTCCAGAAAGTATATGTAATGTTATGCTTCATTTTGTACTTCTAATCTCTGTCTCTTTTTTTGGCCAAACTTTCTTTTGATTTAAATATTTCCTTTACCTGATCTTCATATTCTCTTTAGGTAGCTCTCTATCTACTTCTGTTGTTCCTTATTCTCCCTTTTAAAATCTGCTGTTTATAGTATTTCAACAATTTTTTCCCTGTCTTTTGGAGGAAATATATATGTGTGGGTGTGGGTGTGGGTATATGTGTGTATTTGGCCTTTTATTCTCTGTGTTGTCTTTTAAAAATCTATTTTAGGATAAGAAGGGTCTATTTTCACATGTACAATTATATAGGACTATATTTTTGACAATTTGTAACCCAATCCAGTTCGTTTGATGTTTTCAAATTAGTAGCTATAAAAAAACAGGATCAGATGAAAATGCCATAGTTAATGAGAATGAAAATGAATGCAATTCAACTTCTCTGATAAGTTCGCTGTTTGCAACGTTTTTTCTTTTTTTTTTTCTTTACTACTTACCCATCAGATTCAGCCTAATATAAACATAGTCTCAACTCTTTGACAAACTATTTAGCAATACTGAGCTTTCTAAGTCTTCCCTCCTCTGCAAGTTAGGGTTATAAGGCTGTGGCTAAACTTCGTTTAGTTCCATCAGAACTTAACATAGTTCTCAAATACTATAAAAAAACAGCAATAGGAAGTTACGTGTTCTTATTTCCTCTAGTTAATGATCTTAAATTTGACCTGAGTATTGGTTAATTAGTTACTTTGCAGCTGAGGTTCTTTATCTCAAAAATGAAAGTACAGTGTATAAAATTCTCTACTACAGAATATATTTTTCATGTAACTAAGTAAATTTTACTGTTTGGATTTTTTGAGTATGTTTTTGAGGTTTGTTTGTAATTTATTTAGAAAATTTGACAGACAAGAAAATGAAAGCAAGCATGTTGGTCATTTAGATAAGAGTTTGTCACATGCCTTGGATTTGTTTCAAGTTCTGGTTTTAAGTGGCTGAATAAATGTACATGGATTCTGATAATAAATAAGCTTATTGAAATACTTGGACCTCTTCATCAAAATTATAACAGATGTTAGTTTTCAGGATCTGACTTAGCTGATTCTCCACTGTTGATAGTTAGGAATTAGAAAACTCCCTAGGATAGCAATTGGTTGACAGGTTACAAAGTTTTCCACCAAGACAGACAAAGCCAAACTAGTAGAGGAATAAGATCAGTTTTGCCCAGTTCCTTGAAGAGAGAAAGATTTAAATGATAAAAGAGGCCCTGGGGCTCATTTTGTTTTATTCTCCATGCTAGCAAAGAACAGCTCTGGTGTAAGTCTCTAGGTAATTAAATGAACCCAGTTTAAGGTTTTTTTAATCTTATTTTAGCTTTTAGTTCTTCTATAATTATGGATGATCACCATACTTACATGATAAAATAAAATGTAAATTGGAAAGAGTTAAGTAAAAATGCAAGGCATAGAATATGACTAGATTCCAAATACACAGATTGGATAAAGATTGAACATTGACTCTGTCAGATTTCTAGGCTAGAATTCATACATACAAAGATCAATAACTTTTTGGAACACTTTTATTGTTATATGTGATAAGGACTTGTGGAAGCCAAGAGGTCCTTGAATTCCTTGCATGGTATTCCCCCTAGTTCTTCTGTTATATATATTACCAATGTGGATTTATGCATAAAAAGCTGTCATGACTTCATTCAGGTTTTACTTGTTTATTTTGTGACAATTTAAGAGCAACTCCTTTTTTTCATATTTTTTACCTTAATTACTTAAACTTATAAAGCCAAATCCAAAAATTAAAGAGACCTAGTTATTTATTTTTAGGTAAACTAAGTAAACATTTTTTTCGATTCTAATGCAGGCTGTTGATTGATTAATTCTTTTAGGTGGGCAAGGTAAACAACTCTGATTTATAGGGATACTTTAATAAGATAAATTTTATCATTTAACCAGAAAGAAGGCCTTATCAATACTTGTAGTTTCCATTGATACAGAATTTGTTTTAAAAATTGAAATGATGGGAAATAACTCAGCTTAGTAAACTGTTATGTTTTCAGAATCTAGTCCCAAATAGTGCTATAACGATAAATTTTTGGTTTGATTCTGGTAGTTCTTTAAAGCCATATTACAATTAATATATTAATGTACTTATAAAAATTTCTTTTTTGCTTTTTTAGATGCTAGCTAAACAGTTGGAAGCTCTTGGTTTAGCTGAAAAGCCTCAGTTGGTGACTCGCTTTCAAGAAGTTTTTCGGTCAATGTGGTCCGTGAATGGTGATTCAATCAGTAAGATATATGCAGGAACTGGAGCTCTTGAAGGGAAAGCGAAGGTATATCTAGATCTATCATAACATTACAAAATATCCTCTTTTTCCTCTCTTCATAAAGCTTTTAAATGGCCTTTTAAAAGTTAATAGATGGTTTAAATTAATAGATGTGTCTTAGAATTCTGTTTAATGTGCTTTTATGCCTTCTTTGATACTTCCTTTCACAGTGGATACTAGTGAATAAATGGAAGATAGATATTTCCCTAAGTTTGGGAAGTATGTATATATAACATATCTAGTCATTTAGTGACAATCCACTAAGATGATATATATTGCTCTTTTTTTCATGATTTCCCTTATGTATCTGTTTTACTTTTTGTACTGTTTTGATTACAAATATGATTTTTAAAACCATAGACCTCTTAATAAAGGGTTCTGTCTTATTTGGCTTTGTGTTCCCTACACTTAACACAGTGCCTACTGTTAATAGATGTGTGACGTATATCACTTGGACAAATAAGTCAATCAACAGTTTATTTAGTGCTTACTAGGAACCCAA
The DNA here is from genome assembly GCF_028878055.3 of Symphalangus syndactylus. Lineage (NCBI taxonomy): Eukaryota > Metazoa > Chordata > Mammalia > Primates > Hylobatidae > Symphalangus > Symphalangus syndactylus. The sequence goes on from NC_072427.2 coordinate 97,513,322, forward strand.
GATTAGGGCATAATTGATTTTTACTTATCTTACCTTAGAAAGGTGGCTATCAAGATGTGCCAACGAAGTGTGAGATATGGGCCAGGTGTGGTGGCTCACACCTATAATCCCAGCACTTTGGGAGGCTGAGGCAGGTGGATCACTTGAGGCCAGGAGTTCTAGACTAGCCTGGCCAACATAGCGAAACCCCATCTCTAGTGAAAATACAAAATACTAGCTGGACATGGTGGTGCACACCTGAAATCCCCGCTACTCGGGAGTTTGAGGCATGAGAATCACTTGAACCCAGGAGGTGGAGGTTGCAGTGAGCCAAGATCACGCCACTGCACTCCATCCAGCCTGAGTGACAGAGTGAGACTCTGTTCCAAAAAAAAAAAAAAAAAAAGGACTTAATTATAATTGTCTGTTTCATCATTACTTTTTATTTCCTGGTATTATCTACAGACTACTTTCTTCTCAAGTATTTGGCCCTTATTGAGGGAGTTTGGAACAATACTTGAGATAGTTTTCATTATTTTATATTCTTAAATATTGTTTAACTTTTTAAGGATCCTGGCCTCACTAGAATTTATCAACTTTCTAAATCGCCACAATTTCTCAAATTATTTCAAGAATAGAAATGAGAACATTTATCACTTTTATAGTTCTCATTCAGCTTCTTCCATATAGCAACTGAAATTCTTTAAAGACCATTCATGATCTCCAAGTCTTCTTTTAATTTCCAAGTCTTCCTCTTCTGTGTCATAATATGCCATGCCTCTGCCCAGAGGTATTGGCCTTACCTGCAAAGTTTCTTTTATCCAACTCATAGAAATAATTTGTATTGACTTTTACAAATATTTACTTCTTAACTGGTCCCTATTTTTGTAAACATCAAATTGTTAAACTTTGATTCATTCCTTTTAAATAAAGAACATAATTCTTGCTATTAAAAGCTGATTCTCAAACTATTGCTTAAAATATTCTTTTATATTCTTCTACCTTTTCATTTCTGCAGTGACTACAATATGTGTACAGAGGTTACATATATTTTCCATGGTCTTTTATCTTTAACATAATATATAGATATAAAATTTTATACATTAAATATGCTAGTCTGAATTGAACTAAAATCTAACATCTGAACTGCTCTTTCTTTTCCTTTCTCTGGGTTCCTTTTGATTAATTGCCTGATAATGTGAATGGTGAGTGTCTTTTCAAATAATGTCATTTGCATATGTTATTATATAGAAAGAAAACATTTAATGCCAAACATTAATTGCTTATTAAATATAGTAGCATTCATTTAATGGCATTGAAGAAAACTGGTTCTTCAGTTAGTGGCATTTAAGAAAATTCGCTCTTTATTCTAAAAAGAAGCCTCGAGTTACTGTTATTTCTTTAAAGAATAAAAATTACATATTGCAAACTAAAGTTATTTCCTAAAAGGTGCAAGTTTTTTGTTTTGACAATCATCAAAATTTGTAAGATCAAAATAAATCATTATGGTAACTAACATGCCTAAGTAAAATATATATTCATTAAAAGTTATAATCAACTCTCACTATAGAAATAAGTTTATTATCTTATGATGTATTTTCGCATGGGCAATAAAATGACTCAAAATATGCAAACTGTAGTTTACATGTAATATTCGTTTATGAACTGTACTTGTAAATTTCTTTTGAGACTAGACAGACCTTCATTCTTAGGTTTAGTTTTAATTTTAACTAATGTAAGCTATTTGGAAGCAATTTCCATTTTCTTTTTCTACTACCAAAGTAATTTGAAGTTTTTCTAGGGGCAGTTAAGCTCAGTGTATCTTCTTTTATCTCCCATTTCTCCTTACCCATTTTATCCCCAAGTTTACAAATTACCTTGTAAGAAGGAATTTTCTTGTTTTAAATAAGTTCACTTCAGTTTATTTCCTTTGTAATAAGCAATTTTAAACATTTATTGCTCTAGATGTCATTACTGGATGAGGTTGTAGCACCGAGCTTTTTCATTTCTTTGTGCAGAGCTTTAATCCAAAAGAAGAAAGGTAACAGTGACATGTTGGAGGCATTTTAATTGTCATGACTATACATTCAAAATAGAATGATTAGGTCCTTTTTTATACTAAAATCATATAAAACTGATTTAAAATTTCAAAATACCTACTGAGTAAAATCAGTAATATTTAAAATGAAAATCTGCGCTCCTTTCTTTCTCAACAGGCTGGAAAGTTAAAAGATGGTGCTCGTTCTGTTACCCGAACAATTCAGAATAACTTCTTTGACAGCTCCAAGCAAGAGGCCATTGATGTTTTGCTACTGGGAAATACTCTGAATAGTGATTTAGCTGACAAAGCTCGAGCACTTTTAACTACTGGAAGTTTGCGTGGTATGTGCACTTTATATTTTATTTGTTATTTATATTCCTAAAAGTCCAAGAGGTAAATGTAAACTTATTTACACAGAATTTTTAGTTGGTTAAAATAGTTTTCAAAGGGATTTCTGTAAAGGTGATTTTTGAAAATTACATTCTCCAGGGGAAGTTTGTCTGTTTTAAAATGTTTGTACAATCAGTGGTATTACTAAGCTGTAAACTGAGGCCCATGCATGGTTTCTTCTATAGATTATGATTGAGAGGGTAAATAATTAAGCATTGTTAACTTTGTACAAGGCAGTATTTCATAGAATATTCAGCTAGTACTTGTAGTACAGCATTTAATAATCTAATCATGCAGAAAAATGCTTTACTGGGAAAACTAATGCCTATATTGGTTATTTTTTAAATCACTACCCCAAAAGTTTCTGTAACTTGGTCTTAACTTTTAATTGCTATTGTTTGAATAAGCATTAAATCATATTAACAATTTAAAGTAGTGCTAATTATTGGGCACTAACTGCTATTACCAATTTTAATATTTGAAATAAATATATGGCCTTCAGAATAGGTTTTCACCTTCCACTGTGTCTTTTAAAAAAAAAGCTTCTTCTATCAGTGAGCACATAAAAGTAACATGATGGGAAAACTCAACATTCACTGTAGAACTTAATAGATTATACTTACTTTTTCTTTCTCTAAAATGTATTGAGGTATAATTGACAAAATAAATTTTTTCCATTTTAACTTTTTAGCACTCTGAAAAATAAATTTTTTTTCTCTTAGCCCTAAACCAAACTTTTTAATGTTCCCTGTTCAAGTGGGAGAAAATTGTTTCTGCATCAAGTATTGTATTCTTGGCTAATTACTTGGTCAAATAGGCTATGGATTATTTCAGAATTCTGCATGGTGCCTAAAGGTAGTTAATTATGGACAGTTCCTCAGGGACCTGTAAGTGGGCTAGGGAACTTAGACCTACTAAAACTCCAAAAAAATGTCTGATCTTAGCTACTACTTTCAACTTCAGGCTTTCTTCCTGGCTTCCAAAAGTAGAGACTTGACTGATTTGTGTTTTGTCACCTCTTTCCACCTGTGCCTACATTGATGTGGAGGCATTAATAAGCAACAATTGAAAGTAAGTGGCTGAAGGAAAGAAGAGGAGAAGCAAGGGACCTATGTAATCCCCAAACTTCAGCATTAGTGTTTTTAGTTTCCTGCACATTTTACTAGAAGTAAAATAATACCTTTAAAAAAGAGTACAGTCAGTTCTGCTGTAACGCTTGTTCTGAGAATGGGAATTTGTTCCAATATGATATATTAGGGAACTGTTTGAGCATAAGGCCAATTTTGCATGAGCTTATGCATGATTTTGCTGGGAAGCAACACTAGGTAAATGCAGAAAAGTGCACCCAGCAGAACTAAGATGGCTAGAAATATATACAACATATAAAACACACATACACATATGCACACACACCTCAAACATCTTCCCCTGCCTCAGTTCACTGTGTGTTATGAGCCATACCCATTCACATCTGTTCTTTCAACTTTTCATCGAATTTCAGATATCCCCTTCTCCATTATTCACATTACAAGCTGCACTCTGTCTGATGCCCATTTCTACATGAATGAAGTGCCTTATTAATGGTTATATTCATGCATTTCATAACCATTTAACATGTGTAATGTCTTGCTACTATTTTTATGAGGTTCCTATCTTTTTTGGTGTGTTACTGTTGAAGTTTTTGAATGTGGTACCCCTAACCCCATTTTTCCCGTAAGCCCTGTGGCTGTGGGAATTGGCAAAATTTGCATAGCGTGGTGATGTTTTTAGAATGCATTTTTCTTGTTATAGCTGAAGTGATTGTACTTATCAACTGCTAAGTCCCAGAAAGAATACTAAAAGGTGTATTATTAGGGCAGTATCTTCCATATCTTCAACATCCTCCATCTTCTTAGGTTTTCATATTTATATTCATAATATTCTCAAACATGTGCATATTGCATGCATAACATACACACAGGAGCAGCTAGAAGAGCAGGCCTAGGAGCTTCTGATGGTGAAACGGTGGACATCACTGAGTCACTATAGGATTTCTCTTAGGTGCAGAAGGTTTGTATCAATCATTGTCGTTTATTTGTAACCTTTGGTGTTCTATAGCTATCAGAAAAAATAAAGTCATCAAATTGACTTAAGTGAGGTCTTCTCAAAATGTTTTGTCACTATACTCTACATTTTAATTGTAACTTGTTTTTATTAATGATTCTTTGTTTTCTTCTTGATGCATCCATAGTTTCTGAACAGACATTACAGTCAGGTACAGTATAGAAAATCAATCTATAAATAAAAGCAATTTTTTCTTATTTTTTCTGAAGTTGATATTGTAAACAAATAAGGCCATATAATTGGAAACTTTCTCATTTTGCCATCAGATTCTAACAGGATAAATTGACATCTTGTTTTAATCTGAGAAAAGAATTTCAAGTTTGAGAAAATTAAGTACTTCATTCTGAAGAAAATGTGCAGTGCTTTTTGTCTTCCTGTAGCAATTGCTTAATTCCAATTAAAGATAATTCAGCTAGTTTTAATTTCACTTTTACATTTCATTGAACAAACATTATTAGTGTTACGCTTACTCTTAATAGGCTGATGGAAAAAAATCCAGATGTAACTACTTCGAATTAATTTCTGAGTGCCATCTGTGATATTTATGACTACTCAACAGTGTTTCTCACATATAATATTTAAGAAGGCATTGTTGCATTTCCTTATTGTGAATGAAATAGTTTCGAAACTATAGACTTGCACTAAAATATGATCTGAAATATTTTAATTTTAAAAAGTGCCAAGATGTCTAACAAAGAATAGTTAAGTGTGTAAGACCTAAAGATTATTTATTATTTTTCTTGCCTATTTACTCCTAGGAATCTCACGTCTTCATTCTCTGGGCAAGGTTTATGATCTTGTCTTTAGACATGAATCTGTGGCAAAAGGAATGAAAGCTTAACTCTTGCCAGAAATTTAGTTGAAAAGGATTTGCTATCACTTAAGAATTGTTCGGCTTAGTTATTGTTCTGAATGTTTTGAGAAGCTGTTGATTATTTTCTCAAGAAGGGTAGAGGAAGGGAGCACCTAGATATATTTTTGAGTTATATAATGAACACCATTTTCTGAAATGGTATGGTGTTTAGGGATGGACATCTGTTGTTTGAGCATAGACTCATTTCTTTTTCAAAATTTTTTATTTTATTTTATTTTTTTGACCCACTGTTTCTTTAAGCACATTAAGGTTCCACCAGTTAAGAATAAACTAGGACTATTTTTTACCTTTTTATTTCATTTAAAAACTGACTTGATTTTATTAGTTCATACAGTGAGGCAGTACGTTTTTATTCACACAGTTCATTGTCTTGCTGAATATTTTAAGCCATGTAATTATTATAGAACTTGTGTGTTGATATAGAATGGATTGTAGAAGCTATGTTCTCATTGGTAACAACAAGCAGTGACTTCAGTTTTTAAGAGCAATGATAAACCATAATCGTAGAGAATTATTTTTATCTAGGTACAGTCAGCTTTGAATTAACCATACCAACAGGCCAGACAAGTAATCTGCTTTCATTACCACCCAGAGACCTCTATACAAGCAATCAAAGCAAACAGCTAGATGGTGAGATATCTGCATATCTGCCCCTGGAAGCAATGGGGATATACTTATCTAAATCAGCAGTTCCACAGGTCAAAATTATCTTTACAAGAATACTAAGATGTCACTCGCCTTTTTCACTTTCATTTCCTCATAAGACTGCTATATCTTGGTATCCTAAGATAATATCATAATAAAATAAGATCATGTGGTAAAAGCTAAAATAGTTTTGATGTCCTTTTCCTGTTACCGGTTAGCTACCAATTAAGTACAGATTCTGTTTTTAGGTTGAGGTGCTTTTAAGGTTCTATGCTGAGAATTTAACCAAGATAGAATGTGGTTTAAAAAGGGAAAAGATGGGTTGTAGACCAAAAAAAAAAAAAAAGGAGAGAGATTGAGGATTCAAAATGTATTGAACATTCATTCATTTAACAATTATTTATTGAGCACTTACTGCGTACCAGGTAGTCTTTTAGTTACTAGGAGTATTCCCATAAAGAAAACAGACCAACATGTCTGCCCTCATGGATTTTCCATTCTCATGAGGGGAGACAGTTACAGGATAAACAAATAAAATACATAGTTTATAAATGTGATAAATGCTATAGAGAAAAATAAAGCAGGGAGGGGATAATGGCAAGTTAAGGGCAGAGTGCAGTTTAAATAAAGTGGTCAGACAAGGCCTCATTGGAAAGTAAAGACTTGAAGGATGTGCAGGAAGAGTGTTGCAGGCTGTAGGCACAGCCAGTGCAAAGGCCCTGTGGTGGAAGCAGGCCTCATATGTTTTTGAAACAGCAGGAAGGCCAGTGTCTGAGCAATGAGTGCACCAGGGAGAGTGGAAGATGAGGGTGGAAAAACAAGACAAATTGTTGAGGGCCTTGTGGACCATTGTTTAAGCACTTTGGCTTCCACTCTGAGTGAGATGGGAAGCATTTAGTAGTGATTTCATTTTCAGAAATATCAGCTTGTATTTTTCTCAAGGAGCCATTATTCATCAAGCTGCCTGTCAGTAGCTACAATCTTAAATGTAAATGTTCTTAAATGTTTTTGTTTGGAGAAAAATAAAATTTATATTTTTTCCAGACTCTTAATGAAAGTTGTAGAAACTTAATTGCTATATTCCCAAAAATGTATCGTTCATAGGATTTGTACATTAATGTACCATTTCATTGAAACAGAACTATTTGTTCTGCATGTTGCTGCAATAATTCTGTATGTGTAGTATTTTTTTTTTTTTTTACTTTGGCTGTTGTATTTAATGTTGACTTTTTTATTTTTTTTTAAAGATGTGTTGGTTAATTGCCTCATACCGGGCTTTGCATTGAAGGCTGATCTTTTTTTGTGCCTGTGCATGTATCTTTTGCTTGTTTGTGCTTGTGATAATGATTGTGCTTTCCAGTGGACATCGTATCTCCGTTATGAAAATCAATTTTTATAAATGGTTTGATGCAGCTAAAACTCTGTTGTGTCTTGTCTTGATTAGCATCTTCTAAAGTACTAAAGAGCATGTGTGAGAATTTCTACAAATATTCAAAGCCCAAGAAAATTCGAGTATGTGTCGGAACCTGGAATGTGAATGGTGGGAAGCAATTTCGCAGCATAGCTTTTAAGAATCAGACACTCACTGACTGGCTTCTTGATGCACCCAAGTTAGCTGGCATCCAGGAGTTTCAAGGTTGGCTTTTTATAATATGGATTTAGTTAATAAATCCTGACTGTGTTGTATTGATCTAGAAAACAAATATAGCACTTTAGAGGATGCATTAATTTATGAAAGAAACTTGGAGCTATACATTTGAAGACCAACATCTTTAAAGATCACATCTATTAAAATCTCAGCTTTTTAAAATTTCTAGACCATTATTTTCTACTTCATAAAAATATATGATGGTAAAACAAAAAATCTTTTTTCCATAGTTGATTCTCAGGAAGTAGGAATTCACACATAGATTTCTTTGAAGGCAACCACACATATAAGAAAATCTAGTTTTGTTTTTATTTTAAATGGACATAAACCAAGATTATGGACATAAACCAAGATTATGTCCATTTAACATTGATCATTTATTAATTTTAATTAAAATTACATAATTAAAATATAATCGATCACTTGAGTTTTATTTTTCAAACCTACTATGTCCCATTTTTCAATTCTTAATCCTCTATTTAGTTACTAAGATAAGAAATGTCAGAGTGGGTCTTCAGCAGCTTTATAAAACTTGTGATATTTATTGGTACTTTATGTAATAACTTAAGAGCACTGGTTTATCCTTGAAAAACTTTGTTGGCGTTCAGTTTGGGTTCTCTGCACCAAACTGTTAATAAATAGCCAGAACCAAACATTGAGCAGAGGATACTTTTATTAAGGTTTTGGGCTGGGCACGGTGGCTCATGCCTGTAATCCCAGCACTTTGGGAGGCCGAGGCGGGTGGATCACCTGAGGACAGGAGTTTGAGACCAGCCTGGCCAACATAGTGAAACTCCATCTCTACTAAAAATAAAAAAATTAGCCGGGTGTGGTGGTGTGTGCCTGTAATCCCAGCTACTCGGGAGGCTGAGGCAGGAGAAATGTTTGAATCCAGGAGGTAGAGGTTGCAGTGAGCGGAGATCCCACCACTGCATCCAGCCTGGGTGACAAGAGTGAAACTCTTTCTCAAAAAAACAAAAAAACAAAAAAAAAGAAAGAAAAAAACATTTTGATTAGAATCATGAACTTAATCTTCTTCTTTTTAAAAATTAACTTTAATTCCTTTTTAAAATAGTATATAATTACCAAGCTTTATATGTGAGGGTGATGTGTATAGGAAATGGTGTGAGATAAAATTTTTCTTTTTTAGTTATTTTTCATCAGTCTCATCTTAAACCCTGGGATTTTCCCCAAACTTTTTATTAAAATACCTTTCTTTTTTTTTTTTTTTGAGATTGAGTTTAGCTCTTGTTGCCCAGGCTAGAGTGCAGTGGCAGGATCTCGGCTCACTGCAACCTCTACCTCCCGAGTTCAAACGATTCTCCTGCCTCAGCCTCCTGAGTAGCTGGGATTACAGGCATCTGCCACCATGCCTGGCTAATTTTTTGTATTTTTAGTAGAGATGGAGTTTCACCATGTTGGCCAGGCTGGTCTCAAACTCCTGACCTCTGATGATCCACCCACCTTGGCTTCCCAAAGTGTTGTGATTACAAGCGTGAGGCACTGCACCTGGCCTAAAATGCCCTTTCTTACTTAATTGAAGCTAACTTGAAGTTGTAATAGTAATAATAATAAAATAACAGCTAACACTATAATTGTATGTACTTTACATGTGTTCATTTAATCCTCAGAGATGACCTATTATTTCATAGACACCATTATTCCAATTTTACAGATGAGGAAACTGAGACACAGAAAGGGAAGGAACCTGCCCATGTTTGTGCAGTAGTGGCAAAGCCAGGATTTGAACTCAGGCAGTTTGGCTTTAGAGTGTGTATGCCAGGCTGCATTTTATGTGTGAACTTGGGCAAGCCTCCTGTTTGTAAATAAAAGACAAAAATAATCTTTCTTATAAGATGTTTTTGTGGCAGATTAAATGAGATGATGTATACATGAGCCTTGCACATAATAGCAGTCAATAATTTTTTTTAAAATTTCAGTATTAGTTCAGACTATTTATAGGCTCTTCTTTTTTTTTTTTTTGCTTTTTGAGACAGGGTCTTTCTCTGTTGCCCAAGCTGGGGTGCAGTGTCCATATCATAGGTCACTATAACCTCAAACTCCTGGGCTCAAGAGACCCTCCTTCCTCAGCCTTCTGAATAGCTAGGACTACGGGCATGCCACCACACTAAGCTAATTTTTTTTATTTTATTTTTTTGTAGTGATGGGGGTCTCACTATGTTGCCCAGGCTGGTCTCAAACTCCTGGCTTCAAGTGATCCTCTCACCTCAGCCTTCCAAAGTGTTTGGCATTATAGGCAGGGGCTGTAGCATCTGGCCATATAGGCTTTTCCTAGCTATTTGTTCTCATTTCCAGAAACTTGGGGCACCCGAAGTCTCCCTGGGCTACTTTCTCAGGCAGTTCTGTTCTCCGTTAGTCCTTGTAGTTTCCAGAGTGCCAGCAGCTAGACAGAGTGATGTGTCTTACTTTCTGGATCTCTCCTAGTTTTCCTGGATTTCTTTGACCCAGAAAATAGCAAAAAGATCAAGCTTATGTTTTTCAAATTTGAAAGTGAAAAATTCCTCCCAACTGTTACCAGCGATTTGAGGTGGTTTCTCAGTCACTTTATTCTTTGTGCCTTTTCTGAATAATTTCTCTCTCCAGTTTTATGTGAGATTTTGATTTGAGAAATGATTTGTTTCTGTGCTGTCCCTGGTAAAGACTTTAGCAAGAGTTTTTTCAAAGTGAATTCTGAAAGGTCTTAAGAATCTTCAAGGATAACAGTCTTAAAGAAGCAAACTTAGGACACCTTAATAGAAAGTAAATTTTAATAATTTCATTCCACTCAAGAGTTTTTGCCTTTAATATGAATTTGGTTAAACTCAAAACACAAAAATCAATCGTTATGAGATCTGGTGTTATGTTGTGTTGGATGGGGTTGCCATTTGCCTGAGGCTATATTTAAAAGTATTTCTTGGATGCTTAATTTTAGATAAAAGAAGTAAGCCAACTGATATATTTGCAATTGGTTTTGAAGAAATGGTAGAATTGAATGCTGGAAACATTGTGAATGCAAGGTAAGCTAGCCACATTAATACACTGAAAAATTTGCCAGTTGAGGGAAACTATGGAGGACAGATAATTAAGTAATTGTTACAAGGATAGTTTGAAATAATAAATGGAAGGGTGCTCGTAAAACTGTAAAAGAGCATTTCTGATACTTTTGGGTCTGAGGATCTCTCTGCACGCTTAAAAATATTGAGAATGTTAAATAACTTTTGTTAATGTTTATATCTCTGTTTATTAGAAATTAAAAATGAAAATTTAAAAACATTTAATTGACTTAAAAACAATAATAAACCTATTACATGCTAACATAAAATAAATTTTTTGAAAAATAACTTTTTCAAAACAAAAAATTTACTGAGAAGGGTGGCACTGTCTTGTAGTTTTCCAAATCTCTTTAATGTCTAGTTGTAAGACAGCCAGATTCTTACATCTACTTCTGTGTCAGTCTGCTGCAGTATGTTGTTTTGATTGAAGTGTATGAAGAAAAATCACATAACTAGGTAGTTTGAAAAGGAAGTATTTTAATAACTCTTCTAGATAATTTCTTCTCTGATACTACATCAAAACAGATCATTTATTTTCTGCTGTAGTGTAGATGACAGAGAAGTATTACCTTGGTGTAGTGTGGATAAGACACTACACCAAATGGTAGTGTCTTAAAGGTTAGTTGCAAAATGGAATCTGAAACCATATTGATGAACTTTTTCTGCTCTATTATCTAAAATTCATCTTTTACCTTTGCATGATTTTGTAACATCATGTATTGGTCACTTGGGTTCCCTAACTTATGTAGCACTTCCAAATTTTAACACATTTCATTATATAATATCAAAGCATCATATTGGTTAATTACCATCACTGGTAACTGCATCAGAAAATAATTGTTAGGAAGCTGTAAGGATCATGGTAGCAGATACAAGTTTTCCAGAATACTAATTTTTGCCTGAAAAGTCAAGTTTTTCTATTGAAAACAAATGCTCTTGGTTGTTTTTCTTGAAGAGACAGGCTTAGTTGAAAAAAATGCCACATAACCTAAATCTGAATAACCACCGTCTGTCATTAGTTCTTTTAAGGAAAAATCGTATTCCAAAAAAAAAGTGGCAGTTTGACTCACAACTTAAAGCATTTTCTTTTTTTGAGTTACAGATCATAAGTTAGTATGCAACACAAGTGCTTTGTGTGTATTTCCTGTGTATCACACAGAATATTAAAAAGATGCGACCTGGGTTGAGCTTTAATAAAATTAATAATGTCTGTTGCTTCATCAAGGACATTCTTAGGCAAAGTGGCATTTTTTTTTCCTGCAAGTATATGGCAGTGGGGATTGTAATGATGACTAGTATAGTTTGGTGCCTGAATTCAAGTGAAAGCACCAGCACTTTTACCCATTGTTGCTTTTGCACCATCAGTGCAAATGTTAGTCAACACAGTGAAAGATGTCTTAATAGTGTTATGAAAATAGTTGTGACCCCATGGGCTTTGGGAACCCTCAAAGATGTCTCCAGATCACACTTTGGGAATGCTGCTCTGAACCCATATTATAAATACAAATTATATGAGTGAAGCTTAAAGCTTCAGTGTTTTATTTTAACAAAGTATGCTTGCTTTTAAATTTCAGCAGTTTCCCATCTTTTATGACATTTTTAAAGATTTTTCAGGAGAAAATTATAGGCTGAAATAGTCATCAATCTTGCAAGTGACAAATATTTTATTAGCCAAAATGAATAACAATTCACATCAGGAAAATTGGAAAGAAATCAACTTCAATCATTTTGTTGTTTGATTATGTTTCCTGAAAAATATTTTCAGGTCCTAAACTAGACTGTAACTCTGAGGGTTCCTAGTACTAAGCTCATGGATCAATTGTTTGTCTAAATAGAGTTTAATCAAATTCTTCTTTAGGCTAGGTTTAATCAAATTCTTTAGGCTGGGTGTGGTGGCTCACGCCTGTAATCCCAACACTTTGGGAGGCCAAGGCAGGTGGATCACTTGAGGTCAGGAGTTTGAGACCAGCCTGGCCAACATAGTGAAACCCTATTTCTACTAAAAATACAAAAATTAGCTGGGCGTGGTGCCCCGTGCCTGTAATCCCACCTGCTCAGGAGGCTGAGGCAGGGAGAATCGCTTGAACCCAGGAGATGGAGGTTGCAGTGAGTGGAGATCGCACCACCGCACTCCAGCCTGAGCGACAGAGCAAGACTCGGTCTCAAATAAATATATATATTTATAGTCAAATATATATATATACACACACACACGCACACACACACACGCATATATATATATATTCTTCTTTAATAAAGTAGTGAATATTCATTTATTTAAGCAGTACCTACTGAGTACCACTCTAAGTACCTCCAATGAATCAAACACACAAAAATCCCTATCTTCATGGACTTCGTATTCTAGTGGGAAGAAACAGACAGTGAACAATGACAACAATAAGTAAATTATACAGCATGTTAGAAAAGTGCAATGGAAAAGAGAGGAAAAGGGAATCAACTACAGGGACACAGGGAAGTGTTGGAAGTCTCAAATGAATGATCAGGTTAAGGTTCATTGAGAAGATGAGGAATGAGTTTCAGCTACTTGCAGGGCTGAGGTGGGAGGATCGCTTGAGCTCAGGCAGAGGTTGCAGTGAACCGACATCCTGCCACAGCACTCCAGCCCTGGGTGACAGAATGAGACCCCATCTCAAGAAAAAAAGACAGGAGACATGACAAGCAAATGCAGTATGTAGACCTTGTTTGGACCCTTTTTAAAGAAACAAACCAACTGTTAGAAGATTTTTTTTTAATAAATGGGGAACTTTAAACTATTAGATGATATTAAGGAATTATTAATGTTTAAATGTGATAAGGTAAAGAGGATGAAAAACATAGATTGGCAAAATGTTGGTAATTTTGAAATGGGTATACGGTGGTTTATTTAATGATTATGTCTTCTAATTTCCCATAGCAAGATTTTTTAAGAAGACATTAGTTATAATTTAGAAAAATTTTGAAAAGTGGGGAAATGTATTTGGAAGCACATATAGTCATATATATGTGCACAGTGAGCTGTCCTTATCCATGGGTCTTGCATCTTTGGATTCAACTCATCAAAATATTAAATATTTTTAAAAATTGTGTCTATACTGAACATGTGCAGACTTTTTCTTGTCTTTTTTACTTGCAGACTTTTTTGTATCATTATTCCGTAAACAATACAATATAACAACTAATTACATTGTATTAGGTATTACAGGTAATCTAGAGATGATTTCAAGTATACGAGAGATTTACATGGGTTATATGCAAGTATTACTCCATTTTATATAAGGGACTTGAGTATCCTTGGATTTTGGTATCATGGGAGGTCCTGAAACCAATCTCCCACAGATACTACTATACTTCTCTGTGATCTTAATGAATACTTAAGGAAAAAGTAAAATGTATAAGTTTGAGTTTACTCACCCAGTGAGTAGCCATTTAATGTCTTTATATTTTCTTTGTAAAGAAGTAATAGATTAGATTTTGAAATGTGGTTTTCTTTTGGCTAAATTGTAGATTTTCCTTTTTAAAGGAGATAAAAACAGCCTAAGCTTCCTTCAGAGTCTTAGGAAATTTGGGTAGATAAAAGTATAATTGACAATTGTCATAAAATAGGCTATTGTCAATACCTTTTTAAAAAAATTATCTTTTTAATATTTTCTTGTAGCACAACAAATCAGAAGCTCTGGGCTGTAGAACTTCAGAAGACAATCTCCAGAGACAACAAGTATGTGCTGCTGGCTTCTGAACAGTTGGTGGGCGTCTGTTTGTTTGTTTTTATTAGACCACAGCATGCTCCTTTTATCAGGTCAGTAAACAGAACACTCCTCTAAGGCTACTTCCTACCATTAAATAACAAGAAAAAAGCCTAGAATGTTTATTGTTTCAGTTCTTCAAACAAAAACTATCCATAGTTCTTGTTTTAAAATGGGATTTTGGGGGTTTTGATTAAAGACTCACCAATAGCTTCACTGTACTATTTCAAAGGCTTACCCTCAAAGTACCATACCATGTGTACTTATATGAGTATGTATATTCCTAATTTCCTATGCACATGGAACTCTTGAAATTTCAAATCTGCGATTTAGAATTCTTTGTTTCAAAGGGATGTTGCAGTTGATACTGTGAAGACTGGAATGGGAGGTGCAACTGGAAATAAGGGAGCAGTTGCAATCCGAATGCTCTTCCATACAACCAGCCTTTGCTTCGTCTGTAGCCACTTTGCTGCAGGGCAGTCACAAGTCAAAGAAAGAAATGAAGATTTTGTAGAAATAGCACGAAAATTGAGTTTTCCTATGGTAAGCTCTTGTTGCTTGTTCTTGAAGATAAAGCTTTGAAATGTATTTTAATTTGCCCCAAATTCTACATCAATGTTTTTGAAAATTTAAGATAATTCCTAGAAACATTAAGAATATTCACCTAAATAGATATTTCATGTGTATTAACCCAAAATATCTGAGACAGGGCTCAGTCAATTTAGAAAGTTTATTTTGCCAAGGTTAAGGATGTGGCCATGATGTAGCCTCCAGAATTCAGAATGACATGTGCCCAAGGTGGTTGGGGGTACAGTTTGCTTTTATACATTTTAGGGAGACCTGAGACATCAGTCAATATGTGTATGATGTACAATGGTTCGGTCTGGTAAGGCAGGACAATTCGAAGTGGGGGCTTCCAGGTTAGAAGTAGATAAGAGGCAAAAGGTTGCATTCCTTTAAGTCCTAGATCAGCCTTCCACTGAACACACAATTTAGTCTGGCTCAGTGAATCTGAATTTTTACGTAAACAATAGAGCAGAGGAAGCAGTCAGATGTACGTTTGTCTCAGGTGAGTCTCTGAGGGATGATTTTGAGTTCAGTCTATACTTCGTCCACAAGGAATTTCCTGTGGGCAAATTGTGAGGGAGTTATGTAGCTTCTTATCTTTGGAGCTATCTTATTTAGTAGTAAAATGGGAGGCAGGTTTACCTGTCATATTTCCTGGCTTGATTTTTCTCTGGGCTTAGTGATTTTGGGGTCCTGAGATTTATTTTCCTTTCACATGTGTTATTACTGTTGGGTTAAAGAAACAGGACATGGGAGGAGACAAGCATATCTCAGGCAAAGAAATTGTTGTAAAACATTTTTGAACATTGATTGTTTTGAATTTAAAATTCTATCTCATTGCTTTCAGGGAAGGATGCTGTTTTCCCATGACTATGTATTTTGGTGTGGTGATTTCAACTATCGAATCGATCTCCCTAACGAAGAAGTTAAAGAGCTCATAAGACAGCAAAATTGGGATTCTCTTATAGCAGGAGATCAACTTATCAATCAGAAAAATGCTGGACAGGTATATCCATACTTGAGAAAATACTTGCATTAAGATTTTGGGTCATGAAACATGCCTTTTTAAATCAAGATGTTTTAAATTTTTCTTGGGGTCTTTTTATACTTAAATATGCATCTGTAGGTAAACAGATAATAGAATTATCTTTCCTTAAAGTGTAGCAGGATGAGCCGCAGACAAGAACCCTTCAGACACTGAGTTGTAGAAGGAAAGGGCTTTATTCAGCTGGGAGCAGCAGCGGACTCACATCTCCAAAAACCGAGCTCCCCGAGTGAGCAATTCCTGTCCCTTTTAAGGGCTTACAACTCTAAAGGGGTCCATGTGAGAGGGTCGTGATCGATTGAGCAAGCACGGGGTACGGGACTGGGGGCTGCATGCACTGTTCATCAGAATGGAACAGAATAGGACAGGGATTTTCACGATGCTTTTCCATACCATGTCTGAAATCTATAGATAAGCAGTTAGGTCAAGGGTTGATTTTTAAGTACCAGGCCCAGGGCGTGGTGCTGGGCTATCTGCCTGTGATTCCATTTCTGCCTTTTAGTTTTCACTTCTTTCTTTGGAGGCAGAAATTGGGCATAAGACAATATGAGGGGTTGTCTCCTCCCTTATTCCCACCTTTGAGAACTTCACTCATTAGTGGGAGTTCTCACTTTCATCCTCATTACCCATGTCTTCTTGTAAGACAGATTGATAGTGATTCATATGGTACACTTGTGCTGAAGCATTTTGGTGAGCTAAGGTAGTGATGAAGCTTTTTATCATTTGAAGAAGTACAGGTAGCAAACAAGAGAGCAGTAAGCAGGTTCCTATTACTATTATAACTCTTATTATAAGAGTTTTAAATCCTCCTAGCACTGGGAACCATTTTTCAAACATGGCCCCAGGATCAAATCCATGCCACACTTGTGCAGGCACATTTGCCAGTTTTGTCATATCTCTAACTATGTCTTCAACTACTTGCCCTTGATCATCTGTGTATAGACAGCAATTAGTAAGGTTAAATTTCCCACAGACCCCACCTTCAGCTGCTAGCAAGTAGTCGAGAGCCAATCTATTTTGATAGATAGCATTTCTCATTGGGATTCTTGCCAGGGCAGAATAGTCAAGGCTCTGCCAGTTTTATTAGTGATTATTTCTAAGACAGCTTATAACCATATGATTCGGTTGAGCATGTAAATGGGGGTCCGGTATCCCCACGAGCCATCTTGTGCCCAAGTAGCAGGCCTGTAATATTGTGTGATTCTCTCAGGGGGCCATTCATCATCTTTGCAATTTCCTATAGCTATACTTCTCTTTTCGCAGGCAGCATAGACAGGGAAACCCAGGAGTTTGCCTGTCTTTATGGGCAGTAGGAAGAAAGATGGTTTAATAGTGCCAATAACACAACTACTTGCCCACTGGTTGGGTAATTTGGCATAAGCTCTATGCCCACATATACAGTATAATCCAGTGGGGGCCGTCCAGTCCTGGTGGGACTCCAGATGGGTCCACACGGTTTGCAACTTTGGGAATTTACTAAATGGATTCCTTTCTGTGTGATTTGAACTCCACCAAGTGACTGTTTTTGTGGTACCATTATACAGTTTCTGTCCCAGACAACTAAGTCGTCCTACGGGGTGAGTGAGTTCTTTTCCTTCTCTAGCTATGCAATATTGTCCAATAATTGAGGTTTTTAGGACCCAGAAATTATCAGGGTGATTCTTTTGAGCTGGGAATTCATCAGGAACTGGGCTGTAGGTACTAATTCTTGGGCTTCTCATGGCCATTGATCTCCCATTACAGTTCTTCCACATACATAACATGAAGTGACATTGAGAGACTAGGCTACATGCTTGGCTAATTGCAAAAACAAATTTCTTGTTTTTCCTGGAATTTCTGGTACTGGCACATTTAGTTCATCATAGAAAGTTTGAAGCACTGGCTCAAGAGAGTGTTTGTAAACTTCTCCTCGAACTAAGATATTTACTCGAGGATCCAGTCCAGCCCCATCTATTCCTAAGGTCACACGCTCCCCTTTTTTCCAGCGAGGATCAAGGGGATTGGTTATTACTAGCTCTAAGGGGTTACATTGTCCCTTAGTACAGGAAGGGCCACTTTTTCCTTTCTGAAGCTGTACTGGATCCTTTTCACTTTTTATCCAAGTGGCCCAAATGACACAAGACCAGTATCCACATTGATTTCCACACAGTCCTAATTCATGACAAATATACTTATTTTTGGTCATATAGCCTTTTTCCCAATCAAAAGAGCCCACCCCTTCCTTATTGCTATTAATGACAGCACAGGCATCAAATTTCAAGATTATGCATTTGGGCACCCCTTTTTTTTCTGTTTTGGCTAATACTTGTATCATTTACAAGTCCCCATCAGTCTTCAGTCCTTAATCTTACTTCAAAAACTGTGGACATGGGAGGCTCAGAGGGATCATAACACACATCTGGGCGGTCGTTTCCTGGGCTACATACCTTGTACTGAGTGTCATTATATAAAAATGTTCCTTTTAAAGTTCCTAGGCATTCATAGTAACTATAGAACAGAAAGATTGTTTTAACTTGTTGCCCTACCTCAGTAACTTAATGTATACACTGAGAGCAGTCCTCTATGTGGGGAAAATCAGTGGAAGTTTTTACTATACAAGTCCAAATTATAAGGAAAATGAGTCCCACGATGATTCTCCTCATGCCTTGGCTGTGCGTAGACCAGTCAGTTTCCGGGTGTGACTGGAGCAGGGCTTGTCGTCCTCCTCAGAGTCACTTTCAGGGGTTGTCTGGGCTCGGTTTTGCCTCCCAAGTTTCAGCAGCTGCAGGTTTCACATGGCTGTGGTAGATTCAGGCTGGGATTCCTTCTCCTTTACAGCTGTGGGGGTGGTCAGGATGACGGTGTGAGGTCTTTTCTGCTGTGGCCACAAAGGGGCCTACATTCCAGTCCTTGATCCACATGCGATCACTTGGAGAGAAAGGGTGAACTGGGGAGAATAAGCTGACAGGGCACCTCTCATTTACCCAAGTTGAGATTGTTTGTTTAATTTTTCCCAAAGTCCGTAGCTGTTGCTGTAACTGAATTTCACCTAACTCTTGGGGAGTGCCTGTAAGTCCCCCTAGTATAGGAGGAGGCCTATGATACAGTGTTTCATAAGGGGAGTATCCTGTTTTCTTAGAAGGGATGCATCTAATTTTAAACAATACCATAGGAAGGGCCTGTATCCATTTTAATCCTGTTTCCTGACATACTTTCCCTAAACTATTTTTGATAGTCTGATTCATTCGCTCCACCTTTCTGGAACTCTGGGTCGGTAGGCGGCATGTAGCTTCCAAGTGATTCCTAATGCCTTTGCAAGTCAGCCACAAACACCGGCCCGTTATGTGAGCCGATTCGTAAGGGCAGTCCAAACCTAGGAATAAGACCTTGGAGAAGCACGTGGGTTACTTCGTAGGCCTTTTCAGTTTGTGTTGGATAAGCCTCCACCTACCCAGAGTAAGTACACACAAGAACCAGCAAATACTTGTTACCTTTACATTTGGGCATTTCTGTGAAATCCACCTGAAGATCCTCAAAAGGAGCCGCTCCATAAGCTTGTATGCCGGGTGGAACAGTGGGGCCTTGCCTCGCATTGTGCTGTCAGCAAGTAACACACCATTGTGCTACTGCTTTGGCGAGGGCTGGCAAGTGTGAGATGTAGAAGTACCGGCCTAACAACTTTTCAAGTGACTCTTGACCTAGATAAGTGGTTTCATGCATGGCCAGTACGATTGTGGCTCTCAGCAACTGCGGCACAGCTACCTTCCCATCTGGCAGTCTGATCCATCCTTCTTTTATTACTTGCCCCACTTCTGTGTGGAAAAAGTCTTTTTCTTCCTTAGAATAGGTAGGTACCAGGTCAGGTGTTTGAGGGAGTAAGGGGGCTGCTACTGATGCACAGTAAGGGGTAGATGCTGCTTTTCGAGCTTCTGAGTCAGTTCGGGAGTTTCCTAAGGCCACTGAGGTGGAGGCTCGCTGGTGTCCCCTGTAGTGCATGACTGCCACCTTCTGAGGTTTCCACACTGCCTCTAATAATTGTAGAATTTCTTGTTGATATTTTATGTCCTTTCCCCCAGAGTTTAACAGGCCCTTTTCCTTATATAGTGCTCCGTGCACTTGGAGGGTTAGAAAGGCATATCGAGAGTCAGTGTAGATGTTTACAATCTTACCTTCACTGAGTGCTAGAGCCTGAGTTAAAGCAATGAGCTCAGCCTTCTGGGCTGAAGTGCCCTGTGGCAATGGTTTGGCTTCAATGACAGCATTCAAAGTTACCACCGCATATCCTGCACATCTTTCTCCTTGTGGATGAAGTTGCTCCCGTCCATGTATAACTCCCAGTCTGCTGATGCCCATAGCTGGTCCTGAAGGTCAGGTCTGCTAGAATAAACTGAGTCCAACACTTCTACACAGTTATGCTTGACCGGGCTCTCTGATACTGGGAGCAGGGTGGCGGGATTTAGGGTGTTACAGACTTCAGTGGTTATGCGGAGATTTTCACATAGCAAGCTTTGGTACTTGGTTAATCTAGCATTTGTTAGCCAATGATGTCCTTTGGTATTCATCAAAGTTACCACAGTATGGGAGGCCTTTATATTCAGGTTTTGCCCAAGGGTTAGTTTATCTGCTTCTTGTGCTAACAGGGCCATTGCTGCCAGGGCCCTTAGACATGGGGGCCAGCCTTTGGAAACCCCATCTAGTTGTTTTGAGAGATAGGCCACTGGCCTTGGTCAGAGCCACACAGTCTGGGTTAAAACTCCAACTGCCAGTTTTTATCTTTCTGACACATAGAGTGTAAAGGGGTTTGTCAAATCTGGTAGTCCTAGGGCTGGGGCCAACATAACTTTTTCCTTTAACTCATGGGGGCCTGCCACACCCTGCTCTGGTGAGGCGTTCGACCGGGGCAATTACCTACCTGGGAGTGCTCTCAGGATCCGCATTGCTCAAGCTGGCGGGAGTCACCCACAGGGATGCTCCACAGGGCAGGCCTAAGCCACCTAAGGGGCTGCCTCAACCATCCGTTAATCACCTCACTTCCCAGTCGGGGAACCAAGAAATGTAGCAGGACGAGCCTCAGACAAGAACCCCTCAGACACTGAGTTGTAGAAGGAAAGGGCTTTATTCAGCTGGGAGCATCGGCAGACTTGCATCTCCAAAAACTGAGCTCCCCGAGTGAGCAATTCCTGTCCATTTTAAGGGCTTACAACTCCAAGGGGGGACCGCGTGATAGGGTCATGATCGATTGAGCAAGCAGGGGGTACGTGACTGGGGGCTGCTTGCACCAGTAATCAGAACAGAACAGGACAGGGATTTTCATGATGCTTTTCCATACAGTGCCTGAAATCTATAGATAACACAAGCAGTTAGGTCAGGGGTTGATTTTTAACTACCAGGCCCAGGGTGCGGTGCTGGGCTATCTGCTTGTGGCTTCCATTTCTGCATTTTAGTTCTTACTTCTTCTTTCTTTGGAGGCAGAAATTGGGCATAAGACAATATTAGGGGTGGTGTCTTCCCTTAACAGTAATAAAAATAGGAAAGAGAAAACCCATAATAATTCCCATAAAGAAAAATATATTATGTATCTATAAGATTCACTTTCAAATAGAAGGATAAACTTTTTTTTCCTTGGTAATAGTTTAGAATCTTCATCTTTAGGGCTGTTTTTTGGGGGTTAAGTCCTGTGGTTATTGACTTTTCTTTTGTTTCTTATGTCATCTGACTTTTGAAACACTTCTTAAAGCTTATGACCACAAAATTTGGGAAGAATTTATTAAATTTTTTTTTTTTTAGGTAAAAGGATCAGTGGCCATCTGGTATGGTGCCTGGTGATCACCAGACTTGAATCTTTGGGCACCACATTACCTTTTCAGGCCTCAGCACCTCATTGAGAATAAGATACCAGGCTAGATGTTTCCAGAATCCCATTTACAGTTCCAAATGTCTCATATAGCTCAAAGATCAGGCAGAATTCCCTTATTCATGTAGTTAGTGTAATCAAATGTCAAACAAGTGATATTGAAGCAGGATATTTCCCTGACCCCTTCACAGGTTGGAACTGGAGTGCATGGGCACTGGCAGGGCAAACTCCGCTCACTTGACCCGCTGCACTCCACCCCTATAGGAGGGGGAGTTCTGGTGAGTGAGTGCAGGAGCTGGGGTGAGCGCTTTTGGGCACCGGCAAGAGCGAACTTTGTACCAGGCCCGTGGCAGCGTCTAGGGGAGGGTGCCTCCAACCCCTGAAGGCCCAGAGAAAGTGTTACAGTGCTGTTTTAGCTCTGCTGCCTGCAGATGGCTTAAGTGTTAACAGCTTAGTGGAGGGTCAGTGCGACAGCCTTATGCTCCCACACTCATGGCACCCAAGTTCTTACCCAGCGTCCAGGAGGAATGAGGTCACATGAACGAATTGAAGATGGTAAATATGGGGGATTTTATTGCCAATGAAAATGGCTCTTGGCAGGAAGGGGAGCTGAAAAGGGGACAGAGCAATGAGATAATCTTCCCCTGAAATCCAGCCATCCCATGGCCGGACTCCTCTCCAAAACTATGCTGCCACGCTGTCCCTTTGAAGTCAAGCTGCTTCTCTCTGACATCCAGCTGCTTCTCCTCTCTCTGCCAGCTGAACCTGGGGTTTTTATGGGCACAGGATTGGGGGCAAGGCAGGCCATGGGTGGTTTTGGAAAAAGCAACATTTGAGCGGGAAAACAGGGATATAAGTTCTCATTTGGGGCTCTGGTAACAGGCTTTTTGGATTGAGGGTGGGACCCAGCAAGGGGACCCACCCAGTTCTGCCCAGAATTTCCCTGCCTCCTGTCCCTATCAGTATGAAAAAGGCTACGTCTCCGGTTATTTTTCTAAGCTTTGTTCCATTCAGCTAGAAGTGTTCGTCAGACACATACAGATTTCTTCTGAGAGCATCCAGCATGTAATAGACACTTAATGGATGGCTGTCTGGATGAAAACAGAACTTGTTGCTGTTTGGGAATAACTTATTTTGTATATGTTTATTTTAGATTTTTAGAGGATTTTTAGAAGGAAAGGTAACCTTTGCTCCAACATATAAGTATGACTTGTTTTCTGACGACTATGACACCAGTGAAAAGTGCCGCACCCCTGCATGGACAGACCGTGTCCTTTGGAGAAGGAGGAAATGGCCTTTTGATAGATCAGGTTGGGAAATGGACTTCTTTATTTAAATGAACTAATGTAAACTTACGAGGAAGCAGGGAATGACATAATATCAAATGAGGAGAATATTGTTTTTCAAGAAACGTTAACTGGAATAGAATAAATAAAATTTAAATATGTCAGATTTTTAAAAATATTATCAGATCTGTTTATAATAACTTATTTAATTTTTCAGCCTATTTTCATACAATTTCATGTAAAGAGAAGCAAGGAAATATTTTTGTGAAATTTTTAATTGAAGCTAATTTAGGTTGTTAACTAAGCTAACTTTAGTGGTTTGCATATGTTTTGAACTGCCACTTGTCTCTTGAATTGTTTATGAAACACCATTTAGTCACAGTCCTTTAAGTATCTCAGAAGTAAAGCCACATCTTAATTTTTACTAAATAAAGAATAAAATGATAACTTTACCAAAACCTTTCAAATTTAAAGGTATTTAGACTGCCTGCCTATTACCAAGTGTTTTTGGCATTCCAGCCTCAAACCACTGAAGCTCATGAAAGGAAGGAGAATGCCTCTTTGCTCTACACGGTCTGTCCTGCTCATACAGCTTCTCTTGTGTTTTCTTCTGACTGCAGCGGAAGATCTAGATCTTCTAAATGCTAGTTTTCAAGATGAAAGCAAAATCCTGTACACGTGGACTCCAGGCACTTTGCTGCACTATGGAAGAGCTGAGCTGAAGACTTCTGACCATAGGTTTAAGCAGTCTCAGTTTTTCTAATGGTGTTTGAAATTTGTTTGAAATACACCCTTTTAAAACATTTCTAATACATCTATCTTCCTTTATGCCTTAAGGCCTGTTGTTGCCCTGATTGATATAGATATATTTGAAGTTGAAGCTGAAGAGAGGCAAAACATTTATAAAGAAGTAATTGCAGTTCAGGGTCCACCAGATGGTACAGTATTGGTCTCAATCAAAAGTTCTTTACCAGAAAATAGTTTTTTTGATGATGCCTTGATTGATGAGCTTCTGCAGCAGTTTGCAAGTTTTGGTGAAGTTATACTTATAAGGTAAGATGTTTATTATGCAAAAGTAGCTCGTGATTCATAAACAATCATTTCTATATAGAAATCACCTTATTTGGGGAAGGAGAGAATTTAAAAAAAGAAAGATATCACCTTATTTAGTGTTTAGTATGTGAGTATTTTTATTTCCAAACTAAAGAAAGATCATACTGTGGATATTATTCTGTAGGTTTTATAACTGAATTCTCAACTTAGAAAGCTTAAATGAATAGTGAAACTTTTTTTTTAAGACAGGGTCTCACCCAGTCACCCAGGCTGGAATGCAGTCATGTGTTCATGTCTCACTGCAGCCCCAACCACCCAGGCTCAAGCAATTCTCCCACCTCAGCCTCCCAGATAGCTGGGTCTACAAGTGCACACCACCATGCCTGGCTAAGTTTTGTATTTTTTTTGTTTGTTTTGTAGAGGCAGGGTTTCACCATGTTGCCCAGGCTGGTCTCAAACCCCTGGCCTTAAACGATCTGCCCAGCTCAGCCCCACGAAGTGCTGGGATTACAGGCATGAGCCACCACATCCAGCTAAACAGTGAAACTTTATGTGAACAATTGAAAACAAAAATAGGTGCAAGTTCAGATATGAACTCTCACGATTCCTATACAATAGAACATGTAACAAAACCCTATAACAAAATGAAGCTGTGATTGCTATTTTTTTTTTTTTTAAGGAAAGATAAGAGTGACTCCGTCCCTGCCTCAGTTAAAGAAATTTGAGTAATTTTAAGTATGTTTAATTTCTAACAAACAGAGATGTGATGACTAGTCAGGAGTCATTCCTTCTAGTCTTGGTTTCCCTCATTGACCTAGCCATCTGCCTTTTGCAGAACCAGATGCCTGTTTCCTTGTTTTAAAAACGTTCTCTTCCAACTATACAGCAGTTTTGAGAGACTGAATGATGTGCATGTGTACGTGTGTTTGGATTTCATAGGGAAAGAGGTACCATTAAATCCCTTTAAATACCATTCATTTGCTTAGTTAGGTATGTTTTATAGATATTTGGTGGGCAGATCTCTATACTAGTTGCTGTAGAAGAGCAGAGGAGAAATGGAAGATACAACTCCTGCTTGTAATCTAGTAGGGAAAGTCAGCATGTGTGTAATGACACCCCCAGATCCTAAAGGGCTAGTCCACAGAATTAAGATGGTATGGCTTCTACAGAGTGAAAATCAGACACCTCAAGTCCTTTCAGAGAGTAAATGAACAAATGGAGAAGAAATTGTGTTTAGACTTTCCTCAAATCTTTTGACAAAGATCTATCCCGAAGCTTTCAAATTAAACAAAACAAAACATTTCAAAAATCTTAAGGTTCTAGAAATACACAGTGAAATCTGCAAGTGTACAGATGACAGTATACTTTGCCAAGTACAGAAATGCCAGACCACCAGAAGCATCATGTAGACTGTGTGAGTGGGCAGCAAAGTAGCAGATAAATGTCTTCCTGAGCAAATGTAAAATACTGCACTGAGCTACAAAGAATCCAAACTGTATAAGGGATGAAAGACTCTGATACAGGAAAGGGACTTGTCTTTATAACCCAACCTCTAAAGAACTTGTTAAATTGAAGCCAGAAGGTTTCCCACAAATGTTTGTCATCATTAGGAAAAGTATTGGTAAGAAACTAAGGCATTAACCTAACATTATAAAACCATGGGGTGTCTCCAACCTGGAATATTCTGGTTGTTAAACCCCAAGATGACTAAGTTGGAAGAGAAAAAGCAAACACTGGAAGTCAACAAGGAGAGGATCTCTATAAGCAGTGAGAAGAAACTGATTATTACCTTTTAGTCTAGACTAAGCCATTAAGGAGTGAGTAAACCCTGTGAACCCCTTTATTTTTAAATAAGAGGTTCCCTGGAAATGTGTATGGGATAAATTTAAATACATATAGATGCTTACATTAATTGAAGGAAGAGTCTAGAAGATTTTACTGTAGTGAGTGAAAGCAGGAAGAAAATATAGCTTCCAAAAGAACTTACATAAATCAATAGATATAAGAAACCAGAACCTCTTGTTAAAGTTAGAAATGTGTAAGGGGCACATTGCTGATTGAGAATAAGGACAAAGATATTAGCCCTAACCCAGGACCACAAAAGTGTTGGTACCTGTCAAAGAACAAGTAATGTTTGGGGTTTTAGGGGACTGGTGCAGCATAAAATATGCTTACAGTGGTGATTATAACCTTTGGAGGAGGGATAGTCTCCATTGCCAACAATCTGAAAAAGATACCTTCATGTAGTTAGGTAAGAATGGTCTCCCTGTGTATTTCAAAGGATAGCATCCTGCAATTTACTTTTATGCCAAAGAAATTGAGTCAGTTGCCTTGGTCATATCTGCGGGATTGTAGAAATCTGTTCCCTCCAGGCCCTTGATTTTACCAGGGTGAAGTACTTGTGCACACTTTTGTTTTGGCCTTTTCCTCTTAATATTCATAATTCATACTTTGGAATCCTGGTTTAAGCAGGGGGTTAGGGGGAGAGTGATACTCTGTGTGTGTGTGTGTGTGTGTGTGTGTGTACATGTTTTCCCCTCTCTCATCGTGGAAAAATCTGTAAAGATTTCTGAACTTGTAGTTCAACTCGCCGAATTATTTCTGTAATAAGATTGATAACATCATAATTTGTTCTTTTTTGAATAATAATTTCATTACATACCCGTGACCCTCTTCAGAACTTCTTCTGTCCTTTTTATTTATTTTTTTTCTTCTTGAGAGTTTTTTTATTTCAAAAGTAAAAACTTGGAATCCTATCAAAGACCATTGAAGTCCCAAAAGAGTAAATGTTTGTCAGTGACGAAAGACAAGGAGCATAACTTATCTAAGGCTTCTTGGGGCCAGTCTGGTTTTGTTTTCTTTCACTGGCAACTCTCATCTTTTTTGATCATAGGAAATTTTCTTCAGGGAAATCACTGAGACAGTGAAAATACGTAGTACTGGGTTGTGGGGTCAGGAGACTTGGATCCCAGCCCTGTAACTTATTCTCCTTATAGAGTCACTTTGAACAAGTCACTTAACCTCTGTCCCTTTTTGCCTTGTCAATGAAATGGAGGATTGGATGGGACTGGATTAGCAGTGATCACAAATGGAGGTGCACAGACTCATTTCTTGTGGCTGTTCCATTAATATAGTATTTGAAATTGGAGTTAGAGTGTTTTTAGGGGAAGAGTGCCCGCTCCAGGTCACCACCAGCCCTACCTGCGCTCCCTCCTTTACTTTTTACTTCCTGGCCTCTTGCGGCCCTTGTTAATAATCAGTAATCATGGGAGTAGTCACTGAGCTTGTTATGTCTATGGTATTAATTATGGTTTTTTGTTGTTTTTCTCTTTCTTAAAGATTTGTAGAAGATAAAATGTGGGTTACATTTTTGGAGGGAAGCTCTGCCTTGAATGTTCTGAGCCTAAATGGTAAAGAGGTAAGGTAGCATTTGTTGATTCTAAACCATTCTGAAATTAAATGTCTGAAGATGATATGATATTTTTATAGACATGCAGCAAGATTATCTAAATGGGAGGGGAAAAGACTTTATGTATGTTCGAGGAGTTATTTAATGTTTTTTATTTAGACTGGATTTCTGACTAGCCTAGGCTTATTTTGGTCCCTCCCCAGAGATATTAACTGTTGATATAGACTAAGAAGGAAACATGTTTAGCACCTAATTTGATTTATTACATTTTATGGTGCAAAAAGTTTTAAATTTTTAATTGGGGGTAGTCTGGCTTATCTGTACAGTAGAAAAACATTCTATCAAGTAAAGAAAATGCATTATATACCAGAAAACAAGGGAGCGAGGTGCTCATTATTCCTAGGAATTCGTTTCATTGGCTTGGCTTACCTAGTTACCTTCTTCAAACGTAACTAAATTAATTTCCAGAGATAACAAATCCATCCCATTGAAGTATTTTAGAAATTTTTAATGAATGGAGATATTCCTAACCTGTGATTTGAAAAGTCATTGATGACGGAAACTTACATTGTTGGCCTGGAATAGTTTTACTTCTCTGAAGTGCTTCATCTGTCATTTTTTTCTGAACTCTTTTAGACCCAAATCCTAAATTTCTAAGTATATGGTCAGTGCACAGGATGGATTGTACTTTAGGCCTGATTCCTGCAGCACTGAGCAACTCCATGAGCACTGTCCTGAGCTTCCTCTTCTGTCACATCAACTTCTTTGGAGGAAAAAAAATTCTTTGTATGTATTAGGCTGGGCGCGGTGGCTTACGCCTGTAATCCCAGCACTTTGGGAGGCCGAGACAGGCGGATCACTGAGGTCAGGAGTTTGAGACCAGCCTGGCCAACATGGCAAAAACCTGCCTCTACTAAAAATACAAGAAGTAGCAAGGCGTGGTGGTGGGCGCCTGTAATCTCAGCTGCTTGGGAGACTGAGGCAGCAGAATCACTTGAACCTGGGTGGTGGAGGTTGCAGTGAGCCGAGATTGCACCAGTGCACTCCAGCCTGGGCAACAGAGTGAGACTCTGTCTCTAAAAAAAAAAAAAAAATTGTTTGTGTGTATTGCTTTTGAAATAGGTTTTGTAGAGTTTTATTTGTTTTTCTAAATGTAATACTAGTATACTCATGTAAAATCATGTATCAGGAAATATGGAAAAGAATTAAAAATAAGACCACTCACATAATGCTACCATTCTGAAGTAATTTCTCTTAACCTTCACATTAGCATATACATATGTAAATACAAATGGGATTTTATATACACACAAACACATTAACACAAATGGGATATGCGTATACGCAAACACAAATTGAAACCATGTTATAAAGCTATTTTCTTACTACCTCTATGACTGTGTCAGGGACATCTTAAACAAATATGTCATTTTTAATGGCTTCATTAATTTCATTATGTGAATAAATATATACATTTATTAAATCAAACTCCTATTCATAGACATCTAGATTATTTCCTATTCTTAATTATTAAAAACCAATATTCCAGTGAACCTCTATGTATCTTTTTGAATATTTTTTTGTTCTTCTAAATTTCTTCCTTTTCATTTGGCCCTGGTCTCTACCAAGGGGATATTCCTAAGGAATTACATCTTACTTGGCCATTATGGTGATAGGTATTTAAGAATGCTTGTTAGTATTTTTTGATGAATATAAAAGAATTTTGTTGACTTTAAAAAGTAATATATGATTTGTAAAGCATGTTAAGTTCTGAAATTGGATTGATTTTAGTACTCATATCTACTTGGCAAGTAAAGGATTATGAATTCTTAGGATTCTGACTTTAAAGCTCAGTGTGGATGCTAAATTACTAATAAACACAGCTGTGCCACTCAGTTCAGCAACTTTCAACCTCTTCATTATTATGCCTTCAAGGAATTCTAATATCTTTGAGCCAAGGAAGATCTGTACCCACAAAGGTGCCAACTGTCAGCACAGCATATTGATCACAGCTACACAGTTCATTTGCAAATACCAAAAATATTCACATCTTGTTCACATTAAGAAACTCTTCAAACAAAGGAAATTGAAACTATGTGGGAGAGAGATTAAATTTAGAAAGCAAGTTTGTTATAAGAATATGGGTTTTAAATGAGAACTCCTTTCTAGTGCACGTTTTATTCTTGACCAGAGTCTTGCTGTTATCAGCAAGTTTTTTTGAGAGTATTTTTTAAATACATTGACACGATGTGCTATAACTTGATTATAATGTCTCGGTTGTCTTAGATTATACTTTAGTCTAAAAGTCACCCAAATTTATAGAGAAGGCAGAGTGCCAGTTTCACAGGTAGAAGTCATTCTGTTTTTAGAATGATTAATTTTTGTTGAAGATTTAAAATGGTGTTCAGTTCTCTTAATATTCTTCTGACATTTGAAATGCTAAAACGGTGTATAGGTTAGCACTTAGCAGCTGACAATATAGCAGCTCTCAGGACCATATGCCAAGTTAGGAAAGACAAAATGAACAGGAAGAGGAAATGCATTTTAAAGATTTTCTGCTGTCTTTTTTGTAGTTGTTTCATGTGGGAACAATTACTTAATCTGTGAATCAAAATAAAGTATAAAGTTATGTAGCAAAGTTGTTGGTGAATTTACATCTGGCCAGGAAAACATAGTGGTTGTATCAAAGGAAACTTCCATCTCTGGGCAGCCTAGAAAAGATCTTTATTTATCACCACAGGTGTTTAAAGGGAGAACTGGGAACAAGCTTTAAACTAGTTTGAAGTTTAGTATATGTGAAAGAACTGTGCTGAATTGTCTAAATTAACTGTCTACCATTGCATAGTTTAACGAAGTCAGCCTCTTTATTCCAAAATAGTTAGCTTTCATGTTAATCTTTATTTTATATCTCT
The DNA here is from genome assembly GCF_028878055.3 of Symphalangus syndactylus. Lineage (NCBI taxonomy): Eukaryota > Metazoa > Chordata > Mammalia > Primates > Hylobatidae > Symphalangus > Symphalangus syndactylus. The sequence goes on from NC_072427.2 coordinate 97,543,903, forward strand.
TTTACTCTGCTAGTTATTGAATCGGAATATAACTATTGCTTTAAAAAGTCCAGACTGGATCAAAAATTTGGAAGAAGAAATGAGTTTAGAGAAAATTAGCATTGCATTGCCATCGTCAACAAGCTCTACCCTGCTTGGTGAAGATGCAGAGGTTGCAGCAGATTTTGATATGGAAGGTTTGTTTCTTAAACACATTTACTTCTTGTAGTTCTAGATATGTTTTCTTCCCATCTGTAAAGTCTTATTTTCCAAGTTTATCTTTCTTCTTCTTCTTGTGACCTACATAGCACTATTAATTAGAATGTATTTCGGCCACATGCGGCAGCTCATGCCTGCAATCACAGTACTTTGGGAGGCTGAGGAGGGCGGATTGCCTGAGGCCAGGAGTTCGAGACCAGCCTGTCCAACATGGCGAAACCCTGTCTCTACTAAAAATACAAAATTTAGCTGGGCGTGGTGGTGCACGCCTGTAATCCCAGCTACTCGGGAGGCTGAGACAGGAGAATCGCATGAACCCAGGAGGCAGAGGTTGCAGTGAGCCAAGATTGTGCCACTGCACTCCAGCCTGGGCAACAGAGCGAGACCGTCTCAAAACAAAACAAAACAAAACGAATTTATTTCACATCATATTGTGTTTATTTTCGTATACTTTAAATGTATTTACCATTCTTCCATTCGAATGTTAAGACCTTTACAAATGTTAATTTATATTCTTATTGGATAAAAACCAAATTAGTATTGTTGGTGTATGGTTTAGTCCCAATAATTAAAGTTAAGGTAAAAAAGTAGAAGTTCCAAAAGGTTATTCCAAGAACAGAAATGAATTTAGGTAATTACGCCGAAAATTTCCTTAAACATGATTTAAAAATGCATTTGTTTGATGGCAACATTATCAAAAGAAAAAATTTTTAAATCCATTTGTTTTCTAACACAATGTGCTATTCTAGCCAGTTTTTCATTAAAATGCATACCTTAGATTATAATATTGTAATGCCCTGTATAGCTAGGTACCACATTTAAGAGTTGAACGTCTTACAAGGTTATCTCATTTTCACATTATCTGTTCATTTTGTTTACTCAGTCCACACATATTTAGGTAGTACCTTTATGCCAGATACAGCTGGGTGCTGGAGATTCAACAGCTGTCGTTCTTGCCTTTCCAGAACTCATAGCTTATTGGGTTACATATAAGTAAGCAGGCAATTATAATAAAGTGACATAAATGTGATAATGAATGGTTTTGTGGTAGCTCATGGGAAAGTTGCTTAACCTGGAATTGGGAAATTGGGCAAGGTTTCCCAGAGGAATTGAAATTTAAGTTGAGAATCCAAAGACTCGGGGAGAATGGAATTAATGCTATAGAGGAGTGATCCAAGAAGAAAGCATGTGCACAGCCTAAGCGGGGATAAAGAGGATCCAAATGGATTATGTAGGGATGTTTGTGAGGGAGTAAATGAAGAAAAGAAATGCAGAGAGAGAAGTAGGTGTGGGACGGAAGATGAATTTTGTTTCGGATATGTTGAATTTGAGATGTTCGTGGAGTCAATCAAACATGAGTCTGGTGCTCAGGATAGAGCTCTGGAGTCAAGGCAGCTCTAATGGCCTGCAAAGTCATGGGCATTTGTTAATATAACTTTGGCCTATAGGATTATGATGAGACAGAAGAGAATGAATCGAATATGGAGAAATACAGACCTGGGATTGAGTATGTGGAAACACAGAGTTTAAATATAGACAGAAGAAGGCTGCCCATGAAAAGAAAATGAGAAGAAACAATGGCAATTATTTCTAGAAATGTCAAAGAGCCAAGAGAAATTCATGGCTTAAAAGTCAAGGAAAGAAAGTGGAGCATGGAAGGGGAATAGTCAGTGGTATCTTGTGCCACAGAAAGATGAGAAGAAATGAGGACAGAAATGTGTCCTTCTGATTTAATAACAGGAAGGGTAGCTGTTGTTGACATTTCATGAGAATGATCTCAGGAGTGGTGAAGTCAGATAGTGGTAAATTGGTATGGACGGAAGGTGAAGAAGTGGAGAAAAGTGTCTGTAGACAACTCTTTAAGGAAGTGTTGGGGGAAAGAGAAGAGGACAATTGTTCTAGGAGGATTGGAGGTCCTAGGGTGGTGGTTTTGGATGGGACAGGCTTGAGAATGCACAGTGCTAATGGAAAAGTAGAGGAGAAAGGGCTGATGGTTTGGGGGAAGGGCAAGGCAGAATAGTAGAGCAGTGTCACTGAGAAAATTAGGCTGGGTAGGGCCCATTTGTTCCATCCTCAAATACCCAAGTGACAACCATGTAATGAGACTCCAGCTTGGGGGCAGGCTGTTGAAGTAGGGGTTCCCATCTTAAGACTTCCCTCTTCTCTGTGAAGTGTTGAAGTTATCTGCAGGAGTGGGACAGCCCACAGTTTCAGGAGGGTTGAGGAGTTTTGCAGTAAAGCTCCTGAAGAGCAAAGGGTGAGGGGAAGAGCAAACCAGGAAATCATGTAATTGCCAGGCACTTTAGGCCAGAAGAAACTGAAAAGCATAACTTCAAATGTGACTGCAGTTGTCAGAACTGGGTGGTTTTCTTTAGCAGAGGCAGTCAGCAGTCCAAGTGTTACCACAGAAAGATTAAACAGGGGAATCAGTGCAGGGATGGGGTTATGTCAAGCACGTGCAATGGAAGAAGAGTGAAGTAGGGTAATATTTGAGATGAAGAACCATAAAATCTGAAGGTAGGTACAGAAGAAAGCAGAATCAGATGGAGGTAAAAGTTAGAGGGATCAAGCCCTGGCTTCTGAAGAAATCAAAAGAGAAAGAGTAGCCAAGGGAGAGAACTGAAAAGCTGGGAGGCCAAAGTCAGAATGAAGCTTTTGAGTTTATTATTTCAGAGGAGTGCAGTTCTGAGGGGTGTGGGTTAGGAGTGGAGGTGAATGTCCGAAAGGATAGGACCAAGGCATTTTGTTATTGAACGAGTTGTCCACATGGACTTTGATGCCATGCAGAAAGATGGTGTGGGACCTGACTTACAGTCTTGCTCTCTGCTTAGTCCTCAGTGAGTGGGTTCAGGAAATGGAAGAATGGACATTGGAGATGACTGTAGCAAGTGGGGGTAGAGGGTGTTACATAAATTCCTGATGGCATAGCCTCAGAGCAGTAGGACTTTTTCTTCAGGGTTGGAAGACTAATGTTCTGGAATGGCAGTTAGGTTGCAAGGGTTACCTTGACCCCACTTTCCTACCCAGAAGTAAGTGGAGATGAGGAGACCCTGGGGGAAACCCAGTGTTTACTTAATTAAAGCAAAGTGGGTCTTTGTGGGGTGAGGGTTGCAGGGAGGAGCCTTGACTGTGTGGCTCCTGAGAGCTTGTTGACTCTAAGGCTGGACCTGGGTTGGGCAAGGGAGTGGGGCAGTTCCACAGAGCACAGTGGACAGGTTTGGAAGGAGAGCAGGAAACTTGAGTTGGCTTGCACTGGAGAAGCTGCTCTGGGGCATATTGAAAGCCCATTGGGTCACCCCAGCTCCAAGTGGTTGGTCACCTGGCATCTTATTGCTCAGAGACAATAGATATCTTTGTATCTTCTGAAACAAGCATTTCTACTAATTGTGGTTTTATACATGCCTTCATGCTTAATCCATGTGTTTGCAGTGACATAATGTTCATATTTGTTTTGTGTATTTTCACTTTTTAAAACCTAAGGTGAAAAAAATCTCTGAGCAAGTTAAAATGGAGTTATCTCTGATCAAGCCTGCTTTTCCTTAGGTGATGTTGATGACTATAGTGCTGAAGTGGAGGAACTTCTTCCTCAGCATCTCCAGCCATCTTCAAGTTCTGGCCTTGGTACTTCCCCCAGCTCTTCACCCCGAACTAGTCCCTGCCAGTCACCTACGATATCAGAGGGTCCTGTACCTTCCCTTCCCATCAGACCAAGCCGAGCACCGTCAAGAACTCCTGGACCTCCCAGTGCACAGAGTATGCATTTTATTTGAAAGTTTTGTATGGCTTCCTGAGGCCAATGTGCTTGATGTTGGAGAGTCATCGTTTAAGTTTCATACCTCGGTGATAAAGTGTACCCTGTTTTCTCTGGTACAGAATAGGAAAACTTGTAGATGATAAGCTCTCAATGGAAAGGAAACTTGCTATAACTGTCACTAGATGACAATTGTTCTTAATCTTTTTTCTATGTGATTAGGTTTGTCTATGTCTTATAACTGATGATTTTCTATGGTATGAACCGATTAACTATTTGAGCTTTTTCTTCTCTCTACTGGCCAGACTACAAAATGGCTTAACTCAAACAATACTTTGTGCCATATCAATAGGGCCACTTAGTAAATTAGCTTTCAGCACCTGAGGCCTAGGTAAGAAGTCAGCACAGAGGTAGCATTATTGCTGCCATGGTACCAGAGGGCAGTTTAATAGTAGACTGCTTTTGTTATTCATACTGAAAATACATGCCCTTTCTTTACACCATTGTGCACATTTTATAGAACATTACACATATATATGAAGGACTGATCCCTTCTGTCAACAGCTACTTGGAACCTGATCTTCTTACCTCCTGTGCGCTTTTTAGGTTCTCCTATTGACGCGCAGCCAGCAACGCCGCTGCCGCAGAAAGACCCCGCCCAGCCCTTGGAGCCCAAGCGGCCGCCGCCGCCCCGCCCGGTCGCCCCTCCCACACGTCCGGCTCCCCCACAGAGACCTCCTCCGCCTTCAGGTGACAACCTTTTATTTCCATTTCTGCTAGATGTAAAATTCTTCACTCTATTTTAAAATGTTTTGCATGTTTTCCAATCTCTAGCTTCTGGATTTTACTGTTTTTTCTATCATTATTGCTATTTCTTAGCTTTTCTCTAAAGAACATGGTAGGCGCAACAGACACGGTAGAGTGTTTGCAGAGTAGATTCCTCTAAGGTGTTTTCACAGCTGCCTTTAGCTGCCTTCTCACCAGCCAACCAGAGAGGTTTATTTTGTTTTTGCTAATTTGATCTAGTTAGGCATGTAAACTGTTCTTAGGTAAAATTAGGTTTAATTTTTTTCAAAATCCTCATTTCTGGATGATTTATAAGCATAAAATAATTAAAATGTACTAATTTCTGTAAAATGTGTAATAAAACTGGAGAGCATACGTATTAATGTACAATTGTATATATTTGTTTAATGTTCTTTTAAATTAAATATAGTGCTGTTACTTCAATTATAAGCATATGCATTGAATAATAGTTTTTGTAGTACCTAGATAATATGTAATTCCTGCATGATACTTGACATCACGGATACTATAGCAATCTTTGACATTTCACTTCTGTATTTAATGTCATTTCCTTTCTGCTGCCTATTTTCTTATGAACGATAAGGGGCTAGGAGTCCTGCACCCACTAGAAAGGAATTTGGAGGTAACCATTTACATTTGTTAGCATGTGTGAATCGTGGTTCATTAATGTTTTGGAGCTTGATCCCTACAGCTGAAAGACATTTTAGGTTTGTTTGATAAAAGTCAAAATGAATGACATTCTAGTTTAAAACGAATCCACAAATAAAACTAATAAAGGCTTTCATTTCCCAGGTAGGCTGGGATTGTTCATCAGGCCTAATAATTTTTTTTTAATAAATGTGGTCGATTCATTTACAAAGATTTAATACCCAAAAGTTATATTAATTTTAAAAGTCATTCAGGTACAGTAAATACAGAACATTTCCCAAGTATCTGATTAGTGATACATTTATTTTCTAGTGGAAAAGCTTGTGGATTAGCAAAGAACTGTATGATTTTCTTTTCCTTTCTTCATAAGGAAATTTTTATTCACAGCGGGTCACTTTTTGTTTGAAGTATAGTTTACTTGGTTTATGTGAAAACTCACAGAGCTCAGTTGGAGTTATACATTTGACAAGTTTATTTAATCTGATTCTCAAGAAAAGATGAGATGAGTTTTCATAATTCCTCAGGAGAACTTTTACAAATCCAGTGTTACTAAGGCTCACTGTGCATATGTAGCCTGGTCTGTTTCTATTGTAGCTTGCCTAGTGACATGGCTGAGCAATTCAGGTCTTACTACAGACTGACTTTGCCTGTGTGTAGATCTTAATGACTGCGTGTGATAAGAATAGCTAAATTATTTCAGCATTACAGCTTCTGCCGAATATAGCTAAGTGATCATTTTTCCATTGACCTACAGAAAACATTTAATTTTTCCCTTTTAAGCTCCTGCTTTTATAGAATACATTTAATTTTTCCCTTTTCAAGCTCCTGCTTTTATTTAAATTTCCATGATAATTTTTGCTTATCTTCTGCTTTAATTAGGAAAACATCCTGTAGAAAAGAAATTTAAAATGAATCTGTCAAAAGTTGTATTAGCAATCCAGTGGATTGCAATGAAATCTGTCTTAATTTTTGTTTGTTTGTTTTTGTTTGTTTTTGTTTTTTTTTTTTGAGATGGAGTCTCACTCTTTCGCCCAGGCTGGAGCGCAGTGGCGCAATCTCGGCTCACTGCAAGCTCCGCCTCCCAGGTTCACGCCATTCTCCTGCCTCAGCCTCCCGAGTAGCTGGGACTACAGGCGCCTGCCACTACGCCCGGCTAATTTTTTGTATTTTTTTTCTTTTAGTAGAGATGGGGTTTCACCGTGGTCTCGATCTCCTGACCTGGTGATCCGCCCACCTCGGCCTCCCAAAGTGCTGGGATTACAGGCGTGAGCCACCGCGCCTGGCCGAAATCTGTCTTAATTTTTAAAATTGCTCCCCTTCATAATTCTTTTGTGAGTAGTGTTTGCAACATGTTTTTTCATCCTATAAACAATAATTCCTTTACGTCATTATAGTACATTAGAGTTTTTAAAATTAATGCATCAAAAACTAACTTCAAAAGACTTACGTAGCCTCATAGAAATTTATGATTTCTTTCCTTTTGACTATCAAATATCAGAGTTTTTACTTGCTCTGGATATAAGGAGTAAGATGATTTTTAAAGCAAAGGGCTTCATTAAACATATTTTTAAATTCCCTACTGGTAGTAATTACATATATAAAAAGAAAACTGTCGTCCTGTTTCTACTCTTCTGTTTGAGTAAAGGGAGGATTCAGATTTGGGCCAAGCATCTAAAGTCACTTTGGTTTGTATTGATATCTTTGAAGAAATTTAAAGCAACAAAAGAGCCTTTTTGCAAAAGTGAGTTTACTATGGAAATTGTCTTGTGTGCCTGCCTTTCATTCTGTGCTGTGGGCCCTGAACAATATATAGTTTCTGTTCTTTCTCTAAAAAGGTATTGGAGCCCCTCCCAGTCCTGGGGTAGCTAGGAGAGAGATGGAAGGTAACAAGACTCTTGCATTATAGAAGTGGTTCTCTCATTTTATTTCTCAGTGTCAGCGCCCCACCTCCGCACGCCCCAGTGTTTACAGGCATACTAAATCTTTTCTTGGTCCAGCTGTAAACTTTTCTTTCCTCTCCTTATGTATACCTTGTATTTTTTCCTCTCTTCATTCTATGTCACCTATAGTTTCTAATGGATATCCATTTAATTTCCCTGAGATCCTTAATGTTGTTTGTACTCTGTTTCATATATAGTTTATATATGCCCAGGTTGTGAAATTACTATTTAAGAATGTCTTCAAAATTCTTTTAAGAATAAGTAAAATATTTAGAAATGTACTTTACTAATCTGAAGTTTTAAAAATTAATGATTATAATTAAACCCTATTAATTCAGATCCAAGAATATAGTATTTTGTAGTTGATTTCAGGTAACACAGCTATTTTATAGATTAGCACTGAGCCAGATTTGTTTAAAAGACCTTTAAGACTAGAGGCCATTTGTTATGATTTTAGTTATTAAAAGGCTGATGTATTTCTTATAACAATTGTACTTGAATTTATTTACAAAAAGGAGAGTTTATCTAAGATGCTGCCCTTGATAGTCACTCCTACTCCTTTTGGCTCCAAGAGTAATTTATTTCATTTTATCCTTCAGCTACCTTTCTAATGAGTTTGAGCATATTTTTAACACTGTCTTCCGTAAGGCAGATATTTGGTAATAACATATGCCTGTCTTCTGTCTTAATGATGGGATTTTGTTATAGAAATCTGAAAGATCTCATCATAAGATAACCTTATCCACAATGACATCTACAGCGTGAAGCCCTAAAGTAGTGCTACTAGGAGCCTCTTATGTAATTTGACAAATGCAGTCCTATTTGTTGCTCAGAAGCCACTTGTCTGCCAGACTCTAAGGGGCAGCAGTGCCACATCTTGTTACCGTTCACACAGCTGACTGTATGTTTTCAAGGTTCACAAGAGAGAGCTCTATGGGGAATGCCACCCTAAAAGTGGTCCCATGAGTGAGATATCAAACTAAAGTCACCACTTGTCTCCTATAAAGGTCTCTCTAAATATTGTAATTTTTCTCTCTTTTGGAGTATTTCATTCAGGACTGATAATACCCTTCATCATTATACAAAGCAAAGTGCTTTGTTTTGTTACCATCTCATGCCCCCATTTCTGCTGGTAATGAAGCAGAACAGCAAGCTGATGTTATGCAATATTGCTTAATTGTTAACTTACAACTAATTTTTTTTTTCCCTTCTTGCTTCAAAGCACCCAAAAGCCCTGGAACAACACGGAAAGATAATATAGGTAAAAACACTTGAATGTAGCTATTCACCCTTAAAACTGGACCATGAAATAGACACTTGGAATATAAGTACATGGTTTCTTTTTTATTTTTTTAAACTTAAATATATGATATGATGTCTTTGTTCCAGGACGCAGTCAGCCTTCACCTCAAGCAGGACTTGCAGGCCCAGGACCTGCTGGATACAGTACAGCCAGACCGGTAGGTAAAACCTCGCCTGGGGCCAATGGGTCTCAGTTCTAAGTCCTGTTTACTACTAGTCAGTTTTGTTACCTTGGAGAAATCATGTGACCCTTCAAGGCCTCAATTTCCTCAACTCTAAAATGAGGGAATTGCACTTGATGATCTTCCGACTCTAACATTATTTTAACATACTCTTCAAAAATAACGAACTTCATTATTTGGATAAAAGTGATACACTTAAAACAATTATGGTCACTAAATAAGTATCTTAAGAGTCTCAGTATATGAGGAAATGATGGATTTGGGCAGCTTTTTATCATTTTACCTGAGTAATTAATGAAGATATAAAGTAATCCTTCATTAAAAAGGATTTAATTGCATTTCAGAAAAAAAATGATAAATTCAGTGTAGTAAAACTGGTTCTAAAGGTTTTTTTCTCTTTTTGGTTTTTTTCTTGATCATGTTCATCATATTCCGTAAAGGTATTAGAAATAGGAGAGTAGATGTTGTTACAGGATTTTTCCCTGCCTGATGAATGTGTCTTTTCTGTATGTTTATATGTTCTCTTACACACATAGGTTTTTAATTATTTGAAAACTTTCTCTGGACTATAACAGGTAATCAAGAACAGAGAGAAAGAGCAAATAGAAACCAGTAATCAGTGACCTAGGCTAGTCCAGCAGAAGCTGGGACTACTGAGAGGCCCCTATCTGAAGAGTAGGAAACTGAGAGCTGTTACTGTACCTAGAAATTAAGATTATTGAGATTGTGAGAACTGAAGAAACCATTTCCTATGAAGATAGAAGGTTTTTGTCTTTTCTGTTGTAGCTGTCCACTTAACAATCTGAAGGTTCTTTTTATATGTAATATTACTCTTCAAATATTTATCCTCCTTTTTTCAAAAAAAGGGAAATTTGCCATTCACTGATTCCATTACCACACTTGGCACAAGAACTTTCTTTATTCTGTTGAATACCATAAGTATAGGAAAAGAAAGTTAGGATTTTTGTGAGTTTAAAAGTTCATATTTTGCTTAAAATAAATATTGTTAGCTTAGATCCTTCAGCAAACATATGAAAATAGAAAAAATATTTTTTACGAGTCTTTCAGTGTATTTAATTCGGAATATTGAGTTAGTCATTCAAAAGTTGTACTTCTGTGTTTAAAAAATATATATATGGCTGGGTGGCAGTGGCATGCACCTGTAGTCCCAGCTACTCAGGGGACTACAATGGAAAGATCACTTGAGCCCAGGAGTTCAAGTCTAGCTGGAGCAACATAGCAAGACCCCATCTCTTAAAAAACAAATCTTGACCAGGTACGGTGGCTCACGCCTGTGGTCCCAGCACTTTGGGAGGCTGAGGCGGGTGGATCACGATGTCAAGAGATCGAGACCATCCTAGCCAACATGGTGAAACCCCATCTCTACTAAAAATACAAAAAATTAGCCGGGTGTGGTGGCGGGCGCCTGTAGTCCCAGCTACTCGGGAGGCTGAGGCAGGAAAATGGCCAGAACCCAGGAGGCAGAGGTTGCAGTGAGCAGAGATTGTGCCACTGCACTCCCGTCTGGCCACAGAGTGAGACTCCATCTCAAAAAAAAAAAAAAAAAAAAAAATCTTAGGGTGTTTTTTTCCCCAAAGTCTCCTAGTTGCTCAGGTATATATCTCTCTATCTCCTTGTATATTTTAAAATCATCCCAGTTTTTCCCCATGAAGACAGCATTGCACATGGTTAAGAACCCTAGCCCTGCAGCTAGTCAGACCTGAGTTTGGATCCTGGCTCTGCTTTCTGTGTGGCTTTGGGCAAGTTGTATATATTTCTTCATCTTAATTTAAAATAGAGATGATAAAATTTTAATACCTACTTCTGAGGGATATTTTGAAGATGAAATAGAAATGCCTGTACAGTACTTAATTAACATAATGTCTGGCACATAGTAAATAGAAGTAAACAGGAAGATTGTAAAATTCATCATTATAATGGCTTCAAGTAGAGAGCACTTAAAATGACAAATTAGGGACTAATACCATAGAAGAAAGTAAATGAGATGCAAAAGCAAATGTTTTCACAGAATTTCACCTGCAGAAGGTAAGTAAATGTCTCAAGTGTTATGTTTCCTATCTGTAGACGATTCCTCCTCGTGCTGGAGTTATCAGTGCCCCACAGAGCCACGCGCGGGCATCTGCTGGAAGACTGACTCCTGAAAGCCAAAGCAAAACATCGGAAACGTCGAAAGGTAGATCCTCTTTGGGAGGCTGAGGCAGGAGGATCACTTGAGCGCAGGAATTTGAGACCAGCTTGGGCAACATAGTGAGACCTGCCTGTAAAAAAATTAAAAACTCTTAAAATTAGCCAGGTGTGATGGCACATGCCTGTGGTCCCAGCTACTCGGGCGGCTAAGGTGGGAGGATCACTTGAGCCCGGGAGGTTGAGATTGTGGTAAGCCGTGATCATGCCACTGCACTCCAGCCTGGGCAAAAGAACAAGACCCTGTCTCAAAAACCAAAAATTTTTAAAAATTGAGAGAAAAGAAAGGTAGATACTATATTAGAAATACTGTACTGGTTTTGTTGTATACTTTTCTCTTTTTCCTTCTGTCATCTCCCACCTTCTACAACATATTCAAATAGATATATCCTTCCTTCATTGTACCACAAGAAATGAGGCTACTTATTGGGGGAAGAAATAACTAGAATGTTCTCCTAACATTTCACTAAAGAAGGAAAAAAAACATGGTTTTCTAGAATACACCTAACATCTGACAACCACTGGTTTTTTAGGCTCAACTTTCCTTCCTGAACCACTGAAGCCTCAGGCTGCTTTTCCTCCACAGTCTTCTTTGCCCCCGCCTGCTCAAAGGTTGCAAGAGCCTCTTGTCCCTGTGGCAGCACCTATGCCTCAGTCTGGCCCCCAGCCAAATTTGGAAACCCCACCACAACCACCACCTCGAAGCAGGTCATCCCATAGCTTGCCTTCAGAAGCTTCCTCACAACCGCAAGTAAGTCTCATTTGTTACACAAAATATTATCTTTGATGCATATGATTTAGTCTTTGAACATACCTATTTTAATTATTGCCTGTTATAAGAAGTAAAAATACGAGTTTTAATTTTCTTTTTATATTTTGTTATTATACATACATATGTGTATATATATGTTTGGGTTTTTTGTTATTGTTGTTGTTGTTTGTTTGTTTGTTTTTTCCTTTTTAAGACGAAGTCTTGCTCTGTCTCCCAGGCTGGAGTGAAGTGGCATGATCTCTGCTCACTGCAACCTCCGCCTCCTGGGTTCAAGCGATTCTCCTGCCTCAGCCTCCTGAGTAGCTGGGATTACAGGTGCCTGCCACCATGCCCGGCTAATTTTTATATTTTTGGTAGAGACAGGGTTTCACCATGTTAGCCAGGCTGGTCTTGAACTCCTGACCTCAGGCAATCTGCCCACCTCAGCCTCCCAAAGTGCTGGGATTACAGGCGTGAGCCACCATGCCCAGCCTACTATGAATTTTTAAAGTGATCTTTCCTTAAAGTATCTCATTAAACTCTTTTGAAAAAACCGTGAGATGAGTGAACCCTAACACTTTGGAAGGCTGAGATGGGCAGATCCCTTGAGCCTGGGAGTTCAAGACCAGCCTGGGCAACATAGTGAAACCTTGTCTCTACAAATTAAAGAACTATCCAGGTGTTGTGCCATGCACCTGTGGTCCTGGCTACTTGGGAGGCTGAGGTGGGAGGATTACTTGAGCCCAGGAGGTGATTACTTGAGCCCAGGGCCGTTACATGGCCTATGCAGTGAGCCATGATCGCTCTACTGCATTCCAGCCTGGTGACACAGTGAGACCCTGTACTTCCAAAAATAATAATAAATAAATAAAAAGTCTTCTTTTATACTTTGGAAAGATCTGAAATACAGAAATAATACGTATTGGCAATGTTCCTTAAGCACATTTATAAGTAATAGTTTACATTTATTTTTACAGATATATGGGTATGTCCAGCTAGTTGGCAGAAGTGAGCAGTTTCTTAAGTGTCTAAAGGGTGAAAACAGATGTTAAAGTAAATATGATTCAATACAATATGAATAAAGTTAGCAGTTAGCATTTATTAAGTCACATTTGTAAAAGTTGAAGGATATATAATACAGAAAAAAAAATGTTCTCTTAAGCTGGTTAATACCAAAAAGAATTCTATATTTTTTTAGTTTAGAAAATTGAGGATAAAGTCTGGGAGCGGTGGCTCATGCCTGTAATCCCAGCACTTTGGGAGGCCATGGCGGGTGGATCGCCTGAGGTCAGGAATTCAAAACCAGCCTGACCAATATGGTGAAACCCCGTCTCCACTAAAAATACAGAAATTACCAGGCGTGTTGGTGTGCGCCTGTAGTCCCAGCTACTCAGGAGGCTAAGACAGGAGAATTGCTTGAACCCGGGAGGTGGAGGTTGCAGTGAGCTGAGATCGCACCACTGCACTCCAGCCTGGGTGACAGAGCGAGACTCCATCTCAAAAAAAAAAAAAAGAAAAATTGAGGATGGTGAAAATATATAATAATGGTAGAACTCCTTTAAATAATGAATTTTTTTTCTTCTAATCCATTTTTAGTGAATCGTGAATTTTTCTTATTTTCTTGTATACCATTGTAGTTTTTAAAATGTAATTGAAGGGCAAAAAACTTTTTCAACTAGCCACTCTGAGCTTTCTAGGACTGTTTTAGGGCATCCATCTCATTGTAGACGTGTGCCATAATTACTAAAACTCTGATGGTTTAAGTGTCCTTAGACCAATACGAAAGTAGATAAAGTATTCTGAAAAACTTCCGGAAGTGCAAACTGTCAGCCGAGATTGTAGTTATCATTATAAAATCATTCTAAGACACATATCATTTTCTCAAAATTTTCCATTGTTTTGATTTACGTTTTTCATTGAAGTGAGTATAGCGATTTGGTGGCCGACGGCACATGCTTTGTGTGTGCCCCCTTAGATTGTATTCTTGAATCTCATGGTTGTCAGTTCATCAAAAAGACAAAGATATTTGTTTCAAATCCTGAAGTATCTTTTTGCCTCAGTCATTGATATCAAAATCCTTAATATTAGATACACAGATACACTTATCTTTCTTGGAGGGTGGGGTCTTGTTTACATGCAGAATGTCACTGTGAGGGATCACAGAGTGGTTACAGTTTCCTCCAGGGAATGCCCAATGCTGGGGGCCAGGAGGGAGGTGAGGAGGAGTCTTTTTATCTTTTTGTACCTTTTGAATTTTGAACCATAAAATAATGCCTATTTTAAAAATAATAAAATTTTTAAAAAATTATTGGAAGTAGCTGTAAGTTGAAAAATTTACAAGATTTTCAAACCTGATGGTGAGATTTTTAAATATGACAAGTTTGATATTTTGTAATGACATGGAATAGTTTTAGAATTGAACATTTGTAATTTTTACAAGTCTTTACTTATCCTGTTCCAAATCTACAAGGTATTTAAAACATAACATACATGAGCCAGTTTTACTTTTTATTATTTATCCTTTGACTTTATAATTTTGTATAGAAGAGATTTGTTTAATTCGAGTGATTACGTAACATGTCATACATCCTTTACAAAGTATAAAAACTCCTCACTTATCTATCTGACTTCCAGCATCTTAGTCATCTTTATCAGCGGAGAGCCAGAAATAAGGAAATGCAACTGGAAGTAAAGGAACCGAACTCACTGCTGTACTGTTACTGTGAGACCTGGTAGAAAAATCGCAGCATTCTAGACCCATTTAATGGAGGATACAGCAACCTTGTACCTCTCAGTATAAACCTATTCCTGATCTCCTATCCACTGCCAGAGCTGATACATAAAACTCTGAGTGTTAAATAAGAGTCTCGTGTTTACTAGGCAGGGAATTCTAAAGTACTTAATATATTTCAGGGTGATGTCTCTGAATTGTCAAAATTAGTTTTGCTGTTTAGTAATAGGTTTAGATATTGGAGAAGATTTACCTCAAAACTGTTGCTTGAGGATACTAGATTTTAAAAAATAATGGTATATTATAGAGGGATTATGATTTCATTTTTAAACAAAGGTAAATTCCAAATTTCTTGTAAGGTACAAGTTTCTTGTACCTTCCAACTAATACATTATGAAGTAAATTAATGATATTAAGAGTATCATCCTTCAGAAAATTTGAGTAAAATAAAACAAGCTAGATCCTGACCATTTTGTTAAAATGAGTACTAATTTTCAGTGGGGTAGTCTTTTTGCAAAATAGTATGTACCAAAAATGGTACCATTTTGTACCATTACATTGCAATTTTCTCTAATAATGACATCCCTAGGCTATCCTAAGGCTGTGTCTTAGTCTGCTTGGGTTGACATACGAAATACCATAGACTGGGTGGCTTACACAACAGAAATTTATTTTCTCACAGTTTTGGAGGCTGGAAGTCCGAGATCGGGGTGCCAGCATGGTTGAGTTCTGGTGAGGGCACTCTGTGGTGTGCTGACAGCCACCTTCTCACTGTGTGTTCACACAGCCTCATTGCATGTGGTGCCTGGAATGAGAGCATGCACACACCCTTGCACAAGCTCTCTGGTATCTCTTCTCATAAGGACACTAATCCCATCATGGGGTCCCACCTTCATGACCTCATCTAACTCTAATTACCTCTCAGTGGCCCCACCTCCAAATACCATCACACAGGGGCTTATGGAATCAACATATGAATTTGGGAGGGGAGAGCACACAAATATTCAGTCCATAACAGGTTGCTTAAAATATTTTAGAACTCTGAAATCATTTGGAGTATTATTTTTGGAATAACAAAACTGAACTGGTTAGTAATCAACCTCAGACAAAACTAAAGTCTGGACCCTAATTCAACAAAATTATAAAAGGATTGGAATTGTCTTTTGAATTTATGTTACAACCTGCAAAATGTTGCTGCTCTTGGATTCTGTATGTAACTTAGAACAGAAAGTATTTTGTTGACTGAATTGTTAGGGTTGCTGGTTGATCTCGGATTGTCCTCCTAACTCTTTCCTTTGATGTCTGTTTCCTTTCTCAAAGCAGGAGCAACCATCAGGGTAACAGGTATCTGACAATTTATCAATCTTACATGTGTTTTCATCCGTCTCAACACATTAGATGTATGAATCTCTGCTTCATACATCTAAAGTTTCACCCATTTTTAAAACCACCTGTCTCCATTAATAAATTCTATCATACCATAAAACCTGCTTTTTCTTTTTCTTAGTATTTTGGATTTTAGGAACCATGTAGTTGTTCTTGCTAATGCTTTACCACTTTTTGCTTCTTTTTTTATGAAAATTAACAAAACTAAAAAGTGTAACTTCAAGAAAGTAAGATTTAGGTATCTGAAGGCCTTTTTGGCAAAACCAGATTAGTTCTTGGTTTTAACAATGGCATTTATGTAATTACGTAAACACAAAATTCAGTATGTTTTTTAGGAAAAAATATTTGGGGGAAATATTTTTTCAAATAGTTTTAGTAGCAAGATTGTTATTGGTAAGGAAGAATTGATGGTTTAGGAAGATGAAAGTTACCAGTATAACAAGATTATTTAAAGGTCCTTCCAACACCTTTCTCTGTAAAAATAGCACCAATTTTAATATTGTCATCACAAATCCTGCTTAGATTACAAATTAATTCTAATGTGATGAATGGTGATGTGGTTGTCATTGTAATTTCAAGTCTGGGAAAAATGATCCTGATTCTATCAAATTAACTTATTTTGAAATAAAAATTTTCTTATATATGAAAATAAAGGTATTTAAATGTATAGCACTTATGCAGCAGGTGACTTCTATTCTAAGCTGGCAGAGCACAAAATTCTCCTTTCGTGTAATGTCTGTGTTGCAGACGGTTCTGTCTGTCTTAGGAGAATTTTGTCTCAGACACAAGTATTTCCATTTTATATTAACTATAAATAGTCCAGAGATTTTTGGTAATATAGAGTTAATTTTATAATATCTATATAAATTTCCTTTTAAGTACATTTCCACATATAGGTCTACTTACCTAAGACATTTAGAATACAGTTTAAAGTCTGTGACATGTTTTCTCTTTAATTTTGTACAAATTTATCACACTAAGTTTGAAGAAAAATATACTGTTTCAACCAATTATAAAGCATATTCTAGGATAGTTGAATAAAACAGACTTGAAAGTTATTCACTTAAGTCATCCATTTCCTTTTACAAGTGAACATCCTTCCTTATTCTTAAGCAGTAACTAAGTGTTTCATAATATGCAGTTACATTTTATTGAGACTGCTGCTGTTTTTTTGCAATGTATTTCATGAAAGTGTAGTTATGTTGCTTTAACAACTATCCAAATTCCTTTTGGGCAGTGCTCATTTTATTACATTGCCAGTCTTGAACTGATTTTTTTTTTGCCCTATCTTATCCAACCCTGAAGTTTTCTTAAGTTAGCATAAGTGTCCAAGTCATCTACCCTAGTTTTAAGAATTATATACATTTTTTTCAAAATTAATAATGTATGCCTGAGAAGCTAATTTGCTTATGAGGCTACAATCATGGTTGTTTTCCTTCATCTGGTCATTTGTCTTTGCTCAGTCCCTTGGCTGTGCTCCACTCCAGCCACCTTCTTTATGGAGTAGGGACCAAGGGATTTAGGGCAAGAGTGAAGGAATTCCAAGCACTCTTCCTACTGATAACAGTTCACAGCCAACTCTGTCACATAGAAGGGACCAGGCAACACTCTAGGCACATCTTCATTGTGGTTGTAGACTTCATAAACCAAATAGAAAATGGAATTTTTTTTCCTCTGGTTTTAAGCAATGGTTGCATTTGGTTACTAATAGTTTATCTGTTTTGGAATATTTTTACAAGACGGGAGGGTCAATTTTTTTTACGGAAAGTTGTGACAGTACTCAGTTTTTGTTTTTTGTTTTTTGAGACGGAGTTTTGCTCTTGCCCAAGCTGGAGTGCAGTGGTGCAATCTCAGCTCACTGCAACCTCTGCCTCCCAGGTTCAAGCAATTCTCCTGTCTCAGCCTCCTGAGTAGCTGGGATTATAGGCGCGCACCACCATGCCCAGCTAATTTTTTGTATTTTTAGTAGAGACAGGTTTCATCATGTTGGCCAGGCTGGTCTGGAACTCCTGACCTCAGGTGATCCACCTGCCTCAGCCTCACAAAGTGCAGGGATTACAGGCGTAAGCCACCGCGCCCAGCCTCACATTATTCAGTTTATTCAACAAAGGAGAGCTTACATTAAAAGTCAGCTGTGCTGGGCGTGGTGGCTCACACCTGTAATCCTGACACTTTGGGAGGCTGAGGTGGGCAGATTGCCTGCACTCAGGAGTTTGAGACCAGCCTGGGCAACATAGTGAAACCCCATCTGTACTAAAATACAAAAAATTAGCTGGACCTGGTGGCACACGCCTGTAGTCCCAGCTACTCAGAGGCTGAGGCACAAGAATCACTTGAACCCGGCAGGTGGAGGTTGCAGTGAGCCAAAATCGTTGCAATTGCACTCTAGCCTGGGTGACAGTGCAAGACTCGGTCTCCAAAAAAAAAAAAAAGGGGGGGGGTGGCAAAGAACTCTCAAAATTTATTTTTCCAAGTAGAAGAGGGAAAGATGGAGTCTTCATCTTAGGAATAAAATATGCTAATAGAATTAATTTTACCTATAAAATTGAATTTCCATAGTAACATTAATTTTAGAAAACATACTTAAAAGAAAAATAAAACCACATCATCATCATAGATGGCTGTTAGAATTTTATTTATATAGATTTAGCATAAGTTATAAGTATGGATTTCTTAAGTTCATGCTGAAATGTGATAGAACTGGGCATGAACAAATTTGTTAATTCTGTACAATTCTCCTTCTTACCATTTCAAAACTTGCATGAATGAAATAAGCTCTATTTGATTTTGAGGGATTTAAAAATGGATTTAATTAGAAAGGATTTATTTAGAAAGAAGTTTTTAAAGATTGTAGCTGTTTCATCTTATTTAAACCACCAGAGTAACAAACTACACAAAGCTACTTTTTAGTTTCTAAATTTACATGCTTGCCCCTAAAAAGGGAAGAATAATTGAGACAGGAAGAATAGGGGATATTAAGAGTAAATATAAACTGATTTTTCAGTGCTCCCTTCTTTTGCAGGTAAAAACAAATGGAATCTCTGATGGCAAACGAGAATCACCATTAAAGATTGACCCATTTGAAGATCTGTCATTTAGTCTGCTTGCTGTATCAAAGGCTCAGCTATCTGTTCAAACGTCACCTGTTCCAACCCCAGACCCAAAGAGGTTGATTCAGTTGCCTTCTGCAACACAAAGTAATGTTAATACTTTGAGTTCTGTAAGTTGCATGCCAACAATGCCTCCAATTCCAGCTCGGAGTCAATCCCAGGAAAATATGCGAAGTTCTCCAAACCCATTTATTACTGGCTTGACCAGGACAAATCCTTTCGGTGACAGGACTGCTGCTCCTGGAAACCCATTTAGAGCCGAGTCTCAAGAATCAGAGGCAACTTCATGGTTCTCCAAAGAAGAGCCCGTTACTATCAGTCCTTTCCCTTCTCTGCAGCCTCTTGGTCATAACAAAAGCAAGGCTTCATCTTCACTTGATGACTTTAAGGACAGTTTTGATCTACAGGGCCAGTCTACATTAAAAATTAGCAACCCGAAAGGATGGGTAACCTTCGAGGAAGAAGAGGATTTTGGTGTGAAAGGGAAGTCAAAGTCAGCTTGTTCAGACTTACTGGGTAATCAGCCAAGTTCATTTTCCGGCTCCAACCTGACATTGAATGATGACTGGAATAAAGGTACAAATGTCTCTTTCTGTGTGTTGCCGTCAAGAAGACCTCCTCCACCTCCTGTCCCTCTGCTCCCGCCCGGCACCAGCCCTCCGGTAGATCCTTTCACGACCTTGGCCTCTAAGGCTTCACCCACACTGGACTTTACAGAAAGATAACGCCATGCAATAGAAGACAGTGGGTATTTGCTTTTGGCAGGATAGAGCCAAGAGAATTGGGCATTAGTATTTCATTATGTGCAATAAGTCATTGTAAGTGCACTGATACCTTCACAAAACACCACTATTTGATGTGTACAGAGTTGGACTATGTGTATATTGGAAATAAGGAAAAACCCTTCTCATTGTTAACTGGAGTTTTGATGTATTTCTCTTCGGATGAATAAGAGACAGTAGTAGCCATAAAAAGTGCTTAAAACTACTTTAGAAAACAGTCCTTATTCAAAAACTTTTCGGTCAGTCTTCTGAAGAATCTCAAAAAGCCCACCCAACTTTCAGCTGACATTTCCACCAGCCCTCTCATACTTGTTAACAAGTGGTATCTATGAGTATTTACCAAAGAGCTGCCAAGGTTACAGTGAACAGAGTTTTGAAAGGCATTGCTTTAAAGGAAAAAAGTATAGGTATGTGTACATATATAACACATACAAACACATGTACTTCTATATATGCATTTACATATTTTTACAATTCATAGTTTAATTTCTAGGCTATAACTCAGACCAAATTATACCTAAAAGTTCCAACAAAGTCCCTTTTTCAATATTTCATTACCAAAAAGATGGCTGCAAATGTAATTTGGACCTTTCATTAATTTTGTTTTGAAAACTAGAATAATCTCACCACAGAATCAGAATTTTCTACCGTTCCACATCCAACCCCTTCAAATACAACCTTGTTACTTTTCACTCTAGCACCTTCATATGCTTTTCTCCAGGAGGAGGTTCTTGCAGCTGGAAACAGCCTATTTTATGGTCACTGTCAAGTGGGTGGATATTCTAGTGCTCCCAAAAAAGCACTATGGCCTTATATGCAGGGAAGGCACATACCACCAAGTTCAATGAGAAAGATTAGAGCTAACCGTACTCTCTTCTCTGCGTACGTTCGAATATACGTTGCCCATATCCCTCCCATATTTTCTTTTTGCTGCTTTTGCTGTGGAACTTTGCTTTTAGCAGGGAAAGCAGCCGTCCCCTGAGTGCTTTGAATTGGGAGTATACCCAGTGTGTGTTCTCCCCCCTCTTACGAGGCTACATAACACATCTATGATGCTGCTTTAAGTTTTTAGAGGCTATACCTCAAAGTAGCTGCGGATTTTGTCTCCTGCACTGCCGATATGCAACTGATCCCGCTTTTATTAATTTTTTGAAGAAGTACACAGAATTTTTACAGAATGTAGTATTTTGATATCATTAAGTAAACCAATCAGAAAACTCCTTGAGCAATAGTTGTTTCTTTGTCAGTTTCAGTTACAATCATCTTTACCCATTAAGACTTACATTAACGTTCCTTTTATATAAAGAATTGTATATGTCCACCTAAATTCTTATGTCCACACTTAACCTTTAAAGATGTACATTGAGGGAATATCGAAAAATAGCGTTCGTGGCTACGAATATGTAGAATGTTAAAAGCACAGCAAACTGCACTGCACTTATGACATAAAGCAAATCTATTAGGAAAAAAAGCATTTTTTTAAATGCTCAAATGTTATCAAAATACTATATTTATAGAAGTAATCTTCTCTGTTAACAGCCAGGATTTGCTGTTAGAAATAACTCTTGTGAGTTTTATATTGTGTTTTTTGGAGGTTCTAATCATTTCAGCAGTAGTGTCTTTTAAACAGCAGTATTACTATAAGCAGTTGCTTCAAAATGTGAATTAACTTGTTGAAACTGTGGGCTTTAACATCCATGTGACTAGTGTGTATGGTATTTGCTCTCCATTAGCAAAATAATTCATTGTTAGGTAAACTTCACTAGTGCAAATTGCAGATCTGTGAGCAATGTTTCCTATTGGATATAAACTACTGTCTAAAATATACATATCAGCAGCCCAGCCTTTATCAGGAAAATTATACTTGGCAAGTTGCTGAAAATGCACAAAGTTACGAAAGTTAAAGGTATGCTGCAAATAACTAGCCATTATTCTGTGTATTATTAACTATTTACTAGTTCTGTTAAAAGCAGAGCAAAAGTTAGACACTAAGGATCTCTTTGTGAACTCTGTGTTCTCTATATTAGATTGCTGTTTATATGTAAGAATTTTATTGCTTATGTGGCATACAGTATTTATAACTATAAACTTTATAGAAGTACAGTATTAAAGTCAGTGGTACACAGACATTCTGTACATATCCTGTGAAACGTGCTGTCATATGAAATAAATATATCTGTCTTTACCGTGCTGACTTCTTTGCTCGAAAGGGAAGAATTTTTCTCAGCCATTTTCCTTGTACTTTACATACATGAGTTTGATGACGTTCAAACAAAATAAGCTTAACCCTTATTGCCGAATCAGATATTTTAATTCAAGACCTTATTTTCATTTCTCCAGATAGTGCTTCCTCTAAAAATAAGAAGAAAGATTTTCTGAGATTACTAATCATTATTAAAAAGTCCATGCCCAGCCTGGCCAACATGGTGAAACTCCTTCTCTACTAAAAATACGAAAAAAAAATTAGTCGGGCGTGGTGGTGCAGGCCTGTAATCCCAGCTACTGGGGAGGCTGAGGCAGGAGAATCGCTAGAACCTGGGAGGGAGAGGTTGCAGTGAGCCAAGATTGTGCCGTTGCACTCCAGCCTGGGTGACAAGAGCGAAACTCTGTTTCAAAAAAAAAAAAAATTCCATGCACTTATTCCATAAGAGAGGCCCTCACACAAAAACATGCTGACATAAAAATAATACAAGAAAGAGGAATGATTTTTCTTACCCAAAGCAGAAGGAACAACTGGGGAGCAAAGAGGAATTGGGACACAAATAACCAGACAGAAAAAGGGACTGCCTAAAGAGACCCAAATTAAAAGGCCAGGGCTGGGCGTGGTGGCTCACGCCTGTAATCCCAGCACTTTGGGAGGCTGACGTGGGTGGATCATGAGGTCAGGAGTTCGAGACCAGCCTGACCAACATGGTGAAACCCTGTCTCTACTAAAAATACAAAAATTAGCCGGGCGTGGTGGCGGGCATCTGTAATCCCAGCTACTCAGGAGGTTGAGGCAGGAGAATAGCTTGAATTTGGGAGGCGGAGGTTGCAGTGAGCCGAGATCACACCATTGCACTTCATCCTGGGGGACAGAGGGAGACTCTGTCTCAAAAAAAAGAAAAAGAGGTCAAGGCTAGGCAAGGTGCATTGGCTCATGCCTATACTCCCAGCATTTTGGGAGGCTAAGGCAGGAGGATTCATTGAGCCCAGGAGTTCGAGACCAGCCTGGACAACATAGACTTTATCTCTGGTAAAAATCAAAAAAATTAGCTGGGCATGGTGGTGCGTCCCTGTAGTTCCAGCTACTCAGAAGTTTGAGGTGGGGCATCACTTGGGCCCAGGAGATCGAGGCTGCAGTGAGTGAGCTATGATCACACAACCACACTCCAGCCTGGGCGTCTGACCAAGACCCTATCTCAAAAAAAAAAAAAAAAGCCAAGGCTAGTATTGCCGTTTTTCAGACCTATCTGATTGATATTTGAAATTCTTACCTTAATTCTTAATGTTCATTAACCTTTTATTAAGAAGTTACAGAATTATTGGCTTACAAAAACCATTTTAAGATACTTGTAGGTTAATATGGAGTTATAAGAAATAATAGAGACCCTGTGTACCCCTTTACCCACTTGCCCTCATGGGTAACATCTTGCAAAGCTACAGTACCAGAGCATGACCAAGACATGAACGATACAGAGCATTTCCATCACCATAAGGAGCCCTCATGTTGCCCCTTTCCCACTGCCCTTTCATCCCATCTCCTTTTCCCCTGCCTTTAACCTCTGGCAACCACTAATCTGATCTCCGCATGTATAATTTTCTCACTTCAATAATGTTACGTAAATTGAATCGTGGTATGTAACATTTTGGGATTGGCTTTTTTCACTCAGCATAATTCTCTGGAGATTCATCTAGGTTGCATATACTTTCTGTTCCTTTTTATTGCTGAATAGTATTCCATGGTATGGATGTACCACCGTTTATTTAACCATTCATCCACTGAAGGACACCTGGGTTGTGTCCAGTTTGGTGGCTATTACAAATAAAGCTGCTATGAAGATAAGTTTTCATGTCTCTGGGATAAATGCCCAGGAGTGCAATTGCTTGGTTATATGGTAATGGCATGCTTCAGTTTTTTAAAAACTGAAACTCTTCCAGAGTGCCTACCCTTTTACATTCCCATCAGCAATGCATGAGTAATCCAGCTTCTCCACATCCTTTTCCTCATTTGGTGTTGTCGCTATTTTTTATTTTAGCCATGATAGTAGTGGATGTTTCATTGTGGTTTCAATTGCATTTCCCTAGCAGCTAATGATAAAAAATCTTTTGTTTTTGTTTTGTTTTTTGAGACAGAGTCTTGCTCTGTCAACCAGGCTGGAGTACAGTGGCACAATCTTGGTTCACTGCAACCTCCGCCTCCTGGGTTCCGACGATTCTCCTGCCTCAGTCTCCCAATAGTGGGGATTATAGGCGCCTGCCACCATGCCCGGCTAATTTTTTGTGTTTTTAGTGGAGATGGGTTTCACCATTTTGGCCATGCTGGTCTCGAACTCCTGACCTCAGGTGATCCGCCCACCTCGGCCTCCCAAAGTGTTGGGATTATAGGTATGAGCTACTGTGCCCGGCCTGAAGATCTTTTCAAGTGCTTATTTGCCATCTTATATTCAGTGAAATGTCTGTGGTATTTTGTCCATCATCTAAATGGATTTTGTTTTTACAGTTGAGGATTATTTACATATTCTAGATTCTACTAATCTTTCATTGGATATGTGGTTTGCAGATACTTCTTCAGTCTGTAGCTTAGTTTTCATCGTTTTTACATGACCCACAGCCAGATTCTGAGCTCTGCAGGACCAGAAACTATAGCAAGGGTGATAGGCATGTAATAAACTCACGAGAAACTGATGTATAAATCAAAACACCAATTTATTAATGTTAGAAAAATGTGTGACCATATCAAGGATTACAAATTATTTTTGTTTTTGTTTTCTTTTTTTTTTTTTTTTTGAGACAGAGTCTCACTCTGTCGCCCAGGCTGGAGTGCAGTGGCGCGATCTCGGCTCACTGCAAGCTCCGCCTCCCAGGTTCACGCCATTCTCCTGCCTCAGCCTCTCCAAGTAGCTGGGACTACAGGCGTCCGCCACCACGCCTGGCTAATTTTTTTGTATTTTTAGTAGAGATGGGGTTTCACCGTGGTCTCGATCTCCTGACCTCGTGATCCGCCCGCCTTGGCCTCCCAAAGTGCTGGGATTACAAGCGTGAGCCACCGCGCCCGGCCAAGGATTACCAATTATATGGAGAGAGGGGAACTCTTACATGGTTGGTGAAAGGGTAAACTGGCACATCAGCTCAAGAAAACAATTTAACAATGTTAGGTAAAATTCATATACCCTATCAATAAGAAATCTGACTTCTAGAGAAACTAGGACCTGTGGAGCATGAGAGGCATTGTTTGTAATGGTGGAAGCCAGAAATAAACGTCAACAGGGGAGTGGAGTGGCATAGTCATACAGTGGAATAGTAGACAACAGTGAAAATACATGAGTGAAAAGAACATACGAGAAAACCTCATGGTGTAGCCACAAAGCAAGATACAAAATAGTAAGACACCATTCATATAACATTTAAAAGGCCAGGCGCGGTGGCTCACGCCTGTAATCCTAGTACTTTGGGAGGCCAAGGCGGGTGGATCACGAGGTCAGGAGTTCGAGGCCAACATAGTGAAACTCCATCTCTACTAAAAATACAAAAAAATCAGCTGGGTGTGGTGGCGGGCGCCTGTAGTGCCAGCCACTTGGGAGGCTGAGGCAGGAGAATCACTTGAACCTGGGAGGCGGAGGTTGCAGTGAGCCGAGATTGCACCACTGCACTCGAGCCTGGGCGACAGTGCGACACTCCGTCTCAATAAATAAATAAATAAAATAAAATTTAAAATACACAAGAGGATATATTTTAGGGGTACATACACGTTAATGGTATAAAAAACATGCAATGGAAATGATAAACACCAAATTCAGAATAGCAGTTTACCTCTGGAGAAGGGGAAGAAGAGAATGGGATTAGAAAGAGGTATGTGGGGGCTTTAACTGTATCTGTAGTGTATTAGGGCAAAAAAAAAAGCAGTCAATAGAGTAAAATTTGCTCTTTTTCTTTCTGGCTGCCTGACATCCAGCAGCCATCATGAATGACTCATAAATTATCCAGACCAGGATGTTAATCACTGATGGATCACTTAACAGATACAAATGGTCATAAGATGCTCTTCATCCTAGAAAAGAAACAGCACCTAAAATACTAAGAGAAAACCAGCCAAAACTCACCAGACCACACCAGGTGTCATCTTGGTCTTCAGATTCAGAAGTCACTTGGGTGCCTGAGGGCAAGACAACAGGCTTTGTATGATTTATGATTGCTGAAACCACACCAAGGAAGAGCTAACCACAGATATTTAAGACAAGACCTGTATGAGAAGAAAAGGACCTTAAGAAAATGCTCAACAGGGCCGGGTGGTGGCTCACGCCTATAATTCCAGCACTTTGGGAGGCTGAAGCGGGCAGATCACCCGAGGTCACGAGACCAGCCTGGCCAACATGGTGAAACCCTGTCTCTACTAAAAATACAAAAATTAGCTGGGCGTGGTGGCGGGCGCCTGTAATCCCAGGAGGCGGCAGTTGCAATGAGCCACTGCATTCCAGCCTGGGCGACAAGAGTGTGACTCTGTCTCAAAAAAAAAGAAAAAGAAAAAGAAAAAAGAAAAAAAAGAAAATGCTGAACAGAATGCAGTTATAATAAAGTTATGAGGACGACAAATACCAGGGCCGACAAATTTAAAGATAACGCACGGGCTTGATCTGTGGTGATTTTAATAATCACTACATGATTACTAATCTACATATTTAAACAAAACTGGATGGTCAGTACATGGGTTCTTATGCAACGATTTTCTACATTTCTCAATATTATTAAAAATTATAGGCCGGGCGCGGTGGCTCACGCTTGTAATCCCAGCACTTTGGGAGGCCGAGGCGGGCGGATCACGAGGTCAGGAGATCGAGACCACGGTGAAACCCCGTCTCTACTAAAAAACACACAAAAAAATTAGCCGGGCGTGGTGGCGGGCGCCTGTAGTCCCAGCTACTCGGAGAGGCTGAGGCAGGAGAATGGCGTGAACCCGGGAGGCGGAGCTTGCAGTGAGCCGAGATTGCGCCACTGCACTCCAGCCTGGGTGACAGAGCAAGACTCCGTCTCAAAAAAAAAAAAAAAAAAAAAAAAAAATTATATCAAGACCCTGTAAAATACGTAAGTTTGTGGACATGTAGCTCTCTATCTGGAAGGCTATACTGTAAAATTTTAAGAAGTTGATGAGTACAGAACTGGATTCAAGAGAAAGGGCATGACCTTCTGGTGGGCAGTCAGGAGCTAAGAAAACATAGTAGCCCATTTCTCCTTCCGGCGAGATAGACATTTGCCAATCAGACCAGTACAGCCTGTTCCAGCGTTTGGGTGATCCCTGCCTCAACAGTACTAGAAATAATAACACATCTTCCCCCTAAGGCTCCATCCCCCTTCTATCCACTATCAGTTATCAGTCTTCCTATGAAGTCCGGATTGGCTTTGGGCATTTCCAGGCCTTCAGTCATACACTTTCTTTTTTTTTTTTTTTTTGAGACAGAGTCTCGCTCTGTCGCCCGGGCTGGAGTGCAGTGGCGCAATCTCGGCTCACTGCAAGCTCCGCCTCCCGGGTTCACGCCATTCTCCTGCCTCAGCCTCTCCGAGTAGCTGGGACTACAGGCGCCCGCCACCACGCCCGGCTAATTTTTTTGTGTGTTTTTTAGTAGAGACGGGGTTTCACCGTGGTCTCGATCTCCTGACCTCGTGATCCGCCCGCCTCGGCCTCCCAAAGTGCTGGGATTACAAGCGTGAGCCACCGCGCCCGGCCTAGTCATACACTTTCTCCCCACACGCCCCCTTCCCCAATACACACTCCCCAGTGATATTATTCGGAATATCCACAAGAGATGTTATTTTTGATGTCACAGACGGGGTCCACCCTTTGATATTTTTTGTCATATCTTAGGGAGATATTACTTCAAATATCACAGTGGGTGTACCCCCACTGTGATGTTATTCGCAATACCTTAGGGAGATATAACTTTTAATATCACTGTAGGTGTACACACTATTTTTGTACACCTACTGTGATATTATTCCTAATATCCTAAAAATAAATAGAACTCCTAATATCACAGTTGGTGTACACGCTGTGATATTATTCGTAATATTCCAGCGGGATGTTACTCCTCAGGTCACAGGGGGTTAATACCCTGGGACAGTATTCCTCATATTCCAGGGCGGTGATACTCCTAAAGTCACAGGGTGTGTACCCCCTGTCATATTATTCATCATATTCCAGGGGGATGTTACTCCTAATGTCACAGGAATGTACACCCTGTGATATTATTCATAGTATATGAGAGGGATGGATATTAGTACTAATGTCACAATGCATGTACACCTTGTGATATTATTCGTAATATCCTAATGTCACAGGGGGTGTGTTCCCTGTGATATTATTCCTAATATCCTAGACGGATATTGCTCCTAACGCCACGGTGTGTACACCTTGTCATATCATTCATAATATCCTAAAACTACGTTATTCCTCATGTCACGGAGGGTGTTCACCCTGTGATATTATTCGTAATAGTTTTGTGGGATGTTACTCCTAATGTCACACGGGGTGTACACAGAGTCACACAGTGATATGACTTGTAATATTCTATAGAAATGTTACTCGTAAATCACAGGGGCTGTACCTCCTGTGATATTATTCATAATATTCTAGGGGAATGTTACTACTATTGTCACAGGGGGTGTACACCCTGTTATATTACTCGTCATATCATAGTGGGATGTTACTACTAATGTCACAATGTGTGTACACCCTGTGATATTATTTGTAATATCCTAAAGAGATGTTACTACTTAGGTCACAATGCATGTACACCCTCTGATATTATTCATTATATCCTCGAGGGATGTTACTCCTAATGTCACACGGGGTGTACTCGCTGTGATATTATTCGTAATATCCTAGGGGGATGTTACTTTTAATGTCACCGGGGGTGTATATCATGCATATTCAACACCTGTGATACTATTCCTAATATCCTAGGGGCATGTTCCTCCTAATGTCACACGGAGTGTACACCATGTGTGTTCACCTGCTGTGATATTATTCGTAATATCCTAGGGGAATGTTACTCCTGATGGCACAGGAGGTGTACACCGTGTGTGTAAGCTGCCTGTGTCATTATTCATAATATCCTAGGGGGATACAACTCCTGATATCACAGTGCGTGTACCCCGTGTGTGTACACCCTTGATATTAGTCGTAATAACCAGGGCAAATATTACTCCTAATATCACACAGTCTGCACACCCTTTGATATTTTTCTAATATTTTAAGGAGATATTGCTTCTAATAACACAGTTGGTGTACACCATGTGTGTACACTCTGTGATGTGATAGCTTATATCCTAGTGAGATATTCCTTCTAATGTCACAGTGAGTGTACACACTGTGATATCATTTGTAATATCCTAGAAAGATGTTGCTGCTAATATCACAGAGGGTGTGCCCCCAGTGACATTATTCGTAATATCCTAGGGAGATGTTACTCCTAATGTCACAGGGGGTGTACACCCTGTTATATTATTCGTAATATTCTAGGGGGGTGTTACTTTTAAAGTCACAGGGGTGTACACCCTGTGATGTTATTCGTAATATCCTAGGAAGAGGTTACTCCTAATATCACATGGGTTATCCTAGGTAGAGGTTACTCCTAATATCACACTCCTAATATCACACCCTGTGATAGCATTCAGAATATCCAAAAAGGATGTTACTTTTAATGTCACATGGGGTGTACACCCTTTGATATTATTCCTAAGATCCTAGGGACATATTACTTCAAATACCACATTGGGTGTACACACATGGTGTACACATTATGTGCGAACACCTCCTGTGATATTATTCATAATATCCTAGGAAAATGGGACTGCTAATATCACAGTGAGTGTACACACTGTGATATTATTTGTAATATCCTAGGGGAAGATTACTCCTAAACCAAAGGCGTGTGTACCCCCTATGATATTATTGGTAATACTCTAGGGAGATATTACCCCCCTGTGATATTATTCACAGTATATGAGAGGGATATTAGCACTGAAGTCACAATGTGTGTACGCCTTGTGATATTACTCATAATATCCTATGGGGATGTTACTCCTATTGTCACAGGGGGTGTGTTTGCTGTGATAGTATTCGTAGTCTCCTAGACGGATGTTACACCTAACGTCACAGGGTGTGTACATCTTGTTATATTGTTCGTGATATCCTAAAAAGACATTCCTCCTCATGTCACAGGGGCTGTGTACCCTGTGATATTATTCGTAATATCCTAGCGAGATGTTACTTTTAATGTCACGGAGGGTGTACACCTTTTGAAATTATTCGTCACAGTTTCGTGGGATGTTACTCCTAATGTCACACGGAGTGCACACCAAATGATATTACTTGTAATATTCTATAGAAATCTTACTCATAAATCACAGGTGTTCTACACCCTGTAATGTTATTGGTCATATTCTAGGGGAATGTTACCTAAATTAATGTCACGCGGGGTGTACACCTTGTGATATTATTCGTAATATCCTAGCGGGATGTTACTACTAATGTCACAATTCGTGTACACCCTCTGATATTATTCGTTGTATCCTCATGGGTTACTACTCCTATATCACACAGGGTGTACTCCCTGTGATATTATTCGGAATATCTTAGGGGGATTTGATTTTTAATGTCACAGGGGGTGTACACCCTGTGATATTACACAGGCTAACCCCCTGTGACATTATTCGTAATATTTTAGTGGGACGATACTCCTAAAGTCACAGGAGGTGTACGCCCTGTGATATTATTCGGAATATTCCAGGGGGGATGTTACTCCTAATGTCACAGGTGCGTATACCCTGTGATATTATTCACAATATACTAGCGGGATATTACTACTAATGTCACCACGTGTGTACACCTTCTGATATTATTCGTAATATCCTGGGAGGATGTTACTCCTAACGTCACAGGGGTGTACAGCCTGTGTTATTATTAGTAATATTCTGGGGAGATTTTACTTTTAAAATCACAGGGGGCGTCAACACTGGGATCTTATTCGTAATATCCTAGGAAGATGTTACTCGTAATGTCACATGCGGTGTACACCCTGGGATATTATTTGGAATATCCTAAAGGGATGTTATCTTAATGTCATAGGGTGTGTACACCCCTTGATATTATTCGTAATATCCTAAGGAGATATTACTTTAAAAATCACAGTGGGTGTGCACACATGGTGTACACCCTGTGATATTATTCACAATATCTGAGGGAGGTATAACTTTTAATATCAGAGTGGGTGTACACACTGTGATATTATTCGTCATATCCTAGAAGTATATTATTCCTATTGTCACAGGGGTTTAACACCCTGTGAAATTATTTGTAGTTATCCAGGGGGATGATTATCCTAAAGTCGCAGGGTATGTACACCCTGTGATATTATTCGTAATATTCTAGGGGGATGTTACTCCTAATGTCGCAAATGTGTACACGCTGTGATATTATTCATAATCTACTAGCTGGATATTGTTACTAATGTCACAATGCGTGTACACCTTGTGATATTATTGGTAAAATCCCAAGGGGATGTTCCTTCTATTGTCACAGGGGCTGTGCTTTCTGTGCTATGATGTGTAGAATCCCAGGGGGATGTTATTCCTACCATATAAATTGTGTACACTTTGTTAGATTATTCGTAATATCCTAGAGTGATGTTACTCCTCACGTCATGGGGGTGTACATCCTATGATGTTATTCTTCACATTCTGGGAAGATGTTAACGCCTAATATCACAGAGGGTGTACAATCTGTGAAGTTATTCATAATAGTTTTGGGGGATGTTACTCCTAATGTCACACGTGGTGTACAAACAGTGGTATTATTTGTAAAGTTTTTTTTGATATGTTACTCCTAATATCACAGGGGCTGTACACCCTGTCATATTATTCGTAATATCCTAAAGAAATGTTACCTCTAATGTCACAGGCGGTGTACACCGTGTGGTATTATTCCCAATATTGTAGGGTGATGTTACTCCTAATGTCACAGAAGGTGTTCACACTCTGATAATATTCATAATATCCTAAAGGGATGTTACTACTGATGTCACCATGCAGGTGCACAATCTGGTATTATTTCTTATATCCTCAGGCGATATTACTTCTAATGTCACAGGGGGTGTACATTTTGCGATATTATTCGGAATAGTTTAGAAAGATGTTACTCCTAATGTCACAGAGGGTGTACACCCTGTGAAGTTATTCATAATAGTTTCGGGGGCTGTTACTCCTAATGTCACCCGTGGTGTACAAACAGCGATATTATTAGTAATATTTTATGGACATGTTACTCCTAATATCGTAGGGGCTGTACACCTTGTAATATTATTCATAATATCCTAACGAAACGTTACCTCTAATGTCACGGGGGGTGTACACCGTATGATACCGTTCCCCATATTGTAGGGGGATGTTACTCCTAATATCACAGGGGGTGTTCTCACTGTGATAATATTCATAATATCCTAAATGGACGTTACTGCTAATGTCACAACACGTGTACATCCTCCGTATTTGTTCGTTGTATCCTCGGGGGAGGTTGCTCCTACTGTCACACGGGGTGTACTCTCTGTGATATTATTCATAATATCCTAGGTGGATGTTACTCCTCGTGTCACAGGGGCTGTGCGTTTTGTAATATTATTCACAATATCCCAGAAAGATGTAATTCCTCAGGTCACAGGGGATGTACACCCTGTGATATTATTCGTACTATCCTAGGGGACATTACTCCAAATGTCACAGAAGGTGTACACTCTGTGATATTACTCATAATATGTCAGGGAAATGTACTCCTAATGTCACAGGGCATGTACACCATGTGTGCACAGCCCCTGTAATGTTATTTGTAATATTCTTGAGGGACGTTAATCCTAATATTCCATGTGCTGTTAACCATGTGTGAACACCTTTGTGGTATTATTCCTAACATATTAGAAGGATGTAACTCCTAACATCACATGGGGTATACGCCATGTGTGTACACATTCTGTGATATCATTCATAACATCGTAGGGAGATGCTACTCCTAATTTTACAAGGTGCGTACATTATGTGTGTACACCTCCTCTGATGTTATTCGTAATATTCTAGGGGAATGTTGCTGCTGATGTCACAGGGAGAGTACACCACGTGTATGCAACCCTGGTAATATTATTTCTAATATCTTGGGGGGATGTTGCTCCTAATGTCACCCGGAGTGTACACCATGTATATACACCTTCTCTGATACTATTCGTAAATCACATGAAAAGATTATGCCTAATGTAACAGGATGTGTACACCGTGTGCGTCAACCGCCTTTGATATTATTCCTAATATACTAGGGGGATGTGACTTTTAATGTCACAAAGAGTGTACAAAATGTCACAGGGTGTGTATGCCTTATATTATTCCCAGTATCCAGAAGGATGTTACTCCTAAGGTCACGGGGGGTGTGCACACTTCGATAATATTTGTAGTCTTATAGGGAGATATTACCGTAAATCTCACAGTGGGTGTACACTCACTGTGATATTATTTGTAATATCTCAGAGATATTACAGAGTTATAGCTCTCTGTGTTATATTAGAGAGTTATATCTCTCTAAGACAGTACAAATAATACCACAGGGGGTGTACCTCATGTGTGTACACCCTGTGACATTATTTGTAATATCCATGGTAAACATTAGATCTAATAGCACAGAGAGTGTACTCTCTTTGATATTTTTCATACTATCATAGGGAGATATTGCTTCTAATATCACAGTGGGTGTACACCACGCGTGTACATTCTGTGATATGACACCTTATATCCTAGGGAGATATCTCTCCGAATATCACAGTGTGTGTACATCTTGTGATATTATTCATAATATCCTAGAAGGATGTTACTCCTAATATGACAGAGGGTGTACACCCAGTGATATTCTTAGTAATATCCGAGGGAGATGTTACTCCTAATGTCACACGGGGTGTACACCCATTATCTTTTTCCTAATATTCTAGGGGGATGTTACTTCTCAAGTCACGGGGGGCGTACACCCTGTGATGTTGTTCGTAATATCCTAAGAAGATGTTACTCTTAATGTCATATGGGGTGTATACCCTGTGATATTACTCGTAATATCTTATGGGGATGCTACTCCTAATGTCACAGGCTGTGTACACCCTGTGTACACAACCAAAGTTCCAAAGCTTAAGGAACAGGAAGTAGCGTGCGCTTGTAATAGTCAAATCAGTATGTACTCAGCACTGCCCCCTCCAAGAACCACGAGATAACGGGTAGAGGACTTGACGGGTACAGGACTTGCACTATGTCGCCTAGACACCTCATTACTAAGGACTCCGCAAATGTTACCCATCTCTTAAGGCATTCCCTGACCATCCAACATAAGAAGTCCATCAACCTGTTTAGTTTTCTCTAGACCTGTATTTGAATTTGTATTGTCCGTCTATTTATTATTTTTGAGACACAGTCTCACTCTGTCGCCGAGGCTGGAGTGTAGTGGCGCGATCTAGGCTCACTGCAACCTCCGCCTCCCAGGTTCAAGCAATTCTCCCACCTCAGGCTCCCTAGTAGCTGGAATTACAGGCATGCGCCACTACGTTAGGCTAATTTTTGTATTTTTAGTAGAGACGGGGTTTCACCATATTGGCCAGGCTGGTTTCGAACTCCTGACCTTGGGTAATTCTCCCCCCTCGGCCTCCCAAAGTGTTCGGATTACACGCGTAAGCCACCGCGCCCGGCCTGTCCATTTATTTTTGTTTTCTTTTTGTCACACTAAAATATAAGCTCCATGGGAGCAGTGACTCTGGATCTGTGGGGCCCGGAATAAACAGCGACTGACGCCGACTGCCTTCAGCAAGAGTCTGCTGGAGGATATTTCGGGGAGGGTCGCTCTGGCAGGAGCTGCTGGAGCTACCCTAGCAACGCCATCCAAATCAATCTGAACGAAGAAGTGCGGACACTCGCCCTGGCCCCTCCGTCCTGAAAAGCAGACCCGCGCAAACAGCAGCGAACCGCAAGACTCAGTTCCAGGGCGCTGCCGCCAAACTTTCCCAGGCCGGAAGCAGCGTGGAAGCGTTGCCGGAAGTGGAGACTGAAAGCGGCGGAAGGGACGCTGGAATGTGGAGCGGTTGTGGGGCGGCAGCTGCGGAACTCGGCGCTTGTGGTTCCCGCCGTACTTCCCATTCCCCATCTAGTAACTGGCATCTCAGCCCACGTATCTCCCTGAGTGGAAATCTCAGGCCCCAGACCAGTCGATTGGGAGGTCGGCCCTCCCCTTCAGCGACTTGGTCTGTGTTTTGGCAGTTGCCCCGACAACAGTCACTTCCGGGAGGGGCTCTGCGAATCTCCTTCCGCCGGTCGGTTCAGAATCAGCTGTCGTCTCAGACTGTGTGGGTGGCTTTCCCGGCCGCAGCTCCGTACGGGCGTGGATTCTGGGCCTCGGTGCACCCCAGCCTCCCCCACTCGGGTTCTGAGCTTGAGCTGGCGGCTCTCCTAACTCTGTTTCACTGTTGCTCTTGGCAACATCCACTTCCGGGAGCGAGTGCCGTTTCCCTCGCTCACCGCGGGCTCGGGAGCGTGGGGTTCTGGACCCTGAGCGGCTGTTAGTGCGTCGCCGCTGCAGGCGATCCGGCTACCCTCGGCCGGCCGGAACCGCGGGCCACGCAGCTCGGGCCTTCTCACCGTCTCAGTGCCTCGGCGGGACCACCATGGTTCTGCTGCACGTGAAACGGGGCGACGAGAGCCAGTTCCTGCTGCAGGCGCCTGGGAGCACCGAGCTGGAGGAGCTCACGGTGCAGGTGGCCCGGGTCTATAATGGGCGGCTCAAGGTGCAGCGCCTCTGCTCAGGTGCGGCTCGCGGGCGGGCCGGTCCCGGACAGATCGAGAGACAGGCGTGGGATGGAGAAAGAGGGGCAGGGTGGGCCGAGGGGTCAGGTTTGTGAAGATTATTGAAGAGATTTGCAGCAGCCGGGGTTGAAACGGGACACTAGGGTTAACCGGAGATGAATAAGGAACCGGAGAAGGTCTGGCCTGTCTGACACCCCCGGCTGGGAGGTGGGCCCAGGTGCCTCTGGCAGCCAGGATTTGGGGTGCTGCGAATAAGTGGAAATGGGCTGGGGAGGGAGGAGGGAGCCGAAAGGCCGGGCTGAACAGCCGACTTAGTGCAATTAATCACGTGTGAGGGGTGAGATGAGAACTAGGTGGGCTTTTAAAAGCTGGATTTACTATTTTTAATCGCCCGATGTAAAGCAGCGAGCCACCTGGCTTTGGGACGGCCCCTTACAGTTGAGGAAGCCTTGGTGATCTTTCCCCGCCCTGGAAACGGCCTGTTGCGTTGCGGCGCCGTCTCCTTACCCCGTGCAGGTTCCAGGGCACCCGCTTTCCCGCAGAACTTTCCGGCGGTGGAAGGGCCCCCATCTGTGCTGTCCATTGGGCAGCCGCCGGCCACTTGTGGCCGTAGAGCATTTGGAATATGGCTAGTGCGGCCAGGCAACCGAATTTTACATTTGCATTTTAATTAAATATACACTATATATATATTAATTAATATATATTATATATTAAATATATAATATATATTATATATTATTATATATTAAATATATAATATATATTATATATCATTATATATTAAATATATAATATATTATATATATTAAATATATAATATATATCAAATATATAATATATATCATATCATATATTAAATATATAATATATTATATTAAATATATAATATATATTTATATAGTATATATTAAATATATAATATATTATACATTAAATATATATTAAATATATAATATATTATATATTAAATATATAATATATTATATATTAAATATATATTAAATATATAATATATTATATATTAAATATATTATATATATTAAATATATAATATATATATTATATATATCAAATATATAATATATATAATATATATTATATATAATATATAATAATATATAATATATTATATATTTAATATATATAATATATTTAATATATAATATATATTATATATAATATATATTATATATTATTATATATTATATATATAATATATATTATATATATATTAATTAAATATACACTATATATATATATATAGTGTGTGTGTGTGTGAGAGAGAGAGAGAGACAGGGTCTTACTGTCGCCCAGAGAGAGAGAGACAGGGTCTTACTGTCGCCCAGGCTGGAGTGCAGTGGCGCGATCTCGGCTCACTGCAACCTTCGCCTCCTGGGTTCAAGCTGTTCTCCTGCCTCAGCCTCCCAAGTATCTGGGATTACAGGCGCTCACCACCACGCCCAGCTAATATTTGTATCTTTAGTGGAGACGGGGTGTCATCATGTTGGCCAGGCTGGTCTCGAACTCGTGACCTCAGGTGATCCGCCTGCCTCCGCCTCCCAAAGTGCTAGGATTACAAGTGTGAGCCATCGCGCCTGGCTCATTTTAATTTAAATAAATTTAAATCGCCAAGGGGAGCGAGTAGCTGCCGCATTAGACAGCATAGTTTTTGAACTTGACGGGATGATACTTCCCGATGTGGTCTAGGATATTACTAAGTGTTTATATAACTACCATGTATATATAGAAAATACAAACGTAACTATTTGCAATAAATAGTATATTCATTTATGTGATTTATTAAATTGCATGAATATGTGATTTATTATGAAATGTATTGATTACATTATATGAATATGTGAGTTTTACACCGTGGAGAAATTCCTGAGGGTCATGGTTCTTTTCATGAAACTTATGTGTAGTTTCTTAATTGAGCTTCCAACACAAACGTAATATTAAATGTTATTTTTAAGTTAAAACATTTGAGGAGAAAAGGAATTCATCTTCTTTTCCTATAACGTTATAAATTGGAAATGTGCTGAATGCTAAGAGTCACATTAGTGAACTTAAAATTCATGTATTTATTCTGCACCAGTGCTCAGCCTTCAGAAGACAAGGATGGGGCCGGGCGCGGTGGCTCACACGGGTAATCCTGACACTTTGAGAGGCTGAGGCGGGCGGATCACTTGAGCCTAGGAGTTCTAGACCAGCCTGGGCAACATGGTGAAACCCAGTCTCTACTGAAAATACAAAACTGAGCTGGGCGTGGTGACACATGCCTGTTGTCCCAGCTACTCGGGAGGCCGAGGCATGAGAATCGCTTGAACCCAGGAAGCAATGCTGCAGTGAGCTGAGATCGCGCCACTGCACTCCTGCCTGGGTGACAGAGGGAGACCCTGTCTCAAAGAAAAAAAAGACAAGGATGAATAAGACCACTACCGTGCCCTCATGTCAAAGGCCCAGGCCAGGTCTGGCACATAGCAAGTGGCATATAAATGTTCCATAAAATAGCCAGATGGGCAAGACCCCTGACCCCTGACCCCTGGAAGCTAACATTCCAATGGCGTATGAGGTGTTATAATGATGACTGTGATAGATGTTGACTAACTTTCCCTTATTTTTAAGAAATAAGTAGCTTAGACTGTGGTGGAGAGGGAGACAATAAACATCCCATTCATTGATGCCATTTGTTCATACTGTATTATTTCAGGTCAGGTGATGTCCTCACACAATGTTATGGGAACAGCGAGATCCAGGTGCCTCCTTCACAGGAAGGAAGGAGAGAGGGAGAAAGGAAGGAACAATTTTGCAAGGTTAAAATGTGGACTGGTTTTGCGGTGAATATATAACGATTAGGAAAAATAGCCATGCAGTTGAATAGTGAACATGATACTAGAAAACCAAGTCCCTTGTCCCATCTCTGCTACCTTTGAGGGGTATAAGCTGCTTTAAATCCTCCCCGCTGATTTGTATAAATTATTTATGAAGCATTGACATGAAGTTTTATAGAAGGTCTCAGGCCAGGCACGGTGGCTCATGCCTGTAATCCCAGCACCTTGGGAGGCCGAGGCGGGTGGATCACTTGAGGTCAGGAGTTCAAGACCAGCTTGGTCAACATGGCGAAACCCTATCTCTATTAAAATACAAAAATTAGCCGGGCGTGGTGGTGGACACCTGTAATCCCAGCTACTCAGGAAGCTGAGGCAGGAAAATCACTTGAACCTGTGAGTTGGAGGTTTCAGTGAGCCTGAGATCGTGCCACTGTACTCCAGCCTGGGTGACACAGTGAGATTCCGTCTCAAAAAAAAAAAAGATATCAGCTGCATATGTGTCATCTGAGCGAGCCTGACATGATACAATCGTAAATTAAGGAAGGTAAGGGGAATGTACAAGGTTAAATTAAATGAGATAGTTCATGTGAGTGCATTGGAAAACTATAAAACCCATGTGAATATATATTCAGGCGTTCAATGAATAGTAATTTTGCCCTCCCTGAGTTCCAGAAAACACAACATACCTCAAATGATTGGAGCACTCAATCTGCAGGCTGACTGCCTGGGACATGGGGTGAGCTCCTGAGCTCTCTGTGCTGTTGGCTGAGGATGGATCAGTGACTCTTTGTCAAGGGTCCAGCCCAGGCCTGGCACTTAGCAAGTGGCATATAAGTGTTTGTTCCACAAAATAGCCAGATGGGCAAGACCCCTGGCTCTTTGGAGCTTACATTCCAGTGGGGTATGAGATGTTATGATTGTGATACTGTCTTTCACTTATTTTTAAGAAATGGAAGAATTAGCCGAACATGGCATATTTCTCCCTCTTAATATGCAAGGACTGACTGATGATCAGATTGAAGAACTGAAATTGAAGGATGAATGGGGTGAAAAATGTGTACCCAGCGGAGGTGCAGTATTTAAAAAGGATGATATTGGACGAAGGAATGGGCAAGGTAAGTGAGGATTTCTCTTCTATGTGCATGCTTGATACAGGCATAAGTATGAAAACAGTTCCTTTTTTTTTTTTTTTTGAGACGGAGTCTTGCTCTAGCCCAGGCTGGAGTGCAGTGGTGCAATCTCAGCTCACTGCCACCTCCGTCTTCCAGGTTCAAGCAATTCTCCTTCCTCAGCCTCCTGAGTAGCTGGGACTACAGGCATGTGCCACCATGCCTGGCTAATTTTTGTATTTTTAGTAGAGACGGGGTTTTGCCATGTTGGCCAGGCTGGTCTCGAACTCCTGACCTCAGGTGATCTGCCTGCCTCGGCATCCCAAAGTGTTGGGATTATAGGTGTGAGAAAGCAGTTCTTTATGTTCAAAAATTGACCTCGTCATTTCTCTACAGACTTACAAAATACTGTACTCTGTAGCTCCTGTGGTAAAACTCTAATCTAGGATGAATTAGATAGATAAAGGAAGCTTTTGTCTTGCTCTTAATAGGTTGTAGCTTGCTTTTAAATGTATTCAATGAACCAGATGAAATGACCCTTTCCCTTCTGTAGGTCAAAAATGGTTGAGTATTGGCAATTTCATGTGGTTCCACCTAATAATTGTTGGCAGGTACTCACTGAAATGTATTCAGAGTTGTGTTTTGTTACTGTTCGCAGACGTTGGGGGATCTTTCGAGATGGACTGTGTGAAAGAGGAAAGGGAAAGCATGTCAGCGCACGGACTTCCCTGATCAAGGACATGCTTCTCTCTGGGGCAGAGCACTTCAGTACATGGCAGAACACTGAGGAAATTCCTCTCCTTTCAGTGTTTGGCTGATCATGTGGAATTGATGATAATCCTTTTTGATAGCTTGTTCTTTTTAACCTGCATTAAAATCTCCGTTTAAAACACTGTAATTGATGAGCCCTAAAACACTTTTAGAAGTAAAAGAACAGTATTCCTGCAAGGCCTTTACCAGCTCAAAAATACATTTTTTTAAATATCAGGGATAGTAAGAATTCCTAGTATTATTTCCTTTCAGTGTTAACCTGAAAAATGGTTGTCTTCCACATCTTTCTTACGTAAGAAGATGTGGTAAGATGAAGAAAAAAAATACGAGAACCAGTTAACAGTTCATTATTCATCATTAAACCAATATGTAATATGTCCTTAAATTAACCACCTTTTTTTTTTTGAGACAGAATCTCACTTTGTCGCCCAGGCTGGAGTGCAGTGGTGCAATCTCGGCTCGCTGCAACCTCTGCCTCCCGGGTTCCAGCGATTCTCCTGCCTCAGCCTCCAGAGTAGCTGGGATTATACATGCCTGCTACCATGCCCGGCTAATTTTTGTATTTTTCGTAGAGACAGGGTTTCAACATGTTGCCCAGGCTGGTCTCGAACTCCTGACCTCAGGTGATCCACCCATCTTGGCCTCCCAAAGTGCTGGGATTACAGGCGTGAGCCACTACGCCCAGCCTAACCACTTCTATTATAATACAATCTTGTATTTCTAATATTTTCAATGTCTAATTAATACTGTTATTTACTAGGAATGTATGGTTTCAACTTGCCCCATTTTCCCTAGGTTTGGGCATTCCATCTTCATTTTTTTTTTTTTTTTTTTGCTTCTAAGCTTTCAAGTTAGTATTTTTTCCTGATGTAGGGGTCACCAAATTATGGGCTACAGGCCAAATTTAGCCAGTTGCCTATTGTAAATAAAATTGTATGGAGATGCAGCCACCCCATTTATTTAAGTATTGTCTGCTCTTGTGCTACGGTGGCAGAGCTGAGTTATCCCACCCAACAAGACTGTGTAGCCTGCAAAGCCTCAAATTTTACTCTCTGGCCCTTTCCAGAAAAGGTTCACCGGCCCTGTTTACCCAATGACATGCATTTCTGTTTTTTGTAGCCTTTGCCACTTTGCAGAAAGCACACTCCAGGTCTCTGCTGTTGGGAAGAGATCTTCACCTAACTTCCGGCAGCCAGGTTTCTTGCCTCTCTTCCCTAAATTCCACACTCACACTCTCTCAGTTCACTTACCCCCTGACTCAGACAGAAGGGACTGAGATATTTCAGAAGAGCTTTAAAGAGGCTTTGGATTTGACAGCTCTCTCTCCCTCTCTCCTTTTTATTTTTATAGCTCCAAATGAGAAAATGAAGCAAGTGTTAAAGAAGACTATAGAAGAAGCCAAAGCAATAATATCTAAGGTTGGCTTTTTTAAATGATGCTCTAAAACTTGTTGGGTTTTTTCTTTTTTTTTTTTTTTTTTGGAGATGGAATTTCGCCTTTGTTTCCCAGGCTGGAGTGCAGTGGCGTGATCTCGGCTCACCACAACCTCCACCTCCCGGGTTCAAGCAATTCTCCTCCCTCAGCTCAGCCTCCCGAGTAGCTGGGATTACAGGCATGCACCACCATGCCCAGCTAATTTTGTATTTTTAGTAGAGACGAGGTTTCTCCATGTTGGTCAGGCTGGGTCTTGGAACTCCTGACCTCAGGTGATCCACCCGCCTCGGCCTCCCAAAATGCTGGGATAGGCAGGAGCCACCATGCCCGGCCTAAAACTTGTCTTTTGAGATAAAACTGCAACTCTGGCTTCCAGAGTTGCCTCTCAGCCAGCCTTGTCTTTCAGCCTTCCGGAGGCAAAGGAAACAAGCGTATTTGGGGTAGGCTGTAGCTTTTCCTTTCATGATCCTGACGGTTGCCCAGAGGCCTCTCCGTTCCTCCAGGCAGACACATTTTTGTTGGCTTATGTAAATGTAGGTTCACGTATAATACAAATATGTGTAATACAAATGTTGATTTCGTTTCTTTTGCGTTTTTGAAGAACTTAACAAAGCTAAGTAGGGGAGATTTGAATATTGTGGCCACAGAGTAGCTCTCCAGACACTTGATTGACTTAATATGTATTTGATATAAATCGGTTTTTTGTAATTGTCTTCCGCATTTATACAAAGGCTGTTTTATAGAGGGAGGAGCATAAATTTATAGCATTGACATACAGATAATGTGTATCTGGAGGAAAAGAATTTAAGGCTGTTGAAAGAAGTGGTATCTGTATCTGTTGCTTGTATTTGTGTGTTGGTGATTATTAGTTGCTACCACCCTCAACTGCAAGTCTCTCGACTGATAACCGCTTTTTCTTCTGCTTCTCCTGATTTGCTCAGCAGAACTGTTATTTTTAAACCAATATTTCTCAAACTTATCAAGCTTTTGACTAACCTTTGAAGAGCCTCAGCAAAGGCTGCCCTGAAGCTCTGTGCCTGTTAATATAGTAAAGGCTTTATAAAGCTCTACAGGAGAGGCCTTGGTTGAGTCCAGTGTTTGCGTGGTGATGGCATCTAGGCCTGTGAGCACATCTCAGGCCATGGCAAGAAAACAGTGGTCTGGCCATTGTTCTGCACCCTTCTCCCCACACTTCGCTGTGGAACTCCTCTCTCGGTCGCCTCACTTCTCCCGTTTGCCTGTGTACTTCTGAAAGTACTTTTTATCCTTGGCCTTCTTCCTCCCTCGGTATCTTATCTACTCTGCCAAATGCAAATTCCACCCTCTGCAAATAACTCTGAAGCTTCCATCCTTTCCCCCTGACATCTTGCTTCACTTGCAACCTGAATTTCCAGCTGGTTGCGAGATGGTTCTCTCTGAACACCCGGTCGGCACTTTGAAGTCCAGTTTTCTAGAAATGAGCTCTTTGCTTCCTCACTCCTCTCCCTCTGTGTTCTGTCCCTGAGAATCAGCACCTCCTATGAGCTTCTCTGTTTCCAGTAACAGAACCACAGTGTCTTGGTTTTATAGGCCAAATCCTCAGCGTCATCTTCAACACTTCTCCCTTCTGTCACCTCTAGGTTTGAAGTGGGGTTCTGTACCGTCTGCTCCCGTGATGCCTCTTAAATCCACCTCTTCCTTTCACTTCCACAGCTCTGGCTTTCTTTAAGGCTCTCCTGTAGCCTTTTACATTCTGATGCCCACCCGGGTTCCTGCCAGTCAATTCAATTCCATTCTGACACTAACTACTCAGAGACAGCACAGAGCCCACAGGTCAAGGGCAGATCCTTCAATTCTGACACTAACTGCCTGGAGTTAGCATCACACCCCACAGGTTAAAGGGCAAGATCACCAACAAGACTCCTCTTATTTCAGACACCAGCTGCACGTGAGGTCCCCAGGCCACCCATACTTGTGTCCAGCTTGACTACAAATTTGGAGCTTCCCACAACGCCCCCATTGATGTGCGCCACCCAGCACATCAACGTCCTCGCCAATCGGGAAGCTTCACTGAGCCGTGATGTCCAAGATTTTTGTGGTATTTTTGTTCAGTAGGCATGATTGCTTAAACCACTGGCCACGTGTTTGATCCCAACCTCTAGCCCCTGGAGGT
The DNA here is from genome assembly GCF_028878055.3 of Symphalangus syndactylus. NCBI lineage: Eukaryota > Metazoa > Chordata > Mammalia > Primates > Hylobatidae > Symphalangus > Symphalangus syndactylus. The sequence goes on from NC_072427.2 coordinate 97,588,061, forward strand.
GGAGGAAGGGAGTGAGGCCGAAAGCTCCAACCCTCTAATTATGTGCTTGGTCTCCCAGGCACGGCCAGCCCCTTCCTTGAAACCCAGCGCTGACTACAGGTTACTGTATTAGCACAAGCTCAGGTATGGTGAGAAGGGGCTCGTTATAAATAACAAGACACTCCTGTCACTCAGGAAATTCCAAGAGTTTTGGAGCTCTGTGCCTGGAACTGAGTAGCAAAGACCAGATATATTTGTTATTTCATCACACCTTCTTCTCTACTCTTCAGAGCCTGCTACCTGGTCTCCCTCCAACTAGGTCTGTTCTTTTTTTTGAGGCAGAGTCTTACTCTGTTGCCCAAGCTGGAGTGCAGTGGCACGATTTTGGCTCACTCCAACCTCTGCCTCCCGGGCTCAAGCAATTCTCCTGCCTCAGCCTGCCGAGTAGCTGGGATTACAGGCACCTGCCACCACGCCCAGCTAATTTTTGTATTTTTAGTAGAGACAGGGTTTTGCCATGTTGGCCAGGCTGGTCTCAAACTGCTGACCTCAGGTGATCCATCCACCTCGGCCTCCCAAAGTGTTGAGATTATGTAAGGCGTGAGCCGCCACATTTGGCCAACTAGGTCTGTTCTATACCAGCTACAAGATAAATCTCTCAACATTACCACTCCTTCCCAGAAAAGGCAGTCGCTTCCCCTGGCCTAACAAGGGAAATGTGAACTCCTCAGCTTGGCTTTTGTGGCCTTTCAAAAACAAACTCCAGCTGACCCAGCTAGAGCTGGCCTCGTCTTCTCCTCTCCTTCCTGCCCCATGCCGAGGGGGCTGGCACCTGCTTTTCTTTGTTTTAGCTTGTCCGGAAGCACCTGCTGCCGTCTCTACCTTTTCAGTCCATCTGCGTTTCGAGGCCCACCTGCGGTGCCTTCTCCCCATGATCCTCACCGCCATCTGTGCTGCCAGCATTGGGCTCTTTCTCCTTTGAGAATTCTTTGCACTTCATTGCACTCCATGCTCAGTGCTGCTCACTGTCTGCTTTATAATACAGGCCGCGGTGTGCTTGGCTCAGCCCCTGAAATAGATGGTAGTCACTTTAGGAGCAAGAACTGTTTGATTTCTTTTTGTTGCTCTGGTAAGGGTCTTGTACAAGATCCTGATCGAATTTACTGAATTGATTAGCCACACTGTAGATAACGACGGCTTTCTGCTTGCAGAAACAGGTGGAAGCCGGTGTCTGTGTTACCATGGAGATGGTGAAAGATGCCTTGGACCAGCTTCGAGGCGCGGTGATGATTGTTTACCCCATGGGGTTGCCACCGTATGATCCCATCCGCATGGAGTTTGAAAATAAGGAAGACTTGTCGGGAACGCAGGTACCTAGTTCTTGAGTGGGTACTCTGGAGGGTGAATTCATGGCCCCCAAAGCCCTTAAGATTTGATGCTCCTCTTCTAGATGTAGTGTTTTGCTCCCTACACAGCTTTCAGGTTTGCTATGCCCAGCTTCAGAGCAGAATTCTGAATTCAGGAGCAGCCCCTGAGAGTGGGTACTCACGAGTGAGGGGTTTGGCCTCACACACAGGAGGCAGTGGACGCAGTTTGTGAGGCTGCTCATCAGGAGTGACTGAAAACATTTCCACTGTCTTTGGCTGCTAGGAAGCCAGCTACCTAATTTCTTCCTATTTCTACCCAAATGCATCAGTCCCTTTGCATGGAAATTTGTGTTTCTAGTCTTACCTGTTGCTTTATGTTATTTTCTGACCCTCATGTTCCATTTTCCTTGGGTTTTCTCACTTATCCTATTGGACAATATTCTTTGTCTAAGCCATGTTAAATAAATGGAATATGCAGAAGTAAACAGGCAGCCCCTTTATACCTCGATTTAAATACCCAGCACGATGCCAGTGCACTTCCCTGGCAGTGGCCTACAGATCTGTCTAAGACGAACTGTATGGATCAAGGTGCAAATGAGATAGGATCTCCTTGTTGTCCAGAGGAGGAAGTTAACCGAGTCAGAGCATGAGTGGAAGCTTAACAGGGAAGGTACTAAAGTCAGCAAGGACTTAGAGTGAGGTGGGGGAGTCAGGCCTCCCATGGTGAGCACGGGGAGAAATCTGTCCCCTGCCCTCTGCTGGGAGGGGCTCAGCTGGGCTCTGCCCCCTGGATGGGAACACACAGTCAAGCCAGTTCTTACAATTGGCCCCAGGCAGGGCTCAACGTCATTAAAGAGTCAGAGGCGCAGCTGTGGTGGGCAGCCAAGGAGCTGAGAAGAACAAAGAAGCTTTCAGACTACGTGGGGAAAAATGAGAAAACCAAAATTATCGCCAAGATTCAGCAAGTAAGTACTTTTTGCTTTAACATGTCAGTATTTTTTTGTTATTTCTCTTCAAATTGATAAAAATGTACAGTGAATCTGAAAGATTTAAACTACCGGTACAAATATTTTAATCCTATTGGCTCGGGTTTAAACTAAAAATATCCTCTTCCTGCACACGAACAAAAACTGGAAGAAAATATGGATTGATTAGCAATATCTAGAGTTTGTTTTAATATGTAGGGGAGAGGAAATATACCATGTTAATTTCAAGCTTAAAAATAGGGGTGCAAGTAAACAAATATGTTCTTTGAAATGTAAAATTTCACCTGACACTGATTTCAGGCTTTTTCAAACTGCTGTGTACAGGAGGGGAGGTGGAAAAGTTCGAGACCTTTGAAGGACATCGTGTAGCGCTACAACCTGAGGGGCCGCCTTGGGTTTATGGGTGCTCCCACGTCACTAGGCTGTGATTTTGGGGAAATAGGGCCCTCCACCATATGTAGATCCGGAGGCTATGGCTCTGAGCATCCTCCCTTTCCCACTGGACCTGCCTGCAGTGTCTGCCTTGGGAATGGTCAAGACAGAGATGGCATCGTGCAGCCTCTGGTCTCCACACGGTGAGAGTTCAGGGCTCAGGGCTGCTCAAGACCAAGGCTTACCTTGATGCTTCACTTCGGGTGATCAGACGTGGGGGACCTGTTTATCTTTAGTAGCCGGCAAAGGCAATTGTAAAACATTTGTTGTAACTTCAGGATTGTCACTCTAAGAACACCTTAATCCACAATTTGCTCTGCTCTCCTCTTTGCAGAGGGGACAGGGAGCTCCAGCCCGAGAGCCTATTATTAGCAGTGAGGAGCAGAAGCAGCTGATGCTGTACTATCACAGAAGACAAGAGGAACTCAAGGTAGCGGGGGACAGGTGGGCTTTCTGCAGTGCTGGTGCCCACACGTAGCCTGCGTGCCTTACCTGGGGCTGGTGGGGAGCAGTGAGCTCTGCAGAATGCCGGGGAGGGGTCTTTCTAGAGCTTCTGTCTCTGTAGGTCTGTCGGGGTCCTGCCAGGTGTCCCCCGGTGTTAGACATGGAAGTGTCCTGCTCCTAGAGGGCAGGAAGAGGGGGAGGTCAGTCATGGACTCTTTCTTCAATCTCTTTATGTGCAAAACACTTTCCTGAAATGCCTGCCTGAATAAAACATTTATTTCCAGAGATTGGAAGAAAATGATGACGACGCCTGTTTAAACTCACCATGGGCGGATAACACTGCTTTGAAAAGACATTTTCATGGAGTGAAAGACATAAAGTGGAGACCAAGATGAAGTTCACCAGCTGATGATGCTTCCAAAGAGATTAGCTCACCTTTCTCCTAGGCAATTATAATTAAAAAACAAAGGCCACTTACTGCCCTCTGTAAAAGATGTTAACATTTCTATTTAGTGTGAATTTTTAAAATAGCAGTTATTCAAGGTTTTAGAACTTAATAAATACATAGTCAGAAGAAAATGTGTAAATCGTTTTTGTTTCAGGACTATTTAGTATGTCACGGTTTTCTTTGATAAAATACTAAACTTTTGGCCAGGCGCAGTGGCTCATGCCTGTAATCCCAGCACTTTGGGAGGCCGAGGCGGGCGGATCACGAGGTCAGGAGATCGAGACCATCCAGGCTAACACGGTGAAACACCCCGTCTCTACTAAAAATACAAAAAAAAATTAGCCGGGCGTGGTGGCGAGCACCTGTAGTCCCAGCTACTCGGGAGGCTGAGGCAGGAGAATGGCATGAACCCGGCAGGTGGAGCTTACAGTGAGCCAAGATCACTGCCACTGCACTCTATCCTGGGCAACAGAGCGAAACTCTTGTCTCAAAAAAAAAAAAGCTAAACTTTTTTTTTCTTCTTGATTGTTTTATATTCTCATAACTGGTTATTGGAGGAAAGCTGATGACTGGCAGTGACCACTAGAGGTCGCCAGGCACTCAGCGTGCTTTTTCTCCTGGCCCTCTGTAGATCTATTGGAAGCCGAACGCCCAGCCTTGCAGGAGAGACTTCTCTCACCCTGCTGAGGGGTCTCACTGTAGCCAGGCATTGCCCGGCCTTGAAGGTGAAGTTTGCCTCCTGGTTGATGCCTCTCTGGCCTTGTATTCTGGAAGCGAAAGCTACAACTGTGATGGAAGTTGAGTAGCAAACTCATTTGACTTTGAAACTTAAATTCTTCTGGAGTTTCTCAGCTTCTCAAGTCTCCTTCATCAGAATAGATCCTGAAGACAAATCCAGATCCCGGTAAAGGGTGATGATTTCTCCCTATGGATGCGGGGTCTGATTCTAGGCTCAGCTTCGTACACAGCTCAGTGACCAACCACGGAATGGATGGGATCACTCTCATCCTAACTGAGTATCTAGGACACCATTGAGTTTAAAGACTCCAACTCATCATCGCTGTAAACCATCCAAGTATCCTGCAAACCCTGGCACTTTAACATCTGAAAGACACCTGCCAGACTGCCTGTGGCAACCAGAAATGGCCCAGACGTTTCCTCATGCTTGACTTTTGGTGCCTAGGGTCCTGTTCTCCTGGTTAGAGGGAACTTCGTGTGCTCGCACTGAGGGAAAGTGAAGGATGCGGGGCATCTTCCTGCCCCGGCCTTCCTGCCTTGGTGCCTGCGCTCCCCACCATCCTGCAAAGAGGAACCCTGGGAGCGAGTGGAGGTGGCAGGGATTTGGTTCCTGCCTGCTGCCAGGCGGCCTTGCACAGGGGGTGGGTCCCAGACCTGAGAGCAAAGCGCTATTCTCTAAAGTGCATTGTAGCTGCCTTACTCTTTTGGTTGATTTTCAAATTTTGTAAAAGCAAATTTGCATCTATTTTCTCTTTTACCTGGTTATAGTTTTAAATGTCTCTATGAAAGGGTTTTGACCTTGGATGATGCAGTATATGCAATAAGATGCTGTGATTTTATTTCAGGAGCATTCTGTCTTTGTCAGTGTATAGTTCATGTGTGTTAAATTCATGCTCAGACGTGTAAGAAACAGTTAACCAAGCCATGTGATCATAGTAGCTCTTTTCAGGGAACTACTACTTCAATATCATTAGAAAGTCTTACTGAGTCTGCAGTATGAATACTCTTTTGGCCGTGATAGTTATCCCATTGCTTCATGTAATCAGCAGAACTTACTAACCAAAAAGTCACTCAACCATGACACTACAGCCCTTAAATACCCATGCGAGAAGAACCATCCTCTCTCCCTGCCCTTGTCTGCCTCAAAAGCCTCTCTGAGCTTGGTGTGTATGGGTGCAGCAGATCTTAGTAAGTACATGAGTAGCTTATTTGCAAGCCATCTGTGACGGTGGGGGGCAGGTGGTGCCCGCTGTGTCACCGTGCTGTGTGTGTTCCCTTTGCATCCACTTGCTGACTCATCCAAGGTCACAGATAGCTAGTGGTGGTAGGACCACAGGGTCACATCCAGGAACTTTCCCAGGATTTCCCAAGAAATCAATTTATCAACAAAAGTAATCTTGCCAGTGTTAGACCACTGATCAGCTTAAGTCTGTGGTCTTGGTGTTATTTTCTTCTTTTTTTAATCCAGTCCCTCTTTGGGTCAGTATCAAAGGGAAACCAAGTGTCTGTTGTATGCACAGTGCCCATCTGGGTCTGCGGTTTTGTCCTTTGACATAACTTGTCTTCTTACGTGGTTCTTTCATGGAAACCAGGAATGCTAGTAATAAAATTTGACACCACCTAAAACCTTTTCGACCATCAAACTGACAGCATCAAGCAGTATTTCTGTCACAAGATTACCTCATTCCTTGGCAACTGCTCTGCAAAGAATGTGCCATCAAGCTTGAAATGAACTGCCACATACTTGGAGCACAGTAGCCTTGAGAGGGTCTGAGTTCGCTAAATTCGCTTCCAAAGCCTCAGCAACCACCCCCTTGAAGAAGTGACGAAAGAGAGCTGCTTGCCCCCACCTCTTGCTGTTCCTTGCAAGACAGGAGTTGCCCCCCTACATTACCAAAAACCCACTGGCCCTAGACAGGGCTCAAGGAGAGAGGTGGCTGATTTCCAGGAGAAGTTCGATGCTAGACATAACAGTAATGGCAGCTGGCATTATGGAGACTTTACTATTTCCCAGACGGTTGTACTAAGCACTTTACCTATCTATTTTTTTCATTTATACCTAAAAACAGCCAAATTAGAAAGAAACTACTATTGTCATCTCACGAGTTAGGAAACCAAAGTCCAGAGGGATTAAATTGCCCAAGGTGAGGCGTCTATAATCCCAGCACTTTGGGAGGCCAAGGCGAGTGGATCACCTGAGGCCAGGAGTTCGAGACCAGCCTGGCCAACATGGTGCATGGTCTCTACTGAAAATACAAAAGTTAGCTGTGCATGGTGGTATTTGCCTATAATCTCAGCTACTTGGGAGGCTGAGGCAGGAGAATTGCTTGAACCCAGGAGGCAGAAGTTGTGGTGAGCTGAGATCATGCCACTGCTCTCCTGGGTGACACAGTGAGACTCCATCTCAAAAAAAAAAAAGAAACACCAGGGATCTATGTACACAGAGGAAAGGGACAGGGAGAAGGCCGCCACCTGCAAGACAAGTAGCGGGGCCTCGGGAAGAACCAGCCCTGCCAATGCTGTGATACTGGACCTCTGGCCTCCAGAACTGTAAGAAAATCAGTGTCTGTTGTTTAAGCCACCTAGTCCATGGTATTTCGTTATGGCAGCTCTCACAAACTAAGACACAAATGGGTATTCTATAGGAATAGATACATATACAAGGAAGACAGACATTCTTCCTTTTATCAAAGTGGACTTTACTTCTTAAAATGCTCAGAATATACTAACATTGTAAAATATAATTTTAAATTTTTTTTGCAAATGGGAAAACACACAGTTCCAGTATCATCTACATAATCTGTTTCTGATTCTTGCCCAACTCCCCCACAGCCCGTGTTAAGGTTGAGAGCCCACTCCCTCCTCGGTTCCCAGGTTTCCGAACACACCTTCTTCATCTCCCATTGAGCTGGTTGTAATCATGGCATTCGGTTACAAGTCTGTCTCCCTGGATGGACTGTGAGATCATGGGAACCAGGGCACTGTTGTTAGATTTTTAATTTTATTTATTGTATTTATTTATTTATTTAGAGACAGGGTCTCACTCTGTTACCCAGGCTGGAGTGCAGGGGCATGATCTTGGCTCACTGCAACCTCCACCTCCCGGGTTCAAGCTGTTCTTCTGCCTCAGCCTCCTGAGTAGCTGAGATTGCAGGCACGCACCACTGTGCCCAACTAATTTTAGTAATTTTAGTGGAGGCAGGGTTTCACCGTGATGGCCAGGCTGGTCTCACTCCCAACCTCAGGTGATCTGCCTGCCTCAGCCTCCCAAAGTGTTGGGATTACAGGCGTGAGCCACCGCGTCCAGCCTCTACCATAGCATAACACATATGCTCACATACTCTTAGAACACGTGAGGAAAGATCACAAGAAACTGGTGACCGTGGCTGCTTGTGGTTAAAACTCTAGGGGGCCTGGAGGATGGGCTGGGAGGGAGTCACGCTTCACAGGATGGTCTTTTGTACCTTTGAAATCCACCTATTCAAATAAATGCAAAACCAGTTGCAGTACAGCCACGTCCACGGCAGCATGATTCACAATAACTCAAATGTGGAGGCAACCCAAGTGCCCATCCACAGAAGAATGAGCAACAAGAGGATGAATGAGTCAACAAGAGGATGAGTGAGTCAACAAGAGGATGAATGAGTCAACGAGAGGATGAATGAGTCAACAAGAGGACGAGTGAGTCAACAAGAGGATGAATGAGTCAACGAGAGGATGAATGAGTCAATCAGAGGATGAATGAGTCAACAAGAGGTGGTGTATCCGTGCGATGGAATATAATTCAGTCTTGCAACGGAAGGGAATCCTGACACATGCTCCAACAGGGATGAACCTTGATGACATTATGCTGAGTGAAATAAGCCAGATACCAAATGACAAATACTGTAAAATTCCACTTATACGAGGTTCCTAGAGTAGTCAGATTCAGAGACAAAGCAGAATGATGGTTGTTAGGGGCTGGGGAGAGAGCAGGGAAGGATGGAGAGTTACTGTTTTTTTTTTTTTTTTTTTTTTTTTTTGAGATGGAGTCTTGCTCTGTCGCCCAGGCTGGAGTGCAGTGGCGCAGTCTCGGCTCACTGCAAGCTCCGCCTCCCGGGTTCACGCCATTCTCCTGCCTCAGCCTCTCCGAGTAGCTGGGACTACAGGCGCCCGCCACTACGCCCGGCTAATTTTTTTGTATTTTTTTAGTAGAGACGGGGTTTCACCGTGGTCTCAATCTCCTGACCTCGTGATCCGCCTGCCTCGGCCTCCCTAAGTGCTGGGATTACAAGCGTGAGCCACCACGCCCGGCCGAGAGTTACTGTTTAATGGGTATAGAGTTTTAAGTTTGGGAAGATAAAAACATTCTGGAGATGGATGGTGCTGATGGTTGCACAAGAATGTGAGTATCACTGAACTCTACACTTAAGAGTTTTTAGTTTTCTTTTTAGTTTTAGCTGGGCTCGGGGTTCCAGGCCTCAGGCCTCACCTGCTGCCTCAGGATCTCCAGGGCCCTCCCAGATCACAGACCTAACAGATCTTAGGACAGTCGGCCCAGGGTCATCGGCGCAATTGATGCAGCTCCCTCCCTCTCTTGTAGGACATTTTCATGGATGTTGGCGTTTGGGATCAGAGCAGCTGGAGTTATTATGCATTTTCGGTGTATGTGTTTATGTAGATAGTGGTACACTCTTAAAAATTTTTTTTTTTTTTTTTTTTGAGATGGAGTCTCAATCTGTCACCTAGGCTGGAGTGCAGTGGCACGATCTCGGCTCACTGCAGTCTCTGCCTCCTGGGTTCAAGCAATTCTCTGCCTCAGCCTCTCGAGTAGCTGGGATTACAAGCGCCCGCCACCATACCCGGCTAATTTTTGTATTTTTAGTAGAGACGGGGTTTCACCATCTTGGCTATGCTGGTCTTGAACTCCTGACTTCGTGATCCACCCACCTCAGCCTCCCAAAGTGCTGGGATTACAGGTGTGAGCCACCGCGCCCGGCCATGATAGTGGTACACTCTTAAATGTTTAACAATAGCTTTCCCAAAATACATGTGCATATAAATACAGATGTAAGTTTGTTATAAATTTTGCTGATATCAAGGATATGTAGCATACAGCTTACAAATAATAAGATATGTTACACTATCATGAACTCCACATAACCAATTGATGCTCACAGAATGTTTTCACTGATTTTTGTTGAAACACGATTTGACTAATCTAATTACATAGCAACCTGCTAACTCTTTTCCCTATACATTTATTGTCCTTAATCTGATTGTGATGTAAACCATTTTCACCCTTGTATATATTACATACAAAACTGAAACCTCTTTCAGTTTCAGCACCAGACACCACCCACATGTGAGACTCCATAGTGAACATTTTCTCCCTCACTTTCTTTTCTTTTTGAGACGGAGTCTCGCTCTGTCGCCCGGGCTGGAGTGCAGTGGCGCGATCTCGGCTCACTGCAAGCTCCACCTCCGGGGTTCACGCCATTCATCCGCCTCAGCCTCCCGAGTAGCTGGGACTATAGGCACCTGCCACCACGCCTGGCTAATTTTTTTGTATTTTTAGTAGAGACAGGGTTTCACCATGTTAGCCAGGATGGTCTCAATCTCCTGACCTCATGATCCATCTGTGCTTCTGGAGCCTCCGGAGCATGTCTCCTGACGCCTGGAAAACAGCTACCCAGGGGCAGCGTCTGCAGGCTCTGAGTCCAGCATAGGTTTCTGAGCTCCAGGCCACACAGAGTGCATCAGAGCACCCTCCGTGGAGCAGACGAATCCACATCTGCAACAGGCTCCAAACACAACCCGCATCCCAACCCCAGGCACAGAGTTAGGGCCCAATAGAGCTGGGCCAGATCGGTTATTCGTGGTCTTCAGAATTCGTGTTTGTGAAATGCAGGGCCCATGTCTTGTAGGGGTAACAGGAGCAGTGTTTAGAGCAGAGCACAGGACCCGCACCCAACAGGCGTTAGTACTGTGAGCTGCCTTTATTCGTGCTCAAGTTATTGAATGTGAACAAGTTTAGTGTCCAACACCGTGGAACAAGAAGTCCAGCACCGTGATGCGGGATTCATCAAATGTGGGCGACCCTCCTACCTCTCCACTGGCCCCTGTGACAGTCGATGCCCGACCTTACCTGTCAGTTCAATGTGTAAAAGCACAAAAGTAGATTTCTTAATTGTGTCAGTGCCACAGAACGGAAGGGGGTGGTGCTGCAGGTTATTCCTGTGTTTCTAGGAAGGCAACAACTAGATAGAATTGGGTGGAATGGATTTCATCTAGTGCTTGATGGAAATAATAACCCCCACGTGGCTTGTCATACACACAAAATGCAGAGAAATATGCAGCGTTCTGGAGTTCCCTGCACGCTGTCCCATGGGTTCCCCATCTACTCATCATATCAACTGGCTGATGGATCGTGGTCCCTGCAGATACAGGAACTGAACTCAGAGAGAGGCCGTGTCTTCTGCAAGACCCCCGGCCAATGAGAAGGACCCAGGCTTGAGCACAGGTTTCTGAACCAGAGTCTAGCCTCTCACCTCCTCAAACCTCCCTGCTTCCCTTCCCACCAAGTTATAATTGAGTGACTGTTCACCCGGATTGTGGTCTTCCAAAGGCACTTACATGATCACATTTTCCCCTTCAATTTCTCACCAGTTAGCTTGTAAATGACAAAGTCTGCCCCGTGGAGAGAGCCTTCTTCAGATTTTAAGATAAAGACATCAGTATTGCCATTAAAAAGATGAAGACAATGAAAATAATTATTTAGTAGGATAATAAACGGAATCTGGGCAGAGTCGTGCTGAGCAGCTATGAATTGCATCAGCACATCACGTACTGGCAGCAACTCACTGTGCAGAACGTCCGGGCCACAGGCTGGGGCTCCCCGGACACTCCTCTTCCCATGGGCATTTTCCCCACTGGCCACTAACATCAGATGGGTTCACACTCATGAAAACACTTGGTGCCAAGAAACAGGTGCCTGCAGGGCTGGTATGACACAGGGACTCTGTGGTGCAGTGTGTGTGGCTGGTCGGTGTATTAGCAAGGATGAGGACACAGGTGTCCAGTAAGGACTGCTTGAACGAAAGTCCTTGATTCACAAAACAGGAACAGTGCTGACCGCCTGCCCTCCTTTATCCCAGGAAGCACTCCAACTGACATCATTACAAACAGCATGGTATTGGAAGTCATGGGTTGATGTTATCTGGCTGAGGGGTTTATCTAGAAATGTCTCCTGACTTCAGGTCTCTTTAGATGTAAGTTAGCTTCTTCCCCTGTCCGTACTCAGTCTCAGCTGGTCACTGACTATGTGATTTCCTTTCTAATCACTTGGGTCCTACTACAAAAACAAAATAACACAACATAGAGTAAATACTTTATTGGGACGGCTAGCAAGCACTGGACATTTTTCTCTGCTCATTATCTTGAAGAGCATACTGTACTCCCTCAATTCATTTTAAACAAAAAAACTTTAGAATGTAATTAATGGAAGTTCTCACTATTGTGGATTGAGTAGTTTTTATATGTTGCCTTACCACTTTGCTTAAAGGGGCAATGTCTTTCCTTATTCTCAACCCTTACAAAATATTGTGCAGAGAACATGTTTAAAGAGTGTGTAATCCCAGCACTTTAAGAGGCTGAGACAGGTGGATCACTTGAGTCCAGAAGTTTGAGACCAGCCAGTGCAACATAGCGAGACCTGTCTGTACTAAAAATTCCAAAATTAGCTGGGTGTGGTGATGTGAACCTGTAGTTCTAGCTACTAGGGAGGCTGAGGTGGGAGGATTGCTTGAGCCTAAGAGGTCGAGGTTGCAGTGAACCGAGATGGTGCCACTGCACTCCAGCCTAGGCAACAGAGCAAAACCTTGTCTCACAAGAAAAAAAAAAAAAAAGGAGTGTGTCACTTATAACATTCAGACTCAACTCACAAAATACAAAAGAAACATGGAGTTTTGAGTGTGCTAAAATGCACCACTGAGGGAACAACTAGAAAATGAGTAGAAAATCTTTATCTTTTTTGGTTTTTTTTGAGACAGAGTCTCACTCTGCCGCCAGACTGGAGTGCAGTGGTGCAATCTTGGTTCACTGCAGCCTCCACCTCCCAGGTTCAACCGATTCTCCTGCCTCAGCCTCCCAAGTAGCTGGGACTACGGAAGCGTGCCACCACACCCAGCTATTTTTTTTTTTTTTTTTTTTTTTTTTTTTTTTTAGTAGAGACAGGGTTTCACCATGTTGGCCAGGATGGTCTTGATCTCTTAACCTTGTGATCTGCCTGCTTCGGCCTCCCAGAGTGCTGGGATTACAGGCATGAGCCACCATGCCCGGCCGAAATTCTTTATCTTTTGGTTCTATCATTGTACACTACAGCTACTGGTAATAGTATTAAGGCATATTTTACAATTCATATTCGATCACAGGGCTCACACTCTCTTCTCTCCACCTCTCACAAGTTTTGCCATAAGAATTTTGTTGTAGTTTGAGGAACTCAACACAGCTGCAAGTATTTCGCTGGAATCTGCTATGATCTGCGTCGCTCGAGGCACAGTGTGAGCTCATGTCATTCCTTGCATGACACGCACCTCTCCCCTAACTTATTCCGACATTTAGTCATCCACGAATTCACTCAGCTCCAGTGGGCTGGGTTCCAATCTCAGTGGCATCTCACTAGTTCCCAGGTCATATTGCCCATTTGCAGTGATGATATTTAGAAAAGGTGATTTCTTTTGTCAGGGTCTGTACCACTATAGAAGTAGTCCTTTGAACCAGAAATTTAAACACATAAGCTACTTTAAAAAGTGTATCTGCTGCTACTCCAAGCAGCCACTCAAGAACTGGCTTCTGATTTTAAAAGATGAGTGAAAGGTGTGCCGTGGTTTCCTCTACAGAATGTTCAGACCAGAGGGCCCTGGAAGACCATACCTGAAATGTGGCTAAGGCACCAGGAGGCTGAACAGAAAACCGGGGCCTTATCAGAGAGAAGAGAAGGGCCCAACAGTCCAAACGCCCAGGAGGCTCCGCCCTGACCTGCTGCCACACGCGTTTGCTGCAGGGTGAGAATCTGGGGAAGACTCAGTGAAGAAAATGCTAAATTTTCTTCAGGCTGGGAAGAGCAACACACAGAGAGCCGCAGCAGAGAGGGGGATGGGGGGACCCTGCCCTGGGAGCCACCTCGGCTGAGGCTCAGGAGGGGAGCTGCAAAGCCTGAGACCTACACAACCTCTCACACACTTCAGGACACACACAACCCCTCACGCACCTCAGGACACACACACAACCCCTCACACACCTCAGGACACACACACAACCTCTCACACACCTCAGGACAAACACCCACTCACACACCTCAGGACCCAAGCACAACCCCTCACACAGCTCAGGACACACACACAACCCCTCACACACCTCAGGAACCCACATAAGGAACTCACACACCTCAGGCTCATACACACAAGCCCTCACACACCTCAGGAACCCACACACAACCCCTCACACACCTCAGGGTCTCACACACAACCCTGACACACCTGAGGGTCTCAAACACAAACCCTCACACACTTCAGGACCCACACAATTCATCACACTTCTCAGGACACACACACAACCCGTCACACACCTCAGGACTCACGCACAACCATCTCACACACCTCAGGACTCACACAACCTCTCACACACCTTAGGACCCACACACAACCACTCACACACCTCAAGACACACATACACACCTCATACACCTCAGGGACACACACAACCCCTCACATACCTCAGAAACCTATATAAACTCTCACACACCTCAGGACACACACACGCCCACTCGCACACCTCAGGACACACACACACACTCCCACAGTTAGAACGACGCACGGGGACAAAAGTGCCTTCTGTTTCCTCTTTGTAGTATTTTCTTCATTCACGACGTCGGCGTTTACTGCCTATTGCATGCGAGTCGCTTGCAGAACTATCCGAGTGACACACGTCCCAAGCAGGCCCAGGTGAGCCCCGGGTGTGTGTTCCCCACACGCAGCACCATGGATGAGAAGGACGGCCAGGGTTTAACAGGAACATCGGCTCTCGCTTGCTCCTCATTCTCTTCTCTATCACAAAAATCACACGGACAATTCATACGGAGATGCATTTAGTGAAATGATGAAACTTTGAATCCTGTCTCCTATTTAAACCCACATACATTATTTTCCCTTCATAAAAATGTTTTTTCTAGTAAATAATTTGATATCCAAAGAAAGTTTGTATTTCTCCAAGAATGTACGCTCAGAGAAATGGGCTCTGACTACGCGTTGTGTATTGAAGACTTGATATAAAACACATGGTTTTTGTCCATTGGGAGGAGCAGTTTGACTCTCTCCAATGTCCTTTGTGGATGTGGACTCCACTGATGATGAGCTTCTATATTAGAATTGCAGGTTTGGAGATGTTTAATTATTATCTGAGCTGGTACAGTGGTGACGCTGAGTGAGACGTTCATGCCCCTTTAAGACTGAAAGTCCGTTGGAACTGTCTGCTGCTGTCTGGTCTCTGGATATGAGGCAGGAGGGCTTGGGGACAACTGTGGGGACATGGCCCAGATGATCCGATCCCGGCAGTAGTGACTGTCGGGGACCAGGTGAGGTGACGAGGTCTGGTAGTGGGGCTGAGGGAAAGGGTCTTCCCTGGACTGAGGGGGTCATGAGTTTGGGGCCGAGGACCCTGGGGTGTCCCCTCAGAGGAGCAGGAAAGAAGGAGCCTTCTCAGGGCTGTAAGGACCGCGACCCCAGCCCACTTCCGCAGAAACATTCCCAGTCCCCGCGGGGAAGGAATGGCAGTGATCCGGTTACTGGTAGGCCTTGCTCTAGACCTTCGATTCACTTCCATCAGGAGACTCTCTTTTAAACAGCATTTCTCCAATCACTGCAGTTAAACTGTTCCTTCTCACACAGTTAGAAGTTTATGAATAAACAGTCGGGGTTTCGTTGGGGGCCACTGGCTTCCTAAAACGGGCAAGGCAGGGGTGGAGGCAGCTTTCAGAGACAGCCCTGCAGGCTTGCAGGAAAGCTTTGCATTTTTCTCTTTCGTTTTTGTTTTCTAATTGCTGTGAGCTTCCTAGAACTGGCATAAATGCTGTACCTATAAAAAGGTGTTTCCTTTCCACGTCTTCACCATGAATTCACAAATGTCACCCTGATGGTTCAAGACACATAACACAGTGGAGGGTCTGCCTGTGCCCCTCCAGGTGGGTGCTGATTAAAGGGCTAAGTCCCTCAGTGTCACACGCGACCCTCCATTCACACCTGCTCACACTCCGAGACCATCCTGCTCACATCTGTTCACATCCATTCACATTCCGCTCATATCCCGCTCACACCCCACTCACATCCCACTCACACCGGCTCACACCCCACTCAGACCCCTCTTTGGATGACCAGAGTGTGTTAGGTGTCAGGCTGATCTTCTAAGAACTGAAGCGTTTTCCATGGAGGATGGTGGAGAGCCAGGTGTGGACAGCTCAGTCCCTCTGTCTGTGGATGGTGAGAGTGCATTAGGTGTCAGGCTGATCTTCTAGGATCTAAAGCATTTTCCACGGAGGATGGTGGAGAGCCAGGTGTGGACAGCTCAGTCCCTCCGTCTGTGGTGTCCTTTCACCTGGTCAGCTTCGGACTTGGGAATGTGCACATGACCCAGGGGGAGAAGAGCAGCTGCGGGTTCTGCCCACCCTTAGGTTGGGGCTGGGGCATTCAGCCCACACTGACAGGGTAGGAGTGCTGCATTCAAGAGTCCCCATAGCCCTTTCCTTCCCAACCAGGATGCTGGCGGGTCAATTCGAGGCCGGGGACCCCAAGGAGGGCACCCACCTAGAGGACCTGTGCCCAGGAGCTGGGGCTGTCACGGAGAAGGCAGCTGTGGCAGCCGAAGTTCTCATGGAGGACTGCAACGCCGGGGAGACTCCAGTGAGTTGAGCTCTGTGGGGACAGAGTTAGTCCCACCAGGCGGGACCCTGATTCCTGTCCCTGAGGGCTGTCATTGGACTTTCCCTTACTGGACCCCTGTAGGAATGCACCACCCCGGGACACTGATTCTGTACTTCCTCTCCAAGGGGCACGTGGCTCCTTCCCCCTCTGCAACCGTATCACTTGGTGGATGGGAGGCAGGACAAGGAGTTAAAGAAAATATTAACATTCCAGCTTTTCTCCTCTAATCCAGGAGAAGGCACCAGACTTTAAAAACCTCATTAAAGAAAATCAGAAAGTTGACATGCCTCACATCATCCCAGCAAGTTTCCTGATTTTTACCATCTTCCTCACTGGACCCTGTTGGACAGTGCTTGCTGTCATTAAAGTCCCACAGGTCCCTGTGGCCAGGGCCACCCAGTGCAGGACTGTACCTTTATCACGATCCCGCTTATTCTCAGAGCAAGGCTGGAGGCTCTATGATCCAGTGAAGGATCCCAGGGGAAGGCTAACATGTCAGGTTGAAAATGCAGTGGCTTCCATAATTTTTAAACTATTGACCATACATACATGCCAGTACAGCGTTTGAGACCAGCCTGGCTAACATGGCAAAACCCTGTCTCTACTAAAAATAGAAAAATTAGCCAGGTGTAGTGGCATGTGCCTGTAATCCCAACTACTCCGGATGCTGAGGCACCAGAGTTGCTTGAATCTGGGAAGTGGAGGTTGCAGTGAGCTGAGACTGTGCCACTGCACTCCAGCCTGGGTGACAGAGCAAGACACTGTCTCAAAAAAAAAAAAAAAAAAAAGGAAAAGAATGCCAGCCTCTTTTTGCTATAGTAGTGGTTTAACAAAAAAAAATCATAATTCACTAACCATCTTTATCTGGTTATATTATGTGGACTAACTCACAATAAACACTACTTAATAAGAATAAAGCTATGGCCAGACATGGTAGCTTATTCCTGTAATCCCAGCACTTTGGGAGGCCAAGGCAGGTGGATCGCTTGAGCCCAGGAGTTTGAGACCAGTCTGGGCAATATGGTGAACCCCCATCTCTAGTAAAAATACAAAAATTAGCAAAGTATGGTGGCACATGCCTGTAGTCCCAGCTATTTGGGAGGCTGAGACAGGAGGATCGCTTGAGCTCATCAAGTTGAAGCTTCAGTGAGCTGAGATCATGCCACTGCACTCCAGCCTGAGTGACTGAGTGAGACTCTGAAAAAAGAAAAGAAAAGAAAAGAAAGAAAGAAAGAAAAGAAAGAAAGAAAGACAGAAAGACAGAAAGACAGAAAGAAAGAAAAGAAAGAAAGAAAGAGGCTGTGGTAGTCCTGTTTATCTCATCGGGTATCTTTTATTCCAGAAATAGTATTGGTCTTACATCAGAGAGGGCTTGAGTATTTTGCAGATAAATGTGCCCGTTGTGACGTCTGAGAGGTTTTTCTGGTGTTCTCTTCCCAATAACAGCCATTACAGCAGCAGATCATCAGACTCCACCAAGAGCTTGGGAGACAGAATTCCCTGTGGGCTGATGTTCACGGAAAACTCCGGAGTCATTTGGATGCTTTGAGGGAGCAGAACATGGAGCTCCGAGAAAAGCTGAGAGCTCTGCAGCTGCAGCGGTGGAAAGCCAGGAAGAAATCTGCAGCGTCCCCACATGCGGGGCAAGAATCGCACACTCTGGTACCAAAAGCGCATTTATGTTTTTGTACCGTTTGCATTATGTAAAAATAGCGTCCCCATAAAGATGTGGGCTTTATTGCTGAGTGACGCGGTATCACTCACGCTCCGGGTGGTGGGAGGGGTTGCTATCTTTCCATCAACTCCATTTCCCATAAGTAATGATTAATAAGAACTGGATACATCAGGCCTCTCACCTGGCACTCCAGCAGACAGAAGCATTGCCGCCCCCAGGCCATGTGTCTCAAGTCTAGAATTCTAAGACATCTCATGATGTCTCAGGACGACAGCAGCAAACCCTTACTGTGGACTTTACATGGGCCAGGTACGGAGCTTTACGGTCTTACTCTCCATGACGACCCTATGAAATGGATGCTATTACTAACTCCATCGTGGCCACGGGCTGGAGAACGTAGAGCTGGGATTTGAACCCAGGGTGACTCCAGAGCCAGCTCCGTAGCCTGGTGTGCTTCTGTTCATCCTCTAGGACAGCTGTGTAGAATGCAATAGAGACCTGTTGAAACGGGAAAAGTTCCCTTGTCCCCCTCGCAGGGTGTGCGATGGGGGTGTGGCTTGCTTCTTTGGTTCCCCGCTGCTCAAACTTCTAGGGGAGCATACAGACGGGCAGGCTATGGGGCTTTGACCCCACGGCAGTGTCTAGGGGTGAATGTTTCCAGCTGAAGCCCCAGTGGGTGTGTGTTACAGGGCGGGAGCTCTTTCGGTTTACCCGTCTGTAGGCAGCTTGCATTTATCAGCTCAGTTAGACCCTCTGCCTTATCACAAGGACAGAGGGCTTTCTGTATCCTGGGTTCTTGCCTTGGTGTACCTGAAAAATCAGATCACACATGGGCTTGGAGGATGGGCGCAAGGTTTTTTATTGAGTGGTGATAGCTGTCAGCAGATGGGGGAGCCAGAAGGGAGATGGAGTGGGAAGGCAATTTTCCCCTTGGAGTTGGGCTGCCCAGCGACCGGGCTCTCCCCTGACCACCCCGAGCAAACTCCGTGTCATTCCGCCAGTCGATGGCCTGCTGGCATCTGCTGTGTCTGCTGGTGTGCTCTTCTGCCGTGTGTTCTTCTGGACATCCAGCCGCTTGGTCTCTGCCCGCTAGGGTCTTGGGGTTTTTATGGGCATAAGATGGGACTGTGGCAGGCCAGAGTGGTCTTGGGAAATGCAACATTTGGGCACAAAAGCAGAAATGCGTAGGTCCATGGGCACAGGCCTGGGGGTCAAGCCCTAGCCAGGGACCTGTTCTTCTCTACCCAGGACTTTCCTGCCCCCATCCTGTATCACTATCCTGCTCTATCCCAAACGAAGAACCAGCATTCTCATGCTGAAGTAGTCGGTGCCTCCCAGCACCTGCCTGCCTTTATAGAACACTGAGCTTTCGCGTTTGATCACATGGCTCAAAGAACCAGCCTAAGAGAGTGTGAATGTGGCCACTGTTATCACTGCCTCGTCTAGGTTCTGTTTCCTGCACATGGATCTAAACAACTTGAATCATTAAAATTATATATACAGGTAACAACACATGAAACCACGTGAACACCCTCCAAATGTAAGGGGGGATATTTCTTAGTGGATTAAGAAAAGTACTAACATTTCCTAGCTGCATTTATCGTGTGAACTTTTAAATCGGTACTTCCAGGACTTAGAATATTTCCGATACGGCACAGTGATTACAACACACACACACGGACGCACGCACACACACACACAGGCACCCACTGAATACATTCCAGAGGAGCCTGCTCTGTGGTCTGTTCTCCAAGCACAGCAAAAACAGCCACAGCCGGGCGCAGCGGCTCACACCTGTAATCCCAGCACTTTGGGAGGCCGAGGCGGGCGGATCATGAGGTCAGGAGATCGAGACCATCCTGGCTAACACGGTGAAACCCCATCTCTACTAAAAATACAAAAACATTAGCCAGGTGTGGTGGCGGGCACCTGTAGTCCCAGCTACTCGAGAGGCTGAGGCAGGAGAATGGTGTGAACCCGGGAGGCGGAGCTCGCAGCGAGCCGAGATGGCGCCACTGCACTCCAGCCTGGGGGACAGAGTGAGACTCCATCTGAAAAAAAAAAAAAAAAAAAAAAAAAAAACTGCCACAAGTTCCTCTACAAGAAATTACGGGAAATCTTAGAAGTTATTCCCACTCTTGGGGAGCTCTGAGAGAGCTTTGTTTCCATGGAGATGGCTTCTGCTGCTCAGAAAGAGAGTTTAGCCTCTCAGCACAGCAAAGCGCCTAGTCCTTCTGCGCAAGGAAGAGCAGAAGCTGGGCAGGCTGTTCCTCTGTCAGAGGAAGAGAGGGGGAAATTGCCACAAATACTGGCCGGGATTGTCCACCTTCTGTGGGGAGAACCCAAGAAGACCCACAGGGATTTTTTTCCCTGCATATATTGTATGCCAGTTCCTAAAAAACAGTATCTACTGCCCCATTTGGGTCACTGTATGTTGGGAGAAATGTAACCATAGCAATTACCCCAAGAGTCAATGGAGTCTTACTCAGTCTTCACAAGCCCTACAGTTTTGATCATTCTCTTATTTCGAGATTAGAGCTTGGTGAATTTCCAAATATTTTTCCATTCTGTGCATTGTACTGGTCACCATGGGGCTATTTATAAGAACAGGATCTACGCTCACAAGAGCATACCTGATTTGAAGAAACAGGATGGGATATGTGAATCCCACACTTTAAATATGCGAAGGTGTATCTGTGTGTAGTCGCCGTTTTAGGGACTGAATATCTAAAAGGCTGAGACGTGAGCACCCACGGAACGCGGGCACGGCTGTGTGGGTGAGCCACTCTGGATCTGATGTTAAGGGTTCGTTCATAGCAACCCTCTCCCCTTCTCACTCCCTTCTCCTCCTCAGAGGGGAGAACGGTGAATAATTTAACATTCCAGACCTAACATACCTCTCATCCCACCTGAAGGATCATGCTGTTCCAGGTCAGTCTACTGATAGCAGGGAAAGTTGGGAATTTGCATTTTGGATCTTCCACAAGTTGTAGAGACAACACTAGAAGTAGTATCACATTTTCTTCCTCCGTTAACACATTCCCTGTTGAAGACACAGGAGCTTAAAGGAAGATATGTTGGGTATTGTTTATTCTGTAGCCTTTGGGATCCCGTATCATTTTGAAACAAGGAACCACAATAAGAAACACAAAGCAAACATCGGCTCCACAAAGGTCCCTTCACAAACGCTTGGTGAGGGTTTCTGTTCTTATCAACATGTTAGGGGGAAACCCAGTCCAAGTCCCCCTACCTTGTACGCTAATTTTTTCTGGGACATTCCAATTATTCTTGATTGTATTAAAATTTGAATTTATTTTACGTTCGAAAATGTGAAAGATTTCCCTGCATTTTGTCTTTCAGGCATTGGAACCTGCTTTTGGAAAAGTTTCACCTCTGTCAGCTGATGAAGAGACAATGCCCAGATACGTTGGCTGCAAGAATCAGAGTGCCACTTTCCCGGGACAAAGATCGTCCTCTAACAATTCAGCTCCTCCAAAGGTGACCCTTTGTGCTTATCATCTGTAAAGAGAAGCAGAGGTTCTGTACAAAACACACACATCCCATCAGCTCCTTACCACACAATTTCACCTCCCTGGGTGAGCATGGTGCTCCCTGGAGTCCTGTGTTCTTCCAAGGACACGGCTACGTGCCTTTCAAACAAGATCCTAACCCTTAGCACTTCTCGCTGTAGAGCAGATTCCAAGTCCTCCCGGCTGCTTCCCTCTGAGCGCACTCACAGCAGCAAGTGTCTGGCTGGGGCCGAGTGGACTTGGGGGCTTTGTTTCCGTGGGTGCAGCCTGCGGAGGTGATGTGCGTGGCACTGTCTCCACGCGTGTGCGTCAGGGCTTGCAATCTCCCGCGCTCCCTGCTTCTGCGCTGCGGTTTGCACTTGCTGCTTGTCGGCGTGGACTCCTCTGAACAGCGGTGGCGCTGTTAGCTTGGGAGCCACAGTACAGGAAGCTATTTTGTCTCTTGTTGGGAATAGGCCCCCAGATCTGGCCATAAATTGGCCCCAAAACTGGCCACAAACAAAATCTCTGCAGCACTGTGACATGTTCGTGATGGCCATGATGCCCACGCTGAAGGTTGTGGGTTTACCAGAATGAGGGCAAGGAACACCTGGCCCACCCAGCGTGGAAAACCGCTTAAAGGCATTCTTAAACCACAAACAACAGCATGAGCGATCTGTGCCTTAAGGACACGTTTTTGCTGCAGATATCTAGCCAGAGCCCATCCCTTTTTTCGGCCCATCCCTTTGTTTCCTGTAAGGAATACTTTTAGTTAATCTATAATCTTTAGAAACAATCAATTTATCACTGGCTTGTTGTCAATAAATATGTGGGTAAATCTCTTTTCATGGCTCTCAGCTCTGAAGGCTGTGAGTCCCCTAATTTCCCACTCCACACACTATATTTCTGTGTGTGTGTGTTTAATTCCTCTAGCGCTGCTGGGTTAGGGTCTCCCCGACTGATCTCGGCAGTCTCTATCACATTTTCCTTTGTTAAAATTAGCTCCTCTTTAGCACATTCTGCCAGCCAGTGTGTCTCTTCCTGTCCCAGCTTTGTGTCACCCTCATACTCGGGAGGCAAATCTTGTGAGTCCTCAGCCAGCAACTGATACTGGGTTGATGTGGATGGAGAAGGCGCCCCCAATCCCTGAAGATGATTTATCCCCTCGTATTCTTTCCCAAAGCAACTGCTGAGCAGATAACACTTTATTCCCTGAAGGAAGATCAGAAATCTACTCCAAGCATTTGTCACAAGTAGGAAAATAGCCTTTTCAGATCCTATGAGTACAAAACATCGTAAGTCCCAGGATGGACTGCACAGGCCCAGCTTCCCGTGAGATGCGGACTTCTCTCATGCTCCCTCATTGACCTGAGTTAATCACAGGCATGCCGGGCAATGTACGAGAAAATAGATAACTGAATGGGTGGCTTATCCACACCTTGAAACCATCAATTTTTAAATAGTGCAAAAGGTAGAAAATTATTTTTATTATGCATTTTTGAATTGAGTTTCAAGCACTTTATTTCACTGTTGACTTTACAATATCAGCCATGTATTGGAATCCTGAATTTCACAAGAGCATGGGCTGTAAAATGGGGAATGAGAGACACTAAGTGTGGATACCTCATGTGTCCTTCTGTAGGAAGGGGGAGTAGAATCATCTACATTCTGTGATAGCTGGTGTGATGTGTTGCTTAACATTTTAAAATAATATAATTGTTACTAATGCAAAAATATTCCCACATTTATTTTCAGCCAATGAGTTTAAAGATAGAAAGAATTAACTCGTGGAAAACACCACCACAGGAAAATAGAGATAAAAGTCTTTCTGGGAGACGCCAAGACAGAAGAGCAACACCTACTGGAAGGCCGACTCCCTGTGCAGAGAGACAGGGGGTGTCTGAAGATGGAAAGGTGGCCTCGGACACCTGTGTCACTCTACACTAGCTGCATGGAAAATTCAGAGTCGGATAAAGTTCCACTTAGGTCTAATAAAAGTACTCAATTTGTTATTCAAAATAGACCTAGTAATTTATTAAACTAATTATGTTTCTATAGATAAAACCTTGAATTTCTTCAGACATGTCTCTAATGCTATAAAAGCAAACAACTTGGATTGGGTTTTATAAATCAATTGCTTTCCTGAGCTCTGCAGTTGGTATATTTCTGCAGAGTCTTTAAAAGAATTGACCTGCCTTGTAGTGTGGAGTGCAGGCCTGTCAGGTGAGCACTGGGGTCTTGCTGGAAATCGAGGATGGCTGAAGATGGCTTTGTGCTCCCAGCCTTTGGGCTCAAGGCATTGCCTGCTCCAGGGACCTTGTGACAAGGCCGGCCTCTAACTGTCGTTACCCCAAGCTGTGCATCCATCTTCCCGAAGTCTGCAAAACTCGAGGAGCAGAAAATCACCAGTGCAGGCTTCCCAGGCCTCCATGCTGCAGGAGCAGATGGCAGCAGCCAGAGGAGCTGGTGAGCAGGGCTGGGGACTCCTGTTTCTATGCTCCCCGGAAAATGTGGGGCTTTCTCGTGGATACGCTTGAGCAGAACATCTTACAAAGGCAAGGACATGTCCTTCACGGAGCTGCCTAATTTGTGGCCACTTTTTGTCTGATTCCCTCGTTGGATCCTCACCTGTGAGACTTGCCGACACCCCCAGCCCCCCACGCCACACACAGCCCATATGCCAGTCTCCAGGGGCCGTGACTGGAGGTTCCGAATCCTAGCGGTCACTTCCCTCTGAGCACACTCCCAGCAGAAGGCGTGTGGCTGGGGCTGGATTCACCTGGGTACTTTGTTCCCCTTTCTCCATTTGCCGGCCCGTGGCATTGCTGCCACCCTGATGGGGCACCCTCTCATCTGGCCCCTTCCTGGCCTCTTTCCCAAGCCCCAGTTCTGTCCATGCAGCTGTGGGTGCTTCCTGCATTGGAGGTCCCACCGGGAGGAGCCAAGAGTGCCCCTGGTTGAGTCAGGAAAGAATTCCATCTTCACGTCTCTGCCAGAATGACCACAGCAGCTTCATGACCCCTGCAGGAACCTATCTCGGTAAAGAAACGGAGCCTATGTGGTGGCCGAGCCTCAGGTGTGGCCGGGCTTCCAGTGTGGCCCTTTTGCACAGCACAGCCCAAGCCTGTGGGCACCACTCGCCCTGGGCTGCCTGGCACCTGGACTCCTTCCCATCCTTGGCCGAGGTCTGCCGAACCCGACACTGTCTTCCTCCCGAGTCTGCCCCCTGGGACTCCTGTCCCCCAGGCTGCTTCATGGCCTCTGCAGGGAGCTTCGTAGAGGTGAGGCTGGTGCCATCTGTCTGCTTCAGACCACCGCAGGCTCTGCGTGACCTCACAGTCCCCTCTGTGCTTCTCTGTGGGGCGGGGAAGCCCTTCCCCTCAGGTCTGCTCCAGCCTGGCTGCCTTGTTCCTGCTGTCCCCTCCCCTTCAGGCCCCCGGACAAGACTTCAGTGTACTTGCTGGTGCGGGACAGAATGGGGGACCTTGCCTCTCACACACACCTGCTAGTATCTCCGCAACCTCCAGGCATCATCTCAGCTGACAGTGACGCCATGCTGGGGAAGCTCCCCTGACTCCTGGCTCTCCTGGAAGCCTGTGGTGCTCCTTCACAATGGTCCATGGCCCTTCATAGGTCCCGTAAGCCAGTGTCACAGGGATCCAGCTTTTCTCTTCTGTGTCTGCCTGCCGCGGGACCATGAGCAGCTTCAGGGCCAAGACAGTGCCTTTCCACCCGTGAATCTCCTGATCCATCAGAATACTCAAAAGAGAGTGATGCCCAAGAAACACCGACTGAGTGTATTCATTAAAGAATTAATGTTCCTGGCCGGGCGCGGTGGCTCACGCTTGTAATCCCAGCACTTTGGGAGGCCGAGGCGGGCGGATCACGAGGTCAGGAGATCAAGACCACGGTGAAACCCCGTCTCTACTAAAAATACAAAAAAAATTTAGCCGGGCGTGGTGGCGGGCGCCTGTAGTCCCAGCTACTCGGAGAGGCTGAGGCAGGAGAATGGCGTGAACCCGGGAGGCGGAGCTTGCAGTGAGCCGAGGTGGCGCCACTGCACTCCAGCCTGGGTGACAGAGTGAGACTCCATCTCAAAAAAAAAAAAAAAAAAAAAAAAAGAATTAATGTTCCTTACAGGATCATTTGTTGTTGAACTGACCTGACATGTGTATAGTAATCTCATGAACAAGAGAGAATGTGTTCACACGTTCGCTTAAATTGAATTTAGCAATCGCATTAGGATAATGATATTTCCACAATGTATATACACTATCCTCTTAAATTTAACTTACTTGCTTTTTAGATGGAAGCTCATCAGCCTTAGAGAGTTCTGAAGGTGGATTTCTCAGCCACGTTCAACCTGATGAGTTCACCGTTTCTTCCCCAAACATTGCAGAGCTGCAGGTAGGTGGGCTGAGTGGCTTCTGCAAGGGTGGCCTGCCCCGTTCTCCTGAGGGAGACCTGAGAAGGTCACCTTTTCATCCTGGGGAAGTGAGATTCGGAGTGGGTGTCAAGAGATGGTTGCATCTTCTTGACAAGAACAGAAAATTAAGATGATTCCAAATGTCTCTTTATTTCCTGAGGTTCAGCCTTTCAAACAAATACTTTTTTTTTATAGATTTAAGTTGGTTGCATTTAGCACATAGTCAAACAAGATTAATATTTTTCATGGCTTAAGAGTTTCCCAAGTCAAAGTTTCATTTTTTATCATTTTGATTTACAGTTCTCGATTGACATTAATAGACTCGAAGGCAAGAACAGCAAACATACTTCTAAGCCCTAGCTAGAGGTCCACTTGTAACACGCTATATTTTACAAAAAAAGTCAATAAAATGAAACTATTTTCTCTGCAGCAGGAAATTTGGGCTGTGAACTTAGGTGTGATGTAAAGTAGGCACCTGGCGGGGAAGTCTGGGAACACAGGTCCCGCTTGTTTTCTGTTCTCCCGAGAAAAACCCACATTCTGTTCTGCCCTTTTCAACATCTTCAGTGGGGGGACGAGTGGGAACATTTTTCTTGGGATTTTATTTTGTTTGGGGATCCAGCTAATGGGTTTGCCTGGAAGCCTCAAGGCTAATGATCTGCATTTAGAAACAGTGCCGCAGTCATGGCAGGTGGTGTCTCTCTGTGTTATTTGTATCAGGTGTTGAATGTGACGGTTGTCACTGTGGCCACCCTGACCCCAGAGCAAACAGATAAGCGGGAGATAACCACTTTAATACAACACAAAACGTGGTCCAACGTCCTGGTGCTGACTGTCCGGGGCTCAGCCGTGCCCACTGACTTAGAGGCAGAGGCTGCAAAATGCCAGCGCGAGGTGCATTTCTCCCAGGTGAAGGACTGGGAACTCCACCTCGGTCCAGTCCTCTCTCCCACTAGCCTAGAGCCACAGTGTCTTGACAAGCTGTGACAAGCCCTCTCCCCATGCCCCCTTGCTGTGAAGGATGCCCATGGACAAGGTCAGCCCACTCCCACCTGCTGGGACGGTGCTTTTACCCCCCTGCAGGAAGGACTTTACTAGATTAAATCCAGGTTCAAAATGATAACACAAACTGCCTCCCAACATAGGTGTTTCTGGTGCTTACAGATTTACTATTATGCAAATGCTCAGACGACACACACGACCTACCCTGATGGTTTGGAAGTTGTGCAGTTTCTTAACAAGCAGACAGGTGAGGGACGTCACCAGGACCCCGCGTGGGTAGGTGCCTTTGCATGTGAATGTGTAGAGGTGTGGGGACTTGCAGGTTAGCAGATACTTGAGCCCTGGAGGCAAGTTCCCCACAGTAGCAGCTGTCTAGATAATTTGGGGCTTACCCTGCTTAATGCATGTTTTCCTGGTTCTTAGCCAAGAACTGTGAGCCTGTGGCTTCCGTGCCGGTGTGTAAGTGCACCCAGGTCTGGATGCCTCCATAAACGCCGTCGGACCTCCGTCTGGGGCTTGTGTTTCAGCTTTTCTGGGTGGGCCTGGCTATGTGGCTCGAGCAGCTACCAAGATAAATGGGTGTTATTTACTTGCACAGTGCGGTCAGCTCATTGTCTTAAAAGCCACCACATTCTTTCCCGAAGTCTCACCTGGACTCTAAAACGCCCTCCTCTGGGTAACCCCTGGGTCTCTTGGGAACTGGCCTGCACAGCAGGAGGTGAGCGGCGGGTAAGCCAGGGGACCTTTATCTGTATTTACAGCCACTCCCCATCGCTCCGTTAGGCCTGAGCTCCGCCTCCTTCAGATCGGTGGCAGCATTTGATTCTCATAGGAGTGCGAACCCTACTGTGAACTGCGCATGCGAGGAATCTAGGCTGTGCGCTCCTTGTGAGAATCTAATGCCTGATGATCGCTCACTGTCTCTCTTCACCCCTAGATGAGACCCTCTAGTTGTAGGCAAAAAAGCTCAGGGCGGTAGAGTGCAGTGGCTCACGCCTGTAATCCTAGCACTTTGGGAGGCCAAGGTGGGCAGATCACAAGGTGAGGAGTTCGTAACCAGCCTGGTCAACGTAGGGAAACCCTATCTCTTCTAAAAAAAAAAAATACAAAAAATTAGCTGGGCGTGGTGGAAGGTGCATGTAATCTTAGCTACTCAGGAGGCTGAGGCAGGAGAATTGTTTGAACCTGGGAGGTGGAGGTTGCAGTGAGCCGAGATCATGCCATTGCACTCCAGCCCAGGTTACAGTGTGAGATTTTGTCAAAAAAAAAAAAAAAAAAAAAAAAAACCTCAGGGCTCCTATTTGTTCTACACTGTGGTGAATTGTATAATTTATAATTATTTCATTACAGTATAATAATAATAAAGTGCACGGCAAATTTAATGAACTTAAATCATCCAAGCCCCCACAACCCACACCCATGCCAGTCCGTGGAAAAATTGTCTTCCATGAAACTGGTCCCTAGTGCCAAAAAGGCTGGGGACCACTGCATTAGGTAATGAGAGAACTGTGTTAAAAATATCCCAGTTTGGGCCAGGCACGGTGGCTCAGTCCTATAATCCCAGCACTTTGGGAGGCCGAGGTGGGCAGATCACCTGAAGTCAGGAGTTCGAGGTCAGCCTGGCCAACATGGTGAAACTCCATCTCTACTAAAAATACAAAAATTAGCCGGATGCGGTGGAGTGTGCCTATAATCCCAGCTACTTAGGAGGCTGAGTTTGGACAATCACTTGAACCCAGAAGGCGGAGATTGCAGTGATCTGAGATCGTACCACTGCACTCCAGCCTGGGTGACAGAGCAAGACTCAATCTCAAAAAAAAAAAAAAAAAAAAAAAAATCCTAGTTCGGTTATGAATTTACTAATATCTATTTGTAATTTTTCTCTTTCTTATGAATTGGTTTCTTTTTAAAAATCCTTAACCAGTGACACCTATTTTTATATCTTTAACGCTTTCTGCTTTAAGTCTACTAAATCTAATAGGTATAGCAGCTTTCTTTTAGTTAGTTAATATATGCCTGTTTCTATTCTTTCTCTTTTGCTATTTCTAAATCTTTATCTTTTTTTTTTTTTTTTTTTTTTTGAGACAGAGTCTTGCTCTGTCACCCAGGCTGGAGTGCAGTGGCGCCATCTCGGCTCACTGCAAGCTCCTCCTCCAGGGTTCACGCCATTCTCCTGCCTCAGCCTCTGCGAGTAGCTGGGACTACAGGCGCCCGCCACCACGCCCGGCTAATTTTTTGTATTTTTGGTAGAGATGGGGTTTCACCGTGGTCTCGATCTCCTGACCTCATTATCCGCCCGCCTCGGCCTCCCAAAGTGCTGGGATTACAAGCGTGAGCCACCGCGCCTGGCCTCTAAATCTTTATCTTTAAATATGATCTTATAAGAAACAGACATTAAGAAAAGTATATAATCTGAAAATAACTTTCCTTTTAACCTGAGGTTTTATTTCATAAACTGAAAATGTATCAGTACCCTTACTGTCCTCTACAACCAACTCAGGAGTCTTCTAGTTCTGATTCTCCTCCCCGATCTCTCATGTCATTGTGTTGGCTTCTGCCAGGATTTTTACTTTAAGTTGTCTTTACCCTCAGTATTAGTTATGATTATTACTGTGGTGTTTATGTAGCCAGTGTTTACTTTAAACTTTTTAAATTTATGCAGAATTTGGGGCGCTTCTTTCTCGTTTCTTGGGCACAATTTCCTTCTACTTGACAAGCATGAAGAGATGGGGGCAATCAACCCTTTAAATTTTGGCTCATCCGAAAATGTCCTTTGTTTTGCCTTGTTCATGAGTGATCATTCATCCTGATGCCCCTTCTGACCCCTCATCCCGTAGCTATTCAATGATCACCGTGTAGCAGGCATTGTTTTAGGGCTAGGGAATCAGCAATGAACAAATTTGTAAAAAGTTCTTATTTCATAACATTTTATTGGAGGGAAGCACTTTTATGTTATGGACATGGTTTATTTCCTTAAACCTCATGAACCAATCTCTGCTACTTTCAAACTTTTCTTCTGTAGCTTTCTCACTCCTCTCAGCCTTTGTGGAACTGAGGAGAGTTGGGGCCTGCTCTGGAGTAGGCTTTGGACTGAGGGAATGTTGTGGCTGGTTTGATCTATCTAGACCACTGTAATAAGGCTGTTTCGCTTTCTTGTCATTGATGTGTTCACTGGAGCAGCACTTTTAATTTCCTATAGGAGGTTTTTCTTTGCATTCACGACAGGGCTAACTCCTGGGTGCAAAAGGTCTTGCTTTCAGCCTATCTCAACTTGGAACAGGCTTTCCCCACTACGCTTAATCATCTCTAGCTTTCGATTTAAAGTGAGAGATGTGTGTCTCTTCCTTTTACTTGAACACTTAGAGGCCGTTGTAGGTTATTAATGGTGTAATTCCACAATTGTGTCTCAGGAACAGGGAGGCCTGAGGGGAGGGAGAGAGATGGGGGGCAGCTGGTCATTGGAGCACTCGGAACACACGTGACATTTATTACGTTTTCTGTCTTACGTGGGTGCGGTCGTTGGTTCCCTAAAACAATTACAAAGTAAAATCAAAGATCACTGATCACAGATCACCGTGACGGATATAATGATAATGAAAAAATTCGAAATATTACAAGAATTACCAAAATGTGACACAGAGATATGAAGTGAACACAAGCTGTTGGAAAAATGGCACCCATAGAGGTGCCCCAACAGAGTTGCCACAAACTTTCAATTTGTAAAAAAAGTGCAGTATCTGCGAGGCACAATAGAGCAAGGCGCAATAAAACGAGGTCCACCTGTGCGCGCAACGCCCTCACAGGCAGGCTGTAAACACAACGTAGGAACATCATGAAAAGGCCCGTTCTGAGCACTGGGCTACAGAGGGCGCTGTTCGGTAAACAGGTCATTTCGCTGTACAAAGCCGCTCACAGTGGATATCTGAAGTAACGCGCTCAGATTTTAACTTTTCAACGTGTGCCGTGCCACAAACTGGGTCTCTGAAAACCGCGGAAGTTTATTCCTCCCTGGACCAGGTGCGCTGCGCCCTCAGGGAGCTGAGCGGTCCCCGTGAGGCCCCTTCACTGCCTGCACAGTTCAGCTGTGCCGTCCCCAGCGCAGCAGTCCCTGGACCTGGTGTGCAGAGGAATCGTGGTAAGAAATGTGCACACATCGCCCAGACAGACGGTCCCGCGAGTCTGTCCAACAGAAAAGAGGAAGGCGAGGCGGAGTCCTGAAGGCGAGGCTTGCAGAGGCGGGAGAATCAGGCAGAAGGCCACGGGCCTGCGGGGCTCCCGGCAGCGACGGGGGCGGCGCCCTCAACACGCTGGCGCCCTAGGAAGGCCGAGTCTGTGTTCGCGCTGCCTCTGGTGTGTGGCAACTGCTTGCCCTTACCTGTGGGGCAGAGTTGGCTGGAGCCACTGCCTGAAGAAACGCGGCTCTGTCCTCCGCTCCGGGGAGTGGAATGTGGCCAGTGGATGTGAGTTCCTTCCGTTGCCTTCCGCAGCCCACAGCTAAGTCACTCTGATGAGCATCTCGCAGGCCTGCGCGTCTGCTTGTCGTTGCCTTCTAGGCGGTTCTGATTTTGACACCCCTTTCCTCCTCTGCTTGTGCCCTCGAATCCTACATTAGGGAAATGGGGATCCTGTTTTGAAACAAAATGAGAATCATAACCTTCAACTTCAGAAAACTTCTAAGTCAGTAGAACCTGTAAGGAAATACAACAACATTCTATCTTCTATAGATTGACAGTATTCAAAGATGCTGTAAAATAATGTAATTGTGTGAAAAGAAAAGAAAAAAATAATGGCAATAAGAAAAACGTTCTCAATTTTACTATTAAAAATTTAGTAATAGGAAACTTTATTCACAGAAATTCATATAGAAAACCAACGTGAATAATAGATAAAGTTCAGTTGTTTGTCAACTTGCGACACCCACCACCTCCCAGGTGGACCCTGAGGAGATGGTGGGTGATAAAATCTAATCTTCATCAAGGATGTTGGATAACCAGTAAAAAGCAGCTATATGTTAATAAGGCTGTATTGCCTGTCCTTCTTTCCAACTGCACTTTAATTAGATATTTGCATTTTGCCTTTATGAAAATATAGGCAAATGTTTTTTCCTATATTTTCCTTGATGAAACATGTCTTTCTTTCTCATTATTCCGTTTATTTCATTTAAGATGTATACTCGTACTGAGCTGAGATCTCTGAACTGTTCCTCTTAGTAAACAAACCTTCCACTTCTTTTAGTTCATTAAATCTATTTTAATCTTTCCTTGACAGTGATTTTATAAACAATGGTTGTTTATTGGAGAAAATAATATCTGGACTAGAAGTGTCAATGAGATTAGTTTTACAAACTATCAAGTCAGTTATCTAACTTGCTAAGTGCTGTCCAAGTTAGATAACTAGATAACTAGTAATTTAATAATACTACAGAAACATCATGTTGTCCACCTTTATAAAAAATTATTCCAAATAATTATGTCATTTGTTTTAATTTGAAGAATACATAGTACAGACAGTTAAGTTAATGATTAAACTCTTGGAAGCTGACAATTCAGAATGAGCAGTGTGATAATGTAAGATTAATTTTTCAAATATTTTAAAGTTTCTATTAAATATTTAAAAATTATACACCAGCTGGGTCTTAAGATGGCCAACTCAATGCTGCTGGGAAGTGTGGCTCCCACGGAGAGAGGCTGAGATTTTGACTAAATCAACATTAATTTGAACAGATCTTTGTAAAGAAGATGCTGAATGTGGATGTAGAAAAGATGCAGACCCTGAGGCCGAAGAGGGAAGAAGCTGGAAACTCCGTGCAGGGTAAGTGAATGCTAAGGCTGCTTCCTGGCCTCAAGCGGTGTCTGAGGAGGAGGTAAGTGAAGGGACTTGGAGACAGGAGACCTCACACCCGCCACGGACATTTGAGCTGGTAGGTGGATGTCTTCAGAGATTAGACAGAGACAGAGCTGCCACAGGCATGGCGCCAGGAACCTTTGTGCTAGGGACAGCTTTGGAGGAGCCTAACCCCACCAAGGGCTGCCTATCTCCCTTTGACAGGCTCTGGCCCTAGCCACTGGGGAGAAAGCAGGGCCACTTTCCCTGTGGGACTGGGGTACATCTGTCTCACAGGCCACCTGCCTGCCAGCCCCTCCCAAGGCTCGTGCCTGGCCACCCTGCAGAAGCCTGTACACAACATAGCTCCACTGCCCAGCCTGGGTGCTTTGTGCCGCCTAAGTGCATTCTGGAAGCCTGAGAGCCCTTCAGATCCTATAGTGCACCTGGGACCCAGTCCCAAGGGTCTGGAGGAGGGAGCTGCAGGCAGGTGCTCTGCACTCAAATTGGGGAGGACCCCACACTCCCAGAAAACTGAGAAGGGTGAATTGCACTGGTTCACAGGTTGGCCTAGAACCTAGATGTGCCTCCGCTCCACAGGGCAGGTCCAGTAAAGATGTGGCCTATCTCCCTACTGGACCTCTGTCCAAGGGAGCCCTGAGGCTGAAACATCAAATTAAAAAATAAATAAATAAATAAATAAATAAATAATTGGAATTGCTGGTGAAGTGCCAGCGATCAGAGGTGGCTCCCCCAATCCCCAGGAGTGGACCTGGTGAGGGGGTCACCTCTCTCCCCCTTGTACCACAGAGCATAGCTGCAAATCCAAGGATACACAAAGGAGCCATGCTGCCAAGTAAGAGCCGGTCTTCCATCCATTGCTCTCAAACACTATCTACTGGATCGCAGCCCAAACTACAACAACGACAAAAGTCACTCTGCTAATTCTCCCTGCTGATAAACCAAGGGCAAGAATTCAACAACAAAGACCCTGTACAGAGCCTTAGCCCTCTGAAAACTTCCAGATACAAAGCCAACTGACTATACTAGATTACCATCACAGTTAAAGGAACCCAGCCTTCTCAGATGGGAAAAAAATCAGAATAAGAACTCTGGCAATTCAAAAAGCCAGAGTGTCCCCTTACCTCCAAACAGGCCCACTAGGTTCCCAGTAATGGTTAATCAGTCTGAAATGTCTGAAATGGCAGACATAGAATTCAGAATCTGGATGGCTAGGAAGCTTATCAAGACCAGGAGAATCTTGAAACTCAATCCAAGGATGCAAAGCAATTCAGTAAAATGATTCAAGAGTTTTAAGAAGCCGTTTTAAGAAAGACCCAAATTGAACTTCTTGAACTGAAAAATTCGCAACGAGAATTTCAAAATACAAGCAGAACTATTAACAGCAGAATAGACCAAGCAGTGAAAAGAACCTCAGGGCTTGAAGACAGGTAATTGAGTCAACTCAGTCAGGCAAAAATAAAGAGAAAAAATAAAGAAAAATGAACAAAACCTCTGAGAAATATGCAATTATGCAAAGAAACCAAATCTATGACTCATTGGCATTCTTGAGAGAAAGAGAAATAATAAGCAACTTGGAAAGTATATTTGAGGACGTAGTCCATGAAAATTTCCCTAATCTCATTAGAGAAGTTGACCTGCAAATCCAAGAAATATAGAGGACCCTAGCCAGATACTATAAAAGACATCCATCCCCAAGGCACATGGTCATCAGATTCACTAAAGTCAACACAAAAGAAAACATCTTAAAGGCAGCAAGAAAGATGGGGAATGTAACTTACAAAGGGAACCCATCAGGCTAACAGCAGACCTTTCGGCAGAAACCTTATAAGCCAGAAGAGATTCGGAGCCTATTTTTAGCATCTTAAAGAAAAAAAATTCTAACCAAGAATTTCATATACTGCCAAACTAAGCTTCTTAAGTGAAGATGAAATAAAATCCGTCTCAGAAAAGCAAATTCTGAGGGAATATATTTAAACTAGACCAGACTTCCAAGACATCCCCCAAAGTAGACCTGGTGAGGGAGTCCTCAGATCCTCAGGTCCCTGGTGAGGGGGACCTGGTGAGGGAGTGCTAAACATAGAATTGAAAGAGCCTGCAACCACAAAAGACACTTCAGACCATAGCCCACAAGCACTATAAAGCAACTGCATAATTAAGTCTACATAACAGCCAGCTAACAACACAATGACAAAATTAAAATCATTCATATCAATAGTAACCTTGAATATAAATGGGCTTAATGCCCACTTAAAAGTCACAGAGTGGAAAGCCTGATAAAAAGACAAGCCCCAAATGTCAGTTTTCTTCAAGAAATCCATGTCACATATAATAACACCCACAGGCTCAAAGTAAAAGAATGGAGAAAATTCTACCATGCAAACTGAAAGGAAAAAAGAGCAGGAGTCACTATACTTATATCAGATAAAACAGACTTTAAATCAAAAATCAAGAAGGACAATAAAAGGCATTACATAATGATAAAGGGTACAATCCAACAAGAAGCCTTAACTATTCTAAATATATATGCACCCAACATTGGAGCACCCAGATTCATAAAAAAAGTTCTTCTTGGCCAACGAAAAACCTTAGACAAACACAAAATACTAGTGGGAGGCTTAAACATCCTACTGACAGTGTTAGATCATCAGGGCAGAAAGTTAACAATGAAACTCCGGATTTAAACTTGACACTTGACCAACTGGACCTCAGACAGCTACAGGACACTACACCCAACAACCAAAAAATATACATTTTTCTTGTCTGCACACAGAATATATTCTAAGATCAACCACATACTTGATCATAAATAGTCTCAATAAATTCAAAATGATCAAAGTCATACCAAAGCACATTCTTGAATCACAGTACAATAATAGTAGAAATCAATATCAAGATCTCCTCAAACTATACAAATACATAAAATTAAATAACTTGCTCCTGCATAACTCCTGGGTCAACATCAAAATTGAGGCAGAAATCAAAAAAATTATTTGAAATTAATGAAAATAGGGACACAACTTACCAAAATCTGTGGATGCAGCCAAGGCAGTGTTAAGAGGAAAGTTTATAGCCCTAAATGTCTTCATCAAGAAGTTAAAAAAAATCTCAAATTAACAATCTATCTTTGGAAAGGAAGAAACTAGGTCAACTGAGGGAAAGGAACTAGGGGGGAGAAAATCCCAAAACTAGCAGAAGAAAAACCACTGAAATTAGAGAAGAACTTAATGTAAATTGATATGTAAAAATACATACAAAAGATCAATAAAACCAAGACTTGGTTTTTCAAATAAATAAATAAAATTGATAGGCTACTAGCTAGTTTAACAAAGAAAAAGAAAGAGAAGATCCAAGAAAGCACAATCAGAAATGAAAAAGGTGTTTTTTATCAGTATCATAACTGATCCCACAGAAATACAAAAGACCTTCAGAAACTATTATGAATAACTCTAAGCACACAAATTAGAAAATCTAGAGGAAATGGCTACTTTCCTGTAAGCACACAATTTTCCAAGATTGAATCAGGAAAAGACTGTTAACCTGAATAGACCAATATTAGCTTCTGAAATGGAATCAGTAATGAAAAACCTACCAACCAAAAAAAGCCCTGGACCAGTTGGTTTCCCAGCTGAATTCTACCAGACCGAAAGCAATCCAACACAAAACTACATGACTCAGAAAATATTGTATAAATTGTAGTTTATCGTAGAATTGTTTAAGGGCTCAAATCCCTAGAGATTCTCATTCTGTTTCCTCTAATTACCCCTCCTTCCTCACCTGCATTTACAGAGAACACACATTGGGCAAAATATGTGTCTGTCCTACTGGGAAAGTTTATCAACTCTACCTCATAGAACTGAGAACAAATGCGGGGAGAGCTAATGTTTTACCAAGATGAACTTAACCAAACAAAGAGATAGAAATCAAATTCAAAGCCAAGAGCCTTACATATAGATAAAAATGGAGGAATGAGAACATAGCATTTATCCAGGAATCATGAGTTAATCATGTTACCAGGCTTTAGGGCAAGGGACTGGGTGAACAGTCAATGTAATATTACATGCATAATTCTTTGAAAATGTCAAGGAATAGGCCGGGGGCAGTGGCTCACGCCTGTAATCCCAGCACTTTGGGAGGCAGAGGCAGGCGGATCACGAGCTCAGGAGATCGAGACCATCCTGGCCAACATAGTGAAACCCCGTCTCTACTAAAAATACAAAAAAAAAAAAAAAAAAAAAATTAGCTGGGTGAGGTGGCGGGCGCCTGTAGTCCCAGCTACTCAGGAGGCTGAGACAGGAGAATGGCGTGAACCCAGGAGGCGGAGGTTGCAGTGAGGTGAGATCACGCCACTGCACTCCAGCCTGGGTGACAGAGCGAGACTCTGTCTCAAAAAAAAAAAAAAAAGAAAATGTCAGGGAAAAATATTTCCCATGGATTTTTAACTGCTTGAATTCAGAGCATAAAAAACAGAAGAAAACTTGAGTGTAATATTAACAAAGACCCTTAAAAAAGATGTTATATAAAAAGAAAAATCACAGGCCAATGAAAAATACATGAAAAATTCTAAATAACATTTTAGCAAACAAAATCTAGTGATTATTAAAAGCGTAACATAAAAAAGGGAGATTTTTCCCAAGAATGTAATAGTAGTCAAACATTTTATCAAGACATTTAAAAATAAGCATAAAAATAGATGTTTGAGTGCTATTTATAAAATTCAAGATCTATTCCTCCCATCCAAGTACTAACCAGGCCCGACCCTGCTTAGCTTCACGAGATCAGACAGGATCAGGCGTCTTCAGAGTGGTGTGGCTGTATTCATGAAGAACTAAAAAGTGTAATAAAATAAGAATACAAGACTATCACTGAAAAGAAGTTCACAATTTCATGCACACACATGAAAAGGTTATAGGCCAAAAGCAATATAGACATGAGAGTCTAGGGGAGGTTAACAGCATCCAGTCTGCAGCCTGACTACTTGAGGGTTATTCTGAGTTTCTCATTTCTCTGTGATCTTCAGCAAGTTATGAAATTCTCTTTGCCTCAAGTCTTTATATTGTTAAATCAAGTTTAGACTAAAGCTGCTTTTTAACATATTTTAAGTTCAGCCTAAAGGTTTCTCTGTATATAGTGAACTATAACCTAAATGAAGATGTAAACAGACTGAAGCCCACTTTTGTGCCAATCACCAAGTTTTGGCCAATCAAGGGCTAACTGTTCAAACTACGTTCAAATAAGGCAAACGCCCACCGAGCTGCAACCAATTTGGTTGTTTCTGTACCTCACATCTGTTTTCTGCACGTCACTTTCCTTTTTCTGCTTGTAAGTCTTCTACCACGTGGCTGCGCTAGAGTCTCTGAGCCTACTCTGGCTCAGGAGGCTGCCTGATTCACAAATCGTTCTTTGCTAAATTAAACTCTTAAATTTAATTCAGCCGAAGTTTTTTCATTTAATAGATGGCATCAGAAGTGGGATCCAAAGTAGATCCTCTGATGACCCCCATGAGTGCTGAGTGACTAAGCAAGGTACCCACCAGACCCATTGAGGACTAAGCTCTGGTATTTTTTATCTTGCTCAAATTCCTATCTAAGGGGTCTGGGGAGTCATGCCCTACAAACCATAAGTTTTCATCAGATGAGGTTTATTTAACTCTATATCGTGACTTACTTTCCAATCCGACTCTGGCCTAACAAGAAAGAAAATAAAAATATTTTACTCCAAAACATGTTTCTCTGCCATATCTTGAAATGGCCCTGCAAAGTGTCCCTTGTGGAAAAAATGAACACTCTGCAGAGAATCCCCTTTACCCCCCTTTTCTTTTTCCTTCCTTCATTTCCAGATCCAGGAAATAATCAACTAAGAGCCAGGCATCCTTTTAGGTCCAATAAGAAACATTTTACAGCCTGCTCTCTCTGAAGTCGGCTGAGAGCTCCCTCTGCACAATCAAACTTGGTCTCCACAATCCTTTACCTTTTTTTTTTTTTTGAGACGGAGTTTCACTCCTGTTGCCCAGGCTAAAGTGCAATGGTGCGATCTCAGCTCACTGCAACCTCCACCTCCCAGGTTCAAGCAATTCTCCTGCCTCAGCCTCCTAAGTAGCTGGGATTACGGGCATGTGCCACCAGGCCTGGCTAATTTTGTATTTTTAGTAGAGATGGGGTTTCACCATGTTGGTCAGGCTGGTCTCGAACTCCTGACCTCAGGTGATCCACCTGCCTCAGCTTCCCAAAGTGCTGGGATTACAAGCGTCAGCCACTGCATCCGGCCACACAATTCTTTATCTTAGCCTAAACATTTTCTTTCTGTTGATCTCAAGTCGTCAGATAAACTCAATCAACTATCAGCCAGAAAATGTTTAAATTTACCTAAAGCCTGGAAGCTCCCCGCTTTGAGTTGTCCCACCTTTCTGAACCAAACTAATGTATTTCTTAAATGTATTTAATTGCCGTCTCATGCCTCCCTAAAGTATATAAAACCAAGCTGTACCCTGACCACCTTGGGTGCATGTCCTCAGGACCTCCTGAGGGCTGTGTCACGGGCCATGGTCACTCACATTTGGCTCAGAATAAATCTCTTAGAATATTTTACAGAGTTTGACTCTTTTCACCCCCACCATTGTGTCCACTTCCCTCTCATAGCAACTGGGGATTGTGGCAAGTTCTCTCTTAGATTCTGAAGCTCCACAGATTTGTGTTTTGGGGTCTTCCATGTCTTTGAGCAAATTTCTGACCCAAACTGGGTTTGGAAGTCACAATAGAAACAGGACTAGGCTCAGGATCGGATTGGATCTGATAATTAGCTGGCTTGGATCCAGTTATAGGCCTCTTATGTCTGACTGGGACAGAAAGAAACCAGTAGTAAATGGCAATATTGCAGGGGGTGTAAAATTCGGCTTTTGGAAATTCATGGGGATTTTTCTATTCTTCTCTTTGTTTCATTTTTCTTGCAGGCTTAGATAGAAAAAAAATCATTAGCCAAGTTGATTAAGGGAACCTGATCTCCAAAGCCAATATTTCACATAAAGATGGAACCCTTAGTTTTGGAAGAACTGAGTACCTTCCGGCTTATACATGCTGTGAACCCCAAATATTTGAGACAGGCCTCCGTTAATACAGAGAGTTTATTTTGCTAAGGTTGAGGTTGTGCACCTGTGACACAGCCTCAGGAGGTTCTGATGACAAGTGCCGAAGGTGGTCAGAGAACAGTTTGGTTTTATACATTTTAGGGAGACATGAGACATCAATCAACATATGTAAGATGACCATTGGTTAGGTCTGGAAAGCCAGGAGGGGGCTTCCAGGTCATAGGTAGATAAGAAACAAATGGTTGCATTCTTTTGAGTTTCTGATGAACCTCTCCAAAGGAGGCAATCAGATATGCATTTATCTCAGTGAGCTTAGGAGTGACTTTGAATTAGAATGGGAGGCAGGTTTGCCCTAAGCAGTTCCCAGCTTGACTCTTTCCTTTAGCTTAGTGATTTTGGGGCCCCAAGATTTATTTTCCTTTCACAGTGCATAAGTATGAGGCCTCAGAAGCAGGAAAGTCTTACAGAAATGGTGAAATCTTACTAAAGATAATTTACCATGGAAGGTTCCAAATAAACAACACTGCACTGAAGAAATGCATTTGAAAATGAGGGCTCCCGAATTAGTCTCATCTAGGGATGCCGACTGATATGCAGAAGCTTCTAAAAAGATTTCAATATTTTTATTTAAAGATTTTACGAAAGGCAAATAAAAAGCTTAAGAAACTAATTGATAAGAAAAATTAAATCTGCTAATCTTTGCTTAGTTACTATTCCACCCTGAAGGTGGAAAGAAAGCTATCCTAGATAAGGTATTTACAAAAGTTAGGCCAGTCAGGTAAAATAAGCTTGCTTCTTTTTCAGACCTATCCGTGAGGGAGGCCAGCCATAGAGGATGCTTTTTCGACTCTGTTCCCTAGTGGGTTCCACCCTGAACTCAGTAATTTTAACTAAGAAACAGTGGCTACATTAAAAAGGACACCCTATTGAAATAAAATGCACCTTTCTGGAATTTAATTGGCTACCTCGAAACTCTTTTGTAAAGGAAATTTACAACTATAAAAGAGATATTAATTTGTAAGGATGTCTGCCAACATACAATAGAAACTCTAACCATTTTTTTTAATTTAAATAAGAAGTAATGCCTTTGTTTAAGGTGCTTTTCTGTCTATCTTAAGTGAACTTTTACTTGAGCAGTTTTTTTTCCCTGGGTTTGAGCAAATGATGAATCAATACTTAGGCCGAGAATCTTAGCTCTGTGCTTATGTTTTTTTGTTTCACCTAAGGGATTGTGTCCATTTCTCTCTCATAGCAACTGGGAATCGTGGCAAGTTCTCTCTTTAGAAATGCAAATTTGTTGCCTAGTTAACAATTGCTTAGGGAAGTGAAACAGGTAATAGATTGATACACCAAATGGAGAAAAGAAAAACGATTTAAAAACGCAAAAGCTATAGGATCCGCTTCTGTTGGTTTGTATGTCTATATATGTTATGTGTATGTGGTATCTGGTAAATAAAGCTAATTTTTAATTCGTTCGTAAAATAGAAATGGCTTCAAAACTATCAGTTAAATATAATTAGATACTCGCTTGATTTGATTGTGAGCTTATGTCTTTGGTTTTGAGTCTCTGGATTCAGGGGTCTGGATAGGTGGCCAAGATGACATCTGGAGACGCATTCTTGGTGCCTAGACCACCAGCTACAAGCCCAATTCTTCCTCTGCTTTCCCCGTTTTGCCTCCTGGCTATCGTGAGAGGGGTTGGCTCCTCCAAGTATAGTCTTCACAGCTCTGGCTTCTGTTCTGATGGACTCAGAGGGGCCTGACCTTCATAGTCCTCATGGGTGGCACATGGCTTCTTGGGACCTAGAATGACTGGGAGGAGACATTAGGGAAGCTGCCTGTGTCATAGCCTCAAAATTCTTTTTTTTTCTTTGTTTTTGTTTTTTGAGATGGAGTCTTGCTCTGTCGCCCAGGCTGGAGTGCAGTGGCGCCATCTCGGCTCACTGCAAGCTCCGCCTCCCGGGTTCATGCCATTCTCCTGCCTCAGCCTCCCGAGTAGCTGGGACTACAGGCGCCCACCACCACGCCCAGATAATTTCTTTTTGTATTTTTAGTAGAGACAGGGTTTCGCCGTGTTAGCCAGGATGGTCTCGATCTCTTGACCTCGTGATCCCTCCGCCTCGGCCTCCCAAAGTGCTGGGATTACAGGTGTGAGCCACCGTGCCCGACCCAAAATTATTTTCAGTAATTTAAAATCCTAGAGTCATGTTATGTTAAATTAAGTAATAAAATCAGAAAATGAGTCATGTTCAAGTTAAGATACTGAAATATTCATTATTAAACATGATTTAAGTCGATATACCTTGACATATTATTTCTATATAGTATAGAAAAGTAAATATATTTAGATCTGATAATAAAAAATAATTTGAAGAACTATATTTCTAAAAAATTATAAAATGGTTTTTATCTGCAAATAACTGATATGAAACAATTCAAAATTACTTTCTAGAGTTTTCACTAGAAATAAAGGTTGCTAAGAGTTAAAAACTACTGTCAGGTGTTTGAACCTAAGCAACTCCATCTTGAATAAGGGCTTGGTAAAACGAGGCTAAGACCTACTGGGCTGCATTCCCAGCAAGTTAAGACATTCTCAGTCACAGGATGAAAGAGGAGGTTGGCAGAAGATACAAGTCTTAAAGACCTTGCTGATAAAACAGGTTGCAGTAAAGAAGCCAGCTAAAACCCACCAAAACCAAGATGGTGATGAGAGTGACCTCTGGTCATCCTCACTGCTACACTCCCGTTAGCGCCATGACAGTTTACAAATGCCGTAGTAACGTCAGGAAGTTACCCTATATGGTCTAAAAAGGGAAGGCCAGAATAATCTACCCCTTGTTAGCATATCATCAATAAATAACCATAAAAATGGGCAACCAAAAGCCCTCGAGACTGCTCTGTCTGTGGAGTAGCCATGCTTTATTCCTTTACTTTCCTAATAAACTTGCTTTCACTGTACTCCAAAGACTCATCCTGAATTCTTTCTTCCACGAGGTCCAAGAACCCTCTCTTGGGGTCTGGATTGGGACTCCTTTCCTGTAGCATCTTTCTGGTGACCACTGAAGGGACTGTAGTGCAGAAAACCCCCACCCAAAGGCTAATTTGGGTAAGTGGTGGGGGCCAGTAACATTTTTGTGGTGAACCTTGAGGGGACGATACTGAAGAAACCCCCCGACCCAAAGGAAATAGACTGCAGCACTGGTAGGCCAACTTTGGGTAAGCGGTGGGGTACCCAGGTAAAGGATGGAATTGGGTTAGAGGCCCAACTTAGGGGAGTCAGAGTCTCTCCTAAGACAGAGTGGGTTAGAGGCTGCTCTTGATAAAAGGCAAGGACACTTGACCTACCTTGGGTTAAAGGCCCAACTTAGGAGGGTTAGGGTCCCTTTTAAGATTTAAGGGGTTAGAAGCCCCTTTCAGTAAAGTCCCTTTTGGCTAAGAATGGGTTTGGTATTATGATACGTTAACTGCTATTCTCTTTGGATTAATCTGCCTTGAACTCTTTGCTGAGGGCTGTGGGTGACAGACGGGATTAGGCACATATAGGATTGTGGGACATGGGGAGCTTTTTCCTCCCTAAAAGGGGAAACTCGAGAGCTGATGATACCGCTGGAAAATACCTCTTTTCTACTGACAAGCAGCCGCCTGAACTTTTCAGTGTCACTGCAATGGGTAGGTCTTTCTCTGGCCTCCCTGAGCACCTCGCCTTCCCCACTCTGCCTCAGGCAATGCTTCCTCTCCTTCTCTCTGTCTGTTTCTGTCTCTGTGCAAACTGGTTGAATGAATGGTAAAAATCATTGTTTATCTCCTCTGTAAAGTTTAGATTAATGGAAAAAAGGATTTGTGAGGCTAGTCCTAAGCTGTAGTGAATCTGGTGTGCTTTGTGTGTCTTTCTGTATTGTTCCGCCATAAAGAGGGGTATCGTAGGATGGAACATGGTCTTAGGACACCTGTAAGCCCGCTGTTCAAGATGGCCCAGCAAACTGGTCAGTTGTAAATTTTGCTGCAGGTCCCTAAAAACAAAACTGGATGAGATTTCCCTCTTGTCTTGTGTGTCTTGGGGAGCCTGACCTTGTAACCATGTAGTGATGCTTTCTCTTTTCACAGTGGTGGCCCAGGTTCAGGGTTCAATTCCTGCCTTAGGGAATGAGTCCTTTATCTAATTTTGTCTGGGTCCTAGGCTCCACACCTGGTACATAATTAAAATCACTTACTAACCAGCTTTTTCACCAAAAATAAAAGTTGCTAAGAGTTAACATTGTATGCACTCCAGCCTGGCGACAGAGTGAGACTCCATCTCAACAACAACAACAACAACAACAACAAGAG
The DNA here is from genome assembly GCF_028878055.3 of Symphalangus syndactylus. Taxonomy (NCBI): domain Eukaryota; kingdom Metazoa; phylum Chordata; class Mammalia; order Primates; family Hylobatidae; genus Symphalangus; species Symphalangus syndactylus. Next base: position 97,632,275 of record NC_072427.2, read on the forward strand.
TTAACATTATAACATGTAATTGAGACTACTGAAGAAACAGTTTTACCTTCAAGGTGTGTAAGGGAAGTAGAATGTACTTTTGGTAAAAGATTATAAGAAGGCCTGGGAATGTGGATTTCTTGCCTAAATTTAGAGAGTTAAAGGATTGTTTTAAGTCAGGATAAAGCTGAAGGTTTAGGCAAGTTGTTAAAGGTCTGTGAAATCTTAATCTCATAGAAGAAATTATCTGTGTGAACATATTGGCTAAAATTAAAGGGATATTATTCAGTTTTTCAATAAATTGAACATTGGAATAAAAGTACAACAGGTTTTTCTTATAATTGTTAATAACATACACTAAGTCATATCAGAATTGTGGGAGTTTCCATTATTCCAGATCACATACCAATAACATATTTATGCACATGTAGCCCAAAGAAAGCCAAATACCATTTCATATTTGGCAGTGCTCCCTGTAGGATTTTTATACCCAATAAGCCAAATTTCACCTTTACATTAATGTACTATTTATGTTAAACCCAAATCTTAATCAAATCTTATAGACAAAGGTATTTAATCTGAATCAGTTTGACCATAAGGTAAGATTTTAATAAACCTTTTATAATCCTTAAAAATTTTGTTAAACAGCAGATTATAAGCAGGTTTTTGCTCTAAGAATTACATAATTGATTTCTGGGACACTGTGCCACACAAATTTTATAGGTTTCTTTTATTTTGTGCCTCAAAAGGCAAGTGTGCATTCCTTCATTTTCCTCAGTAAGAGGATTTCAAGTCTTGCTCCTGGCTGGTCCAGAGAAAGCACAGGTATTTTATAAGGCTCTACACCCTTTTTCTCATTTATTTTACTCATCAAAGACTGTGATTTTCCATTGACTTCTAGGAGTTGGTAACTAAAACGTGGGCCTCAGAATGTTGTCTTACGGACTGTACGGTGCACAAAGAATATTCTTCCCAGCCTAAAGTCAGGAAAGAACATTGCTTAATTGTTTCAGTGTGTTTGCAGTGTTTCTTTTTCCTTTCAGCTTTATGATGATTACAAATGTAGCATTTGCTACCTATCTGCGGAATATACTTGGTTATTGCAGGCATTCTCTTTGAAAGAACCAGTTATTTCTAATCTCGACAAAGCCTATGGTCAGGGAACAATGACCCAGGATCCAAGTATCTTTTTGTGCACTGGCTATGGGAGAGGGTAAAAAGAGGTTAACAAGGCACCTTCCTATGTCCAAGACAGACAGACAAGCTGGCCCAGACTGAAAATGATGAGGAAAGTGAACACCAAGGGTCATCATAAGCCGGGCTCAGGGGTCTCATAAGCCACACCTGGTAGCATGTGTGGTCCATCCAAGAAGCTGGGCCCATCAGAGGCAGAACGAGCAGTGTTCAGAGCAGGAGGTCTTTGTAAAAACACCTTCTCAAAACGATAGGAAAGAAAGCAATGTGACATCTTCTTGTACTTTGCATAAGAAGTCAGATGAGGGCCGGGAGCGGTGGCTCACACCTGTAATCCCAGCGCTTTGGGAGGCCGAGGCGGGCAGATCACTTGAGGTCAGGAGTTTGAGACCAGCCTGACCAACATGGTGAAACCCCTTCTCTATTAAAAGTACAAAATTAGTGGGGCATAGTGGTGGATGCCTGTAATCCCAGCTACCTGGGAGGCTGAGGTAGGAGAATCGCTTGAAACCAAGAGGTGGAGGTTGCGGTGAACTGAGATCGCACCATTGCACTCCAGCCTGGGCAACAAGAGCGAAACTCTGACTCGAAAAGAGAAGAAGTCAGATGAAATCTGTTTCTATTATGGAAAACTGTTGCAGGGCATGTGCTAGGGACCACCCAGTCGAGGCTCTCCAAGACCTTGTTGTCTAGGGTGATTTATTCCCTTTATTTAGAGACCCAGGCAATTAATTCATTTCTTTTTTTTTTTTTTTTTTTTTTTGAGACGGAGTCTCGCTCTGTCGCCCAGGCTGCAGTGCAGTGGCGCAATCTCGGCTCACTGCAAGCTCCGCCTCCCGGGTTCACGCCATTCTCCTGCCTCAGCCTCTCCGAGTAGCTGGGACTACAGGCGCCCGCCACCACGCCCGGCTAATTTTTTGTATTTTTAGTAGAGACGGGGTTTCATCGTGGTCTCGATCTCCTGACCTCGTGATCCACCCGCCTCGGCCTCCCAAAGTGCTGGGATTACAAGCGTGAGCCACCGCGCCCGGCTTAATTTCTTTATGTGATGATAGGCTTTTGGCTGTTAGACCAGACCAGATGCTGTGTTACTCTATGAGATGAATAATAGTGGAGAACTATATAACTTACCTATTTTACTTTTTATCTTGGCTTCCAGGAAACATAGAGCGCAATTTGATACTCAATTTCAATGATTACACATAGCCTAGGTTTTTGGTACATCCACCTTTCTCTCATAGATACCTAAATAATTTGACATATGCAATAAACAGGGAGTTCTTTTCTGCCCACAGTATGCTTCTTATTGTGGAATTAAACGACCTTTTTTCCCTTAAAAGACTGAGTTCTGCTAGCTCATATAACACGCTTTTTCATCGACGATTTCCAGAAGAGAGAAAATACCAGGGACCTTCTTGGACAAGTTTTGTTGAATTACATCTTTCTGTTGCATCATTTGTGAAATTTAAGACACATTTAAATTAAATCTAGTGACCTGTATATAGTGCGAATTCCAGCCTGAGTCTATCTTGGGCTTCAGGTCCCTTCAAACTGCCCCATGGATGATCACGTGAGCCTGGGGAGGTCAGGCTGCAGTGAGCTGTGATTGCGCCACTGCACCCCCGCCTGGGTGACAGAGTGAGACCTGTTTCAAAAAACAAAACAAACCTCCATGGGTTGGTGGAGCTGCTGCTAGATGCTGATTTCCTGGAGGAATTGTAGTTTGGCGGAGAATACCTGGGGTCAAGAGGAAGTGGGAGGATGTCTGTCTCTAAAATTGGTTCTTAATAGCCCAGTGGGCTTGTTTTCCAGACTGGAGTTTAAGGGGCTGTTTCAATGAGGGACTTTATGATACACAAAGAGGCAAATAGTGTTGGTGTTTATGGATGAGTGGTACCGAGGTTGAAGGAGAGGCACTTCCCAAGAATGGGTCTCAGTGTAGTCTTGGTTCCTTGAGGACCAAGGACCTTCAATTCAGACACCGTGGACACAGGCAGAGAGGCACGAGAGAGAAATCTTTTCAGGGAAAGCAGACGCTGACAGAGAAGGTCTGAGTAGCTATGGTCATGATTGAGGAAAACACTCAAATGACGTCTGGGGTGTTGAGTACAAATAAGGGTGGTTGTGAGACAGACCACGGGACTCCAGAAAACCAAGGTGAGGACTTAAAGAGGGGTGGGAGGTTCTGTAGTAGACAGATGCATATGTATGGCTCCTACATCAAGTTAGTTACTTATTTATTCATTCTTTTTTTTTTTTGAGATGAAGTCTCTCTCTTGTCCCCCGGGCTGTAGTGCAATGGCACGATCTCAGCTCACTGCAACCTCTGCCTCTTGGGTTCAAGCGATTCTCCTACCTCAGCCTCTCGAGTAGCTGGGATTACAGGTGCCTGCCACCATGCCTGGCTAATTTTTGTATTTTTAGTAGAGACGGGGTTTCACCATGTTGGCCAGGCTGGTCTTGAACTCCTGACTTCAGGTGATCCACCCACCTTGGCCTCCCAATGTGCTGGGATTATAGGTGTGAGTCACCGCGCCCAGCCTATTCATTCTTATTTTTATTAATAATGTGACCTTATTAACATCCACTGGCTGCTGAGGCCTGGGACAACCAGGATGACACCCGTGTTGTACCAAACCATGGATAGGCTAGTGCCTGCGGGGACAGGATCTCGGCTTGTCCCTCTCACTCCGTGTGTGCTCTCTAGAGCTTGCATGGCTCTCATGCCATGAGCACAGATGAGTCACTGGACCAGTTGCCTCACCTGTACAATGAGAGATCTGGACCACATGGTCTCTGAGAACATTTCCATTTCTAAAATTCTAAGATTCCATTATTTGGTACAAACCAGGATGCCAGAAATACATGAAGATTAAACAAAGGGAGTGTATGAGTCAGTTTGGCCTGCTATAGCAGAATATCATGGACTGGCTCAAACAACAAATATTTGTTTTTTTTCTTTTTTTCTTTTTTTTTTTTTTTTTGAGAGGGAGTCTCACTCTGTCGCCCAGCCTGGAGTGGAGTAGCAAGATCTCGGCTCAGTGCAACCCCAGCCTCCCGGATTCAAGTGATTCTCCTGCCTCAGCCTCCCGAGTAGCTGGGGTTACAGGCGTGTGCCACTATGCCTGGCTAATTTTTGTATTTTTATTAGAGATGATGGGGTTTCACTGTGTTGGCCAGCTGGTCTCGAACTCCTGACCTCAAGTAATCCACCCGCCTCAGCCTCTCAAAGTGCTGGTATTACAGGCGTGAGCCACCTCACCCAGCCACAAACGTTTATTTCTTATAGTTCTGGAGGCTAGGAAGTCCAAGATCAAGGCAGCAGCAGATTTGGTGTCTGGTGAGGTCCCCCTTTCTGGTTCGTAGATGGACGTCTTGTCCTGTCCTCACATGGCTGAAGAGAAACAATCATCTCTGTTGTGAGGGCTTCACCCTAATCACCCCCAAAGGCCTCACCTCCTGATACTCTCACATCGGGAAGTAGGGTTTTAACATGTGAATGTGGGGAGAGACACAACATTCAGTCTGTAACAAGGAATAACCAAATGAGTTGGAAATCGAGGCTACTGGTGTGTAGGGGCGGAGAACAGACTGAGTTTTGAACCCTCAATTCACCACGGGGACCCTTCACCCTTGAATGGGTTATTTAACACTCCACTCAGCTTCTCAGGCTTACATCCTGAATACCAATTCTTGCCTCAAACACTTATTGTGAGGATTATGTAAGTGTATGAACGTGTATGTCCAAACCTCCAGGTGTGTGCTGGCCATGGTGTATGTATGCAGTGAGGGGTATGTGTGCTTTTGACTGATGACCACGACACCAGCTTTCCAGACCATACAGGCCTCTGGGATCCGGGGATGCAGGAGCTTCTTAGCTGTTAGAAACAGAATGGAAAGACACAGTCCTTCTTTGAGTCAGAAGACCTGGGTTTGGGAATTGCCTCTATAGTTTACCACAGAAGTTATAGAATAGTTCAGGGTCTTATGTCTTCATCTGTGAAATAAAACATTTGGATTCTCTATATAATCTTCAACTTTTTTTTCTAAGTTGTGTGATTCTAAGATCTGTAAGCTACTAACCCCTTGGATGGCAGGAGTTTTTCTTTCTAATCTTTCTACTTTCCACTGCCTCTTGCACATAGTAGGTGTGGTAAATACTAAATGAATGACGGATGAGATGGCTCTGGTAATTTAATGCTGCTGTCCTCAAAAGAGGAAGAAAACCTCACTTAGAACCAAGGGATGTCAAACCTTAATTCTCTGAGTGATGAACTATCTGAGTCATGCTGTTTCAAAGATTCAGGCTTGTAGCCTAAACTGATAACAAATTCTTTCCATTAAGAAATTGTTTTCTCTGGCCAGGCACGGTGGCTCACACCTGTAATCCCAGCACTTTGCGAGGCCGAAGCAGGTGGATCATGAGGTCAGGAGTTCGAGATCAGTCTGACCAACATGGTGAAACCCCATCTCTACTAAAAATACAAAAATTAGCTGGGTGTGGTGGCAGGCGCCTGTAATCCCAGCTACTCAGGAGGCTGAGGCAGGAGAACTGCTTGAACCCAGGAGGCGAAGATTGCAGTGAGCCGAGATTACGCCACTGCACTCCAGCCTGGGCGACAGAGGGAGACTCTGTCTCAAAAAAAAAAAGAAAAGAAAAAAGAAATTGCTCTCTCTGGTGAGCCTGACTTTTGAAGCAGACAATGCAGATGCTGGCAGAGCGATCGGCTGCAATGATAGCAGCCAGGTTGAGCCATTCAAACAGAAGCCTGGGACACCCCAGTGATACTAACAGCTAAGACCTGCAGCCCGGTGAGAGGCTGGAGAAGAGCATAGCTAGACGTTTCCTTGGTGCACGCCTGAGTCTCTCTAATGCAAGGTTTGGAAACCAAATTTGCTACATGACGATTTTTGAGTAACTATTCACCTGTAAGCACCTAGCTGAAGCATGAGGGTGCCTGCATAAGGGGAATCTCACTGTTGAGAACAGTCTCTATGCCCAAGTGGGAATTCACAATCCAACAGATACACAGAATGTCGCTCTGTATCTCCCTGGCACATAAGAATGAGTTGGATGTGACAGAGACTGAGACCCTTGCTTTTTTAAATCTGCTTTTGGAAAATGTGGCAGTCAGGCTCCAGTGGGAGAGTAGAATCTGGAGAGAGTTGACTGGGGGTGGTTTAGATGGAGAGGAGACTATGGGAAAGGTGGAAAGAGAGGAGGGAGAAAAGCACCTTTGTGGCATCCTCTCCTGGCCTTCTTTCTCGATGACATTCTTCTTGTCTTTTCTCCTCTAGAACAATTTTTCAAGGCTGCTTGTATCTGGCTGTCCGAGTTTTTTCTTCTCTTTTGGAATGGGAGGGAGGAAAGAGGCTTTTCTCTTCCCTATCTGGAGCCTAGTGACTCCTTTTCTCCTGGTGCAGTGGCAGGGCTCTCAGCCCATCATGGAGCCTGGGCTTTGCCAGGGACCCTTTGGGATTTAGTAAGTTTCTATCATGTGAATGTACAGATGCCACAGAACCAGAAGAGTTACGGGTCTCTGGTTGGTTGTTTTTATTTTCTTGTTTTTCATATCACTGGGGAAAAGTGCACCTTCAAGTTTTCATCCAAAGCCAAGAATTGTTGCTATTGACTTTTATCCACTTCCTAAGCACTGCATTTCTTTCTGTCTTCATCAAAGTCATAATCCTTCATTCAGAATCTTTTTCATCGCTTTAAATAGTCCTCTCACCTTTGTTGAAGTTTTCTGCCTTTAGAGAGACGAGGTCAAATCTGCTGCAACAGTGGAAATAAAATAGGGGACGAGAACTAGCTGTAACCTTTGTGCTTAAAACTTGAAGGATGGTGTACAATTTTTTTTTTTTCAAAAAGAGATCTACTGTTTGACATTCTGATCTGTTAAGATGCATCTGAAAAAATACTATATTTTGAACAGAAAATGTTAAGAAAATGTCTGTGCTAACATATATATTTCAACAAGTTTTTAGAGAGAACAAATGATCTCCAAATTGTTTGAGAGACTCAGCCTGGTTCTATGATATCTGTGTAGCAGCAGGGTATAACCAAGCTAAAGATTTAAGGCAATTTTGATACCTTAAAGCAGAACGGCACAGGCTTTTAAACCCACAGAGGATTCAGCCTGCTCACTCATTACTTTCCACATCTTCAAAAGGACAATGTCTCTTTTTAATCTTTTGGCTTTGCTCTGAAACCATGGGAAGTTATTGACTTTACAGGCACTTTAAGTATACAATCAGGCAGAAAAAGGGCATTGGTGCACTCAGGGGCTGCGAGTTCAAATTCTCGTCTCTTTGTGGCATTCTCCTCTCGACTCAGACAGAATTGAAAAGGGCAGGACAAACAGAGAGGGGCTGCCATGGGTTTTGAAGGGGGCCCTCGCATTGAGTCACGGGCACCTGAAGCCATTTGGCTAAAGACAGGTTCCGTTCTTGTTTCTGTTGTTATTTTTCAATCTGACAGTTCCCAGGGTTCCCTCAGATGGTGTGCTCAGAAATGCCATACTTCCTTGTAGCCCCTGCAAGCTAAAATAATGAACAAGCAATTAAATCTCATGCTTGAGGGCCTGTGCTGATTGCTTGCAGGAGAGGGGCACAGCCCCACCTTGTTCACTGCATACAGGGCACAGGGCCTGGCTGTTTCCCTTGCAGAAGCACCTGCTGCCAGGCTGTGTCAGGGGCGGGCTGCAGAGGCGCTTGGGTGCTAGAGGAAAGGGACTTGATGGGAAACAAAGGTCCACTGAGTCACCTGTGTCGAAAATGGGTGCTGGCTGATGTTTGTCTTCCTAAGGTCTTGGCAAGATTGTTATTTATTAGCAGAGCACAATTGGCTGTGACTCCTCTTTTTCTTCTTTATTATCCTTTGATGAATTAATGTGTACTAGCAGCATGCTTTCTTCTTTTTTTATTATTATTATTAAATAGATATTCTTGGTTTTGACTAAAAAGTGGGTTTTGTTTAGCTAGTTGCTGGGAGGCTTTTGTCTTCTCGAGTTTCCTATGCAAGCTACTCAGTTTTGGAGAGGAAGTGTCAGGGACAATGATAAGATAACTTCCCCAAAGTCACAAAACCAGTATGTGGTAGAGCCAGAAATGGATCTGAGTAGTTTGACTGGGGAATGAGGGGTCTTAACCATGTTGCTGGTGCACTGCAATATTAATTAATTTAAAAAGTAATTAATAAATCACTTTTTAATAACTCAGTATATATGTATTGAAATTCTACTGGGGCTTTGCCACTGGGAATTCATGGATAAGCAATATATAGCTATGTCCTGCCGTACTGGATTATATATTCTAGCACCAGAGACTGCCATTGATGAAAAGGCCCACATTGTCTTATAACAGCAAATGTGCTAAATACCCTGAAAGAAAATCAAGCAGTGAGGTGGGAATGCCTAAAAGATGGTCTCAACTGGTGTAAGGGGTCATAGACTACCATCCTGAAGATGTGAACTTGAACTGAGGCCCGAAGGATGGCTAAAGGGGAAGGAAGCGAGGTAATACAGGGGCAGGAAAGCCATGGGAGGTGAGACTGGCCAGGAGCCAGGGTCAGGTCCTGTGGGGTCATGTACATCTCCTTAAGGATTTTAAAACAAAAACAGGCTCACGCCTATAATGTCGACACTTTGGGAGGCCGAGGCAGGTGGATCACCTGAGGTCAGGAGTTCAAGACCAGCCTGGCCAACATGGTGAAACCTCGTCTTTACTAAAAATACAAAAAAATTAGCTGGGTGTGGTGATGTGCGCCTGTAATCTCAGCTACTCAGGAGGCCGAGGCAGGAGAATCTCTTGAACCCAGGAGGCAGAGGTTGAAGTGAGCCAAGATCGTGCCATTGTACTCTAGCCTGGGCAACAAAAGCGAAACTCCATCCCCCCCAACAAAAAAAAAAAAAAAAAAAAGCAAACAAACAAAAAAACCAGATGAATGGATGGGACATAAACTAAAAAGCTTCTACACAGCAAAAGAAATAATCAACAGAGTGAAGAGACAACCTGCAAAATGGGAGAAAATATTTGCAAACCATGCATATGATAAGGGGCTAATATCCAAAAATATATAAGGAAATCAAACAACTCAATACTAAGAAAACAAATGTTAGAATGGCTATTATTAAAAAGACAAAAACTAACAGATGTTGGTGAGGATATGGAGAAAGTGAACTCTTAAACAGTGCTGGTGGGCATGTAAATTAGTACAACCTCTGTGCAAAACAGTATGGAGATTTCTCCAAGAGCCAAAAATAGAAATACCATTTGATTCAGCCACTCCACTACTGGGCATCTACTCATAGGAAAAGAAATCAATATATCAAAAAGATACCTGTACTTTTATGTTTATTGCAGCACCATTCATAATAGCAAAGATATGGAATCAACCTAAATATCCTAAATTGGATGAAGAAAATGTGGCATATAAACGCAATGAAATACTATTTAGCCATAAAAAGGAATGAAATCATGTCTTTTGCTGCAACATGGATGGAACTGAAGGCCATTACCTTGAGCAAATCAACCCAGATACAGAAAGACAAATATTGCATATTTCCCACTTGTAAGTGGAAGTGAAAAAATGTGTACGAATGGCTATAGAGATTGGAATAATAGACAATGGACATTTGGAAGGATGAGGGAGTGGGTGGGGGTGGAGGATGAGAAACTACTTAATGGGTGCAATGTACATTATTTGGATAATGAATACGTAAAAGCCCCGACTTAACCATTATGCAATCTATACATGTAACGGAATTGTTCTTGAACCCCATATATTTATATAAATTTAAAAAAAAATTTTGTTTTTGACCCAAAGAGCAATGCAGAGCTGTGAGAGGACAGAAGCAGGGAAATGACACCACAACATCTGTGCATTTAGAAGGGCGCTCTGCTGGGGCATGGCAGTGAGTACGATGGGATGGTTTAGGAAATAGACGGGTGTACCTCAGACTGGGGTGGTCCAATGAAGACATAGTTCTGAAGGCATATTTCTGAGCTCTTTAGAAGGGAGAATGGACAGGGCTTGTGATGGCTGGGGTTGGGGGACAGATGAGGAATCTGGGATGACTCTTTGGTGTCTGGCTCACACAGCTGGATGAGCAGCAGTGCCACTAGCTGAGAAGAACATGGGAAGCCCACTAGATTTAGGAGAGGACTCGAACTTCATTTAGACCTGTTGAGTGGGAGATACCCCCAAAAGAAGGTATGGTGTAAATAGTTGCCTATAAAGGTCTGATATTCAAATGAAAGATTGGAGGCATCTGAAAATGGAAGTTGCCAGTGTGGATGAACCATCTTAAAGAGAGGCTACTAAATGAGAATGAAGACGAGGACTGAGATGCCAGGACTCCAATGTGTGTGGGCCATGGTGCAGAGATGTAGGAGAGCCCAGAGCAGCAGGAAACTTGGAGGGTGGGCACCTCAGGGTGGGAGAGGCTGCTTCAGAAAGGAGGGCCGGCCAGTGGGGGGAGGAGGGTGCCATGGAGCCCACCAAGGTGATGATTCACTCAAGGATGGGTGTGGACTCATCCTTGAAAACACTGTAAGGCAGAGATTATTATTATCTTCCTTGATCTTCCTTGAATAGATCAAGGGACTGAAGCTCAAAGAACTTAAATAATTGGCTTCAAATCACACGATAAATTGGTGGTGGAGCAGAATTTGAAGCTGGTTCTCTAGGTCCAGATCCCCTGTGCCAGCCCTGTCTCTGTGTAGCTTTATTTCTTTCACATTAAAGCATTTTTTTTTCTAGAAAAGGAACAACATAATGGTATTTTGGTTTGTTAAGTAATCATGATGGGAAAAAGAATGACAACTGACATTTAATGCGAGGCTTATAAAATGATTAAAGGGTTTGAATACTGTATGATAAATAGGCTTTTAAAACCCACGTATCTGACCTCTTATTAGGCTGCTTATTTCTACACTGACAGTGCAGCTCAAACAATTGCTGAGGGACTGCATATATCTTCTGCCTCAATTACTTTCTTTCAGAGACAATTTAGTAACGATGACTTTTCTGAAGTTAGCCAATGTAATTCAAAACCAGATAGGTAAAAGAGAGGCCAGTCATTGAGGATACACACGGAATATCACACTGGGGACTACGAGAATTAAAATGAACTGAGGATTTCTCTTTTTCCTGTCTTTATGATGATCAGAAACTGAGGCAAAAGGATTAAGTATATGTCTGTTGATTTCAAAACACAATGCATGGAAAATTCACCTTCTTCAAATGATATGTGGATTTGGAAAACTCAGACATGGACTGGAGTGGGTTGGACTCCAGGGGTTTTATCTGATGTTTGTGGTAGTACGGATGATGAGAAGTTGATGAGTCTAGGAATATATGAGTCCCTGGCCTGGGAGTAATACAGTGATTCAGATTGGGAGTTGGGAAGGTCTACCTCGTTCTCCGTGGGGGAGGTTGCTAGAAAGGAAACTATTTAAACACTTTAAAGAAACACAACTCTGAAAACACATAGAACCTGAAGAGTGAGGAGAAAGAGACAGGGTCCCCAGCGGGGTGACTTGGCTCTTTTTGAGGGGCCCTGTAGTGTCCTGGGCTTAACTCTATTTCTGCCCTTCCGCCATGTGCTCTAATGGGCTGATAATTGGTCTACTTCATAAGAGCATGAACTTCTTATGGCAAGGATTGTGTCTTACTCAACTTTGTGTCACTTAGTTCAGCGCCTGGATCATAGCAGATGTTTGTCAAATAAACATTTGTTAGAAGGTTGAGCAAGTAAACAAATGCCAGGGAAGGTGAGAATTAGAAAGAAGGCTAGGGAAAGGGAAGGAAGAAGGCTTTGGTTTCTGTGCTAGGAGAAGGAGAATTTGGGAAAATCATGTATTTATCTATGCCCAGAGAGTATTATTCATGGCTTGAGTGTGAATCTAAGACCTGGATACCTTTTCTGACAGAAAATTAAAAGGAAAAGATTCCTTTCTTTTCCATTCTTCAAAATTAAAAGGAAAAGATTCCTGAAGAGTTGTTCAGGTGCAAAGAGAAATTCCATCAGGAATCTAGCAAGGCGGGATTGGGTTCTAAGATGAAGACTTGAGCAACACAAATGTATGAGCAATCAACAGGAAGCGGAGCCTGTCCAAAGCCTGATTTACTCAGTGAGGCTGAGCTCATTTGATTTGGGAGGTGTTTTTTGTAACAAATTTTTGTCCTGAGATGGCCAAAAAGTTCTTTAGTGCTTTAAAGCTGATGGAGTTTGGGGTAGGAAAATAAAAACAGCCCAGGGGGAATAGATGTCAAGGAGGTATGGGAAAAAGACCCTTATTCCAAGGGTAAGATCTCTGGAGATGGGCCTCTCCTCCACCCCATTTTCTTGCTTTGGGCCCTGGGAAGGAGGAGGTCTTAGTCTTCAGCGTCTCATGAGATTAAAAGTAAATTTGGGCCAGGCATGGTGGCTCATGCCTGTAATCCCAGCACTTTGGGAGGCCAAGGCGGGTGGATCACTTGAGGTCAGGAGTTTGAGACCAGCCAGGCCAACATGGTGAAACCCTGTTTCTACTAAAAATACAAAAATTAGCCAGGCATGATGGTGGGTGCCTGTAATCCCAACTACTCAGGAGGCTGAGGCAGGAGAATTGCTTAAAAACCCAGGAGACAGAGGTTGCAGTGAGCCAAGGTAGTGCCACTGCACCCCAGCCTGGGCAACAGAGAGTCTCCGTCTCAAAAAAAAAAAAAAAGTAAATCTGTTCAGTGGTGGAGAAGAAAAGAAGTCAAACCTTGAGGACCAGTTTCTTGACCAGTCTTATTTGCTTATTTATAACAATAGCCCTTTCCTAATTGATTCATCGGAGTCAAGGGTATGGCTTGCACAGTGCATTCTTGAAGGCGTAATTTCCTTTGTGACCTCACAGAAGACGCGATCCCTGAAGCTGGGCCTCCAACTGTCCTGAAGTTCAGAAACAGCTGAAGGATCATTAATTTTTTCATTCCTGTGTAGGCCAGGAAGCTCTCTGGTTAAGAAAACTTTGCCCGTCAGGGACATTAGTTAATTGATGAATTAATTAAATTAATCAATTAACTAATTAATTAGATTAATTAAAGAGGCATCATTGTAATTTACTCTATTTCCTATAAATTAGATTGTTGAAGGAGTTGCTTTTTTTGATTCCTTGATAGTATTTGCCACTCCATGGTGTAACATGATAGGTTAAAAATCAGTCAAATAGGGAATGATGAAGATCAAAATAAGAGTCATGGAGTTTAAACTTATGCACATTAAAGTAGTGAAAATATGTGCTTTTATCTGAATTTCTTGCTATGAGGCTTTGGGAGTGTTTCTATAGGTAATATTTTAATGATTTTTTGATTCCAAGTTTTCAATGTTACAAAAGGATGACTTCTAGATTTTTCTTCAGTGCAGGGGAACAAATGAAAGGCAAGATTTGATTCTTTGCACTAATGAAGAAGTGAAGGGCTAGAGAAAAAGCCAGGCAGCATCCATAAAAGGTTTGGAGTCAGACAGCTGCTTGTACCCTGACCTCTGACAAGTGTCTTAATCTAAGTCTATAAAATGGGTATATCTCAAAGGAAGCTTGGGATGAGGAAATGAGATAACGCATGTATTGTGCCTGGCGCCGTTACCCATACTAGTGCATAGAAGTACTTCATAAGTGTTGGCTGTTATTTTTCCTTTTTCACATTGTTGAAATTTGTTATTAGAATATAATGTAACTTCCTTTCCTTATCCCTATGTTTTGGAAGTTTACAACAAAACATTTTCATCCTTCCCTTTATGTATGATTTGTCATCTAGTTTTGCTGACATTAGTTGAATGCATGGATAGATGTGATACAAGTTTCTCAGACACTGTATATTCTGGGAAAAAAAAGGGTACTACACCTTTGGATATCCTAGAGTTTACTGGAGATTAAATATATTAGAAACTCTTGAAAGACAGTCATGCTCTTAAGGAATTCATCCTCTGGTAATTTTCCTATTCAAGACATAATTTTAGGCTCCAACTATGCCTGTAATTTGCATTTATCTTTAAAGAGACTTTTATTTCCTTGAATGAATTTTTAAAGGGCTCCTCAGGAATGCATCATCCAAAATGTACTGGCTTGTTGAAGTTATGTTTTATGTAAGATTTTCTGGGCTACACAAATTTCTTTTTTTTTTAATTATACTTTAAGTTTTAGGGTACATGTGCACAACGTGCAGGTTTGTTACATATGTATACATGTGCCATGTTGGTGTGCTGCACCAATTAACTCGTCATTTAAAATTAGGTATATCTCCTAATGCTGTCCCTCCCCCGCTCCCACCCCACAACAGGCCCCGGTGTGTGATGTTCCCCTTCCTGTGTCCATGTGTTCTCATTGTTCAATTCCCACCTATGAGTGAGAACATGCGGTGTTTGGTTTTCTGTCCTTGCGATAGTTTGCTGAGAATGATGGTTTCCAGCTTCATCCATGTCCCTACAAAGGACATGAACTCATGATTTTTTATGGCTGCATAGTATTCCATGGTGTATATGTGCCACATTTTCTTAATCCAGTCTATCATTGTTGGACGTTTGGGTTGGTTCCAAGTCTTTGCTATTGGGGCTACACAAATTTCTTTATCCTGTGTTGCTAATGGATTTGCTGTTGATCACCTGCATATTATGTGACAGTGGCTTGAGGAATAGACCTTTATTACAGAAAGGCTTGACAATAATTTGGGACATATTTTGGAAGGATACTTTTCATTTGTCCCTGGTACACATCAAATTTGTCCAAGTAGATGCTCAAGGTTTGGGAATTATTTTTAACTTTCAACGGTTTCCAGTCTAAGCTCCACCATCAGGTTCCTGAGGAGGCTGGTATGTACCTGTTTCATCACTCTACTGTTCCTCTATTTTTTTTTCACCAATATTCAAACTAGCTTTTAATATTTCAGAAAAAAAAGAGTGAGTGGACCACAGTGGGCATTGGGGGGTGGAAAATGCCAACTTTCTGGGTTACCATTTGTGGTTTATTTGCTCTCTTTATGCATGTCTGCGTTTCCCAGTGATTAAAACTTGGTATAAATGTTGCTACTTATCCACCTGTCAAGGATGGTGTGAGAATGAGTAATAATATCTGAGCCATATTTTTGCTCCTTAGTAGAAAGGTGCTATATAAATACAAAATGTTATTTCATTAAAGATACTTGTATGATAACAGCGTATGTTAAATTCAATTTCCTTGACCAATTTGATAAATAGATTTTGGTGTTACAATATGGTTGTTTTTATGGTGAGTACGTGTGTATCCTACACTCTGTGTTCTATTTTCCGCCTGGGTGGTGTAACATATCAAATGTTTAAGAAAAATAAAGACACCATTCTAAAGAGATCATGAAGCTACTGCTAAATGGTATTTTGGGGGGATTTCAAATAGATGTTAGCGAGATACCTACTGAATTACTGAGGATATGAACTGTACAACGATATAATAGGACATTGTAAATATGTAGGCTGGTATACACCTGTTTTGAGTAAACAGCATATTTTTCTTATCAATCTTAGTTCTATCTTGGTGGTTTGCAGTCCATGAGACCGAAGCGTTTTGTGATTAAACTTAAGATCCTGGGCTTCAGTGGCCAGAGATGATGCCTGTTAGCATCATATAGTGGGGCATTGGAATCCATGTTCAGCCCGGGGAAAGCACATCCCTTCTTGTCTCAGACCATCCATCCGGAAACTTCTTTTGCTGAAGAGGAGGATTTGAATCCCTCCCATCACTACAGCAATCCCAGAGAATGCAGATGTGGCAGATACATGGAGACATGGCACCATTACAGCACAGTGTGGTCATTTTTGGATAATCTTTTTCTAATGCAGTATCGACCTTCAGGCAAGTCATAACAAAGGCCCTCTGCAGCCATTTTCTCCCACCCCCATTTTTCTCAGCAATTTACTTGACTTATTGCCTCACAGATAAGAGATACCTCCATCTGCACCTCTCACCAAATTATTTGCAACTCTACCTATTCTAAAAATATTTTTAGTTTGAAATAATTTTAGAATTAATAAAGAGTTACTAAGACAGTACAGAGTGTTCCCATACACCCTTCACCCAACTTCCCCGAATGTTAACGTCTTACACAGTATGTTTATCAAAACTAAGACATTGATGTGGTGCAATATTAGCAAGAGAACTACCAACTTTATTTGGACTTCTCAACTTTTTTTTTGAGATGGAGGCTCACTCTGTCGCCCAGGCTGGAGTGAAGTGGTGCGATCTCGGCTCACTGCAAGCTCCTCCTCCCAGGTTCACGCCATTCTCCTGCCTCAGCCTCCCGAGTAGCTGAGACTACAGGTGCCCACCACCACGCCCGGCTAATTTTTTGTATTTTTAGCAGAGCCAGGGTTTCACTGTGTTCGCCAGGATGGTCTTGATCTCCTGACCTTGTGATCCGAGCACCTAGGCCTCCCAAAATGCTGTGATTACAGGCATGAGCCACCGTGCCCGGCCTGGACTTCTTAAGTTTTCTCTGTTAATGTACTTTTTCTGTTCCAGGACCCCGTTTGGGACATCATGATACCTTTACTCATCATGTCTCCCTAGTTTCCACCAATCTGTGATAGCTTCTCTGTATTTTCTTGTCTTTCATGACTTTAGATGTTTTGAAGAGTAGTAGTCAGGTGTTTTGTAGAATGCCCTTAATTTGGGCTTATCTGATGGTTTCTCATAAACATTCTGAGGCTGTGGGTTTTGGAGAAGAACAGCACAGAGGTGATAGGCCCTTCTCATTGTATCGTGTTAGTGGGCTGACGCATGACTGCAGGTAACATTAACTTTGATCACCAGGCTAATGTGATGTCTGTTAGGTTTCCCCACTGTGAAGTTACAATTTTCCTCTTTCTGTCGTCTATTCATAAAAGCAGGTCACTAAGTCCAGCCTGTACTTGAGTATCAAAGTCATGTTTTTTTTTTTGTTTTTTGTTTTTTTTCTTTGAGACGGAGTCTCGCTCTGTCGCCCAGGCTGGAGTGCAGTGGCGCAATCTCAGCTCACTGCAAGCTCTGCCTCCCGGGTTCATGCCATTCTCCTCTGCCTCAGCCTCCCGAGTAGCTGGGACTACAGGCACCTGCCACCATGCCCGGCTAATTTTTTTTTTGTATTTTTTTTAGTAGAGACGGGGTTTCACTGTGTTAGCTGGGATGGTTTCGATCTCCTGACCTCGTGATCTGCCTGCTTCGGCCTCCCAAAGTGCTGGGATTACAGGCGTGAGCCACTGCACCCGGCCCAAAGTCATGTTTTAAAGCCATAAGAGTGGTTAGTAAATTTAGGAAGGGATACAAATATGATGCAAATATCTTGTTACTCCTTAAGGTTCAATCACTAATTTTAGCAATTATCAATTAGTCTTGCCTGTAGCAATGATAGCCATGGTGTTCCAATGGCGATTCTCTGTTTCTCCAATTCCGTCTACATTTATTAATTGGATTTCTTATGTAAGAAAGATTGGTCCTCCTCCTTTTGTTTGTTTGTTTGTTTATTTATTTATATCAGTATGTGCTCATGGATATTTATTTTATTCCTTAGGTGATAATTCAATACAATTGAAATTTATTATGGTGCTCAAATTATATTAGCTCTGGCCACTGGGAGCTTTATCAGGTTGACTCTTGGGTCTTTTTGATGTGCCCTCATCTTAAAAACACATTCTTGGGGGATACTTTCCTACTTTCTGATACTATGCTACATTTCAGGGTCACTGCGATGAGCAAAGTAAGTTCCTATTACTTGGCTTATTGAAGATGTAACTTTAGCCTACATGGAAAAAGAAATAGACAATTTATAAAAACAGATACAATACAAAACAAAGCTTTAAATATGAGTACAACACCCTATTCTGCTTTGTTTGGGAGCTGAGAATGACAGTTGTTAAGTCAGACCTTTTTTGTTGCTACACATGTGAACGGGAGGGCATCTCAGAGGTGATGCTGTGCTGACAACCAGGTGTGATTCCCTCACAATGTACAAGCACTGGGCATTTCAGAGGTGACTTTGTGCTGTCCTTACCATGTAGAGGTAGGCACTGGGCATCTCAGGGGTGAACTTGTGTTTACAACCAGGTGTGCTGCCCTCATCATGCACAGGTAGGCAATGAACAGCTCAGGGTGGACCCTGTCCTGATCACCAGTTGTGCTCTCCTCACTGTGCACAGGCTGGGGCTGGACACAGCAGGGACCCAGGTGTGTGCAAGGTGCAGCGTTTGTTCCATGGGGAAGACCTGCAGGTCCGTCCAGCTCCCCATTCCTGTCCTCAGAAACTCACTGGGGCACAATGCCTGTAGGGCAAAAAGCTGCTTGTGTGCCGTGATGTGAACCTCAGGGTGACTCCAAACCTGATCGTGCTCCATGTTCTGTTAGGCTGCTGTCAATAAATACAATAAATGTTTGAACAATTCCTCGTAGATGTCTTTGGATATTTTTATGTCTGTGCCTCCTTTTTCGGCAATGAGTTTCATAAGTTTACTCTTCGTTATATAAATTACTTTCTTTAATTTGTCCTCAGTATAAATCAGACATGTTTAAACATGACTCTGAGGTTTTCTCTTTGTCCTTATGTTCTGGGAGCTGACACCTTCAAAGTGAAGGGAGACTTTTGTTTTTTCTTAAAATGAATGCATGTACTCTTTTATTTTTTATTGTGGTAAGACATATGTAACATAAAACTTACCATTTTAACACTTTAAGAGTACGGCCCTGTGGCATTAGGTAAATGCACAATTTTGTGCACCCATCATCACCACCATCCAATTCCAGAACTTTTTCATCCTGACTAGAATCTCTGGACCCATTAAATACTAGCTCATCATTTCTCTCTTCCCCAAGACTCTAGCAAAAGTCATTCTACTTTTCATTTCCATGGATTTTTAAAACTGACATGTAATAATTGTAGATATTTATGGGGTACAGTGTGATGTATTGGTGCATGGGTACCGTGTGTAATAATCAAATCAGTCTAATTAGCATATCCATGACCTCAAACAGTTATCATTTGTTTGTGTTGAAAGCATTCAAAATCCTCTCTTCTAGCTGCTTGAAAATATACAGTAAATTACTCACCACATGAGAAGACCAGAACTTCTTCCTTTCTAATTGTAGCTTTGTTCATGTTAACCAAGCTCCCCACCGCCAGCACCTCGCTCCCCCGCTGTTTCCTGTAACCATTGTTCTATTCACCAAGTCTGTGAGCTCTTCTTTAGCTTCCGCATATAAGTGAGACCATGTGTTGTCACTCAACAGAGCGAGACTCCGTCTCAAAAAAAAAAAAAAATAAATAAATACATGTTTGCCATCATTAAAATTTGTTTTAGCCGTTTTCAGGGACCTTAACATCTTCAGTGTCCTTAAGGCTCATAATGTGGCTTTATTATTGCCTTTTTTTTTTTTTTTTTAGAGGGAGTCTCGCTGTCTCAGGCTGGAGTACGGTGGCGCCATCTCCGCTCACTGCAGCTTCCATCTCCCGGGTTCAAGCGATTCTCCTGCCCCAGCCTCACAAGTAGCTGGGATTGCAGGACCCCGCCACCATTCTCAGCTAATTTTGATATTTTTTAGTAGAGACGGAGTTTCACCATATTGGTCAGGCTGGTTTCGAACTCCTGACCTCAGGTGATCCACCTGCCTCAGGCTCCCAAAGTGTTGGGATTACAGGCGTGAGCCACCACGCCCAGCCTACTATTGCCAGTTTTTAAAATATATCTGAACAACAAAATCAGGTAAGCAGATTCATTGGCTGGCTAACTTTAAAAATTTTGAAGTTAATTGTAGAAATATAGCAAATAACATGGATAGTTACAATATATTTTGCCCAAAGAAAGTAGCTTACTAAAATATATAAATATAATTTCATTTATGTAACAAGTAAATAAATAAACAAAATGGCATACTAAAACATTCTCTCTTGATACCCCTCCTCTCACTATTGCTTCACTTATCTGTGCCTCTTAATAGAAGAATAACTTTCATAGATAACTTTAGGACAGTGGCCCACACCTGCTGTTTCCTCCCTTCTTCTCCTGACCCTACTCCAGCTGGCTCTGGTCCACATTACTCACGTCCACACCACCTCACAAAAGTGGCTCTTGCCAAGGTTACTGCTGGCCTTCATGCTGTTGGATCCAGTGGTCCGTCACCTGCATGAGTTCTCAGCAACACTCAATGCAGCCTCCCGAGTAGCTGGGATTACAGGTATGCACCACCACAGCTGGCTAATTTTTGTATTTTTAGTAGAGATAGGGTTTCACCATGTTGGCCAGGCTGGTCTCAGATTCCTGACCTCAGGTGATCTGCCTGCCTTGGCCTCTCAAAGTGCTGGGATTAAAAGCATGAGCCACCGCGCCCGGCCAGTTTGTGGCAATTTGTTACGGCAGTCACAGGAAACTAATACAGAGCCCAAAGTCTAAGTCCTTCACAGGGACCCACCCCCTACCCCCAACCCGTCTTCTCTCATGATCTTCTGCAAATAGGCTGGGTGTGTTCCCTCCCCAAGACCTTGGCACACACCATCCCTTTCCCTGGAGCTCTCTTTCCTCCCTTCTCAAGCCTTGCTCCTTTGGTTCCTCCTGGTTTCTGCTCAAATGCTGTCTTATTAAAGAGAGCTTCACTGGCCATTTTGATAAAATACCACCCACCTCCCAGAAAAGCGCACTATGTAGGTAGGACTTTTTCTGTTTGTTTCACTTCATAGGACAGCACTTGGTATGGACACACCCACCCTTCCTTCCTTCCTTCCTTCCTTCCTTCCTTCCTTCCTTCCTTCCTTCCTTCCTTCCTTTCTCCCTCCCTCCCTCCCTTCCTTTTCTTCCTCCTTCTCTTTCTTTCTTTTTCTTTCTTTCTTTCTCTTTTTTCTTTCTTTCTTTCTTCTTTCTTTCTCTTCTTTCTTTCTTTTCTTCTTTCTTTTCTCTCTCTCTTTCCTTCTCTTTCTTTTCTCTCTCTTTCTCTTTCTCTCTCTCTCTTTCTTTCTTTCTTTCCTTTCTTTTTCTTTCTTTCTACCTTTTGAGACACTGTCTTGCTCAGTGGCCCAGGCTGAAGTGCAGTGGCACAATTATAGCTCACTGTAGCTTTAACCTCCTGGGCTCAAACAATCCTCCTGTCTCAGCCTCTCAAGTACCTGGGGCTACAGGTGCATGCCATCATGCCATGCTAATTTAAAAAACTTTTTTTGCAGAGATGGGGTCTCACTATATTGCCCAAGCTGGTCTTGAACTCCTGGCCTCAAACAGTCCTCCTGCCTCAGCCTCCCAAAGTGTTGGGATTACAGACGTGAGCCACTGCTCTTGGCCCCCACTCGATTTTTTAAAAAATCCATATTGGATAAAGGACTGGTATCTAAAAAAATATAAAGAACCCTTAAAACCCAACTGTAGGCCAGGTGTGGTGGCTCACGCCTGTAATCCCAGCACTTTAGGAGGCCCAGGCGGGCGGATCATTAGGTCAGGAGATCAAGACCATCCTGGCCAACATGGTGAAACCCTGTCTCTACTAAAATACAAAAAAATTAGCCGGCATGGTGGCCCATGCGTGTAGTCCCAGCTACTTGGGAGGCTGAGGCAGGGGAATCCCTTGAACCCGGGAGGGGGAGGTTGCAGTGAGCCAAGATCATGCCACTGCACTCCAGCGTGGGCAACAGAGCAAGACTCCATCTCAAAAAAAACCCAACCAAACAAACAAACAAGCAAAAAAAAAACCCCAACAATAAGAAAACAACCCAATTAAAAAATGAGCAAAATATCTGACCCTATCAAAGAAGTTGTACAGATGGCAAATGAAAAAAGTATTTATTGAATGAATAAATGAAGGGATTTAATGAGTTAGGACACTTTTTCATTTCTCCAATTCTTTTAGGATCTTGTCTGGGTCCTTTTATTGTTCAGTTCCTGCCTACCACACCCACTCCGTGTGCCTGTGTTCCTGCACAACCAACACCATGCATCTCATTTAATTTGGTCTGTTTTCCGTGGATGCTCTTGTATATACCGGTTTTTCCCAGAGTGGCCTCACTGCAGGGTGGAAAGTTCTGCAGCCTCCATCCTAGTGGGACGGACTCAGGCAATTGACATGGGGCTGGCGGCTGGGCCAGCCATTGGCAGAGCCACGCAAGGACTGGGTTTCATAGTGTTAGTGATTAATTTTGCAAGTATGAATATAAATGTTTATACATGTATATATACGGATATATTTAAATTGTGGTAAAATACACATAACATAAAATTTATCATCTTAATCTTTTTTTTTTTTCTTGAGACAGGGTCACGCTCTGTCACCTAGGCTGCAGTGGAGTGGCACAATCACAGCTCACTGCAACCTCAACCTCCCAGGGTCAAGCCATTCCCCCACCTCAGCTTCCTGAGTAGCTAGGACTACAGGTGTATGCCACTATGCCCCGCTAATTTTTTGATTTTTTGTAGAGATGAGGTCTCACTATGTTGCCAAGGCTGGTCTCGAACTCTTGGGCTTAAACAATCCTCCTGCTCCCGGCCTCCCAAAATGCTGGGATTATAGGTGTGAGCCACTGCACCCAGCATCTGAAGTATTTTTCAGTGTACAGTTCAGTAGTGTTAAGTACATTTACATTGTTGTACAAACCCTCCCAGAACTTTTGCAACTTGCAAAACTAAGACTCTGTTTCCATTAAACACAAACTCCTCATTTCCTCCCATCTACCCCCACAGTCCCCGGCAAGCTCTGTTCCACTTTCTGCCTCTATGGATTTGACTCCTCTAGATACCTCTTATAAGTGGCAAACACACACACACACACACACAGAGTTTGTCCTCTTGTGATTGGCTTATTTCATTTAGCATAATGTCCTAAGGTTCATCTGTGTTGGAGTATGTGTCAGAATTTCCTTCCTTTTTATTTATTTATTTATTTGTTTTTGAGGTGGAGTCTCACTCTGTTGCCCAGGTTGGTGTGCAGGGGTGCAATCTCAGCTCACTGCAACCTCTGTCTCCCTGGTTCAAACAATTCTGCCTCAGCCTCCGAAGTAGCTAGGACTACAGGCACATACCACCATGCCTGGCTAATTTTTGTATTTTTAGCAGAGATGGGGTTTCACCATGTTGGTCAGACTGGTCTCGAACTCTTGACCTCAAGTGATCCGCCCACCTCAGCCTCCCAAAGTGCTGGGATTATAGGTGTGGGCCACTGCACCTGGCCTGCCTTCCTTTTTAAAGATGGGTAGTACTCCATTGTATGGATACACCACATTTTGTTTCTCTGTCTATCCGTGGATGGACACTTGGGTCGCTTCCACCTTTTGGCTATTTCAGTAACGCTGGTATGTTAATGCTGATATTTTTAGATGTAGGAATCACACAGTTTAGCACATGCTATCAGATGGAGATCTATCTATCTATCTATATATATATACACATACATATATATACGTGTGTATATACATATATATATATATATATATATATATATATATATATATATAAAACTTTCACTGTTTTCCTAGATAAGCCTTAGAAAACAGATTTTAAGAAGACGGTACATCCTGTGATCTCCCTGGCAGGGGTCCAGAG
This sequence comes from Symphalangus syndactylus, assembly GCF_028878055.3. Classification (NCBI taxonomy): domain Eukaryota; kingdom Metazoa; phylum Chordata; class Mammalia; order Primates; family Hylobatidae; genus Symphalangus; species Symphalangus syndactylus. The sequence continues at coordinate 97,655,992 of NC_072427.2, forward strand.
GACTGAGTTGGGGAGCCGCTGTGTGGGACTTTGCGAGGCTTTTGAGGGTGATAGGCAGACGCTGGCGCTGACCAGGAGTGAATAATTTTCGGGACTGAGGTGACCTGGGCCTTTTCCAGAGAAACAACCTGGGTCATAGGGTGGGCTCTGAGTCCGGGGCCTAGCCAAGTAAGCACAGAGATGCCGCCCTCCATTGCCCACCTCCTCCCTGGTTTCCTTTTCATGAAAGCTGGGAAAACTTCCTGTGTATTCTGTGTGGATGAACTATCTACTGGTGATGAGAGAGAGACCAGAGAAAGGAAAACTTTCCACTTTATCAACCAAAGCCAGCCTTTCCCAACAAGCAGAGAGAGGGGCAGGGAGCATGCCTGGCGGGGCTAGAACAACGGGCACATCCTAGGAGAACAGCAGCTACCATTTACTGGGGGCTACCATGCTTGCGTCCTGTGGGTCACTTCGCATTCCTTACCTTGTTTACTTCTCACAGCAGCCTTCTGTGGTCTCCATTTTACAGATGAGCAAATGGAGGCACCAAGGAGTCCAGAAAGTCACCAAGGTGTCACTGCTACCAAGTGGCAGAGGCAGGATTGGAACCCAGGTTAACTGAAGCCAGTGTCACCCCATGGTGGCTGGCCTCTGTTCAAACATGCACATGTCAATCTGTAAGGCAGAAACAACATTCCACAGAGGCCAGTTTGCAATGTGGTCTTAAGGACTGAGAGAAATAGCATACGCACGCACACATGCATGTATGTGTACACACACATACATGCACACACACGTGTGAGCATGGAGACACACAGGCATGTGCACACGCATGCACGAGCACACAGACACACAGGCATGCACACATGCATGCATGAGCAGACACACATAGGCATGCACACACATGCACAAACACACATAGATGTGCACACATACATGCACAAGCACACACACAGGGATGCACACTGTCATGCACAAGCACACACAGACACACATAGGCATGCACACACACATGCACACACATAGGCATGCATGCATGCATGCACAAGCACACACAGACACACATAGGCGTGCACACATGCACGCACAAGCACACACAGAGACACAGGCATGCACACCCATGCATGAGCACACACAGACACATGTATGCATGCACACACATGCACACGCAGACGCACATAGCATGCACACACACACATGCACACACAGACACACATAGCATGCACACACAGGCACACATATGCATCACACACACATGCACGAGCACACAGGGACATACATAGGCATGCACACACACATGCACAAGCACACACAGACACACACATGCAGGCACATGCGTTTTGTTTGTCCTGCAAACAACCATGGATTCTGATGGAAGGAGCGAGTGAGCAAATGAAAAGGTGAAAGTCCTGCTCATGCAGCTCTAGTGCAGGATCGTCTTTGTGAGCGCAAGAACGTGGTGCCCTGTCTTGCCAGCAGTGAGGGCTGGAATTTGAAGGTGCTGATGGATCCTTCCACCCCAGCCCCTGTGAATGCATCCTGTGTGAGATCCAGACACCTCCTCGTGCTGGATTCAGGATGGGGAGACAAAGCTGGAACAAATGACAGCTGTGCTTGAGAAGGAGAATGTAGACACCCCCTCACCCACCCCTCGGGAATGAAGGTGTGGGAATCTGTGGTTCCTGTGAACTCCAAGCAGATAGAATCACCTGGGATACGGTGGGAGCCCATGGACTGGACCCTTCCAGAACCCAGCCAAGTTGGCTGACCGGCCTGGCCACCTCCACAAATTCCACATTCCCCTTTGTTTCTTCTGGGGTCACATTCCAGGAAGCACTGAATATGTCAACCTGGCATTTCATAGTTCAGCCATCCAAGCACAGAAAAGGGCATGATCCCAGGCTGAAAAGGTGTATTTTATATTCACACACTTGACTTTCAAGACCCTGAATGAATTTTGCTGAAATAAATATTCACCTTTGGGTTTCATCCAACTATGGTAAGTTTTAGTCCCAAGAAGTCTTTTCTTTTCCTTTCTCTCTTTTTAAAAGAATATTAAAAGTGACTGAAAAGAAGGATTTAGAAATGAATGGCCATTTTTCAACATGTCTTATACAATGAAAAGGAGTAAATGCTATAATATTTCTTAGAGAAATGGATTTAAGCAAAATGAGATTTAGAACCGGTGACTGTTTATTGCAATGTGAGACAAATGTCCTTGCAGGTCTCAGTATAATGTCCTTGCAGACCTCAGTATTCAAACTTGAGCTGTCAGAAGGGAGGTAAGAATTAGGATGGCTGCCCATCCCGTATTGCCTAAGACTACTACCCTCGTTGTAGCACTAACCCCTTCATCCCTCACAAACCAGAATGATTGGTGTTCCTGGTTGAACTTACTATAGCTATAAGAAGTACTCACAGGAACCCACATAACCCAGTCCAGGTGACCAATTCCTTCCTTCCTTCCTTCCTTCCTTCCTTCCTTCCTTCCTTCCTTCCTTCCTTCCTTCCTTTCTCCCTCCCTCCCTTTCTCCCTCCCTCCCTCCCTCCCTCCCTCCCTGTCTCACTCTGTCACCCAGGCTGGAATGCAGTGGTTCAGCCTTGTATCACTGCAAACTTCACCTCCTGGGCTCAAGCAATCCTCCCACCTCAGCCTTCCGAGTAGTTGGGACCACAGGTGCACGGTAGCGCTCAGCTAATTTTTTGTATTTTGGATAGAGATAGCATTTCACTATGTTGCCCAGGCTGGTCTCAAATTCCTGAGCTCAACTGATGTATTTCCTCGGCCTCCTAAAGTGCTGGCATTACAGGCATGAGCTGACACGCCCAGCTTACCAATTTTCACCTCACTTCACGTTGCATCTACATCACGAATTGTGCGCAATGCCAAATGCAGGTATTTGTGAGGGCTCTAGAAATCACACCGTTTCCCATCCTAGCTCTAAAGTAACTAGCAACCACCTCTCACCTTCAGGATGGAGAGAGCTGACAATGGAGATTAAGGCTGAGATATGTGGCAATGAAAGGCTTCCTTAGATCAGCTGCAGAAGGAGACGCAGGCAGCTGTGGCCAATCACAGGCCTCACCAACTGATAGAAGGTCCTGGGCTTTGCCTTCTTCATGTGAATATTCCTAGTTCCTGGCCTGGTCCCTGACACAAAGCACTCCTTAAAAAGTAGCTGTTGTATTGAAGGAAACTGTTGTGGCAAAAATGCAAACAGGAGTTGTATCAGTCCGTTTTCACACTGCTGATAAAGACATAGCCAAGACTGGGCAATTTACAAAAGAAAAGAGGTTTATTGGACTTACAGTTCCACATGGCTGGGGAGGCCTCACAATCATGGCGGGAGGCAAGGAGGAGCAAGTCACATCTTACGTGGGTGACGGCGGGCAAAGAGAGAGCTTGTGCAGAGAAACTCCCCCTTAAAAAATGATCAGATCTCATGAGACTTATTCACTATCACGAGAACAGCACAGGAAAGACCCGCCCCTCATGATTTAATTACCTCCCACCGGGTCCCTCCCCCATCACATGGGAATTCAAGATGAGATTTGGGTGGGGACACAGCCAAACCATAACAGGAGTGTGTTTGTGCATGTGTGTGTATCTGCATGCTCTGTGCATGTGTGTGTACCTATCAGCATGTTCTGTGCATGTTCTGTGCATGGTGTGTGTGTGTCTATATGTGTATTGTATGTGCACCACTGCCTACCTGCTCCTGGCTTTTTTGGTACCATCTCCAGAAGTCTCTGCATCAACAGGTCTCCTGAGAGCTCACAGTTGGAAGCTGATGTGACTGGGCATAGTCAGTGTTCTTTAACTGATGTTGTGCCCTGGACCAGCTGAGAGCTGATGCAGAGGCCACTCTACAGGCCACCCTTCCTCTAGGGCAGCTTTGTGGGCCTCAGAGGTGGAGGTGTGCCAGGCACATCTACCCAAAAGCATCCTATTGGAGCCAGATTGCTGCATTCCAGGCCCCACCAAGCTGAGATTATGTTTGCTGTCTGCCTTCTTCACCGCTGTACTTCTTGTAGCCAGCTCTGGCTCATGGCAGCTGATGGTTAAACATTCAGGAATTTTTGCAAATTGGTTGTTAAACACAGTCACCATGAAAAATTAAATTACAGAAGCTTACAATTCAATAGATTGTATTAGGCATAAAGGCAGTCAATTCTCAAAACTCAACATTTCCTAATTATTTCACCTTATTTTACTATCGTCTTGAGGTCATTGACATTGATTGTACCTGTAGGGTAGAAACGCTATATGAAGGATGTTGTGTTGCACTTGCATTGGCCAAGGAGGGAGTATTTACATCACAGAAATCAGCAGATGCTACAAATCAGCACTTCCCTGCCCACACCTGGGGTTGCTGGTTGTTACAGCTTTTCCAGCAACCCCTGGCTTCTGCCTGGTGTGGTGTCTGGCACAGAGCAGGGCTCAGCTCATGCTTTGCACATACAGTTCCTTGAGTCATCCCAGTGTGAATGTGTCCCCTGCTTCTGGCTGGGGATCTGTGACTAGTCCATGCCTCGCCTTGTGCCACTTCCACTCCTGGGAGCAGCTCTGGAATCTTTCTGTGCTAGTTTCTGTGGCTGCCATAACTAATGACCACAAATGGTGTGGCTTAAAACAACAGAAATTTATTATCTCCCAGTTCTGGGGGCCAGGGGTCTGAAATAAAGGTGTTGGCAGGGCTGTGCTCCCTCTGAAGACCAAGAAGGGGATCCCGCCTCGCCTCTTCCGGCACCTGGTGGCCCCTGACAATCCTTCGCACTTTTTGGTTTGTGGCTGCGTCACTCCAGTCTCTGCCTCTCTAATCACATGGCATTCTTCTCTGTGTGTCTGTCTTCCCCCTTCTTAGAAGGCTGCCAGTCATTGGAGTTAGAGCCCATCAGTGCCACCTCATCTTAACTAATTATAACTGCGAAGACCCTGTCTCCAAATAAGGTCACATCCTGAGGTTCCAGGAAGATGCGTATTTGGGGGAGCAGTGTTCAACCTACTATGGAATCTCTGCCATAGAAACTGCAGGTGATGCTGTCCCTCTAAGGTCGTGAGGAAAGTTCCAAGGGTTGCCTGACACCAGTCATGACCAGTGAGCAAAAGGGCCCTCACTGAAAATGTTTGGCACTTTGCTTTTACAGTGACTTTGTGGACAGCAAGAGAGCGGCACCACAATCATGTCCTCATGCCATGGGGTCATCAATCCTGGCGTCTCCCCCTCCGCTTTCCCCCACACGCACCCAAGTATGTTCTATTTGCAGTGCCTGCATCATTTTCTTTTTTAAATTTTTTAAGTTTTTTTTTTTTTTTTTTTTTGAGACAGAGTCTCCGTCACCTAGGCTGGAGTGCAGTGGTGCAATCTCCGCTCACTGCAACCTCCGCCTCCTGGGTTCAGCTTTTATTTATCTGTTTTTCTCTTTCTTCTTTTTTATTTCAACAGTTTTTGGGGTACAGGTGGTTTTTTATTACAAGGATAAGTTCTTCAGTGTTGATTTCTGAGATTTTAGTGAACCTGTCACCCAAGCAGTGTACACTCTACTCAATATGTAGCCTTTTATCCCTTACCGGCCTCCCAGCCTTTCCCCGCAAGTCCCCAAAGTCCATTATATCACTCATGCTTTTGCATCCTCATAGCTTAGCTCCCACTTTTTTTTTTTTTTTTTTTTTTTTGAGACAAAGTCTTCCTCTGTCACCCAGGCTGGAGTACAGTGGTGCAATTTCAGCTCACTGCAACCTCTGCCTCCTGGGCTCAAGGGATCCTCCCACCTCAGCCCCCAAAGTAGCTGGGATTACAGGCTTGTGCCACCATGCCTGGCTAATTTTTGTGTTTTTCAGTAGAGATGGGGTTTCACCATATTGGCCAGGCTGGTCTCGAACTCCTGACCTCAAGTGATCCTCCCGCCTTGGCCTCCCAAAGCCCTGGGATTACAGATGTGAGCCACCGTGCCCAGCCTAATTTTTAATTTTTGTGGATACATGGGAGGTGTATATATTTATGGGGTATGTGAGATATTTTAATACAGGCCTGCAATATGAAATACGTACATCATGGAGAATTTCCATCCCCTCAAGCATTTCTCCTTTGGGTTATAAACAATCCAATCCACTCTTTAAATTATTTTAAAATGCACAGTTAAGTTATTACTGACTATAGTAACCCTGTCATGCTATCAAATAGTAGATCTTACTCATTCTTCCTATTTTTTTTGTACCCATTAACCATCACCCCCTTCCCCACTCCTGTGCACTACCCTTCCCAGCCTCTGGTAACCATCCTTCTACTCTTTATGTTCATGAATTCACTTGCTATGATTTTTAGATCTCACAAAAAATTGAGAGTATGCTATGTTTGTCTTTCTGTGCCTGGCTTATTTCATGGAACATAATGATCTCCAATTCCATCCATGTTGTTGCAAATGACTGGATCTCATTCTATTTTTATGGCTGAATAGTACTCCATTGTGTGTATGTATCACGTTTTCTTTATCCATTCAACTGTTGATGGACACTTAGGTTGCTTCCAAATCTTAGCTATTGTAAACAGTGCTGCAACAAACAGAGGAGTACACCTATCTCTTTGATTTTCTGATTTCCTTTCTTTTGGGCATATACCCAGCAATAAGATAACTGGATCATATGGTAGCTTAACTTTTAGTTTTTTGAGGAACTTCCAAACTGTTCTCCATAGCGGTTGTATTACTTTACATTCCCGCCAACAGAGTAGGAGGGTTCCCTTTTCTCCACATCCTCTCCAGCATTTGTTATTGCCTATCTTTTGAATAAAAGCCATTTTAACTGGGGTGAGATTCTATCTTACCGTGGTTTTGATTTGCATTACTCTGATGATCACAGATGTTGAGCACATTTTCATAGGCCTGTTTGCTCTCTGTATGTCTTCTTTTGAGAAATGCCTATTCAAATCTTTTGCCCATTTTTTTATTGGACTATTAGATTTTATCCTATACAGTTGTTTGATCGCCTTATATATTCTGGTTATTAATCCTGCCTGCATCATTTTCTTTCTTTTCTTTTCTTTTCTTTTCTTTTGTATTGAGATGGAGTCTCCCTCTGTCACCCAGGCTGGAGTGTAGTAGCTCGATCTTGGCTCACTGCAGCCTCCACCTTCTGGGCTCAAGCGATTCTCCTGCCTCAGTTGCCTGAGTAGCTGGGATTACAGGCCTGCACCACCATGCCCAGCTAATTTTTGTATTTTTAGTAGAGATGGGGTTTCACCAGTTGGCCAGGCTGGTCTCGAACTCCTGACCTCAATTGATCTGCCCGCCTCCGCCTCCCAAAATGCTGGGATTACAGGTGCGAGGCACTACACCCGGACCTGCCTGGTGTAGTGCCTCATTTTCTAGGAAGACCCACACCTCTGTGGATGGCCTCTGCGGTGTCACCTTCTGGAGGTTAGGGTTCAGCCTCTCATTCTAACCTGTAAAGCTGTTGTCTGCTGCCCATGTGCTTGCTGGCCCAATCTGGTGGCCAACTTCAACAGAAGCTTCGTGAACACTTGACACACAGAAACGTGCATTAACCTCTTTTGATCTTGCTGTGATTATAATAATACCTTATATTTTTGGGTAGTTAGTGGTTGTCATAGCTGACATCATTTGTATTATCTCTTTGGATCCTCGTTGCAATCCCATGAAAAAGCCAGAAAGATTCACATTCTCAAATATACAAACTTTTGCTTAAAACTTCAGAGGGCTCATGGAGCTCTAGAAAAGATCAGTTGTCTCCTTAAGAGTTCAGGAATCCTGGCTGGGCGCGGTGGCTCGCACCTATAATCCTAACACTTTGGGAGATTGAGGCAGGCGGATCACGAGGTCAAGAGATGGAGACCTTCCTGGCCAACATGGTGAAACCCCGTCTCTACTAAAAATACAAAACATAACTGGGCGTGGTGGTGCATGCCTGTAGTCCCAGCTACTCGGGAGGCTGAGGCAGGAGAACTGCTTGAATCCAGGAGGCGGAGGTTGCAGTGAGCCAAGATTGTGCCACTGCATTCCAGCCTGGCGACAGAGTGAGACTCCATCTAAAACAAAACAAAACAAAACAAAACAAAAAACAGAGTTCAGGAACCCCAGGATAAGAAGTCAGGAAAGGAAAGTATCTTCAAAGCTGATGGCATGACTTTCTTCTGCCAGGCTACCCATTGGCTGAACCCAGCAGACAGGCAGGGGGGATGCTGATGGGGGTCTGGAGGTACAGGACAGTGGAGCAGGCTGGGGGCCATGGAGAGCAGGTCTGCAGGAGCAAACAGAGGGTTTCTGTACAGGATGAGCAGAAGGCCTAGCTGCAGGAGTTGGGCTGCAAAAGACAAGCAGCAGGGTGGGGTGCTGGGTTCCAGGGACCCAGGTGGAGGCAGGCCCAGCCCTCAGCTGTCTGCCCATCAGGACCCCTGGGGGGAGTTTGCAGGGGAAAATGCAGATTCCTGGGCCTGGAGCCCCAAGGTCTGGCCTCAGGGACTCTTGGGTGGGATTTGGGAATCTCTCGTTGTAGATATATTAAACCAGTGTTAGCGAGCCCAGGGCAGGGGCTGCAGATGGTCTCTGCTGAGGACCAGGGCTGGTCCCTGGGTGCTGGACGCCTTGGCCTGGGAAAGTCAGAGGGGAGGAATTCAAGCTCAACTTCAAGTCTCCAGAAATCCCAAACCCTCCCTTCATCAGCCAGTCCTGGAAACCTGTGCTTTCCTCTCTTTTTGAAGGCAAGCTGACCCTAAGAGGTGGGCCTTAGGTGTCTGTGCACAGGGCCGGCAAGAAGCTGGGGTGGGGGTGGATGGAGAATGCAGAGACAAGAGCTCAGAGGGCAGCAAGGGCCAACCCGAGGAGCCACTTCTGAGCAGCTGTGAGCAGACACGTCCAGGGCCTGCCAGGCCCCCGACCTGAGCTGGGCTCACCCGGCGCCATCCCAGCCTCTTTTCTACTGCCCACAGCTGGCCAGGCAGGTACACGACAGCCTTCCTCAGCCCTCCCTCCTGGCTCTGCTTCAGCCAGCCCTGCCCACAGGGCCAGAGGCCCACTGCTTTTGCTTCTGGGGACTCCGAACAGCCAGCTCCCGGCCGTCTTTCAGCCCACCTCAGGGTCCCTGGTACACAAAAGGAAGTCATGGAGGGGACGTGCAGGTGGGGTGCAGGGGCAGGATTTGTCCAAACCACCAACATTTTAGTTTCTTTTTTTTCTTTTGAGACGGAGTGTCACTCTGTTGCCCAGGCTGGGGTACAGTGGCACGATCTTGGCTCACTGAAACCTCTGCCTCCCAGGTTCAAGCAATTCTCCTGCCTCAGCCTCCTGAGTAGCTGGGACCACAGGCGCGTGCCACCATGCCCAGCTAATTATTGCATTTTTAGTAGAGATGGGGTTTCACTATATTGGCCAGGCTGGTCTCGAACTCCTGACCTCGCAATCCACCCACCTCGGCCTCCCAAAGGGTTGGGGTTACAGGCATGACCCATGGCACCCGGCCTAGTTTTCAGTCTTTTTAAAAACATGGTATCATAATCTATGTATTATTTAATAATGACTTTAAGGATTTTTCGTCAGTACATGGAGATCTAGCTCTTTTAAAAACATGATACGATGCATTTTTATTATTTTTTCAGAGCAGCTTGATTTCTTCCCAAGACATCTTCAATAAGAAGTATCCATGTGTACGAACTGAGTGACAGAAGCTCATTTACCAGAAACCCGGGCGGAGCAGAGCTGGGCTTCGCTGGTCCATGTGATTCTCCCTTGCTGACCAGCACAGGCCCCTCTCTCCTAGGGCCCAGGGTTTTACAATCAGAGGTCAAGTTCTAAGGAAGGAAGTTTGGGAGCTCAGAGCTGGGAGGCAACTCACTGGGTTTGCAAATTCTTCACAGATTAGCAACACATTTTCTTGCTAGTTCATTGTTAGTGAGTTGGGAATGTTTTCCTTTTTCTCTTTTAGTGAGGTAATGTCATTATTTTACACATGCCTCTAATTGGAGCTCCCTCCCTTCCTCAAAAACTAATCGAGCCTTTTCCAGGTCAGGTTGGTGCTTAGTCATCTGAACACGAGTCCCGTCCTCTTCCCTTAATCTTTCCCAGGCTGGATTTTGTCTTTGAAACAGTAGGAAATGACAGGCTCTATTTTCTTTTCTTAAAAGGACTCAATCCATGGAGTCATGAGTTTGGAACAGGGAAAGTGTGGAGAATTAATACGTCCTCCCAATCAGAAGTAACCAGCTTTCCTCTCTTTGTTTGGCTGAGCCTCTGCAGCCTGAGCTCATGATATCACAGGCAGTTCGCTTAAAAGCAGGAAGGCGGCATTTTCACCTGCAGATAAATTTCCAGCTGGATTTTCTGTTAGACCCATTGGAAAGAAATGCAGTTAGGCAGTGAGCAGTCTTGGGGCAAAGACTGGAAACTTTTCAAAAAAGGGCTCTGCCAGAAATAATTTGTTAGACCCTTGAGGTCTATTTGCATTGGTGACATTAACTGCATCTTAAAGTGTCCAGGTGAGTCAGTCACCGGAATACTTAGGATAATCACTCTTAGGATAAGAGTGATGATTTTAATTTCTTCAACGGAATTCAGCTGTAATTTGGTCATTTCCAAGATATCGAGATTAACTGGATGGTGTTCAGTGGCCTTAAAATCCGGAGCAATTACTATTCCAAGAGTCAGAAGGTCAAGGTTTGAGGCCAGGCCCAGCCTGCTCCTGGCTGTGGGGTCCTTATCTATTTGCAATCCCTAGACGAAAGACAATATTAGGAGCAGATAATGGACCCACAGCCAGGAGCAGGCTGAGCGATGCTGCACAAAGTGCGTAATGTTCTTGCAGCCAGGACACAGGCATGCGCCAAAGCCCAAAATATTGACATTCTCCAGGTGCCCTTCACCCTTTTAGCCTCATTTTCCCTCACTCTGGCTGTTCCCTGTACTCAAACGTGCTGTTCCTGTTCCCGCCTCCTGGCTGTTCCTTTCCCTACCTTCCTTCACCTTTGGAAATTCTGCCTATTCCTCGAGGACCATGTTGAGCACGATCTCTGATAAGCTTCCCCTAGTCCATTTGGTGGAATCATTTTCTCTGAGCTCCCAGGGCCACTTGGTTTGGCCATTTACTGTCATTCTTTGATGTCGTTTGTATTTATTTTATTTATTTATTTATTTTTTTGAGACAGAGTTTTGCACTTGTTGTCCAGGCTGGAGAGCAATGGCGCAATCTCAACTCACTGCAACCTCTGCCTCCTGGGTTCAAGCAATTCTCCTGCCTCAGCCTCCTGAGTAGCTGGGATTACAGGCATGTGCCACCATGCTCGGCTAATTTTTTTTTGTATTTTTAGTAGAGACAGGGTTTCACCATGTTGGCCAGGCTGGTCTTGAACTCCTGACCTCAGGTGATCTGCCCGTCTCGGCCTCCCAAAGTGCTGGGATTATAGGCATGAGCCACCGCACCCGGCCCTTGATGTCAGTTGTTTTTTTAGAGTCAGAGTCTCACTCTGTGGCCCAGGCTGGAGTACAGTGGCACAATCTCGGCTCACTGCAAACTCAGCCTCCCGGGTTCAACAGACTCTCAAGCCTCAGCCTCCTGAGTAGCTGGGATTACAGGCATCTGCCACCATGCCAGGCTAACTTTTATATTTTTAGTAGTGACGGGGTTTCACCATGTTGGCCAGGCTGTTCTTGAACTTCTGACCTCAAGTGATCCACCTGCCACTGCCTCCCAAAGTGCTGGGATTACAGGTGTGAGCTACAGTGCCCAGCCTACTGTCATTCTTACACTTCGTCTTATGCAGCTAAACCCCTGAAGGATAAAGAAAGGGCCTCTGCTGTATCTGCTCATGGGCTCAGCAAAGAGAAGAAGGGATCAAAGGGAGAGAGAAAAAGGAGGGCAGGAGGTGCAGTTCCTTCCTGGGTGGACCCAGGGGCTCCTCCTGGAGCGGGGGGCAGGCAGGGCCCAGGTGAGAGGAAAAGGTCTGGCCTGAGGTTTCTCTCAAATGTTCCTGGGGTGCAGATGGCTGCAGGGTCAGGAAAAAGGAGCTCTTTGGGCTCTCCAAGGTGGTCACACCCTTTTCAGGGCATAAAGGAAGGGGAGTTAACAGCAGCAGCAGTGCCCAGAGAAGTGACAGTCACAGCAGCTGCCATAGGACCACGGCCAGGTTGTGTGTTAGGAGCAAAAAGGAGCTGCGGGCTGAGTGTGGCCAGGGGAGGGAAGGGGCACAACTCCTGCAGTCACGGCTCTTTGGGGCTCAGAGCCCATGAAGGTGAGGCTGCAGCCCCAGGCGGACAGGTGCCTGTGCACTGAGCCTTCGGGGTTTGGAGACAAGAGACATGCAGGGGTATCCCCAGGAAGGTGGGCAGAGGTCGGGTAAGGTGGAGCTGGGTTCCCACATTTCTGTGCCTGGGATTTTGATATCTGATTATGTTCTTGGTTGGTGAGGGCAGGGAAATATCTGTCCCATTTTATCAATGAATTGAGCAGGTGTCTCCATGCCTAACTTCATACACTAGCTCAGCACTGTCCAACAGAACTGTCTGCACTGTCCAAGACAGTAGCCACTGGCCATGTGGCTATTGAGCGCTTGAAATGTGACTAGTGCAACTGAGCAGGTGACTTTTACATTTTATTCATTGATTTAAATCTAAATTTAAATAACAGCATGTGGCTAGTGGCTCAATCCTGGACAGCACAGCCCAGAACTGACAGCATCTGCAATTAGCTACTCTCATTCATTCTCCAGGGAGCCTGGCGCTGTGCCACACCCAGAGGAGGCTACTGTTGATTTGAAATTCCTAAAAATGACGTACTAGTCCCGGATCCTTAGTTGGCTTCCTGAATCCTCCCTTATGGGCTGATGGTTATCGTGGCTCTTTCCTGCCTTCTCTTTAGCTATGGACCAGTGAGGCTTCCAGTTCACAAAGCATTTGTTGGAGTATTTAGGATTTAATCTCCAAGGCTACCATCCAGTCTTGGAGTGGAGTTTGGCCAACACCACACTGGTGCTCAGGCTTACAATGGGTTTTTAAAACCAAATAACCATAGTTCCGGGTTACAACTACCCTGCCAAAACTGAACACAGCTTAAGTCCATGTGCCAGAGACTTGACAATGAACTTGGCTGCAGAATCCAAGGAAGTTCAGGCCTTGACACTTTTCCTCCGAGCTCTGCAGATGCAATTATTTCTCCTCCACAAACTCGTCTCTATAGCAGGGCTGAAGGAGGCTGGCTTGTTCTCTCCCTCAGTGATTCGTTCTTATAATGCTTTTGAGTTTTGCAAAATGCCCTTAGTGTGGTCTAAATGGTGCAACCTCGGCCACACGGGATGCTGGATGCTGCCTCTCACGGGAAAGAAATCATCGATGATCAAAGCTGAAATGTATTGTTGTCACTATGTGTAAAGCACCATGACTCTCAACACAACTAGGAAGTAGATACCATTATTATGCCCATTTCACAGATGAGGAAACTGAGGCACAGATAATTCACCCCAAGACTGAGCTAGGACCAAGTCAGAGCAGAAGCTGGGAGACAAGAGTGACACAGTGAACGAGGAAACCCCAAGTCCAGGGCTGAAGCAGAGTCGTGTCTAGTCTGGTTGATGTCAGTGTTCCAGGGGTCCAGGGTGACAGGCAGGAAGTGGGGTGGAAGCTTTCAGGGCAGTGGTCCTTCTCAGGAGGTCCCACTGGACATGTGGGGATTTTTAGGGAGCAGCGCCGAGACCCAGGGAGATGGAGGAGAGGCCGGCTTGGTTCCCCTGACTGCCTGGCACTGGGCTTTGGTTCCTGGCGCAGTAACTGGTTTCCAGGGACTCATGGAGAAGGCTGGGGGGGAGACTGGAAGGGGGATCTTGTGGGTACTTCTTTCCAAGACTCCCCAGATGCCAGATGTATGAGTGCCTGCCTTTTCCCCAACACCACGAGCTAGCGGGGAGGTTTGCTGATGTTCCTTCGGACCTGGCTTCCACCCACTGAGGTTGCAGGTGATGCTGCCCAGCACTGTGGCTCAGCAGGGGCTGGCACACTCCCCGGTCCACAGACCTCTCATATTGGATGCTGTAAGTCAGTTTCCTGACATGGAGATTTGTGCATGAGAGATTTATTGAAGCAGTGCTCTCCGGGGAAACACCTGTAGGAAAGCGGGGAGGAGTAATTATCTGTAGAAGAGGACAGGTGTGGGCCATTCACAACCACTCCTCTCAGCAGCTGGAGGCCGGGTGCCTGGGAACGGGGCACCAACGTCACACACGGGCGCATTTGTGGGGTCAACAGTGGGACTGCTTCTGGGCTCCCCAGAGCCTGCTTGGTCCCTGGGCTTGCTTGGGCCCTGGGCTTCTCCCTGAAGCAGCAGCAAATGTCATGGCTGCTACAAGCCCCAGCAGCCCCTCAGACAAGCCCGGGTGTATCCAGAAGAGTAGAATTTCACAGCAGGCAGCTCATGGATGGAAAGTCAGCATTAGCAGCAAGTAGCCGAGGTAGGGACATGCGAACTCCAGAGGGAACTGGCTTCTTTTCACAGGGACCCCACAGCTTGGAAACTGTGGGGGCTCTGCTGCCCAGAAAGCACAAAAGCAAGAAGTGGCAGCCCGCATGAGCCTGTGGTCCCTGGGAGGACTTCCACCCGGGAGCTTCCTCCCTGCAGCTTCCTCCCAGCCACCACGGTCCATCAGCAGTCTCTCATCCAAATCTGCTCTGGTCATTTTCGCACTGGACTTTGTGCCAAGCCAAACACAATCTCAGCAGGACCCTTCAGCCTCCTTCCACAACAACGAGAACATGGCATTCTTCTTTGGGGCTCTGAAAATGCAAAGAAATATCTCACTGTATCTGCACAGGCCAAAAACTGACCCTCGAGTTGGCAAGCCTGTTGACCAGCTGCCTCTGTAGGGATCCTGGGAGGGTGTGTGTGTGTGTGTGTGTGTGTGTGTGTGTGTAAGCATGCATGCTGGGGGCTAATGGGGGGAAATTCAGATAAGCGAAAACCCGTTGTGGAATTCAAGAAAGGCATGTGACTGAGGCCAATATGGGCACAGCTTTTTCTTCAACTGGTAAAGTGAACATCTGCAGCCCCAAGCAGACAGTCATCAGCCATCAGCTGGACAGCATTTGTGTTCACGGGGACAGGGAAGATGCTGCCTTCAAACTGGAAATAGAGACAGACAGCCGCTCTGGCAGCTGGGACATTATCAAAATGCTCCTTGCTGAACTCGGACGTGAAAGGACAAAGATTCTCTTTGATTAGAACAAAATCGTTATGAAATAGTTGGACAATGGAATTCACTTCATTCTCTGATATGATCTGGAATAGATTTCTCTCCAGGCCAGGTGCAGTGGCTCATGCCTGTAATCTCAGCACTTTGGGAGGCTGAGGCAGGAGGATCACCAGAGGTCAGAAGTTCGAGACCAGCCTGGCTAACGTGGTGAAACCCCGTCTCTACTAAAAATACAAAAATTAGCCAGGTGTGGTGGTGTATGCCTGTAATCCCAGCTACTCGGGAGGCTGAGGCAGGGAGAATCACTTGAACCCGGGAGATGGAGGTTGCAGTGAGCTGAAATAACGCCACTGCACTCCAGCCTGGGCAACAGAGCAAGACTCTCTCAAATAAATAAATAAATAAATACATAGATTTCTCTCCAATGACAGATTTAACCCT
Source organism: Symphalangus syndactylus (assembly GCF_028878055.3). Taxonomy (NCBI): domain Eukaryota; kingdom Metazoa; phylum Chordata; class Mammalia; order Primates; family Hylobatidae; genus Symphalangus; species Symphalangus syndactylus. The sequence continues at coordinate 97,671,600 of NC_072427.2, forward strand.
TCTCCCATTTGCCCTGAGAATACTCACGAGTGGCACTTGAGGCTGTAGCATTTACTCTGAGATAACTTTTCCAGGAAATCTCTCTTTTATTATTATTTTTGCATTGCTCTTGTACATTGACTTTGGAAACAAAAGACATCATTCTGTTTATAGCATTCTGTTTTTAGTAGAGGTAGTAGAGGTATCTCCATTTATAAAGTGTAGTAATCCTCGATTGCTGAAAATGTCAAATCCTAGAAAATGTAGCATTCCCATGCCTGATGTTAACTTCATTCTCCAACAGTTGTTGGCTGAAGATTCATTTGATGAATTCAGTTTTTCTGAAATAGATGACTCTGTTGTTAGTTCTGTTTAGAAATAACTCCAAGAACACTTTTTTCTTTTCTTTTTTTTTTGAGACGGAGTCTCACTCTGTCTCCCATGCTGGAGTGCAGTGGCGCGATCTCGGCTCATTGCAAGCTCCGCCTGCCGGGTTCATGCCATTCTCCTGCCTCAGCCTCCCGAGTAGCTGGGACTACAGGCACCCGCCACCACACCCAGCTAATTTTTTTGTATTTTTAGTAGAGATGGGGTTTCATCATGTTAGCCAGGGTGGTCTCGATCTCCTGACCTCGTGATCCACCCACCTTGGCCTCCCAAAGTGCTGGGATTACAGGTGTGAGCCATTGCGCCTGGCCCCAGAACACTTTTTATATTTTATGTTCGCACTGAAAATCAGTCAGATTTGCTTCAGCCTCAAAGTGTGTTTATGTAAAATTAAATGAGCGCTGACAGTGAGTCACATTTTTTTTTTTTCTAAACGGGGAAAGGGTTAAAACACATCATCCTCAACCCCTTCAATTTCTCCCCATGGGAGAAATTCCGGTACCTGGAAATCCTAAGGAATTTCAATCTCCACCCAAACCACTCCCAGCCCATCTCTATGACACCTCTCTTGGCCAATCCCTGCTCTCCCACCTGCAGGGGGCCTGTGTAAGGGAAGCTTGCTTTGAAATTGGCGGGTGCAGAGGGTAGAAGAGGGGGTGCCATTCTGACCCATCTTGACTTTCCCCTTCCTTCCACTGAGTGGACACACAGGATTTCCCACCAGCTCTGTCTGTAGTTGCTGCTTTGTGCTGGTGAAATGCCGCACATGAACGTTCACAGCAGCACTATTCACAGTGGCCAAGGGAAACAGCCAAATGTCCAGCAGCTGATGGCTGGATAAACAAACTGTGGGCTAGCCATACAATGGAATAATATTCAGCCCTGAAAGGGAATGAACCCATGCTACACTTGCTACAACATAGATGGACCTTGAGGACATTATGTTAAGTGAAATGAGGCAGTCACAAGAGACTACATATTGTGTGATCCCATCTACATGAACTATCCAGAACAGGCTAATCTATAGTGACAGAAAGCAAATTGGTGTTTTCCAGGGGCTGGAGGGAGGGAGGAATGGGGGGTGACTGCTTAACGGGCAGAGAGTTTTCTTTTGGGGTGATGAAATGTTTTGGAACTAGATAGAGCTGGTGTTTGCACATCGTGAATGGACTAAATGCCATTGAGAGAGTTAATTTTACATTATGTGGATTTCAACTCACTAAAAATGAACGCCAGAGCGGCAGCTGAGCCTCCTCACTCCACACCCACCTCCTCTGCATCCTGCAGATTGGTCTGCAGGACTGAGAGAGACATGCCTTCTCCATACCTGTCACTCTAGGAGTTCTTGCGGGAACAGCTATGTTTCTTGAGCACTCAGGATGCGTCAGTCCCAGCACTTCCCAGCTGTGTGACGTGGGCTGGACGATACTTACCCTGGCGGCCTTCAGCTTCCTCATCTACATATGTTTACAGGGTTAGTGATGACGAAGTAAGATAATAAGATAACGCAGAGAGAGCTCTTTGGTAGTAGGATATAAAAGATGCAATTGCCAGGTGCGGCGGCTCATGCCTGTAATCCCAGCACTTTGGGAGGCCGAGGCGGGCGGATCAGGAGGTCAGGAGATCGAGAGCATCCTGGCTAACACAGTGAAACCCTGTCTCTACTAAAAATACAAAAAATTAGCTGGGCGAGGTGGTGAGCGCCTGTAGTCCCAGCTACTCGGGAGGCTGAGGCAAGAGAATGGCGTGAACCCCAGGGGGCGGAGCCTGCAGTGAGCCGAGATTGTGCCACTGCACTCCAGCCTGGGCGACAGCGAGACTCTGTCTCAAAAAAAAAAAAAAAGAAAAATGCAATCATTTTTATATTCTAAGCCCCTGGGATTACTAGGTCAAAAAAGAAAAAAAAAACATGTTTTCGTATTTGATGCCACAGCTATAAGCCTCCTGTCTACCAGGGAAAGCCGTCTGCAGGAACCAATCATAAGTTTTCCCACTGGGGTCTGTTTTCTGAACTCTTTCTTCTGCTCCTCCACCCGGCCCTCCCCAAGTGGGGTAGGACCCCATTTTTGGAGAGATTTGGGAGCCAGCTCCACTTGATCCTGGCCCACAGCACTGTTAGGTACTCTGGTTGATGGCTTTTACCACCAGGGGCTCTGCTGTTTTAAATTCTAAACCAGGAGTCAGCAAACTTTTTTCTATAGAGGGCAAGAAAGTAAATATTTTAGGCTTTGCAAACCATACTTTATTTACAAAAACAGGTTACAGGCCAGATCCATCCTGCTGTCTGTTTTTGTATAGCCTTTGAGTTAAGAATTGTTTTTACATTTTTATTTATTTACTTTTATTTAAATTTTTTTTAATTAAATAGAGGTAGGGTCTTACTATGTTGCCCAGGCTAGTCTCGAACTCTTGGCCTCAGGCTTTTACATTCTTAAATGGTTGGTCTGAAAAAAACAAAAAAGAAGAAGAATGTGGAACATGTGAAAATAAAATGAAATTTAAATTTCAGTGTCCAAAAAGAACGTTTTATTGGAATACAGCCAAGTTCATGCATTATGTAATATCTGTGGCCGCTTTTGAGCTGCAATGGAGAGTTGAGTAATTGTGGCAGAGAGAATTTGACCCACAATGGCTAAAATATTTATCATCTTGCTTTTTTTTTTTTTTTTTTTTTTTAACAGAGTTTCTCACTCTGTTGCCTAGGCTGGAGTGCGGTGGCACGATCTCGGCTCACTGCAGCCTCTGCCTCTCAGGTTCAAGTGATTTCTCCTGCCTCAGCCTCCCAAGTAGCTGGGATTACAGGCATGCGCTACCACACCCAGCTAATTTTTTATTTTTTTGGTAGAAATGGGGTTTCACCATGTTGGCTAGGCTGGTCTCGAACTCCTGACCTCAAGTGATCCACCTGCCTTGGCCTCCCAAAGTGCTGGGATTACAGGCATGAGCCACTGTGCCCAGCCTATCATCTTGCCTTTTAAGAAAAAGTTTGCTAACCGTTGGTCTAAACAAGTCAGTGGTTAAAATCACTCATGAGCTCATGTTTGCTGAGTATCTGTGTAACTATTTTACGTGTATATATAGGAATCTTCTGTTTAGTCATCTGTAAAATGGGGGTAATAGTACCATCTCATGACATTGTGAGGATTGAATGACTCAGAACATGAAAAGCAGCTAGAATAGCACCTGGCATTATAAGCGCTCAAAAAATGTAAATTCTAATTATGTATAACTTATTAATGTATAGACACAAATTCAAAGAAATACAGAAAACAAAGACTCTTCCCTCCTCATTTATTTTGGAATGTGCTAGAAACAGCTTGAAACATCCCTTTAATAGCTTCCTGGCCTCACGAGTGTTGAATGACATGACAAACTCTCCTTCATAGAAGGTACAGGTGAACCAGAACGGGAGGGGCATTTGGGATCCTTCCTTCTTCAGAAAGTGCGATCGCATCAAGATGCGTGTGGTTTTCAGTAGAACTGGCCCATGTTTCTCGGGAGTGAGGTGTCCAAACCACTGTTCATCCATATTTCCTGAATGATTTGCTCCCTGCGCTCAATCCTTTCTGCGAGCTCTGCAGCTTCTATGGAACTGTAGACAGGATATGAAGTCCTACAGAACCCCGACAGTTCCCCTGGGAAATCAGACTCAGAGGAGTCCTCCTCCTCTTCTTCATCCTCGCTGTCCTCCTCGACCTTGTCACTTCCTGGCACCAGCTGCTCCCTCCCCAGCTGCAAGTCGTGGAAGTCCTTGGCACAGGACTCTCTGATGACCAGGGCGCACAATGTGAGGGCCAGGCCGATGCAGACACTGGACACGAACAGCAGGGCAGCTCTCTCCGGGTGGGCTGCAGGAGGAAGAGAACATGTCAGGAGCTGGGAGGAGCTGGCAGACTCCACCACTGCCAAGTCCCACAAAAACAGATGTCTGCCCAAGCAGGGGGCTAATGAAGAATGCCAGCCCAGCATCTTTGAGACTGTGTACACCAAAATAATGATATATCCCCAGTGGCTTTTTTTTTCAAAAAAGCTTTTGTGCCTACGGAGTCAATATATGTATGTGTAGGAGAAAAACACACAGCAGAGGGGTTCAGGAGCCAGACTCCTCTGAGTTCAAACTCAGGTCTGCCACTCACTAGCTGTGTGACTTTGGGCAAGTTTCATAACCTTTCTGTGCCTAGTTTCCTCATCTGTAAAATGGGGCATATAGTATCTTCTATCACAGAGTCATTACAGTGAAATGAGTTAATTCCTATAAAGCTCTTAGAATATTCCCTGACACATAGTAAATGCTCAATAAAGAGTTGCTATTATTAGTAGTAGAAGTAGCTCATGAAGAATTAATTTATGTATGAAGTATATATGTGAACCTAAGTAATAATATAATAGATGTTAGCAAAACTTAATTCTGTTCTTTTTCAGATTAAAAAGTAAATATAAATATACAGTCATCCCTTGGTACCTGTGGCGGACTGGTTCCAGGACCCCTCCCCCACACTCCCAGGCTACCAAAATTCACGGATGCTTGAGTCACTTACATGAAATGGCACAGAATTTGCATAAAACCTAAGCATGTTCTCCCCTATTCTTTAAATCACTTCTAGATTACTTGTAATAGCTAATGCAATGGAAATGCTAGGTAAGTAGTTGTTACCATGTATTGTTTTGGAAATAATGACAGGAAAAAAAGTCTGTACATGTTTGGTATAGACGCAACTATCCATTTTAAAAAGATATTTTCAATCTGAGGTTGGTTGAACCCATAGATGTGGAACCCATGGATACAGAAGGCCAACTGTAATATAAAATACAAAAATATGCTGGGTGTCGTGGCTCACGCCGGTAATCCCAACACTTTGGGAGGCCAAGGTGGGTGGATTGCTTGAGTTCAGGGGTTCAAGACCAGCTTGGGCAACATGGTGAAACCCCATGTCTATTAAAAAAAATACCAAAATACATCTGGGCATGGTGGTGTGTGCTTGTAGTCCTAGCTACTCGGAAAGCTGAGGTGGGAGGATCACTTGAGCCTGGGAGGTCAAGATCACATCACCGTACTCTAGCCCAGGTAATAGTGTGAGACCCTGCCTCAAAAAAAAAAAAAAAAAAAAAAAAGAGAAAAAATATTAAAATAAAATAAATAATATAAATATGTATATTATTTATAAATATTAATAATACAGTAAGTATTGGCTGGGCGCGGTGGCTCACACCTGTAATCCCAGCACTTTGGGAGGCCGAGGCAGGCAGATAATGAGGTCAGGAGATCGAGACCATCCTGGCTAACATGGTGAAACCCCGTCTCTGCCAAAAACACACACAAAAAACTAGCCAGGCGTGGTGGTGGGTGCCTGTAGTCCCAGCTACTCGGGAGGCTGAGGCAGGAGAATGGCGTGAACCCGGGAGGTGGAGCTTGCAGTGAGCTGAGATCGTGCCACTGCACTCCAGCCTGGGTGATAGAGCAAGACTCTGTCTCAAAAAAATAAATAAATAAAATAAAATAATATAGTATTACAATACTTACTATATTATTGTAAATATTATACAGATGGAAGCCTGTATACTGTAAGTAATATGCAGATCAAAGCCTCATCTCTCCTGACTTCACTTTCATCTTCCTCCCCTTTGAATTTCCCTTCTTTCCTCCCCATCCTGCAGCCCTCCTCTCCCCCAAAATCTTTCAGCCACTGTCCTCTCCAAACCCTCTCCTTCTGTGGTGCTGTTAGGGCTTTCAAGATGGGCCACAACTCAACTTCTCTGTCTTGGAAAACATAAACTTTGAGCCCCACTGGCAGTGATGCTGCCAACCTCAAGGAGTGCTGAGTGTGAGGAAGCTGAATCCCATCCATTTATAGTCTTTTCCAGCCACCCATGGTCAGGCCAGGGACAGATCTGGACAGAAACAATTCCATCCAACTCAAGCCTCTGAGGTACAATGGTCATCAGTGGCCCCCTCCCCTCCTCTCCCAGTGGTGGTGTCGTGGGAGGGGCTGGGTACCCAGGGCAGACAGAGTAAGGTGCAAGAACGGGCTCTGCCACAGCCAAGCAATCAATTCCAGCAGTCAATTCCACCAGCGACTTGAGCTGCAAGTGAAGGAAGTCAAATGGGGACGTTTCAGGTTCCAAGAAGGGAGTAGAGTGCCACAGCTGGTAACTATGGACTTGCTACTGTACCTCTTTTTTCATATTTTGAGGATTCCAGGTGGACTGAATTAAACTACCCATAATCCTTAGGACATGAGACATTCTCTTCATTGGTCAATACATAGCCCTACTTTATGTCTATTTAATGAATTACTTTTTAATACTGTAATTAGCACCAGTGCTATGAATGAGCACCTGTATAGGAGCGAGGCCTTGACCACACCTGTGTCTAACCTGTGCTTCCCCATCCCCCGGCCTCCCCCTCAAGGTGACTACCACCTGAATTCCAAGCTCCTTACTCCCCTGTTTCCTTTTTTATATAGTTTTATTTTCCATCTCTATGTATTCCTAAAATTTTGTTTAAAGGGTATAATTTTATAGGTAGTGTTGGCGACTTGGTGTTGTTTTTTTAACTTAATATCATATCGCTGTAAAATATTTCATTGTCTTGACTATAATGTAGTTTATTCACCCACTCTCCTGCTGGTGGGTCGAGAACTGTTTATTTGCCTGCTCTCCTGCTGTTGCCAGGTTTCTCCTTTGTGGATGATCGTGAGCATTCTTGTAAATGTCCCTGGTCAACACCTGCAAGCGTTTCTCTTGGGTACTACCCTAGGAGATAATTGATGGGCTTAGGGCATGTGAGTTTCAATTTTCAGAACTACTGCCAACATGGTGTTCGAAGTGGCTGCAATGTGTGAGAAATCCTGTCAGTCCTCATCTTCTCCAGCACTTGGCTCACATAGACTTTTACATTTTTTTCCAATCACATGGGTATAGAATTGTACCTTACGATGGTCTTGATTTGTGTTCCCCTGATCTGTACCTATCTTCACATGCTTATGTATTTCCTCTTCTCCAAATGCTGGCTTATGTCATGCACCCATTTTTTAATTCTGGGTTGCCTGTGCTTTTCCTGTTACATATAAATGATGTGTATATTTTCTTTTTTCTTTCTTTTCTTTTTTTTTTTTTTGAGATGGAGTTTTGCTCTGTTGCCCAGGCTGCAGTGTAAGTGGCATGATCTTGGCTCACTGCAATGTCCGCCCCCCACCCCAGGTTCAAGTGATTCTCCTGCCTCAGCCTCCCAAGTAGCTGGGATTACAGGTGCCTGCCACCACACCAGCTAATTTTTGTGTTTTTAGTAGAGACGGGGTTTGCCATGTTGGCCAGACTGGTCTCGAACTCCTGACCTCAGGTGATCAGCCCACCTCAGCTTCCCAAAGTGCTGGGATTACAGGCGTGAGCCACCGTGCCTAGCCCAAGGATGTGTATGTTTTCTATAGACTCTTGATGATAATCCTTCGACAGCAAATATATTGTGTATACATAATATATATATTATATATACATATATTACATAATATATATATTATATATACATATATAACATATTATATATACATATATAACATATATACATATATAATATATACTATATACTATATATGCATATATAATATATATTATATATTATATATATATATTATATATACTATATATACTATATAATATATACTATATTAAATAGTATATATATATACTATATTAAATAGTATATATAATATAGTATATATAATATATTATATAGTATATATAATATATATAGTATATATAATATATTATATAGTATATATAATATAGTATATAATATATAATATACTATATTATATATTATGTATACATATATAATATATATTATATATACATATATATTATATATTATGTATACTATATATATTATATATACATATATTATATATATTATGTGTGTGTATATATATATGTATATATATATATTTAGAGAGAGAGAGAGAGTCTCCCTTTGTCACCCAGGCTGGAGTGCAGTGGCACAATCATAGCCTGCTGCAGCCTTGAATTCCGGGGCTCAAACAGTCCTCTCACCTCAGCCTCTTTAGAAGCTGGGACTACAGGCATGTAATACCATGCCCAGCTAACTTTTTATTATATTTTTTTGGTAAAGATGAGGTCTGACTTTGTTGCCCGGGCTGGTCTTAAACTCCTGGCTGAAAGTGATCCTCCTGCCTTGGCCTCCCCAAGTGCTGGGATTACAGGTGTGAGCCATGGCATCTGGTGTGAATATCTCCTGGTAAGTGCCTTGTACTTTCACTTTCATTAAGATGTCTTTCGACCTTGTGAAATTATCTGAAAAACAGGGATGAAACACTGTTCTGCTCCATCTTCCCTGCAAGCACTTGGTCTTCATCCTCCTCTATTGCCTCCCTTTTCTAGTGAATGGCCAGATAGGAACTATTGCAGGTTTTATGGGCCATATGGTCTCTGTTGCAAATATAACAGCTCTGCTATTGTAGTGCAAAAGCAACCACAGACCATATGTAAACCATCTTTCCTGCATGGCCTCTATAATCTTTAAGAAACACACATTGGGTCACATCACTGCCTGACTTAAAACGTATAGATGGCCTCTTCCCTCTCCTAAGCTATTAGGTTGGTGCAAAATTAATGGCGGAAATCGGCCGGGAGTGGTGGCTCACACCTGTAATTCCAGCACTTTGGGAGGCTGAGGGGGGCGGATCACTTGAGATCAGGAATTTCAGATCAGCCTGACCAACATGGTGAAACCCCATCTCTACTAAAAATACAAAAATTAAAATTAGCCAGGGTTGGTGGCGTGCGCCTGTAGTCCCAGCTACTTGGGAGGCTGAGGCAGGAGAATGGCTTGAACCTGGGAGGTGGAGGTTGCAGTGAGCCAAGATCACACCACTGCACTCCAGCCTGGGTAACCAAGAGAGACTGTTTCAAAAAAAAAAAAAAAAAAAAAAAAGGAATGTCGGAAATCGCAATTACTTTTGCAATAAAAGTCAAGTCCTGACCACAGCCTAGGAAGTCAGCTATGACCTGGCCCTTGTCACCCTCCCCAAGTTCAACTCCCGAGAACTTCCGCTTCCTCTCTGCTCCCCGCTCCGGCCTCCCATTCCTCACTCGTGACGCATCAGATGCCTGCACACTCTGGTGTTTCTGCATGTGCTCTTCTGTTAGCCTGGAAAGTTCTTTCCTCCCTCTTCATCCAGCACTACTAGATACCTCCCCCTGCCTTAGCCTAGCCAGGTCCCCTGTCATTTAGTCTCAGAGTATCTTGAATGTCTTCTTCACAGCCCAACTTACAATCGTCACTCACTCGCTGAGTGGGTGTCATCCTTTCTCTCCACCTAGAATGCAAGCTTCCTGAGGGCAGGGCCTGGAACCGTCTTGCTCTTTGCCAAATCCCCAGTGCCATCTCTGGCACAGAGTGGGCATTATGAAAATATTTGCTGAGTGCATAAGAGGAGGGAATTGTGGATTTAAGCACTCGGCTTGGCGCCCTGGGGATGGGGCTCCATAAATCAGTTCCCTTTTTTCCCTCTCCTCTTCTCCTGGGAGGTGGGTGTCTGGGTTCTCCTGCCAGGAGAGCTTCTCTCATAAGACTCCAGGTGCCTGTTGGCCTAGGCCTGCCTCCTGCTAAGTGAACACTCTTTAGGGCAAGTCTGCATCAACTCTGCTGAGATCCAGCCACCAGAGATGGACAACGTGGGCAATGCTTGGCAAGTCCATGGGAACGAGGCTTCCTAGTCATCTGAATCAACTAGTTTGAAGTTACAAACTCACCAGATGTTGGTCAGCTGGAATCTTAGTGATGAGCTGGTCCAACCCCTCTTGTGGCCAAGTCACTTGTGCAAAGCCGCCACTTGGCTGGGACCCCAAGCTCAGGCCAGGGCTCTCTCCATGGTCCCAGGCTTTACACTAAGGGCACGTCAACTGTTCTCTAGAATCACTTGGACTACTTTATACTTTTGTGTCTCCTTTTCCTATTCTGTATTCTGGAAAAACAAAGTTTTCCTTGTGATTGAACAGAATCTTCACACTGTGTTATTGCTAGCATTGTTCTAAATTTAGCCTTGGTTCATCCCCACCTGGAGTGAATGACTTTAATTTGGTCAGCTGTTGTATGCCCTTGGGAGCCTCCGAAGGGGGACGTATGGCCTTTAAGGCTCCTTTCCACGCTTAGATCCTGACACTTGGGGCAAACGCACGCTCCAGCTCGTTCATGTACAGATAAGACACCCAGAGGCCATGGCGAGGGTTCCCCCTGTTGGGGCCCTGTTGCTGTTGAGAGGATCAAGGCAGCAGTCAGGGCCTGAGGGTTGTCCAGAAGAAAGCACAAAGTGTACCGAGTGCTGGTCTGACAGCACTTAGGGGTGTGACAGAAACCTTCTATCATGGAACTAGAGATTGGAGACCGTGGGAACACATCCGAATCCACATCTCCGCGACAAGGTGGTGCTGATTTCCAATGGTTCTCCCTGGTGGGGGAATCACACAGCTCTGACTCTGGAGCGTGTTGTTGTGTTTCTCTTTCAGTATGAGCTTATCTGCGGCCCTAAAGTTCCTCCCTTATGGAACAATGATGCCTCCCAACACAGGACATCCCAGGCTGCAAGCCTGTCCCTTCGGCCCAGCTTCCTTACCCCTGCGCCCCAGAAGCCCACAGCAGGGCCTGCCAGAGGCTGATGACACATCTGTCACTGTCCCAAGGGGGCAGGGGCAGCGACGGAAATATTAGGCCACAAAAGGCTTGCCTGCAGGCACATATGAGGTAAACACCCAAAGCCAGATGTCAATGAAACAGTAATTAGGTGGAATAGGAGAGGTCATATTCTCATGTAAGACTGTCTAAATACATAGGCCCCTTGGGCACAATCTGCCAGGGGACAATGGCTCATGCTGAGCCATCTATTACACTGCCTTGCTAAGAACTTCCAACACACACTTACATACACAGATACACATGCACATATGCATGCACACACATGCATGCATACACACACGCACCCACACACACACATGCAGGCACACATACAGATACACACATGCACACACAAACACACATACAGATACACATACATAAAGACACACACATGCACACAGATACACACACATGCACGCACACACACGAAGGCACACATGCACACACAGACACATGCACACACATACATATACACATGCACACAGATACACACATGCACACAGATACACATGCATGCACACACATGCATGCACACAGATACACGTGCATGCACACACAGGCACACATGCAAACACATGCACGTGCAGATATGCATGTACGCATGTACACAAACACACGTGCACACACACACATGCACACACAAAAACACACACATGCACACATACAGATGCACACACATACACACAGATACATGCACACAGATACAGACACATGCACACATTGATGTGCACACATATACACGTGCACACACACATGCACACACATAGACACCTATGCACACACATCCACATGCACATGTGCACACATACACACATGCACACACACGCACATGCTCACAGACACATGCACACACATGCACACATACACATACATACACACCACTCCTTTTCCATTTCTCTAATTTCCAATGTTTTTCTATGAGCTTCCTCAGAGTCATGATCTTGATTCTAGAATGAATTCAGGGAGTAAGTCTGTGTTATTGAAATGACAGTAAATTCAAACATGCCTAAGAAGCTTTTTCAATGTTGGGGAAAACATCTCACAGATCATTCAAATGACCCCAGGAGACGCTTCACCAGGGACCCTTGGACATCCTCCTGTCCCTTCCGCCAACCTCTGTGCTTTAATATCAGGGGACAAACCTCTGGATTTTGATTTCTCATCTCCTTGTCCCCATGTACACTGGACTGCACTACTGTGTCAAAGCTACTTGCAGCCTGACCTGGGAAATGTACTTTTGGATTCACTCCATTTGCCACCTATTTGGGTGGTTTGGGCTGGAAACTGCCCTGCTCACACTCTTGGCTCCCAGCTGCTTCTGCTTTGGGGGTGCCTAGAGACCGCAGCTCATCCCGTGGGTCACATCCCCACAGTGGGGCCGGGATGTGACTGATAGTTGTCTGGGCACCTCTCTCCAGCAGCAGTGAGGATGGAGCTCCGCACTGTGTGACATTGGCTGGTGGCCACTGCCTGTTTAGGTCGAAATGGCCCAGCCTGATGTCCACATGCATCGCTGTGCACACTGGCCTGCAGACCCCCAAGCATGTGCTGCATGCTTCCCACCTTTAGAGTGGCCACCCAGACAGCAACACAGACACACCAAGAAAACCCACAGGCAAGCCCAGAGGTGCCCATTCTACTAGGGCCTTGTGAGCCTCTGTGATTTGAGTCACAAGCTTCTTGTGGTGATTTCATTTAGCTAACATCCAACACAGTGCATTTAGAGACTCTTTCTCTTGGACATTATATGGAGGAGTGGTCATGGTTTGCTGAGATAAATGTCCCCAAACACCCCTCAATAAAATCAAATAACAGCTCATCAAGTCTTTACATTTTAAAAAAAATGGACATCTTATAAATAGCAAATATTGGATGACAGTAAGGCACAGGAAAAAGCTCCTAAGCCCAGGTCAGCAGTCATCATTCAATTGTTCCTTAATTACTGACTGTGCACCTGTTCTGTACCAGCACCGCATCCTAGATGCAGGGATACCACATGAAATAAGATGACAAAGCACTTGACCCTGTGGAGCTGAGCCACTAGCAGGAGAGATAGTCACTAAACGAATATCTCTATCCTGTGGTTTCTGGGAATGACAATCACATAAACGGATAGAAAGGGATGGAGGAAAGCTAATTTAGACAACTCAGGATCATAGTGGGGAGGTGGTTGTATCCCTCAAAATTCAGAGTAGCTGGAGTGCAAGCCTTGTATTAGCTGAGCCTGAATCCTGGCCCTGCCGCTGTCCATGGTGTCCTCAGGCAAATGGCTCAACTCCTCTGACCACCAGCTTCAAGTGCAGAACAGGGGATCAGAGTCCCATCTCTCAGGGTTGTTGCTATGGACGGAATTGTGTTCCCCGCAGTTCACTCATTAGGAGCTAATTAAGGTTAAAGGAGGCCGTAAGGGTGGAATCCTAATCTGATAGGATTGGTGGTTTTATAAAAAGAAGAGATGTCTCTGTCTCTGTCTCTCCCCCTCTCTGCCATGTGAGGACAAGTAAGAAGGCTGCTGTCCGAAACCCAGGAAGAGAGTCCTTACCAGAAAGTGATTGGTGAATACTTTGATCATGAAATTCTGGCCTCCAGAACGGTGAGGAAATCAGTGTCTGTTATTTAGGCCATCTGGTCTCAGGTACTTTGTTATGGCAGCTGGGCTGGCTAAGGCAGTTGTTGAGAGGAATGGACAAGGTAGTTGGGGTAAAGCACACAGCAAGGCCACAGCTCACTGAGCGCAATGTCAGTCTCGTTCCCCTTCAATCGTTATTCTCTGTCTGGAGGATTTTCATGATGGCTTTTCTCCAAGAAGCTCCCCAGGGACTTTGTAAATATGGGGATATTTCTGACAATAAAAACCCTTACAGTTCTTAACATTGACAATGATCAGGAACAGCAAGACATGAAAATGAGAAGGTGGCTAGAAAAGAGAGGACCCACAGAAGAAACCAACAACCACACAACACACACACAGGAGGAATCCTGACGCAGGAGGACAATAGAATAGCAGGGGACCCCAAGACTGAACTCTGCATCTCATGTATTGAGATCATTCCCTGATATGGTTTGGCTGTGTCCCCACCCAAATCTCATCTTGAATTGTAGCTCCCATAATGTGCATGTGTCATGGGAGGGACGCGGTGGGAGGTAACTGAATCATGGGGTGGGTCTTTCGCATGCTGTTCTCGTGATAGTGAATTAAGTCTCATGAGATCTGATGGTTTTATAAAGGGGAGTTCCCCTGCACAAGCTCTCTTGCCTGCTACCAGGTAAGACATGACTTTGCTTCTCATTCGCCTTCCATTGAGATTGTTAGGCCTCCCTAACCATGTGGAACTGTGAGTCCATTAAACCTCTTTCCTTTATAAATTACCCAGCCTCAGGTATGTCTTTATTAGTGCATGAGAACAGACAAATACATTCCCTAAGCCTCTATTTTCCTCTGGGACAGGCTTACCCCAAATAGCCCATCTTTGCAGGCCTTGAATAGTAATACTGTTATGTGTTATATTAACATGTATTTTACTGAAGGTCTCTGGTTTTTGTCTCTCTGAACATAGGCAGGCATGGCTGAAACTTGCAGATGACATTCCAAAATGCGTTCTATCTTAAGATAAGCAGAGAGGGTGGTAAGGAAAAATTGTACATACCTTCCCCTCAATGAAGAGGTCCCCACGGTGTGGCAGGCCTTGGTATAAGCCTTTTGGCTCTGCTAATTCATGAGGGCTGAGTCTGATTGATCCTCACGGGGCAGACTAACAAGGGAATCCTTGACAACCATTAGGAATAACACTCATGACCCAGAAAGTGGCTCTGTCTTCATGGGGCATGATGTGTCTTGTTTACTAAATGACCTTCTGGCTCATTTTTCTTCCAGTCAGGGTTGGAATTCAATAATCTTAGTTCCTTCCTGAATTTTAGAGCTGGGAAATGCCTCGGGTTTCTACTTTTCAAAAGCGAAAAATATCTGTGGAGCTCAGCTCCTAAATAGTGTGACTTTGTCTGTTTATGTGGTTTTCTTGCTGACTGCCTGGTTGCGACTATGCCTGAACTCAGGCCTCTGTGTTTCTGAATCTTAGAAGCGGTGGTTGGCATGTCAAACTTGAAGTCATCGTCCTTTAGTTATCTGAGTGCTATAATTGAACAGCACATTTATTAACAAGACTTTAGTAAATCCATCAGCATTCTAGGAAGCTTTGATTCATTGACCTACCTCTAATGTAAGCAAAGGCTGCCAGAGAGTTGCTAACAAGAATTCCATCTTTCCTCAGAACCTTCGATCCGCTTGGGTCGAAGTTTATACCTGTTTCATGAAAAATGCAAGACCAATTAATCACAGCTGTTCATAGTACGCCTATTCTAAGAGACCCCTGCTGCTCCTACCCCAGGGACCGCCGGAATTATTAAAAGTCACAGAAATCAAACAAATGGGCCTCTGACTAAATTACAGAAGATTAACCCAGGAAGAACACTTATTAAATAGTAAGCAGTCCCCCAAAATATTAAAGTACAAAAAGGATTAGAAATTGTTTTAAGTGTTGGTTCCAACTTCAGGTGCTGGTCTTCCACTCCACTGTGGAAGGGAACAAATGGATTTTCCCATCCTAAAGACAGTGACATTCATCAACCCCTCAGAGGCTTAATAACATCTCACTGTATTTATTTATTTATTTATTTATTTATTTTTGAGATGGAGTTTCACTCTTGTTGCCCAGGCTGGAGTGCAATGGCGCAATCTTGGCTCACTGCAACCTCTACCTCCTGGGTTCAAGCAATTCTCCTGCCTCAGCCTCCTGAGTAGCTGGGATTACAGGCACGTGCCACCACGCCCAGCAAATTTTTGTATTTTTATTAGAGATGGGGCTTCACCATGTTGGCCAGGTTGGTCTCGAGCTCCTGACCTCAGGTGATCTGCCCGCCTCAG
Source organism: Symphalangus syndactylus (assembly GCF_028878055.3). Lineage (NCBI taxonomy): Eukaryota > Metazoa > Chordata > Mammalia > Primates > Hylobatidae > Symphalangus > Symphalangus syndactylus. The sequence continues at coordinate 97,687,574 of NC_072427.2, forward strand.
TCTCCCAAAGTGCTGGGATAACAGGCGTGAGCCTCTGCTCCCGGCCAATAATATTTCACTTTAAGCATGGAGTTGCTGTCTGCTGTGTGGCCAGAGATAAAACAAGCCTCCATTACAGAGGGAGGTTGTATTGGGCTACTTTTTTTGGAAACAACAGCAAAATGTGGGGCAAATCTGCTTTTAGATCCTGGTTACACTGCTGGATGGAGCTTAGCAAGCCTGTGATGGGGTATCCTGGTAGCTTGGGGGACTCCTAGCCATGTCAGACAGGACAGATGCCTTTAAGGAGAGACGGCACAGCGCTGGCTCTCAGGACCCCACTGCAGGGGGACCAGGCTCTTTATGGATCGGGTGGGAGCCCTGTTAGGAAAAGAAGTGGAAGCTGGGTGCGGTGGCTTACGTCTGTAATCCCAGCATCTTGGGAGGATGAGTTGGGTGGATCGCTTGAGCCCAGGAGTTTGAGACCAGCCAGGGCAACATGGCAAAGCCCTGTCTTTACAAAAATAATAATAATAGTTAATTAATTAGTTAATTTTTTTAAAAAAGAGAAGTGGAGCTAAGGAACACAGAGCCTGCCAGAAAGCCAAGGTGGCCAGCTAGAAGGACACAGGAGAACATTACCAATAGTTCTCTCTGAGCTTTTGGACTAGGGGTGCTTCATGTGGTTTTCATATCAAACATACTTTACTTTTATACTTAGGGGGGAAAGACCTAATACATATAATAAAGGTAACACAAGACAAAACTCTCACCATAGCCTAACATCTTAGATGCTCTACTGGGTCTCTGCAGTTTCTATTAGGGACCCCATGGGTTTGAATTCCATTCTAGATTTGATAAGAAAATCCAAATGCTTAACCCCCTCAACCCCCTACTCCTCCACCCCATTTACAAAAGCCAAGTGAAAACTAAGGAGGGGCTGGGTGCAGTGGTTCACACCTGTAATCCCAGCACTTTGGGAGGCCAAGGCGAGGAGAACACCTGAGGTCAGGAGTTCGAGACCAGCCTGACTAACATGGTGAAACCCCGTCTCTACTAAAAACACAAAAATTAGCCAGGTCTGGTGGTGGACACCTGTAATCCCAGCTACTTGGGAGGCTGAGGCAGGAGAATCGCTTGAACCCGGAGGCAGAGGTTGCAGTGAATGGAGATTGCGCCATTGCACTCCAGTCTGGGCGACAAGAGCAAAACTCCAAAGAAAAAGAAGGAAAGGGCAGGGCAGGGCAGGGCAGGGAGAAAGAAAGAGAGAGAGAAAGAAAGAAAGAAAGGAAAGAAAGGAAAGAAAGGAAAATAGCAAGAGAGAGAGTGGGAGGGATGAAGGAAGGGAGGGAGAGAGGAAGGAAGGGAGGGAGGAAGGAAGGGAGGAAGGAAACTAAGGAGGAAGGTGACGTGTACAGAGGTACAGAGGCCCTCAGGTCCTAGCTGGCCCTGGGCCACAAGAGTGAAACTCCAAAGAAAAAGAAAGAAAGGAAGGAAACAAGCAAGCTAAGGAGGAAGGTGGCACGTACACAGGTACAGAAGCCCTCAGGTCCTAGCTGGCCCTGGCGCCTACGCAGCTTCCAATGGGCTCAGCTTTGCAAAAAGCTCATTATGTAACCCAGGAAGCCCAAATTTATTTCTGAGCAGATGTCTTTTCAAAGTGATTTTCCTTTTAGGAAGTGAGAGGAGAATGAAGGGGAGGTTTATCCTACTTCTGGTTTTAAAAAAGTCAAAACAAAATAAAATAGTGTTCATCTGCAACTATTGGCCAAAGCACTATCATCACCAGACGGGTACCTCAAACACACCTCCTGACAGCCCCTTCCATTCTAACCAAGGTGTGCCCAACTGTGGTCACCCAGGAGCTGTTTACCTTTACTTAAAGAGAAATGCTGGTAGTAAGCCATAAAAATTACCATATTCACCATCTTTCTGCTTCAAAGAAGGTTTTAGATTAGCAATGGCTGGATCAATCGCTGTGAGTATGTTCTTGGGAACTAAAAGCCAAAAAGAAATATTTTAAATTCGTGGTATATTTTTAAAATGTGTACTCTTAATATATTTTTAAATGCAATGTAGATAAGATTTTACAATCACTTTCCAAATCAGTGCAAGAATCACTCACTCTTCCTATTAAATACACATACATACACACAACCCAATGGTATCCACGTGATTATCAAATGCTCTAGAGAGGTCATTTTAGGCCCATTTTGCAATATTAAAAAAAATGGAGACTAAAAACAAGATATGGTATATCCATCCAGCAGAATATACCTCAGTAATAAAATGGAATGAAGGCCCGGCATGGTGGCTTACACCTGTAATCCCAGCACTTTGGGAGGTCGAGGTGGACAGATTACTTGAGGTCAGGAGTTCGAGACCAGCCTGGCCAACATGATGAAACCCCGTCTGTACTGAAAATACAAAGTTAGCTGGGCGTGGTGGCACACAGCTGTAATCCCAGCTACTTGGGATGCTAAAGCAGGGAGAATTGCTTGAACCTGGGAGGCAGAGGTTGCAGTGAGCGAAGAACGCACCACTGCATTCCAGCCTGGGTGACAGAGTGAGACTTCATCTCCAAAAAAAAAAAGTGAAGTACTGATAACGATACATGCTACAACGTGGATGAACCTCTGAAACATCACATTCAGTTAAAGAAGCCAACCATGCACACACACACACAAAACCATCCATTGCCTAATTCCATTTGTACAGAATATTCAGAAAAGGCAAATCTAGAGACAGAAAGTAGATGTGTAGATGCGCGGTTATCTGGGACCAGGGGGGTGGGAATGGGGCAGTGACGGCAAATGGGCATAAGGGAGCTTCTGGGCATTGTGAAGATGTTTTAAAACTGGAGGGTAGTGATGGTTGCACAACTCTAAATTTACTAAAAATCATTGCATTGTATTCACGTGTAATAGAATTTTAAGGAAAATAACACCTCAATAGAGTGGTTAACTCTAGGCTGGGCATGATGGCTCATGCCTGTAATTCTAGCACTTTGGGAGGCTGAGGCAGGTGGATCACTTGAGGTCAGGAGTTCAAGACCAGCCTGGCCAACATGGCGAAACCCCATCTCTACTAAAAAATACAAAAATTAGCCGGATGTGCTCACTTGAACCCAGGAGGCAGAGGTTGCAGTGAGCTGAGATTGTGCCACTGCACTCCAGCCTGGGCGACAGGGCAAGACTCTATCTCAGAAAAAAAAAAAAAAAAAAAAAAAAAAATGGGGTGGTTAACTCTGAAGATGAGCTTCCCTGGACTTAGTAAAGCAAAATGACTGTGACCAACTCAAAATCCACTATCAAACTCTCCCAGCACCTGCTCTTCTGCTTTCTACCCCAAGCTCTTTGCCTCTGTGTTTCCATCGTAAATCTGGAAAGAATTCGAAGACCCTGTGCTAAAGTGATTTGCTAAATATTATCAGAAAGGACTACAGAAAGATGCAGAGAGGATGGCAGCGTGACCGACTCCTCTGAAGGTGGTTTCAGACTCTGCCGAACTGACCCTAAGAATAAGCCCTGGGATGTCAGAATCCCCAGGCAAAGCAGCCGGCAGATGACAGCACCCGCTGAAACAGAGGGCAGAGCAAGAATTCTGCAGGCCAAGCACACTGCCGCAGGCTGGGAGGAGGAAGTGGAAACTGAATATTCCTGCTGCATAAAATTGCTTATTTTTGTTTGTTCCTCAGCCCAGCTGAGATCTCGGAGAAGTAGCAACAGGAAATGGAAAGAAAGCTAAAACAAACTGCAAATTCAATTGCACTGCTTTTTTAAAAAAGAACAAGTGAGGCATCTTCAGCAGCAAGAAAACCTTGTTTCCACTCTCGGAGGGCGTAACTAAATTCTTCTGGGGATGTCCCAGGATCAACAACCACAGGACATTCCTAGATTGTGAGTTTTCCATGTACAGGAGGCCCTGGCACCTTCGTGCCCATCAGCAGCAAGGGAGACTTTCCAGGGAGGCCCGGTGAAGTTGCTGGAGGTGGCTGATGATTTCCAGGGCCTCGAGGAATGTCCCTTGGCTGTCCTCGGGGCACACCACTGATCCTGGGACCATGGCAGCTCCGGAGAGCTGAGCTGAGCTGCTGCAAAATGCTTTCTGCTTTAATTACCTCGCATTCATTTCTGGGCCCTGAGAAGGATGCAGTAGCCTAGGAAGTGTCAGCTCTCCCTGCCAGGAGTGGTACTTCTTTCTCATGTCTGCCTCTTGGCTTGCTCTCAAACTATGGCTTCAGGAGGGCCTTGGCTCTTGGCAAATGCCAGAGGCTTTAAAGTTTGAGAAAGAATCAGAATTTTGTAGAGGAGCTCAGAGAGGAAGGGCATTCTAGGATGCACTTTGCAGAATAACCAGGCAGTGAAAAGGTTAAATTGGCTGTGTATGACACAGGCCACTGCAGGGAATGTGCCCCTCTACTATGTGAAAATGGCTCCGATATCCGGAGAATCTTTTAGGACCTTTAAAATCACCGTTGTCAACACACTTGTCAGATTTTTGCATCTCCTTGTTTCAAACTGGTTCAGAATGAGGTCGGGGACTGGGGTGTGATTGTTCACGCACCCGCTCCACTTCCGATATGTTGGTGAAAACACTAGGAACCACCCTTCATGGAGCTCCTACTGTGTGCAGGACCCTGTTCTCAGCAGTTTAAACCAGGGTCATCTTCCTCCTCATCAACACCTTTCCTCTTCCACTCAGCAACCTCAGCATCTCGGCCCCTAGTGTGCAACTAGTGTGCATACCCTAGTGTTCACCCTACAGTATGGTTCTCTTTGGAAGACTTAAACCACCATCCCCAAGCTGAATTAGGCCCCCTCCACTGTTACAGTCTTCTGCCCTTTTCTAAAATAGCATTTGTCACAATAGGTCGTGATGATGTGTCTGGCCATTTGATTAATGCTTGCCTTTCTCCCTCAACTGCTCACCCCAGGAAAACAGGACCGTGTCTCTTTTTTTTTTTTTTTTTTTTGAGACAGAGTTTCACCCTTGTCACCCAAGCAGTGACGAGATCTCAGCTCACTGCCAACTCTGCCTCCTGGGTTCAAGTGATTCTCCTTGTCACAGCCTCCCAAGTAGCTGGGATTACAGGCATGCGCCACCATGCCCAGATAATTTTGTATTTTTAGTAGAGATGGGGTTTCACCATATTTTCCAGGCTGGTCTTGAACTCCTGACCTCAGATGATGCGCCCGCCTCGGCCTCCCAAAGTGCTGGGATTACAGGCGTGAGCCACCGCAACCGGCCGTGTCTCTTTGTTTATTACAAAATCCCTGGCACCCAGCACAGCTCCTGACACAAAGAACAATGTCCTGAATGAGTGACAGAAGGAAAAAAAGCTTGAACTGGGACATGTGACCCCCAGGCCCTGAAAGCTCATCTTCATCTCAGCATTAGTGATGTGGTTTGGCTCTGTGTCCCCACCCAAATCTCATAATTCCCACGTGTTGTGGGAGGGACCTGGTGGGAGGACCCTGTGGGAGATGATTGAATCTTAGGGGTGGGTCTTTCCCGGGCTGTTCTCTTGATAGTGAAAGGGACTCACGAGATCTGACAGTTTAAAAAATGGGAATTTCTCTGCACAAGCTCTCTTTTTGCCTGCCGCCATCTGCGTAAGATGGCACTTGTTCCTCCTTGCCTTCTGCCATGATTGTGAGCCCTCCTAGCCATGTGGAACTCTAAGTCCAGTTAAACCCCCTTTTTTGTAAATTGCCTAGTTTCGGGTATGTCTTTATCAGCAGTGTGAAAACGGACTAATACAATTAGCTAAGAAGAGCCTCAGCTGTAGGAACTGTTCTTGCCTCATCCTTGAAAGCACACTAGAAACTGCACCTTTAAAAAAAGTTTTAGTAAATGTTATTGTACAGAATAAAAAAATACATCATGATTCTGTAATGATTTTCTTTCCCACAAGAGCATGGGTGAAAATCCGTAACTTACTTATGAAAAGAATTAGGACTCTAATAAGATAATCTGTACCTTCATACCTTGTCTTCTGAATATCTAAATGGGGGGAAGTTCACCTGAAAAAGTTTCCCCCAGGAAACCCACGGTTTCTTGGCTCAACGGACCCATTAAAAAAGTCCACCTATATCAACTTTCTGCCAATCTGGAGAAGAGTTGTTTTCTTTCATCTAATGTCATGTGTTCACAAACTTCTAAAATATTTGCCAAAATTAAAGTCTGCTGGATGGTTTTTCCCTTAACCCATATTCTTCCATTCATTCCAAATACTATCTTCAGTGGATAGAGTATTCCCACTTCCTGTTTGATTTCACAATCTGGAGCTAACAGCTTTCTAATGAAGCCCAGCCATTTTAAAAAGCAGACCATCCTGTCCAATGACATTCATTCCATTGGCTCATCCATAGCTGTCAATACAGACCTTCTCTGGTTCCATGTCTTTATTAGCAACCACAAATTGGCCATAGATGAGATCTCCAACCTGCACATTTGGTCTGTTTCTTTTAGTTGCACCTTCAAATGCCAAGTAAGACAAAGAAACTGGCTCACTCCCTCCAACATCAACTCTGAATATATCTCCAGATTTAGCTGTCACTATGCCAGTCACCTGGTCTCCTTTCACTAGAATATACTCCGTTCCCAGGGCTACGGCGGCCCCAGCCCAGCGGTGTCTCAGCTTTCCCGGTCCCCGGCCAAAACTACACCTTATTTGGAGGCTAAAGTTCTGTTTCTTATTCAACACTCTGATGAAGAGGCCTGAAGTTACTGGAACCTCAGTGTGACCCGTGTCCAGTCTACCGTCCTCCACTCTACCAGACGAGCTATCCAAGGATGTACTCAGAGTGACCTTTTTGGCCTCTGGGGGAACCTCAGCCAAAATGGGCCCCATGCTACTTAGAGCTACTTAGATATGACAGCAGGAATAAAGACAGAGCAGGTAAAGCCATCCCTCCTGTGATGTAAGAGTGGGTGCCATTATTTTGGTAATACATTTATATAGTCACTTCATCATATCTATTGCAGCATTGATATTGCAGAGAACAACATTTTTAGTTCAGGATATAAAAGTCTAAGGATGCAATGGAATATTATTACACCACAAAAAGAAATAAAGTACTGAGACATGCTACAACATGTACGAACCTTGAAAACAGATGCTAAGTAAGGAAGCCAGACACAAAGCACTACACATTGTATGATTCCATTTCTAGGAAATGTCTAGAAGAGGCAAATCCATAAAGACAGAAAGTAGATGGGTGGTTGCCTGGGGCTGGGGCAGGTGTAATGGGTGGATCTGGGGGGCTGACTGCTAAGGGATACAGGGTTTCTTTTGGGGGGATGAGAATGTTCTTGAACTGATTGTGGTGACGGTAGCACAATTCTGTGCATATACTAAAAACCACTGATTTGTATGCTTTAACAGGTGAATTGTATGGTCTGTGGATTATATCTCAAAAAAGCTGTTGCAAACATCAAATGGCTAGGAATGTTTGGCAGGGGAAAAAGAGATTTCCAAGAGAATAGGTATCAGGTTCTTCCGTTATAATGCTCTTTGCTTTCCATTTTCTTTTATGCTCATTTCAAAAAAAAAAAAGCAGTCAACATATTAGGATTACAAACTGGAAATCCACAGTATCCTCAGAAAATAATAAACTGCTGATTTGCTTTTATGTGGCTTTATGAAATTAGAATCTAAACGAAGAAGGCATTTCATTTTATCATTTAAAGGCATCAGGAAAACAAAGTAATGCTGTCGTGTAACAATTTTTATTGTTTTAGGGTAAGCATTTGATCTGTTGACTCAACACTGTGGGCATGTAGATAAAATAGCTGTTGGCAGTACAGCGAGTTAGTCATTTAGGGCCTAAAAGCAGAACTGGAAGGTTAAATAGGAGACACACAATATGACTGTGAACTCATATGACATCCCAATAAATTTACCCAGATGAAAATCACTGTTCTCAGTGACATCAGTTTACCCCTGTTTGGTTGTTCCTTCTCCACCCTCCCCATTGGCTGCCAATCTGATTGCTAAAGGCACCTTTACACAAATTTTGACCAAAGAAAATTCTATTGCTTATCTGACATGAATATCATAAACAAGAATAAGAAAGAAAAAAGGGCTCTCGGGTATCTGGGATGACCAAACAGCTTCAGGAGGAGCAGTGTTTGGCCTGTTCTGGGCAAACTCCTGCCGTTCACATGGTCACCACCCTCCCCCAAAAGAGGCAGTGTCTTCAGGCAGCTGGTCGGGGGTGTGTTCTTACCACATGCGTAGGTCACAGTGAGGTATTTTTTCACGCCTGGCAAACAGGGGCTTCCAAAATGGTGATTGTTGACGATGATTTTGCATCTCTGCTTCCCATAGCACCTTCGGGATAGGACTTGCAAAGCTGAGTAAGACAAGCAATCTGAAAGGCAGGAAACACCCAGAACTTCACGTTGCATCCCACACAGGGACACCACATAGCCTACAGCATTCTGTGTAAATAAATATGCTGAGCTGGATTCAAATCAAATGGAGAGTTTCTCTGCTTATTTTCTGTCTCATTAAAGCACCCAATATGGGCAGAGCCAGCATCATGATCCTGTCGTAGAAGTCCCAGAGCTGGGTTTAATGCTCTGCTGGCGCCATCTTGAATTTTTTTTTTTTTTTTTTTTTGAAACTGATTCTCGTTCTGTCGCCCAGGCTGGAGTGCAATGGCACGATCTCGGTCACTGCAACCTCTGCCTCCCTGCTTCAAGCAATTCTCCTGCCTCAGCCTCCCCAGTAGCTGGGACTACAGGCGCATGCCACTATGCCCAGCTAATTTTTGTATTTTTAGTAGAGAAGGGGTTTCACCATGTTGGCCAGGCTGGTCTCGAACTCCTGACCTCCAGTGATTTGCCTGCCTCGGCCTCCCAAAGTGCTGGGATTACAGGTGTGAGCTGCCGCACCCAGTCGAAATTCTGATCTATTTTTGAACAAGGGGTTTTGCATTTTCATTTTGCACTGGTTAAAATATGAAGAACATTGAATGAAGATTCTTGGTTCTTTTATGACCTTTACCACGCTTTGAAATATTTTATTTGTTTGTTTATTTTGAGAATCAATCTCCTCTACATGAACATAAGCTCCAGGAGAGACTATTTCTGTTTTGTTCATCATCTAATTCCCACACCTCACCCACTGTAGAAGGCAAGTAAATATCTGATGAATGAATGAATGAATGAAATAAACTAATTGACATGAAGATTTGTTTTTTGGCACCCTGGCACAACATCATTAAAATCAGTAAATATCAGTTGGACACCTATGGCGGATAAGGCACTGTGCTAAGTACCATCAGAAAAAAAAAAAGTAAAAAGAGGACCAGGCACAGTGGCTCACGCCTGTAATCCCAGCACTTTGGGAGGCGGAGGCAGGCAGATCACCTGAGGTCAGGAATTCGAGACCAGCCTGGCCCACATGGCAAAACCCCATCTCTACTAAAAATACAAAAATTAGCCGGGCGTGGTGGCATGTGCCTGTAGTACCAGCTACACGGGAGGCTGAGGCACAAGAATTGCTTCAACCTGGGAGGCAGAGGTTACGGTGAACCGAGATTGTGCCACTGCACTCCAGCCTGGGCGACTGAGCAAGACTGCGTCTCAAATAAATAAATAAATAAAAACCCTACCTTGCTTTCGCAGGATTTGCAATAGAGCTAGAGAGTCAAAACACACATGTGAGAGCTGGTGTCTGATAGTGGAAACAGTGAATCAATGTCAGCAGGACACGGTGCAGACAAGAGGTGCTAGGTCAGAGGCGGGAGAGACCGCTGTGGGTGGGAGCAGAGCGGCTGGATCTTGAAAGAAAGAGCGGAAATTGGGTAGAGGCAGGCCAGAGAGAAAGCATGAACACTAAGGCAGTGCGCTAGGACGCCTGCAGGGGCTGGCCACAGGCTGGAAAGGCGGGAGTAGGCGGGGCGACCACAGCGAATGAATAGGAAATGTAAACTGGAACAAGACGGAGACGTTTTCAAAGCCTTAGCTAAGCAAGCAACAGGGAGCCTAAAGAAATGGCCTGACACTATTGTCTTTAGGGGACAGTGTAGAGGATTCCCTGGGAGAGAAACGGGAACCAAAGGCAAGGAGAGCAGTTTGGAAGCAATTTTAAGAATGTACATAGGGGGGAGTTACAGGCTTAAAGAGCAAGGAATGGAAGAGGAGAGAATTTTAGAGACTTTGCAAAGTTCCATTCACTTATAATATAACAGGTAGCATGATGTGAGCCACTGTTCTCAACACTTGTATAGTGAGAGACTATTTTTGTTTTGTTCATCATCTAGTTCCCACACTTGGCCCACTGTAGGAGCCCAATAAATACAGATATTTATTTATGAGATAGGCTGTTTGTAATACACACACACTTGTGCACACACACACACACTTACACACACACACACACACATCAATTTTGTGGCTGAGACAGCAGACACAGGGAGGTTCAGTAACCTCACACAGCTAGAGAAGAGCGGGGCCTGCAGGTTGATCTCTGAACCCCACTACCCCAGTCTCCATGAAAGGGTGGGTGAGGGACCGATCAAGGATGGTTTCAGATCTGAAGCTGCAGGGCTGGGGAAGCAGTGGTGCTATTGAGAGATAAGGGAAGTTATTAGGAGCAGGCAGTTTGAAGGACACGATCATAAAGTCATTAAAAAAAAAAAAACTGTTCTGCATTTGAGGTGGGCCGAGATTTAGAAGAAAAGGCTCAAATCTGGAGATGCTTGTGGGGGGTTCATGTCCAGAGAGGCCAAGGGCTGGTGCTGTGAAGAAGCATAGGTCAGGGAGAGTATGAAGGCACAGGGGCAGGGACCCCAGCCACACAAAGTCCTGTGCATGTCTGCTCACGTCTTATAGATGACAAACTCCTCTACCCTCTAACAACAAAAACTGCCTTCCCCAGTTCCCAGGACCTCTCTCCACACTTACACTTTTCCTTCAGTCAGCCTTCTAGAAAGGATCTCTACGCCTCCCCTGCATCTCCCCTCCCATCCTGTACCCTCCCCTCCTCAGTATGCCCCTGTCCCATGCACACCCCGAAACTGATCCCTTTGAGGAGATCACAGGGACTTATCACAATCCCATCCAAGAGATGAGGGCTGATCCTAATCCTTCCCTATCTCTGGAACTTCTGGTGCGTAAATGCCCCTGTTGGGGGATTTCTCACTGACCTCAGCTCCCTGGTGCTCATCACCTTGGTGGTCTCTGATTCCTCTATCCCAGTGCCCTCTGCAGGCCTGCCCACCCAGAGTAAGCTCATTCCTGTGCCTGGTGGAAATGCTGATATATTTTTGAACAAGGGGCTTTGCATTTTCATTTTGCACAGGGCCCTGCAAAATGCACTGGGTCTGGGCTGTCTTCTCCTTTCTGCACACTCCATTCAGCCCCAAGTCCATCCCTGCCACTACCAAACCACTGAGAGCCGAGGCCAGGATCTCTGCCTTCAGCGTTGGCCACTCCGGGCACTCCGCCGTGTGCAATGATTGTCTTTACTCTTTCCAGCCACCTCTGGCTCCACACGTGCACCTTTCATCTCCTCCTACTCTCCTGCCACAGCCTCAGTTCCAGCCCTGTCAGTTTTGCGGCAAGTCTAGTAACTGGACTCCCTTTTTCTTCCCTTCAAATGGTTCTCCCTTTGCCCTCCACTGTGCTTTTTTTTTTTTTTTTTTTTGACAGAGTCTTGCTCTGTCACCCAGTCTGCCGTGTAGTGGTGCAATCTTGGCTCACTGCAACCTCTGCCTCCCAGGTTCAAGCAATTCTCCTGCCCCAGCCGACCAAGTAGCTTACAGGCGACTGCCACCATGCCCGGCTAATTTTTGTATTTTTAGTAGAGATGGGGTTTTACCATGTTGGCCAGGCTGGTCTCGAACTCCTGATCCCCGGTGATCCACCTGCTTCGGCCACCCAAACTGCTGGGATTACAGGCGTGAGCCACCATACCCGGCCCCCTGTGCTCCTTCTAATCTCATCACTCCCTGCCTGCTTAAGATCCCCCACCACCCATCTACCAAGTCCGACTCCTCAGAACTGTGCACAAGGCCCCATATGACTTGCCTTTTCTACCTTCCTAGCTCCTTCACAGCCGTTATTCTCCCACCCCAGCCTGTGTCGCAGCCTGCAGGTCTCACTACAGCCCCAGAAAGCCAGGCTGCGACTCTTGACATCTCTTTATCTTGGCACATGCTCCTCTGCCTGCTAGGAAATACTTCCTTCTCCCCTGTCTTCTCAGTTGTACCATCTCCCAGGCAGCAGTCCGTGGTTTCCTTCTCTCTGCCTCTCCTGCTCTGTGTATTGCTCTCCCCGCATGGCTGTACTTATTTGCTCATTTGTCTCTCTCCAGACTAGACAGGGAGCTCCTGCTCCCAGCACTTACACTGGTCCTGATGCTCAGTAAATGCTCAAAGAATTATGGGACGAATGAACAAAGGGAAGGTTATAACCTCCATCCCTTCTGAAGCTCCTCCTTGGCTCTTGGAGCCTACTCCTGGTGCCTTCGCCACCAGGCACTGGAGCTAGCTGCTCAGGGGAAGAAAGTCTTGAAGTGGATTATCCAGGAGGAAAGGAGAAGGATTCACTAGCAGTGGGGTACATGAGTGCATGAGAACCCATGGCTGTGAGATACAAGAAGGAGACTCAAATGGAACCAGAAGCAACAGAAAAAAACACCATGGCTTCACATCCATGTTCATAGCGGCATATTCACAACAGCCAAGAGGTGGAACCAACTCAGGTGTCTTTTGATGGATGAATGGATAAATAAGATGTGGTATATACAGAGGATGGAGTATCATTCAGCCTTAAAAAGGACTCGCTGGACTCCTTCCTTCCATTTTCTCCCCTTCAAATGGTTCTCTCCCCTTTGCCCTCCACTGTGGTCTTTCTAATCTCATCACTCTCTGCCTGCTTAAGATCCCCCACTACCCATCTGACCAAGGCCGACTCCTAAGAACTGACACATGCTTCAACGTGGATGAACCTTGAAGACGTTATGCTAAGTGAAGTAAGCCAGTCACAAAAAGACAAATACTGTGTGATTCCACTTACATGCGGGACCTAGAGTAGTGAAATCCATAGAGACAGAAAGTGGAATGGTGGGTGCCAGGAGCTAAGGGAGGGAGCAATGGGGAGTTGTTTTATGGGTTTTGAGTTGCGATTTTCAAGATGAAAAAATTCTGGAGATTGGTTGCACAACAATATGAATATACTTAACACGACCAAACTGTACACTTAGAAATGGTCAAGATGGTAGGCGGGGCGTGGTGGCTCATGTCTATAATCCCAGCACTTTGGAAGGCCAAGGCAGGTGAATCGCCTGAGGTCAGGAGCTCAAGACCAGCCTGGCCAATGTGGTGAAACCCCATCTCTACTAAAAAAAATACAAAAATTAGCCAGGCGTGGTGGCACATGCCTGTAATCCCAGTTACTCAGGAAGCTGAGGCAGGAGAATCACTTGAACCCAGGACGCAGAGGTTGCAGTGAGCGGAGATTGAGCCACTGCACTCCAGCCTGGGCGACAAGAATGAAACACTGTCTCAAAAAAAAATAATAATAAATAAAATAAATGTTTAAGATGGTAAATTTTATGTTATAAGCCGGGCGCGGTGGCTCACGCTTGTAATCCCAGCACTTTGGGAGGCTGGGGCCGGTGGATCACGAGGTCAGGAGATCAAGACCACGATGAAACCCCGTCTCTACTAAAAAATACAAAAAATTAGCCGGGCGTGGTGGCGGGCGCCTGTAGTCCCAGCTACTTGGAGAGGCTGAGGCAGGAGAATGGCGTGAACCCGGGAGGCGGAGCTTGCAGTGAGCTGAGATTGCGCCACTGCACTCCAGCCTGGGCGACAGAGCGAAACTCCGTCTCAAAAACAAAAAACAAAACAAAAAACAAACAAACAACAAAAAAATTGCATGTTATGTGTTTTTGCCACAATTTGTAAAATGTTAAGGCTTAATTGTAAAGATAAAATTCATCAATTTTCTCTCAACAAATTAGGTATAGAAGGAATGTAGCTCAACATAATAAAGGCCATATATGATAATCATCCAGCTAATATCATACTCTACAGTGAAAAGCTGAAAGCTTTTTCTCTAAGATCAAGGATGCCCATTCTCACCATTTCTCTTCAACATAGTATTGGAAGTCCTAGCCAGAGAGGATTTAGGCTAGAAAAAGAAATAAAAGGCATCTAAATCAGAAAGAATGAAGTTAAACTGTCACTGTTTATAGATAACATGCTTTTATATATAGAAAATCTTAAAGACTCCACCAAAAACTATTAGAACTAACAAGTTTAGCAAAGTTGCAGGATACAAAATCAGCATACAAAAATCAGTAGTTTCTATATACTAACAACAAACTATTTGAAAAAGAAAACAATCCTATTTACAATAGCATAAAAAATTACCTAGGAATAAATTTAACCAAAGAGGTGAAAGATCTGCACACAGAAATCTATACATACATTGATGAAAGAAATTGAGCAAGACACAAATAAATGAAAAGATATCCCATGCTTATGGACTGGAAGAATTTATATGGTTATAGTGTTCATACTGCCCAAAGTGATCTACAGGCTCAGTGCAATCCCTATAAAATTCCAACGACATTGTCCACAGAAATAGAAAAAACAGTCCTGAAATTCATATGGAACTGCAAAAGACCATGAATAGCCAAAGCAATCTTGAGCAAAAATAACAAAACTGGAAGCATCACACTACTTACTCATAAAAGCTATAGTAGAGGGTGGAGCCAAGATGGCCGAATAGGAACAGCTCCGGTCTCCAGCTCCCAGCCCCAGCGACACAGAAGACGGGTGATTTCTGCATTTCTGCTTGAGGTACCGGTTTCATCTCACTAGGGAGTGCCTAACAGTGGGTTCAGGACAGTCGGTGAAGCGCACTGTGCGCGAGCCGAAGCAGGGCGAGGCATTGCCTCACTCGGGAAGCGCAAGGGGTCAGGGAGTTCCCTTTCCTAGTCAAAGAAAGGGAAAACAGACGGCACCTGGAATATCGGGTCAGTCCCGTCCTAATACTGCGCTTTTCCAACGGGCCTGGAAAACGGCACACTAGGAGATTGTGTCCCGCACCTGGCTCGGAGGGTCCTATGCCCACAGAGTCTTGCTGATTGCTAGCACAGCAGTCTGAGATCACGCTGCAAGGCGGCAACGAGGCTGGGGGAGGGGCGCCCGCCATTGCCCAGGCTTGCTTAGGTAAACAAAGCAGCCAGGAAGCTCGAACTGGGTGGAGCCCACCACAGCTCAAGGAGGCCTGCCTGCCTCTGTAGGCTCCACCTCTGGGGGCAGGGCACAGACAACCAAAAAGTCAGCGAGAACCTCCACAGCCTTAAATGTCCCTGTCTGACTGACAGCTTTGAAGAGAGTAGTGGTTCTCCCAGCACACAGCTGGTGATCTGAGAACGGACAGACTGCCTCCTAAAGTGGGTCCCTCACCCCTGAGCAGCCTAACTGGGAGGCACCCCCCCAGTGGGACAGACTGACACCTCATTCAACCGGGTACTCCTCTGAGACAAAACTTTCAGAGGAACTATCAGACAGCTGAATTTGTGGTCTCACGAAAATCCGCTGTTCTGCAGCCACCGGTGCTGACACCCAGCCAAACAGGGTCTGGAGTGGACCTCTAGTAAACTCCAACAGACCTGCAGCTGAGGGTCTTGTCTGGTAGAAGGAAAATTAACAAACAGAAAGGACATCCACACCAAAAACCCATCTGTACATCACCATCATCGAAGACAAAAAGTAGACAAAACCACAAAGATGGGGAAAAAACAGACCAAAAAAACTGGAAACTCTAAAAAACAGAGCACCTCTCCTCCTCCAAAGGAACGCAGTTCCTCACCAGCAACGGAACAAAGCTGGATGGAGGATGACTTTGATGAGTTGAGAGAAGAAGGCTTCAGACGATCAAACTACTCTGAGCTACGAGAGGAAATTCAAAACAATAGCAAAGAAGTTAAAAACTTTGAAAAAAAATTAGAAGAATGGATAACTAGAATAACCAATGGAGAGAAGGGCTTAAAGGAGATGATGGAGCTGAAAGCCAAGTTTCGAGAACTACGCGAAGAATGCAGAAGCCTCAGTAGCAGATGCGATCAACTGGAAGAAAGGGTATCGCTGATAGAAGATGAAATGAATGAAATGAAGAGAGAAGGGAAGTTTAGAGAAAAAAGAATAAAAAGAAATGAACAAAGCCTCCAAGAAATTTGGGACTATGTGAAAAGACCAAACCTACGTCTGATTGGTGTACCTGAAAATGATGGGGAGAATGGAACCAAGTTGGAAAACACTCTGCAAGATATTATCCAGGAGAACTTCCCCAATCTAGCAAGGCAGGCCAGCATTCAGATTCAGGAAATACAGAGAACGCCACAAAGATACTCCTCGAGAAGGGCAACTCCAAGACACATAATTGTCAGATTCACCAAAGTGGAAATGAAGGAAAAAATGTTAAGGGCAGCCAGAGAGAAAGGTCGGGTTACCCACAAAGGGAAGCCCATCAGACTAACAGCTGATCTCTCGGCAGAAACACTACAAGCCAGAAGAGAGTGGGGGCCGATATTCAACATTCTTAAAGAAAAGAATTTTCAACCCAGAATTTCCTATCCCGCCAAACTAAGCTTCATAAGTGAAGGAGAAATAAAATACTTTACAGACAAGCAAACGCTGAGTGATTTTGTCACCACCAGGCCTGCCCTAAAAGAGCTCCTGAAGGAAGCACTAAACATGGAAAGGAACAACCGGTACCAGCCCCTGCAAAAACATGCCAAATTGTAAAGACCGCCGAGGCTAGGAAGAAACTATAGCAACTAACGAGCAAAATAACCAACTAACATCATAATGACAGGATCAGATTCACACATAACAATATTCACGTTAAATGTAAATGGCCTAAATGCTCCAATCAAAAGACACAGACTGGCAAACTGGATAAGGAGTCAGGACCCATCAGTGTGCTGTATTCAGGAAACCCATCTCACGTGCAGAGACACACATAGACTCAAAATAAAGGGATGGAGGAAGATCTATCAAGCAACTGGAAAACAAAAAAAGGCAGGGGTTGCAATCCTAGTCTCTGATAAAATAGACTTTAAACCAACAAAGATCAAAAGAGACAAAGAAGGCCATTACATAATGGTAAAGGGATCAATTCAACAAGAAGAGCTAACTATCCTAAATATATATGCACCCAACACAGGAGCACCCAGATTCATAAAGCAAGTCCTCAGTGACCTACAAAGGGACTTACACTCCCACACAATAATAATGGGAGATTTTAACACCCCACTGTCAGCATTAGACAGATCAACGAGACAGAAAGTTAACAAGGATATCCAGGAATTGAACTCAGCTCTACATAAAGTGGACCTAATAGACATCTACAGAACTCTCCACCCCAAATCAACAGAATATACATTTTTTTCAGCACCACACCACACCTATTCCAAAATTGACCACATAGTTGGAAGTAAAGCTCTTCTCAGCAAATGTAAAAGAACAGAGATTATAACAAACTGTCTCTCAGACCACAGTGCAATCAAACTAGAACTCAGGATTAAGAAACTCAGTCAAAACCGCTCAACTACATGGAAACTGAACAACCTGCTCCTGAATGACTATTGGGTACATAATGAAATGAAGGCAGAAATAAAGATGTTCTTTGAAACCAACGAGAACAAAGACACAACATACCAGAATCTCTGGGACACGTTCAAAGCAGTGTGTAGAGGGAAATTTATAGCACTAAATGCCCACAAGAGAAAGCAGGAAAGATCCAAAATTGACACCCTAACATCACAATTAAAAGAACTAGAAAAGCAAGAGCAAACACATTCAAAAGCTAGCAGAAGGCTAGAAATAACTAAAATCAGAGCAGAACTGAAGGAAATAGAGACACAAAAAACCCTTCAAAAAATTAATGAATCTAGGAGCTGGTTTTTTGAAAAGATCAACAAAATTGATGGACCACTAGCAAGACTAATAAAGAAGAAAAGAGAGAAGAATCAAATAGATGCAATAAAAAACGAAAAAGGGGATATCACCACCGATCCCACAGAAATACAATCTACCATCAGAGAATACTACAAACACCTCTATGCAAATAAACTAGAAAATCTGGAAGAAATGGATAAATTCCTCGACAAATACACCCTCCCAAGACTAAACCAGGAAGAAGTTGAATCTCTGAATAGACCAATAACAGGTTCTGAAATTGTGGCAATAATCAATAGCTTACCAACCAAAAAGAGTCCAGGACCTGATGGATTCACAGCTGAATTCTACCAGAGGTACAAGGAGGAACTGGTACCATTCCTTCTGAAACTATCCCAATCGATAGAAAAAGAGGGAATCCTCCCTAACACATTTTACGAAGCCAGCATCGTCCTGATACCAAAACCTGGCAGAGACATAACCAAAAAAGAGAATTTCAGACCAATATCCTTGATGAACATTGATGCAAAAATCCTCAATAAAATACTGGCAAACCGAATCCAGCAGCACATCAAAAAGCTTATCCACCATGATCAAGTGGGCTTCATCCCTGGGATGCAAGGCTGGTTCAACATACGCAAATCAATAAATGTAATCCAGCATATAAACAGAACCAAAGACAAAAACCACATGATTATCTCAATAGATGCAGAAAAGGCCTTTGACAAAATTCAACAACCCTTCATGCTAAAAACTCTCAATAAATTAGGTATTGATGGGACGTATCTCAAAATAATAAGAGCTATCTACAACAAACCCACAGCCAATATCATACTGAATGGGCAAAAACTGGAAGCATTCCCTCTGAAAACTGGCACAAGACAGGGATGCCCTCTCTCACCGCTACTATTCAACATAGTGCTGGAAGTTCTGGCCAGAGCAATCAGGCAGGAGAAGGAAATAAAGGGTATTCAATTAGGAAAAGAGGAAGTCAAATTGTCCCTGTTTGCAGATGACATGATTGTATATCTAGAAAACCCCATTGTCTCAGCCCAAAATCTCCTTAAGCTGATTAGCAACTTCAGCAAAGTCTCAGGATACAAAATTAATGTACAAAAATCACAAGCATTCTTGTACACCAATAACAGACAAACAGAGAGCCAAATCATGAGTGAACTCCCATTCACAATTGCTTCAAAGAGAATAAAATACCTAGGAATCCAACTTACCAGGGATGTGAAGGACCTCTTCAAGGAGAACTACAAACCACTGCTCAATGAAATAAAAGAGGATACAAACAAATGGAAGAACATTCCATGCTCATGGGTTGGAAGAATCAATATCATGAAAATGGCCATACTGCCCAAGGTAATTTATAGATTCAATGCCATCCCCATCAAGCTACCAATGACTTTCTTCACAGAATTGGAAAAAACTACTTTAAAGTTCATATGGAACCAAAAAAGAGCCCGCATCGCCAAGTCAATCCTAAGCCAAAAGAACAAAGCTGGAGGCATCACGCTACCTGACTTTAAACTATACTACAAGGCTACGGTAACCAAAACAGCATGGTACTGGTACCACAACAGAGACATAGATCAATGGAACAGAACAGAGCCCTCAGAAATGATGCCGCATAGCTACAACTATCTGATCTTTGACAAACCTGACAAAAACAAGCAATGGGGAAAGGATTCCCTATTTAATAAATGGTGCTGGGAAAACTGGCTAGCCATATGTAGAAAGCTGAAACTGGATCCCTTCCTTACACCTTATACAAAAATTAATTCAAGATGGATTAAAGACTTATATGTTAGACCTAAAACCATTAAAATCCTACAAGAAAACCTAGGCAATACCATTCAGGACATAGGCGTGGGCAAGGACTTCATGTCTAAAACACCAAAAGCAATGGCAACAAAAGCCAAAATCGACAAATGGGATCTCATTAAACTAAAGAGCTTCTGCACAGCAAAAGAAACTATCATCAGAGTGAACAGGCAACCTACACAATGGGAGAAAATTTTTGCAACCTACTCATCTGACAAAGGGCTAATATCCAGAATCTACAATGAACTCAAACAAATTTACAAGAAAAAAACAAACAACCCCATCAAAAAGTGGGCAGAGGACATGAACAGACACTTCTCAAAAGAAGACATTTATGCAGCCAAAAAACACATGAAGAAATGCTCATCATCACTGGCCATCAGAGAAATGCAAATCAAAACCACAGTGAGATACCATCTCACACCAGTTAGAATGGCCATCATTAAAAAATCAGGAAACAACAGGTGCTGGAGAGGATGTGGAGAAATAGGAACACTTTTACACTGTTGGTGGGACTGTAAACTAGTTCAACCATTGTGGAAGTCAGTGTGGCGATTCCTCAGGGATCTCGAACTAGAAATACCATTTGACCCAGCCATCCCATTACTGGGTATATACCCAAAGGACTATAAATCATGCTGCTATAAAGACACATGTACACGTATGTTTATTGCGGCACTATTCACAATAGCAAAGAGTTGGAACCAACCCAAATGTCCAACAACGATAGACTGGATTAAGAAAATGTGGCACATATACACCATGGAATACTATGCAGCCATAAAAAATGATGAGTTCGTGTCCTTTGTAGGGACATGGATGAAACTGGAAAACATCATTCTCAGTAAACTATCACAAGGACAAAAAACCAAACACCGCATGTTCTCACTCATAGGTGGGAATTGAACAATGAGAACTCATGGACACAGGAAGGGGAACATCACGCTCCGGGGACTGTTGTGGGGTGGGGGGAGGGGGGAGGGACAGCATTAGGAGATACACCTAATGCTAAATGACGAGTTAATGGGTGCAGGAAATCAACATGGCACATGGATACATATGTAACAAACCTGCACATTGTGCACATGTACCCTAAAACCCTAAAGTATATTAAAAAAAAAAAAAAAAAAAAAAAAAAAAAGAAATCAACAACCAAACTAACATTTTCAAACAATGGGCTTTCAATGAATAATCTATATCTACATGTATTAATTCAGTTTAATTTTCACATAATCAAATTGAATAAAAATAAAGCAAGTTGCTAAATGAAAAAAAAAAAAAAAAAAAAAAAAAAAAAAAAAAAAGCTATAGTAATCAAAACAGTATGATCCTGGTATAGAGGCAGACACATAGACTAATGGAACAGAACAGAAAGCCTAGAAATAAACCCAAGGATATACCATCAACTAACTTTTCAACAAGGGGGCCAAGAAGACACTAAGGGGAAAGGATAGTCTTTTCAATAAATGGTGTTGGGGTTTTGGAAAAATGAAATATCCACATGAAAAAGAATGAAACTGATCCCTATCTTCCAGCATACACAAAAATCAACACGAAATGGATTAAAGAACAAATATAAGACCAGAAACCATAAAACTCCTAGAAGAAACCCCAGGGGGAAAACTTCTTGACCTTGGTCTTGGCAATGATTTATTAACTAGGACACCAAATGCAAAAATAAACACGTGGGACCACATCAAGCTAAAAAGCTTCTGCACAATAAAGGAAACAGTCAACACAATGAAAAGGCAGCCTACAGATTGCGAGAAAATATTCTCAAACCTTATATCTGATAAGGGGTTAATATTCAAATATATAAGGAACTTATATAACTCAACTGCAAAAAGCAAATAACTCCGTTAAAAAGTGGGCAAAGGACCTGAATAGACATTTCTCCAAGAAAGACATAAAAATGGCCAACAGGCCTGGCATGGTGGCTCACGCCTATAATCCCAGCACTTTGGGAGGCCAAAGTGGGCAGATCACCTGAGGTCAAGAGTTCAAGACTAGCCTGGCCAACATGGTGAAACCCCATCTCTACTAAAAACACAAATATTAGCCAGGTGTGGTGGCATGTGGCTGTAATCCCAGCTACTAGGGAGGCTGAAGCAGGAGAACTGCTTGAACTGGGGAGGCGGAGGCTGCAGTGAGCTGAGATTGCACCACTGTACTCCAGCCTGGGCAACAGAGCAAGACTCCTTCTCAAGAAAAAAAAAAAATGGCCAACAGGTATATGGAAAGGTGCCCAACGTCACTAATTGTCAGGGAAATACAAATCAAAACCACAACAAGATATCATCTCACACCTGTTAGGGTGGCTTCTAATAAAAAGACAAGAAATAACAAGTGTTTGGAGATGGTGTGGAGAAAAGGAAACCCATCTGCACTATTGGTGGGAATGTAGATTGGTGCAGGCATTATGGAAAAGAGCATGGAGGTTCCTAAAGAAATTAAAAACAGAGCTACTATATGACCCAGCAATCCGTCTTTTGGGTATAGGCCGAAAGGAAATAATACTCCAGTTCCTGAAAATACCAACTGTGTGTCCTACAATTTATCTAAATTTTTATGTCTTTCTTGGAGAAATGTCTATTCAGGTCCTTTGCCCACTTTTTAACGGAGGTATTTGCTTTTTGCAGTTGAGTTGTATAAGTTCCTTATATATTTGAATATTAACCCCTTATCAGATATAAGGTTTGAGAATATTTTCTCACAATTATTAATCTCTGATGATGTCCTTTGATTGTTTATGCTGAAACCTTACGCTAACTACCTGGAGTTAGTACAGATACCACAGGCTAAGGGCCCAGTCCCACAAGACTACCCCCAGCCCATCATCAGATGCCAATCGCAAGCCTGGGCCTCTGACTGACCACCTATAAATCAGGGATTTCCGCAATGTTCTTCTTGGGTTCCAGAATTTGCAAGACTGGCTTACAGAACTCAGGAAAACAGTTTACTTACAAGATTATTAGTTATTATAAAAGGACACAACTCAGGAGCAGCCGAATGTTAGAGATGCACACGGCAAGGTTTTGGGGATGGCGCATGGAGGTTCCATGACCTTGCTGGGGGTTCTACTCTCTTTTTTTTTTCTTTTTGAGATGGAGTCTCACTCTGTCCCCCAGGCTGGAGGGCAATGGTGCGATTTTGGCTCATTGCAACCTCTGCCTCCTGGATTCGAGCAATTCTCTGTCTCAGCTTTCCAAGTAGCTGGGATTACAGATGCCTTCCACCATGCCCAGCTAATTTTTTGTATTTTTAGTAGATATGGGGTTTCACCATGTTGGCCAAGCTGGTCTCGAACTTCTGACTTCAAGTGATCCATCCGCTTTGGCCTCCCAAAATGCTGGGATTACAGGTGTGAGTCACTGCCACTGGCCTAAAGGTTCTACCCACTGAGCATCTCCATGGAGTCCTTGAGCTGAAAGGTCTCTGAGCTCCATTGTTGAGGGCTTTTACGGAGGTCTCATGATATAGGCATGGTTGATTAAGTCATTGACCGTTGGTGATGGACCCAACAACCTCCAGCCTGTCTCTCCTGCTTGGGGAGATAGGGGGTGGGTGTGAGGTTTAAATTCCAGCCGTCTAATCACATGATCCATTCCCTTGACAACCAGCCCCCCATCATTAGGGGCTTTCCAAAATTCATTCATCTATATAAACTCAGGTGTGGTTAAAAGGAGCTAATTTTAATGAATAACAAAAGACGTTCCTTTCATCTTCATCATTCTGGAGCTATTTCAGGAGCCCAGGACAAAATCTAAATATTATAACAAAAGATGTTCTGATTACACTTATAACTTAGGAAATTACAAAGGTTTTAGGATCTCTGGCCAGGAGCCAAATGAAGACCAAAATATGTATTTCTTATTATATTACAACACCATTTTTATTAGCCAAAAAAACTAAATAATACTAAACAGTTATTTAAAAGTATATGTGTAACATATTTGTATAAATACAAATCTCTACATAGTATTTACCACTGAAAGGGACAGGGATGGGACGGAGGAGAAAAACATAAGTAGATCCAAGTTATTTGTAGGATTCTAGTTCCGTGGGGTGTAACGCACTGTATTATTATTCTTTTACAACCTACATAAGTGTTACACATATTATTTTGAGTATGTCAAATATATTAAAGAATTTAAAGGTAAAAATGGACTATTAAGGCCTTTTTTCCAAGAAAGTGTTTCTTCCAGAAATTTTAGGATTAAATGAGACCACAGATGTTGGCAGCAAGGAATCAGGTAATAATAATATTATAGGAAATTTAAAAATATAGATTGGTGGGCATTTAGAGTCAGAAATACCTCACAGGGGCATAGAGGAAGCAGTAATATCTGGTAAAAACTTGAACACAGAGAGAGGGAGAAGTTAGTCAAGAACAACAGTAAGGGCTGGGTGCGGTGGCTCACGCCTGTAATCCCAGTACTTTGGGAGGCTGAGGCAGGCGGATCACCTGAGGTCAGGAGTTCAAGACCAGCCTGGCCAACATATTGAAACCGCCGTCTCTACTAAAAATACAAAAATTAGCTGGGTGTGGTGGCACACACCTGTAGTCCCAGCTACTTGGGAGGTTGAGGCAGGAGAATCACTTGAACCTGTGAAGCAGAGGTTGCAGTAAGCCAAGATTGTGCCACTGCACTCCAGCCTGGGCAACAAGAGTGAAACTCCTTCTCAAGAAAAAAAAAAAAAGAATAACAGTAAGATCAATAGCTCCGCCTCCACTCTTTCTTCCTTTGTCTGCTCATGGCGATTGGTTCAAACAATGCTGCCAGAGC
Source organism: Symphalangus syndactylus (assembly GCF_028878055.3). Classification (NCBI taxonomy): domain Eukaryota; kingdom Metazoa; phylum Chordata; class Mammalia; order Primates; family Hylobatidae; genus Symphalangus; species Symphalangus syndactylus. The sequence continues at coordinate 97,712,106 of NC_072427.2, forward strand.
CAACTTCTAAAAGTATATCTCTGATGATGTCCTTTGACTGTTTATGCTGAAACCTTACAGGGTGGAAGAGGCCTGGATCCCTGGGTCAGTGGAAGCAAGCTGCCTAGGAGAACCACCCAAGCCTCGCTGGACTGTGATATGACCAAGAACTAAACCTTTACCGGGTTAAGCCACTGAGTGGCTGTAACAGTTACATTAATTGCCCTGACAAATGCAGAAGGTTTGGCAAGGCTATGTAACTTGACTTAGGTCTCAGTGTTTGGTGGTAGTGTGTGCCCTAGAACCTCAATCCGGTTGACATTAAAGACTGTGCCCTTAAACATAACGTCTCCACTTAGACAAGAATGGGAAATGGTATTGTGAGAATCAGGAGCTCAAACAATTTGGCAAGAGAGAGAAGACAAGTCTGGGCCATGGTGAACAAGAAATTAAGGAATCTAGATTCTGAGACTGCTTGAGGAGCCGGCCCATGAGGAGCCAGGACAGGGAGATCAGAGAGAGAAGGTTCTTAAGGAGAGAAGAAACCTATGGGCTCCATGAAAGAAGAAAAACAAAATGAAAAAAATAAAAAGGGAGTGGCCAGGCGCAGTGGCTCACGCCTGTAATCCCAACACTTTGGAAGGCAGGTGGATCACCTGAGGTCAGGAGTTCGAGACCAGCCTGGCCAACATGGTGAAACTTCACCTCTACTAAAAATACAAAAAATTAGCCGGGTGTGATGGTGCACACCTGTAATCCCAGTCACTCTGGAGAGTCACTTGAACCCAGGAGGCGGAGACTGCAGTAAGGCGAGATTGCGCCACTGTACTCCAGCCTGTGCGACAGAGTGAGACTATTTAAAAAAGAAAAAGAGAGAGTGATCAGCATCAGGTGAGTTTCAGGTGTGCAAGACCAGTTGCAGCATCTGAAAGACATGGCCCTCTTGGAGGAAAACAAGAGGGTGGGCAGTCAGGGAAGGAGAATGTCAACTATAGAGGAAGACACATGCATCTAATATGTTTGACGCTTCTAGAATGGGCCAAGGGAGAGTGTGGGTTGGGCTCTGGAAGGATTTGGAAGGGAGAACACATTACCAATGCTTGTGCAGTAAAAAAAAATCGCCAAACAAGGAAAGTTTCTGTGGTCTGGCACAGGCCAGCCCCTTCCTGTGGGTGAGTGGGGACGTAATGGCTATGGAGATGGCAGAGGCCAGAACTTCCTCCAGTGGCATGGCTGCTCGGCGGACAGATAGAAGCACACACAGTGGGTGGGGGTGAGTTGGGGGAGTTCACTGGGTCTTAGGGAGGCCAAAGGTGCCTGTGCAGAAGACAGATTAGGGTAGAAATCACAGACCAACACATCTGCTGAGAAAAAGGGGCCAGAGAAAGAAGCAAGAGTCTCTAAGTAGGAGAGGAATTCACAGGCCAGGTAACTTAAAAGGTTGACAGAGCCCAGGGTGACACATGTGAGTTGCATGAGTTAGCACAGTGTCCGCCCCAATAATTTTTTTTTTTTTTGAGATGGAGTCTCTCTTTGTCGCCCAGGCTGGAGCGCATTGGCACGATCTCGGCTCACTGCAACCTCCACCTCCTGGGTTCAAGCAATTCTCCTGCCTCAGCCGCCCAAGTAGCTGGGATTACAGGCATACGCCACTGCGCCTGGCTAATTTTTGTAATTTTAGTAGAGATGGGGTTTCACCATCTTGGCCAGGCTGGTCTCGAGCCCTTGACCCTAAGGTGATCCACCCACCTCGGCCTCCCAAAGTGCTGGGATTACAGGTGTCAGCCACTGCGCCTGGTCCACCCCAAGAAATATTAAATGGTAGTTCCTTCTGCAAGAGCATCAACATCGAACTATGTTCCAGGGAGCCCCGGGGTTTGGAGGAGATACCCTGGGGACTGGGCAGGTAGAGGAAGGTAGGAAGCTCATGTCTCAGGGAAACTCTTCTACTCATTGGAGAACTGTGAAGGGGTCCAGTTGAAAGGAATGATCTACGGCTAACCACTAAAAAATTGGGAAGTCAATCCCCTTGAGGGAAGGGCAATTTAAATATATTTAAGGGCGGGTGCGGTGGCTCACGCTTGTAATCCCAGCACTTTGGGAGGCCGAGGTGGGCGGATCACGAGGTCAGGAGATCGAGACCACGGTGAAACCCCGTCTCTACTAAAAATACAAAAAATTAGCCAGGCGCGGTGGCGGGCGTCTGTAGTCCCAGCTACTCGGAGAGGCTGAGGCAGGAGAATGGCGTGAACCCGGGAGGCGGAGCTTGCAGTGAACCGAGATTGCGCCACTGCACTCCAGCCTGGGCGACAGAGCGAGACTCTGTCTCAAAAAAATAAATAAATAAATAAATAAATAAATATATTTAAATACACACACACACACACACACACACATAAACAAACAGTGAGGAACATTATCATAAAAGCACTTGATTTGAATATATTCATGAAGGACGTCTACGGCCATACCACCCTGAATGCAACTGATCTCATCTTATATCCATGAAGGTTCGGACCTGTTTTGCTAAGGTCCCATTCCACAAACCTGATAAAAAGAATCAGGTGCTGGGCACACAGTAGGCACTCAACAATGAAGTGCTTAATGAATGAATTCATGGTCTGAAATGGACAGCCTGAAACATGACATAATGCAAACATCCCACATCTCTGGCTTTAGAATGTGTTATTTTGTAGGGGTGCCTGATCTGTGAGATGGAATCTATGCTGAGAAAGCATGCTCCAAGGGCATTAGGAAGCAGTGAAGCTGCCATCCTTCTGTCTGGTTCCTGGATCAGCTCTTCCCAGCCACTCACTAGGGGCTTGGAATAAATCCATCTTTTCCTTGCCCGCCTGGGAGTGGAGTACTCCAGTCTAAAGGAGTGGCTTGCTGGAGCTACTCTGGCGGGTCTTCATGAATGAAGAGTAAACACAGCAAGTCAAGAAGTCTATTGAGCTTTAAGAGAATGTTTTAAGTGCCTGTCTATACCAAGTGCCAGAAACATCAAGTCTGTCTTTGTAAAGGACAAGTTTAGCTCAACCAGTATAGCAGGAATAGTCACTGCCGCACATCCGGGCGCCAGGCGGGCCACCCACGTTCAAATCAGGGCTTAATAAATAGACCATTTGCAAAGGTGGGAATGGGATGAGGACATGGCACACCCAAAGGATGGTGCAGAACCCCAGGGCTAGGAATGGCAGGGAGGGCCGGGCGTGGTGGCTGTAATCCCAACACTTTGGGAGGCTGAGGTGAGAGGATTGCTTGAACTCAGGAGTTCAAGATCAGCCTGGGCAACAAAACTAGACCTCGTCTCTACTAAAAACAAAATAAAAAGTAGCTGGGCATGATGGTGTGCGCCTGTAGTCCCAGCTACTCGGGTGGCTGAGACAAGAGGATCGCTTGAGTTGGAAGATCGAGGCTGCAGTGAGCTATGATCGTGCCATTGCACTCCAGCCTGGGCAACAACAAGACTCTGTCTCAAAAAAAAAAAAAAAAAAAAAAAAAAAAAAGGAATAACACTGGGATGTGACCACCCCCAAACCTGAAGGGGCCAGGGCAGTGGTTCCAGAACACGGAGGGGAAAGTTCCGTGAACAGGGCTGCAGAATGGAGCAGGACCCTTCAGAGGACAGTGGCAATGCTTCTGCTGTGCTGTGTTCATTGTTTGTGCCTGGATCTTCCATTGGGCTGACAGCTGCTGGGGTTCGAGGCATGTGGGTCTCATGGATTAACAGTGTCCGACTCAATAAATATTAAATGGTAGTTCTTTCTGCAAGAGCACCAACATCAAATTATGTTCCAGGGAGCCCCGGGCTTCCGAGGAGGTACCCCAGGGACTGGGCAGGAAGGGGAAGGCAGGAAGCTCATGTCTCAGGGAAACACTTCTACTCATTGGAGAACCGTGAAGGGGTTCAGTTCTTCTGTGAAGAGGGTGAGCTCACTACTGTTTGCCCAGCACTTGGTATCTGATAAACTCACTGAGACTCAGTTTCCCTCCTGTGGAGCATGAGGAATAGCTTTTTTCACTGTATCTCTATGAGGTTTGTACGAGGCAACTGCAGAAGGTAAGCCCGCAGAAACATTGGCTGTTCTCCTCAGCTGTCTCTAAGCTTGCATGAAACATCTGTGTTTAAGGTCCCGGAAGATCATCTGTGGCAGCTGTAGGCAGCAGAACAGAGCAGCGGCAAAGACTGTGACCTTGCTAAACCTCAGTTTAGTTTCCTCACTCGGACAAAGAAAGTCCTGGGAGCTGGCTCCTGGGATGGTGTGATTGTTAAAGGCAGCGCCGTGGGCAGCAGGACCAATGCCAGCGCCCTCACATGTGAATCAGCATTATCATCATCAGGGCACCTAATGTCAGGTAGGAAATGGTACTTTAGGAAAAGGCCTTTGGGACTTCGTCAATTTAGAGTCTAAATTACATGCTCTCTTTGCTCCCCTTGAAGTGAAAACAAGCATATATGGTACGGCGTGGTATGAACTAAATATTCAGACCCCAAATCTGCATGTAGGAAATAAAAAAAGATTGGAAGGAGAATCACCAAGATGGTATTTTCGGCTGGTTGAAAAAAGGTGTTTTATCCTCCCTTATCGATTTTAAAGTACGTTTCAGGCTTTTGTGACTTAACAATGCTTTGAAATGAAAGTATCGAATGATCTTTCTTTAAAAGGAAAATGAAATTTATGTCTAAATAGAAGACAGTTTTTGAACAGTAAGAGTCTTAGAGGCAATTTTTCCGGTATTTTAATAAACTCTTCTTTTTATATAACTTCATTTATCCCAGAGGTCATGAAAAGTTTATCCAGGAGTAAAGACATATCCTTTAACTTTTCTTCTAGTTTTTTTTTTTTTTTTCCTTGTGGCTGCACAGGGTTGACTGAGGATATTTTTGTTGTCTTTAAGAGCTTGTTTTATTTGGGATTTTGAGCTGAGCACATTTACCAGTCGAAAAAAAAAAAAAGATTCTGTTTCTTCTCAACTAAACCACAATCCTTATATGTAAGTGGCCTAAAACTAGCCCCTTCTTCACTGAATTCCTCTCCCTAAGTAGAAAAAACCGTAAGTCTCAAAAGAACATAGAATGGAATATATGATTTCTGTATAAGCTACCTGCATTGGGAACAAATAGTCTGAATTGTGAAATTTATCTTAGAAGTCTGACGTTTCCAAACATAAGTAGTATTGTTTTTTCCTGTTACAAAGTAAATACATGTTCACATTTAGAAGTACAGAGAGGCCCCAAACTGGGGAAAAAAGCCCTAGTAAATCCCACCATCAAGAAAAAAAGCTATTAACCTTTAAAGAATATCTTCCTAGTCACTTTTCTGTGTGTAAATGTTCTTCCCTCTCAATGGAATCATATGTAATTTTATTTTATTTTTATTTATTTATTTTTTTTGAGATGGCACTTGCTCTGTTGCCCAGGCTAGAGTGCAGTGGTGCAGAGACGGTTCACTGCAGCCTTGACTCCCTGGCCTTAAGCAATCCTCCCGCCTTAGCCTCCCGAGTAGCTGGGACTATGCTATCCATGGCTCTGTCACCCAGCCTGGGACATGCCACCACATCGAGCTAATTTTTGTATTTTTTGTAGAGATGGGGTTTTGCCGTGTTGCTCAGGCTGGAATCACATACATACTACTTTGTATGCTATACTTTCCCATTTACTAATATATTTGTGAACATTTTAAATAAGCAATATTTTAAAGAGTTGTATTGTCTTTCATTTTATGAATGTACCAACTCAGTATCTTTTTTTTTTTTTTAAGAGATAGGGCCTTGCTCTGTCAACCAGGCTGGAATGTAGTGGCACAATTATTGCTCACCACAGCCTCCAACTCCCAGGCTCAAGTGATCCTCCCACCTTAGCCTCCTGTGTAGGAATCCAACCCTATTTACAATACCCTATTGTCGGACATTCAGATGATTTCTATTTTTTAATATTATAAGCAATGCTATAAGCAGTGGAACAATCTTAGAGCTGAACATTTGCAAACGAGTATGATATTTCCATAGGAATTATTGGAAGTAGATTGCTTTGTTAAAGGGTATTCCAAACATTAAGGCTTTTAATACATACTGCCAAACTTATCCAGAAAAAGTGTACCAAGGCACGCAGCTGCAAAAATTCTATGAGCGCACCCTGGGAAACCTATATTTTCTTAGTTTTAAGGATATATGCCTGACCATATTCTTTAAGACTAACAGAAGAAGGAAAAAAAAAAAAAAAGAGTAGCTGGGACTACAGGTATGTGCCACCATGCCTGGCTAAATTTTTAAAATTTTTTGTAGAGATAGGGGTCTCACTATATTGCCCAGGCTGGTCTTGAACTCCTGGCCTCAAGTGAGCCTCCCACCTTGGCCTCCCAAAGTGCTGGGATCACAAGAACGAACCACTGCACTGGGTTGCTTTTGCACTTTTCAGTTACTCTTGGAGTGCAAGAATTTATTTTAGTGAGAGTGAAAGAACCCACACGAAGAGGCCCAGGATAACTCAGGTCTGATTCAGGTCTGTGTCTTTGTTGACAATGAGCTCTGAACGGTCTGCAGGATTTTGTTGTTGTTGTTGTTGTTCTTAGTGGTTATTTCCCTCCGAGGGTGATTTTATTTGCACCTTCTGCTGCTTCTTTTTTTGGGGGGGTTGGGGAGGGCAGGGACAGTCTTGCTCTGTTGCCCAGGCTGGAGTTCAGTGGCACGATCTCAGCTCACTGCAATCTCCGCCTCCCAGGTTCAAGTGATTCTCCTGCCTCAGCCTCCCGAGTAGCTGGAATTACAGGCATGCGCCAGCATGCCCAGTTAAATTTTTTGTATTTTTAGTAGAGACTGAGTTTCCCCATGTTGACCAAGCTGGTCTCAAACTCCTGACCTCAAGCAATCCACTCGCCTCAGCCTCCCAAAGTGCTGGGATTACAGGCGTGAGCCACCGCTCCCAGCCTGCACCTTTTGTTTCTGGCAAACTGCCCTCCACCCCCAATACATGTGATAACAAGATATTCAACCATTTAAATTTTTACTCTTTGGCTATTACTTAACAGTGAAACTGAAGTTAATTGCTCCTTCCAACCTGTGTTTATTTAGGTAATAAGGCTGGCTGCTTAAGTGCCGCTGTCTTGGCAGTGGGAACCTCTGGCACCTCGATCTTTGGCTGAAAAGTCCGGGCCTGCCCACACTTGGCCTTGGAGTGGCCTTAGCCCAGCCTTTGAGGCCTATTGTGTGGTTTTTCTCATCCTCTTATTAAGGAAATAGCAGAATCCCTGGAGCTCACCCGGAAAATGTAAACCACAGCGGGAAATGACGCACCACAGTGGATGCCCAGACAGGGGCACGTTCTAAAGCCTGGCGTCCTCAGGCCCAGCCCTTCGGGAAAAGCTCACTCCTGTCTCATGTAAAACTGCTGTTTTGCTGGTGTTCATTGTTCACCAGTGATGGTCACTTTCATATCTTCCTTTCAGTTTCTCTTCTACCGGATGAGGCATAAATTCTGATGGAGCCCACTTGCTGTAAGTCTTTCAGAAAAGACTTCGGGTTAGTCTCCTTCAAGATAAGACATCAGGCTGGGTGCGGTGGCTCATGCCTGTAATCCCAGCACTTTGGGAGGCCGAGGCAGGCGGATCACCTGCGGTCAGGAGTTCAAGACCAGCCTGACCAACATGGTGAAACCCCGTCTTTACTAAAAATACAAAAATATTAGCTGGACTTGGTGGTGTGTGCCTGTAATCCCAACTACTTGGGAGGCCGAGGCAGGAGAATTGCTTGAACCTGGGAGGTGGAGGTTGCAGTGAGCTGAGATCGAGCCACTGCACTCCAGCCTGGGCGACAGAGTGAGACTTGGTCTCAAAAAAAAAAAAAAAAAAAAGATAATTATCTCTTTAAAGACTCTATCCCAGATAAGGTCACATTCTGAGGTACCGGGAGTTAGGACTTCAGTATATGAATTTGGGGAGGACATAAGTTAGCTCATAACAGCCTTCAAGAGGGTCTCCAGTGAGGCTCACCTCTTGGAATTCATGCGTTTGTGCAGCCTCCTCCCACCGTGAACCAGAGCTTGTGTGGGGGACCAATAGTGTATGGTGGAGGTGACAGCGTAAGGCAGAGGGGACGGCATATGGCGGAGGTGAGGGCGTACGGGGGAGGTGAGAGCATATGGCTCCATCAGTTCTTTTGCACCACTTTCTCTGGGGGAAGCCAGCTGCCATGTTGTAAGGACACATAAGAGACCCATGTGGGGAGAAACTGACTTCTCCCACCAACAATCAGCACCAAACCACCCACCTATGAGTCAGTGCCCTTGCAAGTCCAGCCCTCAGGGGACTGCAGCCCCAGCCACCATCCGGGCTGCAACTTCCTGAAACCCCGTGAGACCCTGAGCAAGAACTGCCAGACTACACTATCCCTGAATTCCTGTCCCACAGTAATAAATATTTTGTTTTAAGCCATGAAACTTGGAGGTATTTTACTAGAAAATGAATTCACCTTTTGATATTTGAAGTGGGTTGCCAGGGTAATGAAATCCTCAAACTGTGGGGGTGACTTTGGGATCAGGCAGTGAGCACGAGTTGGGGAGACCTTGAGGGGTATGTTAGAGAAAACGTAAGGGCCTTGAAGAGAAACCTGGTATCTGTCATCTTGATGTGCTGAAGCCAAGTGCGTCTTCAGGGCAGAGCTTCCCAGCTTACCTGTGAGTGGACACAGACTCGCTGGGATGTGTCCCCTCAGGCCCCGCCAGTCCCCAGGCCATTGATGCCGGCATTCAGTGGCATCTCTCTTTACCCCCTTTCCATATGGATGTAACTGTCTACGTGCTTGATGATGGGGCGGTTGGGAAGCTCTGTTCAATAGCAGAGTGGGGGGTGTGGCCGACACTGACCTCAGTGCCTGCCCTGATGCAGTTCAGTTGGGACCAGCTTAGGGCTTCATATACAGAACACTGCAGCACTGCTCTCCCTCCTCTGCACCCAGAGCTCGGAGGCTTTCTTGAGGCAGATGGGGGGACCCTCAAGTCTATGGAAATGCTCAGGAGTGTGTGTCCCACTGCGGTGCAGGGTACGGGAGTACTGACAGCCAGGCCTCGGGCAGCCCTGGGTGTGCTTATGAGGCAGGATGGAGTCACACCGATAACTTGCGGGGATCACACGCATGCCCCTACTTCTCCACCTTCTTCCTCTTGAACTTATTATTATTATTATTATTATTATTATTTTGAGACGGAGTTTCACTCTTGTTGTCCAGGCTGGAGTGCAATGGCGCGATCTCGGCTCACCACAACCTCCACCTCCCAGGTTCAAGCAATTCTCCTGCCTCAGCCTCCAGAGTGGCTGGGATTGCAGGCATGCGCCACCACATGTGGTTAATTTTGTGTTTTTAGTAGAGACATGGTTTCCCCATGTTGGCCAGGCTGGTCTCAAACTCCTGACCTCAGGCGATCCGCCTGCCTCGGCCTCCCAAAGTGCTGGGATTCCAGGTGTGAGTCACCACGCCCGGCCCCTCTTGAACTTATCCTACATATGACATACACAGAATCAAAAAGGCAACCAGCCCTACATAACAAACCCAAACTGCCAAAAAACAAAACAAAACAAAAAACCCGAGGATAGGGGAATAATTACAGCAGAAAAAGCATGTCAAGGGTTACTATCCCTACTCTGCCAAGAACTCATAAAATAAATCGATAAAGATCCCAACAGGAAAAAAAAAAAAGGCAAAAGCTAGAGAGACAAGCTGTGCAAGTGCAAATACAATAACCACAAAAATATGAGGAAATGGCCAAGGTCATTCATAGTCAAAGAAAGGCAAAATAAAAACCACATCGAAGGACCATTTTCTCCCTCTTAAATTGGAAGCATGCAGAAAAATCATACATAAAGCTGCCAGCGTTGCCGGGAAACCAGTTATACATTCCTGTTGATACATATATATATAAATTGATAGAATACGTTTTTGGAAAGAACTGTATGAAGAACTGTAAACATACTCACGCCGTCTTTTGGTATAAAACCTCTGGGAATTTATCCCAAGGAAGTAAGCCAGAAGAAAGGGAAAGCTACAAGCACAAGCTCATTACCCATTATTTACAATACTTGAAAGTCAGAAAAAATGAAAAATATCTGGCCACCAGGGCACAGTTGCGTAAATTATTTGATGTGTCTCTTTAACAAGATATTAGGAAGTGCTCGGCATTGTTAGGATATTTTTGGCCACATGGAAAAACACACGTGATATAAGGTAAAGGAAAATAAGGTGGTCTGCAAATGGATCTGCTTAGAACTGCCATTATGTAAAACAGTTCTCAGCTCATACTCGACTTGGAGAGAAATCCAAAGAAAAAAAAAAAGTAAGAACCTTTTTAGCAGATGAGTAACATTTGTGGCTGAATCCTTTTCTCATTTCTGTTAAATATTACGATGGTGTTTGTGCAGAACAATAAAAATGATGATGATGATGATATTTTAGAAAGAACTGGAAATGCTCTTTTATAGCATCTCAGCACTAAAGCCACACTAAGCTGCTATAAAATCTAAAGTGGTCCCTGACCATGGAGAGACACTGGGTTTCACCACGTGTGTTCCAAGGGGGTATCCAGTCTAAAGCAAATGGGGTTTTGCCAGACTTTCACTTACAGGCAAGAGGAAAAATACACAAATCATCCTCTCAAACCAGATGTTCCAGGACTCACCACAAAGCTCCCTTACAGAGGTCTGCAGTGAAATCAACCCCTCGCCTTCACATAGTCATCCCACCAAACTCCTGCCAGCTTCTAGGGTTAAGGATAAAGACCCTTTTCCCCTTGAAAGCAGTGAGGCTGAGCTGCAGTAGTAAATGGGGGCACAGAGCAGAGATCACACATGCACTGGCAGCCTGTGGCCCAGCTGCGCCCTGGAGGCGTGTTTTGTTTGGCTCACACAGTGTTTTAAAAGTTGGAACATTTCACTTAGAAAAAAAGAAAATCCAGATTTCCAGCATCCCATGAGGTTGGAAGCTGTGACACCAGGCCTACATTCCCAGTCTGTAACCAGACGATTATCCATCCTCGGGAGCTGAGTGTGGGCGCCTCACTTCAGAGGGGCTCTCATTCATTCCTGTGCCTCAAGATTCACGTGAGCACCCACTTTATGCTTGGCACTGCTCGAGTTGCTGGGAATTCCACAGACCAGTCCCTGCAGAGCTGCTCACCTCCTGGGGAGATGAACCACACACACATACCATGGTCTATCTCCATGCTGTGGAGAAAGTCCAACAAAAGGGTCAGCAGAGAGGGACTGCAGGGACGAAATGCCATGCTGGCCGGTGTCTGGAGAAACCTCTCTCAGATGACATCTGGGTTGATGTCTTGTGTGGCAGAGCCAGCCACACAAGATATGGGGTGAGCACAGTCCAGGTCAAAGGGACAGCTTGTGCAAAGGCCCAGGGGTATGAATATAGGTGGAGTGCTCCAGAGGTAGTGAGAGGAGGCGTGTGCAGCAGGACCACAGCTGAAGACTGATGTATTCCAATTTCAGTGGGCAGAGTGGAGGGCTTTATGTGGAGGTGTGATGTGCTCTGGTTTAATTTAAATAAAATCGTGGTCAGGCTCAGTGGCTCACGCCTGCAATCCCAGCACTTTAGGAGGCTGAGGCGGGAGGATCACTTGAGGCCAGGAGTTCAAGACCAGCCTGGGCAAAATAGCAAGACTTCATCTCCACCATGCCAGGCATGGTGGCATGCACCTGTAGTCCCAGCTACTCAGGAGGCTGAGGTGAGAGAATTGCTTGAGCCCATGAGTTGGAGGCTGCAGTGAGCTACGATGAATGCTTCACTGCATTCGCGGCCACAGCCAAAATGCCAGAGCCCTTCTCCTCCTGTGCTCCGCAGCACAAAAAGGCTGAAAGACAAAAATCAAAGGGTCCTGAGGATGCCCTGTTCATCTGGCCCTCAGCGTCACATGGAAGGCTCAGCTCTGACCTCACCATTCAGGTCAGTGCTAAGGGCATTTTCTCCTTGGCTCAGATAGACCATACATGAAGGCTTTAAACTGCACTTGGTGCATCACTGCATTCCAGCCTGGGTGACAGAGTGAGACCCTGTCTCCAACAATTTTTTTGAAATAAATAAATACAATCCCTGTGGCTGCTAAGTGAAGAGGGGAGGCAGCCTCGATGTCCAGGGGAGAGATGCCCAGAGGAGGCTGGGAGCAAAGTGGACAGATTAGAGAGGTGCCACCACGGGACTGCCCTGGGACTGTCTGCAAATTCTCTGCAGACAGCAAACGCTCTGCCCACGGGACTGGTGAAGGGAGCGGACGGGTAGCAGGTAGGAGACGGGAGGTCAAAAGAGTGTGCTTTTTCAGGTGGATGATATTAAAGCATGTTTAGACACGAGGGGTAAACTGATGATTCTCTGGGGAGAACAGGCCGAGTGCAGTTTAAAGCCTTCATGTACAGCTACAGTGGCCCGGCAATGGTCCCTTTCCCTAAGGCAGTAGCAGGCAGAAGGGAGGAGAAGGTGGAGACATTAAAGAGAGAGAAGAGCACAGTATCCAACTGAACACACACAGGTGTTGTTGGAACACACGCAGGTGTTATTGGCTCCTGGGCCAAGAAGCAAATGATTTCATAGCATTCAATTAGATGGAGAAAATGCACCAGCTCAGAGAGCCAGAGTTGTATTTCCGCACGCATGCGTGGTTCTGCCCTTAGCACTGACCTGAACGGTGAGGTCAGAGCTGAGCCTTCCATGTGAGGCTGAGGACCTGATGAACAGGGCACCCTCAGGGTCCTTTGATTTTTGTCTTTGAGCTTCTTTGTGCTGCAGAGCACAGGGCAAGAGGGGCTCTGGCATTTTGGCTGTGGCCACAAATGCAGAGAGAGCCTGGTCCTCACCCTTGCAAGTACACCAAGGGCAATGGAAGGAAGTGCTTGATTGTGAGGGAGAAGGGCGAGCAGGCTTTTACTCTGTGAGCTGAAGCTTTTTACCCTGAACAGCCAAGCAAGGGGCACAGAGCAGAGTCACAGACTTTTCTTCGCAGTCCTTTCTACATCAGGGTTTCTGAGGGCGTTAACACTGCTGGCTGACCTCAGAATTCCTCCACTCTTCATGGAAACCTGTCTTTTAGGCCATAGGATCTCCTAACACTTTCTTTAATCACTTTTCCTTTTTTTTTTTTCTTTTAAGAGACAGGGTCTTTCTCTGTGACCCAGGCTGGAGTGCAGAGGTGCGATCATAGCTCGCTGCAACCTCAAACTCCAGGCCTCAAGTGATCTTCCCGTGTCAACCTCCAGAGTAGCTGGGATTACACAGGCATAAACCACTGTGTCTGGTATACTTTTCCCTTTTAAATCCAACTCTTGGCCAGGCACAGTGGCTCACACCTGTAATCCCAGCACTTTGGGAGGCCAAGGCGGGTGGATCACTTGAGGTCAAGAGTTCGAGACCAGCCTGGCCAACATGGTGAAACCCCATCTCTACCAAAAATACAAAAATTAGCTGGGTGTGGTGGCAAGCACCTGTAGTCCCAGCTACTCGGGAGGTTGAGGCAGGAGAATCACTTGAACCCAGGAGGTGGAGTTTACAGTAAACGGAGATCACGCCATTGCACTCCAGCATGGGTGACAGAGCAAGACTCTGTCTCAAAAATAAATAAATAAATTAATTAATTAAATCCAACACTCATCCACCATTCCTAGGAATGAAAGGCAGTGACCAACTGAACACAAACCATTTGGCTTACAGATTTACCTGCTTGGCCAACTGAATTCTGCTCAAAAGAACAGCTGACAGGGATGTTACTTACTGCTGCTTTTTAAAACACATGCGGCTAAGTTAGACCAGTAAGCCTGGGAAATGAGGTGCTTCTCTGCAATATTAAGAAATGGAGGCTGGGCGCAGTTGCTCACGCCTATAATTCCAGTACTTTGGGAGGCTGAGGCGGGCGGATCCCGAGGTCAGGAGATCGAGACCATCCTGGCTAACACAGTGAAACCCTGTCTCTACTAAAAAATACAAAAAAATAGCTGGGCGTGGTGGTGGGCACCTGTAGTCCCAGTTACTCGGGAGGCTGAGGCAGGAGAATAGCATGAAACCAGGAGGCAGAGCTTGCAATGAGCTGAGATCGTGCCACTGCACTCCAGCCTAGGGGACAGAGCAAGACTCCGTCTAAAGAAAAAAAGAAGAAATGGAGGCCGGGCGCAGTGGCTCACGCCTATAATCCCAGCACTTTGGGAGGCTGAGGCGGGTGGATCACCTGAGGTCAGAAGTTGGAGACCAGCCTGACCAACATGGTGAAACCCTGTGTCTACTAAAACTACAAAAATTAGCCGGGCATGGTGGTAGGCACCTGTAATCCCAGCTACTCGGGAGGCTGAGGCAGGAGAATTGCTTGAACCCAGAGGTGGAGGTTGCAGTGAGCCCAGATCATGCCACTGCACTCCAGCCTGGGTGACAGAGGGAGACTCTGTCTTAAAAAAAAAAAAAAAAAAAAAAAAAAAAAAAAGGAGTGGGAGTAGAGGAACACAGAGCCCGTAAAGAAGACATCGATCCACAATGCCTTACACAATCCCTGTTCTGGAAAGGCATTCTTGAATATTACAAAGGTTAAGAATTAAAGAAAAAAAAAGTGAAACCCCTTTTTGCAGGAAGAAGTTAAAACACCAAGGGTCCCTCATCCAGCTAAGGAACCATATAATACAGGCAGCCCCTGCAGGGTGTTAGGAAGGGTAGTGACAGATTTGCCTTTAAGAAAGCTACCTGGGCCAGGCGCAGTGGCTCATGCCTGTAATCCTAGCACTGTGGGAGGCCAAGGTGGGTGGATCACCTGAGGTCAGGAGTTTAAGACCAGCCTGGCCAACACGGTACAACCCCGTCTCTACTAAAAATACAAAAATTAGCCAGGCGTGGTGGCAGGCTCCTGTAATCCCAGCTACTCCTGAGGCTGAGGCAGGAGAATCACTTGAACCCTAGAGACGGAGGTTGCAGTGAGCCAAGATTGCACCATTGCACTCCAGCCTGGGCAACAGCGGGAGACTCCATCTCAAAAAAAAAAAAAAAAAAAAAAGAAAAAGAAAAAGAAAGAAACCTGAGGCCACTGTGGGGAGAAGGGCAAGCCTGGGAGTAGGGAGATGGCTGCAGTGGCCCAGCAATGGTCCCTTTCCCTAAGGCAGTAGCAGGGAGAAAGGAGGAGGGGGTGGAGACATTTAAGAGAGAGAACTGGACACACGCAGGTGTTATCAGGGAAGGAAGATGGGGTTCAGGAGCTCACAAGTCAACTTACTGGACCAGGACAGTGGGTAGTGTCATTAATGGACAATGGGGACCCACCCTCACACGTGCCTCTCTGCCCCATTTGGCTGCTGAGCCTGTCAGGACAGGAACGCTCGTGCCCAGATCGAGTTAACGGCAGCGTATGCCCACACCAGCCTGCTTTTGCGGTCTGCCTGGGCTGCACTCCAATAGACCCTCCACCATTCTCGACACAAGGGCCTTCCCAGAACATGGCGCTTCGCATTTAGGAGGCAAATGTTCCAAATGGCTTTTTTTTGTTCTCTCTTGAGATCACCTGAGTTAAAGTGCACTTAGCTAACTTTTTGTTCAGTTTCTTTTTTTCAGGTCCAAGGTATTACTTAGGCATGCATTTCTTTTTTAAATTAATGTTGAATTTCACATGCATCCACACATACATTGTAGCAATTTAACATATTAAGGAGCTCATTTTAGATTTTGATCAACAAGCGCAGGTCCTTGGGCTGTTTCACAGCTGGGTCTGTTCTCTCTGGTAATACAGCAGAGAGAGATCAAGCTTTTTCACCTCCACAGATTGGAGTCTGATGGTTAATTTCACATGTCAATTTGACTAGGCTATGGCTCCCAGTTGTCTGGCCAAACACCAGCCCAGATGTTACTGTGAAAGTGTTTTTAAGATGTGACTGACGTTGAAAGCAGTAGACTTTGAGTCAAGCAGATGAACTCCATCCCGTGGGTGGGCCTCATCTCATCAGATGAAGGCCTTAGAAGCAAAGACTGAGGTTTCCCTAAAAAGGAATCCTTCTCAAGGCTGCAACACAGAAGTTTTGCCTGAGTTTCCAGTCTGCTGTCCTGCAGGATTCAGATGTAAAACTGCAGCCTCAACTCTTCCCTGGGTCTCCAGCCTGCCAGCCTGCCTTACAGGTTTCAGACTTGCCAGCCCCTACCATCCTGTGAACTAATTCTTTAAAATCTCTCTCTCCATAGATACAAGCACCTGCACATCCTATCGGTTCTGTTTCTCTGAATCATATAGGAGGGCTTGATGAGTGAAGCTCTTAGTCCTACCATGGCCATCACCTCTAAGAATGACTTGCAGAGCCCTTCTTGGCACTGAATACCCAGCTAGAGTCCAGCTCAGGGCGTTACATCCACTATTCTCTCTACCTGGACACTTGTCCCCAACTGGCTGCAGGCTCACTTTCTCACCTTCTCCAAGCTCAGCGTGCCCATCACTCCCTAAAATTGCACCTCTTTGCAGCAACCCCTGGCCTTCTCCACCTGCCCTTCCCCATGGATTTTTCTCCTTAACACTTATCCCATCTGCACATGACATGACATATGCACCCATTCATTATCTGATTTCTCACCACCTCCCCATCCACTGCTGGAACGTCAGCTCCATGAGGGTGTAGACCCTGTGTTGTGCCATTGATGACTCCCCCATGCTTAGAACAGGGCCCAGCGTACAGCAGGTGCTCAATAACTACTCAGTGTGGAATGACGGAACAACTGAGGGATTCAGGAATGTGGAGGAGAAAGAGCCCATGCATGGTGTGGCGGTTCCTCCCTGCCCTTGACTTTCCTTTTAATCCAGGCACTGCCTTTCTTGGGGAGCCAGGGCCCTAATCCACTCAGACGGCGCCCTAAGTATAACCCTACTGTGATGGTTAATAGTGAGTGTCAACTTGATTGGACTGAAGGATACAAAGTATTTCCTGGGTGTGTCTGTGAGGGTGTTGCCAAAAGAGATTAATGTTTGAGTCAGTGGGCTGGGAAAGGCAGACCCACCCTTAATCTGGTGGGCACAATGGAATCAGCTGCCAGCAAATATAAAGCAGGCAAAAAAATGTGAAAAGGAGAGACTGCCCTAGCTTCCAGGTCTACATCTTTCTCCTGTGCTAGATGCTTCCTGCCCCTGAACATCAGACTCCAAGTTCTTCAGTTTTGAGGCTTGAACTGGCTCTCCTTGCTCCTCAGCTTGCAGTCTATAGTGGGACCTGTGATCGTGTAAATTAATACTTAATAAACTCCCTTTTATGTATATATATAAAGGGGAGTTGGGTACTATTCTTAGTGTTTATGTCTTAAGTTCTTTTTTTGTTTGTTTGTTTTTCGTTTTTTGTTTTTTGCTTTTGAGACAGAGTCTTGCTCTTGTTGCCCAGGCTGGAGTGCAATAATGGCACGATCCCGGCTCACTGCAACCTTCACCTCCTGGGTTCAAGCAGTTCTCCTGCCTCAGCCTCCCGAGTAGCTAGGATTACAGGTGCCCGCCACCATGCCTGGCTAATTTGTGTAGCTTTAGTAGAGACGGGGGTTTCATATGTTGGCCAGGCTGGTCTTGAACTTCTGACCTCTTGATCCACCCACCTCCGCCTCCCAAAGTGCTAGGATTATAGGCGTGAGCCACTGCACCTGGACAGTTCTTATTCTTTTACTTATTTATTTTTGGCAGATTACTGTTTACAAGCATTTATATATGTATATACGTATATATATGTGTATATACGTATATACGTATACGTATATACGTATATACACATATATACACACACACACACGGGAGTTTAAGTATTAACTTACACGATCACAAGACAGTGATTGTATTAAGTATTGACTTCCACAATCATATAGGATATATATATACAGATAGGATACATATATATATATATATATATGTGTATCTCCTATTAATTCTGTCCCTCTAGGGAATCCTGGCTAATACACATACAAAAGCACATACCGAAAGGGGGGAGCCACTCTGCCTCGGAGGAGCAGATGTCCCTTTCCTGGGTCCTCCTGCCGTAGGTCGCAGAGTAGATGTTGAGGAACTTGGATTCATGGCAGTGCAGTTTCAGCTCCTGGTCTTCACACACGGTTTTGTTTTTTAATTCATCTGAAGCAAAAACAAAAATTGAGGGCACCATCAGCTTCCCCCAGAAGGAATTGGTGAGCTCTGTCCAAGTCCCACTGCTCATTTCCCCGGGGCTGCACCGCGAGAAGGGGGCAGTGGGGATGGCCCTGTGGGCTCATGCTGTCTCTGACCCCAGAAAACAAAGCCCTCTGCAGGAAGTGGGTGGGAAGTAACCTGTTGACAAGTGCAAAGACCCTGGGAATTATACTAAGGGGCAAATGGAGGAGAGGTGCCGGCGTTAAGGAGGCAGATGCATGGAGTTAGGTCCCAGGAAGGGCCTGGCTGGAAAGGAAGTTTCTCTCACTCACTGTTTAAGGTAACACATTCCTTCACTGAAGGAGCCTTTTCTCAAATGTTGGCTTGGGATCCACATAGGTAAAGACAGAGCAGAAATTACTTGAAAGAAGCATTAAGCTTCTTTCTCTCTCTGGAGAGAACCCAGTTAAACCTCACCTCCAGCCCCTCAACTGGCATCCCCCTGCATGTAGGTATTATTTATTTTAGTTTAGTTTTTTAGAGACAGGGTTTCACTCTGTTACCCAGGCTAGAGTGCAGTGGTGCAATCATAGCTCACTGCAGCCTCGAACTCTCGGGCTCAAACCTAGGCTCAAGCAATCCTCTCGCCTCAGTTTCTCAAGTACCTGGGAATATATGAATGCACACCATGCCCGGCTTACATTTATTTGTTTAAAAGACAAGAAAGAGGCCAGGCACAGTGGCTCACACCCGTAATCCCAGCATTTTGGGAGGGAGGCTGAGGCAGGAGGATCGCTTGAGCCCAGAAGTTGGAGACCAGCCTGGGAAACACAGCAAGGCCTCGTCTCTAATTTAAAAAAAAAAAAAAAAAAGCAAGAGAGATGATATGATACCAAATCAAATCATTTCCTTTCCTAGGAAAGGGACAAAAGGCACAGCGTCAGTTAAGAATCCCTCTTTAGAGAAGCATGAAAAGTCTGCCCCAAATCTGGTAAATCCAGGAACAACTGACTGTCAAGATGATGGTGCATTCTAGGTTAGGATGATTTGGACCAGGTAGTACTTTGTTCCCAAAGAATTCAGGGAAAAGTTTGTTTGTTTGTTTAATCTGCTTATCATACTAAAATTTTTCTTTGCAATGACGTACAAAGTTGGCATTATACGTGCACTGTTGAAGAAAACACAGTTTATTGTTTTTTGTTTTAAAGAATGTACTCCAAAACCATTTAATTAGTAAAAATGTTTAATAATGATTTGAATTTTTTTTTTTTTTTTTTTTTTTGAGACAGAGTCTCGCTCTGTCACCCAGGCTGGAGTGCAGTGGCGTGATCTCGGCTCACTGCAAGCTCTGCCTCCCAGGTTCACGCCAC
Organism: Symphalangus syndactylus; assembly: GCF_028878055.3. NCBI lineage: Eukaryota > Metazoa > Chordata > Mammalia > Primates > Hylobatidae > Symphalangus > Symphalangus syndactylus. The sequence goes on from NC_072427.2 coordinate 97,731,552, forward strand.
TCTTCTGCCTCAGCCTCCCGAGTGGCTGGGACTTCAGGCACCCACCACCACATCCGGCTAATTTTTTGTATTTTTAGTAGAGACAGGGTTTCACCGTGTTAGCCAGGATGGTCTTGATCTCCTGACCTCGTGATCCACCCGCCTCAGCCTCCCAAAGTGCTGGGATTACAGGCGTGAGCCAAAGCGCCTGGCCAATGATTCGATTTTTTTAAAGCAGTAAGAGCTAACACTGTAGACACCAAAGACTGCATATGGTATGATTCCACTTATATGAAGGATTCAGAAGAGGCAAACCTTTAGGGGCAGAATGTAGATGAGTGGGTGCCTGAGGCTGAAGGTGAGGTCACAGAGTGACAGAAAATGGACACAAGGAACCCTTCTGAGATAGTGGGAATGTCCCATGCTGGACTGTGGTCACGGTTGCACAACTCAGTAAATTCACTGAAAATCACTGGATTGTACACTTGAAAAATGTGAATTTTATGCTATGTAAATGATACCTCAATAAAGATATCTTTAAATAATGGTAGCTAACACGGCTGGGTGCGGTGGCTCACACCTGTAATCCCAGCACTTTGAGAGGCTGAGGCAGGCGGATCACCTGAGGTCAGGAGTTTGAGACCAGCCTGGCCAACATGGTGAAACCCCATCTCTACTAAAACTCCAAAAATTAGCCAGGCGTGGTGTTGGGTGCCTGTAATCCCAGCTACTATATTTTGCCCAGCAAAATACAAAGGGGACCACGGTCATTTATTTGCATATGTGGTTCTTATCCTTGCCAACATTTTGTAAAGAAAATTCTTTAAAAAATGCTAGCTCTACCCGAAATGCAAATCAAAACCACAGTGAGATACCATCTCACACCGGTTAGAATGGCCATCATTAAAAAAGCAGGAAACAACAGGTGCTGGAGAGGATGTGGAGAAATAGGAACACTTTTACACTGTTGGTGGGACTGTAAACTAGTTCAACCATTGTGGAAGTCAGTGTGGCGATTCCTCAGGTATCTAGAACTAGAAATACCATTTGACCCAGCCATCCCATTACTGGGTATATACCCAAAGGACTATAAATCATGCTGCTATAAAGACACATGCACACATATGTTTACTGCGGCACTATTCACAATAGCAAAGAGTTGGAACCAACCCAAATGTCCAACAACGATAGACTGGATTAAGAAAATGTGGCACATATACACCATGGAATACTATGCAGCCATAAAAAATGATGAGTTCATGTCCTTTGTAGGGACATGGATGAAACTGGAAAACATCATTCTCAGTAAACTATCGCAAGGACAAAAAACCAAACACCACATATTCTCACTCATAGGTGGGAATTGAACAATGAGAACTCATGGACACAGGAAGGGGAACATCACACTCCGGGGACTGTTGTGGGGTTGGGGGAGGGGGGAGGGACAGCATTAGGAGATATACCTAATGCTAAATGACGAGTTAATGGGTGCAGGAAATCAACATGGCACATGGATACATATGTAACAAACCTGCACATTGTGCACATGTACCCTAAAACCTAAAGTATAATAATAAAAAAAAAAAACTAAAAAAAAATAAAAAATGCTAGCTCTACCCTATCACCACTGTTCTGGAGTTTTCTACTTTGAAACGGCAACCGCATAGCGGACAGGTGCATTTTTCAGCCAAACAAGCATTGGCGTTAACTGCAAACAGGAGTTAAATGGCAAGAACTGCTTGGGCTGTCCTGGGCTGTCCTGGAGTGGGCGGGAAGACTGTCCACAGAGAACCTCTTCCACCCCAGCCTGTCACTCCTCTCACGTGCTCATGTTCTCCTTCCACTTTTCTTTCCTGGATTGGAAGTGCAGGCTGATTCCAGGTCCCAAACACACCTCAAGCCAGAGTTTTCCAAATTGTGATTTGAGGTTCATTCATGAGTCTTGAAATCATTAGTGAGTTGTAACCAGCAATTTTTGAAAATAAAGAATAGTTTAGAAAACAACAAAGGGCATCATGTGAAGAAAGTATAAACACTGTTTTGTAATTTAAACATTTCTTTTTCAGTTGTGTGTATATGAGTATGTGTTCCACTGGGCCAAAATGTGAAAATCTTTTCCTACCATGGGCTGCAATCACAATTTGAAAACGCCCACCTTAATTCCTACAGAAAGACATGAGCTGTACACATTAGGGCCATGGCAGCTCGCTGGATCTTCGTATCCTGGCGTCAATGATGCTAAGCTCCAAACTTAAAAAAAGAAAGACAATAATTTCCAAATATAAATGCCACCTTTGTTTTTTTCTTTTTCTTTCTTTTTTTTTTTTTTTTTGGGACAGGGTCTCACTCTGTCACCCAGACTGGAGTGCAGGGGGCATGATCTCGGCTCACTGCAACCTCCACCTCCCAGGCTCAAGCTATTCTCCTGCCTCAGCCTCCCGAGGAGCTGGGATTACAGGCCTGCGCCACCATGCCTGGCTACTTTTTGTATTTTTAGTAGAGACAGGGTTTCACCATGTTGACTAGGCTGGTCTTGAACTCCTGACCTCAAATGATCCACCCACCTAGACCTCCCAAAGTGCTGGGATTACAGGCGTGAGTCACCATGCCTCGCCTAAACGCCATCTTTCTGTACCTTGTAAATTTCCATGACTTTGTACCAAAAGCAGAGAAGCAACAGTGAGACAAAATTTTGGACCACAGGAAGGAAAACTACAGAATCTCAAGAGGACCACCAGCTCTGCTGCTGGCAAACTTTGTTGCTATCCTTTCATCCATGAGGACGGGAACATTCAAGATGAATGAAAGGCTCGCGGCAGAAGCCAGCCTACAGATGCTCACAAAATCCCCATCCTGCCCTGGGAGTTTAACACACAGGAAGAACCTCCACGAGGAAGAAAAATGAAAATGGTGACTAAGCAAATGTCTCGAAGTCCCTTTACCCACTCACTGGAATCTTAATTCAACAGCTTAAACTTAGAGCCAAGGCGAGTTTTGTTTTCTTTCTCTAGATAAAAGACCGCTAAGTCTGACCCCAATGTCGGAAGGTTCGATTCTTTTTGGTGAGTCATATCCGCCCTGGCATTTATATGCAGTTTATGAGTAGATGCTAAATCCCACCAACAACAAAATTGTGCCTGACTTCAAAGGCCCAGAGTGAACGATGGCCTTTGATGCAGAAAAGAGGGCTTGGACAGAAACACCAAAAGAGCCAAAGTCCCCTTCCAACCATAAGAACTCAGAAAAATGTTAAGAATGCCTTCCAGTGGCAGAGCTGGCACAGAAAGAGGATGGGAGAAGGCAGGACAAAAACAAGCTTTATCTCCACAAATTGGAAACTTTTTAAATGGAAGTCTTTTTTTTTCTTTTTTTATAAATCAAAATTTTTAAAAGTTAGAAGAGGTTTTTTTGTTTTGTTTAAGGCATGTCATGAAACGCATTTATTAGCCACATCTCTTTGATTTATTAAAGCCCATTCATTAAAGGTAGCCTTGATGCCAACAAAACCCTCCCAGAGTAACGCAACACCCACATGCAAGGCCTCCAGCGATTTCGTCCCCCGATTATGGGCAAATCATCTCCTGGAACGGAGGGGCCTGTGCGTGTCACATTACATACTGAGGGTGACTGTCGTGTTATGTTGAGTCACTTGGTTCCTTGGGAATGTGCTAATTCACTGTCACATAAGAGTGACATTTCTGGATTATAAAAAATTAGGAAACTACTAACATCATTGCTACTTTTCTTAGAAGACTAGAATTTGTTTTAGAGCTGGGTGAGAGTTCTCAATTGGTCTCAGATTAGAGAAGGTGTGGGCAGCCTTCCAGAAGTGGGTTGCCAACTCTCCTGGGAGTTTAGATGGGGAGGACGGCAGGGGCCTGGGAAGGTAGAACCATGACTCTGCTTAAATGACAAGAGCAATGAAATCCCCGCCTCCTCATTTTATTAGGTTGGTGCAAAAGTAATTGTGATTTTTGCCATTAAAAGCAATGGGCAAGCCGGGCGCGGTGGCTCACGCTTGTAATCCCAGCACTTTGGGAGGCCGAGGCGGGCGGATCACGAGGTCAGGAGATGGAGACCACGGTGAAACCCCGTCTCTACTAAAAATACAAAAAAAATTAGCCGGGCGTGGTGGCGGGCGCCTGTAGTCCCAGCTACTCGGAGAGGCTGAGGCAGGAGAATGGCGTGAACCCAGGAGGCGGAGCTTGCGGTGAGCCAAGATCGCGCCACTGCACTCCAGCCTGGGCGACAGAGCGAGACTCTGTCTCAAAAAAAAAAAAAAAAAAAAAAAAAAAAAAAAAAAAAAAAGCAATGGGCAAAAACCGCGATTATTTTTGCACCAACCTACAAATGAGAGGGTTATGTGAGTCATTCTGCTTCTCTTCGATACAATAGTCACAAAAGCACATCACTGCTGAGACCTGAGACAGCTCGGTCGGGGAGACCCTAACCCAGCAGCGCTAGAGGAATTGAAGACACACACAGAGAAATATAAAAGTGTGGAGTGGGAAATCAGGGGTCTCACAGCCTCTAGAGCTGAGAGCCTCCAACAGAGATTTACCCACATAAATCATCACAGCAAGCCAGTGATAAGCATTGTTTCTATAGATTATAGATTAACTAAAACTATTCCTTATGGGAAATGAAGGGATGGGCCGAAATAGAGGGATGGGCTCTGGCTAGTTACCTGCAGCAGGAGCATGTCCTTAAGGCACAGATCACTCATGCTACTGTTTGTGGTTTAAGAATTCCTTTCAGTGGTTTTCCACTCTGGGTGGGCCAGGTGTTCCTTGCCCTCATTCCGGTAAACCCACAACTTTCCAGCATGGGCATCATGGCCATCACGAACATGTCACAGTGTTGCAGAGATTTTCTTTATGGCCAGTTTTGGGGCCAGTTTATGGCCAGATTTTGGGGGGCCTGTTCCCAACACATCACCAGCCACCTTTCAAAGGTGGGCAGAGGAAGGATCTGCCGCGATGGGAGTATTTTATTACTGACATTGCATACAATTGCCAGTGCACAGTGCTGTTGAAATGTAGATAGTCACTTTTATTTATTTTTATTCTTTCTTTCTTTATTTAGTAAATAAATCTCACCCTGTTATATAGGTTGGAGTGCAGTGGTGAGCTCATAGCTCACTGTAACCTCAAACTCCTGGGCTCAAGCAATCCTCCCGCTTCAGCCTCCCAAGTGGCTAGGACTGCAGGTGCCTGCCACGATGCTCTGCTAATTTTTTTTTTTTTTTTTTTAGAGATAGGGGTCTCACTATGTTACCCAGGCTAGTCTCTAATTACTGGCCTCAAATGATTCTCCTGCCTTGGCCTCCCAAAATTCTGAAATGACAGGCATAACTATATCCTTTAGTCATCCATATCTTTAGCAGAGTGACTTGAATCAGCTTATTGAAATAATAGCTACCAACTGCTGAGCTCAACTCCATGGTCCTGGCTAGCATGTTACATACAACACTGTGTTTTCACAGTCTTATAACAGCCCTATGCAGAAGAGACATAATCCCATGTTACAACTGAGTCCTAGAAAGTGTCCCTACACTGCCCAACACACAGCAGATACACAGCAGAAAGAAATATGAACCCAGAACTGCCTAAATCCAAGCCTCGCTGAAACCCACGTTTCCTGAAAGGATGCAATTTAGGAGGCGAGGTTTTGAGGAAGGAAGCATAGTGCACATTAGGGAAAAGAGGGTTCCAGTGATCCTTGCTGGTAAAATAGCTTTCCGTAAAGACAAACAAATAAACCCAATCAGCAGCATTTGCCAATTTCCCTGGTGTAAATATTCCCACCGTGGCAGATTCCACAGAACACAGGCAGAGCTGGTAAGACATGTGCATAACCGGCTCTCATCATAAGAACTGGCTCCGCACACCACAGGGTGCAGCAGTGCAGCCTTTGGACAGTCACAGTGTGCTGCCCAGACTGGAACTGGGAAGTGAGGAGAAGAGCCTCAGGAGGTGTGAGAGATGCAGAAAGAGAGGCAGGAAGGTGTGGAGACAATCTCACTTCCACCTCCTAAACGGCAGTGCTCAGGTTTCTGGTGTTCAGGTTACACAGGGGCTCTGCCTCTCATCTGCTCTCTATGGGGCAGCCAGAGGGGCCTTATGACTTCATCACAGCACCTTCCCTGCTTAAATGCTGCCCTATAGATAGAGCCCCAACTCCTTCTTTGGCTCTGAGGACTCAGGATCCCTACTCTGGCTCCCCAGCTGGTGCTCTCTCCTGCTGTCTTGGTGCTGTGCTCCTACCCTGTGACTGGCTGTGCCAATGCACCTGCAACCCCCAGCCACAGGCTTCTGTATGGAGCACTCTTTCTGCGCCCTCCATCCCTGCAGTTCTCAGCTCCATCATCACTTGCTCCAAAAAGACTCCACTGAACCCCCAGTCGAGGCCAATTCCTCCTATGAGGCTGGGCACGGTGGTTCATGCCTGTGATCCTAGCACTTTGGGAGGCCAAGGCGGGCAGATCACTTGAGGCCAGGAGTTCAAGACCAGCCTGGCCAACATGGTGAAACCCTGTCTCTACTAAAAATACAAAAATTAGCCAGGTGTGGTGGTGCCTGCCTATAATCCCAGCTACTCAGGAGGCTGAGGCAGGAGAACCGCTTGAACCCGGGAGGCAAAGGTTGTGGTGAGCCGAGATTGTACACTGCACTCCAGCCTGGGCAACAAGAGCAAAACTCTGTCTCAAAAAAAAAAAAAATGCTTAACTTCTCATTTTTTGATTAAACACACTGCTATCGTTTCTTTGCAACAAGGTGTGCAAGAACCTCTAATGCCACAGTGACCTATGATTTATCTCAGGCAGGCTCTTGGCGCCTGGAAGTGTGACCCACTCACGGAAGATGGATTATTTTTGGCCATCACAAAGCTGATGCGTGTTAGAAATGGCAAAAGTCAATGGAGGCCGGGCACGGTGGCTCACGCTTGTAATCCCAGCACTTTGGGAGGCCGAGGCGGGCGGATCATGAGGTCAGGAGATCGAGACCACGGTGAAACCCCGTCTCTACTAAAAATACAAAAAAATTAGCCGGGCGTGGTGGCGGGCGCCTGTAGTCCCAGCTACTCGGAGTGGCTGAGGCAGGAGAATGGCGTGAACCCGGGAGGCGGAGCTTGCAGTGAGCCGAGATTGTGCCACTGCACTCCAGCCTGGGCGACAGAGCGAGACTCCGTCTCAAAAAAAAAAAAATAGTCAATGGAGAAAAGAACAAGAATCAGAATAAAAGAGATTTCTCCAGCCATATCCCCTCTCATTCTCCTGGGGAGCAAGGAGCCCCTGCCGTGGGTGAGGGTGGGAGGAGCCGGTTCTTAAAGATCTGAAGCAGTGGGTGCAGGTGGCAAGTGGGCCACTGGGCCTCAAGGAAAAACAGGCAGCCCCTCAATCTCAGCACAAGACACCTCTGAAAAGCAGAACCAGCTCCTCACTTTGAGGAATAGCAATTGCAGTCTCTCACCACCCCTGAGAGTTGTAGCATCAGTACAACTGAGTTTTACATATTGGAAAGGATTTTTAAAATTCAGGCGTTTGTAAGAAAATGAAGGCATGTGCAGACTCACACAAAATCTCTCTCTCTCTTTCTCTCTCTTTCTTTCTCTGTCTCTAAAAAACTGGGTAGGATGGAGCCCAATGTTTCTATTAATGAGTTTCAAAGTTGGACAAATGCCAACGGGCAGAGAATTTTGACCAGGAGTGTGAAGGAAATGAGAACCACACCCCAAACACACTGTCCCCCTCCGAAGTTACTTACTAGGTTGGCATTTAAAGGAGACCAGGAGGTATTTACTGCTTCCTGGACAAAGGTCAGGTCCAAAAACACGGCTATTGACCAGGAGGTGGCAGGCCCGCTGGTTCTGGCATTCGTCCAGCACCTTCTAGAAGGAGAGGGTAGAAAAGGGACAGGCTTGAAAACTGCTCACAGTGACTGCCAGACCCGAACCTGGGCTGCTCTGGGCTCTGCAAAGGGAAGGACGCCTCCCGACCTGGCCAAGCTGTGTCTAAGGCCGAAGAGCATACACGTGGGTCATTGGGTTAGCTCCCTGTCTCCCTGCTCTTTCCCCTGAAAAGAAACCTGATCCAATAGTGCCAGGCTCCCGGGAAAACTAACCTCTGATCCACCACTACTGGTGCGGCTGCTGACACTTTCAGCAAAGACACTGACTGCCGAGGCCCCAGGGGGTGCAAGCGAGGTCAGAGTACTTTCAGATATTGGGGTGTAGGGGACTTCAAGGTCCCCTTCGAGTGGGGTCCCCTAGCTTTAAGCTGAGAGAGCTGTCACCATCAGGATTCATAGTCCCGGCCTTTCATCCTTAAACAGCCCCGCACAGGACACAGGAGAGCTGTGCATCGGGGAGCCCTTGGGGACCCAAACCCTTTCCAGCTTACGAACCATCCACAGGCCAAAAAATAAAAATTACAAAGCTGATTCCCACCGTCATCAGACTCAAGAGGATGGGACCCACTTCTCCCTCAGGGAGCAGTTTTCTTAGTGGAATATTCAGACTTTCTGTTGAGCGTTGAGAGTAAAGTCTTTCCTTCACATCTCAATCTCTCTCTCTCTCCTGATTTTTGCAGGCAGCTCCTTCGTTTTTAAGGCATCTGCTCTGTGGAAGCTCACAGAACGCCCTCCGCCAGGTCCTGTTAAGGCTCAGCTTTTTGCTGCTGTTCTCTGGGTCCTCGTTCCCAAATGGAACAAGTCTTGCCTGTGATAAACACAGAGGTCCTGAACTTGGGTCTGGTTAAAACAAAAAGGACATCAAGTACAGTTAAAAAAAAAAAAAGTTCCCAAGAATCTGCTTATTACTTTAGGTCTGAATTTAGTGCAGACACATGAGCCTCTCTGAGTCACTACGTTCTCACAGTAGCTCGTGGAATATCTCCGTGAAGAATGCTGGCCCTGCCAGGTATCCCCCGTTCTCTCAGGGGCCCAGCAGATGTGTCTCAATCAGGAAAAAATACCCGAGAAGCCCCTCAGACACCAGAAGGTGCAGCTTTCAGATGACTGCATGTGGCATGGCCAAAGGTCATGGTGAAATGACTCGGCCCACAGATGTCACCGGAGGGCTCCGCTGTTACAACCACAGAGCAGACCCCAGGGCAGGGCTATTTCCAAATTATGTCATGAGCTGGAAAATGCAGAGAGGGGGACTTCCTGTTGACAGTCAAGGGATGGATCAGCTGTGGTCTCCTGTGTGGACATCTCCCCATGTTAAGCAACCTCCCTCTGAGGAAGCACCTTGCCTGGGCTCCGAGTGCAGCTTAAAAGACACGAAAGAAGGCTGGGCGCAGTGGCTCACGCCTGTAATCCCAGCATTTTGGGGGGCCAAGGTGGGCAGATCACCTGAGGTCAGGAGTTCAAGACCAGCCTGACTAACATAGTGAAACCCTGTCTCTACTAAAAGTACAAAAATTAGCCAGGCGTGGTGGTGGGCGCCTGTGATTCCAGCTACTTGGGAGGCTGAGGCAGGGGAATTGCTTGAACCTGGGAGGCAGAGGTTGCGGTGAGCCGAGATTGCACCATTGCACTCCAGCCTGAGCAACAAGAGCGAAACTCCGTCTCAAACAAACAAACAAAAAAGACACAAAAGTAAAGGACTTCTTGACCTCTGGTTGAAAGAGTAGCGCATGGGGATGTTTCTGGCAAACAAACCCTCCCAACAACATCAGAACTGTGTTCACAAATGCTAACCTGTCGGCCTGGTTATAGGACATCCTCTTCCCCCAGGGGTATCTGGCAGAGGCAGGTACCCGTGGAATGGTGCAGGTGGTGCCCATGCTCTAGTGTATGCCAAGAGTTCCTACTTTTACAAAGTAGCCACTTTTAAAAAATGTTGGTACTGGCCAACATTCCTTTCATGCACCCAGGAGGGCAGCAGGTAGCCTGGGATCCAAGGATGGATGGCCAGGGCAGGTGGCTGAGAAATGAGGGTAGGTCAAGAGGGATGTAGCTCCTGGGATGGCGCCCAATAGAGAGAATTAGGGGTAGGGTGGTTGCTATGGCTGGAATGTTTATCCCCCCAAAAACTCACATTGAAATGTAATTGCTGCTGTAACAGTAACAGTATTAACAGGTGGAGTCTTTAAGAGGTGATTAGACCATCAGGCCTCCACCCTCACGAATGGATTAATACTGTTTTTTTTTTTTGTTTGTTTGTTTGTTTTTTCTCAGGAGTAGTTTGTTAGAGTGGCACTAGGGTTGTTATAAAAGGCAAGTTGGCCCTCTCTCCTTCTCTTGCCCCTTCCATTCTTCTGCCACATGAGTACCAGCGTTCTCCAACCCCCTAGAGGATGTAGTGTTCAAGGAGCCATCCTGGAAGTAGAGACACCAAACCTGTGGCACCTTGCTCTTGGACTTCCTGACCTTCAGAACAGTGAGAAATCAATGTCAGTTCCTTATGAATTACCCAGGCTCAGGTATGCTGTTATAGCAGCACAAAAAGGACTAAGACAGTGGAGCACACAGGGAAAGCAACTTCTTGTCTCCTGAAGAAACATGTTGTCTCTCCTCAAGGTATAGAAACCATGTCACGGGGAGTCATTCAAACACATTCATTTTGGCTACTCAATTGGTGTGTTTCACCAGTCACCTAAATAACCAGATACTACCATGCTTGCAGTGGAAGCAAGGGATGGTGTGAGAAATAGAAAAATTCTTACATTATCACATTAGTTTTGCATCTCCTGTTTGGGCCTTAGGGAGAGCTACACAGCATTAAAGCTACTCTTATTTCTCCTTAGTTCTAGCAAATTTATCTTTATCCGTATTTCCTATGGTCGACAAAATCAAACAGACTTCCAATTTTCCACCTGCTCTAAACTCCCTGCTTTAAATGTATTCATATGGAACTTGGGAGGCATAAAAAAAAATCCAAGGCCAAGTGACTCAGTAATCCTGGTCAACTAGTTATATATGTTAGGGGCCAGGGATGGTGAAGTAGAAGTTGCTCAGATGATTGAAAGCCATGCACAGTCTAAAACCATCATTGAAATATTAGTTTGACCTTCTCGTATACCAAATCTTTCCCTAAATATGCCAACCACAAAAAGAATGACTTAAACCACACCTCTTCCAGTTCCTGGTACTATCTAGTAGAAGGAAGGAGTCAGTAAAGGCTGCCTAAAATAGCTCCAAGCAAGAATGACATGATTATCTACAACTGAAGAAGCAAATTATTAAAAAGCACCAGGCAGTTACTGATATTACTGATATTTCCTTCCTTGAATACATTTTCTTTTTTTTTTGAGATGGAGTCTCACTCTGTTGCCCAGGCTAGAGTGCAGTGGCACGATCTCAGCTTACTGCAACCTCTGCCTCCTGGGTTCAAGTGATTCTTCTGCCTCAGCCTCCCAAGTAGCTGGGACTACAGGTGCGTGCCACCATGCCTGGCTAATTTTGTATTATTAGTAGAGATGGGGTTTCACCATATTGGCCAGGCTGGTCTTGAACTCCTGACCTCGTGATCCACCCACCTCGGCCTCCCAAAGTTCTGGGATTACAGGCATGAGCCACCGCGCCCGGCCCTTTGAGTATATTTTCTAAGAAGTTGGTCATGACTTCAGATGTCTGCCTCAAAGAGATACTTGTGGTTTCCATCAAAGAACCCACCTTCCCTTTCTACAGGAGTATTTATGGGAGATGTGGGCCTGGGGGTTGGAATCCATCCTGGTTGTACTTTGCTATACTGAAGTGAGGAGTAAACCTACAAATAAATTCATATTGAAGTGTACAAAGGGGGCTCTACAATAGGTAGGAATTCTATTTCGTTTTGTTGGGTAACAAATCCTTTGAGAAGCAAATAATAGCTCACCTACAAAATTGGTGATCTATATAAATTGGGATTTTTCATGGATCAGTTTTGCTTGGATTGAACTATATAATCACAAATATACCCAGAGAGAGAGAAAGAGTGTGTGTTGAAACTGTATCATCTTAACATGTCTACAAAAGGCAATACCTGGAAGGTGGTGGCTGCCACACAGGTTAAGCTGTCTTCCCTCTGGGAGGCAGGCTTCTGGGAACTACACATTTGGTAATCTTGCCCATAAAATGCCGATTGGACACTTATCGTAGAATGCCGAGGGCACTGTAGATTCAAATAGTCCCCATCACAGGCATAGGTGGTGTGGTTTTGCAGGAGTTTGGTTAGGTAACCTGGAAAATATTCAGTCGAGTTACAAGAGGCCCAGGAACCCACCACTTCTCCATGGGTTTGGGGACAGGAGGACGTTGGTTCCCCTGGGGAAGGGCTGTTCAGTCAACAACATGTGGGGTGGGGCCTCCCTAGCAGCTCTGGTGCAGAGGTCACCAAACCAGGCCCAGAGGTGGGGCACAGGACCCAATGTCAGCTTTCATGTTGATATAGAAAGGGGGGTAGGGGAGTGCTGGGTAGAGAAGTGGGGGGTCCCTGGCGAGGGCTCCACCCTCAGGCTTGTGCCCATGGACCTTAGTGAGAACAGGCACTCCTGTTTTCATGTCCAAATGTCTTTCCAAGACTACTCTGGCCTGCCATGACCCCATCCTGTGCCCATAAAAAGCCCAAGACCCTAGTGGGCACAGACACAAGTGGCTGGACGTCTAGAGGAGCAGAGAAGCAGAAGAGCACACCGACAGACACCAGCAGATGCTGGCAGGCTTTCGACAGCGGGGCGATGTGGAATTCAGTCGGGGGCCATCGGAGGAGAGTCTGGCTGCTGGGCAGCCGGACTCTAGGCGAAGACCACCTTCCCACTCCATCCCCCTTCTGGCTCCCCATCCATCTGAGAGCCACCTCCTCCACTCAATAAAACTTTGCACTCATTCTCCAAATCCATGTGCGATCTGATTTTTCGAGTACACTAGGGCAAGAACCCAGGATACAGAAAGCCCTCTGTCTTTGTGATAAGGCAGAGGGCCTAATTGAGCTGATTTACACAAGCCGCCTGCAGACGGCAAAACTGAAGGAGACCACTGTAACACATGCCCACTGGGGCTTCGGGAGCTGTAAACACCCAATTCTACATGCTGCTGTGGGGTCGGAGCCCAAAAACGCTCTCCACAACCTGCCCATCTGCACGCTCCCTCTAGGGGTTTGAGCAGCAGGGTACTGAGAAGAGAGCCATGCCCCTGTCGCATGCCCTGCAAGGGGGATAAGGGAACTCTTCCTGTTTCAATGTCTGGGTCAGAAACCTTGGTCTGGGATGGCCCACTGAATGGTTTGGAGGGCTCTTTCCCCTTCAGGAAGCACTAAGGTATTGGCCAGGAGCCAAGGAGTCATGAAGCACCTTTATAAACCAGGAAAAAAACCGGGGTGAGTGTCCCCTGGATGTGTGGATGCCCATTCTGAGGGAGGCTTTCATTTGCTCATCTCCCACTAGTGAGGCCATGCCTTATTGGGATGAGAGGATGCAATTTCATTTCAAGAAATCACGCTTGGCTCTGTCTTGCTGCTGGAGAGGAAAGACAGGCAGGGTGCCCTGTGCAGAGAAGGGGCCTGCTCTGAGGGCGTGGTGCAGGGAGGTGATGGTGGGGCTCTGCTGTGGGTTGAATGATGTCCCCTCAAATTCACGTTCGTCAGGAACCTCAGAATGTGACATTTGGAAATAGGGTGGTTGCAGATGTAATGAATTAAGTTGGTGACATACTGGAGTAAGGTGGGCCCTTAACACCATATGACTGGTGTCCTTATAAGAAGAAAAGAAGAGACACGGGGAAGACAGCCATGTGCAGCTGGAAAGATGCATCTGAAGCCAAGGAATACCGAGCATTGCCGGCCACCACCCAAAGCTGGAAAAGGCCAGGAAGGATTCTTCCCTAGAACCTTCGAAGGCAGCACAGCCCTGCCAACACCTGGATTCAGACTCTGGCCTCCAGAACTGTGAGAGGATGAATTTCTGGTGTTTTCAGCCACCCAAGCTTAGGAAATGGGTTGCAGCAGACTGGGAATAAGACAGGCCGCCAGTCAGCCTCCGTGGGATTCCCAGGCAGCTTGCAGGGGCCACACTGGGCCCTGGGCTCTGAGAAGCTCTGAGGCGCAGCAGGCGCAGGGGCCTAAACTATTTCTCAGCAAGGAGGAAGGAAGGTTCATCCAGAATGTAGATCCCCTTCCTCCTTCTCACACCTCACGAGGTCACAGCGAGGCGGCTGGGAGGAGAGCCAGGGACTTTTCACTGAGGTGTGTGGGAGACAGCTTGGCAGTCCTTGGCCTCTGAAGGGAGGAGGTGGCGTGAAGGAGGGCAGCTTCGGAACTTCCCAATTCCTGCTCGATGACCTGTGTGTAAAGTATTCCTGTTTAGGTTTCAAAATCCTCTCAGAAACATAATTCTCGGAAAACCCAGGCGCCCAATCCAGCTCCCTGGCTTTCCCTGAAATCTGAAGTCAAAGGGGCTGAGCCAGCCTACCCTGGGGTCCTCACACCCACCAGTCCAGAGTGCTCTCTAGAGGAAGGCTACAGACGCTTCCTGGCAAGCTCATCCAGACGTTAGCTGTCTTACTGAAACTCCTTTTTTCACCCTTGAAAACCACTGGAAGAATGGCCAAGAACCCAGCTATCCTGAGTAAGTTCACTTAGAGAAGCAAAATCTAACATGAGTGGCAAAATGGACATTGGCACCAGGAGTGTGGGTCAGAGTCCTGCCCCTTGGAACTACATCATCGCTTGCACATTGTACCCCCAGGCACCAAGAGACCAGGCCGAGACCCCTCAGTGGCCCTGGGCCTCTGGTCAGTGTCTTCCCCCCTGGCACACAGGCAGGCCCTCATAAAACAATGAGTACTGAAAGTTCCAGCCTTCTTGGTGGGTTCTGAGCACCCTGTCGTGAGCCACACCCTGCCCCAGGGAACTCAGGGTCACCCTGATGCTACCCCTAGGCCAGTGCCCCTTCTGAAGTGCCTCAGGCTGGCACCCCTATACTTAGATCTCTTCAGCCTCCTCATGAAAACCTTCTTGTCCATCACCCCAGCATTCCCCGGACTGTGCTAAATGAGCAGCTGACCACACATCAAATCAATTTTCAGAGTTTGCCATTGGTTTAATATTCATGGCTTATCCAAAAGATCTTGTCACTGTAGCTAGATGAAAAAAAAATGACAAGGCTCCGGGGAAGCAGAGCCACAAGATAGAAGATACCTGGGTCCCAGGTTCATGAAGAGAGGAGCTGCCTGCTTCACAGACTGTCACATGAGTGGGAATGAAACTTTGGCTGCGTTTAGACCATTACCTTTCTTCACTCTGTCACATAGTCTATCCCCGCTAAACAGAACTTGACCTCCGCCAGACCATTTACATCAAGACCTGTACGTGCAGTGCAGTGGCCTGAGCCTCCAACCCATGCCCCACCTATCCAACTGGCCTTATCATATTCTTATTCTGAGAGTGGTATTGTGGGGGCAGAAGCTCAGTGCATAGAATTGACTAATGCCAGATCCTTCAGGTGCTTTGCACTTTGAAGTATATCAGTCCTAGCACATTCCAAGTACAAAGAAGACACCTCAGCAGTACAACCTGCCCTACACTCAGTTCAATTCCTTCTTCAAAAACCTAGGCCCGGCCAGGCGTGGTGGCTCACACCTGTAATCCCAACACTGTGGGAGGCTGAAGCGGGCAGATCACCTGAGGTCAGGAGTTCGAGACCAGCCTGGCCAACATGGTGAAATTCTATCTCTACTAAAAATGCAAAAAAATTAGCCAGGTGTGGTGGCACGCCCCTGTAATCCCAGCTACTCTGGAGGCTGAGGTGGGAGAATTGCTTGAACGCTGGAGACAGAGGCTGCAGTGAGCCGAGATCGTGCCACTGCACTCCAGCTGGAGAAACAGAGAGAAACCCCATCTCAAACAAACAAACAAACAAAGCTAGGCCCACATCCCGACAATGGAATGTTATTTAGCACTAAAATGAAATGAGCTATCAAACCACAAAAAGACATGGAGAAACCTTTAATGCATATTCCTAAGTGAAACAAGCCAATCTGAAAAGGCTGCGCACTGTATGATTCCAACTATGTGACATTCTGGATAAAGCAAAACAATGGAGACAGCGAAAATATCCATGATTGCCAGAGGTCAGGAGAAAGGAGGAATGAATTGGTGGAACACAGAGGATTTTTAGGGCAGTGAAACTACTCTGTGTAATACTACAGTGGTGGATCCACGTCATTGTCCATATGTCCAAACCCATGCAATGTACACCACCAAGAGTGAGCGCTCATGTAAACTATGGACTCTGGGTGATAGTGATATGTCAATGTAGGTTTATTGATTATGACAAATATCGCACTCAGGTTTGATATTGCTAGTGGGGGAAGCTGCGCATGTGTGTGTGTGTTTGGCAGGTGGGAGTAGAGGTTGATGAAAACTCTGCACTTTTTGCTCCATTTTTCTTTCTTTTCTTTTCTCTTTCTTTCCTTTTCCTTCCTTCCTTCCTTCCTTCCTTCCTTCCTTCCTTCCTTCCTTTCCTTCCTTCCTTCCTTCCTTGCTTCCTTCCTTCCTTGCTTCCCTCCCTCCCTCCCTCTCTCTTTCTTTTCTTTCTTTCTTTCTCTTTCTTTCTCTCTTTCTCTCTTTCTTTCTCCTTTCTTTTTTTCTTTCTTTGTCACCCAGGCTGGAATACAGTGGTAAGATCTCAGCCCACTGCAACCTCCACCTCCCAGGTTCAAGCAATTCTCCTGCCTCAGCCTCCCAAGTAGCTAGGATTACAGGCATGCACCACCATGCCCGGCTAATTTTTTTGTATTTTTAGTAGAGATGGGGTTTCATCATGTTGGTTAGGCTGGTCTCAAACTCCTAACCTCGTGATCTGCCTGCCTCGGCCTCTCAAAGTGCTGGGATTACAGGTGTAAGCCACAGCGCCTGGCCTCTGCTCCATTTTTCTATGAACCTAGAACTTCTCTAACACATTAAGTCTATTTAAAAGGAAAAAAACAATCCCTATCCCCTTGGCCCCAGGAGAGCATTACCTATGGGAGGAGAGGAGCTAGCGTTAGGGAGGGGAGAACGAGGAGCTCGGGTGAGCTGGCCATGCCCTGTTCCTTGATCTGGTGGTGGGCATGTGCTTTACTTTGTGAAAGCTCACCCAGTTATCCACTTTGGATATGTAAACAAAAATGTTTAAGAAAACTTCACCTGCAGTTATCTGACCTACACTTTTAAACAATAAAGAAAGCCTAGGCGCCGTGGAGACTTGGGTAACTCGTGGAGCAAGGGGGTGCGGAATGCCTTCTGTAGCCAGCCTCAGTCGCACGAGGATGGGCTGCTGGGTGACAGCAGGACAGGCTCATGAGGACCAGCCATCGCCCAAATGCTCTGGTCCTCCAGGGTGCCCGCCCATGCCCCATTCTGTTTGGTCCACAGTGCCAAAAGGTCAGGAAGAAGGACAATTAGAACAACCCCATGGTTTCAGCAACATGGAAGCCATCAAGAACCATTTTGAAACCATATGGGATGGGGGGTGGGGACAGAAGCTTGTTTGGAAAAGGTTGAAAAGTGAGTGGAGGGGCCAGGCACGGTGGCTCACGCTTATAATCCCAGCACTTTGGGGGGCTGAGGCAGGCGGATCACCTGAGATTGAGAGTTCAAGACCAGCCTGACTAACATGGAAAAATCCTGTCTCTGCTAAAAATACAAAATTAGCCGGGCGTGGTGACAGGCGCTTGTAATCCCAGTTACTCGGGAGGCTGAAGGAGGTGAATCACTTGAATCTGGGAGGCAGAGGTTGCAGTGAGCTGAGATTGCGCCATTGCATGCCAGCCTAGGCAACAAGAGCAAAACTCCATCTCAAAAAAAAAAAAAAAAAAAAGAAAGAAAGAAGAAAAGTGAGTGGAAGTTAAGAAAGTCAAAGATGGTCCATGTGGTAGGCAGAATAACAGCCCCTAAAGATGTCCACAGGCCTTAATCCCCAGGATCAGTGATTATGTTCCCAGACATTCATGGTAAAAGGGACTTGGCAGATGTGATTAAGTTCTCAAAAAAAAAGAGAAACATAGCTGTAAGAACTGATGTTCAGGGAGAGATTTTTAAATAATTGTGATTGAGTTAAAGTGAAAGAGGCTTGTGCATATATGTATGTGTACAGATAAATACATATGCAGATGACCCTTAGATCATATGTATTAGATTTCTTTCTTTTTTTTCCCCCCCTGAGATGGAGTCTCCCTTTGTCACCCAGGCTGGAGTGCAGTGGCACGATTTTGGTTGACTGCAACCTCCACCTCCCTGGTTCAAGGAGTTCTCCTGCCTCAGCCTCCAGAGTAGCTGGGACTACAGGTGCCCACCACCATGCCTGGCTAATTTTTGTTTTTGGCCAGGCTGGTCTGGAACTTCTGACCTCAAGTGATCCACCCACCTCAGCCTCCCAAAGTGCTGGGATTACAGGTGTGAGCCACTGCACCAGGCTCATATGTATTAGATTTCTTACCGTGGGTTATGGTCTGACAAGTTCGAAGGGCGACATTGTCAAGAGACGGCTCAAAATGATGAACTGCGGGCTCCAAGCTAAATATAAGAAAGGAAATGAGCAAAGAAGAGGGGAGGGGCCCAAGGGACCAGAGATCCTGATGAGGACCAGCAAGATCAGAGTGAGGGAATCACACAGCAGGCTGGAAAGGCAGGAGGCTGTGCCCACGAGTTGTTTGAGGAGTGATTTCAAGGTGGATTTGCAGGTTATGGAAATGTCCAGGAGTGGCCATGGAAGGAGGTAGAAGAGGTTGGTGGAGAAGGTTGCTGGAAACAAGGATGCCAGGACTGAGAGTGAAGATGCCCTGTGGACCAGGCATCTCCCAGGATGAAGGTAGGAAGTGGGGTTGAGCAGGAGCCAGCTGCCAAGGTTGTCCTTAAACAAAAGGCAGATGACAGATGAGCTGCTCCCAATCTCACGCCCTTTCCAGCATGCTGCTTTCCAGGTAGGCAAGCTCATGCATTCCAGTGTGCTGGGCAGAGTCATGCCACTGAACTTCCCACACCTTGGTTTCTAGGCTGGTTGAAGAGACATCCTTTTTAAAGAACAACTACTAATGCAGCTGTTTATTAATGATTCCCTCCTAGTCAAATTAGCCATCATGTTGGATCAGTCAAAACTGGTTTATTTCTTAATAGTTTCAGCCAGAGCTTTTACAATCTAACTGTATTTGTGGGCAAGTATTTGCTATCCTGGAAGATGGCAGTTGTGCACACTCTGTTAAGAAATCAGTCCTGGAATCCAGTAGAGCCTGGAGATGCTCTGTTGATCCTTGTTAAACTGGTGAGGAGAGGAAATGGGAGGATGTAGATTCTTTTTTTTTTTTCCTGTCACCCAGGCTGGAGCACAATGGCACGATCTTGGCTCACTGCGACCTCTGCCTCCCAGGTTCACGCAATTCTCCTGCCTCAGCCTCCCGAGTAGCTGGGACTACAGGTGAGTGCCACCATGCCTGGCTATTTTTTTTATTTTTAGTAGAGACGGGGTTTCACCATGTTGGCCAGGCTGGTCTCAAACTCCTGACCTCAGGTGATCCTCCCGCCTCGGCCTCCCAAAGTGCTAGGATCACAAGCATGAGCCACCAAGACCAGCCGGATGTAGACTCTTTTTTATCAGCTTCACATTGCTCAGGGATCTTGGTACAGCTCATGTGTAACTCCAAGCTACTCTTCCCTGTTGAATCGTCCCACTGTGTATCAGCAGAAACTCCTACAGCTACTGCCATGGCTAAAACCTTCCTCAAAGGAGTATCCTGAAAGGCTTGGGTTGAGCAAATCTTAGAACAGCTTAGACCAAAGTTCTTAGGTTTTCATTTGTTGAATACAGATGAACCCGTAAGAGTGGCAGGAGCTCTCCTCTGTCTTCTGAAAGACACAGGGAAGTCCTTCTTGGGATCGTCATCCTCTATCATATTTACAAGGAAAATCCACTAATATTCAAATAATCCAGTGACTATAGAAAGACCAGTGTGAGAGGAAAATAAATCTTGGGGCCCCATACTTACTAAGCCAAAGGGAACAGTCAAGCTGGGAACTGGGTCGCACAAACCTGCCTCCCATTTGGTTCCTAACTAAGATGGCTACAAAGATAAAAAGCTGCATACATCGCTCACCTTTTGCCTACAAGGAGATTCCTTGCAGGCCCCAAGATCTTTACTTGAGAACAGTTCTGTTGAATTTCACCCTGGCAATGTCAATTGATAGCTTATCCACAGATGCAGGACGGGAAAGGAGAGAACTCAAAGTCATCCTTCTGCTCGCCTGAGACAAATGTGTATCTGCCCTATTGTTTACATTATCTTATGTAAAATTGCAGATTCCCTTAGCCAGACAAGTGACAGCATGAATGACTATTTCCTCTACTCACACTCATATGAAAATTGTATATTCCCCAATATCCATCCTTTCCCCTTTAAATATTGAAGCCCTTAAAATTATCTTTGGAGAAAGGCATAGACCTGTCTCCCTGGTGGGTGTCCTTAACTTTGGCAAATAAACCCCCTAAAATGATTACAACTTGCCGCGGTCATTTTCATTGATTTATACCAGAATGATGTAAATAACTGATTTTCAAAGAATCATGGTATGTGTCCCAAAGTGTTCTACAGTAGTGTGATATTGTGAAATATATATTTGATCTTTCACGTGTTTCCTTCCATACAACTCCTAAAACCCTTAGAATCTCCAAAGTGATGTGTTTTGGTATGCTAATAAATTGACTGATGGCTGGCAGCCCCTAGCTAGCTTCAGGATGGGGGCTGGTCCCTGGAAAGACCAAGGCGAGATTAGAGAGTTGGGACTTTGAGCCCACCCCCCAACTTCCAGGGAGAAGAGAGGAACTGAAGGTTATATTGGTCACTAATGGCCAGTGATTTAATCAATGGTGCCTATGTAATGATGCTTCTATAAAAATCCAAAAGAACTGTGTTTGGAGAGCTTCTGGATAGCAGAACATGTACACAGGTTTCTGGAGGGCAGGGCACCCAGGGTGGGCATAGAAGCTCCACACTCCTTCCTCCATCCCTTTCCCTATGTGTCTCTTCATCTGCATCCTTTGTAATAGCCTTTATAATAAACTGATAAACATAAGTAAACTTCCCTAAAGTTTTTCTGTGAGCCACTCCATACTGATGGAACCCAAGGAGGGGGTCATGGGAACCTCAGCTTGAAGCTGGATGTTCAGAAGTTCTGGAGGCCTAGACTGTGACTGCTGGGAAGAAGGGCAATAGTCTTGGGGACCGAGCCTCAATCTGTGGGATATGATGCTATCTCCAGGTAGATGGTGTCAGAATTGAATTGGAGTATACCCAGCTTATATTTGCTACAGAATTGATTGTTTGCTTGTTGGGGGGGAGGAATCCTCAAACATTTGGTCACAGAAAAATATTCTGTGTTGATTGTTGTTGAGTGAAAGAATAGAGAAAGTACTTTGAGTTTGTGTGTGTGTGTGTATGTGTGTGTTTTCACACAATTGGTGTCAGAAGTGGGATTTGCTGGCAGTGGCCCTGTCTCATAGAAACATGTGCTTTGGGAAGAGAAAGAATGAGAGGATGGAGGATAAGAGACTTTTGATTCCTGGATGGTCACATGGTCACTCATAGTATGAAGTCACAGCTGTGCTGCACTCCGTTACTAAAGGTGAAAGTTACCACTGGAATTTGGAGACAGATCCAACTCTTGGGAAGTTGGTTCACTGGATGTGCAAGGAAATGCAAACTAATAATAAAGAAGTGAAATATTCAATCCTTTGGTTATTGTTATCTGTAATAGCTAAAATAAAAATAAAAGACAGCGCTAGGTCCAGCCTCAATGCTACACCAAGCTTAGACGTCAGTGAGTCTGAGCTTTGGCCACTAGCTTTGGAGCCATTCCCTAAGGGCAAAATTATGCAGAAACAACAGAAAACGCCTCTGAGACCTGTGGTTACCAAGAAGGTAGTCAATGTGGGGGAAGGGCAAAATAAAGTAACTCCTGAAACCAAGGGGCAGGGTGTGAAGGAACTGTTTTATTTTGTGGTTCAGTATCATCAACCCCCTGAGGGACCTTTACTAAAATGGACTGTGAGAATAACTAACTTAGGGGCAGTATCTTTGGTTTTACATGCTGCAGAGGGGAAGAGTATGTTTGGGTTGATGCAGGATCCACAGCTCACTATGGAACAACCTCAGATGGCTATATATGATCTGGACATACAGCAGGTTATTCCTGAGGCAACAGCCAGCCTAGTAGACTGGATAAAAGCCACCATAAAGTTTGTTTACCCTGAGAAGGGGGAACTGTCCAACTCCACCTATAAATGCCAAGTGGAGCACCCCAGATGAAGCAGCTAATATGCTTTGTATGCAAGCCACACGGGACTGGCTTTATGGCGACTGAGATATCCACCCACTAAATATGCCTGCTACCCAGGTCATGGGAGACGCTGTGATTAAGAGGCCCCATTTGCATGGACACCTCATGCAATCTCACTGCTGCAAAATCAAGCTATGGCGGGAGAAGCCTTATTGAATTTGCTATCTCAGCTTCCCCTCATGGGTCTTATAGATGCGAATAAAAGCATTAGGGCAATTAATAAAAGAATGTGGAAAAGCAGAGGACAGAGTCAAAGGACTCATCCCATGAAAGTGGATGTATTTAAGCAGTTATTAAGAAATAAAGAGATTAAAGAAAACATTAATAAAGCTAAAACTAAGAGGAAAAAGCGAAGAGCCATGGGACTCATCCCAGGCTGAAAATCTTTAGTGGTGCTTAAGAAATGAGAAGAATAGAACGGAAATTGATAGGGTGAAGACAAAGGTCTTAACACAACACTACTGAAGGTTGGGTGGACCAAAAAGAGCCCTTGCTGGCTGCCAACATTAAGGAGTTCCAAATGGATTTACTGTATTCACCCTAGTTTGGAGAAATTTTAAAAGTCATTAAGCAGAGATTACAATGAGAAAGCTGACCAGCAATTGCCTGGGCCAATGTTGAGGCAGGTTCATCAAGATAAAGATGGACAAAAGGGCCAAGGTTCCTTGGCTCAACCCTCTGCTGGCGACTCAAAGCCTTTTGCACTGGCTGGTGGAAAGAGAAGCTCCTGGGTCTAGAACTTAAAAATGTAAGGGTTGGTAGAATTATGAAAGTTGGTGTATTTGAACATGCTTCATATGAAATGGTTACATCTCTTTTACCTGATTTTATTAGGGAATGGACTTTGTATCTGACTTGCCCTTCAAGCAGTATTAATGGGACGTGAGATGGGAGCCGGTAAGATTGCCCCCAGCCCACACAGTGCAGAGTGGAAGCTGCTGAGCTGGGAGGGACATGTTCTCCATTGGATAACCCCTCTGTGGAACCTCCAATGCGGCATATGGCAAAAGTCTGTCACCGTCTCCCAGCGACGACTCCCAGCCCATAAAATGATCTTGACACCTGAAATACCCATGCTGTGTCGGGTGATGTCATAGAAACACTCTAATGAGGCCGGGCATGGTGGCTCACACCTGTAATCCCAGCACTTTGGGACGCCGAGGCGGGCAGATCATCTGAGATCAGGAGTTCGAGACCAGCCTGGCCAACATGGTGAAACTCCGTCTCTACCAACAATAAAAAAAATTAGCTGGGCGTGGTGGCGGATGCCTGTAATCCCAGCTACTTGGGAGGCTGAGACAGGAGAATAGCTTGAACCTGGGAGGCGGAGGTTGCAGTGAGCCGAGATCGCACCATCACACTCCAGCCTGGGCAACAAGAGCAAAACTCCATCTCAGAAAAAAAAAAAAGAAAAAGAAACATAATAAAACGGAAAAGGTTTTATACAGGATCATGCTACCTGGGGAATGCAGGGAGGAGATATCCCTAAGCAGGGAGCCTCTTTTCTCCTGCGACTGACTCTGGAACAGTGAGGAGCTGCTGGATTCCATCAACAGTTCGATAGTGCCCTATATAACCAGCTCTCAACTCACTCACCCCCAGCTGTTTGGTTTATGGATGACAATTCTGAGGTGAACAAACAACATCCTGTTTGCAGGGCTGCTACTCTGGCTAAAGACGGTAAAAATCAGTCAGCTCAGTGAGCTGAATTGCATGCTGTTTTCCTAGCCGCTGATTTTTTATACTAGAATGATATAAATAACTGATTTTTAAAGAATCATGGTATGTGTCCCAAAGTGTTCTACAGGAGTGTGATATTGTGAAATATATATTTGATCAGTTGAACAGTGGTAGAAGCCCCTGTGTTTGGGTTTTTACTGACTCCTGGGCAGTGACCAGTGTCTTGGCTGTACACTCAGGCAAGAGGGCAACAGCCAGCCACCTGGCTTATTAACGGGATGTCCATATGGGGCACAGCGCTGTGGAGATGTGAAAAATGCCTTGAAGCAGAACAGGTTCACGCCCATCAGAAAAACTCCCTTCTAGGCCCAGGAGATGGCTGGAATCACCAAGTGGATTTTTTTGTGTGCTCCTGTGAGGTGGTCACCTGGGTCCATGAAATGAGTGAATAAGGCGGTTCTGCAGCAGTGCAGGGATGGGCTGAATCTAGCCATGGCCCTCAGGCGCAAAATGCCAGTAAGAACTGTTCTGTCGCTGGGTGCGGTGGCTCAAGCCGCTGGTTCCAGCACTTTGGGAGGCCGAGGCAGGTGGATCACCTGAGGTCGGGAGTTCGAGACCAGCCTGACCAACATGGAGAAACCCCGTCTCTACTAAAAATACAAAATTACCGGGGCGTGGTGGTGCATGCCTATAATCCCAGCTGAGGCAGGAGAATCGCTTGTACCCAGGAGGTGGGGGTTGCGGTGAGCTGAGATGACGCCGTTGGACTCCAGCCTGGGCAACAAGAGTGGAACAATGTCTCAAAAAAAAAAAAAAGTACCTTTCTGTCTGCCAGCAAGAGAAACAGCGACTTCCCATGGCTGCGAGGCACATTCCCTGGTTCGGGAAAGCTCTTAACATAACTGGCAAGTGAGATGGCTGCTGGCAGCCTTGGGGGGCTACATCTGGGTCTTGACAGGAATAGACACTGTCTCTGGACTGGGCTTTGTTTGCATGGTAGAAGATGCAAACACTCAGAGTGCCATTAGAAAAAAAAAAAAAAAAAAAGCCAGGCACGGTGGCTCATGCCTGTAATCCCAGCACTTTAGGAGGCTGAGGCAGGCAGATCACCTGAGGTCAGGAGTTCACGACCAGCCTGGCAAACATAGAGACACCCCGTCACTACAAAAATACAAAAAAATTAGCCAATCCCAGTTACTTGGGAGGCTGAGGCGGAAGAATCACTTGAACCCGGGAGGCAGAGGTTGCAGTGAGCTGAGATCATGCCATTACACTCCAGCCTGGGCGACGGGGACACTCTGTCAAAAAAAAAAAAGAAAGGAAAGAAAGAAGAAAGAAAGAAAGAAAGAAAGAAAGAAAGAAAGAAAGAAAGAAAGAAAGACAGAAAGAGAAAGAAAGAAAGAAAGACAGAAAGAAAGAAAGACAGAAAGAGAAAGAAAGAAAAGGAAAAGAAGAATAAAAACAGAACAGGAGATACTGCATGAATCTTGATGGCCAACGTCATTGCTTCAGAAAAAGGAGCACTCTGTACAGCCCATAATGTCCAACAATGAGCAGAGAGGCATCCTCTTCAGAGTCATAATTTGGCACAGAAGTGGAACAGGCAATTCAAACGCTGGTTGTCTAAAACAGGGGAGGTGAAAGCAGAAGGGCTGGTGATAGAGTTTGGATCTGTATCTCCACCAAATTGTGTGTTGAATTGTAATCCCCAGTGTTGGAGCTGGGGCCTGGTGGGAAGCAACTGGATCATGGGGGCAGGTTTCCCATGAATGGTTTAGCACCATTCTCTTTGGTATTGTACTCACAATAGTGAGTGAGTTCTTGTGAGATCTGGTTGTTTAAAAGTGTGTGGGGCCGGGAGTGGTGGCTCATGCCTGTAATCCCAGCACTTTGAAAGGCTGAGGTGGGTGGATCACCTGAGGTCAGGAGTTCAAGACCAGCCTGGCCAACATGGCAAAACCCCGTCTCTAGTAAAAATACAAAAAGTAGCCAGCGTGGTGCTGGGCGCTTGTAATCTCAACTACTTGGGAGGCTGAGGCAGGAGAATCACTTGAGCTTAGGAGGCAGAGGTTGCAGTGAGCCAAGATCACGCCGTTGCACTCCAGCCTGGGTGACAGAGCAAGACTCCATCTCAAAAAAAAAAAAAAAAGGCCGGGCGCGGTGGCTCACGCTTGTAATCCCAGCACTTTGGGAGGCCGAGGCGGGCGGATCACGAGGTCAGGAGATCGAGACCATGGTGAAACCCCGTCTCTACTAAAAATACAAAAAAAAAAATTAGCCGGGCGTGGTGGCGGGCGCCTGTAGTCCCAGCTACTCGGAGAGGCTGAGGCAGGAGAATGGCGTGAACCTGGGAGGCGGAGCTTGCAGTGAGCCGAGATCGCGCCACCGCACTCCAGCCTGGGTGACAGAGCGAGACTCCGTCTCAAAAAAAAAAAAAAAAAAAAAAAAAAAAAAAAGTGCACGGCACCTCCCCTGGTCACTCCCTCTGGCTCCTGCTCCTGCCATGTAAGGGGGCTGCTCCTGCTTCATCTTCTGCCATGATTGGAAGCTTCCTGAGGCCTCACCAGAAGCAGAAGCTGCTATGCTTCCCATACAGTCTGCAGAACAGTGAGCCAATTCAACCTCTTTCCTTATAAATTACCCAATCCCATTGCCTCTCGGCCTTTTGGCTAAGATCAAGTAAAAATTACCCAGTCTCAGATATTTCTTTATAAAAATGCAAGAATGAACTAATATAGCTGGCTTGCACGCTTCGTGAGTGTGCACTCATGTTTAGCATGAGTGGTCTAAAGGAGTGGCCCTCCAGATTTTTCTCCATTTTTTTTGGTTGATCTGGGGAAGGGGGGGTGGGCAGGATGCTGACCTGACCATGCAATTTATTTTTCTTTTCCCAAGACGAAGTCTCACTCTGTCCCCCAGGCTGGAGTGCAGTGGCGCAATCTCAGCTCACTGCAACCTCTGCCTCCCGGGTTCAAGCAATTCTCCTGCCTCAGCCTTCCAAGTGGCTGGGATTACAGGCGCATGCCACCACGCCCAGCTAATTTTTGTATTTTTAGTAGAGATGGGGTTTCACCATGTGGGCCAGGTTGGTCTCAAACTCCTGACCTCATGATCCACCCGCCTCAGCCTCCCAAAGTGCTGGGATTACAGGCATGAGCCACTGCACCCAGCCATGACTATGCAATTCTTGCTAATGAAGGAGTATGCTGGTATAATGAGTATATGTTTTTCTTTCCCACATCACCTCAACCTTGTTTTTCTTTCCCCTATTTGATGCAGTGGTTCTAGGACTAGGGCTGCAACTACATGTGTTGGAAGCAGAGGTGATTCCTAAGTAAGAAATTGTAACTATGTTTTCAACCTTATGCCAGACCAGAATTCTTTTTTTTTTTTGAGACAGAGTCTCGCTGTGTCGCCCAGGCTGGAGTGCGGTGGCGCAATCTCGGCTCACTGCAAGCTCCGCCTCCCGGGTTCACGCCATTCTCCTGCCTCAGCCTCTCTGAGTAGCTGGGACTACAGGCGCCCGCCACCACGCCCGGCTAATTTTTTGTATTTTTAGTAGAGACGGGGTTTCACCGTGGTCTCGATCTCCTGACCTCGTGATCTGCCTGCCTCGGCCTCCCAAAGTGCTGGGATTACAAGTGTGAGCCACTGCACCCAGCCCAGAATTCTTATAGGCCTGATGGAGGTGGGTTTTGCAAAATTGGAAGTGAAGGCAGCTTTACTGCCTGATGGTAAAAATGGCCCATTACTTTGGCACCTATGTAACCTTACCCTGTCACAATGGGAGTGGACTGAGGAGACACTTGCTAAACAAGTATTGCCGCCTGCAATCTAGACCAGCACAGTGGCAATTCTAATGTCCCTTCCAAAGGTTATTAATAAAGAAAAGGAAAAATAGTAGCTGAGGGTAACGGAAGAAATAAATGGACTAGGAATTCAGAGAAATCTGATGTTACATTAACACCCTGGAAGAGGCTCAGAGCAAGAGATGACATTGTCTTTCAGCTCAGTGATGCCAGATGCCTGAAGGGTGAAGCTCCAAGTGTGCCGAGACCACGCCTGCTTCTGGAACCCGACAAGATCAATGGAAGCCTGCAAACCTGAGCGGCCTCTCCCTGGGAGACATTCATCCAATATGATGAGGCACTGGACTAACTAATGAGTGAATGAGATTCCAGAAATGTGGCAGTCTCTTTTGAGTTGCACATCCTTTTGAAGTAAGGAATTCTAGTTCAAAGACCTGGGGCAAGTGTAACAGGTGTTTTCCAGGGGACTAAGAGGAAGAGGTTCTATGGAAAAATAAGCTTAGGATGCGACGGGTTAAGCCAAGGTCAACACAGTTCTTCCTGCAGGACTCCTCAGAGCCACAGCTATGCCAATGTGCACTGGGACACTCCAGCAGTGGGCAGAGCAGGCAGAAACTTCCACATATATTTGACCAGCCCCGATGGATTTTTGTTTTGTTTTGGTTTTGGTTTTGTTTCTGTTTTTGTTTTTGCATGAAGCTTCTGATGGTTAGTGTTAAGCGCATCATTTTTTTTTCTTTTTTTTCTTTTTTTTTTTTTGTGGAGACAGAGTCTCACTCTGTCACCCAGGCTGGAGTGCAGTGGCGCAATCTCAGCTCACTGCAACCTCCGCCTCCCAGATTCAAGCAATTCTCATGCTTCAGCCTCCCGAGTAGCTGGGATTACAGGGGAGCACCACCACGCCCATCTAATTTTTTTGTATTTTTAGTAGAGACGGGGTTTCCCCATGTTGGTCAGGCTGGTCTCGAACTCCTGAGCTCAGGCAATCTGCCCACCTCAGCCTCCCAAAGTGCTAAGATTACAGGCATGAGCCACTGTATGACGCTTGGCCATCATTCTTAAGGGAATGTTCACTTGAGTTCCATAAAACATGGTCAGGGCAAGAGCTACATCTAACTTGGAGGATGTTATTTATTTATTTATTTTCTTTAGTGATAAGGTCTAGTTCTGTCACCCAGGCTGGAGTGCAGTGGCATGATCATAGCTCACTGCAGCCTCAACCCCTGGGCTCAAGGGATCCTCCCACCTCAGCCTCCTGAGTAGCTAGGACTACAGGCATGTGCCATCACACTTGGATAATTTTAAAATTTTTTTGTAAAGCTGGGACCTCACTATGTTGCCCAGCCTGGTCTCAAACTCATCATCCCAGGCCATCTTCCCACCGTGGCCTCCCAAAACTCTGTGATTACAGGCATAAGCCATTGAGCCTGGCTGAACTCCGCACTGTATGAGGCATTTCAGAATCCCATATGGCTCCTCACCATGAACAGGCCAGTGATGGACAGGGAGGAAGAGTATGGAGCAGAGGATTAAAAAACCTAAGACTGGCCAGGCGAGGTGGCTCACACCTGTAATCCCAGCACTTTAGGAGGCCAAGGCGGGGGGATCACAAGGTCAGGAGTTTGAAATCAGCCTGGCCGATATGGTGAAACCCTGTCTGTACTAAAAATACAAAAAAAAAATTAGCAGGGCATGATGGCGCATGCCTGTAATCCCAGCCACTTGGGAGGCTGAGGCAGAAGAATTGCTTGAATCCAGGAGGCAGAGGTTGCACTGAGCCTAGATGATGCCACTGCACTCCAGCCTGGGCGACAGAGTGAGACTCTGTCTCAAAACAACAACAACAACAACAAAAAACCAAGACCCAAGATTGCCAGGCATGGTGGCTGGCACACACGGACATCTTGAGCCCAGGAGCTTGAAGTTGCAGTGAGCTAAGATCGCACCACTGCACTCCAGCCTGGATGACGGAGCGCGACCCCATCTCTAAGATGAATAAGTAAATAAAAATCTGAAGACTATGGCTCAGCCTGGGATTAGGGTGTATGACTGTGATAGTCACCTCTTGGAATTGGTGGCTTCATGTTTTGCTGTGATGATTAAATTATATAGTGGGCATAAGCACCTTTGTTTTTTCTTTACCGTAAACCACTGCACATCTCTAAGGTATTACAATTATACTGTAAGGGTTTTTTTGTTTGTTTGTTTTTTGAGACGGAGTTTCGCTCTTCTTGCCCAGGCTGGAGTGCAATGGTGCAATCTTGGCGCACTGCAACCTCCGCCTCCTGGGTTCAAGAGATTCTTCTGCCTCAGCCTCACAAGTAGCTGGGAATTACAGGTGCTTGCTGCAAAGCCTGGCTAATTTTTTTGTATTTTTAGTAGAGACAGGGTTTCACCATGTTGGTCAGGCTGATCTCCAGCTCCTGATCTCAGGAGATCCACCCACCTAGGCCTCCCAAAGTGCTGGGATTGCAGGCATGAGCCACCGTACCCTGCCATGTACCGTAAATCTTAAAGAACACTAATTCACATACAGCTTCCATTGGTACAACGCTGAACAATCCAGCTCTAATCAAATTACACTCGCAGCCAGCCCTCTCATCTCTGAGCACCTTGATGTAAAGTAGACGCTCAGAGACCAGTACATAGCCCTGTGGCTGCCCTCAGTCCAGACATGACAGTGCTGAGCCTGGAGGAAAAGGGAACCCTCCCTCCCCACCCTTCCTTTCTCCTTCCCTCTCTCCCTCCTTCCCTCCCTCCCTTCCTTCCCTCCTTCCTTCCTAATAATTAAGATCTAAAAAGTTACTAGTATTTAGAAGAGACCAAAAGAGCTGTACATATTCCTCTTTCTTTTCTGAAGACAGACGCTTCCAGTGCAGTCTGAGTTTCCTAAGGGCTGACGTTGCCTGAGTCACTCTGAGCGCAGGATGTAAGAATATCAGTCACTGGCCCCACATAGGTGTGCTAAAGTCCCCTAATCACCGGGGGCCAATTTCACAATCTTACTTCTGGGAAGAGAAAGGAATTCAATTGCTATGTCCTTGCCTTCCCTCTCACCCTCTTTTTTTTTTTTTTTCTTTTAATAACGTGCCACCCTCCACTTGGTTAATGCTTAAGATAAAAGACCACACCCTTGTATTCACAAATAATAAAAGGTGTTTTTACATGTTTGAAGTCCTTTTCCAGAAAAAGATGTTCTTTTTTTTGTGTTTGTGAATGCATTTAGAGAACTGGCAATGGCATGGGGTTGGGGGGGTGAGGAGCCATGAGTCAGGGGTCCTGAGGGTACAGGAAAGGCCCCATGACCAAGCACTCAGGACTGGCACTACACACCCAGGGGCATCAAGATCAAAAGGTGAAGTTAGGTCTGAGTTTAAGGCCTTCCTCTAGTCCCAGGTGTGAGACTAAGAAGGTGAACCTGGAGGTTGATTGTGAAGAGAACTAGAGCCACCAGCCTGTTTCTTAGATATTTGGGAGGCTCCCAAGTTAGGGATGACCAAGGATAGCTATGACCACTCTTAAGTGCTTAGCTCAGATCCTAGTCCTGAAACAAACCACAGAGGAGAGAAGGTGAACTGAGAGTCCAGACAAGGCAGAGACCATATGTTTTCTTCCTGAGCACACAGGAGTAGTTTGTTTCCCAGCCTGCCCTTTCCCAATCTCTCCTTACAGTACAGTGGGCCAGTGGAAAATACTGGGCAATGGAAAGAGGGCAGAAATGATGTTTGCCACTTGAAGGTCTGGCCCTTGAGACCCCTTGTGACCCTCCACTACCTCTCCCTCCCCTGTCTGCTGTCACAAGTGGACGACAGAGGGGACAAGGACAGACTCTGAGGCCCCAGAAGACAGGGGAGGCACCAGATGGAAGAAACCTTTTTCTGGGCTACACCTGGACTTTGAATTCTTGTTAACATTGGTTTCTAATAGTCACCCAATTATCTCCCATCTTGTCACTTTTTCTCACTTCTTTTCCCTTTCTGTACACCAACCCTCTGATTCATCAAGTCTCATAATTTTCCCCCATATATTTGCATGTATTTTAAGGGGATTTTCCTATGTAGTTGCCCATTTGTATATTTATACGTATGGATTTCAGATGTTTGTGGCTGTCTCGACATTTGTCTACACATGTCAATCCATTGTATGGGTTTCCGACTCCAAACAAAAATCCAAAGTCCCATGCCACTGGGCCCCTTCTACTTCATCCAGCCCCATCCAACCTCATCTCCTGCCATTCTCCTGCTTGACTTCAGCCACAGTGCCTTCTTGTCTCTCGAAAATGCTAAGCATACTCTGACCTCAGGACCTTTGCTTTGACTGTCTCTCAGCCCGAAGCAGTCTTACTCCAAACATCTGCTTTCTCCCTTCCTCCCTTCATTCAGCCTCTTGTACCAATGTGGCCTCATCAGTCAGACCTTTCCGGGTTGCTCTGCAAGACAGCACACCTCCTGCCCCACACCCCTGACTCTGCTGTATCTTGCTACATAGAGACCTGTTGCCTGTTTCTCCCCTTTGGGATGTAAGCAAGGACTTTGCTTTATTTATTGCTATATCTCCAGCAGCTAGAGTTTGTCAGATAGCAGTATGTCAGCATATAGGAAAATGAAGAGTTCTTTTTTTTTTTTTGAGAGGGAGTTTCACTCTTGTTGCCCAAGCTGGACTGCAATGGCATGATCTTGGCTCACTGCAACCTCTACCTCCTGAGCTCAAGCAATTCTCTTGCCTCAGCCTCCTGAGTAGCTGGGATTACAGGCATGTGCCACCACACCTGGCTCATTTTTTGTATTTTTAATAGAGATGGGGTTTCTTCATGCTGGTCAGGCTGGTCTCAAACTTCCGACCTCAGGTGATCTGCCCGCCTCGGCCTCCCAAAGTGCTGGAATTACAGGTGTGGGCCACTGCACCTGGCCCAGTGAACAGCTCTTGAATGAATGACACAGTGAAGAAGACTACTAGAGCAAGAGCAGATCAGAAGTGAATAGTAAGTAGTAGGTTCTAATTAATCCTCATCAGTAGCCAACATAACCCAGGGCTTATAGATTTCTCTGTGTGATATGCTACACACACGTCTACGGAAAGAGAGACAGAGAGAAGCACATCAGTCAACCAATTTTAAAAAGTTACTCTAAATGTGCTGTGTTGGTCTTGAATTACAATCTTTAGATTACACTACTATTTTATTTCAAACAAGACTGGTAGAAAGTTTTTCGTGCCTTTTCAACCAAAGGCCTTCAATCCTATAAAAATGAACACCTTGTTCTTTGACCAAGTACCAACCTTAGAAAGTTAAGCAGCGAACACCATCTGAATTAGATTAATTTAAAAGTAACTGGATCAATCCCCCTTTACCCCAAGCATCTAAACGGAACAATTTTCTTTTCTTTTCTTTGGGATGCAGTGTAATCCTCAAACTGCAGAGCCACTTGGCGATGAAGCCAGGATCGCAGTGCATTTGATAACTTAATGCAACTTTTTACTAGCACTTAAAACTCAGATATGAAATCTATACTTGATCTTTTCTACTTGGAATTGGCCAGATTGGTGGTTCTGCCCCCACATACAACAAAAGGCTCTCAGAAACACTCAGGGTCACTAACCAATCGGAAGGACCAACAGAGCTCGACAAACAGACAGGAGGATGGAAAAGTACCACTTCCCACCTGCTTAGACAGCCTTTCAACTCTGCCCACTTTGAGGATGTGTAGGATGATCAAGGTAGGCATGATACCTACCTTAACTTCAAGGTAGAAATTAAGGCTTGAGGGCACTTATTTGGTGCCTTATTCAGTTAATTGGAAGATTATATGGTAATTTCACTGCTCATAATAATTAAACCTTTTTTTTTTTTCACTTTAGGGATGATAATGACATTTGGAGAGTAGCACTATAAACCTCAAAAATCTATTTTGAAGATGATTGGATTTAGGAGCAGGACAGGTTTACTGTACACTTGACCAAACATGCCTTGTTCCCCCAAAGCAGCAAAAAAGCCAGAGCCTGGAAGTTTCTAAAACTTGAAGCAGATGTAAATGGCAAATCCAAAAAGCCGTGCCTAGAGAACAGGTCGGGTGACCGGCTGTATCTATTCCAGCCTCCCCGTTGGCTCGGTGGAGGATTTCGGACAGGTCTCTCAGTTTCCCCTTCTTTGGCTTCACCTTAGAATGAGGGGAAGTCACAGCATTTCTTCCTTTGTATTTCACAGAAACACAGGAGGCTGGACTGACAGTCAGCAAATGTAAAGAAATACGGGCGCCCACACGGTAATTATGCTGGCCGGGCCTCAAGCTTCATATTCATCCTTAATTGATTCCCTGGCACACTCACCAGTGACCTGGCTCCGCTTCACCGAATGGCCTCAAGGGCCCACACTTTCTTAATTCTCCTGTGGACCCTTTATTCACTCCCCCTCATCCTTCCTTTGCTGACAGTGGTTGCTTCTGACTGCCCCAATCTTTTTTTTTTTTTTT
Organism: Symphalangus syndactylus; assembly: GCF_028878055.3. Lineage (NCBI taxonomy): Eukaryota > Metazoa > Chordata > Mammalia > Primates > Hylobatidae > Symphalangus > Symphalangus syndactylus. The sequence continues at coordinate 97,765,777 of NC_072427.2, forward strand.
TTTTTTTTTTTGAGATGTAGTCTCGCTCTGTCGCCCAGGCTGGAGTGCTGTGGCGAGATCTCAGCTCACTGCAACCTCTGCCTCCCTGGTTCGAGCAATTCTCCTGCCTTGGCCTCCCGAGTAGCTGGGATTACAGGCATGCGCCACCACGCCTGGCTAATTTTTTTGTGTGTGTTTTTAGTAGAGACGGAGTTTCATCATGTTGGCCAGGCTGGTCTCTAACTCTCGACCTCAAGTGATCCGCCTGCCCTGGCCTCCCAAAGTGCTGGGATTACAGGCATGAGCCACCGAGCCTGGCCTCAATCTTATGCTTACTATTCTTAATCTGTTGCCTCATTCTATAGCCACAGCTCAGGTGACAGCTGAGGGATTACACTCGTCTGTCTCTGAGCCTCTAAGACTTCTGTTTTCTTCACCACCCTCCAGGAATCTTTTTTTCTGGCTCTTGATTGCTGGCCATCTCCTGGACGGTTAAGTTGAAAATCTGACCTCCAGTTCATTGGTGCATCTACAATCAATCCTCATTACCTGCAGATTCTGTAGCTGCAAATTCACCTACTTGATGATGTTTATTTATAACCCCTAAATCAATCCCAGCAGAGCTTTCCTGGATGTGCGCCAGGTGGCGAAGAGGTTGAATGGCTGATATGCACAGTCCCAGAGAGCTCCATCGAGGAACCTCTGCCTTTTGGTTTCCGCTCTTATACCATAAATGAATGCCCTTTTCTTGGTCGTTTTGGGTTTTTTTTTGAGACAAAGTCTCACTCTGTCACCCAGGCTGGAGTGCAGTGGTGTGACTGCAACTTCTGCCTCTCGGGTTCAAGTGATTCTCCTGCCTCAGCCTCCCAAGTAGCTGGGACTACAGGCATGTGCCACCACACCCAGCTAATTTTTGCATTTTTAGTAGAGATGGGGTTTCGCCATATTGGCCAGGCTGGTCTCAAACTCCTGAACTCAGGTGATCCACCCACCTTGGCCTCCCAAAGTGCTGGGATTACAGGTGTGAGCCACCACGCCCAGCCAGGGTTCTCTTAAATGTAATGGAAAGAGGAGAATTGGAATGGCAGAGAGAACTAGGGCCCTGCATGAATGAATCAAGTTGAGTTGGAGAGAAACTGTATTTATAGGAAAGTTAAGGCACTGAGTTTGGAGGCCAAGCGGGGTGGGGGTGAGCAAAGCCGTGGGAAGGAAAGCAGGGCTTCAAAAAACAGCTGCTCCTCCTTGATAGACGCAGAGCGGAAACAGGAAAGACCGGGGGCCGTGCGGTGTTATTTGTAGCACTTGAATAGCTTGGCTCTTAGAGTCCCAAGGCCTCCAGCTAGTGATCCACAGATGCCATTAGAGGGCAAAAGCGCTCGCTGCTCCCTCATTCATCACCAAGAAGACCCAGTATGGCCCTGGCCTTAAGGACAAGTTAGTCAATTGCTTATTGTACATCACCAGATGAACGCTGGGAGAGAGGAAACTTAGGGTGTGTAGGGAGAGGGCAAAAACGGCTACATCTGACCCACCCCAGAGATGAGGAAGGCTTCCAGGTGGGAGGTGATGCCAGGAGGTAACCAGGTGGAAATGACCCTCAAGTAGCAGGGACAGGTGTGCAAAGGCTCAGAGGGAGCTTCTCCAGGATCAGCAGGGCTCGATTGCAGGGTGTGAGGCTGTCGCAGAGGCTGGAGAAATAAGCAGTGCCTTGCTAAAGAAGTCTGAATTTTAACCTGAAGGGACATGGGAGCTACCGCAGGCTGGTAAGCAGGGGCATGATGCTGGTTGGATTGCAGTGCAGAGAAACCCTGGGTTGGCCTGCGTCTGATGGACTGGAGAGACCCTTGAAGAAATCAGGGTACAGGCAGTTCTCTGGGGGAGAAATGAGGAAGGTGCCAACTGAGACCACAGCAGTGGGGAAGGGTGTGAGAGGGATGGAAATTGGGATGAATTCGTGGGTGTTTGGCCTATGTAGTCACACAGGGCCCCATGCTGAGAGGGACCCCGAGCTTGGCTTAATGCTCTGCTGTTACTGTCTTAAAATTCCGCCTCATTTTATGTTTGAATCTATGTTTTGTTTTGTTTTGTTTTGAGAAAGAGTCTAGCTCTGTCGTCCAGGCTGGAGTGCAGTGGCGCCATCTCGGCTCACTGCGACCTCCACCTGCCAGGCTCAAGTGATTCTCCTGCCTCAGCCTCCCAAGTAGCTGGGACTACAGCCACCTGCCACCACACCCGGCTAATTTTTGTATTTTTAGTAGAGAATGGGTTTCGCCATATTGGCCAGGCTGGTCTTGAACTCCTGACCTCAAGTGATCTGCCCACCTTGGCCTCCCAAAGTGCTGGGATTACAGGCGTGAGCCACCACGCCCAGTTTGAATCTATGTTTTATCAGTGAAATCCAACGGGGCAATAGAACATGTGTGTGGGCAGATGAGACACCAACAATATGAGTTACCCCCGTCCCTTGCCACCACACTCCCCATGGCGTGTCTGCCGTGCCCTGAGCATAGAATCTTGGGGGGTCCGCAGTGCAAGGGAGCCCAGCAAGGCTCCAAGTGAGCATAAGTGAAGCCTACTATGTCCACAACGGAGTCTGCGGGAGATGCTGACAGCACCAAGAGGTCGCGCTTTCTCTTATTATAGAATCAGAATTGAAAATCAAGTCAATGGCATTCGAAGAAACAGGAACAAACAAGAAACCCTCTCCCAACCTTTTCTACTCATCTGATTCCCTGTAGTAGCCAACCACTTCCACTGGAAATGATGACATAGGAGAGGCAAAGATAGCAGAGTCATAGTTATTTTTCCTTTCAATTCTTCCTTACACATCAGTAAGCCAAAGGTAGAGTGGTAGTAGATTGTATAGGTGTGAAAAAGTGAAATAAAAACAACTGAATGGCTGGGTGTGGTGGCTCATGTCTGTAATCCCAGCATTTTGGGAGGCCGAGGTGGGTGGATCACAAGGTCAGGAGTTCGAGAACGGCCTGGCCAACATGGCAAAACCCCGTCTCCATTAAAAATACAAAAATTAGGCGGGTGTGGTGGCGGGCTCCTGTAATCCCAGCTACTCAGGAGGCTAAAGGAGGAGAATGGCTTGAACCCGGGAGGCAGAGGTTGCAGTGAGCCGAGATCTCACCACTGCACTCCAGCCTGGGCAAGAGAGCAAGACTCCGTCTCAGGGAAAAACAAACAAACAAACAAACAAACAAAAAACAGCTGAATTAGTTTCCTGCAACATCTCACTGTTTCTGTGAGGCAAAAAATCCCCACATGCAAAGTACAAATTATGTCATTTCTGTGATTCCACATTTGAGTCCAGTGTTCCTATTTAAATCTGGCATTGCACAATGTAAAGAGGAACAGTATAATCCATGCTAGTAATTTAAAATGTTAATTTTTCTTTACTTAGAAGGACATTAAATAACAAATGAAAGCATCATGATAAATTGAGACACAGAGACCACAGAAGAAAGAAAATGCTTTATATGTTAGTACTTCAGCAGTGCTTTTCCTCTGATTTTTGAATAAGGGGCCCATGTTTTCATCTTGCACTGGGCCTTGCGAATTCTACAGCTGGTCCTGACTGTAAAGACAGGGATTTAGCCATAAAATCAGCAGGGGTTGGTCATGGGGATATAGAGGATTTAGGCATGGCTGCAGGGTTTTCAGCTGATGGTACCATTGGCTGGGAAATCTAGGAAATCCAGCATTGAAGGACAGGCTTTGTGAATCTGTTGTGGATGGGCTGAGCCTGCAGTGGCCATGGGGCATCCTGCCTGGGAGGAAGGCGAGCAGCAATTCATCAGCACAGGTGGTGGCTGAGGCTCAGGAGGGGCTCATAAGGCAGGAACTGTGGGCAGGGATGCTGGGGAAGGCAGACATTTAGGAGATAGGACAACAGCTGGGTATGGTGGCTCACACCTGTGATCCCAGCTACTCAGGAGGCTGAGACAGGAGGATAGCTCGAGGCCAGGGGTTCAAGATCAGCGTGCATAACATAATGAGACCCCATTTCCCCTCCAAAAAAATTAATAAAAAGTAAAAATACAAAAAACGAGATGGGACAACAAAGAAGGCCTCAAAAAGGAGATGGAGAGGAAGGGGACAGGAGGAAAGGGGAGAGCGAAGGTGACAGCCAGAAGCAGGCATGAGAGGTTCCCTAGAGTGGGGTTTTATTATCTCAAGTGACCATGAGCAAATTACTGAACCTCTCTGTGCTGCAGACATCATGGACAATATGAAGATAAAATGAAGACAATAACAACAGCACTTATGGGCAGGGCAGTTGTGGTGAAGATTAAATGAAGAGTTTATATGGGAAGGGCTCAGAATGCTGCTGTATTAAATGCCTTGGGCTGCTGTAACAAGGTACCACAAGCTGGGTGGCTTGGAACTACAGAAATGCATCGTCTCACACCTGCAGGCCAGAAGGCTGAGATGAAGGCGTTGTCAGGGCCATGCGCCCTCTGAGGATGCTAGGGAAGGATCTCCCTCCCAGCTTCTGCCAGCTCCTTAGCTTGTGGCAGCATAAGTCCAATCTTCATGCAGCCTTCTCCCTGTGTGCATCTGTGTCCAAAATTTCCCCTTTCTATATCTATATCTATATATAGATAATTTTATTTATTTATTTATTTATTTATTTATTTATTTTATTTTTTTGAGATGGAGTCTTGCTCTTTCGCCCAGGCCGGAGTGCAGTGGTACTATCTCGGCTCACTGCAAGCTCCTCCTCCTGGGTTCACGCCATTCTCCTGCCTCAGCCTCCCGAGTAGCTGGGACTACAGGCGCCCGCCGCCTTGCCCCACTAATTTTTTGTATTTTTAGTAAAGATGGGGTTTCACTGTGTTAGCCAGGATGGTCTCGATCTCCTGACCTCGTGATCTGCCTGTCTCGGCCTCCCAAAGTGCTGGGATTACAGGTGTGAGCCACCGCGCCCAGCCTATTTATTTATTTTGAGACAGAATCCTGCTCTGTTACCCAGGCTGGAGTGCAGTGGTGCGATCTTAGCTCACTGCCACTTCCGCCTCCCGGGTTCAAGCAATTATCCTGCCTCAGCTTCCCAAGTAGCTGGGATTACAGGTGCCTGCCACTATGCCCAGCTAATTTTTTTGTATTTTTAGTAGAGACAGGTTTCCGCATGTTGGCCAGGCTGGTCTTGAATTCCTGACCTCAAGTGATCCACCCGCCTTGGCCTCCCAAAGTGCTAAGATTACAGGCGTGAACCACTGTGCCTGGCCTATTTTATTATTTTTTAACAGAGATAGGCGTCTTGCTATGTTGGCCAGATTGGTCTTGAACCTTGGCCTCAAGTGATCCTCCCACCTCAGCCTCCCAAAGTGCTAGGATTACAGGCGTGAGCCACTGTGCCCGGCCTATTTTATTATTATTTTTTAATAGAGATGGGCGTCTCCCTATGTTGGCCAGGTTGGTCTTGAACTTTGGCCTCAAGTGATCCTCTTGCCTCAGCCTCGCAAAGTGCTAGGATTACAGGCATGAGCCACTGCACCTGGCCAATTTCCTCTTTCCATAAGGACACCCATTATACTGGATAAAGCCCACTCTATCAACCTCATTTTAACTTGACTAACTTTGTAATGACTATCTCCAAATATGTCACATTTTGAGGTACTGGGGGTCAGGACTCCAAGAAGTTTTTTGTGGGAGAGGGGATGCAATTCAACCCACAACAGTGCCCTGCTCTGTGAAACGTTCACCTTTATGAATGTGACGACCTCCACGAGTTGTTTTCTTCAAAGGTATGAGGAAGAGACCAGTGAGGGACAACCTAAGGGGGGGGAACTTAAATTTGTTGTGGCCACAATCTCCACAACAACACGATGTTTCTCCTGCAGCACTTAGCAGCCCAGGTGAAGGTAAATATAAGAAGGAGAGGGAACAAAGACAAGGGAGTGACACATCCTGATAACTCGCCAAAGACAACCACAGGCAGAAATACTGACGGCAGTGAGGCAGACAGGGAACACTGCTCATTGCTCTGCCTGCCTCACTTTTGTTCAGGGGCCACCAGGAGGCCTGAGGTCCCAGGTGGACAGAAATCACCACCACCCTCTCTCGGCCCCAACCAACATACGCACAGGAGGCAAACCAAGTTTTGATCATTTATTAAAACAAAAAGAGGTTAATCTGTGGGTAAAAAGGCCTTGTTTGCCAGCAGCTCAGAGGATGCCTTCAAGCTGACTGGCGCTGGTGCACTTTGAAGTGGGAAGCATCACATGGGTTCTGGAGATAAGCAATAGATAAACAACAGGAGTTACCAGAAGTGTCAAGCCAGGCATCACCTTAACAGAAATTATTCCTGGAGCTAATGTGGAAGTCATTAATCCCAAGAGAAAAGACAGAGGTGGGCGTGGTGGCTCATGCCTGTCATCTCAACACTTTGGGAGGCTGAGGCGGGAGGATCCCTTGAAGCCAAGAGTTCAAGATCAGCCTGGGCAACAAAGTGAGACCTCGTCTCTACAGAAAACTAAAATAAATAAAATAAATTAGCCACGTGCAGTGGTGCACACCTATAGTCCCAGCTACTCAGGAGGCTAAGGCAGGAGGATCACTTGAGCCCAGGAGGTCAAGGCTGCAGTGACCTATGATCACATCACTGCACTCCAGCCTGGGCAACAGAGCAAGACCCTGTCTCTAAAAATAAGAGGACAGAAGACAGATGAAGCACCTGCAAAGTGGGCCAAAACTTAGAAAAAGGGAATTGCTCTGTTTTAGATGAAGGATTGCGAAACAAAATTTCCAAGAGCAGCAATGAAAGGCCTGCCTACCACACTGTAGCCGTCAGCAAAACCACGAGTGGCAGACTCTGACTCTCCCACGCCCCTCTCGCTAACCCCAAACCCCTTCTAGACAGAATGCTCTCCTTCCTCTTCATCCTAACGCCAGGAGCAACTTTGGTGGTGCATTCCCCGGACCTGCCCCCTTTGCCAAAGCTCCAGCTTCCAGAGCCTTCCTTTCTTCTCTTCTGCTTTAAGGCTTGCTTACCCTGAGTTCAAGACCCTTACAGCCTTGTTAGATAAATGGCTACGGAAGATGATCGGTTACTCAGAGTGAGTATGGCTGATGACGGCTTCTGCAATATAATGCAATGAACCTGCGCCCACCTTCACTGAACGATCAACATTCACTTTGGTGTAATGGGGTAAACCATCAGCATGTCCCTCCTGATGTGATGCACAGAGAAGAACATGACACCATTGCTGTGATAGTCCCACCCTAAATGCATAAGCATATCACCGCCAAGAAACATCAGCCAAATCCAAAGTAAGGGACATTCTATCAAATAACCATCTTGCGTTCTTCAAGAATGCCAATACCAAGAAAGATAAAGAAAAACTGAGGAGCTGTTCCAGGCTAAAAGGGACCTACAGAGACACAACAACTGAAAATGATGCATGATCTGGGATTATATTTTGCTCCAATGTACATTATTGGGTTAACTGGCAAAATCTGAATGAGGTCCGTGCATTAGAAAACCGTATTGTAGCAGGGTTAGTTTCCTGATTTTGATCATTGCCTGATTATATAAGAGAAAGTCCTTGTTATTGAGGAATACACAGGAATATTTAAGGGTAAAGGATAACTAATCTGCCACTTAGAAAATAATAAAGCAAATGGGGTAAAATGGTAGCATTGGGGAATCTCAGCAAAGGGTATAAAGGATGTCTTTGTACTATTCTTGCAACGCTTCTGTGTCTGGAAAAATAATAATAAATATTACATATTTAATAACTAAATAAATGAAAAAGCATGCAATGTTTCTGCAGGTGTCAACCTTGGCAATGTAATAGGATCATCTCAGAAGCTCTGCATAAATATCAGTGCCCAGGCCCCAACCCAGAGATTCATAGTCAGTTAGCTGGGGGTGAAACTGCAAACACTGGCATGTGTGAAACACACCCCAAGGTCATTCTAGTGTGAAGCCAGAATAATGAGCAGCCAGCTTAGCCCTTAGTGTCGTTGGGTGACAGGACAGTTCTAGGCTGGGGACTTTCTGAGCCCCCCATGTCTGCTTGTTTTGAGAGCTGATCTTGGGGGCAGCATGGTGACTCAAAACAGGAGCACAGTTGTGGGTCCAGTCTTGGTCCTTCCACTAATAAGATGGGAGACATTGGGTCAGATCCCTTGCCTGTGCCAAGCCTGGGTTTTTCAGCTGTGGAATGAGGTTAACCAGGAAGTGCCTCAGAGGCCAATGTGCATTCAAGGAAGAAGATGCCCAGCTCAGTAACTGATATGGTGTGGCTGTGTCCCCCCGCAAATCTCTAATTGTAGTTCCCATAATCACCACATGTTGTGGGAGGGACCTAGTGGGAGGTAACTGAATCATGGGGTGGGTCTTTCCCTTGCTGTTCTCATGACATTGAATAAGTCTCACAAGATCTAATTTTTTTTTTTTTTTTTTTTTGAGACTGGGTCTCACTCTGTTGCCAAGGCTGGTGTGCAGTGGCGTGATCTCAGCTCACTGCAACCTCCGCCTCCTGGGTTTAAGCAATTTTCTTGCCTCAGCCTCCCCAGAATCTGGGACAACAGGCATGAGCTATCACGCCTGGCTAATTTTTGTATTTTTATTAGAGATGGGGTTTCAACATGTTGGCCACGCTGGTCTCAAACTCCTGATCTCAGGTGATCCACCCGCCTTGGCTTCCTAAAGTGCTGTGATTAGAGGTGAGAGCCACTGTGCCCTGCCTGATCTAATGGTTTTATAAAGGGGAGTTCCCCTGCACAAGCTCTCTTGCCTGCTGCCATGTAAGATGTGACTTTGCTCCTCCTCCACCTTCTGCCATAATCATGAGGCCTCCCCAGTCATGTGGATCTGTGAGTCCATTAAACCTCTTTTTCTTTATAAATTACCTAGTCTCAGGTATGTCTTTATTAGCAGAGTGAGAATGGACTAATACAGTAACCCTTACATCCCCAGACCCCAAAATGGAGTTGCCACAGGATGGCAGTCTGAAACCCTTGTGATGTCCAGCTGGCAGAAAGGAATTTGGGTGAGTAGGGCAGGCCAACTTCTGGTATTGCTGGTGGGTCCTGTCATTGTGTGGGTGACTCCTTGCACCCCTGGCCCTTCATAGGACCAAATTCTGGGAGGGTTCTTGGGAAAGGGGCTAGAGAAGGCAAGAGGACACCAATCTTCTTCCAGGCAGTAGGAAGGCAAGCCGGAGAGGCCAAGCTCCCAAGTAAACTGAGGCACCTCCACTGGCCCCTTTGTGAGGCACACTTGACCTGGGTTTTATGGAAAGGAAGTGCCCTCACCAAAGGGTGCTAAGCAAGGCCCCAGGCTCCACACCTGATCCCAGGTGCCCCCCTCTGCCCTGCCCTACACTCACCTAAAGGTGTCCTGCCCAGAGTCGTGGCCTCAGGCCACACGTGGCTACTGGGCACTTGAGATGTGGCCATCTCAATTGAGATATGCTGTTAGTGTAAAATATACACTAGATTTCCAAGCCTTCATAAGCAAAAAAAAAAAGAACATAAAATATCTCATTAAGAATTTTTAAGTATTCATTAATGTTGAAATAATAATATTTTGAATATATTGGTTAAATAAAGTTTACTAGGAGAATTCATTTTACCCCTTTTACTTTTTCTAATGTGGCGACTAAATTATTTAATGTTACATATGTGGATTACATTATATTTCTATTGGACAGCTCTGTTCTCAAGTCTGCACATTGTCCTTTTGTGGCTTATTTCCCTGATAATTTTATTAAAATTAAAATGAGGGGCCAGGTGCAGTGACTCACACCTATAATCTCAGCATTTTGGGAGGCCGAGGCAGGTGGATCACCTGAGGTCAGGAGTTCGAGACCTGCCTGGCCAACATGGTGAAACCCTGTCTCTACTAAAAATACAAAAATTAGCCGGGCGTAGGGGTGTGTGACTATAATCCCAGCTACTCGGGAGGCTGAGGCAGGAGAATCACTTGAATCCTGGAGGCAGAAGTAGCAGTGAGCCAAGATCACGCCACTGCACTCCAGCCTGGGGGACAAGAGCGAAAATCCATCTCTAAATAAATAAATAAAATTGAGGGCCAGGCACGGTGGCTCACACCCGTAATCCCAGCACTTTGGGAGGCTGAGGCAAGAGGATTACCTGAGGTCAGGAGTTCAAGACCAGCCTAGCCAACATGGTGAAATCCTGTCTCTACTAAAAATACAAAAATTAGCTGGGCTTTGTGGTGGATGCCTGAAATCCCAGCTACTCGGGAGGCTGAGGAAGGAGAATCACTTGAACCCGGGAGGTAAGGTTGCAGTGAGCTGAGATTGCACCAAGGTGCTCCAGCCTGGGCGACAGAGCGAGACCCTGTCTCAAATAAATAAATAAATAAATAAATAAATAAATAAATAAATAAAAATTGAGGAAGGATTGAGCATGCAAAATAGAATCAACCTTTGACCCTGAATACCCTGCAGTGAGAATTCCCCTGTGGTTCTCAGGCTTTTGTAATCCCAGCAAATACACTCTTCCCTCAGGTTCACTAAAATGCAGATACTGTGAGATAATGCTCATTTCTCACAGCTTGCTTGAATAATAATAATGATCATTATAGTAATTTACAACTTAAGGGTCAACACTGCCTTTTTAACCCAGCCTATGAGACTGAATCATAAACGTGACATTCTTTAAAGTACAGCTCTCAGTTAATATACCAGACTGCATAAACTCTAATAACTTACCTTTCCAAGGAAAGAGAATATGTGGGTAATGAAGACAAATGGTGGAGAGTAGACTCTCATCAAAGACCCTCTGGCAGTAATGAGTTGCATTCCAGAAGGTTCCAGAAGGTTCAGTGGAAGGCTGCAGTTTGGGATTGGTTCTCAGGTGTCTGTCTCACTCCTTTCTAAAGATGAAGGCTCCTGGTTCGTGTTTTAGCTACACCCACAGGAGCAATAGACTAAGACATTCCTCCACACAATAACAGACCCAGCCAGTGCAGAGCCATGTGGGTCTTATCTGTCCTGTTGTCCACAGTCTGGTTTTATCTTAGACCCAGCCTGGTGCAATCCATGTTGTGTATTGGCACTCCACTTAAGTTTCCTGTTTGTAAAAAGTCCCTTTCATTCGGTGATTCCTCAGGGCTTTAGGGGAACTTTCTGAAAACCAGGAAGAAGGAAATAAAGGTTGTTTTGCTGAGGATGGGTGACGTTGGGTGCAGGACCCAAATGAATGGTTTGAGCAGAAAGTCGCCTCCACACTGGACTAATGCTTGGCAACATTATGGGAAAATTTCTGAGCCCAGAAGTTTATCATCTATTCACAGTTCAGAGGGATCCAGGGGTCAGATACAATGCTTCAGTTCTTTTTTAAAAATATAGAGTACATAATCTTTATCAACAAGAGAAGTCAAGGGACATGGAGGACAAACTGTGCACTCTACATAAAGTGTACATGTAATGAGAAAAGTCACTGTCCACTCTTTAAGGTCCAGGGAAGAAAACAACTAGGAAAAGAGAAACTTCAAAAACAAGTTCTTCCTGCTTTTTTTTTTTTTTTTTTTTAATAGAGATGGAGTCCTGCCATGTTGCCCAGGCTTGTCTCAAACTCCTGCCTTCAAGCCATCCTCCCACCTTGGCCTCCCACAGTGCTGAGATTGTAGGTATGAGCCACTGTGCCTGGCCTCTGCCTTTTTTTTTTTTTTTTTTTTTTCCCTGAGATGGAGACTTGCTGTCACCAGGCTGGAGTGCAGTGGTGCAATATCGACTCACTGCAACCTCCGCCTCCCAGGTTCAAGCGATTCTCCTGCCTCAGCCTCCCAAGTAGCCGGGACTACAGGCATGTGCCACCACGCCCAGCTAATTTTTGTATTTTTAGTAGAGATGGGGTTTTACCACATTGGCCAGGATGGTCTCAATCTCTTGACCTCGTGATCTTTCCGCCTCAGCCTCCCAAAGTGCTGGGATTACAAGCATGAGCCACCACGCCCGGCCTCTGCCTATTTTTTACACCGTCTATACCCAGCAGTAAATACTCAATTCAAGAGGCATTTGAGAAGATCAATAATGTCTTTAGGCCTGCGTTTCCAAACTATATAGAAACAAAGAATAGTAAGGTCTTGCAAGAAGATGCTCTGAAAACAAATTGATTATATCCATCGTCAAATGTTTTTACTTTTATTGCAGGAAGCCATATTCATTTAAGAGCCACAGTAATCTTTGCTTAAGAACGCGGTGCCTTTTTATTAAAAGGGTGTGAAGGGAAAAGATGCTTCAGTTTTTTAATCTGAGCTGATTCTGAAAACTGAAGTTCTATGGCACCAAAGTGAGCAGGAATGAGAAAATGCCCTCCCGTTGGACAGCATTCGTACATCACCCACTTGAAAGTTAAATCTGAAACAGAGTTCTGACAGGCCTGCTATTTTCTTCAGTGCCAAGAGCCACACAATAGACCTTTTTTTGGGACAAAGCTCTTAAAATGCTTGGAAATTCAGATGCACTGAGTCACAAAACTGTACAAATACTGCACACCCATTCCTGCTGGTGCCCCTGCTCGCTCTCTTGGAAACAATACTACATTTTCCCTGTGTTTGGCAGAAGGAAAAAAATATTTTAAGTAGAGTTGTGACTTGTCTGAAGGGGTGACGGAGGGAGGCACGCTCAGAAAGTGGAAGCTGCTCTGCAGTCTTGAGGCCTCTGGGCAGGGATGGTAGTTACCATTTCAGAGGAGTCTGTTGACTCCTCCTTCTCGACGTGGGCTGTAAAACGATGCTCAGCCCCATGACCACACAAACTCCAGCGTATCTTGATAAGTGTATAACAGTAGCACAGACTGCTGAATGCACTGTTCACAAAGTAACACCCAAGCTGTCTGTATGTGAGTGCATGGAGGCTGGTGGGGTGGCAGGGGTTGGAGAGAGAGAGGTAGGGGGAATGACAGCAGGAACACAAGGAAGGAGGAAAGTCGGGGAGGCGGTGGGAGATGCCAAAAAAAAATCTCTGCATTATCTTCACAACTTTCTCTCTTCCTTTTTCATGTTCAAATCAAATTATCCACCCCCCATCATGCAACCATTTCACTGAGATTTTGAAATAATTGAGATGTGTTGCAAACACATCCTCGCACTTCAAGTGAGCAAGTGACTTCAAGTCTGAACACCTCTCCAGAGCAATATTTCACTTTGACGTTAACGATGGCCAAGAGTCTAGCTTGAGATGAAGGCAAAAGGGCCAAACACATAGACAAGGTTCTTGGAGGAAAGGAAGGGGGAAAAATTCTGACTAAAACCCCACTGGGCTAGAGACGGTGGAGAAGCACAGCAGCCAGTGGATTTTCATTTCTTTGGCTTTATGGAACTGAAGACCTCCTTCGGGCTGTAGAAGGCAAGCTAGATTTGGAGAAGAGAGTCTTTCAGAGCTGTCTAGGGACTCCAGACTCAACTCTGATTCAAAAAAAAAGTTTTCACTTTTTTCAGGTTCTAAAAGTGTGTGAAATAAAACAAGGACAAATCTGCTGGTCTAGCCCAGGGTTCCTCAACCTTAGCACGAGGACTGCATGATTCTTTGCTGTGGGGGCGTTGTCCTGGACGTTGTAAGATGTTTAGCGGTGTCCCTGGCTTCCACTCACTAAGAGGCTGTGACAAAGAAAATTGCCTCCAGAGATTGCCAGATATTCCCAAGGGACAAAATCACTCTTGAATTGAGAATCACTGGTTTCAACTAAACATTCGGAAAAGCAAAATGTTCACTGGGTAAAGATCGCCATCCCCTGTAAAGACCATATAGCATTTTTGGCAAATGTTGACAAACCCAAATAACCTGCCTTGACTTGAATAGCCAGGGAGAGACACAGAAATCTGAGACAAGAAAAGACCTTTTGCCTCAAAGCCTTAGTTTATGGTTTTTGAGAGCTCTAACACTAATAAAAAATAATCCTGGGCCAGGCACAGTGGCTCCTATCTGTAATCCCAGCACTTTGGGAGGCTGAGACAGGAGAATCGCTTGAGGCTAGGAGTTTGAGACCAGCCTGGGCAATCTAGCAAGACCCTGTCTCTACAAAATACTTTTTTTTTTTTTTTTTTTTTTTTTTTTTGAGATGGAGTCTTGCTCTGTCTCCCAGGCTGCAGTGCAGTTGCATGATCTCGGCCCACTATAACCTCTGCCTCCTGGGTTCAAGCGATTCTCCTACCTCAGCCTACTGAGTAGCTGGGATTTACAGGGGCATGCCACCACACCCAGCTAATTTTTTTTTTTTTTTTTTAGTAGAGATGGGATTTCACCATGTTTGCCAGGCTGGTCTCGAACTCCTGACCTCAGGTGATCTGCCCACCTCAGCCTCCCACAGTTCTGGGATTACAGGTGTGAGCCACTGCACCCACCCTACAAAATACTTTAAAAAATTAGCGGGGTGTGTAGTCCCAGCTACCTGGGAGGCTGAGGCAGGAGGAGCTGTTGAGCCCAGGAGGTTGAGGCTGCAGTGAGTCACAATCATGCCAGTACACTCCAGCGTGGGTAACAGAATGAGACTCTGTCAGAAATCATCATCAATCATCACCATCATCACATCATCATCATCATCCTGGGACATTCTAACTTAAAAAAAAAATACGGAAAGCAGATGAGAGGCACCTTTGCACTTGAAAGTGGAACAAGCAAGACCACAAGATCTGCTCTGTGTGGTTCTCCACAGCCTGCTGTGACCAGTTCCACAGCGTGGGACCACAGCACTGGGGTTCTCAAGACCTCTTTTCATTCTGAGTCTTTGTGTCCAGGGTGACCTGTCCACAAAGCATTTTGCATCATTAGCTTTGGAAGGAGTGTTGAGGCATTCAGGTCTCAGATAATAGAACAAAGTGTTTAAAATGACTATCCCTTAATTTTACAAGGAAATTGACAAAGGGAGGCATGTAAGCCTGAACTTGGGTTCAGTGTACATTTTTTTTAATGAAAAAGAGACTGTAAAATTGTGTGAATTTCTTCAAGTATATCCCTCCAAAGCTGTACAAATTGGCCTTCTAGATAAGATCATACATTCCCATTTCCACCTGTCGTCTCCTGTTGAGCAGGCAGGGAGGGAAAAGGACCTGGTGACCTGGGTCTCTCTTGTTCCTCAGTACAGTACGATGATTTATGATTTCTAAGCCTGAGAATTTCAGAAGTCACTGGACATGAAAAGAGTGAAAAATCTTCTAAGTCAAGAGAAAGAAAGGAGATGACTTGGTAGCACAGCGTGCTCTTCTCAGACTCTGAAACACTACTCTGAAAGCTGTCACGAGTATGCATCGCATGGGCCTTTGCAGACAAAAAGGGTTATTTTATCCAGATTATTCCCCCACATTGCAGGGGAAAAGGGACTCATTTGTAATCATCAAAGGAATGCTGACAGACTTGAAATGGGATTACACTCTATTATACTCATCCGAATTAAAGATTTGTTTTGGAGATCATTCTTAGGTTTCTTCCTCTCTGCTCCTCCAGCCCCAAATGAGGTGATTTGTATTCACGGGGCATCAGAGGCAGACATGAAATCAGACTGTTCGCAAACATACATTTCAGACTCCGGGGCCTGAGTTTTGAATTTTAATGTTGCCTGGTTTTCTGCGTGTGGAAAACTTGGCTCTCAGATTGAAATGAACCCTAAGCATCACTTCATCCAAGCATCGTTTCATTCTCTAACTTGTTAGTGCAGGAGAAATTCATTTCCAGAGGCTTGAGTGAGCAAATGATACAGGTGTCGGAGAGAACATAAGGGTGAGAAATTCATGTAAGGAAATGTAAAATCTATGCATAGCCAGAGTCATCTAGTAGGTCTGTGGACACACTTCCAAACACTCAGTTCCAAGCTCTGTGGTTTGCTTACTAGTTTTTGGAGAATGTGACCTGCCAAATCGATTGCTCATCCCTCAAACTCCTCTGTAATGTGTGTGTCCATGAACCCACTAAAAAGCAAGCTCCCCCAGGAAAGGAATGATTTTTTGGAGTAGGTTGTACCATATCTAGCACAGCATCTGGTACCTGAGAGGCTTTAGACTGTTTCCCATTCTTCCCTACAGAATTTCTAGTGTGTGGTCACCATGAAACTGAGGCTCACCTGTGGAGGAGCCTTGAGTATCTCAGGGTGGAAATTATAGTCCTTGGAAGAGCTCAAGTGGGACGAGAAAGTGTCTTATGACTTTTGCCATCAAAAGAGTGAAATATATTACAGAACATCCCTCTCAATATAAAAAGATTATACTCCCTCAGCAGGAAGACAGAGCAAGGAATGTGGATAAAGTACATTCAAAGTTGTACCATTTCTTTGTCCACCATTTTTTTTTTTTTTGAGACAGAGTCTCACTC
This sequence comes from Symphalangus syndactylus, assembly GCF_028878055.3. Taxonomy (NCBI): domain Eukaryota; kingdom Metazoa; phylum Chordata; class Mammalia; order Primates; family Hylobatidae; genus Symphalangus; species Symphalangus syndactylus. The sequence continues at coordinate 97,782,048 of NC_072427.2, forward strand.
TGTTGCCCAGGCTGGAGTGCAGTGGCACGATTTTGGCTCACTGCAACCTCCACCTCCCATGTTCAAGCGATTCTCCTGCCTCAGCCTCATGAGTAGCTGGGATTACAGATGCGCACCACCATGCCCAGCTAATTTTTGTATTTTTAGTACAGACACGGGTTTCACCAAGTTGGCCAGGCTGGTCTCGAACTCCTGACCTCAAGTGATCTGCCTCGGCCTCCCAAAGTGCTGGGATTACAGAGGTGAGCCACTGCGCCTGACCCCTTTAGTAGTTGTTTTAGTAAAGATTCATTAGCGGTAAATTTGTCTTTACTTCACACCCTCTTGAAAAGCAGTTAAGCTGGGTATATACTTCAGGACCGACGGTTGTTTTTTGTTTGTTTGTTTCTCAGAACCTGGAAAATATTTCACTGTCTATGGCTCCCACTGTTTTTGTTCCAAAGACTTTATAGATAACATTTCCTTTACTATCTGATTGCTTTTAAGACTGTCACTTTGTCTTTAGTATTTTATAGTTTCAGTATGACACATTCAGGTATAAATTTATTTTATTTATCTTCCTTGGAATGCTTAACTCTGAATCTTTCATCAATCCTTAAAAATTAATCCTAGGACTCCATCACTTTGAGTGTTGCCTCTCTCTCCTTTTCCCTACTTTCTTTTTCTGGAATACTGATCAGATGTATATTCAACCATCATTCCATCCTCCATGTCTTATGACTTTTCTTCCATGTTTTCCATATGTTTACCTGTTTTGCCTCATTCTGGATAATTTCTCCAGCTTTTTTTTCCACCTCACTGTTTCTCTCTTCAGCTATACCTAATCTGCTCTTCAACCTACCCGTCAGGCTTTTCATGTCAATGAATATATTTTTCGTGTTAGTAGATATATTTGATTCTTTTACAAATACACCTGTTTTTTCTCGATAGCCTTTTGTTCCTTTCTCATGTTTTAGATTCCTTCTTAAATTTCTTTTTAGAAATTTGCTCTGTTGCCCAGGCTGGAGTGCAGTGGCACAGTCTCAGCTCACTGCAACCTCCACCTCCCAGGTTCCAGTGATTCTCATGTCTCAGCCTTCCAAGTAGCTGGGATTACAGGCACCTACCACCACGCCCAGCCAATTTTTGTATTTTTTAGTAGAGACAGGGCTTCGCCATGTTGGCCAGCCTGGTCTTGAACTCCTGACCTCAGGTGATCCACCCAGCTCGGCCTCCCAAAGTGCTGGGATTACAGGCATGAGCCACCATGCCCAGCCCTAGATTCTCTCTTTTATTACTTAAGAACCATGTCATTGCTGCTGACTACTGCTCATATAATGTAATTTTGAATTGTGTGATCATAATCAGCAGCATTTCAGCTATAGGAATCTATAGATGGGCCTATATTGATGATATTCCCATGCAGGCAGTACCTGTGTGTTTGTTTTTGCCAGGTATCATGAGACAACTTTGTTAGTTTCTCAGCTTGGGTTTCCCAGTAAAGGTAATATGAATTCAAAACCCCGACTCCCCAAAAGGCAGAATTTTGATTACACCATCTCAAGAGACATTATTTTTTTCTCCAATCCTGAACCTAGGCTATGACAAGTTTCCTTGTCATCTTTCTTTACAAGAAGGCTGATTTGTTTTGCATCCACCTTTTAATGAGGTTTAGGCTTCCAAGGTCCTGGCTTTATATAGAGGTCTTTATTCTAATTCCTCACTTTACAGTGGTCTAACGCCTTATCGCCTGCACTCAGGCACCTGTTAAATCTTCATTGTCAAGACCATCAAGCAACTCCAACGTAGCCATAGGGTTAGCACCAGCTATCATCTCTAGTTCTCTATTCTCTCTTCATTTTTGTTTCCTGGATATTTCTTATATTTAACCACTCACCACTCATTCATGCATTAAAAGATGTTTCTTATATTTTATTCAGCATTTCTAGGTGTTTTGTTGGGGAAATAGTTTCAGAACACCAATTTCCAGAAACAAATTACAGACCCAATTCTATGATCAGTTCTTTGAAGCTAGATGGTACTATCTTTAAACAGGACAAGGAATGGACATTACTTACGTAAGTCCCGGGAAAGATTTGGCTCTAGTAAATGAAGAGATAAACATGACAGAAGTGCCACTGCTTTAAACTACATGTAATTTATTTTGTTTTCTTCCCTTGATATTAGAAAGGCTACCTGGATTCAAATCCCCAAAAGTTACTAAACCGCTCTTTGCCTCAGGTTCTTGAACTTTTTATACTAGCGTCTCCTTTATAGCTACAATTGGGAGGATTAAATGAGTTAATATGAAGTTCTTTGAACAGTGTCTGGCATAGAGTGCTTTACGTGCTTAATAAATTATTTTTAGGGTCAAGTGCAGTGGCTCACTCCTGTAATCCCAGCACTTTAGGAGACCAGGGCAGGTGGCTCTCTTGAGTCCAGGAGTTTGAGACCAGCCTGGGCAACATAGTGAGACCCTGTCTCTACAAAAAAATGCCAAAAAAATTAGCTAGGCCTGGTGGCCTGTGACTATAGTCCCAGCTGCTAGGGGGTGCTGAGGTGGGAGGATGGCTTGAGCCCCAGAGGTTGAGGCTGCAGTGAGCCGTGATTGCACCACTGTATTCCAGCCTGGGTGACAGAGCAAGACCCTATCTCAAAAGTAAAAAATATATATTTTTTTCTTTTTTCTTGAGACAAGGTCTCGCTCTATTGCCCAGACTGGAGTGCAGTGGCATGATCTTGGCTCACTGCAACCTCCGCTTCCCAGGCTCAAGCAATTCTCCTGCCTCAGCCTCCCGAGTAGCTGGGATTACCAGCGCCCACCACCATGCCTGGCTAATTTTTGTATTTTAAGTAGAGACAGGGTTTCACCATACGGGCCGGGCTGTAAAAATTTTTTAAAACCCTAAAAGTATTTTTAACTCACCAACTTTTTTACTCATGCTGACGGAAACCAAGTAAAGAAGTTACTGCCTTTGTTAAGCCGGTAGTGCACACATGGGAGCCAACTAAAGGGGTGGCAGAACGAGATACCCCAAGGGGCAAGGGGAAACTCAGAAGACACCAGAATCACTTGGTCAGCTGCCTTTCCAATCCGAGATTCTCTTTCCAGTACTAAAATCTTCGTGACTCTAGGATTTAGGATTTATGTTATTATGAGAAACCATTTCCTTACAGAAGGATACAAATATACCAGCCTCATTAAAATAGTGACAAAGTATCATAAACTTCAGACCTCTCCCCAGCCCCCATCCCTGCTCCCACCTTCTTGGTCCATTGCTCAGCTTCAGTGACAGTATGTTTTTTTGTTTGTTTTTGTTTTTTGTTTGTTTTTGTTTTTACACGATCTCACTCTGTCACCCAGGCTGAAGTGCAGAGGCGCGATTTCGGCTCACTGCAACCTTCATCTCCTGGGTTCAAGTGATTCTTCTGCCTCAGTCTTCCAAGTAGCTGGGATTACAGGAGCATGCCACTATGCCCAGCTAATTTTTGTATTTTTAGTACAGATGGGGTTTCACCATTTTGGCCAGGCTGGTCTCGAACTCCTGACATCAAATGATTCACCTGCCTCTGCCTCCCAAAGTGTTGGGATTACAAGCATGAGCCACAGTGCCCGGCCATCAGTACGGATATTTAAAACCCGATAGGTACTGGGTTCAAATCCTGCCTCTAAATTTTATTAGCAGCTGTGGAGCTGGGGAGAGCAGTAGGCAAGTCAGGCAATAGGGGTGGGTAACAAAGGAGCAATTGTTCTTTCACAGTACATAACCCTCAAAGTGGTGCCTCACTAAGAATTTTAAAGATATTAAGCCAACAGGATGGCTGTGAAGATCAGTGACCTCCAAATTTTTTTAACTCATGAACTCATCTATGCAACAAACCTTCCCATGTACCCCCAAACCTAAAATAAAAGTTTTAAAAAATAGTTATTATTACTGGCAGAAAAAATTATAAAAAACATTATGAACAGAAACATTTTGAGAACACACCTCCAATATATGCACACTTATTTATAAATTACATGTTGTTCTGTCAATTTATGTGTTAATTATAAGCAAAACTTAACTCCTTTTTTTGTTAAGATGGAAAAATCAACAGGCAAGAACAGAAGTTCTGACATTTTTTTCCTACCCCACTGGACCACTTTGTGAGTGCACCCACTTTGGAAGGACTGTGATGAAATGATGCTGATGGAAGGGTAGGAAAAGCCAGTCTATTCAGAAGGCAACCGAAATGGCAGCAATCACCCCATGAACTATCAAGAAAGGTTAGGCAAATTGTGGTACTTTTTTTTCTGGCCTTGCTCCTCCCTACCCCCAGCACCCTTGCAGGCGAAGTCCCCAGCCGGGCCCCATCCCTGTACTCCGGCCAGCCCTGGTGCTGGAGCCTGCCTCAGCTCTGCTCCCTAGCTGGGTGGTCTTGGGCAAGTTTGTTACCCTCTCTGAGGCTGAGTTCTCATCTGCAAATGAGACCGGTCCTGATCTCATAGAGTTGCTATGAGGATGAAATCAGATAAAACTGAGTTCAATTAACTTTTACCCTCTTCCTTTCTGTTTCTTCCCTGAAACTGCTGCTAGGCTCCCCTTTCCAATAAAGCACCTGGGAGACCAAAGCCATCAATAACAGGGACCACTTGTGGGCCGAGACTCTTCTCTGCCATAAAAAGAGCCAGCAGAAAACTTTTCAGATGTAGTCACTTTCCATGGAAACAGATGAGCAGATTCAGACACTGGCTATTCATCTCTCTTCTCCTGTGGCCTCTAGACAACTCCTTAGGACATTTGGTTTGTTTTTCTTTAGTTACGAGCTAGCTTTTCACTCCATAAATTTTTTTAAAGTAAAGATAAATCTTGACTAAAAAGGATGATGTGACTGAGGCATAATAAAATGCAGAGGGAAGGGTGTGTGCATGCACAGGTGTCTGTGTTGCAAGGTGCTGATACGCTGGGGAAATACAGTCCTGGTCTCCCTGGTGATGAGCCCTAGGGTAGGGGGTGAAGGGGACACCCAGCCACACTCTGTGCCCTTGGATGGCCTGATGCATGGGCAGGAGGTCACCCTTCCCTCTGAACTCCAGAGATGTGGTCCTCAACTCTAGCTGCACGTTAGAATTGCCTGGGGAGCTTTCAAAAAGAGATCAGTGACTGGCTCCCCCAGGGCCAATTACATCAGAAGTCTTGGGGTGCAGCCTGAATGTCCATAGATTTTTTTTTTTAGTCTCCCCAGGAGATTTTATTGTGCTGCCAGGGCTGAGACCCAATGCTTATCTGAAAGCAAATAACAAGGTTCAACCTCTCCAAAATGAACAACTGTGTCCATCAATACTGAGTTCCCACCTCGAGGCCCCCGGGATCAATTGAATTACCATATTTCTATACCCTGGAATTCCTGGCCAATGAAATAAAGAGCTACCAGTCAGGTTGATTTATTGGGCTGCAAATGATCTAAGCTTTGGCTGAACTGCATCCCACTGAAATTCAAACATTGGAGTCTAATCTCTAGAACTTCAGACTATGATAGTATTTGGAGACAGGGCCTTTAAATAGGTGACTACATTAAAATGAGATCATTTGAAGGAGGCTAGTCCAATATGACTGATGTCCTTATAAGAAGAGGAGGTTAGGGCACAGACACACATGGAGGGAAGACCATGTGAAGATATAGCAGGGAGATGCCATTTACAAGCCAAGGAGACAGGCCTCAGAAGAAAGCAACTCTGCCAAGACCTTCATCTTGAACTTCTAGCCTCCAGAACTGTGATAAAATAAATGTTCCTTGTGTAAGCCACCCAGTCTGTAGTACATTGTTATGGCAGCCCTAGCAAACTCATACAATCTGGTACCAAGTACCACTTAATGCTCACTTGGGCTACCAATGGCAGGGACTGGAAGTGGAACACTGGCCCAGGCCAGGTGGGGTGGTGCACATCTGTAATCCTAGCTACTCAGGAGGCTGAGGGAGGAGGATCGTTAAGGCCAGGAGTTTGAGGCTGCAGTGCACTATAACTGCACCTGTGAATAGCCACTGCACTCTGGCCCGGGCAGCAGAGCATGACTCCATTAAAAGACAACAACAACACTTCTATTATAGAGTGACATTTATTTGAGGTCTGAGGACATTTGGGTACAAGGAAGGCCTTAAAGACTGCCCCACTCTCCTTGTTTCCCATCCCCTGTCGCTTCTACTTCTCACATTCACCACTATGTGCCCTAGGGCAAAATCAAATGTGGAAACATATGGTCATGTCTACTTTGTCCAAGGGCAGGAGTTCTTGAGGAATTCACATGGGAACTAGAACAACTTTCTACCCTTTCCTTCCCTCCCTTCCCTTCCTTCCTCCCCACCTCTACCTAGAAGCCCATCAATCACTTTGAACTTCTTGGAGAAAAAAAGGGAACAAAAGAAAAAGAAAAGGAGATGCGGGGTACAGTGGCTCATGCCTATAATCCCAGCACATTGGGAGGCCAAGGTGGGTGGATCACTTGAGGCCAAGAGTTTGAGACCAGCCTGGCCAGAATGGTGAAACCTTGTCTCTACTAAAAATACAAAAATTAGCTGGGTGTGGTGGTGGGTGCCCGTAATCCCAACTACTTGGGAGGCTGAGGCAGGAGAATTGCTTGAACCTAGGAGGCAGAGGTTGCAGTGAGCCGAGATTGCACCACTGCACTCCAGCCTGGGCAACAGAGTGAAACTGCGTCTCAAAAAGAAAAAAAAAAGAAAAAGAAAAGGAGAGAAAGGAAAGTAGGGAGGAAAGAGAAGACCCAGCTTGCTTTCAGCAGAGAAACAACACAAATTAGAAGCACACACACACACACAAAACAGAAAGTACTGAGGGACCATCACAAACTACATACAAGAGACACACTGAAACACCACGCTTTAAGGCAAAAATGTAGAGGATCCCTTGCTTTTTATGGCTACTACTCAAGAGGGCACCCCTCCCTCCTCTCAGCACTCATCCTCAAGCTCCAGCTCCCTGTCTTGTTCTCTGAACAAAGACGATGGGCATAACATTATACTTCTGGGGTTTGTTTTGTTTTTTAAGTCAATGATGAATTTAGACGTCTCAAGCCAAATCCTCAATTTGAGAATGCAGTCAAATGAACAGAACTCTATCCCAAAGAGGAAAGTGGATGAAAGCCAAGCACATTTGAGTATGAGATTAAGGATCAGAGGCACTAATTTTGCATGAACTTCTCTTGCCTTCGCTGGGATTCATTTTTAATGCAGTGATGATAGCCTTCCAGTGGCCGCTGGCGACATCTCAAAATCTTTGGGGATGAGAGAGAAGGGGGTGTTTGGGGAGCCTGTTTACTAGCAGGCTTGGAGGTGATTAGAACAAGTCACGAGCATGGACGGAGAGGAGGAGGGGGCCACGATGCTGCCTCTGGCTTATTAAGAGTGAGATCGATGCTGGAATCCCCGAGGGCAAAAAAAATCAATGACCCAGGAAAACTACACCAGCTGACAGCCCCAGGAAAAGGCTCAAGGAAGAGCCGCAAAGAAGAGAAAGGCTTAAGGCACTTTCCAAAACTGCACTGCTAATCTCCTGGGGGGAGAAAGGGGCCTATATTGTACAGACAATGACTGGGACCCCTGACATTCTGGCACTTTCTTTCACATGGATACACCATCCTCCCTCCTCCTTCACAGGGCAGAGGGATCCCAAGTTTCCTCTATCCTCTGCTAGTTTTTGATGTTCCCCTTATTTAGAAAAACAGGCAAGTATCTGCATTGTCAAACACTGCTCTCTAGCCCTGGTTATTGTGATCAGGCTCTGCGGGGGAGGATCCACTGTCTCTTTCCAGGCCTCAGTTTTGGTTTCTATGCACTCCTTCAAGTTCATAAAAAGGAACAGGACCGACTGTCCCAGGAACACAGGCGGCAGGCTTTGAGGCCACATGGGGTTCGCGTCAGCTGAAACACTGAACCGAACAATAAGATGGTCATCTTTGGAGCTTAGGAATTTGCAGAGGGAGGGCAGCTAAAATCCAAGTCAAATGAGCCAACTTTGGAAGATGATCTTTCTTTCTCCCTGAGATTTTTCTAATATTTCCCCGACCGCACATGATATAGAATTAAGGTTTAAACTTAAGTGCATCAGTGGTTTGGGAGGACATTATATTTCTTTTCTTCTCCCCAAAAGGCTTCTGACATGTTCTCCCTAATCTTCAGATCTCTGGAGAGCATCACTGATGAGAGGAAAAATGGGGGCTGGTTGTGGGTGGCAATATCACCACCTACTGCAGGCTCAGGGAGTTTGAAACCCTGGAATTCAGGTTCACATGGAAAGCAGAAGGAAATGCCTTTTATCGTTTATACTATTTAGAATAACGTGTATCAAATCATTCATTTTACTAAGGAGTTGATAGCTCAACTCCACTGTATGTAACAGTTGCTAGATACAGACAATTCCAAACTTGGGTGATAATCTATAGACTGTTACAAGTATTGCAACTGCTTCCCTATAGCAACAAAACTCTTAAGTGTCTATAATCTGTGAAAACAATCTAATGGTTACACTGCAATTTGCCTAAAGCAATATTTGTTCAGTTGCAATGATGTCACACACACAGAAAGGCTTGTCAGTTTTCAATTATTTCCTTAGAATTCAGAGCTAGATGGTGGCTGAACTTAGAACTACTTTCCATAGCTCTCAAATCAGCTAATACAGAGCTTTTCTAGCAGCCAAGAAAGTTCTAGTAGTACCAAAAAAAAAAAAAAAAAAAGTTAATAGCACTTGAAAAGTCTGATGCATTTCCCCAGAACTCTTACCACAGATTTCTGATCCTGGGATGCTTGATTTTAAGGGCCATGGGTGGCTTGCCAAACAGGCATATCTTGGCTTCCTTTGCTAGGTAGGAATATTGCCTTGATATTACATATTCAGAGCAAAGAACCTCTGACCTAAGGGCTCTCCACTAACAATGACATTCTCTGTAAGTAAACTAGAACCCCAATTCAACTTCTGGTTTGCCCTTGTTCTTTGCTATGTACTAGCCTACTACACAAACAGGACTGAGGAGGACTCCCTTTACCACCATTATGTTGCAAAAGACTCTGCACTGCAGGACCCGATAGGGACTGACTGTGCAAAGCCTGAACTTGGCAGAAGATCCCTGGAGAAGGAGGAGTATGGGGCTCAGAGCTGCTCTCTAAGCTGGGCCGGGGAATGCTGAAGGCCTCCAGCCTTGCCAGAGGGAGATCCAGGTCTGCTTCAGCGGCAAGGACATGTGTTACCTTAAGCAATTGCAGGGCTAACTTAAGCATGTGCTCCTATGGCTATCGTCAACCTAGAAATCCCTTTCACTTTGGGGAGTCACACCTGTAAGCTCAAAACTATCTGAGATCCGCTGCGAGAGCCTGGATCACGATTCCCCAAAAGAAAAGCCTCCTAGTTTATTCGAGAGTAGGAAGTCATTATTTTCTGTGAAGGAAACTGGAATTGGAGAGGGAGGACCCTGGTACACTTTGGCAGACAGGCTCCTCTCTCTTATCTAAGTATCTCCTCATCCCTCACTGCCTTTCCACCAGACCTCCAGTCCCCACGGGCTTCCCTTTCTACCTGCCAATGTGGATTCGAGGTCAAGTGTCTCCTGGGCTAGTCTCCTTACATGGGCAAACGGGCTACGCGGGTGACAAACCCGGCGCAACGCCTCCGACCACAACACGTGTATTTTACAGCGCTGGGCGCGGCACGGGGCTCAGTTTAAGGAGCCTCCATAGAACGAGCGAGCGTGGGTCAGGACCAGCTCCCTAATGCTAGGAAATTGACGAGGTCAACAGCAGGGCGAGAAACTCTAAATACATTACACACCCTTCCTTCTTGGGAGTGGCAGTCCCCTGTCGCCACTTCACTCGCAGCCACCTATATGCCAAGGGCTCACACCAGACAAGACAAGTGTCTGTGAGCACGCCTCAACTTTAATCCTACCCGGCCGTGTCCGCTGGGGCGGCTGCCCCCAGTCGAGGGCTCACCTGGGCGCTCCGCGGTGCCGGGGGCGCACAGCCAGGGAGGGCGCTCTTACCAGAGAAGTCGGTGAGCGCTGAGATCTCTTTGGAGCAGACCAGGACAGTGCAGTAGAAGAGGCGCAGGAGCTGCCCCGGCGGTTCTACCTGCCGGCGGAGGCCGGGATGCTGCGCGGGCTGGGGCGTCGGCGGCTGGCGTGCGGGTCCCGGCAGAAGCATGGTGCGCTGCGCGGCGGGGCGGGGCGGGGGCGCAGGCCCGGGACGCGCTGGGGGTCGCAGGGCTAAGGACGGCGTCACATGGCGGGGAGAATCGATGGCCAGCGGCTCCGCGGCCCCCCGCCGCCTCCCTGCACAGGCTGCCAGAGCCTCCTCCCCTGCGCGGGCCAGCCCAGGCGCCCCAGCAAAGGGGAGGGGGCGGAGAACTGGGGCGGGGCGAGGATCCCCGAAAAGGATCCGCGTAGTTTCCCCGAGAGGAAATCTCCGCTGCCGCCGTGCCGGAGGAAGCGAGGGGGGCCGCAGGGAAAGCGCAGCCTTGGCGCGCCCCGCGGCTGCCCAGGCCGATCCCTGGCGCGCTGCCAGCCGCGGAGGGCGCCCCCAGTAGCGCGTCCTGGGCCGCGCACCTTGAGCGCCTTCCACTCCCGGGAAACAGCCGGGCACCCGTGGCCCTGCCCGCGCTGGCCGGGTGCCAGCCTCGCCCTGGCGGCAGAAGGAGCGCGGCCGGTGCCCGTGACGCACTTTGGAGCCAGCGCCGCGCGTGCAGCTGGGGCGCCCCCGGGGCGGGGCCCATCGGGGGCCGCGGGAAGGTGGGGTCCTGGAGGCGTGGGATCGCACCGCTGCCATCCCCGCCACCCGCCGCGCGCCACGTGCAGTCACCTGGCACATACAGTTATCGCCATTTCACAGAAGAGGAGACTGAGCCCCGGCGCCGTGCCCAAGCTCTCTCAGCCAGGACGGCGACGAGCTGGAGGTCTCAAAACCGGTCAGATGGCTCCGGAGCCGGGATCTTTAGCTCCAGCTCGGCTTCCTTTGGGTACTGGTTGTCCGCAGCGCTGGGGGATCTGACACTGCACCGGCGCAAACAGCCTCCGAGCGCTAATAATTGGGCTTTGTTTTAAAGTGGGCCACAGCATCTTTCTGAACCTCTAGACTGTGCGCGGGGTGACCCACGTTTGGACGCCGAGCCAGTGGCCTAGGAGTGGCCTGCGTAGCCCCAACTCAAGGGTATCGAGGACAAGTGCGCGAGGGGCTCCGTGGCTGCTTGCCGGGTGCGGGTACCTGGGGTCCGGCGACCCAAACCCTACGGACCGCGCGGGGCCGGCGGGAGGGAGGAGGGCGGGCGCTAGGCACACAGTGTTCCCGAACCCCGCGGGAGGGCCTGCCAAGTTCGCGGCGGGCGTGACGCGGAAACGTGGATAATGAGGCCCAGGGCGGGGCCGGACGCACTGTCGGGCGGGCTACAGAGCTGCGAACGCCCCAGGGTGTGCAGGGACGCCTGCAGGAAGAAAATGCGGCTGAGGGTCCCCGTGGGACCCACTCAGAGGTGGGCCGTAAAGATCCCGGAAGGGTGGATGGCATTAGATACCACCCAGTACTCCAGCAGGGGCTGGGTCACCGAATTGGGATCTTGGCCCCTTCTTCCAGTCTGGGGAAAGGTGTGTTAAATGCTAAACATCAGTGTTTATCAAGTGAGGCCCAGTCTGTCTGGCATAATGATTTTTAAAATCTACATTAAAATATTAAATAAAAACTCAACCTCCCCAATAACTTTTGAACATAAATATTAGTGTGCGCTCTCTAGGTTAGGGAAACAGGCTGGGAGTGTGGGTAAGGATGCCCAGCACTAGGAGCCACAGGGTAAGTAATGTTTGTTCAAAACTCGGGTCCCTCCTGTACTTTCCATTCTGTCTGTTCATTCATCCAGTTTAGATATGAATTGGTACCAACGTGTGCCAGGTTCTGTGCTAGTGACTAACAGTGTTGGCACAGGGAGGCAGCCATGCTCCCGAGTCCTGGGAGTGGGCAGCACTGCCCTGTGGGTCTGCACTGGCTTCCAAATGTCTAAGTGGGCACTGTTACTGTGACAGCATCCCCAGGCTTTCTTATCTGGTAAAGCAGAGACTCAAACATACTTGCACACCAGTATTCATTGCAGCATTATTTATGATGGCCAAAAGATGGAAGCAACTCCAGTGGATGAATGCGTACAGTTATTATTACAGCAGGGAAGACAGACATTGGAAAATAATCCCCTGTGAACGGACAGTCACGAAAGACAGGAACCACCGGAGCAGAAGCGAGGAATGAAGAAGCTGAGCCGGCGGGAGGAAGGGAGACATTCAGGAGCATTTTAAGGCAAGATGGATGAGAAAGATAGAGGATGAACTGGCCAAGCAAAAACCAGCAAAACCTGGGTGTTGCGGGAGGATGAACATTTTAGAAAAAGGGACCAGCATGTTGAAATCCAAAAGGAGCATGGCTGTCTTGAAGGATGGAGAAAAGTCTAGACAGCTGGAGCAGAGCAAAGGGAAGAGCCAGGGGACTTGGAGGTCGGCAGGCCAGAGCTCAGGGCCCTGGAGACTTTGGTGAGCATTTCCGTCTCTTATCTTAAGCCAGCAAAGAACTGTAAGTACGAAAGTGATGTGATTGGATGTGTGTTGGTAAAAAGTCCTTCTCAGCTGCTGAGTGCAAATGCACTGGAGGAGTCAAAAGCAGGCCCTGGAAGTACATATGCCAAATAGCTGAAAGCAGAGACTCAAACAGATACTTATGCACCAATATTCCTTGCAGCATTATTTAGAAGAGCTGACAGATGGAACAACCTCAGCTCATGAATGGATAAACAAAATATGGAATGTGGCCGGATGCAATGGCTCATGCCTGTAATCCCAGCACTTTGGGAGGCCAAGGCGGGTGGATCACTTGAGGTGAGGAGTTCGAGACCAGCCTGGCCAACATGGCAAAATCCCGTCTCTACTAATGATACAAAAATTAGCCAGGCGTGGTCGTATGCGCCTGCAGTCTTAGCTACCCGTGAGGCTGAGGCAGGAGAATCGCTTGAACCCAGGAGGCGGAGGTTGCAGTGAGCCAAGATTTCGCCACTGCATTCCAGTCTGGGTGACAGAGCAAGACCTTCTCTTAAAAAATAAAAAAAATTTAATTTAAATTTTAAAAAATGGAATGTTAGTCAACCATAAAGGGGAATGAAGTTCTGATACATGCTAAAACATGATGAACCTTGAAGACATTATGCTAAGTGATATAAACTGGACACAAAAGGACAAATATCCTATGATTTCACTTACATGAAATATCTAGAATAGACAAATTCATAGAGAAAGAAAGTAGAATTGAGGTTACCAGGAGCTGAGGGGGAGAGGGATGGAGAGTTATTGCTTAATGGGTACTGAGTTTTTGTTTGGAGTGGTGAAAAAGTTCTGGAAATAATGGTGATGGCTGTACAACACTTTGAATGCAATTAATGCCACTGAATTATACCCTTAAAATGGTTAAAATGGCAAATTTTATTTTATATATATTTAGCACGACTTTAAAAAATTAATAATATCATATATCAGAAATCTTTGAGTGGCACACCTTAAATGGGTGAATAGGATGGGATGTGAATTATATCTCAATAAAGCCGTTTTAAAAAATCAAACAACAACAACAAAAGTGGGTCTGTGCTGACTGGGCATGGTGGCTCACATCTGTAATCCCAGCACTTTGGGAGGCCGAGGTAGGTGGATAATTTGAGGTCAGGAGTTCAAGACCAGCCTGATCCACACGGTGAAACCCTATCTCTACTAAAAATACAAAATTAGCCAGGTGTGGCAGCACACGCTTGTAGTCCCACCTACTCAGGAGGCTGAGGCAGGAGTATTGCTTGAACCCAGGATGCAGAGGCTGCAGTGAGCCGAGGTTGCACCACTGCATTCCAGCCTGGGCAAGACAGAGCGAGACTCCATCTCAAAAAAGAAAAGTGGGTCTGGGGAGATGGCTGTGGTGAGGGAGAGAGTGCAGTCAGGGGTTTATGGCTGTGCTTGGGCTGCTGTGCTGGCTGTACACCCAGAGAGAAGAGGAGAAGCGGCCACAATGGAAGGATGTTTAGAAGGCAGATGGACAGCACAATGCGACCGGACGGTCGTGGGCTGTGAGAGGAGTCTGAAGGACGTCTCCCTGGCTTCCCTCTGTTTTGTCCCTTAGCCCCTCACTGTTAAATCAGAAGATTTTGGTCCTAATCTGATCTCTTTAAGAATTTTGGAATCTTGCAAGAAAACTGAATTGCTCAGTTATCTTTCTCTCTGGACCCCACACTTTTCTAAGAGCTTTGTAGGTCAAATACCTAAACCCTGAGGCAGTATAACAACTCATAGGATGGAAAAGTGGGAAAAGGAATATATGTTTCAAAGAGGGATGAACCCTGTAAAATCAATCTGGGGTCTGGAGAGAAATAATTTTTCCACCGAGGCAGTTTTCCTTAAATGCTTTCTACTATGATGGAATTTGAATAATAAAAACAGTCATAGCCACTTGGTAATTCAACACAGTTATGGGAGCTGGAATTAAAGTGAATGATGACTGGTGTGCCAAATAATAAACAGTTTCCAAAGTATTAATACTCACAACAACCCTTTGAGATAGGTACTAACTAGGCTAACTACATCATTTACTGGCCCAGTGCAAAATGAAAATGTGGGGCCCCTTGTTCAAAGATTATTAAGAATTCCAGGATGATAATAGCAGAGCATTAAACCAAGCATAGTTTAATGCTTTGAACACAGGGCCCTGAGTGATTGCTCAGGTCACATGAAGCTGGCCCAGGTACAACAGGAATCTTCATTTCTCAGATGGGGAGACTGAGGGCACAGAGTCATACTGACCATCCAAACCAAGACTTGAAGCCCTCTTACACTGCAAAGGCACAGCAATTAGGTGGAGGTAAAATAATGGGTTCTTTTCTAAGAGATGGCACCACTGGACAATCTTGTTCCTACTTGTACTAGTTTGAAAAGTGCCTCTGTAGTCACAGCATTCAGTCCATGTGTGCAAGAGGCAACCTTTACAGGACGTTGTAAATTACAGGTCTTACTTTCTGTCTCTTTGTTTTCTTTTAAAGCAATTCCTGCACCTTCTTTTCAGCTCCATGTTACATCTCTATTTTCCTTCTTCCTTGAGATCCTAGCTACTTGTCTCTCACCCTCTGCCATATCCAAGCCTATTTATTTTTTCTTTAGGTGGAGTCTTGCTTCGTTGCCCAGGCTGGAGTGCAGTGGCACGATCTTGGCTCACTGCATTCTCTGCCTCCCAGGTTCAAGCGATTCTCCTGACTTAGCCTCCCAAGTAGCTAGGATGACAGGTGTGCACCACCACGCCCAGTGAATTTTTTTTTTCTTCTTCTTTTTTTCTTTTGTATTTTTAGTAGCGACAGGGTTTCACCGTGTTGGCTGGGCTGGTCATGAACTCTTGACCTCAGGTGATCCACCCGCCTCGGCCTCCCATAGTGCCATGATTCAGGCTTGAGCCGCTGGGCCCGGCCACCAAGCCTATTATGGGAGATGTTTATGTGCTTCGCACTCAGACTGCAACCCTGAGCCGTGTCCTCTCACCTGGGCCATTGAGGTAAGGTTTTTGGCTTCCAACAGATGGGCTATAGCCCTTCTGAGAAGACATAAGCTGCCATTTGGAAACCTCAAAGAAACCAACCTTTCAGCTCAGGAGAGAGAGGCCGAATGTCGTCTGGAGCTTAAAAGGCTTTTTTTAGAAAGCAACAAATGGTGGTTTGTTTCTAGAGCTGGCACCACAGAGCCGCATCAATAGCAAGGAGCCTGCTTGGTGAGGACTGCAAAAGCCAGAATGCGCTAGAAAAGTTGTGTGGGAAGGTGTGGCCCCAAAGCCTGCAGAAGGAGGTTTTTGTTTTGTTTTGTTTTGTTTTGTTTTGTTTTGTTTTGTTTTGTTTTGTTTTTTGAGATGGAGTCTCGCTCTGTCACCCAGGCTGGAGTGCAGTGGTGTGATCTCGGCTCACTGCAACCTCCGCTTCTGGGTTCATGTGATTCTCCTGCCTCAGCCTCCTGAGTAGCTGGGATTACAGGCATGTGCCACCACACCCAGCTAATTTTTATATTTTTAGTAGAGATACAGTTTCACCATATTGGTCAGGCTGGTCTCTAACTCCTGACCTCGTGATCTGCCCGCCTCTGCCTCCCAAAGTGCTGGGATTACAGGCATGAGCTACTGTGCCCGGCCAGAAGGAGGTCTTTAAGAATATGTGCACAGCAGTCAACTGATGGCTGTACTGACAGCCTATCCAAGGTCAAAGGCATCTCATCCAGTAGTGTCAACTTACATTCAAATAGCCACTCAGGAGACCTCAGGTCAAGTCCCAGCTCTGCCACTAAGACAGAGGAACCCACAGAGGCAATTGACCCACCTGCGTCTCTCTTTTTTACATCTGCAAAATGAAAAGATTGAACGCTAAAATCCATTTTGGCTCTAAAAACCCATAACCTATTTAAAATAGATGTAGGATTTGAAAAAATCAAGCTAAGTCTATACTGATCGTTTTCATTCCTAAGTGTTTTCTTAATTATATATTCTCACTTACCTTTTGCGTATGCTATCAGTTTATACGTCAATCATTGTCTTCGTAAAAGAAGATGCAGCACGTGCAAACCATTGGAAGTTTTTGAAGTGTTGTGAATGACTGAATTCAGATTCACGGGAAATTTTCAAGGCTGAGTGCAGTGGCTCAGGCCTGTAATCCCAGCACTTTTAGGCCAACGCAGGAGGATCACTTGAGGTCAGGAGTTCAAAACCAGACTGGCCGACATTGGGAAACCCCATCTCTACAAAAAAATACAAAAATTAGCCAGGTGTAGTTGCATGCGCCTGTAGTCCCAGCTACTTGGGAGGCTGAGGAAGGAGAATCGCTTGAACCTGGGAGGTGGAGATTGCAGTGAGCCGAGATTGTGCCATTGTACTCCAGCCTGCATGACACAGCAAGACTCAGCTCAAAAAATTTAAAAAAAATTAAAAAAAAGGGAATTTTTCAGTGTGGGAAATCCCAAGCGTCCTAAGTGGTACACTCAGTTTCTGGAGGACACCGTGGCTTCCATCCTGGAGAAAGCAGGTGCCTTTTCCCCCATCGAGGGAGGCAGGAAGGTGCTGGTTTCAACAGAAGCCCTGAGGTGCCAGTGACCTGCTGCCTTCAGCAAATGGTACAGGGAGCCAGGCCAGCCTGGGCTCTACCTGGGAACAAAGGGCAGAAACCCCTACTCCCTCTCTCCACCCTCCTTACTGCTCTTGCCTTCCATCCGGGCACCAGGCACACTTCCAACCTAGTGCTCTGCCGTCATTAAGGAAAGTGTGCTAAAGGAAGGAAACTCCCTAGAATGTTGGAAAGCAGCAGCTCTGGTTCCGCTAAACCAAGCTTGCCTGGTCATGCTTTAGGGCAGTCGTTATTGGTGTGGGCTCTGTGGTCAGAGCTCAAAGATGCAAATCCCAGCTCTGCCATGACTGGTACTTGTGTTGTGGATTGTGGTGGAGTTTAGAGCCTAAACAGCCAGTCAGGACCAGGCGCGGTGGCTCACACCTGTAATCCCAGCACTTTGGGAGGTCAAGGCAGATGGATCACCTGAGGTCAGGAGTTTGAGACTAGCCTGGCTAACACGGTGAAACCCTGTCTCTAATAAAAACACAAAAATCAGCTGGGCATGATGGTGCATGCCTGTAGTCCCAGCGACTCGGGAGGCTGAGGCAGGAGAAGTGCTTGAACCTAAGGGGCGGAAGTTGCAGTGAGCCGAGACCATGCCATTGCACTGCAGTCTGGGCGACAGAGGGAGGCTCCATCTCAAAAAAAAAAAAAAAAAAGAGCCAGTCAGAGTAGAAGCTTCATAAATGGGTAGCCATGACAATAAATATAATCATTTTATGGACTTTGCATATTATTTTTTATTGGGTATAAGATAGTGTTTGGTTTTAATTTATTTTTTACATTTTGTTTTTTGTTTTTTTGTTTTTGAGACAGTCTCACTCTGTCGCCCAGGCTCAAGTACCATGGCACAATCACAGCTCACTGCTGTCTCAGTCTTCTGGGCTCAAGCGATCCTCCTGTCTCAGCCTCCCGAGTGGCTGGGACCACAGGCATACACCACCACGCCTGGCTAATTTTTTGAAAAAATTTTTAGTAGAGATGAGGTCTCGCTATGTTGCCCAGGCTGATCTCAAACTCCTGAGCTCAAGCTGAGCTCAGCTCCTGAGCTGATCCACCTGCCTTGGCCTCCCAAAGTGCTGGGACTACAGGTGTGAGCCACCGTGTTTGGTTTTAATTTGAACTCTTAGGTGGAAACAGCTTCCAACTTGTTCCTCTGAGTGACAGCAGCCCTGATCTTCTAGTGCAGGGGTCTCCAACCCTGGGCCATGGACCGTACTGGTGAGAGAAGTGAGAGAAGCTTCATCTGTATTTACAGCCGCTCCCCGTGGCTCACATTCCTGCCTGGCCTCTGCCTCCTGTCAGATCAGTGGCAGCATTAGATTCTCGTGGGAATGTGAACCCTATTGTGAACCGCACATGCGAGGGATCTAGGTTGCATGCTCCTTACAAGAATCTAATGCCTGATGACCTGTCACTGTCTCCCATCACCCCCAGATGGGACCATCTAGTGGCAGGAAAATAAGCTCAGGGCTCCCACTAATTCTACATTATAGTGAGTTGTGTAATTATTTCATTATATGTTACAATGTATTAATAACAGAAATAAAGTGCACAATAAATGTAATGTGCTCGAATCATCCCCCCAACTCCCATCTTTGGAAAAATTGTCTTATGCAAAACTGGTCCCCATGTCGGGCATGGTGGCTCATGCCTGTAATTCCAGCACTTTGGGAGGCCGAGGCAGATGGATCACCTGAGACCAGGAGTTCAAGACCAGCCTAGGCAACATTGTGAAAACTAAAAATACAAAATTAGCTGGGGTGATGGCGGGCACCTGTAGTCCTAACTACTTGGGCTGAGGAAGGAGAATCGCTTGGACCCAGGAAGCAGAGGTTGCAGTGAGCCAAGATCATGCCACTGCACTCCAGCCTGGATGACAGAACAAAACTCCATCTCCAAAAAAAAAAAAAAAAAGAGAAAGAAACTGGTCCCTGGTGCCAAAAAGGGTGGGGACCGCTGCTCCAGTGGGATACTGGAATGGCTTTTCCACCAGAATTTTTTTTCTTCTTCCTGTGAACTGGCTGGGACACTCTCCTCAACCCTGGTTTCTGAATACCCCCTTCCCTCCCCACCTCTGGCCCACTCTGTTGGCCTCCTTAGGCCAGGCTCACTCCCTCATCTTTTTCCTCTGCTCAGCAGCATCCCTGTCCCTGAGCCCTCTGTGACACACCTGAGTTTTGGGGGCCTGGCTTTCCTCTGAAATGCCAGCCAAATCTGATTTGAGCTTTTCAAGTCCTCAAGGACCTGATATCACACACACACACACACACTCACACACACACACACATCCAAAAAGAAAAAATCATTTTTCTTTTTAAAAATATTTTATAATGGTAAAATATACATATGTATATATGCATATATAAATATACATATGTATATATGCATATATAAATATGCATATGTATATATGAATACACATGTATGTATGTATATATAAATACACAAATTTATATATAAATATTTTTATTGTGGTAAAATATACATAACATAAAATTTACCATTTTAACTTTTTTTTTTTTTTGAGACAAGAGTTTCACTCTGTAGCCCAGGCTGGAGTGCAGTGGCATGATCTGGGCTCACTGCAGCCTCCACCTCCTGGATTCAAGCGATTCTCCTGCCTCATCCTCCTGGGTAGCTGGGACTACAGGTGCTGCCACCATGCCTGGCTAATTTTTGTATTTTTAGTAGAGATGGGGTTTCACCATGTTGGCCAGGCTGGTCTCGAACTCCTGACCTCAAGAGATCCGCCCGCCTCAGCCTCCCAAAGTGCTGGGATTACAGGTGTGAACCACTGCGCCTGGCCCATTTTAACCATTTCTAAGTGTACAGTTCAGTGGTATTAAGTACATTCACATTCTTGTGCAGCCATCACCACCTTGTATCCACAGAACTCTTTTTATTTTGCTAAACTGAAACTCTGTACCCATTAAACACCAACTCCCCATCCCCACCTCTCCCCAGCCCTGGCAGCCACCATTCTACTTCTGTCGTTATGGATTTGACTTCTCTGTGTACCTCCTATCAGCGGAATCATACAGGATTAATTGGCTTATTTCACTTAGCATAATGACCTCGGGGTGCATCCCGGTTGTTGTAGCATGTGTCAGAATATCCTTCCTTCCTGAGGTTGAATGATATCTTGTTGTATGTAGGTACCACATTAGCTTTTCTAGTGACTTTGTCTCTCATGGAAGGAAGAAAAGAGAGGGGTAGTCACGGATATGCCCATTCTGTTTCCCTTTGATCGGCAGCAGTTTTAAAAAAACAAGCAAAACAAAAACCTCAGCAAAAGTCTCAGAAGGGTGACAGAGAGGTGGGGGAGGCTGAGGACTGTTGCACAGGCAGGTGGCTGGGGAAGGAGAAGGCTGGAGCTTCAGGCAGTTGTGGGTCCTGCACACCCAACCCCCGAATGCCACTAGGAGCTGTCAATGGCGCCCTCTGTAGGTGGGAATCTTAATTTATGTTTTAGGAGTGATGATCGTGGTCCATGAATTTCAAAAATATATTTTTATTATGGTGAAACATACGTAACATGAACTTTACCATATTAGCCATCTTAACTGTAAAGTTCAGTAACATTAAGTACATTCACATTGTTGTGCAGCCATCATCAACTTCCATCTCCAGATCTCTTCATCTTCCAAAATTCAATCACTGCACCCATTTAAACACTAACTCTCCATTCCCCTTCCTCCTAGCCCCTGACAACTACCATTTCACTTTCTTTTTCGTTTTTTCTTTTTTTTTGAGATGGAGTTTTGCTCTTGTTGCCCAGGCTGGAGTGCAATGGCGTGATCTCGGCTCACCGCAACCTCTGCCTCCCAGGTTCAAGCGATTCTCCTGCTTCAGCCTCCCGAGTAGCTGGGATTACACACATGAGCCACCGTGCCCGGCTAATTTTGTATTTTTAGTAGAGACGGGGTTTCTCCGTGTTGGTCAGGCTGGTCTCGAACTCCGGACCTCAGGTGATCTGCCCGCCTTGGCCTCCCAAAGTGCTGGGATTACAGATGAGCCACCATGCCCGGCCTTCACTTTCTGTCTCTATGAATTTGACTGCTGTAGATACCTCATATAAGTGGAATTATATAGTATTTGTCCTTTTGTGCCTAGCTGATTTCACTTAGCATAGTTTTCAAGGTTGTGAGAATTTTATCCCTTTTTAAGACTGAAAAATACTCCATGGTACGTATATACCACATTTTGTGTATCCATTCATCCACTGATGACACGGATGGCTTCCACCTTTTGGCTACTGTGAATAATGCTGCTATGAACATGGGTGTACAAAAAATTTACAAGTTTTAAATGTTCCTTCTCAAGGGAAAGCTTAAGGCTACCAAAAAAAAAAAAAAAAAAAGAATCAAAGTCCACAAAGGGAATTTAGAATTAATAAAAGTGAGCTCTGATCAAAGGTATAGACCAGAGGTTCTCAATCTTTCTCAGTTCATGGCACCTTTAGTGTCTCAATAATTTTTCAAGTGTCCCAGGACAAAACCCAAACCTAAACCCAAACCTAAACGGTTATGTTTATTAAACAGCTATATCCAAGCAACATAAGTATTTGTGTTCTAATAATAAAGAAGCAGTTTACATATATACATAAATACATATGATGGAAAAAAAATGTTTTCCTTTATTCTTTTTTCTTTTTTAAACAGAGTCTCCTTCTGTCTCCCAGGCTAGAGTGCAATGGTGTGCTCCCTGCAACCTCTGCCTCCCGGGTTCAAGTGATTCTCTTGTCTCAGCATCCCAAGTAGCTGGGACTACAGGCGCTTGCCACCACTCCCAGCTAACTTTTGTATTTTTAGTAGAGATGGGCTTTCACCATGTTGGCCAGGCTGACTGTCCTGACCTCAGATGATCCGCCCGCCTTGGCCTCCCAAAGTGCTGGGATTAGAGGTGTGAGCCACCATGACCAGTCCTCCTTTATTCTTAAATAAGCACAAATAATTTTGAATGGGGTGTGTGTGCCCGTTGGACATGTCACTATTTCTTCAACCTTGAAATCAGATTGGATACCACACTCTCATTTCTTGACCCATGTTGATTTTTAGCTTAGTGCTTCTTCTTCTTCTTTTTTTTTTTTTTTTTTAGAGAGATGGTCTTCCTCTGTTCCCCAGACCAGAGTGCAGTGTCTCAATCAGCTCACCACAACCTGGAACTCCTGGGCTCAAGCGATCCTCCTGCCTCAGCATCCCAAGTAGCTAGGACTACAGGCAGGCACCACCACACTTGGCTGATGCTTTTCATCATGGTAAGGCCCGGAAACCCAGCATTGCAAAGCTGTGACCTCATCTCTTCATCTCTCCTTCGAAAGTAGCACCATCAGATCATGCTGATGTTTCCAACTCTAATCCAGTATCACAGGGTCCGTTCTAGCGTTACCCTTTTGCTTATATGTAACTTTCTTTTCCAACAATGTGAAACCTGGCTCCCACCATCCTTTATCCATTTACTTATTTTTCAATTCTAGGATATGAAAAAAGAAGTTTCAGATTTGTTAACCTGTACCTCCATTACATAGATCTGTTTTGGAGTCTGTATTCCATTCCACCGGGCTATTTGTCTGTTTTTTGTTTGTTTGTTTTGTTTTGTTTTTTGTTTGTTTTTTGAGACGGAGTTTCGCTCTCGTCGCCCAGGCTGGAGTGCAATGGCACGATCTTGGCTCACTGCAATCTTTGCCTCCCAGGTTCAAGTGATTCTCCTATCTCAGCCTCCCGAGTAGCTGGGATTACAGGCATGCACCACCATGCCCAGCTAATTTTTGTTTTTTTAGTAGAGACAGGGTCTCACCATGTTGGCCAGGATGGTCTCAATCTCTTGACCTTGTGATCTGCCCTCCTCGGCCTCCCAAAGTACTGGGATTACGGGTGTGAGCCACTGCGCCCAGCCTATTTGTCTGTTCTTTTGCCACTGCCATTCTAATTTGACCATTGCAACTTTGAGATACGTCTTCATGCATAAGGTAAGATCCCCTTTAGTCTTGTCAAGCTGACTTAGCTATTCCTGGATTGTTATTTCTCCATAAGAATATATTATGGTTTTCTGAATTTAATTTTTATTGGAATGGTAATAGTTTACAGCTTAATTTAGGAAAAATTAACAGTTTTACAATGTGAAGACATTCTTCCATGAACATAGTATGTATCTTTATTTAACCAAATATTATTTTACAATTTTGTCCTTAAAGATGCTGTGCAGTCTTTTTAGTTTAATTCTGAGAATTTGTAGGGTTTTTTTCTTTCTAAATGGTGCTTCATTTTCCACTCCATATTTATTTATTTTGGTTTTATATTTATTTTATTTTTTGAGACAGGGTCTCCCTCTGTTGCCCTGGCTGGAGTGCAGTGGTGGAATCTGGCTCACTGCAGGCTCAGTCTTCTGGGCTCAAGCAATCCTCACACCTTGGCATCCTGACTAGCTGAGACTACAGATGTGCACCACCACACCAGCTACTTAAATTTTTTTTTTTTTTTTTTTTTTTTTCTGTAGAGACGAGGTCCCACTATGTTGCTCCTGAGGTCAAGTGATCCTCCCACCTTAGTCTCCCAAAGTGCTAGGATTACAGGCATGAGCCACCACACCCAGCTTCTCCTACATATTTCAATTAGCTATTGCTAATGTACAGGTAATGCTACCAATTTTGGTAACTGATTTTATGTCTGACAACCTTGCTAAATTCTTAGTTTGCATTTCTGTTGAATTTTCCAATTAGATGACAGTTTCATTTCTTATTTCTTTGTCTTGCCTTATTTCACTAGCCATGACCTCTTGTAATAGATAGCAGCGTGGTGGACATCCCTGTTTTTCCTATTGTTCCCAGTCATAATTCAAGTTCATATAGTTTTCCCATTGTGCATGATGATTGCTGCAGGTTTTTGGTATATAATCTTTACCAACTTAAGGAAAGTCCTTCTATTCCTAGTTGTATGTGAATTTTTAAAATCATAAATAGGTATCTTTTCAAATGTCTTTTTCCATCTATTGAAATAATAATAGATTTTTCTCCTTTAATCCATTATTGTGGTGAGTTATATAAGCAAGATATTATTTCCTTGTATTTCTTGTTTTTTTTTTCATGTGCTGTTTTGTATTCAGTTAGCTAATATTCTATTTACACACATTTATATCCATACTTGAAATAAGTTCATCATTTTCATACTTTGTGTTATTCTTAGCTTGTTCTGTATTTAAGGTTATATGAGCCTCGTAAAAGACGTTGGGATACTTTAGTTTTTATTTTGTGGAACAAACTGCACAAGGTGAGAATTATCTGTTTCTGAAAAGATTGTTAGAACTTAACTGAAAAATCATCTTCACGTTGGGAAAGTGCTATGGTTTCAATGTTTGTGTCCCCCTCAAATTCATTATGTTGAAACCCCATCCCCAGTGTGATGTTATTTGGTGGTGGGGGGCCTTTTGTGAGGTGATTAGCTCATGAGGGTGGAGCCCTCAGATGGAATTAGTGAGTGTCTTTATAAAATAGGCCCAATCGAGAAAGGTCAGGAGACAGAGAGTGAGGTATGTACAGGAAGAGTCCACATCTGAGCCACTTGAGCTCTGGGCAAAGAGTTTCAAAGAAAGGGAACAAGTACAAAAGCCCTTGGGCTTTTTTCCTCAGCTTAGAATGTCCTAGGAGCAGTACCGCATAGTCTGTAACAAACCAGAACGCTCCTGGAGGCAAATAATGCAAAGCTTTGATATGGAAAGACAAGTCACTATCCAGAGGTTGGTGAGCCTCATATCTGAACAAAGGGTTAACCCAGCATCAATGATTCATGGCATTAATTTAGTCTAAAACATCCAAATGCACTTCTGAGCCACACTTGCCATCCATACATCTCTGGCTAAGGCTGTAAATGGGCACTGCCAACTTCTGTTTCTTTGTTTTTAATTTGGGACTAGGATACACTGGGTGAGTCCTGGCTCCACCAGTTACTAGCTGGATAATCCTGGGAAGTTCCTCATGCTCTTTGTTTGTAAAGCAAACCAGCGCAGAGAGATGGTAATTTGCCCAAGGTCACACAGGCAGAAACTGAACTCAGGGCTTTTGGCTGTTTCCTAACTCTTTCTGATAACTCTTTGGTTGGGACCACCATGGCAGAAAACAAAGTTGGTGGTTAGCGATTAACCAGAGAAGAGGACCAGTGTGGATAATCAGTCAGAATTAAGTCTGTTTTCACTAATAAGTGTTGCCTTTTACAGATAACTTTTTGAGCATATCCCCCTCTCTTAACACTGCTGCATTAGCTCGTATCTGCTGGGGGTGACACCCTCTCTCTGAGCTGCCTACAACATAGACATCTCCACAGGCACAATCCTCTTGTGGGGACAGAGGCTCAGCGTCAACACACGTGCTTTTTCTACTAGAAACTCTGAAACCCCAACAGGCCACAAAAGCCCACATCCTCAGATGTTCAAAACACATCTGCTTACAGAATATGAAACACTATTTTCTTAGACTAGAGGACAACCTGATGGAGAATTTCAGTAATCACCAAGTTACTTACCTAATGCGCTGGTTCATGATTTATTTGGACACATACCTAAGTATAGATGAAGTCGTATTAAAATATGTACCAGCCTGTTTTTACTTATTTTTACTTTCATTTTATTTCAGAGCATTTAATGCGGTTCACAAGTCAATAACATCTTCCAAAAACACACTGTGTTGTTTTTCTCCTCAAAGCAGTTTTTCATACATTGCATCATTTTCTGTTCATAACAGTCCCAAGGACTGGATAGGGTTGGCTTTGCTGTCTCCATTTGAATGACAGGAACTTAGACGTGGAGGCCTTACGCTGTCCAGGATGGGGTTTTACAGACGTTACTTCGTTTGGTCTTCTCCTCCCACCCTGCACAGCGCAAAGAGCCCATCAGTTTGCGGAAGTCTGGGGTGGAGGACAGTCCGGAGTGACATGCTACCAGACCAGTCGATCTGGTTCGGCCTGTGACATAAGCTAGGGGTCGAAGTCAGGGGCACCCGCACAGGTGGACCTGCTTGGCACATAGCCAAGGCGAATCCAACTTCCCGGCCAGCCGCCAGGGCCTCGAATTGGCAAAGTATCGAATCCTGTTGTGTGTGAAGCAAGCTCTTCATGCGACACCTTCAGGGCGACCTCGAGTCAAGAACTACTCATTGTGCTGCTTGGACGCGCCAGGGCCCGAGTCTTCGTGGTCCGGCCAGACCAGGAGTGAAAGGTCTGGGAGTTCTTCCGGCCAAGAGCACCCGAAGAGCCACCGGGATCAGAAGTGCGCCCCGGTGGACCCCAAACCCTGCAGCCAGGGGCGGGGGATGTCGTGGAGTGTCCGCTTGCCCCATGCCGTGACCGCGACAGCAAACTCACAGGGAACCCCAAGACTCCGGATCCCCACCGGCCCGCCCCTTCTGCAGGCCACGCCCCTTCCGCCGATCCCAGCCTCGCGAGTGTCTGCCCCTTCCGCCGGCCTTTCCCCGAGCCCCGCCTCTTCCGCCAGCCCCGCCCCTTCCTGCCCCATGTGGGCCTGAAGCGCGTGTCTGCTGTCTGTGCTAGTGCTCTTGCCGGGTCCCCTCAGGTGTGTCGTTTCCGTCGCGCTTCCGCCCTCTCGGCCATGGGGGTCCCCAAGAGGAAGGCCTCGGGCGGCCAGGAGGGCGCGGCTTCCTCCGCAGGTGCAGCCAAGCGGACCCGCAAAGAAGAGCTCACGGGCGTGCGGTTCAAGGCTCAGCTGAAGGACCCGCAGGGCCCCGGGCCAGGTGAGTCCGGGGCGGCAGGCGCAGGGTCGGGAGCACAGGCTGGCGAGGCGGCCTCCGTGTGCCGGGCACAGCCCCTCCTTTCTGCAGCTTTCGGGTCACCTAGGCTCAGTGGCAAGCCTCTGGTTTGCAGAAAACTGAGGTTCAGGACTGCTGTGTACTTCCTTGCTCTGGACTGTCGGCGACAGCGAGAGGGCCCCAACTTGCTTGATTGGGACCGTTTCATGTTACAACACATTTATTTCCCTTGCCCAGGCAGCATCCCTCAGCGAGCTCTAAAACCTCTTTATTGCAGTTGTCAGGGAAGTAAATGAAGTGTCCTTCTCTATTGAGTCCTTACTGAGTCAGCTCAGGACGGTTCATGAGACAGTTTGCTACTCCTTGGGCGGTCAGCACCGTTTTCAATAGTTTCCATTCCCCAACACTCATACTGACTTGATAACTTGTAACAAGCTACTAGAAGCCACCACAGCTACTTGTCAGTTGACCAGGAATGGGCCAGTGACTGAGATGGAGCCGACTCTATAATTTAATTATACTTTTTTTTTTTTTTTTTTTTTTTTTGAGGCGGAGTCTCGCTCTGTCGCCCAGGCTGGAGTGCAGTGGCCCAATCTCGGCTCACTGCAAGCTCCGCCTCCCAGGTTCACGCCATTCTCCTGCCTCAGCCTCTCCGAGTAGCTGGGACTACAGGCGCCCGCCACCACGCCCGGCTAATTTTTTTTTGTATTTTTAGTAGAGACGGGGTTTCCCCATGGTCTCGATCTCCTGACCTCGTGATCCACCCGCCTCGGCCTCCCAAAGTGCTGGGATTACAAGCGTGAGCCACCACGCCCAGCCTAATTTAATTATACTTTTTATAAAGTGTGACCACCCTTCACGACTACTTGTAATCGTTTGGAAAGTAACATGGTTTGGGAAAAACGCAGTTGAACGCGTTGCCATGTGGAAGCATTGCTCTAAAATAAAACAGTGGCAGTTTTTCTCTCAGGTTAAATAAATTATTAAATTAATGGCCAAAATATCTTCAACTTCCAATTTTTGTCCTGATTTTTTTTTTTAAACAGACAGGGTCTTGCTCTGTTGCCCAGGCTGAAGTGCAGTGGCATGATCATGGTTCACTGCAGCCTTGAACTTCTGGGCTTAAGCTGTCCTCCCACCTCAGCCTCCCAAGTAGCTGAGATTGTAGGTGCACACCACCATGCCCAGCTATGTTTTTTTTTTTTTTTTTTAACTTTTTGTAGAGATGGAATCTCACTATGTTGTCCAGGTTGCCCTCGAACTCCCAGTCTCAAGCAATCCTCCCACCTTGTCTTCACAAAGGGCTGGGAGTATAGGTATGAGCCACCATACCTGGCCTGTTTTTAAACTTTGATACCTGTACTTGCTAGTCACAGCTAGGAAGATGATACTTACTTAGCATAGAGTTATATATTTCCGAATTCATTAAGTATTACTAGAGGCTATTATTTGCTACGGTAGAGATAAAGTGATGAATAAAAATCTCAAAAAGCCTCTGCCATTGTGGGGCTTACAAACAGTCGAGTGGGGCAGGCAGATATTGGTCACTAAAATCACATACATACAGTTTCAAGCGCGAGTTTTCCAAAGGAGAGGTACATGGTGCCTGAGGGTGTTTAACAGGCCTTGGATCTAATCTGGGAGCTCAAAGAAGGCTCCCCTGAGGAAGTGGCTTTTCTTTTCTTTTCTTTTTTTTTTAAATTATACTTTGTTTTAGGGTACATGTGCACAACGTGCAGGTTTGTTACATATGTACACATGTGGCATGTTGGTGTGCTGCACCCATTAACTCGTCATTTAACATTAAGTATATCTCCTAATGCTGTCCCTCCCCCTTTCGCCCACCCCACAACAGGCCCCGGTGTGTGATGTTCCCCTTCCTGTGTCCAAGTGTTCTTGTTGTTCAATTCCCACCTATGAGTGAGAACATGTGGTGTTTGGTTTTTTGTCCTTGCGATAGTTTGCTGAGAATGATGGTTTCCAGCTTCATCCATGTCCCTACAAAGGACATGAACTCATGATTTTTTATGGCTGCATAGTATTCCATGGTGTATATGTGCCACATTTTCTTAATCCAGCCTATCAGTGTTGGACATTTGGGTTGGTTCCAAGTCTTTGCTATTGTGAATAGTGCCGCAATAAACATACGTGTGCATGTGTCTTTATAGCAGCATGATTTATAGTCCTTTGGGTATATACCCAGTAATGGGATGGCTGGGTCAAATGGTATTTCTAGTTCTAGATCCCTGAGGAATCGCCACACTGACTTCCACAATGGTTGAACTAGTTTACAGTCCCACCAACAGTGCAAAAGTGTTCCTATTTCTCCACATCCTCTCCAGCACCTGTTGTTTCCTGACTTTTTAATGATGGCCATTCTAACTGGTGTGAGATGGTATCTCATTGTGGTTTTGATTTGCATTTCTCTGATGGATCTAATTAAACTAAAGAGCTTCTGCACAGCAAAAGAAACTACCATGAGAGTGAACAGGCAACCTACAGAATGGGAGAAAATTTTTGCAATCTACTCATTTGACAAAGGGCTAATATCCAGAATCTACAATGAACTCAAACAAATTTACAAGAAAAAAACAACCCCATCAAAAAGTGGGTGAAGGATATGAACAGACACTTCTCAAAAGAAGACATTTATGCAGCCAAAAGACACATGAAAAAATGCTCATCATCACTGGCCATCAGAGGAAGTGGCTTTTCAAAAGGATTGTAGGATGGGACAGGGACAGGAACCTTTCTGGCAGAAGAAAGAGCACGTTTAATTGTTAAAAAGATGTAGTGTCTATATTTCATGGTCTTGTACAGAGAGCCTCAGACATTCAGGTACTACATCATTTGAACACGTGTCAGAAGGAAACCCGGGTTGACAGGGCATGGGTGTAGGTGAGTAGTTGAAAGATGGGGCAAAGCTGAGTCAATGGGTGAAAGTGTGGATCCCTTGTTTGAGGCTGTGTTGAACTTGTGTTTGAATCTGGTCTGTCTCTGGGATTCTCTCCTCCTCTCTTCCTCTTGATATGCTCTCATAACCTATGATAGGATTGCTGGAAGATCAGGGAAGTGAAGTTGATAGCTGTTAGGAGACTTTGTTTTCACCAGGCATGTGAGGGAAGGGTTCTGATGATGCTCCCTTCGTGTAGTGGAGGAACAAGAGCTGCCGGGTTAGATTGGTAAGGACTGAGGATATTCCAGAGTGGATCAGTGTCAGCCTGTGGGAGGATCCCCCATCAAGAAGGGTTTGGCTCTAAGCCAGTTCCTTTGAAAGTGTTTGCCCATGACTCCACTGGTGATAGAGAAAAGACGATACTGTAAGAGAGTACACTAATGGTTAAACTCTTGATCTCCTTCTCCCCACATTGCTTCTGGTTTCCCCACTGCATAAGTGGTAATTCTGATTAGCTGGATGTTCCTGCCAAACCCTCCGTCTGCATCAGTCTATCCCCTGGCCTTGGTGGTTCATTCTCCTCCTGAGAATTTCTGGAATCTGTCTGCTCCCCCTCTTTCCTTCATCATCAGTCTAGTCCAGGCATCATCAGTCCCTGCTGGGACCGCAGCTGGAGTTGCCTAGAGTTGGTCTCTCTTGCTCTTGCTTCCCTACAGCCCATACTGTGTGCAGCAGTCAGATGATCCTTCAGAACTCCAAATCTGATTATGTCACTCCTCTCATGACACCCTTCAGTGGTATCCCACTGCCCTTAGGATAAAATCCAAAGTCATTTCCTTTGCTTCATCTAGCCCCGCCTGCTTCTTTGACTTCATCTCAGGCTGCCCTCCCCACTCACTCAGTCACCCCTCACCACTCACCTGGCTCCAGTGTACCCTCCAGCCTTGGGGCCTGGAATGTGGTCTCACCCTCTGCCCCCTCAATACTTAACGTTTACTATTATTAATAATAGGTTCAGCATTACTTCTTCAGAGGAAACCTTCCCAACCCTCTAATCTAGATCATGTTCCCTAGTTACAGTCCTCATTACACTCTTGATGTTTGCTTCATAGCACTTACTACAGGTGCTATATGTGTCTATGTAAGTGATTGCGGTAGGTGCTTAATAAATACATTGGTCTCTATCATTAGATTGTAAGGACCATGTGGATAGAGGCCATTTCTAATTTGCTCACCAGCACGTCTCGGGCACCCCCTGTGATGCCTGGAGCACCTGGTAGGTGCCCAGTAAATGGTGTATGGAAAGATGAACCCATAAAGACGGCAAACGTAACAGGCCAGCAGTTTCCACCGTGTAATACTCTGGAATGCTGGGAGTTACATGCTAGAGTTTGGCGAATAATTCCTTTAAAAAGAGTAAGTAGTTGCACTGCTCTTTCTGTATTAACAGCCCTTGCTATCACTTGCATTCTGTGTTTTCTTGAGGGACAGAGGAGGTATTATTTATGACTCCAGGGTTCCTGTGCCGACTGAACTCCTGTGACTCACAGTCACCTCTGCCAGAACACCCATGGCTCTTGCTCATAATCACCACCAGACCATGCTGCAGACGGCGGCAATGGAGTCTGGCCCTGATGCTCAGAGCAGCGCCTGGCATAGCAGATGCACTTGCTCGGTGACTGTTAAAGGAATGATGGTGGTTGCTGCAGAAAATGTTGCAGCAGAAAATGTTGCAGCAGAAAATGGGATCTGAAAACACCTGTGAGGCTGGCAGAGGCCGAATGTGACTGGATTTTCACTGCTGCTGCTGAGGACACCTGGGGGGCTGCTTATGTTTTGAGGGTTTACCTTGCCCTAAGTGTGATGCTGGATGCTTTATGTGTAAATTAGCCTTTTTACGCTTCATACAAACCCTGTCAGGTAGGTTCTGTTCTTGTTCCGTTATACAGGTGAGGTACCCAAAGCTCAGAGTTCAGTGCCTTACTCAGTACCATGCAGCTAGTAAGTGGCTGAGCGGGGATTCGTGCCCAGGAGTCTGGCTCCATTTTTTGTTCTTTTCTGGTACGTTTTTGTGTAAGGTCCTGCTCATGTGTCCCTGGGCAGATGTTGCTTAGCAGCATCTGGGACTTGAATCTGAGACACGCAGAATTGCTGTCCAAGAGGAAGGATGTGTTGGTCCTCTCTGCTCAGCTAGTGGAGCTCACCTGCAGTACCAAGCCCTGTTCTGGGCCTCATGCTTCAAGGGAACATAGAGAGTGACCTGAACACAGAAGGGTCTTGAAACTGTCATTTCTGGAGAGAGGTTAAAGGAAGTGTTTGGTCTTCAGAGGTGCCGACTAGGGTGATGGGAGCTGGTGTGGGAAAGAAGGATTAGATCCATTGCCTGTGGCCCCAAGGCAGAGAAGGAAGGACCCCTTAGGGATGCCCAGACACTCCCTAAAGCAGACCACCCTATTCTGATGTGTCTATGAAGACTGTAGTGTATTTCTTAAAGGTTGTGGCATTTTACATTTTACTCTATTGATAATTACTAAGTGAGTTTTAATAGAAATATTTAGTCCCTTCCTCTGTTTTTTTTTTTTTTTTTTTTAATAAGGTGAAGTCTCTACTCCCCAGAAGAGATGAAGGCCCCAGTAAGATATGTTACCTTTAGCTTATGCTCTCATGTGGCTTCCAACCCACTGCCATGCCCTGCCTTCCTAGTTTTGAGAAGTGTGGCCCAAAGAGTAGAACCAGAGAGAGGCAGGGTTTTTTTTGTTTTGTTTTGTTTTGTTTTTGAGACGGAGTCTCACTCTTGCCAGGCTGGAGTGCAGTGGCGTGATCTCGACTCACTGCAACCTCCACCTCCTGGGTTCAGGCGATTCTCTGAGAGGCAGGTTCAAGTGATTCTCTGAAAGGTAGTTTTGTAGAACAGGTTCTGGCGAGAGAATTCCGTGAGCAGACAGGTGGCTTCCAGTTGGTAGGGTGGGGTTGTGGTGGGGGTTCAGATTCAGGTGTCAGTGGTGGGGGAGGGGAGGTTGTATTAATTGCAGGAAGGGTAGTAGAATCCTCAGGCTGTTGAGAGGGGAGATTTTTGAGTGGAGAACTTCTGGGGTGGCCTTATGGGGAAACACTCGAGTGGGGTGCCCTCCTTTGGGTTTTGAAAGAGCACCGATGTCAGCTGATGCTTGGCATGCTGACCGTGGGCCAGGTGCAGCACGGACACTCCGTGTGCCAGTGCACTCAGAGCAGCAGGCGTCAGCTCCATTGCATGAGCAGGAATCATCCAGTTCGTGAAGGGAGAATATGGGCTCTGGAGCCAGACTGCCTGGATTGGAGTCCTGGCTCTGCCGCTCCTAAGCTGTGTACCTTTGGACAAAGGCCTCAGTTTTCTCATCTGTGAAATACTAGTACCTAGGGAAAAAAATACTCGTACCTAGGGTGGAGGGTTGCAGTGAGAATTAACTGATGTCATGTAAGTAAAGCTCTTGGTAATGTTTCGTTACCATGCTCTATATGGTTTTTCTTGTTATACCCATTCTATAGTTGAGGGAACAAAAGCTATATGGGGATCCAGACGAGTCATTGCCAGACTCAGTACTCAAACCTGGGAGTCACATTGGCACTCAGTTTGTCTCATTCCTTATTGCCTTCATGGTTTCTAAGTGTGTTCATAATGTCCATGTGGATTAATCTACTAGGGCAGCCATAACAAAATACCATAGACTGGGTGGCTTAAACAAGAGGAATTTATTTTCTCATAGTTGTGAAGGCCACGTCCACGATCAAGGCATTAGCGTAGTCACATCCTGGTAAGGGCACGTCCTGGCTTGCAGACAACTGCCCTCTTGCTGTGTCCTCACATGGCCTTTCCTCTGTCCACATGCAGAGAGGGAGCTCTCTGATGTCTCCTCTTATAAGGACACCAATCCTATTAGATTAGGACCTCACCCTCATGAACTCATTTAACCTGAGTTATCTCCTAAAAGGCTATATCTCCAAATACTGTCTTTTTAGGGCTTAGGGTTTCTTTTTTCTTTTTTTTTTTTCCTGAGACAGAGTCTTGCTCTGTCACCTAGGCTAGAGTGCAATGGCGCGATCTCGGTTCACTGTAACCTCTGCCTCCTGAGTTCAAACAATTCTCCTGCCTCAGCCTCCCAAGTAGCTGAGACTACAGGTATGCGCCACCACACCTGGCTAATTTTTGTATTTTTAGTAGAGAGGGGGTTTCACCATGTTGGCCAGGCTGGTCTTGAACTCCTGACCTCAGGTGATCCGCCCACCTCGCCCTCCCAAAGTGCTGGGATTACAGGCGTGAGCCACCGCGCCCGGCCGGGTTTAGGGTTTCAACATGAATTTTGGAGAGGAACGGTTAAGTTGATAGCATTCATAATAGCTTCTGTGCAGTGCAGGTGGATCGGGGAAGGTCACAGAATAGGGAAGGCAGGTTGCAGTGGTGGCTGTGATTGTTTCTAAGAAGACTGACCTTGTTAACGTTTGAACATAACTGTTTTTTCAGGCTTGGAAGCGTTTGTGTCTGCTGCCAAGAAGCTACCACAAGAAGATGTGTATGATGTTGTGGAAGGGTATATAAAGATTTCTGTTGAGTGTGCGGAAATTTTCCAGCTCCTAAGTGGAGAGAAACGACCTGAAAGTGAAGTATGTTGTTCCTTACATGGCTTGATGAAGAGAAGAAAAGTTAATGCTGCTGTTAAGTTTGATGAGGAAAAATGTGATAGAAATTTCCATTACCAACTTTCTATAGAAAATGATGCTTTGTCCCTGTGCTGTAGGAATGTATTCATTTTTTGCCTCCATGACCTTTGAAAGCATTTTAGTGGAAAATTCTCACTTATTATTAACATTTGATGAATGATATCAGAAGGATCATAGATTCCTAATCAAAATATACTTGGTTTCAGTATGGTTTATTTAAACGAAAGGGAAACAGATAAACACATGGTGTCACAGACTCACAACACATAATGAATTGATGATTGTTTTCTGATTCCAAAGAGATTGAACACTGGGATATTTATGTGCCTGTTGAAATCTCAGGGTTATTGCTATAAGGTTGTAGACCTGAGTATCTCTAAAGGAATGAGGCCCGGTCATTAAGAGAATTTTCTTCTCATTTGATTTTCTGTAATTGTAAACAAGCTGTTCTTTCTTTCTTTCTTTCTTTCTTTCTTTCTTTCTTTCTTTCTTTCTTTCTTTTCTTTTCTTTTCTTTTCTTTTCTTTTCTTTTCTTTTTTTTGAGACGGAGTCTCACTCTGTTACCCAGGCTGGAGTGCAGTGGTGCAGTCTCGGCTCACTGCAAGCTCCGCCTCCTGGGTTCATGCCATACTCCTGCCTCAGCCTCCCAAGTAGGTGGGACTACAGGCGCCTGTCACCACGCCCGGCTAATTTTTTGTATTTTTAGTAGAGGTGGTGTTTCACCATGTTAGCTAGGATGATTTCGATCTCCTGACCTCATGATCCGCCCACCTCGGCCTCCCAAAGTGCTGGGATTACAGGCGTGAGCCACCACGCCCGGCCCTAACAAGCTGTTCTTTATTTTGCTGGACTGTGGGAGTGGGGCTACATGCAGAGCCTGGGTCCTGCAGGTCAGCCTGCCAAGCTGTCACCTTTGACTCAGGATCTGGGTGGGCCTCATCCTGCATGTTGAAGGCTTTAAGCCCACAAGTAACTGTGGCTAAGACAAAAGGAGCATATATGTACAGGAGGAAAGGAAATGAGACGATTTCTAAGCATTTCAATTCTGTCTTTGCAGACAATGTTAATATTACAAGTTTTTGAGGCCATATTATTGCGGACAGCAAGTGATCTTTCACATTTCCATGTTGTGGGAACCAACATTGTGAAAAAGCTGATGAACAACCACATGAAGCTCATCTGTGAGTCCCTGTATGCCTCGGGTTACAGGTAGGCAGTCTGCCTTTGCGTGACAAAGGATGGGCCTTTGGGTTTGGTCTGCATTCAGCTCTCCGCAGGTGCATTTGGTCATTACCTTTATGGCTAGAGGAGAGCTGAGCTGTTTCCGAGGCCACAGTGACCGAGTCTCTGCCCCCTTCCTTTGTGGACCAGCCCTGGCTGTCTCTGACTCCTCTCTGACTTACCCCTTGTCCCTCTTGTCCTGCCTGCCACTGTCCTTGCTGCTATATCTGTCGACTGACTCCCTCTACTGGAATCCTAGGTGCATGTGGCAGGGCCTTGCCTGTGTCATAAAATGCCACCTTCCCAGCACCTAGAACAGGGCCTTGCACGTAGCAGGTGCTCAAAAAACCATGGAATCTGGGTAACCGCAGAACGGAAAGACAGCCAAGAGCTCGCGTTCGGGGATGCCTTTGGGAAGAAGTCGTACTCTGTATTCTGCAGTCACAGGGACTGAGGTGTGGTCTATTGATCACATGATGGCTCACTCCGAGAGAAATTTCCATCTTCTTCAAATCTTGTGTTTATATTCTTAATCCTACTTAGTTTTAATTTTTAGCCTTATTTTGAATCTTCATGCTTTTTTTTTTTTCTTTTTCCTTAAAAGAAGAGCATGTCTTTTTCCTTCTTTTTTTCTGGTTTGGGGATAGCAAATAACACAAGCAGCTTGCAGCTGGCTTTGTGGTGAGGCGGCTCTGTGCTTCTGCTGTTCTTGACGTGTCTGATTTCCTCTGGTTCCCTGTGCAGGTTGGCTCGCGCCTGCCTGAGCTTGATGGCTGCCATGGTGACCCAGGGTCCGGAAGCTGCCAGGGATGTCTGCAGCCATTTTGATTTGAATAAAAAGACCTTGTACACCCTGGTGACCAAGAAGGATTCAAAGGTGAGGGGACCACAGTGTCTCATGCCTTCCATGGGTCCCCTTCCCCTGGAGGACTGTAGTGGTTTTTCCTCCATTCTCTGGCCCTGATGCCCACACAGATGAAATGAGAGGTGTTTATGTAGAAGGGTGTGTGTCAGCAGCCGCAGGATCTGTCTGTGAGGACAGGACTCACTTCAGGCTGGCGATAGGGCCAGAACCTGGCAGAGCCTGAACAATGGGGACATCCGAGGAAGCTCCTGGGGGCTGAGTGGTGCAGGGCCTTCCTGGTTGTGAAGATGACTTCGCTGTGGGCATCTCGTCTCCTGAGGAAACGAAATACCCTCCATGTGCCCATGGCCCTGAAGCTTGTAGCATGTGTCCCAGTCCTCTTTTCCTGTTCTGCCCACCTCGGAGAAAGCCCTTGAAGCTCTAAGCCAGTGACGTCCTGAAAGAGGACTTTTATGGCTTTTTAATAAGTGACTTTTGCCTCCCAGTTACAATCTCGTGATGGGTAAGGGTTGGATTGTGCCCAAGAAAATGGGAGTGTGGATGGTTGGTTTTCAGGAAACCTGTGAAACAAAAATTCCCTGGTGGCTTTTGAAATTTCACTTGGGTTTGGAAAGGTTCTTGGGGAGCAGGCACACTTTGAGGACTCCTGAGCTTGAGAGAGGGCATCCTCCCATCGTGTGTGCCGGCTGCAGGTTGTCTGTCGAAGGGCCTCTTCTGGTTGCCATATCAGCTCCCCTGCTGGAATTCAGTGCTGTGAACAGCCCTGGCCAGAGTGTCACCCTCTTCCTGAACGTAAAGAATAAGGGGACAGTTATCAGCCCATCCTGTCTGCCGTGGTGGAGAACCACATTAGAATAATTCACTTCTATAACCGTGTGCTGCCTTGTTCTGTCAGTATCCCTGGGAACTAAGAGTTTCTACATTGCCAGGAATTGGACTAAAGCGTTGATAATACCAAGTAGCTTTTATGGCTCTGTGAGACTGGCCTGGTGTTGAGGGTTTTACTGGAATTGCAAATAAGGTATTCTCTAAGGAAAAAAATTCCAGGTCTTAATGTCTCTTAGATACTATGCTTTATCAATGTGTCAACAAATTCCATTCAGTGAGTAATGGCTCCTGACATTTTAAATACGTTTCTAATAAAAAGAATGTGTGTGCTATTTGCAGACTAGGGCAGATATCACGGTTCTTTGGTCTTACCTGGCAGTAAGCCTGGCAGTAATTATCCATCACATGCCCTCCCCACCCATGTCTTTTGATCTCAGCCCTTCCAGCTGTCTAAGTGAAATAGACTTTAGGAGCCCAGACAGCGTGGGAAAGGGCTTCCCCTCCTGAACCCCGGCTGCAGGGCCACGCACGAGCCGTTTCATCTCAGGGTCTCAGGGCACATTATTTTACCTCTCCAGGATCTGTAAAATGGGAGTTACAGTCAAGTTGAAAGTGTTTTTACTTTCATTGTGTAATCTGTAATAAGTATCTTAGATACCTTGTATGTTACAGGAAATGGAGCTGAGACATTACATTTAATAAGGAACTGTTAGGAACATTTAAAAATAGAGCAGCGTGAGGAACCCCTGTACCAGCTGTCCAGCTTCAGCCACTGTCCCCACCCTCCACCTTTTCAGTTTCCTCTGGGGCAGTCAATTATAGCAAATCCCAGACGTGAATCATATTTCACTATAAATATTTCAGCGTGTACTCTAACAGAAAAAGACCTTTTAAAGAACAGAAACCACAGTGCCATTATCACGCCCAACACATTAATAATTTCTCACTATCATCTGTTACTCAGTTTGGTCTCAGGTTTTTTCCGTCTCAAAAATGTTTTTACACTTTGTGATTCAGATCAGGATCCAAACAAAGTCTACATTACATTTGGTTGATATGTTTCTTAAATATCTTTGATCCCTTTTGAGTCTTTGAGTTTTTCTCCCTCACGCCATCCCCTGCCTTTTTTTTTTTTTTTTTTTTTTTTTAGTGCTATTTAGTTGTTGAAGTGCTGGCAGCGATTTTTTTTTTAATAAATATTTGTTAACATTTGAAGGAAATTATTAAAGCCTCATGAAGAAGGAGGATTATAGATAATATTCATCCAGCCAAAGAAAGCATTGTTAAAATCCTGTGCCAAAGAGCAGTTTTACCAAATGTATTTTGGTCTATTTTAGACAATGTTTTGCAGAACAAGCCCTGAAGAGTTTAGGACGTTTTCTTCCTGGAATAATAACCCTGTGAGGTCACAGGGTGGGAATGAAGAGCAGGCATGTGGCCCACTTGCCGTAGGAGTGGGACGCCTTTGATGGAGAGGACTGGAGACAGAGGATGGAGCCCCAGGGGACCACAACAGTGGCAGAGCCTAGAGCCTGGGCAGCTGCTAGAGCCTAGAGTGGGCAGCTGCTGTGTCCTGGGAATCTTACCCAGTTCCTCCGTCATGTCAGGACAGGAAATTTGGAGTTATCTGGGATATAAAAGATGGAAGCCAGGAGGTGATAAGTAAATCCCTTTTCATTTATAAATTCATTGCTGGAGGGACCCACAGGAGGTCTAGTTCTGCTGTGTACCAGCAGGATAGAAAGATCTAGAATGGCAGAAAACCTGGACCAGCATTCCAGGGCCCTGACTCCCAGTACTGTTACTTCAGTGGACAAAAAATAGAAGCACAGGAACTTTCCACTAGCAGGGAAAAAACAGAACTTAATTTAATTTTGCCAGGCAAGTTTTAGCATTTTACCAGCACTCATCTGGAACACAAGGCACGTGTAGATCAAGAAAATTAACTGCTTGAATTAGATGGCATGTTTATTTGAACAATGAGGCATAGAGATGGCTTGGGAGCAGCTTAAGCTTCCTGAGGACAGGGACAACATCTTGGTTAACTTTGCACCCTTCTCTTGGCCTGAGATGATGGCATCTTGAATGGAATGAGTGTTTTATAAAAACTGAATTGGTGGGTTAAGGCACTGGAGCGTTGCTGACACTATGGAAGTGCTGCACATTCCCAGCACCAGTGATCATTGTACGCAAACTCCTTATTGTGATGAGACACACAGGTCCTCAGAACAGAGAGGATAGTTTGAAGGTCTCAGTTTTGGAAGAAACTCGCATTGGTGTAATAAGGTCTTGCTGAGATGCTGTGTGACATGGACGGGGATAAACTCAATAGATGTAATGAGAGTGCAAGGCCTTGATCCACATATTAGGGAGCATGGGTTGGATAGCCTTCCTTTTCTCCAGAAGAAACATAGACCCAACAAAATAAGATGGAATTAATTAAAGACTTGCACAGATACCTAGCTGGTGCCAAGTATGGTCCCTGCACCCTAAGAGAAAGTGAAATGAAAATGGAAAATGCCACAGAATCTTGTGAAGAAGGAAGAACTTGTCTGTAGTTGAACATAAGTAGTATGTTTGTACAATTACTTCTTATCTCAGTTCTGGTACTTAATTAGCTGTGTGACCTCAAGTGAAATTTTTTTTTTTTTTTTGAGATGGAGTATCCCTCTGTCACCCAGGTTGGAGTGCAGTGGCGCAATCTCTGCTCACTGCAACCTCTGCCTCCTGGGCTTAAGTGATTCTCCTGTCTCAGCCTCCCAAGTAGCTGGGATTATAGGCGCCTACCACCATACCCAGCTAATTTTTGTATTTTTAGTAGAGACAGGGTTTCACCATGTTGGCCGGGTTGGTTTCGAACTCCTAACCTCAAGTTATCCACCCTCCTTGGCCTCCCAATGTGCTGGGATTATAGGCGTGAGCCACCGTGTCTGGCTGAATTTTTGAACCCTCAGTTTTCTCATCTGTAAAATGGGTGTGGTGTGGGCATCTCTGCCTCAGGCTCTTATGAGGAGTAAATGAGATAACGGATGTGCAGCATTTGGTACAGTGCCTGGCACATAGTAAGCACTCTGTAAACATTGTTCTCCTCCTCCTCTTCCGCATCATCACTGCTACTGCCACCGCCTCTCCTGCTACTACTAAGTGGAACAGAACTATCTGGAAGGCAGAGATCACTCCTTAATTTTCCCAGGCATTTTGGGGCGGTGATTTGTTGTGATATTAACTTATTTCTTGGCAGTGAATGAAGGTATCTTTGCAGTAACTGTGAAGTAGAGAGTAGTGCTGGGTGTAAGCAATGGAGGATCCAGGCACACCTGCTAGTTCTGAACAGCTGATAAGAGACTGACATGACCACATGCCTTGAGTTCCTTAGATACAAAACGAGGAGTGATGTGACACAGCTTTGTCTTAATGATACTGGGCGGGGAAGCTGATCAGCCACTTCCCAGAGGCACTGGCTGCTGTCACGGTGTTGGGGCCCTCCCCAAATGTGCCCACTGCCCTGGTTGGTGGCTGATGCCTGTGGACAGTGCAGGCCACAACCCTGGGAAGGCCTAACAGGGTTGATAACGTGACAGCATCTGTACTTTGGTTTGTGGTATGAGCTAATAAGTTATTTATAATATCTCATAAAAACCAGACATCACCACATTGATGTCTCACCAAAAGCAGTACCAGCCATTTCATCATCTCTGGCTTTTCAAAAACATAAATTATTTTCATCAGCAAGCGAGAGGAGATGGATCTAGGCAGGCTGAGAGTCTTGCTCTACACCAAAGTAGCCAAGAAACGAAAATGTATATGCTATAGTCAGGGAAGGGAACACTACTATTTTTTACTCATACTTTTGTATTGAGAATAGGGCTTGAAAGAGAAGGAAAGTAGAGAAGATTACTGGGGAAAGAGAATAGAAAAAATTTTTTACTTTCCATGAAGAATGAGCATTGGTTTCAGACTTGCATCCCCTGGTGACTGGGGACAAGGCTGGGGAGCTGGTGATGTTTAGACGGGAGGGGTGTACTTGGCCACTGTGTTGCTGATCCCTTTGGCTGTATGTGGAATATGCATGTGACATGTAGGTCTCCTTTGTCCTCTAGGGAGTGTACGACGTTCGGCAGGCCTACGTTCAGTTTGCTCTCTCCTTTTTAATTGCGGGTGATGACAGCACTATAGTGCAGGTGTTGGAAGTGAAAGGTAGGTGTACTCTCTTTTCCCTTAGGAAAGCCCATTTGTTTTGAAAAACCTACTGCAAACCATTTCTTCCAAGTTCGAAAAAAGTCTGCAGCCTTTGCAGTTGCTGTGTACACCAGATTGAAGGGTGTGGGGCAGGGAGGTGGGTGAGCGGGTGCAAAGCCTTGTTCAGTACCAATTTTGATATCACTGGTGAGAGTGAACAGAGTTGTTCCTGTTGTGCCGTCTGGAATGCTGAACGATGCCATAACAGAGGATAAATGCAGACCTCAGAGAGGCAGAGTCGGGCAAACAAAGGAGGCTTTATGGCTCTGGAACCTACTCAGACTCGTAGCCCTGGCTACCTGGATTTCCTTGGGAGCTGTAGTTTTAAAAAATAAAGTTAGTTTCTTTGGTGGCTTAGCCCTGTGTTACAAGAATATCAGTAACAGGGCTTCAGAGAGTTCCAACTTGACCACCTTTTGGTGGCTGTGTCCCTAGAGTGAGGCTTGGCGTTGTTTAATCTACTAGGGCCCCTTGCATTTTATCAAGAGATTCACTAAGATGATAAATGGCAGCACTTAGCTCAGCACATGGCAGTTGCTCAGTAAGATTCCCTGGAATCCTGGCCTGTCAGGAGGTGAGGAGCAGTCCCATGTCCTGGCCGGAACTCTGGGAGTTATTGAGGAGGAGTAGCAGGGTGCTGTACCCGGGGTGTTTGGGGCTCCAGCCCTTCTTTTCCCTCCCAGGGTGGGAGATCTGAACTGCCCTTGGAACGTGACTGCCGGGACCATTTAGGAGAAGAGTGCAGGTGGTGGTTACGCTGTATGTGGTCAGCCTGGTCTGTGTGGGGTGCTCCATTGCTGCTGTGGTGGAGCAGCGTGAGAGTGGAGATGTGGTCTCTGCATAATGCAGCAGACAGATTTTTTTTTTCCTGCTTGTTACCAGGCACTAGGTTCGGGTGTCTTGCTGCTGCCAGGGCCAGTAGTTTCTTTCAAATTCCTGTGGGTCATTTCAGCTGTCTCGCCTTTTATTCAAGGACAGTTGGTACCATTTACACTGTTGAAGGGGGCTGGAATGTACTACAGTTTAATGTTTCTGCTGGGAAGTTTGGCCGTACGCATCAAAACTTTTAAGGTGCTTATGCATGGGTTTGGATTTATGATGGGTCCGTCCCCCTGGACCTCTCATAGTACCCCATGCCAGAGCAAACTGTAGCCCCGAACCATTGCCTGGCCTCTGTGCCTGTAGGCTGCTGGCACTGAAGTGGGTTGCACAATGGATAAAGAAAAAAAGATAAAAAAAAACTTAAGATACTCGATCCTGCAATTCCATGTCTAGTCATTTATCCCAGTGAAATAATTAAAGATGTGAGTAGAGGTTTTGTTAGGGAATAATATTTATTAGCTGGAAATGGGACTTCTAACTATCCACCAGTAAGGGTTTGGCTGAGCAAATTGGGGACTGGTCATAAGATGGAATGCAACGATTAAAAATACTCTAGAGGCTGGCCATGGTGGCTTATGCCTGTAATCCCAGCATTTTGGGAGTTGGAGGCTGGAGGATTGCTTGAGCCTGGGAGTTCTCAAGACCATCCTGGGCAACATAGTGAGATTCTGTCTCTACCGAAAAAAAAAAAAAAAAAGTTAGCTGGGCGTGTTGGCGTGTACCTGTTGTCTCAGCTACTTGGGAGGCTGAGGTGGGAGAATTGCTTGAGCCTGGGATCAAGGCTGCAGTAAGTCGAGATTGTGCCACTGCACTCTAGCCTGGAGAACAGAGGGAGGCCCTGTCTCAAAAAAGAAAAAAAAAACGTGCTGCACTTAATGATTTCAAAGTTTTTTAGTGATATGTGATTGGGTGTAAACTGAGTTATAAAACTGTAAAGTACGATCTCATTTTATTCAAATAGAATAGCATGAATACATCAGAAGGTTAATAGTTAACTCAGAGGATGTTAACAGTGTTAACTTCTCGGTACTGAGTCTTTGACTTATTCTTTTGGTTTGTCTGGTATTTTCTGATGTTTCCTTTTTCACAAATAATGAATTTGCTTTTGTAGAAATTCTGTGTGCCCAGTAAGCATGTGTGGAGCAAGGAAAATTGTAATTTTTTTGCTGCTTCTGCCCACCGTCATCACTGCATTAATAATGATACAGTGTCAAGCTCTGGTGGCTATTTCCTTGGGGATTGAAAAGTAGGAAGAAAAAGCAAAAAGTAAACAAACTAAATCACCCAAAATTCTACTACCAACTTAAAAAATGATGACCATCTCTTTAAACATATCTCAGCAAGTCTAAGCAAGAGGGAAATTTTCTTAGTTTGTTATACCATACATTCTCTTTCAAATAGTAGTTAATTTTAATATGAGAAAAGAAAAGTAGAATAGAACTAAAGACCTACTGAACTTCTTAAAAAGTTCTGTCATTGGTTCACCTTTAGGTGCTCTTGATTTCTTTTCTTTCTTCCTTTTTGTTTTGTTTTGTTTGGAGACAGTGCCTTGCCCTGTTGCCTAGGCTGGAGTGCAGTGGTGGGATCATGGCTTACTGCAACCTCAAACTCCTGGGTACTAGTGATCCTGCCACCTCAGCCTCCTAGGTAGCTAAGACTACAGTAAGACTACAGGTGCGCACCACCATACCCAGCTAATTTTTAAATTTTTTTTTTTTAAGAGACAGGGTCTTGCTATATTGCCCAGGCTGGTCTTGAACTCCTGGCCTCAAGGGATCCTCCCACCTTGGCCTCCCATAGTGTTGGGCTTACAGGCGTGAGCCACTGTGCCTGGCTTCTTGATTTCTTATGTCATGGAAGTGGTTATTTCTACCAGAAACTTGTATAGGTTAAAAAAAAAAAAAAAAAACTTGAGAAAAAGTAAATGGCATTGTTTG
Source organism: Symphalangus syndactylus (assembly GCF_028878055.3). NCBI lineage: Eukaryota > Metazoa > Chordata > Mammalia > Primates > Hylobatidae > Symphalangus > Symphalangus syndactylus. The sequence goes on from NC_072427.2 coordinate 97,826,520, forward strand.
CTGTACCACCTAAACAGTAATATTCTCTCATCTATTCTCATTTTCAAAATATTTTTGAATTTAATGCTTTGAAACTTTTACTTTCAGAATTTATTCCTTGCATTTTTAGCTCAGGGATAAAGGAAGATAGGATCTCTACCATCAATATTTTATTATCCACACTGAAAACAAAGGTACGTGCTTGGTGATCAGTGTTTCTGTTGTCTGTTTTCCCTTGGGAATGGAGATATTCTCCGGTGTTTTACAGGACTGTAGAGCTACAACATCTTATGTTATGTAGATTTTTGTATTGGTTGAGTGGAAAACTCTTTCCTAAGCAGCAGCTTGTTCTTGTTGATGAGCGTATCCCGGGACTAGAAGGTTAAAGAATAGCTGAAGCAGCCAGTGATGTCCAGACACGGCTGCTGTTTCATTACAGCAGCAGAAAAGCTGCTGGTCAACATTTCACAGCAACCCAAAGTAATCATTGTGAGCTGTAAATTATAAATAATACTTCATTCACATATGTAGCAAAATGTTGTTTTGTGTCATGTTCCATGACAAAAGTCTGCCTTTTGCAAGCATCTTATCGATATTTTAAAACTTGCTAAAAGGATCACTGCCTTTAATACAGAAACACTTTAAATCTTCAGTAACAAAAACTCTGTGACTCTCCCAACATGACAAGTTGTCCAGAGTCCACATGAAAATGGCTAAAAAGCATGAAAGGACTTTATTTTCAAAGTATTTTAAAGAGTGATTCTCAACTGGGGGCAATTTTGCCTTCTACGGGACATTTGGCAATCTCTGAAGACATTTTGGGTTGTCACAACTGGGGAGGTACAACTGGTGCCTAGCGGGGAGACAGCAGAGATGCTGCCAAACATCCTGTAATGCCCAGGATGGCCCCCATAAGAATTACTTGGCCCCAAGTGTCAATACAGCTGAGGTGGAGAAACCCTAATTTAAACTAATGCAAATAATGACATACGGATTTTTTTGCCTACTAAAATAGCATTGACTTTTAAAAACGATGGTGTTCAGTGCTAGCAAGGATGCTTTGAATCAGATACTTTCTTGAGGAGGAAGAGTTGTATCCCCGGTGGAAGATAACAGTTCTGACAGGATGTGTCAGAGGTCTTAAATATGTTCGTGGACCCTGACGTATGGTTGTTCTGAACTGGGGGAGTTGCATCAGAACCTCTAGGGGAATGTATTTGAAATATATATACCTGGGCCACACCCCTAGGGATTCTGGGGGTAGGTTTGGGTGGAGCTGAGAATTTGTGCCACAATTCTACTTGCAGGAACCAGTGTTAAGTCCAAAGTCAGATGCAGTGAAGACTTTGTTCAAGGATGCTAATCACGGCTTTTTGGAGAATAGCCAGAAATTAGAAACAACTAATTGTAAACACCAGGGGGATGGTTAGATAAATTGTGGTCCAGTCATAGGATAGAATGGTATTTAGCCCCCCAAAATGTTCTAAAGGGATTTTTAATGACGTGGAAAAGGCTTATGCTTCATAAGTAATCATATATAAATAAAATCTCAGGCAAAAAATAACTAATACATACACATGTATGTTGTGTGGGTGTGGGTGGTGACTGAAAGGAAATATATCAAAATAGTAACTAGGTATCCTAGGATGATGATTTCCTTTTATGTTTTTCCTTTTTTTAAACCAAATTTTCTGCTACTAGCATGCATTATTTTTATAATGATGAGAAAACAGTAAGCACCATTTAAAAAATAATTGAATTCCATGAACTTCATTTGTTTTATTGTTTTCAGGTAGTTCACAATAAAAATATCACAAAAACCCAGAAGGTGCGTTTCTTTACGGGGCAGTTATTGAACCACATAGCATCGCTGTACAACTGGAATGGGATTACCGATGTGAACCCAGAAAATGTCAAGGTGCTGACACTTTTTGGTTTTCGTTGACCTCGTTGTTGGAATTTGATCCTCAGGGCCGGGAAAGGGAGAATTCTCAATGCTGCACTAGACTTGAAGTCCCCTCATTTGATCTGTTTCTTTTGACTGTGGTTATATGGTTGTGTTAACCGTCTGCTAACTACAATAGGATTTTTTTCCCCTAATTTCTTATGCTAATAATTTTTTTTTTTTTTTTAATTAGAAAACTATGATTTCCTTGGGCTGAGCCATATCTTAGTTTTCCCTGCATCACTTGCCTGTTAGACCAGCAGGGTCATCCCGACCTTCTTTTCCTCCTCTTGCTTTACCTCTGCCTTCCCGTCCTTCCGTTCTTTCATGTCCAGCTGTTGGAGTTTCAAGGCTTGTTGTGTGTTTTTTGTTTGTTTGTTTGTTTGTTTGTTTTTAACCTCAGGAACCTGAATGTCTAGGAGCTTCACCTACTGACATATGTAATTTATTTTGTGCTAGTTAACTCATGTGCTAAATTGAAACAGCTGCTCTTAACATTGACCCAATGCCAGTGTATATTTTAATTTTCCTCAAGGTGTTACTGAACATGGACTTGGCCAGAGTAGTAAAGGCACAGACTTCCTGTTAACTTTGTAATAATTCACCTCTCATGAGCCTACTATTTCACCTCCTTTTATCTTGGAGACTTGCCCAGGTCCTCTTGTTTTGAACATGTTTTTGTATGCTCTAGACCAGCAAGCCTCAGAGCCTGCATAAAAACACTCCCAAATATGGAATTTTATTCAAATGAACAAGAGAAATTAGATCACTTTAAAGCTTTTAAAAATACAGGTTTAAACTTGCCCCTCTTCAGAGTATTCTTTTATCTTGATCGGTGTATCTTTTGTTATTGTTTTCATTTATTGTTTGGAATGACACCAAGTATTTAAAATGTTCTCTAAATTGTCATCGGCAGTTAATATTGTCCTTGTTTTTACTCTAGCTCTACTAAAGTGTATGAGCTTGGGATTTTCATTGAATTTTTAAAAATCTTCATAGGTTTCTGCTGAAGAAGCAGGGAAAACCATGGTGCGGGAGCTTGTTCATAACTTCCTGATGGATCTTTGCTGTTCACTCAAGCATGGAATTAATTTTTACGATGCATCTCTGGGTACCTTTGGCAGGTAAAGTATAACACTCTTGTGGACCCCAGGGTGTGCGTGTTCCTCGGAAGTCACGACATAGTGAGTGTCTAGTGGAACTGTAATAGGTTAGAACTAGAATTGTGGACATTATCTAACTTGTTTCAGGGTTGAACAGTTGTAGTCCCAGAGAACTTCTACTCGTTGCATGTCCTCGGGGGCAGTTCTGAGGGTAGCTGTCTATTAGCACTTAGTTAGGTCATGGGATATTTCACCCAGGGAGGTGCTGCGGATGTTTACCTAAAGACAGTGTTCGTCAGCTGGAGCTCAGAAGAGGCGTCTGCCTTCCCAGAGAGGGTTGGCCCTGACATAGGCCTCACAGCAGTCCTGACGCAGGTACCATTGTTATGCCAACTTTGCAGAGGAACAAAGTAGTTCTAGAGAGGTCAAGACACTTACCCTGGTTAAATGGCAGAGGTTGCATTGGAATCCAGGAAGTCCAGCTCCAAACGGATACTAAACAGTCCTCCCTCTCCTTGACAGGCTGCCCATGAGTCACGATTTCAAAATTGTTTTTTTTACGTTTTGTTTCACATTTCACAATTGTGATAATATTTTGTCAGTAAGGAAACATATGAAGTTCAAATCTACTGGTTTTGATCATATTCTTTGAGACTTTGTTTTTGTAGTCGTATAATACAGGTCCATGTAATTTTTTTTTTAATAACAAAAATGGCTTCCTACTGTTCATCCTATCTGCTTTTTTCCCATTTGACAATAAAAATATTGGCCATGTTTTCTGGTCGTTGTAAATGTGTAAATGATTTATTGTTTAATCCTTGTTATTCTATCCTAGCATTATATCACAAGGATTTAGGCAGTTGATTTACTTCTAATTTCAGCCAGTCAGGAAATCAGGTGATTCCTTCAGAATGGAATAACATGGTGGGAGTTTTTGTCTGCTTATGACTTGGGACATGTTTTGATTGTGAGGTCACTATGATTTAGCTTGTCACATCATTTCTTTTTTCTTTCATCAGTAAGAATGAGCTCATTTTCCTGCCAAAACAACAGCAGACTTTTATAGTCGAATAGAATATTACACCATGCTTAAAACACATGCATTGTTCCCCCTTTTTAAAGCATTTTTCCTCCATAACTAGGCCCATGAAATAGATGAGCATTTAATGAGCATATTGAATCAACTTGTGGGTATGCGTCTCTTTGCAGCAAGCTGTGATTTATGTGAATTTTGAAGCCATGGGCAAAAGACAAGTGTTTGTGTATAAGGGAAAGGAAGGAGATTTGTTTGTGGATGGTAATAGAAAGCTTTGAGAACACTGAATTGCATCATTCCCTGTTCCCTAGTAGACATGTGACCCACTCATTCATTTCATTCAGGTTCCTGTGCAGACCTCACCACTTCAGGGAGGCCTTCCCCGACAACCCTTTCTGAAATAGTCCCTCCACTGTCACTGTGCTTTTTGCCTGGCTTAGGCTTCTGACTGTTCATACATTTATTTGCAGATTTATTTATTTGCTTGTTCATTATCAGATTGGTGAGAAGTGGTGAGAACGGGCGCCGGTCTATTATGGGCCTCCAGTCCCTAGGACAGTGCCTGGCACATAGTAGGTGTTCACTGAAAGCTGATGTTACAGCATAGAGCAAGGACTGGCAAACTTTTTCTACAAAGGGCCAGATTGTATTTTAGGTTTGGCAGGCTACACAGTCTGTTGTGACCACTCAGTTGTGTCACCAAAGCATCCATAGACGTAAATAAGTAGGTTTACCCATGTCCCAATAAAATTACAATGATAGGTGCTGGGCCCTACTTTGCCAGTCCCTGGTGTAGGTTAACAGAACAGACAGCTGGGCTTCAATCCCAACCTAGCTCTGAGACCTTCACTGGGTTAGGCATCCTCTCTGCCTCCATTATCTCGTCTATAAAGTGGGAATAAAAGTAGTGCCTGTCGCAGAGAGGTGGTGGTACCTGCCTAGAGCAGTGTCTGGCATGTATTGTGTACTACATAAATATTAATGCTCTCCATTTTATTACGTTGTTGATTAAAATAAAGCATGTGTAGTATTTTTAGCACTCTTTGTAGATTTAATATCCTTTTCATTTGACAGTACAAACTGTTTTGTTCATGACATTTTCATATTAGGAAAGGATATTTTCATATTCTTTTTTAAAGGATAGTTTTTCTGATCAAAATTACACTTTCTAATTTGTTTTTTGAAAAACTTTTTTTTACTATATGTAAAGCTGTCATATAGCATTGTAGTTTTACTCAATTTATAAGGGAGATGTGAGACACTGGGGACCCTAGAAACCATCACTGTGTCGTGCACATGAGGCAGAATCTGAGGATTTTCTGGGTGTTTTGACTTCCCAGGGTCAAGCAGATAGGAAAGGGCGTATTTTCTAAAAAGACTTTGAGGCAGGTGAAGCCTAGTGTCCTGGGGCTTTGGCTGTGTGGATCCTGGGGTTTTACTCCCTTTATGCAAGTTTTAGTCTCTGCAGACTTTCCTGCCTCTTACTTTTTTTTTTTTTTTTTGAGATGGAGTCTTGCTCTGTTGTTCAGGATGGAAGGCAGTGGCACAGTCATAGGTTACTGCAGCCTCGAACTCCTGGGCTCACCTGCTGCTTTTATTATCTTTTCATACCTTTGAAGACGGTCCACTTTGAGACAACTTTTCAGTATTTTTCTACAGTAGATTTTTTCCACATCCTAGCTGCTTTCAGCTGCTAAATGTAAATGAAGGAATTTGAAATAAGCTAGAAACAGGGAAGGCAGAAGGTCCATGCAAAGACCTCGTGCTGTCTTGTCAGATTTCTTGTCAAGAAATAATTTAATGGCACTCTGAACCATGCAGCAACTCATGAGCAGTTCATATAAAAAAAACTTTATTGCCAGGTGTGGTGGTGTGCACCTCTAGTCCCAGCTACTGAGGAGGCTGAGGCAGGAGGGTCACTTGAACCCAGGAGTTCGAGGCTGCAGTGAGCTATGGTCACGCCACTGCATTCTGGGTGACAGAGCAAGACCCTGTCTCTAAATAAAGAAATAATAAAAAATTTTAAAAATTAAAACAAGTCCCCCTTTCAAGAGAAAAATGTCTTATCTGCATTTTTTTACACTCACACTCACATATGTATTTACATAGTGCTTCTTTTTTCAGATGGAGTCTTACTCTGTCACCCAGGCTGGAGTGCAGTGGTGCAATCTCAGCTCACTGCAACCTCCACCTCTCAGGTTCAAGCAATTCTCCTGCCTCAGCCTCCCGAGTAGCTAGGACTACAGGCAGGCACCACCATGCCTGGCTATTTTTTTGTGTTTTTAGTAGAGACAGAGTTTCGCTGTGTTGGCCAAGCTGGTTCTGAACTCCTGACCTCAGGTGATCCTCCCACCTTGGCCTCCCAAAGTGCTGGGATTACAGTTGTGAGTCACCACAGCCAGCCCTACATAGTGCTTTTTAGTGTGTGGCTGAAGGAGGGACATCAGTAAAATCTCAAAATGAAATTTGGGGCATGGATTCCTCCCTGCTGGTTTTGTCCTTTCTTTTCAGTAGCCTTGACTTCTAGGCAGACTGGTAGGTGGCTGAGGCAGAATGAGAGAGAATGGTTTTCTTTCTTTTCTTTAGAAAGCAAATTGAACTCAAGGGAGGGAAGTAGGAAAGAAGAAAGGGAGCAGGACAATCAGAGACTTTTTCAGCCACTCAGAAGTAGAGGATGAGAGGGAAGCCCTCTGTGGAGAGCTGGAACCCCCAGGCCACGGAACTCCCACTTTACGTCCTGGGGGAAATTCCCCACACTGTTATTACTGTGTTCACTGAGGGCAATTCTGCAGAGCTGTGCATCACCATGAGCTCTCAGGGTGCTTTGACCATTTTCTGCTGACCTCCCCCCATGTCTCTTTCTCTAACAGAGGCGGAAACCTGACACTCTTGCACTTCTTGCTGGGTTTGAAAACTGCAGCTGATGATGATCTGGTGGCTGACCTTGTGGTGAACATCCTCAAAGTGTGCCCGGACTTACTGAACAAATACTTCAAGGAAGTAACGTTTTCCTTTATCCCACGAGCGAAGTCTACTTGGTTAAATAATATCAAACTACTAAATAAGGTAAAAAAAACATGATATTTAAAAGTCTGTTAGCTAGGCTGGGCGTGGTGGCTCACGCCTGTAATCCCAGCACTTTGGGAGGCCGAGGCAGGTGGATTACCTGAGATCAGGAGTTTGAGACCAGCCTGGCCAACACGATGAAACCTGTCTCTTACTAAAAATACAAAAATTAACCGGGCGTGGTGGTGTGCACCTGTAATCCCAGGTACTTGGGAGCCTGAGACAGGAGAATTGCTTGAACCTGGGAGGTGGAGGTTGCAGTGAGCTGAGATCGCACTACTGCACTCCAGCCTGGGTGACAGACCAAGACTCCATCTCAAAAAAAAAAAAGTCTGTTAGCTAGGTAGGGGGGCATAGGGAGTTGAGGGACCAGCAGACATTCTGATCTGATAAACTGTACAATATGAAGACCTTTCAGGGATAAAAAGGGATATTTTAGATCATGTAAATTTGGTGTCCTTATCTTCTATAGCATTTTGCCTTTCACTGAGCTGAATTTGAGGTTTATTTAGAATCTTTTTAGCCAATTTATCCTGTTCATCAAGATTTTGCTTAGAGTGAAGTCTTGTTGAGTCTCAGCACAGTTAGACTGGGGTTGGTGAGATGCTTGATTATCTCTTCTCCATCTGGGCTCATAAAAAGTAAAATAAAATGAAATGTCTGACTTGTAGGATAGTTTTTAAAGGTCCTGCTTCAATTAGAACAACTTGAAATAAGCTGTGGAACGTTGGTCTGCTGGTTTAAGTAAATGTGCATTACCTTCCTTTTGATCATAGTGTCAGCATCTGCCCATTTTACAAATAGAGGTACCTACTGTTAGCTCTTTGGCAGTAATACCTGACTTGTTTGAACTCTCTGTCACTGATTCATGGTTTGCCTAGTGGGAAAATACCTGGGATTGTTTCTTTTGCCTCTGTCTGGGCCTGGCATTATCTGTAGAACCAGCTTTTATTCTGCTTGAGTGCCTATGTGCAGTCTCCACATTTACCCTTGGGATGAGGAGGATGTACTCCACCCCTCATTTCGGTATAGATAGTCCTGGGGCCAGAACCCCTACTAGGAGCTGCATCTGATGAAACGTCTGATTTGTAGGATAGGGGAGGGGTGAGTGTGTGGTCTTTGCAGGCCCAGTATTGAGTCCTTACTTGGCTGCTTACTAGCTATGTGGCCTTAAGGAAATTACCTAACCTCACTGAGGTCCAATTTTGTCACCTGTGAATATATTTTTGTTTTAATGTAAAGTGTGCCTATCCCAAAGGGTTGTGAGGAAGCTTTGAGAAGATGGCTTCTTGACATCCCTTCCTGACATCATTTGTCAGGTGCCTGTCAAGTGCAGCAGGAACTGGTAAGTAGTACCATTCGTAGTTCTAGCAGTGATTTATTTGCCATCAGAGATTTTAAGAGACTCTGCAGATCACAGGTCAAGTTCTGCTCTGAAGGTCCTTTCTCTGTTAACAGCCAGTCTCCTGACCTGATTTGTCTTTGACAAGTAGATTTGGGGGTTAATCTTCCCCTCTGCCTTGTGGGGAGTCTCGGACCTTTACCACTATAATTATTTGTTTGAATGGCTTCACCTTTGGGTGCCTACAGCTAGTCCCAGATTTGAAACTTACTTCCAGCACCAACTAAATCTCTTTTTTGCTTTTCCTAGATCTACGAGGCTCAGCCGGAGATTTCCCGGGCATTTCAGACCAGGGAGTTTATACCCTTGCCTCGGCTCCTGGCAATGGTGATGGTGACCACCGTGCCCCTGGTGTGCAATAAGAGCATGTTCACCCAAGCATTAAATGTAAGGCCATGTGGTTGCCCCACTTCTGGAACTGCCTCCAGCTAAACTCGCTGGCTACATGATGTGATTATTCTGAGAACCGGCCTGGATGTGTTTGATTGTGTTTTGTCAGGGAGGCTCTGAGGCTTCCAGGACAGAGGCTGTAGTTTGAAATAGCCCATAAGTGACAGGTCCACGGACCTGGGTAAGGACCTTGGAGCAAAGAGACTTTGCTTCTAGGGACAACGGACTTCGTGTCCTTGGCCCTGTTCCATCACACAGCGGGGACCCCTGTGTCCCTCTAAGCCTTTCTAGTCCTGCCTGAGGGTGAAAGAATGTCTAAATCAGAAGAATGAAAGTTTATCATTAAAATCTCATTAGTTTAGAATTTCCAGACATGGTAGGACTGAAATTTGCCTAGCAAATTCTTTCTTTTACGGTTTAGGTGAATGGTGTTAAGATGCCTGGCAAACATACAGTTTGAAGGCCAGCTGTTTTCAAGCGTTTTTGGAGGACATGTTCATGGAAGAAATTGATACTTAAATTTTACATCATTATTTATTATAAAGGTCCCCATGTCTCATCAGAAGCCACATTCTGAGGGGTTCACATGTCTTCACTGCAGCATCATGGGCCTAGGTGAATGGCTGTGGGTTGTTGGCACACCTGGGTCCTGGGCCCTGCCAGCGCCTCCTAACCCCAAGTTGCCTGAGGTACCTGGGGGAGGACAGGTATTCGGAGAGGTGTCTTCGTCCTTCCAGGCAGGCTGAGTTGTTGTGTGGCTTCAGTAGGAACAGGTTGGCTGTGGTGGGTTGCACAGGCCTGGGTTGGCCGTGTGGTAATGCGCACAGTCACTGTAAAGTGGGGTGGACTCCTGAGACCACATGGTGAGATTCACCATTTTTTGATACCCCTCCAGGGTTTGTGCTGAGCGTGGGTAATGGGGTGAGGAGTAGAGAGGAGGCCTGTGTGGGAGTAGGCAGAAAGGTTTTGTGTTGTGTTTGTCAAATCGTCATATGCAAAATTAGCACCCAGCTAGCTTGCCCAACTGTTTTAATTAACGTGGGAGACATTTGCATTTCTCCGAGGGCTTGCAGGAAAGCCAGACTGAAAGGATTAGTATGATGAACCTCCTTTATTTTTTAATTATTTTTATTTTTTATTAAAATTTTTTTTCTTTTTTGAGACAGAGTCTCATTCTGTTGCCTAGGCTGGAGTACAGTGGTGTGATCATAGCTCGTTGCAGCGTCAAACTCTTGGACTCAAGTGTTCCTCCCACCTCAGCCCCCTGAGTAGCTGGGACTACAGGTGCACACCACCACACCCGGCTAATTTTCTTATTTTTATTTTTTGTATAGACAGGGTCTTGCTATGTTGCGCAGGCTGGTTTCAAACTCCTGGCCTCATGCAGTTTTCCCACCTCGACCTCCCAAAGTGTTGGGATTACAGGTCTGAGCCGCCACACCCAGCCAGATGTGCCTCCTCTGTGGGCTGCATTTTCTCTCCCTTCCAAGCTTGCTCCTGGTAGTCTGGGAGAGAAAAGCCTGTCTCCTCCTCCTCTCACTTTTCAGAACAAAGGGTTGTGCCCCTAGAGGGGTGTTCTAGCTCCTGCACGGAGTGGCTCCTAGGAAGGAGTCTCAGAGGACACAGCCTCCTCTCCCCCTGTTGGCTGTTGCCAGTCCCTGCAGGGCCAGGGCCGGGGCCACCGAGCCCAGCCTTGCCTTCCCTCCACAGGTGCCCTTTCCAAGAGCCAAGACTGTGTTTTTATGTAAGTGAGACCCAATGATGTGAGTGCATCCAGGGACTGGAGTTAGATGATGTTTGTTTTTTTTTTTCTTTTATTTCTTATGGTTTTGTCTAAAAAACTTTTAAAGCATACATTTTAGAGTCAGGAGGAGAAGCTTTAGCCTATTTTAGAAACAGGAAATAAGAAAGCGTTTGGAAGCAGGGCCCCAGGCTGTTGGTTGAGCTTTGCGCTCCCAGCCCCTTGGGTGTGGTGTGCACGCTTGTGTGGGGCCTGCCTTTGAAGCGATTGTGGAGCTGGCCATTCTTGGCTTAGGATAGTTCCTTGTAGTCCTGATTTAGTGTGCAGTGTACACAGAGTGAAGCCGCAGCTGACTGGAATGCTGGGGCTCTGGGGTGTCGTGGTTATTGAGCTGAAAGTAAACCAGTAAAGCTCTTTGTTTCTACCGCACTGTCAGTCTGCAGTGTCCCAGCCAGGGCTTCTCAGATCTCAGTGTTGGAGGGCTCTCCTGGGGATCATGTCAAATGCAGATTCTGCTTGAGTTGTGTGGGCCGGGGCCTGGGATTCTACATTTCTCCTGAGCTCTGGGAGATACCATCATATGATGCTCCTGGTCCCAGAACACACTGTGACTAGCAGGGGCGTGGACTCTTTTGCTGCTGTTGGTAGTAGCACAGGTTCTTGAACCCTACTCAGTCTCTGCAGTGAGTGACTCTCCCAGGTGTCATTCTGACTGGAAGTCAAGAGCTCTGGATGTCGCAGGCCTGTGATGTGGGTTGCTTGCTCACTGAGCTTGGAGGTGGATTTTCATACTAAAGTACCTGATGCATTTTTTTTGGCCATTCCTCCACCTGATGCTAATGTTTTTAATAGTGGTAGAATCCTGGGCAACATAGCAAGACTCTGCCTCTACAAAAGGAAAAAAAAAAGGCTAGGCATGGTGGTTCACACTCATAATCCCAGTGCTTTGGGAGGCTGAGGCAGGAGGATTGGCTTGAGGCCAGAAGGTTGAGGCCGGCCTGGGCAACATAGTAAGTCTCATCTCTTAAAAAAAAAGAAAGCCAGAAGCAGTAGGTGCCTGTAGTCCCGGCTACTTGGGAGGATGAGGCAGGAGGATTGCCTGAGCCCAGGAGCTTGAGGCTGCGGTGAGCTATGATTGCACCATTGCACTCCAGCCTGGGTGACGGAGTGAGACCCTGACTCAAAAACAAAAAGTAGTGGCAGAGTGGGTTCTGGTGAGATCTGTTGTTAATGGAGAACATTCACAGCTGAGTGGTTGTCTCAAGGCTTACCAAAGAGCAGATGATAAAAATGAAACTGCTGCTGGATGCTACCATTAGTGGTTGTTTCCTGGCAGTTGCTGAAGTCAGACCCAGAGGATGTCAGGAGGGCGAGATACCCAGGTCACCTCTTCTCACAGTGTAAAGACCAGCTGTTTCGTGCAGCTTCCCCTGTGAGTGACCTGAGGAGGGGCAAATGCCAGCCAAGCCCACAGCTTAGCAAATCTGTGTCCACCAGTGTATCCTAGAGACATTTGTACATTTAACTCTTTTTCTTCCCAGTTGGACAGCACCTCAGTGAGGCACACGGCCTTATCCCTTATTTCTGTCATTTTGAAGAGGGCATTAAAAACGGTTGACCACTGCCTGAATAAAGAGGTGTGGCAGGAATCAGGCATGTACACAGCTGTGATGATGGAAGAATTCGTGCAGCTCTTCAGAGAAGCCCTGAGCAAGGTAGGCTCCGATCTGGGTTTGGGCTTTCCTTCCAGACCTCACCAGGTGGAAAAGGCCATTCTCGGAGTCCTAGGGTGGAAGCCAAGTGATGTGTCCTTGGAGCCACAGGGTTGGACAGGCCAGTGGGCAGTGTGGTAGCATGGGTGCTGAGGGCCAATTGAGAAGACCTGCCACTGTAGTTGTAGGCAGTGATGTCACAGAGCATGATCCAAAAGTCCTCGTGCAGAGTAAGAATTTAGACGATACATGTGTTCTCTCACAGGGGTTCTGGCTCTGGTGGGGACCTCATGTTCAATCAGGAGCCGTGGTGATGTTGTCAAAGGGTAGATTGTGTCCTTACCCCTCACCCATGGCTGCAGGCACACACACAGACCACACTGTGGCCCAGTGAGAAGGGATGCAGTGGCTCAGGAAGCCCCTCTTGCTTCCTATGGCTGAAAGCCAGGCTTCTGTAAACTGGCCAGCTGCTCTAAGAGCCCCAGTCACACAGGGTAGCTTTCCCTGAGCTGCTCCTGAGAAAGTCTGTCTTTGTTCCCTGTGTCTTTTGCTTAGGTGAATGAGGCTTAAGGGGTTTGTTTTAATGATCAGCACTTGCCTGTTCACCAAATCCTTACTGTGTATACTTCTAGAAATCATACTGCAGAACATGGTTGGGCGCGGTAGCTCACACCTGTAATCCCAGCACTTTGGGAGGCCGAGATGGGTGGATCACCTGAGGTCAAGAGTTCAAGGACCAGCCTGGCCAACATGGTGAAACCTCACTTCTACAAAAAATACAAAAAATTAGCTCAGTGTGATGGTGGGTGCCTGTAGTTCCAGCTACTCAGGAGGCTGAGACACAAGAATCACTTGAACCTGGGGAGGTGGAGGTTACAGTGAGCTGAGGTCACCCCACTGCACTCCAGCCTGGGTGACAGAGTGAGACTCCATCTCAAAAAAAAAAAAAAAAAAAAATATACTGCAGAGCAGAGCTTATGTGGATTTGGGCCTATTTTCTCACCACTCTTCCCTCTCCTTCTTACACACACTTCTCTAGACTCGCACCCCCCTCCCTGTTTTTTGCATCTTGTTAGTATGTTCAGTTCATTTGTCACCCTTCGTGGTTGGCTACAACTAATATTTTGCTTCTTTTTCCCGTTTAGATTTTGCCAGACCTGAACACTGTCGTGTGGGTCTGGCAGTCACTTAAAAAGCAAGAGACCAAACAGGATGACAAGAAAGGGAAGAAAAGGAGCGATGGGCCCCCGGCTGCCTGCGATGCTCGCCAGTGCGGTAAGGTCTCAGGGGTGAGGGGGACCCTCTGCCTTTTGCATGGGACAGAGCTGACACGGACAGCCTAGGATAGCTCCCATCCAGAGAGTCCTGGAGCAGTTCTTGTTTCAAGGCACCTCTGGCTGTGAATGTGTCTGTATCCTTTTTTGCTTAGGGAGAAGAATTGGAAAGGAATCATAGATTGAATTTTAGTATCTGTTAGAAACGTGCCCATCTTTATGCAAGCACTGTGCCTCTCTAAAGACTTGAGTGTTGGGTGCCATGTGCTCTGGCCTTTCCAGGGATGGCAGTATGGGGGTGCTGTCTCTTGGTCTGCAGATAGAGCTCAGAGCCTTGTTGTTGGTCAGGCATTGAGCTTTGTGTCTTATGTCTGTATCGTATTTCATCCTTACAGCAGCCCTGCAAGGGTAGGCCCTGCTGTATGTCCCTGTTGCTCAGATGAAGACACGAAAGCACAGGGAGACAGAGTGACCAGAACCTGTCTAAGGTCACAGCAGTGAAATGAGGTTTTAACCCAGACCCCCTGAACAGTTTTAACGTTTTTACCATGTTGACTCCTTAGATCCAGGTACTGAGCAGTTTGTCTGCAGCCTCGGTGTACAGCATGCAGTTGGCTGCAATGTGGTGCCATACTTGGTTCAGCTGCTCAAGGACAAAGAACCAGTATGTTTTCTAATTCAAGCTATTTTCTCTTTCTTTCTTTCTTTCTTTCTTTCTTTCTTTCTTTCTTTCTTTCTTTCTTTCTTCCTTCCTTCCTTCCTTCCTTCCTTCCTTCCTTTCTTCCTTTCCTTTCTTTTCTTTCTTTTCTTTCCTTTCTTTCTTTCTTTTCTTTTCTTTTCTTTTCTTTTCTTTTCTTTTCTTTTCTTTTCTTTTTTCTTTTCTTCTCTTCTCTTCTCTTTCTTTCTTGCCTGCCTGCCTGCCTGCCTGCCTGCCTGCCTGCCTGCCTTCCTTCCTTCCTTCCTTCCTTCCTTCCTTCCTTCCTTCCTTTCTTTCTTTTTCTTTCTTTCTTTCCTTTCTCTTTTTCTTTCTTTTTTTTTTTTTGTGCAGATGATGCGGAAACCATTCTTTTGAAAGCTGTTCTGCTCCAGGTCATATGCCTGTACCAGAAGGTGGTCCCCCACGTGGTCATGCAGTACAACTTTGACTTCAGCAAGCTCCTGAAAGGTGGGTTTCAAGGGCTTGCAGACAAGCCGCCACTGTTGCTGCCAGTGCAGATGGAGGAAGTGCCGGTAAACCAGAGCAGAGCCCTGCAGCCAAGAATCGGGAAGGCTGGTGGATGGTTGGCTGCGTGCTCATCCGTCAGCCTGAGAAATTGTACTTGCATCAGTATTTTTTAAATAGCTGGTCTTCCTTAAGTAAATATGAGATGAACACTTGATAGCAGTGAGAACAATGGAAGAAGCCAGCCAGCTTCCAAGTGCTGAGCAACCTGCATGAATGGCCCACAAATCCGATCATGTGACGTTAACTCTAAAGTCACTTTTCAAGGGAGCAGGGGTGCAGAGGGTGTAGCAGAAACGAGGGTCCTGCAGAAGCGACATCCTGTTCATGCAGAGACACTTTTGACATAGTTACTTCGTCTTTTACCCCGCCGAGTCAGGTTCAAACTTACAAAAGTAACAATGCTTATCTGGTCATGTTGCCTGGATAGTAAAGTTTGTCTGATCCACTTTATAATTGGGCCTATGGGAGAAGACTTGCAAAAATATCATTCTTGGAATTTATATGAGCTATTGAAATACTCCTTTTCGAAAGCCGCAATTCACTTTTTAATCATTTGAAGGTGAAAGATTCTCTTTGCTGTGGAAATACGAAATTTACTAGAATGTGGCCATTTAGTATTTGGTAGCAAAGGAGAAGCCCAGAGAGCCCGCTAGAGGATGAGGACCCAGTCTCAGGCGCAGGTGGCTGCAGTCTCTGTCCACAAAATGCTTGCTGTCTGGGGAGCCAGGGAGAACGTTAGCGAGAGCCCACCCCTGGAGGGCACTTGGTGGGTGCAGTGATTCCAGCTGTTCGGGGTCAGTGTGGACTCTGTGGCACGGGAGGGCTTCTTCAGGCAAGTGGGATTTGGGCTTTTTGTTGAAAGATTTGGACAGACCAGGGTGTGGGGGGGCATCAGGTGAGATGTGCCATGTGAGGGTGAGCACAGGACAGAGAAACAGAACCCTGCATCCACCCTTTTTCTTTCTCCATGGTGAGTTCCTTGTCCTTCTGGCCAGGGCAGCAATTGCTGGGCACCCACGTCCGCGTGACTTTTTTCAGCCTGCCTCTTTTTCACCCATAGGCATCATCTCTGAGCAGGGCCTTCGAGAGGAGGTGCCTCCCATTCTGCAGCACCACATGCTGAAGGTGGCCCTGGAGCTGCCAGCCAACAAGTTTCTATGGTTAAAGGCACAGGTAGGAAGCAGAGCTCCCAGTCTTCTGCCCTAAGCTAACCTGCTGCGCCGGGTGGCTTCTTAGCCTGATGAATTGCTAACTGGCTCAGAACCTGACGGGGCAAGGCAGAAGAGGTTAACAGTTCTCATTTTAGAGAGACCCACAGCAGAGGTCCTGATTCATGAACCAGGAGGCCTGGGAACCTGCTTGCTTTTGTAAAATAGGGTGCTTAACATGGCCTTGCTGCAAATACATTGTTGCTGAGTCCAGGGAGTTTCTTGTTTATCTCAACTGTTTTACGTTTTTCTCAGTTTTAAATAATAAACAAAATAAAATACATACCTTTTCTTTTGTCCTCATCCTGGAAGAATTAAAGACGAGATGAGAATAGATAACCAAGTCAGGAGAGGGTTGAGGCTGGTGGAAGAATCAGTAGACATTGCCAGCATTTTTTTCTAGGTCTTTAATAAAATATCTTCCAGAACTTTTTGGAGAACATAATGTTAAATCATAAAGGGAAGCTCAGGATGCCACAGATATTTACGCTGGGCTTACGCCCAGGATGCTGCATCATTTCTATGCAAAGAGGAGGAGGGAATATGATCAAGCAAAATTAATCATTGTCCAAGTGTTTCTTATAATCTGAGCTGATGTATTTTTTAATGACTTAGATCTTATATGGAACCAGTAGTATGGAAATGTATGTTGGCATTTTTACATGCGACATTTCCAGGAAGACTTAAGAATGCTGTGCCTCTGGGACCATGTGTCTCTCCCTCAAGTCCCCATTCTGAGGCTTCCCTGCATCGTAGCTGAGGGTCATTCTTACTGAGAACTTACTCGCATGCTGGGCAGGTTACGGATGCTTCATGTGGCTGCTCAGTTCACACTACTTAAAGACAAG
This sequence comes from Symphalangus syndactylus, assembly GCF_028878055.3. NCBI lineage: Eukaryota > Metazoa > Chordata > Mammalia > Primates > Hylobatidae > Symphalangus > Symphalangus syndactylus. The sequence continues at coordinate 97,843,449 of NC_072427.2, forward strand.
GCAGCTGGGCACAGAACGTCAGAACCTTCTGCAGGGTCCTGTCCATGAGTGGTGGGTCCAGGATGGGACCCAGGCAGTGCTGCCCAGAGCTCTGCTTGCCACCATTCCACTGAGATGTGAGGTCATTGCCACCAGTCCTAGGGAGGTGACAGGCTCGGGCATTGCTGATTGGTTTTCACTCCAGCTCAACTGGGCTCATGGGATCTTGATAATTTAGTTGGAAAGTGAACAGAGGCCTCATAATTTGAAAGAGCTGGTGTGAATTTATATCCTGCGCCCCACCTTATGCTTATATCTGCTGGCTTTGCCTAAGCTAACCAGCACCTCACCATGTTCAGGGTTGTCCTCATTACCAAGGCTCAGTAGAGTTTGGATTGGGGATCTGGAGCTCCATGTACTTGTTGAAGACATGTTCAAAGCCCAGAAGCCTTTTGAGGAGGATAAGTTATGCATAAGCAATCCATTCTATCAGCACTGGCATCGTGATGAAAGTAACGAGGACATCATTTGATGGACTCAGACAGCCTGGGGTCCCTCCTGCTCACCATCCACCAGACAGCACAGCATCTGCCTTGGTTCCCAGTGAACAGCCAGATGCCTTCTCAGTGCCTCAGTTCCCACATACGTAAAATAGGGTAGCAGCTGTACCCACCTCACAGGGGTGTTGGGAGGATTCAGTGAGTCAGTGTAAGCTGGGCCCCTAGGACGGCTCCGGCACAGGAACAGGGCTACCTGTGCTTCCTCTTGCTACTCTTCCTGCCAAATTGTGGTTAAAATGAGATGAGGTAAGGACCTGGCAGCATACTGTGTGTTCAGCAAGTGATGGCTCCTGTTACGTTATGTTTTGTTTTTTGTTTTTGGAGATGAAGTCTCACTCTGTTGCCCAGGCTGGAGTGCAGTGGCGTCATCTGGACTCACTGCAACCTCTGCCTCAGCCTCCCAAGTAGCTGGGACTACAGGCATGCGCCACTATGCCTAGCTAATTTTTGTATTTTTAGGAGAGACAGGGTTTCGCCATGTTGGCCAGATTTGTCTCGAACGCCTGACCTCAGGTGATCTGCCTGCTTTGGCCTCCCAAAGTGCTGAGATTACAGGTGTAAGCCACCATGCCTGGCCCCATGGTATATTTCTAATATATAACTATATATTAAAATTATGTATGTAATTATATATACTAAAAATACGTAATATTGTTTAAACTCTAGGAAGGCCCAGATGCAGAAATTATTGGAGGTGAACGATCAGTATTTTACTTACTAATGAAAATGTTTGTGACTAGTAGCCATTTACAACTGAAGTCATTGACCAAACTTCTGATCATGAAGGTGAGCATTTTCTACCAGTTTCTAACTCTGAAAAGCATTTTGTATAGATCTTCCTTATGATAAGTGTTTAGTTAAACAGTTGTTGAATTCAGGAGGTATTGGGATTGTTTTTAGTTTTAAAATAGAAGGTTTTATGGCAGTTTAATTTATCGTGTCTTACACTTAGCTACATTCCTGAGAGGCAGCCTGGTGCATTGGAAAAACTTTTTTTTTTTTTCTTTAGGTAGGTCATTTCTAGCTTGTTGTAGGCTCAATACTAAATTTTGGCTTCTTGGTGTTTATTAGGCAGCGCCTCTTTCCTCCTTCCCAGGCTCCGGCCTTCTCCAGGGCTTTTAGCCTTTTTGCCCGAATCCATCACCCACAGCACATGGGTCATCAAAGCCAGTGGAAGAGAATAGGAATTTATTTCCTTCTCTTTTTTTGTCCTTGATACTCATGTTTCCAGAGCTATGTCAGGTCTTATGATAGCAGTAGGACATCTAGTCCTCATTTCTGCTCTGCAACAAACAGCTTGGGGGATGCACTATGTTTAGGGTACAGAGGTTTCACCTTTCACTTTTATTTGAAATGCTGATAACCTTGCTGCACTTAATAGCCTTCTCTCTTGAGCTGCTTAAAGAATGTGGCAGTCTAAGTCTTGACCTCCATAGGTTGCCATTTCCTTCCAGGTAGTGCAGCTGTGAACCTGACCCCAGCTAGATTTCGTGATCTGACTGCAAATAGGTGAAATTGGCACAGTCAGGCTTTCCTTCGGTGCATGCTGTTGCAGGGCTCTGTGCCATGAGGCCTGTTAGACTCTGAGTTTCTGCTGTCAGACCATTTAGGGAAATCATTTCATCACTTCAGCACATTCAAGTCCTGCCTCATACCAGTTTCTCTTCTGTTGGAATAGTGAGTCTTGAGGTCTACATTGAAGTGATATGATGTGACTGGCTTGTGACCTTGGAGAATTTCATACAGGCTGAGGGTTGAGTAGCTGTGAGGGGTGAAGTTTTACACATTTACCTGCGTCTTTGTGAAAATCCAGAGGTCTTTGGCTCCTAAGTAGCAGCCAAATTTTTTCCCTTCTTTTTATTTAGGAAATGAGAATAAAGGATAAGTAGCCTTGAGAGAAGGGATCATATTGTCTTTTTTGTTTGTTTGTTTGAGACAGGCTCCCGCTCTGTCACCCAGGCTGCTGTGCACTGCTACAATCACAGTTCACTGCCATCTTGACCTTCTGGGCTCAAGTGATCCTCCCAGCTCAGCCTCCTGAGTAGCTAGGGCCACATGTGTGCACACCACCACTAACCTGGCTAGTTTTTTAATTACTATTTTCTAGAGACAGAGTCTCAACTGTGTTGCCTCTGCTAATCTCAAGCTCCTGGGCTCAAGCAGTTCTCACACCTCAGTCTCCTGAAGTGCTGAGATTACAGGCATGAGCCCCTACGCCTGGCCAGATTATATTGTCTTTGAGAGAGCATAGAATGATTTCCTTGTTTCCCTCAGCAATGGGGATGTTATGTTGAAAGACTAACTTTCAGAGAAAAATGGGATGAAACTTTCACCCCCTGCGTGCTCCTTGGGTGTGTGGTGCTGGAGCACAATGAAACTGCTTGACCTCTGACAGAAAGTGGGTCCTGTAGGCTGGGTGTGGTGGCTCATGCCTATAATCCCAACACTTTGGGAGGTCAAGGTAGGCAGATCACTTGAAGCTAGGAGTTTGATACCAACCTGGCCAACTTGGCAAAACTTTTGTCTCTGCTAAAAATTAGAAAAATTAGCTGGACGTGTTGGCGCACGCCTGTAGTCCCAGCTACTCAGGAGGCTGAGGCAGGAGAATCGCTTGAACCCGGGAGGTGGAGGTTGCAGTGAGCCGAGATCGTGCCACTGCACTCCAGCCTGGGTGACAGAGTGAGGCCCTTTCTCAAAGAATAGAAAGAAAGCGCGTTCTGTTCTGACTTTTTCGCTGGTGCCTACTTCCTGGCAGATTCTGCGGGACACGGGGGTGTTTGAGCACACCTGGAAGGAGCTGGAGCTCTGGCTGGAGCATTTAGAGAACACCGTGGAAGAGGACAAAGAGACTGTGATTCAGTTTCTGGAACGCGTAAGCACATATTTCCCACGTAAAGGAACATGCTCAGAGATAATTATATTAACTTCTTAGCGTAATCGAGACATTTTTGATGCACCAGCACCAAAAGGCTTCTCGTCCTGGCTTGCTTCCTAATTCTTGCTGAGACTTCAGAATCTACTTAGTTTTAGAATCTGTAAAATAGGTATATATTACAGCATGCTGTTTCATTTCCTTTTGGGAATTTGTTGTTGTTGGTGGGAATAGGTATACCAAAAGCGATATTAAAAGCAGTGCTATAGTAAAAGGAGATTTTTTTTAACTCCACAATAAAAAGTTTAGACCCAACTTCATAGTAAAACTATTCTGATTAAGGATTGAACATATTATCACTTCCCTTGATTTTGACCAGTGACATTTTTTGGCTTTTTCATTTCACCTGTGACCATCTGAATGCTTTCTATTTGGCTCTTTAATGCCCAGATTTTGTTGACATTGGTGGCGAATCCCTATTCATACACAGACAAAGCATCTGACTTTGTCCAAGAAGCAGGCACGCTGCAGGCCACTATGATGAAGCAAGAAACCGATGACATGAGCATTCCCATCTCCCACATTGACGGTATGTTCCGTTCTGTTCTGCGCTGCTCAGAGGTCTGAAGACCAAGCCACACTGACATGTTAAGAGATTGAGAACAACACTAATGCCCTAGGCCAAGTGCACACAATCCCTTTGCAGCAAAGACCAGCCTGTTCTGGAAATGAAATCTCCTTATGTGTTCATGTAATGGGAAACATTTGTTGTTTTATTTGCATAGTATTTACTGGGTGCCAGGTAGGGTTTTAAGCTCTTTTTAAGTCCTAACTCATGTAAATCTCATAAGCAACCCCAAGAGAAAAGGGTATTATTATTGTACTCATTTTATGTAGAGATAAAGCGGCCAGGGCACAGAGAGGTTTAGTATAATAACTTGCTCAAGCTCATACAGCTACTGCATAGCAAAGTCAGGATTAGAACCCAGGTACTCTGGCTCTGGCCTGTGCTTTAACCCTCAAACTAGTTTGCCTCTCAGATTTTGGCTTGTTTGCCTGAATATCTGGGTTTAAGTTCCTGGGCTTCTTGTGTCACTTGAGGAAACTTCAACCTATTATCACCTCAGCTGAATATCCTGCATTTTATCAGACAAAGATACGAAAGATTTCATAGGCAATATCTTCGTCTGTTTAGGGTCAAACTATATTAAATGCTCCCCCCAAGAGGAATTTGGCTTTTTTCTTTTTGCACGTATTCTGCTTCTGCCTCCCTGTGGGTATTTGCAGTGAAACCCTTCAGTGGCTCTCACATCAGCTGGATTCTCGTCTTTCTCTCTCAGATGTTCTCGACATGGTGGATGTCCTGGTGGAGGGCAGTGAAGGCTTGGATGAGGAAATAGGGTTCACGTTGAATGAAGACATGATCCTGCTCACGTTCCCATTCAGTGCTGTGGTCCCCGCGGCCCTGGAAGCCAGGAATAAGTTGTTCCTTGGGACAGGCAATGAAGCAGGTACCTGTGTATAGTCAGGATGTTCTGGCTGCATCTGGCCAGCTAGTCTTTGCAGGGTGGGAGGTGTGGGATTCTAGGGGCTCTGGGATCAATTGCTGAGAATCCAGGGCAACAAGAGGTCAGAACCCCCAGAGTGATAGCTACCCAACCAGCACAGCTAGGAGCACAGGGGTAGGGATCTTGGGGCTGGCTAGGCTTTTGGGAAATTGGTCATTTGAGCATGAGTCTGAAATAATGTGTTTGCCTGGCTGCCCAGACAGCCTCTGTAACATTGATGTTTTTTCGGCAACATTTATTCTTGATATGTTGATGCAGAGGATGAATCCTTCATACTCGTTGGATGTTCCAGGCAACTTAGACCCAAGGAAGTGCTCACAGATTATAGGAGTGTGATTGGTCGGGAGAACTCAGGCTTTGCTGCAGTAACAAATAAGCCCTGACTTGTCAGTAGTTTAATAAATAAGGGTCTGTTTCTAGACCATGCTATGGTCCAGTACAGGCCAGGTGGCTCTTCTGGTTGGCTGTCCTTCAAGAGGTTGATCAGGGATTCAGGCTGCTCCCATTTTGTAGCTATGCCAACTCAATTTGTGGCTTCCAAGATCACCATGGAAAGGGAAGTGGAAATGGTGGACAGTCAAGCAAGGGGTGTTATGGCCTGAAAGTGACTAACCGGGCATGTGGTCCCAGCCTACATGTAAGAGAGGCTTGTGTGCCGAGGTAGAGTAAACGGATTGGTGAACACCTAGCAAGTCCTGGTCCCAGGTGGCTTTTGCCTGGCCTTTTCCATGCCTGGGTCTTCACTCCTGGGCCTTGGGAGCGGATGTCTGACTTTGCTCTATGTGTTTAATAAAACAGAGCCTAGTACAGTCTCCAGTAGTAGCACCTCCTTCCCTGTGGTTATGTGTCCCCTCATGGAGTTGCATGAATTTTTCAGCATCTTGCATGTATGTGGAAGAAGGTGGTATTGATAGGTCACAGAAGGGTGGGCCCAGCCAGCCTCTTCCCACATGCATGTTGTTCCTTTGCAGCGGAAAACGTTGTGACATATCTGACGGCGGTGCTAACTGACCTCCTCCACACCCAGAGGGACCCCCTGGCTCTGTGTCTCCTGCTCCAGGCATATGACAAGGTTGAGCCTCCATGCCCGGTGCCTTGCTGCCACCAGCTCTCACGGTTTAACAGATACTACAGCCTCTGGATCCCGGAGCAAGCCCGAGAGGCCTGGGTGAGCTGCAGCCACAGCTGTGGTCACTGCTCCCGTGCAGGGTTCTTCCCAGGGTCCCAGCTGGCTGCGCCAGAGCTGTGCAGTTGGGTAGCCAGACAACCTGCAGGGTGAAATTTCTTACCCTAAAGTCCCCTGCATAAGAGAGGAAGCTAAGTAGTATCCCTGGTGCTCAGCTAACACAACTGAACACACAGGACTCAGTGATGCAGCCAAATTAAATTTCCCATTGGCTCCCTGGTAATGATAATAGGTGAATTCCTCTTCCAGCCTGGGGCAAGAGCATTGCCTCTTCCTTTTTTTCCTTACCTTGTTATCTCTGCATGCTTGTCTCCTGTCTCTCCTCTGCGGACCTTAGCATGGCCCTAGACAAACTGTGCTCAGCTGTCACACATGGCCCCTCAAGGCCTCCAGCAGGGTCTCTTCTGCTAAAGTTGGGGAAGGAAAGGAAAAAGTATATTTTCTTTTGCTGGGGACTACATTCTCGTAGTGGGATTCTGGCTCCAATGCAGAGTATTTACAATGCTGTGTGGGGCACGAAATTTGTGGTATGCATTTTTGTGCATTCATTTCATTTTAGCTGCATTTGAAAAAGCAGACAGCTTAGACCCTCCTTGTCTTGTGATATTGGTAGCAATAGCCAACAATGATTGCATATTTTCTGTGTGTTTTTTGGAGGCATACCAGGTCCTGTACTAAGTGTACTACATGTATTTTTGGCCGTTTAATCCTCACTGCAACTCTGAGAAGTAGGCCGGGACTCTCACCATCCTTTATGCACATGGGGAAACCAAGGCCCAGAGTGGTTCCAGCACCAGTCAGTGGCGGAGTCAGGATTCGGCCCAGGCAGTCTGGCTCCAGAGCCCTCACCCATAACGTTGTTGCCACCTTCCTCCACACGTAGGCCACAGCAATAGCCAGACAGCAACTTATGTGGCGGTATTGGAGGTTCTGTCCTGCCCCTCGTGGTTGCTTGGAGTGGCTGTCCACCTTCTGTGGAATAAGACTTAGCAGGGGTTCTCACCCTCCAGGCTGTGTCGGAATTCCCCAGAGGGCCTATTCAAACTTGACTGCCAGGCTCCAGCCACACAGTGTCTGACCTGGCAGGTCTGGGTGGAGCCTGAGAATTTGCTTTTCACACATGGCTGCTGCAGGCCTGGGGAACACTCTGACAACCACCGAGTTTCAGGGCATGTTACAGCCTTGGGTTTTATTAGCCTAAGGAAGTCAAATGGAATTACAGCAACATAAGCTACGTGGAGTAAATAAAGAAGGCAGCTTGGTAGTAACATTAGAAGAAATGAATAACTTCAGTTTGAGGCAGAAGGGCTCCAGAAATTTCTCTGTGTTCTGCCCATCTTCTATCCTTCTAACAAGATATTTGACCCACAGCTCCTGGGGAAGGTCTTCTGAAGGCAGGCCACTTGCAGAGCAGGCTTCTCTGTGGGCTGATTTCCCCCTTTCTGGTGATTCTTGTGATTCACATCCTGCCTCTGTCACACGTGGCTCCTGCCTGTGGGACAGGCTCCTGTCTTGTTCTCCAAGGGGTGTCGATGCAGCATGAATTTGGGCCTTCACATGTGGTCAGTGGAAATGCTCTAGGAAAGTACGCATGACATGGTACCAGAACTTACTCTACTGAAGTAAAATGCCATGTGGTCCCGTATTCGTTAGTCCTATCCCAGCATGCGCTTCTTTGTGAAATGTCCGTTTGTTGTGTGTTACCCGTGCCTATGACCGTTTTCATCTGTGGTGATGTGTCTTTCTCTTCCCCGGCCTTTTGCTGTCTCCCTCAGCTGCTGCAGGCACAGGGCAGCCCCTCGCCCTCTGCCCTTCCCTCGGCCTCCTCCTTCACAGCCCTACTGCAGGCAGCCTACGAGAGCCAGGCGCTTCGGGACGAGCACATCCAGGCGCAGTTGCAGGCCACCATGTCACGCCTCCCCATGCAGCAGGTCCTGCGCGCAGCCAAGCAGGTGCTACTCTACCTGCGGAGCACCGTGGAGAACTTCAGCCAGGTCACTGTTGCCCCCATCCTCCACACGCTCCAGAGCGCTGCCACCAGAGAGCTCAGACTTCTCTGAGTCGGGCCCACAGCTCAGCACACTCTTGCTCCCTGGAACTCACTGCAGAGGCAGTTTAAGTGCTGTTCTGTCCAGACCTCAGCTGCAAACTCATCATGTCCCTCAGCAGCTGCAGATGGGAGCCAGGTCAGCCTGGCTTTGTTTTCAGGGCAGCTCTGGTCAAGACAGAGCCCTTCCTATAGTAGGTCGGGTTGGCGGCCCTACCGGGCCTTTGTGTTTTTTGTCACCAAGCCTGGAGTGCAGTGGCGCGTCATAGCTCACCACAGCCTCGACCTCAGTGGACTCAAGCCACCCTTCAACCTCTCAGCCTTTCAAGTAGCTAGGACTATAGGCATGCACCACCATTCTCAGCTAATTTTTGTGTTTTTTGAAGAGATGAGTTCTCGCCATGTTGGTCAGGCTGGTCTCAAACTCCTGGGTTCAAAGTGATCTGCCTGCCTCAGCCTCCCACAGTGCTGGGATTGCAGGCATGAGCCACCACACCCAGCCCTTCCTTCCTTCCTTCCTTCCTTCCTTTCTTTCTTTCTTTCTTTCTTTCTTTCTTTCTTTCTTTCTTTCTTTCTTTCTTTCTTTCTTTCTTTCTTTCTTTCTTTTTTTTTCTGAGACAGAGTTTCGCTCTTGTTGCCCAGGATGGAATGCAATGGCAGGATCTTGGCTCACTGCAACCTCTGCCTCCCGTGTTCAAGCTATTCTCCTCCCTCAGCCTCCCTAGCAGCTGGGATAACAGGTGCACGCCACCGCGCCCAGCTAATTTTTGTATTTTTAGTAGAGACAGGGTTTTCTCCATGTTGGCCAGGCTGGTCTTGAACTCCTGACCTGAGGTAATCTACCCACCTCAGCCTCCCAAAGTGCTGGGATTATAGGCATGAGCCACCGTGCCTGGCCCAGTCGTCCCTCTTAAGTTTATTAGTTTAGTAGCTGGCTGATGAATTTCTGTTCCTGATGTGGTTCGAGGCATTTTTAAGTTTTGAGGTGGGCCTGTCCCTTTCAGTTTAGTCAAAACAACCTTTGTGTTTCACCAAGGCTTAGGAAGACACATCTCTTATTTGAGAAATGGCATTGCGTTGACGGGTGTCTCACACACTGTGAGGAGTTGCCATCTCAGCCTGCCTCCCGAGTCTCCTACTCTGAAAACACGGGCCCTGGAAGTCACTGCCTGGTGGCTGTGAGCCCGTCTCTTCCCTGCTGAGGCTCGTGCTCTTGTTCTCACAGCTGGGCAGAAGTGTGGGCCCACCCCTCCTGCAGCTCTTCCTGGATCTCCTCAGGCGCCTGGTTGTCCACTGTGAGCAGCTGGATGCCCAGAACCAGCAGAGATGTGAGGCTGCCCGGGCCGAAGCCGACCTCTTCCTGGACATGGAGTCCGTGGCCTCGCTGGAGATGGCCAATGATCAGGTACCGCCACAGGTCACCTGGTAGCCTATTCCCAGAGTCATGGGCAGTGGCTTTCTCTTCACTTCTGATTTAAAAACAAACATAGGTCCTATTGTGGGAAAACTGGGAAATGCAGAAACTATAGCAGAGATCATAAAAACTTCCTATCACCCGCCCAGTGTGCCGTTTAATTTGGGCGTTTCTCTTTCCAGTTGCTTTTCTGTGCACAGTCACCCTCCCTGCAGACAGCTTTCTCTCACGCTGTGTGAGATGAGCCTGCTGAGAAACAGCGTGAATAGCTGCAGCTTGTGTTGAGTGCAAGGTGGGCAGCGGGTGCTGCTTTTCACAGGAAATACACACAGGAAATAGACTGCTCCGAGAAGCAGCAGCCTTTCTGTCTTGTTGGGAGTCTTGGGAAGCAGGCTGTTTAATTGGGGCCAGGATGACTATTTCTCTCACAGTTTGCCATGTAACGTGTTTTACCGGGTTCAGGAGGCAGACATGTTCCTTGTTTCACAATCTAATTGAAATATACACTTTTTTCCTTTGAGCTCCGAGTTGCCTTTCTGGGAGGTATTTGCTTGGGTGGGACCACCTATTCGCCAGTCAGTGTGAGGCAAAGCATTCTCAATATGTAATCGTGCTTTGCTGTTTTTTTTTTTTTTTTTTTTTTTTGAGACGGAGTCTCGCTCTGTCCCCCATCGCTCTGTCCCCCAGGCTGGAGTGCAGTGGCGCGATCTCGGCTCACTGCAAGCTCCGCCTCCCGGGTTCACGCCATTCTCCTGCCTCAGCCTCTCCGAGTAGCTGGGACTACAGGCGCCGCCACCACGCCCGGCTAATTTTTTTTTGTATTTTTAGTAGAGATGGGATTTCACCGTGGTCTCGATCTCCTGACCTCGTGATCCGCCCGCCTCGGCCTCCCAAAGTGCTGGGATTACAAGCGTGAGCCACCGCGCCCGGCCAGCTTTGCTGTTTTTAACTGGTAAAGCTTGAGTGGAGACTGTGACAGGCTCCTCTTTCCTTCCCTAAGAATAAATAAGGGAAGAAAATTTCTTTCTGTCTCTGGGAACTGGTGGAGTGTCGTTGGTGAGGAATCGGTTCAGCAGGGCTGTGAGGAATGACTGAAATTATTCTCTAATCCAGCAAGGGTGCTCAACTGCATTCTGCTCAATGTTTACTCAGTTGGCCCAGTCAGAACTAGTTTGGGGGTTTTATGGGGTCACTCGAGGCCCAGTCTCCTCCTGACAGTGGAGACAGGATTACTTTCAATTCAGGATCGTAGACACACGGTGGTTTAATCCCAACCCACTTTCCCCGGACACATGGTCTCATCTAAACTGACATCACCCCAGCTGTAAGTAGACACCCCTGTCCCTCAACCAGATTTATTTAGGAGGGCAAGCCTGCTGAGGAGAAGCCAGCAGCTGATTGATCTTACTCACATGGCGGTGCTTCTGCACGGCCCGCTCCCCACACTGAGTGACCATAGAGAGCACTTTTCCCATGCTGGAAATTCACGCAGGCTGGGTTCTTCAGACATGTGCCTGCAAATGTGGGTGGGGCACCAGCCAGGTCACAGTCCAGTCCTTCCGGGGCAGGTGGAGTGCCTCAGGTGATTGTGGTATAACTGGATGATAGCTCTGGCTGGGCTTGGCCAGGATGTGGTGGGCACCCCTGAGGGGGTCATGGAAATGTGGGCTTGAGGAAGGAATGGATTAGGAAAGGGGCCTTCTGCTCTCTGAACCGCTAACAACAGTGAATACTTGTGTGGCAGCTGCTGCCTCTCTCTTAGCCCTGTGCCTTGTGTGACGTCTGTGCCTCGTCACTGCCTTTCAGACGCTGGAGGAGGTGCTTGTGGCTGTCCTCAGACACCCCACCCTGGAGGGCTGGTTCCTGGCCCTGGAGCGGCAGGCCCTCCCGCCGCACACGCTCAGCCCTGTCCTCGTGAAGCTCCTGGCCACCCACTTTAGTGCAGGGGTCCTAAAGCTGCTGGCAGCAAGTGCCCCAATACTCCGGAACATTGGGCAGCTGGGCCTTCTGGCCAGGTACTCAGAGGCCATCACCCAGAGTGTGCTGAAGAAACTTGAGAACAGGAGGGCGGGCCCGGCCACATCACCACCAAAGACCCCGCTGCAGCTGGAGGCCCTGCAGGAGCTGCATCCATACATGGAGGGTGCCCAGCTCCGTGAGATCACCCTGGCCTTGCTGAGCCTGCCTGAGACACACCTGGTGACCCAGAAACCCACGAAATCCCCCGGGAGAGAAAGACACCTGAATGCTCTTGGGAAGACCCTGGTGCAGCTGCTGACCTGCAGCCACCAGGATCAGCTGCAGAGTGGTGAGCTCCTGTGGTCCCCCGAGTATGTGAGAGGCCTGGGGGCTCTGCTGCCCATGCTAGCAGTGGACGAGCTGGACACGGTGCTCCTCCACACTCTGCAGAGAGACCCTGTGCTGGCCCCCGCAGTCGGGGCTGATTTGCTTGACTACTGCCTGGCCCAGCGCACGCAGGCGTCCCTCAGCATCGCTGCCCTGCTCCTCCAGGAGAGCTGCACCCACCTGCTGTGGTTCGAGCGGTGGTGCCTGCAGGCTGGCCCAGGGCTCGGCCTCCAGGGGGACCTGGATGACTTCCTCCCCCTCATCCATGTGTACCTCCAGTGCAGGATGCGGAGCCACTTCACACGCCCAGCAGGAGGTAAGGGAAAGGCTAACTTTGGGCAGCTGGGAGTCTTAAGTTGCACGGGCTAAGAAGGTGAACTGCGTGGCCATTTTTAAACCCTAGAAATTCAGGTTCTGGGATGTGGGTTAGTTTCCAGTATCTGAGACAACTCTGAAGATGGAGAAAGATGGAGTAATTTTCCCCAGTACCCTGTCTCCCTTCAGTCTCCCTACTTTGTGGTTTGAGGCACAGCACCTTGTGCCCCATCAGGTCTGAGTTCCCCCACGTGAAGCTGACGGGAGTTGGGTACAGTAGCTGGGGTTATTTAGGGCTGTCCTGTTACGTTGAAGGAGTTCTTGGGCGCCAATCCATCCCATGTCCCAGGGTTCCCTGCCCTTTGGGGAGATGTTGGTGAGTTGATGTTGAGTCGAGGCAGCCTGGGTTCAGCTGTCTCTTCTGTCTCCACTCACTGGGTTTCAGAGCTGAGGCACTTTTTGATTACCCCAAATTTGATATAATTCCCTTTTGTTGAATGCATGGATGATTTTTACTCACCACTCTGCCTCTGTTTTGCATAACTTCGTATCATTGATGACAGAGGTTTTAAAAAGTAAACAGCGCCCTGCAACTAAGAGTCTTCTAGTCAGTGGTGCTTGACATACCTGTCCTTGGGCACTTAGTCCATTTAACATTGGTATAACGGAAGACCTGAGGCTGAGTAATTTATAAAGAAAAGAGGCTTGTTTGGCCCATGCGTCTGCAGGCTGTACAGGAAGTAAGGAGCTAGCATCTGCTTCTTGTGAGGGCCTCAGGCTCCTTCCACTCATGGTGGAAGAAAAAACAGAGCCACCTCTGCAGAGATCACATGGCCAGAGGGGAAGCAAGAGGCACAGGAGGTGGCAGGCTCTTTTTTAAAACCTGGCACTCTAGGAACTAATAGGGTGAGCCAGAACTCATTCGCTGTACCACAAGGACTGCACCAAGCCATTCATGAGGGACCTGCCTCCATGACCCAAACACCTCCCATTAGACCCCACCTCCAACACTGGGGATCACATTTCAACATGAGATTTGGAGGGGACAGACATCCAAACCATAGCAGCTACCCTCCCTGTTCCATGGCTTTGAAGAATGAATCCCATATGAATTGAGAACTGTGGCACTCATGGTCTCATCATGAGCTTAGAAATAGCAGCTATAACCAGGGCCCCCTGGGTTGAAGAGTATCCATCAAGAGTGTTGACTGATGAGATAGGGGAGGACCCTTGAAGGAGACAAGTGTGCCAGTTTCCATGGTGTCAGTACTCCTGCCGTGACCAATTTCAAGCCACCACTGTGGCATCACCAGGGTCACAGGATACCTAAAATACAGCAGCCAATTCCTATGAGCTGGTCCAAGCTGGCTCCAGTCCATCATTGGGTGTGATGACTTCTCCTCTGTATCTCTGCCCTAGTGTCTTCCGCTGTCATTCCTGTGTTGAGGAAGACCCTGTGGAGGCAGCTACAGAGCAGGCTTCTTAGCACTGACAGTCCCCCAGCGTCTGGGCCGTACCAGGAGATCCTGGCACAGCTGGTCCCATTTGCACGAGCCAAGGACCTCAGTGTACTCATGGACCGCCTGCCCAGCTTGCTTCACACCCCGAGCCGTCACAAGAGGTATGAGGGCTCAGGTTGGTTTTAGGATGTTCTCCTCTTGGCTTCACTTTTCTCTTTTTTAAATTCATGGAGTAAGTCATTGAAAAACTGCTGCATTACTGTTATGCCCCATCTGTGATCAGGCAGTTCCTATGAGAATTCTCCTTCCAGCCATCCTGCCTGGAGCTTGTACATCTCCACAAATAGATGGCTGGGTCAGGTTCCCTGAGAGCCATGGATCTCAGCTGGGGGTGATTTTCTCCCAGGGGATGATTGACAATGTCTGACATCTTTTATTGTCACAACTAGGATGAGGGGGTGTTGCTTCTGGCTTCTAAAGGGTAGAATTATCTGTCCCATAATGTCAGTAGCACTGAGGTTGAGAAACCCTGATTTAGAAAAAGTCTGGACATACATATCCTTTTCCTGGTGTACTAATAGTATTCCCCTTGCTTGTAAAAATTTTGGTATATCTTTGGCATTTGAGTAAGAGTCCAGGGAAGCCTGTGATTCCTGTGAGTGGGTAGTATGGGGAGCAGGACTCAGCATCTATCCCATATGGCTCTTTGTGATGCTGGATTATATGTAAAGTCAGAAGGATTTAAGCCTGCTCTCTGTCTCTGACTCTCATCTCCTGCTGCAGGTGGATCGTGGCCGACTCCATTTCAGCAGCTCTGGAAGGGTCAGCAGAAGAGCTGTGTGCCTGGAGAAGGACCCTTTTAGAGTCCTGTGTGAAGTGGCTGATCGTGTCTTTCAATGGTGGCCAGCAAGATGATGACAATACTCATCAGGAGAAGGAAATGCTGCTTAGATTAAATGCATTGTTGGCAAGTGTCTTTTCTTAGAGATCCAGAGTGAATTTCTGTGGGAAAGAGTATGCTAGACAAACCAAGCTGTAGATGCATTTCAAGCTAGGTGGCATGAATATGGCCCTGTAGGAAATGAGAGGGGCTGTGTCTGGGGCAGAGTGGCAGATACTGGATAATCCCAGAATTGATCAACCATCTTTTATCAGGAATGGATGTTGGATTTTGTCAAATGTGTTTTTCCATTTAGAGATGTTATATAATGTCTTGTTTTTTGATTAGTCTACTAATAAGATGAATTATATTAACAAATTTTTGAATGTTAAACCAACCTTGCATTCCTGGGATAAGCCTGCTTGATTTTGATGTGTTATTTTTATATATTGTTTGATTTGTTACTATTTTGTTAAGAATTTTTGCATCTGTGTCCATGAGGGATATTTGTAATTTTATTTTCCTGCAATGTCTTTGGTCTTAAGGATTAAGTAATGCTGGCCTCATAAAACAAGTTGGGAAGTTTCACTGGGTATAAAATTCTAGGTTGATAGTTTTTTCCTCCTTTAAGTATTTCAAACTTGTTGCTTTTCTGTCTTCTGGCCTGCTTTGCTTCCAGTAAGAAACCTGCCTTTCTTGCCTTTGTTTCTCTGTGTGTTGTGTCTTTTTTCTCTGACTGATTTAGGATTTTTTTTTGACATGGTTTAAAGCATCTTAATAATGATACACTTCAGGGTAGTTTTATTCAAGTTTCTTGTACTTTGGGTTCAGTGAGCTTCTTGGTCTGTAGGTTTATAGTTTTCACAAAATTTAGAGATATTTGGCCATTATTCCTCTCCATCCAGTGGGTGGCTTGATGATGGAATGACAGAGTGGGCTCTTTTAGAGGGTTGCCTCCCTCCTTACCTGCCTTTTCTTTTAATTGAGGTAAGTTTACATATTTTGAAATATACAGAAATATGTGTACTTCGTGCATCTGTGTACCCTGCATTCCTATCCAAGAAGATTTTCATCATCCCAGAAAGTTTCTTGTGCATCTTCTCAAAATCCCCTTCCCTCCAAAGCAACCACTCTTCTGATTTCTGTCACCCTGAGGTTGTTTTGCCTGTTTGAGACCTTTGTATACTTGGAACTGTGCAGTATAATCATATAGTGTGTCTACTGTGGTGCATTTCACTTCTTTAAGTTCAGTGATGCTTTCCAGATTCATCCATGTGGTAGGAATTAGTTTCTTACTTTTTGTTGCTGAGTAGAATTCCACTGTATGATGTCCACCGTCCTCTACCACTCATAAAATTTGGAATTACTGGTTTTTGTGATCATAGGGCTAAAAGATATACTCATTGCAAGTATTAACACTGCAAAAAATAGAGAAGAAAACAAAAAAAAACTCCCACTACCCAGAGTCTATCTCATTATAAGTTTGGTGAATTTCCCTCTAGAAACCTTGTTATATATCTGCGTGTGTGTGATAAAATTATGTATAATTTTATATATTAATAGGATATTATGCATGCTGTGTGTAGCCTGGTCTTTTGTTTGTTTTTAGCATAATACCATATTTAGAGATTTTTTTTCCCACCTGATGACTGTGGACCTGCTGTGACTTTGTTAGTGGTTAGTGGTAGATAGGTAGATGTACCATGTATCACGCAGTTGTATGATACTGGACCGTGGGTGGGTTTCTAGTTTTTTTTTATGATGAAGAATGCTGTGATAAACATCTTTGCATGGTCTATTTTTGCACACTTGGCCATTTTTGTCCAGTTGCAGGAAATGCTGGGGGAAAGAGAACATGTATTTAAAAATGTGATGAGCCAGGCATGGTGGCATGCACCTGTAGTTCGGCTGAGGCAGGAGGATTGCTTGAGCCCAGAGGTTCCGGGCTATTCCCATCGGGTTTCCACACTAAGTTTGGCATCAGTATGGTGACCTCCTGGAGCAGGAGACCACCAGGTTACTTAAGGAGAAGTGAAGTGGCCTAGGTTGGAAACAGAACAGGTCAAAACTCCTGTGCTGATCAGTAGTGGGATTGCGCCTATGAATAGCCATTGCACCATTGCACTCCAGCCTTGGCAACCTAGCAAGACCCAATCTCTTTTTTAAAAAAAAAAAAAAAAAGAGAGAGAGAGAGAAAAAGTCACCAGTGTGAGATATGCCTCAGCTGATAGGTCCAGGATCTCCTTGGATTTCCTTGTGATTTCTGGAACTGTGGCCTCCACTGCACAGCCAGCCTGGCGGGAGGCAGCAGCCTATACACACACGGCCTGTAGCTGGTCTCTCTGGAGCCAGCATTGATCGTCCAGTTCCACAGACCTCTTCATGTCATCCAACCCTGTGTCCTGGGGCCTGGGTAAAGGTGTCACACTAGTAGCTTTCATTGGCTATTTAATAAAAAGCTAATTACAAATCTATTAGTGCTATTTGAAATGATAGACAAAGGAAAAATATAACAGGACTACTCAGGAAATTTCCTTTGACTATTTGATAAACACAATTATGCTGATAAAATGTCAGAGCTACTAGCAGAAATAACCAAACAATTTTTTTAAGTTAAAAAAAAATCCAAAACCTTCATGCTCTTGTGGATTGTTTGGACGACTGTGTTTCATATTTACTGAATGGCTCTAAGTGTAATTTCATATTCTGCATTTTAGTTTTTGTTTTAAGATTAATCTTGGTTCTGCTCTCTGCCCCTGTAAGTTTGAGCTATCACATGCTTGTCAAGAATTGTGCAAACAAGAGTAACTGCTCAGTGATTTTTCCCACGCACATTAATAAATTTGTATGCCTAGTTTATTAAAAAATGATAATAATAATTGCACAAAGAGTCTAGAACAGAGCAGCTGCTGGGTTGAATCACAAGTGTCAGAGCAGAAGGGGACACGGGCGCTCCTCTTTTCAACCCTTTGATCCTGGGTTTTACAGAGGAGGAGTCAGGCCATGGAGGTAGATGCCTTTCTGAAGGCTCTGCAGCTGGGACCTTTTAGTATTTTGTAGACTGAGATGTTTCATGTGTTTTTCTTACTTATTTTATTCATAGCATGCACTTAATGAAGTTGATCCTGGTGACTGGCAGAAATTCGTGAAGACGGGACTCAAGTAAGTTGATTTTATTTCTTGGTGCCCTTCAGTAAATGTGTGAATGTCGTTCCTCATGCAAAGCCTCTTTTATAGCTTGTTATTAGCATAATCCACGTGGTGGAGCAGACGTCACCTCGTTTTTAGAGATAGAAGTTGGAGAAGTTAAATGATTTGCCTCTTGACACAGGGTGCTTCTGATGATGAGAGAAGTGGTCTTTTAAAAGAACTATTTAAAGAAATACAGAAATGTGCAGAGAATAATAGTAGCCCCCACATTTAATACATGCTAACAGTTTTCTGTGTTTGTCCTGTTTCTTATCCATCTCTAACCAAAGGTCAACACTCTTCTGAGGTTCTGCTTTGTCTTGTCAGTATCTTATTTTGTATTTTCATACACTGAGTGTTAGTATGTTGTTAAACAATATTATTTAGCGTGTTTAACATTTTACACTAATGTATCATTCTTTTTTTTTTAATGTGTCATTCTTTATACATCCTTTTGTTCACTGAGATGTTTCTAATTTACCCGTGTTGATACTTGTAGATCTTAGTCGTTCATTTTTACTGCTATAGAATATTCGGTCTTTTGACTATATTCCAGTTTACTCAGCCAGTCCTCTACTGACAAATGTCTAGGCTGTTCTCCCTATTCTCCCCTTTACATCACATCTCTCCCTCCCTCACTCTCTGTTTTTCTCTTTCTCTGTCTCGTTCTCTCATTCTCTCCCATTATAGTCTTGCAGTCTCTATCATGTCTCTTGGGGTGGGTTGGGGACTTACTAGCTTTTAGTGTGGGTGCATCTTCAGTTCTAGATGCTCAAACTGCTCTCCAAAGTTGTTGAGCAAATTTTTTGTTTTTGTTTTTGAGACAGAGTTTTGCTCTTGTTGCCCAGACTGGAGTACAATGGTGCAATGTCGGCTTACTGCAACCTCCATCTCCCAGGTTCAAGCAATTCGCCTGCCTCGGCCTCCCAAGTAGCTGAGTCCACAGGCACGTACCACCATGCCCGGCTAACTTTTTGTATTTTTAGTAGAGACGTGGTTTCACCATGTTGGGCAGGCTGGTCTCGAACTCCTGACCTCAGATAATCCACCTGCCTCGGCCTCCCAAAGTGCTGGGATTACAGGCGTGAGCCACTGTGCCTGGCCAGCGAATTTGCACTCCCCACAGAGTGTGTGTTAGGGTTCATTTTCCCTCACATCCTTCCTGACCCTTGATACATTCCAACTCTTCAGTTTGGGGCAATCAGATAGTCATGCATTATTTTCATTTCCCTGACCATCCCGTGAACTTGAAACAGAGAAAAGTATTTCACACAAGAGGAGAGAGAGAAGTGAGAGTGGGTGCCAGGTTAATGACAATTGTAGGTTACCATCACAGAATTATGACATTTCTTTCCATCTTAGATTAAAGTTATTCGTATAGGACTGGAAAACACTTTCTTTAGAGCATGTTGCTTTCCTTTCCCTAGTGGGTTTTGAAGGGATTTAGGACAGAAGGCTTCTGAACCATTTGATAAAAGTTCTGAGTAGAGGAGAGTGAGGAAGGAGGGAGGCCGGGCAAGGCAACCTGGGAGGCACTAAGTTGCCTCTTTCTCAGGCGCAGCTGTTCTCATGCCTCCTGGCGTTTCCACTAAGCAGGAAGTTCGTTTGGTGTTTGAGTCATAAAGAAAATAAATGCACTGGGCCGGGCGCGGTGGCTCATGCCTGTAATCCCAGCACTTCGGGAGGCTGAGGCAGGTGGATCATGAGGTCAGGAGATCAAGACCATCCTGGCTAACACAGTGAAACCCCGTCTCTACTAAAAATATGAAAAAATTAGCCGGAGGTGGTGGCGGGCACCTGTAGTCCCAGCTACTCAGAAGGCTGAGGCAGGAGAATGGCGTGAACCCGGGAGGCGGAGCTTGCAGTGAGCCAAGATCGCGCCACTGCACTCCAGCCTAGGTGACAGAGCAAGACTGTCTCAAAAAAAAAAAAAAAAAAGAAAGAAAGAAAAAGAAAATAAATGCACTGCATCCTTCCCTTGTTTTGGAAAGTGCCCCCTGTGTCAGTGGACAGACAGGAGTGTGATAGAGCTATGCAGTGCCGTGTCAGTGGTAGAGCCTAGATGGTGGGTATAGGGTATTTGCTGCAAAATTCTCAACTTGGTGTTGTTTGAACATTTTCTTAATAAAATACTGAGAAAATGGCCAGGCGCAGTGGCTCATGCCTGTAATCCCTGCACTTTGGGAGGCCGAGGTGGGCGGCTCACCTGAGGTCAGGAATTCAAGCCTAACCTGGCCAACATGGTGAAATCCCGTCTCTACTAAAAATACAAAAATTAGCCAGGCATGGTGGTGCATGCCTTTAATCCCAGTTACTCCGGAGGCTGAGGCAGGAGAATCACTTGCACTTGGGAGGCAGAGGCTGCAGTGAGCTGAGATTGCACCACTGTACTCCAGCCTGGGCAATAGAATGAATGAGACTCCATCTCGAAAATAAATAAATAAATAAAATGCTGAGAAAAAGAATTTTTATTGTTCCCTGTAAAATAAATTTTCCTTTTAACAAAGCTCTTTTCCCTTTGACTCTCGCTGCCTAGATTTCGGTACCAGGACCACACATTTTTAAAGACGCTCCTCACTGCCATACAGCTCCTGTACGGCCCAGAAAGCTCTGTGCGCACGAAGCTCATCCAGCTCCCGGTGGTCCACATGATGCTCATGCAGCACTCGCTGTTTCTGCCGACTCTACTGAAATCTGACGGAGAGGAGAGCCTGGACAGCCAAGTAAAAGGTGACCCCTCACCCCAACCCTTCCATTCCAGATCCAGATTTTATCTCCTGATGTCCTTACACCGGCTGTACTGAAGCTCATCTCCCTCCGGCTCTCGGAGCTAAGGAAGCATTGCCAAGACAGTCTCGGAATGTTTTATTTCTGTCAAATCCAGGGTCAAGAAATGCCTCCTCTGACTTGTAGTCAAACAGCAAATACAAACCTGTTTTCAAGGCCTTAACTGGCTTACAGAAGTTGTGTTTGAGATCTTAGTGCTGTATCATGGGCTCATGTTAAAATCTGGGATCGAGGGGAAGTCATGTGTGGGAAAAAAGTGTGGGTGTCTCACCTGAGAGACATTGATTAGTTGCATGAAATTTCTGCTCGGGAAGATTGAAACTTTTATCAAGGGAAAACGGTTAGAACTTGCCCGTTGACAGTTCAGTGGTAAAGAACTTCAAAAGCCTAAGTTTAGGCTCCATCGCTAATTCAGTAAGGATTCACTTTAGTGCTCACAGGTCGGATGTCAGAGAAGATAATCCAAGGGTTCCTGCCCTCCTGACGCCATGCTCTGTTTAGACAGATAAAATTCACACCTGGAAGTATTAGCAATCACCACAGGGTCAGACTATAATAAACTGCTATTAATAAGTCGAAGACAGCCATTAGCCACATCACTGGTATGGGTAGTAGAAAAACTAAAAAGGGCTCCCCCATTCAATTCAGGCAAGAGTAGACAGAGTAGAGGCTTTGGTAGCACAGTCATGGGGAGAACATGCCTGGATTGAAAATCTGTATTGGCTTAACATTTGGGAGGGGGAATGCGCAGGGACTGAATTCAGCCTTGTCAAAGGCCTAGGAAGAAAGGTGATTGTGGAGATGTCTTAATTGAAAAATAAGTGGGGGGCTGGGTGTGGTGGCTCATGCCTCTGATCCCAGCACTTTGGGATGCCAAGGAGGATTGCTTGAGCTAAGCAGTTCAGCCTGGGCAACATAGCATGACCTCATCTCAAAAAAAATAAAAATAATAATAATAATAATAACAAAAAAATAAGCGGGGAAGGGATTAGATGGCAGTCCAAACACCAGTATTATTCAGAGGAGGAGATTTCCAGCATTTCAATGTTGCCTGGAAGGCTCTCTCTACTGGTATTCAATGTGTCTGCCCCACCATGCCACGTGTTTCAGGGTTGTTTTCTTGCAGAAGCGCTGGTGGACCTGATGTTGACGGTGGTGGAGATGTGCCCCTCTGTCTGTGAGAGCAGCCACTTTGCAGTGCTTCTCGGGGCCTATGGCGCCACTCTCAGCGTCCTAGGTGAGGGTGTGAGGGCTGGGTAGTGTGAGCAGGGGAAGGGAGTGAGGGCCAGGGGGTGTGAGCAGGGGGAGGGAGTGGGGGCCAGGGGGTATGAGCAGGGGGAGGGAGTGAGGGCCAGGGGGTGTGAGCAGGGGGAGGGAGTGAGGGCCAGGGGGTGTGAGCAGGGGGAGGGAGTGAGGGCCAGGGGGTATGAGCAGGGGGAGGGAGTGAGGGCCAGGGGTTGTGAGCAGAGATAGGGAATGAGGGCCAGAGGGTATGAGCAGGAGGAGGGAGTGAGACCAGGCGGTGCGAGCAGGGCGGAGATGTGAGGACCGGGCCATTTGAACAGGGAGGATATGAGGGCAGGTGGTGGGAGCAGCAGGAGGGTGTCAGGGGTTCATCTTCCTAAACCGATCCTGCTTTGACTTGTAGATCAGAAGATTTTACTTCTGCTTCGAGCATATGAGCAGAACAAGCTCAGCCTCATCAACTTCAGGTGAGTGTTGGGCTAGAGGTAGACTAGGCCTTGAGGTCGCAGCCTGCCCTCCACACAGTGAGCTCCAGACTCGAGATTTTCTCTCGTTCCATTTTGGTTCTCAGGGAAAGAGTGAGGCAGGCAGCACTCCCCTGACTCACTGGCTTCTGCATAGGCTGCTCTGGGGAAGCTTGGCCTTGTGCCATAAGGCATCTGGGCAGGGCCGCTGCAGCTGACTGATGGGTGTCTGTTCATCTGGAATTGCCCCTGTTGGGCACTGCCGGCTGGGCTGGGGTATCTCATTTGGTTGATTTTTCTGAAAACTTTTCCGTTCATGCCTTCAGGTAGATTGACTTATGCCATAGGGATTTCAGGGGAAGTGTCAGGGGGCCCAACTGTACATAAAATCTCTTTTTTTTGTCTGTGTGTGCATGCATGCTTGTGTCTGTGTGTGCATGCGTGTATGTGGGTGGGTGTGGGTGTGCATGTCTGTCTCTCCTGGGCTCCTAGTCTCTTGGTCAGATGGGCTTTGGTCCTGCAGGGCTGAGTGTGACACCTTTCCCTGTGGGCCCTGCCTCACCTTTACAAGTGCCACACCTAAGCAAGAGCTTGATCGAATGTGCCGTTGATAGAATGCACTTTTGGATCCTCTTTGCTACCCTAGAGTCTTCTTTTCTCCTTGCCATTTGGGACTAGCACTGGAACAGCTGCTCAATATGTACGTGTGTGTGTGTGTTCAGCCAGGAGGCGGGCTGACTGGGCAAAGGAAGATTGTTCAGGAGAGCTTGCAGGGAGGAGAAAACAATTTCCACGTCAAAGTACTTTGTTTAAAGATAAGAGCTGTATCAGCCCAGAAGCTATCTCCCAACCCTCCCCACCCCACAAAAAAAAAAAAGAAAGAAAAAGAAAATGAAAACATTTTTTTCTGTCTCTTAAGAATGCCCAGGGCTTGCATAGAAACTCTTTTCCTTTCTCCTGCGGCGGCTTTGCTCTTTTGACGTCAGAGCTGGTGCTATGTCAGTTATGTCCTTTCTGGAGTAGAATAGCCCTTCTTATGTGAGGAAGAGGGGAGAGCAAATCGGAGGCGGGTTTTATCACAGTGCAGCATTGTTCGAGCTACCTATTTCTGCAGGAGAACGATCTCTAACACAGAGAGCAGAGAACGCCAAGCAAGGCTGCCCAGGGAGTCACAGGATAGGGCTGGTTGTGAAGGGAGTCTAGTTTCAGCTCCTGGGGGAAGAGCGAATCAAGGATGTGCCGTTCACTGGCTCTGTGGCTCTAAGGGGCACAGAGCATTTCCACAAACAAAATAAACATCTTGTCCTTAGATGAGGGAGCAGGCCTGAGCTCGGGGAGCTGAGCTGGGGATCCTGGACGCTGCGTGGCGGCTCTCCCACCGGTCAGTGGTGGGCAGTCTGCCAGTGTGCCTGGCGCATGGGCTCTCTGCCTGCCAGAAACTGGGGTGAACAGCGAGCATCCCTGAAAGGATGATTCTTTCCTTTTCTAACGTTAGTGACTGTTGTTGACTTGCACAGAAGCGAACCTGTATTTAGAAGAATTTTGTTTAGAAGTATTTAGCTCTATAGATAATGTTTCTTGATTGCCTGGAGGCGCTGCGCTTGGTGCTCTCAGGAAAACCTACAGGAATGAGATACAGTCTTCCCGTCTGCTGAGGGTATCAGACTGTGAGAAATTTAGACATTTTTAAAGTGGCAGCTGACTCACGCCCCATGATATAAACCAGCTCTTACAGGAGCACCAAGAGCCAGGCTCTGTGTGCTCAAGACCGATTCGTGCCAGGGTTGGCATTTGGCGAGTCAGAGGGATTTAATTGAGGTGAGGTGGGCAGAGGGGCCTGGGGCAGCATGAGGAGGAAACAGCATGCAGGAGTGGAAAATCAGGACATTTGGGGAAAGGGTGAGTAGCCTGGCTTATCGGGGTTCTTGGATGTGTGGAGGGAAACAGGCAATGGGAAGGCCAAATGGATTGGCAGTGGAGGGTAGAAGTACCAGACGGAAGCATTTCCATTCCATCCAGGAGACAGCAGAGAAGCATTCCTCGTCACAGCTGGGCTCTGGGGAGCGGCCTGGCAGCAGCGGGGCAGCAGCAGGGCAGTGGTTGGGGGAGGGAGGAGAAGAGTTGGGGGATGTGCTAGGCTGGAGTCATTTTCTAGGAGGAAGGCAAGGTGGCCTCTGACAGCTGCGGTGGCGGTTGTGGTGTGAAGTTGTCCATAGCGCCCACATGGTGGGCTTAGCCGAAAGGCTTGTGTAGGCAGACCTGGTTCACTCGTGGCCACATGTGAGCAGTGAGAGATCAGGATTCTGCCACTGTGGTCTAGCATGGACTCAGGAGCCAGACTTCCTGAGTTTGAATCCCAGCCCTGCAACATACCATCTGGGCAGGTGAGCAGCTGAGCAACTTGCTTAATCCACTCCGCACCTCTTTCCCCCATTTGCACAAGGGGGATAATAATAGTACCCACCTGATGGAGCTGTTGTGCAGATTGAGTGAATTGATCTACATGAAGGGCTTAGAATAGGGCCAGCTGAGTAGACACCGGCTTCTGTCATCATCACCGACACTGTCACCCACCCTCAGCATCACCATCACCACCACCCACTTCATAAGCTGTGGTGGGATTGAGTGATGTAACACGTCACATGCTCAGAACAGCACCTGGTGTGAACTGGCAGCCTGACAACTGCTACCTGTTGTTGTTGTCATGATTAATTCTATTCCCGGGGGGCTCTGTGACCAGTCTCTTTTCCCTTTTCTGGCTCTAGGGTGCTGCTGTGGGGCCCAGCGGCCGTGGAGCATCACAAGACATGCCGGAGCCTGGGCAGGTCACTGTGGCAGGAGCCGAGTGTCGGGGACATCCTTCGCCTGCTGGACCGGGACCGGATGATGCAGACCATCCTGCACTTCCCTCAGAACCGGAGGCTGCTGCCCCCCGAGGTTGGGCTGCTGCTGTTCTGTCCCTACCCACCCCTTCGCCCCAGCCTCAGGGGCTCCATCTGCACCCTCAGCTTCGTTTTTCTTGTTATTTACCTTTTTGTTAAGTAAGAATCTTATCATATATAAAGGTACAGAGACCAGACCCTCATAAGCCCACCACCCAGCTGCAACAATGATCTGCACTGGCCACACTTGTTCTGTTTATACCACTCTGTTCCCCTGCCCCCAAGGAGATTATTTTGCAGCACATCCCAAGGATCCTATCATTTCATGTACAAGCACTGCTTTTTACAGAAGCACTTTGTTTTATGTCCTTAAATATTCAAAATAATTTGAGCTCTGGCAATAGTGGGTAAACAGTTATGCCATACAGGTTGAGAATCTCTAATCTGAAAATCCCAAATCTGAAGTGCTCCAAAATTTGAAGCTTTCTGAGCACTAACATGAGATAGAGACACCTTTGCTTTCCTGAGGTTCAGTGTACAGAGACTTTGTTTCATGCACAAAATTATCTTAAATTCCTATATAAAGTTACCTACAGGCTATGTATATTACGTGCATATGAAACATAAATGATTTGTGTGTTTAAACTTGGCTCCCATCCCCAAGATATCTTATTATGTATGCAAATATTCCAAAATCTGAAACACTTCTGATCCCAGGAGTTTCAGATAAGGGATACTCAACCTGTATTACCTTTGTGAGGTTGAATCACACGTTTTTGTTGGTTTTGGTCTTTCAGGACACACAGGAGCTGATATTCAAAGACAAAAGCAGGGTGGATCTTGATGGCCTCTACGACCCCTGCTTTCTCCTTCAGCTCTTCAGTGAGCTGACCAGGCCAGGTAACTGCAGTCTTCTCTGGGGTCAGGGCTTGCTATGCATGACTTCTCAGAGGTCAGGTTGACTATGGTAATTATTGCCATAATTACCAGTTGAGGACCTGAATCTCGGAAATAATTCTTAAAGGATCTTCAGCCATCCTCTCATCTGTTCATTCCAGTGATTTTCAGCAAAGTCACAGTTAGTATTTTGAACATACAGTGATTTAAAAAAAAAAATTGTAATTTTAAAATCTGGGAATGTCCAATTGTCTTTGATGTTTTCCTAATTCCTAATGATGAGCATTTTCTGCATTTTTATTAGTTACTGGTCAAATACCAACAGAAATGAGAGATTTTATTCCTGAAAATGGGTCAGCCTGCTGAGGTTGCCTTTTTCTTGGCTTAAGAACATTTTGGAAATTATGTTTTGTGTCTAGTAGCCTCAGAGTGGGAGTCCTTGTGGGTGAATGGGTTGTGGGGAGAGAAAGAAACACTTCCATGTAACACACATTGAGAAACACTGAGATTGATCTTCCCAGGCTGGTCAGGTCTCTTGGTTGGGGGTATTCTGACAGTGTGTAGGGATAGCTCACTGTGGCTTGAATTTGCATTTTTCTAACGGCTAATGATGTTGAACATCCTGTGGCTTATTTGCTATCTGCGCATCCTCTTTGGTGAAATGTCTGTTCATGTCTTTTGCCCATTTTCTAATGGGATTTTTTGTTTTTTGTTTTTGTAACTATTGAGTTTGGGGAGTTTTTTTTTTTTTTTTTTTTGTCTTTCTTTTGTTAACTATTGAGTTTTGAATGTTCTTTATATATTCTAGATACTAGTCCTTGGAAGGATTTGTGGTTTGCAAATATCTAACAATCCATAGCTTATCTTTTAATCCTTCTAACAGGCTCTTTCACAGAGCAAAAGCTTTTAATTTTGATGAAGTCCATTTGGTCAGTTTTTCCTTTTATGGATCATGCTTTTGGCATCTAAGAACTCTGTCTAGCCCTAGATGCTGAGGAATTTTTCTTATGTTTCTATCTAAAAGTTTCTAGTTTTACTCTTTAAATTTAAGCCCGTGATCTGTTTTGAGCTCATTTTTCTGTGAGGTGTGAGGTCTGGGTCTCGATCATACTGCTTCACCTGTTGTTGTCAGTTGTTACAGCCTCTGTGTGTTGAAAAGTCCATCTGTCCTGCTTGTGACTCTTGGTCCAGATGGGGATCCCAGCTGCTCACTAGGCATCAGCAGGTCTTTCCTGGCGGGGACAGGTAGAAGTGGGGGCCACCGAGTCACTGCTGGGCATGCTGAAAGTCCTTACTCTCTGCTAGGCTTCCTCTGACAACCCAGTGGGGGCAGGAGGAGTGTACTGTCACTGCCCAGGAGAGGAACATCCTGCCTCCCTTACTTGGCCTTCTCTCATGCCACCTCAACCAGGGGATTTGGGGCTCCTCCTTCCAGCCAGGCAGGGGTGGGAGTCTAGGCTCCACCTTTGCTGGTGTGGCTGGGAGTGGGGCACGGTGAAGTGTTTGCCTGAAGTATTGCCGCTGTTGTCTCACAGTTTTCTGTCTTGCTAGGCAGCCTTTTTTCCATTCTTTTTTGTTAGAGAGAACAGGCTTTTGTTCCGGCCTTTGCGTGTGTGAGAGCCTGTCGATGTTTCCAGGTTGCTGACTTGAGTTCTAAGTCTAGGACAAATGAGGCAAGAAGACAACCCAGGAACGCACTACCTTGTTCTTTGGGTCTCAAGGTCTCTGTCTGGTCTGCTTTCTTTCTACCTTCCAGAATCATCTTATATTTGTTCTACATATGATGCTCAGTATTTTTAGTTCTACTTGATAGGAAGAATAGGAAAAAGCATGTCTACTCCATCTTGCCAGAGTTGGGAAGTCTAAGTTCATTGATTTTTAACATTAGGTAATACATTCACAGTTTGAAATTCAGCAGGTGCTGAAGGGTATACAGGGAAAATCCACTTCCTGCCCTACCTCTGGCCACAGTTTCCCCATTCTAGAGGGAGAACTGTTGCAGTTCCTCAGGTTTTCCTAGGTCCAGCTTGAGATTCCAGTGGGGTGTGCTGGGGGTGTGGTGGCACTCATTTTGCTTCTGTGCTGGTTCGCGTGATCCCTGAATGGACTCCCAGACTTCACAACTGGGGAGATTCAGGTGCACTGGGGAGACAGTTTTCCATGATTCATTTCCACTTGAAATTTTCTTTTCTCTACAAATGGTCCTACTTCTGAATATATTTGCCAATCCTCTATCAGTGCCCTTTGTATCCCTTTTAAAAAGATCAAAGAGGCTAGGATTTCATAGAGATCTTCCCATCAATAGGCCTTTGTGTTGGCTCTAGCTCCCCGTGGTGAGCACTGTGCTCTGTTGCTGAAGCTGGATTTTGTTTGCAAGAGAGCAGGGGGCATTTCATACAAATGTCAGATTACAGTAATAACAAATGGATATCTTAATTGCCCTGATGGCGATTTTAAGCAGCAGGCTACCTGCAGCAGATCTCCTAGTCTGTGGCCAGGAAGCTCTTCTGATTTCCCCTGTGCCTCAATGGCGCTGCTAAGTCTGTTACTCATCAAACATGGAAATAAAGTTTCCGTACTCTAAAAAAATGCAAGACTACTGGATATTTTAACTTTAGTGAATTATAACAAATAGAGCTTTCAGGAGAAAAAGGCTTGGAAACTGTTTAATAGCAAAATCAGGATGTTAATTTTCATGAAATCTTGAGTGTTTTTTTTTTCCCCCCCTTGGTCTAGGAGGACTTTTTTGAAGAGCTGTCATTAGTAAATGGTCTTTCAAATTAGGAAAATGTACCAGGTACCGGTTTCCTTACCTTAAATTTCCAAATACATCTATTTAAGTTTTATTGGTTTAATACAGGTAGAAAAATTGGCAGAGCTTGCCTATCCCAATTTGAAAAGGAATTGCAATAGCCAAAAATTTACACGAAAAATTCATATCAAAGTAGAACATTTCAAAAGGCATAGAGGTGGAGAGGAAAAGGGATATACCCCCCCCAAAAAAAAAGACACTCCCCAAAAAGTATATTTATTAGATGTTACTCTGGGCATCTTGTCATCCTGAACAAAAATGGAGGCCTGGTTTTTAAACAGATTTCATTGACTGCTGAAAGGAAGCATACATTTGTTGGAAGAGGCAAATTCCTGGCACTAAAATAGTTGAAGTGTGACACATAGAAAAGTCAGTAGTGGTGACACCACCAGCCAGATCAGGGCATAGAACAGTAAGCAGCTCCTCAAGCCCCTTCCTCTCTAGAAGGGGCCAGCATCCTGTATTTGAACTTCATGTAAATGGCGATACACATCATGTAATCTTTTCTGCCAAGCTGCATCTATCCCATGTTACGTTTGTGAGATTCAGCTATGCAGATTGTAGCAGAAGTTCTGAACTGTATGTTTTTACTTCCTGTGGCGGCATCTGGGTCCAGGTATTGCTAAACTAACTGCAATCCTAAATTGAGCATACAATTAATTTTTATATGTGGCTGCCAGTCTTGAGAGTAATTACAGTCTCACTGTTCCGTTTTCAGCCCTTTGCTGGAAATGGGAACCTATTTTCTTAACCTTACTCCTTCCCTTCTTTGAGTCCTTGGCCAAGAAACAGGGCCAGCCAAGGCTGTTAGCAATGGCAGTGACAAATGCATTTTCCACAGTGAACTCTTGTCCTCAACAGAACTGGACTGAAATCTACAGCTCATAATTCACACATGCCACAAGGCAGCCAGAACAGGAAGCCCCATTTGCAATTCTGTGAGCCTCATCACCAGACGAGCAGAGCACACAGGCTCCTCTGACTCTTCTCACTGTGATGAGTCTAGCCCAGTGGGGCGCCTCTGGGGGATATTATGTAAAAAGAGGTGTAAGGAAGATTTCTGATGCTCCAACAGCAGTTACACTGCTACTGAAGCCCACTGATACTGGGGCACATTTTTTTTAAGAGTCGGGGTCTCACTCTGTCACCTAGGTTGGAGTGCAGTGACATGATCATGGCTCACTGTATACCCAAACTCCTGTTCAAGCCGTCCTCCTGCCTCAGCCTCCTGAGTAGCTAGGACTGCAAATGTGAACCACCATGCCTAGCTAATTTTTTTTTTTTTTTTTTGGTAGAGACTGTATCTCTCTATGTTGCCAGGGGAACTCCTGGCCCCAAGTAATCCTCTCACCTCAGCCTCCCAAGTTGCTGGGGGATTACAGCACCTTGGGAGGCTGGGTGAGCCATTACACCCAGTTTTGGGGCAGTTTTAATTTTAATCCTTGATAACTGTCCTCGTTAAGCCATTTTGATCTGAAGGTCTGTTAAGGCCATGTTGCTATTCATGAGGTTCTTGAAACAAAGAGAATGGCATTTATAACTATTTTTAAATAGCCTATTATGTTTTCAGCATTCTGAGGGCAGCTCTTTTCCATAAGTGTTACAAAGCCAAGATTTTCATAGAGTGGCAGAGATGAGCACAAAACAGGAAACTGACTTTTCCTCATGGACACGTGGAAAATCCATTTGTCTTAGAATGTCAGTGATTACTGAAAATATCCCAGCCAGCTGAGTATTAGCTGCTTTTAGTGAGTATAAACTAAATGTTTAGACTTTTCTCTTTCCCAAGTGTATTCCATTTACCTATATTTGTTATGTACTTATGCAGGTGTCTCTTAAACACATTTCTTCCATCTTTTGTAAAACAATATAATTGTATCTAGTTTGGTGCTTTTAAAGCTTTTGGATTTCTTTTCCCCTCTTATCAAAAACAGTCACTTGTGAGAAATAAGAAAATTAGGCTGGGCATGGTGACTCATGCCTGTAATCCCAGCACTTTGGGAGGCCAAGGTGGGCTGATCACTTGAGGCCAGGAGTTTGAAACCAGCCTGGCCAACATGGTGAAACCCCATCTCTACTAAAAATAAGAAAATTAGCTGTGCATGGTGGCACATGCCTGTAGTCCTAGCTATTTAGGAGGCTGAGGCACAAGAATTGCTTGCACCCGTAAGGCGGAGGTTGCAGTGAGCCAAGATTGTGCCACTGCACTCCAGCCTGGGCGACAAAGGAGACTCTGGCTTTAAAAAAGTAGAGATAAGAGAATTAGAAAATTTTGTTCCTAAACTGCTATGCCCAAGAGTCATCTGACTATGCTCTTTTCATCCTTTCACTTTTAGTCTATGTCTTGATATTGAAAATGGGTTTCTTGGAGGCAGCATGTACCTAGGTTCTGCTTTTTATCTAATCTGACCATCTCTGCCTTTTAATTGGAGTGTATACATCATTTATATTTAATGTGATTATTGATCTGACTCTATTTTATCTCTTTTGTTGACTTTTAGCTGCAACTTTTGTGTGTGTATGAGTGCATGCATGCGTATTTTTACTGGTTGCTTTAGGA
The DNA here is from genome assembly GCF_028878055.3 of Symphalangus syndactylus. Classification (NCBI taxonomy): domain Eukaryota; kingdom Metazoa; phylum Chordata; class Mammalia; order Primates; family Hylobatidae; genus Symphalangus; species Symphalangus syndactylus. Next base: position 97,874,912 of record NC_072427.2, read on the forward strand.
TTTATATTACACATCTTCAATCTGTTATAGTTTATCTTCAAGTGAGATGATACCACTTCATGTATAGTATAAGAACCTTGTAACAGTATAGATCCATTTCCTCCCTTCTGGCTTTTCTGCTATTCTTATTATGCATTACACTTCAGTATGCTATAAACCCTATAATATAGTGTTGTTTTTGCTTCAAATTGTCATTATTTTTAAAAGAAGTGTAAATATTTGATATTTGCCATATTGTACCATTCCTTTGTGTAGATCTAGATTTCTATCTGGTATCATTTTTCTTCTTCCTAAAACACTTCCTTTAAGAATTCTTATAGTTCAAGTCTACTGGTGACCAATTGTTTTAGCTTTTTTGTGTCTGAAAAAAGTCTTAACTTTTGAAAGATTTTGATGGGATATACAATTCAAGGTTGACAGTTTTTTTTCTTACAGTACTTTAAAGAAGTTGCTCCTCTGGTTTCTGAATTGAGTTATTTCTGACAAGAAATCTGCCATTCTTATCTTCATTCTTCTGTATGTCATGTGGCTGCTCTTAAGATTTTTTTTAAATCACTGGTGTCAAACAATTTGATCACAATGTGCTTTGGTGTAATTTTCTTTTATATATAAATATATATGCTTTATTTGTAATAATGCTTGCATGATATTCTTAATGTTTTATGTTATTGAGTTTCTTGGCTGTCTAGGTTTATAGTTTTTTTTTTTGGTCAGATTTAGAAAAGTTTTGGCCATTATTTCTTCAGATTTTTTTCAGGGACCCCAATTACACATACCCACAGGACACTGATGTTCTGTTCATATTTTTTCTCTCTGTGTTTCAGCTTGGATAGTTTCTATTGCTGTCTTAAGTTCACTAATCCTTTTTGGTCTAGTGTCTAATCACTGATAATCCCATCTCTATTGGTCCGTTCTTGCACTGGTATAAAGAACCTGAGACTGGATAATTGATAAAGAAAAGAGGTTTAATTGACTCATGGTTTCATAGTCTGTATAGGAAGCATGGCTGGGGAGACCTCAGGAAACTTTCAATTACGGTAGAAGGCAAAGGGAAAGCAGGCACATCTTACATGCCAGAGCAGGAGGAAGTGGGGCAGTGCCACACACTTCTAAACAACCAGCTCTTGTGAGAACTCACTCGCATGAGAACAGCAAGGGGAAATCTGCCCCGAGATCCAATCACCTCCCACCAGAGTCCCCACCTCCAACACGGGGGTTTATAATTCGACATGAGATTTGGGTAGGGCCACAAATCCAAACCATATCACCATCCAATGCATTTTTCAGCTCAGATATTTTAGTTTTCATCTCTAGAAGCTTGGTTTTGAGTTTTTGTATCTTCTGTGTCCCTGCTTAACATGCTTTATCTTTCTGTAACTTTTAAAAATGTCATCAATGGACTATCTCTTATTGATAGTATATTCCATAATTACTCATTTGGAGTAGTCATTTCAGTTGGCTTGTGTTTAGTTCCCAATTAGGCCACTGGTCACTCTATCTCGAGAACATCATTGTGGATAATTATGATCAGTTTAATCATTAATCATTAATTCCTAGCTAAGGTTCTTCTTGACAGTATTTATCTTGTAGAATAGCCTGGGTTTTTATTAAGGAGTGGCAAGGCGTCCTCAGTTTTGTTAGTGGAGAGCCCTCTAGGTTGTGGTAAGGTGCATCCCGTCATGTGTCTGACCTTCTCCCTCTCTCTTTGAGTCTTCTCCTCTCCTCTAGTGGTCGTCAGCTTCTCTAGGCCTCACAAATGGCAAATGGATACCAGCCAACAGGCTCTCTGGACCGTAGCTTTTGCTTAAGCTTGATGAGCCACTTTTCTGTGAGATTTGTGTTGTTTATTTGAAGGAAGAGCTAGGGTTGCAAAGTGGGTGTGAGTGAGTCCTTTGTCGGGCTGCCTTTGGCATCAGCTGTCTTTTCCTGCTTTCACTGCTGTATGTGCTTTCCTCGGTGATGCTTATAGACAGGTGCCCGCGGTGGAGGGCTGAGCAAGGTGGAAGCTGGGGACTGATTTTCTCTGCTGATTCCCAGTTGTGTTCCCCAGGCCTCTGGCATGCTGGGGTCTCTGCAGTGGGTCTCAGTGTCCCCTCCAATATCCTGACTCAGTGGGTGTTTATGAGAAGTAATGAAATTATCCTGGTTGGGATGTATGAGCGTTTTTAGAAACTGAAGGTATGGTCATTATTGCCACATAAAGGAAGAGTTTTTTTTTGTCTAACTTCAGCAGAAGTTAGGAGGAGTTGGAGAGAGACTTGCATTCCTTGTGCTTGGCACATGTAGCTATTGGTAAGATGCAAGAGGAAATTTAATTCTCCAGGTTAACAAGAATAATAAAATCATATTGTGTGTGTTTCATGCTGTATTTCATTTCCTGTAGAGTTTGTGGTGGATTGTCGAAAATTTTTGGATTCAAATGCTCTGGGCCTAACTGTCACAGCCCTCAGCAGCTATGACCCCCAGATGCGAGCCATAGCCTACCATGTCCTGGCGGCCTACTACTCGCACTTGGAGGGGGCACGGTTCCAAGAGCAGTCCCAGGTAAGTAGGAAGAGTGTACATCCTACTGTGGGGGTGGGCCTGGCGGGCTTCAGAGAGCTGGCTGTCCACCCGGTTTGGTAGAAGGATTTACTAGGGAACATGGAGGTGGCGTGTTGCCAGGAGATCTCTGCTGAAGATCAGAAGTCTGTTCCCTTAGGAGGTGATGCTGGAGGTTGCCTTTGATCCACAACCCACCGTGGAGGTTGAGAAGTTTCTCCTTACAGGCTTTCTTGTGTTGTGTGTAGACAAAATGATTTGACTTCTACTGAGTATTTCTTTGGTCTAAACTCAGTGGTTAAGGTGGCTATTATCCACGACACACTGAACCTCAGAAACCTGTACCCCATGGTGCCAGAGGAACAAGAGCAGATTAGATTTTCAGGGCATGGTGCCAGACTTCTCTCTGCTGTTGTGCACATGACTGATTCCTAAAATAAAAACGAAAAGCGTTCCGGAGATGCTGGCAAGTAGTGTGTCTGCCCCTGTGAGCTTCGTCTTCAGTGGCCCCTGGGATATGAGGAGCAGGCACACCCTGCCCAGCCCTGGTTCGGCTGCACCAGAGAAGACTGACCATAGCTCTGAACACTCTCATCTTACATTTTCCTTTTCTGTTCTGTTTTCAAGCTACTTTACCTGTTGGATGTAGTCCGGAATGGGATTCGAACTCAGGACATGAGACTCACTTTTACCTTGGCTCTCTTCATTGCCAAAGCAGCCCTGCAGATTTTGAAACCAGGTATCACTGACATAATTAGGTTGAGGGGAAATGGAAAAGCTGAGGCTGAGCAAGTCTACTTCTAGGGATTGGTCCCACAGGTATAGTGGGTCAACATCTGTGTTCAAGGCCACTCCGTGCTCATGATCATGGAAGATGAGGAGTCACCGAAGTCCACATCAGCTCTGGACAGTAAATAGGTGATGGCTGTGAGGAAGCTCGTCATGGACCCCTGTGGGGTGAAATCCAGAAAAAATTAGATGGCAAAGCAAAGTGCAGAACAGTATTTCTAATGGAGGGAAAGAGTATATATTCATATTTGCTTGTAGTTATAGAAGACTGTGGTGAGAGCAAATAAAACTGAAGTTAAAATGTGGGCCGATCACATCATAGGGATTGGAACCCAGGGGCTAAAAGCGTGGACACAGCCAGACCGTCCGGACTTCCCCATGCCTGTTTCTTCCTCTAAGATGGAGTGATGATAGGACCCACTGCCTCTAGCATTGCTGTGAGGGTGATGAGGATCACACACTTTTTTTGTTTTTTGGAGACACGGTCTGGCTCTGTCACCCAGGCTGGAGTACAGTGGCATGATCTCGGCTCACTGCAACCTCGACCTCCCAGGCTCAGGTAATCTCTCACTTCAGCCTCCCGAATAGCTGGGACTACAGCAAATGCCACCACGCCTGGCTAATTTTTTGTAGAGACAGAGTTTCATTATGTTGCCCAGGCTGGTCTCAAATTCCTGGGCTCAAGCGATCCTCCTGCTTCAGCCTCCCAAAGTGCCGGGATTACAGGTGTGAGCCACCACACCTGGCCTAGATCACGCACACTAACACACATGTAAGTGCCTGGCACAGTAAAAACTCATCAGTGATAGCTGCCGTCACCAACACCGCCATTATTAATCATTGATTCATGCTTAGGCTCACGGGTCCTTAGCTACAAAGCTTTTGGTATGTGAGTACTGTACATGTGTAATCCACGGTGTTAGAACAAGACTCCTTTTTGTTACAGGAATGGGGGTACCACTGCTAAGATAGTGTGACTAGAAGTTAGCTCATTCTAAGACTTTTTTTGGTTATTGAGAGAAAAATCATAGAAAGTTGGTACCATCAGGGACCACAGGGTGCTATTTCCACCCGTATCCCCCGTACTCACTGAGACTCCCAAGGGTAGATAGCTTGTCAAGGCCCCACAGTTAGTTCACAGTCAAGTTGCTATTAGAATTCAGATCTGATTTTCATCTGCTCCCATTTCATTTTATTCCTTGGGTTTACTTGCCTTGGAGATTTGGAAGGGGAAGAAAATAATTGGCAGAGACCATGATGGTTCTGGTCCTGGGTGTGGCTGTGTCCCACACCGGTGCTCATGTTGGGGTGGAGCGTGTGCAGGGCAGCATGGTCATGGGGTAGACTCATTGGTGATCCAAGGATAGGAAGTGGCAGGAGCTAGGGTGTCTGTTGCCTCTGCCTTGTTGCATTCCAGAGGCACTCAGTAGTGTCTGAGCCTCCCCCTCTGTGACGGTTCCTTTCAGTGAGAAGCTAGAGGCAGGTGCAGTGGGTGAGTGTGGTGTCAGCCCTGATCTGTGGGACGTGTGACCAAGTCCCACCCTTCCCACCTGCTGGTTTGAAGCCTGTGCTGTAGGACGGGAGCTGGGGAGGCAGAGGGTGCGAGGTCCCTGAAGGACTCAACATCCAGCAGTGGTTTCTGAGCTAGGAGAGCAAGCCTGTGCGCGGTATGGAGCTGAGGTGTCGAATTCTGTTCTCATTCTCGAGAGCCAGTCCTGTGGGTCAGGATACAAAAGTTCCTGGGAGGGGATTTATGTCTGATACCCAGAACGCCTGCCTCTTAGTGCTGCCAGACCAGGGGGCGTCCTGCTGGGGCCTGCTGTGACTGACCGTCTGCCTGTGTTCTCAGAGGAGCACATGTACCTGAAGGTCAGCAACTTCCTGCTGTCGCATGAGTACTTGAACATGGACAAGGTGCCAGGCTTCTACCAGTTCTTCTACAGCTCCGACTTTGAGGTATGCTTCCAGGGTCCTCACGGCCTTCTGCAGGCCCCTGAATTGATTATGCAGTCACCATCGTCATTCTGACATTTTCCCCCATGGATACTGTGTGCTGCACAGTCAACACGATTGTGCAGTCAGTGGCCACAAAGGCCTGCACTTCGGAATGTCTCTGTGCTGTGGGCTCACTTCTACATGGCGCCTCAAACCTTAAAAACTCTGCTTCAGAGTCCTGAGTTTTACAACATTGTCATATTTTCTTGGTGAATCACTGGGTTAAATATTAAATTCTTTTTTTAGATATTCATGTTAAATATTCTTTTATAGAATACCTATCTGACTTCAGTATTTAAACGTGACTCGATCCTCTATTTCTGACCTGAAGAAATGGAATCAAAGATGAGATCAGGGATTTTTCATAATCAGACATGGAGGTCAGGGCTGCTGTGTTACAACTTTTGCCACCACTTAAAATAGTGGTGTTTGAACAGTTGTCAGATGAAAGGACTTTCACTTATTAACAACAGTTTTTTGTGTGCCTGGGTTATAGCAAAAAACGGAGCAGGAGTGGGTGTTTGGCCTTCTGCGGCAGGGGATCCGTGACAAGCAGTGCTACGAGCTGTGTGCCCGGCGTGGCATCTTCCGCATCATCCTGTCCTTCTTCCACAGCCCGCTGTGTGACGAGGCGGCACAGGTACATGGGTTGTGCAAGCTTATTTGAGAGCGAGAGGTCTGTGCCCCTTCTTAAGATTTTATTTGCAAGTCAAGTTCATAGGAATTCAGTTTCCAGCCTGGACATGACCGACCTAAACCTGGCTCTCAGTTAGGGGAAGTGAGACGTTGAGAGCACCTGTCCTGTTCCCTGCATGCAGAGCAGGTGGATTCACTCGAGGCTGCAGTGTTGTGACCCCCAGTGTCATTTGTCCTCTGAATACTCTTTACTGCAACCCTCCTACTGTGTATACGGCCCTTGGCATATACGAAGGCCATCAGTGGGGGTACTGATCAGTAATCATGAGCCTTCAGAGTGGTCACAAGTCTAGAAACCCCCTGTCAGTGACCGAGGTACTCTGAGGCACTTTTGAATCACCAGGATTTCACCTACCACAGAAGTTGGGGTCATCAGAACTCATTTAGAAAGCAAGGGTCAGGTCGAAACAGACAGCCTCACCTAGCCAGTCAGGAACCAAGAGCTGGTGTTGTGCCTTCTAAATATTACAGGTGGGTGGTAGAAGGAAATAGGAAAAGCTTTTAGTATTTTGATTAATTTCTAGCATAGTCAGCTTTTTTTTCTCATATGTAAAATGTGGGTAAATAGGAGTAAGTCAAGATTAAGAAGCCCATTTGAATAAACTGAATTTGAGTACGATAACTTTTTGTTTTTTATGGCATGTGAGAATTCTGAAGCACCCCATGAACAAGTCAGGGGACAGTCCCATTTTTATGTCCTCCCTTCCAGGTGGTAAACACAGGGCCGCATGGCTCATGGCTGGCCTGGAGGCGGACCCTCATGCACTCCCTGTGCCGGTGGCTGCGCGTCTGGGCCATTTGGCTTCTGTGGTGCATCTTTGCTTGTGGGTTGGTTCCAGATGATGGATTAACGGAAGTGGGGATCCCCCGGGCCCAGAGATTGCTGTGGAAGTCTGTGTCCTCTGGCTGTCATTTGTGGGGAAGGGCACGTTCGTACATGACCACTGCTCTGACAGACACAGCAAAGCAGGCTTCATTTGCAGCCACCACCTGTAATGGCACCATACCATTACATTTTTAAAACGGTTTCTTTAATCAGGTAAATTGGGTTTTCTCACTGAAGAGTAACTTCTTGTTTGGGGTTTTCAGAATTGGATTCTGGAAATTCTACAGAATGCTGCCCAGGTTGCCAGATCTGCCTATGAAATCATACGAGACTATAGCCTTTTAACATGGATTTTACACATCCTTGAAAGCAAGTAAGTACGTTTTGCATGCGAGGTGCGCGTCAGGTGGGAAGGAAAGGAACAGAAACGATGATGTCTGCTGCCAGCTCTGTTGTTGGTTGGAAATGTCCAGTAAAATCCATGCTCTCTGAAATGCAGTGTCCTCCAATGCTACCATATGCCTGGCAGTCCCGTTCCTGGCAGTGCCAAAGTGCCTTTCCTCCATTCACAGCCTTTCCTTGAGTGTCTCTTGTCTGCCATGGAACAGCAGACACCAGCTGCTGTTCACATCTGGCAGAGTCTGCCAGCCTGTCTGGCTCTGTTCTGCACAGGTCAGACTCCTCCCCTGGTATCCCAGCAGCCTTCTGTGCTCTGAAGTAGTGTCCTGTTCTCTAAGCCTTTAGCAGCTGCAGCCCTCTGTTGCAGGAAGGCCGGTCTGATGGGTGACAGGGCTCTGCTGTCAGTGCAGGGTCTCTGTTCTCAGTGACAAGCCCACATTAGAGGAGCAGCACCAAGGGTCTGAACTTGATGATTTATTGTGATTCCTGATTCTCCTGCTGTTTGAGACTGTCTGAAAAGATGAAGACCCTGTCACAGCATACAGCACTTGGCGGGAGGGCTCTGTCTTACAAAGAACTAACTACTATAATAAGCCTGGGAGAAGCAGGCCCTTTTGTGCATTTTTTTTTTTTTAAGTATTTCCTGAAATTTCTCTAAAAGAAAGTAATATATCCAAGTACATCTGCAAACAACAAAAAAAGGGGGTGGGGGAAGAAATTAATATCCAAAATTAGAATGTGTATTTGGACATCAACTTCAAGACTGTTTCAGATTTATAAAAGGCATAATTAGCTAATGTTCCTGGCTAATGTTGTCTTGTTTTAGAAATTGAGTTGTTGTCATGAACAGGACAGTTGTTTTTAGTGTGCCCCAGTGGCTCCTGAATTTTTGGAGGGACTTAGGGCAGTCTTCTGTTAGGAAGGTGCACCTTGTCCTGTGTGGAAGCTGTGTTTGTATAGCAAGCACCCTGTTTTTACTTGGAGACTATGCTTATCTAGGGGGATGAGCAGATAGGATTATGGAAGGGGATAGTCTGATCCTGCTGAAAGGTCAGGATGTGGCAGATTGAAGGCTGTTGTGCTTGGTTTTAGGTTTCTGGAGACTCCGCTGCTATCTAATGTGATCTCCTTGCTACACACACTGTGGGTGACCAACCTGGGGGACAAGGCAGTAGAGTGGGAGAGCCAGCGCCCTTGCCAGCCTAGCTCCCGGGAGCCCGCCAAGCGGCTTGCCCTGCACCTGGTCAATGAGTTCCTTTATGTTCTCGTCGTGCTCATGAAGCACTTGAGGTGAGTCCTGCCCCCGCCAGGGGGGCCCTCCTGGCCTCTTGGATGCTGTGTTGGTCTGCCACCTGTGGACACCACGTCTCCATCACGACTCTGTACCAGGGGGACGCTGGGCCGTGACCTGCTGTGGTTTGGGGCAGAGTACCAGTGTCAGGTGTAGGTAGTGTCAGAACATCTATTTTATTAGCTCTTTCTTTCCCCTTCAACTTTATAAAGCTTCTTGCCAAGACCCCGAGAACTTAACATACTTTTCAAACCCTAATATGCATCATACGAGGTCATTTTTAGCTGGCAAGCCATCTACCTTGATACTATGATTCAAATACTTGAATCAAGTCATGTTTCATAGAAAGAAAGAATTTCCTGTGACTCTAACATAAGACAGGGTGTTCCCAAACTTGCCTCTGCCTTCATTAGCCTGCGAAGACTCATTGTCCATGAGTTCTCTGGAATGTTTCAGTATTTTCCTCTGATCCCTTGGAGTCATGTTTTTGGTTTCCTCAGAAGAGCTAAATTTCCCTCCAATTCTACCATGTTACAGAAAATACACTGTGTGCACTCATTATTTCTGATTTGAGAGCCAAGTTATGCTAACCGGAACCAGAAGGTTGATAGCAAGAGGATTGTAATCTCAGAAGTCTGAAAAATATCTTGATAAAAAGAACAAGGCCTTTTGTTTTGTATTGTTCAAAACTAAATTGTTAAGTCCGTGCTGGATAGTCAACGTTTCCTATGTAGGGATTGTCGGAAGACATGCTGGTGTCTAAGAACCAATTGCAGTTTAAAATACTGGTTTTATGTTTACAATTGTGTGGAACCGATGTTACAGGATTTAACTCTCTTGGAATTCAGGGAGATCTTTTTCCTCCTGGTGGTCATCACATTTTGGCCGTGGGTGGTTACACTGTCCCAGGGCCTCCCTGGGTTTTTCTCACTTCAGACTGGTGGTCTGTGAGGCAAGGGAAACTGGCAGGCCTGGAGTGGAGCCCTCGCAGGCTCTTGGCACCCTGGCTCTCAAGCTGTGTGTTTGGCTACCCTGTTTAGCCAGGGTTTCAGGAGGTTTCTGTGCCTCTGGGGTGCAGGTCAGACTCCAGGTCCCCTTTGTGCCTTCCTGGAGTGGCTCACTTTTTTATTTTCTGCGTCCTGGGGGCCCATGCTAGATGTCTGCTGTGCAGGAAAACCTGGTTCCTGGAGGGACTGTATGCACCTCTGGGTGTGTGATGTCGTCAGGCTGCCGCGGTGCTGACTGCCAGGCTGGGGCGGCAGCCTTTGCTCAGTCTGTAACGTGGACTCCCAAACAGGCCCACCTTGGCCCCCGTCCAGCTGACCAACTTCTTCGGGACACTTGACTCCGTGCTGAGGTACCAGGCCACTGTCATACAGGCCTTCAAGGACATGAACAGATTTACCGTAAATGAGACAGTGCTTTCCACCAAGGACGTCCTTGTCCTCTTGCACAAATGGAGCCTCATTGAAAGAGACGTCAAGCTCCAAGAAGACCTGAGAGCAGCCATTGAGAAGGGCCAAGCCCGGGAGCTCATGAGTGAGTGTCAGAACCCAGGACTGGCCCAGAGTAGCCAACACGTCTCTCTTACCCTCTCCCTCCCTCCCTCTCTCTCTGTCTCTCAGCCACATTTCCAAAGCTACTGAGGCTCAGAGATGGGACACATCCATCTTGGAGCCCTGGATGGGGAGCTGGGCAGCCTTTGAGTTTCAGCCCGGCTGCTTACTAGCTCCCTGTCTTTGGAGAAATCACTTCACCTACCTTAGTATCATGGTGCTCACCTGTAAAGAGGCTGGGGGTGGCTATGAGCTACCTGCCCCCCACCTCATCCTGTAGTGCAGGGTTAAGGAAAAGACTGGAACCAGGCCTCCTGGACTGAAGCTCTGATGCTGCCCTGATTCCCTGTGTTTAAAGAGGACAGTAATGGCGCCTGCCTCATGGTGTGAGGATTAATGAGTTGGTTATAATAACAGTGATGACAGGCATAGTGAAACATCGAGCAGGGCCGGGTGCTCAGGACATGCAAGCCGCCCCCCGTGTCCCCCATTGACACCTTCCCACATCTGGATCTGTGTGGGCAGGAGGGACCCCAGTCTCACTACCTTCTCTTTGTGCATTTAACAGAAATGCTCAAGGATAAGAACAAGCCTGTCATGCCAGCCCGAGCCAAAGGCCCACGGGGCCGAAAGAGGAGGCCTGGGGAGGCAGAGGAGATGGCCGACCCTGAGCTGATGGCATCTACGTTGGAGACATGCAAGGGCCTCTTGAGGTCCATCTTGACTTACTGGGGACCAGTGATCCCTGGTCCTGACCCCACTCAGGAGCCTGTGGACTCGGCCAGCCCCGAGAGCGATGCGCCAGGCCCCGTGTATGCTGCTGCTTCCCTGGCAGTCAGTTGGGTGCTGCGGTCAGTGGCCGAGCACCCGCTCAGCAGGGCAGAGGCTGCAGGACTCATTGGCTGGCTTAAGAACCACATTTTGCCACACCCTGTGGTCGTGGCTGACCTCCTTAAGGATGGTGCCGTGAGGAGCAGCATATTCAAGCTGTATAGCCGGCTCTGTGGGGCTGAGGGGCTGGCAGGGCCCGCGCAGGAGGTGGCCTGCCTGTTCAATACGGTCATGCTGCAGCTGGTGGCCGCCCAGGGCCGGGCAGGGAGCCCCTTCCACCCGGCCATGAAAGCCCTCTCCCTGTCTTCTCTGAGTGAGAAGGATGAAGCCACACGAGGTAAGGCTGGTTCTTTTGTTGGAGGCTGAAGAAATAGATGCAGAAGTGGGCCTGGGGGCAGGAGTGACTTCTGTGCTTAGAACGCTCAGGTTTCTGCCGACTTCCTCAGCTGGGTATTGTGCTTGTTTAGGTGGCCCCTTACGGTTCTGGGGTTGCAGAGAACTTGCCACTGGGCAGTGAATGTGAAGGGAAGGAAGTCTTTGCCTTTGCTTGCAGGGGAAACCTTTGGTGCTGGTTATGTTGGTGGTGCAGAGAGGGCACCTCAGAACCTTGGCATCCCTCCACCCCGCAGGGCAATGGGTTTCCGACCATTAGGCACGTGATGAGTTCTGTTTCACATGTGGCCAGCTGTGTGTGTGCGCGTGCGTGCGTGTGCGTGCACATATAGCTTCACATGCGTACAAATGCACACATGTGCAGTTTATGTACTTGGCAGTCACTAGGAGCCTAGCAGTGTGAATGAGTGAGTAACACAGGCTCCAGGGGGCCGTTAGAGCTCCAGGGAGCTGGGTGTGGTAACCCAGAGATCTGTCCTTTCATGGAGGAATGTGGGGGTGCAGGGGAGGGAGGGGCCGGCAGCCTAGCAGGTGGGCTCACCTGGCAGCAGGGTGACCTCGCCCTCTGGTCTGGCCGCAGTTGGGGAATTGAGCCTTTTTGCCTGCAAAGCTTTCTCCTCCTCCTCACCCATGCCACTGAGGAAATGGTAGGAAATGATTCTGGGAAGTTCTTCTCAAACTTCAGTGTCATTCTTGGCATGGATGGTCAGAACCAGGAAGAGACTTGTAACAGCTTTTTGAGGGGATGCACACATATTCATCAGAAGAAAGATAAATTTTTGCCAGGCACAGTGGCTCACACCTATAATCCTAGCATTTTGGGAGGCTGAGGTGGGGAGATTGCTTGAGACCAGCCTGGGCAACATAGTGAAACCCTGTCTCTACAAAAATCAGCTGGGCGTGGTGGCACATGCCTGTAGTCCCAGCTACTCTGGAGGCTGAGGTGGAAGGATCACCTGAGCCCAGGCAGTCGAGGCTGCAGTGAGCTGAGATCACGTTACTGTACTCCAGTCTGGGTGACAGAGTGAGACCTTGTCTTTTTTTTTTTTTTTTAAAGAAAAGAAATTTTTTAATAATAAAAAAGATTAACACAAAAGTTAAGCAAAGGCAGAATGAGTTGTTGTATCAGTCTGCTCACCTTGGGTTGCCCAGGCGTGTGGCACGGTTCATTTGGGCACTTGGCAAAGCCGTTGCATTGTGGGCAGGATGACCTGTTTCGAGCTGAACAGGTGTGCATCCTAACGGCCTATCCCCTGCTCTTGTTCAGCCTCCGCAGCATTCCTGGTGTCTCTCTACATAAAGGACATCTGGCTGGGGGCCCAGCAGCCGGACACCCTCTTAACCCACGTCCGGATGGTGTGTGAGGCCGCAGATGATGCCCCGAGCAGTGAAGAGGAGGCCATCGTGGTGCTCTGCAAGGACGCCGCCAGTGCAGCCTCAGATGCTTGACTCCTGCCGGCCAGCGCCTTGCGCCCTGGTGACCAGAGCCTCGAGCACAGCACCAGCTTCTAGAAGTTTGGTTGAGTCAAGGGTTTCCAGAAAAGGCATGGGAAACAACAGGTTCAGTACATTGGCTCAGTTCTTTGACAAGAAAAGTTGAGAGGACTTTATTGAACTGGCCAGTACATGATAAACTCGGGCCTGTAGGTGCCCAGCATCAGAGTTGCAAGGAATGTGGGGACTTCTAGGCCATGAGGCCCATCCAGTGCCTCGTCAGGCCAGCCCCTTCCTCTGTAGGGGCTTGGAGCTCGTCACAGGAAATAGCTCAAGTTTGAGGCAGCACTTCTGAATGCAGAAGAGATTCATCTGTGTTAAAGCTGAAATGTCAAAAGGTATCAGATTTTTTTTATGAAAATGAAGACAGATGTTTAAAGTTTATTTTTCAGCAGGTGAAGTGGCTCACGGCTGTAATCCCAGCACTTTGGGAGGCCAAGGTGGGTGGATCACCTGAGGTCAGGATTTCGAGACCAGCCTTCCCAACATGGTGAAACCCCATCTCTACTAAAAATACAAAAATTAGCTAGGCGTGGTGGCGCACACCTGTAATTCCAGCTACTCGGGAGGCTAAGGCAGGGGAATCGCTTGAACCTGGGAGGTGGAGGCTAGAGTGAGCCGAGATCGTGCCATTGCGCTCCAGCCTAGGTGACAGAGCAAGACTCCATCTCAAAAAAATGAAAAAGTAAAGTTTGTTTTTCTATAAAAACTCATAACAAAGTTTAGTATGACTTTTTGAATAAGTTAATTTCTGCCAGTGTTTAATTATTTTATTAAATAAAAGGATGTTACACTGAATCCTTAAAGTATAAAAGTGATTTGACCTCTGCTTTGAGAAGACAGCCTGTAATTTTTAAAGCTATACTTCAAAGAGGGGATTTTGAATTTTATAAATGCTTGTTAATGTCTATTTTTGTAAGGTTTTTGTGTTTTCCTTTCATTGTTGTTAAGAGGCTATTTTTGTTCCACATAGGCCTGCATTTATTTTAGGGGTCAGAATTTTACTATTAATGGTCATATATTAGTTGGGGTTGTAGCTGACAAAAGTCATGAAATTTCGTGGTTTTCACAGTTAAAATTTCTGTCTGTTCCTTTAAAACTCTCCTGTATACCTGGCGCTCTTGGGATCTGCTCTGTGGCCTAGGACGTGTCTGTTTTATTTGCCATATAATGCACATCGTGCTGACAATATCTTGGTTTTGTCTGAAACATTTACACTTTTATTTTCCACCAGTGTTCTTTAGAATTGTTTCTGTTTTAGGTGACTTAAAGTTTTAACCAAAGCATGAGTAACGTTTGTTGGCATACAGTCCCTTCACCACAGATAATTGTCTGCATTGTCTACAGAGCAAGGATCAGTTACCTTGTCCCCTTCCCTACACAAATAAACCTTACAACACTATTCTTTGAGACTATCCTGAAGTTGAAATCCCACGTTTAGATCCAAGTTGGACTCAGGCAAGCACTGCTCCAACAAAGCGTTCTCTTCCTGTTTCCCCTTAATCTTTATCCACCTCTCCAAGGCCTGTCTATGGGGATTCCTTTGGTTATAGGCACCTCTGCTCGTTTATGCAGAGGACATTGGCCGGAAGGACATTGGTCTGGGGAATATCCCTGAACCCCATGCCTCTGGGGGCACAGGGAGGGGCAGCGAGCCGGTGGGGTGGATTTCCACGGCTTCATCCCCGGCTCCAGGCCTAAGCTGCCTCCCAGGTTCTTAGGGCCCAGCAAGTCAAATACATGCTACGTCAGGTGGTGACAAGTGCTCCAAAGCCGAGTTCCAGCTCAGTCAAGTGAGGACACATTTTCAGCACCTCACCTTCTTTTCTGCATCTCTGGAGCCCATCAGTCCTGCTTTTCTTTGTTCTCCCTTTTAAATGCACTGCCCTGACCTTGTCCATGTATTTTCCAGTCACTTAGTGTGGAGGAAGGGAATCTCATCCCATGGAGAATAGATCGTACATGGGCTTCACTTGACTTAAAATATAAAATGCTAAATTAGAAATATCTGAAGTGGGGCAGGGGGCACAGTTATTTTAAAAATAAAACCTATCAACTGCCTCCCTGCCTGAAAGCTGTAGGGGACATATGGGTCTTCCGGGATTTGCTGTGTGATGCTGTCTCCTCTCCAGGGACAAGGCTGCTGGGCACTAGAGGACTAGATCCTTCAAGGGTCCCAGATCCACTGTCACATAAAGTCACATTCAGAAGGAGACCTTTCCTGCCAGCTTCCAGGGCTCTTTGTGTTCTGTGACAGCATTTGGGCATAGATCCTGCTTACCCGGCCTGGCTGCTGACAGGCGTTGGCTGCCTGCCCTCCAGGGGAGACACTTCCTTGGGCTGTGTCTTTGAAAGGCTGTGGGGAGGTTGAAGGTGCAACTCAGGTCCCCAGACTGCAGTGAGCTGACCTGGCAGGGCAGATGCCATTACATCTGGGGGAGCCGGAGGGTGTCAGTGGAGCTTGGATGGGAACTTACCCAGCATCCTAACAAAGGTACAGAAGGACCAGGTGAACTCAGGGCTGATAACACATTACACAGTCATGGTAAAGTGGCATAGTAAAGATTAGGAAGCAAACAGCTTTTCCTCTTGATTTGCATATATTTTATTTTCCTACTCTTCCCTAAGCAAATATAAGCAGTAAGCAAGCAGGCTAGGTGTGCTCAATAAACTCAGCAACACCTGGGATGACCTCTGCATTCGAGGGGCCACTGCAATCTTTGTCAAAGGCATAGGATGCTCCTGCTCTAGTTGCACTTGACCTAGGTGCCCTTTCTGCTACATGCAGACGGCCTCTAAGAAGAACGAGGAACGTATGTGTCCAGGTTGGCTTGATTTCACCAGTTCGCTCAGCTATGGCCACGATTTACTGACATCAGCTCTGCAATTGAGAGGTCCTGTCTCCAGGGGGAGGCTCGCTGGGCTTGCTCCTGATGAGGGGACCCCCATTGAGGGTCAGTTCCCAGAGGAGAGTGGGGTGGGCCTAGAAAACCCCAAGGGGCAAGGTGGAGGAGCTCTCCTGTCGTAGCGGCTGGTCAGGGCCAGTTCTGCTCCCTGGCTCCACTGAGCTCACCTGAGCCTGTGAGGTCCCCAGGGGTTCCCTGTGGCGCAGCAGGCACTTCTGGATGCAGAGGTGGAGGTTGAGGCTGTGACTCCAGGGGCATGTTTGGTGGTGCTTGGGGCCATTCCTGTGAACAGAGCAGAGTGGGAGGCAGGCGTCATAGTTGCTGCAGAACAGTCCGTACTGTGGGGCTGGGGGGTTTCCTCCCACACCTGCCATCTGCCCAGACCCCATAGGGAAGGCCACACAGGCAAATTCCTGAGAAGGGTCAGTCAGCTCACAAAGGTGTCCATTCTAGAGAAATCTCAGAGGAGAGGAAGTGCTTTGTCAGGAACTAGGCCTCAGGTCTTTCCCTGGAGGCCACTTCTTCCTATATTGATTTAGGATGGGGGGTTGGGGGGTGGAAGGGGCAGGTTGACCTCCCATCCAGCCCTGTATCTGAGTGTAGCTCATTTTATATCCATAGCCCAAGCCAACTTATATCTTGGTGATATGGTTTGGCTGTGTCCCCACACAAATCTCGCCTTGAATTGTAATAATCCCCACGTGTCGTGGGAAGGACCCAGTGGGAGGTAATTGAATCATGGGGGCAGGTCTTCCCGTGCTCTTCTCATGATAGTGAGTAAGTCTCATGAGATCTGATGGTTTTATAAAGGGGAGTTTCCCTGCACATGCCCTTTTGCCTGTGCCATGTAAGATGTGGCTTTGCTCTTCCTTTGCCTTCTGCCATGATTGTGAAGCCTCCCCAGCCACGTGAAACTGTGAGTCCATTAAACCTCTTTCCTTTATAAATTACCCAGCCTCGGATATGTCTTTATTAGCAGCCAAGAACAAACTAATACACTTGGCTAGAAATGCATCCTCCCTATGCCAGGCATGGAGGCTCACACCTGTAATCCTAGCACTTTGGGAGGCAGAGGCAGGCGGATCATGAGGTCAGGAGACTGAGACAATCCTGGCCAACATAGGGAAACCCCGTCTCTACTGAAAATACAAAATTAGCTGGGTGTGGTGGTGGGCGCCTGTAATCCCAGCTACTCAGGAGGCAGGATAATCACTTGAACCAAGGAGTCGGAAGTTGCAGTGAGCCAAGATTGCGCCACTGCACCCCAGCCTGGCAACAGAGCAAGACTCGATATCAAAAAAAAAAAAGAAAAAAAGAAAAAGAAAAAGAAAAGAAATGCGTCCTCCCTGGGTGGATTCTCCTGCCCAGGAAGTGCTGGGGCAGTGGACATGGCCATCGGGAGTGAGCTCTGGCCACCACTTCCCAGCTGCCTTCAACGCCATCCGTAAAATGGGACAATAATTGGCTCACAGATATCCACAGGATGAAATGAGATGATGTATAAAACGACTTAAATGTGGTTACAACGCTGGCACGAATGAAGAGTACCACATCATGAACGCACTGGGCAGAGGCCATCCTTTCAGATGACACTCACCTAAGAATGCCCTCCCCGCCTCCCTCCTCCCCTCCCTCATGGGAAGGTCAGCTCCTCAGGGAGTGACTCCTAAATCTTGCTAAGGATCCACTTTGCTGCCCTGAGCATTCCAGGAATGTTACCAAGGGCCTTGAGAGCATTTTCCTTAGTAAGCCCTGTAGCTGGTCAGGAGGTACAGTGTCATCAATTTGCCCCTGTGAAATAGCCCAGAAGTCCTGTGCCCCCCAGGGAGCTGGGCATGGTAGAGGCAGCCCCTGGGCTTGCCGGAGCGGACCAGGGAGCTTTGCTTCAGGAGGATTACTGACGATCTTTGCACCTTCCCTGGTATAAGGCAGCTGCAGGTCATCTCAGAAGAGTAGAAAAGAAAGGTGACATCACTCGTTTATCCCTCGGATGTGTCTTGGGTGTAAAAATGTGCTTAAATTGAATGTGAGTTCTAAAAACTGAAAGGAAAACAGATTTCCGGCTGTGCACAGTGGCACCATACCTCAGTGATGCCATCTCAGCTCACTGCAATCTCTGCCTCCCAGGTTCAAGTGATTCTCCTGCCTCAGCGTCCTGAGTAGCTGGGATTACAGGCACCGTCCACGACGCCCAGCTAATTTTTGTATTTTTAATAGAGATGGGGTTTTGCCAAGTTGGCCAGGCCAGTCTCGAACTCCTGACCCCAGGTGATCCACTCACCTCGGCCTCCCAAAGTGCTAGAATTACAGGTCTGGAGTTTGAGACTGGCCTGGCCAACTTGGCAAAACCCCGTCTCTACTAAAAATACAAAAATTAGCTGGGCATCATGGACGGTGCCTGTAATCCCAGCTACTCAGGAGGCTGAGGCAACAGAATAGCTTGAACTTGGGAGGTGGAGGTTGCAGTGAGCCGAGATCACGCCACTGCACTCCAGCCTCGGTGACGCAGCGAGACTCTTGTCTCAAAAACAAAACAAAAAAAGAACGAATTTCTTCATTGCTCTAAAGCTACCTTCCGTATGTGACCAAAGGTGAGCAGAAATGGCCTGGCGAGTGTAGCCCTGGTAGGTGAGACACCACGGGCAGGGCAGGCGGGGGTGGGGGGTGAGAATCAGAGGCCCCTTCAAGGTAACGTTGGGCTGTGGTATGGTTTGTCCCCACCAAAACTCGTGGAGGCCTGGTCCCCAGTGTGGCAACACTGGGAGGTGGGGCCTTTAAGTGGTAATGAGTTTTTTTTTCTCTAGACTGAATTAGATCTTTTTGCAAAACGAGGCCCTCACCAGAAGCTGAGCAGATGTCAGTGCCATGCTTCCTAGACTTCTAAGCCTTCAGAACCATTAGCTAAATGAACCTCTTTTCTTCATAAATTACTCAGCCTCAGGTATTCTGTTAGAGCAACAGAAAACACTAAGATGCTGTGCGAATGTGGGAGTCCACGGCTCTTCACGGGACCTGGTATGGGACGCATTAGCTCGGGCTCCAAGGCCACTCAGCTCTTCCTCAGCACAGTTTGGCTCATCTCTCTGCTGACCAGCTTCCTACACTTAGGGTTTTCAGTCCCCAAGACTTCCGTCCGTAATGGCCATAATGGTCCATAATGGCACCCAGCCCTAGTCCTCCTCCTGGACTAATCAGTGCAGCCCCCATAGCCACCAGATCCATCCCTCAGGTTCTAGATTCCAAATTCCAAAGACAAGAATCTGACCTGTCCCAGCTCTTTTGCCAGGGCACGCGTTTCCAAGGGCATGGGCCAGCCACTGGACAGGCCCTCTTCGGGTGAGTGATGGCAAAATATAGGGTCCCTTCTAAGAACAGTCATTAGGAGAGCAGCAGCTGTGAGGGCTGATTAACCTAGAAGGGAACATTGGATGTGGCAGCCAATCCTCTAGCACAACAGAATTAACATAAAACAAGCTGGGTTCCAATTACTCCTTAAAACTCCTGGATTTCACCTCCAATTTAGTGGTACACAGCAGTCATCCGATAACAGATGCTGGCCATAGGTGCCTAAGGTAAGGATCTTTTTCTTTTTCTTTTTTCTTTTTTTTTCTTTTTGGAGACAGAGTTTCGCTCTTCTTGCCCAGGCTGGAGTGCAGTGGCGCGATCTCAGTTCACTGCAACCTCTGCCTCCTGGCTTCAAGCGATTCTTCTGCTTGGCCTCACAAGTAGCTGGGATTACAGGCATGCACCACCACACCCGGCTAATTTTTTAAAATATTTTCAGTAGAGATGGGGTTTCACCATGTTGGCCGGGCTGGTCTCAAAGGCCTGACCTCAGGTGATCTGCCCACCTTGGCCTCCCAAAGTGCTGGGATTACATGTGTGAGCCCCCACATCTGGCCAAAAGTAAGGTTCTTATGTTCCTGGTGAGCTGGCCAGCAAGACTTAATGCCCATGGTGTCAGGTTGGCTTCATTTTCTTTAACAGCTTTAGTGAGATATATTTTCATCCATGAGGTTGACTCATTTAAAGAGTACAATTCAGTGGTCTTTAGTACATACATAGAGTTGTGCAACCATCACCATAATCTAATTTTAGAACTTTTTGTTTGTTTGTTGAGACAGGGTCTTGTTCTATCACCCAGGCTAGAGTGCAGTGGCACAATCACAGCTCACTGCAGCCTTGACCTGCTGGGCTGTAGTGATCCTCCTGCCTCAGCCTCCCGCGTAGCCAGGACTACAGGTGCACACCACCATGCCCAGCTAATTTTTTGATATTTTTTGTGGAGACAGGGTCTCGAACCCCTGGGCTCAAGCGATCCTCCTGCCTTGGCTTCCCAAGTTGCTGGGATTACAGGTGTGAGAACCTTTTTTTTTCTTTTCTTTTCTTTTTTTTTTTTTTTTTGAGACAGAGTCTTTCTCTGTTGCCCAGATTGGAGTGTAGTGGCACAGTCTCAGCTCACTGCAACCTCCGCCACCTGGGTTCCAGCAATTCTCCTGCCTCAGCCTCCCGAGTAGCTGGGATTACAAGTGCGTGCCACCACGCCTGGCTAATTTTTGTATTTTTAGTAGTGACAGGGTTTCACCAAGTTAGCTAGGCTGGTCTTGAACTCCTGACCTTAAGTGATCCACCCACCTCAGCCTCCCAAAGTGCTGGGATTACAGGCGTGAGCCACCGCGCCCAGCTTAATTTTAGAACATTTTTATCATCCCCAGAAGAAACCCATCAGCAGTCAATCCCCCTTCCCTGCTCTCCCCCCAGACCTAGGCAGCTGCTAATCTGCTTTCTGTCTCTGGATTTGCCTACTCTGGATGTTCTGTGTGAATGGAGCCATACAACATGCAGCTCTGTGTCTGTCTTCTTTCACTTAGCATGATGTTTCTGAGGTTCATGCATGTTTCAGCATGGATCAGAACTCCGTCCCTTTTTATTGCTGAATACTATTCCATTGTAGGGACGTAGGTTGAGCATCCCAAACCCGAAAATCTGAAACGCTGCAAAATCTGAAACATATTGAGCGCTGACATGAGGCTCAAAGGAAATGCTCGCTGGAATATTTCAAATTTTTGGATTTGAGATGCTCAGCTGATAGATACAATGCAAATATTTTTAAATCCCAAACCTGAAACACTTCTGGTCTCCAGCATTTTGGATGAGGGATACTCGACCTGCACCGTTACTCACTGGAAAGCGTCTGAGTAACCCACACACCCACACCCCTTCTTACTCACCTCCTGTGTGGGGAGCCAGACCAGGACATGTAGAGCAGGATGAGGAAGAGGAGCACCACGAAGGCAGCCAGGCTCACCCAGAATGCGATCACGATGGAATCTGTGGGAGGAGGAGATGCATCTCAGCGCTGCGTTGATGTCGACGTAAAGCAACACTGAGGGGCAGTAAGGAGTCCCAGGGTATTGTGGAATGAGGGCCCTGAGTTTCGGTTGTCCTCCAGCCTCTCAGCTGTTACCGTGGGGAAGATCTCCCATTAACAATAACTTTGGGAAAGAACGGGGAGCCAAGAAGTGTTTTTTTTTTTCAGGGCAGCTGGCCATGGGGTCTGTTTAGGGTGATTGTTAAGAGGAAACATTGAATGGAATTGTGTGCCCCCCCACCCTATGCGTCTGCTTGCCCGGCTCCTAGTGGTGCTCAGAGGAACAGTCCTGAAGGATGGTAGGGAGAGGAGAGGGCTGTGGGCAGCTCCGTGTATTAGGAAGGACTCCTGGGCCCCCGGGAGGGATGCAGCGCCTACCAGGGGCCGTTGGTGGAACAGCTTCAGAGACCCCAACAGTTGATATTCTAAGGAGGATGTGCGCTGGGCTGCAGCGCTCTGGTGGAGAGGCCCTTTCCGCTCCACAGGAGTTAGCCTAGGTCTGCTCATGTCTGGATCGGCGAGGTAGAAATAGCGAGTCCCTCTCTCAGGCAGAAAGTCTCATCTCAGGGGCTAATGGCAGGAAGGAAAAAGCACTTTTGCCACCAGCATGATGGCTGTATTTGTGGCCTGAGGCTGAAGGGGGAAAGGGAAACCAGGAAACGCACTTAGCCTCCCTGGGGCCCTGGGTAGAACTTGGCAGGCCAGGAGGGGCCTTTTTCCTTCTCCAGGCTCCAGTTTGGGAATGTTAGGCCGGTTGCTATGGAACTACTTTCTAGCACGACAGTTTTTCTTGGTGGTTGTCTGTGGCTATGGGCAATCCAGCTCCTAATTAGGGTCTGCAAGTGTCTTATGCCAGACCAACTGCGTAAGGCCAAGATGCCACAAGCTGGGATATTCTAGACGCCTATGTGTGTGACCAAAAGGGGCTACTACAGGATGATAACCTAGTGAGAATTCATTGAGCACCTTTTACGAGGGACTGTTCAGGATTCAGAGGGGGCTAAACCAGCACATCAGAAATTGCTAACTCCCCACATTCACCCACAATGTTCCACCCCCAACCTCCTCCTCTTCTGAACTTCTGCAGTGCTTCCAGCACTAACACTGTGAATAAATGAATGAGAGAACATGCAAACCACTGAAAGAATGAATAAAGTGAGAGTAATCTACATAGAGGCAGAGTTGGAAGATTGGTATTTGAGTAAAGGATGTCATCTCTGCCATCTACGACCCCTGAGAGATAGAAGGAAAAACTGAGGACTCATAAGAGTTGATCTTGGACTCTAAAATTTAACATTAAAAACAGGGTATAATGGGCTGGGCACAGTGGCCCATGCCTATAATCCCAACACTTTGGGAGGCCAAGGTAGGAGGTGGAGGAGTTCGAGACCAGCCTGGACAACATAGCAAGACCCCATGTCTACAAAAAAATTTTTTTTAATTACCTGGGCATGGTAGTGTATGCCTATAGTCCTACCCCTTCATGAGGCTGGGGTTGGAGGATCACTTGAGGCCAAGAATTCAAGGCTGAAGTGAGCTATGATCACGCCAGTGTGCTCCAGCCTGGGCCACAGAGCAAGATGCTGTCTCAAAAAAAAAAAAAAAAAATCCCCCTCAAAACAAGGTATAATGAAAAGGCACAGTATCTGCAAAAGAATCATGAGTATCCATTGCCTTGTAATACATCAGCAACTTGGCATTTACACTCCATGGGGGCAGGGACAGCAAAGACCTCCAGGCTGGCTCTCACATCTCTCCTCTCTGTCTCCGAACTGAGAAACTGATGCAGTCCCCTAGAAGAGTGAACTTTTTAAGGGCACCTCTGGATTCCTGGGGAAAGGGAAATGAGATTGGACTGTGTGTCCTAAGCTTAAAAGGAGATTTTTGTTTGTTTGTTTTTGAGACAGAGTCTTAATCTGTCACCAGGCTGGAGTGCAGTGGCACAATGTTGGCTCACTGCAACCTCTGCCTGCTGTGTTCAAGTCATTCTCCTGCCTTAGCCTCCCGAGTAGCTGGGATTACAGGTGCCCACCACCACATCCAGCTAATTTCTGTATTTCTAGTAGAGATGGGGTTTCACCACGTGGGCCAGGATGGTCTCGATCTCCTGACCTCATGATCCTCCCACCTTGGCCTCCCAAAGTGCTGGGATTACAGGCGTGAGCCACTGCACCCGGCCAGCTTAAGGACTTTTGAAAGAAGCCTCTGACTCTCTTAGCCTTCCTTGCCCACCCCCTGTGCATTGTCCTACACTCCCCAAGAGTTAGAATCTATTTTACAACCCTTACAGTATAAGAGTGCATATGCTGTCAGAAAATGGGATTGGAAGTTTTATTCTGTAGGGATATTTTAGGTTTCTGCAGACACTAATGCTCTTTTTCCTTCCTAAAAATAGTGCAGGGTTTGAGGTCTTATAGCACCTAGATAAGTTCTACCAGGGATCTAAGGGAACAGCTTCAAACTCAGCACCTGAGAGCCCCTTTCTCCCAGGCTGACACTTGTCTGAGTCCTTGTCGTCATCCCCAGATATTGAGCAAGAAATAAGATGACAGGTTTCACAGAACGCAGTGTCTTCAGATAAGTGGAGTTTAAGTTTTGTCAGACCAAAAGGCAGTCATCAGCCACTAGTCATTTTCTTTACTAAAATCTCTTTCATCATGTTCTGTTGAAAAAAACAGGCAAGAGAATACGATTCTTTTTCCTCTTCCTTCTGAAGGTTCACCCGAGTGCTTGGAGAGAACATTTCATTCCAAAAGAATGAAGAGCTGTGTGACTCTCCAGTGTCAGAAATAGTTAGACATCCCTAGGCCGTTTTTCCCAACAGGGAGCCCCAGGCTGGGTTGACAGTGAAACTGGTCCAGCCATAGAAACTTACCTCCTTTCCTCTGTCCTATCCTCCCTTCTCCTCCCTGCTTGTTCTTTCCTCATTTCCTTCCCTCTCTCCTCTCTTCCCTCCTTCCTTTCTCTCCTTCCCCTCTGGGTCCACACTGGTGGAATGAGGGGAATTAGTCCTCAGCCGCGGAGTGACAGGAATGGTTCTGGATGGCATGGCCAGGCTGCACTTCATCTTGGGAGGATTCTTATCCTAACTTGGAGTTAAAAAATTAATCCAATCTAAGGGCTCCTTCTTATAGTAGGCACTTCTGTTTTGTTAAATAAACAGTTTTAGCATTCCTCCATTCTTCATTCTACTAACGTTTGGGTTCCAGAGTTCTAGTAGAAAATCAAGATGTGGTTGGTTGGGCATGGTGCCTCAGCCTGTAATCCCAGCACTTTGGGAGGTCAGGACAAGAGGATCACTTGTGGTCAGGAGTTTGAGACCAGCCTGGTCTACGTGGTCAAACCCTGACTCTACTAAAAAAAAAATACAAAAATTAGCTGGGCGTGGTGGTGCATGCCTGTAGTCCCAGCTACTCGGGAGGCTGAGGGAGGAGAATTGCTTGAACCCAGGAGGTGGAGGCTGCAATGAGCCGAGATCATGCCACTGCACTCCAGCATGGGTGACAGAGTGAGACTTGATCTAAAAAAAAAAAAAAAAAAAGATTTTTTCGTTATTAGGGAATAATAACGTGGTTAAGAACCCAGCCTCCGCAGGTGGATGTTTCCTGGCTAATCTCTAAATCTGCTCATTTGTAAACTGAGGATAGTATTACATATATATATAAATATACTTATGTAATTCTATATATATTATATATATAAAGAGAGAATTACGTTAAGTATAAATTATATGTTAGGAGAATTAAAATATGTATATATAATGCACATGCCACCATTTCTTGTTCCATGTTTATGAAACAATTTATAAATAGAACTAAAATTATTTCTGTTAAGAGGATTTTGTGGCAAGTAATATCATTGCATCCTTCAAGCTCACCCAAATATCGGATATGAGTACAGGGAATTGTGGGGTGCAATGGCTCACGTCTGTAATCCCAGCACTTTGGGAGGCCAAGGTGGGTGGATCACCTAAGGTCAGGAGTTCGAGACCAGCCTGGCCAACATGGTGAAACCCCGTCTCTACTAAAAATACAAAATAAAATTAGGCATGGTGGCGCATACCTGTAATCCCAGCTACTCGGGAGGCTGAGGCAGGAGAATTGCTTGAATTTGGGAGGCAGAGGTTGCAGTGAGCCAAGATCGAGCCACTGCACTCCAGCCTGGGTGACACAGCGAGACTCCATCTCAAAAAAAAAAAAAAAAAAAAAAGGGAATTGTGGCATAGGTTACTAGCTGTCAACCCTAAGGTCAGCCCTTGTGTGCTTCCATCATAATAGAACCTTTGCTTTTAGCGGGACACATGGCCGCCTGAGTTAAAGACTACATTTCCTTGCCTCCTTTTCAGAGAACCATGTGACAAGATTCTGGCCAATGAGATATGAGTAGAGCCATCACAGGACAGCTTCTAGGAGCCTCCCTCCAGGGGTTGCTAGACTTCTAGCACCGTGTGTCCATTCTTCTTTCCTTACTCCATGTTGCTCCCTGAACATGGATGCGATGGTCAGAGCATGGCTTGCAACCTGAGGATGAGGGCAGCCATGTCCCAGGGATGGTAGTACAATGAGCTAGAAGGATGTGAGTTCCTAAGGACTCCATGGAGCCATCTCACCAGCCCAGTCCTGTAGACCGAGATAAACTAACTTCTGTTTCATCTGGTACTCTGTTAGTTGTAATCCAGTTTCTTTACCAAGTCAGCAAAGAAACGGACTTTCTCAATGAATGTACCAGAACCAAAAAATCCAAATGAAAGGTGACCTTCAAAATAATCATCCTCTCTCTACCATGGAGTCATAGAATTCTTACTAAAACACATATATTGATCAAACACTTACAGGTCTCTCCTTTTGGAATACCTTCAAGGACTCACACATAGACACAATTTTGCTACGTTGTGAGATAGTTCATTTATGACATTCAGATGGTATCAACCAGCTTAATCACCCATTTCATTAACCTGACTTGTTTCTGGGTCAATCTTAACTATTTCCAAAAAGAAAATTCATCCTCAAAAGATATACACAATTTATCACCACAGATGTTTCCTGGAATGTGTTGTGGCCACCCAACAACATCAGTTCAAGAAGTTGTTGAGCAATAGTAGAGTCACTCAAGCGTTGCACCTGCCCCTGGTGCTACCTTGATGGAAATTCATTCACAGATACACATTCTGGTATCTTTGTTTAAAAATTACTTTTGCCACTTATGTCATGCCCATGGGAGTGATCATTTGCTGAAGAATTTGAAGCTGCAATTAAAGTTGAGGCCTGAAATTGATTGCTCTGAATGAGAGAAAAAGAGTTTTATGTAGTTGTTTTGTTTAATCTGTACTTTGAATTTTCTACATTGTGTACAGAGAAATTGGTTGACAGTGTCATTTTGTTCTCTTGCTTCCTTTGCTCAGAGAAGCAGATGAACAGACTCTCTCATTGAACCAGCATGACAGCGGAGGTCAATATGGACTATGACCAGTTCTTCTTAAGCCATAACTAAGGGGAAGGAGATATATTGACCTGAGAGGTAAATAATAGAGCATTAAGCCAGGCACTACTCAAGGGAAATCAGCCCATCCTACTCTGAAAGGGAGCATTAGGCTGGTGTCTGGACACTCACTATGTTACAATAATCTGTATTGCTGCTGTAAGATTGGTTTTCTTCTAAGCTTAGCCTCAGAAAAGGGCACAGATGAAGATCAAACATGTAATTAGTCAATTCAGGCAGGGCCTTAGGAAACAGATTTGCATTTTCTACCTTGACGACAGACAGTGCTGTGATTCTTAACCTTTCCTTGGAACAGTGAGAAGCCCTGTCTGAAAATCACAAGGGCAAAATCCCTGTCAAGTGCCTGCAACAAAATCACACCAGACTTTGAGCAGACCCTGGGAAAGGGCAGCCCAGAGCCTTCAATTCAGCACTGATTGCTGCATATAAAAATATATATAAATCCCTAAATGTTTCCAAATATTTGCCCCAAACATGATGGGATATATTCCAGTATACGTATGTATTAGTCTGTTTTCACATTGCTATAAAGAAATACCTGAGACTGGGTAATTTATTTGAAAAAAGGGAGAGGTTTCATTCGCTTATGTTCTGCAGGCTGTACAGGAAGCATGGCAGCTTCTGCTTCTGGGGAGACCTCAGGAAACTTACAATTATGGCAGAAGGCAAAGGGGGAGCCAGCACTTTACATGGCCAGAACAAGAGGAAGAAAGAGGAGATGGCACACACATTTAAACAACCAGATTTCATAATAACTCACTCACTATCATGAGAAAGCACCAAGGGGATGGTGCTAACCCATTCATGAGAACTGTGTCCCCATGACCCGATCACCCACTACCGTGCCCCACGTCCAACACTGGGGATTACAATTCAACATGAGATTTGGTAGGGACACAGATCCAAATCATATCATAGCATAAACACAAAAATTTTTAAATCCATCCTCCATGGGCCAGGCGTGGTGGCTCACGCCTGTAATCCCAGCACTTTGGGAAGCCAAGGCAGGTGGGTCACAAGGTCAGGAGATCGAGACCATCCTGGCTAACACGGTGAAACTCCATCTCTACTAAAAATACAGAAAATTAGCTAGCCATGGGTGGCGGGTGCCTGTAGTCCCAGGTATTTGGTAGGCTGAGGCGGGAGGATGGGCGTGAACCTGGGAGGTGGAGATTGCGGTGAGCCGAGATCAGGTCACCGCTCTCCAGCCTGAGCAACAGAGCGAGACTCTGTCTCAAAAAAAAAAAAAAAAAATCCATCCTCCTTGTTAGGTTAATGCATGAGTCCTGCATATTCTTTGTATTTTGATTCCTCCTCTACTCAGAACAAGATTTGAACCCAGCCTGGCCTCACACATTTTAGCCAGCTGCCCAAATGGCATTCTAGTGAAAACATCTTTTTTTTTTTTTTTTTTTTTTTTTTTTTTGAGATGGAGTCTCACTCTGTTGCCCAGGGTGGAGTGCGGTGGAACTATCTTGGCTCACTGCAACCTCCGCCTCCCGGGTTCAAGTGATTCTCCTGCCTCAGCCTCCTGAGTAGCTGGGATTACAGGCACCTGCCACCACACCCTGCTAATTTTTTGTATTTTTAGTAGAGACGGGGTTTTGCCATATTTGCCAGGCTGGTCTCAAACACGTGACCTCAAGTGATCCACCCACCTCGGCCTCCTAAAGTGCTAGGATTAGAGGCATGAGTCACCACGCCAGGCGTAGCAAAAACATCTGAGCCAGAGCTTTGCCTTTTTATTTCTATCTTGAAGCATTCCTGGGCCCTGGGATCCACCCTCAGCTTCTTCCTGTCTTTGATGTGTATTGCTGCAGAGAAGGTTTGCAGAACTGGGAGGTGATGTTATTCTGATTTGTTTGACTGGGGAGGAGACCCAGGCTCCAAAGAACTGGCCAGCTGAGAGAAAGTTGAATTCATCAGCAAGGAAGTCCACAAAGCCAGTCACCTGCTTTCTGCGATATGACCTCTGTCCACCCTCACCAGACTCGTGCTCACTTCACCCCACCCCTGAAGCCATGGAACAGCATCCCTGAGACTGCCTGACACAGATTTTTGCTTTTGCCTGTTTTAGATTTTTTTTTTCAGTAAACTTATCTGAATTCAAATACTGAGAACAAAAGTACACAGAACAGCTTCACTTAACACACAACAGTGGAAGAAGTTTTACTCTCCCCAAGGCCATTGTTTATGATAACAAAATTCTGGAAACATTCTGTATGTTCAAAGTTACAAATTTCTATAACACCATGCAAAGTTTTTGTGAAAGAATATTTAATGACATGAGAAAACAAAATATTATGAAGTCAATATGAACAGAGTACAAAACACAATAGAGTGAGATCCTATTTTATATATATGATATATATAAGATATATGATATATATTATATGTATATCATATATCATGATATACGTATATCATATATCATGATATACGTATATCATATATCATGATATATATGTATATCATATATCATATATCATGATATATATGTATATCATATATCATGTTATATGTATATCATATATCATGATATATGGAATCCATATATCATGATATATGGATACCATATATCATGATATATCTTATGTATATCATATATATGATATATATATGATAAGATATTAATAGTAGACTCTCTGTGGCTGCTTTAGCTGAAATCCAAGACTGAAATCCAATCCAAAGGTGGTGTTATGGTCAGAGTGTTGTTTCCCTGTAAAATTCATATGTTGAATCCCTAATCACCACAGTGACAGTATTTGGAGGTGGGTCCTCATCTAATGAAATTTAGATGCCATTATAAGAGTGGTGCTCCCATGATGGAATTAGTGTCCTTCTAAGAAGAGGACAAGACACAGAATGCATTTGCACCACCCCCACTGTGCCCACTGAGGAAAGGCCATGAGAGGACACAGCAAGAAGGCAGCCATCTACTAGCCAGGAAGGGAGCCCTCACCAGACACTGAATCTGCTTTCATCTTGATCTTGGACTTCCAGCCTCTAGAACTGTGTGAAAATAAATTTCTGTTGTTTAAACCACCCAGTCTATGGTATTTTGTTATATTGGCTTGAGCAGAGTAAGGCAGGTGCCAACTACTTCAAGTTTGATTTTGTGATGCTTGGCTCTGGAGAATTTTTTTTTAGAGATGGTAGACACGACAGTGTGTGGAGTCTCCCACAACTCTTACTCTGTAGGAGAGGGTGGGAGGCTGCATTAGTCTGTTCTTGCACTGCTATAAAGAAATACCTGGCCGGGCGCGGTGGCTCACGCTTGTAATCCCAGCACTTTGGGAGGCCGAGGCGGGTGGATCACGAGGTCAGGAGATCGAGACCACGGTGAAACCTCGTCTCTACTAAAAAAAAAATACAAAAAAAATTAGCCGGGCGTGGTGGCGGGCGCCTGTAATCCCAGCTACTCGGAGAGGCTGAGGCAGGAGAATGGCGTGAACCCGGGAGACGGAGCTTGCAGTGAGCTGAGATTGCGCCACTGCACTCCAGCCTGGGCGACAGAGCAAGACTCCGTCTCAGAAAAAAATAAAAAATAAAAAATAAAAAAAAAATAAATACCTGAGACTGGGTAATTTATGAAGAAAAGAGGCTTAACTGGCTCACATTTCTGCAGGTTGCACAGGAAGCATGGCTGAGGAGTCCTCAGGAAACTTGCAGTCATGGCAGAAGGCGAAGGGGAAGCAGATACATCTTCACATGGCCAGAGCAGGAGGAAGAGGTGGGGGACATCACACACATTTAAATAACCAAATCTCACAAGCAGTAACTCAGTATCACAGGAGTGGCATCAAAGGGGAAATCTGCCCACATGATCCAATCATGTCCCACCAGACCCCACCCCCAACACTGGGGGTTGCAATTTGACATAAGATTTGGGTGAGAACACAGACCTAAACCATATCAGAGGCATTTCCCCTGCCCTTGAGTCAGGCTAGAGTCTGGCATGTGTTCCAGAAAATCTCCAGAGCAAGAGGCTCAGCAGTTGGTGGCAGCAGAGTAGACGGGGGGGCTGCCATCCTGGTGTCAAAGGGAAAGCTGTGTGCAGTGCAAGGCACATTAGAGGGCCTCAGGGGAGAGCAGGCTCAGAGCCTGGAGCTGGCTAAAGTGATGGTGGAACGACGCCAAGTGGGGTTGGTCTGAGAACAGAGAAAGGAGCTGGCAGAACAAATAAAGGAAAAGCATCTGTTCTGCCATTCTAGGGAAATAGGAAGCTCTAACTTTGAGCGGAATTCAAGGATGGTTTGTTTTTAAACATTTGACTGGACATTTGCTTTAGGAACTAAAGTTACTCAGACATTTCTTCAAATTTAAGAGTGAGTGGTGAAGCTATGAGGCAGGGAAAGAGCCAGTGTCATTAGCTAGGTTTGCAAGGCAGTTGGGAGGAAAACTAAAGCAGCCTTCTGAGTGCACTTGATACATCTTGCTCTTCTGGAGCACTGGTTCTGTGCATTTATGCAGATGCATGAGAAAAAAGACTGGAAGGACATTGTGGCAGTCTGGGCCTAAAAAGGAGACAGAAACCATAGAGTAAGTTAAACAGAGAGGTTTAAGATGAAGAACTGTTAAAGATGATAAAAGAGTAACTGTAAGGGATAAGGAAATTCCAGACCTCATAAGGTACCCTAAGGCTGAGGGAGAGTGCCCACATACATTAGTTGTTAGGACTGCTATAACAAGGTGCCACAAACTGGGTGGCTTAAACAACAGAAAGCTCTGTCCTTAAGATTCTGAAGGCTGGAAGTCCAAGATCAAGGTGTCAGCAGGGTTGGTTTCTTCTGCGGCTTTTCTGCTTGACTTATAAATGTCCATCTTCTCTGTTTCTTCTTCCCTCATGTTTCTTTATCTATTATAAGGACATCAGTCAGATTGGATCACAGCCTACCCTCATGACCTCTGTAAAGGTCCTATCTCCAAATATAGTCACATTCTGAGGGACTAGGGATTCAGGCTTTTAGGAATTTTGGCCCTTAACACCAAGAAAAGGCAAACTTGGAAGGGGTTCAGACCTCTCTGGAGAGAGTGTGATTTGGCCACCAGATAGCAGAGACATTGGCTGGATTAGCCAGGCCTGGGCTGGCCTGGAGCTGATGGACCAACAATAGATGACCTTCCAGAGTGCCAGTGGGAGCAAGTGGTGGTGGTTTGGCCAGGAGGCAGTGAGTGCTCCCGAGGTCACAGGTGGCTGTGTGCAGGCTGCACAGGGGCTCTGGTTTCCCTGTTGAAATGGCTGCCCAGAGGTTATTGCCCCACTGAGGCTGCAAGATGTCAGAGGAGCCTGGCTCTGGCCAGTGACTGGAGCTGGTTCCACCAGATGTCCTCATACAGACCTCACTGCTGAACCCCAACACAACCCTACACCTCCTGTCATGCCCCCAGTTCCCTCTCCTGAGAGAGCTGACACTGTGCTCACTTCCAAGGAGGAGTGCTCAATGGAATCTCATGGTTTATCTCAGAGCATATTTTGAAAGATGCGTTCAGAGCTGAAAGGCAATCATTGATAACAGACACAGACATCCATCATGAAAGTTAACAATCTGTGCGAGAGCTGCCTATTTCACATTGTTTATTCATTCATTGAACAAAAAGTTATTGTCTGCCTAATATGTGCCGGGCACAGTTGAGTAGCTGGATCCAGATTCCTATTCCCTGGATCATATACTCTGGTAAGAATCTGCCCACTAATCACTACGAGTGTCTTGGGAACAGGCCTGGAGGCATCAGAACCTGGACTTTAAGCCCCTGCTCTGCAAATATTTAGCTGGGTGCCCACGAGCAAGTCACTTGGCTTCTCTGGGCCTGGTACTCCATATGCTTCCATTTCCATATCTAGGACACCATGGGTTACTCACTTACTTAAGTTGGCATCTGCGTCCCAGACTGTCATCTGCTAAGGGTGGGATTCTTTTCAACTTTATATTTCCAGCCCCAGCACATCACACACAGTTTCAGCTGTCACCCACCACCCTTACATTTTTTGCCACTGGGACATTTTCAGCAAGCAAATTGGCTTTTGTTTCTTCCCTGCTTACAATGTTAAATGACCCCCACAGCTGGCAGGAAGTCCTCTGGGCTGGCCTGTGAGAATCTCGCCCCGATGTGACCTGTAGCTCCTAACTCCATCACTCTTCCCAAAAACATCCTCCATGTCATTCTCCAGGAAGCACCTCTGCATATATGAGTGTAACTGTTCTCTACGTGGGTGAGCCCTTTGTCTATCAGGCAAATTCCTGTAGATCCTTCAGGGTCAGCCTCTCTGTATCTTCCCTGGGAAGCCTTCTGTATTGGTCTGTTTTCATGCTGCTGATAAGGACATACCTGAGACTGGGTAATTTATAAAGAAAAATGGGTTTAATGGACTCACAGTTCCACGTGGCTGGGGACCTCACAATCATGGTGGAAAGTGAAAGGCACATCTTACATGGCAGCAGGCAAGACAGAATGAGAGCCAAGTGAAAGGGGAAACCCCTTATCAAACCATCAGCTGTCATGAGGGTTATTCACTACCGTGAAAACAGTATGGGGGAAACAGCCCCCATGATTCAATTTATCTCCCACTGGGTCCCTCCCACGACACATGGGAATTATGGGAGCTACAATTCAAGATGAGATTTGGGTAGGGACACAGCCAAACCCTATCGCCTTCCTTCACTTGCTGGGACCTGCCCCTCCTCAGACCTCTTACTTCTCTCTAAGAGTCCTTCTGTGTGGTTGACTAACACCATTTGAAAAGCTGCAGCATAATACCATTAATCAAAAAATAGCTTATTAATGATCATCATCTCCCACATAACTGGGCAGAAAGGATAAATACAGAGCAGCCTGTTTGATCTATCACGTCAGTGTCCTCTGCAAAAAGGGCCTCCTCTAGGATAAAAAGGACTTAAGGGACATAACCAGATGCAGTACAGCAACGTGGATCAGACAAAGGAGCTCATGAGCACATTTTTGGGGAAGCTGGGGAAAGTTGAAGATAGGCAGAGTATTAAATGATACCAAGAAATCATTATTGAAATGTTCTAGGTGTACTAATGTTATATTCTTCTTTGTTAATAATTTCCTAATGAAACATTTGGTGGGGGACTAGCTTGATAACTATAATCTACTTGGAGATATCATCATTATATAATTGATAATAATAGTAATGAAATAGCTCTTGAAAAACAAACAAGGACATGGATTTAATCTTTTTGTTCTTGTGCTTCCAGCTCCCATTGCAATGTCTAGCTCATAATAGGCAGTTACAGAATTTTGATTGTTGAATTAAACATGAGCAAAGGCAAGAAGGTCCATCTTGCCTTTTATAATTTATAATTTAATTTTATAAATTAAATTCAGGAAAAGGCATGGTGTGTCTCTGGTATGGTGAAGAAGTGGGTGTCATTGGGAAGAATGAAAAATTAAATTCACAGGACCAAATTTCAGAACTGCCAAAAGAAAGAGGGGAGCTTAGACTTACTGGGCAGGGCAGGGCCAAGGAATGAGTAGAGGGCACATGGCTAAGCCATATCTCTTGCATGCAATGATGCTGAAGAGTTACACAGGTTGGGCACTGCTCAAGGGACCCCTGCTAAATGTGTTGTGATTAGCTTTGTGCCTGAAGGAAGAGACTTTTTCTAATTTTCTCCAAGCTAAGAGTTACTGGATGCTCTGTTCCTATGTTAATGGGGCTTGAGGAAGAAGAGAAGTAGGTGACCATCCTGAGCTGTCTGAGTTTCCTTGGAGGTGGA
Source organism: Symphalangus syndactylus (assembly GCF_028878055.3). Taxonomy (NCBI): domain Eukaryota; kingdom Metazoa; phylum Chordata; class Mammalia; order Primates; family Hylobatidae; genus Symphalangus; species Symphalangus syndactylus. Next base: position 97,909,241 of record NC_072427.2, read on the forward strand.
ACTTTCCATGATAAGACGAATAGTGCTGGGCAAACCAAGAATTGGTCTGCTGCAGTCCATTTGGGCTGCTAAAGCAAAAAAAGTATAAACTGGGTGGCTTATACACAATAGAAATTTCTCACAGCTAGAGGCTGGGAAGTCCAAGAGCAAGGCACCAGCAGATTTGGTGTCTAGTGGGCCTGTCTTCTGGTTCATAGAGGGTGCCTTTTTGCTGTGTCTTCATATGGCCAAAGGGTAGAACTGTGTCCTCTTCAACCGCTCCTTATAAGGGCACTAATCCCATTCATGAGGGCTGCATCCTCATGAACTGATCACCTCTTAAAGGCCCCACCTCCTAATACCATCATATTGGGGGTTAGGCTTCAACAAATGAATTTTGGGGGGACACAAACGTTTAGACCACATACTCACCTAAGCAGAATACAACAAGGGAAAGAAGAAAGATATGGAGGGAGATGGAGATGAAGATGGAGACTTGCAGAGGCTGGCCGGAAAAAGGATGTAAGTATTACAGATCAATGTTTTCTGAAGGGGCAGTTTCAGATGGTGGGCACAGAGGCCTACTGCAGGGACCCAGAGAAGGGGGAAGGAGAGGGGAAAGAGACCACTCGTTTAAGACATTTGGCACCTAGAGGTGGAAGAGACTTTGCCTAATGGCCAAGAGAGCAGTAGTAGGGATTTGGCTCTGGGCACACTTTAGACCCAGGTGAGGAGGCCACTGGACAGAGAGAGATGTGGAAGGTGGAGGTGCCCCCCGACTGAGCATGTGAGCTGTGGGGGCACGACAGCATTCTGACAATAGAGCGGCCTGGATGCCCCCTCACTGGGCTCCTGTGACAGTTCATCTGTGCCCACATTTGGCACTTCTGTGACCAACTCTCTGGACATTATGCTGTGGCTACTGTTCCTGTGAACCAGGGGGCGCCCATGTCCCCTCTGCCACCAGCAATAGTCTTTAGGCGATGACTAGTTTGTTCTATTTACACCACTATGTTGTGAGTGTTTGTTTTCTATGTCAGGAGGCTGTCAACCTCAAGGTGACATTTGCCGTAGTGGCAGCCTGCAAGTGGCTTATTCTTTCTGACACATGGTTCTGTAAACTGGCAAAATGACCTGCCTCAAGAAGGTTCTTGTTACCTTGAGGACATTATGCCAAGTAAAATAGGGCAGTGACAAGAGGACAAATACTGTATAATTCCACTTATAGGAGCTACTGTCTTAGTCAGTGCAGGTGCTGTAACACAAATACCATAGACTGGGTGACTTAAATATCTATTGCTCATAGTTCTAGAAGGTGCTAAGACCAAGGTGTCAGCAAGTTCAGTTCCTGGTGAGGGCTGTCTTTCTGATTATGTCCTCACATGGCAGAGCAAGAGAGAGAGAGAGAGAGAGAGAGAGAAAGAGACAGTTCTGTGGCTCTTCTTAAAAGGGCACTAATCCCATCCCAAGGGCTCCACCCTCATGACCTCATCACCTCCCAAAGGCCCCACCTCCAAATACCATCACATTGGGAATTAAGGCTTCAACATATAAATGTTGGGAAGACACAAACACTTAGTCCATAGGAGGTACCTAGAGTAGTCAGATTCATAGAGACAAAAAGTGGAATGGTGGTTGCCAGGCACTGAGAAAGGAGAGAATGGAGAGTTGTTTAATGGGTACAGCGTTTCAGTTGGGGAAAATAAAAATATTCTGGAGCTGGATGGTAGTGAGGGTTGCACAGTGATGTGAAGGTACTTAGTGCCACTGACCTGTCCACTTAAAAATAGTTAAGGTAAATTGCACATTGTGTATATTTTTCCACAATTTAAAAAAAGGCCAAGTGCAGTGGCTCACACCTGTAATCCCAACACTTTGGGAGGCCGAGGTAGGTGGATCACCTGAAGTCAGGAGTTTGAAACCAGCCTGGTCAACACCGTCTCTACTAAAAATACAAAATTAGCCAGGCGTGGTGGCGCATGCCTATAATGCCAGCTATTCGGGAAGCTGAGGCAGGAAAATCACTTGAACTTGGGAGGCAGAGGTTGCAGTGAGCCACTGAACTCCAGCCTGGGCAACAGAAAGAAATTCCGTCTCAAAAAAAAAAAGAGGATCTTTGTCAAAATGAACTAAATCAAAATGTTTAACATTCTGTCAACCACTCAGGGCCTGGAGTGACTGTCATCAACTGATGACACAGCTTTCTACAGACTCAAGAGTACTTGTCCTCTCCAGCTCAGTGCGTCCCTCTTTTGGCCATTTGCCCACCCACAGGACCCTTCCTGACACAGCCCCAGACGATCCTGGGAGGAGAGAGGTGACTCAAAGCAATTCTCGGTTTCCCCTTGGGAGTGGCTGGCAGCAGGTTCCTGGAAACAGGGTGTGGAGTAGAAGTCCATTTGTGTGTGTGCATGTTTGTGTGAATGTACACACACGCATGTGTGTATCTCTCTCTGCATGTGGATATATGGACTCAGAAGACCCTAGCTGGCTAGGTACTCAAATGCTAACACTGATTTTTCTTCCGGAATGGTGGGGTGAAGTAATTTACTGCCTAAATCTTTAACAAGAGCCTGTTAACCTTTACAAATATATTTCAACAATTTAAATTATAAGATATTCCAGATAAAAAATATAACAAAACCTATGCATACATCAAACATGTTGCCTTATTTGATCCAGATATTCTCTAAAAGGCAGAATTAAAATATTACAGCTAGCTGGGCGTGGTGGCTCACACCTGTAATCCCAGCACTTTGGGAGGCCGAGGTGGGTGGATAATTTGAGGTCAGGAGTTCAAGACCAGCCTGGTCAACATGGTGAAACTCCATCTCTACTAAAAATACAATAATTAGCCGGATGTGGTGGCAGGTGCCTGTAATTTCGGCTACTCGGGAGGCTGAGGCAGGAGAATTGCTTGAACCTGGGAGGCGGAGGTTGCAGTGAGCTAAGATTGTGCCACTGCACTCCAGCTTTGGCAACAGGAAGACTCCATCTCAAAAAATAAAAATAAAAAAATTAAAAAATAATATTACAGATAGAATTTGAACCCTCCCCTATCCTATTGTATCCTCCTCCAGGGGAAATCATGATCTTGAAATCAATGTGCACAATTATGCTTTACTAAGCATGTGTGTCCCTGTTACAAACTAGATTTTAATGTTTACAAATTATATTATGTGATTAATTATAATAGGTTCATTTATAATTTAAGTAGCTGTAATTATAATCAATAGGATTATTAATAATTAATATCATTTAATTATATTGGATGTGTCCTTTTGCCCTTTTTTCCTTTGCTGTTTTCCCTCATTATATTTTAGTGGTTTATTCATTTGACTCATGTAGACCTGGTTCATGCATTATAACCACAGTGTATTATTGGTTGCAGTAATACAACTGCAGTTTATTTATCCCACCTCCTGCGGGTGGATATTAGGTTATTTCCAATTTCTGGCTCCATAAACAGTGCTGCAGTAAACATCCACAGGTTCCAGCATCTTGCTAGGTGGACACTTAGAGGGGGATGCTGAACTGTGCCCTGTGGGCCTCTTTGGCTTTTCTAGTCCTTGACAAGTTGCTCTCCAAAATGTTGGACCCAATTTTCATCCCATCAGCCACATATGACAGTTCTCATGTTTCTACTTCCTACCCCGGCACTACCAATATCCTTTTTAAAAAAAAAAAAAAAACATGCTCCAGGCTGGAGCGCAGTGATGCGATCATAGCTCACTGCAGCCTTGACCTCCTGGGCTCAAGCAGTCCTCCTGCCTCAGCCTCCTGTATAGCCGGGACCACAGGTACATGCCACCACGCCCAGCTAATTGTTCATTCATTCACTCATTCATTCATTCATTCGTTCATTCATTCATTTGTGGAGACAGGGTCTCCCTATGTTGCCCTGGCTGAATATCCATCCTGCAATTTTTGCCAATCCCGCAGTTGTGAAGTGCTCTCTCATGGCTCTCTCCCCATGCATTTCCCAGGCCGCTTGTGAAGCTGGACATTTTCTTCCTCTATGGGCCGTTTGAGTTTTCCCTTTGGCTACTATCTTTTCATACCCTTGCCTATACTGTTTTGTTCTTTTTCTTGTTGACTGATAAATCGCATTAAATGATGAAATAATAAAGTTGTTTCCATTTTAAAAGAAATATTTCCAGAACAGTTTCCAAAAATATAAGAAAATAGTTGGCTGGGCACGGTGGCTCATGCTTGTAATTCCAGCACTATGGGAGGTCGAGGCAGGTGGCTCACGAAGTCAGGAGTTCAAGATCAGCCTGGCCAACACTGCGAAACCCTGTCTCTACTAAAAATGCAAAAATTAGCTGGGCATGGTGGTGGGCACCTGTAATCCCAGATACTCAGGAGGCTGAGGCAGGAGAATCGCTTGAACCCAGTAAGCGGAGGTTGCAGTGAGCCAAGGTCGTACCACTGCACTCCAGCCTGGGCAACAGAGATAGACTCTGTCTCAAAGAAAGAAAGAGAGAGAGAGAGAAAGGAAAGAAGGAAGGAAGGAAGGAAGGAAGGAAGGGAGGAAGGAAGGGAGGGAGAGAGAAGGAAAGAAAGGAAGAGAGAGAAAGAAAGAGAAAGAAAGAAAGAAGAAAAGAGAAAGAAAAGAAAGAAAAGAAAGAAAGAAGGAAATGAGAGAAAAAGAAAAAAGAGAAAGAAGGAAGGAAGGAAAGAAGGAAGGAAAGAGAAAGAAAAGAGAGAAAGAAAAAAAGAGAAAGAAGGAAAGAGAGAAAAAGAAGAAAGAAGGAAGGAAAGAAGGAAGGAAGGAAGGAAAGAAGAAAAAGAAAGAAAGAGAAAGACTGGTTCATTGCAACTTCTTTGTTGTGCCTTGAAAGCGCCAGGTGCTCGCCTGCCCTAGAGCCCTTGCCCTGCCGTTCCTGCTGCATGGGAGGCTTCTTCTGAGACCTCCTCCAGGTGCCATCATGATGGCTCACCTCCTCCCAGGCACCCTGGGGAGGCCTTCACTGGTGCCCTGTTCACAGTGGCAATCTTTCCTTGGGTCCGTGCTCTCCCTAGCTGCCCCCTCCAGTTTTATTTTTTTATTTTTTTGAGACAGAGTTTCGCTCTTGCTGCCCAGGCTGGAGTGCAATGGTGCAATCTCAGCTCACTGCAGCCTCTGCCTCCCGGGTTCAAGCAATTCTCCTGCCTCAGCTTCCCGCGTAGATGGAATTACAGGCACCTGCCACCACGCCTAGCTAAGTTTTTGTACTTTTAGTAAAGATGGGGTTTTGCCATGTTGGCTAGGCTGGTCTCAAACTCCTGACCTCAGATGTGATCTGCCAACCTCGGCTTCCCAAAGTGCTGGGATTACAGGCATGAGCCACTGCGCCCTGCCCAGTTTTATTTTTCTGTATGGAGCACATATTACCATCTGCCACATTTTTCTTGTTTATGGTGAATTAAAGACCACCTCACATTTTTAACAGATCTCCCATTGAGAGGGGAGCTCTAATTCTCTCTGCTTGAATCTGGCTAGCCTGGGTAATAGACCTGCCAGGGGAACATGGCCAGGATGCGGCAGAGGCAAGATGTGAATCCAGCCGACTGGCTCAGCAGTCCACATGCCTGGCATCTGCCTAGCCCCTGCCTCCTGGTGGGTTTCCTAGAAAAAATCTCAACAACTACCTATTCGAAGTTTAAACATTCTTATGTGTGTTGTGGGGGGTAGGGGGGATTTTTGTCTAGCCCCAAACTTCTAGAGAAAATAGAAATTACATTCAAATAAAACATAAAGACTGGGATACTGTGACACAAATAGGAATAAAAAAGACCCCAAGAAGCATCTCTGTCTGTAGGTGCCAAGGACTCCTGACAACCTGAGGGGCTTGGAGGTAAAATGGTGTCTGTTATCTTCTGTCATAAACCTGGAATTCACCTCCTAAGAAACAAAGATACTTCTGAAGCAAAAATATTATTATTATTATTATTATTTGAGATGGAGTCCTGCTCTGTTGCCCAGGTTGAAGTGCAGTGGTGTGACCTCATCTCACTGCAACCTCTGCCTCCCGAGTTCAAGCGATTCTTGTGCCTCAGCCTCCCGAGTAGCTGGGATTACAGGCATGTGTCAACACACTCGACTAATTTTTGTGTTTTTAGTAGAGATGGGGTTTCACCATGTTGGCCAGGCTGGTCTCAAACTCCTGACCTTAAGTGATCTGCCCGCCTTGGCTTCCCAAAGTGCTGGGATTACAGGCATAAGCCACTATGCCTGGTCTGCATTTACTTTTTCTGTGTGTGTGTGGAGATGGGATCTCACTGTGTTGCCCAGGCTGGCCTTGAACTCCTGGCCTCAAGTGATCCTCTCTAGTTGGTGGGATTACATGTGAAGTGATCCTCTCTAGTTGGTGAGATTACAGGTGTGAGCAATTGCACCCAGCCCTGCATTTACTGTTTGACAGACAGTGTGTGATTATAGTGAGTGAAAACCCAAGGAAGCCAAGACTTCTTACAGGATAGGTACCACGTGGGTTTCCAGGGCTGAGACCCAATCTTCCCAGGCTTTGTTTTTGTTTTGTTTCTCATGCTCACTTCCGCATCTAATTTGTCATTGTGATCCAAGTAGCTGGACTCCTCAGAGAAGATTGTCCACACATGCCACGTTAGCCAAGAGATAAGGAACCCGAGGGCAGATGAGCAAAAAGAAGCGAAGTCACGCTGGTTTGTCCTTGCTGAGACCATGAAGATTAAACGTATGTTGGCATTTTAGTAAAAACTATTAAATCCTGCATCTTAGGGATGGAGAGAATAAGTGTCCCAAATCTAAATACAGACAGTGGAAAGGGCAAATCCTTAATTTGAGGGAACCCGCTCAGCTTATTGGAGCCCCAAACAAATTAAACAAGAAATTTGTCTTTAAAAGAATATTCTGGCCAGGCATGGTGGCTCACACCTGTAATCCCAGCACTTTGGGAAGCCGAGATTGGGGGATTACTTGAGGCCAGGAGTTCCAGACAAGCCTGGGCAATATAACATGTCTCTATAAAAATATACACAAAATTAACCAGGTGTAGTAGCATGTGCCCATAGTCTCAGTTACTTGGGAGGCTGAGGTAGGAGGATTACTTGACCCAGGGCAGTCGAGGCTGCAGTGAGCTATGGTCACGCCACTGCACTCCAGCCTAGGCAACAGAGCTAGATCCTATCTCTAAAATAAAATAAAATAAATAAAATAAAATAATTCTGCTTCCAAAGTGTCTTCATGACTTAGCAGGTTAATTCCAAACTTATTACAGAAGTTAACAGATACAGTTTCTCTCCCAGCCCCATTCATTTATATCTATGAGTGAACTGGCCACATTGCTGCTTTCCCGTGATGTCTACTGGAGTTAATAAGTGAATGCAGAGAAAGCCCAGTTATTTGGGCCCCGGCCCCCAGCCTCTGTCTGGCCGGCTTCCCTAGTTCAGACTTACGTTTGTGAGCTTTCAGCTTCTTCTCGTCCACAGGAATGAGGTCCAGATAGTCCAGGTAGTATTCATAGCTGTAGTATGGGGCAGAGGCATTGGTCCCGTTGGCCATGTCTGTGGCACTGGGCAGTCAGCCTCCGGGCCAGCAGCCTCGCCTCTGGAGCCAGGCGCCAAGCCCCTGGGAGGAGACTGCCTCACTGATTTCTGTAGGAATCGTCCAAGTGTGTCTGTGGGTCTCTAGGCTCAAGGTCTGCCCACTTATCAGAGCTATTTGGCTGGAAGAAAGGTCAGGGGGGGTGTGCCTCACAACGCCAGCATCCAGCAGAGCTTCCCATCCTGCCCCTTCTTGATAAAACTCCAAAGCAAACAGAGCAGAGAGGCGGGAGAACGGCTTTCCAGGGCAGCCCTAGGATCCCTCTCTGTGTAAGGACAGGGAGTTGGGTGGGAAATAGTGGCCCAGGGCCCCTTAGAAGATGCCCAATAGGGCTGGAAAGACAATCACTTTTTGCCTTAAATACTTGAAAAGTTAAAAGAACCAAAATGTAAGCCTGACAGTGCCCTTGACTTACATTTAAGCAATTCTTGATGCTATTGAGCAACCACCAAACTGCTGGCTTAGATTCAATATCTGAGGGCAGAAATTGAGTGATGTCAGCCGTGAACTTGAACTTGTAAACCTCTGTCATGTACTCATCGCCAGTTAATTAAAACCAAAAGAGAGCCCCCTGCCCCAACAGAGTGCACCTCTCCGCTTATATCTAAGCCCCCAAGAACCAACCAGTGGCTGCATTTGTTCAGACTCAAAAGGCTGTTTATCTGGGCCACGACCGCACGTAGTTCAAGCTCTTGGGAAATAGAGTCCACTCAGCTCTTGGCTGATACCACATGTGACGCAGATTCTTCTGGGTTTCTGTAGGGTTTGACTCCAAATTATACACCCTCTTCTAAGATCCTCAGACACTAACAAGAGGAACATTCTGAACATCTGGAATGAGCAGGACCACAGGTGAGAGGAACCCTAGAATTTAGCCTTTGAGAATTAGGAGGTCAAAACACACAGCTTACGGGGCCTTTCCCTCCAATACGCCCAGCTTTCTTGTGTTCTTGATTCAGGTCTACACTGTCAGAATAAAGCTGGGTATTGACAGTGTAGACAGTCCACCCAGATAACTTGAGCCCCTCTGCTGGTTTTGCCAAGGACTGCCACGCCTGAGGCATTCCCTGGGGAGAACTTTGAGGGTAGTTCAGTTGACCAGAAGGGGAGGAATGAGGCTCTTGCGTTTCCAAAGGGAGGAGTGAAAGATCCACTTGAACAGTAAAATAAAACCCCTGGTCCCGCTACACCCTACACTTCTGACACCAGACGTGTGGGCTTTTCCATACCAAGCAATTTCTTATTCTCGGCAGACACTGGCTGGGTGTCCTACAATGTAACTCAATCCTGACACTATGTCATTTGCTAGAATGCCTCCCACACAGAACTCAGGACAAACAGTTCACTTACTAGATGACTGGTTTGTCATAAAAGAATACAACTCAGGAACAGCCATGTGGAAGAGACACATGGGGCAGGGTGTGGGGAGGGGCACGGACTTTTCCACGCCTGATCCAGGTGCACACCCTCCCAGCACCTCAACGTGTTCAGCAACTTGGAAGTTCTCCGAACCTCCTCGAGGAGGGTTTTTGTAGGGTTTTATCATGTGCTATGCCATCTAGATTATGATTATATTCCATTATGTGGGCACCATTGATGAAATCACTGGCTATCAGTGAATGAACTCAATCCCCAGCCTCTCTCCCCTTTCCAGGGTGGGAGTGAACATTGCAACCCTCTAATATATGGTTGGTTCCTCTGACAACCAGCCCCCACCTCATTAGCATAAACTCAGGTAGAGTTGAAAGTGGCTTATGCTGAATAACAGAAGATGCTCCTCTTACCCCATTACTCAGATATTGCAAGTTTTATGAGTTCTGTGCTACCAGGGACAAAGATCAAATACAGTCAAATGCTGACTGATAATGTTTCCATCAATGACCAGCTCCATATAGAACAGTAGTCACATAAGATTATAATGGAGCTGAAAAATTCCTATCACTTAGTGACGCTGTAGCCAACATAACATCATTGCACATTTGCTTTATTTTATAAATAAATTTAGTATAGGCTAAGTGTGGTGTTTATAAAGTTTACAGTAGCGTCCAGTAATGTCCCAGGCCTTCACATTCACTCACCACTTCCTGCCTCATGCAGGGCAACTTCCAGGCCTGCAGGCTTCATTCATGGTAAGGGCCCTATACAGATGTAGTATTTTTTAAAAAACGTTTTATAGTGTATTTTTACTGTACATTTTGTATGCTTAGATATGTTTATATCTAACACTAATAATATCATAATACTATCATAAATCCTTACCATTGTGTTATAATTGCCTACAGTATCCAGCATAGTAACAATAGGTTTGTAGCTTGGGGGCAATAGGCTAGGCCTTTCAGCCGAGGTGCATGGTAGGCTGTGCCCTCTAGATTCCTATAAGTACACTCTCTGGTGTTCACACAATAACGAAATCACCTAGCGATGCAAATTCTCACAATGTATCCCCGCTGTGAAGTGACACATAGCTCTACATGATTCTTATATCAAAATATCACAGACATCCCCCACACCATGCACCCACCTGTGTACTTCCAGATGTTTCTGTGTACACTGCTGTACACATGCCTCCCAGGTGTGTACAACACTGTGCAAATTACACCACTATTCTGGGCTGAACTGTGCTCCCCCAAATTCCTAAGTTGAAGCCTTCACCCCCAGTATCTCAGAATGTGACTGTATTTGGGGATAGGATCTTTAAAATGATAATTAGGTTAAAAAGCCATGACAATGGTTTCTAATCCAAGATGACTGGTGTCTTCATAAGAAGAGGAGGTTGGGATACCACCAAGGCACAGAAAGAAGATGATGTGAAGACATAGCTAGGAGACGGCCATTGACAATTGCAAGGGGCCTCAGAATGAAACCAGGCCCACTTATACCTTGATCTTGGACTTCTAGCCTCTAGAATTGTGAGGAAATACATTTCTGTTTTTTTTTTTTTTTTTTTTGAGACAGAGTCTTGCTCTGTTGTCCAGGCTGGAGTGCAGTGGTGTGATCTTGGTTTACTCCAACCTCTGCTTCCTGGGTTCAAGTAATTCTCCTGTCTCAGCCTACCAAGTAGTTGAGATTACAGGCATGCACCACGACGTCTGGCTAACTTTTGTATTTTTGGTAGAGACAGGGTTTCACTATGTTGGCCAGGCTGGTCTCGAACCCCTGACCTCAGGAGATCAGCCTGCCTTGGCTTCCCAAAGTGCTGGGATTATAGGCATGAGCCACCACGCCCGGCCATATTTCTGTTAAGACACCTACTCTATGGGACTTTGGGCTACTTGGGCAGACCAAGCCGACTAATAATAATGGGTAGCTAGTCAGGTATGAGCAAGGCAGGAGAGGGGTCCCACTACACATACACCAGGAGTGTCGGGCAACCATCAAGTGATAGGCTGTTGTTAACTGTCTCTCTAAAGTAATAATTGGTCACAGGCGGCGCCAGGAAAAGGCAGAATCCCAATGGATAGAAAACACCTAAAACTGGTCAGCAGCTTCCTGATAGGATCTCAGGAGTTGGGCGAGTGGGCTCAAGCATGGCATGTGGACAGCCCACGCCCAGGAAGGAATCGGGGAGAAGGAATGCAAGATCCCGGAAATATGCCCACATATAAAGCCCCAAGTCAAAAGGTCCAGGTGTGCACTTATCTCTCCAGTTGCCCGCTTGGCCCCCTTCCACGTGTACTTTACTTTCTTTCGTTTCTGCTCTAAAGCTTTCTAATAAACTTTCACTCCTGCTCTAAAACTTGCTTCGGTCTCTTTTCTGCCTTATGCCCCTTAGTCGAATTCTTCCTTCTGAGGAGGCAAGAATTGAGGTTGCTGCAGACCCGTATGAATTTGCTGCCAGTAGCGATACCACTATCCATCATCTAGATCTAGTTGCCTTGGATAGAATACTATATTCAACAGTTGCAGACTGTTATTTTTAAGTGTAATTTATGCTTTTTTGTACTATGATAAATGTTTTGTTAGTGTCAAAAATTATAAAATACATAGGAATAAAATTAACAAAAGATGTGCAAGAGTAAAACCTGCAAAATGTTACTGAGAGAGATGAAATAAGACCTAAAATATGGAGAGAGGTACCAGCTTATGGTTTGAAAAATTCAGTATTATTAAGATGTTAAATGGCCCCAAATTGATCACGTTCCCTGCAATCCCAATCATCATCCCAGCAGCTTTACAAACTGTAGAAATGGACATATTGATAAATTACATTCCGCTGAAATTTAAGACTTTCGTTTATCGAAAGAGATTACTAAGAAAATGAATAGGCAAGCCACATACTGGAAAGAAATAAAAGTTAAAAATTATATATCTACTCAGGAATTTATACCAAGAATATATACATCACTAATAAAAAGACAAATAACCCAATTAAAAAATTGGCCGTAGATTTGAACAGATACTTTATAAAGAAAGATATGTGAATAGCCACTACGCACATGAAAAAGTGCTCCAAGTCATTAGTCATCAGGGAGATGCAAATACAGGAGATACCTGGCCGGCGTGGTGGCTCACGCCTGTAATCCCAGCACTTTGGGAGGCTGAGGCGGGTGGATCACGAGGTCAGGAGATCGAGACCATCCTAGCTAACATGGTGAAACCCCGTCTCTACTAAGAATACAAAAAAATTAGCCAGGCGTGGTGGCGGGCGCCTGTAGTCCTAGCTACTCGGGAGGCTGAGGCAGGAGAATGGCGTGAACCCAGGAAGCGGAGCTTGCAGTGAGCCGAGATCGCGCCACTGCACCCAGACTGAGCAAGACTCTGTCTCAAAACAAAACAAAAAAAAAGCAAAACAAACAAACAAAAAACAAAACCAGGAGATACCTCTACAGAATGGATAAAATTAAAAAGACCTTTCTACATTTTCCAGTTGAGCATAATTTTATTAGTTTGGAATTCTTACTTCTGTCTGACAAAATACTGATTATTAAGTTGAATTAATTTGTCTGATAATAATCTGGATTTTAAAATATTCATGATGGATAAGCAGAGACTTACTAGAAAAAAAAAAGATCCATGCAAGTACCCTAGTAGAAAAACAATGTAAAAAAACGTTGCCCCTTTGACATTAGTAAGAAGTGATACTGCCGTCAAGGTTAACTCTAAGATAATAATGACATACTTATATTAACAAATACCTCAAAGTCCTTGACTGTTAGCATTGTTTTTCTTCTCCCTTTAATTTGTAACCCAAAGCTTGAAGGTGAAGTTGTTTTTTCTAGAATGTTTTCTGTTACATTAGTGATTATCACAACTACAGATTGAGTGTGGAGAGAAAGGTAGAAGGGAGAAATCTAGAGAGGGAGACGGCACAAACGTTTATTGAACGATGACCTGGACGAGGTGCTTTAGGCAATTCTCACAATACTATGGTCTCAAGCCAAAAATTAGGGTTGAATCAGGTAGTTCAAGTAACCCATATGTTGTGCAAGAAAAGACTGCAGGTTACAATAAAAATGGAACTCTCTTTCACATTTTGCCTTCTGCTACACCCTTAGACCTTCTTCGGTGATGACCGCCTTCCCTGTGGCCCTAGATGAGCACAAGGGCAGTCTGTGTGTGGGATTCCTTCCCATTCACCCTCCACCCTGCTCTTGACCGTGGTTAACTTGTATGGATTACATCAATATGCTCTGTGCCTTGTGGCTTCTGGCTGGATGTGGGCAATGTCGAGTTCCAGCAGGAAACCGGAAAGACAGAAGAGAGCGAGGTCAGAGAATTTAATCTCCTGTCTCCCTCCCTATGAGGTCACCCCAGCTGGTGGCTGTGACCCTGGATGGAAGGTGATTGTCTCAAGGTGGTCTGCTCTTCGCAACTCTCCTTCCTTCTGGTAACCTTGCCCAGGATCCCTCTAGGTTGAGGGAAGGGTGGTGTTGGCTTCAGTACTGCTAACCTGGATTCCTGTACCATCCCTCATGGTTCTCTCTTACAAACCTTTGCAAAGAAACCCTCCCCATACTAGCAGAATTTTAGTGCATGCTCTCTGTGTTCTTCTAAGGCCCTCTTAGGGAATAGACAATTCTGTAGGCACTTTTGTTGCAAACAGAATTTCAGTGAAGAAATGGTAGCATCAGTCCAAGATACTAATCAACATAGCAATCTTCACTACAGGATGAGAACTGTTTTCCCTTTGCCCCACGTAGGACATAGGCCACCTCAGCCTTCCCGCCTCAGGTGGGGAAGGGGCTGTGGCTGGCCCTGTTCTTTCCCACCTCACCTGTTCCCTGCAGTTTTCATTTCTGCCTAGCCTGAGATGGGGAAAGTGGGGGATAGGACAGTTTTCACTTTGATATGGTTTGGCTCTGTGTCCCCACCCAAATCTCATCTTGAATTGCAATCTCCATGTGTTGAGGGAGGGGCGTGGTGGGAGTAATTGGATCATGGGGGCAGTTCCCCCAGGCTGTTCTCATGATAGTGAGTTCTCACGAGATCTGGTGGTTTTAAAGTGTGGCACCTCCCCTTGGCTTTCTCTCTCTCTTTCCTGCTGCCACATAAGACGTGCTTTGCTTCCCCTTTGCCTTCAGCCATGATTGTAAGTTTCCTGAGGCCTCCCCAGCCATGCAGAACTGTGAGTCAGTTAAACCTCTTTCCTTTATAAATTACCCAGTCTCAAGTAGTTCTTTATAGCAGCATGAGAACAGACTAATACACACTTAAACTTGTTCTAACTTTGTTTTGCACTCTTAGGTCAGATCTAGTTAGACCTGACCCTCTCTTCTAGCCCCCTCCGGGACTCCCTGCACCTCCCAAATCCCAGGTGCATGCCCGTGACCCACTGGGCAAGGCCTCATCTCAGGCTGGCTCTCCCTCTGCCCTGGTTCTCCAGGAGTGCTGTTCACACTTGACTCACCACTGGGGAGTCTTCGTGCTTCCAGTTTAGCTCCTTAGGCAGAAATTAAGACTCTAGGTGACATCCTGCCAGCAAAGTTCAGATCTGGCTGACAACCTACCTTGTTTGCCTTTGTTGTGCTACCAAAACACACGCAGTTTGACGCTACTGCAGGTCACCCTGTACCCAACTGCCTGGGAACCAACAGGTATGTAAATGTCTCCTCAAAGTCTCCTGTCAGCCAAATTGAGGCAAGGAGGCAGATACCCTCATCTTCTCTATTGGGGAGGGGCCCATCTCCAAAGAGATCCTTCCAGCGAAGTCATCTTGGTCACCATTTTCTCCCTTCCTTTATATTCCCAAAGTGTGTGAGAGAGGTGTAAGAGAAGGAGGAAATCAGCTGGGCATGGTGGCCCATGCCTGTAATCTCAGCACTTTGGGAAGCTGAGGTGGGTGGATTACCTGAGGTCAGGAGTTCAAGACCAGCCTGGTCAACATACATAGTAAAGCCCTGTCTCTACTAAAACTACAAAAATTAGCCGGGTGTGGTGGTGGGTGCCTATAATCCCAGCTACTCGGGAGGCTGAGGTGAGAGAATCGCTTGAACCCGGGAGGTGGAGGTTGCAGTGAGCTGCGATCATGTCACTGCACTCCAGCCAGGGTGACAGAGTGAGACTCCATCTAAAAAAAAAAAAAAGCAGGAGGAAATCATCTCTCCTCTCCTAAATCTACTCTGAAGATTCCTCCAGGAAGGAGGGCAATCTGTCTCACACACACTTTGATATCTCATTTTTACTTCATCTTAGAGTCTTAGTGGAAACTTCAGTTTTAACATACTGTAACAGATTGTTCCACACATTTTTTGGTTGCTAGTAAAAACAAAACAATTGAAACTGGCTTCCACAATAACTGGAACTGGTTGGCTCACACAACTGGAAGGATCTAGAGATTGGGTGCTGTTTCTCTGTGATTCCCTTACTCAGATTGGGCAAAATTGAACTTGACAAGGCCAAGTTTTTATTCTGAGCCAATCCTTATTGCCAGGGGAGCAGCATGGGCAGCCAGGGGTAGGTGCCATGCCTGCCCCAATCACTATGGAAGAGTCATGGTCATCCTGATTGATCGGGTTAAACCGCTAGGGACTCATTCCCGGAACTGGCGGTGAGAGTGGTGGAAATGGACTCAACCTTATCCAAATCTCCTAGTTATGTAACTAGGAGGTACGGGGAGAGAATGTAGTTTAGGAAGCAACTACAACCACGAACTATGAGGTCATCTTTTTCAAGCATCTCATTTTGTCCCCCCATAAATATGATGATTTTGTGGTTAGCTGAGGTTTTGTTTTGTTTTTTATTTTTTTGAGACAGGATCTCATTCTGTCACCCAGGCTGGAGTGCAATAGCATAATCACAGCTTACTGCAGCCTCGACCTCCCAAGCCCAACCCATCCTCCTGCCTCAGCCTCACAAGCAGCTGGGACTACAGGGGCGCACCACCATGACTGGCTAATTTTGAAATCTTTGTAGAGACAGGGTCTCTCTATGTTGCCCAGGTTGGTCTCAAACTCCTGGGCTCGAGTGACTCTCTCGCTTCAGCCTCCCAAAGTGCCGGGGTTACAGGCATGAGCCACCATGGCTAGCCTTGTTTTTATATTCATAATATTAATACAAACACACTTGTGCCTATAGAGGAATTCATTTTGCATCAGCCAACTTCTCCATGACGTGCAGGAGGCATCATGCCTACAAACCATGATATTTTAAAGGATCATGATAATGTTTCAATTTTTTTAATCAAGAGAAATAAATGAACTTATAGGTCTAAAAATGTTTTATGATATCATTTTAATATAATCATCTTCATAGCAGTGTGACTATAAAATGAAATTTTTATTAATTGTTTTAAGGAGAGAAAGGCCTACTAAGGCAAAAATAGGGCCCCTGAAAGTCACCATGCAGCTCAGCCTTGTATTCCTTCTTTCCTGGGGCATCGTATCATAGAATTTAAGTATTGACAACAGGAACCCAAAGTCTGAGACAAGATGATCCTTTGAATCCCAAAGTAACTAGCCACTTACTTAAAGAACTCATGTGGATTGTATCAATGTTGTACTAGAGATATTATGCTTGAGAACAACAGTCCAGGAAGGTCAGGCTCGGCTCTACAAAAGCAGAAGGGGCAAAGTATGGTGATGCCTGCCTGTAGTTCCAGCTACTTGGGAGGCTGAGGCAGAAGGATCGCTTGAGGCCAGGAGTTCGAGACCAGCCTGGGCAACATACTGAAACATCAGCTCTGAAAAAATAAAGAAAAGAAAAAAAAAGCAGAAGGAAGGAAGGGAATTCTATGGGTGAAAAAAAAAGCCTAAATTATCTGAAGCATTTTCTTCCAGTAAGAAGCTGATTAACATGAGCATGGTGTGCCAGGGTTTACGAAATATTTTCATGAATATTAGAAAACTTGATCCTCATGAACAACTTGGTGTAGTACTGAAGAAACAGACTCCATTTACTCCATGAAGAATTAGACTCAGGGAAGGCAAACAGCCTTTTCCACAGTTCCCTACACTGTTACTACCTTGTGGAGGGAGGGGTAAGTTAACCAGGACCACTGGTAAGTTAGCCAGGACTCCAAAGCTTTTGCTTTTTGCTAGTGGCTGTAACACTAAAATTGGAAGTACATTTACGTAAATAGTTTATGCAACCAAGCAAAGTAGGCAGTGACTTCGGGGACACCTAGAGTGTAGTAGGAACAGAGTAGGTCCTTGCAGGTAGCTTTCTTCCCAGGTGTACCACCAGACTGTCTGTGGTGCAGCTGGCTGGTTCCCCGCCAGCTTTCCCTCCTGACCTACGGTGTTTTAGGCATAGGCTGGCTTTCTGGGGCAGCTGAGGAAATCTGTCCTTATCATCAACAAGGGATGCTTCTTCCTTGCAAGGACGAATTGTTCCTTGATCCAAGCAGCAGGGACACTTCCAGGCTTTCCAGGGGCACTGCTGCTTCCTCAACTTTTTCCTTGCAGTGACAGCCTGAGTGATCCGGGGCCCTTCCCAGGGTCTCATTCCAGGAATAGCAATGTGCAAAAGGACCCTGTGATGAGGGACTCCTCTAGCCCCTTCCTTCTCCACTTCATGGAAAGGAGGCCTCCAGGAGCCGACAAAATAGAGCAGTGGTCATCAAAAGTGGAGCTGCTTATATACAACTATAATTAGTCCACTTACAAAAAAGAAGAAAAAGGGTGGTGGTCTGGCACTGTGGCTCACGCTTGCGATCCTGGCATTTTGGGAGGCCGAGGCGGGAAGATCGCTTAAGGCTAGGAGTTCGAGACCGGCAACATAGAAAGACTCCCCACCACCCCCCAAAAAAGGTTGGGCTGCCAATACTGACAACATGGGCACGCCTAGGAGCTTGTTAGAAATGCAGATTCTCGGGCTACCTGCTATCTGCTGAATCAGAGTCTGTGAAGATGGAGCCTGGCGATATGCTTAAGAAGCTCGCCAGGTGGTTCTTAGACACTCAAGCTTGCAGCCCGTAACTTTCTCAGTGACGCTGCCCCTCCCACGGAAACGGGTGAATAATCCTTAAGAAGACAAGCCAACAGGTCTGCAGCATCAATTTCTTCAGGCTGGAAAACCTGACGCAGGCGCAGTGACTATCACGCAGGCCCAGACCACACGGCGCGCATGCGCACTAGAGGCCGCCCGCCGTCCCGCCCCTTTAAGGCGTTTGCCCCTTCTCGGCCTCCGCCACCGCGCCCCGCCCCGCGCATGGGCAGCGGCGGTTTTTTTTTCCCGTGGCGCTCTGGGGCGCGGGCGATTTGTAGGTAATGGCGGGCGTTCGGTCACTGAGGTGTAGCAGAGGATGCGCTGGCGGCTGTGAGTGCGGCGACAAGGGCAAATGCAGCGACTCCTCGCTGTTGGGCAAGAGACTCTCAGAAGACTCGAGCCGCCACCAGCTGCTGCAGAAGTGGGCGAGCATGTGGAGCTCCATGAGCGAAGACGCGTCGGTGGCCGACACGGAGAAGGCGCGGCTGGAGGAGGCGGCGGCTGCGGAGGAGAGGCCGCTGGTGTTCCTGTGCTCCGGCTGCCGGAGGCCGCTGGGCGACTCGCTGAGCTGGGTGGCCAGCCAAGAGGACACCAACTGCATCCTGCTGCGCTGTCAGTTGGGTCGAGCCGGGCAGGGGGGCGTGGGCTCGCCTTTTTCCAGGGGTGCCGCGCCTGGGCGGCCCGGGAGGAGGCGGGGGCTCCTTGGGGCTGCCCAGGGACTTTAAGAGCAAAAAGTCTGAGAGTGTGAGCTGTCGCAGGAAAAGGGGAGGAGGGTCACCCCTCCACTTTGGCTCTCGGGCGGCGGGTTCTTTTCTGGGGTCCCCGATCCCAGAAGAGCAGCTGTTGAGTCAGTATCATCGTGAGCATTACTTAGAAACAAAGGGCAACAAAGAATAACACTTTTAAAGACCCTAAAGAAAGAGAAACAAATGGTCAAGTAGACTGTAAGCACTTGAGGTGCAGCCAGTACTATTACCCCCCACAGAAATTAGCGGGCTGTTGGTGTATCAGCGGATGCCTCTACAGTCTCCAGTGATAGAGCCGCAGAGCTGTCGGAACACAGTGCTATGGGGAAGAAAGGGAAGGAAACTTGCAATAAAAGCACCAACGACCTCATCAAAATTGGCGAGGAAGGAGGATGTAGCAGAAGAGTTCAGAAGAAGGCAGGAATTAGTTTCTAATCCTGGTTCTACCAGTTACCTCTGTTGTTCCACTGTTCCCTCATTTTGATGTTTTTGCAGTATTTAGGGATAAAGTGGTTCACATATTTTTTCTGAATTGGTGTAAGAATGGCTGTTGTTTTTGGATTGTGGTTTTTCAAGATGAAGTTTTTTCTCTCTTTGAATACTGTAAATGTTTCGATGGCAGAAATTCATCACCGGCTTATCGACGTTTCTGGAACATTTTCCTTGGTGTAATACTGGGAATAAAGGAGCACACCAGTGTCCACTAGTTAACTGAAAGTTGAGATTAACTCTTTGCACCTATTAAAATCAAACCAGGCCGAGCGCGGTGCCTCCGGCCTGTAATCCCAGCACTTTGGGAGGCCGAAGTAGGCGGATCACGAGATCCGGAGATTGAGACCATCCTGGCCAACATGGTGAAACCCCATCTCTACTAAAAATACAAAAATTTCAGATCGGCCTCGCCAAAATAAAAAATTAGCCGGGCATGGTGGTGTGCGCCTGTAATCCCAGCTACTCCGGAGGCTGAGGCGGGAGAATCACTTGAACCCGGGAGGCGGAGGTTGCAGTGGGCCGAGATTGCGCCACTGTACTCCAGCCTGGCGACAAAGCGAGACAACGTCTCAAAAAAAAAAAAAAAAAAAACAAAAAAAAAAAACAGATTTTTGGTCCAGTAGGAAAAGCTCTTTGTTTGAATGAGGTTACCTTGCTTACATGTTTTTAAGGGATAACATGTTTGGTCTTACATCTTTCATTTTATTTGTACTTTGTTTCGAAAGAGTGTATTTTTTGCCATGTGGGCGCTTTTCGTTGTTTTGCTTTACTTATAGAAAGGCTGTTATTTTTGTTATTTAATTTTTATATTAATAGCTTTTAAATTTAAAACATAGTTCTAAAATAGTAAACAGTTTACAATTTAAGAACTATACACTTTTTGATTTATCAGATTTAGATAATAGGATTTAACACCTCCCCGCCCTCCCAGTAAAGATAAATAAATGAACTCGGATTCATTTCCATTCCTTCCTTACCTAATTTGAATTAGTTTAATTATTTTCATTTTGTCAAGGTTTATACATTTACATTCTGTACATTTACATTCTGTTCTGTAGCTATAACAGCCTTACTATGATTTTTAAAAATAGGATTATTTATTTAATAGGTTTTTTTTTATAGGGTTATAGTGGGCTAACAGCCCTCTGTTGCCCAGGTTGGAGTACAGTGGCGCAATCATAGCTCACTGTAACCTTGAACGCCTGCTCAAACTATCCTCCCGGCTCAGCTTCCCAAGTAGCTTGGGACTACAGACGCACACTAACAACTGGCTAATTTTTAAATTTTTTGTAGAGCCAAGACTCTTGCTATGTTGCTCAGGCTGGTCTCAAACTCCTGGCCCCAAGCAGTCCCCTGCTTTGGCTTCCTAAAGTGCTGGGATTACAGATGTGAGTTACAGCACCCGATCCTATAATGTTTATATAAATTATTTTCCCAATTCCAGTACTCATTAACATAAAAAAGCTGCTTAATAGCGTTTTCATTCCTGAGTTGTTTGATTAATCATTAGTGCTCCCCACGTCCACATCTCCAAGAAAATTTCCAGTTTATGTGCTAGAAAATATTTTCCTTTTTTTTGAGACGGAGTCTCGCTCTGTTGCCCAGCCTGGAGTGCAGTGGTTCAGTCTCGGCTCGCTGCAAGCTCCGCCTCCCAGGTTCACGCCATTCTCCTGCCTCAGCCTCCTGAGTAGCTGGGACTGCGGGCGCCCGCCACCACGCCCGGCTAATTTTTTTGTATGTTTAGTAGAGACGGGGTTTCACCGTGTTAGCCAAGATGGTCTCGATCTCCTGACATCGTGATCTGCCCGCCTCGGCTTCCCAAAGTGCTGGGATTATTTTCCTGTTTTTATACGTGAATGCTAGCTTGGCTGCAGGTACAGTTCTTGGTCATGCTCTTTGCTTTTGACAGGTGCTGAGCAGCTGGTGCAAAAGCCTTGAGACTAGAGTATGGTCAAAGAGAATAAAGTTAAGAATTAGGGAGGAAGGAAGAGACCAGAAACTGCAAGGCGTTGTAGTCTGTTCTAAAGACTAGTGAGTCTTTAGAGTCTGTTCTAGTGAGTACGTTATTATGCTAGCTTAGGCAGGGGAGTAATGTGACCCTGCATTTTCTTTGGAGAAAGCATTGAAGGAGGAACAAGTATGGAAGTGGGAAGGTCAGTGAAGAGCCAGGGCAGTAGTCCAGGCAAGAGGTGGTGCTGGTGGTTTGGGGGCTGGAGTGAGGTTTGTGAGGTAGAATTGATGGGATGGATCAGTGGAGTAGATACGGGGGAGCAGGATGAGGAGATGAAGAAAGGATGACACCCTGGTTTCTGATTTCAGCAAGCAGGTAAATGGAGTTGGAGTTTACCGAGTTAAGGTAGACTGTAGGAGGCCGTGAAATCTAGAGTGTTTTGGCCATTTTAGTTCTGATGTCCCTTCTTCATTTCTCTTCATCCTCTACCCTGTCCTTTAGTGTGTCCTAGACGTGGATTCTTTGGGAATGTTTGCTGCTGCCTCTGGAGTCCAGCAGTGACCTCTGTCCAAGTCATTGTTCAAGTAAAAGATGTATGGCTGGGATCCTGAAGACCCTCTCAGTTACTTTTAGAGACATGGGCCCTGTGTTTGAAATCTGGAGATATATGTGCTGGCTATTTGCATCTTCCTAGGTTTGGAACCCAGTTTCACTATCTGGCAGATAATTCTTTGCAGTCTGTGATTTGAGATTCTCATGGTTCCAAGTTTACTGTGGAATGAATTTTTCCCTCTAATTTTAGCCATTCTATTAATGTTAGTGCTTTTCAGGGAAAGGGAGGATAAAACCTTTTAAAATTTTTCTTAAATTTTTATTTAAAATTTTTTTTTGTAGAGATGGCATCTCGTTATGTTGTCCAGGCTGACCTCGAACTCCTGGCCCCAAGCCATCCTCTCACCTTGGCCTCCCAAAGTGTTGGGATGACAGGTGTGAGCCACTGCGCCTGGTTGGAAATAACTCATATTCTGCCATCTTTTCCCAGAAGACCCCAGTATATTTAGTTTTGAACCACTCTTGTGTGTGTGTGACTTTGGGCTTATTTTTTGTCCTCTGAATTCTAAAAAGTTGCATTAGAAATTCTCTGCATGTATGTTATAACGAACCACATTAATAAATTAATGTTACTTTCTCTGTTTCTAGGTGTTTCCTGTAATGTTTCTGTGGATAAGGAACAGAAGCTATCCAAACGTGAAAAGGAAAATGGTTGGTGAGTAAAACTGTATTTATATGAATATGTTAGAAAATTTTTTTTTAATAAAAATCTTTAAAAGGTCATTACTAGTAGTAAGATTACTTGGGATAAAACTTTTCATGATAGTAAAAAATCAGTCATTCGCATATATCAGTTCTTTTTTTGTTTTTCTATACCTGTTTTAGAATGGAGTATATCAGTTTTTGAGTGGTTGTGGTCACCTTTAGATATTGAAAAGTTAGAGTTTCTAGATTTCTAAAAGCATATTCTGACACTCCCTTTTTGGATCTTTGGGCTTGGTACTGAAGAAAATTGAAAATAAAAATAGAAAAAGAAGGTCGGGCGCGGTGGCTCACGCCTATAATCACAGCACTTTGGAAGGCCAAGGCGGGCAGATCACACCGGGGGTCAGGAATTTGAGACCAGCCTGGCCAACATAGCAAAACCCCATCTCTACTAATACAAAAATTAACCGGGCGTGGTGGTGCAGGCCTGTAATTCCAGCTATTCAGGAGGCTGAGACAGGAGAATCACTTGAACCAGGGAGGTGGAGGTTGCAGTGATCCAAGATTGCCACTGCACTCCAGCCTGGGCAACAGAGCAAGACTCCGTCTCAGAAAAAGAAAAAAAAGAAAAGGAAATACCTGTATTATAAAATCTCAATGTTAAAGGGTGCCTTAGGCTAATGCTGCCCACCTTTCTCATGTTATGGCACACATAAAATGCTGCTGTCACACACACAGCCTATTGGCAAGAGCAAACAACACAGGAGCTCCAGCAATCTGAGGTCCTGTGTGGCTACTTCAAGGGTTGAGGGGACAAATATCTTGCCATACCTGCCACCCATGTGCCATAGTGACGCCTGAGCAAACTGAGCGGGAAGCGCTGCCCTATATAATTGTTGCTCCAAATGTAAACTGTATCTTACACTTGCATATGAAATAACTTTGGGTGGTACACAGTTAAACAAAAATTATGTATACATTTTAATGTGTATTACAAATACTGGCTTTTCATTTTTAATGATGCTAGAGTATCCTATCAAATAAAATATATTTCAATTTAAAAAAAATTACTCTGCACTTATGACCAAATACCTCCTGATGATACCACCTCCTAATACCATCACATTAGGAGCTACCGTTTCAACTTATGCATGTGGTAGGGGACAGAAACATTCAATACTTAGTCGCTCCTAAAACCCTTTCAATTTCTTGAGTGATGGGGTGATAAGGGTATCTTTTGTTACCATGTTTGGTCTTAGTCCCCAGTTCTGACAGAAGAGCTTCTAAGATGCTTGGAATCTCTGGAGTGATAATAATGTCGTTTTGAATCCTCATGAGGTGACTGTGGCTGGGGGGGCTCCCATGTAGCTTCAGGATTGGGGGCCAGAAGGACCAAGGCATGATTAGAGGGCTGGAAGTTTCAGCCCTACCCCAACCTCTTCTCCCACCTCCATGGAGGGCAGAGGGGCTAGGGATTATCAGCAATGATTTAATTAATCATGCCTGTGTTATAAAACCTCCAAAAAACCCATGGGTTTTAGAGAACTTTCAGGTCGGTGAATATGAGATGCCGGGAGGGTGGTGTACCTAGAAAGGTCTTGGAAGCTCTGTGTCCCCCTTCTGTAACCTTTGCCCTATGTGTCTCTTCCATAAAAGTGAAAAAAAAAAAAGTTTCTCCATTTAAGATAAATTAGTAATAGTACAGATAGTTTGTGGATATGACAAAAATTGTGGTGCTGGCATACAGGCCATAAAAATTTGGAAAACCCACCTCAGATCATTTCTCATTTTGTAGTTGAAGAAAGTTAGGCCCAGGGAGGCTAGAACTTTGCTAAGGTCACAGGACTAATTAGCAGTAAGAGCTAGGACGATGCTTGTTATCCTTACTGCCTGCGAAGTGCTCTTTCTTCTCCACTTCCTAGCTCTAGCCATTTTGGTATCACCATGATTTTTGTCCTGTTTGCATACCAGCTACCAACTGTGCTATTACATACTAAATTTTTAAAATTAAATCAACTCAAAATTTTTAAATTTGTCTTAAAAGGATTATTTTTACTATCATAAATATATACTTGCCATAACTAGAAAGTAACTCTGAAGATAATTACAGTGAAAACAAATGTTATTAGTTCTAGCTGAGATGTTGTTGCCTGGCTGGTTCTCTGCCTGAGGTCTGTTCTGTTACTATTAAAAGATTTGCGACTATGAGACAAGTGTCAAAGACAGTCTAGCACCAAACCGAGACTTTCTTCTTTTTTCTAATCAGGATTGATAGAGAATTCACTCTCTTTGGTCCAGAGTTATTAATACTGTTTGTTTGTATCACCTAAACCCATCGATTAGACTGCCTTCAGTTATCTCAGACTTCACTAGGGTTGTGTGCTCCACGCTCCCATGTTGCTTTGGGATGCTTGCGAATTTTTTGATAGGCCCATCCTGTGGAATACCTGCCTGAGCTGTTCTGCTGATGGTCAGCAAGGGCACTGTGGGCTTTAGAAATACGTTGTGAAGGTAGCAGTGCTGTTTTCTCTGTTAAGTCTGACTTTGTCCTTTGTTGAGGATCTTACAATCGGATTATTCCTTGTCTAACATTACCTTACGATTGTTGGCACTGCCTTCTCAATGTTATTGTTCAATGAAAAGGGTGAATGCGGCCAAATTCTTGCCAACTGTGAAAGCAGAAAGATGCTGCCTTAATAGTAGCTACCATCTCTTCATTGTTCCACAAGAGGATTCTAAAAGTGTGAATGGGTTTGTTCCTATTTTTGGTAGTGTTTAGGTTGATTTTGATAACTCGGGATAAAACAGTCTTATTCATGGCTCAGTGTATTTGGGGAGTTCAAGCTTCTGGTTTCTCTGAGTGTCCTTTCTTGGCTGATGACATTACATATTAGTTTGCTGTCTTGGTAATGGTGTGAGGCGGTCTCATAATGGTAATGAGTTTGATATATAGCATGGAGGTTTGCCTGTTCACTGTGAGTAATTTAGGTGGGATTTACCGACATGCTTTTATATTTCTCATATAAAAATGTATACAAGCTGGCTGGGTATAGTGGCTCCTGCCAGTAATCTCATACTTTGGGAGGCCAAGGTGGAGGATTGCTTGAGGCTAGGAGTTCGAGACCAGCCTGGGCAACATAGCGAGACTATTTCTACTATAAAACTAAAAAAGTATAGAAGCTTATAAAAGCCCGTAGACACTAAATATGTAATCAGTGGCATACTATCCAGCTAATCACATCGTCAGTGAGAATTCATGACTTAATCAGATGGTGATCCATTTTATTTGTTCCATATGTTGCTGTAATAATTAGCAGTGTCTCAGTATCTGTAAGTAAACAATGATGTAGTCCAAGCTGTGAGTCTTGGGTAGCTCCCTTTTGCTTGACAGCAGGAATGGATATTTAGTGATTACAAGTGTTTCACATACTGAGTAGGAGTTAGAATACTTTTGCAATAAAAATCGTTTGTAGTGTATGTTTTACTACTGTGATCACTACTAGATTTAAATCTCCAGTTATCATTTTGCTATGTGTTGGAATGGTAATTTTAGTATATTTATAGAATGGTAAATTTGGATGGGTCAGTTCAACAAGGCGTTTGGGAGACACTGGATTCTAAGCCAGGTTTTAAGGAGACATGAATAGGCTTTAGGGGAGGGTATATTCAGGTGTGTGGAACCTGAGTTGAGAGAGAACTAGAATGAAGGAACAATTACATGGATTGTCATCTAACTTTAGAGACTTTTTTTTATTAAGCCAAACAGTATTACCTTCCACTAGAGCACAGTTTGGTAAACTATGGCCCATGGGGCGGGCACCCATTTGTGAATACGAGTTTATTGGAACACAGATTATTCAGTTAGTATTGTCTATAGGTGCTTCTGTTTTACAATGGCAGAGGTGAGTAGTGACAGACACCATATGGCTGGCGAGCCTAAAATATTTATTCTCCACTTTATTACATTAGTACCAGATTGAGGAATTTGTATTCTAGAAAAACATCACCTCAATATCCTCTCTTGTCACTTTTTTGTATGTCCCTTGTCATTTGATACTTAAGGCATTGTGGCCTGGAGATGACTGTCTTTACATTTTTATTGTAAATATCTTACTACCATTTTTTCCTATCCTTTATGTATGACCTAGTGTGGTGAGAATAGCATACTTTAGAAACTGAAGTGTTTATGGATTTTAACAGTGAGATTTTTATTATAATGAGTTGCTGCTTTGTTTCCTAAAGCAAGACACTTCTTTATTGCAGCATCCTTGAGACTTTGTGCTGCGCGGGGTGCTCACTCAATCTTGGCTACGTGTACAGATGCACGCCCAAGAATCTTGATTACAAAAGAGACTTGTTTTGCCTCAGTGTTGAAGCCATTGAAAGGTAAGTTTGATATATAAATGTTTACCTCACAACTGGTGTTTCAGAAAGTTAAGTTTGCAGAGAAATTGGCACGGAAGTGTCAGAACTAAATCAATCCTATTTGGTTAAATATATTTTCAAGTAATGATTTCTAACAAGCCAGTAATTTTGTTGTTGTTGTTGTTTTGACCTTTAAAGAAGCATCTTTATTTGGTATTGGAAAAGTCAGACACTCTAAATTGTAGGAGAAAACACTGTGAGAAATTTTTTTGGAATAAAAGTGTATTCAGTTGTTTTTAAAAATTGAACGTAGTTCAGTAGGATATTGCCGCCCGCCCCCAGCTTTTAATTTTTATGTATTTTAAAACTTATTTTTTTAAGATATGGGGTCTCACTCTGTCGCCCAGGCTGGAGTGCAGTGCTGTGGTCATAGCTTTCTGCATCCTTGAACTGCTGGGCTCCAGCGATCCTCCTGCCTCAGCCTCCCAAGTAGCTAAGACTACAGGCATATTGCCCGGGGTCTTGTGTTGCCCAGGCTGGTTTCAAACTCCTAGCCTCAGATGATCCTTCCGTCTCAGCCTCCTGAATAGCTGGGAACAAGTGCACACCACCACACCCAGCTTGTATTTTAACCTCGTACCGTACTTCAGTTATGTTTTAGGGTCCTCTGAAAAGCAGATTGTGTCAGAAGATAAAGAGCTTTTTAATCTTGAAAGCAGAGTTGAAATAGAAAAGTCTCTAACACAGGTAATTTTATTCTGTGCATTTTATATCTTTGTATGAACAATTTGTCAGTGAGGAAGTGCTCCCCCACAAATGATAATTCTCATAATGTCATCTGTTTTGATCGCAGGAAGAGTGTGCTTATTTCAGTTGTTAGTAAAGTTGATTTTTGGGGAACTCAAATGAAGCTAAAGCTTAATCAACAAAAAAGGAAGACATTTCATGTCAAAATCAAAACTATATATTCGAACACTGCAAAGCTAGAAATACATCTTTGATTCAAATAAACATTTTGTTTGATTCAATTCTTGTGGTATAAATAGCCTTGTTGTTGGATGTTAACATTTTCTCATTGCCAGATAGGTGAGATGGTGATGATTGTATAAGAGAGATGTAGATTATAGGTTGAGAACTACTGTTGATAGAATTATGCTTTATTTTAAAAAATTTATGCCTCTAAATAGTTTTGTTAAACACTGAATATCTACCATGTAATGTATGACATATCCAAAATTGCATTAAGTGTATATCTTAATTATATTTAACCATGTATAATTTTTAATTATATGTGTGTTTCTTTATTTTTTTATTTTTTCAATTCAATAGATGGAAGATGTCTTGAAAGCATTACAAATGAAGCTGTGGGAGGCCGAATCCAAATTGTCCTTTGCCACTTGTAAAAGCTGAACTCTAGTCTGTGTCCTCCATTCCGCCCCTGCCCATCCTCCCCTTATTTGTTAAATGAAGCAACATAGTGAGACATCGTCTCTACAAAAAAAAAAAAAAAAAAAATTAGCCAGGCATGCGAAACGCTGAGGTGGGAGGATCAGTTGAGCTTGGTAGGTCGAGGCTGCAGTGAACCTTGATCATGCCACTACTGCATTCTAGCCTGGGCAACAGAGTGAGACCTTGTCTCAAAAAAAAAAAAAAAAAAAAAAAAAAACCAAAATTGCAGAATTACTTTTATAGCTATATTTTATGGTGAAGAAGTGATTGTTTCTCAAAATCCCATTTTAAAGCCATTTTATGGTACTTGTTGGAATTGGGACTTAGGAGTTTTGATTTTGATAAGAAACTAGGATGATTCTTTGAACTTTTTTTCCTCTGTATCACATTTATTTACTATTTTTAAAAACTTTATTTGACCTTTAACAGTTGGGACAATATTTATTATAAATGATAAGAAAAGTCTTAGAGGTTTGTCTACCCACGGTGTCATGGAATCTTCTCTGAAAACTAACGCATAAAGTTCCCTGGAGAAATTGGTCAGAATGATCTGTCAGAACCATGTGAAAACTTGCTCAAGAGCCATTGCATATATATAGTAGGATTTTACTTTTTCCTTCTTATGTACTACTATATGCTTAAAAAACCTGGAGAAATACCAAAGAGGAATAACCATCTCTGAGGGTGGGATTCTGGGGCAATTTTTGATTTTTCTGTTTTCTATAACGTGAAACTTTTGTAGTATGTAATTTTATAATTGAAGAGAATAAAGATTAAAACAAAATGCTTTAAGATTGACTTTTACAAACTGAACTGTATTTAACTGAGATCAGAAATCCTGGTGCTGTGAAGTCCACACATTACTGAGCATGGCAGTGTGAAAGGCCTGCTCAGGAATATAAAGGTAACCCCAAATTTCCCCAGACCCCTTTGTTTCTGGGTGCGAGTGAGGTCACGGAACAGTACTCAGTGTATGACTGACTCACTCAGCATCTGCTCAGAAGTTCCCTGATTATTTGTGAGAATACTAAAGTTCTCAGAGCGAAAGATCCTAAGTCACATTGACTGGATCATGCAGGATTCTTGTGTTCTTTCTGAGAGATTGTCGACAACCTCAGTTAAATTTGAGTGAGTCCTTTAGGCGTTCTCTCTCGCAGACTCCTCTCCCACTAGCAGACTGTGGTGCTGTGGAAGCAAATGTCAACACCCGCTGGCAACAAGGCAACATCCAGCTGCAGTAAGCTTGATGTAGTCCCAGGTGTCTGTCCTCTTAGGTGCTTTGGTGGCACCTTGTGTGAAAATGCATTCCAAACAGATGAGAGAGCATTTTAGCCACAAGACTCAGCTAACTCTCTGGTTGTGCAGGTTACAGAGTACTCCAGCAAGCATTTTCAGATTCCATTCCAAAGCCCTAGGCAATTTGGCTCCCCGATTCCTTATACCCTGTTCATACTAGGGAAGGGGCTGTACAATATTTGTAGCCAGTTCACTCATCTTGAAAACTCATTTCACCAATGAAAAGCAATTTTTAATATCCTGGTGCTAATTAAGATTCTGTTACAGATCAGAAGATAAATGTAGCTCATGCCTTAGTGGCTGCCTCTAGAGTGCGCCTTTGATTACCTTTCCATCCCTGCACGTGTATTCCTGTTAGGGTTCTTCACATGAAGTTAACGAGGCTCCCCTGGGCTGCAGACAGAAGGCAGCACACATTTGTATTACATGGTCTCCACTGAAGCATCTAAAAGTCAATCCAGCAAACACTGTGTTTCATAAGATAGTCTTCATCTTTGGCCTCAATGTGTGGCATCCCTGAAGGGGTGGCCTTGCCATCACAGTGAGAGGGACTTCCGAGGCTGGGGTCCAGGTAGGAGTGCTGCATCCTGTCTGTGCTGCATGGTGACACTGGCGGGAGAGGGGCCTTGAAAACGCTCAAGACCAGGAGAGGGACCCCTTGCAGAATCAGATCTAGCTTTTCAGTAGGAACTTCTTGAACAAAGGAGCCGTGAGCAAAGCTTCCCCCAGCTTGTTTTTGAAGGAGGGTCTTGGGGGTAGCAACCAGAAATCCAGGGTCAAAGTCCCAGTTTAACTGCTTTATTAGCCATGTGATCAGGGGCAAATCATGTAATCATCTGTTTTTCCATCTGTATAATGAAAGTATAATAACCTGTCTTCCCTGCGTCAAGGATGATCAAATTAGATAATGCATATGGCAGTACTTTGAAAGCAGTAAAACATCATAAAAATAAAGGATAAAGATTTAGCCTTATTTAAATAGAGTCAATCTGATTCAGTCTTCTAGCCAGTCTATTTGTAAGATTCTAATGACATAATCTGAAATGCTATATGTTTTTTTCTAAACTATATAACATTTATTGGCTTTATTTTTTTCCAGTTGTAAACATTGCACAAAATTTGAAAAATAGAAAAAAGCACAAAGAAGAAAATAAAGCAGATAATCTTACAATTAATAATTATTCACATTTTGGGGTATATCCTTCTAGTTATTTCTATATTCAAATTTGGGATCATACTGGTCACACTATTTTCACTTAAAATATTTCCTAAAAATATTTCTATATAATCGAATATTATAACCTGAGTTTTAATGATCACCTAGGATGAGAACCATATTTAAAAGCTTGTTTAAATGTGATTATATGGTATGAAATTCACACTTTTTAGTGGTTTATTTAACAACTGAGTTTACTAACCAAATAAAAGATAGGGCGTGAAAGAAATCTTAGACCAGTCACCTCTTTGTCTAGCTCCAGTGGTGTGCAGGGGAGAGCCAATTATTAAATTTTCAGGAATTTTGTCAGCTGGTCATTAAACTGTTGGTAGCTTGAAATTGGCCATGACGGGGATATTTACACCTGAGAAATCAGAAAGTGCTAAAAAAAAAAAAAAAATGAAAGCATCTTCCCCCACCCCAGTTGGGTTTGCAGCATATTGCTGTGTATTCCTTCTGTACTGTTTGACTTAAAGTTGAAAAGAGAAAGTGACTTCTCTTCAACACCCAAAAGAGCAAGTCCTAACATCTTTTTGTTTAGTACGTCTAAAATGACACTCTTTTTTTTTAAAGTTAGCCATGTCTGGAAATATTTTATTTATTTTGAGACAAAGTCTCACTCTGTTACCTAGGCTGGAGTGCAGTGGCACGATCTGGGCTCACTGCAACCGCTGCTTCCTGGGTTCAAGCAGTTCTTGGGCCTCAGCCTCCCAAGTAGCTGGGACTACGGGTGCGTGCCACCACGCCTGGCTAATTCTTGTATTTTTATAATAGTGGAGACAGGGTTTCACCATGTTGGCCAGGCTGGTCTCAAACTCCTGGCCTCAAGTGATCTGCCCGCCTCAGCCTGCCAAAGTGCTGGGATTATAGGCGTGAGCCACTGTGCCCAGTCTCATTCTAAGACTTTAGGGATTACAGCCACATTCTCCCTCTCTCCTGGAGAAAACCCAAAATACCTGAAACAAATGACTTAAAATTTTATATAAGTAGTTGATGTTATGTATATCTATTTTGCTCTCCCTAGATAGGATAAATAACTGGGCAGTTGCTTGCCAGTGAACACCCAGAGACAGTTCGTTGGCAATCACTTTTGAACTGAGGGAGAATAACATTTTTTGATCTAATCTGACATATTTTGGGTATTGATCATTAATTTTTTTAGTGAGAGCTGAGTTCTATCTGTAGGCTAATTCATTATTTAGGCAGCTAATCATGAGGGCATGAGTGCAGTCATGGCCAGTCTATAGAGTTGTAGTTTCTTTGGGATAGTCACACCTGTTTAAATCCCAGTGATAAGCTCGAAGGTAGAGAAGGGAGGGGAGGATGGGATGAAGAATGGATGTGCTGGGGCCCAGAGTTTTATTGGCCTGAATGTGATTTCAAATAGAACTGGCCTAATTTCCTTCAAGTTGGCTCTGTTGACCTCTGCTAATTAGCTTAACAAAATTAAATGAACTCTATAACTCTTTTTTTCCCTGAACAATTACCACCATGGTTTTTAGTTCTTCTCTATCTAATTTTAAGGCAGAGATGGACAAGGTGACCCTTGAAGGGCTCTTCAACCTTCTAATTCAGGTAACCCTGAAAGGAAATGAGAAATGTTGAAAGGAGGGAAGTGAGACCATGAACCAACTGTGTGGATTTGAGGAAATGAGATAATTTAGGTCTTTCCAGGATGTCGTCTGTTGTCACTTTCACGTTTCTCTCCGTTAACCGTTGTCCACCCTTACCAGGAGCTGCGGGGCTTGTCATTTTGGGGGCTTCTTGAGAACAGTAGAAATTTTGAGAAAGTAAAATGTGTGTTTGATTGCATAACATTTTCTGAACCAAAAAGAAGAGCATGTAGCCATTTTGAGGAGAAACCTTAGGAAGCCTTCCAAGGGTTTTTCTCAAAACAGGACAGTTGCTTTTTGACTGTCACAACTGCTTCCCTAGGGATGGCTTTTCTTTTCTAAGATAGCACTTAACGATCATCTAGGAGGTGCCGAGCACTGTGCTTGGGCTCCATGTGTGTTACTACCTCATTCTTACAGAACCATCTTCCATAGGAAGCATCATACCCATTTTACAAATGCAGAAACTGAGGCTCAGAGACTTTAAATTGCCTGAAGTCCCACTTGGCTAATAAGCAGACCTAGTGCCTTCTTTCTGTGCATGGCTGCCTTCTTCCCTCACTCTGAGCTTGTTTTTTAGCAGTAAAACACATAAAGGGACATTGCGTCAGTTAATATAGTATTAGCAATCTTAGCGTCTAGAAGGGTTTAGAAATCCTGAGCTTCTCTCTTTTTCTTCTGTAGAACACAGTGAACTCAGCATGAGTTCCCTCCTCTGCAGTTGTCCCTCCGTTGAGATTCTCTGGCTACCAGATCCCCAGCCCCTCTTCTGCCCAGAGGTACTGTCTGGCCCCTCTTTCATGCTCTCACCTCTTCATGTGTCTTCTTGGCTGTGTCGTGTGCCACCTCCTTTGAGTCATTTCTTTTACTTTATTGTGGTTATCATTGCTGGGCATTATATTTTACATTTGTTTGTTGGTTTAATGTCTGTCCCGCCACTGGAGTGTTAGCTCCACGAGGGCAGGGATTTTATCCGTCTCATGGCCTGGGCCAAGAAGAATGCAGCCCGGTAATACGTGCTCATTCCATCTTCAATGGAACAAATGAATGTTGCTGCATCAAGCATCTGTTTACTCACATCTTCATTCTCTAACCACTCTATTGATTCTTTATCTTGACCTGCAAGCATACTTACATCTCATCGTGGTGACAAAGAGCCCTCCCGTGGCCCAGGCACCTCGCTGAACTGCTGTCTTCTTTTTAACCGCACTGACTGCCCACTCAGGACTTCAACTCTGGGTCTTTGGCTGTCACTCCAGGCGTCTTGCCGAAACTACTCTCCTTTAACATTTTCTTCTTGATTGCCCGCATTTCTGAGCGAGGCATAATGACGTATGCAGGGGCTGGATGCCATGGGGCCTGGGGTTTGTGGTAAAATGTCGGTAAAGTAACCACACAGCGAAAGGGATAGTATGGCCCTCATCTTAATCTCTGCTGATTAATTATGAATGGGCGTCCGACTTGCCCAGTGGCCTCCTGCCTCCTTGCTGCTGCTTTGCTGGAGTTCACCTTCCTCCTGCTTCTCCCGGGCTCTGCCTTTGCCCTCATTTCTCTCTCTGCAGTCTGTCTTGGATACTTCTGCCCTGCCAGGATTTCAATGATCATTACTGTGTCTCTAATTCCCACAGCCCGCAATTGTGTCCCCGGGTCCCTGGTCCTGAGTTTCTAATGATCTGCAGACATCCCCTGAATATGCCGTGTGTACACTCTGTGTCTCACACCTGACCCTTTTCTATATATGCAGTTCTTACTTGTCCTTCAAGATCTTGCTTGAGTGCCACTTCCTCCAGGAAGCCCTTGCTGATTTCTCTGCCAGATGTCATTTCTCCCACTTCATTATTCTTAAATGACTTCAGCATGGTCTGACCTTATTACTTAGATTTTGTATTCTAGTTTTGTGGGAACTGTTCCTGGAATACTAGGGTTGTGTTTTCCAGAGATCCAACATATTGTGGGACCTTGTACACTGGAGGCAATTCATACTTTGTAGACCAGTTATGATGGTAAATGGAAAAATCTGAAAAAAAAATAAGCTGAGAAAAATGGTTCCACCAAAGTATTCAAAATTGCTTTTCATATTTCAGAACTGACATATAAGAGTAAAAAGAAAGTACCCCAAACTGCAGTGGTGCTGTGGGGCTAGCATAAAATGTTAATCAGGTAAATAGGAACTCAAGGGAAATTTACCAAATTGAGCTCATTTACATGTGTAATTACCCATCTGTGATCATTCTACTGTTGTATTTATTCTGTCTTTCTCCTCCCACACTGGGTTAAAAATACTTTGTATTAAAGATTTTCTTCATAACCAAATACAATGAATTCTTGGGATTGGGGGTAGGGTGGGGTGTGAATGCCACTCTGACACTGGAAACAAGATGCCAGAGTGCGCCTCAGTGCACGCTGTCTGGGTGCGAGGGAGAAGCCCGGCAGATACACATTAACGCCACCTTCAGACATGCACATCCCAAGAGGAGACTTGGAGGCAATGGCATTGAAAACCACTTGCCGCTTTCAATGATCAAGAAAGAAACCTGTGGCTTTCATGAATGCGGAATCCATAAGACACAGCCAGATGCCGGCCTGGAATGGTTGCTTCCTGCAGTAGGAAGGTCCAGAGTAGGCTAAGGAAGTGTCAGGCAGCGGGCGGTCTCCTCACAGGACACTCTTTCTTAGGGGGAAATGATGACCTCGAGGTGAGGTAAGGAGACCCTGGAGGTGGAAGACGCGAAAGAAAAGTGGCTCCCCAGGCTTCTCAGTTGTTGGGTGTGGGAAAGAATTGTAACCCCTGGGAGGCCAAGGCGAGGCAGAGAATGCCCTCCAGAGGCCTGCAGTCCTGGTGTGAGGAAGCCCTTATAGAGGAGACCTGGCCAACCCTTCCCTTGAGCCCCTGGCCACTCTCAGGGTGGGCATTGCCTGAGGCTTATCAGAAATGCAGACCCTGGCTGGGCACGGTGGCTCCCACCTGAAATCCTGGCACTTTGGGAGGCTGAAGCAGGAGGATCACTTGAGTCTAGGAGTTTGAGACTGGCCTGGGCGACATAGCAAGACCAGCAAGACTCTACGAAAAAATAAAAAAGTTAGCAGGTGTGGTAGCGTGCACTTGAAGTCCCAGCTACCCTGGAGGCTGAAGTGAGAGGACTGGTTGAGCCTGGGAGGTCGAGGTTGCAGTGAGCTGCCATCTTGCCACTGCACTCCGTCCTGGGCAACAGGCCTATCTCTAAGTAAGT
The DNA here is from genome assembly GCF_028878055.3 of Symphalangus syndactylus. Taxonomy (NCBI): domain Eukaryota; kingdom Metazoa; phylum Chordata; class Mammalia; order Primates; family Hylobatidae; genus Symphalangus; species Symphalangus syndactylus. The sequence goes on from NC_072427.2 coordinate 97,944,767, forward strand.
AAGTAAATAAATAAAATGCGGACCCTCACGCCTCGTCCAGGCCTGCTGAACCAAACCTGTGTTGCTGCAACAAGATGCTAGGTGGTCTCCAGGCACGTTCAAGTGTGACACGAGCTGGCTTAGGGGACAGTTCTTCCCGGCTTTCTTGAATAAAATGGCTCTTTTATACGTTGGTGGTTTTGGTGTGATTACTAATTTTGCTGAGTACCATAGTCATTTTTTCAGTGTCACTGTTTGGCACGCTGTAAAGTAGGTTAGTATCACTCTCAGGCTGTGAGTCGGACTTTTTTGTTTTGTTTTCCCAATCAGGCCACAAGGGGCCGCATTTCACCATGTAAACATTCATCGTGTCCAGCCTGTTCACAACCACACTGGGAAACTCAGTAGCTGCAGGAGGCCCTGTCCAACAGGAAGGTTGCCTCATTGCAACCTGACTTTATCCCTTCGCTCTTGTAACCAAGATTCTTAATTAAAATAAAATAATAGTCAAGGCCCCCCCACGTCCCCGATGCAGCCCCTATCAGACTGCTAACAGCTTTTTCGGTATTCGTCCCTAAAATTGCTTACATCTACGCTCGCACAGGATTTTCCCCAAGGCACTAGCATTCTACACTGGAAGTTAACTGTGTTTTCTCTTTCAGTTGTTTTCTGTTTTCATGACTCAGATTTGTTACTAAATCCCCTCCCCCAATGCTTTCTGAGTCCTTAATGCTGTGTTTGCCAGCTCAGTTTGGAGTTGCCAGCTGAGAGGTGGCAGTCTTCCGGAATAAGTACATTTCTGATCACCTTCCTAATGTGTCTGACTCACACGAGACTTTGCAGGAACCCTCTATCTGTATTAATGCTGTAGATTCCTTTGGAAAGATTAAGGAACAGTGCTATCTTGTTATGGGTCAAGACATCCAAAGCACATTATTTAGACGACAACATTGTCCAAAGCTTTAAAGTGAATTCAGGCAACTACATTTTATGCCAGACTTCCATTTGCTGAAACAGATTAAAAAAAATACTCATGCATTAAGTGATTATACTCTACAGAATGTAGCAGAGGCAAAGTGGTGGTTCTGTGAGGTTCCAGCACCCTGGGAGTCCTGGAGCCTTGGGGTCTGTGTCCTACTGAGCCTCTAACAACTGGAGCAATTTCACATCCCTGGCGTCCATCTCCAAGCCTAGGTTTCCTCATCTGTAGAAAGAAGGGGTTGGATTAGGTTGCTCCGTAGGTTTCCTTTTAAAAGTAGTCTAAAAAAGCAATCAGAAATGTTTTGTTATTTTAATGAAGTATTGATTTGACATGGAAACCTCGATTGATAGCTGATAGAGGCTCATCTAAAGCATCTGTAATCTGATGGACATTGACAATATTCTACCCATTAGAGAACAAAGACCACAAAAGAAGCTTAGAATAGAAGAGCTGCCCACATTTGCTGCTGTTGTGTAATGAACAGTTGTAGGTGGCACCAGGTGCATGTCTTGAAGAAATTCTTGAATCAGCTCATGGAATTCTGAACTGGATTAAAACATGCGCATGTGAACATTTTATTTAACAGCATCTCCGGCTGCCAACATTTCATCAAGAATCTTCATTATTAAAGTGCACCGGTTATTTCTTTTGCCATCATTTGAGTTACTCTCTGTGAAGAAGACAGATGTCTTGCTATAGTCATTTCACTTGCTCAAGTTCCCCTGTCCTCTCTCCTCCATCGCTATGTCCCCCTTAGTGAAGCCATAACCAATCAAAACTTAAGTGAGTCAGCTTTGGATGTCAGCCATGGAGCAGGCGAGCCAAGTCCCGTGATGCCAGCCCCTGGACAGAGTTTCCAAGGCAACGACTGCTGTGTTTCTCTCCACTCTGAAGGAAAACCTGGGAGAATCCAGTCCTGATGTGGCTGTTAAGGGAGCCTGGGTGGGGGAAAACAATCTGTGAATGAGCAGACTTTCGTTCTAGCCTGTTCTTTTTTTTTTTCTCTGTAAGAATGAGTCTTATTCACATGCATTTTTCTGCAGCTCTGAAATGAGGATTTGAATTGAACTGTTTGAGATGGGTGGTTAAAAGAAAATATACACAGATTATCAGTCTGAGAAGCACTAGATGATCATCCAGATTAAGAAGTAATAAAGTCAGAATTCTCACAGGAACAAGAGATCATTTTTGTCACTGAGTACAAGAAAGATTAGCACAAGCCAAGACACAGAGGCTGAAAAAGGGGCAAGGGACAGTCCCCACTGAGAACAGCTTCCATCTTCAATGTTTTTGTCATCATTAGTAGGACTATAAAAATTATTGTCCAAATCAGGGCACATTTGCGAAAGAGGGAACGTCTAATAATTAAGTCGGGATGACAGATGTCAACTGTCCTGGGAAAACCAGCACACGTGTCGCTGTACTTTGTGTGCCTCCCGGTAGAGAGCCATTGAACAAAGGTGGCCTCACCTACCGGAGTATGAAAGCCACGAGGCTCAAGTGAGAGAGGAGGATGCCAAGTCATCTGATGAAACTGAGTCGGGTGGAAATGGAGTAGAGAAATGAAAGAAATGTGGACACATTTGAACAGCAGCTCAGGGAAATCTGATGATAGATCAAGCAGAAATAGATTAAAAAGACTTCGAGGCAATGGTACTCTCTGAGGGAACACAATTTGGGGTGGCCCAGTCAATGGTTTTGTGATTTTGTCCAGTAAAGAGTATAGTAATTCTCTTTAGTTTTGAGCAGCAATACATGAGGTTTCTGGGGAGAACAATCCCAACATAGTAGACATGAAAAAAATGTTTAATAATGAATCTTCTGTTTCCTAAAGAAATTCACTAAAAGTAGACATCATTAAGCTTGTGAAACACGTTTATGGTTATCCTCGAAGTCAACTGAGTTTACCATCCATAGCCAGTTAGGGATGAGATAAAATAGATGGAAATGACTGAACTTTTACACTATTAAATGTCCTTACCCCAGGTGTAAACACGTTTGTTCTTCTTCTTTTTTTGGTGGGGGGGAACAGAGTCTCGCTCTGTCGCCCAGGCTGGAGTGCAGTGGTGCGTTCTTGGCTCTCTGCAAGCTCTGCGTCCCGGGTTTACGCCATTCTCCTGCCTCAGCCTCCCGAGTAGCTGGGACTACAGGCGCACACCGCCACGCCTGGCTAAGTTTTTCTGTATTTTTAGTAGAGATGGGGTTTCACTGTGTTAGCCAGGATGGTCTCGATCTACTGACCTCATCATCCACCCTCCTCGGCCTCCCAAAGTGCTGGGATTACAGGCCTGAGCCACCGCACCTGGCCAAACACACATTTATTCTTTAACCAGATGGGTCTTCCTGCTGGAATAACCTTGAAACTTTAAAAAGTACCCAAGAATGCCAAGCGCGGTGGCTCACGCCCGTAATCCCAGCACTTTGGGAAGCCGAGGTGGGCAAATCACTTGAGGTCAGCAGTTCCAGACCAGCCTGGCCAACATGGTGAAACCCTGTCTCTACTAAAAAAATACAAAAATTAGCTGGGCATTGTGGCACACACCTGTAATCTGAGCTACTCAGGAGGCTGAGGCAGGAGAATCGCTTGAACCCGGGAGGCAGAGGTTGCAGTGAGCCGAGATTACATCACTGCACTCTAGCCTGAGCAATAGAGCAAGACTCCGTCTCAAGAAAAAAAAAAGTACCCAAGAAATGTATTTTTACCGTAGAAAAATTAGAAGATTCTACAGAAAACTGAAATGAAGACGATAAAAGCACCTATAATCCAAGTATCCATAATTAACCACTATTAATATCTTAGGGTATATCCTTCCACACGATTTCCTATGCATTTTATTTATACATATAATTATAAAAAGGACAGCTTGCTGTGCATATTCTATATTACTATATTATGAATAGTTTGCTATATCACCAAATACACTTTTGCAACTTTGTTTCGATGACTGCATAATATTTCACAATATTGAATAGTTCACTTAACCAAACTCTCAGCATTATGTACTAGGCTGTTTCTAGACTTTTTTGTACTACAAACAATGTAGTTTTGAACATCTAGTGAAATCTTTGTGCCATATAATGAATTAATCTGGATTGTGTGAATTTGGTGGGAGAACTGAGGCTGTTAAATCTGGGCCCGGATTAAGATGTGGAATGAACACACAATAAGAATAAAAGAGGAGACGGGTTCTAGGTCCAGCCCAGCATAGAACCCTGAGCATGTTACTTAACCTCCCTCTGGTTAGTTTTCTTATTTATAGTAACATGACAAAAGTTAGACATAATTATTGAAACCTTGAACTGGTTTACTGAAAGGATTAGATATGGTAAAGGTGTGAAAAACCATTTAAAGTTATAAAGCAGTTTACTTTTTTTTTTTTTTTTTTGAGACTGAGTTTCACTCTTGTTGTCCAGGCTGGAGTGCAATGACGCAATCTTGGCTCACTGCAACCTCCACCTCCCGGATTCAAGTGATTCTCCTGCCTCAGCCTCCCAAGTAGCTGGGATTACAGGTGCCTGCCACCACACCTGGCTAATTTCTTTTTGTATTTTTAGAGGCAGGGTTGGCCAGGCTAGTCTTGAACTCCTGACCTCAGGTGATCCACCTGCCTCTGCCTCCCAAAGTGCTGGGATTACAGGCGTGAGCCACCGCGCCTGGCCAAAGCAATTTACTTTTTCTGGGGTCAGGGGTTGGAGTCTCGCTCTGTCACCCAGGCTGGAGCGCAGTGGCGTGATCTTGGCTCACTGCAACCTCCGCCTCCCAGGTTCAAGTGAGTCTCCTGCCTCAGCCTCCCAAGTAACTGGGACTACAGGCACCCACCACCATACTCGGCTATTGTATTTTTAGTAGAGACGGGGTTTCACCATATTGGACAGGCTGGTCTCGAACTCCTGACCTTGTGATCCACCCACGTCGGTCTCCCAAAGTGCTGGAATTACAGGCGTGAGCCACCGCCTGGCCAGCAATTTACTTTTATAGGGATTTATGATTTTTTTTTCAAAATGCTGTTTAAAAAAAATTCTATTAAATCAACTAAAACTATTTCCAATTTTTTGACTTTCTCCAGGAATACAAATTTTTATGAACCAATTGAATGTTGAGTAATTTGGAAGCTGTGGTGCCTGAATGGGTGCTTTTGGGGAGAAGCTTCTAGGAGCGTTTTGGGCTAATCAGACAGCAGCCTGCCTTCTGAATTATGACAACGCAAAGGCAGAGGGAGCAAATGCTTTGCAAAGGGTCCCACTTGGTGGAGGGGGAAGTAACCCTCGCTGTGTGATCACAGTGGCGGCAGGTCGCTCACTCTCCTGCTCCCCTCCCTGGGGCTCCCATCAGCCAGGAGTCTGCTAAAGTCTGCTCTGTAAATGGAGTGATCTGGGCATGATGCTGTCCAGCCCCAGAGACAGAGGCCAGCTTGCTGTCCAGAGATAAAAATGGCTGTTGGAAGTGGAGTCAGAAGAAAAATATGTTAATAATGAATTCTGGGAATTTCAGCCACCCTTGGGAGCAGACCTAATGGGGAGTGGGGGGAGGTCGAGTAGGTAACATGAATGGAAACCTTGCAGGCCAAATGAGCTCCAAAGGGACAATCCTCAGCTGGAAACTGCGTATGCCCGCTGTGTACCTGTCACTCACCAATAGGATGCAGAAGCATTGGGAGAAATGCCTCTGACCACAAGCAAAGCGGCATGGAGCCTTCCTTCCCTCCCCCGCTCATCTGCAGGCCATCAGTGCACAACTCTGACGCTGGGGTTCGTTGAGGGGGGGTACCATCTGCATGGTGTTCTATGGAGTGACCCCCTAAAGCACATCCCACCCTTCTGTCCTCGCCCAGCTGGAGGACAGCTCCCCTAAAGCACATCCCATCCCTCCATCTTTTCCTAGCTGGAGAGGTCCCGAAGGCAGCTCCCCTTCCTTAGTTGTCTAAGCCTAGGAGGGATCTGGGCATAGAGTAGATGCTCATTGTGCGCTCACCAAATGGACGAGTGAGTAGCACCAGACCCAGAAGTGGGAAATCTCTGCACCACCTGTCTGCCAACGATGCAGGAATTTCACAGTCATTCTCTGGGATCCCTAAACAAAATCGTTTGTATTCTCACCCATGAAGGAAGACATCTTGGGTTAGAAAAAAATAGATACATCTAAATTTATAAAGACAACACTTGAGTTTTCTGAAAGGCACATTGTAAAGCTGACATATACTTCTTTCCTGGTTAGGCCCCCAAACTTGAACTCAGTGTGGTAAGGGGTCAACTTAGTTAAGTGAGGGAGAAAGGAAGGGGTACTTCTGACAGTGGATATGCTGGAGCCTAGAGGATGAGGGTACACTCATTCTTCAGAAGCAGAGATGAATAAGTGCTACATTAAAAAATGTATTTTTTGCTTTGCTGTAGATATCTCCCTTGCAGTTATCCAATGCTGACCAAGTAAATGTACTAATACATACATGTCTTCTTTTTCCTCCTCCTCTCCCCTTCCTCCTCCTCCTCATCTTCCTTCTTCTTCTTTTCTTCTTCTTCTTTCTTCCCTCTTCCTCTTCCCCTCCCTCCCTCCCTCCCTCCCTCCCTCCCTCCCTCCCTTCCTTCCTTCCTTTCCTTCCTTCCTTCTTTCCTTACTCTTTCTTTTTTCTCCTCCTCTTCTCCCTTTCTTCTTCTTCTTCTTCTTCCTCTTCCTCTTCCTCTTCTTCTTCTTCTTTCTTTCTTTTCTTTTTCTTCTTTTTTTTTTTGAGACAGGATCTCACTTCGTTGCCCAGACTGGAGTGCGGTGGTGTAATCTTAGTTCACTGCAGTGTCAAACTTGTGGGCTCAAGTGATCCTTTTGCCTCACCCTTCTGAGTAGCGGGGATTACAAGCACATGCCACGATGCCCAGAGAATTTTTAATTTTCTTTTGGTAGAGACAGGGTATTGCTATGTTGCCTAGGCTGGTAATTTTCCAAAACTATACTGATGAAAATCTGGAAGAAGAGGAGTGCTGCGGCCGGGCGCGGTGGCTCATGCTTGTAATCCCAGCACTTTGGGAGGCTGAGGCGGGCGGATCACGAGGTCAGGAGATCGAGACCACGGTGAAACCCCGTCTCTACTAAAAATACAAAAAATTAGCCGGGCGTGGTGGCGGGCGCCTGTAGTCCCAGCTACTCAGAGAGGCTGAGGCAGGAGAATGGCGTGAACCCGGGAGGCGGAGCTTGCAGTGAGCCGAGACCGCGCCACTGCACTCCAGCCTGGGCGACAGAGCAAGACTCCATCTCAAAAAAAAAAAAAAACAAGAAGAGGAGTGCTGCTTGTAAGATGGACTTTTAGTTGCTATTACAGACCAAAGAGAGGACTGTAGCATCTGATAAATATGAGAGAATTATATTATGGACCATAAAGACAAATGCATAAATGTTTCTGAGAGACATTACCCTGTGCTCCTAGACAGTCTCCCAACTTCGCTAATTATTAGAGCCTGGCAAAAGACATTAGTTTGGAGTAAATATCTAACTTTTTGGTTGCCTTCAAATCTGAAGTTTGTATTTTTGTTTGGTGATTCATCTTTTCATTGTTGACAAATCATAAAGGGAGGGACATATTTTATTTGGGTTCATTCTCTTAAATGACAAGTTCAAGAAGAGATATGCACAAGTTCTCTTTGGGGGCTGACAGGGTTAAAGGTCACACCCCTATCTGAGCTTCCTGGACGCTGGCATGGGGTGCTTCGGTGGTGGGGGTGGGATACATGATAGTTTCTTAAGAGAAGGGATGGTTAGCGATTTAAGGATTTGGGGTTAACCAACCTGAAGAGGAGGAGTGTGGGAGAAAGGAAGAGATAATCAGAGATAGAGAGCTGGGAGGTGGGAGAGGGAAGGAGAGAGAGAAAAGGAAAGAGAGAGAGAGACTGGGTGTTGAATTTGTACATTTAAGGGCCACAAAAATCCTCCCAAAATACTGCTTTCTCAAGGCTGCTTCCATGCAGGTGAGAGAAAGAATCACTGAGATTTTTGTGTTACTTGTTGTATTAGTCCGTTCACACGCTGCTATAAAGAACTCCTGAGACTGGGTAAATTATAGAGGGAAAAGGTTTAATTGACTCACAGTTCTTCAAGGCTGGGGAAGCCTCAGGAAACTTAGAATCATGGCAGAAGGGGAAGCAAACAGATCCTTCTTCACATGGTGGCAGGAAGGAGAAGAATGAGAACCCAGCAAAAGGGGAAACCCATTATAAAACCATCAGATCTCGTGAGAACTCACTCTATTATGAGAATAGCGTGGAGGTAACCATCCCCATGATTCAATTGCCTCCCACTTGGTCCCTTCCGCCACATGTAGGGATTATGGGAACTACAATTCAAGATGAGGTTTGGGGCGGGGGCACAGCAAAACCATATCACTTGTTAAGAGATAGCCTTTGAGAAATCTGTTTAAAAAACTTCGTTCCCCTCTGCCACATCCAGGGCTCACGATTATATTGGGCCTTCTCATGCTGGGAAATAGGTGACAGGAGGGATGGGTGCTGTCCAGGGGTTTTGCCAGAGTGGCCTGGCCAAGGGCGTCTAGATGGCTACACAGAAATGAGATTTTACATACATCTGTCCAATCCACCTATGAGAAGCAAGGCTCCTTCTGGAAGGTCTGAGAGTTCCTCTGGACAGCCTAGGGAGCCAGAGCTGGAGAAGAAAGTGGAGGCAGCTGCCCCATGGGCTGTAGGGGACAGCCTGTACTCAAGTCCTTTGGGAACTGAGAAACAACCTGGGGATGGGAGAGGGATGTGAGGTCCCATAGTCACGTGGATGGGGGCTCAGAGTCCTGGCAATCTGATCATGAGTGTGAGGGTGACCTTGCTGGGATCCCAGCTGCTCGAAAGGGAAAATGGAAATTGCTGGTTACATCTACGTATCTATAAAGATAACTGATTATCTTTAGGGTTTTATTTTTTAACTGGGACAGGGAGAGTTGGTTAGTATAGAATTTCTGTATTATTTAAAATCCCTTTTATAAGTGTGTCTTTTATAATTAGGAAAAATCTAATATCAAGATTTCCAATTTGGAAAAAATAGGGGGCAAGAATCAGGGTTGAACTAGGTTCAGATGTTGGGGGCTGGTGACACCCACACTGCTGGCTGGCTTGTGGGCTGGGCATAGTGCCGCGGGAAGGCAAGTTGAGTCCCAGATTAAGAGATAGCACTTCTGTTTCTGGCTGCTCCTTTCTCTCAGGAGGCAGCTGTGTCCTAAGCCTCGGTTTTCTCCTCTGTGAAATGGGGGTGCCAAGAATTCCTCCCTCAGAGAGTGGTTGAGAGGCTTCCATGAAAACACCCTGATATAGTTTGGATGTTTGTCCCCTGCAAAGCTCATGTTGCTATGTGACCCCAGATGTTGGAAGTGGGGGTGGGGGGAGGTGTTTGGGTCATGGGGGTGGATCCCTCATGAATGACTCAGTGCCCTCCCCATGATAATGAGTTTTCAGCTCTATTAGTTCACTGGAGAGCTGGTTGTTTAAAAGAGCTCCCTCTCTCCCTTCCTCCCCTTCCCCCATGTGTGGAAGCTTCCTGAGGTTCTGACCAGAAGCGGATGCTGGTGCCTTGTCTCTTTTCTTTATGTGTTACTCAGCCTCAAGTATTCCTTTATAGCAACACAAAATGGACTAACGCAGCCCCATAAAAATTACTTTGTAAATTGCCACGTAAACGTCAGTGGCTCTAATTCTGGAATATAATTTTGGTGTGTTTTTTCCCCTGCTGAGGCTGGAATCCATAGATCCTCCCAGAAGTCTTCATGGTTAATTATGGCTACGTATAACAGAAACACAAACAGTGTGGATAAGTGCCTGCGTGGCGTGCTCACTGCACCTGTGCTGTCTTTCCCCACCCAGTCATCCTGTGTTAGAGGGTGGAAGACCAGGAGGCACAGGCTGCATCTCTCTACTGAGGGCTCCGCATGGAGGGTTTCATGGTGGGGAAAAGCACCCCCACACTCACTCCTCTAGTCTGTAAAATGTCAGAGAATAACGCATTGCTCTCTCATTGCTCTGTTATGCTGCACTAAGAGGCCAGGGCCCCCTCCTGAGCTTGAAGCATCCACATTGAAATACAAGATGGCAGGGCCAGATCAACCATCTTTCTCTGCCAGGGAGGCTCAGAGTCTCGATCAGCCTGGGAAGTTTAATGACAGCTATGCAAGTGCTCTTAGGTTTATTTTGGGGCCTTTCCAAAGCAACAGGGGAAAAGTAATTTTATTTTTATAAAGAAGAGAAAAATACCGTGAAAGCCCTTGCCAGTGGGGCCCTTTCTTCATTTTTCTCCCCAGCTACTTGCTTCCTACAAAGCCCTAAGCCTTGAAAAAAGGCAAATTTACTGTTCCTAACAAAGGGTGGTTTATGTCCTTTTGCTACAAGACAAAAGGCGGAGGGGAGGAAGTTCAGATCTTTCTTTCTGGAGACTATGAAGTTCCGCTGGGGAAGTAGCTGCCTTGGTCTGCAGGTTAAATAAACATGGAACAGATGGGAAGAGTTAGAGGGAATTTGTGAATTCAATGAGACCAGACTATCTTGGTGTTACTGAGTGAAGCAAAGGGTTCCACTGAAACCCTGGGTTAAGCTCTCTGGCCTCATTAGGTCTGAACAGAGAAGGGTAGTGAGATGAATGAATTCCTCACACTGGTTTTGTTTACCTGTGGCTCCAATTGTGTGAACAGGCAGCATATTTATCTACGTTTTAGTCTAAAGATGGAACATATGCCTGTGGGCTCTATTCCATTTAATAAGCTTTTATTGAGCACCTACCATATGCCTGACTCTTAGCTGAGCGCTGCAGGGGGACAAGGAAGAAGTGTAGCATCCAGGACAGCGTGGAGAGAGGAAGAAGCTTGAGTGCAGATCCCTATAGTTCCACCATTTTGTGACCTTGGACCGGCTGCTTAATATCCTTGAATCTCAGTTCCTTGGTCTGTAAGATGGGGCAGTAATATCTCGGGGAGAAATTACACTGTATGAGGTGACACATGTCAGCGTCATGGCTAAAGTCCTTTGGGTTGCAAGAAACAAAACCCACTGCAAAAATAACCAAGAAAGGGAATTTCTTGGAAGGGTGTTGGGGTCTTTCCTGGATTTTACCAGGAAGTGTAGCCTGGGAGCCACAGGGAAGACAGAGAAGACCAGAGCTGTTCTGGGGCTCTCAGCAGCAAGGAGGGGGTATCTTCACCCCAAAGTCTCCACTAACAAGGCTCTTCCGTGCGGCGATCTCTGTGCCACTCTCCGTTCCAGCTCTTCACATAAAGTCTGTTTGGTTCAGTTGGCTCTGGCCAGAGAGGCAGGCTCCCAGCCTGGAAGCCTGAGTAGGATGGGGACAGGGTGCCTATATGAGTCTTCTGGGCTGCGCCAACAAGATACCACAGACTGAGGGGCTGAAACAACTGGGCTTTGTTTAGACACAGTCATGTAACTTGGAAGTCCAAGATCGAGGTGTGGGCAGGGTTAGTTTCTTCTGAGGCCTCTCTCCTTGGCTTGCAGATGGCTACCTTCTCCCTGTGTCTTCACACATTTTTCCTCCATGTATAGGTCTGTGTCCTAATCTCCTCTTTTTATAAGGACTGTGGTCAGATTAGGGCCTACCCTAACGGCCTCATTTTAACTTAATTACCTCTTTCATAACCCTACATCCGAATATGGTTACCTCAGGACATCCAGGGGTTAGGACTTTAACATATGAATTTTTTGTGGCCCACAATTCAGCCCAAAACAATGTCCTCCAACAGACAGGCTTGTTAGGAAGACATTCCCAAAGGTGTCCACTCTAGCCATGTCCCTAGCCTAGCAACAGGAACATAGCAGTCTCTCTTCAAATTTTGGTACTCTTTTCTTCTCTCTGCAAAGCACGAGCTCTCTGCCACCAAGGAACTCCTTTTCCCCAAGGGAGATGACGCCTGGAGCTGTGAAACAAATCCTGAGCCACGGGATGAGCGTAGACTTGAGACTCCAGAGTTTGGGATCCTGGTCCAGATCATGCCACTGCTTACCAAGTGGGTAAGAGACGTCATCTTTTGGGTCAGTTTCTCATGGATGAAGTGGGGTGGGTAAGTAGAGGCAAGTGGGCCCAATGATCCCATGATTCAGTGATTCTAAGCCTTGCCTTGGTTAAGGGCAGAGCGCCAAAGTGAGGGGTAAATAATGGGTGTTGACGAGAGTTGCTGGGAAAGCCTTTATGCTTGCTCAAAATGGAGTGTTTCCCATAATCTGTGTTTGGGTTGGAGCCAGTCATCATCTATGACTGACTGAATTTTTTTGGTCAGAAGCAACTCGTCTCTTTTTCTTCTTACAATAAAATAAAATAAAGTTCTGCCCTTCAGAGCTGAAGCAGCACATATTTTGGAGGGAAGTCTCAGAGAAAAGCAGTTTCTGCTCATTTCCCTCCATCATCAGCCTGTCTGCCCCAGCTCCCGCTCTGGCAGACACTGCTGGGGCCTTGGCAGAGCTGGGATTGCTGCTCTTGAGATTCTGAAGGCCAGTGACTGAAAGAGAAGGCGCTGGAAAGGGTCTGTCAGGACTCCAGTGACAAAGGGAAGGATTTGGACAAGAGTCAGATAAGATAAAGAGAAGGAAGATGCCCTCAACTCTGAGTTGTGGAATGAACGTTTCTCAGGGAGTTCCCACAAGGACACTGTGTCCGTCCTCGGTTTCCTGTGTGCTTGGATGAATCTTGGGGCTTTTCCTTTACACATGGAACCTCTTCTTGAGATTTGAGGGGCTCCATAAATCATACCCTCTCCCCCCTGCCAGACTCCTAGACCAAGACAAAAGGAGAGGAGAATGTGCCTCGGAGGCACAGTAGTGGGTTTCCTAACAGAAACCAGAGACTCGGAGGCCAGGGAAGAAGGGGCGTGCTGAAGGGCGTGCGCAGTCCCAGGTCTACACCTGGCTGGTTCTGAAAGACAAGCAGGAGCAGCAGCTGAGCTCTGCTGGCCCAGCTTCTCTTTCCAGCAGATGAGGTGTGGTGGCAGAGTTTGTATACATGTCTCCGCCCAAATCTCTGGTTGAAATGTAATCCCCAGTGTTGGAGGTAGAGCCTGGTGGGAGGTGATTGGATGATCGGGACGGATTTCTCATGAATGGTTTAGCACCATCCCTTTGATACTGTCCTCACCATAGTGAGTCAGTTTGTGAGATCTGGTTGTTTAAAAGGGTGTAGCACCTCCCCCTCCATCTCTTGCTCCTGCTGTGGCCCTGTGCCTGCTTCCCCTTTGCCTTCTACCATGATTATGAGCTTCCTGAGGCCACTCCAGAAGCCGAGCTGATGCCAGCATCACGTTTCCTGTAAAATCTGCAGAACCGTGAGCCAATTAAACCTCTTTTCTTTACAAATTACCCAGTCTCAGGTATTTCTTTATAGCAATGCAAGAATGGCCTAATACAGGTGTCCAGGGGCAGAGGGAGGCTGAGTGTCAGGTGAATGGATGTCCTGACTCATAGAAGGAAAGATCAAGAATAGGAAGAAAAGCTTTCCCACAACACTGCCGCTTACCCCAAAACAACTCACCCAGCATAGTCAGGTGTCAGGTCTTTACTGAAGGTTTGGAAGGACAGAGGGCGGGCTCACACTGCTTGACACTGATGGCTTATCCTTGAGTATTAGCCATTGGCCTCCTTGTCTTGGAAGTCCTTTGGCCTTGCCACCAAGAACTGTTACCCGGCCGCCTCCTTCTCAGCTGCAACTTCCTCTGGTGTTGCTAGAGCCTTCCCTCCTGGAAGGTGCTTCTCCTGAATTCCTCTTATGATGCAGAGAATTTTGACTCTTCCTCCCTCTGTTGGACATCTAAGGAACATTAAAGGGCTCAGCTTCACACACGATCACATATCTATTTCAGCATCTCGGAAGAGCTAGCAGGGATGTTGCCATTTCAGGGTTTCCATTCTCTCTGCTTTATCTGTGTAGGTGGAAGGGAACACTTCAGGTATTTATCTTCCCAGTGCAATGACTGATGCCCGCTAGAAGGCAGAAGTGACACCATCAGTTTTGGTGTTCAGGAGCATTCTTTTCATTTATTGTAGGGTCCTGCCTACCATAATCCAGGAAGTGGTCTTCCAGACGTTAAATAGGATCATGAAATCAATGGCATGAGCCTTCACAAGTAAGTCAATTATCAATTAATCAATTAAGGTTTTATTGTTGAGAACGATGTGCATTACGGAACTAACAATTCTTTTTCCAAATGAAATCCTGATTTCAACTCCATTTATTGAATTGTGAACAGCCCATTTTTTTCCTGCAAATTTAAATTGCTGCCTAAACTATTTACTGAATATGTACATTGCTCTGTTTTTGGACTTTATTTTATGTCAACAGATCCATTTGTCTATTGCTGTACCAGTAGCATACTTTTAAAATATGGTTGCTTTATAGTTACCATATTTTGATGTCTTCTATATAAAATCCTTCTATCATTGTGCCTTTTCCAAAAAACTCTTGGCTTCATGTATGGATTTTTACTTCCCACTGGTTGGTTGGTTGGTTGGTTGGTTTCTGAGACAGGGTCTCTGTTGCCCAGACTCAAGTGCAGTGGCTCAATCATAGCTCACTGCAGCCTCGACCTCCCAGGCTCAAGCAGTCCTCCCACCTCAGCCTCCCAAGTAACTGGGATTACAGGCATGCACCCCCACACCTGGCTACTTTTTTTGATTTTTTGTAAAGATGAGGTTTCACTATATTGCCCAGGCTGATCTCAACTTCCTGGAATCAAGTGATCCTCCCACCTCGGCCTCCCAAAATGTTGTGTTTACAAGCATGAGCCACCATGCCTGGCCCCATTGATTTTGTAAAAGTCAGCTTTTTGTGGCATATTTTACAAAGAATCAAATTAGTAAAAAAATGAAATGTACAATTTGATGAGTTTGACACATATATACCCTCACGTAACCACCTCACAATTACAATGTAGCATATTTACATCACCTAAAAAAAAAAAAATTCCCTTATGCCCTTTTAGAGTCAATTTCCTACCCAGCCCTGGCCCCGTGCAATCCACTGTGCTTTCTTCTGTTGCTATGGTTTTTCCTTTTCTAGAATATTATATGAAGGAAATCATACTGTATGTAGTCTTTTGTGTCTGACTTTCCTTCACTTAGCAGAATGCTTTTGAGATCATCCATGTTATTGCAGGAATCACTAGGTTGTACCTTTTTATTACTGCTGGTGATCCATTGTATGGATATACTACAATTTGTTAACCCACTGATGATGGACATCTGAGTGGTTTCCAGTTTTATACTGCTATGACTTCTTCTTCTTTTTTATTTTTATTTTTTCGAGTCAGGGTTTCGCCGTGTCGCCCAGGCTGGAGTGCGGTGGCACGATCTCGGCTCACTGCGGTTCATTGCGGCTCACTGGCTAATTTTTGTATTTTTAGTAGAGACGGGGTTTCACCATGTTAGCCAGGCTAGTCTCGAACTTTTGACCTCAGGTGATCTGCCTGCCTTGGCCTCCCAAAGTGCTGGGATTACAGGTGTGAGCCACCGTGCCTGGCCTTGTCATGAATAAAACTTCTAATGAATATCTGCATACAAATTTTTGAGTGGACACAGGCTCACATTTCTCTTGGATAAACCCCTATGAGTAGGATTGCTGGGTCATATGGTAAGGCTGTGTTTAACTTTATAAGAAATGTTTAGATGTTCCAGTTTCTCTGCATCCTCACCAGCACTTGTTACTGTCAGGTTTTAAAATTTATTCTGATAGGTGTGCAGTGGTGCCTTATGATCATTTTCATTTGCTTCTGCCTAATGACTATGATAACCATCTTTTTCATATGCTTGTCACATATATATACCATTTGGTAACACACCTATTGTAGTGTTTTGACCATTTTTTAAAAACTGGGTTGTTTGTTTTCTTACTGCTGCACTTTGGTAGTTCTTTTTATATTCTAGATCCAACTCTTTTGTTAGGTATTTAAAAAATATTTTCTCCCAGTCTGTAGCTTGACTTTTTATTCTCTTAACTTTTCACTGAGCAAAAGTTTTTGATTTTGATAAAGCCCAATTTAGCAACTTTATCTTTTTTGGTGTCGTATCTACAAACTGTTTGCCTAATCCCAGATTGCGAAGATTTTCTCCTATGTTTGCTTCTAAAAAGTTTAACATTTTTCATTTAGGTTTGTGATCTATTTTAAATTTTTTTATAAGGCGTGAGGTTTATGCTGAAGTTTATTTATTTTGCCTCTGGATGTCCAACAGGTCCACACCGTTTGTTGGAAAGCCATCCTTCTTCCAGTGAATTGCTTTTCACCTTTGTCAAGAATCAATTGGTTCTATCTGTGTGGGTCTGTTTCCAGGCACTCTCTTTTGTTCTGCCAGTACCACACTGTCTTGGGGAGGTAGATAAATAGTTCATTCATTTGTTAGGACTCTGGCTACACTTTTACTGAAAGAAGTATTTTAAAACATTACCAGTTCGACGTGGCCCCACCATGTCTGGGTTTTCGCTACCCCTGTCCATCCATCAGAGTCCCACAACACTGGGAGCTTCTGGAGGGCAGGGATAGTGACATTCTTTTTGATAAGCCCAGCACAGGACCTGTCACATAGCAGGTGCTCAGTCATATTTGTGGGAAAAAAATGACTAATGATTCACTGGCTAAATACTGTCTACATTCAAGAATACAGACAAGAAGTCACATTTAGAAGGAGGCTTTTAATCACAGAGTGACCATTTTACAAACAGGAAGCAGAGACATTTTTGCTGTGCTCCAGCACTCAAAACTTTTTTCTTTTTTTAAGTATAGTCTAATTCAGATGAAGAAAATATACTTATGGGCTATGACCTTTTTCCCCAACCAAAATGAAATAATTATACTAAATGCCATGAAAAAAATGACATATATTTATACCTAAGATTATGTATTTTACTCAATAAAAGACTATGATGAGGAAATAGGCACTGGCTTTCACCTTCTGAAATGGCCATATCCAGGCATCTTTGGAAAGTGACAGGCCACGGAGCCTTATCATCCTTCCTCCTGAAGTGGATTCAGGTTTGTATTGGAAAATTCAGTCGCTCTCAGGCTGCTTCTTGCTGCTGTAAAAATCCTTTCTGGTATGAAATTGTCAAGAGAGCAACACAGGAGAATTTCTTTGAGTCTTCTGTGGGACAAGAAAATAGCTCGATAAGGCAGTTTCCATAATTGTGCTCTTTATAGTGAAATGTTACCTGCTTTGCCTCTGGGATGTTAAGGGTTGACATGCGTGTCTTTTATTACACCTGCCGGGGGAGGAAAGAGTGTCAGAAACCCAGCCTGAGAAGCCCTAGTTCCTTCTCTGATGTTTAATTTCTCACATCTCTGCTTCAGACAGTCTGGTCTAGCGGACAGGCAACAAGGCCGAGGAAGCTGGCTCCAAGTCTTCCTAAATTCTCAGGAACTCCATGTTCCTTCCTTCTAAGGAAAGGGAAATAGGATGTAGCCCATCACCCTGCTGCACCATCTTCACTGAGGCAGAATCATAAGAATGATGACACTTAAGTTGCCATTTGGTGTCACATCCTTGACAGTTGGCTCTCTCGCTTTCTTGAGTATTTTTTTTTTTATTGTCAGCTAGATATTTTGCTTCTTCAAATAAAGCAGTACTCCACTGGAATGTTGCTCGGATTTTAATTGTGTTTTCTTTGGATGGAGAAAAATTTGAAGTTCTACTTTCGTAATAACCACACCAAATGATTTACTTAAATTGAAAGTGAACAGTCAGTTACATGTTTAGTTTTCAGTCATGACATCGTATATGAAAGTTACGAAAAGGTAAGTGCCATCTATGTTGACTTTGAAAAAATATACATATAAAAATCACTATGGTCTCTCTAGAAACGCTCAAAGCCAAATATAATCTTAACATTTAAATGTGAACTTGAGGAATAGGGCCACATTTTAACAGCTTGACAGGCTTCAGTTTCAGCTGCTTTCTTTAAAGAGAAATTTCTAAATATTTAAGCAGCATCTGTCAAGTCTCCCAGACGTGAGCCATGAATGAGACTTCCTATATTATGGGGATTGTAGTGACTGCTAGAAAAATAAACTGCAAATAAATGAATCCAAGGGAGAGGGATGCAAATATGCTCTGCAGTACGAGTTCACTGAGAAGGGATCGCTGGACGAATTTCCTTGAGTAGGTACTTCAAAAAAAACCAAAACCACATCTTTTGGGCGTCAGTGTCTGTGGCAGTTCATTGCAGACACAGATGTTTGTGTACAAAGACCAGGGCATTCATGTATAGATACCAGTAAGTATCTATATTGTATATCCAAGTCTTATTTAATCCTGACAACATTGTTGTGTACTATTATTATCACCATCCTATAGATGGAGAAGAAACCAAGTGTGGCTGTATCCCTTGATTTTGCCCAGGGTCACTGTCTTAGTTTGTTTTGACTGCTATAAGAAAATACCACCAACTGGGTGGCTTATAAACAACTGTGAGAAATTTAGTTCTCACAGTTCTGGAGGCTGGGAAGTCCAAGAACGAGGCCCCATAGATTTGGCATCTGGTGGCAGCTGCTCTTGGTTCCTAGATGGCATCTTCTTGCTGGGTACTCATGTGACGCAAGGGACAACTCTTCTCTCTTTAGCTCCTTATAAGGACACTAATCCCATTGATGAGGGCTTCACCTTCATGACCTAATCACCTGTCCAAAGACATTCCAGTACCACCATGTTGGGGATTAGGTTTTAACGTGTGAATTTAAAGGACACAAAGGTTCAGTCCATACGTCATGTAATTGGTTGATGTTGGTTCTGCTGTCTCTAGAACAAACATTGCAGCAATGTGATGCAACGTTCACAGCACCGTGACATTGACATCATCGTGTCCCCCACAGACCCGGACTGCGTATTTGTACATAATTCCCAACAACTCAAATGCAATTCTGCTTTAAGGATGCCTACTTATTTATTTATAACTTCTTTTGTTTCAATAGTACCCAGAAGAAAAAGATGTCTGTGGTTCAGGAAAGGTGATCAGGAATAACCCAGCAGCCCCTTTCAGTCAACAGCAGTGTATTTTTCTTTGAAACCACCAAAGATTTTCTCCTTAGGAAAATGTCCTTGGCATGTAATTAATGTGCCAATCCTGTAGCAATTTTCCTCCTCAGAGGGCTAAATAGAGTTTGAGCTTTCTTTGTTTAAAAGCAGCAACAGAAAATACCAAACCTAAGGGTGGAACTCACGCTGAGCCCTTTTCCCGTTCTGTTTTCTTTCTCTTGGCTCTTCTGTGACCAGAGTATTATAAAAGCCTCCTATGGCTCACAGTCAGTCAAAGAATCCATTTTTCTTCCAAGGCGGCTCGCACGTACCTGGTTGCGATGGCCCCTTCGTAGGGAACCTTTCATGGTGAGAATCTTATAAATAACAAAGAGCAGCACAAGAAAGCTTTTGGTGATAGAAATTCTTTTCTCACTTCAGTTTTCTGCTCAACATTTCTGGGTGAAAATGATTGGGATTTTATTTTCTGTCAAACCTTATCACTATCAGCTAGGTTCTGAGGAATTTTTAGTCCAGCTGGAAGATTGCTCCTGGGAATGAAAAATTGCATAAATGCTTTCCACTTTAAGTTCAGGTAAAATATCCTTCCCCTTGTCCCTAGCTCCTGCCTCCCCACCAGAAAACTAACCCCTAATAATAATAATACTTGGTATTTGTGCTGGGAATTAACTTCTCAAGGTCGGACGGAAAGCAAGTGTAGAGAAGTGATACCCTGGGGATGAAAAAGCTTGAATTCTTTAAAATAGTTCTTCCCCCACTCCATTATTGAAGGATGACATTTGTATGTTAAGAAGAAAATAAGTTACTCATAATCCCATTGCACAGGTGTAAATGCTGTTAATCTTTTGCTAAGATTTTTTCCCAGTGCACATATATAATTTTTTTCTTACACAATTGAAATTCTAAAGACAATGTTATGTTAGGTGGAATCTGTATTGCTTATGTAAAACTAAAAGAGGTATTTTTTTTTTCCCCCAAGAAACAAATCCTCACACTGTGAGGTTGGAATGATTATTTAGACACTTTGACAAACATCGAATTGTACACTGGAACAGGAATTTCTGATGTCCTTTTTCCTCTATTCATGATTCCCAAAAATCACCCCTCCCTCTTCTTGACAGCAGCAACAGGCAGAGGAAAGAATGCTTTTGACTTACAGAAGTCACTAGAGTGGTACAGTCACAAAGATGCAAGAAGGGCTTGGGACCCACAGAGTTCTGAGGAAGGGAGGAGTGATGTGGACCACACAAACAAGGGCATAGAGGTGATGGTATTGGGGGTTGATTGAGGAAGGGGCAAAGGGATAACAGAGAGGGAATGGTGATAATGCGGAAAAGCCAGCATGGCAGAGACAGAATTTCATCTGTCCCTGTGCATCGTCTAGCACTTACAGCAGAGTGGGGTCATGGAGCAAGTTATGATTAAAGTGGGTAGACGGAACATAAATTATTTCCAGACTGAAGTAAAGAAGAGCTGGTGTATGACCCTGTAGCTGTCTCATCCCCTGCTGTAGGAAATGAGGAGGCCTCACATTAAAAATGGTGTATCCTGGATCCCTGAGAGACTTCTTGGACTTGTAGTATAAATGTGTGGAACAAACCTAAGTTGTATAAAGTCATTGAGATTTGGGTGGTTATTGTCACTGCAGCACAACCTATCCTATCCTAACTAATTTAGCCATGTGGATTCCTACGAGTACGAGAAATTTGCCTTCTTCATCTTGCTTGTGGCTAGGCATGGGCAAAGTGTTTGTGTGACACAGGGGTTGGGTGAAATCTATTATGGGGCTTTAGAAAATGGCTTTTCTGCCTTAGAAGAAGAGATGAGTGTGGAGACACTGCCATTCTCCCCTCTCCTTTTGCCAGATGGTGTCACATTATATAGATATGGTACTTGGGGCTATGGCAGCCTCCTTGTGACCATAAGGGGAGTCATTACTGACATAGGGATCACAGGGCAGAAAGATGGAGAGCATCTGGGTCCTTAATGACACTGTAGAGCCACTGAACCAAGCCTGGAGCTTCCCTGCCTCTGTACTTCTGATTGGGTCTGTTAAGACTATCCTTAGCCTTTTAGCCACTTCTGGTTGGTTCCTCCCCTACTCACAGTCAGAGTATCCTAGCTGTTCATCTAATAGTATGTTAAGAATAAAATAATTAAAATGATCATTTTTCCTAATCATCAGGAATATAATTTTAAAATTCTGCAATTTGTAAAATGCTAAACTCATAAAATATATTTAGGGGCAGGGCTTCCTCCCCAAAGACTCGTATTTTATAAAAGGACTCATTAGAGTTGTTTCAAATACCAGTTACCCATGTGCATTTCAGTGATCAATTATGAAATGAAAGCATTAGGAACTATCTGTAATTTGATTATCAACTCCAAGTGAAGCTTAAATGATTTCTTTAATGTTACTAAAATTATTAAGGCTTAGTCCATTGTAAGTGTTCAGTGAAAGGCAGCCATTAGTACTATTAAGCTATGGCAATTGGCTGTACTTTTTGGACATTGACTCCACTGTGGATTCACTGGCGGGCGGACATGGGACTGTACCTGGCAGGCCAGGCTGAGTTATGCTGTGCTAACACATCAGCAACCTGGCAACCTCAGGGGCTTGCAGCAGCATCAAGGTTTGTTTCTCTCTCATGCTGCATGACCCTCTCAGGCAGGCTTGGTTCTGCCCACATCATCTGTAGTTCCAAGGCTGATGGAACAGCCTGTCTGGAACATTGCTGGTTTTGTGGCAAAGAGAAGAAAGAGACCGTGAATCATGGCCTGGCCTTTATAGCTTTCTTCTGAAAGCAACACAGGTCACTTCTGCCCACGTCTCATTGGCTGAAGCAAGTTGATTTTTGCAGGGCGGGGGCGGGGGGTGTTGCACCATGAGAGGAAAGTAGAATTTGGGGGAACAGTAATACAATCCACTGGAGGCAATGAATTGGGGTGTCTGAGACCCTCAAGTCAGCCCAGTTTCCCTAAGAAGGTATCATTGCTCTCAAACCCTTGCCTGCATTCTTGATATCTCATTGCCCTGCCAACTGTACCCCCATATCCATTCTCTTTTTGCTCATAGCAATAGAACAGTCCATTGGTAGCTGGACTCATGGCTCCCAAGTTAAACCCTCCATCTGCCAGCCTCCCTTGCAGGTAGATGTGGCTGTGTATTTAACTTTTTGGTGAATGGAAATATAGCCTTAAGATGATGTGTGATCCAGGTCATGCCCTTAAAAGGAAGGGGCATATCCACCCCTTTACCTGTTCCCACTTGCTGCTGGCTGAAGTCTAGATGCAATGATGAACCACACTGGACTCACCAGACAAGAGTGATGCTCTGGAGATAGCAAAGCAACATGAGGAGGAATCTGTACCCTCTCAAGAGCTATGCCATTGAGCTGCCATACTAGCCTGGACTTCTACATAAGACAGAAATAGATAAATTTTGATTTATTTTTTTGACAATGTTATTTTGGGTTTCTGTTTCATCAGTCTTACATACACATTTCCTGCCCAAGTACACTCTTTTTTGTTTGTTTGAGAGAGAATCTTGCTCTGTCGCCCAGGCTGGAGTGCAGTGGTGCGATCTCGGCTCACTGCAAGCTCCGCCTCCCAGGTTCACACCATTCTCCTGCCTCAGCCTCCCGAGTAGCTGGGACCACAGGCACCTGCCCCCACGCCCGGCTAATATTTTTGTATTTTTTTTTTTTTTTTTTAGTAGAGACGGGGTTTCACCATGTTAGCCAGGATGGTCTCGCTCTCCTGACCTCGTGATCCACCCGCCTGGGACTCCCAAAGTGCTGGGATTACAGGTGTGAGCCACCGCACCTGGCCCACTCTTTTTTTATTTTAAATAAAACACAGCTGGCATTAAACAATAGCAGGGAAAAAAAGGCCAGGTTATATTTAGTAATAAAAATGCCCAACTGCGTGAGAGTTCCCTGATGCCACTTGCAGGGGGGCTCTTGAGACAGTGAGCCTGCTTCTTCACCAGGACACTCTTCAAAGGGAAGGAGAAATGCCTTCTGAGATCAGACAGGACAGCTCCTGGAAGTAAGAGCTGTCCCTCTTTACCTTCCTCTTTTCCCATTTTATCCTGCAGATGTCCTTCCCATAGAAAAGCTTGTTCTCCATGGTGGGCTGAGGACAGGCAGTCCAATGATGGATGATGGTGGGCAGGTCTCAAACTGCGCCTGAATGCAGTGTCTCCACAGAGAACGTGCAGGCTGTACACTCGCCTTGGCCTTTGCAGGGGCCGGTGGTTAAATAGGCTTCTAGCTTCTTTGTTGATGTTTCCTTTTTTGCTGGCACAATTTCTCCCATTTGTTCGTATTTTTCCTAGTAGAGATGTCAAATAGGTTTCACCTCATGTGTCAACACTTATGTATTGGTAGTGGCTGCGTGAGTCATTGTGTTGGGTTCCCTGAAGCAGAACCTCAGGCGAGGATTCAGATGCACTGGGTTTATTGAAAGGGGCTCTTTGGAGAAAGGGAGTGAGGGAAGCCGGGTAGGGCAGGGGAAGGAGCTACGTAGGGATGTGGTCTCAGCTGCAGCTGAATTTCAACTTAATCCCATGCTGGCCTCTAGAGCATAAATCACACCTCAGCTTTGTACCCACTTTGAGGCAAGAGGGCTGGACTTTATGAATCAGTTATTGGTTGCTGGCTGCCTCAGGCGAAGATCCTCCAATTATGCTGAAGACAATTCTCTGGAGGTGGGGGCAGCTGTGAGTATCCAGCATTGGCATTCATAGCCAGGAAATGGGTGCCCTTGCTGATAAAAGGGACCTGGGAACAATACCAACAGCAACTACTCCTCTGCATTCATGATCAGGGAATGAGTGGTTGTGATCAATTAGCTATGTCTGCCATGGGCATGGGCACCATCTCTGTGGAGACCCATGCTGGGAGGAGAGGAGAGGAAAGAATGAAATAGGTGCTCCTCTGTCTCAAGAGCTCTGGTAAAACGTTTACTGAGGAAAAGTATGAAAATTATAGAATAAGATTTGCATTACAGCTTACTGTTAGTCCGTTTTCATGTCGCTATAAAGGAATACCCAAGGCTGGGTAATTTATAAAGAAAAAAGGTTTTATCTTGATTCATGGTTCTGTAGGCTGTACAGGAAGTGTGGTGCCGGTATCTGCTGGGCTTCTGGTGAGGCCTCAGGAAGCTTCCAATCATCCTGCATGTCACATGATGAGAGAGGGAGCCAGAGAGCCAAGGGGAAGGTCTCAGACTCCTTTAAACAAGGAGCTGTCACATGAACTGAGTGAGAACACACTCATCATCAAGGATGCTGCCAAACCAGTCATGAGGGGTTCCACTTCCAACATTGGGGATTACATTTCAACAGAAGATTTGGAGGGGACAAACATCCACACCACATCATGGCCCAACCATTGCCTTATAAATTGAGACCTGGCACTACCTCTTTCCTGAGGACTCAGAAGCAGAGCTTCTGGTAAGAACCTTTGGTTGCAAGCAACAGATTTCATTCCTGGGTAGCTTCAGTACATTAGGCATTAGGACTATGGGAAGCACATTGAGGGAGCTCATGGGATCAAAGAAAGACCATAAGGCTGAGCAGGAATTGGGGCCACTCCAGCATCCTCAGCATCAGGACTGCTTTCTAGGGTGGGGCCAGAACCCTCCACTCCAACCACCTCTGGTCTCTCTGATTCCTTCTTTTTTACCAACTTATAATTTTAGAATAGTTTCAGTTTACTGAAAAGTTGCAAGAATATTAGAAAGAGTCCTGTACTATTTCCTCTATTGTTAACACTGCTATGGTACATTTGACACAAATAATGAACGGATGTTGACACATTGTTATTACCTAAATTCCACAGTTTACTCAGATTTCCTTAGTTTTTATTTAATATCATTTTTCTGCCCCAGGAGCCCATCCAGGGTACTGCATTACATTTAGTAGTCATATCTCCTGAGGCTTCTCTAGACAGACTTTCTCAGACTTTCCTTGTTTTTGATGACTGGACAGTTTTGAGGAATATTGGTGAGGTGTTTGTAGAATATCCTTTACTTTGTGTTCCCCTTTAATTTTGGCTCAGTTTGAGTCCAGCGTCTTCCTCCTTGGATCAATTTGCCATGGCCAGGGGCAGAGTGGCAGCAGAACAAGTCCATGGTTGGGGTAGGGGTCATTGTGAACCCTAGCCATCCTATTTTGTGCCTACAACCCTGGTAATGAAATCAGGGTCCCCTGCCTGCAAGATAAGATGAAACGAATTACAGCTCCCAGGAGGATGATTCCATATGCCCACAATGGTAGCATAAGAAGTGGCACAAAATCTGATGGCAAAGGTTAAGCAGTTGTAGAGAAGAAACCTGAGTAATTCTGACCAGAATCAAAGCCGTGGCTGCTACATACTTTATTCTCTGTGCTTCAGCTTAAAACAGGAGAGTACGCCTGAAATTCCTTTTCCATTGCTTGTCATTTTGATTACAGTATCACTGCACGTAGACATTTTTTTTCTATCAACAAAATGGCAAACCCTCAAACTGTAGATTCTTACGATTACACGATACAATTAATTTGCTATTTCTTTTGTTTCTCTCCCCATCCCAACCCTGAAGATTACAGAACAATTGATGTGCAAGACCTTGGTTAAAAACAACTGCTGCTGAGAAAAATTCAGAAATGCAATTCATTTCTAAATAGGTCATTTACATAGAAAGAGCTGTGGTGCTCACTGAACTGAGCTGAACTCATTGAACTCATTGACTCATGCCTTTATTCAGAAAGCAAGGAATTCATCCAGGAAAGCAATTAAACACTGGCCTATTTAAAGAAACCTGTTGCTCTTTTGTAAACTGGACAATTATTTGTTTGCCCAGAATATAAAGGTTAAGTGAATTTAGACTACTGCCTTTCCTGTTTTCAAATAGAAACAATTTCACTGTGTATGTCAAAGCTGGACCAGATAAAATGATCATTTTCAGGTTCCCAGTGATTCTCCATCTCTGCTCACTCTAATACCCTGTAGAGAGCACCTAAAATCTACTCTCTTAGCAAGCTTCCAGTATACAATATAATATTATAACTATAGTCCTCAGGTTGTACATTAGGTTTCTAGGTTTTCTTCACCCTGCCTATCTGCAACTTTGTCTCCTCTGACCTATATCTCATTTCTTCCCTCTCCTTCCACCTTCCTGGTAACCACAGTTTTAATTCTTTGTTTCTATGCATTTGACTCTGAAAGTTTCCTCATATAAGTGAGATCATGCAGCATTTTTCTTTCTGTGTCTGGTTAATTTCACGTAGCATGATGTCCTCCAAGTTCATGTATGTTGTCACAAAGATGAATAATATCTGTATTTTTTAAAGGCTGAATAATATTCAATTATATATATATATATACACAATGGATATTATTCTGTACACAATGGATGTTATTCAGTATACAATGGATATTATTCAGCCTTAAAAATGATGGATCTGTAATATATCTGTAATATAAAGATATATAATGTGTATCTATGCATACCACATAGATACATATATTGTGGTATGCACATATATTTATCTATATATCTATATGTATAGATATATCTTTATATCTATGAATGGATAAAGAAATTGTGGTATGCACATATATCTATATATCTAGATATATCTGTAGATCTCTATATCTGAATATATAGATCATCATGGTATATTTACTCAGGTCCTAGATATATCTAGATATATAGTTATAGGTATAGATATATAGAGATAGAGATAGATATATACATACATGTGCATACCACAGTTTATTTATCCATTCATCTGTTGACAGATGCTTAGGTTGTTTCCGTATCTTGGTTATTATGAATAATGCAGCAGTGAACATGGACGTGCGGATGTCTCTACAAGGTGCTGATTTCATTTCCTTTGGGAATATACCCAGCAGAGAGATTGCTGGGTCATATGGTAACTCCTTTTTTTTTTTTTTTGTTTCGAGATGGAGTCTCGCTCTGTCGCCCAGGCTGGAGTGCAGTGGTGTGATCTCGGCTCACTGCAAGCTCCGCCTCCCGAGTTCACGCCATTCTCCCGCTTCAGCCTCCTGAGTAGCTGGGACTACAGGCGCCCACCACCACGCCCGGCTAATTTTTTGTATTTTTAGTAGAGACGGGGTTCCACCGTGTTTGTCAGGATGGTCCCGATCTCCTGACCTCGTGATCTGCCCACCTCGGCCTCCCAAAGTGCTGGGATTAACTCTTATGTTTAACACTTTGAGGCATTGCTAGACTGTTTTTCAAAGTAGCTCCACTAGTTTACATTCCCGCCAGCATCATATGAGCATTCAAATTTCTCCACATCCTTGCCAACACTTATTACCTGTCTTTTAGATTCTAGCCATCATAGTGGGTGTGACGTGATATTGCACTGTGGTTTTGACTGGCATTTCCCTGATGGTTAGTGAGGTTGGGTATCTTTTCATGTGTTTGTTGACCATTTGCATTGTCTTCATGGAATATTTGTTGAGATCCTTTGCCCAATTTGTAATAGAATATTTGTCATTTTATTATTGAGTTTTAAGAATTCTTTATATCCTAGATACAAGTCTTTATCAGATATGTGATTTGCAAATAACTTTCCCCCATTTTGTGGGTTGTCTTTTTTTTTTTTTTTTTTTTTTTTGAGACAGGGTCTCACTGTGTCACCCAGGCTGGAGTGCAGTGGTGTGATCTCGGCTCACTGCAACCTCTACCTCCCAGGTTCAAGTGATTCTCTGCCTCAGCCTCCCGAGTAGCTGGGACTACAGGTGTGCACCACCACGCCTGGCTAATTTTTGTATTTTTTGTTAGAGACGGGGTTTCACTGTGTTGGCCAGCCTGGTCTCGAACTCCTGGCCTCAAGTGATCTGCCCACCTTGGCCTCCCAAAGTGCTAGGATTACAGACATGAGCCACTGCGCCCAGCCTGTGTGGGTTGTCTTTTCACTCTCTTGATGAAGTCCTTTAAAGCACAAAATATTTTAATTTTGATGTAATCATATATGTGTATTTTTGCTTTTGTTATTTGTGCTTTTGATGTAATATCTAAGAAACTATTGCTAATTCAAATTCACAAAGACTTACCCTTGTGTTTTCTTGTAAGAGTTTTGGTTCTTACGTGTAGGTCTTTGATCTATTTTGAGTTCATTTTTGTATATGGTGTGAAATAGGAGTCCAACTTCATTCTTTTGCATGATGACACCCAGTTGTTCCAGCATAATTTGTTGAAAATAATATTCTTTTTCCATTGAATTAATTTGGCTCCGTTGTTGAAAATCAGTTGAGGGTAAATATGAGGGCAGGTATGAACACAACTGACCATTTAGTCAGATGACTCCTTTCCATTCAGTTACTACCCTTTATTTAGTCTACGTGATGGCAGTGATACCAATACTGTTAACAGGGACAGTCCCTCATTTGGGCTTTGAGTCCCTTGTTTGTCCTGGGAGCCAGGCGCTGTGTAAAATACATTATTCAGGTTATCATATACTTTCCAAAAATGCTGTATTGTTAATCCATTTTACAGATGAGGATATTAAGACCCAAAGAGATTAAGTGACTTGCCTGAATTAGGAGGTGAAGGAATGGCAGATTCTCCTGATGCTAGTCAGGAGTATCGTATATTTTGATATACTTGAAAATATGAAAATTTAGGGAGAAACCAGTTACACTGTAATATATAGAATAATTAACCATCCGAAGATGATAATTCAGTTCTTATTTAAAAGAGAGAAAGGAAGAATCTGAGTCCTCTACCCTTTGGCAGACCTATCTGGAACTTTGGAAGTACTTGATAGCATCCATCAGGAAATGGTCAGACGACTTGGGTTTTGTATGCAGTTGTTGATGAGGTCAGATAGACTGGAGAATCAATGGAACATTTCAGAGCATTCTTTTGTTTTACATTATTGGCTAGTTGTAAACGCTGTACTTTGTTGAAAGACACAATAGAACCACGTGTTGAACAAGAAGGGATAACTTAATAAAGGAATGAAAGCAGAACTTTAAGAAACTGCTGATGTTTAGGAAATGAAAAGGGGCTGATAATAGCAATTAATGATTGTGAAATCTGGGCCTCTTACTGTGAGTCTTAAAATCAGTTCTAAAACAGAAGATTAAATACATATTGATCCGCCGATGGGCAAAGGTAAAGTTCAAAAGCAAAGAATTGACCAATATGTATTATGTAAATTAAGCTCTTTTCTGTGATGTGAATAAACACAAGCTGATAATTAGTGTCAGTGAGATGCTGAGTTGATTCTGTATTTGGCAAAGATGCAGGACCATGTCTGTCTGCAGTCACCTTCAGAAAGGCTGTCTTGCTGCGAAGAGATGCCATGAAACACTTAAAGTTCTTGTTGCAACTGGTCTTCTTACTTTACTAATGCAGCGGGTAATTGCAACAGGCTTTGAAGTGCAAAGCCTTCTTTCGGTTATGCACTTGTTAAAAACCACCATGCTCTCGCAAAGATCCAAGAACTCTAATGGAAAGGATTTTACAGTAAGAGGGCCGCAAAACCCCAGATTGCCCTAGATCCTTGCCCTCTTGCTTGTTTGCCTGGCACCTGCTGCAGATTCAGACCATCTAATTGAACTTTAGACATAGCACTTGGTTAAAATGACTATGTCCTTGAAGAACTTTCCTACTGACTTACCCTGAATTATTCACCTGAATATTTCCATTCTCTTATTTATCTCATTTGTTTTTTTGACATATAGTCAGTTAACACAGGTTTTGTAAGAATCCCAAGGGACTAAGAAACATAGTAATTAAGAAATACTTTGGGAATTTAGAGGGCAGTATTTCAAATCAGTGAGGAAAACATACATTTAATACATAACATTAGAATTAGTGGCAGCCATTTGGAAAAAAAACTAGATTGCTTGTGCTGAAATAAAAGAAAAGATTTAAATACTTAAAAATGAAAACTAGAAGCATATATAGGTGATTTCTTTTCATAATCCAGCTTAACAATTTTAAGTCTTCCAATCTATGAACACATTGTGTCTTTTCATCCATTTAGCCTTCCTTAATTTCTTTCAACAATATTTTATAATTTTCACTGTATGAGTCTTGCACTTTTTTTGTTAAATTTACTCCTAAGCATTTTATTCTTTTTGATTATAAATGGAATTGCTTTTTAATTTCATTCTCAGATTATTCATTGTAGTGTGTAAAAATATAATTGAGCTTTGTTTATTAATCTTTTATCCTGCAACCTTGCTGAACTCGTTTATTAGCTCTAATAGGTTGGGGTGTGTGTGCATGTGTGTGTGTGTATTCCTTAGGATTTTCTATACACAAAATCATGCCATCTGCCAATAGAGACAGTTTTACTTCTTCCTTTTCAATCTGGATGTCTTTTATTTCTTTCTTGCCTGTTGCCCTGGCTAGAATCTCCCACTAAATGTTGAACAGAAGTGCAGAGAGGGGACATACTTCCCTTATTCCTGATCACAGGGAGAAAGCACTGCCTTTCACTATTAAAGACGATATTAGCGGCTGGGTGCAGTGGCTCATGCCTGTAATCCCAGCACTTTGGGAGGCCGAGGTGGGCGGATCACTAGGTCAAGAGTTTAAGACTAGCCTGACCAACATGGTGAAACCCCGTCTCACCTAAAAATACAAAAATTAGCCAGGTCTGATGGCATGTGCCTGTAATCCCAGCTACTCAGGAGGCAGAGCCAGCAGAATCACTTGAACCTGGGAGGCAGAGGTTGCAGTGAGCCATGATGGTGCCTCTGCACTCCAGCCTGGGTGACAGAGAGAGACTCCATCTCATAAAACAAAACAAACAAACAAATAAAAAAGACGACGTTAACTTTTTTTGTAGATGCCCTTTATGAGGTTGAGGAAATTCCCTTCTATTACTAGTTTATTGAGTGTTTTTATCATGAAAGGATGTTGATTTTATCAAATGCTTTCCATGTCTACTGAGATGACCATGTGGTTTTGTCCTTTATTAATATGACATATTGCATTGCTTGATTTTTGTATGTTGAATCCACATTGCATTTCTGGGATTAATCTCATTTGGTCACTGTGTACGCATCTTTTCATATGTTGTTGGATTTGGTTCACTAATAGTATGTTCAGAAGTTTGCATATATGCACAAGAAATATTAGTATGTAATTTTCTTCTCTTGTGATGTCTTTGATTTGGGTATCAGAGTAATACTGGCTTCATAGGATGAGTTGGGAAACATTCTCCCTCTTCTGTTTTTTGGAAGAGTTTGTGAAGGATTGACGTCAAGTATTCTTTAAACTTTTGGTAGAATTCACCAGTGAAGCTATCTGGGCCTGACCTTTTCTTTGCAATGTTTTTCCCTACTAATTCAATCTCTGTATTTTTTATAATTCTATTCAGACTTCTGTTTCTTTTTGGGTCAGTTTAGGTTGTTTTATCTTTCTAAGAATATGTCCGTTTCATCTAGGTTATCTGATTTTTTTGTGTACAATTGCCCATTGTTTTCTGTTATAATCCTATTTTCTTTTTCTGTAAGGTCAGTAGTAACATTCCCTATATCATTTCCAATTTTAGTTATTTGAATCCTTTCTTTTTTTCTTGTTCAGTTTTGGGAAACATTTGTCAATTTTGTTGATCTTATCAGATTCTACTTTTTGGTTTTATTGATTTATTTTTATTATTTCCTATTCTTTATTTAATTTATTTTGTCTCTAATATTTATTATTTCCTTCCTTTTTCTGCTTTGGGTTTAGTTCTTTTTCTGGTTTCTTAAGGTAGCCAGTGGTTATTCATTTGAGATCATTCTACTTTGTAAATATAGACACTTACAACTATAAATTTCCCTATAAGCACTGCTTTATTTGCATCCCATAGATATGTTGTGTTTTGTTTTCATTCTGCTCAATTTCCAATTTCTCTTGTGATTTTATTTTTGAGCCACTGATTTTTTTAGAATTGTGTTGTTTTCCTATTTGTGAATTTTCTAAATTTTCTTCTGTGATTGATTTCTAATTTCATTTCATTATGGTTGGAGAACATATTTTGTGTATTTTTAATCAATTTAAATTTATTGAAACTTGTCTTATGGCAATATAGTTTATCCTAGAAAATATCCCATGTGTGCTTGAGAAAAATATGTATTCTGAAGTGTTCTGTAGATGTCTATTAGGTCTAGTTGGTTCATAGTACTGTTCAAGTCTTCTACTTTCTTGTTGATCTTCTGTCTAGTTTTTCTCTATATTATTGAAAGTGTGGTTGAAAGTCTCCAACTGTTATTGCTGACTTGTCTATTTATTCTTTCATATTTGCCCATTTTGTCAGTTTTTGCTTTATGTATTTTGAGGCCCTGTTTTTAGGTCCTTCTATGTTTATAATTGTTGTTTCTTTCTGATAGATTGATACTTTTATCATTATAAAATGTCCTTCTTTGTCTCTAGTAACGATTTTTGTATAAAGTCCATTTTGTCTGATATTAGTATAGCCACTCAAACTCTCTTTTGTATGAATGGTATATATTTTCCTATCCTTTTATTTTCAACCTATTTATGTCATTAAGTTTAAAATGCATCTTTTGTAGACAGCATATAGTTGAGTAATGCATTTTTTTTGAAAAACTTTTTTTTATTATACTTTAAGTTCTGGGATACATATGCAGAATGTGCAGGTTTGTTACATAGGTATACATATGCCATGGTGGTTCACTGCACCCATCAACCCGTCATCTACATTAGGTATTTCTCCAGATGCTATCCCTCCCCTTGCCCCCCACCCCGCAACAGGCCCCAGTGTGTGATATTCCCCTCCCTGTGCCCATATGTTCTCATTGTTCAACTCTCACTTATGAGTGAGAACATGCAGTGTTTGGTTTTCTGTTCCTGTGTTAGTTTGCTGAGAATGATGGTTTCCAGCTTCATCCATGTCCCTGCAAAGGACATGAACTCATTCTTTTTAACAGCTGCATAGTATTCCATGGTGTATATGTGCCACATTTTATTTATCCAGTCTATCATTGATGGACATTTGAGTTGATTTCAAGTCTTAGCTATTGTGAATAGTGCTGTAATAGACATATGTGTGCATGTGTCTTGCTAGTAGAATGATTTATATTCCTTTGGGTATATACCCAGTAATGTGATTGCTGGGTCAAATGATATTTCTGGTTCTAGATCCTTGAGGAATTGCCACACTGTCTTCCACAATGGTTGAACTAATTTATACTCCCACCAACAGTGTAAAAGCGTTCCTATTTCTCCACATCCTCTCCAGCATTTGTTGTTTCCTGACTTTTTAATGATTGCCTTTCTAACTGGCGTGAGGTAGTATCTCATTGTGGTTTTGATTTGCATTTCTCTGATGAACAGTGATGATGAGCTTTTTTCATATGTTTGCTGCATAAATGTCTTCTGTTGAGAAGTGTCTGTTCATATCCTTTGCCCACTTTTTGATGGGGTCGTTTGTTTTTTTCTTGTAAATTTGTGTAAGTTCCTTGTAGATTCTGGATATTAGCCCTTTGTCAGATGGAGAGATTGCAAAATTTCTCTCCCATTCTGTAGGTTGTCTGTTCACTCTAATGATATTTCCTTTCCTGTGCAGAAGCTCTTTAGTTTAATTAGATCCCATTTGTCAATTTTGGCTTTTATTGCAAGTGCTTTTGGTGTTTTAGTCATGAAGTCTTTGCCCATGCCTATGTCCTGAATGGTATTGCCTACGTTTTCTTTTAGCGTTTTTATGGTTTTAGGTCTTACGTTTAAGTCTTTAATCCATCTTGAGTTAATTTTTGTATAAGGCGTAAGGAAAGGATCCAGTTTCAGTTTTCTGCATATGACTAGCCAGTTTTCCCAACACCATTTATTAAATAGGGAATCCTTTCTTCATTGCTTGTTTTTGTCAGGTGTGTCATAGATCAGATGGTTGTGGATGTGTGGTGTTATTTCCGAGGCCTCTGTTCTGTTCCATTGATCTATATATCTGTTTTGGTGCCAGTACCATGCTGTTTTGGTTACTGTAGCCTTGTAGTATAGTTTGAAGTCAGGTAGCAGGATGCCTTCAGGTTTGTTCTTTTTGCTTAGGGTTATCTTGGCTATACAGGCTCTTTTTTGGTTCCATATGAAATTTAAAGTTTTTTTTTTTCTAATTCTGTGAAGAAGGCCAATGGTAGCTTGATGGGAATAGCATTGAATCTATAAATTACTTTGGGCAGTATGGCCATTTTCATGATATTGATTCTTCCTATCCATGAGCATGGAATGTTTTTCCTCTCTTAGTTTCTTATATCCTCTCTGTTTGTGTCCTCTCTTATTTCCTTGAGCAGCAGTTTGTAGTTCTCCTTGAAGAGGTCCTTCACGTCCCTTGTAAGTTTTATTCTGAGGTATTTTATTCTCTTTGTAGCAATTGTGAATGGGAGTTCACTCATGATTTGGCTCTCTGTTTGTCTATTATTGGTGTATAGGAATGCTTGTGATTTTTGCACATTGATTTTGTATCCTGAGACTTTGCTGAAGTTGCTTATCAGCTTAAGGAGTTTTTGGGCTGAGACGATGGGGTTTTCTAAATATACAACTATGTCATCTGAAAACGGAGACAATTACTTCCTCTCTTCCTATTTGAATACTTTTACTTCTTTCTCTTGCCTGATTGCCCTGGCCAGAACTTCCAATACTATATTGAATAGGTGTGGAGAGAGAGGGCATCTTTGTCTTGTGACAGTTTTCAAAGGGAATGCTTCCAGCTTTTGCCCATTCAGTATGATATTGGCTGTGGGTTGCCATAAATAGCTCTTATTATTTTTAGATATGTTGCATCAATACCTAGTTTATTAAGTGTTTTTAGCATGAAGTGGTGTTGAATTTTATTGAAGGGCTTTTCTGCATCTATTGAGATAATCATCTGGTTTTTGTCATTAGTTCTGTTTATGTGATAGATTACGTTTATTGATTTGTGTATGTTGAACCAGCCTTGCATCCGAGGGATGAAGCCAACTTGATTGTGGTGGGCAAGTTTTTAATATACTACTGGATTCAGTTGGCCATTGTTTTACTGAGGATTTTTACATTGATGTTCATCAGGGATATTGGCCTGAAATTTTCTTTTTTTGTTGTGTCTCTGCCAGGTTTTTGTATCAGGATGATGTTGGCCTCATAAAATGAGTTAGGGAGGGGTTCTTCTTTTTCTATTGTTTGGAACAGTTTCAGAAGGAATGGTACCAGATCCTCTTTTACCTCGGGTAGAATTTGGCTGTGAATCCGTCTGGTCCTGGGCTTTTTTTGGTTGGTAAGCTATTAATTACTGCCTCAATTTCAGAAGTATTGGTCTATTCAGGGATTCAACTTCTTCCTGGTTTAGTCTTGGGAGGGTGTCTGTGCCTAGGAATTTATCTATTTCTTCTAGATTTTCTAGTTTATTTATGTAGATGTGTTTATAGTATTCTCTGATGGTAGTTTGTATTTCTGTGGGATCGGTGGTGATATCCCCTTAGTCATTTTTTATTGTGTCTATTTGATTCTTCTCTGTTTTCTTCTTTATTGCTCTGGCTGGCGATCTATCTATTTTGTTAATCTTTTCAGAAAACCAGCTCCTGGATTCACTGATTTTTTTTTTTTAAGGGTTTTTTGTGTCTCTATCTCCTTCAGTTCTGCTCTGATCTTAGTTATTTCTTGTCTTCTGCTAGCTTTTGAATTTGTTTGTTCTTACTTCTCTAGTTCTTTTAATCATGATGTTAGGTTGTCAATTCTAGATCTTTCCCATGTTCTCATGTGGGCATTTAGTGCTATAAATTTCCCTCTAAACACTGCTTTAGCTGTGTCCTAGACATTCTGGTATGTTGTGTCTTTGTTCTCATTGATTTCAAAGAACTTCTTTATATCTGCGTTAATTTTGTTATTTACACAGTAGTCATTCAGGAGCAGGTTGCTCAGTTCCCTTGTAGTTGTGAGGTTTTGAGTGAGTTTCTTTCTTTCTTTTTTGTTTTTTTTGAGACGGAGTCTTGTTCTGTCACCCAGGCTGGAGTGCAGTAGCGCAATCTCAGCTCACTGCAAGCAAGCTCCGCCTCCCAGGTTCACACCGTTCTCCTCCCTTAGCCTCCCAAGTAGATGGGACTACAGGTGCCCGCCACCATGCCTGGCTAATTTTTTTGTATTTTTAGTAGAGACAGGGTTTCACCATGTTAGCTAGGATGGTCTTGATCTCCTGACCTTGTGACCTGCCCGCCTCGGCCTCCCAAAGTGCTGAGATTACAGGCATGAGCCACAACGCCTGGCTGGTTTTGAGTGAGTTTCTTAATCCTGATTTCTAATTTGATTGCACTGTGGTCTGAGAGACTGTTTTTTATGATTCTCGTTCTTTTGCATTTGCTGAGGAGTGTTTTACTTCCAATTATGTGGTTAATTGTAGAGTGAGTGCTATGTCGTGCTGAGATCAATGTATATTCTGTTGATTTGGGGTGGAGAGTTCTGTAGATTTCTATTAGGTCCTTTTGGTCCAGAGCTGAGTTCAAGTCCTGAATATCCTTGTTAATTTTCTGTCTCATTGATCTGTCTAATATTGTTAGTGGGGTGTTAAAGTCTCCCACTATTATTGTTTGGGAGTCTAAGTCTCTTTGTAGGTCTCTAAAAACTTGCTTTATGAATCTGGGTTTTCCTGTATTGGGTGCATATATATTTAGATCATTAGCTTTTCTTGTTGCATTGATCCCTTTACCATTATGTAATGCCCTTGTTTGTCTGTTTTGATCTTTGTTGGTTTAAAGTCTGTTTTATCAAAGACTAGGATTGCAAACCCTGCTTTTTTTTTCTTTCCATTTGCTTGGTAAATATTCCTCCATCCCTTTATTTTGAGCCTGTATGTGTCTTTGCATGTGAGATGTGTCTCCTGAATACAGCACACCAATGGGTCTTGACTCTTTATCCAATTTGCCAGTCTGTGCCTTTTAATTGGGACATTTAGCCCATTTACATTTAAGATTAATATTGTTATGTGTGAATTTGATTCTGTCATTTTGATGCTAGCTTTTTTTTTTTTCTTTTTTGGAGACTTGCTTGTTGTCCAGGTTGGAGTGCAGTGGCATGATCTTGGCTCACTGCAACCTCCACTTCCTGGGTTCAAGCAGTTCTCTGCCTCAGCCAGTAGCTGAGATTACAGGTGCCCTCCACCACATCTGGCTACTTTTTTTTTTTTGTATTATTTGTAGAGATAGGGTTTTGCCATCTTGGCCAGGTTGGTCTTGAACCCCTGACCTCGTGGGTGGATCACCTCGGCCTCCCAAAATGCTGGGATTACAGGTGTGAGCCACCACACCTGGACCACTAGCTATTTATTTTGCCCATTAGTTGATGGAGTTTCTTCATAGTGTTGATGGTCTTTACATTTTGGTATGTTTTTGCAGTGGCTGGTACTGGCTTTTCCTTTCCATATTTAGTGCTTCCTTCAGGAGCTCTGGTAAGGCAGGCCTGGTGGTGACAAAATCCCTCAGCATTTGCTTGTCTATAAAGGATTTTATTTCTCCTTTACTTATGAAGTTTAGTTTGGCTGGA
Source organism: Symphalangus syndactylus (assembly GCF_028878055.3). Classification (NCBI taxonomy): domain Eukaryota; kingdom Metazoa; phylum Chordata; class Mammalia; order Primates; family Hylobatidae; genus Symphalangus; species Symphalangus syndactylus. The sequence continues at coordinate 97,982,202 of NC_072427.2, forward strand.
TACAAAATTCTGGGTTGAAAATTCTTTTCTTTAAGAATGTTGAATATTGGCCCCCACTCTCTTCTGGCTTGTAGGGTTTCCGCAGAGAGATCTCCTGTTGGTCTGATGGGCTTCCCTTTGTGGGTGACTTGACCTTTCTTTCTGGTTGCCCTTAACATTTTTTCCTCATTTCAACCTTGGTGAATCTGTTGATTATGTGTCTTTGGGTTGCTCTTCTTGAGGAGTATCTTTCTGGTTTTCTCTGTATTTCCTGAATTTGAATGTTGGCCTATCTTGCTAGGTCGGGGAAGTTCTCTTGGATAATTTCCTGAAATACGTTTTCCAACTTGGTTCCATTCTCCCCGTCACTTTCAGGTACACCAATCAAACGTAGGTTTGGTCTTTTCACATAGTCCCATATTTCTTGGAGCCTTTGTTTGTTCCTTTTCATTGTTTTTTGTCTAATCTTGTCTTCACACTTTATTTCATTAAATTGATCTTCAATCTCTGGTATCCTTTCTTCTGCTTGATCGATTTGGCTATTGATACTTGTTTAGGCTTCACAAAGTTCTTGTGCTGTGTTTTTCAGCTCCATCATGTCATTTATGTTCTTCCCTAAACTGGTTATTCTAGTTAGCAGGTCCTGTAACCTTTTATCAAGGTTCTTAGCTTCCTTGGATTGGGTTAGAAGATGCTCTTTTAGCTCGGAGGAGTTTGTTATCACCCACTTTCTGAAGCCTACTTCTGTCAATTCATCAAACTCATTCTCCGTCTAGTTTTGTTCCCTTGCTGGTGAGGAGTTGTGATCTTTTGGAGGAGAAGAGGTATTCTGGCTTTTGGAATTTTCAGCTTTTTTGTGCTGGTTTTTCCTCATCTTCATGGATTTATCTACCTTTGATCTTTGATGTTGTTGACCTTCGGATGGGGATTTTGTGTGGGCGTCCTTTTTGTTGATGTTGATGCTATTGCTTTCTGTTTGTTAGCTTTCCTTCTAACAGTCAGGACCCTCTTCTGCAGGTCTGCTGGAGTTTGCAGGAGGTCCACTCCAGATCCTGTTTGCCTGGGTATCACCAGTGGAGGCTGCAGAACAGCAAAGATTGCTGCCTGTTCCTTCCTCTGGAAGCTTCGTCCCAGAGGGGCACCCTCCAGATGCCAGCTGGAGCTCTCCTGTATGAGGTGTCTGTTGACCCCTGCTGGGAGGTGTCTCACATTCAGGAGGCATAGGAGTCAGGGACCCATTTGAGGAGGCAGCCTGTCCCTTAGCAGAGCTCAAGTGCTGTGTTGGGAGATCCACTGCTCTCTTCAGAGTCAGCTGGCAGGAACATTTAAGTCTGCTGAAGCTGCACCCACAGCTGCCCCTTCCCCCAAGTGCTCTGTCCCAGGGAGATGGGAGTTTTATCTATAAGCACCTGACTGGGGCTGCTACCTTTCTTTCAGAGTTGCCCTGCCCAGAGAGGAAGAATCTAGAGAGGCAGTCTGGCTACAGTGGCTTTGCCACGCTGTGGTGGGCTCCACCCAGTTCGAACTTCCCTAAGGCTTTCTTTACACTGTGAGGGGAAAACCACCTACTCATGCCTCAGTAATGGCAGATGCCCCTTCCCTCACCAAGCTTGAGCATCCCAGGTTGACTTCAGACTGCTGTGCTGGCAGAGAGAATTTCACACCAGTGGATCTTAGCTTGTTGGGCTCCATGGGGGTGGGATCCTCTGAGAAAGACCGCTTAGCTCCCTGGCTTCAGCCCCCTTTCCAGGGGGTGAACCTTTCTGTCTTGCTGGCATTCCAGGCACCACTGGGGTACGAAAAAAGACTCCTGCAGCTATCTCTGTGTCTGCCCAAATGGCTGCCCAGTTTTGTTCTTGAAACCCAGGGCCCTGGTGGTGCAGGCACCCAAGGGAATCTTCTGGTCTGCAGGTTGCGAAGACCGTGGGAAAAGCGTAGTATCTGGGCCGGATAGCACCATCTCTCACAGCACAGTCCCTCATGGCTTCTCTTGGCTAGGGGAGGGAGTTCCCCAATCCCTCGCACTTCCCGGGTGAGGCGACACCCCACCCTGCTTTTGCTCGCCCTCTGTGGGCTGTACCCACTGTCTAACCAGTTCCAAGGAGATGAACCGGGTATCTCAGTTGGAAATGCAGAAATCATCTGCCTTCTGCGTTAGTCTCGCTGGGTGCTGCAGACTTGAACTGTTCCTATTCGGCCGTCTTGCTAGCCCCCAAATAATGCATTTTTAAGAATTAGTCAGCTGCCAATCTTTGTCTTTTGGTTGGAATGTGAATCCATTTATGTTTAATGTAATTGCTGATAAGTTTTTTTTTTTTTTTTTGAGACGGAGTCTCACTCTGTCACCCGGGCTACAGTGCAATGATGCAATCTCGGCTCATTGCAACCTCTGCCTCCCGGGTTCAAGTGATTTTCTTGCCTCAGCCTCCCTAGAAGCTGGGATTACAGGTGTGCACCACCACACCCAGCTAATTTTTTTTGTATTTTTAGTAGAGACGGGATTTCGCCATGTTGGCCAGGCTGGTCTTGAACTCCTGACCTCAGGTGATCCACTAGCCTCAGCTTCCCAAAGTGGCTGATAAGATTGATTTCTACCATTTTGATATTAGTTTTCTGTAAGTCTTATATCTTTTTTTGTTCTTTTATTCCTCCACTACTCCCTTCTTTTATGTTAAACAGCCATGTTCTAGTGTATCAACTTAGTTCCTTTGTTCCTTCTTTTACTATATGTTTTTTAGTATTTTCTTAGTTGTTGCCCTAGGGATTACATTTAACATCTTAATTTATGACAAGCTAGGATTCATAACAACCTAACTTACAAAGGCATACAAAACTCTTTTTATTATAGCTCTATTTCCTCTCTGCTCCTTTGTGCTTTTATTATCCAAATTGCATATTTATATTATGTTTACTTGTTAACACAGGCTTATAATTATTGCTTCATGCTGTTGTCTTTCAAATCTGGAGAAAAAAGAGTAAAACACAAAAAAGAATACATTTATCCTGTCTTTCATACTTACTACGTAGTTACCTTCACCAGTGCTTTTTATTTCTTCATGTGGTTGCTTCTTCATGAGTTACATTTTGTGTCTTATCACTTCAGCTGGAAGGATTCCCTTTAGTATTTCTTGTAGTTTAGGTGCAAGTGACAGATTCTTTCATTATTTATCTTTTTTTTTTTTTTTTTTTTGAGATAGAGTCTCACTCTATCGCCCAGGCTGGAATGCAGTGGCCTGATCTCGGCTGACTGCAAGCTCTGCCTCCTGGGGTCATGCCATTCTCCTGCCTCAGCCTCCCAAGTAGCTGGGACTACAGGCGCCCACCACCATGCCCAGCTAATTTTTTATATTTTTAGTAGAGATGGGGTTTCACCATGTTAGCCAGGATGGTCTCGATCTCCTGACCTCGTGATCCACCCACCTCGGCCTCCCAAAGTGCTGGGATTACAGGTATGAGCCACTGCACCCAGCTTATTTGTTTATCTTGATGTCTTAATTTCACCTTCATGTTTAAGGATAGTTTTGCTGAATGTAAAATTATTGGTTGATAGTCTTTTTTTTTCCTTCAGAATTTTGAATATGTCACCCTTTGCCTTCCTGATTCCATGGATTCTGATGAGAAAGTTAACATTCTTGAGGATCTCTTATACATGATGGATCTCTGCTGTCTTGCTGCTCTCAAGATTCTCTTTTTATCTTTTGACAATTGGATCATGATGAGTCTATGTGTGAGTCTCTTTGAGTTTATCCTACCTGAAGATTGTTGAGCTAGTTGGATGTGTGGGTAAATGTATTTTATCCAATCTGGAAAGTTTTCAGCCATTACTTCTTCAACTATTCTTTCTGACCCTTTCTCTCTCTTCACTACTTTTGGAATTCCAATTATATGTTTGTTGGTCTTTTATGCTCTGTTAAATTTTCTTCCTTCTTTTTTCTTTCTGTAAGTCAGACTGAATAATCCCAATTAACTTATTTTCAAGTACGTTGTTTCTTTCTTCTGCCAGCTCAAGTCTGCTGTTGAGTGAATTTTTTTTTCATTTCAGTTTTTGTACTTGTCAACTCTAGAATTTCTATTTGGGTCGTTTTTATTCTTTTTGTCTCTTTATTGGTATTCTCTATATAGTGAAACACCATTTTCATACTTTAGTTCTTTAGATGTGTCTTCAGTTCTTTAAACATATTTAAAATAGGTGGTTTAAAGTCCTTGTCTAGTATGTCTAATATCTAGTTTTCCTTTGAACAGTATTTCTTGACTGATTCTTTCAGCCTGTATGGGTCATACTTTTTGTTTCTTTGTATGTCTCATAATTTTTTATTGTTATTAAAAACTGGAATTTTTACATAATATAATATGACAACTCTGGAAATCAGATCTTCACCCCTCTCCAGGGTTTGTTCTTGCTGTTTGTTTTGTAAATTTTTTTTAGTGATTTTTCTGAACTAATTATGTAAAGTCTGTCTTCTTTGTCATAGGTGGCCCCTGAAGGCTCTGCTCATTTGGCTTAGTGGTACACTAATAATTAGTCAAATATTTCTTAAGTACGTGGAACCAATAAGTCTCCCAATTTTTGCTGAGAGGTTCTGTATGTGTATTGGGGGCACACCTTTAACATTTAGTCAAGAAGTTAAAAACTCTGCCTTAGCATTTACTTCCTGCTTCCACAGAGCTTCAAAGTCAGCCAGCCCTTCTCAGGTCTTTCTTGGGCATGATATAGCCCTAGGCATGCCCACTGTCCTATGCATATATGTGGCATTTTAGATTAACAGGAATATGTCAGAGCTTTTAAAAGCTCTCTATGAACAAGTCATTCTCCAGCTTTTCCTTTTAAGCTTTTTGGTTGGCCTATTATTTGCCCCAACTGCTATCTACTGCCTCAGGCAGTCAAGATGCTTTGTTTTAGACAAATATCCTCTGAAGAAAAGGCTTTTTGCACTGGAAGAGCTCTGAGTCACCTCACATAAAGACAGCATTGTTGGTGGGGTCTTCCAGGAAAATAGACAGGTGGAATGATGACAGTTCTCTGGAAATGGAACTTTGAGGGGGCTCCAGAACTGTTCTTCTCCTTCCAGTGGCTGTCAGACTAGGTTTTTGAGATTTTTCACTGCGATTGTGGGCTGTTGGTTTTCCAGAGTACTGCAAATCTGGGGGTACAGGTAAGGGATGGGAATAAGCAAATTAAAATACCACAAAGCTTTCTATTTTTTACCAAGATTCAGCTATTGTTACTGAATAAATGCACCTCAGATTGTTGCAAGCCTTTGGTTAATTTCTAAATTTCTGAAAAATTTGATTCTGACTTTTTTTTGGTTAGTGTTTTTGTTGCTTTTATGGAGGAGAGGAGTTTTAGAAGTTTTTAGTCCACCGCGTCCACTAACATCCCCCACATCTTCTTATGGTGATGGCACCACAGAGCGTTAGAACTTCATCTTAGAATTTTAGACCTTTTTGTTATGATCTAAATTTTTGTATTCTAGCCTGCAAACTTTTTGTTATCATAGAATGACAAATAGTGGGAAAAACCTCCCACCAAAATAATTTTTACTAAAATGTGCCTCTCAGTTTTTGGTTCCGGTACTCTAGGTCACTGTAATCATAGAACCAGATTATCCCATACTAGAGAAACAAGTGACTAATGACTAATTGGAATAATCCAGGGAGGCTCCTCCTGATCCTCTCCAGGACAAAATTATGAGTAAGACGGCAAGAAAGAAAGGCAGCAGCTATCTTTATGTTTCAACAAAAAGAAGATACCTATGTTCAGCCTGCCTCTGCTTGTCCTCTAGAGCTCCCTCTGAGGTGGATACCAGCTTGTCATCTGATTTCAGCTGGGGTGAGATATCCTGACCATCCCTGGTTTCCCTAGTGAACATCAGCACATGGAGATAACCACTTACCTCACGTTCCTACCCCTTGGCCTACCAGGGCTGTTTTCTGGGAAATCAGCCTTGCTGGGAAGCCACGATCTTTTCTGTTTAGCAACAGCCGGTGGAGATGCTTTTAACAGTGGGTCACAGCCGGAGATCTCTCCCAAATATTTCCCCACAGTGCTACCCCTGTAAATTTTGGTGGAAAAACAATTTGGCTCAGACAAGGTGAGTGCAGGGGGAAAGGAGGGGTGAGAGGGAGAGAGGGCAAGCCCAGGCCGGCTGCTGGCTGGTGCTTGCTGTGACCCTGATTTGCCGTGTTTCTTTTGGAGGCTTTTAAATCACATTAGTCTCTGTCTGTCCCTGGCTTGATGAACAGTGTCAGAACAGCCAAGCGCTCTCCTGCTTAGCCTCACCAGGTGGCCTGAGCCCACAAGATGTCAACATTCACAGGCCCTGGGTGCAGCTTGGCTTGCTTATGTCCCCGTCCTATTTCCCTCCCTCTCACAAAGTCCCGAGTTTGTCCCCTTGGCTCTGGGAGACTCAGCCTGGAGTGTTCTCTGGGGCAGCTAGACCCTGTCCAACCAGTGGTCTTGACTCACACTGGACTTACCTGGGGGAATCCCACCCTGGGCCAGTTAAACCAGAGGCTCTGGGGCTGGGGGTTGTGATCACTGGGCAGGTGAGTGGTTTCTTAGCTTGGCACAGTGCGTGAGTGGCAGGGCAAGGGCCAGGCTGCAGGTATCCTGTCCCAAAGCCCAGAGCTCCTTGTGCTGTAAGTAACATTGCTGTTGTCATTGCTGTTATTTCTGTATCCTTGTTTTCCAATCTGGACTCCGGAGACTGTCAAGGGTTTATTTCGAAATATGGTAATGGGAGTTGTGTGCTTCTTTTCAAGGTTTTTAAAAGTTTAATGGAAATTATGCCTTAATCTGTGATTAGAACATATAGGCTACTACTTACTAAATGTAGATGGTTAAGCAGACAAAAAGCTTTTAAAACCCAAGAGCTCATGGAAGAAAAATAATAACAAGATCACTAGTCAACCATATATATGTGTAAAAGTTTGGAAAGTGCAGCACCAAACCTCCCTGACTGGGACCCTTGCAACACGTCTGAATCCCAGCTCTCGCCTCTCCAAGGTTCTTGCCAAAGGAAATGACTTTGTCAGAATTTTCTGGGTCCAATGCACTCTCTAGATGAGACCCCACCAACTGCCAAGATACGGAGCTCTGAATCAACCTCCTGAGGAATGTGGTGGATCCTCTCATGTCCCGTCTCAGAATGGGGGTTTCTGGCCTCCAAGGTGGACCTGATAGCTATGTTCCTCAGAGAAGAGAGGTGGGGTGTGGGGTCAAGGGCGTGGGCACCATGGGAGCGAGGGACCACAGCCTTTAACACGGCAATCCCTCCACTGGAGAGCCCTGGCTGGTGGATGTCAGAGTGTCTACTCCAGTTTCCTAGGGGACAGGGGAAATGGAATGAAGAGAGAACAGGAGTATTTCCTCCCATACCCCCTGTGGTAGGCTGAATAACGAACCCCCAAAGATATTCAGTCCTAGAATTCCCAGAATCTGTTAATTATCCCGGTTTACCCAAGATCCCAATGTAACCAGAAGGATCTTGATAAGAGGGAGTTAGGAGGGTCAGTGTCAGAGAGGAGGAGATGTGAGCACAGAAGCAGAGGTCAGGGTGATGTGGCCACAAGCCAAGGAATGCAGGGAGCCTCTTGTCCCCTAGAGATTCCAGAAGGAACAAGACTTGCTGACACCTTGACATTAACCTCATGAGACTGATTTTGGACTTCTGACCCTGAGAAAGTTAGAAGAGTTCCTGTTAATAGTCTTTATAATGCTGTTTATAGCTAATTTCTTTTTCAGTCAAAAAACTAATACTTGAATGTGATCCACACATTGAAAGGTAGAAAAGGGTACACAATGCAGAAAGACTCTCTTCTCCCATCTCCCAGCCACTGGTTTCTCCTCCCTAGAAGGAACTGTAGTTAATCAGTTTCTTGTGGATATTTCCAGAGGTATTCTGTGCATAAACAAGCATATATGTACATAAAGTTCACTTTGTCCAAAGAGTAGCATATTATACACAGTATTTTGCACTTTCTTTTTTTTACTTTATATTATCATGGAGTGAATTCTATATCAGAATGTACAGTACTGATTCTTCTTTTTAATAGCAGCATTAATTTCCTTTGTGTCTATCTATGTGTTGTCATTCATACAATCAGCCATTTGGTGATGGACATTTGGGTTGTTTCCAATCTCTTTCCAAACAATATTTCAGTGAATATCTTAGTAATGTTATATTTTGTATATGTATAAGCCTATCTACAGGATTAAATCCCAGAAGGGGGATGGCCAAAGGGCGTGTGCATTTTTTTTAAATTTGGTTAGATATGGCTGAGTTGCCCACCTCAAAGGTTCACACTCCCAGCAGCAATGTTTGAAAGTACTTTTTCCCCAGCCTCAGTTATCTGATCTGGTCTTTTCTACATGCTTGATAAGTGTGTTAGCCTGTTCTCATGCTACTAATAAAGACATACCTGAGACTGGGTAATTTATAAAGGAAAGAGGTTTAATGGACTCACAGTTCCATGTGGCTGGGGAGGCCTCACAATCATGGAGGAAGACAAAGGAAGAGCAAAGGGACTTCTTACACTGTGATGAGCAAGAGTTTGTGCAAGGGAACTCCCATTTATAAAACCATCAACTCTCATTAGACTTTTTCACTACCTTGAGAACAGTATGAGGGAAACTGCCCCCATGATTCAATCATCTCCACCTGGTCCCCACCTTGACATGTGGGGATTATTACAATTCAAGGTGAGATTTGGGTGGGGACACATCCAAACCATATCAATAGGTGAAAACTTGGGGACCTGATGCACTCTTGAAACAGAAGCTGGGGAAGGATCACCAGCATCCAAGCCCAGAAGGGCCCCTGTCCTGTGACCTCAGTCACTGCACACCTGAGCAGCACCCCTACTTCCCCCTTCACCTTCAGCCCTCCTGGAGGTGCAGGTGCGAGAGTCTGACTTCTCCAGCTCCTTCTTTGACAGCATTCCTCGTGGCTGGATAAAATGTAGACCCTTGCAGCTGAGAATGCAAAGTTTGGGGCATTCAGGGACAGGATGGAAGCAGTGAGCTGCTGCAGGTTCCTGCCAACTTCGAGAAGTAGGAGGACGGAGGCATGACTGCATTTTCAGGACACATTAAAGTCATGCCTTCTGATTGTGCTGCATTTGACACTCGTCAAATTCTCCTGGTAATCTGAGTAACAACTTTACATAAGAGGAAGCTATCCAGTTATTTGAATAAAAAGCATACCGGGTTGCCTTGATGTAAGCCTCTCCTCTCTGACTTAACTTACCTCTGTCCTGCCTCTCTCCACCGGGTTTATTTCACGAGTAGCATCATCAGCCCATACTCACTGCTGGTAAAGAGGCATTATTAATTTTAGACTTTCGTCATACCAAAAACTTCTTATTTATCATCTAGTCCCTCAAATGCATTCATTGCATCAAAATCAGAGTGCCAGGGGAGAGAAAGGGTATGGGTCTGGGGAGAGGCCTGAGAAGGGAGAAAATAGAATCTTGGGTTTTAGATATTTAGTCTCTGAAAAATGCAAAGTGATTCTCTCAATGCAGATGGGAACAAAATCATATAATTTGGGCTGTGCCCTTTGTATGCAGCATTCTGGTCGTTTTCTTTTCATTCTATTTTTGCTGTTGCAGCTTGCATGATTATGAAGTTCATCATGGAAATGTCTGGCCTAATGGTCAGTGAGAGTAACCAGAAACTACCAATGGGAAGTTTCTAATCTCTAGTTCAAAACAGAGCCTCTCCTAAGACTTCCGTCATGGGTTGCATGCCTAGGATTTCTCTCCGATTGTAACTCAGTGGTGGCAGGGAGGACACTGAGCTAATCTGTCTTTTGGGATCTTGGAAACAGAATCATAGGGAGGTGATAGCCATCTCCCCAAACAGCCTCTCATTAGGAGATGGTGTCTGAGGTGGCAGTTAAGTAATATAGCTGGCAGGGGATGCACGTCATTTCCCGATTGAAATTCAGAAAGAGAAAGAAGAGAGAGGCATGATTTGGTGGAACAGTTACACGTTTCCTCTTTCCTCCTTTCTCCAATTAATAATCCTGCCCAGTCAGGGATGGTGGCTCACGCCTGTAATCCCAGAACTTTGGGAGGCCAAGGTGGGTGGATCACCTGAGGTCAGGAGTTCGAGACCAGCCTGACCAACATGTTGAAACCTCATCTCTACTAAAAATATAAAAATTAGCCAGGCATGGTGATGCATGCCTGTAATCTCAGCTACTCAGGAGGCTGAGACAGGAGAATTGCTTGAACCCGGGAGGCAAATGTTGCAATGAGCTCATATTGCACCACTGCCCTCCAGCCTGGGTGACAGAGCAAGACTCCATGTCAAGGAATAAAAGAAAAAATCTTGCCCATTGTTTGGCTTGTGTGGAGTGGTGACTGGCTTGGCACAGGGCTATCAAGATGACCTGAGAGTTATTTGGGAGGCAGACTCAGTAAAGTATTTTTTTTTCCAGAATTTATTTTATTAATGGAAGTGAAGAAATGGGCTGAGTAGGAGATGAGAATAAATCCCACACTCATAGTTTGGTCAGAAGGAAGGCAAGAATGGTGATGTGATAAAAAGGCAGCAGATTGCATATGAATTTAAAAGTCACCTTTATAGGAATAGAAGTCCAACCACCTTTTAATGCCTCTATTAACAATGAGTAGGTTACACTGTTTGTCTTCTCCCTTACAGTTATGAGACTGTTAATGCCCTGAGTTGTCAGCACAAACATTCCTGCTCCCCCCACACTGTTCCAAGTGAACAATGAATTTAATTTTCAAGGGACCTTTGTGCTCATGACATCTAAAGTCCATGTTCAATATGCAGATGGGGGGCAATGGGGAGGAGGAACATTAAAATACACCGATCCCATCTGACGCACACCGTCAGCCTGAAGCCCTTCTCGACTGTTGAAAATGCATGAGGACACTTGAGACAACTCACAAAATAGGCACAAATGGCTACTAGAGATGAAGAGTTTAGCCTCTCTAGGTATCCAAGTGTGCAAATCAAATAATTTCCAATACTGAAGAGCTATAAGGATAATAATAGTATTATTAATAATGACAACACCATGGTGCCTACCATAAGCTAGGGCCTTTTAAAATACAGTTGTACAAATAACAACTAATTTAATCCTCACAATAATTCTGTGAGATGGAGATTATTATTATTCCCATTGTAAGCATGAAGAAACAGGCAAGAAAAGGTTAAGTGACTTGCCTAAGATCACACAGCTAAGAAGTGAGTGCCAGCACCTCCCTATGAAGCCACTCAGCAGAGACTTTGCAGAGAAGCTATTTGGGGAAAGCATCACTGTCTCTGGTAGTGAAAGGAGCACTTGATTCAGAGTCCAACAGCTCTATTCATCCTGCTGCATTCTTGGCCTTGAGCATGTTATACAGCTTCTCTGAGTTTTGATTTCTGTATTAGTCCATTCTCCTGCTGCTATAAAGACATACCCAAGACTAGGTAATTTGTAAAGGGAAGAGGTTTAATTGACTCACAGTTCCACAGGGTTGGGGAGGCCTCAGGAAACCTACAATCATGGTGGAAGGGGAAGCAGACATGTCCTTCTGCATGTAGCGGCAGGAAGTAGAAGAATGAGCAAAAGTGGGGAAAGATGCTTAAAAAACCATCGGATCTCATGAGAACTCACTCACTATGATGAGAACAGCAGCACTGGGGTAACTGCCCCCATGATTCAATTACCTCCCAATGGGCCCCCCCACCACACATGAGGATTATGGGTACTACAATTCAAGATGAGATTTGAGTGGGAACGCAGCAAAACCATATCAATTTATTTACCTGAACAATGGGGATAGTGTTCTTAGGTTGGTGCAAAAGTTATTGCGGTTTTTGCCAGTTTTAACGTCAAAACCTGCAGTTACTTTTGCTCCAACCTAATGCTTCACAGATAATTGAAAAGATTAAACATAATAATTTGGGCTTGTGGAAACCCTTTGCTAACTCTAGAATCTTAGGTAAGATGGTAGAGCCAAGGTTCAGCCCCCTGCTTTTCTGGGACTGTGTTCATTAAGCAAGTGAGCCTGTGTGCTTGAGGAAGAAAGATCTCAAAGGGTCCATTTAACCTGTCAAAATCACTAGACTAAATAAACTTTGGCAAATTGTTTCTAAAACGCTTTAACATGTGCTAAGCTTTTTGCAAAGCAGTTTCTATCTATTTCTAGGAATGTATCCAGTTTTAACACGCCATGATTCTGATTTTTTTTTCAGAATTTATTATTATCTGGGGGATTCCATTAAAAGTAAGTAACTCTTAAAGCCACACCATAATAAATGAATTTTCTTTTAAGTGACTTCCTTACATAAATAAAATGCCTCCTTCTAGATAGAGAGCTACTGCGAGAACTTTGCTTTCAAGCAACTGCTTTTTGATCTCAGGAGAGAGTTTGACTAGTAATTATGCCATTTCTAGCAATTTTAAACAAAGGAGGTTTGCCCACTGTTTGGTGCAGTCTTCTCCTTTGGGAAGGACACCTGGTGATGAGAAATGCAAGGACGCGGCTCAGCCTACTCAGTGAACACTCCATGTAGTTATAATTTATGTGCCACCTGCTATAAATAAGGCTTGGAGGTGACATAGGATGACATCCACATTTATGCTGAGTGGTTAAAGAGAAACTAGAAGGCCAAAGCTCCTGTAAATTGGTTCTCAAATTTTGGAGGCCACAGCACTTTTGAGAACTTGATAAAGGCTAAGGAGATACTCTTTCCCGAAAAATGCACCGTATTAGTCCATTCTCATATTGCTATAAAGAAATAGCTCAGACTGGGTAATTTATAAAGAAAAGAGGTTTAATTGGCTCATGGTTCTGCAGGCTGTATAGGAAGCATGGTGTTGGCATCTGCTCAGCTTCTGGGAAAGCCTCAGGAAACTTACAATCATGGTGGAAGGTGAAGGGGGAGCAGGCACCTCATATGGCCAAAGCAGAAGCAAGGGCAAGAGACAGGGGAGGTCTCATACTTTTAAACAACCAGATCTCATGAGAACTCACTCATTATCCTGAGATCAGAGCCAAGGGGATGGTTCTAAACCATTCATTAGAAATCCACCCCCATGGTCCAGTCACCTCCCACCAGGCCCTACCTCCAACACTAGGATTAGAATTCGACAAGAGATTTGGTGGGGACACAGATCCAAACCATGTCATTCACATTCACATGTCCACAGAAATGTTTGTCTGCAGTTTGTGGAGTCCCCAAGTTAAGAGTCTCAGAGAGAGAGAGAGAGAGAGAGAGACGAAAGGCAGATGAGGAGGCAGGAGAAAAGAAGTACACTAAACCGAAGTACACTAAACCTTGACTAATGAGACCTGTGTGTTTATGCCTAAATTTGGTCCTGGTCTTTGAGGTCCATGGAGGACTGGCTACATATTTTGCAGGACCCAGTGCCAAATGAAAATGCAGGGTGCCTTGTTCAAACATCATTAAGGATTTCCAGACAGCAATACCAAGCATTAAACATTAAACCAAGCTTGAGCATAGGCCCCTATGCCATTGCACGGATCCCTTGCTCATGAAGTAGACGCTGGGCCCAGGAGGCCAAGAGATATACTGGACTCTCTGGTCTGTTTTTGAAAGCACAGCCTTGTAAAATGTAATATCCTGCATTAATAAATGTTTGGTGAACTTGGTATTATAATTTTTAAAGTTTCAACACGACCTTTATATTTATGGTGGATAAGCCAAAAAAAATGAAAAAGAAAAGAAGAAACCAAAAAATTCCAACGAACCAATCTGTTTCCCTATTTATGCCAGTGTTGAACTATTAGCAAGAGAGGCGCAGCCCCTCCACCATAGACAGCTGCAGGCAGATTAGCAGAAAATGCATGATTTGGCAACATGCCAGATATCCTGGCAAGTGGCTGTACCAGGCCAGCTGGACTGCAGTACCTGAGGTGCAGTACCTTTAAAATCTGATGCTTATGAAATGTGACCCCTTTCTCAGTTTTATATTTATCAGGGTATCACATGCACATGCTATAAAAAAAATTTAACATTTCCCAATGACTTATGTAAAAAACATCTGCCCTTGACCCACCATCGACTCCCCTCATCCTTCTTTCCAAGACTTTCAACCCTGAGCTGTTTCTTTTGGTATTTACCATTATCTTTCTAGACGGGATGCTTATCTGCAATTTTTGCATTTATCCATTTTCCTCATTATCTGTTGACTTCCTGAAGCAGACATTTGTTACTTGTAGAAGCTCGACATTTTTTGAACACGCCTCGTATTCTGGTAATTTCCTGAGTTCCCAAGATAGCAGTCATAAAAAAATGCGTCATTACATTACAGCTGGGGCGCAGGCATGGAATTTAGACTTCATCAATCAGATGCCCCTTATTAAGATTTTGATCCCAAAGTAAGCCCATGAGGAAAGGGGCGTGCAGGGGAAGGAGTCTTCTGGTCGCCGTGGTGGGTGGCGCACAGTTTGGTGTTTGTGAAACTGAACTGGTAGAGCCTCTGGTACATGGTCCCAGGCATCAGTGGTGTGATGTATCAGGTGTAGTGTGGGTGCTGGGCACTAGAGACAGCGGGGTATTCACAGAGCAGCCCACAGTGTGGCTGGGCATTGTTCCTTAAGATGCTGGAGAGTGACCTGATCTCCTTTAATAACCTCATTTCCTGCTTTCACTAGCTAGGGAAAGTCTGCTGTTTGCAGTTCAGAGCCTTGACTTTCACACTTGGTAGATGAAGCTGCGGCTCTCTCACCCTTCTGCCCATCTTCCGTTATGGTGCCATCATCATTTTTTGTTAAATCAGTCTTCAGTGTTTACATTATTACAACCATGTAAATGTTATTTAGTGCTGAACCAAGTTGTGTATTATGTGTAACAGGATGTTAAAATAGGATGCTTTTTCCCTCCATTTAAGCTAAAACTCCAAGACAAAAGAGGCTGATGATTCCCACATTTCAAAGTGAGGAATAAGGCCGCCAAGCAGGACTTGCAATGGAGAATCCAATAATGAGATTCTGCTCTTAACTGACCACCCAGCTCCAGTCTATACAAAGAGACTGTAGAAGTCTAGGGAGTTGGAGATTAGATGAGTCCTTTTGGAGAGAGCTGTCAGAGTGCTGAGAATCTTAACACTAATCCCCCCTCACCCAATATACACCCTAACACACATGGAAGGGATGGAAAATACTTTTCCTTCACTCCCAGCCTAGGGAAAGGGGTTTCCAGGGGTCCTTGATGCAAGTCTCCAAGAGCCTGTGGAGACCTATTAGGTGGTGCCTGAATCACACTTAAAATCTAAAAGTGAGACTGAGTCAGATGGGACCACACGAGAGGGGTCATCTGAATTCTAAGAGTTTGGCCTGGAGGACTTGGTGACTATAGTGGATTGGGGGACGACTGGATTCCCAGGAGCTGAAGGGAAAACAAGGAGTGGTCAGTCAGGGAAAGGCATTGGCCAGTATCAAGAGAATTGCAGGTGAGAAAAAACCCCAAGATCGATTGGAATGGGGGGGTCTCTCAAACCCCCCTATCCAGCCCAGAAGCAGCTTGGCCATCTTATGGCAAATCTGACCTTTCTTGCTCCCTTGAACTTTACCTCTCCTTTCTCCCATCCGGAAGGGGCCAGAACCCTTGCTTAACAAGCTGAGAGTAGAAAGCAGAAAATGCAAGGCTGAGCTGCCAACCCCCTCAGGCAGCCAACTGGCCCAGAATGGGACAGTCAGAGAAGGTGGAACTCTAAATTTAAGTAAAATACATATCATGAGGTAGATCTGGAGATTTTAACACTGAAACAAGTCATTTTTTCTTATTTAAATGGCCAGGAAGCTTTTAAATTACTTAATAAAGACCCTCCCCACCCCCAACACACACACAGAGATCATTGGATTTGTCTTAGATTTTATTCAAATGGTGAGGCTGTGCAGGCTGGATTTAAGTAGAGTTGGGGGGAAAAGTGAAAAATGGGGTTTGTTTTCATTGCAGGTGCTCTATCTGCAATATGATCCCACAAACTAGGAATGAGGGAGCAGGGAGAATGAGACAGATAAGAAGGACAAATTCGCCTGTAGTCCCAGCACTTTGGGAGGCCAAGGCAGGCAGATCACAAGGTCAGGAGTTTGAGACCATCCTGGCTAACACGGTGAAACCCCATCTCTACTAAAAATATAAAAAATTAGCCGGGCGTGGTAGCGGGTGCCTGTAGTCCCAGCTACTCGGGAGGCTGAGGCAGGAAAATGGCGTGAACCCAGGAGGCAGAGCTTGCAGTGAGCCGAGATCGGGCCACTGCATTCCAGCCTGGGAGACAGAGTGAGACTCTGTCTCAAAAAGAAAAAAAAAAAAAAAAAAAGGACAAGTTCTTATAAGGGTGTAATTAGTAAAGTCACTGAGGTAGGCAAAGGTGGCTCAGTCTTGCCAGGACTTTGGTGGAGAATGGAGAATTCTTACTAGAATTGGCCATCCAATGAATGGGAGGCTGTGCCATTTATCCTTCAACTCCAGTTCTTCATTGTTGATGGTTATAGTCTAGGGTTGTTGTTGTTTTAAATTACATGCTTGTTTGTTTGTTTGAGCCAGGGTCTTGCTCTGTCACCCAGGCTAGAGTGCAGTGGTGTGATCTTGGCTCACTGCAGCCTCTGCCTTCTAAGCCCAAGCGATTCTCCTGCCTCAACCTACGGAGTAGCTGGGACAAGAGGCACCTGCCACCGTGTCTGGTTAATTTTTGTATTTTTCATAGAGACAGGGTTTCACCATGTTGGCTAGGCTGGTCTCCTGACCTCAGGTGATCCACCCACCTGAGTTGGGATTACAGGCATGAACCACCGTGTCTGGCCTAAATCACATGTCAAGTTGCAACATTCAGTGTAGCAATTACATGTTTCTATTTCCTTTCTTGTACCTTTGGATTTTTTCCCCAGAGTTAGTAATTGCTTCTTTTTTTCTTTCTTCCTCTTTTTTTTTTTTTTTTGAGACGGAATCTCATTCTGTCGCCCAGGCTGGAGTGCAGTGGCGGGATCTCGGCTCACTGCAACCTCTGCTGCCCAGGTTCAAGTGATTGTCCTGCCTCAGCCTCCCGAGTAGCTGGGATTACAGGCGCTTGCCACCGTGCCTGGCTAATTTTTGTAGTTTTAGTAGCGATGGGGTTCCACCATCTTGGCCAGGCTGGTCTTGAACTGCGGACCTCATGATCCACCCACCTCGGCCTCTCAAAGTGCTGGGATTACAGGTGTGAGCCACTGTGCCTGGCCTTCCTTTTTTTCATTTGCTTTATTTTCTATGAACCCCTCGAATTGCTCCATCAGCAGCTTGTTATTTTACAAATGTGCAATATGTCTTTCAATTCATTTGATTAATATCCTCTTCCTGCTGATCTCTCTTCTAGGGCCTCTCTACACCTTCAGCTGGACTAGTTGTTCTTGTCCTGCCCTTTACTTCCTTCCTGAGACATTCTTGTGCTCCTCTCTCTTACAGGACTGAATCCATGAGTCCAATGATTGGGCCTTATCTTCCATTTATAAGCTCACCCATTCTTCAAAAAATTTGCTGGGCTGGGCACAGTGGCTCACATCTGTAATCCTAGCACTTTGGGAGGCTGAAGTCAGCAGATTACTTAAGCCCAAGAGTCCAAGACCAGCCTGGGCAACATAGTGAAACCCTGTCTCTACAAAAAAAATACAAAAAATTAGCTGGGCATGGTGGCATGTTCCTGTAGTCCCAGCTACTCAGGAGGCTGAAGTGGGAGGATCACTTGAGCCCAGAAATTTTAGAGGTAGTAAGCTGTGATCATGCCACTGCACTCCAGCCTGGGTGACAGAGTGAGACCCTATCTCAAAAAAAAAAAAAAAAAGCATTTAAAAAATGTTTTATTCCACTTGATTGATAGTTTAGCTAGGTATAGATTGCTAGGTGGAAATGCGTTTTTATGCAGAATTTTAAAAGTAACACTACCTTTTTTTTTTTAAGCTCCCAAGGATGATATTGAGAAGTAAGGTACCATTCTGAGTTTCACCCCTTAGCATATAAACTGATTCCTCCCATCACTCTCTAAAAGCTGTAATATCTTTTCTTTATCTCTGGGGTTCTGAGATTTCATCATGACTTGTACTAAGCTCTTAGTGAGCCTTTCATTTTAGAAAATAATTTTCTTAAGTTTTAGGGTAAATGTCTTGCATTTCTTTAGATAATAATTTTTTCTTCTTTATTTTTTCTATTCCTTCATTTTGGAGTTCCTCTTAGTAGGATATTTGACCTTATGGAGCCATCCTCATTTTTTTTTTCTCTTTTCTGTTTTATATTTCTAGTCTCTTTGTTCTACTTTCTGGAAGAGTTTCTTAATGTTTTCTTTCATCTTTATTTGGAGGGTACTTTTAAAATTTTCTATTACATTAAAAATTTTTACAAAAATAGTATGGTGATTTCTCAAAAATTTAAAAATAGAATTACCATATTACCCAGCAGTTCCACTTCTGGGCATATACCCCAAATAATTGAAAGCAGGATCTTAAAGAAATATTTGTATAGTCAAGTTCATAGCAGCATTATTCACGATAATCAAAAGGTAGAAACAACAGAAGTGTCCATCAATGGGTGAATGGATAAGCAAACTGTGGTATATACATATGATAGAATATTAATTCAGCCTTAAAAGGAAGAAAATTCTGACACATGCTACAACATGGGTGAACCTTGAAGACATTGTACTAAGTGATATAAATGTGTCATAAAAAGACAAATTCTGTCTGATTTCACTTATGTAAAGTCTCCAGAGTAGTTAACTTTATAGACATAGAAAGTTGAATGGTTTTTGTCAAGGGGGGATGTGGAATGGGGAATTATTGTTTAATCAGTACAAAGTTTCAGCTTTGCAAGATGAAAAGTGTTCTGGAGATAGAAGGTGGTGGTGATGGTTGCACAACAATATGAATGTACTTGATACCCTTGTACACTTAGAAATGGTTTAGATGGTACATTTTATGTTATGTGTATTTTGATTACAAAAATTTCCAAGAGCTCTTTGCTATTTTCTAATTGTTTTACATAGCATCTTGTGCTTGTTTCATGAATTCAAACTCTTCTTATCTTTCATAGTAATGATTTGTTTCCTTTGAAGTTTAAAACAAATTACTAGAACTAGGGTTTCTTTTTGTCTTTTCTTTTTTTTTTTTCTTTTTTTGAGGCAAGGTCACACTCTGTCACCCAGGTTGGAGTTCAGTGGCACAGTCACGGCTCACTGCAGCCTCAACCTCCCAGGCTCAAGTGATCCTCCAACCTCAGCCTCACAAGTAGTTGGGACTATAGGCATGCATCACCATGCCCAGCTAATTTTTAAATTTTTTTGTAGAGACAGGGTCTCGCCATATTTCCCAGATTGGTCTTGAACTCCTAGGCTCAAGTGATCTGCCTTCCTTGGTCTCCCAAAGTGCTGAGATTACAGGTGTGAGCCACTGCACCTGGACTCAGGGTTTCTTTATCCCTGATTTATATGTTTGGGTATATGCCTTTAATTTTGATGGCCTTCCTTGAATATCAGGTAATACTCGGCTTTCTATTTATATTTAAGAAAGGCAACGCAAAGTTGAAAGGACATTTCCTGTGTTGCAAGGATTTTTTTAAAACATTTTTTAAATTTAAATTTTATTTATTTATTTAGAGACAAGGTCTTGCTCTGTCACCCAGGCTGGAGTGCAATGGCACCATCATAGCTCCACTGCAACCTTGAACTCCCAGGCTCAAGTGATTCTCCCACCTCAGCCTCCCAAGTAGCCGGGACTACAGGTGCATGCCAGGGTAATTTTTAAATTTTATGTAGAAACAGGGGCTCACTATGTTGCTCAGGCTGGTCTCAAACTCCTGGTTTCAGGTGCTCTTCCCGCCTCGGCCTCCCAAAGTGTTGGGATTATAGGCGTGACCTACTCTGCCCAGCCTGCAAGAAACTTTTTGATGGGTAGATGTCATTGTAGCCTTGGGGGACAACTGGGGATCCCAAAATGTCAATACTGGAGGTCTTTATTTTGGGGCTTTTAAAATCTCAAGAGAAAAGTTTATTAAATTGCCTTCCAAAGTTCTGAGGGTAAGTGGGGGACGAATATAAGGATTCCACCAGTCTGTAAACAGACTTTCAGTGTATTCTGTTTTTTTTTCCACCTGGTTCCTCTATGTATCCTCTGTCTCAGGGTCAGCTCCAATGTTGGAGGTGGGGCCTGGTGGGAAGTGTTTGGGTCATAGGGGTGGATCCCCATGAGTGGCTAGCGCCCTCCCAGCAGCAGTGAGTTCATGTGAGCTCTGCTTATTAAAAGTAATCTGATACCTGTCCCCTCTCTTTCTCCCTCTCTCGCCATGCCTGCTCTTCCTTCACTTTCCACCACAATTGTAAACTTCCTGAGGCCTCACCAGGAGCAGATGCTGGTGCCATGTCTCCTGCACAGCCTACAGAACTATAAGCCAAAATATACCTATTTTCTTTATAAATTACCCAGCCTCAGGTATTCCTTTATAGCAAGGCAAAAGGGACTAATAGGCACAGGTATGTTGACTTCTTCATCCTCTGGTTCTCCTGCCTCCTGAGGGTTATCAAAAGATAATTAGGAGAGTTTTAAGTAGTAGATAATTAGGAGTGCTCTAAGTGTGCAGTAACCTGAGTTTTGAACATTTTTCAGAATAAGGAGCATGGTTGAGGAATAGAAATACATCACATGTCCTTAATTTTTAAAGAAAAAGCCTTGGGCCGGGCGCGGTGGCTCACGCCTGTAATCCCAGCACTTTGGGAGGCTGAGGAGGGCGGATCACAAGGTCAGGAGATCATCCTGGCTAACATGGTGAAACTCCATCTCTACAAAAAAAAAAATACAAAAAAATTAGCCGGGCGTGGTGGTGGATGCCTGTAGTCCCAGCTACTCAGGAGGCTGAGGCAGGAGAATGGCATGAACCCAGGAGGTGGAGCTTGCAGTGAGCCAAGATTGCACCACTGCACTCCAGCCTGGGCAACAGAGTGAGACTCCGTCTCAAAAAAAAAGAAAAAAGAAAAAGCCTTGATATAAAGTATTCTGCTCCATTAACAGAGCTGGGTTCAGAAGCTAGTGAGACCTTGAGTCTTGGGACCAGGTATAACCAAACCCAAAACTGATCTAGAATGTTCCACATTTTATGAAGACACACTTGTTCTCTTGGGCCAGGGGTCAGCAAACTACTCCCCATGAGCCAAACTGGACCCAGCACCTGTTTTTGCAAATGAAGTTTTATTGGAATATGGCCCTGCCTACTTGTTTGCATAATGTCTGTGGCTGCTTTTGCGCTGCAGTGATATAGTTGACTAGTTGTGACAGAAGCTATATGGCCTGCAAAGCCTACATATTTATTGTCTGGACCTTTACAGGAAAAGCTTGCTGACCTCTGCCTCAGGCAACTGCCAAGTATCCCACTCAAATCTGCCTTTTCAGGAAACACCTACTTTAGCCCAGCCCCATTCCCGCCTTTCTGCAAACCCCAATCCAATCCATTTCAATTCTTGAAAATGAAGATTTTTGTAATCTTAATGTGCATATGAATCAACTGGCAATCAGTGCTTAGAAATACAGGTTCTGACTCAGTACCCCTGGGATGGTGCCCAAGACTGTATTTTTTCCTTTTTTTTTTGTTTGTTTGTTTTGGTTTTTTTGAGACTGAGTCTTGCTCTGTTGCCCAGGCTGGAGTGCAGTGGTGTGATCTCGGCTCACTGCAAACTCCGCCTCCTGGGTTCAAGGGATTTTCCTGCCTCAGCCTCCAGAGAAGCTGGGATTACAGGCGCGTGTCACCACGCCCAACTAATTTTTTTTTTTTTTTTGAGACAGAGTCTCGCTCTGTCGCCCAGGCTGGAGCGCAGTGGCGCAATCTCGGCTCACTGCAAGCTCTGCCTCCTGGGTTCACGCCATTCTCTTGCCTCAGCCTCTCCGAGTAGCTGGGACTACAGGCGCCCCCCACCACGCCTGGCTAATTTTTTTGTATTTTTAGTAGAGACGGGATTTCACCGTGGTCTCGATCTCCTGACCTCGTGATCCGCCCCCCTCGGCCTCCCAAAGTGCCGGGATTACAAGCATGAGCCTCCGCGCCCGGCCCCGACTAATTTTTGTATTTTTAGTAGAGGCGGGGGTTTCACCAGGTTGGCCAGGCTGGTCTTGAACTCCTGACCTCAGGTGATCCACCTGCTTCCCCCTCTCAAAGTCCTAGGATTACAGACGTAAGCCACCATGCCCGGCCCCAAGACTGTATTTCTAACAAGCTGCTAGGGCATGCTGTGTTCTGAGGCCACACTCTTTTTTTGTTCCTTTTCATTTTTTTAAATATTTTTTTTCTGTTTTCAAGGCAAAATGTTTTATGATTTTTTTCAACCCAAGTGTAACAGGATTCAAATGGAAGAAGTAAGAGGGAGCATTTAAGCAAAGGTAGCCCCAACTCCCATTCCAGTTGGTCCTGAATAATGAAGGCAAGTCAATCCTTTTCCATGGCATGACGTTATAAATCAGGGCTCCTGTCTTGGAAATCCATTCCACACCCTACCCTAAAATACCTAAACCCGTTAAAAGCACAGATATAGGCTTTTACAAACATTTGTTAAATATGCAAATCCATATAAAATATGTTCCCGTTGGGAATTTTTTCCATACCATGAGAAAAACACCTGCTTTATCCCGACCCCATGCCCACCTTGCTGCAAATCCCAATCCAATCCATTCCAATTCCTGAAACATGCTTTTGTGACCTTAATGTGCATATGAATCAACTGGCAATCAGTGCTTAGAAATACAGGTTCTGACTCAGTGCCTCTGGGATGGTGCCCAAGACTGTATTTCTTTTTTTTTTTTTTTTTTTTTTTTTTTTTTTTTTTTAGACAGAGTCTCACTCTGTTGTTGCCCAGGCCCATGCCATACCATGGGGTCAACTGGTTAAAACTCCTTATCATCTCAGGCTAATAACATATGGACTAAAGCCACCTTTTCAATTCCCACCTTTTCAATTCAATTCTTGGAGCATCATTGCTCCAAGAATCTCTCAACAACATTCAAAGCTGGGTCTTCAGCCCCTTTGCCCTCTGAGGCCTCCAAAGCCTTTGCGAGACAGTACCATTGGGGGTAGCAGCCAGGGCCTCCGCAGGGACAGCCCCTCACTCTTCCACTGTGAGTGTCCCTGCTGGGCTCCTCTGGAGCAGAAGCCATGGGCAGAACCAGGCAGACTGCCCAGTGCTTTGGGTCCAGGGCAGCGGCACCCGAGGGGAGGCGGTGGCAGTGTGGACCCTGCCTTCTCTGCACTAACAGGTCCCAGCTCTCTGCTGGTCAGTGTGCCCGGGTCTCTGCCAAAGGAGTTGCTGGTAAATTCTTATCTCATTTTTGATACACACCCGGGAAGGAACACACTTTGAGGACCAAGTTTCTAGAAGTCTTTTTCAGGAAAAGCAATTTCTTTTTTAAAATGTATTTTTAATTATTTTATTTTTCTTTTCATTCAATACCTCTGATAGAAAAGCAACTTCTCATCAGTGTAGCTCACTGTTTGGCACTGCCTGGCAAAACTGCCCCTTCCCAGGCCCTCTTCCTTCCCTTCCCATATGTGCACATGCACGTGCACACCCTCCTAAATACAGAAATCACAGCCTCCCTTTGTTGATGAATTCTGGTCTTTGATCTGAGAGGCAACTTCAAGAGTTAAAGAGCTGTGAAGCCCACAGCAGGAGCGATGCCAGAACTCTAATTAGGCTCCGTTTTTATATTTAGTTTGCTATTTGATAATGCTTGACACCTGTTTACTAGACAGATCTGTTTTTAATTTCTTATATTTCACTTTCTTGGATGTGTGGTTGCACAGACATGTTGCACTGCATGAGTAATAGAATCAAAGCCAAATAAAATAGCCGTTTCTTTGGAATTAAATGCACAAGGCACTAAAAACAACTGAAGCCTGTTTGGGGCCAACCATGAGGTGCTGGTGGAGAAAACAGCTCTGTGTCTGGAATGAGCCCTCACAGAATTCAGGTGTGGATTCTTTTATCTTTCCTTGATTTAAAGCTCCAGTGGGTCTTTGAAACATGCTTCCCACCCTCAAAATGAAAAGGGAGGAAGTTACAAGGAAACTTTTCCTCTGCTGTGCTTTGATCAGAGAGCAGGCAGACGGTCTCTACAGAAATGATTTAAATAGTTCTAATTTTGATTTGATTATTTCATTAGTGCATAGTTGCTCAAAATATTCAGTTTCAGCCTCAGGGATCTTGAGACCTTTTCCCAGATGCTACAAGTGAACCAGAAATATTGAATCCATTAAAAAACCTTTCTTCTTGGATCCTTGGGCTCATTATCTGCTTGGCATGGCTGGAACCAATGGTCAGATGCGGAGATTCAAATCCATGTATCATGCAAGACCTATATAGATGGGCAGTGAATGTCTAAATGTCAGCCCCACGTGGGTGGGTAGGAAATAGGTAGCAAAACCTCAGACAGCTACAGCTCTGGGGATAATAAATGTGGTAGCATGACATAAGGAACTACCAAAGGGTAATGTCTTTTTGACCTAATAAGGACAGACATTGTGAAGAAGGTGCTTGGCTTCAGAATTTCCTTCTTTCCAGAAGCTATCCCGAGGGATCGGAACTTAACTTCAGAACTACTTGGTAGGTTATACTCAGCTTATGGGACTATGTATTTACCGTGTAATAAACCTGTATCAGTTCATTTGGTATAATAGGTTCTGTTATTCTCAATAGGTGTTTATTTATTTTTTTTAAATCCTGCTGTCCTGAGATTAAAATATTAATGACAGGCTTGTACATTGGGAAAATTGTAAACTTTCTGTCTGCATGTACTACATCTTACACAAACACGTGTAAACCATGGACTTTAGGCTTAGATTTTGTTTTAGGGCTCCCCAGAGAAACAGAATCAATAGATGTCTATCTTTCTATCAATCTACCTAACTACCTGTCAGTCAATTATCTATCTATCTGACTTACCTCTCTATTAATCATCAATCTATCTCTAAGGAAATTTATTAGAAGACATTAGCTTGGCCAGGTGTGGCGGCTCATGCCTGTAATCCCAGCACTTAGGGAGGTCGAGGCGGGCGGATCATTTGAGGTCAGGAGATCAAGACCAACCTGGCCAACGTGGCGAAACCCTATCTCTACAAAAATACAAAAATTAGCTGGGCACAGTGGCGTGCACCTGTAGTCCCAGCTACCTGGGATGCTGAGGCAAGAGAATTGCATGAATCTGGGAGGTTGCAGTGATCTGAGATTGTGCCACTGCACTCCAGCCTGGGCAATGGAGAGAGACTCTGTCTCAAAAAAAAAAGACATTAACTCACTCAATTATGGAAGTTGAGAAGCCCCAAGATCTGCAGGCAGCAAGCTGGGAACCCAGGAGAGCTGAGACCTAAGTCCTAAGACCTAAGAGGTAGTAGAGCTGATGGTGTGAGTTCCGAGTTCCAGTCTGAAGACTGGAGAGGACCAAATGTCTCAGCTTGAAGACAGGCATGGAGAGAGCAAATTCTCCGTTTTTCCGCCTTTTTTTCCATTCAGTCCTTCAACAGGTTGGACGAGGCCCACTCACATGGAGGTGGCAACCTGCTTTACTCAGTGTACCAGTTCAAATGGTAATCCCCTCCAGAACACTCTCACAGACACGCCCAGATAGTGTTTGACCAAATATCTGGACACCCCCATGGCCCAGTCAAGCTGACACATAAAAGTAACCATCACAGACAGACAAGAATTTTTTTTTTTTAAGATGGAGTCTCACTCTGTTGCCCAGGCTGGAGTGCAGTGGAACAATCTTGGCTCACTGCAACCTCCTCCAACCAGGTTCAAGCGATCCTTCCACCTCAGCCTCCTGAATAGCTGGGACTACATGCGTGTGTCACCATGCCCAGCTAATTTTTGTATTTTTAGTAGAGACGAGGCTTCACCATGTTGGCCAGGCTGGTCTCGAACTCCTGACCTCAAGGTATCCCCCTGCCTCTGCCTCCCAGAGGGCTGGGATTACAGGTGTGAGCCACTGTGCCTGGCCCAGATAGACTAGAATTTTGAGGCACCTGCTTCCCACCTCCATTCCTCTAAGCTGCTCTGGAGCACGGAGCTCATAATTAAAAATAAATAAACACACAATATCCCCTGTGCAAAGAGAGGATCTACCTTGAGAAATTTGTCAGAAAGTTCCAGAAAGGACCCTGATTGTTCTGGTTCAGGTCAAGTGCCTATCCCTGGAAAACTCACTAGGTCTTCAGGGAGGGGCTTCCAACTGGCTAGCATGGGGCAGCAGCCAGCCCCCGCGGTGAGGGAAGAAGAGCTCCTGCCTTGGGACGTGGAAGCCACTGGAACTTAAAGGCCTCAGAATTCAGCAGGTGTGCAAACTTGGTCTGAGAACTTGCATTTTAATTTCAGCTGTCCTCTCTAACTGAAATCGAGGATTTTCTTGAATGACTCACATAGGCCACATAGCCCACTAATATGAATGGTGCCTGCGACTTTGAAACCAATAGACACCAAAGACATATTTTATATCACATTACAGTTAAGACAGGCATCTCAAAATATTTCTTGAGCTCATCACCACGTTAAAAGTACAGTCATGATGAGGCCTGCCATATGACAGATTCAAATCTTTTTGATAACTGTCTTTCCGTAGAATTGGTGCATTTCGTAACCCTCTGCTTTTTATTTTATGAATTTTATTATTTTATTTTATTTTATTTTAAATTTTTAAATGGGTTTAGGGTTACAAGTGCAGTTGTGTTATGTGAATATGTTGTAGACTGGAGAAGCCTGGGCTTTTAGTGCAGAATCACCCAAACAGGGTACATTGTAGCTAACAGATGGTATTTCATCCCTCACCCCCTTCCCACCCTCCCACCTTTGGAGTTTCCAGTACGTGTTATTCCACTCTGTATGTCTGTGTGTAGCCATTGTTTAGCTCCCACTTGTAAGTGAGAAGTTGCGGTTTTTGACTTTCTGAGTCTGCGCTAGGAATAACTGCCTCCTGTTCCATCCATGTTGCTGCAAGACATGATTTCATTCTTTTTTATGGCTGACTAGTATTCCATGGTGTCTATATCTATACCTATATCTTTTTTTTTTTTTTTTTTTTTGAGACGGAGTTTTGCTCTTGTTGCCCAGGCTGGAGTGCAGTGGCATGATCTCGGCTCACTGCAACCTCCGCCTCCCAGGTTCAAGCGATTCTCCTGCCTCCAAGTGGCTGGGATAACAGGCATGCACCACCATGAATGGCTAATTTTGTATTTTCAGAGAGACAGGGTTTCTCCGTGTTGGCCAGGCTGGTCTTGAACTCCCAACCTCAGGTAATCTGCCCTGCTCAGCTTCCCAAAGTACTGGGATTATAGGCGTGAGCCACCATGCCTGGCCTATATCTATATCTATCTATCTACTATATATATATATATCATATATATGGAATATATATATGCAATATTTTTTATCTAATTATTGATGAATTCTTAGATTGGTTCTATGACTTTGCCACTGTCAATAGTGCTGTGATAAACCAAAGTACAGAAGGACTTACTCATGAAGACAATGGTTGTTTTCCCATTTTCCACACAGGTTCAGGGACTTGCATGGAAAGGCACAGGTGTGGGTCCTCCAACTTCCAGGGAGTCTAGAAATATTGGTGCCCAAATTTCAGTTTGGGTCACTGAGATTCCCCATTCCACAGCCTCATCATTTCAGAACTGGGGCTCTCAGCTGGGGGCCTCCCACTTTACAATGTCTGGAGACATTTTTGGTTATCAGCTGGCAAGGGGGTACCACTGGCCTCTAGTGGGTACAGGTGAGGGATGTTCTAAACATCCCACAATCATAGGACAGCCCCCTACCCTACAACAAAAACTGAGCAGACTCCAAATACCAGTAGAGCCAATGCTGAGAAGCCATTTCAGAGTTTTATGCCAAAATTGTCACCAAATCTTTCTTAGTTTGTTTATTGGTCATTTGCAGAAGTACACATTAAAACATCAGAAAAATAAAACCAAAGCATGACAAATCTGCTATGCAAAAAAAAAAGAAATAGTTTAACAGATTATAGTTGACAGTAGTGGACCTCTTAAATAAAACACATTTCTTAGAGAAATAGAATGGTTACTGATTGAGGGCAAAAATGAAACAGAAACCATTAGTTTCTATAGATTTATTTTCTTAAAATTATTTATGCAATTCCAGAGCTCATTATGGTTTTAGCTCGATTAGATCGATCGATCCATCTGTCTGTCTATCTGTCATCTATCATCAACCTATTATATCAAGCACAGATTGCTTGAACTTTGGTAAAATGGAACAAGGTAATTTCTCTTTGGGCTGAAACGTGTGAGTTTCTGTTTCCACTGCTGACCCAGGATCTAGCTGTGCATTTCTGATTGTAATCTGCCACGTGGGAAGAACCCACGAACACAGTCCTTTGTCCATGAACTCTTCAGGATGTGGGAGGCCTTTTCTCCTTGCAGTTAAGGACAGGACTGTCCCTGGGAAACAGCTCCAGGAGCCCCAGGCCTGGCCTCCTCATGCCCTCGCCTCTTGCTGCGCTGCCTGTCCCTGGTAGTGGCTCAGGGGACAGAGCGCAAGGGAATTGCTTCAGCTCATGTTAAAATAAAACGAAATGAAAATGTGAGGCAGATTCTGGGCATGGAACCTTTGCTGTCTTCCCTCATTTTTCATGATCAAGAAACGAAAGTGTTGACCCTCTGTTTTCTCGTGTGCTCACAGGCAGCCTTTGATGTTGATTTTAATCTGATTTAATCAAGCAAACAAGAGATGGGGATAACGGTCAACCTCAAGCTGGGGATGCAGTTATCTGTTTAGTGGCATCTTATAGCTCCTAGAAGCAGCCCTCACAAAGACGCCAGAGCTTCTTAGGTGGGCCACGTGGGTGACTGCTCCCACCTTGCAAGCAGATGCTCCTACGAGAGGGTTATTCAGCCGAGCTTGGGTGTTTGCAGTAAAAGAGGAAGGAGGAGTTTGGAGGCAGCTGAGATGTGGAGGGGGAAGTGGGGAGAAGTGAGCTTTGATATTCCAGCCACGATTCCCCCTGCTCCCTGCTAATGGGCAGCGTGATGCCTCTTGGAGGGCAGGGCCAGGGCAAGAGGCTGAGGGAAGTGAATCCACGAGAGTCCACGTGAGACTGTAGCATAACGAGATGATGGAGTTGGAAAGGGGACTAGACTCTGAACCCCCCACAACTTCAGTGTGGCTTTGGTGGCCTGGGGGTCCTGGGCTCCCCAGCAGAATTTGCCAAGCTCCTGGAGTGTGGGGTGGGGGACAGATAGAAAGGAATACCCATGTGGAGGCCAGGAGGGGGACCTCAGTGACATTGTTCCTGAGCAGAGGGGAGACGCAGCCACGCGAGGAGACCCCAGGCAGGGTTGGGGTGGGGCTCAGTTCTGCAGTCGGGCCGGAGGGCCTGGTGAGAGGGTCCCTATGACGGCACTTGCAAAAGACGTCCACAGGGCAAATGCCAGACTGCTCGTCCTGTCCTGGGGCTGCCTATGGGAACAGAGGGGACTCCACTGGAACAGTGAGTGGGGTGCATCTGGGCACAGGAGTCTACTGAGTCCAGAAAGAGGATACAAGCTCAATTCAATCAGCACCATGATTGATGGCATCAGGATTTGTTGAGACATCTTCCCTTCCTTCCAATGGGTTTTATTCTACTCTGTCTCCAAACATTCGTGTCACCTTAGTTTGAAGGAGAGAGAGCGTGGGTAAAAGCGGGTAAGGGGAGATAATTTCTCTTTCTTTCTTTCTTTCTTTCTTTCTTTCTTTCTTTCTTTCTTTCTTTCTTTCTTTTTCTTTCTTTCTTTCTTTTTCTTTCTTCTTTCTTTCTTTCCTTCTTTCTCTTTTTTTGAGATGAAATTTCACTCTTGTTGCCCAGGCTGGAGTGCAATGGCATGATCTCAGCTCACTGCAACCTCCACCTCCCGGGTTGAAGTGATTCTGCTGCCTCAGCCTCCCGAGTAGCTGGAATTACAGGCACCCACCACAACGCTCGGCTAATTTTTTGTATTTTTACTAGAGACAGGGTTTCACCGTGTTGGCCAGGCTGGTCTTGACCTCCTGACCTCAGGTGATCCACCTGCCTTGGCCTCCCAAAGTGCTGGGATTACAGCCGTGAGCTACCATGCCTGGCCAATTTTTTTTTTTTTTCTTTTTTAAGGGAAAAGGTCTTGCTCTGTCACCCAGGGCTGGAATGGGTCATAACTCACTGTAGCCTTGAACTCCCAGGCTCAAATGATCCTTCCGCCTCAGCCTCTTTAGTAGCTAGGACTACAGGCTTGCACCACAATGCCTGGCTAATTTTTTAAACTTTTTTGTAGAAATGGGGTCTTGCTATGTTTCTCAGGCTGGTCTTGAACTCTGGGGCTCAAGCAATCCTCCCACCTCAGCCTCCCAAGTGGTTGGGATTACAGGTGTGAGCCACCATGCCCAGCCAAGGGCAGGACTTTTATGCTGAAAATTTGAGGTGGATTTCGGGCTGTGGGATACAGTAAATTTCTGTACTTTCATAGAGAAAAGATATTGTGGGGGCACTGGGAATTTATGGTGCACTTCACGTTGTCTATTCATGCGTTTTTCCCCTGGACGTTTATTTGTTGGGCACTTATTATATGCCAGGTGCTGACTGGAAGTGCAGCCATGAACAAGAGATGGCTACTGCTGTCCAAGAGCGGATAGCCTGGTGGGCTGAACTCAGGTTACACATTCAAAATAGAATCCGCCTGGTTCCTTCTTTCTGCACATCTTTTGTTTCAATTTCAGGGAAAGCAGTGTGCCTCACAGGATGTGGGCACAGGTGGGGGAATGTATATGTGACGCATCTGACTCCATTTTGCATATTCAATACAACTGGCAGTGGCAGACGGACATGGAAGTGTCCAGGAGCAGGAGGAGGTGGAATTAATGAATGTGGACTTTCCAGGTTGGGCTGAACTTTCGTTGGTCTGAAGATTACTGACAACTATTCTCCTAGCTTCTCTGCCTATTTATCACCCACATGCAGTGAGACCACAGCAAACAGTCACATGCCATCTGCTCCTCAGTCCCCGTTGTTAGATCCTACGGTTGGCTCACTTGACAGGAGCTGCAGGACCTGGCCCTCTCATGAGACAGTGTGCTTCATCGCTACGGTAGCTTAGGATCTAGAAAAATTAAACATATGTGGGTTTAATATGTGGGTGTCTTGTTTAGTGTTTATAAAAAATGTGTTCTTATAGCTGCAGACCATGGGCTTATATGAACTCCCAGCAATGGTCTGTGAAATTTTGTGGGTAGATGGGCGTATGCATTTTGAGGGAACTGTGTACTTCATCAGATTCTCAGGGGTGTCTATCAGGAATGCTCACTACCAATTCTCAAAACACAGAAAAAGGTTTGGAACCATCTAATCATCGAGCATCTTCCATTTCTCATTTTTCTCTGTAGAACAGAGGTGGGTGGCACCTTTAGCTACCAGAGGGGTTGTGCAATACCATTGCATGCAGCTAGTATAATCATGCCACAAGAAGGGAAGCAGGAAAAAGAAGAAGAGAGACAGAGAGACAGTGAGATGATGCTGCAGTTGCTGCTTGCATTTCAAGAGAGGAAGAAGGTGAAAATAAAGTAGTGGAAAAAATCAGCTTCACTATCTCATGGCCCTTGGGGGCTATTTGAAAATAACAGAGTTTTCTGTGGCACATGGTTACCTTCTTCTGTAATTTTCACATTTGCTGGTGGATCCTTACACCTTTGTAGACCAAGAATCATAATGTCAAGGGCTGGGTGGAGGAGAAAGTGAGGGTTGTTCCTTGTGTATTTGTTGGGTAACTGCTCAGGGCTAGGTCCTGTGCTGGGAGCACAAACAGGAAAAGACGTTGCTCCAGGTATCCCAGAGTCGGTGCAGAGACAAATACACACAGATAACTAAGAATGGTGTGGAAGGGCAGTGACAGGGTGGATGCAGAGGATGACAGGAAGCAAAAGAAAGGCGTCTCCCGCAGCCTGAGGTGATCTAGGAGGACTGCCTGCAGGTGACAGTATTGGAGCTCAGTCCTAAAGGACACAGGTGAGTCAAGGGAGCTGAATTTAGGGGTGCGAAAGACAGAGAGCACTGCATGATAAAAGGTAAAGGGATGGGAGAAACAGCAAGGTGCGGAATCAGGATCACGGCAAAGTATAAAGCATGAGACATGGCTGGGCGCGGTGGCTCACGCCTGTCATCCCAGCACTTTGGTAGACCAAGGCAGGTGGATTGCTTGAACCCATGAATTTGAGCCCAGCCTGGGCAACATGGTGAAACCCCTTCTTGACAAAAATTATAAAAATTTACCAGGTGTGGGCCGGGCGCGGTGGCTCACGCTTGTAATCCCAGCACTTTGGGAGGCCGAGGCGGGCGGATCACGAGGTCAGGAGATCGAGACCACGGTGAAACCCCGTCTCTACTAAAAAATACAAAAAATTAGCCGGGCGCGGTGGCGGGCGCCTGTAGTCCCAGCTACTCGGAGGCTGAGGCAGGAGAATGGCGTGAACCCGGGAGGCGGAGCTTGCAGTGAGCCGAGATTGCGCCACTGCACTCCAGCCCGGGCGACAGAGCGAGACTCTGTCTCAAAAAAAAAAAAATTTACCAGGTGTGGTGGTGCATACCTGTGGTCCCAGCTACTCTGGAGGCTGAGGTGGGAGGATCACCTGAGGCTGGGAGGTCAAGTCTGCAGTGAGCCATGATCATGCCACTGCACTCCAGCCTGAGTGGCAGAGTGAGACTCTGTTTCAAAAATTAAATAAATAAAATAAAATGAAGTATGAGGCAGGGAGTTCCCAGACACAAGGCAGGGGAATTGGGCAAGGACCACATTGTGAAGGGCCTTGAATACCAATTCCTGTCTCCCCTCTGATGCACCTGCACATGGAGTCATGGCAGCACTCTGCACACCGCCTGCTTTTCCATGGCCGCTTCCCCTCTTCCATGAGGTGAGAGCTGAGGGGGTTTGTCCGGAAGTGCCACTGTGGGTTGTATTTTAAGGGGATCCTATAGACAGCCCAACCACAGAGAAACACAACCTTGAGAAAATTTCTGCTTCCTTCTTTGAACACATCTTGGCCTTTATAAAAATCCTTTGATTGGGAACTGACATCCATTGATTTGGTGGCCTCTTCTGGGAGACAATTCTCCATGGGTCTCTTGCATTTTTGCACATCTTTGAACAGAAGCACTCACTGCCTTATTCTCCATTCTCTTTTCATGGATGTTTGTCCAGTGGGCACCCCATCTCTGATCATGTCAGGCTGCAGGAGATGCCTTTCTTTGTGCTTCCTGTCATCCTCTGTGCCCAGCCTGTCACTGCCCTTCCACACCGTTCTTAGTTATCTGCGTGTATTTCTCTCCACACCAGTGACTGGGATACCTGGAGCAACGTCTTTTCCTCTTTCTGCTCCCAGCAAAGGACACAGCCCTGAGCACTTACCCAACAAATATTCACTAAGGGAACAACCCTCACTTTCTCTTCCACCCAGTGCTTGATGTCATGGGTCTGAGTTTACAAGGGACTAAAGACAGAGTTAGTGTCTTTCTCCAGTGCAAAAATGGGGCATGTTTACTGCCCACTGTGAAAGATTTGGGTTCCCTAGCTCCAGGGTTCCTCTCTTGCAATGTAACTTGCCATGTGTGCAGGTGTCATCTGGCCTTCTTTGTGTCACTCTGTGGGAATTGAGCTTGGAGAATCCATACAAAAGCTGATATTCTGGCTACTGCCAATGTTGTGAGTAATAAAGTCCTTTGTCTCTGACCCTGGTGTCTTGTGTCTTCTGCCAACGTGCATGAAACTGTGGCTGGCTGTCTTCGTCAGCTTGGGCTGCCAACGCAGAATACCACAGATTGGGCGGCTTAAACAACAGACATTTACTTTTCTCAGCTCTGGAGGCTGGAAGTCCAAGATCAAGGTCCCAGAATGGTTGGTTCCTGGTGAGGGCCCTTTTCCTGGCTTGCAGATGGTCACCTTCTTGCTGTGTCTTTACCGCATGATGGAGAGAGAGAGAAAGGGACAGAGAGAGACAGAAAGGGAGCTCTTTGGTCTCTCTTCTTGTGAAGACCCTGATCTCATCATGGGGGCCCAACCCTCATGACCTCATGTAAACCTAAGCACCTCCCAAAGGCCCCATGTCCAAATACTATCACACTGGGGGCTGGGAATTTCACATACGAATTTTGGGGCATTCAGTCCATAATGCCAGCCAACCTGTTAGCATGCAAATAGGGTAAAACCTCAGATCCTTTATAATTCTGGACAACTTCCTCAAATCCTCTGAGGAAGAAGGGATTTCCTCATCATCTCCCACACCCTAGCACTTTATGCTTCTTCCTATTAGAGTTCAGATCCTATTATGTAGATTTATTATGCGAGGGTCTCACCTTCTGGTCTGTCAGCTTTGGCCTTGAAGGGATGGACTAACATCCCTAGAACACATCCTTTTATGGGGCACAGAGTGGATGCTCAGTAAATATGTGACAGATCCATCGAGGCAGAAACCATGCATATTGTTTCCAGAAAGAGGTGGTAATGAAGAGGTGAATTTCCCCCATCCCTCTGGACCCAAGATGACTAACTGGTTTCACGCAGCTGAACCCCAAACCCAAGGTCACCTGCTAAAAACTCCATTCACTCCACTTTCTGCAGACCTTGGTGCGGAATCATCCACAATCAGTCTGCCACCCTCCTGGTCCTTGAATTGACTTCAAAATATGACACTGGCAGGAGGCAAATGTCCTAAGTTCAAGCTCCAGGAAAATAAAAATAAGTAAATAAGAATTCAACACCAGATGGCCTGAAAGGACAGAGCTGCAGTGGAGGATTAACTGGCTGGTAATAAAAGCTGTCATTACAGAGTGTCATCGTTGGCGGGTTATTTATTAGCCCTTCCCTTTAGATACCAAATGTCAAATGTGTTAATGTGCAGAAACCAAGCCTTCCCCTCCCAGCTGCACCGGTGTCAGGCTGCCAGCTCCATTGTCCCCTTTGCAGGAACTGCCAGGAGTTTAGCATTCATATGTCGTGTTATGCAGACCATATTGCACTTAAAAAAAGGCCAGATGAGGCCAACTCAGCCTAATAATAATCTGCCTGTCAATCATTCAGCTGCATTGTGTGGGAAACTGCTTTTCCCTGAACCTTTGTTCTTGGTTAGAATGGGCTCTCTCTGAGCTCCTTGCACCAGCCATTGCCTTGAATCAAAGAGGTATTTCTACCCATTCGGTGCTCATGGAGGCTTAGGGGAGGGCAAAATAACTGTAATGAGAACGATTTTGCTCGTGTGAATGGTACTTTGTTTAAAGACTGGCTTTATTGCTCTTAATTTCTTTCTCTCTCTCACTCTTGCGCTCTCTCTTTCACACAGCTGCCCTCAACAAGCTAGTTGTAGATGTATCACCCTCTTCTTTATTTTATCTGCAACTAAAGCGTAACGTTTAACCTCAAGTAACAAAATACCATATTACATAATCAAAAGCAAAGGTGACCCTGATGTCAGAGTTTGGAGATCGTTCCCACTGTTAAATAAGTTGAGCTAACAAGTGTTTCCTGAGCACCTACCTTGGACACAGCATCCATGCTACTAGGGTACTAGGGAGAAGAAAAGAACATAAGACTTAGCCTTAAGGAGCCTGCAGACTCATGGGCAATGCAAAGCTAGCATGCCTGTGCTCTGTGTTTGTTGTCTTCTTCTATTTTACTCACTATTCAAGGCAAAATTATTTGGTACAGGATAGACACATTGTCAGAGAACAGAGTCTCTGAAAATCTCTCAAGTCGTTGTGATCATTTCTCCATCTGTCAGGTAGAGTTACTGTCCAAGGCCACAGTCAAAGTGTCAGGAATTAAAAAGGACTATGCCAATGTTGCTGTGATGCCATAATTTGTACCTTCACATTGTCTAGGGCTGAGATGAGAAGGTGGGAAGCCACCTGTGCATTGTCAGCGGCAAAATTAAACAGTCACCCAGAGCTTACCTTGAGCAAGACCCTGGGCAGGTGCTGTAGAGGGGAAGCATGATAATGAGGCTGAAGGGAATGCAGCTGTCCTCGGGTGAAACTTACCAGGGAGGCAAAACGTAAACAGGTGAGACCCCTGCACTAGAATGCAGGATGAAGTTACCGGAAATATGATGTGGCTGTGCATAGTTGCCAAGTGATGAGTCTAGCCAGGAACTGTGAGTTCAGAGGGAGGGGAGGTGGCAGCGGCCCAGGGAGGATTCAGGTGATATTGGACTTTAGGAGCGTCTTGAAGGTGGGTAAGAACTAGACAGAGCGAGAGGGGAAGGTGCTCCTGGGAGGGAGGAATGAGAGGTGCCAGACCCAGAGGCAGCAAAGCTCCAGGTTGTTGGTGTGTAAAAGGGCCCCATCAAGAGCTCCTCTCTTCCCTGGGGTTCTACACTAATTGAGAATGAATCCAAAGGAAAATGGCACCTGGGAGTCCAAAACCATGATCACTTTTATTACTGATAAATCTGATATTGGAGGATGCATGCCACATTGACGGGGAAGGGGGCTCCTGACAGCGTCACAGGTAGCCTGGGAGCACCACAGACCTCCCCATGGGAGCATCACAGGCCTCCCTGTGGGAGCACGGCCTCTGGAAGCATGGCCTGGAGGAGCCCAATGGGCTGCTCAGCTCCCAGGGTAAGGAGAGAAGAGAAAAATGCTGGGCTGGGCGTGCTCTGTTTCTTCTCCCAAACTAACCAGTCAGTTAAGTCCCTCCTGGGGAGGAGTGAGTGAGGGGGAGGAGGACCAAGGTGTTTATAGAAACTGCCCCAGGTGGAAACCAGCTGTGGGGGAGGTGAGATCCCCTTTAGTAAGCGTGCAGGGAGCAATGGAGAGGCCCGTCTGAAGGGGTAAGGTTAAATGGGGACTATGTGAAGAGTCCCTTGATTGACAGAGAGGGGCTGGGGTACTTACATCGTAGGCAACGGGGAGCCATGGAAAATTTTGGGAAATGCTTTAAGCAGCCTTTGAGGGAGATGAATCTATGACAGACGTGAAGTGGATATCCTGGGAGAAGGGACAGTAACAGAAAGGCTGGTGGGAGCCGGCCCTGAGCTAAGGCTGTAAGTGCCCAAGCTAGGGAGTTGGCTGTGGCGGCCGGGAGCCACAGAGGAGGCAGAATCACCAGGACCCTGTGGCTGGTTGTGAGGGACAAGGAGAGAGTGGCAATGAGCAGTCGAGGTTTTGTGCCCAGAGGACTCAGAGCATGATGCTATGGGGACAGCAACTAAGGTGTCAGCGGAGGGAGGCCAACCTGTAGTGGGCGGGGACGAGCGCACATTTGTGCAGCTCAAGCGTGAAGTGCAAGTGGGACATCTGTTGGGCGTATGAGACTGGGACACAGGAGGGGGTTGTGCAACTGAAAAGGGATGCAGGAAGCAGAAGGAGGTGGGGAGGTGTCACATGTCACGGATATCAGGTGAGATGAGTGCAGATTGGAAACCATTAAGGGTGATAATTGGGATGTCTCAGATGACCTTTCCACAGCCCATGTAAGAACAGAGATTGCGAAAAAATTTCAAATGTCCTATTTCCTAAAGGAGGAGCCCATGTAACCTGGGTCTGGCATTTTCTATTCAGTTTGGTGGCAGAATTATAAATGAGTCAGAAGGTGGCATTTGGACATTTTATTTGTTACTTCCTCTTTTATCTTCTCAGTGTGGAAGCGAGATCCCGGTTTGTTGCTTCTCCTGACGACGTCTTTGAAAATGCCCTGCTGTGCAGCCTCACCCTGTGAGTAGGCGGCTAAACAAGTAAGTCGAGTCTGGAGGGCAGTAGCAGAATCTACAGAATTTCTTGACCGGGGATGATAAGCAGATGATATCCCAGTCATGCCCAGGTGGCAGTTGTGATGCCGGGGGCTTTCTGAAGTGGCTATTTTGACACAGCCACTTTAACAGGAGTCAGGGAGAGGGTGAGGCTGAATGGGTGTAGACGGTGTAGGGGTTTAGAAATTGACTTGGAAATCCCTGAGACTCATATATAACTTGGTATTTTGAAAAACGTAAATGAATGTCCTTCCCTTAAATACAGCCGCTTTAAGGATGGTATCAACAGATTGTGTGTGTGCTGCCCACGTCTAAAACATGTTTGATATTGTGCATGAGGAACTGCATTCAGATATGGTGCACTTTCTCTAGTAACCTTAGTGGTGACCACTTTCCTCCATAAAGGGTAGATTTGGGTTTTGGACAACAGCAAAGAGCCATTCAGAGGCAAATCTCTATACATGGTTTTTGAGACTTGAAGTGAACTGTGTCATTGTGATGGATCTGGAAATATTGTTTTGGATCTAAAACAAGGTGTGTCAGCAGCTGGGATCCAATTTCCTTCTGAGACTCCTTTACTGGCTCTGAAAAGCAGTTTCTAAGGAGAAGGGTCAGAGATGACCACACCATGACAGTGAGGACACTTACTCCCAAGGAGGGGGTTGTTTGGAAAGGGACACTTCTCACTCAGATGAGAGGACCTGGATGGTTCGGAGAAGTCATTCGTATGAGTTTGTGCTAATAAATCATTACATATTATACTTATTGTATATGAGAAAAGACAGGTGCAAAATCCATTATGGTTTTGGGAAGTTATCATGATGTTTTCAGTATATAGCTGTTGGCAAAAGCAATTGCATGTTCGCTTGATGACATATTACCAAAACAGACTACATAGCTATGGTTGTCTAGGTACTTTGTGTATGTGTGTATTCAATGGATGCTTGCCTCACGGTGAGGAATTTAACAGTTGTAGTGTTAATAGCAGAAGTCCATGATAGGCACTAATTTATAACTTTGTTGAAATATGACATTGGTTCAATGGACAAAGAAGTTGGTGTGTGTGAGTACAGGTGTGTGGGGCAGGATGGGCGGGGGAATAGATACTAAGACAGGACCAGCTCCTGCCCCAGAATCCATTTTTCTAATTCTTGCTTTTCTATAATATCATCTTTCATACTGATAAACCCTTTGATCATTGTGAAAAACTAATCCCCAGAAGAAAGGGGGCTGGAGTGCTATTTCGCCATTCGGGAATCTAGGAAAGTTTTGGAGCTTCCCCTTCAAGAAAGTCAAGGGTCTACTAAAGTGTACATCTTTGCACGTTTCTCCCTCTTTCAAACACACAGTAACTACAGGAGGTGCATTCCCTTTGCTAGAACAGAATAACAAAATTGGAAGAGATCTTGGTGATCATTGACTTTTATTTTGGTGACAGGAAACTAGGCCTCTGTGAAGTCACTTGCCGCACCCAGCTTCACACTGTGGGTTTCTGCTGAACCTGGAATCCAGGCCTGTGGATTCCCAGGCATTTTTTATTGTACCGTGTTCTTATGTGAATCTCTTGGCACCCTAGGGCTGTCTGCTTTAGTAGCTCCAGCTGTGAAAAACTATGTGTGGACCCCACTTATGACAAGCCCACCTGAAGCTCACCTGCCACTGCAGGCGGGGATGCGGCTGAGCAGCTGGGAGTGATGAAATGGATATTGTCTACAGAGCAGAAAAGGAGGGAGAACCTGCTTTCAGTAGTTTAAAAAGAGCCATGTGCAGTTGGCCTCATTTAAAAACCAGTCCTTTTGTGTGGGGGCGGGGGGATGGGGGGTGGTATTCATAGGTACTCTCTTAGAAACTTAAAATGGGAACATTCCTGAATCAGTATTTCCTGCCAGATAAATTGTGAAATGTAGACCACGGGAGTCAAGTGCATGGCGCCTCTGCTATTGCTCCCCGTCTAGAGCCATGGCAGACATTGCCAATGGATCACAGTCCACTGTTCTTTTCAGATGAGCACAAGGGTGACCATGGAATCCTCAGCAGACAACCACTATCAATCAGAATTGATGGATAAGATGCCAGTCCTGATTTGCGGTTTGCTCCAAGGAAGCTGGTCATAGGCTGTGATTTGAAATAGCAATAATGATGGTGATAAGAATAACAGCTAACATTTACTGAGTCCTCACTATGCACCAGACCCTTGCTAAGCATTTTACTGGTATTATCTCATTTATTTTCATGGCAACTTTATAAACATGTGCAAATATTCTCATTTTACAAACAAGGAACCAGAGGCAGGGAGAGGATAAGTGGTCAGTGTAAGATCATGGACTCATAGGTAGAAGACCCCAGCTTAGCTACCTTCTGAGGTCATGCTTAATCACTCTGCCCCCATTGCTGCCTCTTGACATTGACAAGTGGAATGATGGACAAACACATGTCTCAGATCCAGATGTGCACAGAGATCTCCCAGGCCTTTCACTGCCCTCATTCCTATTTCTTTGGCCCTTCTTTGCTTGGCCTCCTCTGCCCTGCCATCTATCATTGAGGCCAGATGTGTCACTACCCTTTGGCTCCAGGACCTGGTGTTCCCATTATCAAGGTACTGTGTCCCAGCAGCAGCAGGCGGGGCAGTTTCCCTGGTTCAAGAGTCAGTGCTATTTCTGACCTTACCTCCAAGACCCATGCTGGTAAGCAGTGTGGGTGGTAGAAGCCTCATTTCTCCTTCTCCCTGGCATGTGCTCTCACTCAAAGTAAGATAGAGTCATTATTCCCCATGTATTAGTGAGGGTTCCCCAGAGAAACAGAACCAACAGAGCATATTAATGTCTATATCTGTATCTACAAAGAGATTTATTATAAGTTATTGGCTCATGCAATTATGGAAGCGGAAGAGTCCTACAATCTACTACCTGCAAGCTGGAGACCCAGGAAAGCCAGGGATACAGTGCAAAATCCTAAGAACTGGAGAGCGTGGTGTAGGTTCCAGTGTGACTCTGAAGGCCTGAGAACCAGGAGTGCTGAGGGCAGGAAAAGACTGATGTTCCGGCTCACGCAGTCAGGCAGAATTAATTCAACCTTTCTCTGCTTTTTTGTTCTCCTCAGGCCTTCAGTGATTTGAATGATGCCTACTCACACTGGGGAGGGCCATCTTCTTGATTCTATCTGCCAGTTCAAATGTTACTATCTCCTGGAAACAACCTTCCAGACACACCCAGAAATAATGTCTAACCAGCTATCTGGGCATCCCATGGCCCAATCAAGTTGACCCATAAAATTAATCATCACATTCCCTTCTCCCAGTCAGCTGCTGGGAGGAATTGACAGATCTCAGCTCACTCTTCAGAAAGTGTTATAGACCCCTGCTCTAAGATCTAATGTCCAGAAGAGCCCCAACTAGTTCAAATGTGTTATTCACTACCCATCAGCAGGTCAGAAGGGAGTAGTTCACTGGATAGGCTTGTAGGGAGAAGCTCCTAAAGAATTAAAGTCTGATAACACCATGTGTTGGCAAGGATATGGAGGATCAGGATTCCACCGTATGCTGTGGATGGTAGTGCAGCTGGTAAACCACTTTGGTGAGGTCTTTGGTGATATCTAGGAAAGTGAACAATGTGCACACTCTATGATCAACCAATTTCACTCACTGGCATTTTTCCTGGAGAAACTGACGCATGTGCACAAGAACATGTATTGCAGTTGTGATAGTGAAAATTAGAAACAACAATGCATTCACAAGATCACGGAGAAGAGGGCTGTGGGAGAGAGGGACTGTGGAGGTTTGGTGGGGAAGGGGAAAGGATGGTCAGCTATAGATGGAAAGCAGGGTGTGTAGCAGAGGGAAGCCTTGGGAAATGAAAGTGGCATAATGGGGTCTGGCAGCAGAGACCTTAGGAGCTGGGCTGCTGTCCTGTTTTTTGGATGAGGAGAGCTTTGGCTTCAGTAGAAGCAGAGTTCCTGCTTGGCTGACTTCTGAAATTGATCCACAGAAGACCATGCTGTATTTTCAGTGTAGGTTCACCTGTCTGAAAGTGAAGAACTGGCCTAGGTGAGTCTGCATATGAAGTTCTTTGAGGAGGGAACATGTCTCATTAATTCCCCCCAATACATTTTGCTTACTTTGCTGAATTTAGGGCTTTCTGAAGTCTTCACCTTGATAAGCCAGTTCTGGGTTTCTTTGAAACACACCCGTGTTTAATAGGCTATTGGCTGTGTCTGCTCTATTGTGGAATCTCTTGTACAGTATTCTACCTGTGTTCCTGAAGAAAGAGCTGTCAGAAAGCCTAGGCTAAGGACTAATCTTGGAAATTAGGAGGTGTAGATTTCATTCCTAACTCCATTACTGGAACATCGTATACACGGTTTCATGAGAACATCCCAACCTCCACCCCATTCACACTCCTCTTTGTTGTTGTTGTTGTTGTTTTTTATCCCACATTCCTTAGTGAGTGACATTGTCTGAACTCGAGAAAGTCATTTGACCCAACAATGGGCTACTCCTATTTATCTAATGGAAACCCTTAAGTTTGTATTTCCTTTTCAATAAAATTGGTGATATTGATGTCTGGAGAGAAACTCTCAGTACATAGCAGCTAAAACACTGATAAAATAGATGAAAAATGAATGCATGGGTGATCTGGCAGTAAAGCGAGGGAAATCCTTCAAGGTTAGGTGTGAATCTAGAAGGGCACATCAGTGCTGCAGCTGACAGTTACCCTGGGGTCATCTGCAGGCTCCTGGAAGACTAGAGTGTAGATGTGTGTATATGTGCATTTGTGTACTCGTGTGTGTGTGCGTGTGTGCATGAAGGGGGACATAGGAGGTGATCTTGGCCCACACAAAGTGTGAAGTTGAATCAGAGACCACTCACCTCCACTAAACCTGGGACCTCTCCCAAAGACAGCCAAGAATCTCAAGAAGGAAGCCTGTCTCACAGAAGTAAAAAGTGAAGATTCTTGGTG
Source organism: Symphalangus syndactylus (assembly GCF_028878055.3). NCBI lineage: Eukaryota > Metazoa > Chordata > Mammalia > Primates > Hylobatidae > Symphalangus > Symphalangus syndactylus. Next base: position 98,024,890 of record NC_072427.2, read on the forward strand.
ATCTTGGCCTTCGCTCTGAGTACAGGGGAAAAGAGAAAGTCTAGAGAGTTCCTAATTTCAAGTTCTTGTGTGGGTCGGGAACTGAAATCCAGTAACATCACACTGAGATACATATTCCAGATACTGGAATCAGCAAAGAGAAATATAAGATATATATTTTTTATATATTTAAAAAATAAAAGAGAGTATTGAAAATAAAACTAAGGGACAAGACACTATTATAAACAACTGGGAAGATTAATAAAATTCTAAATATAAACAATATAATACTCGGGATTAGGAACTCAAATGGTTGGGTTAAATAGCAGATGAAGCAGCCGAAGCAGCTGAAGATAGATGCTGAGAAATTACAGAAAGTGCAGCAGAGAGAAATAAAGGATAAAAAAAGAAAGATAGGAGACACAGAGGGCGGATCGAAAAGGTTTCACGTGAGTTTAATCAAAAGGAGAGACTAGACAGAGTGGTGGAGAGGCAATATTTGAAGATATAATGGCTTAGGATTTTCCGTCAATGATGAAAGATATGAATTAACAGACTCAACAAGCTCAATGTATTCCAAACAGGATAAGGAGAGAGTACCTTGTACTTGGTCAAAGACCAAGACAAAGAAGATTTTAAAAGAGAAAAGATAGATGACCTATTAAGTGATGACAGATTGATAGCTGACTTCTCAAAATCATCAAGACAGCATTAAGATACTCTGTCTTCAAAATGCTAAAGAAATAATTGTAAACCTAGAATTGGAGAGCTAGCTTGAGATAGTTTAGTAAGTAGACATTTATTAGTACCTTTAAAAAATATAATTCAGGAAGAAAAGAAATGAATCCAGAAGAAAGTCTGAAATGCAAGAAAAAATAGAGAAAAACAAAAATGTAAATATGTGAATAAACCTAAGAAAACAATGACTATTTAAAAACAACAACAACAGCAATAATGTCTAATTTCTTCTATGAAAATGTCTTGGCTTTTTTTGGTCTCTCTGCATTTCCATGTAAATTTTAGAATAGTTGTTTAATTTCCAGGAATAAAAAAAAAATTGCTGGAAATGAGGTGCTGTGGCTCATGCCTATAATCCCAGCACTTTGAGAGGCAGAGATGTGAGGATTGCTTGAGCCCAGGAGTTGGAGACCAGCCTGGGCAACATAGTGAGACCTTGTCTCTACAAAAAATTAACAAAATTAGCCTAGTATAGTGATGTGCACATGTGATCTCGGCTAGCTACTCAGGATGCTGAGGAGGGAAGCTCTCTTGAGCCCTGGAGGTCAAGGCTATAGTGAGCCATGATTGTGCCACTCTACTGCAGCCTGGGTATCCAAACGAGATACTGTCTCAAAAAGAAAGAAAGAAAGAAAGAAAGAAAAAAAAAGCCAGGATTTTTATTGGGATTACACTGAATCTATAGATCAATCTGGAGATAACTGACATCTTCATAATATTGAGTCTTTCCATTCATGAACATCATCTCTCTCTTCACTTACTAATAATTACTAATTAATAATATAATGTTAGCAATAGTAGTTTTGTAGTTTCTGTATAGAAAAATTTTCTTTGTGTTTATTCCCACGATTCTGATTTTCCGTGCTATTGTAAATGCTGTTGTTAAAATTTCATTTTCTAATTGTTCATTCCTTGTATATAAAATACAAATGATTTTTAAATTGACCTTACATCCAAGCACCTTGCTAAAATTACTCAACTGTCTGCAAGTTCTTCGGAGTTTTATACATACAATTATGTTGTGGTTATGTTGTGTGGGAATAATGACGTTTCATTTCTTACTTTCCAATACTTGCATTTTTTCCTGCCTTTTTTCAATGGCTGGGACTTCTAGTACAATATAGCTATAGTGAAAGCAGAGATTCTTGTTTTATTCTTGATCTCAGATGGAAAGTTTTCAGTAATGCATCATCAGTATCGTATTTGATGTAGGTGTTTTTTTTAAAGATACTATTATTAGATTGAGAAAGTTATTTTCTATTCCTAGTTTGCTTAAGGTTTTACCATGAATAGAGGTGAAATTTTATTGGCTGCTTTTCTGCATTTATTAAGATGGTCTTATAATTTAACGTATTTATTATGTTAATATGGTAAACTCGTTAACTGAGTTTTAATTTTTAAACGGGCATCGTCTATCTGGAATAAACCCACTTGATCACGAAGGATTCTCCTTTTTATTTATCACTGGATCTGACTTGCTACTATTTTATTTAGGATTTTTGCATCTGCTTTCATGAGAGAGATTTTCCTGAAATTTTTTCTCTCTCTCTTTCTCTCTCTGTTTTATTACCCCCAGCTCATCCCATGGAATGTAATTTTCTCTTCTTGTAATGTCTTCATCACGCTTTGTACCCATGTTATTTCATCCTCATAAAATGGTTTTGTATGAATACTCTCTTTTTCTATTCTCTGGGATAGTTTTGTGTAATATCTGTGCTATTTCTTCTTTCACTTTTTTTTCACTTGATTTTTGAAGAATCAAGTTTTGCCTTGTTGATATTCAGTTGTTATACGTTTGTCTTCTATGTTGTTAATTTTTGCTCTTGTCATTATTATTACCTTCCTTCCACTTTCTTTTGTTTTATTTTCCTGCTGTTTTCTAACTTCTTGAGATGGATCTTTAGACAACTGATTTTTCAGCCTTTCTTATTTTGTAATATATACACTTTTAAAGCTATAAATTCCCCCTCTTTACAGCATTAGCTGTAACTGACAAGTTTTGATAGGTCATGTTTACATTATCATTCATTTAAAATGGAATTTTTTAAATTAAACAATATAGCTTACAAATATTTGAAGGTTTCCTAGGAATTTTTAGCTATAGTTGTGCACCACATAATAACATTTTGGTCAATGATAGTTTGCAAATACAGTGGTGGTTCCATCAGATTATAATGGAGCTGAAAAAATCCTATCACCTAGTGACGTCATATCCATTGTAACATCATAGCTCAATGAACTACGTGCTGCTGTAAACAAACCTATTATGCTGCCAGTTGTATAAAAGTATAGCACATACAATTACGTATAGTACATAATACTCGATAATGATAATAAACAACTATGTTATTAGTTTGTGTATTTACTATATTATACTTTTTAGTTATTTTAGAGTGTACTCGTTCTACTTATTAAAAAAGTTAACTGTAAAACTGCCTCAGGCATGTCCTTCAGGAGGTGTTCCAGAAGACAGCATTGTTGTCATAGACAGCTGCGTGCATGTTATTGTGTGGAGACCTGCCAGTGAGGTGAAATGTGGAGGCGGAAGACTGTGTGATTAAGGATCCGACTCTGTGTAGGCCTAGGCTCATGTATGTGTTTGTGTCTTAATTTTTAACAAAAAAGTTTAAATATAAAAAAATTAAAACAAAGGCATATGGAATAAGAATATAAAGAAAAAAATTTTCTATAGCTGTAAAATGTGTTGTTTTGTTTTTGCTTTTGTGTTTTTTGAGATGGAGTCTCTCACTGTCACCCGGGCTGGAGTGCAATGGTGCGATCTTGGCTCACTGCAACCTCCACCTCCCAGGTTCAAGTGATTCTCCTGCTTCAGCCTTCTAAGTAGCTGGGATTACAGGCACCCGCCATCACGCCCGGCTACTTTTTTTTTTTGTGTGTGTGTTTTTAGTACAGACTGGGTTTCACTATGTTGGCCAGGCTGGTTTCAAACTCCTGACCTCATGATCCACCCACCTCGACCTCCCAAAGTGCTGGGATTACAGGAGTGAGCCATTGTGCCCAGCCAGTGTGTTTGTGTTTTAAACTAAGTGTTATTACAAAAGAGCCAAAAAGTTAAAAAAAATTAAAAAGTTTATAAAGTAAAAAAGTTACAGTAAGCTAAGGTTAATTTATTCTTGAAGAAATAAAATATATTTTTATAAATTTGTGTGGCCTAAGTGTACAATGTTTGTAAAGTCTACAGTAGCGTACAAGAACGTCTGAGACCTTCACATTCACTCCCCACAAAGAGCAACTTCTAGTTCTGCAAGCTCCATTCAGGCATGGTAAGTGCCATATATGGGTGTACCATTTTGATATTTTTAATATCATTTTTACTGTATCTTTATATGTTTGGGTATGTTTAAATACACAAATACTTACCATTGTGTTACAACTGCCTAAAATATTCAGTCCAGTAACATGCTATACAGGTTAGTAGCCTGGGAGCAATAGGCTATACCATATAGCCTAGGTGTGTAGAAGGTTATACTATCTAGGTTTGTGTGAGTACATTCTGTGATGTTTGCTCAATAACAAACTTGTCCAACTACATATTTATCAGAATGTATCCCTGTTGTTAAGCAATGCATGACTGTATTTATTTCTAGCTTAATTCCATAGTGTTTAGAAAATTTACTCTGAGTGATTTCCGTTCTCTTATATTTGAGACTTGTGTTATGACCAGGATATGGTCTGTTTTAATAAATATCTTATGTGTCCTTGAGAAGGGAATGTATATTCTATGTCATTGAATATTATGTTCTCAGTATGTCACTTGTGAAGTTGGCTAATCATGTTCAAGTTTTCATCCTTCTTACTGTCATTTTTTGGCTTGTCTTATTAGTTACTGAGGATGGTGTGTTAATGACTGTTACTGTGGTTGTGGATTTGTTTACTATTTCTTTTAGCTCTTTCAATTTTGTTTTGTATATTTTGAAGCTGCGTTATTAAACACATGCAAGTTTTGTTGTATCTTCCTGGGAAACTGACCACTTATTCATTGAGAAGTGTTCATCTTTTTATTTTAAGTTCTGGGGTACATGTACGTGATGTGCAGGTTTGTTACATAGGTAAACATGTGCCATGGGTAGTGTTCATCTATAGCTCTAGCAGTGCTTCTTGTCTTAAAGTCTACCTTGTTTGAGAACTATGTCAGCATTCTTTTGATTAGTGCTTGCATAGTATATATTTTTCATTTTTTTACTTTCAACTTTCTTCTATATAGGGCATCTTGTAAGCAGCATGCATGTTTTAAAAATGCAATCTGACAATTTTTGGTATTAAAAATTACTTTAAAAGGCTGGGTGCGGTTGCTCCCACTACTTTGGGAGGCTGAGGCGGGCGGATCATGATGTCAGGAGATTGAGATGAGCTTGACCAACATGGTGAAACCCTGTCTCTACAAAAATTAACTGGGCGTGGTGGCTGGCACCTGTAGTCCCAGCTACTCGAGAGGCTGTAGCAGGAGAATCGCTTGAACCCGGGAGGTGGAAGTTGCAGTGAGCCAAGATCGTGCCACTGCAGCCTGGTAACAGAGTAAGACTCCGTCTCAAAAAAACAAAACAAAACAAAACAAAAAAACTTAAAAGGTAATATTTTATTGCCATATAATGCACATACAGTAAAATTTACCACTTCACAGTATAAAATTCAGTGGTTTTAGTATATCCACAGAGTTTTGCAATCATCACAACTATTTAATTTTAGATCATTTTCATTGCTACTCCCAAAAGAAACCGCATATCCATTAGCAGTCATTCTTCATTACCCCCATCCCCTAGCCCCTAGTAAACACTGATGTATTTTTTCTGTTTCTGTGGATTTGCCCGTTCTGGGTATTTCCTATAAAAGGAATCATGCAATATATCTTTGTGACTGGCTTCTTCCACTGAATGTTTTTAAGGTTCATCATCAGTACTTCATTTTACTGCCAAATCATATTCCAGAGTATGTATATACCATCTTTTGTTTATTCATCCATTGATGGACATTTGGGTTGTTTCCACTTTTTGGCTATTATGAAAAATGTTGCTAGGAACATTCAAATACAAGTTTTTGTGTGAAAATATATTTTCATTTCTCTTGGGTATATTTGTAGGAGTGAAACTACTGGGCCGTACAATAACTTTATGCTTAACATTTTGAGGAACTGCCAAGCAGTTTTCCAAAGTTACTGCACCATTTTATAATCCTACCAGCATTGCATGAGGATTCCAAATTCTCCACATTCTTGCCCCCATTTGTTATGGTCAATTTTGATTCTAGCTATTCTAATAAGTGGTATCTTATTGTGGTTTTGATTTGCACTTCCTTAATGACTAGTGATACTGAGCATTCATTCCTATGATGGTTGCTTCTATTCTATGAGTTGCCTTTTCATTTTCTTGATTGTCTTCTTTGAAGCACCGAAGACTTTAATTTTGATGAAGTATGATTTATGTTTTTTTTGTTATGCTTTTTGTCTCATAACGAAGAAAGTACTGCCTGACCTAAGGTCACAAAGATTTACCCCAACAGTTTTTTCCTAACAGTTTCATAGTTTTATAGTTTTAGCTCCCACATTTAGGTTGATGATCCATTTTGAGTTAATTTTGGCTATGGTGTGAGGTTGGAATCTAACTTCTGTTGTCTTTATATGGATAGCCAGTTGTCCCAACACCATTTGTTGAAAAGGCAATTTCCCTATTGGATTGTCTTAGACTCTTGTCAAAAATAAATTTGCCATAAATATGAAGGTTTATTTTTGAACTCCCAATTCTATTCCATTGATATTTTGGTCTATCCTTATGCCAGTACCATGCTGTTTTATTGTTAAGTTTTGAGGCTGGGATTTGTAAGTGCTCCAACTTTGTTCTTTTTAAAGATTGTTTTGATTATTCTGGGTCCTTTGCATTTCCATATGAATTTTAGGATCATCTTGTTAGTCTCTGTTAAAAAAAAAAAAAAAAGGAGAGGAAAAGGAAAAAAACGCATTTGGGATTTTGATAGCAATTCCTTTGAAGCTATACATCAATTTGGTTTTTAAAAATTGTATATTCTTAGGGTGTACAACATGATGTTTTGATATACATAGTGAAGTGTTACTATAGTCAAATGGAATATTATTCACAGTTTCTTTATCCATTCGTCTGCTGACAGACACTTAGGATGTTACCATATCTTGGCTATTGTGAATAATGCTGCAGTGAACATGGAAGCACGGATATCTCTATGAAGCGCTGATTTTGTTTCCTTTGGGTATATGCCCAGAAGAAGGATCGTTGTATCCTATGATAGATCTATTTTTAATTTTTAGAAGACTCTACATACTATTTTCCATAAAGGTTGCAGCAATTTATATTCCTATCAACAGAGTACAAGGGTTTCATTTTCTCTACACCCTCACTAACACTTGTTATCATGTGTCTTTTTGATAATAGCCATCCTAAAAGGTGTGAGGTGATATCTCCTTGTGGCTTTAATTTGTACTTCTCTGTTGATTAGTGAATTGAGTGCCTTTTCATATACCTTTTGGCCATTTTTATGTCTTCTTCAGAGAAATGGCTATTCAAGTCCTTTGCCCATTTTAAAATAAGCTTGTTTTCTTGCTATTAAGTTCCATAGACCAATATGGGGGAGTCTTGTCCTTCTAGCAGTATGAAGTTTTCTGATCTGTGAACATGGGATGGTATCTTTGCATGTTTTTAGGTCTTCTCTTACTTGTTTCAACAATGTTTTCTAGTTCTCAGTGTGCAAATCTTGTATAATCATGTGCCGTATAACAATGTTTCAGTCAATTGTGGACTGGATGTATGACAGTGATCCCATAAGATTATAATACTGTATATTTACTGTAGCTTTTCTGTGTTTAGAGGGTTAGATACACAAGTACTTATAATTGTGTTAAAATTGCCTACAGTATTCAGTCAAGTAATATGCTATATAGGTTTGTAGCCTAGGAGCAATAGGCTATACCATATAGCCTAGTTGTGTAGCAGGCTATACCATCTAGGTTTGTGTAAGTACACTCTATGATGTTCATACAATGATGAAATTGTCTTAAAGACATTTCTCAGAATGTATCCCTGTCATTAAGTGAAACATAACTGTACTTGTTTCATTAAATTTGTTTCTAAGTATTTTATTCTTTTTGGTGCTATTATAGATAGAATTGTTTATAAAATGTTTTTCAAACTGTTTTTTGTTAGTATATAGAACTACAATCGAATTTTGTATATTGATCTTGTAGACTATCTTGTTGAATTCAACCTTGATGAATTCATTTATTAGTTCTGATAGTTTTATTTGCAGATTCATTAGGATATTTTTATACAGATGATCATGCCATCTGCTAATGGAGGTACTTAATTCTTCCTTTTCAATCTGGATACATTTTATTTCATTTTCTTGCCTAATGGCACTACCTAAACCCTCCAGTATAATGTTGGATAGAAGAGGCAAGAATGGACATCCTTGTCTTCTTCCTGACCTTAAGGGAAAGCATTCAGTCTTTCGCCATTAAGTATAATGATAACTGTAGGTTTTTTCCTAGATGCCCTTTATCAGCTTGAAGAAGTTTCTTTCTATTCTTAGTTTGTAGGGTGTTTAATTATAAAAAGATGTTGGATTTTGTCAAATGTTTTTTCAGTATCTATTGAGATGATCATATGTTTCCCCCCTCAGCTTTATTCTATGAATATTGTATATTACATTGATGGATTTTTGGGTATTAAACTAACCTTACATTCCTAGGATGAATCCCACTTGGTCTTGGTGTATAATCCTTTTATATGCTGCTTGATTTCGTTCACTAGTATTTTATTGATATTATTCTATATCTATTCTATAATATAGAATCATCTATATTCCTTTTGGGACTCACATTATGTGTATGTTGGTAGGTTTGATGTTGTCCTACAAGTCTATGAGGCTATGTTAGTTTTTCTTAATTTTTTTCCCCTTTCTATTCCTTATGTCCTTCCAATGGATGTATCTTGTCTTTCTATTTTTTTCTTCTGCCATCTCAAATCTTCTATTCAGCCCCTCTACTGAAATTTTCATTTTAGTTATTCTACTTTTCTACTCCAGAATTTCCATTTCTTTATATTTTCTATGTAAATATAACATCACAAGCAGCTTTGATGTTAATTAATTGGCACTGATGGTGTTTTACAAATGCCCACTGAGTGGGCTCTCAGTCTGGTCAAATAAACAAGGGCCTTATGAATGGGGATTTTCTGTAGTATTCCAGTGTACCACATTTTCTTTATCTAATCCATCAGTGATGAGCACCTAGGTTGATTCCATGTGTTTTCTATTTGAATAGTGCTGTGATAAAAATATGAGTGTAGGTGTCTTTTTGGTAGAATGGTTTATTTTTCTTTGGGTATATACCCAGTAATTTTCTTTTTGGTGAGATATTGTTGTCATAATTTTCTCTAAGTCTTTGGATACAGTTTCTTTTAGTTCTTTGAACATATTTATAATAGTTTGTTTAAAGTATTTGTCTAGCAAGTTCAATATCTGGGCTTATTCAGGGATAGTTTCTGTTAACTGTTTTTCCTATATATAGGCTGTACTTTCCTATTTATTTTCATATCTTATACTTTTTTGTGAATACTAGACATTAAAAATAATAGAATGCAGCCACTCTGGAAGTCAGATTCTTCCTTGCTCTTCAAGTTTTGTTGTTGTTATTTATTGTTGTTGTTGTTATTTATTGTTGTTGTTGTTTGTTTTTCTAGTGACTTTCCTGGACTTATTCTGTAAAGTTTTATTCTTTGTTGTGTGTGGCCACTGAAGCTTCTACTTGACTAACTTAATGTTCATATAATTATTAGACACAGGTTTCCTCAAATGCCTTGAACCAGTATAGCTCTCATTTTAAGTTGAGGGGCTCCGTGTGTTTGTGTCGGGGTATATCTTCAGTGTTCAGTGGCTTACAATTCTGCCTTTGCCTTCATTTCCTGCTTGTACAAAGCCTCAAGGTTAGACACAGGTAAGAGATTAGGGTTTTCTCAGATGTTTCCTGGGCATGCATGAAATCTTAGCCATGCTCATTGCCTTTTAGATTTTTCAAAGTTCCCTATGGACATCTCGTTTTCCATATTTTCCTTTTGAGTTTTCTGCCAGCCTCTCATTTGGCCCAACTAGTTTTGCCACTTAAGGCAGCTGTGATGTTAATTAATTGGCACTGATGATTTTGACAAATGCCAACTGAGAGAGCTCTGAGTCAGGTCAAATAAAGAGGGGCTTTATGAATGGGGCTTTTCCAGGGAGTTGCTAGAAGGGTCATATAATGACAACTCTCTGGGAATGAGTTTTTTTAGGGGGTTTCAAATCTGTTATGCCCGTTCCAGGGGCTGCTAGACTGCTGTTCTTCACAGCTACTGTGCTTGTGAGGCTGCTGGTTTTTAAGCTGAAAGGTAGGGGTGGGGGTGAGACCAGGGCAAGTTAAAAAACCACAAAGATTGTTATCCTTACTAAGATTCAGCTATTTTTCTTGAATAAATGCACCTCATATTGGTTAGCCTTTGGTTAATTTCCAGAGTTCTGAAATAGGTGATTTTGACCAATTCTGCTTCTGTTGTTCTCTGCTCTTTCATGGAGGAGTGGAATTTTGGAGAGTCCCATCAATCCAGAAGTGCCTTACCAATCTTTGATTTTTAATTGAAATATGTAGATTGTTTACACTGATTAAATTACTGACATATTCAGGTACATATCCATCATCCTACTAGTTATATTCTGTTTGCTGCATATTTCTTATTTTCCTTTTTTCCTCATTTTATGCTTCAAAAAGATTGTATTTTAGTATTTTTCCCAATGCTAGCTTATTAGTTACATATACATTTTTTTACTACTCTTTCAGTGATTACTTTAAATATCACAACTGTCATTTTAAGAACTACTATTAATTAGTACCTTTGCCCTTCCCAGATAATGCTAGGGCCTTACAACACTTTGACTTGATTTCCCTCTTTTCTACCCTTTATAATGCATTTTTATTTTACAATATAAGAAACTGTACCACACATTATTATTATTTCATCTAGTCAATATAAAATTTAGTTTCAGCAATATATTTACCATTCCTCTTCCCTTTAATTCCTTCATACATTTCTGTCTTTCTAAGTAAGTCCATTTTTAATGTAAGTCTCCTGGTAGACATTAGAAAAACTCCTTTATTTCTTTCTCATTTTTATTGGATATTATTTCTGGATGTAGATTTCTCTGTTGACATTTATTTTCTTTTAGTACTTTGAAGATGACATATGTCTTTGTCTACTTGGGCTGGCGTAACAGAATATCACAAACTGAGTGGCTTAAACAACAGACATTTAATTCCCATAATTCTGAAGGCCAGCAAGTATAAGATCAAGATGTAAGCCAATGTGGTTCCTGGTTGGAACCCTCTTTTTCGCTTGCAGATGGCTGCCTTTTTTGCTGTCTCCTCACGTGGTGGAGAGACATTGATCATCTCTATTACATCTCTTCATATGAGGGAAGCGTAAGAGACATATGTGAGGGCCATTTGTGAGGCTCCGTTCTCATACCTAATTACCTCCCAAAGACCCCACCTCCAAACATCATTCATTGGGAACTAGGGCTTCACCATGAGAATTTTGGGGGGACACAATCGTTCAGTCCATAACAACGTCCTATTGTCTTCTGTATCTATTATTTTTGCTGAGATGTCAGTCTTATGTTTTCTCCTGGGAAAATAATATATATATTTTTCTCAGGCAGTTAAACAGACTTTTTTCCTTGTCTTTGGCTTCTGACAGTTTAATATTATGTGCCAAGGTATGATTTTCTTTGCTTGTTTTGCTTAGAGTTTGTATTACTTGTTGAATCTGTGGTTTGATGTCTTTAATTCATTTGGAAAAATCCTTGACCATTATTTCTGCATATATTGTTACAATTACATGGATGTTAACTCTTTCACCATGTGCTACATGTCTCTTATGCTGTTTTTGTTTTTTTTTTTATTCATTTTGCTGTCTATGCCCCAGTAAGGATATTTTCTGCTGACCTACCTTGTAGCTCACAAATCTTCATTTTTGCTATGTTTAACCTACTATTAACCTCATGTTATGTTTTTAATTTCAGTTTTGTAATATTTAGTTTTATAATTTCCATTGTGTTTAAAAAATAAATTCCAATTATCTGGGTGAAAACTTCCATCTGGTAATCTAGTTTCTCAACATATTAATTACAGTTATTTTAAAATCTATGTCAGATAATTTCAGCATATGGGAACCTGTAAGTCTATTCCCTAGTTGTTCTTTTGGTCCTGTTTTTTGGTATGTCTGATAGTTTTCAATTGAAGGCTGGATGTTGTACATAATAAATTATAGAGCTCTGGATCATATTATCTACTTCCAGAGAAGATTCACCCTATACTCTGGCAGACAACAGAAGAGAAGAACATCTCAATCCAATCAGGGACTGAGAAAAGTCAAGACTAATTTGTGGTCTTTGTTAAGCTCAGTTTGAGAACTTGGAAATTTCTTTTACATTTTTTTCTTTTAGATTCAGGGGATAAATGTGCAGGTTTATTACATGGTAATAAATGCTAAGCATTACATCATGCTGACGTTTGAATTACTATCGAGCCCATCATCCAAATAGTGAACTACTAACCAATAGGTAGTTTTTCAGCCCTTGCTTCTGTCCCTCTCTCCCCTGTTTTGGAGTCCCCAGTGTCTTTTGTTCATGTGTACCCAATGTTTAGCTTCCACTTATTATGTGGTATTTGGTTTCTGTTCCTGCATTAATTTGCTCAGGAGAATGGCCTCCAGTTGTATCCATAATGCTGCAAAGGTCATTATTTCATTCTTTTTTATGGCTGCATAGTACTCCATGGTGCATATGTGCCACATTTTCTTTATTTAATCCACCATTGATAGGCACCTAGGTTGATTTCATGTGTTTTCTATTATGAATAGTGCTGTGATAAACATATGCTTGTAGATATCTTTTCGATAGAATGATTTACTTTTCTTTGGGTATGTACCCAGTAATGGGATTGCTGGGTTGAATGGTAGTTCTGTTTTTAGTTCTTTGAGAAATCTTCAAACTGCTTTCCATAGGGACTGAAATAACTTACATTTCCATTTACAGTTGCATAACTGTTCACTTTTCTCCTCAACCTTGGCAACAGCTGTTATTTTTTGACTTTCCAGTAACAGCCATTCTAACTGGTGTGAGATATATCTCATTGTGGTTTTGATTTGCATTTTTCTGATGATTAGTGATATTGAGCAGAAACATTTTTTCATGTTTCTTGGTCATTTGTATGTCTTCTTTTGAGGAGTATCTGTTCTTGTCCTTTGTCCACTTTCTTTTCTTTTTTTTTAATTTAATGCCTTTATAAAAGACTTTACTCACTTTTTAGTGAGGTTATTTTTTTTTCTTGTTGATTTGTTTAAATTCTTTATAGATTCTGGATATTAGTCCTTTGTTGGATGCATAGTTTTCTCCCATTCTGTAGGTTGTCTGTTTACTCTGTTGATAGTTTCTTTTGCTGTGCAGAAGCTTTTTAGTTTGATTAGGTCCAAATTGTCAATTTTGTTGTTGTTGCATTTGCTTTTGAGGACTTAGTCATTAATTCTTCACCTAGGCCAATGTCCAGAAGAGTATTTCTTATGTTTTAAGTCTTACATTTAAGTCTTTAATCCATCTCCAGTTAATTTTTGCATATGGTGAGGGATAGGGGTTCAGCTTCATTTTTCTGCATAGGATTAGCCAGTTTTCCCAGCACCATTTATTGAATAGGGTGTCCTTTCCCCATTGATTATTTTTGTCAACTTTGTTGATCATTTGGTTGTAGGTGTGAAGCTTTATTTCTGGGTTCTATATTTTGTTCCATTTGTCTATGTGTCTATTTTTTGTACTAGTATCATGCTGTTTGGTTACAATAGCCTTGTATTATAGTTTGAATTTGGGTAATGTGATGCCTCCAGCTTTGTTCTTTTTGCTTAGGATTGCTTCAGCTATTTAGGCTCTTTTTTGGTCCCATAGAATTTTAGAATTTTTTTTTGTAATTCTGTGAAAAATGTCATAGCTATTTTGATAGGAATTGCATTGAATCTGTAAATTGCTTTGGGCAGTATGGGCATTCTAATGATATTGATGCTTCCACTCCATGATCATGGAATGTTTCCATTTGTTTGTGTCATCTATGATTTCTTTCAGCAACCTTTTGTAGCTCTCCTTGTACAGATCTTTCACTTTCTTGGTTACATGTATTCCTAGATATTTTATATTTTTTGTGGCTATTATAAAAATGGGATTGCATTCTTGATTTGATTCTCAGCTTGAATGTTATTGGTGCATAGACATGCTACTGATTTGTGTACATTGATTTTGTATCCTGAAACTTTACTGAAGTAGTTTATCAGGTCTAGGAATCTTTTGATGGAATTATTAGGGCTTTTTATGTATAGAATCATATCATCAGTGAAGAGAGATAACTTGTCTTCCTCTTTTCCCATTTGGATGCCTTTTACTTCTTTGTCTTGCCTGATTGCTCTGGCTAGGACTTCCAGTACTATGTTGAATAGAGGTAGTGAGAATGGACATCCTTGTCTCATTCCAGTTCTTAGGGAGAATGTTTTCGTCTTTAACCCATTCAGTATGATGTTGGCTATGGGAGAACCAGGAAGTTTCTTAGGGCTCTTTCTCCTTGATGAGTCCTGAAATTTAATTTTAATTTCTCAGCACTGTGAAACCACTGAAAGCTTGACTCTATTTTCAGCTGTTTCTGCTTGGTTTCTTAGCATCTTTCCTGCTAAGAAGAAAATGCACTTTGATAGAAAAACTGATGCTTAATATCAGGCTTACCCGTCTGTGCTTTTTTTTCTCTCCGGAATCCTGGCTTCTCAAGACATGGCTGCCCTGGTGTCTGTACAGTCCAATTTTTTTCTCTCTCACCAGGTGAGATTGTATGAAGACCTGCTGGCTTTTCAGCCTCATATAAAGATTGGTAAATGCTCCAAGGGGGAAAAGTTTCATGTAAAAAGCTTGGCTTCTTCAGTGCACTTCCCTTTTCTCTGGAATCTGCTGTCTGAAGTTCAATAGCCTTGAAGCTCTTTAATGCTTTCAATAGGTCACTTTTTTTTTTCTTTTAATCTGCTCTTCTAGTTGTTTTTCTACATGGGCATGGACCTACTGTATTAGTTTGTTCTTACACTGCTAATAATAAAGACATACCTGAGACTGGGTAATTTAGAAAGGAAATAGGTTTAATTGACTCACAGTTCCACATGGCTGGCTAGGCCTCACAATCATGGTGGAAGACAAAGGAAGAGCAAAGGGAGGTCTTACAC
This sequence comes from Symphalangus syndactylus, assembly GCF_028878055.3. NCBI lineage: Eukaryota > Metazoa > Chordata > Mammalia > Primates > Hylobatidae > Symphalangus > Symphalangus syndactylus. The sequence continues at coordinate 98,039,919 of NC_072427.2, forward strand.
AGTGGCAGGCAAGAGAGAGCTTGTGTAGGGGAAATCCCATTTATAAAACCATCAAATCTTGTGAGACTTACTCACTACCACTAGAACAGTATGGGGGGCCAAACACAAACAAATGAAGACAACCACCATGTTGCTTCCATTACAAAAAACTGCCTCCTTTAGACCTCTAGACCTTTAGACCTCCAGAAATCTTTTTTTGATCTGGAAATGTCCTGCCACTCAACTTCCCATCAATGCAATAGTGGCCAAAAAGAGCCCTGGGGAAGCAATAGACGTAGCTTCTCCCAGTCATGCAAATAGCGAGATGAAACAATCTGGAGAGGAAGGATATCAATTCCTCAAGTCACATCCAGTATGTGACCTGTAGGAGGGGATCTCCCACTTTTCTAGGCTCCTGTGTCAAAGGGCAGGCAGAGTCACTTTGCCGATGCTGATGTAGAAAGCAAAGGCAAGGTCATAACCTTGGCCTGGGTTGACCTGCCAGACGAGGACACCAGTCTCCTTCTAAGAACTAGGTGTGAGGGTTAGTTTCCCAGTGTTGTGAGCATGACTCTTTCTCTAGTTGTTTTCTAAAGTGATGGAAAAGAACCAGAAGGGGTAGATGTGAGATTCACGAAACAGGAGGATTCAGCAGGAAAATTGGGCAATTTGCTTGTAAATGTATCTGTAGCCTCAGGGATGTATCTACCCAGCAAAAAACCAAGTGGAAATTTGGCAAACATGGTCATTAATTATCTAATTTGGCTGTTTATTCCAATCAAGCTAATTGGTTAACTGCCAGGTTTCCACTCCACTTTGAATTGCTCAGGGACAGCAAAAGGGAAAGGGGATTAAACCAGCATCTGATTCTTCTATACAGAGCTGATGAGAATGTCTTTGTGGAATAAATACTTGGCCTTTACGGTAGTTTATGATGGGACTTTTCCTGTGTTTTCTTTGCGAAATGACAGAAGAGGCTCTGCTGGATTTCTGGCTCATTAACTCACTTAGGTACTGAGATTAAGCCAATTCTTCACTCTAAGGTCCTTGGTGTTACTCGTCCATGGATCCAACAAGATGCATTTAATAGTAAGATGGAAAACTCCTGGAGAGATTGGCCGTGTGCCCCTGGCTTTGGAGGAGAAGGGAGTCTGGAGGCAGCATTCAGTTCACTTTCGGGAGCTGTACATTCCTGCGTGGAAGATTGTTATGTACTCTTCCATATTTATTCATTTATTTGTTCGTTCATTCATTCACTCATTATTGAACACTGGTGATGTGCCAGGCACTCCACTAGGTTATGGTAGGTATAAAGATGAATAGGAAAATATCCTTGCCCAGAGAAGTTCCATGTCTGGTGAGAGAGTAAGAGCTATACTTGAACCATATCACTATGATACGATCAGTACAATAATAGTGGCATGTACTATGAACTAAGGTGCACAATGTTGGGAGGATGAAGCCCACTTGGATGGATCAGAGGTTTGTTTCATAGAGTTAGGAGTTGAAACTGATGGGTGAAATATAAATAAGATCCCCTGTCTCCCACAGAGGGGTAAGAGATGGGAGAGGAAAGGTGTTCTAAGCATGACAAGAGCACTTACAAAGATCCTCCACGCAGTGTGCCCATTAGGGGAGTGGCCAGGGGCTTCCCATGCCTGGAGAAGGAAGTGCAGTTGGGAAAGTGGGAAGTGAGGGTGCGTTGGGCAGGCAAAGTTTCACTGGCAGTGTCGGTGAGGCTTTGGAGAGTTTTGAGGCGGGAAGAATCACTTGGTCATCTTTGAGAACTCACTGCAATGGTAATGGTATGGGCAGAAACTCTAGGGGCAGCCACAGTTGGTTCAAAACCCAGGCCATGTGTGGCCTTGGAGAAGATGCTCCAGATATCCCTGAGCTTCAGGAAAATAGGATAATAATGCATTCCTTGAAATGTTGTTGAGAGAATTAGAAACAATATATACTATATTAACTAGGACAGTGTCTAGAAGCTGTTGCTATAATTATTTTGAGGTTAATATAATCTACTGGAAAGTAGAGTTTCTGAGTCAGAGTCCTGGGTTCTGATCCTAGTTTTGCCTCTGATGAGCAAGGTATCTTTCAACACATTTCTTAAACTTTCTGAATTTATTTTCTTACTGGTAAATATTCATTTAGTCAAAAAACCTTTATTTAAAAACTTCCAGCCAGGTGCAGTGGCTCATGCCTGTAATCCCAGCACTTTGGGAGGCCAAGGTGGGCAGATCACCTGAGATCAGGCATTCAAGATCAGCCTGGGCAACATGGCGAAATCCCATCACTACTAAAAATACTAAAGTTAGCCAAGTGTGGTGGCAGGCACCGGCAATATCGTTACTTGGGAGGCTGAGGCAGGAGAATCTCTTGAAGCCGGGAGGCAGAGTTTGCAGTGAGCTGAGATCACACCACTGCACTCCAGCCTGGGTGACAGAGTGAGACTCCGTCTCAAAAACAACAAACAAACAAAAAACAAGCTTCCAAATGCAGCCCTGTGTTGCCTAAGTAAACGGTCACCCCCAAAACCCATAACACTAGTCTGATTTGAGAAAAACATCAGTCAAATCTCAAATGAGGGACATTTTATAAAATACTCAACCAGTACTCTTCAGAACTGTCAAGGTCACCAAAAACAAAGGACAGCCTGAGAATCTGAGAAGTGGTCACAGCCAAAAAGAGACAAAGGAGACACAACAATGAAATGTAATTTGTATCCTCGATGGGATTCTTGAAGAAGAGAGGATATTAGATAAAAACCAAGGAAATCAAGCTAAAGTATGAACTTTAATAATAATGTATCACTATCGATTCATTAATTATGATGAACGTACTGTGAAACGAAAATAAATCTTGGGGTCCCAAAATCACTAAGCTAAAGGGAAAAGTCATGCAGGGAACTGCTTAGGGCAAACCTGCCTCCTATTCTATTAAGAATCACCCCTCTGCTCACTGAGATAAATGCGTATCTGATTGCCTCTTTTGGAGAGGCTAGACAGACACTCAAAGAATGCAACTGGCCAGGTGCAGGGGCTCATGCCTGTAATCCCAGCACTTTGGGGGGCTCAGGCAGGCGGATCACCTGAGGTTGGAAGTTCGAGACCAGCCTGACTAACATGGAGAAACCCTGTCTCTACTAAAAATACAAAATTAGCTGGGCATGGTAGCACATACCTGTAATCCCAGCTACTTGGAAGGCTGAGGTGAGAGAATTTCTTGAACCCGGGAAGCAGAGGTTGCGGTGAGCTGAGATCACGCCATTGCACTCCAGCAAAACTCCATCTCAAAAAAAAAAAAAAAAAAAAAAAGAATGCAACCACTTGTCTCTCATCTACCTGGAATGGAAGCTTCCTCCCTGCTCAGAGTTGTCCCACCTTTCCGGACCAAACCAATGTTTATCTTACAGATGTTGATTGACGTCTCATGCCTCCCTAAAATGTATAAAACCAAACTGTGCTCTGACCACCGTGGACACATGTTGTCAGGACCTCCTGAGGCTGTGTCACAGGTGCCCATCCTCAATCTTGGCAAAATAAACTTTCTATATTAACTGTGACCTATCTCAGATATTTGGGGTTCACATACTGTGCTAATATAAGATATCAATAATAGAGGAAATGGTGTGTGTGTGTGCGTGTGTGTGTGTGTTGCGGAGGTGTTTATTGAGGACTAAGCTCTGATTTTTTATCTTACCCAAATTCCTTTCTGAGGGGTCTGGGGAGTCATGGCCTACAAACCATAAATTCTCATCAGATGGGTTTTATTGAACCCTGTATATCATGTCTTACTTTCCAATCTGACTCTGGCATAACAAGGAAGAAAATTAAAATGTTTTACCCCAAAATATATTTTGCTGCCATACCTTGAAATTGCCCTGTAGAGTCTCTGGTGAGAAAAATCCACATTCTATAGAGAATCCCCTTTCCCCTTGGTTTTCCTTCTTTCCTTCCCAGATCCAGGAGATAATCAACTAAGAGCCAGGCGCCCTTTTAAATCTGATATAAAACAATTTGCCACCTGCTCTCTCTAAAGTCCACTACCTAAGAGCTTCCTCTGCACAATAAAACTTGGTCTCCACAATCTTTTCTTTCACCTGAGCATTCCTTTCTGTTGACTAGGTCTTCAGATAACCTCAACCAATTGTCAACCAGAAAATGTTTAAATTTCCCTATAGCCTGGAAGCCCCCACTTTGAGTTGTCCCACCTTTCCAAACCAAACCAATGTATTTCTTAAATGTATTTGATTGATGTCTCACACCTTCCTAAAATACATAAAACCAAGCTGTACCCCAACCACATTGGGTACATGTTCTCAGGACCTTCTGAGGGCTGTGTCACAGGTCATGGTCATTCATATTTGGCTCACAATAAATCTCTTCAAATATTTTATAGAGTTTGACTCTTGAATACTATAAGGTTTGCCATAAGGGTTATAAACTATAAAACACAGACCAAGACAAGATGATTTTTGCCTGTATATGCTTATGAAATATTGTTGGCTTAAATGAAAACAGCTAAATACTGAGTTATTGGTATAAATACTTTTACAACTAACTGTAAGTTTTATTACTAAATACCTGAAATTCACAGCTATAAAAATGGTTAATAGAAAAATGACTTTAAATATTGGCTCTCACGGTTTTTGTAAACAATCTAGGTAAACTACAAAATTAATAAGGTAAATGTAATGGAATAAATGCTTGTAAACAAAGTTGTCATAATTTAGGACCTAAGGTTATTATTTGATATTAAGTATCTGGGTAATTTCCAATTTAAGAATTGTAGGAAAACTTTTTTTTAACGTTCTTATTGGAGGTACAATATCTTTGTCCAATTCAAACCTTATTTAAGGGTTATGTATAAAACAAGGTAAAGAAATCAGGAAATAAGAGATGAAAAAAGTTAAAGATGTAAAGAGGTATTTTTGGTAAAGAAAGTATAAGGAAAGTAATTTTATATAGGAAAGAATCTTGTGTGGTGAATTTTTGCCCTAAAATAAAATAACTGGGTTGTTCAAGGAAGAGAGATATTTAGGATAAAACAGAGAGTCTAACCATTGTTAAAGGTCTAGGTAAGTCATAATAAGGTTAGTAAAATAAATTTTTAAGGGTGTTGCATAATTCAGCTGGTGTTGGCTATAATTAAAAAGAAATCAGGCCGGGTGCGGTGGCTCACGCCTGTAATCCTAGCCCTTTGAGAAGCCAAGGCAGGCGGATCACCTGAGGTCGGGAGTTCGAGAACAGCCTGACCAACAAGGAGAAACCCCCTCTCTACTCAAAATACAAAAATTAGCTGGGCATGGTGGTGCATGCCTGTAATCCCAGCTACTTGGGAGGCTGAGGCAGGAGAATCACTTGAACTCAGGAGGCGGTGGTTGCGGTGAGCCGAGATTGTGTCATTGCACGCCAGCCTGGGCGACAGGAGCAAAACTCTGTCTCCAAAAGAAAAAAAAATCATAATAATCTTTCTAGAGATGGGTCTTTAATACTAGAGAAATGCATAATACAAAACTAAACAATTGGTTAAAACAAGATTTTATTACAAATATTTTCTTTTTTTCAACGCAAAAAGTTTTTAAATTTTTAGATTCTATAATCTGTTTCTTTAACATTCTTCAGATTGATATCTTTAAAGTGCCACTGTTTCTCTTTTGAAAAGGCCTTGAATGATGGCTCTCTCCTTCACCTTATGGTGGCTCCTGTAACTTTTACTAATTATCTAAGTAAGGAAGAAAAATTATTTTTGAAAACAGGCAAGTAAAGACCTGCCCTTTAATTCTGCATGCCTGTTATATCTCTATTTCTATATGTGTCATGTAGAAGTGATATTTCACTACCAAACCACATGAAAAAGCTCTAATCAAGTAACTTAAAAAATTGTAAATGCTTATCAAATTGGTAAACACTAGCTCAGATGCCTTTTAATTCACATGACCTTGGTAATCTTTGGTAAAAATTAATTTGGTAAATTTAATCTCAAAACTCTCCAGTAATTTAAAATTCTCAAAGTCATGTTAAACCCTCGGGTTTTTCCTTTTCCCCCACTGGAAATTTGGGTTACTAAACAGTTAAAATAATAGAAGCATAAAATATGCTTTTGTTAAAATTTTATAAACGTAGTGTCAATTCTCAAAAAAAGGTAAGTTTCTTTTTGGTTAAGAAACTATTGGCCGGGCGTGGTGGCTCACGCTTGTAATCCCAGCACTTTGGGAGGCCGAGGCGGGCGGATCACGAGGTCAGGAGATCCAGACCACGGTGAAACCCCGTCTCTACTAAAAATACAAAAAAGAAAAATTAGCCGGGCGTGGTGGCGGGCGCCTGTAGTCCCAGCTACTCGGAGAGGCTGAGGCAGGAGAATGGCGTGAACCCGGGAGGCGGAGCTTGCAGTGAGCCGAGATGGCGCCACTGCACTCCAGCCTGGGCGACAGAGCAAGACTCCATCTCAAAAAAAAAAAAGAAAAAAGAAACTATTTAAGAGTTGCTTTATAATAAAGGAAGTTATACAAATAAAACTAAATGAAAAAATAAACAATCTAGGGCAACAAAACTCTGAGCCCTATGGTTACCAAGAAAATAGTTGATATGGGGGAAGGGCAAAACCAAGTAACTATTTAAAACCAAAGGAATTGATTTTAAGTAGTTGTAAAGGAATTGTTCCACTTTGTAGATTGGTATCATTTAGCTTCTTTAAAAACAACAACAACAACGACAACAAAACTTTACTATAGTAAATTGTCAAAATAACCACTTAACCACTTTAAGGACAAAATTCTTAAATGCTACAAAATTTAAGGGCTTGCAGGACGCAGAGCTCACTACTAAACAAGCACTAATGCACAAAGGTTTATTCCTGAAAAAGCAAACAGCCGGGCGCGGTGGCTCACGCCTGTAATCCCAGCACTTTGGGAGGCTGAGGAGGGTGGATCACGAGGTCAGGAGTTCAAGACCAGCCTGGCCAAGATGATGAAACCCTGTCTCTACTAAAACTACAAAAAAAAAAAAAAAAAAAAAAAAAAAATTAGCCGGGTACGGTGGCAGGTGCCTGGTAATCCCAGCTACTCAGGAGGCTGAGGCAGGAAAATCGTTTGAACCCGGGCGGCAGAGGTTGCAGTGAGCCAAGATCACGCCACTGCACTCTAGCCTGGGTGACAGAATATGACTACTCCGTCTCAAAAAAAAAAAAAAAAAAAAAAGAAAGAAAGAAAGAAAGAGCAATCAGCCTAGTGGGCCATATAAGGTCTGCTTGCCCTGAGAAGGGGACTGCCCAGATCTCCCTATAAAATACCAAGCAAAGTACCTGGATGACACAGTTAATATCTTGCATATGCAAGCCATGTTGGACTAGCTTTATAACTGGGATGTCCTCCCACCTAATATGTCTATTACCTGGGTCATGGTAAATTTGGGGACTAAGGGGGCCTCTTTTACGTGGGTACCCCTTCCACAGAATCATAGGTCTGTTTAAGAAGCCTTATCAAATCTGATATCCCTCATAGATCTTACAGATGCAACTGTATGATTACAGGCTGGAAACCCAAACCCTTTTCTCCAGAAAAGGTAAAATGGTCTGGGGGTAAAAACGCTTCCTGGGACCAGAACATTAAAATATATAGGTTAATAGAATTATAAAATGTAAAATATTTAAACAAGCTTTATGTAAGGTAGTTGTAATCCCTTTTACCTAAATGTCTTATAAAAATGGGTACTATATCTAACTTACAGGGGGCTGTTTTCCCCTTTCTAGTACTATAAAACTGAAGACATGTACATCTGCTCATGTAAATCCTCCACTGCATAGACTTTTGTGTGGAGCATTTATCAGGGCTGATGGCAAAAACTGTGAGTACTTTTCAATAACAACAACTGAGGTATTTTGATGGGGCATTTACTGGCTTGCTGTGGAATATTAACTAAAGCTACCTCTATATTAATGGAAATAATGTTTCCCAAAAAGTTCCATAATAAAATAAAAATGGTTTACATAAAATCTTGCTACCTAATAAGCAGAGAGGCTCTTTTCTAGAACTAATTGTAAGGAGCTGCTAAATTCCACAATGCCCAATAGCTCTCCTGAGCTGTTTGATTTGTAAATGGCATTTCCAAGGTAAACAAACATCTTGTTTTAAAAGCTGCTGCTCTGGTTAAAAAAGGGTCAAGGAAATCTTTTTCTTTTAAATTATTTGGGTAAAGTATGTTTTTGTAAGCAAATTTCCCTTTCTGAATCCTCCAAAATTCAGATTGTAATTTTATGGCAATATAGTTGTCTGCATAAGTTCAATCATAGGTTTTTTTTTTTCCTAACAATTGGTGACACTGGTTATTTTACCAAGACTGAAACTAGTATAGCCTATTTTTAGGTAAAGTTTCAGCAAAATCAACTTTAAAAGGAGTCTATATGGCCAGTCAATTTCTTGCTGCATTTTATGCAAATAATCAGGCAAGCATAATAAGCCTAAAACTAGCATTGCACACAAATTGGCCTGGCTATAAAATTCTCTTTAATAAAAAAGGCGGCAAAAAAATTGTTTGAAAGGCAAAGTGTAACACTTAATACTACATTTCAACCCTAACTTTTTATGTGCAGATTAAATCATTATTTCCTGGCTACAATAATCCTCTAAAAAGTACCAGATTATAATTTTGCTTCATGTTTTCAGTTGGTGCCCTAATGGAATAGGTTCCTTTTTCAGTTCTAACATACAAATTACTGTTATGACTGTCAAACTATAAATGTTATTTATCTCTTTTTGTTTTACTTCCAAGGAAACCAAAATCATGGTATTCTGAAGACCAGAGATATGAATCTCTCTCATTTGGCATCCACTGGGTCTGGATCTGTTTCACTGCTAATGCTTTGCTGCCAGAACTAGACAAGCTGCCTCCCTCTAGGTCCAGGGACTATCGTAGAAGAGGTGGGCATGCACAATTGTAAGGGCCAGTTTTGAGGGATAAAATTAGGACAAGATCAAACCCTCCAAATCAAGAAGGGGGTCCAAAAAAAAAAATGCCAAAACAGCTGGTAAAACAAGTTTGGTTGTCTTCTAAACTATTATGTGTCACTTTTGCATCCATCCCAACCATAAAATTTTACCATAAAACTAAAGAAAAACATTTACTAACAGGATAAAATACCTTACCACAAAGCTTCCTGGGTGTAATACTCCCAATGATAAGTGGTAAAAATAAACCTATCTATCCATATATATTTTTAATTTTTCAGAACAGTGCTTATGTTTTGTATAACTAATTGCTGTAAATCTGTAACAAAAACCAAACTCACAGCAGCTCAACACATAGAAGTTAAAAATAAGTCAGTCTTGCAACTTTGCCTTTTGGTTTTTCTGCTGGCCTTTTTACTTAAAATAATAATTTTAAAAAGTAACAAACGGCTGTCCACAACCCTTCCTGTCTGGCCTAGAACAATTAATTGGCTATAAGTCTTTTAACTCTTATGGTCCTCAGTCATAGGAAGTCCTGCCAAGGAAAAAATAACACTGTAGAATTATATAACTTCTCCTGTGACAAAACCTTTTCTCTCCAAATACCAGTATATGGTGCAATACAAAAGTCGGTGGGCGGGGGAGGGTGGGTGGGAAATAGATTTGTCTACTGTTAACAAGTCTATCACAATTTAAACACTGATGACCAAGTGTTTCTGGTATTTAATTTATGTTATATGCATAGGATGCTATACCTATGGAAATACATTGGCTAGAAAAGAGATTAAATTTATTAAATTCTAATTTAATGTTTGTCCCACAATTCTCAAGTAAGATTAACGCTAAATGATGAGTTAATGGGTGCAGCACACCAACATGGCACATGGATACATATGTAACAAACCTGCACATTGTGCACATGTACCCTAAAACTTAAAGTACAATTAAAAAAAAAAAGATTTATCACAAGGTCCAAATAACCCTTAATAAGGAAGGCGAACACATTGTGAGTTTGATCAAAAATATGATGATGCATGCGGGGTCTTCTGGCCGATTGGGTTGGTTACCATCCTCTGATTCTAACTACAACCTTGGACGCCCAAACCTTCACTATCTTTATAATATTTGTTACTATATTAACCTTAGACATTTTATTGTAAATGTTATGCCAGGTACAGCAAAAGGAAAGACACAATTAAAGACCTGGATCATAATAACTCAGAAAATAGATCTGATCCAGGATGTTTTTTTTTAGACTAAACCCTAGGCCTGACTCCATGTCACTCGGTAAACAACTGGCTGTTGCATCAGGTCAGACCATGTCCTCCCCCCATTATCCAAATCGCTAATATTTAAAGCTACCATCAACCAGACTACACTAGGAATAAGCCTTCCTAGCACCGTGGGACCTCGCCAAACGACCAGATCAGACAACTCTAGGAATAAGCGCTGCTGGAGCCATGGAATCTGCCGCTGTTGGCCTGCATATGCTTTCTGCGAATGCTTTTTGGCCAAGAGGGAGGACTGAGGACTAAACTCTGATTTTTTACCTTACCCAGATTCCTTTCTAAGGGGTCTGGGGAGTCATGCTCTAAAACCCATAAATTCTCATCAAATGGATTTTATTTAATCCTGTATCTCGTGACTTTCCAATCTGACTGTGGCATAACAAGGAAGAAAATCAACATGTTTTACCCCAAAATATATTTCCTTGACATACCTTGAAATTGCCCTGCAAAGTCACTTGTGGGAAAAATCCACATTCTATAGAGAATCCCCTTTCCCCTTGGTTTTCCTTCCTTCCTTCCCAGATCCAGGAGATAATCAACTAAGAGCCAGGCGCCCTTTTAAGTCTGATATGAAACAATTTACCACCGGCTCTCTCTAAAGTCCACTACCTAAGAGCTTCCTCCGCACAATAAAACTTGGTCTTCACAGTCCTTTATCTTTAACATGAATATTCTTTCTATCAATCCAGGTCTTCAGATAACCTCAACCAATTTTCAACCAGAAAACATTTAAATTTCCCTATAGCCTGGAAGCCCCCACTTTGAGTTGTCCGCCTTCCTAAACCAAACCAATGTATTTCTTAAATGTATTTGATGGCTGTCTCATGCCTCCCTAAAATACATAAAACCAAGCTGTACCCCAGCCACCTTGGACACATGTTCTCAGGACCTCCTGAGGGCTGTGTGGCAGGCCATGGTCACTCGTATTTGGCTCAGAATAAATCTCTTCAAATATTTTACAGAGTTTGACTCTTTTCATCAACATTGTGTAAACTCTCCAGACTATCTTCTCAATGTTTTTCCTGTAAATATAAAACTGCTCTAAAAAATACATCCATTAAAAAAAGTATGGTTCCTGATTTCATGGAGTTTGTAAAATGAGAAGGAAATTTATTTTATAGGAGTTTTTGAGGTCTAATGAAAAGCTTGTAAGTGATTTTATACAAGGTTAGTGCATGAGACTTGATCAATAAAAGTTTGTTTTCCTCTTGATTTCCACTGACTTTCATAAATATTTAAAATCTCACATCTATACATTCATCCAAATATCCAAATATCTGTTGGTCGTTTACTTATTTCCTATGCATGGTGGTCACCTTCACATGTTCATAAATATTCTGGTTCCAGTTCCTTTTAGGCTCAATAGGATCGCATTTCTCTGCCATTTTTGAAGTTAGGTGTGGCCATCGGATCTGCTTTGGCTAATGAGGCTTAAGCAGAAATGATGTACCTCTTGACGGATGGAAACTTCTAGCACAAGTGTGCAATTCACTACTTGTCATGGTTAATTTTACTTGTCCACTTGCCTGGCTAAGGGTGGCCAAGATAGCTGGTAAAACATTATTTCTGGGTGTGTCTAGAAGGGTGTTTCTGAAAAAGATTTGCGTTTGAATCAGTGGATGGAGTCAGGAAGACCCACCCTCCCCATTGTGGGTAGGCATCATCTAACCCATTGCAGGCCTGAAATAAAACACAAAGGGGGAGGAACAGCACATTCTCTTTTTCCTTGCACTGGGACTTCTATCTTTTCCTACCCTCAGACATCCGTGCTTCTGCGTCTCCAGCCACAGGACCCTGGAACTTACCCTCCAGGCCTCCCCTGTCCCCACTGCAGTCCTCAGGCCTTTGGCCTCAGGCTAGGAGGCCATTGCCTCCCCTGTTTCACAGGCCTGTGGAATCTGAATTACATCACTGGCTTTCTTGGTTCCCCACCTTGCAACAGTACGTCATGGGACTTCCTGGTCTGCATAATTGCATAAGCCAATTCCCATAAGAAATCATATATATATATTTTTTATATTATATACAAATATATATAATATATAAAATATATATAATATTATATATATATTTTATATATAGAGAGAAAGTATTGGCCCTATTTCTCTAAGGAACCCTAATATACCCCCTAACCTCCCCTCCCCCATGCCACCTGGTATGGAAGCCAAATACATCCAGGGAAATAGAACCACTATGAATGTTATTGGATATTAAGTTGGTGCAAAAGTTATTGCAGTTTTTGCCGTTCCTTTCAAAAGTAATGGCATTGAAAGTATGGCAAAAACCGCAATTACTTTTGCAGCAACCTAATAAGACATTTAGTTCAGGAATTAGACCTTACGTAATGATGAGAGGAACTGGGGAGGTGAAGGTAGTTAAGGAGAGTTAGAGGGCTAGAGATGAAGTCATTAACCAGCCTTCCTTGAAGTACTGGTGTAGATGGACAAGTTGGAGCTTTCAGGAGAAATCTGAGAAACCAGGTACATCCAGCCACCAAGTGGGACCATGAAGTGGGGGACATGTTGATGGGAGGCTGCTGCCTGAGCACAACCACCACTCTGTGGGTCCGCCACCAAGAGTCTGGTGGTGGCCCCAGGACCACTATTGGTCAGGGGATCTACTGTCAGGAGGATGTGCTGGGCGTGGAGCAGTGGGGAGCAAGGCCAAGCTGGGATCCCTGGCACCTCTGTGCTGCTGTTTCTGCATGTGACCGTGATGCCCTGCAAAAATGATGCCGCTTCACTTCTGCCTCACAGATCTTTGTTTGTTTGTTTGTTTTTGTTTTTTGAGATGGAGTCTCACTCTGTCGCCCAGGCTGTAGTAGAGTGGCGCAATCTCAGCTCACTGCAAGCTCCGCCTCCCAGGTTCACGCCTTTCTCCTGCCTCAGCCTCCCAAGTAGCTGGGACTACAGGTGCCCGTCACCACACCTGGCTAATTTTTTTTTTTTTTTTGTATTTTTAGTAGAGACGGGGTTTCACTGTGTTAGCCAGGATGGTATCGATCTCCTGACCTTGTGATCTGCCCACCTTGGCCTTCCAAAGTGCTGTGATTACAGGCGTGAGCCACTGCGCCCGGCCTCTGCCTCTCAGATCTTTTTCAAGTTCCCCTTTTGGCCAAATTTAACCCAGAACCATACAGAGAAGAGGATTCTGGGAGTGAAATTTCCAACTCAACCAAGTTGTCAATAGGACGATCTAACACAGGCTACACCAAGCTCGCCCAACCTGTGGCCTGAGGTCTGCATGCAGCCCAGGACAGCTTTGAATATGGCCCAAAACAAATTTGTAAACTTTCTTAAAACATTATGGGATTATTTTTGCAATTTTTTTTAAAGCTCATCATCATTAGTGTTAATGTGTCATATGTGTGGCCCAAGACAATACTTCTTCCAGTGTGGCCCAGAGAAGCTAAAAGATTGGACACCCCTGGACTCTATATCAACTTGGTATCCACACACACCTCTTTGAACCATTACCTCCAAATAAGGGCAGTAGAAAAATAATGCCTCCACCTAACATGATGCACAACTTGAACACCCCAAACATGTCATCCTCTCCCCGAAAGAGGATACACAAATCTTTCTCTTATCCATCTTTGTGTGATGCTCATTTCTCTTCTAGCTGAGTCCCTTTTTGAAATTACTAATCATGATGACAGTCTTTGTTTTCTTCAACTGGCCACATGGTCATGGCTGACATTCATCACTTACTTCTTCCCCACCCAGTCCATATCTTGTTTGTTTGTAGCAAGCACCTCAGCAGCCATGCTTTCATCATTCCTGAAAGCTCTGTGCCACTGGCAAGCCTGTCTGAACTGGCTTGTTGTCATTTCCTGCTAACTTTTGTCACAGGACATGGGAGTGCTAAGAGGTGCCCAAGAGGATCTCTTATGGTTCAGACATACGCTCATCTGCCCTCATGTGAGGTCACCACCCAGTTTCCACTTGAGAGTCAGGATCGAGCACCCCAGTCAGTGCAGTAAGCTCTTTCTCCACTTGTTGGTTCATGGCATGAGAAACACAAAAGAGCCAGGTGGCAGTCTCAGCTTCCAGTTTAATAGAACCACTGTTGTGTCTTCTGTCAGAATCAAACACCTCTAGACAAGCAGAACCCAAAATCATGGGGACAAAAAGCAGAAACTTTGATTGTGAATTATTAAGGGAATAGTAAGAGAAATCACTCCCTTTTGCACCCCTTGATTCCCAAACATCTTAATTCAGGCTTTGAGAGAAACATCAGCCTATATGGAGTTAGAGCAAGTATCACATTCTGGAGGCCCATAAATGTTGCCACCCAGCTGACGCTGCAACTGAGTCTTCAAAAGGCTATGCCATCATTCTACCAGGCCAGCTGCTTTAGGATGATTGTGAGACTTGGGCATTCTATGAGTATGAGTCCATTGTGGCACTTCATATGCTATAAAATGAGCCCTCCCATCAGCAGCGATGCTATGTAGAATATCATGGCACTAAATAAAGCACTCTGTGAGCCTAGAGATGATGTTTTTAGCAGAAGGTTTGCAGGCAAGAAAGACAAATCCATATACAGAGTAAGTGTCTATTTTGGTGAGACCAAAGTGCTATCCCTGCCATATGGAAGTGATAGAGAATGTAAAAAATATGCTACCGTGTGCCTGGCTGATTCCTTTGGGAATGATAACTTATCAGGAGCTCATTGTTGATTTCTGCAGTTGGCTGGTTGGGCACCCAGCAGTGGCTGTAGGTGGATCAGCTTTGGTAAGCAAAAGCCCATGCGTAGTCTCTAACCCCGCTACAATGTTCACTTTGTTCATGAGTCCATTGGGCAAAGACAGGGAAAGGTGGCAACGAGACTGACATCTACAGAGTGGGCCATCTTGTCTATTAAGATCTTCCCAGGTAAGTTTGCTCTTTTGCAGCCATTCATGTGGCACACAAATATCTTTGTCCTCTGTGTCCATTCAGAGAGGCCTATCCACATATCCACATATCTCTTCCCCAGATCCTCTTGTCACTAATTTCCCAATTGTATTTCAAGTCCCTGACCATCTGGCCAAACCATTTGCCATTGCCCATAAGCCAGTATACATACATATCTCTAGCCGCTTCTTCTTCCGGGCAAAATGCACAACGAGTACATTGCTTGAATTCCTGCCAACGGAGAGAATTTCTGTTTGCCCTTGTCCTTCAGTGGCAATGTCGTGTTGCAGCTCTCCTTTTGTGGTACCAGTGTATTGTGTAGAACCATCTGTAAATCAAACCCAAGTTGTTTCTTCTTCAGTCACTGCATCTGACTCTGAGCCTTCAGGGAGTAATGGTTACTGCTTCCTTTCCATGTCAGAGATATCATGGAATTCCTTTTGTGTTCACCTTTAAACAGAACTCATATAGGGAAGGAGGGATAGAGTTCCCAGTTATGGAGTTGATATTTAGACAGATGTTTGTCATTGCTGACAGTCTTTATTCCTTCTTAAGGACTTGATTTTCCAGCTTTTCTTATTTCTCCCCAACTTAAAATTTTTCTTTTATTTCTGGTAGTGTCATTCTGTTAGCACATTGTCTTTTCTTTTTATCTAAAAATATCTTTATTTCACCTTCGTTTTTGAAGAATATTTTCACTGAATGGTTGCCAAGTAAATTTTCTTTCAGCACTTTAAAGATGTTCTTCCACTGTCTTCTGGCCTCCAGAGTTTTTAGTGAGAAGTCAAAAATCATTCAACTCGGCCGGGCGCGGTGGCTCACGCTTGTAATCCCAGCACTTTGGGAGGCTGAGGCGGGCGGATCACGAGGTCAGGAGATCGAGACCACGGTGAAACCCCGTCTCTACTAAAAAATACAAAAAATTAGCCGGGCGTGGTGGCGGGCGCCTGTAGTCCCAGCTACTCGGAGAGGCTGAGGCAGGAGAATGGCGTGAACCCAGGAGGCGGAGCTTGCAGTGAGCTGAGATTGTGCCACTGCACTCCAGCCTGGGCGACAGGGCGAGACTCTGTCTCAAAAAAAAAAAAAAAAAAAAAAAATCATTCAACTCTTTGTCTCCTCTATGTATTATATTATTTTTCTTTGGTGTTTTTAAGGTTTTTCCCCTTTATTTTTATTTTCAGCATTTAGCTATGATGTTCCCTAGGCATGGTTTTCTTCATATTTATTCATATTTACCTTGCTTGGGGTTTGCTGAGTTTCTTCAATCTGTAAATTTATGTCTTTCACAAAATTTGGGGAAATTTCATCCATTATTTATTGCAATTGTTTCTTTGAACCATTACCTCCAAATAAGGGCAGTAGAAAAATAATTAAGAAAGATAAATCTTTCTTATCTCCTTTTGAGTTTCCAAATGCATATATGTTGAACTTTTTTTAACTGGTTCCTGAGACTATTTATTTTTTAAACCTTTTTTTCTCTCCCTTTTTTTAAGATTAAATAATTTCTGTGGATCTATCTTAAAGTTTACTGACTCTTTCCTGTATCATTCCCATTCTGCTCTCAAGCACATCTGGTACATTTTAAATTTCAGATGTTGTGTTTTTCGGTTCTAGAATTTCTTTTCTTTTTTTTCTTTTTTTGAGACAGAGTCTTGGTCTGTCACCCAGGCTGGAGTGCAGTGGCATGCTGTTGGCTCACTGCAACCTCTGCCTCCTGAGTTCAAGCAATTCTCCTGCCTCAGCCTCCTGAGTAGCTGTGACTACAGGTGCACACCACCATGCCCGGCTAATTTGTTTTTGAATTTTTTAGTAGAGACCAGGTTTCACCATGTTGCCCAGGCTGGTTGCGAACTCCTGAGCTCAGGCAATCCACCTGCCTCGGCCTCCCAAAGTGCTGGGATTACATGCGTGAGCCACTGCGCCTGGCTCAGTTCTAGAATTTGTATTTGGGTCTTTTTATAGATTATATTTCTCCACTGATATTTCCTATTTTTTTGTTCATTGCAAGCATATTTTCCTTTAAGTCAATGAATGTGGCTCAAAGGTGCTTTAAAACCCAAGTCTGCTAATTTCACCATCTAGTTTTGATCTCCATTGATTGTCTTTTCTCTCAAGAATGGGTAACATTTCCTTGGCTTTTCATATGTTGAATAGTTTTTTTTTTATTGTACCCTGCATATTACAAAGTTTATGTTGTAGAATTCTGGATTCTGTTATATTCTTTCACAGGAGTTTATTTGTTTTTGCTTTCTTTGGTGTAGCATTAATTAACTCCATTGAACTCAAACTGCAAACTCAGCTTGAATGCTTCCAAGCCTGGGAACTGTCATTCCTGGTACAGCTCTTTGATTATGTGGCAGTAGTAGGTTTAAGTGTGGATCTTGCTATCAAAGCTTCTCAAAGGCAGTGACTGGGTCTTATTTTTGTGTCCTCCATGTCTTGCTTATTCTCAGCAGACAATGGACCTGCCATAGTGCTGAATGCGTGAATGAGCTAATGAACCATGTAATTCAAGAAACGTCCCCCAAACCAGAACACTTTTACTAAGATTCAGGCACCAGGAGGGAAAAGATGGAAATCTAGTGTATAGATCAGCTTCCACCTTCCTATACTTTGGTATAATTTTCACTTGTTAATTCACTAACAAGAATCTGAGCCTCAGCCACGTTTAATCTTTAATATTTGTGCCCTCATATATTATTTCCACAGAGTACACATTTTAGCAAAATCTCACTAAAATAACTAAAATAGCAGATGATGATTGTTCAACTGTTACTTTAGCTGTATTTCCATAATGTGAAAGTAATTCAAAAGGTGTAAAGTTGAAGCAAATGGAAGTCTACAAGACAATCCTACTTTATTTACTCATTCAATAAACATTTGAGCACCTGTGCTGTCATAGATGCCAGATTCCAGAAATATGAAAGTTAATACAGTAATAAGCAGATGGACAAATCTCTGCCCTTAAGGAACTCAGAATTTCTCCAGAAAACATTAACTGTAGGAGAGTTTTTCCTATATTGCAGTCATCTCAAGTACTGCTTTCCTTTGTTTTTGCCTTGGCCTATACAATATTTACCACTAATTCATATTTTACATGTCTCACTCTTTAAAAGCTTAAATGGATTTAATTTAAAAGGAAAGATTATATCACAGGTTGGATATGCTGCTTATGCTCTTCAATCACATTAAAATAAATGCATAATTATTAAAGTGCAAAATGACTAAATGCAAACTATCAAGTATTACTTGTCCCATGCTCTGACAAACACTGCTTTAAGCATGTTAAATGTTATAAAAGAAGTGTTTGTAAAGTGCAGATAGTGTAATGGGAATATAGAAGGAGTTTCTTAATCCTGCTTGTGTTTTTAAGGAAGGCTTTGCAAAAATGTCTCTTTAAGGGGAATGACAGTATTCCCTTTATCATTGGGTCCTTTGTGGTAGACAGAATAATGCATCCCCACAAGACGTCCAGTCCATGTCCTAATCACAGGAATGTTTTACATTACATGGCAAAGGGAAATTAAGATTGCAGATGGAATGAGAGTTGCTAATCATCTGGCTTTAAAGAGATTACACTGGATTATCTATGTGGACCAAATGTTTTTAGACAAGGGTTTGGACAAGGGTTTTTAGAAATAGAAGAGGGAGACAGTGAGAGAGTGATGTGGTATGCAAAGGCCCCTATTGTTGTTACTGGCTTTGAAGATGGAGGATGGGGCCAGGAGCCAAGGAAAGTACGGTCTCTAGAAGCTGGAAAAGGCAAGGAAACCACTTCTCTCCTAAAGCCTCCAGGAAGTTACGCACTCCTGCTGACACCTTGATTTTAGCCTAGACTCATGCTGGACAACAGAACAGTAAACTAATAAATTTGTGGTTGTTTTGAGTATTAAGTTTGATATAGCATCTGTAGGAAACCAAAACACCCCTACAGTGCCAGATACCTCGTAGTCACTGGCTAAAAATAAACCCAAATGAATGCGCACTCCCCTTTAGTTTCTCTGAGGCCAACGACCCTGTCTTTTTCTCTCCTATAGCTCTAGTGTCTACTGCAGCCGAGAAAAGCTAATATCGGCCAGGCGCAGTGGCTCACACCTGTAATCCCCGAACTTTGGGAGGCCGAGGCGGGCGGATTACCTGAGGTCAGGAGTTCGAGGCCATGACCAACATGGAGAAACCTCATCTCGACTAATAATACAAATATTAGCTGGGCTAGGTGGCACATGCCCGTAATCCCAGCTACTCGGGAGGCTGAGGCATGAGAATCGCTTGAGCCTGGGAGGTGGAGGTTGCGGTGAGCTGAGATCATGCCACTGCACTCCAGCCTGGGCAACAAGAGCAAAACTCCGTCTAAAAAAAAAAAAAAAAAAAAAGGTAATATCTTTTCCTCACTCATCAAGGGGTCCTTGGCTGACACCCTAATAACAAAAGACAAATTAACAAGATAAAAGCATAGCAAATTTATTTAACCAAGCTTTCCCGTGACATGAGAGTCTTCAGAAATGAACAATTAGGCCAGATGTGGTGGCTCAAGCCTATAATCCCAACACTCTGGGAAGATTGTTTGAGGCCAGGAGTTTGAGACCAGCCAGGGCAACACATCAAGATCCCATCTCTAAAAAAAAAAAAGTCATTTTAAATTAGCTGGGTGAGACAGCACACACCTGTAGTCTCAACTACTTGGGAGGTTGAGGCAGGAGAATCACTTGAGTCCAAGAGTTGAGGCTACAGTGAGCTATGATCACACCACTGCACCCCAGCCTGGGTGACAGAGTAAAACCCTGTCTCCTAAAGGCTTTTTTTTTTTTAAAGAAATGAATAAGTAAAGACCCAGGGAAAACTATATTTTTATGCTTATGTTTCATGAAGAATGGGCAGTTAGGTAGAAATATGATCAGACAAGAGGGGTATGACCTAATAATAATAAACTGAAGGGAATTAGCATGGTCTGTTTGTTCAGATCCCTCTTGGCCTCTCTGTGTGGCATTCCTCTCCTCTGGGTATAGGGCAGGACACCTGTCACACAGGTCTTGTGACCTACTTTCAGAAGAGGTAGGTGAGAGAATTCCTTTATCGCCAGCTCTTACACAGGAAGGTGGAAAAAAGCCAGAGAATGACCTTTCTGCTTCTGCTGTTTTCTTAATTTCCAAGATGCCGTGTTTGGGGGTGTTGTATTTCTGAGCCCCAACCCCACCACCACACTGAGCATGGAGTTAGAGGTCAATAACGATTTAGAGTGCATTTCGAATGAAGGCACTATTTATGAACTGTATTATCAGGCACGGGCAAAGGCATAGAAATGGGTCGAGGAAGGGCTTTCAAGATTGGGGAGCTGTTTGGGCAAGGACAAGGCTGTTCACGGTTTGTTTAGAGAAAGAAATTGTCATCTGGGAGAGGACAGTGTGCTCAGGGAGCACGATGGTAACAATTCCAGGGCAGCAACAAGGAGCAGACCAGGAAGGGCCTTGTGTGGCATGCCAAGGAGTTCAGGTTTGGGTCCCAAGGCCCCCAGGAGTTACGTATCAATCTTCTTCTGTGTGGCATGAAAGCAGATGCCACCTTGCGTTTTTTGCAAGTTGAGTTCTTCCTGTCATCCACTGGAGCCTTGGATTCCTGGAACCAGGATCCTTGCCATCCACGCAGATGTTTCGGGAGAAGGCCTGACCTTTTTGGGCTTGAGTTCTTGGGCTGGGGTCAAGTGTTGCACCTTAGGAACGGCCAGACAGAGGGAACCAGTGTCCTGAGCAGCTGGGTGACTTGCAGACTCCCTTGAGCTTCCTCCTTGCAAGAGCCGGAGACCTGTGAGCCGGCGAGCTGTCAAGATTTCCGTCATAAACCCCACGCTCCATGTGTTTGCAATATGGGCACAGAGATGCACAGGGGACTGGGGTCTGGGGTGTGAGGGCTTAGTTCTGGAGTCATTGCTTCCTCTCTTTTCCTGTGCATTTGTGAGAGTGCTTATTTTGCTTTCTTAAAGTTATGGAGTGGAATAAAGGGACAGTAATGAGTTCCAGATGCTTTTATTTTTCTCCTTCTATAATTGGAAACAAAAATATAGCATGGCTTTTAAATTGAAAGTGCCAGAAAGGGGTGATGCTTTTAGCTGTGGGGTTTTAGCCATGATTTAGAGCCCAGTAAGAGGCTGTGGCCGTCACCACCACATGCTAACTGGCTCACACTGCTCCCTGCAGACCCAGCTCAAGGCTTTATCTTGGAGCCTGAAGGAGATTCAAAAGTGAGTCCTACACTAAGAAACTCTTAATACATGAAACCCAAACGTACAAAGCAGACAGATTGGGGCAGGGTGAGCAGCCACGTATTCAAAGGATGATTGTTTTGCAGGTCTCGGAGCAGGCCTCTTTTAATTAGCGTTCCCCTGGTGCATCTAAAAGTTTCCCCACACATCATTAATTTCTGAGGGAGGGGACAAAGAACCTTCCCGCTGATGTGTTCCAAGTATGAAGTGCCAAGTGAAGATCAATTAAAAAGTCAAGAGACCAGAATCTTGAAGTATAAAGCATTTAAGGGAGAAAGACTGCTTGAGTTACCGTGGACTTTTCAGGGGACCTTAAAAGCGGTGATGTGACGAGCTTAGACCTGGAATTGGATTAGCCTCCTTGTGAGTTACACAAAGAGATCATCCTAAACCTGCAGGAGGAAACACCTATTCAGTTTAGACTGAAAGCTTTAAGCCTGCTTGGAATCCTTCATTCTCTTCCCCTTGGCCAATGGCTGTTACTAAATAGAATACTGGGGAAACAGGATTCAGATTTAGACTGTGGGAAAGCAGTTGGCCTCCACCTACAAGACATACTAATAGCAGATTACATTCCCTCCAGGGAGATAATCTTTAACACAAAGCAGACCCCAGCCCTCCAATCTAACAGCAGGCCAGGAAGGGAAGATAAAGCTAAATGGCCACTCAATCCTTAAACCATTTGCACAGCACATTGGTACAAATAGGAATTCTGGATCCCAGGGCCAACATTTAAGACTAGCCCTTTACCTTTCATTTGCTGCAAGACAAATAGTTCCAGTTCTCTTTTGATGCCAAGACTCTTAGGTCAGATTTGACAAGCAAGAGTGACTGTGCTGTATTCTCCCACCACCTGTTCTTCCATTCCCTTTTATATTTCCTCTTGCAGCCATGCAAGTAATTAATACTCATCATGTTAAGTTGCCATTCGAGTACCTACTGTGTGGAAGCCACTTTATAGAGGTACATACTATTGTTTATTTTTATTCCCATTATCCAAGCCCTCAGATCAATCAGTCAATTCCAAAGCCCACTGACTTGCCTTTACACCATTCCCTGCCATCTAAAGCCATTACTCAGTGGTTTCTAAGCCTTTTAAAGTCTTACCAACATTGAGGCTTCTCCCTGGGCCTAGTAAGTCAGAACCTCTGAGGTCTAAGCACCTGTGCCTTAAATTTGCTTACTGTGACCCGGATGCATGGTGGGGCTGAGAACCTCTGTGGGAGCATCTTAGGTGATGCAGAGTTTTGGAGTTGATGTGGAGATCCAGCCCCTTTTTAGGGAGCCCTTCCCTCTGAGGTGGCTGCTGCAGCCCACCTGCCACATCTCCTTGAATCTGAAAGAATAATAAGGAAGATGGAAGCCGAAGACATGTTCCTTACTCCTGGCAGGACTTCTGCCCTGAGTCTAGCTCTTTCCTGACCTGCTGACTTGGGCTGGATGGTCCAGAAGGAAGTCCTAGGGTTCACTGCCTTCCTCCATGAAGCCCAGAGCCAGGTGCTTGCCCCTCTCCTAGACCCCTGCTTCAGTGAGTTCTGAATAACTGAGGGGCCTCCCAGTGAGCCATTTCTGGCCCCTAAGGGAACCTTACCAAGCTCTGATGACATAGTTTAAAATATGGCAAAAAGAGGGAGAAAACTTCAGACTCCCCACTTCTCACAGTGCAGAGAGAGGAAATATTTGGGGTATTCTCATCTCATCTTCTTCTAAATGGCTGGGACTCACCTAGTCTCTTGATCTTTGCATTTTTCTGGTCTCTCCATTGCAACTGACAAGGCCCATCTTCCCCGGAGAGATGGAAGCAGAGACTCCACACTATTGTACTCTCCTAGCGGGTCAGGGATTCTTCTAGAGTGAGGCTCTAACTCCATAACCCACCATGGCAGTTGTCAAGAGATTGCTGTAGCTAACACGTAAGCACAGCTAAGCCTGCTCTTCCTCTATAGGAAACTTAAACCTACTTCAAGTCAAGGCTCCCTTAGAAGGATGAGATCTTCTGCAATCATGCTTGTGTTCTTGGAATTCAGTTTAAGAAAATAATTCAAAAAGTGCTCCCAGAACTAGCTATAAGAATGCACACTGTAGCGTTGTTTTTACTGGGAAAACTTGGAAACAAGCTAAATGGCCAATCACAGAGGATTGGGTAAATGAATCGTGTAATAAAAATCACGGTGTATGTTCTTCTCTGCAACAGGAAAGGATATTTATTATATTTTAAATGCCAAAAGCAGACCACAAAACAACATGGATAGTATGATCTCATTTTTGCATCTGGAAAAATACATGCCAAACCGTTATTAATAAGTATCTCTGGGTGGAGATTAAAGGTGGTTTTTATTTTCTCCTTTGCTTGTCTGTATTTTGTAATCATAATAATAAAGGATGCGTAGTCCTTGGGTAATTGCTGCAAACCTAATGATGTTTTCAAGTGAGGGTGGGCATCTGAAAGCGAGACAGAAGCAAGAGGGAACTTAGCCCCCACCCCCACCTGGGAGAATCTCCAAAGCTTTCAAGGTCATGTCCCCATTTGTGTCTCACCCCAACTCCACCTCTAGACCACCGTTTACATCAACATGCATTACATGTATTACTTAGCAACCAGGCCGTCATGTGTTTTCATTTAGCAGAAGAGAAAATAGATGCTACCGGACTCTACAGTGACTACACTGTTTCTGAAGTTGCCTGAAAGAGTGGCAAGTCATCAACAAAAAGATCCAACCCAAAATACAGTGGAATTGAGAAATAGACACTTCCTTTACTGTTGGGGTTGGCCAAGGCGGTGGCCAATGTACCTAGTCCTCCCAGTCCCAGTTTGGAGCAAAAATGTCATGCAGATGGAGTCAAAATTTCACTTCCATTTCTGACAAAACTAGGATTGCAGACCATAGTTAGTGCTCTTAGCCAAGTGGGACTACTAATGCCTCATCCCAGAATCAGGCTGGATCATAGATCTGTTTCTGTCAGCACTGAACAGCTTTCGGGCCCTCCTAGCAGTCCTGCGCCCTATGACTTCCAGCATCGTGGAGCTCTCTGCACTCAGACAGAGCTCCCCACAGAGGGGGTGGCCTAAGCTCTCCAGTAAAACCTGTCGGTGCCAATGCCCTGCTCCCCTTCCCACCTCCACTGGAGAGGAATAAAGAAGGGAGAGGCCCAGAGTGTTATTCTAAAGTGAGGTCTGCCAGCTACTCCCTGTGGGCAAAATGTAGCTCATACCTGTTTTTGTAAATGAAGTTTTTTTGGGACAGAGCCACACTGGTTGATTTATGCAGTGCCTAACGCTCCTCCAATGGCATAATTGGGTATTAGAGACTGTATTAGTCCGTTTTCACACTGCTGATAAAGACATACCAAAGACGGAGCAATTTACAAAAGGAAGAGGTTTAACTGGACTTACAGTTCCATGTGGCTGGGGAAGCCTCACAATCATGGTGGAAGGCAAGAAGAAGCAAGTCCTGTCTTACATATGTGGCAGCAGGCAAAGAGATAATGAGGAAAACGCAAAAGCCGAAACCCCTGATAAAACCATCAGATCTCATGAGACTTATTTACTATCATGAGAACTGTATGGGGGAAACTGCCCCTATGATTCAGTTATCTCCCACCTGGTCCCTCCCACAACACTTGGGAATTATGGGAGTATAATTCAAAATGAGATTTGGGTGGGGATGCAGAGCTAATGGAAACCCCTGATAAAACCGTCAGATCTCGTGAGACTTATTCACTATCTCAAGAACAGTATGGGAGAAATAGCCCCCATCATTCAATTATCTCTCATTGGGTCCCTCCTACAACATGTGAGAATTACAGGAGTACAATTCAAGATGAGATTTGGGTGGGGAAACAGAGCCAAACCATATCAGCGACCAACACCATTTGACCCGGGAAGCCAAATAATGTTCATTTGGCCTTTTACAGAAAAAGTTTGCCTGCCCCTAATCTAAAGGAAGGCTCTCTAGGAAAACTAGAAGACCGGGCATGCACCTCCCGTAACATTTCTGGACGCTGCCTGCTTGGCGACCTTTGCCTGTCCTCAGATACTGAAGTTCAGAAAGCTTCACTCCTGGGCTCCTTCTCTTCTCATTCTAGATTCTCAAAATCTCTCAGATGTCTCCAAGGCCTTTCAAATCACACAAGTCTTAGCCTAGAGTGACTGTTAAATGTATTGGTCCAAACCAGGGCATTTTTGAGAATAACAAATTCTAAACTAAACCAGACAAGACTTTGGGATGATAGGCTTAACTTGGATTGTCCCTGGAAAACTGAGATGCATGGTCATTCCAAATGAAAATACTTGTTGTTTTCTTTGCCCAAATCTGAGTCCTTCTTGAATATTCCCAATGGCTCTGGCACTTCTATCCTGGCTGTGGTACAACTGAGAAACCCAGTTTGTATCCTTTCCACCACCCACCTCCAACCCATCACCAACTCCTTTGGAATCCACCCACTTCTCCCCATCTCAGCAGTTCCCATCCTAGTACAAACTGAAATGGGAGGAGTTCCCTTATCCCCCTCACAGGGCGTGTGACAGGTGTGGCTCACTTTGTTGGTGACCTGCTGCTCAAACTCCTAGGGGGAGCATGCAGACAGGCAGGTTGTGGGGAGTGTTTTTGGGCTCTGACCCCACGGCAGTGTCTAGGGGTGAATGTTTACAGCTCCCGAAACTCCAGTGGGCATGTGTTACAGTGAGTTCTTTCAGTTTAGCCATCCATAGGCAGCTTGTGTTAATCAGCTCAGTTAGACCCTCTGCCTCATTGCAAGGACAGAGGCCTTTCTGTATCCCAGGTTCTTGCCCTAGTGTACTGGAAAAATCAGATCACACGTGGGCTTGGAGGATTAGTGCAAGGTTTTATTGAGTGGAGGAAGTAGCTCTCAGCAGATAGATGGGGATCCAGAAGGGGGTTGGGGTGGGAAGGTGATCTTTCCCTGGAGCGGGCCGCTCAGCAGCCAGACTCTCCTCTGACTGCCCCTGACTGAATTCCATGTTGTCCTGCTGTTATTGGCCTGCCAGTGTCTGCTGCATGATCTTCTGCTCCTCTCGACTTCTAGCTGCTTGTGTCTGTGCCCGCTAGGGTCTCAGGGTTTTTATGGGCACAGGATCGGGGGTGAGGTGGTTAGGAGTAGTCTTGGACAATGCAACATTTGGGCGTGGAAACAGGAGTGCTGGTTCTCACTTAGGTCCATGGGCACAAGACCGAGGGTGGAGCCCTCACCAGGAGACCTGCCTTTCTCTACCCAGCACTTCCCTGCCCCCCTCCCGTATCAAAACCACCACCATCTCTTGCCTGGGCTTCTCAAGGGTCTCCTCACTGGTCTTGGCCCACTCCCATCTCCTTCACAGCCAGACTGAGCTGCTGGAAACTTTCATCTCATTGGGCCACCCCTCTGCATAAAACACTTGGCTTCCCCATGTGCTAAGGACAGAGATTAAAATTACCTTCCTTGCTTTCTGCATGTAGTGGATCCTTGAAAGCTTCCACCTCCTTCCTGCTTTGGGGGTCTCCCTATGGGCTGTTTTCTCTAACTGGAAAGCCCCTTTTCCTATTAGACCTCAGGGCTCGGTCTCAAGCTCACTCTCTTCCTCTTCACACGAGGCCATTACCTGCCATCACCTGTCACACCACCTGCACTCTGCCTTCTCAGCCTTTATTATAGCTTATAATGCAGCTGGTGTTGGTATTTGCTTCTGACTATTTCCCCTGCTGTAAGCTGCATGAAGTCAGGGTTTGTGTCTATTTGCCCATCATTATCCCAGCACCTAGCTCACTGTTAGTGCCTAGTAAGCACTCCTAAGTATCTGTTGAGAGAATGACAAAACAGGAAAGCAAGCCTCCATTGTATCAGATTTGGGGAGTTGCAATTTAGCCCTTAGGCAAATCTAACAGAATTCTGGACAGGATGTAGTCTATATTAGTTTCCTGTGGCTCCCATGACAAATTACCTCATGCTGGGTGGCTTAAACAAGAGATATTTATTCTCTGACGGTTCTGGAGGCCAGAAATCTGAAGTCAAGGTATTGTCA
Source organism: Symphalangus syndactylus (assembly GCF_028878055.3). Classification (NCBI taxonomy): domain Eukaryota; kingdom Metazoa; phylum Chordata; class Mammalia; order Primates; family Hylobatidae; genus Symphalangus; species Symphalangus syndactylus. The sequence goes on from NC_072427.2 coordinate 98,067,307, forward strand.
GGGCCACACTCCCTACAGGGTCTTTAGGCGAGAACCTGTTCCCTGCCTCTCCCAGCTCCTTAGGGGCTGCTGGCTTCCCTTGGGTTGTGGCCGCATGACTCCAATCTCTACCTCCATCTTCAAATCACCTTTTCCTCTTATTTTGTGTCAATCTCTCTCCTTGTATAAGTGCCTTGTAAGGACATTGTGTTGCGTTTAGGACCCACCCAGATAACCCAGAATGATTTCCTCATTAAAATCTTTAACTTAATCACATCTGCAAAGACCTTTTATCCAAATAAGGCCATATCCACAAGTTCTAGGGATTAGGATGTGGACATATCTCTAGGGGGCCATTTCTCCCCACCATGGGATTGTAAGACTAGACTTGGTCCAATAGGAGCTGTTTGGGGAAACTCAGGATGAAAACCTCTGCAAAACAGGAGAGAATGGATTGCAGTTAGGCTGTGGGTAATCACGGAGGAGAAACAACCCAATGATGCTTCCCACCGGGGTCAAAGCAGACACCATCATTGTCCCCTTCCTACTCTTGCCTTCTCTGCCAACAAACAAAGATCATTTCTGCTGGCACAGGGTTTGGATGAGAGCCAGATCTCACCCAACTGTTGAGATTCATGGCTGACGAATCAGCGGAAAACAGCCAGAACCGAGGGCTCGCATCTACTGCACAACGTTGGGAAAAATGCTTCATCTCAGCCTCAGTTTCCTCAATTATAAATCAAGAGAGGGTGATGCATCTTAGTTACTTCTTCCCAAAGGAGCCATTGAAATGGTTTTGTTGTCATTTTTCCTGTGTCTTGGGACAATCGTGTTGATATAAAGCATCATTATATTTACCAAGTAAGTTCCTATCAAGAACTTGTTCTTCTTGCTCCTCTTACAGCTGTGGAGTCTCCAGCTACCTTTCAAAGTAACAACAAATATCCTCCCCCAGACCTCTCGATCACCACGCACCTGTGTCTCTGCACTTCTCAGGCGCTGCCCTCCTCCAATTTTCCCTTTTGCTGCACCAGAGGCTGCCAGCTATTTTAAACCACACTTAGAAACTGGTCCTTTGTGGCAAGTGCTGTAGAGAGTGTCTTTAAAAAGGTATAGGTTTCTAAAAAAATAAAAAGTACACAAACACGGAGGGTGGGCCAGAAATAAATGCTACTGTATATTTAGAAGCTGAATGCTTTCATTCTTAGAGAATGAGTCTAATTCAGTTTCTATAAACCACAGTCATGCTTCCGTGGTCTCAGTTCCACTGAGCATCTTGTACTTCGAAGCAGCCTTCTGAAATGGCAAGGCTATTTATGAGGGAGCATTGGTGTGAGTTTCTGTTTTTGGCAAAGGGTAAAAATAAGGAATGTTCTTCTGAGTGGGCTGCTCTGAGAATCCAGCTTGGCCGCTTGATCGGCGCTGGGCACATGTGCGCGACATATGTCAGTCTTGCCTCTGAATAGAAGGTATGAATCACTCTGCCTGGCTCTACCCAGTGGGGATTTTTAGATCGTGCTGCTTCTCCAACATGCAAAGCAGCGTTTGATTTTCTGAGAGGGAAGTGATGAATATTTTTCTCGGTAAAATATGAACAGTGAATGTAGTCAGTACCCACTGTGAGGGCTTAGAGAAAACAAACTAAAAGATGACCATCAGACAACTTCCCCTCTGCAGGGAGCTTCCAGATTCCTTTCCTGTGGGCTGCGGGAGGCTGGCAGCCTCTTCAGAGAGTGAGGTCATTTCTTCAATCAACAAACGTTTTGGGAAGCCCCCTATGTGCCAGGTACTCCTGCAGGCACTGGGGAAACGCTGGGGTCATGTAGAAACCAGAGCAAGCTGGGGTACATAGTGTGTGTTTGCTTCTATTGAAGTGAGTCACTCCTAGCTCCTTGAAAATCAGAATCCTAGCAGTAAACTGTTTGATGATGATCAAGTTCAAGTCCAGCAGCAGCGTTTGGGCCATTACATGCACCTCACTCCCTCATGCCCTCTCCAGAGGGCCAGGTTACAACTTCAGGAACCCCAAGTCTTTTCTAGGGGGATGAAATGATTCTGGGGAAGTTAGACTGAACTGAATGCAGTACCTACTGGAACCCCATTTCTCCAGAAATCCTCCAAGTTTGAGCTCGAAGCTACTGGGGGTGACTGTGGGGTGTTTGAAATCTCAGTGGACACCTGAGGTGCCAAAGCTTCAACTTGCCGTGGAAATCTGAGTGTGATTTTAAGTGGTGAGACCCTTGGGCACTGGGGAAAAGAAAAAAGTGGGTTGGTCTGAAAAGTCCCAAAACAAAAGGCAGGGGGAGGTCTCAGACAGATGTGCCATGGCCTGTTCCCTCCCTCTGAAGCCTGAAATGTGTGAGGCTTTTGGGGTTGTGCCTGCAGGGAGCGGGGAGTGAGATGTGGCCAACAGCCCACACAGACAATGCTAGAGGGAGATGGATGCTGGAGAGGAGGTAGGGAGAGGAGAAGAGGCCCAGAGACTCTTCCTGTGTTTATGTGATAATTTCACTCCATTACATTGAGATCACAAAAGAGGAATAATGTGTAGACAGGGACTGGGCAGATGGAAGAAATGCCGGCTCAGAGAGGGGATGGGGAGGGAGGGAAGAGGCTCGGAGGACAGGTGGGAGCTAAGTGAGGAGGAGCCCTGGGAGGATTTGTGGCTGCTGCCCACTGTCCCCAGGGACTCCGCATGTCCTGGGGGCCATGGTGGCAGGTGGAAAGGGAGACCCCAGGGAGATGCTAAGAGAGACACTGGCCCACAAACCAGCATCTCCTGTTGTGCGGCAAGGTCCCCTGCACTCACAGAATGTTTTGTTTGTTTGTTTGGTTTTGCTTGTTTGTTTTGAGATGGAGTCTCACTCTGTCGCCCAGGCTGGAGTGCAGTGGCACAATCTCAGCTCACTGCAACCTCCGCCTCCCGGGTTCACGCTACTGTCCTGCCTCAGCCTCCTGAGTAGCCGGGATTAGAGGTGCCCACCACCACGCCTGGCTAATTTTTGTATTCTTAGTAGAGACGGGGTTTTACCATGTTGGTCAGACTGGTCTTGAACTCCTGATCTCAGGAGATCCGCCTGCCTCGACCTCCCAAAATGCTGGGATTACAGATCGTGAACCACTGCACCCGGCCACTCACAGATGTTTTTAACACAGCCCTGCCACCTTCTCCCTAGTGCTCGTTCTCCATCCTTGTCTCAACTGCGAGCCTCACTACAACCCAGGCTCACTAAGACAATGAAAAATCGAAGATGTTTCATGAAAAAGGTAATCAGTTAAGTTTTTCCATCTTTGGAATGGGTCACGAGCTGAGGCCCAGCCTAAGGGTGGAAGCCCAAGCTCTCTTCCCAGGGAAGGTGGCTCTGCACCCCTCTGTCCGCACGAGATCCCTGCCAGGATCCCTCATCTCTGCTGTCACATCCTGCTTTTCAACTCCCTCCCAGAATGGCCTCATCCCTCAGGGTCATGTGGAATTTTCTAGAACATAACAGGCAGATGGCCAAAACCTAAGTGGGCGTTTCTCCAAGCACAGACTGGAAAGACCCCATGCCAACGTCTCTTCTTTCTCTACTCAGGAATTTGTTAGGTCTGATTAGGGTCCAAGCTGCCTTCCCAAGGGCACCTTCCAGAACAGTGGTTTTCCTGCTAAATTCCTCGCTCCCTCTTCTCCATCTAGAACCCACCAATGCTGCCTCAAGGAAGGCAGAGATAGGCTCAGGTTCCAGAGGAAATCCTCTTGCTGCCTGCGGGCTGGACTGACTCTGAGTAGGGATTTCTGGACTGGCCCCTTCCGTCTTGGGCATCAGGGAAGTCGGTGCTGTTTGTTTGTTTGTTTGTTTGTTTGTTTGTTTTTGACAGAGTCTTACTCTGTCGTCCAGGCTGGAGTGCAGTGGCGCGATCTTGACTCACTGCAACCTCCACCTCCTGGGTTCAAGCAATTCTCATGCCTCAGCCTCCCGAGTAGCTGGGATTACAGGCGCCCACCACCATGTCCTACTAATTTTTTTTTTTTTTTTTTTTTTTTTTTTGAGACGGAGTCTCGCTCTGTCACCCAGGCTGGAGTGCAGTGGCGCAATCTCGGCTCACGGCAAGCTCCGCCTCCTGGGTTCACGCCATTCTCCTGCCTCAGCCTCTCCGAGTAGCTGGGACTACAGGCGCCCGCCACCATGCCCGGCTAATTTTTTTTGTATTTTTAGTAGAGACGGGGTTTCACCGTGGTCTCGATCTTCTGACCTCGTGATCCGCCCGCCTCGGCCTCCCAAAGTGCTGGGATTACAAGCGAGAGCCACCGCGCCCGGCCGGTGTCCTACTAATTTTTGTATTTTTAGTAGAGACAGGGTTTTGCCGTGTTGGCCAGGCTGGTCTTGAACTCCCAGCATCAAGTGATCTGCCCGCCGTGGCCTCCCAAAGTGCTGGGATTACAGGCATGAGCACTGCCGTTTTTAGACTAGACTGTCCAGCTGGGAATTTAGGGGTGACAGGAGAATCAAACTGCGAAAGCTCTCCCAGTGAAACCCTACCCGTGTTTACACACAGCTTCCCATAAATATGTCCACATTTGTTTAAGACAGGAAGTAGTTAATTCTCTTTACTGGCAAGAAATTAAACATCAAAATAGAAAGAAAAGAAAAGAAATGTAAGCACCAGGCACACACTGCCTTTTCTGACTTCACTTGTATTATTAGGAGTGCAGCATACAGTGTATTCTTAGCTTAAGTGTATTCTTAAATGCCCACTGTTAATTTCATGTTAAACTTGCTTCATGAAGAAGGTCTGGGTGACTGGGTCTGCCTCTTCCATGGCAGCCGGTCTTCTCTTTCTGGAAGGGTCTGGAATAATCTTTCTCATGAAGCAAATACTTCAGAGGCAATACAGTGCATTTAAGGAAAGAGCCCTGTTTTGGGAGTCAGAAAGATTTAGGCATGTCTCTTAATTCAATTCTGTGTTCTTTGGCAAGTTATTTAATCTCTCTGAGCCTCAATTTTCTCCTCTGTACAATGGCCCAACCTAACTCCATTGGCTACTTGCTGTGTGACTTTGGGATAGTTACTTAACCTCTCTGGGACTTAGTTTTCTTTTATCTGTGAGATGGGAGACACAATGACACCTATCTCAGAGTTGTTGCTGATATTAACTAAGTCATTTGCATAAAGTGATTAGCACAACAGCCCTGGCACTAGCATAGTGTGAGGATTTGCAATGAGGATGATGGGTTGTGTGAGGCCTTCGTGACATGCACCCGGTACGTGGTAGGTACTTGCCCAACCCTCATCCCTCCCACTCCTCCCAGCCGCCTCAATTTCTCTTTGTGGTTCTCATCTGTGAAAGGTTCTCAGGTGCCTCTTCGGGGCAGTCCTTACACCTCCGGTCTTTCTCTTTGTCGACCTGTCCTGTGATTTTTGCTCTGCCCTAAAACCGTGTGTCTGCACTGACCTCAATATCGCCTGTCAGCTTGGAGTGTGTTGTCTTTGGGCTGAAGCTGACTGGATGACTCAGCATTACTCTTAAAGAGGTCAGTCCCATTCTTCAGCCTAAGTAATAGTCAATAACAACAATTCACCTTGAATACAGGCATGGAAGATTCAATATGGCCCTAGGTGCTTGGCAGCTCAAGAAGTAGAGTCTATTTTCTCACTCTTGGAAACATGCGACTTTCTTTAATGAAATGAATGTGGTAAAAGTGACATTGTCTGACTTCCAAAGCTGGAACATTTTCTTGTGGATGTCACATAAGGAAGCTGGCCTGACCTACTGGAAGATGAGAGGCCACACAGGGATGAACTGAGGTGCCACAGGGGAAGCTAGTACCAACAGCTAGACTGTGAAACCTACACCAAATCCTCAACACACATAGGGTCTGTGTCCCTAACTAAACCACACTAGTACCATAGAATGTGCAAGTTAAATAGATGTCTTCAGAGAGGTTCTTTTTGGAAAAGGTATTCAGTTCAGCATACATGCCTTGAGGTCATCTCAAGGGAGTGTTGGGTGACAGGGATTGGCAGATGCAGGCCTTGGTATTGGGAGGGTTCACCCAGGGTTGCAAAGCCCTTTGAGGCTTCAGTTGTGACAAGAACACCCTGAATGCCAAGTGTTCCTACTTTAATTGCAGAAGGGATTGGCGGTGGAGAGGTACACACACATTTGATTATTAGGTGAATGAAATGCCCTCTGGGAATAGCTCCACCTCTCTGACTTCATTGACTCAGTTCTGCACACGCATTGAAGGTGTTGGAGCCGGGAGAATGGAGATCAGAGCAAGGTTGCGTCTGGAGGTTCAGTTGGCATCAGATGCTCTTTGTTTTTTGGACAGGAACTCTGTCAACTTAGAGTCCAGAGCTCAGAGTAGAAAGGAAAAGCCACCAATGTGGGAAAGTGATTTTACAGAATCTGAACGGGAAATGCAAGTCTTTCCTCAGGCCTGGGGGAAGTGTGTAGACAAAAGAAGTAAAACAGGAGTATGGTGGTGGGGAATAGGAGAGTGGTTACAAACGTGGCCCTTGGTGTCAAACAGATCTAAATTCAAGTTCTGCTTTTGCCATTTATTAGCTAGGCGTAGCAGTTGTATACTTTTGTGTAACAAACCACCCCAATGTTTAGTGGCTTGAATTAACAACCATGTATTTGTTCAAACATTCTGCAGTTTGAATGGGACTCAGTTGGGAGGCTCCTCTGCTGGTCTTTGCAGGGGTTACTTGTGTGGCTGCAGCGAGGGCTGGCGGGTCCCAGCGGGAATGTCTAGAATCATTGGGACAGGTGGGCCTCTTTCTCCGTGTGGTCTTTGCTCATCCTGGTCTCTCATGTGAGAAACATGTGAAGACAAGGTTTCTTCCCATGGTGGAGGGAGGGACCATTCCAAAAAGGGAAGCCCCTTTATAAGTGCACATGCATTTATAAAGCCTTTGTTTACATTACATTTACTGATGTCCCATTGGCCAAAGCAAGTCACATGGTCAAGTTCTGAGTTAATACGGGAGGGAGGGTGAATTATAGAAGGATATAGATACTGGGAGGTGGAATTCACTGGAGATCATTAATATAATAATATATTGGCAGCCCGGGCCAAGCTTTTAATCTCTCCAAGTGTTGGTTTTCTGATCTGTAAAATGAAAATAATCTTTGATATATTACTTGGAAATAGGCTGGATCCATGTAATGAAAAACCCCAACAAAGTATAGTGTGAATAACTGAGGATTTTTTCCCCCTCATGCGACATGGTATCTGGGTTTGGCATTTGGTAGTGTTCAGTTCAGAGGCTAAATAATATCATGGTGTAAGTCTCTGTAATTCTCTTGGCTTTTCCCTCATGGTAATAAGATGGCTGTAATAGTTCCAGCCCTTTCTCTCTCTCTCTTTCCTTTTCTCTCTCTCTCTTTCTTTCTTTCTTTCTTTCTTTCTTTCTTTCTTTCTTTCTTTCTTTCTTTCTTTCTTTCTTTCTTTTTTTTTCCTTCCTTTCTTTCTTTACTTCTTTCTTTCTCTCTTTCTTTCTCTCTTTCTTTCTCACTCTCTCACTCTTTCTCTCTTTCTTTTCCTTCCTTCCTTCCTTTCATTCTTTCTTTCTTTTTCTCTGTTTTTTTTTTTTTTTTTTTTTTTTGACAGAGTCTTGCTCTGTCACCCAGGCTAGTGTGCAGTGACACAATCTGAGCTCACTGCAGCCTTCACCTCCTGGGTTCCAGCAGTTCTCCTGCCTCAGCCACACGGGTGGCTGGGATTACAGGCATGTGCCACCGCACCCAACTAATTTTTTGTATTTTTAGTAGAGATGGGGTTTCACCATGTTGGCCAGGCTGGTCTGGAACTCCTGACTTCAGGTGATCCACCTGCCTTAGCTTCCCAAAGTGCTGGGATTACAGGTGTGAAGCACCATGGCTGGCCTCAGTGTCTTTCTAAGAGCCAGAAATGGGTAGAGCAAATAGCACAAGGTATGCTTCAGTGGGGACAGCCTTCCTCTGACAGAGCTTTCCCGGAAGCCCTATCCACTCACATCTCATTGGCCAGAACTGTGTCACATGGCCACCTCTAACTGCAAGGGAGTTTAGGAAATGTTATTTTTTAATACAGGTACATTGTTTCCTCTCCCAAATAAGGTTCTGTTAGTAAAGAAGGAAGAATGAAGTGGAGAATATGTATTGGGTGGGCACCTAGCGGTGACTGCTGCCCCCATGCCCACCTCACAAAGTTGCCATGTGCATAGTAGGTGCTCATTAAAGAGTAGCTTTTTTTTTTTTTTTTTTAAATTCATTTGATAGCCTCTACTAGCTAGCTGGTCCATCTGTTTCCCTGCCATATCTCTTCCCCAAGGAGCAGGAAGAGGGGGAGCTCTGAGTTGTCCTGCAATTCTTGTCTTCCTGGTATTCTACATGGTTCCTGTATCAGTTCATGATACCCACATAACAACTACCCAGAAACTCAGTGGGATAAAATAACAAGCATTGTTATTGCTTGCAAGTCTACAGGTAAGCTGGATGGTCCCTCTAGTTTCACCTGGGCTCATCCATCCATCTGAGGTTGGCTGAGGGTCAGGGAGGTGTCTCTGCTGATCTCGGCTGGGCTTTCTCCCATGTTTGGGGATCAGAACTGCAAAGAAACATTGAAAGCACTAGATACAAGGAAGGGTGAAGAACAGCAGACATTTTCATAATCAATCTATCCCAGCTTCTGTCTCATGTTGAGAGAGACCACAGAGCCCTGGAATCATGGAAGAAACCAAGAGATTCTGTTCTGTCAACCTTGGCCCACAGCAACCATGTGGAAAATCTGTTTCCTTATGAATTGTACCTCCTTGGTTGTCTTAGTCAGCTTGGGCTGCTGTAACAGGTTACCAAGAACTGGGTGGCTTATATATAACAGAAATTTATTTCTGATAGCTCTAGAGGCTGTGAAGTCCAAGATCAAGGCCCAGCAAATTCAGGGTCTGGCAAGGGCCCACTTCCTTGTTTACAGACAGCTGTCTCACTGTGTCCACACATGATGGAAGGGGCACGGAATCTCTAGAGTCTTTTTTAAAGGGAACGAATGAAGGATCTGCCCTCATAACCTGGTCACCTCCCAAAGGTCCCATCTCATAACCCCATCACATTGGGCATTAGGTTTCAATAAATAAATTTTGGGAAGGCGCAAACATTCAGCCCACAGCATTGGTTCTGCTATTTCTCCAATCAGGGCTTCCTTGGGTCCTCTCACTCTCAGTTTTCTGCAGAAATTCTCAGGAACCAGCATTTATTTTCACTTGATCGGTCTTCTTGTTCTTTCCTGGGTCCAGAGAGCACAATGACCTTGGACAATCAGCCTTTGCCTAAGAGCACCGGACATAGCCATTTGTCCTTTGGTTCACACCCACTTGTGCCTGGGCACTCTCTCCCATCAACTGACTCTGCCCTTACCCAGCTCAACAACTTGGAGAAAAAGGGAAGCCCTCCTCCTACACAGCTGAGGAACCTGAGGTGAGGCCTCGCTCCCAATCTAAAGGTTCCAGGTAGCTCTCACCCTACAAGCTCTTATTCTCTGCTGAAGACCTCTTCTCCTTTAGAACTTTCTTAACGAGTCCAAACTGGCTGAATGTACCCAGCCAAGTCAGCTCCCTGAGCCGTATCACTAAGGCCTTTGCCTCTGAGGACTTCAGTCCTTCATGTGAAGTGCTTATGAGCATAGACTCTGGAGCCAGGTGGCCTGGGTCCTACCCATGGCCCCTCTGTTGCTTGGGGACTGTGTGATTTGGGGCCAATTATTTACTTTTCTATAAAATGGGAATAGTGATAGCCTGCATCATGGGTTATTATGAGAATTAATTGAGCTCTTACCCATGCCTCTCCTAGAACTGTGCTGGCACATAGCAAACACTGTGTAAGAGTCAGCCATTCTTGTTATTTCCCAGATTTTGCAGTGTTTGTCACTCGTAACAGGCCCTTCTTTTTGTTCCTCTTCACTCTAAACTTTCGGTATGCATCGTTATCTTGGATGCTGCTTTATTTATTTGTTTTAAATTCATTTAGTCCTTTCTTTCTTTATTTGAACATTTCTTTCATGCCTTCTATATATTAGTTACTGTGTTGGATACAGGGGATTAAACAAAATTAACTAGTTATGGTCTTTGTCCTCATGAAGACAGACAATTTAACAAACACTTCGAAAATCCCAACAATAAAGTACAATAAAAATGTGATAAATTACCCATTGGTAAGGGCAATAGGATGCTATAGGAGCCCAGAGTGAAAGCAACTACTACACATTTTTTAGTATTTGAAGATGCTGTTACAACACATTATGCTGGGATAACTAGGCCATTACCTGGGGCTTACAAATATTTTGGTTACACATCACTTGGATTTTGATGGTAACCAGATTTGGCTTGTATTTAGTGGCTGCATTTTCTCAGGGTTGAAAAAGAGGTCACATCTTTCAGAAATGGGATTTCACAGCGAGTAGCATTTCTCCTCGGTGAACCACTTGCTATAGCAGGGAGGACCATCACATGCCACTGGGTATAACTTCGTTTGTTGTAGCTTGGTTGATGGGCCAAGTTGTTACCGTAACGGAGTTTAAAAAATTAATCTACATTTCTATCAAAGATATTTATGGACCTAGTTTAAAAAGCCAAACAGTATTAAAAGGTTGATACTGAAATAGCAGTCTTCTGACCCACTCCTCCCCCAGCTAATTCCTCCTCCACTGAGGCAAACACTGCCAAGTCTTTTTTTTTTTTTTTTTTTTTTTTGAGGTAGAGTCTTGCCTGTTGCCCCAGGCTGGAATGCAGTGGTGCGATCACAGCTCACTGCAGCCTCAACCTCCTGGGCTCAGGTGATCCTCCAACCTCAGCCTTCTAAGTAGCTGGTACTTCAGGCATGTGCCACCTGGCTAATTCTTTTGTATTTTTTGTAGAGACAGGGTTTCACCATGTTGCCAGGCTGGTCTTGAACTCCTGGGCCCAAACAGTCCTCCTGCTTTGGCCTCCCAAAGTACTGGGATTACAGGCATAAGCCACCATGCCCGGCCCCAAGTCTTTTTAAACGCTTCTTATGGTCTTTACCTCTGGGTTTCTCAATAACATGTGTATATTGCCATTTCTTGATTTCTTCCCTCTGGATACTTTTATACCAGACTCACTCCCCCAGTACTCACCCACACTTCCTCTGCCTTCGTAGCCTTCTGATATAGTTATATAACAATGTGTGATCAAATCAATAATCAGGCTACAAGAAATAGAAAGAATGAATAAGACCTGCTATTTGATGGCACTACAGGGTGACTATATTCAATAATAACTTACCTCTACGTTTTAAAATAACTACAAGAGTATAATTGGATGTTTGTAATGCAAAGATAATGCTTCAGGGGATGGATACCCCATTCTCCATGATGGGATGATTATGCATTCCAGGCCTGTATCAAAACATTTCATGTACCCCATCAACCTATACACTTACTATGTACCCACAAAAATTAAAAATTAAAAAAAATCAATATCCAGATGTTGTACTATTTTGACCACGTAAACGCATCTGAACCATGTAGTTGGCCGTGGTTCCTTTTCTTTCTCATGCAGAGCTTTTGTTTTCCTAGAATTAATAATGGCCTCATTTTTCTATTTGCTTAATTTTCTTTGTATTTACATTAATTCATGGCCTCTACCAGATCTTAAAATTCCTTTGAATACCAGCATATCAAATTCCATTTTTGTCTTATCTACATCTCTCCTGGACCATTTGTGGACTTGCCTCCAGAAAGATTCCAGATTGCAATTCTGTCACTTCCCTTTACTCATCTTAGGATTCCCCTTCATTACCCTAGAAACTCTAGGGATTCCTTTTACCTCTTTCCCATGTTAAATCTTTTTTTTTTTTTTTTTTTTTTTTTTTTTTTTTATGGCATCTCATTCTGTTGCCCAGGCTGGAATGCAGTGGTGTGATCTCAGCTCACTGCAACCTCTACCTCCTGGGTTGAAGCAATTCTCATGCCTCAGCCTCCTGAGTAGCTGGGACTGCAGGCGTATGCCACAATGCCTGGCTAATTTTTGTATTTTTAGTAGAGATGGGGTTTCACCACGTTAGCCAGGCTGGTCTCAAACTCCTGACCTCAAGTGATCCATCTGCCTTGGCCTCCTAAAGTGCTGGGATTACAGGTGTGAGCCACCACGCCCAGCCCCATGTTGAATCCTTTATTTCCTTGACTTCATATCATCTTGTTTTAAAAATTTGCTTCCTTGTTTTGGTGGAGCATATTAATAAATGGAGTTCATAAATGTCTGAAAATAACTTTATTCTACCACCACGACTGATTGCTAGATTGGCTGGTATAAATTTTAGTTTAGACATCATTTTCACTCAAAGTTTCAAAAGCACTGTCCAGATTCCATTATTACTATTGAGAAGTTTGATGTCATTCTCATTTCAAATCCTCAATATGTGGCCTATGTTTTTTTCCTCCAGGAAATTTTAAGATATTTTCCTGTGCCAGCTCTTCTAAAATCTTACAGTAAGCCTTGGTGTTAGTCTCTTTTTTCATTCTTTGTGCTGGAAACTGAGGCAGCCCTTTTAATGTGGAAACCAATGTGTTCAATTTAGGAAGTTTTTCCTGTATTTGTTCTTTAATAGCATCTTTCTATGTTCTCTGTTCTTTCTTTCTTTCTACAACTCCTGTTATTCAATGTTGACATTTTTAGACCGACTCATAGATTCTAATTGTCTTGTCTTGTCTTTCCTATTTACATTATTTGCCTACTTTCTGGGTGATCTTTTCAACTTCTAACACTTCCATTTTTTAAAGAAATCTTTTCTGTAAGATTATTTAAATTTCCATGCTCATACTTTGAATTTCTAAGAGCTCTTTCTCATTCTATACATTTTACAGATATATCCCCCCAACACTTTTGAAGCATCAGTTTTTTGTTTCAAATATGCAATGACTTCTCATCTTTCTGAGGAGAAGTTTCAGAAGTTTTGCTTTTTAATTTTCCTTCTGCTGTTCTCGCTCTCTGTTTCCTTCACGTTCCTCCTGTCTGTTGTCTTTTTCTGTTTGTCATTCATGTCAGAAGCTTTTCTTCCAATGTTTGGTGACTCCCGGTTGCCCACAGTGGAAGGTGAAGCACAGGGGTTTCCTTCCAGAGTGAGGAATGTCTTGGACCTAGATAGAGGTGGTGGTTGCACAGCATTGAGAATGTGCTAAATACCACTGATTGTTCACTTTAAAATGATTGCTTTTATGTTACTTGAATTTCACCTCAATACAAATAATTTTTTTAAAGCAAAGCACAGAACTGCATTGAGAGTAAAATCTGTGTCATGTATGGAATGTCCACCATTGACTGGTAGACCTGGTCCTGGGAGATTGGCCAGGAGCCCTGTCATTTCGCTAAGGATAGCTAAGTGTCAGTACCTGTAGGCCTTTCCCACTGGACAAGACAATTTAGTCTTGCTGGCAAAGGGTGTTCTTCTGACTGGGTTGGGGTATAAGTCTGGATCTAGTGTTTGGGAGCTCAAGAATGGACAAAGAGCATGCCAGCCTTCACCTAATTCCCTTGTTCTTAGTACAGCATCTCATGCCTCTCTGAGGTACTCCTGATGTCTCTGAGGTCAAAGGCACTTGGGTTCAACCTCTCCAGGGAGTAAACTCTGCTGCAGTTTTCTACCAGGTTAGGGAGGAACAATCTCCTGGCTACATAGATCTGGGGAGGTCTAGGTTAGGGAAGGATACAGTCCCTTCACTGCATAGATCTGGGAAGATGTAGCTATTCCTTGCACTGATCTTATTTTTAATCCCACCCACATCCCTGCTGTCCTGGGTTCTTGGACCTCCAAATCCTGAGACTGCAAATTTCCACTTTCTTCCTGATACTCAGTTCCTTTTCTTACCCCCAGACACTTAGGTTTCATCACTCCACTGACCAGATTGTGTATTGCTTCTTTCAAGCACTCAGATGCCATCTTTTTGACTTAAGATGTTCCTCTGGGGGGTTGCTTCCGAAGCACCATCCCCTGATGGAGGGCAGTGTGGTAGGACGCATAAACACAGGACTGCCGACTTCCCTCCCCAAAGAGTCTCATCATCTAGTCTTCACCATGGCATGGACTGGCTGTTTGGGCATGAATATGTTACAGAATCTCTCTGTGCTCCTGATTTGTAAATATTTCCTGATCTGTAAAATGATGGGTTGAAGGCGGATACCCTTTCCAGTCCTCAAATCCAATGCTTGGGCAGAAGCCTTTTAAAGATCAGGTGTCGGCCTCTTTGGGAGTGGAGAATTACTGGGAGCCCTTTGAAACCTCATGTGGTCATTTAATCCTGCCTACATCTTTGCAGCAACATTTTCAGCCAAAGGTATAAAGCCCATGAAAAGTAAGCGAATAGTTGAAACACAAGATAATCCCTAGGGGACAGGACTATTGAATAGAGCAGGTGACTAGAGCTTAGACTGTTGGCTGAACTTGATATACTTTAAATTTTCATGCATAAAGGATAGCTAAGAGTTCGCCCTATACTCCTCTACTCAATGACCCCTTCCCTTCCTCGGATCAGCTTCTGATCCCTAACATTCCAAATTGTGGTTGAAACTAGAGTGTCGGCAGAACTCATACAACAGCGGCTCATCAGCACTTTAGAAAAGCCAAAACAAACCAATGGAGCAAAACAAATATTAACATTGTAAAAGAATATAAAAGGCAGCCTCTTTTGCAAACGGAAGCTGCTTCTGGGGTACAGAGGGAGAGAGAGGCGGTTTCGCAGATCCCCTTTGGACCTTAAGGGAATGCAGATACCTTTAAAGCTGCACTCCTCAGAAACTAGGGTATTTCTGAAGCTCTGCTGTTAATTTTAGAAAATAAGAATTCAAGGCAAGTTTGTGTGGTTTTGGTTTCAGAGCTCTTGAGAGAAACTTCTCTTTTAACTTGTGATTCTCAAGTGATTCCTTTCTCCTCCCTCTTCCATCTTTCATTTCACCTTTGTCTTTGTGTACCTGTTTGTTTCATCTCTCTCCCCTCTCTTCCTTCTCTCCACAACCCTCATCCCATCTCTCTCTCTCCCTTTCCCCAATGCCTCTGAGCCCATCCTCCACCCTGCTGGCAGACCTGGGGGTAGCAGAAGGTGGGAGACCTCCACCATCTGACTGCCCTTTCTGTAACTGCCCAAGGGGTTTACCTTGCCTGCTGCCTAGACAGAGCCAATTTGTCAACACAGGGGAATTGCAATAGAGAAAAAGGACTTGATGCAGAGCCAGCTGTGCAGGAGACCGGAGTTTTATTATTACTCAAATCAGTCTTCCTGAGCATTCAGAAAGCAGACTTTTTAAGGACAACTTGGAGAGTTGGGGGAAGCTAGTGAGCTGGGAGTGCTGATTGGTCAGAGATGAAATCATAGGGAGTGGAAGCTGTCTTCTTGCACTGAGTTCCTGGGTGGAGGCCACGAGATCAGATGACTCAGTTTATCAATCTGGATGGTGCCAGCTGATCCATCAAGTGTAGCGTCTGCAAAATATCTCAAGCATTGATCTTAGGAGCGGTTTAGGGAGAGTCAGACTCTTGTAACCTCCAGCTGCATGACTCCTAAAACATAATTTCTAATCTTCTGGCTAATGTTAGTCCTACAAAGGCAATTCTTGCTTAGTCCCCAGGCAAGAAGGAGATCTGCTTTGGGAAAGGCCTGTTTTAAAGGGTAGTTTTAAACATCTTTGTTTTTATAAACTATAAACTAAGTTTCTCCCAAAGTTAGTTCAGCCTGTGCCCGGGAATGAATAAGGACAGCTTGGAGGTTAGAAGCAAGATGGAGTCGGTTAAATTAGATCTCATTCACTGTCTCAGTCTTAATTTTGCAAAGGTGGTTTCATTTCCCTCCAGCTCCTGACCTTGTCTGCTTGCTCCAGGCCCCCCAGATCAATCCCTTTGGGTCCTAGTGTGTATCTTCCAGGTTGAAAGTTTTAAATGCAGCCCAGAGTGAGGCTGCGGAAGCTGCTCAGGGGAGGTCCCAGGTGATGACTTCCCCCTAGGCCTGCAGGACACCATCCACTGCCCATGGAGGGGGCACCAACTAGGGGCTCAGCACTCAGAGGCTGTGCCTCTAGTGATTAACAAGCCCCTGACAGCAGAGAGCTTGCGCTGCGTGGGCCGCCCTGGTTTGCTCACTTCTCTGAAAAATCTAATTTCCCTTCAGTCCATTTTTGCTTGATTCTGTCTTATTTCTCTTTGGGGCAAAGTCTTAAATCCCACATGTCTGTTTTAACTGAGAAAGGCTTGGGGAGGACAGATGACGAGAAAGAAGCTCATAAGGTGAAATTGCATTGTTCTGCAGCATTCTAGAAAAACCTTTGTGGTTTTGGTCCGATAGATTTTTTTTTTTTTTTTTTTTTTTTGAGACAGCGTCTCACTCTGTCATCAGGCTGGAGTGCAGTGGCATGATCTCATCTCACTGCAACCTCTGCCTCCAGGGTTCAAGCGATTCCCCTACCTCAGCCTCCCAAGTAGCTGGGTTTACAGGTGTGTACCACCACCAGACCAGCTAAATTTTTGTATTTTAGTAGAGACAGGGTTTCACCATGCTGGCCAGGATGGTCTCAAACTCCTGACCTTGTGATCCACCCGCCTCGCCCTCCCAAAGTGCTGGGATTACAGGCATGAGCCACTGCACCCAGCCAGTCTGATAGATTTTAAGTTGCCTAAACAGTGGGAGGGGAAACTCTGTGTCTTTTGATACGTTAAATCGAGTCAGCTTTTTTTTTTTTTTTTTTTTTTGGCCATCCTTGATAAATGATTGGATTCATGAGCTCGCTTTTTAAAAGGAGTATATTTAAAAACATACCTGCGCTCAAAAGGACCCTGGAATGCCTGTCAAAAATGATACAAAATCCTGAGCCCAGAGACAAATGGAAATCCAGCTGGTCTACCAAGAAAGATCACATGACATCCTGAGGCCTTGAGATTCAGGTGGGAAAGCACTCGGGAGGCAGGAGGATCCACATGTGTTTCCCAGCTGATTTGCTGTGCAATTTTGAGCCATTAGTCCCTGCTCCACTGTTTCCTTATGTGCAAAAGCTGAAAGCACAAAATCCATCCTGAAGTGAATTTTCATGGCATCTGAGGTCTAAGAAAGAAGTGTTTTGCAGTAGACATAGATTACACAGAGACAAGGCGGAATCGGCTGGGACTGGTTCCTCAAGATCCAGGTGCCTGGTTTTCTCCGTTTGCTCATCTTTTTGATCAACCTTTCCCAACAAGCAAGTTGGAAGACATTTAATGTTTTTATTTTTGATTTAAATTATTCCTTTGCTACATGTAATGTCAGCCTGTGACATAGCTATTATTATTACAATTGCTGTTTCCCAGCTGAAGAATCTGAAACTCAATTAGGTTGGGTGACTCACCCAACATCATACAGTTGGGGACTGGGAAAGTTTTCCTATCATCTGGGTTTTCTGATTCCCAAATCCATGTGCTTGCTTTTCTCCAGACACAAAAATGAGGTGCGTCTCTAGCTTTAAGAATTATTGGAGCAAAAAGTGTTAGTGTCACGGCTAAGAAAATAATTTTGATAAATTCTTATTTTTGCCCTTAATGAACAGGGAAGATTTTATCTGCCAAAGCACGAAGGTAACAACTCTTATTAAGTAATAGTGGCTGCATTTCCCAAGATCACTATCTTAGCAGTATCTCAGCCTTGAAAAGTACACTGGGAATGGTCTGTTGGATATTTTGGGCCAGATCTATACCAGGGGAAATAATCTGAGTGACTTGGAAGAGCTTTTTTAAGTCCACCAAGCACTGTGATGAGGTCGTGCGTCATCAGAGACGTCATTTGCTTCTCTCAGAGGCTCTCCAATACTCCCATTCTCATCAGCACATCTCGAACTCATTAGCCACGGGGCCAAAACAGGAGCTAAAGAACCATCTGGAAGAACTGAATTTACAAGGAGCCAAGAGCCCATCATTAAGCCAACTCACTAAAAAAAAAAAAGACACAAAAGAGAATTTGGAGTGCTCAGGGGTGCTCCTCTTGGATTGCCAGGAAGTTGTCATTAGAGGTTAATGACAGTGTGTTTGGGATGATTGCTGTTCTTTAAGAAATGTTTCAGGGCTGGATGTGGTGGATCACGCCTATAATCCCAGCACTTTGGGAGGCCAAGGCAGGCAGATACTTGAGGTCACGAGTTTGAGACCAGCCTGGTCAACATGGTGAAACCCCATCTCTACTAAAAATACAAAAATTAGCTGGGCATGGTGGGGCGCACCTGTAGTCCCAGCTACTCAGGAGGCTGAGGCAAGAGAATCGCTTGAACCCGGGAGGCAGAGGTTACAGTGAGCTGAAATTGTGCCACTGCACTCCAGCCTGGGCCAAAGAGCGAGACTCTGTCTCAAAACAAAACAAAAATGCTGTTATAAAAAATAATATCTGTTTTTAACTTAAAAAAATAAACTACTCAACTACTTCTTAAAACCATTGGATTGAACACTTTACCATGGGTAAATTGCATAGTACATAAATATCTCGATAAAGCTGTTATAAAAAAATAATTGGCCTATTTTTAATCGAGAGGTGATCCCAGGAACCAGTAGGGAGGAAGCAGGTGCATTACCAAGGTCACTGCCATGATCATGGAGCTCAGCTCTCCAAGTCCTCCTGAGTAGTGTACAGAACACCTCCCCAGATGGGCTGCTAGAAGGGTGGGAAGCTGGGCCACTCTGCACCAACTGCTCTCCCCACTGGATGAAGACTGCCTCGTAGAACATTAACTCTCCCACACTCTCAGGCTATACATGTGTGGGAACCATAAGAGCTACCACAAGACCCTGGGGCTCAAAGCAGAACGATGTGTACAGCATGCCTCAGGGGAGACGCTATGAATAAGGTGAATCTGAACTCACATGGGAGTCTACCACCACTGTGACTGAAATCAGAGGTGGCTCACAGATGGGTTATGAGCACCAGAGGCACCTGCCACGGTGGGCAATTTAGGCTCACGTAAGTAATTTAATGGCTATGACTTGCATTTTCAAAAAATGAAGTGAAAAAGAGTAGCATAGAAATTATCAAATGCATTACATCTGAAAAGTCTTATTTCAGGAATTTTTTGTTTTGTTAACATGCTAAATGTGCCTCTGTATATATGTGTATTTTGGGTTGCAACCTACAGTGTTTTCATTCCTATGGGTCAGGGTGAAAAATGCTGTTCAGCTGGAATTATCTCTTAATTCTTTCAGAAAATGAGGTTCCTTGTAAGTTGTATTTTTAGGTTATAGCAGGGTAATTGAAAAGCTGTGCGTCCTGGTGAAAGAACATGGAATGAGTCCAAGGAGATTTGGACCCTGGTCTTGCCTCTGTTTCTTAGGAATAATATGATCTCGGACTATTTTCCTTGAAGAGTCCTGGTATATCAGTCAAGGTTTTCCAGAGAAACAGAAGCAATAGGATTATAGATAGATAGATAGATAGATAGATAGATAGATAGATAGATAATAGATGTTTAGGTAGATAGAATTATAGATGATAGGTAGGTAGATGATAGATAACATACACACACATATTATATATAATATAATATATATTATATATGATATATATATATAGAGAGAGAGAAAGAGAGGGAGAGAGACAGAGAGGGAGAGAGATTTTATTATAGGAAGTTGGCTCCTGCATGCCATTGTGGTGCTGGCAAGTCTGAAGTCTCTAGGGCAGGCCAGCTGGCTGGAAACTCAGGTAAAGTTTCTATGTCACAGTCTCGAGGCAGAATTTCTTCTCTGGAAAACCTGTTTTTCTCTTAAAGTCTTCAACAGATTAGATGAAGCCCACTCATATTATCAAGGGTAGTCTCCATTATTTTAGGTCATCTGATTGTAGATGTTAATCACATCCACAAAACACCTTCGCAGCAACACCTAGGTCAGTGTTGGATGAAACCATTGGATACTACAGCCTGCCAAGGTGACACATAGGAAAGACAATCAACCTGATGTAGGGATTTGAATACAGGAACATCCATGGTTCTTTTCAGTTCTGTAGTTTTTTGAATGTGAGCTCATTCTCTGAACGTCTTAAAGCTAAGTACTTTAAAGCACTTGCAGACTGAGCCTTGGCTTCTGTTATTGGAAATTCTGAAATGTTTGAGCCCAACCCTTTGCTTGGTTTGACAGGGGAGAGGACTCAGGTGCAAAAAGGTTAACTGATTCTGTAGGGGCCCCCACCATAAGCCTGTACTCAAATCTTTGCTGGGAGTGAGACATCTTGTCTTTCTTAGAGAGTGTGATGGGTTCCAAAATGATAGTTTGCTCTGGCCAAGTGGGGAAGGAAGTACTTTGTTTGAACAGAATCTCAACTTCACTGTGAGTGGTTCTCATTCTCCTGAACCCAGGGATTGTCGTGTTTTCATTTGATGGGCAAACGTTATTGAGAGCACACTTTCTATAGAGGCTGCTTCCCTTCCTCACGGGAGGCAGAGAAGGATGTCTCAACTGAAAAGGAGGGCAGCAGCTGCTCTGGGAAACTCAACTCATTCGGCTTGGATGGGTTTTCAGTCATTGGAACCACATGTGCAAATGCATCTGGGCCGCTCCTCTTCTTCACAGGATGACCAAAACCCGGAAGCGGGCACGTAGCTTCACGAAGGATCTTCCATGTGTTGGGTGGCAGGGGGCGGTCTTCAGCCCGGAATGCATTGATTGGCCACACTCCCAGCCCGCCTTCCTCCTTGCTCTCTGGCCTTCTAATCATTTAAACATGGTAGCAACTAGGCTCAACTAAAGCTTCCCGTCTTGCCACATGTTTAGTTCTTCCTTTAGCAGAGATTAAGCAATGTCTGAATCAGTCAAGGTTCCAATCTCTCCTCTGTGACTTCTGAAGAGTTAAGTTTAAGCTCCAATTCTATCTGTTTTATACATTTGAGATCTGTCTAAAGTTTCACTTGAGGAAAACAAGTTCCATTGCTTAGAAAAGATCTTCCCATTGCTGAGGGTAATGGGAAACCATCTGATTTTATAGTTTTGATGTGATAGAATGTAATATAATGTTAAAATGTAAGGGGAAAATTATGAAATCACATACAATACTCCAAAATACTTGTTTACAATACCTTTATTTATGTAGTCTCCTCTGTAAGAATCAGAGTCAAAAGTTCCTGTGTCCAGTCTAAAATTATTATTATTATTATTTTTTTTTTTTTTTGAGACAGACTTTGGCTCTTTTTGCCCAGGCTGGAGTGCAATGGCGCAATCTCGGCTCACTGCAACCTCTGTCTCCCGGATTCAAGCGATTCTCCTGCCTCAGCCTCCGGAGTAGCTGGGATTACAGGCACCTGCCACCACGCCTGGCAAATTTTTTGTATTTAGTAGAGACAGAGTTTCACCATGTTGTTCAGGCTGGTCTGGAACTCCTGACCTCAGGTGATCCACCTGCCTCGGCCTCCCAAAGTACTGGGATTACAAGCATGAGCCACCGCACCCAGCCCAGTCTAAAATAATCGACCAGGGAAAGGTGTATTGACACAAAGAAAAACACATCTTCCTTGTAACAAATTGGGCTAGGACCTAGGAGTCTGGTCTAACATGTATGCATCAGAAGAAAGACTGAGTTAGATTTTTGCCACCCCAAAAACAGCAGAGGAGGTCAACTCGTTTTATCTCTGTTTCCCAGACCATGAGCAGCAAGTATGCCCATTCCAGTGAACCAGCAGATACTTCCAAAGCTTGGAAGCCTGGCTCTTCATCAAATGGACAATAATTTCCCAAGGTTCTTGTTTCACAGTCAGAGAGCATAAATGTCAAGCCAGGAATGCAATCTACGTTTTAGATGGGAGAAAGCCCTGTTTCTCACAGAAACCTCAAGTGATCTCTAGTTTCTTTTTTTCCTCCTGTGTATGTAATTAAACAAAATAAAAAGCTACTGCTTGTCCTCGGAGGAAAAATAAACACCTTTGGAAATTAAAAAGTTCTGGTGTGATGTTGACTTTTACTTGTGATTTTGCTCATGGGAAATAGTAGTTACATTAGAGCCAAATGTATTCACAGAAGTCATTTTGATGTTTCGGCCTAACCAAAAGGGCAATGACCATTTAACACTCTGCGCTCTAGTTGGCTTTGCCCATGCTGGTTGGCAAAATGGCAAACAAGTGTGTGCTGTGGCACAGGGGTTCACACCAGGCTGGGTATGAGGATCCAGTGAGGTAGAGGGCTGGGAGGGGGTGTCCCCGTGAGAGCTGGTGGCAGCATAATGTGGCTAAGGAACTCAGCCTGGCCTCTGGGGTTTCCATGAGGATCAGCACGAGATGGACCTGGGCTTAATGTTTCACAAAACGCTGCCAGTGGATTTATGGATTCCCTGTCTCCTGCATTCTCCCTCTAGGCCACTGCTCTTCCTTCAACCACATCCATTTCAGATCCAAGGCTGGAAGAACGGTCTGACTTAGTCTTGTTCCAGGTCTTCTCTCTTAGGCATTTGACTTCCAGCAGAGCTGGAGGATAACTATGACAAAATACATGGCTCAGATTTCTTAGTTTCCCAGCTCTTTTTCGGTTTTCACCTGAAAAACACAGGCATTCTTATTGAGTGTCTCTAAGCCTGGGAACTTGCATCTTCTCCCCTGTTTGTCTTTCACTCCCTTCTGCAGGAAGGCAGCAGTTTGCTCTCCCAGTTGCCTGACAGACTACTGAAGAAGTGGGTCTGGGTGAGGTCCAAGATGCTGGAACGTGGGTCAATTGTCAGAGATAGGGCCTGGGAGAAGATATGGTTGTCAATAACTTAGCTCAGATTTTTCCACTGACTTTTGCTGTCTTACCTGGGGTCAACTGAAGAAGAGTAAAATCTTTCTTAGCTTTCAAGAGTATTAAGCGGCTAGGTATAGTTCCCTCCAGGGTGCTCCAGATCATTCTCAGCTCAGATCCACTTCTGGTTGTAGAAGAGATTGCTAGTAGCCATTCAATAAAGAACCTACTATCATTGCTACTATATCTTCCACCTGTTGAGTGCTGGGTCACTGCCAGGGACCTTGCCTACATCATCACCTATCTCAACCCTGCTATGCAGGTATTATCATTATCCCCACTTTGCAGAAGTGGAGATGGAAACTTCAAGAGGCTAATCAATTTGTCCAAGGACACACAGCTGGGGAGTGGTAGAGGTAGGATCCAAACCCAGGCAGTTTGACTCAAAGCAGTCTTTCCCCTTCCATTATTGATGCACATTGTCTTCAATATCATTTTTATATCATCACATTTCCAAGTTCCATTCAAGCAAAAGCCCTCCCGGTAGATCCTCCTGGGTCTTTTCCCTTTTAGTTTCTTTTTCTTTTTGCTTGGCTCAGGCAGAGGACATTCATTTATTCAGCAACAAATATTTATTGATTGCTTACTGTGTCCATGCACTGTTCTAGACACTTAGGATAGAACAATGAACAAAAGAGAGGAGACCTCCACCCTCATGGAGCTTATATTCCTATGGAGAGAGGCCAGTATGTAAATGTTCTGAAGGAAAATAAAGAAACAAGAGAGAAAACCTCCCAGCATTACTCTGATACCAAATCCAGACAAAAATGTTACCAAAAAACCCTAAAATCCAATATCCTTCATGAACATAAATACAAAAATTATTTTGAGATATTAACAAATTGAATACAATAATACAGAAAAAGAATAATATACTACAACCAAGTGAGTTTATCCTAGGAAGTCAAGCTCATTACCTGGGTGTGAAAATAATGTGTACACCAAACGCCCATGACATGTAATTTACCCATGTGACAAACCTGCACATGTACCCCCTGAACATAAAATAAAAGATGGAAAGGGAAAAAACAAAATTTAAAAAAACTTACTTATACCCAAAGACAGAGCATTATTACAGTAAGAATAGAACTTTAGAATAAATATGTTTTATATCCCCAGATAATACAAAGATATTGTATCCACAGCAACAATAAAAGGTCATGACATTGAAATATTTTTTTAAAAATCAGTCAAAATACTCCCTCATATGAATAATCTAAAGAAGAAAAACCACATGATAATATCAATTTATGTAGAAGAACCATTTGATAATATTCGAAATGCATCAATGACTTTTTTAAAAGTTCGTCAAACTAGGCAAAGAAGAGTCCTTCTTTATTTTATTTTATTTATTTTATTTTATTTTATTTTATTTTATTTTATTTTATTTTATTTTATTTTATTTTATTTTATGTTTTACTTTATTTTAGAGATGGAGTCTTGCTCTGTCTCCCAGGCTGGAGTGCAGTGGCATGATCTTGGCTCAGTGCAACCTCTGCCTCCCAGGTTCAAGCAATTCTCCTGCCTCAGCCTCCCAAGCAGCTGGGATTACAGGTGCGTGCCCCCACACCTGGCTAATTTTTGTATTTTTAGTAGAGATGGGATTTCACCATGTTAGCCAGGCTGGTCTGGAACTCCTGACCTCATGATCCACCTGCCTGGGCCTCTAAAAGTGTTGGGATTACAGGTGTGAGCCACTGCGCCCGGCCAGAAGAGTCCTTCTTTTACCTGATAAGTGGTATTTACAAAACCCTACAGCTAACATTACACTTAATGATGAAAGGGGATGCTTTTCCCCTAAGGTTGAGAACAAGGTTGTCCTCTCTTACTACTCCTATTCAACATTATTTTGGGGGCTCTAGGCAGTGCAGTGAGGCAAGAAACAAAATAATACACATCCAGATTGGAAAGTAAGAGATAAAACCATCCCTACTAGCAGACACCATGATTGTCTACATAGAAAACCCCAAGGAATCTATAAATAAGCTAGAAAAATTGACTGAGTTTAGTAAGGTTGTGGGATACAAGGTCAACACACACAAAAATCAATCCTATTTCTATATCCTAGCAATGTACAATTGGAAATTGAAATGTAAAAGTCAAGAAAATCGACAATAGCTCCTCCTCCACAAAATAAAATACTACAACAGAAACTTAACAAAAGTTGCACAGAGTCTTTATGTTGACCGTTCCAAAAAAAAAAAATCCTGGTAGCAAAAATCAAAGAAGAAGCAAATAAATAAAGATAAACTATGTTCATGGATTGAAAGCCTTCACATAGCAAAGATGTCAATTCTCTTTAAATTCATCTGTAGAATTAACGCACTTTCCATCCAAATCGCAGGAGGATTTTTTGTAACTTGGACTCTAAAATTTATATGGCAAGCAAAAGCAACTTGAATAGCAAAAACAATTTTTAAAAAGAAATACAAATTTGGAGAAATAATGCTGTGGTATTGGTGAAGAGATGAGCATATAGATCAATGGAACAGAATACAGAGTTCAGAAATAGGCCCATTTAAATATGACCAAGTGATTTTCTTTTCATAGACTTTATTTTTTAGAGCAGATTTAGGTTCACAGCAATATTGAACAAAAGGTACAGAGATTTCCCGCATGCCCCCAACATTCTAACATACATAGCCTTCCCCATTATCAACGTCCCCCATCAGAGTAGCACATTTGTTAAACTGACAAACCCACATTGACACATCAAAACCACCCAAAGTCCATAGTTTACATTAGGGTTCACTATGAGTATTGTGGGTTTATAGTAACATTCTGTGGGTTTGGACAAATATAAGACATGTATCTGCCATTACAGAATCATACAAAGTAGTTTCACTGCCCCCCAAACCCCCTGTGTTTCACCTATTTATTCCTTCCTCCCCCACAACCCCTGGCAACCACTGGTCTTTTCATTATCTCCATAGTTTTGCCTTTTCCAGATGTCATGTAGTTGGAATCATAGAATATGCAGCCTTTTCAGATTGGCTTCTTTACTTAGTGATATGCATCTATGGTTCCTCCATGTCTTTTCATGACTTGATAGATGTGTCTTTTTAGTGCTAAATAATATCCCATTGTCCAGATTTACCACAGTTTACTTATCCATTCACTTAACTGAAGGACATCTTGGTTGCTTCCAAGTTTTGGCAATTATGAATAAAACTTCTATAAACATTTGTGTGCAGGTTTTTACATGGACATAATTTTCAACATGTCTTTTCAAAAGGCAATATCTTTTGAAGCAACCTTCGTACACTTGCTGTACAATTGCTAAATCATAGGGTAAAAGTACGTTTAGTTTTATAAGACACTGCCAAACTGTCTTCCAAAGTGGCTGTGCCATTTTGCATTCTCACCAGCAATGAATGAGAGCTCCTGTTGTTCCACATCCTCAGCAGCATTTGGTATTGTCAGTATTCTGGACTGTGTAGTAGTATCTCATTGTTGTTTTAATTTGCATTTTCCTGATGACTATGAAGTGGAGCATCTTTTTATATGCTTATTTGTCATCTGTATATCTCATTAAATCAGGGTTTTTTTTGTTTTTGTTGAATTTTAGGAGTTCTTTGTATATTTCAGTTTACAATCCTTTATCAGGTATGTCTTTGGCAAATATTTTCTCCCATCCTTTGGCTTGTCTTTTCACTTTCTTGACAGTGTCTTTAGCAGAGCAGGAATGATTAACTTTATTAAAGTCCAGCTTAACAATTAGTTTTTCATAGATCATGTGTTCTGTTTTGCGTCTAAAAAGTCATCATCAAACCCACGATCATCTAGATTTTCTCCTATGTTATCTTCTAGGAGTTTTATAGTTTTGCATTTAACATTTAGATCTGTGATCTATTTTGAGTTAACTTTTGGGAAGACTGTAAGATCTGGGCCTAGATTCAGTTTTTTTTGCATGTGGATGTCCAGTTGTTCCAGCACCAGCTGTCGAAAAGTCTGACTTTGCTTCATTGTTTTGCCTTTGCTCCTTTGTCAAAGATCAGTTGATGATATGTGTATGGATCTATTTCTAGTCTCTCTGTTATGTTCCATTGATTTATTTGTTTATTATTTCACAAGTACCACACTGTCTTGATTACTGAAGCTTTATAGGAAGTCTTGAAGGTGGGTAGTATCCATCATCCAACTTTGTTTTTGTTCTTCACTATTCAGTTGAATATTCTGGATCTTTTGCTTCTATAATAAAACTTTAGAATCAGTTTGTCTCTATCCACAAAATAACTTGCTGGGATGGCCACTTGATTTTTTTTTTTTTTTTTTTTTTTGAGACAGAATCTCACTCTGTCACCCAGGCTGGAGTGCAGTGGTGTGATCTCAGCTCACTTCAACCTCTGCCTCCTGGGTTCAACCAGTTCTTCCACCTCAGCCTCCCAAGTAGCTGGGACTAAAGGTGCATGCCAGCCAATTGATTTTTGATAAAGATGCACAGACAATTCAATGGAGGAAAGAGAACGAATGTTTTTTAAACAACTGGACATTTATAATAAAAAAATGAACATCAACCTAAACATCACATACGAAAAATTAACTCAAAACGGATCATAGATCCAAGTGTAAAGTGTAATATTTTAAAACTATTTTAATTTAATTTTATTTGTTTTTGAGATAGATTCTTGCTGTGTCACTCAGGGTGGAATGCAGTAGCATGATCTCAGCTCACTGGGCTCACTGCAACCTCTGCCTCCCGGATTCAAGTGATTCTCCTGCCTTAGCCTCCTGAGTAACTGGGATTACAGGCGTGTGCCACCACACTGGGCTAATTTTTTGTATTTTTAGTAGAGACAGGTTTCACCATGCTGGCCAGGCTTGTCTCGAACTCCTGACCTCAGGTGATCCGCCTGCCTCCCCCTCTCAACCTGCTGGGATTACACGCGTGAGCCACCAAGCCCAGCCTAAAACTTTTAGAAGAGTATGTGGGAGAAGATGTCTGTGACCTGGGCTTAGGAGCTCTTGGACATGACATCAAAAGCTTGATCCATAAAATAAATTATTAAGAAATTGGCCTTTATTAAAATTAACATAAAGTAGCCACTTTGGAATATGGTTTGGCAATTTTTGGAAAAAAACCAAACAACCATTTACCCTATGACTTGGCAGTTGCACTCTTGGGCATTTCTCCCAAATAAATAAAAATGTATGAGCACAAAAACCTGTACAGGATTCTTCATAGCAGCTTGGAAACAATCATTATTTGGAAACAAAACCAAAACTGGAAACAATTAAAATGCTTTTCAATACATGAACAGTTAAACACGCTGTGGTATCACCATATAAAAGAATACTACCCAGCACTAAATGGAATGAACCGTGGATACACACGGCACGGATGAATCTCAAAAGCATTGTGCTAACTGAAAGAAGCAGTTCACAAAGGCTACATACCGTGTGATTCCTTTGATGTGACATTCAGGAAAAGGCAATAGCAGAGGGACAGAGGTCAGATCTGTGGTTTTTAAGGACTTAGAATGGAGGAAGGGATTCTCTACCAAGGGGTGCAAGGGAACATGTTGGTGTACAGGAAATTCT
Source organism: Symphalangus syndactylus (assembly GCF_028878055.3). Taxonomy (NCBI): domain Eukaryota; kingdom Metazoa; phylum Chordata; class Mammalia; order Primates; family Hylobatidae; genus Symphalangus; species Symphalangus syndactylus. Next base: position 98,095,558 of record NC_072427.2, read on the forward strand.
CCAGATGGATTGCAGTGGGGTCTGCATAGCTGCCCAACACTAAGAGAGAACTGTACACCTAAAGGGTGAATGTTACTGTATATAAATTATACTTTGGTAAATGTGACTTCAGAAAAGGGTCAAGTAAGGAACCAGAGAATGACCAGAGTTCTTTTTGTAATTATGTGGTCAAGGGAAGGGTTCTCTGAAAAGTTGGCATTTGTGCCATAGCATCCTTTAGTTTAAACCCTCTTAATATTCTATGTGGCTCTTAAGGGTTAACTATTACTCTAGTAGAACATATTCCTTGTGTTTTCCTAGGAGGCAGGGAGAGTGACCCCTTAGTGATTGCATTAGGCAGAATAGACAGAATTTATGCATCGAAGAGCAAGAGGGTTCTCCTCTTTAAATTAGTGACCATTAGTCACCCTGCAGCCTGGATCTTGAGCTCTTTCAGGGAGGCCTGCCTGTTGCTGAGAGGAGGAAGGAAGAACCTGGCCGCTGTTCAAGAGAACTAATGTAGGAGAGGGTGAAAAGAAATGAAACAAAGCTCACTGTCAGAGCTGAACAGGATTCAGGGTCCAGACAGCCAAGCCCCTGTATCTCACATGGTACATAGTTTTCAACGTTGTTTTCCTGCTCACTCTGTCCCCAGATGGAGCAAATGTTGTGCTTGAATTTTAATGTGAAAAACATTTCTAATGCAGACATTGATCACCCATGTGTTGAGATTTGTGGGGCAAATAAATTTGGTTAAAAAAGGGTGTTTTTCCCCAGGTGATGTGAAAACGTTGCAATAGAAGGCAGAACCCTGAGGATGAAACTTTATTTGGTTTTACACTGAGGAGAGAATCATAAATGGTAATAGGTGTCATGAAACCACTTTAAGGTTTTGCTCACTGATATGGTTTGGCTGCATCCCCACCCAAATCTCATCTTGAACTGTAGCTCCTATAATTTCCATGTGTTGTGGGAGGGACCCAGTGGGAGATAACTGAATCATTAGGATGGTTTCCCCCACACTGTTCTCATGGTGGGGAATAAGTCTCACGAGATCTGATGGTTTTATAAAGGGAAACCCTTTTTGCTTGGCTCTCATTCTGTCTTGCCTGCTGTCATGTAAGATGTGCCTTTCACCTTCCACCATGATTATGAGGCCTCCCAGCCACATGCAACTGTGAGTCCATTAAACCTCTTTTTCTTTATAAATTATCCAGTCTCGAGTATGTCTTTATTAGCAGCATGAGAACAGACTAATACACTCGCTGAGCCTAAAAACACTGCATCGCTAACAAAAACAACCACACAACACACAGAGTCCTTGAGGAACATTTCAGGAGGCTATCAGCTGCAAAAGTGGCATAGACATTTGGAGTTGATGACCTCACACATTAAGAGTTCTGGAGGCCTGGATTTGCAGAATCGGTGAATTTAGCAGCTTATTGATATCAAGCCTCTATGACTGCTCGCTGAAATTTTCTGGGCTTTTGCCTCATGGTCACAGGATGGCTGCCAGCACTCCTATGCACTGTGTCTTCACATCACAGTGTCCAAAACACAAAGTCTGAGTGGGTGTCTCTTTGTGTGTCTAATTTTTTAAAATCATTTTTCCCCAGAAAAGCCCAGCAAAAATTTCCCCTCTCATCTCATTGGCCCAAACGAGATCCTATGCCCCATCCTAAACCATCCTTTGCAAATCATGACTCACCCCAATGAAGCTTTGTACACCTTTCCTGAACATATTGCTGCTCAATGTCTGAAAAAAGCCCAAAGCCAGGTTTTAAAAATATCTAGCAACATACCCTAGCTTGCATTTGCTGAGAAGATGGGCCATGGACTGCTCTGTGCTTTGTGTGTGGATTACCTAACATTTATAACACCCTGTGAGCTAGAGATCCCCAATTTGCAAGATGAGAAAGTTGGGACCTGGAAATGTAAACCAGTTTGTCTCCACTGTCTCACAGGAATTAGCAGATGTAGAATTCTAATTTTGGCCTGGCTGACTCTAATGCTTGAGGAATTAACATTACCCTATGGCAAAGTGTGTGTGTGTGACAGGTGATGGACTCATCAGGAGTCCATTTGTAAGGGGATTGTGATATCTCCCAGGAGATAGCTCATTCTGAGTGAAGAACGTGGTAGGCATGCCCACACCAAGCCAGCTAGGAAACTGGTTGTCAGAGCAGATAGGGAATCTGGAATATAGCGTCGTATGTCCCATGTCCGTCTTTATTATCTGAAGCCTTAGAACAGCAGTCCCCAACCTTTTTGGCACCAGGGACTGGTTTCATGGAAGACAATTTTTCCATGGACCACGGGTTGGGGGCCAATGGTTTCAGGATGATTCAAGTGCATTACATTTATTGTGCACTTTATTTCTAATATTAGTGCATTGTAATATATAACGAAACAATTACACAACTCATCATAATGTAGAATCAATGAGAGCTTTAGCTTGTTTTCCTGAAAGTAGATGGTTTCATCTGAGGCTGATGGGAGACAGTGACAGATCTTCAGGCATTAGATTCTCATAAGGAGCATGCAACCTAAATCCCTCGAATGCACAGTTCACAATAGGGTTCGTGCTCCTATGAGAATCTAATGCTGCTGCTGATCTGACAGGAAGCAGAGCTCAGGCAGTGATGTGAGTGATGAAGAGTGGCTGTAAATATAGATGAAGCTTCACTTGCTCACCCACCGCTCCTTCCTGCTGTGCAGCCCTGGTTCATAACAGGCCATGGACAGGTACCAGTCTGCCTTAGAAGACATCAGGGCCAAATAACCCTCCCCTCAGCTGATACAAAAGTGGAACAACATGTTAGTTTCCTGAGGCTGCTGACAAATTCCCACAGACTTGGGGGCTTCAAACAATAGAAATTTGTTCTCTTATAGTTCTGGAGACTAGGAGTCAAGGTGTTGGCAGAGCTGCACTCCCTCAGGAGGCTCTAAGGGAGATATTGTTCTTTGCGCCTTCCCACTTGACAGATGCCAGTGTTCCTAGGCTTGTGGCTGCATAACTCCAGTCTCTGCCTCCATCTTCACCCGGCCGTCTTCCCCTGTCTCTCCTGTGTGTCTCTTATAAGGATACTTGCCATTGGACTTAGGGTCAACTCAGGTAATTCAGGATGATCTAATCTCCAGATGCTTCACTTAATTCCATCTGCAAATACCCTTTTTCCAAATAAGGACACATTCAGAGGTTCTGGGGATTAGGACATAGACATACATTTTGGGGGGCCACCATTCAACCCTTTATAAGCAATATAGGGCTGTTTTGGATTTATGTGACAGACCACTGCCCAAGTTAAAATAAGCCAAAGGGAAATTTGCAGGTTCATGAAAATGGAAAGCCTAGGAGAGGTTCAAGTTTCCAATGGATGGAAGGCTCCAACAATGTTAGCAGGTTTCTTTTCTGTCTTTCATTTTGTTTCTCAGCTTTGCTTGTCTCAATTTGACTTTATTTCTTCTGCAGACCTTTCTGATGGGCTGTGACAATGGCCCCTAGAAACCCTCCACACATAACCTTGCAGTTGAAAAAGACAGTCTTCTTTGATAGCTGTAAAGAAAATTCCTAAGGAAAACTCTGATTGGCCATTTTGAGTCACATGCCCATTTCTGCATGTGTTGGGGGGAGGGGCTTTACAGTGATTGACAAACCCACTAGAACTATATGGAAGAGAGGAAGCATAGTTCCTCCAAGGAAGAGCTGCTGGATGGACAAACTAAGTATGTCTACTAAGGACATTCTTCTCCCTCCACTATTAAATGACGTGCAGCTTTACATTTAGAGGGCTCCAGAGGCCTTGCTTCCATGGGAGATAGCAAATACCATACTACACTGAAAATCTGTGAAGGATGTGGTGGGACCAAGATGGCACTGAGAAGATGAACTCTGTCATGATCACATGAGGAGTCATAAGGAAGATGCCCATGTGGAGTCCACAGAATCCTCACTGAGGAAGACCTCAAGGGAAATGAGATCCTGTGCATATATTTACAGACTGGTGAGCCCTGGAAATAATAACAAAAGATATCTAGAAAAGCCCTAGATGCTTGGAAATTAAGCAACACACTTCTAAATAATCCATGGGTCTAATAAGAAATCCCAATGGGCATTAGAAAATATATTGAACTAAAAATTAATGAAGTTGTGACATATTGGAGCTTGTGGAAACTGAAGCCGTGCTTAGAGGGATAGCTATGGATATATTTGGGGCAGGGGTCGAAAAAATGGCCTAGACGCAAATTTCAAAAAGATTGAGGCTTGGCAAAAATGGGGGAATTATTGGCTCCTGTAACTGAAAAATCTAAATGGGGGTTCTGTTTTCAGGCACATTTAGATCAGGTGTCAGATATCACCATGAGGACTTAGTAGCATCCCAGCCAGTTTCTCTGCTAGCTTCTTTATTGACTTCCTTCTCAGCCATCTCATGTGATGGCTCTTGACATCCCCGGGCTTATATCCTCCAAGCTTAGCAATTTCAGTGGAAAGAAGATTCTTTCCAAATAGTTCCAGTACAAGTTTCTGGATTGACTCTGATTCTTCTGGCTTGAGTCATGCCCATCTCTGACTCAATCAATGGGGCAAGGGGATAAAATACTCCCATTGGACTTGAGTGGGAAACAGATGGTTTGTGGACAAACGATCACTAGGAATCAGCATGTGTTTTTTAAAAACAAACCAACATCATTTGTTGTTGTTGTTTTTTAAGGGTATTGGTTTTGTTTTTGATTTTTCTTTGACGGGGGGTTGGAGACTCACTCTGTCACCCAGGCTGGAGTGCAATGGTGCGATCTTGGCTCACTGCAACCTCCGCCTCCCGGGTTCAAGCAATTCTCCTGCCTCAGCCTCCCGAGTAGCTGGGACTACAGGCACGCCGCCACCACGCCCGGCTAATTTTTGTATTTTTAGTAGAAATGGGGTTCCACCATGTTGGCCAGGCTGGTCTCAAACTCCTGACCTGAAGCAATCTGCCCACCTCAGCCTCCCAAAGTGCGGGGGGTTACAGGCGTGAGCCACCACGCCCAGCCAAAGGTATTAGTTTTTAAAGTCAGGAGACTGATCCTTGACATGATTTGATTTTCATGAAGCGTTTGACAAAGTCTACCATGATATGTTTGTGGGTGAGATGGAATGTTACTCACAGTATTAATAGCTGATTGAGTTAACCAGCTGGTTGACTGATGGTGATCACATCATCCATTTTCTAACGAATTTCCAAGCCATCTGCTTAGAATTTGTTTATGATTAGCATGGCAGGCCATCTCTTCAGTTGACCTTCTTCTGCAGAATTCTCTTTAGTGGATAACCCAGATGCTCTGGCAGAATTTTTCAGTATTTTTCTTGGGCAAATGTGTGAAGGGAAATTTTTTTTTAGATTTGAAGATAATATGAAGTGGAAAAGATAAAATAATGCTGTTGATATGGGAACATGTTGAATTTGACTAGAATTTCCTTTAAAAGGGATTGAGAGGATTTTAAATAGTCATCAATATAAAAGCCTGCATTTAGATCTAAAAACTCTCTTGTCCAAGTTTAGAATGTGGGAGAAACATAACCAGCAGCAGCTTATGTGAGAAGAGCAGATTGGAGTGAGCCAACAGGGCAACCCAGCTCTTAAGGAAAATAAATGCAGCTCACGCCCAGGGAACTCAGACGACAGTCAGCTCTGACAGGGGGTTCAGTTCCTGGGGCCTCATTTTAAAGGGGATATTGGCAATCTTGAGAGTTCTCCTATCAGGACAGCCCGAATGGTGAGGAATTCTGAACCATCCTGTTGGAATAACAGATGGAATAACTGGATATATTTAGCCTAGGGAATTAGAGACTGAAAAAAAGAACAGCTGCTTTTAAATATTAAAGGGCTGTCATGTAGAGGAGGAAGCAGTCTTGATCTTGTTACTCCAGAACATGCACGAAGAGAATGGGGGAAAATTTTAATACAGTAGATTTGACTCAGGATGTGAGGACGCTTCCTAATAAGTCAATTTGTTAAAAGATGGAGTGAGCCCCCATCCCTCTTTGCTAGCCTGCTTTAGCAGATGCTAGGGGAATTTCTTCAGGCAGAGATGGTGTTTTTAGGAGTCCCCAGATATCCGTGTGGGCTGGAGAGATGGAACCAGTTGATTAAAATCTTTTCCTAGTCTAAGTCAGTCCAGGGTGCAGACTCTGAACGGTAAGAGCCAGGATGCAGAAGTGGGGCTGTTGGCTGGCCATGGAAGAGGACCCCTCCACAAATGCCCATGAGCACTGGGGAAGGATAGAGCATCCACTGGGGAAGGCAGCAGGCAGTCTCTTACAACAATGACCACGTTATTTTACCAAGGGACACACCGAATGCATCTACTGGAATACAGGCCAATAGGAGTTGGATTTTACTGTGCTGGGCAAGCAGGCCCTCCTTGGAAAAATGGTTTGGTTGTGTGGCTTTTGTTTTGCATGCTCTCAGGTGATGTCCTGGGGATACCTCCCAGGAGGAGGTGCAGCGGGCCTCCCTGCAGTGGGTTTGGCACGGGGGCAGGTCTGGCTCTGGTCCAGTAGCTGGCACTGACCCTCACCACCAGCAGCCTAAATAATGCCTGGCCTCCTCTGACTCTAGCAATTTGCAGAACAAACCCATGGCTTCTGAGGAGGAAGCAGAAGAGGCCGCGGTCGTGGAGGGATGAATACAGAGCAGCGGCTCCCCTTTTAAGAGACCTGAAGGGGACCAGGGAAGGGGGGCTATGTCTGTGCCAGGAAGGCAGGCTATGTACCCACTGAAAAAGTAGGACCCCTGTAAGAGACAGTGACGTGTATGGGAAAGAACAGCCTTGAGAGGCAGCTGGGGCCAGGCTGCTGAAGTGAATTTGTCACTGCCATGCAAACCTGTGTGAATTTGGGCAAGTGGCTTAACTTCTTTGTGCCTTAGTTTCCTCATCTACACAAGGGGGGCAGTCATGGTACCTACCTCATAGGGTTGTTAAGAGGATGACATCAATTAATGCTTATTTAAAAAGTACTCAAAACAGTGCTGGGAGCATAGAAAGTGCTAGAAAAGTGTTTGCAAAATGAATCAGACTCAGGTTCCGACTCCAATCCTGCCCCTTTCTGGATGTGTGAACTTCAGCAAGTGCCTCAACCTCCGTGGGCCCCTTCTTCGTTCATGAAATGGAAATAATAATGCTGACCTCGCAGGGCCACTGTGAGGATCAAGGTGCTATAAGCTCAGTGGGATGGGCAGGCTCAGTGGGATGGGCAGGCCCTTCGTAAACAACCCTCGTTAATAGCCACATGCCCCGAGGACAAACAAGATTAAATCCTGGACCTCACAAATGCTTTTTTTTTCCCTAAGATTCCAAATAAAAACAGGCTCAGAGTGTCAGAGATCATTTTCTAAGAGTTACAAAGAGGCCCTGGAGGGCCAGGTGACCTGGAACAATAATAATAGTAACAATAACAACAGCAGAAGCGGGAACAACAGGTCCCAGGCCCTGGGCCACACTCTTTACATACCTTATCCTGTTGAACCCTAATAAGACCGTGAGGCAGGGGGCAGGGCGATTAATGATGATGATGATGCTGATGATGATAGTAATAATGATCATTTTATAGATGAAAAAATTGAGCCTCAGAATAACTTGTTCCACCTCACACTGCTTTTTAGGGTGAAACCTGGGGTGGAATGGACATCTCTCAACTCCACACCCATGCTCTGAACCACACGGCCTCCTAAGACACTAAAGGCAATTTCATCAGAATGCAGGGGACCCATGAGGAAGACCGCAGGGTCTTCATTGAATACCAAGATTAAAATGAGCCGAAATTGTGACACGGCTAGTAAAGAATTAACTGCAATGACTTACAGTCAGAGAGGTTTATTTCTTGCTCAAGCTGCCCATCTGTCATGGGTCAACTATATCCCTGCTTCATGTTATCTTCTTTGGGATCCAGGCTGATGAAGCAGCCCCTTTCTGGACCATTGTCCATCTTGTGGAAGAGAGAAAAGACACACAGCAAACCACACACTGGCTCTTAAAGCTTTTTCCTGGAAGTGACACGTGTCACATCACTTTTGCTTGCATTTCTTGGCAAGAGCAAGTCACAATGTCAAATCTGATGTCAGTGGGGGGCAGGGGATAGGGAACTATCCTCTCCTTCAGGAAGGGCCGGGAAATATTTTTGAATGATGATACCATCTATGACAGTCTCAACGCCTTAAGCCCTTGAGGACAGACAAAAATTCCACCCCTAGCACCATGACCCCCAAAAATGTCCTTGCCCTTGATTAGAATGCCTCCTAGGGGGAGGAGGGAAGGAGAGGGAAGCGGGAGCAGAGGGGAGCCCCCTGGAGGCCAGTAGCATAAATTAGAGACAAAAGAAAAGGGGACAGCTTAAGCTGGTGACAAGGGCAAGTGCCCTTGGCCCAGGAAGGAGGGCAGGTGCAAAGGAGGTCTGTCCACTCCCAGCAGGAGGGACTTGCTCAGCGGCTTCCTGGGGCTTCAGAAAGGGGGCAGAGAGGAGGGGAACTCTGGCACTGCCTGAAGCTATTATCTGGTTAGAAAATGGAACAACTATGTCTCTATGACCCAGTTTTAACACTGTGAGTTTGTAAGGAAGCTAGAGGAAACCAACTTTAATCTCTAAAGAAGCTTAACTTCTCCAAAAAGGAAAAAAAAAGAAAAAAAGCTTCTCTACAAATGAATGCAGTACAGTTCAGTCCTAGAATAGAAAAAGTCCGTCAGAGAGGGGGCCAGAGGGAGCAGCTTGGAGGGAGCAGCTCGGAGGGAGCATCTTTCTGTCCCCTGAGTTTAGACCTTCCTGAGTTGGCAGGAGGAAGACCAGAGAGGGCAAGATGACATGAAGGGATGACAATCACCTGAGGGGTACATAGGGACTGCGACCACATTTCTCAACAAAAACCATGGCAAGTACACTTACAAATACGTTTGTGGGAACTGGGCCAGAATAGTTTAAATCAGAATTGTCCTAAAAATCTGAGATATAAGGTCATAGGGCCCACAGGGCTTCTTACAACTCCCCAAAACAAGGTTCTCTCTGAGGGTTCCTCTCTGAAGGTAAATCACCCTGAATTGACCTTTCTATTAGCTGTTTGAGAATATGATCATTTTTAAAGGGTTTTGAGTTAGCTTCCTGGATCTAAGAAGCCCTTTATGAGAAAGTGGTGTGTGGTGTTGGTTGGCAGGAAAAAACAGGTAACATGTGAGCAAACTTTTGACAAGATTTAACACTCATGTTTTTTGGAGACCAATATATGTGCATGATAATAAGCAAAATCACAGCACAAATTACTTATTGATCCAGTTTGTATATGTTGGTTCAGTTGCTTTAGCAGAGATAAAAATAAGACTGACTTAAACAAGATGGAATGTTCATTTTTCTCTCCTTTAAAGTTTGAGCTGAACAGGGCAATTTCAGGAGAGAGGATGGAGGGCAGTTGCTCTGATCTGGCAGGTCATACAGGGATCCAACTTCCTTTCATTTCCCTGTTCTGCTGTTCCCTTTGGTTACATCCTCATTAGGACTGGTTCATTACCCCAAGTTCACCTTCTAGCCTTGGTAAAAGATGTGGAGGGCAAGCAGCTTCCCTGGCAGCTATACACACATCACTTCCATAGCATCCCATTTGCTGGAATTTAGTCACATGACCATGGTTAGGCGCTGGGGGAGCTGGGAAATGTAGTCTGAGTGCTTCTATAACTACCAGGAAGAAGGAAGCATGAGAGAGAGAGGTTCTCATGGGAGAACCATAGTCAGCAAACAGGAAATGATCTATGTTCCTACAAATTGATAAAACAAAAATTGTGTCTTATAAAGTCCCTAAATAGGGTGCTATAACTAATAACTGCCTTCGTGAGTGTTTTTCCACGCTAAAAGAGTTCATGCATGGTCTTCAGCCCTGGGGCCTCTCTGTGGCACCTCTGAAGGCTTCATAACCATTTACTCACACAGCAGAGTGAGATGGGAGATGCCCTTTGTGAATCTGCCAATGGGCCATCTGCTGACTGGTCCCAAAGTCTTCCACGGAGAGCAACCAAAGCCTTCAGAGGTCCTGAGCTGCACCGTGACCCAGGGAAGAATTGAGGAGAAGAGGGAGTCCGAGATTGGCTTCCTCCACTACTGCATCATCTGGGCCCCTGCGATGGCCAAATCTAAAATGCCTCTTATCAAAACCAAGCCTTCTGCTTCTTCTTGTACCTCTCTCTACATCAAAGAATCAGGCCCCACTCCCTCCTCCACCTTTCCATCCCTCTTCTTACAGCTATCTCCATGGACAGCAAAAGAAAGTCCCATGCAAATGACAAGATAATCCCTTTAAGTGTTAGTTTGTGTTCCTGCTGCTTCTGTCTCCTCTTATCCTCATTTCAGGCAGGTGGCCAGGCTTGGCAATTTCTCACTGCGGAAGCAAGCTGAGGCCCAGAGAGGGCCCCTTGCTGCAGAGTGAGTGACATCCCTCGGGTCATAGATCACAGACCTCACTCAGGTGGTTGACCACCATTCTCTAGCCTCTCTCAGAGCCTGCCCAGTGGTAGGTTAGAGTCCCCACTAGAGTCCTTACAGGCACTCAGGTTTCCACAGAAACTGCAGCGCTGTCCTCGGCTGTCCAGGCAGATGCCTCACAATGTCAAAAAAAGCAGGCTGGCTGTCAGCGGGTGGTGAGTGTCCCGTGACAGCAGGGAGGGAGCGCCCAGGCATCACCTGCAGGTCTGGGATGGCAGCTGAGGACCAGGGCAGTTTCCCTGCAAGTTAAGCTGCTGCTAAAAATGGCAGCAGAGGCAAGGCTCATAAAGCAGAAGGGCATTCAGATTGAGGAGGCTGGCCTCCTCCCTTCCCTAGGGCCCATGGAGCCGCTTGCAAGCAGTCAGCTGACTGGTGCCATCTTAGGCAGCCTGACATTCCTCATCCGTGCACCTCACTGGAGGCCTTCTAAGGAGAGGGATCGATGGAGGGGAAGAGGACGTGGGGGCAGGAGTAATGGAAAGAAGGAAGAGAGGGGACAGGAGAGAGGGAGGGAAAGAAGGAAGGGAAAGGATAAGAGGAAGGGGTAAGGGAAGGAAGGAAGGGAGGGAGGGAAGGAAAGAAGAGGGGAAGGAAGGGAGGGAAGGAAGGGAGGGAGGGAGGGAAGGAAGAGGGGAAGGAAGGGAGGGAGGGAGCAGAGGAAGGGAGGAAGGGAAAAAGGGAGGGAGAGGAGGAAGGGTAGGAGAGAGGGAGGGATTGTCTCCTTAGCCCAGTTTAGGGGGCTCAGGCATTTCCAGTTCATACTCCTCATCATCCCAAGTGTTCTGGGTTAAATTGTGCCTCCCTCTGACATGGTTTGGCTGTGTCCCCACCCAAATCTCATCTTGATTGTTGTGGGAGGGACCTGGTGGGAGGTAATTAAATGATGGGGCAGATCTTTCCCATGCTGTTCTCATGATAGTGAATAAGTCTCATGAAATCTGATGGCTTTATAAGAGGTAGTTTCCATGCACAAGCTCTCTGTCTTTGCCTGCTGCCATCCATGTAAGACACTGCTTGCTCTTCCTTGCCTCCCGCCGTGATGGTGAGGCTTCCCCAGCCACATGGAAATGTAAGTCCATTAAACCTCTTTCGTAAATTGCCCAGTCTCAAGTACGTCTTTATCAGCAGTGTGAAAACAGACTACTACATCCTCCCTGCCAAAAAATGGTATTTGAAGCCCTAACCCTCAATATCTTAGAATGTGACCTTATTTGGAAATTGGGTCACTGCAAATGTAATTAGTTAAGGTGAGATCATCCTGGAGCAGAGTCGGTTCCTCATCCAATATGACTGTTTTTCTTTTCAAAAGACACAGAGGTGTAGGGAGAAAGCCACATGAGGATGGAGGCAGAGATTAGGGTGAGGCTGCTGCAAGCCAAACAATGTCTGGAGCTACCAAAAGCTGGAAGAGGCAGGGAAGGACCCTTCCCCTACAGGTTTCAGAGAGTCCATGGCCCTCCTGACAACTTGATTTTGATCTTCTGGCCTCCAGAACCAGGAGGCAGTAGACTTCTGTTGGTCTAAGCCCCCCAGGTTGTGGTACCTTTGCCACGGCAGCCCTAGGGAACTTGGATACCAGGTATGCTGACTGTCTTCAATCTTACAGTTTTCTTGGAATAAGAGCTGGGGGCTTTGAAGAAGGTGACCCTATCATGGAGCTGGGAGATCCTGGTCAGGCATTGCCTCCCTTCTTGGGGGTTTGTGGCTACAAGAGTGGTGCTCAGTGAAGAGCCCACTTGTAGGGAGGTGACAGAAGAGTGTGAGCCCAGAGCGAGGGCATGGGCAGGTGATGGACCATTCACATCCCATGTAGCTGGAGCAGTCAGCTGACCATGCCCCTTGCTGCAGAGTGGCTAGTGGATGCCAGGACAGTGCCCTGCAGCTTTGGAGTGGCCATGTGTTTGGAATCTCTTCAACTCCCTTCCGTCTGGCCTCTTCCACTTCTACCTCTCTACACAAAAGCTTTCATCTCCTCTCCCACAGTTGCTTTTGCGGCCAATTCCAGAGTCCTTGGTTGTCTACTAGAATTGGAGAATAAATCAAAGACCACAGGAATTACAAAAAAAAAAAAAAATATATGGGCTCACATTCCCACAGTCTTCTCTGGAGGGGAGGGAGGGCTCTTCTTCCAAAATGCACTTGCTCCTTGCAAGAGATGGGGTGCTTATATTCTCGCCTGGGAAAGAGTTTCTCGCCTGGGAAAGAGTTTCCTCCCCCCTCCTCCCACCAAGAGCCAAATGACACCAAAAACAAAGATCAGTTTGGAAGGAGAGGACGGGGTGGGGCAGGCAGTTTGCCTCTCTCAAGTCAACCATGAAAATTATGTCTTCCTTCTTCTTGTGGTCAGGAAAATAATCTCAGGTTGAAAATCTTTAGACGTTCATCTGGATGGAAACTCTGACTTTAAGTCTATTCAGTGGCCTTCACATTAATAAGCCTGTGCTTCTAAAATAGGCTGAAAATCCCTCCACACAAGTGAAGTGGGGGTGCAGGTGGAGGTGCAGCAGCAGCACTCGAGGAGCAGGAGTTCTGGCCTTTCCAGATGCCAGGGCAAGGCATGAGAGTCCCATTCTGTCCATCAGAAATGTTGTTTGAGTGCCAATCACCATAAAAACTGTTAACCAAGGATCAAGCCCATGCACTCTATCTAAAATACTCTATAAAAACTGACTTCAGTCCTTCTCTCAAAATACCATTTCCTGAGCCCCTCCACAGATCAATCAAGTCTCAATTTCTTGGCCAATAGGGTGCAGGGATCTGAGTTTTCTTAAAAGCTTTCCAGGTGACTCTGATCTACTGTGAGCATGAGATTCACTGGTCTGAGTTCTGTTTACAGACAGTTAAAGAGAGGAAGAACTCTTACTTAACAAGGTGATTCTTTCTAGAGCAGGAATACAGAGCAACACTTCCCAGAAGGAAAAGACATTCACCCATTGGCCTCCTGGAAAACTTTGTTTCCCTTTTTCTTCCTTGTAGCTTATGAGTCAAGAAGTTTCCCCCGATTAGTCATGGTTGCAGGATTGATAAGGACAGTCCCGTCAGTTTGAACCATGGTCCTTACAAGGGTGAAAAGAAGCTGGTATGGAGTCAATTGCTTCTCAACATGTGCAATAAATCTGACTGAGGAAGCAGCTAAGTCTTGTTCTTCAGTTTGGAAACCGAGGTTACCCTGTAAACTCAACTCCAAACCAGGGCTATTGGTCTCACAGAACCCCTGAATGTTCAGATGATCACAGACCTCATTGATCTTGTCCAAGATTGCCTATCTTGCTAGGAACAAGACTGCAATTAAAACGTGAGACTCATAGGAGAGGAGTACAAATCCTACTCTCTTATGGAGATGGCAAAAAGAAATAAAAGCATTGAGGCTGGGCACGGTGGCTCACGCCTATAATCCCAGCACTTTGGGAGGCCAAGGCAGGCGGATCATGAGGTCAAGAGATCAAGACCGTCTTGGCCAACATCATGAAACCCCATCTTTACTAAAAATACAAAAATAAGCTGGGTGCAGTGGCATGCGCCTGTAGTCCCAGCTACTCGGGAGGCTGAGGCAGGAGAATCGCTTGAACCTGGGAGGCGGAGGTTACAGTGACCCAAGATCGTGCCACTGCACTGCAGCCTGGTGACAGAGGGAGACTCTGTCGAAAAAAAAAAAAAAAAGCGTTGAAAAATCAAAGAGCAAGTATGATGCAGATTGGAGAGAGAAGTGCATCTATGTGCTCAAGTTCCTGGGATGCCCCTCCCTGGTGAGCTAGCTGCCCCTGCCAACTTCACCCAGAGTTATTCATAATGACAATGGCTGCCACTACAGAGGCCCACCATGTGCCAGGGACTAAGGTGCAGACTTTTGTAAATACCATCTCGACTCTTTATAATAGCACTACCATTTTCCCCATTCTATAGAAGGAAACAAAGAAACAGCAACAAGAAAAAACTCACAGGTCCAGAGAGGTAAAATAATACGCTCGAGGCCATTTAGCCAGTGGCATGCTGGTGTACAAATCCCGATCTTTCTAAGTCCAAGGATAGCTATTCTTGCCACAAAGTCTCCCACCATGTCTTACACTTTGGGAGCCATCCAGGTCAGAACCTGCATGAGAGATTCCATCTCCTTTACTACTCTGAAGAATTTTATTGCTACGCATTGGACTTCTATAACAAAATTTTTCCGTAATACAATGGCTTAAATGAGATAAAGGTTTCTTCCCTTTGAAAAAGTCCTGGCAGGTGGCCCAGGGTCACAGGTGAACTTTATGTGGACCCAGGCTCTTATCATCTTGTTGCTTTACCATCTGTACAGGCTTCTTCTTAAACAAATGATCAAAGGTGACTCTCCACCACCTCCACATTCCAGCCCAGGAGAGAGGGAAGAGGAAGGAACGCACCGCATGCCCCTTTCCTTTTATAGGAACACCCTAGAAATTGCACACCCTGTTTCTGCTCACATCCCAGTGGGCTTGAACCTGGCCGTACACTTAGTCATATTTAGACCCAAGAGAGGCTGGATAACTTAGTTTTTGACTGGATTGATCAAGCTGAAACTTTTATTACTATAGAAGGGAGTGAAAGATATTGTGGGAGGCAATAGCAGTCCCCACCACACAATAAATGGAAAAGATTACTTTTTTTTTTTGAGACGGAATCTTACTCTGTCACCCAGGCTGGAGTGCAGTGGCACAGTCTCAGCTCACTGCAACCTCCGTCTCCCAGGTTCAAGTGATTCTCCTGCCTCAGCCTCCTGAGTAGCTGGGACTACAGGTGCATGCCACCACACCCGGCTAATTTTTGTATTTTTAATAGAGGCGGGGTTTCACCATATTGGCCAGGCTGGTCTGGATCTCCTGACCTCATGATCCACCTGCCTTGGCCTCCCAAAGTGCTGGGATTTCAGGCGTGAGCCACCGTGCCTGGCCATTAAAGATTTCTTAACTAGAGCACATACAGAAAAAAATGGAAGCTTGTACTGGAAGTGGAAATCACCAGCTGACCTGTCTTCCAGCTTGTGCTCATGGTCTCCATAGTAACTGCTCTATTTGGATACTCCAGCCGAAGGACTACTTCACCTATTTCATCATTGGTTTCCTTAGCCCCTGTCTCTTTCTGATACCGTTTTTCTGCATCAACAGCATTCTAAGTTGCATTGTAAAATGCAAATGAATTACATCACTTCCCTGCTTAAATCCTTTTGATGGCTCTTCACTGCCTGCAGGATCAAATCCAATCCACTTAGCAAAACATTAGTATCTTGGTCAGTTTTTAACTCTCATCTTCTGCTGCCCCTACATTATTACTTTAAGCTCTGAGCAGATGGAGACATCAGCAATTGTTCAAATGCTACAATCTCATCCTTCTTTGCTTTGGATGTGATGTTTCTTCTGCATGGAAGGCCCTTCCCTGCTTTGTCCTTCTAATAAGTGGATTCAGCTCAATCTTCCAGGGTTGAGGCTCAAGATGTAGCTTAAATATTCTTCCTTTGTGCAGCTAAGCTCCCCCCGAAGCCCTCAGGCAGAGTCAGTCAAAGAGAGTAGTGGAAAGATGCCAGGTGTTATAATCCGTGGGATCTAGACGCAGAGATCATCTCTGCCACTTAGTAGCTGAGTGAACATGGGCAATTTCTTAAACCTCATTTTTCTTATCAATATGACAGAGCTAATCATACCTACACCATGACTTTATTATGAAAAATAAAATATGCATTATGTAATCCCTGACACATAAAAGATGTTCAGCTCTTCTAACTATTATTAATATTATGACTCTGTATATGATTTAAGGTAAAGCTAAGCTGCTGTAACAGAAATACCCTAATAGAACTTCTGGGGAAATTGAAAGATCTTGATCTTGATAGTGGTTTGGGTTATGTGGGTGTAATATTTGTCAAAGCTTAACAACTACACACTTAAGATTTATGCATTTCATCGTATGTAAGTTTTTTCATCAGAAGAAAGTCTAGTTAATAATTTGCATGCCAAAGTATTTAGGTGGAAATATAGAGAGGTCGGCAATATACTTTGAATTTTGTTCAAAAATTAAGAAGGACTGATGAGTGAATAGATGGGTGGAAAAATAGGTAGGTCTATAATTTTAAAAAGGAAAGTGCAGTAAAATTTTAACGGTATAATTTAAGCTGTGGATATATAAATGTCTATTGTACAATTTTTTTTTTAGCTTTTCTATATGTGTGAACATTTTCATAATAAAAATGAATAAAAAGACCCTATCATAAAGTGGTTTTAAAATTATAGCTGTTTCTCCTCCCCCTCAAGTAACAGTTCTAAAGTGAGTGGGCCAGGTTCGTGGGCAGTTCTGTTCCATCTGCCCATTCAAGAGTGCCAGGCTTGTGGGCAGGGACTCAATTTCTTCCAGGTTGTCAAGTCTTTGCTCCATCATCCTCTAGACCCAATGGCATTGTCCTCATCTATGGTCAGTGTTGGACTATTCTGCCCCAGTTTACAAGGGGAAAAGAGGCAGGAGGTATGCCCATCACCTAAGCCTAGACCCCACCTAGGCAGAGGTAGACATGACTTCTGTCTACATGCCATTGGGAGAAATTAGTCATGTGGCCACATGTAACCTCAGAGGAGGCTGGGAAATATTGAACTCTACACTCAGGAAGAAGGGGAGTGTCCTTCACTCCGTGCTCTCTGAGAACCCACCAGGAGGCTATTTGCCACATGGAATTGTTGTCATTTGAAGAGTCCTAGTGGACTGCAAATGCCTTGAGGGCAGAAATAGTGTTTTGCATATCTTTGATCACCAAAACCAAATATGGGGCCTGAAATAAGTCTTAAAGAAATGTTTGCTGAACAAATCAATGTGTGAATGAATACATAAATAAATGAAATGAAGTATTAATAGTACTATCTTGGACCACACATTTGTTAGTATGAATCTACTTTTATCCATGAAAAACAAGCCCTCTCGATTTTATAGATCTATAATATGCCAACTCATTCTAATCAAGTAATTCCTTATTAACTTAGGCCTTCCTCCCATCCCGCCTCCTCCCTCAAATTTGCCTTCATGAGAGATGAGAATTACTATTTATACAAATTTACTAAACACAATCTCAGATGCCTTGGAAGGAAAATATTTGATCTGATTAAGAATGGGGACTATTTTTCACATTATTAAAGCACTTGAGTAGCACTGATTGGATTAAAATAATGTGAACTGGCACAGGAAAATTGTCTACTTACTACAATCAACCCATAAGACTTCTACTTGGTTACTTGTTTTTTAAAAATCTATGTAAATATTTGGAAGTAATTTTATTGTGTTCCTTCCACTATATTCTGCAATTCTAACTTTCATTAACTCATATTGAGCTCTTTACCAATTGATCCAAATTACTGTGTTTTTATTGTACTTCCCCATCATTTAATCTGGGATTTAAAGAAACATGATACTATTGTAGATGGTATTTAGCTCAAGTATTAATTGGATCACTATTGAAAAAGCAGAATAGGAAATCTAATTTTCTCTCTTGTGTTTGATGGATTTGTCTTATGAAAACTGCAGAACTGTCCTTCCCAATTCTCATGTTATTTCTTTCTGTGTGATTCCGGAGCCTCCTGCTTTTCTGCATTTACATCGAGACCTCTACTTGTCATTCTGTAATAGATAGTGAATTTCCTGGGCTCTTCTAACTGGATCTCCTTGTGTCTGTATATTGGAATTTATTTTCGGCAGACTGATATTATATGGAAATGCCAGCTCAGAAGATGTGGTGAGCTTTGATAATTCAGGAATTGACTGACAGAAGGAGGACCTCATTTGGGCAGGTATGAGCCTGATTATGTGCCTGATAAGAGAAGGTAATGATACAGAAAAGGCAGATATCTCTAGAAGAGGATAAACAGAAAGTGGGAGGGTTTAACCTGGTTTGGGGATGAGGTAGGAAAGGCTCCAAAGGGAAACTAGGAGGTCAGACTGTTCTAAGTGTGCAGTGGCTGAGAAGAGACCAGTTGACCAGAAAAGGAGGAAAAACTGAATGTCCCCAGGTTCTAGGATGAAGATTGCTAATCGCTTTTCATGAGAGTTCTGGCCAAGTGAGTTGATGCTGGGGTTCTACTTTGAAGGTTGCAAAGTTCAGGTGTCTACAAGATCCTCCTCACTTCTGACACCAACAACAAGTTGAAGGTCCCCAGGACCATCTCAGATTCAATAATTTGCTAGCTAGATGCACAGAACTCAGCAAAGTCATTATATTCATGGTTATGCTTTCTTACAATGAAAGGATACAGATTAAAATCCTCCAAGGGAACAGGCATATAGGTCAGATTTTAGAAGTCATTAAACATGAGTCGTGCAGAAAGCACCTCTCAGATACAACATTTGACATCATGCACAGAGTATTATTAACCAGGAAAAACTCACCAGAGTCTTAGTGTGCACAGTTTTTATTGGGACTTGTTCATGTAGACATGATTGACCATCTGCTGGGCTGACCTTGGTCACCAGCACTTCCAGAGGTCGGGCTGATACTGTGTGGTTCAAAGTCCCCACCATAAATCACATTGATAACATAGACCCTTTGGGCTATCTCAAGCCCCCCATATAAACAAAGGCATTCTTTTTTTTTTTTTTTTTTTGAGACGGAGTCTCGCTCTATCGCATAGGCTGAAGTGCAGTGGCGCGATCTCGGCTCACTGCAAGCTCTGCCTCCTGGGTTCACACCATTCTCCTGCCTCAGAAACATTTCAAGGGCTTAGAAGTTACCTCCCATGTGCTGAGGGCAAAAGTCAAACCTCTTTTGGACAAGGTGAATTCTTTACTGCACAGGAGTCCTTCTTGATCAGGGAGATCTATTCCCAGGGCAGATCAGAGGCTCAAATCTCTGGCAGAATATCAGACTGAAATGAAATGTCCTTGTATCCAGGGGGTAATCTCAGGATCATTACAGGGGATAAAGGCTCAAAGTCTGGTCAGGGAAGATGGGCAATAATGAGAAAGGAGCTGCACCTAGGGCTGAGATACCAGGCGCCTGTTCTGATTTGGGTGCTTATCCTACGATGCTTGGATAGGTCCTTCTGCTTAAAATATCCAGGACTGGGATGACTGAAAACACTTTTTTAAAAAATCCAAGCAGATAGATGCTTGAATCACATTGGTTGTGATTACTAATCGAGCACCTGAAAATTTCTAAGCTATATATAGCTTGACCCAGTCATAGAGAAGATAGTTATATCTAGAATGACTGACACCCCTAATGTGCCGATGTCCTCCCCAAGTGAGGATGGTCTTGGGGACACGTGGACTTTGGACAGCCACAGAGGCCTGGGTGTGGGAGTAGGCTGTAGGCTCCCAACTGCATCCAAGAGGACAAGCTTCTCTTCTCCTTGGGGTGGGGAGAAGGAGTGGTCACAGGTGAGCTCAAGGTTCCTCAAGATTATTCATAAGCTCATGAATAGCAAGGTCTGCTGTCATGCCTGCCTTGCCAGAAGAGTCCAATCCAGAACCAAGCTCCTCCTCCATTCCTCAGGGTAGGCCATATTGGATTGGGATGAGATTACTGAGTATTGAGTGTCTCTAAGACAAAAATAAGGTGGAGAATCCTTCTAGAAAGACTTCAGGGCTGAGTGTGGTGGCTCAAGCCTGTAATCCCAGCGCTTTGGGAGGCCAAGGCAGGTGGATCACTTGAGGCCAGGAGTTTGAGACCAGGCTGGCCACATGGCGAAACCCCATCTCTACTAAAAATACAAAAAAATTATCTGGGCACTGCGGCTTACACCTATAGTCCCAGTTACTTGGGAGGCTGAAGCAGGAGAATCGCTTGAACCTGGGAGGTGGAGGTTGCAGTGAGCCAAGACTGCACCACTGCACTCCAGCCTGGGAGACCCTGTCAAAAAAAAAAAGAAAAGAAAAGAAAGGAAGGAAGGAAGGAAAGAAAGAAAAGAAGTAAAGAAAGAGAGAAAGAAAGAAGGAGGAAAGAAAGAAAGAAAGAAAAGAAAAAAAGAGAAAGAAAGAAAGAGAAAGAAAGAAAAAAGAAAGAAAGAGAGAGAGGAAGACTTCAGCAGACGGTAGCCAACACAACCTCTGTAAGAAATAGTGAATTAGTACTTAGGATCCAGTTGTCTCTCCACCTCCTAACCAGAACAGACTCCAACCATGACTTTCGTATCAGGTGTGTTTCCAGTTTTCTTGGCCCTGTTCCTGATGACTTTCTCTTGGTCACCAGGGATTCTAGACTTCTCTGAAGCTTTGAAACCTGTCAGGTTCTGATTGGTCAGGTCCATCCCATACAAGTGGTTAAATATTTTGAACATCACTTCTAGCTGGGTCCTTTCTTTATCTTCCCCATCAAGGGCTTTCTCTTCTCAAAGAGGAATCCTTGGTCTTTCTGATAGACAAGGATTGCTCCAGAAGCACTTTATGAAATCTTTCACTCCACTCCTTGGATGGTGATCTCCCCTGCCTCCTTCCCCAGAACTTCACAAACCCTAAGGATTCATCTCTGGACAATGAGCAAATCTTCACTGGTTTCACTTTAGCTCAGCACCTAATGTAGTGTTTGGTTCTGAAAAGGCTCCTTTGCGTGTGAGAAACTGTTCTTAAATCTCCCGACAAGAAACTGAGTCATGTTATTTTGCATTGTATGGGAAATCCATACCATTTCTCCGCCTACCAGTGAGGCTAATCACTGCCAATTCATGGGGATGTTGTGAAAATGAGCCATTTGGGAGGATGCCAAAATAGGCAAAGAAAAGAGGAAAGCAAATTGGCCTGATGGATTTGGTGGCATTAAATACCACAGATGGAAGCATAGCAGCGCACTTAGTAGTATAATGTTTTTAATCCTTGCTTAGAATGTTTATTAAAGAGAGAAGTTACTTAGATTTGTGACATTTGTTAATATGATTATATCACCCTTAAAATTTTTAATTTTTGACTAGATAATATCGTGTTTTAAAACTCAAAATGATAGGAAAATGTTCACATTAAGAAGTCTGGCTCCTAATCTCCTCCCACTACCCTCCCCCACAGGTAACTACTTCTGTCAGTTCCTTTTGTATCATTTCATGCTTTTTTTTTTTTAATGCAGCTACAAACAATAAACTTTCTGCTTTGATTTGAGGGCTGTCACACTAGAAGGCAGAACTTGTCTTCACTCTATAAGCTCAAATTAACAGATACAGTCCCAGCCTCCCCTGCAGCTAGGGCGAAGGCATAAGATTTAGGCTCAACCAATGCAAAACACCCTCCCCAGACTTTGAATCGAAAGGTGGTGACAAACCAAAGCAGACATAGTGAAGAATCTTCTCTAGGGCAGCAGCAGCCATATCTGATTTCCAGAGACAGCAGCGCTAGTGTTTCAAGCTGCAGCGTCTTGGGTTCAGGGTCAAGGGGGTCTGCAGCATACACTAAGGCATTTGCAGAGCCAGATTAATGGTTAATCTAATGACTTAAATTTGGAGGTGCCTTAGTATAACAAGCCTCTTCCAAGGCCTAGGAGGGTGTTCCAGAAATGCGTTCACATGTTTTTATAAAACCTGCAAAAGCAAGATATTTGAACTGTAATTTGTTAAGGCTGATCATTGTCTCCTTCCACTTCAACGTACCATTTGTCACACTTCCTTTCATGCTATGTGGTGTTGGAGTGACTGTGGCATTTTTGGGGACAAACTAAGGGGAGGATGCATTAGGATACATTTCATTTGAGTTCAGTGTGGCATCATTTTTATGTGGTTCCTAATTACTTCTACAGTCTTTGCTGGCCTCCCCGGGGTCAGAATTGCTGCCAGGAAATTTCTACTGTCCACTGTGCCAAATTAACAAACTTCATGATATGAAGGTTCTGGGACAGAAATTGAGTTGCAATATAAATATGTCCTGAGTACCAGGCTGTGGAATTACGTGGGGAGTGGAGGGGAAACAAGATCCAAAATGCATGGAGCTAGAAGCTAGTCTGTGGAAAACCCTTCTAGGGGTTGCAGATGAAACTTGATAAGGTTGTTCCAAATTTAACGACAATCCTATAACTTTATATGACAATACCCATAGTGGGTATGAAGTTAAAGGAGACTTTTTTTTTTTTTTTGAGACAGGAGTCTCGCTCTGTCACCCAGGCTGGAGTGCAGTGGCGCAATCTCGGCTCACTGCAAGCGTCGCCTCCCAGGTTCACGCCATTCTCCTGCCTCAGCCTCTCCCAGTAGCTGGGACTACAGGCGCCCGCCACCACGCCCGGCTAATTTTTTTTGTATTTTTAGTAGAGACGGGGTTTCACCGTGGTCTCGATCTCCTGACCTCGTGATCCACCCGCCTCAGCCTCCCAAAGTGCTGGGATTACAAGCGTGAGCCACTGCTCCTGGCCTAAAGGAGACTTTTCTAAATCATAATTAATGTAAAACAAATTTGGATCTCAGACAGATGATCAAGATTGACATTATCGGTGACAGCATATAATATGATGGGATGAAAACGGCATTTCGTCTCTGTGGCCTTCCTCCCAAAGGCCCATAACCCCAGTCTAACCAAGAGAAAAATGTCAGACAAACCCAAATGGAGGGACGTTCTACAAAATACCTGACCAGCACTCGTCAAAACGGTCAAGGTCAATCAAAAACATAGAAAGTCTGAGAAACTGGCACAGTCTGGAGGAGGCTAAGGAGATAGGCTGATTAAATGTAGTATGTTATCTTGAATGAGATCCTGGGACAGAAAAAGAGATGAGAAAACATCTAAGGAAATGTAAATAAAATAAGGAATTGAGTTAATAATAATTTATCAATATTGGTTCATTCATTGTAACAAATATACAACAGAGGAAACTGGGTACAAAATATGAAAGAACTCTCTGTACTATCTTCACAACTTTCTGTAAGTATAAAACTATTCTATATGAAAAAGATTACTTAAAAAAGAAATTTGGATCAACCATGCTAAAAGAAAGACCAAATTATCTATTCTTTCTACAGAAGATATTATAAAATTACATTTTATAACCATATTCTTACATAGCCTATTATTGACTGAATGTCTCTCTTCCCCAAATTTATATATCGAAGCTAACCCCCTGTTGTGACTATATTTGTAAGTAGGCATTCGAGAAGTAACTTGGTGTAGACAAGGTCGTGAGGGGCAAAGCTTGACCAAGCTGATACCCTAATTTTGACTCCCAGCCTCCAGAATTGGGAGAAA
The DNA here is from genome assembly GCF_028878055.3 of Symphalangus syndactylus. Classification (NCBI taxonomy): domain Eukaryota; kingdom Metazoa; phylum Chordata; class Mammalia; order Primates; family Hylobatidae; genus Symphalangus; species Symphalangus syndactylus. Next base: position 98,119,175 of record NC_072427.2, read on the forward strand.
TAAATGTCTGTTGTTTTATCCACCTAGTCTATGACATTATGTTATAGGAGCCCAAGCTGACTAAGACACAGCCAAAAGCAAAATTGAAAAATACACTGAGGTCGGGCACAGTGGCTCACGCCTGTAATTCCACTACTTTGGGAGGCTAAGGCAGGTGGATCTCCTGAGGTCAGGAGTTTGAGACCAGCCTGACCATTATGGTGAAACCCTGTCTCTACTAAAAATACAAAAAGTAGCCGGGCATGGTGGCGTGTGCCTGTAATTCCAACTACTTGGGAGGCTGAGACAGGAGAATCACTTGAACCTGGGAGGCAGAGGTTGAAATGAGCCAAGATCGCACCACTGCACTCCAGCCTGGGTGACAGAGCAAGACTCTGTCTCAAAAAAGAGAGAGAGAGAGAGAGAGACAGAGAGAAAGAAAGAAAGAAAGAAAGAAAGAAAGAAAGAAAGAAAGAAAGAAAGAAAGAAAGAAAGATTGTAGAGTGGTGTCACGTAAAAAATTAAAATATTATGTAATATTTCTAAATTTCGTGATGCTTTTATGGGGCATTTGGGAGGTAATTTGGTTTAGATGAGGTCTAAATATTTAACTGTAATGATATTAAATTGGGATTTTTTTCTCATTATGAATATTTACTTTGGTGCCTTATTTTCTGTTTATGATTTTTTTTTTTCGTTAGAATGGCTCCCAAAACCCAGCTGTGTCTCTGGGTGCGTATGCCCAGCAGCAGGCAGTGTGTCAGCGCTGTGTCAGTTCTATGGTGTGATGTGCGGAACCAGTACTGGAATGTAGGCATCAAGGCTGGTTCTTCGGCTCTCCCAAAGGCCAAAGATATCTATTTAAATATCATTTACATAAACCCCTTTATTGCTTAAATCATCTATAATTTGTTTCTGTTGCATATAAATAAGCATTTGATGAATCAGTTGGGCGCCATTTAAAGAAGTGGGTCTTAGCCCTGGCTGCACATCAGAATCAAATTCCAAGGGAGTGGAGGGGGCCAGGCGTTGAAATGTACTGATGCCCAATCCCAGACAGATTGACAGCATCTCCAAGGCATTGGTAGTATTTAAAATGTCCAAAGATGATTCTAACATTCAGTCAGGGTTGAGAACCGCCAAATGAGTTTGGTTTCCTGGTGGTCCAAATCAGGTATTTATTTTATAGAGTCCTAATTTTGTGACCATTGTTACAAAATCTTCGGTAGCCATGATACATGCTCAGAAGTGTGAAACAGACCATCTGGGAGCTTTCAGTCTGAACATCCTAAAGTGGGGCCGGGGTGTCTGGGTCTTCCTTTAAGGAAAAACCAAAGAGAAGTGAGCGCCAACTGTCGGCACCGGGAAGTGAGTGAAGGATGTTCAGGACAGCTGTGTTTTGCTGTCACATCTAGGGGTATTGAGAGATTCCAAGAGGGTGTTCTCCAAATTCCCAGAAGCTTCAGACAAATTTGAGTCTATAAAAAACCTTCTGTCAGAACTCTTAGTTTTGACATTAATGGGGAAAAAGATGATCTTAAATGGCCTATAGACCCGAGTCCCTGCCCTCATGGAGGAGAAATACAAGAGGCTAGCAATTATTTGTGTGACTGTTAAGAAAACAGAAAGAAAAGATTCTGTTCACAAAAATATAAGGTATTGAGGGGTTTAAAAAAAGTGTACAGAATCTAGAACCAGAGATCTACAAACTTTATTGAAAAATAAATTTTTAATTTTTTAGAAATCTACTTCATAAAGTAGACACAATAGCGTTGGGAGAGTTTAACATTGTAGACATGTTTATTCAACCCAGACTAACTATATATATTCATTACAATTACAGTCCCTATCCCAATAAAATTATTTCTGGAACTTGATAATGATTTTAAAGTTGATTTGGCAGAATGTGTGAAACTGGTTAGTTTTTTAAAAAGAAAAAGAATAAAGAGGGGCATTTGTTTTTCCAGATATTAAAACATATTTTAAAAGAAAATATAAATAAAATGATACTATCTTAGAAACAAACAGATAGGTATAAAAAGCACAGCTACACCCCTGATCCTGTAGAAGTAATGAGGATGAGCTAAAGATGCTGTTCCAATTAAGTGAGGAAGAATGAACCATTTGATAAATGGATTTGGAATAATTAGCTATCTGGAAAAAAAAAGTGAGATTCCCTCCTCATAACATGTGATAATAATTTGCATATGATTTACAGATTTTTTAAAAACATAAGAGTACCGAGAGGAAAAAGAAGTAAAATTTTATGTAAACTTGTAGTAAGAAAAACTTTTAAAGCATAACACCAAAGGAAAAATCAATAAAGTAACATATTGGGAAATAGGATTATAAAAAATATTTTACCCATAAATTTTTTAAAAACATGAATAAAAACACAAAAGGTAAATTACATCTGGGAAAATAGCTGTGACAAATTACAAAGATAGGGTTTAATATCCTTAAAATACAGAGAATTCTGACCGACAACAAGAGAAAGACAGCCCTGTAAAAAAATAAATGGGAGGTCGGGCGCAGTGGCTCACGCCTGTAATCCCAGCACTTTGGGAGGTCAAGGCGGGCAGATCACTTGAGGCCAGGAGTTAGAGACCAGCCTAGCCAACATGACAAAACCCCCTCTCTACTAAAAATACCAAAAATTAGCCAGGTGTGGTGGCAGGCACCTGTGATCCCAGCTACTCAGGAGGCTGAGCCAGGAGAATCGCTTGAACTTGGGAGGTAGAGGCTGCAGTGAGCCAAGATTGTGCTGCTGCACTCTAGCCTGGGCAACAGGAGCGAAACTCCATCTATAAATAAGTAAATAAATAGAATAGAATAGAATAAGAACCAACTATTCTTCCAGTAAGTACAAATAGCCAATTAATGGATGAAAAAAAGTATTCAAACTCATTAGTGAATAGAATGCACACGAAACAAAGAGGAGACACTTTTTGCCTAACAGGTTGACAAACAGAGTGTGGAGAAGACAGTTCACCCCCAAGAAATATAAACTGATAGGTCATTTCTGGAAAACAGTTTGGCACTATGTCTCCAAAGTCATACGAATATGCATGTCCTTTGACTTAGCAATGTCCTTTTGTTTGTTAAAAGCACAAAGAGATAAGGATGTTTAGATATCTGCAAAACAAAAGAATCAATTTTTTAAATAGACAAGCCAGAATTTTGTTGAACTTTCTTTATGGTTTGCTATTGTTTTTCTTTTTTCATCTGAATGAGACAAAGGAATGAAGTGACTAAGAAACCATGATATTTTCACTGTTGTCTTCAAGTCTGTTGACACTCTGTTTAAGGATGTTCAATCTAATGTTAATACTTTCAGTAGTGAAAAGTTAGAAAAATCCAGTACATGAAAAACAAATGATTAATGTATGGCACAGTCCTAGAATAAAATACTAGGAGCTACTAAAAATTGTAATTGCAAATTTGCATGTATGGTTATGTTGATTGATACTGTAAGATATTTACCACTCAATTAGGTAAAGCATAAAGTTGGAAAACAATAACCAGGTAAGATCCCATGTTTGTTAAGTAAATATCTTAAAGTGTATTGAGGCTCGGGAAAGAAGCCCAGAAGAATAAACAGCAGAAGCATCCAATATTTCGCTGTGCAGGAGACTTGAGGAGATGATGAGTGGGTTGGTTTTTTTAAAAAATTATCTGTATTTTTAAAATTTTCTACATTGAAAGTGAATTGCTTTGGTAATGAAGAAAGATGCTACTGGAAATTTTTGGCTGCCTGGTTTTAATAATTTCTGGAACAAGGCAGAGTCCAAATTAATTATTTAATTAAAAGAAAACTAGAGCAGCCGGCTCCCTCCCCCGATCCTATCTATCTGGGAATAATGAGGTGCTGCGGGCAGTGCCGTGTGTGTGTGTGTGTGTGTGTGTGTGTGTGTGTGTGTGTTAGAAAGTCATCGATTCCGTGCCTCCTGTCATTCTCCAGCATCTGTCATCTTGGCTTTCTGTGCTGCCCTGAAGGTGCCTGGGGAATACCCACACATTGTCAAAGAGAAGAGTGCAGAATCCAAGAGAGGTGGAGCGACTGGCCCAAGGTCACGAGCTCCCGAGTCCACGCCGGCCTTGAATCCGGGCCCTTGGGCTGCTGCTTCCCACACAGCGCGGGACTCACGCCTGCCACGAAAGAGTCAGGTGCCAGCCGGTGCTGTGTGCTCTGCGCAGGTGCCTCCTTTGGCCGTGGGGCTCTGGACCTTCCCTCTCCTCCTTCACTGCTTTCTTGCCACACGGGGGTTGGAGGCGAGGGTGCCTTAAACATTCAAGGCTGTGGAGCAGGCTCAGGCCCTCAGCATCGTGGAGGACGCACCGAAGCCCGCAGAAGCCCACCGTCCTGTGGCAGGGAGAAAGGACGAATGGGTCATAATGCTGTCTCAGAAGGAAATCACAGACGGCTGGATGTGACCCTTTGCAAGGGACCGAGGACCCTGAGGAGCTGAGAGTTTCCCAGACAGGGTGACACTGGAGCGTTGGAAGAGAGCAGCCTACAGACACCAGAGCTGGGGAGCTGGAGACCCAACAGGGCCCTCATGCCTCCTTTGGACCATGGAGCCCAATGCACCCCTGAGGCCTCGCCGGCCTCACAGGGAGGTTTCACAAGCACTGTCCCCAAGCCCCCCTCCTGGTGGCCTGTGATCACAGTCTGAGCAGCCCACGTGTCTGGCCCTTCTTTGCCTCCTCCTGTGTCTCCTACCATCAGCTCCCAGCCCAAAGCTTTCCAGAATGGAAGTGGGCTTAGCTCAAGCGGCCTGGAGCATGGAGCCCGTGATGGGAGAGAAGTCACCTCAAGTCCTGTCTGTGATGCACACACAGCTGGATACACAGAGCAAGGCCCAGGGAGTCTGCTGCACCTGAGTTGTTCTTAGAATCTCAGCTTCTAAAGTGAGACATTCTCATGCCCCGCCACCACCCCAAAGTAGGGGCACTGAAGCCTCTAGGCAGAGCTGTTGAACTAAATGAGCAAGTTCATGTAAAACACCTGGAAGGTGGGAGGCTCTCAATCCATGGCAGTTGCCACTGAGACCACAGTCTCTTCATCAGAAGTGTTGGTGGGATGGCTTTGGTGGTCCCAGCCAGCTTGGCTCTCGGTGAACTAAAAGCGTGAAAGCCTCTCTCCCTCCCTTCAGGAAGCTAACCCAGTTTTCAAACGAAGGAATGACTCTTCCCACTGCCATTAATTTTCCTGAAAAGATTTTCTTATATCCATTAGCTATCCACTATAAATAGATTGGGATCTTTTGTTTTTCTAGAAAAAAAAAATCATTGTAGCCTTGTATTCTGGCACATTAGATTGTTCTTTTATCCTTGCTTTTTAAAAAACCTTTCAAACGGCTTGCCTTCCATGGAAGAATAAATAGTCTGTCATTTCTGGAGAGAACTTGTAAACTAATATCTTAGTTTAAAACAAATTTAGTGGAATAAGATGACTGCAAAGCTAATATTGACTTTTTTGCTGCTTGGCTTCTGTCTCAGCTACTTTGACAGCACCTTTTTCTTTCCCCCTCAACTCTGTCTCACTGTGGAGAGCTCAAGTAAGAAACCAAAGTGTGGCCAGGCAGGGTGGCTCACACCTGTAATCCCACCACTTTGGGAGGCCGAGGTGGGCAGATCACCTGAGATCAGGAGTTCAAGACCAGCCTGGCCAACATGGTGAAACCCTATCTCTACTAAAAATACAAAAATTACCCGGGCGTGGTAGTGTCCGCCTCTAATCCCAGCTACTCGGGAGGCTGAGGCAGGAGAATCGCTTGAACCCAGGAGGCAGAGGTTGCAGTGAGCCAAGATCACACCACTGCATTCCAGCCTGGGTGACAGAGCCAGGCTCCATCTCAAAAAAAAAAAAAAAAAAAAAATGCCTCTCCTTTAAGGAAAGGCCAAATGCCAAATGCTATGGGTTGAATTTTGCCCCCACTATCTGCCCAAAATCATATGTTGAAGTCCTAACCCCCAGTACCTCAGAATGTGACCTTATTTGCAAATAGAGTAATTGCAGATATAATTAATTAGGACAAGGTCATACTGGTGTAAGGTGGGTCCTAAATCCAATATGACTGGTATCCTTATAAAAGGGGAAAATTTGGGCACAGATAGGCCCACAGGAGGAAAATCCATGTGAAGATGAAGCCAGAGACCATGGTGATGCATTTATAAACCAAGGAAGGCCAAAGGTTGCTGGAAACCCGCGGAGGGTAGGTGAGAGGCCTGGGACAGATTCCCCCTCGCAGCCTCAGGAGGAACCAGCTCTGCCAACACCTTGATCTTAGACTTCCACCCTCCTGAACTTAGACGACCCATTTCTGCCGTGTGAGCCCCCGGCCTGTGGTGTTTTGTCACGGCAGCCCCCGCAGACCGAAAGGCCAGCTGAGCGCTCCTTTTCTCAGCATCAGCGGGACGGCAGCATTTTCTTCCTCTGTGGGTGGATGGACCCCTTTGCTGCCTTGTTGCTCGAAGGTGCACAGGAGTCCAGCAGCCAAAGGGTTGCTGGTTGGAGACAAAGCCACTTTCAAAATGTTGCGATAGGGAACAGCTGCCTCCTCCAAGCCCACTCTGTGCTAAAGCAGCCCTCCTGGGCCCAGAGCTCTGGCTCTGATGCAGTTCAGAATAATTGCCATGCGGGAGGACAGCAGCCATTTTCGCCGTCAGGGGTCAGAACCCCTCTGCTCAGATAAAAGCAGCCACAGGGCCACAAGAACAAGGGGAGAAAATAGAGGAAGGGGTGTTCAGGCATCCCAGAGAGCTAGGAACGGCCCCTGCTCCATGTGGGCTTCCCCTTTAGCCAGACAATGGTTTAATTCAAGCTACTGGGGCCCCCTATCCTTGGCCCAGGCACATATCAGGAGTGTGGAGGCTGAACGTGCCTTTAAGAACCAGGACCTGCAGATCTAAGAGTCCTGGTATTGAGGCGGCTCTCAGGGAGGTCTCAACGGCTAAGAGGCCAGAAACTGTGGCTTCTGCCATCAGTCTCTCATAAACACCATCATCATAACTCCCATCTCTCCAGCACTTCCTCTGCATTTGGCACCGTGATAAGCACTTTCTGTGCATTTTGTCCTTTCATCCTCTAACTGCCCTATCAGGTGGGTCCCTTTGTTATCTCATCTTATGCATCAGGAAACTGAGGAACAGAGAGGTTAAGGAACTTGCCAAAGGCCACAGAGCTAGTGGGCGACAGAGCCAAGCTCTGTGCTGGTAACCACCGTGGGCTGTGTTCTGCTCTCCGTGGGAAGTCTGTGGGCAGACAGAAGGGCCAAGCAGGAGGATTACAGGGAAGGGCCTCTGAAGTCCGTTATGCAGGGCTAAGTTGGGGTCTTAGAGCCTGCGGCTCTGCAGAACATAAAATCACGCCTTGCAGAGCCGAACAGGGCCTTGAAATCATACAGTCCCCATTTTTCTCACAAAGATGCTAAGGTCTAGGGAGGTGAAGTGGCTGGCCCCAAATCCCAGAGCAAATTAGTGGCAGAACCAGGCCAAGAGCGTAGATGTCCTGGTTTCCAACCCAGCGATCTTTGTTAAATACCACGCTGCATCTTAACAAGAGGTAGTAATTTTCTTCCATAGCTTTAGAGATTTGTAAAGGATGCTGAGAAACCCTTCCTGATCACAAAGGCTGTGACACATTTGGTTGAGTTTGCCATGGCAGTTCTTCTATAGGAGTTGAAAGAGTTGGACAGACACCAGGATTCCAACTGGGATAAGCATCCAAACTGCCATAGGCTGACTCCCCTGGAGAAGACCAACTGCAGGCCAAAATCTCCTAAGATCATATTTTAGATGTGGCATTGAGTGAATTAACCTTTCGCTAGAAGTCCATCAGTCCTCCTATGCTCATTGTACCAATCACTGATAAATGTCAGCTGAAGACAAGGGAATCATTTTAGCACAGTAGAGACATTGAGAGACTGGATATCAACTATTGATGGTTCTTGAGACGTGTCTACAAAATTCTCCCATCCATTCAACCACTTAACTGTCCATCCTTCCATCCATCCATCCATCTGTCCTTCCATCCATCTATCCATTCATCATCTTTTCATCCATTCACCCATCCTTTCATCCACCCTTCCATTTATTTACTGGATCCTTACTCTGTTTAAAGTATTTTGCTAGACCTTAGGATTTGTGAAAGAACATGGTCTAGCTTCTGACCTTAGAAGAACTTAGATTCAAATGATGGAATCAGGATGGAAAACTATAAATATAACTCTATGCATTCAGTAAAGGAAACAGCCAGAGGCCTGGGGAGGCTAGAGAGGGCTTCTTAGAGAGAGGGATACTTGACTGGATCTTCAGTAGGAATTTTTTAAGCAGAAAAAAGGGGAGAATGGAGGGTATTCCAGATATGGAGGCAAAGACAAACTAAAGCAAGATGAAGGTTAGGGAGGTAATTATGATGATCTGGGCACTAGTGTGGAGTTTGAATCACATTTACAAGATGTGTTCATGACCCTTGTTGCAATTAATTCTCCAACAGCCAAATAAGTTAGGGAAGGTGATGCCAGGGAAGGACATGTGGCACTTACAAGATGAAGTAATTACAAGGGACAAAGAGTAAGACCAAATAGCTAACACCTTTTGAGCTCTCATTATGTGTCAGATCTTCACAAACACTCCTTGAGGTATTACCTCTATTTTCCAGATGAAAAACCAAGACTTAGAGAGCTTGGCCTTGGACTCACCCAAGGTCACTGATATGGCTTGGCCGTGTTTCCACCCACATCTCATCTTGAATTGTAGTTCCCATAATTCCCGCGTGTCATGGGATGGACCCAGTGGGAGGTAACTGAATCATGGGGGTGGATCTTTCCCCTGCTGTTCTTGTGGTAATGAATAAGTCTCATAAGATCTGATGGTTTTATAAATGGGAGTTTCCCCTGCACAAGCTTCTCTCTTGCCTGCTGCCATGTAAGACATGCCTTTCGCCTTCCACCATGATTGTGAGGCCTCCCCAGTCACATGGGACTGTAAGTCCATTAAACCTCTTTTTCTTTGTAAGTTACCCAGTCTTGGGTAAACTTTCTTTATCAGTAGTGTGAAAATGTACCAATACAGTCACACAGCCAGCAGGTGCCAGAGACCCGGATTGGGTCTTTAGAGCCCTAGTCCAGATTAGATACAGCCAACTTCTGTTCCGCTGATGAGAGAGCACAAGCTCAGATGACAAGGTTAATAGCAACCTCAATCCTGGGGTTCAGCTCTGAGTTTAAACTTCCTCTTCTGCAAAATGCTCAAATAAGCAGCTGGACTGACCGGAGGAGAAGCTGTGAGCAATGGAATCGGCAAAAGCCAAACCCCAGGCCCAAAAGAGACACCACATCTGCCAGAAGCCAACCTACTCTTGATTATCAACTTACTCTTGATAGCCTGAAGTTATCTGTTCCCCCTACTCTCTTTTTCCTTCTCTCTCCATATGGATTTTATAAACAAGATAAAATCAGAACTCAAAAACTAAATAGACTCTGCGAGTCCTCTGTTACCAGCCAGGGCAGCCCAGCACTGTTTTTGCAGATGTTTTGCAGGTCTGTGTCTGCAAGAGGCCAGAGGCAGGAGGTGAGGGCAGGTCAGCAAGTGCTGGAAGGTAGGGGAGATCAGTTACTGGAAGGCCATGGAGGGTGGAAGATCCTCTGAACAAACACGGCAAGAGGCCTCTGCTTCCTTATCTTTAAGTTTTATGAGTGCCACCACCCCTGCTGTCCTCCTTGCTCTGCCCCCGTAACCTTCATAGTATCCTGATAGTTGTCTTCCTGGCAAAGACTTCGATAAAGATCCAGTTACGTGTAAGGTCGGCCCCATTGTTCTTGATTCTCAAGCACAGGCAAACAAGGTTCACATCAGCTAATGGGAATGTACCTTGAGGTTGGGCAGGGATGGGCCAGCTTTCTTTGTTGGAGGAGGAACAAAGCTACTCTGTGTGTACCCAGAGAAGCTTTTCGGGAGGGAAGGAAAGCCTCAAAGCTGGGGGTTGTTGTAGGACCAGTGCCTGGAGTGCGTCTTGAGTTTCTTCCTATCCTACTGACTTGATGAAGATTGTACTATAAACGGAGGCTGCAGATCAGTATCAAACTGTGAAGCCACCAGGGTATTCAAACCAACACATTCATATTTTGCTGTTTAAACCTGAAATTGTGGGAAGAGGTAAAATCAAATCTGCTATTGGATTGGCAAGTGGAGCAAGTCCACCATATGTCATGTCAGAAGATGATACCACAATTGCAGAAGGAAAGAAATAGTGTGACATGCAGTTGTAAAAACAGTCATTAAAAGACCAAGCTGGGATTTGAACGCTACACAATGTGGTTAAAGAGTCCATCAGCATAGTCAATACACCATGGGAGCTAGACGGCCTCACATGTACCTTTCCTGGCATTAAGTGTTTGGACTTCAAGAGGCACAGCCAGTCCAGGGCACTAACCGGGGGGTAAAAACTGGCCCCCCTTGCTCTTAGCTTCAGGACTTGAAGGACCTAATGGGAAAATGGAGAATGGAGTTGGGCCTGGTCTGGAGGCTTGGGGGCCATCCTGTAAGCTGTATTTCCCAAAGGGCCACCTGAAGTAGAATCACTCTGGGGCGTTGTTAAGATGCAGACTTCTGGACCCGGACCTGTAGATTCAGAACTTTGGAGGATAGAACTCTCAGAGGCTGCATTTTAAACAAACTCTTCCTACCCCATACCTGTCACACCCCCTACAGTGACACTGACACATAGTCAAGCTGAGAAGTACCAAGTTGACTGCTTGCTCCCAGCTCACCATTCTGACTTCACATAGCTCCTTCCAGGGGCCGGGAGCAGGGCATGTGGGTAATCGAGTGGCATTTGATAACATACAGCTCTTTTATTTATTACCAAGCAATTGTCATCCACATAGATGACTGTGCTCTTTGGGATGCATATTAGTTAAGAGAAACAGAACAAATGGGAGATAAATATGTACAGATAGATGTCAGGTAGATATAGATCGATAGGTAGGTAGGTAGAGATAGATACAGATCTCTCTCTCTCTCTGTCTGTCTGTCTATCATCTATCTAAAGAGATTTATTTTAAGGACTGAGCTTCTTCAATTATGGAGCCTGTCAAGTCCAAAACCTGTAGGTTAGGCCAGCAGGCTAGAAACTCAGGCAAGAGTGTGATCCTCTAGTCTTGAGGCAGAATTTCTTCTCTGGGAAATGTCAGTCTTTCCTCATGAGGCCTCTTCCAACTGATTGGGAGCGGGCCATTCACAGTGTTGAGAATCAGCTCCTGTACTTAAAGTCTCCTGATTGTAGATGTTAACCACATTTACAAAATATGTTCACAGCAACATCTAGATCCGTGTTTGATGAAATAACTAGGTACTAGAGTCTCACTAGATTGACACATAAAACTAACTGTCACAGAACATTTCCTAATTGGTTAACCTATTTACCCAAGGTAGAATTGTAGGGAAAGAACATTTGTTGAATAACACACAATAAGGTAACTCTGCAGTTTATGGTAAAAACTGGCTTCAAAGAGAATTCAAAGAGCCCATGTCTGCTGCCAGAGAGAATCTTCCTTAAGCTACCCAAGGCAGAGGGTCGCTTCAGTAATGAGAATCCCAGGTTCAATAAGCAGTGACCTCTCATAATCCTAAGGGGTTTTCTGTCTTATCCAGTCTCCTGGCAGCCCCGAACACTGGCCTCATAATGAACACTTTAATTAAGATGGATGTTTGTAAGTACCAAAGGGAAGGAAAGTTGTGCCTTAATTACTTTGACTCCAATCAAATAATTTTCCTAGGTGTGCCTCCCTTCTTACTGAGAATTTCAAGAGACAAAGAGATGAGGGGTGGGGGGAACCTCAGTTTAGGGAAGATTCATGTATTCATGTAGGTCGGGGTTCTCAACATGGCATCCACGGATTTCCTGGGCATTCTTGCTATTACATATTACATGTGAATAGGTGTCTTTTGTTATGTGGGCAGAATCCACACTTTCACTGGATGCTTAAGGAGGTCACTGACTCTCAAATAGGTTGAAAACCTTATTGAGTTTGAGAAGATAATACCCTATCATTTACAGGGCAGCAAGTTGGCTGACCCATGGTCATAGGAATTTTATAGATTAACAATATTTGCTTTAAGCTGATGACTTCCAAGTGAGCACTAATTAGCCCAGTAGGTTGAAAAGCCATTCCTGATGTCCGTTTTTCAAGTGGACAGGCTTCTCTGTCTGAGACAGGAGGCTCCCAGGCTGGCCTGGCAGAGGGCTCTGCAGCCACTCAGCCTGGGTTCAGATCCCAGTTCTTATTAGCTGTGTGACCAGGGTGCGTTCCCAGCCCTCTCTGCACCAGTTTCTTCATCTGTAAAATGGGAACAATGATAGTAGCACCTACCTTGCAGGTGTTAACTCTAAGTGAGTTAACACATATAAAGTGAGTTGAGCAGTACTTGGCACAGAGTGGGAGTTTTGACTAAGTTTGGGGGTACATAGGGGTAGTCCCAGGAATTTGTATTTTAACAAGCTTTCCTGGTGATTCCACCTGCAGGTGTTATTTAACCATGCTGTGTCAAGACCCAGTGAAACTGAACTTGCCTATTCACAGTGCAGGGCCCTGCTTTGTAAGTTACCACTCGCCATGCAAAGAAATAGCCGGCGAGCTCCTGATCCCTGGTGCTGGTGCCCTCTGGAGAGCCAGCTGGGCACAGCCAGCTGTGAGCAGGAGGGAATGATGTCCTGGCCCTGCCTGGCCCTCTTGGCAGGGCTTCTTCAATGGTAGAATGCAATCCAAATGTTTCCTGGCAACACGGTGGCAACAGAGGTGATGGGCGGAGCATCTTGGCCAGGATACAGAGCCACCTGCAGGTGCAGCTCCCACCCGCCCTACTGCCGCAGGAACAGGTGCCTCCAGGTGCCTCCTCTCTCCCTCTGCCTCCCAGCTCCCCTCCCTGATCCTGATTTCTCTCCCTTCAACTTTTTACTGAGGTTTTCCCCTCTCTGCCCAAATTACAGTGGCTCCAGGGAACATTTAGATTCCAAATTGTCCCAGAAGCTTGATGGCCTCTCGGCTCTGGTTTATGGCAGCCTGTAAGCAGGTGACGCTTCCCACCACCACAAGTTGGCCAGAGCCAGGCCCTGACAAAAAGATGATCTGCAGAACAGCCCAAAGCAAACAGCCAGGTCCACAGGGAGCAGCATCGGCTCACGGCGGGCAAGAGTGTGGCCTCACGTTTGGGAAAGGTGGAAGGTTGAGAACTAGGACCAAGACAGGCCCCAAATGGAAGGACAGAGGCAAGTAGGCAGGAAGAGGGAGGAGAGGATCCTTGTCAGAGGAATCAGGGTCGCGATCCACCTGGAGGGACTTAATTGTCCCCCGCCCTAAGCTCAGCATTGCTCATGAAAATGGAGGCTGCCCCTCGAGTGGACATCGAGTGGCTGCAACTGCTAGAAAGAGGTAACATACAGGAGTCAGGACCCCATTAGGACATAGCCCAGGGACAGCTGGGGTTGTTTTGTGTTTTTCCGGTTTGTTTGGGTTTTTTTTTTTTTTTTTGAGACAGTCTTACTTCGTCACCCAGGCCGGAATGCAGTGGCACGATCTCAGCTGACTGCAACCTCTGCCTCCTGGGTTCAAGCAATTCTCATTCCTCAGCCTCCCAAGTAGCTGGAATTACAGGTGCCCACCACCATGCCCAGCTAATTTCTGTATTTTTAGTAGAGACAGGATTTTGACATGTTGGTCAGGCTGGTCTCAAACTCCTGGCTTCAAGTGATCCGCCTGCCTCAGCCTCCCAAAGTGCTGGGATTCCAGGCGTGAGCCCCCACTCCTGGCCAAGGGGAGCTGTTTCACAAGCAAGTCACACATTCCAGCAATGGCAACTACCACCATTAAATTTGGAGGCACTTAGTAGGGGTCAGACATACTGTTAGACCCTCTACACCACCCCCATAAACCAAGCTTCAATGTCAGAAGCAGAATAGCTCTAATAGTTAGGAGTGAGGACTCTGGAGCCAAAAAGTCTGGTTCAAAACCCAGCTCTGCCACTTGCTAGCTATGTGACTTTGGGCTCGTTTCTTAATTTCTCTGATCCTCAATTGCCCATCTGTAAAATGGGTATGACAAAAGGAGCTCCCGCCTCAGCGGTTGTGAAGGTAAATGAGATGATTCATCTAAAGCACCAAGCATAGTACCCAGCACCTAGGAAGGAAACAGAAAAATGCTGCTGTCACAGGGTCATTGTTGCTATTATTATTCCTTTTGCTTGGGGTCTCAAGGCTGAGCTCACATGGCCCTGTCAGGGGAGGAAGAGGAGCAGAGAGGTAGGCAAATTGGTGCTCCTCGAACCCATGAGATCTGAGCCCCCAGAAAAGAAACCGCTTTAAACAATATCTTATGTCTGTTTCCCTCTGCCCACACTTGAGAGACGTCAGGAACACACTGCAAACCGCTTTTCACATTTCACACCTCCGGGCAATAGAAACAGCCGGACTTTCCTTGAATAATCTTCCACGAAGACTGAAGAAGACAAGAGTCTTTCTTTGGGAAATAATAATAATACTTCACTCAGAATGTCAATAATAATTAAGCTGGGGGTGTATAGGGAAGAAATAAAAGCAACATCCCTCAAGGCTTATATTACTTCCAATGTGCAAATCTTTGCACACGTGACCTCTCTGCCCCGGTGTGTTATCGATGTACACCCATCAAGGCTTAAGGTAAAGAACTACCACACCCGATTATATGTGTAATGTGGCTGCACCCTTTTAGGCTGAGGGCAAAATGCATCTTATGCAAATATCATCATTGTGCAAAGGCAAATGTAAATGTATAGGGAGAAGGAGCTCTTTGGGGATGGGCGGTCATGCTGGTGGATGTGAGGAAACAGCAAAATAACTGAAAGGAAAGAGAAGACATCTGAATGAGGTCTTTAGAGTTAGGACATGCAAAAGCTGGTGCCTGGTGCGTGGCAATGGATACGTCAGAGGATGGGATGAAAGGGGGAATGATGATGGGTCAGACGCACTGATCCATCATGAGGAAGGACCGTGAACCTGGGAGAGCAGGTTGCTTCAGGGTTGACCCCCAGGGCTGCCAATTCCCAGGGTGATTTTGAGCAGATACCTACTTAACTTGGCAATGCCTTAGAAATCTAGCCCAGAAAGACTTTATACATGATTCTGTTTATCTATATACAAAATAAGAACAAGTATAATTGTAATAATATTTATAAGTTTATTTATATATATTGTATCTATTATATATTTATTTATATATATTATATCTATAATATATATATTTATTTATATATTATATCTATTATATATTTATTTATATTTATTATATCTATAATATATATTTATTTATATATTATATCTATAATATATATATTTATTTATATATTATATCTATTATATATATTTATTTATATATTATATCTATAATATATATATTTATTTATATATTATATCTATAATATATATATTTATTTATATATTATATCTATAATATATATATTTATTTATATATTATATCTATAATATATATATTTATATATATTATATCTATAATATATATATTTATATATATTATATCTATAATATATTTATTTATATATATTATATCTATAATATATTTATTTATATATATTATATCTATTAATATATTTATATATATTATATCTATTATATATATTTATTTATATATATTAGATCTATAATATATATACTTATTTATATACATAAAGTGTATGCACTCATTTTTCCCCAATCCCTCATGCCCAGGTACGTCATAGGTACTTAGGAAATGCTGGTTTAGTCTATGTTTAGGTTTAGCAGCTGGGTCCAGGGTTGCAGTCCCAAGGAGACAGGCCCTGCTATTCATCCTCTAGCATAGGGTACAAGTAAAATGTCTACTGGACACAAGCAATTTCAGACTGTGAATTCCTGGAGGGCAGGGAGGGGCTCTGTGTCACAGTTGAGATCTCACATTGTCCACACAGTAAATATTTAAATGAATAACACGGCAGAGTGGAAACCAGCAAAGGGAGCTCATAGCCAGCCAGGGCAGTGGCCAAGGCTCTGGTCTCTGGGATACAGGTGGAAAATTTCTGGGTAACAGCATCTGTTTCCACACATAGTTGGGGGAGGTGGCTGAAGGGAGCATCTTCTCCTAGAAGGTCCAGCGCCATTCTTCAACAAAGCACTCTGGAACTTATGCGAGTGCCTGAGAGACAAAGACTCTTGCCACCTCCCCCCAACCTAGGTTGATAATTCAGCTTAAATCTGAGTTGTGTCAGCGGACTTGGAGTTGGGGTCAGAAACGGCCTTGGCCAATTGTTTGTTGCTCCACTAAGCATCGAAGTTCTGGAGTCAGCAGCGCCCTTCAGTACATCGTTAGGGATCACATGTGGTGATCACACAGTTAGGGACAAAAGTCTCTGCAGCACCTACAGCTGTGCAACTTTGGTGTGTGACTAAAGAATCTCTCCCCATTCCTCCTCCCCCTCCTCTCTCTTTCTCTCTCTCCCTACCCCAGTCCAATACTGCAGAGTGGGAGAAAGTCATGCACATTAGGAGTTTGGAAAGGATTAGTCAATAGAGCCAGGTCAGATGGTTAGCTTTGGGAGGCTGGGGGGATAAAGTTAGATCCTTCACTTCAACCTAGACCAAAATTAATTCCAGATGGCTTAAAGAATTAAATGTAAAACATGAAGCCATTAAAAACGAAACTTCAAAGGTGCTATGGGTTAGGAGATGATCCCACAGATGAACCTCCCAAACATGAAAGTAAGAAAAGGAGTCAAAAACAAAAAGCTTGCTAGATTTGGGTACATAAAAGTACAAAACTTCTGCATGCCAGAAAGACATCCAAAGCAAAATTAAAAGGCAAATCACAAAATGTTTGCAACACTGTTTACACCATATACAATAGGTACATATGCAATATGGCTCATAGTATGAATATTTACAGAATTCTTACAAAACAATAAGAAAATGGGGGGAAAACAACAAAATGGAAAAAAGAATGTGAATACATATTTCACAAAAGAAATGCAAATAAAACACGTAAGAAAATAGTTTTTAAAAAGCTAGAAATTAAATCAATATTATTTAAACCAACAATAAAATGTCACTCAACCTGTCAAAATTAGCAAATATATTGAAAATTACATTATCCTAAAGATGTGATAATGATCACACTAGTACACTGCTGTAAATGATGGCAGCCTTTCTGGAAAAACAAAGTAAAGTAGAAATATGTATAAAAGATATCAGGTACACTCCTACTCCGTGAGCTGAAACCCCCACTTTTGGAACCTATTCAAAGGAAATAATAAAAGATATAAAGACATGAATGAAGACCTGCATTTAAAGATATTTCCTATAGCATTATTTATAACACTGGAAGACTAGTAAAGGCCCAAATGCCCATCAGCTGGGAATTCACTTGAAAAAGCTACTTCCTTATGATGGGATATGAATTAGCCAATGACATTCATAACTAACGCTAAGTGAATAAACTTATGCCACACTGTATACAAATATGATGTCCGTTTTGGAGTGTCTCTCTTTCTTTCTCTATCTCTCCCTATCTCTATCTCTCTCTTTCTATCACACAGGCACTTACAAGGAAATTAACCAAAATATTAGTAGAGGTTCTGTCAGCAGGGTGAGTGTATTAACACTCTGTACTTTTTACAAGTATGTAGTACTTCTTTAATAAGAAAAAATTTTTATAATGTAAAACACACAAAATCTTACATGAGCCCCCATCTCCTAACAGCAAGGTGACAAGCACAGGGGTCTCTGGGAGTTGGATGCTGCGTAGCTGTGAATATTTACATGACTTCCTGCACACCACCCACCCATATACCCATGCCATGGTTGGGATATTCTTTAATAGGTCATACAAAGTAAAGTTCACCAAATGATGGCAACCTAGGATTCTAGTAAATTCCTCCATAGGGGACTTTTGTGGAAAGTTGTACCCTAAGCGTTACCCAGTGTGGAATCACTACCCTGACTTCTAAAAATTATCCAGTGAAGTGCCTCAAGCAGAAGGAGCAACCGCTTAAAGCAGCAGTCAGTGAGCTATGGCTTGTGGGCAAACGGACTCACCACTGGTTTTTGTACAGTTAGGAGTTAAGAAGTTATGAGTTAATAAAATAAAGACTTAGGTTTTGGGCATGTTGGGTTTGAAGTAACTGTGAGGCATCTAGGTGTTTTACATTTTTGCATTCTTATATAAATACCTACATAATATTCTCAATTGTGCCTCTTGCATCTCAGAATGTAAAATGTTTACTAGATGCACGCCCCGCCCCCACAACCACTCTGACTTGGCGTTTGGTTATTTGGAGTTGAAACACACGTACCTGTTAGCCGGGCGTGGTGGCTCACGCCTGTAATCCCAGCACTTTGGGAGGCTGAGGCGGGTGGATCACGAGGTCAGGAGATCGAGACCACGGTGAAACCCCGTCTCTACTAAAAATACAAAAAAATTAGCCGGGCGTGGTGGCGGGCGCCTGTAGTCCCAGCTACTCGGAGAGGCTGAGGCAGGAGAATGGCGTGAACCCGGGAGGCGGAGCTTGCAGTGAGCCGAGATTGCGCCACTGCACTCCAGCCTGGGTGACAGAGCAAGACTCCGTCTCAAAAAAAAAAAAAAAGAAACACACGTACCTTAGCCAAACACTCATAACAATTGTCAAACAGTAGTACCTTCTTTGAAAACCAAAGAAAAAAAAAGTAATATTACCTATATGTAAGACCATGTAAGGGGGAGAAAGTAATTATCTTATATTACCAAGGAGGCTGATCACTTTTGAGAGTAATTTGAAATTTTATATTGAAAAGCCTTCACTATATGCAAACTTATTTACTAAGCAATTTCACTTTTTGGACTTTATTCTAAGGAAATAATTCTGTATGTACATGAAGATTTAGCTACAAGGATGTTCAATGAAGCATTCACTGTGGAGTTGAAAAATTGGAACCAGCCTCAACGTCCAGCAGTAAGGAATTTGTTGAACAAATTATGGAACATCTATTTGATGTAATATTATGCATTCATAACACATGCATTATTGATGGACATGCAAAGATGTTCATGATAGGATGTCAAGTAAAACAAAATAGGTTACAACAATTATACAATATGAGCCTATTTTTAATGATTATTAATATGTGGAAAAACCATGAAAGAATATAAACAAAAATGCTAACAGTGGTTACCTCTATGTGATGAGATTATGGATAATTTTTATTTTTCTCCTTTTTTGCTCATCTGGACTTTTGAATTTTTATGCAATGAACATACATTATTTATGCCCCCACTCCCTTTCCACTCCCAAATCCCCAGAAGTAAACTAAAAGCTGATGAAAATACAGTCTGACATGTCTTACAGCATTTTTCAGAAGTGTTGTGCAAATATTATTTGGAATTAATTTTCATCTAGATTGAAGTGAAAGATCTAACTTTATCCCTCCCGTCCCCACCAAAGGCTAACCAACTGATCCAGCTCCATGGACTAATCCTTTCCAAACATTTCATGTACATGACTCTCTCCCATTCTGCATATTTAAAATGAACCAAATGCTGGGCACAGTGGCTCATACCTATAGTTTTAGCTACTCAGGAAGCTGAGGCTGGAGGATTGCTTGAGGCCAAGAGTTCAAGACCAGCCTGGGCAACATAGTGAGACCCCAACTCCACAAACAAACAAGCAAAACGTGCCAGAAAGCACCACGTTTCTGTTACCTATTGCTGCAAAACAATATACTCAAACATAATACTCATACCTAATACTCATAATACCCATACGCATACTCAAACAATATACTCATACTTATTGCTGCAAAACAAGATACTCAAACATAATACTCATACCTAATACTCATAATACCCATACGCATACTCAAACAATATACTCATACTTATTGCTGCAAAACAATATACTCAAACATAATACTCATACCTAATACTCATAATACCTATACGCATACTCAAACAATGTACTCATACTTATTGCTACAAAACAATATACTCTAACAATATACTCAAAATTTAGTGGCTTAAGACAGCCATCATTTT
Organism: Symphalangus syndactylus; assembly: GCF_028878055.3. Taxonomy (NCBI): domain Eukaryota; kingdom Metazoa; phylum Chordata; class Mammalia; order Primates; family Hylobatidae; genus Symphalangus; species Symphalangus syndactylus. The sequence goes on from NC_072427.2 coordinate 98,139,226, forward strand.
ATTATTCGCTCCAGATGTTGCAGTCTGGGAAGAGTTCAATGGGTAGAGCTTGTCTTGCTCCACGTGGTGTCAGCTTGGGTAGATTGACCAGCTAGAGCTGGCTGGAATGGCTCAACCTGGGTAATCAGCTGGGGCCTCAGCTGTCATGGTTGCCCAGTGGGAAGTGGGTAGTTCCTTGATTCTCCCGCTGTGGCCTCTTCACATGGTGAGTGTGGGCTTTCCTCCTGGCATGACATCTCAGGGTAGCTGGACTTCTTACATGGCAGCTGGCTCCCCCCAGAGGACAAAAGCAGATGCTTTGGGGCCTTTGAAAGACGTTGGGCTGGGCACAGTGGCTCACATTTATAATCCCTGCACTTTGGGAGGCCGTTGGGGGAGGATCACTTGAGCCCAGGAGTTTAAGACCAGCCTGGGCAACATGGCGAAATCCCATCTCTACAAAAAATACAAAAGTTAGCTGGGTGGGGTGCCGTGAGCCTATAGTCCCAATTACTCAATGGGCTGAGGTGGGAGGATCACTTGAGCCCAGGCGGGGGAGGCTGCAGTGAGCTGTCATCATGCCGCTGCACTCCAGCCTGGACAACAGAGCAAGATGTTGGCTCTAAAAATGAAAAAAAAAAAAAAAAAAAAAAAAAAGATGTAGATCTAGAATTGGCCCAGGATCACTTCTGCCACACACTTGACTCATTAAAGCAGGCCCAGGCAAGGCCAAATTTAAAGTGAGTTCTGGGAGGTGCAGTTCATTGGGAATTACCAGAAGAGCATTCTCCCACACTCAGCATTTACAGGAATATGTTAGCAGGTTCTCTGGATATGCAGACTGCTGGACTACCAATGTATCAGTCACAGTAATTTATATCCCCTCTACTGGATTTCTCAAATTTGGCAATACCTGTAAAAGGACAGTTTGTTATATATTTTACTGCTAATTTGCACCTCTTATTTGAGACGGTGCATGACTGATCTGTTGAAACATCTTAAAATGACTATTTTTATATATGCCAGCCAGTGACATAACTGTCATTAAAATATCAACTTCTACTTATGATTCTCTTAGAAAGAGCTAATAGCGTCAATAAATTTGAGTTCAAATATTGCTTCAGAGCCAGACTTCTCTGGTGAGATTCAAATTAGGCTATGTATTTTGGATGCAAGTTCAAAAACCGTTTCCAGCCAGATCAGTGTCTATCCCAAATTGGCAGGAATGACCAGAGTAGCCCACAGACATTCAGCTGAAGTAACTCTGGCTATGGAAGGCAGGTGAGGTGTTGCCTGATAGGGAAAGGGGAATGTGGGAACTGGGGTTCAGGGACAGCAGTGAAACTTCTTGACCTCCCCACTCCCCCCACCACAGCACCTGCCTGTACCATTTTCCTTAGGACAAAAATTGTGTTCCTTGGTTCTCTCTGCTGTCTACTGTCTTTTCCGTCTCTCCCTGTCTGCTGGTGATAAGGTTTGGCTGTGTCCCCACCCAAATCTCATCTTAAATTGTAACTCCTACAATTCCCATGTGTCATGGGAGGAACCTGGTGGGAGGTGATTGAATTATGGGGGTGGGTCTTTCCTGCACTGCTCTCATAATAGTGAATGAGCCTCATGAGATTTGACCTTTTAAAAACTGGGAGTTTCCCTGCACAAGCTCTCGATCTTTTTGCCTACTGCCATCCATGTAAGACATGACTTACTCCTCCTTGCCTTCTGCCATGATTGTGAGGCCTCTGCAGCCACGTGGAACTGTGAGTCCAATTAAACCTTTTTCTTTTATAAATTGCCCAGTCTCAGGTATACCTTTATCAGCAGTGTGGAAACAGACTAATATAGCTGGTAATTGATGCAATATTATACAACTCAAGTCTTTCTGGGATTAAGACAATATGAGGTGTACACTCTAACTGTCCATCCCTCAGCTCTTTGCACACCTTCCACTACTCCTGCTGGAGTTTTCCTCTTTCCTCATACCCAAACCCCTGAAAGAAGAGCCTGCACTCATGTCTTTTCCATCTCACTTCCCACTCAGTTGTTAGCCTACCCTGTCTCCATCTCCCCCTTCCCCAGAAAGGTCCAGGCAAAGCTTACCCATGACCACCACCCTTAAATCCCTAGTAGACTCTCATCAGCCCATGTGGCTTAACTTCTCTGCAGCTAAAACACCATTGATCCTTCCATCCATTCTTGGCACATGCTTTTATTTGCTTGGTTTTTAGAGCACCTCTGTTCTCTTCCTGTCTTTCCATCCAGCCCCTCTCAGTCTCCTACATGGGCTTCCTCCCTCTGCCCACACCTTGCATGTTGATGTGCCCATCTACCTGTGCTTGGCCTTCCTTTGACTCATAAATTCATGCTAGGCCAAAAGTTCTTAATCTTGAGTCCAGGACTTCATGAAACCCATGATTCCAGAACCAGAAGCCATATGAAGATTTTTGAGGGTGTTATTGTTCTGAGGAGAAAGCCAAAGCTTTCAAAAGATTCCTCCAGGCTGCTGTTACCTACACAAGGACAACCCATTGTCTTAGGCCATGTCATCTGCTGTCCTGGCTTCATCTCAACCCCACAGGCTGAAGATTTGTTAATATTCATTTCCAACCTGTGTGTCTTTCCTACGCCCCAGTCCTGTGTATGGGTTAGGCCTGTGAATACTTTTCTAAAACTCCTTCTGAGCCACTGAAGTCCCAGGCTGCTGGTGACTCAGAGGTGCTCAAAAACTCTGCTGCAAAAAGCAAGTGTCATAATATTATTCTCTAGCCTGGGTTAATTATAGTGATTTTTCTCTATTCAAGGCAGCTAGAAAATCCTCTATGGCATGCAAGGATTAAGGTTGCTGGGATCTGGGTGCATCTTGCATTTATTGTCTTCCCACTAGCTTTGGTTTTCCTTTTATAGGTTGGCCTAGTCATCTCACAGTTACTTCAAACCCAATATGTCCAAAATCTAAGTCTTTATTGTATTTTTTGAGACAGGGTCTTGCTCTGCCACCTGGGCAGAAGTGCAATGGCACGATCACAACTCACTGCAGCCTCAACCTCCTGGGCTCAAGTGATCCTCCTGCCTAAGCCTCCTGAGTAGCTGGGACTACAAGCACATGCCACCACACCCAGATAGTTTTGGTATTTTTTGTAAAGACCAGGTCTCTCCATGTTGCCCAGGCAGATCGCGAACTCCTGGGCTCAAGCAATCTACCTGCCTTTGCCTCCCAAATTGCTGGGACTACAGGCATGAGCCAGTTCACCTAGCCAACCTGTCTTTAAACCCTAAAGCCTAGCTCTTTTTTCTCTCTTACCAAAGCTCCCAAGCTAGAAAATGATCTCCTTTCCTCACCCCATAATCAATCAGTGGCCAAGTCCCTTAATGCCACTCCTCTTATGTCACTCCTGGGCCTATATCTTTCTGTCGTCTTCACCTCTGTTGCCTTGGTTTAAGTCAGGGGCTGACCAACTTGCTCTATAAAGGGCCAAATAGTAGATATTTTAGGCTTTACAGGCCATATGGTCTCTGTTGCAACTACTCAGTTCTATCGTTGTAGTGCAAAACAGCTCTAAATAATGTGTAAATTATTTAAATGAGAGTGGCTGAGTTCCAATAAAACTACGTATGAACATTGAAAGTTGAATTTTATCTAATTTTCACATATCGTGACACATTATTCTAATTTTGATTTTGTTCAACCACTAAAAAATGTAAAATGTACTCTTAGCTTGTAGACCTACAAAAACAGATGACAAGCCAGACTTGGACCATGGGTCACAGTTGGGCAACTCCTACCTTAAAGCATAACAGCTCCTGCCTGAAATGATCTTCCTTCTGCCGGGGTTTTCCCCTCTGATCATGTGCTGCGGTGCTACTACAGTCATATTCCTAAGAAAAAAGCTGGGAGCGCCAATCCCCAGCTTAAACCCCCCAGCAGTCCCCATTACCCTGAGAATAAGTGATATGGTTTGGCTGTGTCCCCACCCACATCTCACCTTAAATTTTAATAATCCTCATGTGTCAAGGGCAGGACCAGGTGAAGATAATTGAATCATGGAGGCGGTTTCCCCCTACTGTTACAGAAGTAGTGAATAAGTTTCACAAGATCTGATGGTTTTATAAATGAGAATTCCCCTGCACAATCTTTCTTGCCCACCGCCATGTAAGAAGTCCCTTTGCCGTTCCTTTATCTTCTGCCATTGTTGTGAGGCCTCCCCAGCCATGTGGAACTGTGAGTCTATTAAACCTCTTTTCTTTATAAATTACCCAGTCTCGGGTATGTCTTTATTAGCAGCGTGAGAATGGACTAATACAGTAAGTTTCTCAATCTCGGCGCTAGTTGTAGGGGCTGTTCTGTGCGTTTAGCAGAATCCCTGCCCTTCACCTATTAGATGCCAGTAGCATTCCCAACTCCCTGGGAGCGATAGTCAAAGACGTCTTCAAGCATGGCAAAATCATCCCTGGGTGACAGCCTCTGCCCTAAGAGTGGAGTCCAAGTCCCCTCCCCTGGCTCTCCCTCCGTCCCCACATTGCTTGTTGTGCCCCTTGCTCCAGCCATGCTAAGCCTCCTGCAGTTTCCCAGGCCTGCAAGGCTCTTCACAGTTCTGTGTTTTTGCTCATCTGTCCCTTCCAAGAATGTCCTCCCCTTCCTGTCACTGGGTAAATGCCCTCTCACCTTTCTTTTTTTTTTTTTTTTTGAGATGGAGTCTCGCTCTTGTTGCCCAGGCTGTAGTGCAGTGGAGTGATCTCAGCTCACTGCAACCTCCACTTCCTGAGTTCAAGCGAATCTTTTGCCTCAAACTCCCAAGTAGCTGGGATTACAGGGGCGTGCCACCACGCCCAGCTAATTTTTGTATTTTTAGTAGAGACAGGGTTTCACCATATTGGCCAGACTGGTCTCGAATTCCTGACCTCACGATCCACCTGCCTCAGCCTCCAAAAGTGCTGGGATTACAGGAGTGAGCCACTGCGCCTGGCCTCACCTTTCAACATAATTGCACTTGTGTCTTGTGTGTCTCCCCAGACAGGGAGAACTGAGTTTTCCCCACTGTGTTTTCATGGCCACCCCTATGTACTTCTGTCGAAGCACCTAAAATGCCTTTGAACCCTTGTGTGAGTGTTTGTCTCCCGTCCTAAACTGCAAGCCTTTTGAGAGTTTGGGCTGTTCCTGATTCCTCTCTGGATCCTCAGCCTGTGGTCGAATAATTATATGGGTAAACTGAGGCTCAGAAAGTCAATGTCTGTATTGGTGGAGCCTAAGATCAAGAACTTTCATGCTGAGCCCAGGCCAGAAGGTAAGTAAGTCTCCTGGCCCCAGACTTTCTGCCGTGTGTACCCCCCAGGCATTGGCTGACGGTTTTGGTGTCTGAAAACTTTGCTCTTACAAATAAGAAGGAACCATTTCCACGTGAGAAGGACAAGTTGGGGAAGACACTTTGGACATATGTTGCTGCATCCTATGCTGATCAGTTCCCTATCAAAGCTCTGGAATTTGCTAGCTCTGCCAGTGGGTGAGTCAGAGTGGCTTACAGTGAGATGGATAGGCATCTTTACAAACCTAGCCCAAGGTAACCTGAAGGTAGAAGGACAGCGGCCTCTCCCTGGAGGCTGAGAAAACCAAAGCTAGTGGGAAGACAATAAATGCAAGATGCACCCAGATCCCAGCAACCTAGATCTTTGCATGCCACAGAGGATTTTCTAGCTGCCTTGAATAGAGAAAAATCACTATAATTAACCTAGGCTAGAGAATAATATTATGACACTTGCTTTTTGCTGCAGAGTTTTTGAGCACCTCTGAGTCACTAGCAGCCTGAGATTTTAGCAGCTCAGAAGGAGTTTTAGGAAAGCTTTCATAGGCCTAAGACATCAGGCATCTGGTTTTTATTTCAGAAACCTTAGTAAGTCATGGAGGTCACTGAGAGGATTATAAAAGCAAAGGCAAGAAGTCGAAAAGCAAGCCAGACCTTCTGAAGGCTGGGGACAGTCCTGCTTTGCTTCTCAGAGGAGGCAATGCTGCAGGCAGCAGACATCTGGACACTTGCTCCATCCAACACCCCAAGCCCTCGGTTTGGACGTGGCGGTTGGTGCCTGAGTGTTCAGCCATCTGGACCTCATTCAGAAAGCTTCCTCGGCCCTCTTCTCTGGCTTTCATCAAATGAATCAAGATCCTCTGCCTCTTCCCACACTTCCCTCCCACACATGCAAACCACCATCAATCTGTGACCCCATCAGGGAGCAGGGGAGGTCAGGGCCACCCTCTCCTATCCCCTCGACCCCCATGTAAAACATACAGGAAGAATCATTTGGGAGGAGTAGACCTGAATACGGTAGGCTGTGATCATCTCCCCAACCATCTGCTTTACAGAGGAGGAGCCTGGGGACAGACACTGAAGCACCTGCCCAGGGAAGGCCACTGGCCTGAATATGGCTGGATGGGCTCTAAGGCTCTGCTCTCTCCCAAATTTCCAGCAATAGAGGATGGCTCCCCTAAAATGTGGTATTCCGCCCCCATGCAATGCTGTGCAGACTTTGAGAGAATGCAGAACTCTTGAAGGGGTGATACAGAACAATCTTTTTTTTTTTTTTTTTTTTTTTTGAGATAGAGTCTCCCTCTGTCACCCAGGCTGGAGTGCAGTGGCATGATCTCAGCTCACTGCAAGCTCCGCCTCCTGGGTGATACAGAACAATCTTGGAGGCACATTGCTAAATGAATAAAAGCAAGGTATGGAACAGTGACCACTTGGGTGATGAATGGAGCAAATACATATATTTGCTTGGATGCTACTGTGTGTTGAATTGTATCTCTCAATTGGACGTATCTACATCCAAGTCCCAACCCCCAGTACCTGTGAATGCGGCCTTCTTTGGAAATAGTATCTTTGCTGAGGGAAGCAAGTTGTGGATCTCAAAATGAGATCAGCCTGGATGTAGGATGGGCCTAAACCCACTGATGAGTATCCTTATAAGAGAAAGGAGAGGGAGGTTTGAGACATAGAGGTGCATAGAAGCAGCCATGTGAAAACAGAGGAAGAGATAGGAGTGAGGCTTCCACAAGCCAAAGAACTCCTGGGGCCACCAGAAGCTGGAAGAGGCAAGGAAGGATATTCCCCCAAAGCCCTCAGAGGGAGTGTGGCTCTGCCAACACCTGGTTTGGGGGCTTCTGGCCTCTACAACTGTGAGAGAATAAATTTGTGTTGTTTTAAGCCACCAAGTTTGTGATACTTTGTTGTAGCAGCCTAGGAAACAAATCCAGATGCCCAGAATATTTTTGGAAGTAAATTTAGATTTTACTGAATACTAGATCATTATTTTAAAAAATCAATAATCAATAGTACTTATATACTAGTAATAAATAATTAGAAAATAAATATTTTAAACTATATCATTGATGATAGGATCAAATATATTAAATACATAGGAATAAATATAACAAAAGATACATAAGACCTCCACATAGAAAAACATAAAATATTATTAAGAAGATCTAAATAAATGAAAGTATATGTTATGTTGTAGACTGGAAGATTCAATAGCATAAAGATATCCATTCTCCCCAAATGAATTAATGCAATTAAAGTGTAGATTAAATGCAACCAAAAATCAAAATCTAAGTAGATATTTGTAAAAATTGATAAGCTGATTCTAAAATGTGTAAAGAAGTTCAAAAGTTTAAGAAAAGTCAAGACAACCTTGAAGAACAAGAACAAAGAGTTACCCTAGGAACTTACCGTACTGTCAATCCAGACTTATTATTAAGCTACAGTAATTAAGGTAGCATGTTACTGGCACAGAGACAAATCTAATGATGGAACATCCAGGAACAGAATCACATACATATAAACACTTGTTTTTGATTTATAAAAAAAGATCCAGCCGCGTGCGGTGGCTCATGCCTGTAATCCCAGCACTTTGGGAGGCCAAGATCACCTGAGGTCAGGAGTTCCAGACCAGCCTTGCCAACATGGTGAAACCCCATCTCTACTAAAAATACTAAAATTAGCTAGGTGTGGTGGCAGGCACCTATAATCCCAGCTACTCGGGAGGCCGAGGCAGGAGAATACCTTGAACCCGGGAGGCAGAGGTTGCAGTGAGCTGAGACCGTGCCATTGCACTCCAGCCTGGGTGACAAGAGAGAAAATCCATCAAAAAAAAAAAAAAAATCCACACCTCAGAACAGAGGAGAAATGGGAGCTTTTCCATGAATGATTCCAAGTCAACCAGTTATTCCTAAGGAAAAATATTTCTCTTGCCAGGCACCTCGCATCATACACAGAAATCAATCCCATGTCAATTATAGACCTAAATGTGAACACCAAAACAGTAACAATCCTAGAAATACAATAGGGAAATGTCTTCCTGAGCTAGGAATAAGCAAAATTTTCTTAAACAAGACACCTAAAACAATAACCACAGTGGAAAATACTGATTTACCAGATTTTACAAAAACTGAGTTCTGTTCATCAATAAACACTATTAAGAGAGTGGAACAGAGGCTGAGGTGGGAGGATTGCTTGAGCTCAGGAGTTCAAAACCAGCCTGGGAAACATAGTGAGACACTGTCTTAACAAAAGAGACAGAGTGGAAAGCCACAGTGTAGGATAAGACATAAGGAAGGACTTGTATAAAGAACCCTTCTACTTAAACAAAAGCAAAAAGACAATCCAAAGGAAAATGATGGGTAAGAAAATGGATCAGGCACTTCATAAAAGGGGCTACCCTGATAAACATAAAAACAAACAAGAAGATGTGGAGCCTCACTATTCAGCAGACAAATGCAAATTAAAACCATAAGAAAAGCCATCCTTACCCATCAGAAAAGCTACATTTAAAAAGACTGACAGTATCATTTATTGAAGGATATGGAGCAACTGGAACTCTCATATGCTGCTAGAAGGCAAAAACTGTACACCCCTTTGGAAAACTGTTTGGTAGTATCTACTAAAGTCACACCTGTATATAGGTTTACCGAAAGACATGAGCAAGAATGTTCATAGCTGCATTATTAGTGAAAGCTGAAAGATGAAACAACCCAAACATCCATTAGCAAGTGAATGAATAGACAAATTGTGATATATTCATATATGGAATACTTAAGTGACTGAATGAATCACTGCTCTAAGCCAAAACATGACATAGGGGGAAGGATGCCAGAATCAAAACAAGACAAATACTTTATGTTCAGACACTAATCTGTGGTGTTAGAAGTCATGAGAGAAGGAAGGGGTAGCGATCACAGAGTGGAGGTGGGGAGGAAGGCTGAAGATAATGATAAGGTTCCATTTCTTCACCTGGATTGTGGTTACATGAGTGTATTTATGTTATGGTGATTCATTGAATTGTACATTTATGATATGCTATGGTCTGAATGTTTGTTGCCCCCCAAATTCATATGGTAAAGCCTAAGCCTAATCCCCAGTGTGATGGAATTAACAAGTATAACCTTTGGGAGGTAATTAGGTCATGAGGGTGGGGCCCTCACCAATGGGATTAGTGCCCTTATAAAGGACTAAAGAGAACAGAATTTTCCCCTTCCACCATGTGAGACACAACTAGAAAGCACTATCTATGAACCAGGAAGCAGGCCCTCACCAGACACAGAATCTACTGGTACCTTGATCTTGGACTTCTCAGTCTCCAAAACCATGATAAATAAATTATGTTATTTGTAAGTGTATTAGTCCGTTTTCACACTGCTATAAAGAATACCTGAGACTGGGTAATTTATAAATAAAGGAGGTTTAATTAACTCATAGTTCTGTACAGCTGGGGAGGCCTCAGGAAACTTACAATCACGGTGGAAGGTGAAGGAGAAGCAAGTACCTTCTTCACAAGAGGAAAAGAGAGCAAAGGAGGAATTGCAAAACCATCAGATCTTGTGAGAACTCACTCACCATCACAAGAACAGCATGGGGGAAACTGTCCCCATGATCCAATCACCTCCCACCAGGTCCCTCCCTTGACACGTGGGGATTACAATTCAAGATGAGATTTGGGTGGGAACACAGAGCCAAACCATATCAATAAGCCACTCCAGCCATCTGGGTATTTTGTTATAGCAGCCCAAGCAGGCTAGGACATGATGAATATGTGTATAAGGTGCATAAGAAATGTGTATGTTGCTTCACTATTCCTAATATCTACCTATTTATTGAAATATGTGCATTGGGTCACTGTGCCTCTGTATCTACTTGTTGATAGAAATGTGTGTTGGGTCACTACGCCTAACTGAGGGGGAACTGAGGTTAGAAATTGACGGGGGGAACCTCAGTCTGGTTTTCCTCTGCTCTCACACCACAACAACCAACACAGAAGACTTCTGTGATCAAATGTGTGTGGGTTTTTCCCCACACACCAAGGAAGCAATCCGTTCTGCAGCAGACAACAACTGGGTGTCCTCCAGTTCAGTTCCGATGCCATCTACCTGGAGCTAGCATCAGACCCCATAGAGTGAGGGCTCAGTCCCACAAGGCTGCCCTCTGCTTCTGGGGCAATCACAAGCCCCAGGTTATTTTGCCTGTGCTTTTTGATCCACCGGCTATAAACTGGGGTTCCATGACCCCCTCTTTGAGTTTGATTAATTTGCTAGGACTGCTCACAGAACTCAGGGAAACACTTAACCTTTACCAGTGTATTACAAAGGATATTTTAAAATATATAAATAAGCAGACAGATGAAGGATACATAGGTCGAGATCTGGAAAGATCCCAAGCACAGCTGCCTCTATCCCAGTGGAGCTGGGGTGTGCTACCCTCCCAGCACCTTCCTGAGGGCTGTCAGCCATTCAGTAAAGTACGAATCCATCAGTTTATCTTCATCCAAGGCCCAGCTGATAAGTATCCAGGAATAGGGGCCTCGTGAGTGGAAGGAGCAGGGGAAAGTACTATTTTTAAACAAGCCCAGGAGGGAGAAGTCAGGCTCAGATGGATGATCAACCAGAGGCCTCTGGCCAGCCACGAGGCGGCATGGAAGCTCCAGGCACATGAAGACAATGGAAAAGGAATATCTAAGAGCGTAGAAGACAGGATCAGCCGGCTTCCTGGTATTGCCAAGTGTCTGCCCAGCCAGGGATGTTTCAGTCTCACTTCTCCTGGGCCCATCTGTGAAGGTCATTAGAGAATTGGCTTTATTGACAATCCCACCTGAGCTGGTGGTGCCTGCCTCTATAGGTGACCGGCATGACACCCAGCTCAGTTCAGCCCCAGAGGAGGAGCATTTAACCTGCAGCTCAGCCCTGCCCCACCCTTGAGCACCAGAGGAAGGGCTAGTCAAGGGGGTCCAGTGGTTCAGAGAATAATGGTAGCCTGGGAACCTGGATCCCAGTCTCCAGCCCACACCAGCTTCCCAGTAGCTGTCATTACCTCTTGCAGACCTGCTGAGCCCCCTGAGTGTCCCGTCTACCTTCTGCCTGTCATTACACTCTGCTTGGCCAGCCTGTGCCAGCCTGGCTGCGCCTCCTGCGTGCCCATCAGCCAGGCTGGATCTCCATGCATCTGCCTCACCTCTTTGATTTCTAGGCATGGCTCTTTTTTTTTTTTTTTGAGATGGAGTCTCACACTCTGTTGCCCAGGCTGGACTGCTATGGCACAATCTCAGCTCACTGCAACCTCCATCTCCCAGGTTCAAGTGACTTGCCTGCCTCAGCCTCTGAGTAGCTGGGATTACAGCCATATGCCGCCACACCTGGCTAAATTTTGTATTTTTAGTACAGACGGGGTTTCACCATGTTGGCCAGGCTGGTCTTGAACTCCTGACCTCAAGTGATTCTCCCACCTCAGCCTCCCAAAGTGCTGGGATTACAGGCATGAACCACCATGCCTGGCTCTAGGCATGTCTCTTTACCCCAGAGCTCCATGTGGTCAAGAGGAAAATTGCTGTCAGCAAACATGTACCTGGGTTCTGCCGTGAGCCAGGCACTGTTGTAAGCACTTTCCCTGTGTGATCACATGGCCCCACAACAAACGTATACGACATGTACCACATATTAGCATTCCTGTTTTACAGATAAGAAACTGAGGCACAGAGAGGGTAAGAAACTTGGTCAAGGGCACGCAGCTAGTATGTGTAGTACCAGAATTCACACTCTAAACCCTCGTGCTATGCTGAATCAGGCAATAAGGAGGCTGAGTAGTTCAGCACAGTGAGACACTTGCAAGGCAGGGGAGTGATCACATACAGCAAGAAAGACAAAAGACTTCCAATGGTGAAGAAAGCATGATGCTTCCATTCTGGCCATTGTTGCCAGCCAGCATGAACACAGCATGAACACAGCCTCTCTGCATCAGGCTGGGACTCCAGTGATGGCAGGAAAAAGAGAAGCCTCTGTTAAGGAAAGAAGCCTTGTTATCAGAGCCGCCTGGCTCCATGCTGGGCTTTGAAGCTGCTTCCCAGCAAAGTTCTGTCGTGGGTCAGGCCCTGCCGAGACCACAGCCAAGGGTCCCTGCAGAGGTAGGAGGGAGCCAGCCCTGCTACAGCTCCAAAGCCAGTCTTGTGATCTTGTCATCTCCTCCTCTGCCTCCTCCTTTCCACCATCACTAACTTCTGCTTCCTTTTTGTTACCTGACCTTGCCCCTCACTGGAATGTAAGCTCTGGTGGTCCATAGGCTTCATCGGGTTGTTTTTCCTTTGCTGCATCCCAAGCACCTGGAACCATGGTAAGAGACGGCAGAAGTACAATAGATGTGTATTAGATATACACATGGGAATGAATGAATGCAATAACACACACTCTTTCAATCGAGTGGAGTCAAGTGAACTGGTCATTCTCCAAATTTGTTTTGCAGCCTTTGTGGACCTGGCTCTGTGCCTAGGAGGCCAACTCCTCTGGCCTGCACTGCTCAGGCCGTGTGGCTGGTGGCTGCCTGTGCACCAGCAGTCAATGGGAAGACAAGACCAGAGAGGGTGGGGACCGGTTTTATCCATCCCTCAAAAGCTCCTTGCTGGGCTCAGATGACACCACTTCCTCCCTCCTTCCTTGGGGCCTAGGTGGGGGAGGGCAGTCATCCCCCTATTGCTGGCGTCTGAGAGCCTCACCATCCCCTGTCAGTTCCTTAACCCCACCCACTGCTCGGGAAACTGCTTTCATCAACATCTCTTCATCTGCACGGTTTGGGATGAACTGCTTCTTGTTTGAATCCTGTTTGATACATTAGCAGCCCTCCTTTTGTGTGTTTATGATTTAGATCTCTTTTCTGTATGTACAAATTTGGTGTGCACTCAATTTTTTCTTTCTTCACTTATTTATTTTAAAAATGTTTTTAAAATTGTGGCTCTTTTTGTTTTTACATTTTCTTCAAGCACTGACATAACAATTGAAAGTGCCTTATATCTGCATTGTGGAGTGTGTGTGTCTGTGTGTGTGTGTGTGTGTGTGTACAGGTGCACATGACATTAAGGGAAAACTTTTTTTTTATTTTACTTTAAGTTTTGGGATACGCGTGCGGAACGTGCAGGTTTGTTGCGTAGGTATACATGTGCCGTGGTGGTTTGCTGCCCCATCAACCCATCATCTATCTAGGCTTTAAGCCCCTCGTGCAAGGGAAAACTTTTGACCGTAAAAAATTTAGAAATGTTTAAACAACAAACAGCATCTTAAACAAAACAACAAAGTCTTTACAAATTACAAAATAAGAAAAAAAGTCGTTGCAAAATACCGACCCCCCTAAATCGATCTATGAATTTAGGGCTAATCTAATAACAACATTATTATGTTTGAGTGGAGAATTGTTGTTGCTAACGGGTTTTTCCCCTCGACTTTTTAAAACCAATCAAAATGTATTGTGGTGCCAGGCGCGGTGGCTCACACCTGTAATCCCAGCACTTTGGGATGGCCGAGGCGGGTGGAGCACGAGGTCGGGAGATCGAGACCATCTTGGCTAACACGGTGAAACCCCGTCTCTACTAAAAAAAATACAAAAAATTAGCCGGGCATGGTGGTGGGCAACTGTAGTCCCAGCTACTTGGGAGGCTGAGGCAGGAGAATGGCGTGAACCCGGGAGGCGGAGCTTGCAGTGAGCAGAGATTGCACCACTGCACTCCAGCCTGGGTGTAAGAGCAAGACTCTGCCTCAAAAAAAAAAAAAAAAAGCGTATTGTGGTAAATATGAAATTACTTGAGGAAATGTCTAATAGCAGTCCCTAGCATACAGAAATGGTCTTTGTTGTTCTAAACATCTTTATTCACTGATAGTTTAAGTAATAGTGGACCCTCCATTTAAATTAAAATACAATATTTTGCTGGGCATCGTGGCTCATGCCTGTAATCTCAGCACTTTGGGAGGCCAACATGGGTGGATTGCTTGAGGTCAGGAGTTTGATACCAGCCTGGGAAACATGGCAAATCTCCATCTCTACTAAAAATACAAAAATAAGCTGGGCGTAGTGCTGCACTGTTACTCAGGAGGCTGGGGCCCGAGAATCTCTGGAACCCAGAAAGTGGAGGTTGCAGTGAGCCGCGATTGTGCCCCTGCCCTCCAGCCTAGGCAACAGAAAAAGACTGTCTCAAAAACAAAACAAAACGAAACAAGATTTCTATGGCCTAATTGTAGAGAGTTCAGCAACATGAAAAATAATGTATTCATAAGTGTTATATAAAATAAATCTTTATTTGAAAAATACTATCTTAAAGGCCAGGTGCAGTGGCTCGCGCCTGTAATCCCAGCACTTTGGGAGGCCAAGGCAGGTGGATCACATGAGGTTAGGAGTTCAAGACCAGTCTGACCAACATGGAGAAACCCCATCTCTACTAAAAATACACAAAATTAGCCGGGCATGGTGGTGCATACCTGTAATCCCAGCTACTCAGGAGGCTGAGGCAGGAGAATCGCTTGAACCCGGGAGGCAAGGTTGCAGTGAGCCAAGATTGCGCCATTGCACTCCAGCCTGGGCAACAAGAGCAAAACTCCACCTAAAAAAAAAAAAAAAAAACTATCTTAAAATTATAATACTATGTCTACTCGAATAAGAGCAATGGTAGCATCCATTAAATAAGAGCAGCTGAACTAAAAAGAGATACATCAAAATCACTTTAAAGAGACAGCACAGGCGGATGTCCTGTTGTGGTTGTGGGTGTTCAGGGCCCCCCTGCTGTGAGAGCTGAGTGAAATCTGCAGGTGACCCAGATCCTTGAGCCTCATAGCACCGTCCTCCTCCTTCCTGGAGAACGTGATGATTCAGGGGACCCCCTGGTAGTTCTGGGCCTCTGTGCGTTGTGCTTGGAACAGCAGGAACAAAAAGGCCACTTGGGAAAGGTGAGACTTGAACTTGACATTAGCCAGGATTTTGCTGCTGCGATCATTTTTTTTTTTTCTTAGCACGTTGAGTTTTCTCTCAGTCAACAGAACTGCCATCCAATTTTCTTGTACTGTTTCCTCATAGAAGAGAATCTCCTTTTGATAGAAGAAAGTTCTTCCTCATTCTTTGTCCATGTCTTGGGCCATCTGCTTGTAGAGGTTGTGAATCTGATGTGTGTAATTCACATTTCTACACACGCTGGGAAGTTTCTTCTTAATTTCCAAGCAGTGTATTTCCTCCTCAGCCATTTTCTCTGCCATTGCATTACGTGTTCTGGATGTGATTTAGTCAGTATTTGAAGCTTCAGCTAAAAAGCTTCTATATCTCATTTTCAAGCTGTGAATTTTCACACTGCCAAAATGCTTCAGTTTGGGGCCTTTTTATTTGTCCTGCAATCTCTTCATTCATTTTTATTTTCCTCGCACTATTTTCTGTATAGTTCTTCTTCTTTTCCTTCAGGCCTTTCAAAGGACACTTTAAGTCAAATCATCAATGTGACTCTTCAAATTAACTTCTGACCCATAGATGGGTGGTCTTCAGCATGGTTCAGCCAAAGATTCCAACGGGCTCATTTTATCATTCACAGCCGGTTTCATTTGTGTGTTCAAGGGTTTCAGCATTTGTTCCTTTTTATCTCAAATTCTTTGCTTCCATGCTACAGTTTCTTGTTCAAGAAGTTCTGGACTTCACTGAAGGCCAGCGTCTTCAGAAGCACTGTCTCCAGAAAGAAAAGTGTTTTCATTCAAACCACCTGGCATCTCCTTCTGAAGTTGTTCTTTATGTATGTAGTGCTGAATTTCTGACGTGTATCATCTTTGTTCTCTCTTAAGAAATACAATTCTTGCAAGGCAAATCTACTTGAAACAAATTTCCTCAGTCTTTGTCTGGGAAAGTCTTTCTTCCTCCACTTTTGAAGGATAATTTTACTGGGTACAGAGGTCTAAGTTGGTGATTTTTTTTTTCTTCTTTCAACTCTTTAAATAACTCTCTTCTTGCTTATATGGTTTCTGAAAAGACGTCTGATGTAATTTTTATCTTTGTTCCTCTATAGGTAAGGTGCCTCCCCGCCGTCTGGCTTGCTTCAGGATTTTCTCTGTGCCTTTAATTTTCTGTAGTTTAAACATGAGGTGCCTGGGTGTAGAGCTCTGATCTTCTGCACACGGCTTTATGACTACCAGATTTCTGTGGTTTTAAAGTGGGAATTTTCCCACATACACCAAATCATGTCAGGAAATTCTAAATCAGAAAAATAAGAGGTTCCCTCAGCATCTATAAATATTCCCCTTTATGTGAACAAGTTCCCAGACTTTTTTTTTTTTTTTTTACTGGAAACCTGAGCCAAGGCACTCCACAGCCGTTCTGTCTATCCTTGGGCCCCACAAATAAACGCCTTGAATTATGTGGTGCTTTGGGTTTCAGCAGCACGTTTCGCCCAAACTAAACATGTGTGTGCACACATGCTTCTCAAGTGTCCTTCCCCGGGGAGACGGGTGGCCATGGAGAGAAGGTTGATGGTGCTGCCTGCATCAGGGCAAGGGTCAATGTGGCCGAGGGGATGGCTGTCCGCAGTCTCTGGACACGTGGGGATGCTGCGTGCTCCAGCTGCGTGTCAGGGGGACCAGGTATCAAGTAAGTTCGTGTCTTCACGTTTCACACATTGTGGAACGGGGAGGCGGGGCATGCGGCCCAAGCACACAAAGCGCAGGGGCCAGGAAGGGAGTAACACCCCGGGCTAGAGCAATGTTTTGATTGACACCACATGTGTGGGGGTCCAGGTCATACCATGGAAGATGCGGAGAGTCCCTGGCCTTGGAGTGACCCCATTCACTTGGCCAGCATCTGTCCAGGGTGCATCTGTCAGCTCCCCTGCACAGCGGAGTTCCGCCTTTCTCACTCCTCGGCCTCCCACCGCGTGGAAGGGAAGCTTTGGGCTGTCTGTGTCCACACACCATCCTGTGCGGGGCCTGGCAGGCTCCTGAGCCAGGCCAGGGAGTACTTGTTTCAAGATCTGGAAGAGCCGTCTTTAGTTGAGTCCTGTGAACAATGGCAGGATGTTCTTTCAAGGTGCCCGGCGACAAGGGCCTCCACCCTCAGGAGAGTCTTGCAAGGAATGAAATCCAGACAAGTCTGTCAAGGGGAGGGGAGCCAGGCCCCTGCCTGCTCTGCTGCGCTGCTCCACGTACACACACACTCATGTGTACATGCTCACACACTCATGTGTACACTCAAACACGTACAGTTACACACGTGTGCACTCACACACACGCATACATTCACACACTCATTGTACACACACTCACGCATATGTACACATGTACATGCACGTGTGCATTCACACGCTCACACTTATATGTACACACACACGTACACACATGTGTACACTCACACATATACATACAAGTATCCCACTTGTGTATGCTGTCACACATGTTTACACTCACACTGTATACATTCACACACATGTGCGCATACGCATACACTCACACAGACGTGTATGCTTACACACATCTATGCTCACACACTCATGTACTCTCATACATGTATGCTGACACGTGTACATCACACACCTGTACACCTACACACTCACATGTACAGTCACACATTTGTGTGCTCACACTCACATGTGTACACACTCACATGCTTACAGTCACACATACACATGTGTATACTCACGTGTACACTCACGTGTACACTAACATGCTCACATGTAGTCACACACATTTGTATGCTTACACTCATGTGTACATGCTCACACACTCACATATGTACACACATGTGTAAGTCAACACTCGTGTATACTTACACACATGTGCATGCTCAC
Organism: Symphalangus syndactylus; assembly: GCF_028878055.3. Classification (NCBI taxonomy): domain Eukaryota; kingdom Metazoa; phylum Chordata; class Mammalia; order Primates; family Hylobatidae; genus Symphalangus; species Symphalangus syndactylus. The sequence continues at coordinate 98,157,298 of NC_072427.2, forward strand.
ACATGTACACTCACAAACTCATGTGTACACACGTGTATGCGCACACACATGTGTGCACGCTCACATATGTATGTGCTCACACACGTGCACTCATACACAGGTGTGAATTCACTCAACACTCCCAGAACTTACCCACAGTTATACTCTTGCACATTTTCACACATATATAGACACATATATATACTTATACACACATTCATGGACACACACAAACACATGTGCACTGTCATGCTCACACACTCACATGCACATACACACTCAAACACACACACTGTCACATATGTGCACACTGTCATGCTCCCACGCATTCACTCACACACACCTCGTTTCCCTACTGGAGACAGAGCCCCACCTAAACAGGTCATTGACTTGTCTTGAACAAAGCCCTTCAAGTCAAACCTCTCCTTCTGCCCTGGCAGGACATAGCAGCCAGGCCAATCCACAGAGCGTGAATCAGGGAAGACCCCCTCAGCGAGACCACTCTAATTTTCTCGAAGCTACCGAGAGGCCGGCTTGCAGGTGGGCTACAGAACACCATCTGCTGGTTGGAGCGGGCTTCAGTACCAGCTCTGCCCAGCCGGGCGCCATGGGCTGGGGGACTCCAAGCCTAGTGTAAGCCTGTGTGAAGGGGGTTTCCCCGGGCAGCCCTAAAACAGCCGCCCCACCCACCCCCTTCTGCCCGCCCGGGTCCTCTTGCATGTCTCTTGGCCACTGTCATCAAGGTGATCAGCTTTTTTCCCTCAAAGCCCATATTCCTGGGATGCCAGACTTCCCAACACTTTTTCTGCCTGTCCCAGCGTCTCAGCTGTGGCTCGCTGTTGTTTGGGAGATTGCAGAGGACGAATGAAACCATTCGTTGCTCCTTCATTCTTTCTCTCATTCAGTAATAAACACACCTAGCACTCCTAGGAGCCAGGCTCTGCTCTGGGAGCTGAGAATACGGCAGTGAACAAAGCAGAGAGGGCTCTGCTCCCATGGAATGGATGTTTCAGTTGTGGGGTTGAGTGGAGGAGCAAAACATCAATAGAAGAAGCACAGATGCCCATTCAGTATGATATTGGCCATGGGTTTGTCATAAATAGCTCTTATTGAGATATGTTCCATCAATACTTCTTATTGAGAATATTTAGCATGAAAGGATGTTGAATGTTATAGAAGGCTTTTCTTCTTCTATTGAGATAATCATGTGGTTTTTGTCATTGGTTCTGTTTATGTGATGGATTACATTTATTGATTTGCATACGTAGAACCAGCCTTGCATCCCAGGGATAAAGCCGACTTGATTGTGGTGGATAAGCTTTTTGATATGCTCCTGGATTCGGTTTGCCATTATTTTATTGAGGATTGTGGCATTGATATTCATCAGGGATATTGGCCTCAAATTTTCTTTTTTTGTTGTGTCTCTGCCAGGTTTTGGTATCAGGATAATGCTGGCCTCATAAAATGAGTTAGGGAGGATTCCCTCTTTTTCTATTGTTTGGAATAGTTCCAGAAGGAATGGTGCCAGCGCCTCTTTGTACCTCTGGCAGAATTTGGCTGTGAATCCGTCTGGTCCTGGGCTTTTTTTGGTTGGTAGGCTATTAATTACTGCCTCAATTTCAGAACTTATTAGTCTGTTCAGGGATTTGACTTCTTCCTGGTTTGGTCTTGGGAGGGTGTATGTGTCCAGGAATTTATCCATTTCTTCTAGATTTTCTAGTTTATTGGCATAGAGGTGTTTATAGTATTCTCTGAGGTTAGTTTGTATTTCTGTGGTATCAGTGGTGATATCCCCTTTATCATTTTTTATTGTGTCTATTTGATTCTTCTCTCTTTTCTTCTTTATTAGTCTAGCTAGTGGTCCATCTATTTTGTTAATGTTTTCAAAACACAGCTCCTGGATTCGGTGATTTTTTGAGGGGTTTTTCGCGTCTCTACCTCCTTCAGTTCTGCTCTGATCTTAGTTATTTCTTGTCTTCTGCTAGCTTTTGAATTTGTTCACTCTTGCTTCTCTAGTTCTTTTAATTGTGATGTTAAGGTATCAATTCTGGATCTTTCCCACTTTCCCATGTGTGCATTTAGTGCTATGAATTTCCCTCTTAACACCGTTTTAACTGTGTCCTAAAGATTCTAGTATGTTGTCTCTTTGTTCTCATTGGTTTCAAGGAACTTCTTTATTTTTTCCCTAATTTCGTTATTTACCCAGTAGTCATTCAGGAGCAGGTTGTTCAGTTTCCACGTAGTTGTGCAGTTTTGAGTGAGTTTCTTAATCCTGAGTTATAATTTGATTGCATTGTGGTCTGAGAGACTGTTTGTTATGATTTCTGTTCTTTTGCATTTGCTGAGGCGTGTTTTACTTCCAATTATGTGGTTGATTTTAGAATACGTGCTGTGTGGCCCTGAGAAGAATGTATATTCTGTCGATTTGGGGTGGAGAATTCTGTAGATGTCTATTAGGTCCACTTGGTCCCGAGCTAAGTTCAAGTCCTGAATATCCTTGTTAATTTTCTGTCTCATTGATCTGTCTAATATTGACAGTGGGGTGTTAAAGTCTCCCACTATTATTGTATGGGAGTATAAGTCTTTGTAGGTCTCTAAGAACTTGTTTTATGAATCTGGGTGCTCCTGTATTGGGTGCATATATATTTACAATAGTTAGCTCTTCTTGTTGCATTGATCCCTTTACCTTTGAAAACCAGCACAAGACAAGCATGCCCTCTCTCACCACTCCTATTCAACATAGTATTGGAAGTTCTGGCCAGGGCAGTCAGGCAAGAGAAAGAAATAAAGTGTATTCAGATAGGAAGAAAGGAAGTCAAATTGTCTCCGTTTGCAGATGACATGACTGTACATTTAGAATACCCCATCTTCTCAGCCCCAAAACTCCTCAAGCTGATAAGCAACTTCAGCAAAGTCTCAGGATACAAAATCAATGTGTAAAAATCACAAGTATTCCTATACACCAACAATAGACAAGCAGAGAACAAAATCATGAGTGAACGCCCATTCACAATTGCTAGAAAGAGAATAAAACTCCTAGGAATACAACTTACAAGGGACGTGAAGGACTTCTTCATGGAGAACTACAAAACCACTGCTCAAGGAAATAAAAGAGGACACAAACAAATGGAAAAACATTCCATTCTCATGGATAGGAAGAATCAATATCGTGAAAATAGCCATACTACCCAAAGTAATTTACAGATTCAATGCTATTCCCATCAACCTACCAGTGACTTTCTTTGCAGAATTAGAAAAAACTACTTAAAATTTCATATGGAACCAAAAAAGAGCTCTTATAGCCAAGACAATCCTAAGCAAAAAGAACAAAGCTGGAAGCATCACACTACCTGACTTCAAACTATACTACATGGCTACAGTAACCAAAACAGCATGTTACTGGTACCAAAACATCTACAACAATCTGATCTTCAACAAACCTGACAAACAAGAAATGGGGAAAGGATTTCCTATTTAATAAATTGTGCTGGGAAAACTGGCTAGCCATATGCAGAAAACAGAAACTGGACCCCTTCCTTACACCTTATACAAAAATTAACTCAGGATGGACTAAAGACTTAAATGTAAAACCCAAAATCATAAAAACCCTAAAAGAAAACCTAGGCGATACCATTCAGGACATAGGCGTGGGCAAAGACTTCATGACTAAAACACCAAAAGCAATGGCAACAAAAGCCAAAATTGACAAATGGGATCTAATCAAACTAAAGAGCTTCTGCACAGCAAAAGAAACTGTCATCAGCATGAAGAGGCATCCTACAGAATGGGATAAAATTTTTGCAAGCTACCCATCTGACAAAGATCTAATACGCAGAATCTACAAGAAACTTAAACAAATTTATAAGAAAAAAAAAAAAAAACCCCATCAAAAAGTGGGCAAAAGAAGACATCTTTTCAAAAGAAGACATTTATGCAGCCAACAAACATATGAAAAAAACCTCATCATCATTGGTCATTACAGAAATGCAAATCAAAACCAAAATGAGATACCATCTCATGTCATTTAGAATGGCGATTAATAAAAAGTCAGGAAACAACAGATGCTGGCAAGGCTGTGGAGATATAGGAACGCTTTTACACTGTTGGTGGGAGTGTAAATTAGTTCAGCCATTGTGGAAGACAGTGTGGCGATTCCTCAAGGATCTAGAACCAGAAATACCTTTTGACCCAGCAATCCCATTACTGGGTATATTCCCAAAGGATTATAAATCATTCTACTATAAAGACACATGCACACATATGTTTATTGCAGCACTATTTACAATATTGCAAATACTTGGAATCAACCCAAATGCCCATCAGTGATAGACTGGATAAAGAAAATGTGGCACATATACACCAGTGAATACTATGGAGCCATAAAAAAGAATGCATCCATGTCCGTTTGCAGGCACATGGATGAAGCTGGAAGCCATCATTCTCAGCAAATTAACACAGTGACGGAAAACCAAACACTGCGTATTCTCACTCATAAGTGGGAGTTGAACAATGAGAACACATGGACACGGGGAGGGGAACATCACACACCGGGGCCTCCCAGGGCATGGGGGGAAAGGGGAGGGAGAGCATTAGGACAAATACCTAATGCATGTGGGGCTTAAAACCTAGATGATGGGTCGATGGGTGCAGCAAACCACCATGGCACATGTATACCTATGTAACAAACCTGTACATTCTGCACATGTATCCCAGAATGTGAAGTAAAATAAAAATTTTAAAAAAAGTGGATATGAAGCTGAGTGCTGTGGACAGACATAAAGTCTGGAGGAGGCACTGCGCCTTGGAGCAGGGGCTTTGGTGAAGGTGCCAGGGCAGGGCCTTGGCTTCCTCCCTGCTAAGGTGGGAAGCTGCGGGACAGTGCCAGGCTCATGCTCCCAAGAGGTCACTCTGGCTGATGGCGGGACAAAGGTGGAAGAAGGGAGAACAGCCCAGGAAGAGGACGGTGGTGGCTTGGAGCAGGTGTTTGGGGCAGAGCTGGTGAGCAAGGGTTGGGCCTTCTGCCCAGGCACTTGACATAGGGGTCACTGCATGCCCGAGCCCTGCTCTTCATTTTCCCCCGGCACACAGCCCCTCACGCTCAGGCTTGGACTGCTCCATTTCAGTTCCTCCCCCCGATATCAACCCTTTCTCCTGATGTTGTCAGTGAGTTATTCAGGTTCTCGACTTAGCTGCTTAAGAGATTTTGAGAGTGAGTCAAAAGTGAAAGTAAGTAGTTTATTGCAAAGCGAAAAGTACACTCTGATAGCTGGGTCAGAGTGGGCTGCTCGAGATAATGAGACAGTGCCCACCGACATTGGGGAAGCTCCCTTTACGGGAGTCTTACACAATATTCATGAAGGGGTGGGAATGGGCATTGTTGTTAAGCATGCCGTGGGAGGTCTCCCGGATGCCCATGCACTATTGCTGTACACGCTAGCACGTACATCCCATGTCTCATTAGCATCTTAAATCTCTACCCAGGGGTGTGTGTTTTAGCATAAAATGAGCATGGTTCAGCTTAAGGACATTGGTCATGGACTTGTGCACCTGTGCGGGCTTGGGGATTTTCTTCCCTTTTGCCCCTGCTCCTCTCTGCTCCAGGATGTCTTAACCACGAGCCCCCAGGTGCAGTTTGTGCACTGTCGGGTGGTTTGTTCTCTCCATCAATTTGGCAAGTTTCCTGTTTCTTTTCAAGGGAGGCTATGACCACCCTCTCCAACCTACCTCCCGACACTCTGTCTTCCAGCTGCCCTAGTCCTCTAAACCCAACTGGCTGCATCTCCCATACTCCAGACTCCTTGCCCTGTGGACCTCGAACTCCAACCAGACACCGGGAAAGTCTGGTCACTTTCCCACTCCTGTTGCCCAGTGACAGGCCCAGAATTTGTATAGAGGAAAGTCTTGGGGGCAACATCTCATTGGAAGCAGGCCTTGAAGCCATTGATTCACTATGATGGAGATAATGTTGGTGGTCCATATCAAAGAAAGGTGGGGGAAGGGTGAAGACGGGTGCTAAAGCCCCTTCCCAAGCTGCCCTTGGTGTTGCTATTGTGTGCTCTGCTACTCACCACCCCTAGACCGGGAGCAACTTAGTGCTGTGATGTCACATCACTTTGGAAACCCCAGCTCCTAACTCAGGCCAGGCTCCCAGTAAGCAAAGACACGAAGGATGATTGGATCTCAGAATTGGATTGGCGTCCAGGCAAATGTGAAGAGAAAGAAATTGTCCTCATATTCAGACACTTCCTTGTATTCTAAACTATAGTCCATCCTAAAGCTCTGAGATTCATTGCAATAGAAGCCAACTCTAGCCCCTGGGGCCCACTAGGTCTCGCTGAATTCTCAGACGACATTTTATGTCACATTAATCTACTGCATGCACAAAAACACCTCAATCACTCCCATTCCAGCTAGACATGAATTGTTCTCAAGCCACTAATATCTTCTGCCACAGAGAATCTTTTCTGATGCTTTCTTCATAAAATAAGATTTAAACTCTCTTGTGCCTGTGGGGTATATGTGTAGGGGGAGAATGGGAAGGCACACGAGAAATGGTCTTTGATAAGAGCGTGATTTGACCAGGAATACTTCAGTGATGAAGCATCACATGTCAGAGGGTCAGGGACATTTTGCTGAGCTATTTCAGTATGCATTCAGCTTCTCTGAGCTGAGACTAAATTTGCAGGACAGATCCAGTCAAAAGCCCAGAGTAAAGTGCAGACGCTCAAAATGTGAGCTGGACACATTTAGCTTCTTTATGAAGGCTATTGCTGAAGCTCGATGATGTCAAGCAATCAATTCTGAATTATCCACTTTAATCCAATTAAATAAACGTATGTATCTTATAGCAAGATACCCTGTTAGGTGCTAGGGAGGGATGCTGAAATCCCTGCCCTTGAAGGACTCGTAATTGGGTTGAGAGTCAGATGCCCCACAGCAAGCTCTAATGCAAGACAAATTAAGCAAAAAAGGACACCCCTTGAAATTACTAGAAGCATACAGAGGACCCAGGTGGACTTCATGGAGGTAGTGGCACTTGAGCTGGTCTTTGAAGGAAGGTGAGATCATACTCAGGTGAAGGTGTGGTGGAGAACGCTGCAGATAGAACCAGCCTGTGAAGTAAGGACCTATGCTGATGGATGTTCCGTTGTGAAGGTTCAAAATGGCGGGGGGGAGGATCAATTGTTTGGGGATGGAGGGTGGAAAAGAAGGGCATCATCAGGTGATGTTAAGGGGACATCTGCAAAAGGGCAGGCATGGGGTAGCCCAAAGGGGTCCAGCAATTCTTGAGTGTCATGTGGACCCTGGAGAAGATGAGAGAGAATGCTGGTCCTCCGCCCTCCAAGGCTGATGTAACAGCCTTCAGCATCTTACATCTGTGCTCACTTTCTTTTCTCTACTCCTTAACCTAACAGAGGACCCCTCCTTTATCTTCCCAAGCCCATTTAGCATCTGATGTGCAGACTATAATAAGAAAAACCTAGAATCATATAGAAAAACCTTCCCTAAACTAGGAGGGAGCCAAGAGACCACAGAATGACTCGGATACGAGTCATTCTTAGTGAGTAGATTAGTTTATTAGAACTTACGTGTGAGGCTCTCCTGGATGGCAGCAGAATAGCTTTAGAGATCTGCAGTGCCTCCCATCCTTAAGCTAATTTTCTGGCTCTTTGCCCGCTGCGTGTGTGATGGGACTGTTTTCCTTGATGGGTTCTCAGATACACTACAAGATGTTTGGGTTATCAGGGACATCTGCCCTTTGGCTGGGCATGATGGCTTTGGCTCATCAACTGGCCTTCAGGGTTCAGGCAGTGGACATACACCCTTAAGTAACCTGGTGGGGGGCCTGCCACACTGCACAGACAAGCATAGGGTAACCTGGTTGTTGGCTTTGCCCAGTACTAGCTGGGTGACATTAGGAACCTACTGTCTCTATCTGAGTCAACTTCCTTGTGTGTCTGTCAGTGATGGCAATACCTGCTTCCCAGGACTGTTGTGAGTGTTAAATGAAGTAATGCACGTAAGGGGACAAATAAGTAAGTGGTGGCTGCCATTATATCAGCCTGCACAGACACCAGCCACGGGCAGAACAACCTAACACACAACTGACCAGACAAGGGACTGTCACTCAACAGCGCTATATATATCAATGCAAGCGTCCACAGTGGTTGATCACAAGCACTTGAAGCATAACCAGTGGTTTCTTTGTGTGGCCTGGCTGTTATTAATAACAGCCAGTTTATTAATAATGCTGATGTTGGCCTCTGGGCTTTGGCAAACCCTTTTGATCAAAGCATGAATCGACTCGGCAACCGTAATGAACTGCTCACATGCTGAGGCAGAACCCACTCATCCCCTTATCAGTCTGTTCTTGACACAATGTACTTTACTATGACATTATCAAAAGCAGCCTCAACTTGGCTTTCTCATAGAAAGCAACTCCCCACCCTCAAAAAAGGCAGTTTCTATGACTGCAAAGAGCACAGTATATTTTATGGGTGGTACGAAATGGATGAAAGAGGGTCAGGAAGACCTAAGCTTGGGACATGGTGTGGCAAACACCATTAGCTGAATCATCAGCAGTCATTCCACTTAATTTCCTGCAAAAATAAAAACTAAACAATGGACTTTGCAGGTAAGTGGGTGAGCATACAAAAACACTGCACCCTAGAGAATGAGTCATGATTGGCCAAGCCTATCTTGCAATCACCTTCCCTTTGATTAGTGATTGGTCTTGAAGTGAGCATGTGACACCTTGCTGGCCAATGAGAGATAGGAGGAGTCTGCTGGGGACTTTCTGGGAGAGACACTTCATTTGCAATCAAGAGTGAGGCTCAGTAAGGACCGCTTTTAGGCACCTACTTTTTGTCTTCTATCCAGTCATTTGTGGGACATTCTCAGTCCCATATTGCAAGCTCACAAAGCAGGGATAATGTCTTAGTCACACTTTTACCCCTCAAGTTCCTGGTTCAGGTGAGATGTTTAAATATTGAATTATCACACAGGTATTTGATACGTATTTCTTGTTTGAAAAAAATTGCTCTAACAGCAATGGTTCTCAACCATGGGTGGTTCCCCACCTCCACCGCCCCGGGGACATTTGACAATGTCTGGTGACGTTTTTGTTTGTCATGAGTGGCTGGGTGTAGCGGGTGCTACTGGCCTCTGGTGGGTAGAGGCCAGGGATGCAGCTCAACATCTTACAAGGCACAGAACAGCCCCACTCCAAAGAATGATCAAATCCAGAATGTCAATGTGCCAACGTTGAAAATCCCTGCTCCAGACAACCAAATAGGAATGCATTCTCTAGATTCCTTTTGGTAAGGCTGAAATAAATGTTTGAAATTTTTTTAAGGGTAAAATTGTAAGACACTAGACCCAAGATCATCTTAGCTGATTAACAAACATACATGAACTGTTCTCTGTCAGTGGGGAGAACCCTGTGTAGTTAGTCTATGCTTTCTCAACACACCAGCAGCATCTCATGGCAAGAAGCTCCAAGGTGATTCTTCAATAAAGAGGTGGGTACAGCTGGGGCCTCCCAACCTCAGGGTCGTGTTCTGTAGCTTACAGGTGCAGTGAGTCATGGTAGCCACACTTCTGGGCCACGTAGGGGGATATCTACTGAGGGGGATGGTGGGAACTAAAATCTTTCCCTTCGTTACTCAGAAGAATGACCTCCTAACCAACAAAGCACAGCCTGTGAGGAACATGCCTCGTGTGGCCTTTGAGGCAGGGAGGGCCCAGAAGAACACATTGGGTAGACTGTCTCTGGCAAAGGCTGTGTGGCAGGGCCTCCTGCAGCGTTGGGCAGTGACTTGGGGGCTGCTTGAAGAAGATCAGAAGATGGCTAGTCTGGTCATGCTGAACAGGATGGAGGCCCAGCCCCGCCAGTGGACAGAGTCCTCCCTGGGGCCTGAGGATGACGGGTCTGCCCCTCCCAGGCTCTCACCCCACCCAGCTTGTATGGCAGCTTGTTTTCTTTTCACCCCCAGAAAAGCAGCCCTTTCTGTTTCTTCTGCCTGATTTCACAGTCTTGAGTGATTAGTGAGCCTCTACCCTGGCCCTTCTGGAAAATGCAACCCTGGCCTGTACAATACAAGCAGAATTCCTTGTGGAAGCATGGTTTCTGCGTGTTGCCTCTCTCCTCCCCCACCAGTTGGCCAGTGCAAGTCTAGCTCACAGGCAAGGTACTTCCACACATCATGAGCGTGGTGGGGCTGTCTCTTCTCACACGTGTTGAATCCCACTTTTAGTTCCAGGAGCACTTTGGCCAACAAAGATTGTCTCTGGATTACCATTTTCCTAGTTAAGTCCGGGACCTCCCTGGATGAAGATGAGATGAAGGAGGAAGAGGGTGCAGGGGTTCTCACCCTGCCTGAGCGGACAGGAAAACTCACACTCCCTCTAGAGAAGGCCCCAGGGTCTCCTGGGCTGTCTGGTGAGTTTCCATTTAGGATTTTAGAAACAGATGCTGGGCTTGGGTAAGAGTCTGGAATAGCCGAGGTCCATCTTAACAGCCTTCACCTCTCCCTGTCTCCTCCCAGGTCTGGGGCCCCCTGCTTCCATGCTATAAGCGCTGCTCCTGCCTGAGACACAGGGGACCTAATAAATGCATGCAAACTGAGGCACCAATGACATCATGCTACCTTTTCAGGATTTAAAAAGCAGCAAGGGACCTCTAAAAATGCTATCCTAGACTCTGCCGTCAGAGTGGAAACAGTTTTGTTTTGGGTCTTGGGAAATGTTCCCTAATTATTCCATTCTCTGGATTCTCTGTTCATCAAACCTCCAGCTTCCCTTCACACACCCTAACCTCCCGCACACAAAATTGGGAACTCCAACATCTGTAGTGTCAGACAGGCTGAGGCCTTCCCGGTACGTCTGGGGGCAGGGGGCGGGGGGCGGGGGGAGCAGGGAAACAATTGTTAGGAGTATCTTCCAGCAATTCTGCTTCAGCTGCACGTGACACTGAGCAGTGCTTACCCCTGCGAGGAGGAAAGTGCATGAGGGAGAAACCTCCTCTTCATTTCCTGGGGCTCAGTGGCCACCAGCACCAGCAGCAGCTTTGACCACATGCTGCAGCCCATCATCTCCAGAAGAGTCCGTTAGTGAGACCTCTGTGGCTGTCAACCAAGCACTATGGACCAAAGATACACATGCATGCATGCACATCCCACAGGTGGCTAGCACTACAGCAGAATGGGAAGGAAGGGGTCATCTGAATGAATGACTTGGAAGAACCTCATGCAATTTAGCAGCTTTCTCTCTCCAGATATTACTCTGGATCACCCACAGAAAGGATAAGAAGGGGCAAGTTCTCTGTAGCTACAAGGAGCTTAGTTGTATAGCTGATGGAGGGGAGGGTGTTTGGGTTCATGAAGGCCTGGGCTTTCAAAACCCTTTCCCTGGGAATATGGTCCTCTGGATATGCTATGATAAATGGTCATGCCGGTGATTTCCATCTATCCTCTTGCCTTAGGCATTAAACCCTGCAAGGTGGGCCTGACCCACATAGGCTGTATCATAACCTCCCTCCACTCTGGCTTCCAGTGGGAGGCACCAGCGCAGTGAGAGGGAGCAGAGGACGGATAAGAGAGAGAGCTCCAGATATTTATTTTCCCAGCTCCTTTTCTGTTGAGTTGCTCAAAATTGGCTGTGTCAAGCCAGCAGATGACACAGCCCCTTTCAGATAGCCCTTGCTGTTCTGCTGCCCTCTTTGATTGGGGGTAACCACTTTCTGTCTTTGCCCTTCCAAGAAAGGGGTGTGTACTAGTCCATTTGCCCTGCTACAAAGAAATACCTGAGGCTGGATCATCTATAAAGAAAAAGGTTTATTTGGCTCATAGTTCTGCAGGCTGTAGAGGAAATAGCACTGGCATCTGCTTCTGGTGAGGGGCTCAGGAAGATTGCAATCATGGTGGAAGGTGAAGGGGAGCCGGACTGTCTCATGGCGAGAGAGGGAGCAAGAGAGAGGGGGAGGAGGTGCCATGCTGTTTTTAAACAGCTAGATCTCTTGTGAACTCATAGAGTGAGAACTCACTTTACCACTATAAAGACAGTGCCAAGCTACTCGTGAGGGATCACCCCTGTGACCCAAATACCTCCCAGTAGACTCCACCTCCAACATTGCGGATCACATTTCAACATGAGATTTGGAGGGAACAAACATCCAAACCATATCAGGGTAGTAAGAGCACTCTGCTCTTGCTGGTCCCCGGGCTTCTGCTCTGTCTTTTGTGGTTTCTCTAAACCAGTCCACATCTTTGTCAATAGGTTTTTTCTTTTAAGCAAACATCCCTCAGTTTGGGTATGCCCATGCCAGGACCTAGATAGAGTGGACCTGGATAGAGTGGACCCAGATAGAGTGGACCTGGATGGAGTGGATCTGAATGGAGTGGACCTGGATGCAGTGGACCCGGATGGAGTCGACCCAGATGGAGTGGACCTGAATGGAGTGGATCTGGATGAAGTGGATCTGGATGGAGTTCACCTGGATGGAGTGGACCTAGATATAGTGGATCTGGATGAAGCGGACCCAGATGGAGTGGACCCGGATGGAGTGGATCTGGATGGAGTGGATCTGGATGGAGTGGACTTGGATGGAGTGGATCTGGATGGAATGGACCTGGATGGAGTGGACCTGGATGAAGTGGATCTGGATGGAGTGGACCTGGATGGAGTGCACCTGAATGGAGTGGACCCAGATGGAGTGGACCCAGATGGAGTGGACCTGGATGAAGTGGATCTGGATGGAGTGGACTTGGATGGAGTGGATCTGGATGGAATGGACCTGGATGGAGTGGACCTGGATGAAGTGGATCTGGATGGAGTGGACCTGGATGGAGTGCACCTGAATGGAGTGGACCCAGATGGAGTGGACCCAGATGGAGTGGACCTGGATGAAGTGGATCTGGATGGAGTGGACCTGGATGGAGTGCACCTGGATGGAATGGACCCGAATGGAGTGGACCTGGATGGAGTGGATCTGGATGGAGTGCACTTGGATGGAGTGGATCTGGATGGAATGGACCTGGATGGAGTGGACTCAGATGGAGTGGACCCAGATGGAGTGGACCCGGATGGAGCGAATCCAGATGGAGTGCACCTGGATGGAGCACACCTGGATGGAGTTCTCTTGGATGGAGAGGACCGGGATGGAGTAGACTTGGATACAGTGGACCTGGATGGAGAGGACCTGGATACAGTGGACCTGGATGGAGTGGACCCGGATGGAGAGGACCTGGATGGAGTGGATCTGGATGCAGTGGATCTCGATGGAGTGGACCTGGATGAAATAGACCTGGGTGGAATAGACCTGGATGGAGGAAATGAGCCTCTGGGATTCCAGCTGGGTCTATGGAGCCTGATGTGAACCATCACTGTGATTAAAATAACATGACATTTTCACCCTTCTAGCTCATTTCCACCCCTCACCTGATACTGAACTAGCCAGCAAGACCTCCTCTCATTCATTCTGGTTTTGCCTCAAGAATTAACAAGCCACACCTATTTCAGCAACTGCCCCAGTGCGTGTCCTCTTTAACAGGCAGAGGTAGAACTCAGACTTCTTCCACGTGAAGCAGGAATCCTCTACCTTTTATTCTTCAGTTGTAGAGGAAGGGGAAAGATGTTAAAGAGAGAATGACAAAGTCCATTAAAATATTATATTTCATTCCTGGGAGAGTATCTTCCTAACAATTCTGTGTCCTTGAAGTTACCACTTCCCCAGAAAACATTGTCGTTCTGTCCTCACTGGGGTAGAGGCGCCCTAAGGGCAGAGATGTTTGTGATGTTCATTTCTATATCTCAAGTGCTTAGTACAGTACCTGGTGCATAGTGGGTGTGGGGTGTGTGTGTGTGTGTGTGTGTGTGTGTGTGTATGAGATAGAGAGGGGTGGGGAGAGAGAAGAGGAGCAGGAGGAGGAGGAGGAGAGAAACAGACCGGTGGATGAATGGATAGATAGATGATATAGTTGGCCCTTGGATAATGCAGAGGTTAGGAGTGCTGACCCCCATGCAGTGGAAAACCCCAGTATAGCTTTTGACTCCCCTAAAACTTAACTTCTAATAGCCTACTGTTGACCCGACGCCCTGCCAATAACACAGTTGATTAACACACATTGTATATGTATTATATCCTGTATTCTTACGATCAATAAACTATTGAAAAGAAAACGTTATTAATACAATCATGAGAAAGAGAAAATACATTTACTGTTGATTAAGTGGAAGTGGAGCATCATAAAGGTCTTCATCATAATTGTCTTCGGGTTATGTGGGATGAGAAGGAGGAAGAGGAGGGGTTGGTGTTGCCGTCTCAGGGGTGGCAGAGGCAGAAGGAAATCCATGTAGAAGTGGACCTGCACAGTTCAAATCATGTCATTCAAGGGTCAACTGTGCATGTAATCAGACCTGTCCCTTAGGCTGAGGGGAGGTTTAAGGTATTTCAGAGCTCCAACATCCCACGAGATGTGAGAGTCAGAGCAAACCCGAGACACGGAAATCCAAAGAGATGGGGCCAGTGCTGCCAGGGAGACCAGCCTGCTCCATGTGGTCCCTGGTCAGTGATGGGGGTGGCCAGCCTGGGCTAAGAGATGTGAGAAAAGGGAGGTCACTGACCCTGTGCCCAGGCAGCCAGGTTGAGTCCCTTGGCTGGTTCTCAAACTCTGGGCGCATAGCAGACATCTTAGGGAGAGGCTCTTGTTTAAAATGTTGACTCCAGTGATCTAGCCGCAAAGAGTCTGAACTGGTCTAGGGTAGGTCCAGGACCTGCATTGAAACAAACATCCCTGTATTGTTTAGAAGCAGGTGGTCCCTGGACCATATCTCGAGAAACGTGGCCCTAGAGGACAGAGAAAACTGTTTTTCCAGGTGGTGTCGAGAAACGTGGCCCTAGAGGACAGAGAAAACTGTTTCTCCAGGTGGGGACCCCAGAAAAAGTGCTCTCCTCCAGGTAATTGCAAAGAACTAAGAGGGGTCTGCAGGTGAGCCCACCTGGGAAAACCACCCAGCCCCAAGGGCACCTGAAGATGCGCACTGTCACTCGGAGGTATAATCCCAGGTACAGCTGTGCAGAGCGATGGGCACGGATGGAAGGGAAGCAGAGTGGCTACGAGTTAAGGGAACAGGGCTCCCTGCTGTCCCAGGATCTCATCAGTACCTGGCTCATGGTCAGCCCCTGGTAAGAGTCTGTTAAATGACTGTGGCCCATGAGGAGGGATGACTGATGACTTAGTAAAACCCACATATTTTAATTTGTTTTAGAAATTCTCAGCCTTGACTGACTCTTGAAACCTCCTGGGGAGTGTTAAAAATCTTGTTGCTTGAGTTCCAACCCTAGAGATTTCAATTTAATTGGTCTGGGGTATGGCCTGGATATGGTTTTTGTTTTGTTTTGTTTTATTTGTTTTGAAAGCTCCCCAGTGTATCTTACGTGTATTCAAACTGAGAACCACTGCTTTAGCTGTTGGTGAACTTGTATGTATGAAGTTGGACTGTATAAAATTGGCCTACAAAAACGGCAATTTTGTATGGTTGAAGTTGATACTGCCCTTGATGGGTTGGCTTTGCTTCTCTTTAATTCATTTCTGTGTTCGGTTGTTGAAGTAAAAACACCTGAAGCCAAACAAAGCCCAGGTGGTTCTGATTTGCAACGCTGAATGAGATATATCTGAAGATGAGCTGGTCCCAGCTCAGGCACGGCAGGGAAACCCTCCCTCCTGGGAGCAATGACCCTTCTCATTGGAAGCTTTGAGATGCTTGCTCTTCGCTGGGGCCAAATCACGAACCTGTTCTGTGCCTGAGAGCAGACAAAAGGTGTCAGTATGAACCCGGTTTCCTAATTCACCTTCTAATGTAGGAAAGCCTTAACTGGATGCATGTGTAAAACGCTCTGAAACCAAGACGGTAAGTGCTCTGCCAAACATTTTCACTTCTTCATTGACAACTGGAAATCTGGCCCCAGTGGGGTCCCATGCAAGACAAATAGGGAGAAGGGAAGGGGATGATGGAGAAGGGGAAGTCCCAAAATTAGTCATAAGGGAAACAATAAGCTTCATTCTTCTCCATCCTTTTCCTGTCTGTCTCTTGCTTGGAAAGATGCAGTGTGGGAGCTATCCATCCACAAGAGTCTCTCTTCTGACACCAACTGCAAAGTTCAAGGGAACACAGTACCTATCCTGAGGCTCCATAATTCACTAGAAGGTCTCACAGAGTTCACTGAAAGCTGTTATCCTCATGGTTATGGTTTATTCCAAGAAAAGGATACAGAGTCAGCCAAGGGAAGAGGAGCATTGCGTGAAGCCCAAGAGTTCCCACTGTGGAGCTTCCATTAACCTCTCCCATGGAGCTGACAGTGTCACTCTCCCAGCATGGGTGTGGGACAATATGCACAGACTGTTGCCAACTACGGAAGCTCTCCTGAGCCTTGATGTCTAGAGTCTTGAATGGGGCTCCATCACTTAAACTTGGTTGGCTGCCCACGTGGCTGACCTCAGTCTCCAGCCCCTGCAGAAATCAACAAATACCACATGGCCCTAAGCCCCCACCCTGTATCACATTTTTGCTGTTGCTCAAAACTTCCGGGCAAACAAAGACACACCATGACATGAAATCTCAAGGGCTTAGAGATCATCTCCCAGGAGCCAATGGCAAAGGCCAGGTATCTCTTTGAGCAAGGTTCAAGGTTTTACTACACAGAAGGTGAGATTTCTCTCTCCCTTCAGGGGAGTCTCATCCAGTTCTCTTCACTGAGCCTCACTCATCTGGACGTACTCAATTCCTCAGGCTATTTATCTTTTTTAGATCAGATACCACCTCCAAACCCTAATCTAGATAAGCCCTGGGTGTTTGGGGCCCACCAGTGATGTGGGCAGAGACTGATGAGAACTGCGATGTGTGCACTCTGCCAAAACCTTCCATGCAGGTGATGTCTAGATGCCTTAAGTATAAGCCAATTCTAATTCACTTCTTTTTTTTTTTTTTTAAATCTTGGAGATTTGTCACCTTCACTAAAGTGAAGTTACAACATGAATTTGTCATATTAATTGAGGATATTCAATTCTGTAATAGGCGACAGGAAAACGAATGGGTTGTATAAAACTGAAAAGGTGAAGTGCAGAGAATTAGTAAGCAAGTAGCTTGTAAGATGAGCAGGAGCCATAAACGATATCAAGTACAGATAATAAGTTAGTGACATGTAAGAGATGTGTGAGTTTTTAAAAAGAACGGAGTAGCAAGAGCAATTATAGATAGAAAAGGATGGAAAGGAACGAAAGACCAAGTTATAAGGCAAGGGGTCATGCAACTTCTAACCTGATGGTTTTGTCATTTTTTTACTGGCCACCCATTGGTAACACTCAGTATGTCCCACTCGAGATCTCACATGCTCTGCCCAAGGAATACAGATAAGATCCGTAACTGTTCATTGAACTAGTTGGCAGACTACAGGAGTACCCCTTTATCCACAAGAGATATGTTCCCAGGCCCCCAGTGGATCCCTAAACCACAGATAGTACTGAACCTGGTCACCATCAGTCAAGACACATGTGTGTTCATATCTTCCATCCACAAATTTAATATATTTTCCATCTTAACTGAGCTCTGTCATCATGCACTGTGGCCATAACTTCTGCAGTTTAAGCTGAAACAGCAAAACTAGCACACACTTCTTTTTCTTTCTTCACAATTTCATGGATAGAAGATTCATCTTTACCATAGATCTTAGCAACCTCAGTCAATGATCTTTTTCTTATTAAGTCAAGAACGTTCACCTTTTCACTTATGGGAAACACCTTACAGCTTCTCTTTGGCATATCTGAACTGCCAGCATCACTACTCTTATGCTTTGGGGCATTGTGAAGTCAAATAAAGGTGATCTGAAGGCAAGCACTGCAATACCTCAGTGGATCTGATAATCGAGATGACTCCTAAGCATCTACAGGGTGGAGACGCTGGACAAAGAAAGGATTCACATCTCAGGTGGGATGGAGTGGAACAGTGCAAGATTTCATCACACTAATCAGAATGGTACATGATTTAAACCTTACATATCGTTTATTTCTGGAATTTTCCATTGACTATTTCATTTCCATTCAATATTCTCAGACCATAGGTAAATGGAACTGCAAAAAGGAAAACCTCAGATAAGGGGGCGCTACTGTGCTGCTGTGACCAGGTGTGATTGCTCCCGCATCTCTCCCATAAAACAAGCA
The DNA here is from genome assembly GCF_028878055.3 of Symphalangus syndactylus. Lineage (NCBI taxonomy): Eukaryota > Metazoa > Chordata > Mammalia > Primates > Hylobatidae > Symphalangus > Symphalangus syndactylus. The sequence goes on from NC_072427.2 coordinate 98,175,492, forward strand.
AGTGTTGATTGCAGGCACCTCTGCCTGCTGAGCCACTGTTCAGTATTCCTTGGGGGAGGTAGATGCAGACAGCAGAGAAATAGGATGCATGAACATCATGTAACTCTGGACTGAGGTGGGTGGTCTTTCCACCCCACCTTCACACTATACTCAGTGTGGCTACCTGTGATGGTTAATACTGAGTGTCAACTTGATTGGACTGAAGGATGCAAAGTATTGATCCTGGGTGTGTCTGCGAAGTTGTTGCCAAAGAAGATTAACATTTGAGTCAGTGGACTCGGAAAGGCAGACCCATCCTCAATCTGGGTGGGCACCATCTAATCAGCTGCCAGCGTGGCCAGGATATTAAGCAGGCAGAAGAACGTGAAAACACTGGACTAGCTTAGCCTCCCAGCCTCCATCTTTCTCCTGTATTGGATGCTTCCTGCCTTCAAACATCAGACTCCAAGTTCTTCAGCTTTGGGACTCAGACTGGCTTCCTTGCTCCTCAGCTTGCAGATGGCCTGTTGTGGGACCTTGTGATTGTGTGAGTTAATACTACTTAATATACTCCCCTTTATATATATATATCCTGTTAGTTCTGTCCCTCTAGAGAATCCTGACTAATACACTACTTAACCCATCCCTATCCCCTTGTTTCTTGTTGTGTGTTTCATGTTGATTTAATAAACCATGAGATTTAAGCATCTTAATTGGGCCTCTGTGCTTTCTGTTTTGAGACCACCAGAATTGTTTTCAGGGTGATATACTTGGAGGCTACCACTGGATCATGGTATTTCCTACAGGATGACAGCAAGAATTAAGTGTTACAATCTATTTTATTTTATTATTTATTTTATTTTATTTATTTATTTTTTATTTTTTATTATACTTTAGGTTTTAGGGTACATGTGCACAATGTGCAGGTTTGTTACATATGTATCCATGTGCCATGTTGATTTCCTGCACCCATTAACTCGTCATTTAGCATTAGGTATATCTCCTAATGCTGTCCCTCCCCCCTCCCCCCACCCCACAACAGTCCCCAGAGTGTGATGTTCCCCCTCCTGTGTCCATGAGTTCTCATTGTTCAGTTCCCACCTATGAGTGAAAACATGCGGTGTTTGGTTTTTTGTCCTTGCGATAGTTTACGGAGAATGATGCTTTCCAGTTTCATCCATGTCCCTACAAAGGACATGAACTCATTATTTTTTATGGCTGCGTAGTATTCCATGGTGTATATGTGCCACATTTTCTTAATCCAGTCTATCATTGTTGGACATTTGGATTGGTTCCAACTCTTTGCTATTGTGAATAGTGCCGCAATAAACATACGTGTGCATGTGTCTTTATAGCAGCATGATTTATAGTCCTTTGGGTATATACCCAGTAATGGAATGGCTGGGTCAAATGGTATTTCTAGTTCTAGATCCCTGAGGAATCGCCACACTGTCTTCCACAATGGTTGAACTAGTTTACAGTCCCACCAACAGTGTAAAAGTGTTCCTATTTCTCCACATCCTCTCCAGCACCTGTTGTTTCCTGATTTTTTAATGATGGCCGTTCTAACTGATGTGAGATGGTATCTCATTGTGGTTTTGATTTGCATTTCTCTGATGGCCAGTGATGATGAGCATTTCTTCATGTGTTTTTTGGCTGCATAAATGTCTTCTTTTGAGAAGTGTCTGTTTTAAAAGCAAACTTGACATCCAACTAAGGGACGAACCCAGCTATCGTGACCTTTAAGGAAGGGAAGAGGAAGGTGTGGGCAGGGCTCCCTGAGGCTCCCGCAGTAGCATTTGCTCCATCACAGACCCAAAAGGAGACTGAATGTTCAGGCAAATGTTGCACCAGAGACAACCCTTGGCCTTAGCAATTCCTAAGCAAAAGGAAGATTGAGAATGCCAGAATCTGACTACTTAGTTTGCTTATCCCAAACTATACTACCAGTATTTTACTTTTTAAATGAGACAGGGACACTGGGACCATCTATACTTTGTTCTCAGAGGAAGTTTCACCTAAGAGGAGGTCAGGATCCAAGACTAAAGGCCCTCTCCCTTTACCTGGAATGATTAAAAGCAAAACAAATTATTATAGGAATCGCTTCTCAGCGTTTCGGCTAAGATCAAGAGTAGTAAGTTATTAGAGGAGAAGAGGGACTTATTCTAAGAGACTTGACATGGCCTTTGAGGAAAAATAGGAGTGGGGTGGAGGGAATCTAGTCCTGGGGAAAGAAAAGTGAGAGGGGGCTGGGGCAGGGCTTGAGAACTGTGCTCCCCACCGAGTTTCACCTCTCCCCCTTCATCCCCTACTGTGCACTTCTTCTCTTTCCCTTAATAATTCTCCATAATTCTAAAATGATTCTAGGAGAGAGTTAAGAAAACAGATGTGGGTCGAAGGCGCTGGAAGAATTGCAAATGGTTAAACAACATAAGATGTTCAACCTTGCCAGGCTCAGTGGCTCATGCCTATAATCCCAGTACTTTGGGAGGTCGAGGCCGGCAGATCACCTGAGGTCAGGAGTTCGAGACCAGCCTGGCCAACACGGTGAAACCCCGTCTCTACTTAAAATACAAAAATTAGCCAGGTGTGGTGGCAGGCACCTGTAATCCCAGCTACTTGGGAGGCTGAGGCAGGAGAATTGCTTGAAACTGGGAGGCAGAGGTTGCAGTGAGCCAAGATCGCGCCATTGCACTCCAGCCTAGGGGACAAGAGTGAGACTTCGTCTCAAAAAAAAAAAAGATGTTCAACCTCACAAGTAACTCCAGAAATAGGAATGAAAAACAACATGATTCCTTGGGAAAAAACAACAGAGGGATATGGTTTTCACTCTTACCAAATAAGGTAACTTTAAGCCTGTAACTTGCTGGCTATGCCTCAAGATGTAAATGATTCTGATTTTGGGTTTTTTTAATGATAGTGAAATAATATTATACCAACAAAAGCTGCAGGTATTTGGAATTTAATAAAAGCACGGTAGCTAGAATCTATTGAAATCATAACTCAAGGCAGTTTTGTGAGACGACAGTGCTTTCTCTTTGCCATTGGTCATTTGGAGATTTCATTTGGTGAAATCGAAGCCGACAACAGCATTGAATTTTATAGGAGAAAGTTATCCAGTCTCTGTGTTGCTCAGACTCTCCCGCACTCTACTGGCCTGTGCAGCCCTGAGCCTGAGTCGGAATAATAGAACTAATAAGCTGTCAAAACCTAGGTACCTTCCTTGTTAGCAGCTCTTCTTCCGTCCCTGTTCACGGAAAACTGGGGTTTGGAGGTACAGCGAAGAGGCTGGGTTTCCTCTGAAATGACAGCATCGTCTAAGAACAGGAATATGCAAGATGAAATGTTCACATGTCCCTTTCAGCCTTCATTTGTTGAAGGACAGATTTTATTCTGTATGCCGGAATGAATTTCCTGTTCCCCTTTTTTCTCGACTTCCTCTAATTCCACTAAAAAAGAGGAAGTGGTTAAGAAATGAAGCTCTTGCGTTGCAGAAATGCCATAAAGCCTTGTTCTTGTGCTTTGGTCTATCCACATCCTACCTCCCAAAGTGGCAGTTCTACAAGATATCAGGGTTCCAGGATGAGGGACGGCCCCAGGGAATCAGGCCAATCCCTTGGAAAGTTTTGCAATAGTTCTGAATGGTGAAAAGGGGAAAATTACTGCATTGTGATCATTAAGGATTCTCCAGCCATGTTCTGGGCAGAATTAGTGCAGGAAGGTTTGGTAGGATTTCACTGGCCACCAGCATCGTGACCATCAGGGCAGTTCACCAAAACATTTAAATCAAAGAACAAGAAGATGTGAAACAAATACTGGCAAAACCTCCCACCTTGGTCTCCTTTTATAAACTGGTCTAAGTTGTTATAGTGGTACATTTGGCCTCAAGCCTTTGAAACTAACAAGCTGGGGATTATGGCCAGCAGGGAGGACTGCAAATATAGGCCTTGCCTTAAAATTCCCAATTGTGTCTGCCCAGGAGCTGTTGGCACCACATGGACGGGGCGGGCTGGGTGCCAGAGCAGCCTGCCTGTTCCCGGCTACAGATTATGATGTCTGTGCAGCTGCCTTTCATTCACAGCTTCCCTGAATGGTGCCAAAGTTAATTCCTCCAGGAATAGCCCCACCAGTCACAATGAAGGGGGGTAATGCCCAGGATGCCCCCATCATTCTCACTCCTGGAACGGGCTTGCTGCCATCAACAGCCAAAGGGAGAGGTCAGGCAGCAGAAAAGCTTGGGAGGCCCTGGAAACCCCCTCAGCTTCTCCACAACAGTGCCGGTCTCATCTGTTGCAGCCAAGGCGAGAGTCCCACATCATCGATGTGAGTACAGAGACATGAACCTGATGCCAAGGGCAGGATGACCACTCAGAAAGGCTCCTGCTAGGCTCCTGTGAGTTGATAGTGTGTCTATGACCCACCTTCATGGGGACTTCAGTGCTAAAACTGGGAAAGGCCTGGGCAAACTGGGATGCGGTTGTCCCCCTGCCTAGAGGACCCCATGCCCTGTATTTCTCTATAAAGCCTCAGGTGGGAACCCTGCAAGCCTGTATTCCACCCTGGGAAGACCAGCATGCTGTGCATTGGCTCCAGGGAGCACCACGCAGTCCCTGGCACTTCCAACTCTATGTTCTTTGCAGGCGAAGCAGCTCTATTAGCAAGTGTCTGAAGAAGGTCGCAGGTGCGAGCAGGTAGAAGGAAAGCACACAGAAGCTGGGGGATGCACACACAAAATGGGTAAAAGCGATCCCTGGAGGTCTGGGCAGAGCACCGGGAGTGTCCTGGGGTGCTCTTACCCTCCCACTGGACAGATGAGCAAAGTGAGGTACAGGGACATTAAGTAACTTGCCCAACATTGAAGAGCTTTGGTTTAGATGCCTTGATTTGGAACTTCTGGCCACCAGAACTGTGAGAGAATAAAATGTGTTGCTCTAGGCCACCCTGCTAGTGGTACTTTATTACAGCAGCCACTGAAAACTCTGGCAGGAGGGATCCGTGATGATGGACTTGGAGGCATGGTTGCAAGCGTTGTTTCACTGAACAGACACAGCAGGGGCAGCTGCTGGGGGATTGAGGTCGAGGTCAAACACGGTCACTGCTGGAGCAATTCTGTAATCAGCCATGGTTAGCTGAAACCTCATTCTCTATGCAAACCCCAAATGACTGTTTTCCCTTTTGAACCTCAAGAACACACGCTAGAAATCAGTGCTCCCTGTCAGCCAGCCTCTTATGGTGAGATTTCCAGGTCTGGTGGCTTATTGCACCAATAAGCTAATAAGGAGATTGGGAATGCCAAACACACATCAGGGAGCCTCTGTCCTCCCACTGTGCACCCCTGTTCCAGGTCACTAGGCTTGAGAAGTCACCCAGAACACAGGAAACCCAGTGACCTGCCGGACTCGCAGCCCAGGGAGAGGGAAATTGGGCATCTTGGAAATTCCTCCCTGCTCCTTCAAGTTCACTCACAGTAGGGAAGCCAGGGCCCCTTGAGTCCCTAGAGTAGTCAGACTCACAGAGACAGAAAGTAGAACGGGAGTTGCCAAAGCCTGTGGGGAGAGGGAATGTGAAGTTGTTTAATTGGCACAGAGTTTTCATTTTGGAAGATGGAAAAAAGGTCTGGAGATGGATGCTGGTGATGGCAGCATAACACTGTGAATGGTTTTTTTGTTGTTGTTTTTATTTTATTGTATTGTATTGAGAGAGAGCCTCACTCTGTCTCCCAGACTGGGGTGCAGTGACACAATCTCGGCTCACTACAACCTCCGCCTCCCGGGTTCAAGCGATTCTCTTGCCTCAGTCTCCCGAGTAGCTGGGATTACAGGCGCCCGCCACCACGCCTGGCTAATTTTTGTATTTTTAGTACAGATGGGGTTTCTCCATGTTGGCCAGGCTGGTCTTGAACTCCTGACCTCAGGTGATCCACCTGCCTCGGCCTCCCAAAGTTCTGGGATTACAGGCATCAGCCACCGCGCCTGGCCTGAATGTTCTTAACGCCACTGAGCTGTGCACTTCAACATCTTTAAAATGGTCAATTTTGTGTTACTTGTATTTAAAAAAAATTTTTTAATGTTATCGCTGTGGAACCTGGGGAAGAGTAGAATTTTCTGGACTCCTTTTGCCACTTATATGTGAGTCTAAAATTATTTCAAAATAAAAATTTTTTTAAGTGAACAAACCATATAAAAGGGTAACACATGCATTTCTAAATGTATAGAAAAAATTATAAGAGGATACACTAAATTAGGTCATGGGATTTGGTGGTAACTTTTTTTGTTTTTTTTTTCTGCTCTTCTGGGCTTATGAACTGTCACAATTAGGGTGAAAAAAACTTTCAGGAAGTCGCTTGCTACTTTCCAGTAACACGTAAAAATGTTATTCTCTTTTTGACATTCAAGGACCACAACGAAGTCACAGCTTAAAATCTCCAACAATCTTCATAATGCCCAGCATGTTTTAGAGGCAAATAAATTTTCGTTGAAGAAATTGTAATCACTATTCCTATTATAATCATGCTAAGATGAAAACCAGACAGACCAGTGGCTATTAAAGGAAACAAAAGGCATCAGTCCCAGCTGATGCTATATCCTGGGCAGGAAAGAATGTCATCGCCATAAACAAACTAGTGGCCTTCGCCACTGGTGATCAGCAAACTTTTCTATAAAGTTCATCACAACATCGGGGCTCTGGTATCTTTCATCAGATCCTCTGTCCCTTTCCACACTCCCACCCCCAAGCCAGCCCACCCCACAAATTGCAGAGAAAAGTTTTCTCTAGAGTCACTGTGGGAAAGTTTGAACAACATTTCTCACCCCCCAGCTAGCTGGCTGTTTTGAATTGAATTGTTATCTCCCTTATATCGATATGTTGAGGTGAGAATGAGACCTTATTGGAAGATGGAGTTCTGTTATAGACCGAATATTTGTGCCCCCCCAAATTTATATGTTGAAACCCTAGCCCCCAAGGTGATGGTATTAGGAGGTAGAACCTTAGGGCTAAATTTGGTCATGAGAATGGAGGCTCCATGATGAGATTAGTGCCCTTATTAGAAAAGGAAGACATTAGATCTCTCTCTTTCTCTGCTGTGTGAGGACACAGGGAGAGAGGAGAGAGGAATCTCACTGGAACTCAGCCATGCCAGCACCCTGACCTTGGATTTCGAAACCTCCAGAACTGTGAGAAACAGATGTCTGTCGTTTAAGCCACCCAAACTATGGTACTTTGTTATCACAGCCCAAGCAGAATAAGACAGGGTCTTGAGAGAGGTAATCAAGTTAAAACGAAGTCATCAGGGTGGTCCCTAATTCAATATACCTGGCCTCACAAAGTGCTGGGATTATAGGCGTGAGCCACCACACCTGCCCTCCTGGTGTTCTTATAAAAGGAGAAGTTTGGACACAGAGACAGACATGCACGAGTGAGGCCCTCAGAGAAGACAGCAGATGCACGGTAAGGAGCACCCTGAGCATGGCTAAAGCACAAAGTTGCAGGCAAAAAAGAGTAAAAGCTGAGCTTGGAAGGTGAGCAGGGGCCACACTGCACTGGGCCCCATATTCTTGCTAAGGAGTGAGGATATTAGCTGAGAGTTATTCCAGAGGCACCAAAGATGTTAAGCTTTAATGTTTAACATCAAACATTAAGGATTGACATGGTCAAAGTTTAATATTGGTTAAGAGCAGTGGCCAGTTGGACAAGGGATAGATTTGAGAAAGCCCATCAGATGGTTGCTGTGATAGGCTTGGCCAGAGGCAGCAAAGGCCTGTGTGATGGCTGTTGAAGAAGGGGAGAGGCTTCAGTGAGGATGGGACAGAGCAAACTCTTGAGGCTTGTTGAATGTGGGAACTGAGGGAGAAGAGAACTTAGCACAATGGCCAGGATTCTGGCTTGGGGGCCTCTGGGAAATACAGATAGAGGCCATAGGCATGGGAGCAGATTTAGAGGCCAAACAGGTGAAACGGGGCCGGGCGCAGTGGCTCACGCCTGTAATCCCAGCACTTTGGGAGGCCAAGGTGGGTGGATCACCTGAGGTCGGGAGTTCGAGACCAGCCTGACCAACATGGAGAAACCCCATCTCTACTAAAAATACAAAATTAGCTGGGCCTGGTGGCGCATGCCTGTAATCCCAGCACTTTGGGAGGCCAAGTCGGGTGGATCACCTGAGGTTGGGAGTTCGAGACCAGCCTGACCAACATGGAGAAACTCCGTCTCTACTAAAAATACAAAATTAGCTGGGTGTGGTGGCGTATGCCTGTAATCCCAGCTACTCGGGAGGCTGAGGCAGTAGAATCACTTGAACCCGGGAGGCGGAGGTTGTGGCCAGCCAAGATCGTGCCATTGCACTGCAGCCTGGGGAATGAGTGAAACTCCGTCTCAAAAACAAACAAACAACAACAACAACAAAAAAAAACAGGTGAAAACAGGTCAGTTCAGCTTTGTGTGTGTTGACTTTGAGGTTCCTATGGGATACCTGGGAGATTTCCAGCCAGAAATTGGACACTCGCATCTGAAGTTCCAGGGGACATAGATGTTCATGACTTTGGCTTGGGAATAGGAGTTGGAATGCTTGAAATGCTATGAGTGAGAAGGCTGTGGATGGAAGACAGAGACAGCAACACTCAGAATACTTGAAAGAGGAAATCTCCAGGAATCCTTGGAAAGGTGGGAGGAGAATCACAGAGCTGGGATAATAGAGTGTTTCTAGAAGGAGTGTGTGTTAGTCTGCTCGGGCTGCCATGGCAAACACAAGGCTGGGTGCCTTCCACAAGGCATTGATTTTCTCACAGTTCTGGAGGCTGGAAGTCCATGATCCAGAAATTGGCAGGTTTGGTTTCTCCTGAGGCATCTCCTTGGCTTCCAGATGTTCACCTTCTTGCTGTGTCCTCATGTGGCCTTGCCTTTGTGCACGCATCTCTGGTCTGTCTCTCTCTCTCTCCCCACCCCCACCTCCTTAGAGGGACATCAGTCCTATTGGATTAGGGCCCTGCCTTTATGATCTGATTTAACTTTAATTATCTCCTTAAAGATCCTATCTCCAAATACAGTCACATGGGAGGTCAGCGCTTCAACACATGAATTGGGGTGGGTGGCAGGGGACACACAATTTCTACCATGACAGAGAGAGAGCCCAGAGAAATAAATGAAAAATGTCCATTATATTTTGCCACAAGGGAGCTCCTGGTGAAGCTAGAGAGCAATTTCAATGAGGCAGTGGGAGAAGAATCCAGAATGCGGGGGAGCAAGATGCACTGAACAATGTTTAAATATGGGAGCAGCAATTTCTATTTCAGTCAGTTTCAATTTCAGCATTTTCATTAAATTTGGGTAAGTTGGGATAAGAAGGGAAGGAGAGAAGAGACTGACACTGCAACTGTGTGGGATTGATCTAGGGCACTACTGGCATGGTTTACTGTCATTGATGGGGGCTCTATGGAAGAGTTTGATGGGGAATTTCTGGGGGTGTCTCCTAGCTGACTGACATGTAGTCCTTCTAAGGACAGCACAGACATTTCTAGCTCTGCACCGTGAATATCTGTCCAACCAATGAAATGGATTTCTGTGTACCCAAGGAGGTGTCCCTTGAGGCCGGGGGAAATCAAAGACCAGTCTTTTTTTTTTTTTTTTTTTTTATTATACTTTAGGGTTTTAGGGTACATGTGCACAATGTGCAGGTTTGTTACATATGTATCCATGTGCCATGTTGATTTCCTGCACCCATTAACTCATCATTTAGCATTAGGTGTATCTCCTAATGCTGTCCCTCCCCCCTCCCCCCACCACACAGCAGTCCCCGGAGTGTGATGTTCCCCTTCCTGTGTCCATGAGTTCTCATTGTTCAATTCCCACCTATGAGTGAGAACATGCGGTGTTTGGTTTTTTGTCCTTGTGATAGTTTACTGAGAATGATGTTTTCCAGTTTCATCCATGTCCCTACAAAGGACATGAACTCATCATTTTTTATGGCTGCATAGTATTCCATGGTGTATATGTGCCACATTTTCTTAATCCAGTCTATCCTTGTTGGACATTTGGGTTGGTTCCAACTCTTTGCTATTGTGAATAGTGCCGCAATAAACATACGTGTGCATGTGTCTTTATAGCAGCATGATTTATAGTCCTTTGGGTATATACCCAGTAATGGGATGGCTGGGTCAAATGGTATTTCTAGTTTGAGATCCCTGAGGAATCGCCACACTGTCTTCCACAATGGTTGAACTAGTTTACAGTCCCACCAACAGTGTAAAAGTGTTCCCATTTCTCCACATCCTCTCCAGCACCTGTTGTTTCCTGCTTTTTTAATGATGGCCATTTTAACTGGTGTGAGATGGTATCTCACTGTGGTTTTGATTTGCATTTCTCTGATGGCCAGTGATGATGACCATTTCTTCATGTGTTTTTTGGCTGCATAAATGTCTTCTTTTGAGAAGTGTCTGTTCATGTCCTCTGCCTACTTTTTGATGGGGTTGTTTGTTTTTTTCTTGTAAATTTGTTTGAGTTCATTGTAGATTCTGGATATTAGCCCTTTGTCAGATGAGTAGGTTGCAAAAATTTTCTCCCATACTGTAGGTTGCCTGTTCACTCTGATGGTAGTTTCTTTTGCTGTGCAGAAGCTCTTTAGTTTAATGAGATCCCATTTGTCGATTTTGGCTTTTGTTGCCATTGCTTTTGGTGTTTTAGACATGAAGTCCTTGCCCACGCCTATGTCCTGAATGGTATTGCCTAGGTTTTCTTGTAGGATTTTAATGGTTTTAGGTCTAACATATAAGTCTTTAATCCATCTTGAATTAATTTTTGTATAAGGTGTAAGGAAGGGATCCAGTTGCAGCTTTCTACATATGGCTAGCCAGTTTTCCCAGCACCATTTATTAAATAGGGAATCCTTTCCCCATTTCTTGTTTTTGTCAGGTTTGTCAAAGATCAGATAGTTGTAGATATGTGGCATCATTTCTGAGGGCTCTGTTCTGTTCCATTGATCTATGTCTCTGTTGTGGTACCAGTACCATGCTGTTTTGGTTACTGTAGCCTTGTAGTATAGTTTAAAGTCAGGTAGCGTGATGCCTCCAGCTTTGTTCTTTTGGCTTAGGATTGACTTGGCGATGCGGGCTCTTTTTTGGTTCCATATGAACTTTAAAGTAGTTTTTTCCAATTCTGTGAAGAAAGTCATTGGTAGCTTGATGGGGATGGCATTGAATCTATAAATTACCTTGGGTAGTATGGCCATTTTCACGATATTGATTCTTCCAACCCATGAGCATGGAATGTTCTTCCATTTGTTTGTATCCTCTTTTATTTCATTGAGCAGTGGTTTATAGTTCTCCTTGAAGAGGTCCTTCACATCCCTTGTAAGTTGGATTCCTAGGTATTTTATTCTCTTTGAAGCAATTGTGAATGGGAGTTCACTCATGATTTGGCTCTCTGTTTGTCTGTTATTGGTGTACAAGAATGCTTGTGATTTTTGTACATTAATTTTGTATCCTGAGACTTTGCTGAAGTTGCTAATCAGCTTAAGGAGATTTTGGGCTGAGACAATGGGGTTTTCTAGATATACAATCATGTCATCTGCAAACAGGGACAATTTGACCTCCTCTTTTCCTAATTGAATACCCTTTATTTCCTTCTCCTGCCTGATTGCTCTGGCCAGAACTTCCAGCACTATGTTGAATAGGAGCGGTGAGAGAGGGCATCCCTGTCTTGTGCCAGTTTTCAAAGGGAATGCTTCCAGTTTTTGCCCATTCAGTATGATATTGGCTGTGGGTTTGTCGTAGATAGCTCTTATTATTTTGAGATACGTCCCATCAATACCTAATTTATTGAGAGTTTTTAGCATGAAGCGTTGTTGAATTTTGTCAAAGGCCTTTTCTGCATCTATTGAGATAATCATGTGGTTTTTGTCTTTGGTTCTGTTTATATGCTGGATTACATTTATTGATTTGCGTATGTTGAACCAGCCTTGCATCCCAGGGATGAAGCCCACTTGATCATGGTGGATAAGCTTTTTGATGTGCTGCTGGATTCGGTTTGCCAGTATTTTATTGAGGATTTTTGCATCAATGTTCATCAAGGATATTGGTCTGAAATTCTCTTTTTTGGTTATGTCTCTGCCAGGTTTTGGTATCAGGACGATGCTGGCTTCGTAAAATGTGTTAGGGAGGATTCCCTCTTTTTCTATCGATTGGAATAGTTTCAGAAGGAATGGTACCAGTTCCTCCTTGTACCTCTGGTAGAATTCAGCTGTGAATCCATCAGGTCCTGGACTCTTTTTGGTTGGTAAGCTATTGATTATTGCCACAATTTCAGAACCTGTTATTGGTCTATTCAGAGATTCAACTTCTTCCTGGTTTAGTCTTGGGAGGGTGTATTTGTCGAGGAATTTATCCATTTCTTCTAGATTTTCTAGTTTATTTGCATAGAGGTGTTGTAGTATTCTCTGATGGTAGATTGTATTTCTGTGGGATCGGTGGTGATATCCCCTTTTTCGTTTTTTATTGCATCTATTTGATTCTTCTCTCTTTTCTTCTTTATTAGTCTTGCTAGCGGTCCATCAATTTTGTTGATCTTTTCAAAAAACCAGCTCCTGGATTCATTAATTTTTTGAAGGGTTTTTTGTGTCTCTATTTCCTTCAGTTCTGCTCTGATTTTAGTTATTTCTAGCCTTCTGCTAGCTTTTGAATGTGTTTGCTCTTGCTTTTCTAGTTCTTTTAATTGTGATGTTAGGGTGTCAATTTTGGATCTTTCCTGCTTTCTCTTGTGGGCATTTAGTGCTATAAATTTCCCTCTACACGCTGCTTTGAACGTGTCCCAGAGATTCTGGTATGTTGTGTCTTTGTTCTCGTTGGTTTCAAAGAACATCTTTATTTCTGCCTTCATTTCATTATGTACCCAATAGTCATTCAGGAGCAGGTTGTTCAGTTTCCATGTAGTTGAGCGGTTTTGAGTGAGTTTTTTAATCCTGAGTTCTACTTTGATTGCACTGTGGTCTGAGAGACAGTTTGTTATAATTTCTGTTCTTTTACATTTGCTGAGGAGAGCTTTACTTCCAACTATGTGGTCAATTTTGGAATAGGTGTGGTGTGGTGCTGAAAAAAATGTATATTCTGTTGACTTGGGGTGGAGAGTTCTGTAGATGTCTATTAGGTCCACTTTATGTAGAGCTGAGTTCAATTCCTGGATATCTTTGTTAACTTTCTGTCTCGTTGATCTGTCTAATGTTGACAGTGGGGTGTTAAAATCTCCCATTATTATTGTGTGGGAGTTTAAGTCCCTTTGTAGGTCACTGAGGACTTGCTTTATGAATCTGGGTGCTCCTGTGTTGGGTGCATATATATTTAGGATAGTTAGCTCTTCTTGTTGAATTGATCCCTTTACCATTATGTAATGGCCTTCTTTGTCTCTTTTGATCTTTGTTGGTTTAAAGTCTATTTTATCAGAGACTAGGATTGCAACCCCTGCCTTTTTTTGTTTTCCAGTTGCTTGATAGATCTTCCTCCATCCCTTTATTTTGAGTCTATGTGTGTCTCTGCACGTGAGATGGGTTTCCTGAATACAGCACACTGATGGGTCCTGACTCCTTATCCAGATTGCCAGTCTGTGTCTTTTGATTGGAGCATTTAGCCCATTTACATTTAACATTAATATTGTTATGTGTGAATCTGATCCTTTCATTATGATGTTAGTTGGTTATTTTGCTCGTTAGTTGCTATAGTTTCTTCCTAGCCTTGATGGTCTTTACAATTTGGCATGTTTTTGCAGTGGCTGGTACCGGTTGTTCCTTTCCATGTTTAGTGCTTCCTTCAGGAGCTCTTTTAGGGCAGGCCTGGTGGTGACAAAATCACTCAGCGTTTGCTTGTCTGTAAAGTATTTTATTTCTCCTTCACTTATGAAGCTTAGTTTGGCTGGATAGGAAATTCTGGGTTGAAAATTCTTTTCTTTAAGAATGTTGAATATCGGCCCCCACTCTCTTCTGGCTTGTAGAGTTTCTGCTGAGAGATCAGCTGTTAGTCTGATGGGCTTCCCTTTGTGGGTAACCCGACCTTTCTCTCTGGCTGCCCTTAACATTTTTTCCTTCATTTCAACTTTGGTGAATCTGACAATTATGTGTCTTGGAGTTGCCCTTCTCGAGGAGTATCTTTGTGGCGTTCTCTGTATTTCCTGAATCTGAATGCTGGCCTGCCTTGCTAGATTGGGGAAGTTCTCCTGTGTAATATCTTGCAGAGTGTTTTCCAACTTGGTTCCATTCTCCCCATCATTTTCAGGTACACCAATCAGACGTAGGTTTGGTCTTTTCACATAGTCCCAAATTTCTTGGAGGCTTTGTTCATTTCTTTTTATTCTTTTTTCTCTAAACTTCCCTTCTCTCTTCATTTCATTCATTTCATCTTCCATCAGTGACACCCTTTCTTCCAGTTGATCGCATCTGCTACTGAGGCTTCTGCAATCTTCGCGTAGTTCTCGAAACTTGGCTTTCAGCTCCATCAGCTCCTTTAAGCCCTTCTCTCCATTGGTTATTGTAGTTATCCATTCTTCTAGTTTTTTTTTCAAAGTTTTTAACTTCTTTGCTATTGTTTTGAATTTCCTCTCGTAGCTCAGAGTAGTTTGATCGTCTGAAGCCTTCTTCTCTCAACTCATCAAAGTCATCCTCCATCCAGCTTTGTTCCGTTGCTGGTGAGGAACTGCGTTCCTTTGGAGGAGGAGAGGTGCTCTGTTTTTTAGAGTTTCCAGTTTTTTTGCTCTGTTTTTTCCCCATCTTTGTGGTTTTATCTACTTTTTGTCTTTGATGATGGTGATGTACAGATGGGTTTTTGGTGTGGATGTCCTTTCTGTTTGTTAGTTTTCCTTCTACCAGACAGGACCCTCAGCTGCAGGTCTGTTGGAGTTTACTAGAGGTCCACTCTAGACCCTGTTTGGCTGGGTGTCAGCAGCGGTGGCTGCAGAACAGCGGATTTTCGTGAGACCACAAATTCAGCTGTCTGATAGTTCCTCTGAAAGTTTTGTCTCAGAGGAGTACCCGGTTGAATGAGGTGTCAGTCTGTCCCTACTGGGGGGGTGCCTCCCAGTTAGGCTGCTCAGGGGTGAGGGACCCACTTTAGGAGGCAGTCTGTCCATTCTCAGATCTCCAGCTGCGTGCTGGGAGAACCACTACTCTCTTCAAAGCTGTCAGTCAGACAGGGACATTTAAGTCTGTGGAGGTTCTTGCTGAGTTTTTGTTTGTCTGTGCCCTGTCCCCAGAGGTGGAGCCTACAGAGGCAGGCAGGTCTCCTTGAGCTGTGGTGGGCTCCACCCAGTTCGAGCTTCCTGGGTGCTTTGTTTACCTAAGCAAGCCTGGGCAATGGCGGGCACCCCTCCCCAGCCTGGCTGCCGCCTTGCAGCTTGATCTCAGACTGCTGTGCTAGCAATCAGCGAGACTCCGTGGGCGTAGGACCCTCCGAGCCAGGTGCGGGACACAATCTCCTAGTGTGCCGTTTTCCAGGCCCGTTGGAAAAGCGCAGTATTAGGATGGGACTGACCCGATATTCCAGGTGCCGTCTGTTTCCCCTTTCTTTGACTAGGAAAGGGAACTCCCTGACCCCTTGCCCTTCCCGAGTGAGGCAATGCCTCGCCCTGCTTCGGCTCGCGCACAGTGCGCTTCACCGACTGTCCTGCACCCACTGTTAGGCACTCCCTAGTGAGATGAAACAGGTACCTCAAGCAGAAATGCAGAAATCACCTGTCTTCTGTGTCACTGGGGCTGGGAGCTGGAGACCAGAGCTGTTCCTATTCGGCCATCTTGGCTCCACCCTCCCAAAGACCAGTCTTAACAGGGACTTCCTACAACCTGCCTTGCAGGCAAATTTGTGCCAGAGGGTAAGGAAGTGCGGGTGCCTCTTGCCTGAGTAAAAATGATAGCAGTTTTAGGAACAAAGAGTTTCGCATTTTGCATAAAGTAACGCAGTGGGGCCAGCAAGACATTTGACATGTTAAAAAGGAACATTTGGAGAAAGAGCCAACCACGGATGGCAAAGACAAGAGTTAAGAGTTGTCATGGAAGGTTTAGGGAAGGAAGGAGATGGTTCTGCCATGGTGCCTCGTCACTCACAAGGGCTGTGGAAGTGCTGAACCGGGCAGTGTGCTGAACAAGTAATTGTGAGCACGTTGGCCAGAGTGTTACATTCAGAGGGAAGAGAACTGGGACAGCAGGGAAACTTCTGTGAAAACTTGCCAACGATTTTGAATGATAAACTTACACTCAAAGCCTTGGCATTTGCTCTGATTTTTCAAGGGAGGTTTGAAAAAATACAAAGCACACATGTTTTAGAGAAAAGTAATGACCGATCATAGAACATAGTGTTTCTATTATGATCCAGAAGTAAAGCATCAACGTTTGCCACAGAAAGCCTCAACATCCCTGAGACGTAAGAAAAATACCTATTTCAAAAGTGAAGAGAATGCTCATTTGCTCCTTTAACATCAATGACATTGTTCATGCTCAATGCATCCCACAAAAGCAGAAAGCTGATCAGATTGTTTTAGGCATAAATACTAAAGTGACTGGAAAATGTTAAAGCCTTTTTCTTTTTTTAAGACGGAGTCTTGCTCTGTCACCCAGGCTAGAGTGCAGTGGTGCCATCCCGGCTCACTGCAACCTCCACCTCCCAGGTTCAAGTGATTCTCCTGCCTCAGCCTCTTGAGTAGCTGGGACTACAGGCACCCGCCACCACGCCCAGTTAATTTTTTGTATTTTTAGTAGAGACGGGGTTTCACTGTGTTAGCCAGGATGGTCTCGATCTCCTGACCTCGTGATCCACCCGCCTCGGCCTCCCAAAGTGCTGGGATTACAGGCACGAGCCACCATGCGCGGCCGAGTCTTTTTTTAAAAGAAACTCTGGCTGTGTTTGCTTCTCAGCCTTGATAATTCTTTGGGCTCAATGCTTACTTCCTGTCACACAGGGTTTTTTTTTTTTTTTTTTTTTTGGTTTTTTAATAATTAATTTTTATTTTTATTTCAATGGTTTTGGGGTACAGGTGGTTTTTGGTTACATGGATAAGTTCTTTAGTGGTGATTTCTGAGGTTTTAGTGCATCCATCACCCAAGCAGTGTACACTGTATCCAATGTGTTGTCTTTGATCCCTCACCTGAGAGAGAAGGTTGGGAAGGGGGGTGAGGGATACATGAGTCCATTATATAATTCTTATGTTTTTGCATTCTCATAGCTTAGCCCCCACTTATAACTGAGAACATACAATATTTGGTTTTCCATTCCTAAGTTACTTCACTTAGTTAGAATAATGGCCTCCAGCTCCATCCAAGTTGCTGCAAAAGATATTATTTCATTCCTTTTTATGGCTGAGTAGTATTCCATGGTGTACATATACCACTTATCCAGTCATTTGTTGATGGGCACTTAGGTTGGTTCCACATCTCTGCAATTGTGAATTGTGCTGCTATAAATATGTGTATGTATGCTGTCACACAGTTTTTGATGAAAGATGTTATTTAATCCTCTTGATTACCAAACTATTTCACCAGATATGATTCCAATTGACTTTTGGTTGTTAATTCCACTCACAAAGAAATTGAATTTGCCACTATTGGTAACATTCAAAAGAATGTAATGATCGAGGGCTCCTTGGAGAAATGGCCGATTCTAGGGCTGGAGCAAGGGAAATACAACATGAGCTTGGAGCATCTTGTAGTGCCAGGAGGTAAGGAATGCTCAAAAATCAAAGGGAAGGAAGCATGTTAAAGAGAAACAGGAATCAGCCTGAAAGAGCTCCCAATGGCCAAAGCCGCAACAGTTTGAGCAACAACATAAATAATGCTGTATTGGATTATAACCCAAACTATAAAATAAATATCTATGAGTCCATACTGATATAAATAAATGATCAAGTAAATAAAATAATGGGGGGAAAGAGACACATCTTCCTTAAAGAAGAATTTGAAATAATACACGTAAATATTCACCCCTCTAAGGGGTGGCACTCAATCCTTCCCACACCTTAAGGGTAGGCTAGACTTAGTGACTTACTTCCAAAGACTAGAGAAAGGGAGAAATAGAAGCTTTGCAATAGAGAAACCTGGGAAACTCTACCTGAACTGAGTGATGGTTAAGGTAAACTCTTCCTTAACCGAGGTCAATACCATAAGTAATATCATGTGGCTATCATGTACTCCCTGATATGATGTGATGAAAAGGACACTTCACCTCTATGGCATTCTTAACAAAAATCCATAACCCCAGTTTATTCATGATGAAAGCAACAGGCAAACCCAGACTGGGGAACCTTCAGTAGGATACTGGGCTAGTTCTCCTCGAGACTCTCAAGGTCATGAAAAACAAGAAAAGACTGACCAATTGCTTCAAACCACAGGAGACTGTAAAGATGTAACAACTAAATGCAATTGAGTACCCTGAGTTGGATCCTGGAACAGAAAGAGGACATTAAGGAAAAAAACTAGTGATACCCAAGTAAAGCCTGGAGTTTAGTTAATAGTGATAACCCAATGCCACTTTCTTCATTTTGACAAATGTAATGGATTATATAAGATGCTAACAATGGGGGAAACTGGATGAGGGCATGTATGTGGGGACTCTCTATACTATCTTTGTAACTTTTCTGTGAATCTTCAATTATTGCAAAATAAAAAGTTGATTTTTGTTAAGAAAAAAAAACATGATGAATTCCACGGGCAAAACAGAATTCCACAAAAGCATTTTGAAAAAGGGTAGTGACACTAGAACACGTGTTCAGTCTCTCAAGGGGCCAAAATCAATTCTGATTTTGTTTTGTTTTGTTTTGTTTTTGTTTTTTATTTTCAGTGAAGAATCTGTCCTTGGCAGGGGGGCAACTTGTCCATAGCTGCTTAATGCAGATCAAGGTTGAGAACCAGACCCCTTGACTCTGTCCAATAGCACAATAGCACAGCCACCATGCAATAGCTAATGCTTCTGTAGCACCCACTTGGTACAGCCTGTCCTAAGTGTCTTGCATATATTAACTCTTTAATCATAACATTGATCCTATGTCTTAGTCAATTTTCTGTTGCTGTAACTGGGTACCTGAGACTGGGCAATTTATAAAAAAATTTATTTCTTACAGTTCTGGAGGCTGGGAAGTCCAAAGCCAAAGGGCTGCAACTAGTGAGAGTCTTCTGCTGGTGGGGACTCTGTAGAGTCCTGAGGTGGTGCAGGGCATCACATGGCAAGAGGCTCACAAGAGACAGCCAACCTGCTTTTCTACAACTAACCCATTCCAGTGATAAATCACTAATCCATTAACCCATTAACTAGGGAATGGATTAATTCATTCATGAGGGCAGAGCCCTCATGACCCAATCACCCCTTAAAGGACCCCCACCCCAACACTGTCACATTGGGGAGTAAGTTTCAATATGAGTTTCAGAAGGGACAAAAATTCAAGCAATACCACCTTATTACCTCAAATCCCTGTTTTGTGGATGGTTCCTGATTTGATGTGTATTTTACTGCACCATGCTAAATGTCAAGCGTAGAAAGAGAGTGGGCTTCATCCTCCCCTCTGGAGTTGGTACTGGTGGCCCTTGATAGCCCTTCATCTTTGGGGCACTTGACTTAGCAAGAAGCAAACGAGGTAGAACTGGTAAGATCTGTAAATGGACTAGATGCAGGAGATGAGGGGAGAGTGTGGTTCAGGATGATGCTCAGGTTGGGGCTTGGGCAAAGTGGAGTCTGTGATGCCCTTCATCATACAAGAGGGAGCACAGGAAGACCTGGTCTTGGGGAATGAGCTGATTGGCTCTGTACATACTGAATTGAATGTGGATCTTCTCTAGGGTTTGATAAACCTGCCTGATGCTCCAGAGAATATTCTGTTCTAGAGATACAGTTTTGGGGTCAACAAAATGTTGACAATCTATGTGCTTTTTGAGGAATCACAGGTTATGTCAAGACTCCATAAACGCTTGGCACAGCATTCCCACAATCAAGAGCCCCCACTCCGACCCCCAAGTCATCCTAGTTGTCTCTCTGATTCCTTTGTGCAAGTCTGTGTTAGGAGGTCACCAGATCATCAGCTTGGCCCCAGGATATGTGTTCCTTGGAGTGGGCCTGTCAATCACTCCACATGATCAGATGTGGATTCCTTTCCTCCCTTTTGTAAGGGTCCCAAAGTTTCCACCCAAAAGGTCACATCCTACCATCTTCTACTCTGGATGTCCCTAGACGTCACAGAGTTGAATCCCTCATTGTGGCCCCATGTCAGGTCCTGACTCATCAGGCCTTCAGCCCCGGTGACAGCAAAAGAGGGCCCTTAACTAGTATACTGGGTTGAATAGTGTCTCCTCCAAAATTCATGTCCGCTGGGACCTCAGAAGGTAAGCTTATTTGAAAATAGGGTTATTGAAAGTGTAATTAGTTAAGGTGAGTTCATACTGGGTTGGGGTGGATCCCTAACTAGATCCAGTGACTTGTGTCCTTATAAGAAGGAAATGTGAAGACACACACAGGGAATAACACCACGTAAAGATGGCGGCAGAGAATGGAGGAATGCTCCTATGGCCAAAGAATGCCAAGGATTGCTGGGAGCCACCAGAAACAGGAAGATGCAAGGAAGGATCCTTCCCTACAGCCTTCAGAGGGAGAATGGCCCTGCTGACACCTTGATTTCAGACATCTTGTCTCCAGAATTGTGGGAGAATACATTTCTGTTGTAAGACATCAAGTGTGTGATAATTTGTTGTAACAGCCCTAGGAAATGAATGCAGCCAGGCAGACATGAGTGAGAAGACATCTCGCCACTCCTGTAAGACACTGAATACATAAATCTGGATGATGCCAGATCACATACAACAATAGAACTCAGGCCCTCAGCCTCTGCAGTAACCGATCCATGAAGCCAAATCTCTGCAGCTGTGGGCCCGGAGTGGTCAGGACTTGGTCAACGACTGCCAGCTTTCCGACTTTTGCCCTCACTTTCATCTCAGAAAAAAAGTCAAATATTCCCCCAAAACCAAAATCACATAAAATGTCTGATATGGTTTGGGTCTGTGTCCTAGCCTAAATCTCAAGTCAAATTATAAGCTCCAGTGTTAGAAGTGGGGCCCAGGGGGAGGTGATTGGATCATGGAGGCGAGTTTCCCCTTTGGTGCTATTCTCATGATAGTGAGTGAATTATCACTAGATCTGGCTGTTTAAAAGTGTGTAGCAGCTCTCCCATTGCTCTTCTCCTCCAGTCATGAAAGACAAGCCTGCTTCCTCTTCACCTTCTGCCATGATTGTCAGTTTCCCGAGGCTTCCTCAGAAGCAGAGCAGATGCCAGAATCATGCTTCCTGGACAGCCTGTGGAACCACGAGCCACTTAAACTTCCTTTGTTTATAAATTACCCAGTCTCAGGTAGTTCTTTATAGCAGTGTGAGAATGAACTAATACAATGTCCTACTGCTAGTTAGGCCACCTCCAGTTTCCCTGTGCCAACAACCTCCAGTCAGAGCCTAGCTGAAGCCTTCCTTTTTCCCCCAATGACACTTTCCCCCTCCTCTGCCTGCCTTTGAGTCTCTGCCCCATGCAAGTGATGGTGGCCAACTCCCTTGCTACAGCAAGCTCTGAATAAACAGCCTGTTTGTTCTCCGTGAAGGGGCTTCATTATTTCCACACCTGGGCTTGTGGGTGTATCAGTTTACCAGGGTTGCCATAACAAAACACCACAGACTGAGTGGCTTAAACAACAGAAACGTATTTTCTCACAGTTCTGGAGACTAGCAGTCCAAGATTAAGGTGTTGGCAGGTTCAGTTTCTCCAGAGGCCTCTCTCTTTGGCTGGCAGACAGCTGCCTTCTCACAGTGTCCTCACATGGTCTTTCCTCTGTGTGCCTGAATCCCTGGTGTGTCTTTTTGTGTGTCCCAATTTCCCCTTCTTATAAGGATACCAGTCACACTGGATTAGGGCCCACCTTAATCACTTAATCACCTCTTTAAAAGCCCTAGCTCCAAATGCAGACACATTCTGAAGTACTGGGGGACAGGCTTCCACATGAATTTGGGGGGCATAATTCAGCCCATAGCAGTGGGGAAGTGAGCAGGTTAGCTGGGGTGAGACATAGCTGTGTGAACATCATCTTGATTAGCTACCCATCTCCTGTGAAAACGCCTGATTAACCAACTGTAGCTTCGAGATGTTTTTGCACAACACAGCTGGAAGCTTGGGCTGACGAGGCATGAAAGTGAGGCTAACACAGTACTTCAGTCAGGATTTACTTTGACTTTACAGAGTAGTTTGGGCCCAGTACACTGGCCTCAAACAGCTGTGTGGGTGGAGAGTGTGGTAGGGTACCTGTTCTGGCTTATTTGATAGTCACTTTGTCTCCTTGCCAAATCCCTATAAGGTCACCAAAAGAAAACAATCAAATAGACACACATGCATTTGACGATGGGGCAATGGCTTCACCGTGCAACCGGGGTTTGTGATTCCTTGCTTTCAGGGTGGTGAATGGATCCGTGGTAGGAGGAGGCAATGCTGTAAAGGCTATTTGTACCCAAAGTTAGAGCTCTATTTGTTTTCCAGGCCCTCTATTTTTTTGTTTATTGTGTATTTGAGGGTTTACACCATGGATTAAGGAAGTATTTCCTTTCCTTGAACTGCCCTCCCAGAAATCCACTAATCTAATTCAACTAACTCCCCTTAACATTTATTACCAACTCAATTCATCCATCCAACCATCCTTCCATTCATTCGCCCACCCATCCATCCATTCATCACCTACCCATTCATCCATCATCTACTCATTCATCCCAGCAACCATCTATCATCTACTCATCTATCCTTCCATCCATCCATCTAACCATCTATCCATTCACCTACCCATCCAACCATTCATCATCTATCCATCCTGCCATTCATCTATTCACCATCTACCCATCCTGTATACATGCGTCTATCCATTCACCCATTCACCATCCATCTGTCATCTACCCATCCATTCCACCAACCATCCATCCATCATCTACTCATTCATCCATGTGGTTGGATCACTGGGTATAGTTAAAAAGATAAGTAAGACAGTGCCCCAGAGCCCTGGGAGAAATAGTAATGTAACAATTATTACACGTAATCATTGCTGCTAGGAGTACTCAGCGGAGGGCAAGACAAACCAAACTCAGGAAGGTGAAAAGAGCACTCACATACACCCTCTTCATTCAAACACTCCTCACAAATCAATTTCCTTCTTCCTACTATGGGCATCACCATGTCCACCCTTTCTGTTGTGCAAAATTTTGCAAAAGGGACTGAGTAGACCCCAGACATCATGACACCCCAAAGCACCCCAGATCCTCTTTTAATTCTGGGTTCTTTGCCCAGGTTCCTGGGAGAAGAACTGAGCTTGAAGGCAGAAGCTGCGACTGACAAGTTGTGAGTTCTTCAATGAATCATTTCTCCATTCTGGTCTCAATTGCATCATCTGCTTATTAAAATGATTCCCCGAATGTCCCAAAGCATAGAGGACAATAAGGGTTGTACTCACAAAATTCAACTGATTTTGCATCCGGGATACATAATACGTTAGTTTTAGGTAAAAATGTTTTGTTTTGTTTTGTTTTAAAAGTAGTAGTGAGGCTGGGTGGGTTGGCTGACACCTGTAATCCCAACACTTTGGGAGGCTGTGGGCAGATCACCTGAGGTCAGGAGTTCGAGACCAGCCTGGCCAACACGGTGAAACACCATCTCTACTAAAAATACAAAAATTAGCCGGGCATGGTGGTGCACACCTGTAGTCCCAGCTATTTGAGAGGCTGAGGCACGAGAATTTCTTGAACCTGGGAAGTGGAGGTTGCAGTGAGCCAAGATTGCGCCACTGCACTCCAGCCTGGGTGGCAGAGGGACACTCTGTCTCAAAAAAAAAAAAAAAAAAAGTAGCAGTGAGTTGTAAAATGCAGCCCCAACAAGCTGCATTGTGCTTAGGCTGAGAATCTGAAAATCCAAAATTTCTTGATTCAAACTTCTGGAGATCTAAGCTCAGGGCTGGGTGACCACCATTGTTCCTGTGATTCTCTGAGTTGGCCTAATGGTCTGAACGTGAGAATGGCTCAAATAATCCAAGAGGCTGTGGGTGGTAAGGACTCTGAATGGCTCTTTGAAATTCTCTGACTCAGATGACATGATTCATCTTTCACTGGCGGGTACACTTGTCCATCCCAATGGCCCGCACGTCATCCAGTTGTGAGTAATGGTAATGATCTGTCTACAAGCATCATCCAGCTTCACATCTGCTCCAGATTTAGACTTGTTTCCTGAGACTTTGAGTAAGCTCTGTCTTTTTATAAGCAATTAAGAGCCCATTTTTGAGAGGCTATTCACAAAAGAGAAAAGGGAAACAGCTTGAATGGAAAACAGCTCGGGAACTAGGGCCATGTTCCATTCTGCACAGATAAGGCAGGATTGAATCTAAAGGTGGGGACCAAATGGTAATGACAGACTCAAGACCAGGATGGCTCTCCTGAAGCACTGCCATTCCTGTGGCTGGCAACCAACCATGGAAATCTACCAAAAGCAACGCAGGAAGGAGTGGCAAAGAAAAGAGCCAGGGTCTCTCCCCACCTCCAAGTTCCCTTAGATTGAATCATTTTGCAAAACTCTTAAGTTTGTTACCATTAGCCACAGGCCCTTCTGAGAGCCCACTGGCCCAGATGTCACAAAAGGAGCCCTCTCTGTCTTTCAAGTGGTGAGTTCCTAACATGAACGTCTGTGGCGTGTGATTGCAGAAGTCCTGATTGTGTCAACTGGGCGTGATGGCTCACGCCTGTATTCCCAGCAATTTGGGAGGCTGAGGCAGGAGGATTGCTTGAGCCCAGGAGTTGGAAACCAGCCTGGGCAATATAGTGAGACCCTATCTCTACAAAAAACTTAAAAAATTAGCCGAGCATGGTGGCATGTGCCTGTAGTCTCAACTACTTGGGAGGCTGAAGTGAGAGGATCACTTGAGCCCGGGAGGTCGAGGCTGCAGTGAGCCATGGTTGCACCACTGTACTCCAGCATAAGTAACAGAGTGAGATTCTGTCTCAAAAAACAAACAAAAACTAAAAACAACCCACAAAACTAATCTATAAAATAGAGAAAATATGACACTTCACGGACTTTTTGTGAAGATTAAATCAGGGGTTAGCAAAATAACTACCCAAGGGCCAAAATCTGCTATGGCCTGTTTTCGTAGGTCCACCAGATAAGAATGGTTTTCATATTTCCAAAGGGTTATAACAAAAACAAAAACTAAACTTAAAAACAACGCAGAGTAATATGCAACAGACTAATATGCAACAGTCATCTACCAAGCCTAAAATATTTATTTTCTGGTCCTTAACAGAAAAAGTTTGCAGATCTCTGGATTAAAAGAAGAAAGCAACTTGAAAATAATTGGCATACTGAGCTTAAAGCACAGGAAACACTTAGAAAAGGTGGAATTTCAGGCCGGGCGCAGAGGCTCACACCTGTAATCCTAGCACTTTGAGAGACCAAGGCAGGCGGATTGCCTGAGCTCAGGAGTTCAAGACCAGCCTAGGAAACATGGTGAAACTCTGTCTCTACTAAAATACAAAAAATTAGCTGGTGTGGTGGCGGGTGCCTGTAGTTCCAGCTACTCGGGAGATTGAAGCAGAATTGCTTGAACACGGGAGGCAGAGGTTGCAGTGAGCCGAGATCGCGCCACTGCACTCCAGCCTGAGTGACAGAGTGAGACTCTGTTTCAAAAAAGAAAGAAAAGAAAAGGAGAGGAGAGGAGAGGGCAGAATTCCACTCCAAAAAAGAAAAATTTTCTGGGAGTGATTTAGTCAGAAAAGTATAAATGGAAATTTGGCATATGAGGCAAAACATATGAGATTCCTAGATGTAAATTTTACTATCTGACCTTTTCCCCATGTTAGTCAGCTTGGGCTACTGTTAGGAAATACCTGACTAGGATCTAAGCAACAGACATTTATATCCTCCCAGTTCTGGAGGATGGAAGTCTGAGATCAAGGTGTTGGCAGAGCTGGTTCGTTTTGAGGCTTCACTCCTGAGGCTGCCTTCTCTGTGTCCTCACCTGGTCTTTCCTCCGTCTGGTGTCCCATTGTGCGTCCATATCTCACTTTGTTTTTTTTAAATTTAGTTTGGATTCCTACCTATTAAGAAGTATCTGACAGCCCACAAAATACTTTTGATCAAATTTTATTTGGAATTTTTGTCTTTAGAGAAATTATTTAGCTATTTCTTCTCATTCGAATTTGTTTTTCTCTTTTTATTTATTTATTTATTTATTTATTTATTTATTTATTTATTATACTTTAGGTTTTAGGGTACATGTGCACAATGTGCAGGTTTGTTACATATGTATCCATGTGCCATGTTGATTTCCTGCACCCATTAACTCGTCATTTAGCATTAGGTGTATCTCCTAATGCTGTCCCTCCCCCCTCCCCCCACCCCACAACAGTCCCCGGAGTGTGATGTTCCCCTTCCTGTGTCCATGAGTTCTCATTGTTCAATTCCCACCTATGAGTGAGAACATGCGGTGTTTGGTTTTTTGTCCTTGCGATAGTTTACTGAGAATGATGTTTTCCAGTTTCATCCATGTCCCTACAAAGGACACGAACTCATCATTTTTTATGGCTGCATAGTATTCCATGGTGTATATGTGCCACATTTTCTTAATCCAGTCTATCGTTGTTGGACATTTGGGTTGGTTCCAACTCTTTGCTATTGTGAATAGTGCCACAATAAACATACGTGTGCATGTGTCTTTATAGCAGCATGATTTATAGTCCTTTGGGTATATACCCAGTAATGGGATGGCTGGGTCAAATGGTATTTCTAGTTCGAGATCCCTGAGGAATCGCCACACTGACTTCCACAATGGTTGAACTAGTTTACAGTCCCACCAACAGTGTAAAAGTGTTCCTATTTCTCCACATCCTCTCCAGCACCTGTTGTTTCCTGATTTTTTAATGATGGCCATTCTAACTGGTGTGAGATGGTATCTCACTGTGGTTTTGATTTGCATTTCTCTGGTGGCCAGTGATGAGGAGCATTTCTTCATGTGTTTTTTGGCTGCATAAATGTCTTCTTTTGAGAAGTGTCTGTTCATGTCCTCTGCCCACTTTTTGATGGGGTTGTTTGTTTTTTTTTCTTGTAAATTTGTTTGAGTTCATTGTAGATTCTGGATATTAGCCCTTTGTCAGATGAGTAGGTTGCAAAAATTTTCTCCCATTGTGTAGGTTGCCTGTTCACTCTGATGATAGTTTCTTTTGCTGTGCAGAAGCTCTTTAGTTTAATGAGATCCCATTTGTCAATTTTGGCTTTTGTTGCCATTGCTTTTGGTGTTTTAGACATGAAGTCCTTGCCCACACCTATGGCCTGAATGGTATTGCCTAGGTTTTCTTGTAGGATTTTAATGGTTTTAGGTCTAACATTTAAGTCTTTAATCCATCTTGAATTAATTTTTGTATAAGGTGTAAGGAAGGGATCCAGTTGCAGCTTTCTACATATGGCTAGCCAGTTTTCCCAGCACCATTTATTAAATAGGGAATCCTTTCCCCATTTCTTGTTTTTGTCAGGTTTGTCAAAGATCAGATAGTTGTAGATATGCGGCATCATTTCTGAGGGCTCTGTTCTGTTCCATTGATCTATATCTCTGTTGTGGTACCAGTACCATGCTGTTTTGGTTACTGTAGCCTTGTAGTATAGTTTAAAGTCAGGTAGCGTGATGCCTCCAGCTTTGTTCTTTTGGCTTAGGATTGACTTGGCGATGCGGGCTCTTTTTTGGTTCCATATGAACTTTAAAGTAGTTTTTTCCAATTCTGTGAAGAAAGTCATTGGTAGCTTGATGGGAATGGCATTGAATCTATAAATTACTTTGGGCAGTATGGCCATTTTCACGATATTGATTCTTCCAACCCATGAGCATGGAATGTTCTTCCATTTGTTTGTATCCTCTTTTATTTCATTGAGCAGTGGTTTGTAGTTCTCCTTGAAGAGGTCCTTCACATCCCTTGTAAGTTGGATTCCTAGGTATTTTATTCTCTTTGAAGCAATTGTGAATGCGAGTTCACTCATGATTTGGCTCTCTGTTTGTCTGTGATTGGTGTACAAGAATGCTTGTGATTTTTACATTGATTTTGTATCCTGAGACTTTGCTGAAGTTGCTAATCAGCTTAAGGAGATTTTGGGCTGAGACAATGGGATTTTCTAGATATACAATCATGTCATCTTCAAACAGGGACAGTTTGACTTCCTCTTTTCCTAATTGAATACCCTTTATTTCCTTCTCCTGCCTGATTGCTCTGGCCAGAACTTCTAGCACTATGTTGAATAGGAGCAGTGAGAGAGGGCATCCCTGTCTTGTGCCAGTTTTCAGAGGGAATGCTTCCAGTTTTTGCCCATTCAGTATGATATTGGCTGTGGGTTTGTCGTAGATAGCTCTTATTATTTTGAGATACGTCCCATCAATACCTAATTTATTGAGAGTTTTTAGCATGAAGGGTTGTTGAATTTTGTCAAAGGCCTTTTCTGCATCTATTGAGATAATCATGTGGTTTTTGTCTTTGGTTCTGTTTATATGCTGGATTACGTTTATTGATTTGCGTATGTTGAACCAGCCTTGCATCCCAGGGATGAAGCCCACTTGATCATGGTGGATAAGCTTTTTGATGTGCTGCTGGATTCGGTTTGCCAGTATTTTATTGAGGATTTTTGCATCAATGTTCATCAAGGATATTGGTCTGATATTCTCTTTTTTGGTTGTGTCTCTGCCTGGCTTTGGTATCAGGACAATGCTGGCTTCATAAAATGTGTTAGGGAGGATTCCCTCTTTTTCTATCGATTGGAATAGTTTCAGAAGGAATGGTACCAGTTCCTCCTTGTACCTCTGGTAGAATTCAGCTGTGAATCCATCAGGTCCTGGACTCTTTTTGGTTGGTAAGCTATTGATTATTGCCACAATTTCAGAACCTGTTATTGGTCTATTCAGAGATTCAACTTCTTCCTGGTTTAGTCTTGGGAGGGTGTATTTGTCGAGGAATTTATCCATTTCTTCTAGATTTTCTAGTTTATTTGCATAGAGGTGTTGTAGTATTCTCTGATGGTAGATTGTATTTCTGTGGGATCGGTGGTGATATCCCCTTTTTCATTTTTTATTGCATCTATTTGATTCTTCTCTCTTTTCTTCTTTATTAGTCTTGCTAGCAGTCTATCAATTTTGTTGATCTTCTCAAAAAACCAGCTCCTGGATTCATTAATTTTTTGAAGGGTTTTTTTGTGTCTCTATTTCCTTCAGTTCTGCTCTGATTTTAGTTATTTCTAGCCTTCTGCTAGCTTTTGAATGTGTTTGCTCTTGCTTTTCTAGTTCTTTTAATTGTGATGTTAGGGTGTCAATTTTGGATCTTTCCTGCTTTCTCTTGTGGGCATTTAGTGCTATAAATTTCCCTCTACACACTGCTTTGAATGTGTCCCAGAGATTCTGGTATGTTGTGTCTTTGTTCTCGTTGGTTTCAAAGAACATCTTTATTTCTGCCTTCATTTCATTATGTACCCAATAGTCATTCAGGAGCAGGTTGTTCAGTTTCCATGTAGTTGAGCGGTTTTGAGTGAGTTTTTTAATCCTGAGTTCTACTTTGATTGCACTGTGGTCTGAGAGACAGTTTGTTATAATTTCTGTTCTTTTACATTTGCTGAGGAGAGCTTTACTTCCAACTATGTGGTCAATTTTGGAATAGGTGTGGTGTGGTGCTGAAAAAAATGTATATTCTGTTGATTTGGGGTGGAGAGTTCTGTAGATGTCTATTAGGTCCACTTTGTTTACAGCTGAGTTCAATTCCTGGATATACTTGTTAACTTTCTGTCTCGATGATCTGTCTAATGTTGACAGTGGGGTGTTAAAATCTCCCATTATTATTGTGTGGGAGTTTAAGTCCCTTTGTAGGTCACTGAGGACTTGCTTTATGAATCTGGGTGCTCCTGTGTTGGGTGCATATATATTTAGGATAGTTAGCTCTTCTTGTTGAATTGATCCCTTTACCATTATGTAATGGCCTTCTTTGTCTCTTTTGATCCTTGTTGGTTTAAGTCTATTTTATCAGAGACTAGGATTGCAACCCCTGCCTTTTTTTGTTTTCCATTTGCTTGGTAGATCTTCCTCCATCCCTTTATTTTGAGTCTATGTGTGTCTCTGCACGTGAGATGGGTTTCCTGAATACAGCACACTGATGGGTCCTGACTCCTTATCCAGTTTGCCAGTCTGTGTCTTTTAATTGGAGCATTTAGCCCATTTACATTTAACGTTAATATTGTTATGTGTGAATCTGATCCTGTCATTATGATGTTAGTTGGTTATTTTGCTCATTAGTTGATGCAGTTTCTTCCTAGCCTCGATGGTTTTTACAATTTGGCATGTTTTTGCAGTGGCTGGTACCGGTTGTTCCTTTCCATGTTTAGTGCTTCCTTCAGGAGCTCTTTTAGGGCAGGCCTGGTGGTGACAAAATCACTCAGCGTTTGCTTGTCTGTAAAGTATTTTATTTTTCCTTCACTTATGAAGCTTAGTTTGGCTGGATAGGAAATTCTGGGTTGAAAATTCTTTTCTTTAAGAATGTTGAATATCGGCCCCCACTCTCTTCTGGCTTGTAGAGTTTCTGCCAAGAGATCAGCTGTTAGTCTGATGGGCTTCCCTTTGTGGGTAACCCGACCTTTCTCTCTGGCTGCCCTTAACATTTTTTCCTTCATTTCAACTTTGGTGAATCTGACAATTATGTGTCTTGGAGTTGCTCTTCTCGAGGAGTATCTTTGTGGCGTTCTCTGTATTTCCTGAATCTGAATGTTGGCCTGCCTTGCTAGATTGGGGAAGTTCTCCTATATAATATCTTGCAGAGTGTTTTCCAACTTGGTTCCATTCTCCCCGTCATTTTCAGGTACACCAATCAGACGTAGGTTTGGTCTTTTCACATAGTCCCAAATTTCTTGGAGGCTTTGTTCATTTCTTTTTATTCTTTTTTCTCTAGACTTCCCTTCTCGCTTCATTTCATTCATTTCATCTTCCATCAGCGATACCCTTTCTTCCAGTTGATCGCATCTGCTACTGAGGCTTCTGCAATCTTCACGTAGTTCTCGAAACTTGGCTTTCAGCTCCATCATCTCCTTTAAGCCCTTCTGTCCATTGGTTATTCTAGTTATCCATTCTTCTAATTTTTTTTCAAAGTTTTTAACTTCTTTGCTATTGTTTTGAATTTCCTCCTGTAGCTCAGAGTAGTTTGATCGTCTGAAGCCTTCTTCTCTCAACTCGTCAAAGTCATCCTTCATCCAGCTTTGTTCCGTTGCTGGTGAGGAACTGCGTTCCTTTGGAGGAGGAGAGGTGCTCTGCTTTTTAGAGTTTCCAGTTTTTCTGCTCTGTTTTTTCCCCATCTTTGTGGTTTTATCTACTTTTGGTCTTTGATGATGGTGATGTACAGATGGGTTTTTGGTGTGGATGTCCTTTCTGTTTGTTAGTTTTCCTTCTACCAGACAGGACCCTTAGCTGCAGGTCTGTTGGATTTTACTAGAGGTCCACTCCAGACCCTGTTTGGCTGGGTGTCAGCAGTGGTGGCTGCAGAACAGCGGATTTTCGTGAGACCACAAATTCAGCTGTTTGATAGTTCCTCTGGAAGTTTTGTCTCAGAGGAGTACCTGGCCCAGTGAGGTGTCAGTCTTTCCCTACTGCGGGGGTGCCTCCCAGTTAGGCTGCTCAGGGGTGAGGGACCCACTTTAGGAGGCAGTCTGTCCATTCTCAGATCTCTAGCTGCGTGCTGGGAGAACCACTACTCTCTTCAAAGCTGTCAGTCAGACAGGGACATTTAAGTATGTGGAGGTTCTTGCTGAGTTTTTGTTTGTCTGTGCCCTGCCCCCAGAGGTGGAGCCTACAGAGGCAGGCAGGCCTCCTTGAGCTGTGGTGGGCTCCACCCAGTTCGAGCTTCCTGGCTGCTTTGTTTACCTAAGCAAGCCTGGGCAATGGCGGGCGCCCCCCCCCAGCCTCACTGCCGCCTTCCAGCTTGATCTCAGACTGTTGTGCTAGCAATCAGCGAGACTCCGTGGGCATAGGACCCTCCGAGCCAGGTGCGGGATACAATCTCCTAGTGTGCCGTTTTCCAGGCCCGTTGGGAAAGCGCAGTATGAGGGTGGGACTGACCCGATTTTCCAGGTGCCGTCTGTTACCCCTTTCTTTGACTAGGAAAGGGAACTCCCTGACCCCTTGCGCTTCCCGAGTGAGGCAGTGCCTCGCCCTGCTTCAGCTAGCACACAGTGCGCTTCACGGACTGTCCTGCACCCACTGTTTGGCACTCCCTAGTGAGATGAAACAGGTACCTCAAGCAGAAATGCAGAAATCACTAGTCTTCTGTGTCGCTCGGGCTGGGAGCTGGAGACCGGAGCTGTTCCTATTCAGCCATCTTGGCTCCACCTTTTTTTTTTTTTTTTGAGATGGAGTCTAGCACTGTCGCCCAGGCTGGAGTGCAGTGGTGCGATCTCAGCTCACTGCAACCTCCGCCTCCCAGCTTCAAGCAATTCTCTTGCCTCAGCCTCCCAAGTAGCTGGGATTACAGGCGCCTGCCACCACGCCCAGCTAATTTTTTGTATTTTTAGTAGAGATGGGGTTCCACTATGTTGGCCAGGCTGGTCTCAAACTCCTGACCTCGTGATCCACCCACCTCAGCCTCTCAAAGTGCTGGGATTACAGGCATGAGCCACCACGCCTGGCCCAGACCTCAGATTTTTATAAGGGCACTTGTCAGATTTGATTAGGTTCCTTCCTAAAGGCCTCATTTTAACTTACTCACCTCTTTAAATGCCCTATCTCTAAGTAGTCACATTCTGAGGTACTGGGGCCGAGAGTTTCAACATATGAATTTGTGGAGGAAAGAATTCAGCCTAAAACACTCTCCTTAAATATTAACATTTACCAATGCTAATTATTTTATTTTAAAAAAGTAACTCTTTACTAAGAGCTGCTATAATTGTGTGACAATTGGAAAAGGCTAGTCCAGTTTTAGGGTACCTTTAAATGGCAGGCATCTCGGCCGGGCACGGTGGCTCATGCCTGTAATCCTGGAACTTTGGGAGGCCAAGGCGGGTGTATCACTTGAGGTCGGGAGTCCGAGACCAGCCTGGCCAACATGGTGAAACCCTCGTCTCTACTAAAAATACAAACATTAGCTGGGCATGGTGGTGTGTGCCTATAGTCTCAGCTACTCAGGAGGCTGAGGCACGAGAATCGCTTGAACCCAGGAGGTGGAGGTTGCAGTGAACTGAGATTGCGCCACTGCATTCCAGCCTGGGTGACAGAGGGAGACTCCATCTCAAAACAAAAGCAAAAGCAAAAACAAAAACAAAGAACAAATAAATGGCAGGCAGCTGTACTTTCCTAAGATGGGAGAAACATTAGCTGCACCCCAAGTAGCCCTATGCTCCCGTATTTCCCAGCCTCTTACTCACAGACAAGGCAGTATGTCCAGTTCCAGTCAATGGGCTGTGGGAGAAGTGATGAGCCCCCTCATAGAGCATTTAAGCGCTGGTGGAAAACTCTCCAGCTGTGCCTTCCTGTGCTGGAGCAGCCAAAGACGTTTCATTTTGAGGAGACAGAGCCACAAGCTGGATGTAGCCTGGATCCCTGAGTCACCATATGGAAGACAACCGTTTTGTAGTCAGCCCAGCCTCATAAAAATATTTTAAGAAATAAACCTTTATTGGGCAAGTCACAGAGATTTGGAATTTAATTTGTGATCATAGCAAAGCCTAATCTGTCTAGCATACTGGTTGCCAGATGAGGTGAGCACTGAACACTGATGAAGGAGTCAGGGGAAGGCTTTCTCATCTCAGATCTGCCAAGAACTTCACTGCCCTACTTTCGGCAAGAAGACTTGTTCCCAATATAGGCTTGTAATTTGCCCTTTCCAGCTGGCTATAGTCACAAGACTAGAAAGAACACATTTTTAAAAAAATATATAGAGTTTAAATGTAAACCAAAGCCTTTGCTTTCAAAATTGCTAATGGCCCATCTTCCAAGTAGGAAATACAAAGAGCTGAGGCCCTGAAGTCAGACCCGTTTATTTTTTTCACCTGTAAATGATACAGCTTCCTGTGCCATCTTTAAGTTTTAAACCACTCAACTCCAATTGATCCTCAAGTTTGCTCCACATAAAGCTATTCTATCCTTCCAAAATTGTTTGCCCCAAATGCCTCATTATTGGAACACCACCAGCTCAGATGTGGATACGTGTGGAGGGGGACTGCAAATTCTGGAATGTTCCTCACCTTCTCTTCCAAAGCCTCCTCAGCTTTCTCCCCCAACCCCAGTCCCTTAGTGCCCACAGACATCAACTCCTAGAGATAACTGTGTGTCACAAAAACATGTCCACAGAGAAGAAGTACAAATATATACCCCATTTGTCTTTGCAACCAGATGTCTGGAAAGCTCCCTTGACAGAAAAGCTGCCACAAATAATATACTCATTTACTACTCAGGAAATACACTCCCTTCATTGAAAAGTGATGACATGAAATTGAACCAACTCCCAGTACCGCTCTGAATTATTCTTACTGTGCCTGTAGCTCACAGAAGACCCTACAAAGAAAATAAATACAATAACCAACAGGCTTCCAGACTCCCCCTAAAAGATAGCAGTTTTGCATTCTTTCTAAATTTGCTTCAGTGTATGATATGGCTCTATAGGAAATGTTTTATTGATTTAATCTAGTAAAACCCAATAGCCTCTTAATAGCTAAAGTAGATAACAAGGCTATCCAGGGGTTTGCTGTTTACTTGGGAAGTCAATTGAGAAAGACAGAGTTCCCAAAGAAAGCTGTCTTTCTCCAGCGTCAAGAGTGGATGGGACAAAGAGCGTAAGGCTCAGGAAGCTGCACAGTTTTGAAAAGGTCTTAAAAATGCAAGACCTGGTCCCTGCAGGAACTTCAAAAATACCTGTTGCAATGACAGCTTGATCTGTTGTTGACATCCCCCTCTGACCATGGCAGCCACTCTCTGATTTCTCCGTGTTCTTTGAGGGAGAAACTCTGTTCCAGGCCAGCTCTAATGCTAGCTCATCTGGGGATTCTGGGGTGTCCTTAAACCATCTGGGGCCGTAGTTTTCCCTTCTTCAGAAAGGCTAGGGCTGAGCCAGAGAATCTTAGATCCTTTTCTATTCTAAAGTGTTGTGATTCTTACAAGAAAACATTGTCATCAAAACTAGATACTTGTTCTTTTCCCCCAGAATCCAACTATTGAGGGCTTCATGCAGTGAACAGTGGGCTTCTCCACTTTCTAACTATGTGACCCTCTAAGGCTTCGTCCCCTCACTGTCCAGGGGGAAACACGGGTTAAAACAAGGTGGTATATATGAAAAACGTTTTGTGAACAGTTATGAAGGAAGCAGTAACTGGGACAATTTCAAGAGGTCATCTAGATCCCACCCTCCCATTCCATCCCAACATCCCTCTTCCCCTATCCGTGACCAAGTCCTCCTACAAAGACAAAATCTAGAAGTCATGTTCAGACCTGTCATTCTTCATGTGCCATTTTCAGAGTCTCCAAGGAAGATCCTAATCTCCCCAAATGAAAAAGGTTGATTCTTCTCGAACTGCCACCTGCAGTGTGTATGGCAGAAAGACTCTTGTAGGCACACCTGTTGCAGGAAAAATAAGGCAGGGAAACTGGCCCAGAAAATGCCCCCCAATGCAATTCCCGCTTGTTTCCTGTCAGATGCTAGGTCAAGAGCTTTACGTAAGGCCAGGTGCAGTGGCTCACGCCTGTAATCTCAGCACTTTGGGAGGCCAAGGTGGGCAGATCGCTGGAGCCCAGGAGTTTGAGATCAGCCTGAGCAACATGGCAAAACCCCGTTTCTACAAAATACAAAAAAAATAATTAATTAGCTAGGCATTGTGGTGCACAACTGTAGTCCCAGCTACTTGGGAGGCTGAGATGGGAGGATCGCTTGAATCTGGAGAGGTTGAGGCTGCAGTGAACTGTGATTGTGCCACTGCACTCCAGCCTGGGTGACAGAGCAAGACCCTGTCTCAAAAAAAAAAAAAAAAAAAAAAACTTCACATAAAAGATGGTACCTGTACTATTATTTGCAATGTACTTAGATGTTTTAAGATTTATCAGCAAATAAAGAAGCAGTCATAGTGAGGGAAAAGTGTATTTCACAGTCATTACAAAAGTACATATATCTAATAATGGTGACATAAATATAGTCCTTACTTATGACCAAATCATACGATTAAAATGGACATTTCCTCCTGGACTTCACACAATGACAGTCCAGTCAGTTTCTGTCAGTAACTACAGGGTGACTGGGATCACAGGCACAGACTGAGGAAGACAGACAGTCACGGTCAAACAGACAACACGCTTCGGACTTACCAAAGGGAGAGTCAAGCTTTCCATATAAATATAATAAAATAATAAAGAATCTAACATTTCTCCTTTCACTCAGTTTCATAGATTCGTTGGGTGCTCACACACACACAAAAATACAGTTGATCCCCTTTCCTCACTCCCCCTCAGCTCTCACCGGGTTTAGAATAAACCTGAGTTCAGAGTCCAGGTCACCAACGGCAACGCGGTCAGTTAGCGGCACATCTGCAGCTGTTCTTGAAGCATGCCAGGAATGAGAAGCACGTTCTCCACAAGCTAACGGCAAGGCAGAAGCAATCCTGTTCTCAAGGAAAAGGTATCAGGGGCTCCAGAAAGTTCCAAATGCACAGGTATACACCCTGCAAGCCTGCAAAGTGGAGCCATTGCAGCTGGAAACCGTCCTTAGAAAAGGTACACTTCATGTCAAATGGAAAGACGGTCTTAGATGATTATTTTCCTCTCTCTGCTTATAAAGTTCTATTTATTTTCTTTTTTTGGAGACAGGGTCTCACTTTGCCACCTAGGCTGGAATGCAGTAGCATGATCTTGGCTCACTGCAGCCTCGACCTCCTAGGTTCAAGTGATCCTCCCACCTCAGTCCCCGAAGTAGCTGGGACTACAGGCACATGCCACCACACCCAGCTAATTTTTTTGTATTTTTTAGTAGAGATGGGCTTTTGCCATGTTGCCCAGGCTGCTCTCAAACTCCTGAGCTCAAGCAATCCACCTGCCTCAGCCTCCCAAAGTGCTGGGATTACAGGCCTGAGTCACCACGCCTGGCCTAAAAGCTCTGTTTTCAATGGTAAGTTCTGGAACCCAGTCTGAAGCTATACGAAAAATAACACCAATGGCCAAGGGGTCCTGACCTCATCCTAGAATGCCCTAGAGCTGCAGTGATCCCCTAGGGAAGAAAGAGGCAGCTCCAGGTCTCGCCAAGGTCGGCCAAATATCCATTCTCTCCTGCTCTGTCAGAGACGTGAGGGACTGAAGGATGTTACCACTGGTGAATGAGAGAATGACTCAGAACTACCTCTCTGCCCTCTGGCAAGGCT
The DNA here is from genome assembly GCF_028878055.3 of Symphalangus syndactylus. Lineage (NCBI taxonomy): Eukaryota > Metazoa > Chordata > Mammalia > Primates > Hylobatidae > Symphalangus > Symphalangus syndactylus. Next base: position 98,212,866 of record NC_072427.2, read on the forward strand.
GCCTGCCAGGGAAACAAAGGCTGGCTTTGCAATTCTAGATTTGGGTTTTGGGATCCATGGACTGAGATAACTATATGAGGTGGCCACAGAGGTGGTCTCTGGTCACACCTGCACCGGTCAAAAGTCGAAGACTCCAGGCCATTCTGTAACCAGTCTCCTAAACTAACCCCTATCCAACCTGTGCTGATGAGTCTTCTTTTTCTGATTCTTCTCACCAATGATTGCACCCTCTCAAGTGCCAGCTGGATACAGTCAGACAACACAGGGGTTCACAAAACACACACAGGGGGCACAGACACAATACTGGAGACACATCTTTGGTTCGATCCTTGGAGAAAGGTGTGAAAACACAACGTGGACTGAACCCTGTTTGAGGAGCTCGGCTTTCCTCGAAGAAGAAACCGGCCTGTATCTGAACAGGTTCTCAAGCCTGCTCCCAGCTCCTAGCAAACTCACTGAGCTCTGACCCACACTAGTTCTGTGGGCAGCTTGAAATCCACATCACACAGAGGTAATGCTGCCTTCTCGCCATCTGAATTATGCTCTGAATTGTCACAATCATCTTTTCTCTCTTTCTACAGAACCAGCTGTAACCATGTTCTATGCCTTCCAGAAGGATCAGGGCTATGCCTTAAACAACAGGATGAACACAGGACCACCGAGACTTGCCCTGCCCGTGGGCCACAGCACTCAGCACATCACCACAGTCAGCTTGTTTGCTCTCCACCCTGAACCCTCCTGTGAAAACATGAGTTCGATGGAATTGCTTCTCATCTCTCCATCCAAGTTTTAAAAATTATGTTATTTCCATTTACCGACATCACATTTAAAAAAAAATATCTTTGGAAAAGATCATTCAATTATTAGCATGTTTCAACAACAATCTGTCAAAATCTTGCTTGGGAAATGAGTGTCTCCTTCAGTCTTTCTCTTCTGTCGGGGTCCCCACTGTTTGGTTTGATCTTGGTCTGAAGCTCTTCTCCGTCTTCCTCTGAGGATCCCGGGCCTGTCCCCGGCTCCTGCTGGCCTTCGGGGTAATCCCTGCTATGAAAGGCAGGGCTGCTACACTCCGCAGGGGAAACGTGGCCTGGATGAATGACTGTGATATTGTTCTCTCCCTGTGACTGTGGCCGACTGCTGTGAGAGGCACACATGTAGCACAGCGTGAAGAAAGATGTGGTAACAGTCCATAATCTGAGTGCCCCAGAAGGCTCATGCCCCGTTCTCCCCCCAAGCCTGGGGGAAGTGGGAACTGGAAAGGGTTGGTGAGTGCTTGGGAGGAGGGAAGATCTGAATGATAGGAATTGGCTGCCCCTGGAGCCAACCCTCCTAGCGATTCCAGCATCTCTGAGGGTCCCTAAGCGAGGTTGGGTTGTGCAGGCTTTGGGTCTGTGGATTCAGCTACAGGTGGGACACTGCATGGCAGGAACCAATGGGGCAACTAAGGATGCTCCACGCGGGGTCTTGGAATGTTCATACCCTCACAGATGTGTGGAGCTCTGTTCCGTTGCTGTTTGCTAGAGATAGATACCCCAAATCCCGCTGGCCCAAGTTAGCACTGGGTCTTGACCCCATCGGCCATGTCAAAGGCAAGGTTCACGGGGGCTAGGGGCTGCAGTGGGGGCAGGCTGGCCTCCAGAGGCCTATCTGCAGATGGCTGCAGACTCTGATGGCGCTTCCTCAACATCTGTCCGATGCCCATCATGGGGAACCGGCCTCGGCTTTTCACACAATTCGGGCTCCCCAGAGGCTGCATGGGGCCATTGCTGGGAACCGGAGGTGGGGAACACAGGCCCTCCTCTTTTGGGGAGCTGTTCTTATCTTCGTGAGCAAAAGAGACCAGAGTTGGATGCAAAGGAGTATGGAGAGGCGACATGCTTCCGGATGGCAGACCTGGGGACAGCGTCCTCTCGCTGGAATTTCTGCGAGCCAAGCTGACCGGGGAGTTCAGAACCCTGTAGTGATGAGAGGGAGACAGCACTTCTATGTGGTCGTCGCGATCCACAGACTCGAAGGAGCACACCATGTCCAGCATCAGGGGGTCTTCCTTGTGGGGGATGCCAGTGCTTCCGGGCCCTGGCTGATGGGGCTCCGGTTTCTTCACAATCCTTGGGGTCCTGGACGGTGGCACAGGGATGAACTCCATGGAAGAAGAAGCCACACAATTGGAATCCGAGGTTTTGCGGAAAATATTGCGGCAGCCAAAGGAATCTGCACACCAAGAAAGCGTAAACAATCATGAGGGTGCCTGGACAGTGCTCACGACCCTCCTCCTGCCTGCTGTGACCTCCAGCTTAACTGACACAGTTCCCTGCCAAGGTCAGAAGAAACCAACCAGCAAACAGCCTTGGCTACTTTGCAAAAGTCACCAGCAGCATGTCACTCTCCCCACAGAGGGCAGGCAGTCTTTCTAGGACGGAGGGACAGAGGGCTGGCGACAGGAGGTCTCCTGGATTCCAATTTGCCTCATGGCCCCAGCCTAACATCGTCCCTGCTTTTGGTTGCTTAAAATTCTGGACCCTAGGCAGCAGTGGCTCACGCCTGTAATCCTAGCACTTTGGGAGGCCAAGGTGGGAGGACTGCTTGAGCCCAGGAGTTCAAGACCAGCGTGGGCAATATGGCAAGACCCCAGTCTCTAAAGAAATTTTTAAAAATTAGCCGGGTGTAGTGCATCCACCTGTGGTCCTAGCTACTTGGGAGACTGAGGTAGGAGGATCACCTGAGCCTGGGAAGTGGAGGCTGCAGTGAGCCGTGATGGCACTACTGCACTGCAGCCTGGGTGACAGAATGAGACTCTGTCTCAAAAAAAAAAAAAAGAAAAAAGAAAAAAAAAATTCTGGACCTTGCCGAAGGATCTTGGAATAAAAAAGGTACATGCACTCAACAGCACATCTACAAAACTCCCAGAAGCACACCAAGGTCCCCTGACTGAACTGCTGCCAATCTGGTCCTTGGACAGCCCACAGTGGAAGGCGTGTTTCCCTCGTGACTTTTAAAAAATTTATTTATTGTGGTAAAAAACACGCAACAGAAACGTTATCATCTGAACCATTTTTAAGTGTACAGTTCAACAGTAATAAGTATATTCACGCTGTTGTAGAATCAATCTCCAGAACTGTCTTCCTGTTGCAAATCTAACACTCCATATACACCCCCACTCTCGGAAACCCCCAGCAACCACCATTTTACTGCCTGTCTCTATGAATCTAACCACTCTAGGGACCTCGTATAAGTGGAATCACACAGTATCCGCCTTCAGTGACTGGCGTGATTCACTTAGCATAATGTCCTCCAGGTTCATCTGTGTTGGAGCATGTGTCAGGATTTCCTTCCCTTTTAAGGCTCCCTCGTGACTTCTGATCTGGATGGAGCCTCATCCAATTCCGAATGGGGGTAGAACATCATCCATCCATACAGTTAAGGCAACCTGCCAGATCCCCATGGTTTCTGTCTCTGGTTGGCATAGACTAGAATCCAGATTTGCAAACTGGGCCAGAAAAGAAAGGGGAAACCCCCTACAGATTTGCGGGTTAAAGCCAGGTTCATGCGGAATAAGCTCTGTCTTAGCTTCTTTCTTCACCCATAACGTTTTATAGGCTCTGTGGAGGCCCAGTTGCAGGAGCAAGCTCCTGCCCACTGGGATCAATTTTGGGAGCAGCTGAGGGCACTGGGAAGCCTCCCTGCCTTGCAGAAATAAACACACAGGCACCGAAATGAAACAGGCCGGCACAGGCACCTGAGATGCATCAGCAGAAAGAAGTAAAACTTCATTAATGGCCAAGGTCTCCAGTGTTCCAGCTGCCACATGGACACTGCTGCCCCTCCCCGATCCACTGCATGCTCTGCCCCAGGGAAAGCAGGTTGCTTTGGGCAATGTGGGGACAGTGGCCTCTCTCCGGGAGCAGCATGGGAGGTAGAAGGACAGGAGGCAGATTCAAGTCCCGCTCAGGGACTAACTGCCCACTACGCCTAAGTGTATCTCAGCCAGCCATGGCCCTCTCTGAACCTGGTTCTTCATATTTAAGGAGATTGAGCTCCAAGAAGTGTCTCATCCCCCTCAGTAATAAGAAGCTCTCCTCTACCTCACGGCTCTGCTTCAGGATGCCCTCGGCTCCTGTGTCCCCTCTTGGTGTTTCTACCATGTGTTAAGCCTGTGCCCAGTAAGGTCTGCTTTTGGCATCTTTTAGCACTCATCCCAAAGGAGGGAAACCCACGTTTGTCAGTTCTCTGGCATGGGCTGGATTCTGACTCAGGTGAGGGAGCTTATATATGCATCTCATCTCATCTACCCAACAGCTCTGACAGGTGGGAGCCCTTACAAATAATCCAGTGAAGATCCTCAGCAGTAAAGGAACTCGGACCTCGGCTGGCAGTAGAGCTGGGATTTGAACTCAGGGAGATACTCTGCACCCCATCTCTACTCCCACAATTCCTTACAGCCTCATCTCTGCCCCTGCAGTACCACACACCCTGACCTCTGCTCCTGCAATACTGTGCCTCCCAACCTCTGTTCTGACAATATCATCCACCCCAATTTCTGTTTCCATAATACTTTGCACCCCATCTCTGTTTTCTCAAATCCTTCCTGCACAGGTGGCTAATGCCACACAGCTTGGTCCCGGACTGTGCTCAGGCAACCTCAGGTCCATTAATCCTGCTTTTCTGTGGGCACAGGAATCATCTCTGCTCTAGGGCCCATTCGATCATCCCCTGTGAGGGCTACACAGCGGACACACAGCCCAACACAAATGGCCTGAGAGAGTCCCCAGCGCTGACCCACCTTTGTCGGGGAAGCTGGACTTGGAGGCCTTCCGGTCCTTCAGGAGGGCTTTGGTGTTCTGAATCTGTGTCATGAGCGAGCCTGAGGGCTGTTTGTGCGAGGGAAGGTTCTTGTCCAACTTCTTAGAGAATGGTCGATGAAGAAAATCCCCTCTTTTTTCTTGTTCTTTGGGCTTTTTATCCTGCAAATCAGAAGCAAACATACGCACTTAGACACACACTAGAAGATACAATGAGATTCCTCTTTGAAAAGTCATCCAAACCGATTAGAGAAACTCCAGCTTTTCAATACTCTATGCTCTCAACTGTGTGTTGAATGAGGGAGGAGCTGTGGCCCAGCCAATGCTCCAGGAAGCCCATCTCCCTCTGCCTGGGCAGTGAGTGGCCTTCAAAGGACCCCAGCTCCCTTTCACTGTGCTCTTTCAAGGCATTCCAGCAAGGGCAGGGCATTCCTAGGAGGTCAATTCTTCTGGAACAAGCCCAACAAACTAAGATGAAGCAGAGCAGGACTTCTGGAAACCTACTGTCTGCATTTAAAGATTGTGCCTACAGTAATGGCTTTGCAAAGGCAACTGGAAACATAACTGCTTCCACCTTCACATCAGGTTCTATTTGGGGCAGTCAAGCCAACACAACACATACAACAAATCCAGAGAGCCCTGAGCGGTCCTGATGGGCTTCCAGCCCTTTCTACCCTAATTGTGTGAGCACTTACTTGCGTGCTTAGGACTCCTGTGTATGCACGTGTGAAGGAGGTAGCAGAATTTGCCTCGTGGTGGGTCATGTCCTTAGTGCAGTGTCTGGCAGCCTGCATGTTCTCAAAAAAGGCTGGCGGCATCTGAAGGTTTCATACATATGAAACTTTTTTGTTTTGAGGCAGGGTCTTGTGCTATCACCCAGGCTGGGGTGCAGTGGTATCATCATATCTCACTGCAACTCGAGCTCCTGGGCTCAAGTGATCCTCCCACCTCAGCCTCCTGAGTAGCTGGGACTACAGGTGTGCACCACCATGCCCAGCTATTTTTAAAAAAAAAGATTTCTTCTACAGATGGGGTCTCGTTATGTTATCCAGGCTGGTTTTGAACTCCTGCCTCAAGCAACCCTCCTGTCTCAGCTTCCCAAAATGCTGGGACTACAGATGTGAGCCAAAACACTTGGCAGTGGCCATTCTTTTTTTTTTTTTTTTTTTTTTTTGAGACGGAGTCTCGCTCTGTTGCCCAGGCAGTGTGGATTGTGCAGTGGCGCAATCTCGGCTCACCGCAAGCTCCGCCTCCCGGGTTCACGCCATTCTCCTGCCTCAGCCTCTCCGAGTAGCTGGGACTACAGGCGCCCGCCACCACGCCCGGCCAATTTTTTGTATTTTTAGTAGAGACGGGGTTTCACCGTGGTCTCAATCTCCTGACCTCGTGATCCGCCCGCCTCGGCCTCCCAAAGTGCTGGGATTACAAGCGTGAGCCACCGTGCCCAGCCGTGGCCATTCTTTTGGTTTAAATCTTGCCTTCGTTGTACTAGATTATAATCCATCTGATAGGAATGAATTTGACTATTTTATATACCTTCAAGTCCACAGCCTCTGGCATAAAGCCAGATGCTTACAGAAAGCTTAATAAATAGTTATTAAAATGTTTTTTAAAAGGGCTGGTAGAAACTGAACTGAATTAAAACTAACTCAGTTCAAGCTTCTGGGAAGGGTGATGTCACTAAGAAGCAGCAGCAGTTCTTTTTCCAGCCCTAAAGCCTGTGTTTGGTGTTTACTATTAAAGCGACTCCACCTCTGACCTCACCGTGGGTGAGGAGGAAAAAAAGACTTTTCTTTTTCACATTTTTGCCCTCAACTTTAAGAGCATTTGCAAACCAAGAGAGCTCATCTATTTTTTCATTCATGTTGTTGAGAAGCTTCTCAGGGAAATATCTCTTTACACTTTCACAGCCCTTTCTAATAAGGATGTTCAAAGTCTGCAGATTAGAGTTCACGATGTCCAGTTTTTGAATGGGAAAGACGACAGGGTAGATGTGGGAAGTGGGGATGCTGAGCCTCGTGGCAAGTGCCACTGTGAGGGGCTACAGCTCCCTGGGGCCCTGGCCTGTAGCTGATGTGGCTCCTCCCCAACAAAGAGGTGACATGGGAAGACAGGAGAGGCAAAGCTTCCTCAAACTCCCTCCTCGGCACCTTCACAGCTGCCACCAGCCTTTTTTGAGAACATGCAGGGTGCCAGACGCTGCACTGAGGGCGTGACCTACCACAAGGCAAATTCTGCTACCTCCTTTACATGTGAAGAAACAGCCTGCAGCGCTTATGTAATCCACCCATGAGCCCGATGGAAACGCGGATTTTCCCAGCCCTGAAGTTGATGTTGTCAACCCTTGACTTGACACCACACTCTCAGAGCCGGGGGCAGGGTCAGGCGGTTCCAGGGATGGAAAGGCCCAGAGGCAGGAGCATGCCACAGTCCTAGGCTCCTGCAGTGGGATCCGAATGTTCCAGAGAAGGTTCTGTGCTCCAGGGCGTTATCTGGGATGCCATGAAGGGGAATGTGTCCTCCAGGTCACCTTGGTTGAAGCCAGCAAAGGACAATCACCATTTTCCACGGCTTTCCTCTCCCTTTGTGTGCATGACACACCAACAGGCCACCTTCTCCAAGGCAAAGGAGAACAAGCTTTTGCACACACACTTACACACACAGAGACAGACACACACCCATCCAGCAGCAAAGGCAATGTTACCGGCTTTCCTGAAAAATCTGGCACAATCTCCTTTTACTTGGTTCCCTTTCTCTATTTTTATGCAAAAGTCACCAGCTCTACCTGCTAACACCTTCTACAGGAAAAAGTAATCAAATGCACCTTTGTCATACATTTCCAAACAATATTTGGCAGAAAAGACAACACTGCAGTTCCTTCTGTTTTAGGATTGCTTTTTAAATCGATCAGCAAACATTTTTTTTCAGGCTGCTCTGTGGCCCATAGCCTTGAGAGCTGCCGGTGGCTGTCTAGGTTTCTTTTCATTGCTTTCTAACTCTCCTTGGGTTCTCAAAAGCTTAACAATCAAGATGCAATACTTCTGCGGACCAGTATCACCACCCAGTTAGGGTCTATGGGCACCTAGTGGTGTGTAATGCGTGGGGGTTTGCTGTGGAAAGAGACCAAGTTTGGCCTGTAAGACCAAATTTCTCCTGTCGCTGACAAGGGGGCTAGTTGGAAATGAGCAGAAAGCTGCTATCGGGCAGAAAAGAGGAAAAATGCACCCCCAGGCAGAAAATTCCAGGAAACCCTGCCAAGGCCACGAACTTCATCCCAACATCCTACACCCTGGTATGTCCTCCAAGAACCCCGAGAATATCCTTCTCCAGCTGAAAAGAATCAGTGATTTCATAGTAACCGGTTTCTAAGGAGAAATCAAGAAATTCACCCCACCTGCTCCCTGTCGGGGACAAACCTCAGAGTCAGTCCACGCAGAAGGGTCAACAGCCCAGAGAAAGCGTGTTTATTTACAACTAGCCAATCTCCCTGCCCTCCAAGCACATGTTACCAAATGCAACCAATCACCCAATTAGACTTTTTCATTTGCATGGCCTGTTTTCTCCAAAAGAAATTTCCTAGGGAGCAGGATGCTAAATTGCCTTACATAACAGAAACAGATCTTCAGAGGGACTATCACCTCCCCCTCCACATTGCAAGCTCCTCACACGGCAAGGCTGCCGCCTGCAGAGACTCCTGGCTTCCCTCCGATGGGCTCCAGCACCCACGTGGACTTGAGGGTGGGCGATGGAATTCAAGCTCTCGGTTTGAAGCCCACCCTCTCGCACATTCATGACACAGTTCCAGATCTCCCAAGGCAGATCAGAGAAAAGACCACATGAGGCCCCAGAGGCAAGCCATACACTAAACAGCTTCTTGTTCTCTATCAACTATTTCCACCCACTGCAGATGTGCACAGACATTTGCAAAGTGGGACATTTTGAAAACGCGGCCCCATGAACAATCATTTACCCAGGATCCTTCATGTTGTGTATTGTCCCGTGGAGGAGACAGAGATGCCTACAGGAGGAGGAAACCCATCCTTAGCCTCTGAGGTCCAAGCTCCAGAGAGCTGGTTCCCTTCAGAGTCTTCCCTGATGGCTGCGCAACTGGGGGTGTGATGGCCACTGAAGAATGACCCCAGGCTTCTGTGTTCCAAAGACCCACACCACCCCCTTCTTTCCCGGCGTGGCTGCTGCGGGTGCTTCACCTGAGGACCCCAGCCATGGTCACAGCTTGGCAGTACCCAAGTCTGGAGTCCATTCCTCGCTGTCTCCATAATCTGTTGGGTGACCTTGGGCAATTCACTTCTCCCCGAGGGAGGTGTTTTCCCACGTGTAACCAAAAGTGTGGATCCTTCCCAGCTCTGGGAGGATAACAATGAACACACATCACACCTGCTTTATCGCCTGAACAGCAAATGCATCCATTTAACAGGGACGGATGCTTGCTTTGCATCCTAATCACCCCAGGCCGGAGGATGGATGGCTGCCTGGGAAATCTGCCTCTTTCCACATGTGGCAGAGGAGCGCTGGGAGCTGAGGCGAGTTTTCTTTCAGTAGCTCTATCAAGTCCAGCTCAACACAGGCTTTTCTGGAGCTTTCCTTCCCTCTGATGATTAATAAGCCTCACCAGGCTGTTTGGTGTGTCAGAACCAAGTGCTGACCACTGCCACCTGGGATGGCCCAGGGCCCAGATGTCGTTGGCTGGTTGGTTTTGGTTCCTTGTTGCCCATCACATAAGAAGAAACCTGATTTTGCTGCAGAAAAACCTACAAGTGAGTGGATAAAAAGAGGGCTTTGGGCTGGGCGCAGTGGCTCATGCTTGTAATCCTAGCACTTTGGGAGGCCGAGGCGGGCAGATCACTTGAGGTCAGGAGTTTGAGACCAGCCTGGCCAAGATGATGAAATCCTGTCTCTACTAAAAATACAAAAATTAGCCTGGCATGGTGGAGAGCGTCTGTAGTCCCAGCTACTTGAGAGTTGAGACAGGAGAATCACTTGAGCTTGGAAGGCAGAGGTTACAGTGAGCCAAGATCATACCACTGCACTCCAGCCTGGGTGACACAGCAAGACTCCACCTCAAAAAAAAAAAGGGGGGGGGGTTTGTTCATAAATTAGGCCATTGAGCCAGGAAGCTCTAGATAGCTGCAAACTCCATTTCTCATACAGGTGGGAACAGAAATGCACAGCCAGGTGTAGAGTTGTAACAAGACAATAAAAAACAGTCAATTCCACATAGCAAGAACCAATGTGATCTAAAGGGATTCTGATAAACTCACTCACAACAGGATTCTGCATGTTTTAATTCTGGGTAAGGATGGGGCTGGCAGAGCCTGCTGCCCTGGGCAGAGACTGACCAACCCTTAGGATCATATGTGATGGTTAATTTCATATGTCAATTTGCCTAGGCCATTAGTACCCAGTTGTTTGGCCAAACACCAGTCTAGATGGTTCTGTGAAGGTGGTTTTAAAGATGTGATTAACAGGCCAGGCACAGTGGCTCACGCCTATAATCCTAGCACTTTGGGAGGCTGAGGCAGGTGGATTACTTGAGGTCAGGAGTTCGAGATCAGCCTGGCCAACATGGTGAAACTCCATCTCTACTAAAAATACAAAAGCTAGCCAGGCATGATGGTGGGCACCTGTAATCCCAGCTACTTGGGAGGCTGAGGCAGGAGAATTGCTTGAACCCGGCAGGCTGAGGTTGCAGTGAGCCAAGATCATACCATTGCACTCCAGCCTGGGCGACAGAGCAAGACTCAATAAATAAATAAATAAATAAATAAATAAACAAAGTGATTAACATTTAAATTAGTAGACTTTAAGTAGATTATCCTCCATAATGTGGGTGGGTCTCATCCAATCAGTCAACAGCCTTAAAATAAAAAGAATGAGGTCTTCTGGCAAAAGAAATTCTGCCTCTAGATGGCCTTTGGACTTGAAGCTGCAACATCAACTCATCCAACCTACTGGTCTGCCCTGCAGATTTCAGACTTGCCAACCCCCACAATTGTTTGAGCCAACTCCTTAACATAAATCTCAGTCTCAATCTCTCTCTCTCTCTCCATTCTCTATTGGTTCTGTTTCTCTGGAGAACCCTGACTAACACATAATAATCCCCCAAGTTCTTACCTGCACGGCATGGAATTCAAGATCTCTTGTCCAGGTGTCCAGAGAGGCCTGTGAAAAGGAACATCCTTCAACAATTCCAGAATCTGCACCTGCTATTTATTCCCTAAATGCTTCCCCTATGGCCCTGCAGCTCTGGTTGAGAATTATTCATTTCAGTTTTCATAGACAGAAAGCAAATCCTAAAATTGCCATGGAAGTAGACAGCAGATGTCCTAACTTGTGTGCTGAATGGATTTTCTAGGTAAACTTTTTATTAAAATCTAAGATGCCGTATGGAGGAGTACTCTAATGATAAGTCAGCGGCTCAATGTTTTCTCAAACAGCAAAGACACCCACAGAAATGGCACTTGGATCAAGAAACAGAACACAGCCAGCATCTGGAAGGTCCTCCCTGCCATCCCCATGTCCTCTCCCAGGCATTCTGTCCCTCAAAGTAACCACATTTCTTTTTTTTTTTTTTTTTTTGAGACCGAGTCTTGCTCTGTCACCCAGGTTAGAGTGCAGTAGCACGACCTTGGCTCACTGCAACCTCTGCCTCCCAGGTTCAAGCAATTCTCCTGCCTCAGCCACCCGAGTAGCTGGGATTACAGGTGTGCACCACCACACCCGGCTAATTTTTGTATTTTTAGTAGATACGGGGTTTCATCATGTTGGCCAGGCTGGCCTTGAACTCCTGACCTCAAGTGATCCACCGGTCTTGGTCTCCCAAAGTTCTGGGATTACAGGCATGAGCACTGAGCCCGGCCAAGTAACTACACTTCTGATTTCTAACAGCTCAGATTGCTGGATCTGATTCTGATTCAACAAAAAATACTTAAAACTGCTTTTAAATGTTTCATTCCTGTTTGGGTTGAACTGTATTCTCCTAAAATTCATAGGTTAAAGTCTAACCCCAGGACCTCAGAATTTGACCTTATTTGGAGAGAGAGTCTTTACAGAGGTAATCAAGTTTAAATGAGGCTATTAGGGTGAGCCCTAATGCAGTATGACTGGTGTCCTTTAAAAATGTGGAAATTTGGGCCAGGCACGGTGACTCACATCTGTAATCCCAGCCACATGGGAGTCTGAGATGAGCAGATGGCTTAAGCTCAGGAGTTCAAGACCAGCTGGGCAACATGTTGAAACACCCTCTCTACGAAAAATTAGCCAAGCATAATGGTGCATGCCTATAGTCCCAGCTACTAGGGAGGCTGAGGTGGGAGGATCACCTGAGCCGGGGAGGTCAAGGCTGAAATGAAATATGATTGTGTCATTGCACTCTAGCTTGGCCTGGAAACAAAGAAAGAAAAAGGAAGGAGGGGAGGGGAAGGGAGGGGAAGAGAGAGGATGGGGAAGGGAGAAAAAGAGAGAGAGAGAGAAAGAAAGGAGGGAGGGAGGGAGGGAGGGAAGGAAAAAAGGAAGAAAGAAGAGGAAGAAAAAGAGAAAGAGAGAGAGAAAGAAAGAAAGAGAAAGAAAGAAAAAAGAAAGAAAGAAAGAAAGAAAAAAAAGAAAAGAGAGAAAGAAAGAAAAGAGAGAAAAATGAGGGAGGGAGGAGAGAAAAGAACAGGGAAATTGGGACACAGATACACACACAGGAGAATGCTGTGTGAAGATGAAGGCAGAGATTGTAGTGATGCATCCATAAGCCCTGAACCTGGCCTCCAGAACTGTGAAAAGTTAAATTTCTACCCATTTTGTAGTGCTTGTTAGAGCAGCCAAGCAGACGAATCCAGTTCCCCGCCACCCTCTCTGTCAGTTTTCTTCCAAAACTCCAACATTACTTTGTCATTGCAGAGGAGACCTCCTAGCTGGATTTGACATTTTCCCATACATTAACATTATTTTTCAAAAGACTTGAACAAAACTCGCTCTGGGCTCTCTATGGCTTTGATAAGCCAATTTAAAAATGATAACCTCCCCACCTCGACCCCCAAAGTCCGGGGGGTTATCTTTTTCAGAAAAAGGAGTCTGTCGGGCACACACGATAGGCGTCCTCAGATGAGAAATGCACCCCACTTTTATAGAAACGGTCTCTGCCTTTGACAGGAAAAAGAGGTAGAGAAAATGGTAAAGTTGTAAAATCACTGCACGGTAACCCCAAGAGGGAAGTTTTTGCAACTTAATTCAGCTCCTTTGTCTCCTAGGAGAAAACGAACCGGAATCAAAAGGAACAAAGAGGCCACTGCTTGCACTCAGTGCCCGGGACACGGCTTGATGACAGCCCTGGGGGACACGAGCCCTGGGCCACACCCTGGTTTGCTCACAGTCTGAAACCTCTCCACCACTCCCTCTCCCCATCCAGCGCCACCCCCTGCCATGTGGTGCGGAGGACGACTGGAAGGTCCTCTGGCTCTGAGTGGACCTTCCCTGTGAGGCCTGGGCCCTTCCCTTTCCTGAACTAGCCCCACTCCACTTTCTAGGTTCCTCGGGAGACAAGCTGGATCATCTGGTAATAGCTGTCATTTAATTAGAGAAGTATCGCTGCAGTTTAGAGGAAACAAATGGATCATAGAAAATGGAATGCTGTTTGCCCATTAGTGTTCCTGTTTAAATCCTAACCGTTAAATATTTCAACAAATGTTTAAAACGCTCGCCGTGTGTCTTCAGGACAGAGGAAATAATACAGAAAAGGAATCGGGATGAAAGAAGGGCCACTTTCCCACTCTATTTCTGGCCTTCCGACACACACTCGCAGTGGGGCGGGTGTGAGGTCAGCGTGGACCAGGGTATCGGCAAGGTGGCTTAGGGGCCACCTAGAGCACACACATTGGGCTCTCCATGCACCTAAATTTGCATTGTTATTTGAGGCCCTCATGAGTGACATGCAAAGCACAAGGGAGGAAGTCTAACAGTGAATTCTGCATCCCCTGGACTCTGGCTGGGGAGACCACCCTCAATGCAGGTGACCATAAGAGGTCCCTCCCTGCCATAAGGCATGGCCATTTGCTGATGATAACGTCATATGTGTGCTAGGCTGCAGGTATCCCCCTGCCTTTAATCCAGCCAGGTATCCCACCTGGAATGTCCTACCTATGCCGGTTGCTTATTCCAGTCCTATCCATTTTCTGAGACTCTGATCAGGGCCCACTTGATCTTTTCATTTGTTTATTGAGCAAATATTTATTGAGCACCTACTACATGCCAGGCATCATGTGGCCTCTGGGAATATTGTGAGGAGCAAAAGGGACGCAGAGCCCACTCTTCTGGAACTCACAGCCCAGAGGGAGAAATGTTAATCAAACAACCCCAAAACAAATAAACAGCTGCAAATGGGACAGGCCCCAGGATGTAGAACGTGGTAGGCAGATAGGATCGATAGCATAAGACTGGATGGCAGAGGTCAGGGAACAGCAGGGGCCCATGGGGAGGTGATCTTGCTCTGGGGTCTGAAGACACTTAGGTTTAGCAAAGAGGAGCAGGGAAAACATTCTGGAAGAGGGAGTGGCATGTGCACAGCCCCCGCAGGCAGAGAGATCACAGCAAGCCTGAAGGCTGTGGACTGAGCACAGGGCGGGATGCAGCGCTGTGTGTGGGCCATGTGGCTAGGAGACAAGGCAGGAGAAGCAAGCTGGGGCTGAACCACACAGGGCGACCATGCACGGAGTCTGCCTGGCAAATGAAGGAAGCCTCCGAAGGTCTCAAGCAGGAAAGTGACATGATGCGGTGTGATGGTGAAAAGCTCGCTCTGACGGCCAGGCAAGAGAGAGTGGCGGGCCACCATCCCGGAAGCAAGAGAGTCAGTTAGGAGGGCATAGCAGAAGTCCAGGACAGAGGTGATGTGGCTGGGACCAGGTGTGGGGATGGAGACAGAAAGAGTGCAGGGGTTGGAGGGGTTTAGCAGTCAAATTGGCAGAATGTGGCGGTGGGTTGGCTCTGGGGGTAAGGGGAGGGTCAAAGTCAAGGACTCTTGGGTTTCTTCCCTGCACTGCTGGGAGGATGGGGCTGCTACTGTGGTGGGGGACGGAGTGGGTGGGGGGAGAGTCTGGTTCAGAGCGTGCTAGATTCAAGACGCCTTCATTCATGCAAGAGGGGGTTAACATTTAGTAAGCAACTGGCCAGAGGGGTCTAGAGTTCAGGGGGCATCTGGGTCCCTACCACCTGGCTCTCTGGCTTTAAGCCTGAAAGCCACACCTGGGCTTGTGGCTTCGTTTCTGCAGCTGCAGCTGCAGCCCACCTCCAAAGGGCTTGTCTCCATCCTCATCTTCCCCGAGCCCCACAGCCTGTCTTGAGGAAGGGGGCATCCAGCCTGGGGTCAAGGCTAAGGCCCACCATTCCTGCCTGGCCTCGAGCATCCTTCTATCGAGGTCATGTTCTCTCCCTTCACTGCAGTGTCACTGACGGAGAGGCAGATGCTCACTGACTTCAGTTCCCCTCTCCCACCCCCCAAATCCATGCAACCTCTCTTCTGCCTTTGGCACTTCACGAAGCTGTTCTTTCTAACCTCCTCAGGACAACTAGCTGCCCAGTAGACAATGCTGACCATTTCACGTGTGACCTTTCCTCTGTTCCCAAGGGCCCCACCCCAGCATCACTGCCTTCTGGCTGCCCCGCCCCCTGCCGGCCACCCCCAGCCCTGTCTTTGCCAGTTTCTCCTCTCTCTCTGCCCCAGGGTCTGTCTGAAATGGAGACCTGTGCCATTGCCCACCTCGATGCTGGGGGCAAGTCCCTCTCCTGAGCTCCCCTCACATTCACAACAGAGCCCTGCATCTGGGCACTCCCTGTCATCAGTGTCTCTGGACACCTGCTTCACTGGCTGCCTAAGAGCCCAGTGTGGGCCCCGGTAACCACCAGGCTCCACTGTAGCCCTGCGTGCAAGACAAGCCCAGAAAAGAATCTTCTAGGGTGATGTGCACCGCTCATGGGATCAGGATGAAAACTTTACGTCGGAAATGGAAAGAGGGGAGAGGCCAGGCTCAGTGACCTCGCCGGGGCATAGACAAAGGGTCCCTTTTTGATCCCTTCTCAAATGAAGGAACTTCTGGGTGGGTGACATGATTTGTCCCCACCCAAATCTCCCCTTGAATTGTAATAATCCTCATGTGTCAAGGGTGGGGACAGGTGGAGATCACTGAATCATGGGGGCAGTTTCTCCCATACTGTTCTCATGGTAGTGAATAAGTCTCACAAGATCTGATGGTTTTATAAAGGGGAGTTCCCCTACACAAGCTCTCTTGCCTGCCGCCATGTAAGACGTGACTTTGCTCCTCATTTACCTTCCGCCATGATTGTGAGGCCTCCCCAGCCATGTGAAACTGTGAGTCCATTAAACCTCTTTCCTTTATAAATTACCCAGTCTCGGGTATGTCTTTATTAGCAGCGTGAGAACAGACTAATAGACCTGGGTGTCCCAGGAGAGAGGTTCCTGTGGCAAGGACACTCAGGGGACATAAACAGGCTCCAGAGGGAAAAGGGAAGGAGGTTCCCAGGAAAATCACTGAGGGAAAGAAGAGCTTGTGTGGCAAAAAGTGGATGAGGGGCCCTGAGGCCACACCCCACCCCTGGCCCCCTCCCTGGATCTGGAATTCACAGGCACAGTTTCCCAACAAACATGGATGTGGGATGTTTGCTACAGGAGCCTAGTTTTTATTCTGAAATCAAACAGTTGTGTTCTTTTTCTCTAGGTACGTCCCAGGCTACATCAGGTCACCAGGGACAGCTGGCCAGGAAAGCCTGCCTGATCCCAAACTTTCCCGTTCCTCATCTCACTTTCTTCTGATGCCACGTGCTACACTCAGCTCTATTTTTAAGCATCTCATTTTTTTCTAGCATTTGCATTTTTTTCCTTTTATTTTTAGTTGACGCATAATCATTATACATCTTTTTTATGGGACAGAGAGTGATATTTCCATCTATGTATTCAACATGTAATGATCAAATCAGGGTGATCAGCATATTTATTACCTCAAATATTTATCATTTCTTTTTATCGGGAACATTCAAAATTCTCTTTTAGCTTTTTGAATATACATAATAAGTTATTGTTAACTATAGTCACCCTACAGTGCCACAGAACACCAGAACTTACTCCTTCTGTCTAGCCGTAATTTCATGTTCGTTAAGCAACCTCTCTCTACCCTCCCTTCCCCCTGCCATTCCAAGCCTCTAATAACCACAGTTTTACTCTGTACTTCTATGAGATCAATTTTTGCTACTTTCACTCACATATGGGTGAAACACTGAAACATCTTTTTCATTTTGGGAGATCCTGACAATAGTTTTCAACTTTGGCTGCTCATTGGAACATCCAGGGAGCTTTAAAAACTCCTGATACCTGAGTCTCACCTCCCAAGATTCAATGGAACGGGTCTGAGGTGCGGCCTGGGCATCCAGATGTTTAAACGCTCCCCGTGACTTTAACATGCAGCCACAGCTGAGAACCATGGTTTAGACACCACGAAGCCAGTTCCACTGTAAACCATTTCTCAAGGGCTCAGTTATGAGTGTAAGTATGTGTCTTTTGCTACTTCAGTGTCCCACAGTAATTGGTTTCTTTTCCAATTACTGCAAATGGAAATCCACCCTTCCTAAGAGACCCTGAGGTTTGCTTCAGGGGTCACTCACCTCATAGGACTCCTTGGGGGCCCTGTACTTTTCTATCTGGTAAAGCCGGGTCTTGTAGCAGAGGCTGTCCTGGATGTCAGATTTCTACCAGAGGAGAAAAGAAAAAGCACAGTTCAACTCTCAGAAATAGAAATGCCCATTAAGCAGTCATTAATTTTTAAACCAGTGCTTGGCTGAGAGAACACTGGAAATGTTTGGCAGGCCAGTAAATTGCAGCATCAAGTCTGACCCCAGGATGGCCTGCAGGCAGGATGCAGCGTGGGGAGAGCCCTGGGCGCAGAGTCGGGTCACCTACTTGCGTTACTATTGCTTCCAGCAAAGGGCCAGGTGACCCTGAGTAGATCACTGCCCCCTGCAGGGCCTCAGTTCTTTTATCTGTGCAATAAGACTACTCAAAAACATGAACGTAGAAACCAAGAAAATGAGCTGGAAAGAATAACTTATTTTATTGAACCACTACATAGAACATAGATCTTGCTTGTTTGCTTTATTTTAAAACAGCACAGGGCTGGGCGCAGTGGCTCTTACCTGTAATCCCAGCACTTTGGGAGGCCGAGGCGGGTGGATCACCTGAGGTCAGGAGTTCGAGACCAGCCTGGCCAACATGGCAAAACCCTGTCTCTAGTAAAAATACAAAAATAGCCGAGCGTGGTGGCACACGCCTGTAGTCCCAGCTACTCGGGTGGTTGAGGCAGGAGAATCACTTGAATCTGGGAGGTGGAGGTTGCAGTGAGCCAAGATCACGCCACTGCACTCCAGCCTGGGTGACAGAGTGAGACTCTGTCTCTCAAAAAAATAAAAATAAAAATAAACAAAAAACAAAAAACAGTGCACACACACACACACACACAAACACACGTACACACTGCTCCCCACTACCACCACCCAAATGAAAGCCACAACAATTCATAACATAGCTCAAAGAAGAAGATAAACAGCTGCACCTAAGCTGAGGCAGGTGCAATCCCGTCTGGAGATGGGTAAAATAAAAACATGAATTAATTAATCAACCAACAAATAGTTAATAAATGCCCTTACAGGCTCTCTATCTTAAAATACAAGCTTCGTGGTTTTAAAAAGAGGAAACCAAAAGAGATGGGAAGAGACGACAATTAAGAGATAACATTTTACTTTTTAGTTCACTAGATTGGGCTTCAAAATTATACACAGGGTATAAATAATTGGTTGATAAAATTAATAACCGGGACAGTGCATACAGTACAATTAAATTAGCCATATGCAGAAATTACTGAGCAGTTGAGTTGTCTGTAGGGATTAATTCACTCTAGTTAAAAACAGCCACTTGCCTAGAGTATGGATTCTCAGACTAGGTACGCCCTATGATTTAAGAATTAAATGTGAAACAGACATCATAAAACTCACAACTGGTCTGAGAATCCACACTCTAGGCAAGCAGGTGTTTCTAACTAGATTGAATTAATCCCCACAGACAACTTGTTCAGGAATAAGACAAAGAAGCCCACTCTCACCACTTCTATTCAACATAGTACTGCATGTCCTAGCCAGAGCACTTAGGCAAGAGAAAGAAATCAAAGGCACCCTCAGGAAGAATAGCTAAGGAATGCTGGGATTAATACCTAGGTGATGGGTTGATCTGTGCAGCAAACCACCATGGCACATGTTTACTTATGTAACAAACCTGCACATCCTAAACATGTACCCCGGAACTTAAAATAAAAGTTGAAGAAAAAATAAAAATATTTGGGAAATTGTTAAAATAAATAAATAAGTAAATAAATAAATAAAAGGAATCAAAATTGGAAAGGAAGTTCAACTGTCCCTGTTTGCAGATACACAATCTTATATATAGAAAACCCTAAAGACTACCAAAAAACTGTTTGAACTACTAAATGAATTTAGTAAAGTTGTAGAATGCAAAATCAATATACAAAAATCAATAGTGTTTTCATACACTAACAACAAACTATTCAAAAATGAAATCAATGCCACTTACAATAGCCATAAAAAAATCAAATGCTTAGGAATAAATGTAACCAAGAAAGTGAAAGATCTGTACACTGAAAACTATAAGACATTGATGAAAGAAATTGAAGAAGACACAAGTAAATGAAAAGATTCCATGTTCATAGATTGGAATAATTAATGTGATTAAAATGTCCATACTATACTAATCAATCTACGGATTTAATGGAATCCCTGTCAAAATTCCAATGACGTTTTTCACAGAAACAGAAAAAAAAATCCTAACATTTGTATGGAACCACAAAAGACCCTGAATAGCCAAAGTCATTTTGAACAATAAGATCAAAGCTTAGGTATCACACCACCTGACTTCAAAACATATCACAAAGCTATAGAAACCAAAACAGCATGATACTGGCATAAAAACAGAGACACATAGACCAATGGAATAGAAAAGAGAGTCCAAAAATGAATCCATGCACTTATGGTCAATTACTTTTTGACAAAGCTGCCAAGAACACAGAATGGGGAAAGGAGATCCTCTTAAATAAATGGTGTTGGAAAACTTGACATCCACAGAGAATGAAATCAGACCCCATCTCACATCATCTGCAAAAGTCAACTCAAAATGAGTTAAAGACTTAGGCCCAGGCCACAGTGGCTCACGCCTGTAATCCCAGCACTTTGAGAGGCTGAGGTGGGCGGATCACCTGAGGTCAGGAGTTCAAGACCAGCCTGACCAACATGGAGAAACCCCATCTCTACTAAAAATACAAAATTAGCTGGGCGTGGTGGCGCATGCCTGTAATCACAGCTACTTGGGAGGCTAAGGCAGGAGAATCTCTTGAACCTGGGAGGCGGAGGTTGCAGTGAGTGGAGATCTTACCATTGCACTCCAGCCTGGGTAACAAGAAAGAAACTCCATCTCAAAAAAAAAAAAAAAAAAAAAAAAAAAGACTTAGGACCGGGCCGGGTACAGTGGCTCACACCTGTAATCCCAGCACTTTGGGAGGCAGAGGCAGGCGGATCACAAGGTCAAGAGATCGAGACCAGTCTGGCCAACTTGGTGAAACCCCATCTCTACTAAAAATACAAAAATTAGCTGGGTGTGGTGGAAGGCAGGTGCCTGTAATCCCAGCTACTCAGAAGGCTGAGGCAGGAGAATTGCTTGAAGCTGGGAGGTGGAGGTTGCAGTGAGCCGAGATCGTGCCACTGCACTCCAGCCTGGCGACAGAGCAAGACTCCGTCTCAAAAAAAAAAATAAAAAGACGACGACGACGACTTAGGCCCAGTGCGGTGGCTCACACCTATAATCCCAGCACTTTGGGAGGCCGAGGCGGGTGGACCACAAGGTCAGGAGTTTGAGACCAGCCTGGCCAACATAGTGAAACCCCCGTCTCCACTAAAAGTACAAAAATTTGCCAGGGATGGTGGCGCACACGTGTAATCCCAGCTACTCAGGAGGCTAAGGCGGGAGAATCGCTTGAACCCGGGAGGCAGAGGTTGCAGTGAGCTGAGATCACGCTACTGCACTCCAGCTTGGGTGACAGAGTGAGACTTCATCTCAAAAAATAAATAAATAAATAAACAAACAAACAAGATTCGAAACTATAAAACTGCTAGAAGACAACCTACGGAAAAAGCTCCATTACATTGGTCTGGACAATGATTTTTTTGGACATGACTCCCAAAGCACAGGCAACAAAAGCACAAATAGACAAATGTAATTACATCAAACTCAAAAGCTCTGCACAACAAAGGAAATAATCAACAGAGTAAAGAGACCTATGGAATCGGATAAAATATTTGTATAAACCATACATCTGACAACATATAAACAATGCAAACAACTCAATAGCCAGGAAACAATCCAATTAAAAAGTGCACACAGGATCTGAAGACATTTCTCAAAAGAAGACATAGAAATGGTCAATAGGGGCTCGGCGCAGTGGCTCACACCTGTAATCCCAGCACTTTGGGAGGCTGAGGTGGGTGGATCACAAGGTCAAGAGATCGAGACCATCCTGGCCAACATGGTGAAACCCTGTCTCTACTAAAAATACAAAAATTAGCTGGGCGTGGTGGTGTGCACCTGTAGTCCCAGCTACTCAGGAGACTGAGGCAGGAGAATCGCTTGAACCCGGGAGGCAGAGGTTGCAGTGAATAGAGGTTGCAGTGAGCCGAGATCATGCCACTGCACTCCAGCCTGGTGACAGAGTAAGACTCTCTCTTAAAAAAAAAAAAAAAGAAAAAAAAAGAAATGGCCAATAGGTATGCTCAACATCACCAATCATAAGAGAAATGCAAATTAAAGCTACAATGAGATACTGCCTCACATCTGGAAGAATAGCTTTTATCATAAAGATGGAAGGTACCACATGCTGGAGAGGATGTGGAGAAGAAAGAACCTTTGCACACTGTCGGTGGGAATGTAAATCAGTACAACCATTATGGAAATCAGTATGGTTCCTCAAAAAAGTAAAAGTAAAACTACCATGTGATCCAGCAATTCCACTTCTGGGTCTATATCCAAAGGAGATGAAATCAATATGCTGAAGACACATATGCACCCCCACCCCATGTTCAATGCAGCATTATTTACAATAGCCAGGAAATGGCTATTGTGTCCATCAACAGATGAATGAATAAAGAAAGTGTGTGGTACATATATATAATGGAATACTATTCAACCTTTAAAAAGACAGAAATTCTGTCATTTTTGACAATCTGGATGAACCTAGAGGACATTATGCTAAGTGAAATAAGCTAGGCACAGAAAGACAAATAGTGTATGATCTCACTTACTGTAGGTCATAGAAGTAGAGTAGAATGATGGTTACCAGGGGCTGAAGGGGATGAGGGAAAGTGGGCAGAAGCGATATTGGTCAAAAGATACAAAATTTCAGTTAAACAGGAGGAAAAAAATTCAAGACATGATTGAACAATGTGGTGACTATAGTTAATAACAGTGTATTTATTATTGTAAATTGCTAAGAGAGTAGATTTTCAATGGTCTCACCACAAATAAATGATAAATTTGTGTGGTTATACATATATTATTTAGCTTGATTTAGCCATTCCACAATGTATATATATTTCAAAGCATCATGTTGTACAGGATAAATATATACCATTTTTTTGGTCAATTAAATAAATTTAATTGAAAACGACCCCCAAACCTTTTCCAGTTAGAATGACACCAGCTGAGTTTCCAGATAATGTTCTCAGATGACAAAGCCACACTCTGCTTTGCAACACTTGCAACCTGGATGCTGGGCAAAGCAGACAGGCAGAAATGCAGCAGCTGGCAACACACCCAGGCACATCAGGACACAGTCTAAGAGCTTCAGGCCAGGCGCAGTGGCTCACGCCTGTAATCCCAGCACTTTGGGAGGCCTAGGCGGGCGGACTGCTTGAGCCCAGGAGTTCGAGACCAGCCTGGGCAACAGGGTGAAACCCCATCTCTACAAAAAATACAATTAGCCTCCACTTCCCAGGCTCAAGCGATCCTCCTGCCCCAGCCTCCTGAATAGCTGGGACTATAGGAGGATGGCTTGAACCCGGGAAGTCGAGGCTCCAGTGATCCATGATTGTGCCACTGCACTCCAGCCTGGGCAACAGAGTGAGACTCTTTTTGTTTTGTTTTGGTTTTAAAAGACAAAAAAGCTTCAGACAAAATGTCTCTCTTGCTTAGCATTAGCTATGTAATTGTTTAAGAAGAGCGTGAATGACAAAAGCTTGTATCTCTAAATGTGGAAGCAAACATAGGAAAGTTTTTTAAAACCTAAGACCCCTCCATCTTACTTGGTCAGCACCTGAAGAACTAGTTCCACCAAAAGAAGAATGTTTGGAACTGTTAACTTACTTGGGAAAGTAGCAATGTCATTCTCTAATAAGTGAAATCATGAATTTTATAATATAGTCAGTTTCGTGAAAACACATTTGAATAACAAAGTTTTGAATAGCATTCATCACCTGAAAAAGAAAATCAGTGCCTTAACCCTCTTTTCTTCCTTTTATCTGAAGACTATTTAAATTCTTAACTTTTATCCTCTGTAGCATGGTGGTGTCCAAATGGTATGACCCTAATCCCTTATGTGTGACAAACTTGTTAAGCAGGCACCTACAATATATGCATATTTATAAATTATAAGCATGTAACATTGTACAAATATATCATGTATGCTATAAGATACATAATAAATAGAAATTTTAAAGTATGAGAAAGAAGTTTGGGGAATACAGTCTTTTTACAAAAGAGAAATGAGGCCGGGCATAGTGGCTCACAGCTGTATTCCTAGCACTTTGGGAGGCCAAGGTGGGCAGATTGCTTGAGCTCAGGAATTCAAGACCAGCCTGGGCAACATGGCAAAACCCCGTCTTTACCAAAAATACAAAAATTAGTTGGTCATGGTGGTGCGTGCCTGTAGTCCCAGCTACTCAGGACACTGAGGTGGGAGAATCGCTTGAACCCAGGAAGTAGATGTTGCAGTGAGCCGAGATCACGCCACTGCACTCTAGCCTGGGTGACACAGTGAGACCTCAACTCAAAATAAAAAAGAAAGAGGGCCAGGTGCTTTGGTTCATGCCTATAATCCCAGCACTTTGGGAAGCTGAGGTAGGAGAATCACTTGAAGTCAGGAGTTTGAGACCAGCCTGGCCAATATGGCAAAACTCCATCTCTACTAAAAATACAAAAATTAGCCAAGCGTGGTGGCACGTGCCTGTGGTCCCAGCTACTCAGGAGGCTGAGGCAGGAGAATCACTTGAACCTGGGAGGCAGAAGTTGCAGTGAGCCGAGATTGTCCCACTGCACACCAGCCTAGGTGACAGAGCGAGACTGTCTCAAAAAAAAAAAAAAAAAGTCTCAAAAAAACAATTAAAACAAGAGAAATGAGAGAGAAACAGCTTCAAGTCCAGTATGTCTTTTATGTTCCTCGTAATGAAAGAACAGAGAACTGCTGTGTGATGCAAGAGATTTTCTGAATCTCTCATCATATAATAAAATAAAATAAATAGTATACTATATGTTGAAAGTCCTGCCTTTCTGGATTTGATATCTCTTCTCCAGTAGCTTTCTATGAGCAAGGCAGCCACAGTGACACCATCTGTGAAATCTAACTCAAAGCGTTGACTCTGTCCCCATCAGAGAGGTGCCACCCCATCATACAGAGCACGTTTTTTCCCCCCATAAAACACTGTTAAAGCTTTTTACTGTTGAGAGTATTTCTTCTCATGTAGATCTTTCCTTTGGTGGTTCACAAAAAAAAAAAAAAAAAAAAAAAAGTAGTTCTGTGGATAATTTCCTGTGGAAGCACAATCTAGCCAATATTCTGAGCTAAATCAGCTTAGAAACATCTGTACTTTCATCCAAATGTTTAACCAACCTCCCGTGGAGCATCTTCATCTGTTCAGCAATGCTTTCTAGACGGCTCCCAAATCGATTTGCTAACAAAAGATACACACTGACCACCTTGTCCTCTGGGTATTAATTTGGTCATCTCCACCATGCCAGCGAGAATATCATTTCCCCAACTGCAGGTAGATTTTCATCTTTAGCTCTCATATAGAAACCTCAAAAAGGTTTCTAAGCCTATTGTCTAGTGAAATTTGGTGACATATTGGGCTATCACGTGACTTCAAATAGCACATGTTCTGGATGGTAAATGTCTTCCTAACAGTGACAACTCCACGCCATCAGATGTCAAGGCGCAAGAGGCCCAGGGTGAAGGTGGTCCTTCGTGAAAGTGAACACTCAGTCAAATTTCAGATAGGCTTCCTGGCAATTCTGAATTTCTTTGGGTGACTCCCTGTTAGAGCTGGTCAGCACCCACCATTCTGAGTAAAAGCACGAGCTGCTGTATGCAGACTCCATATTGTCTTGGATCCAATTTGCAGAATTCTTTTTAAGCCATTGTCCATTTGGAGAGAGCCAATTTAAGGCACATAAATTCTCTTACTCAGGCACACAGAAACTGCCTGTGGCAAAAATGATGAAGAGGACAGGGTGTCAGGGTCCCACCATCCACCCCACGCTGTGGAAACCCCAAAGGTACCTCGCAGGTGACACCGGACACTTGGACTTTCTGACACTCAGACTGAGGGAAGGTGCCAGAGTCAGGCCAGGGAAGTCCAGTTTTGTTCTTATTTTCTGGAGAAGTTAAACCTAAATAGTGGCTTTCTCATATATAGTACCACAGTTCAGAGACAAATGCCCGGGAGGCACTGCCACCTAAGTTTTATGACCAGAGAACCCTCCGATGCCTCCAACATGGAGAACCCAAAGAGCTAAGAGGGAGCAGAACAAAAAAAAGGCAACAGAGCTGTTGAAGGAAAAAGAGGCTTGAACCCATCCCAATTCTGCCCAAGACTTAACTCGGTGGGAGAGTATTTGAAAAACATTGCGGATAAAAGGCACTCCCTGAGAAGCAGGTTTAGCTACGACTTTATCCCACATTCAGAAAACTCAGCCTCACATTAGATTAAATTAGCAGCTTGGATCAAGTGTCAGCAACTGAGAAACACTTCGGGTGTAGGAGCTCTTTTTTCCACAGGCAGCAGAGATGATCACCTCTAGGGTCACACTTACCCCTGACAAATAGCGCTCCAGTTTCTTGTTTAAGAGGAAGTAGATGGCCAGGATGTGGCAGGCGCGGTTGGAGAGCACGGTGTTGATCACGTCGCTGTTCTTGTAACCCAGCTTCTCGGTCATGTGCAGCACGACGCTCGGGCTCAGGTCTTCCAGAGAAATCCTGCGAGGCGCACAGAGAGAGGACCAGTCACCCCTGCACTTCACAGAGAGCCCCACACAGACTCCCTGGGCACAATCAGCTTCATTCATTCACTCATTCATTCACTGACTTGAGTTTTTATTTTGAAAATGTTCACATATTCAGAAAAGTGGAGGGAATAGTACAATCACTTTATGTATACCATCATCTAGATGTACCAGTGATCACTTTGCTATCCTTGCATTTTTTTTTTTTTTGCTGAAGTATTTTAAATTACAAACATCATGACATTTTACCCCTTAACCCTTGTGTGCACCTTCAAAAACCAAAGATGTCCCCCGCAGAACCACAACACCATCAACATACCCAATACAATTTTAATAATCACTTAATAGCATCTAATACCCAGATTATACTCAAATTTCCCAACTGTCCCCCAGATTTCCTTATGATCACACATTCTTTCCTTAAAATGTATTTGTTGCCATAGCAGAAGCCACCCTGACTCTGGATTTTGGGGTAGAAAAGGAAGATATTCTGGAACTAGCCAGATCATGTTTAGGGGAACAGAAAGAGCTCATAAATTCTTACATGGGGGGTTCAGGGCTCAGCTGCAAAGTGGGGTGCTCTCAGAGGAAGAGAGTTAAAGCTGCTTCACAGGGGTACTGTGAAGATAAACTCCTTGGGATAAAATGGCAAAGAAATACCGGGCTTCATTCATCTACTCATTCATTTGTTCACCCTCCCAGTGGGGAAGAAGAATGTAAATTCACTTAGTCATCCTGATAGTCCTATAAGTAGGTACTATCATTACCCCAACTTTACAGATAACAAAACCAAAGCCCACAGCAATGCAGTACCTTGCCCAGGGTCACACAGGCAGGAAGTGACAGCCCTAGAATTAAGAACTGGCAGCCGGGTTCAGTGTCTAGATGCTCACTGCTTCCCAAATAAACAGACACATCCATCATCATTATCATCATCATCACCACCACCATCACCATCATCCAATGGCTACGGAGACCAAGAAATCAGGGGGAGGGCTCTAAGGGAGTGTGTGTTGGTAGTGGGGCTGTGTCAAAAGAACATTCTAAATCCCTTAAGAGTGATACAAAGAATGATGCATTCTGAGCAAACTATCACAAGGACAGAAAACCAAACACCGCATGTTCTCACTCATGGTGGGAATTGAACAATGAGAACACTTGGACGCAGGGTTGGGAACATCACACACCAGGGCCTGTGGTGGGGAAGGGGGAGAGATAGCATTAGGAGATACACCTAATGTAAATGATGAGTTAATGGGTGCAGCAAACCAACATGGCACATGTATATATATGTAACAAACCTGCACGTTGTGCACATGTACCCTAGAACTTAAAAGTATAATAAAAAAATAAAAAAGTATAATAAAAGCATAATAAATAAATAAATAAAAGGAGTGATACAAAGAGGGCAATGGGAGCAGAAGGCAAGCTTATCTGGCTGGAGAGCCACTAGCCTCCATGTCGAGGGGTCTGAAGACATTTTGGATGGAACCTCAGAACCACAATGCCCAGAGAGGTAGCCCCACAATTATAAAGAAGAGGAGACTTTGCAAGTTCTCCTGTAAGAAGAGAACTTGCCCAGTTCACACGGCCGGTTGGCAGGGGCACCGAGAGCAGAACGAGGTCTCCTGACCATTGCCTGCCACCGGTCGGTGTAACCTACATCAGTTCTCCCTCCACTACTTTTGCCTAAGTGCTGTCCCAAAAAACAAGCAAATGAAAACACACCCAACAAACAATGAGATCAGCCTTCCTCATTCCTGTTTGTCGCAAAATTACACATTCCAGATAACACATGGGAGAGGGATTGGCACGATTACTGGTTTAAAAAGTACATTAATAACATGTTTGTTTTTTAAAGTAACTACTTGAGGTCTACCAAAACAATGCAGAGGGAACAGTGGTCTGGAAATACCTGGGAATCCCAAGAGCAGGGCACCCCCAGAGGGCATGGGGTGTTCTGGAAGAAAGGTCAGCAGCGTGGAAAGGAGGGGTGTGCACAGGGGTAGACACCCCATCTTTGCCTTTTATGTCCAGTATCTTCAAAAACGAGCTCTGCCAAAATGTAAATGGTCAACTGACTCTGGACTGAGAGGAATAGTTTAAACATTTTCCCATAAACAATGCATAAACCTGGTGCTCTCCAGTATCACTTATCGAATCTGTATATGGCTGCATGTTTGGATGACACAGAGAATGGTACAATGTTCCAGAATACTAGATATAATCTGAATTGAGCAAATTCACATGCAATCCATTTTGATACCATGGATCTAATTTGGTCTAATTCTGTCCTGTATTGCCTGCAACCTCCTCCCCTCCCACCTGTTCAAAAGCTAACTGGAGGGGTGGAGAGACTGTCCAGGCCCCTGCAGGGAGACAGAAAGAGGCAGCAAGGCTGGCTCTGTACAAATGTCTGAAACCTAGCACTTTAGGAGACTGAGGCACGGAGATTGCTTGGGGCCAAGAGTTTAAGACCAGTCTGGGCAACAGAGCAAAAGCCCCATCTCTACAACAAAAATAGAAACACTTAGCTGGGGATGGTAGCACATGCCTGTTGTCCCTCTACTATAGAAGCTGAGGCATGAGGGTCACTCGAGCCCAGGAGTTCTAGGTCACAGTGAGCTGTGATTGCGCCACTGAACTCCAATCTGGGCTACGAGGGAAGACCTGTCGCAAAAAAATAAAATAAAATAAAAAATAAAAATAAAAAAAAAGGCTGCACCTGGATCAGGACGGGAGCTGGGCACCTAGCAAACATCTGTTGACTGACTGACACAAACATTTATTTATAAAAAATTTACTTCCAAAGACATTACCCTCTTTGCTTTTAGAGATCAACTTGGAGGCTGAAATGACTTCATAGGAGAAGGCTTTATAGAAGAGTAATGTAAAATACGAGACCTTTATTTTCCTTACTTTCTCAAAAGGAAAATACTGACAACATTTAAAATACAGCTGGGGCTAGGTATGTTGGGAAACTATAAAACATACTTTATAAAGAAAATATCCCTTTCTCTGCTTGTATGTTCTCACTCCCTTTACATGCCAGTAAAACCAGAAAAAGAAATACAAAAAATATATTTTTTTGTCTTAAAGATAAATGTTTTTCAACATAAACACTGTAAATAACATGTACCTCTCCCAACAGCTTAGAATTCTGGTTCCAGGCCAGACACGGTGGTGGCTCATACCTGTAATCCCAGCACTTTGGGAGGCTGCAGCAGGCGGATCACTTGAGACCAGGAGTTTATGACCAGCCTGGGCAACATGGTGAAACCCCGTCTCTACTAAAAATACAAAAATTAGCCAGGCGTGGTGGCACTAATCCCAGCTACTCAGGAGGCTGAGGCAGGAGAATCGCTTGATCCCGGGAGGCGGAGATTGCAGTGAGCCAAGATTGCACCACTACACTCCAGCCTGGGTGACAGATCAAGACTCTGTCTCAAAATAAAGAAGAATAATTCTGGTTCCACTACTTAAAAACCAAACACTGATTTGCCTCTAGTATAAAATCAGCAATGGGCCTTACACAGAAGACACTGAGTGCTGTTTTCCTTAGCATGTGAGATCTCAGCCAGTTTTACAATCCACTTAACCAGTTTCATGTGCAGCCATTATGCTTCTGACCAAGTCCAAATGCAAAAACCATTACGTTCATCTGGCAACAACAGGATAGGAGTTTGAATTTAAGTTTTACTCTATCAAAGCCTGTCTGCAAACCATGAGAAAGCTACAAAATGAGATGTCACCTCGTAATTCTTTGTGAATGAAGATGCGGCCAACAAGGAGGGGAAATACCGTCTTTCTAACACCAACTCCACTTCCTTCAACAGCTGCTGCATTGAGTGGATTGATTATGCTCATTTAGGCGGTGATTACATGAGCTTAATGACTCATGTGGCCACCAGCAAGGCCCCCTCCTTTAACAGAAAGCATACCTGTGTGCTGCTCTCCATCATGAGTACGGATAATGAGGCAAGGTCCTTTCAGCTTTGCTCCCTGCCTCGCTTTGGAGTAGTATTTCTGGTGTCTGTTTCAGATCCTGGCCCACATCGAGCTGTTATTGGAAAACAGCAATCTATTTCCAGGTTCCCTTGGTAACCTAAGTCACCTAGACTTTGTTTAAATTACCTCCCATGAGCCAAATGCTAGAATTTTAGATGGCAGCGGAGTGAAACCACCTCCTCTCTGGGCACAGTGAGTGTAAATTCGGCACTGAAGTGTGGATGCAGACTCCCACGCCCCTTTAAAGTTTTTCTAGAGCTTCCATCCCAAGCAGAGCCCTCCCTGGCCATCTTCTTTGAAGGACTCAGCACTTCTGCTTTCATAAGACTTGGTGGGTGTTTCTAGAGGCATTGAACCTATGACCACACAAGACACCCCTTTCTCTGCCCTTTCAGTCTCCCATCTGCCCCTCTGGGTAGGCGGTTCTCTTGTCTTCGTCCAAGCCTGGTCAAATGTGCAAGCCACCCTAGGTCTGAAGGAAGAAGGAAAGTGGGTTCCAGTTTCGGAAGGTACTGAACCCATGTGGTCTCCTTGTTTGCTCGAAAACAGCCAAAATAAGGGTCCTCATTCCCTTGCTCAGGTTAGTTAGAAATAGGACAAATGAGTAGAAAAAAATACACAATGAAATGTTTTTGACCAGGCGCAGTGGCTCAAGCCTGTAATCTCAGCACCTTGAGAGGCAGGAGGATTGCTTGAGCCCAGGAGTTTGAGATCAGCCTGGGCAACATGGCAAAACCCTATCTCTGAAGAAAAATAGAAAAATCTGCCTGACATGGTGGCTCACACCTGTGATCGCAGCTACTCAGGAGGCTGAGGTGGGAGAATCACTTGAGCTCAGGAGGTGGAGGCTGTAGCGAGCCATGATCATGCTGCTACACTCTAGCCTAGGTGACAGAGTGAGGTTCTGTCTCAAAAAAAAAGAAAAAAGAGAAATGTTTTTGAATCTGTAGTTAGTGCACCAACATGGAGAAGCGTGGGCTGCCACAGGGAGCCCATCAGTGCTCCTATGCTGTGGGTTCCTGTCTGCAAGCTTTGCTTAAAGAACCCTCTTCATGGAAACTGATAAAGTGAAGCCTTCACGGAAAGTCCACAGGGACACCCGGCCTACAACGAATGACTCCTATGCCTTTCCTTCCTGCCTCCCACATTTTAAGGCAGGGGTCTTAGGGCTGAAATAAACATCAAGAACAAGGCAGAAGAAGGCATCTAAGGGTGGTTTGGAAAGGGCGGGGCGATCCCATGTTTCTCTCTGATGTTGGCAAGTGGGCTTGTGAGCTGATCTCACACACACAAGCACACTCACACAAAGACTGGCCGGGCATGTTGGCTCACACATGAAATCCCAGCACTTTGGGAGGCCGAGGCAGGCAGATCACTTGAAGTCAGGAGTTCAAGACCAGCCTGGGCAATATGGCGAAACCCCGTCTACTAAAAATATAAAATTAGCCTGGTGTGGTGGCACGTGCCTGTAATCCCAGCTACTTGGGAGGCTGAGGCATAAGAATTGCTTGAACCCAGGAGGCAGAGGTTGCAGTGAGCTGAGATTACGCCACTGCACTCCAGCCTGGGTGACAGAGCCAGACTATGTATCAAAAAAACAAAACAAAGACACACACACACACACACCCAGACACACACAGAAATTTACACACAGAAACACAGACACACAACACATACACACACACAGACACAACACCCGTGCATATGGAGACCCAAGCAGACATAGACACTCTCACACACACACACACTCGGGCCACAGCTAGTCTCAAAGGTCCCTTTGTGTGAACTAGAAAGAGGCACCCCCTGGGAAGATACAGACCCTCAAAGCCTGGATATCAGCCTCCACTCACCTTTCCTCCAGGTGCCCCTGCAGGGCACACGGCATAACAGCACACGGTGGCCCTGTCTACGCTTCCTCTTGTGGATGTGCGGGTGTGGGTGTTAGGGGGAAGGGGAGATAGCCGAGAGAGAGTGCGGCTTTTCCTTCAATCACGGGCAGCTTTCTGTCCGGAACTGCTCAGGGGTCGCAGGACAGGCCGCATCTCTCCCGAGGAGTCCCTCTGGGTGCACAAAATTACCTGTTGGGATAGGTGACATTACAGGGCACTTTGCCCGTGTAATTCTCATTAAGCCAGCGATTCGCCAGTGCCTGCTGAATATTTGGCCTCTTCACAGGATCCGGTTCCAGGAGAGAGCGCAGGAAACTGATGGCACCTGGGAGACATTCGGGAAAGAACGCACGCATGTTACAGGCTGAACGCAGACACCAGTGAAAGCCGCCATCACAGGGGACTCGCCACCTCGCCTGCCCATCCCGAGCCACTGCTGGGGTGATCTCTTCTCTGGGTCTCTGGGCAGGGTGCTGATTCAATGATTCGTGGAGCTTAGTTTCAGCCCCGCCTCCCTTCAGACTGAAGGGGTGTGGAAAATCCCATTTCCCCCTCTCCCTCTTTAAAAAAGACACACCACATATCCAAAGAATTTAATTTCTCTGTCCAAGGGGAGCAACTGGTACATGATAAAGCAAGAACCAGTTTGGGTCTCCCCATTCCCTGTGTTTCCCAAGACAAACTGTGGTCTTTTCTTGTTGCTTATAGGTGAGCCAAAGAGATGTTCTATTCACAGGCTTGTAGGAACGAAAGAAAATAAACAGAAAATGCCTGCTCGCAAGGTAGGGTTTTCGAGCACTCAGGGAGAAGCCAGAAGTGTACAGCCATCCTAAGTTAGACCTCCCAAGTGGGGACCACAGGACACTGAGAGTCTCAAGGGGCCAGAGAGGTCCTGCTTTCTGATCATTTCCTTTAAAGCCATTCTGCACGGCCGCCCACCTCCCTGCTTTGGCCTCCCAAAGTGCTGGGATTATAGGTGTAAGCCACCGCGCCTGGCCAAAAATAATGCTTTAAATGCCCTGGGTTTCCTTTCATTTCACAAATATTTACAGAGCACTTGTTGTCCATTCAAGCACTGGAGATAAGAAGCTAATTCATCTCTAAGCAGAATATTTGCATCCTTTAAGATTATAACAATGGAAACAACTGTATGAGAGGTAAAAATGCATTTATAATGCACAGGAAGCCTTTTATTTTGTATTTATTTTATTCATTATTTTTTATATTTTGGAGACAGAGTCTCACACTGTCGCCCAGGCTGGAGTGCAGTGGCACCACCATGGCTCACTGCTGCCTTGATCTCTCTGGCTCAGGTGACCCTCCCACCTCAGTCTTCCAAGTAGGTGAGACTACAGGCACGCACCATCACGCCTGGATAATTTTTTTATTTTTTTGGTAGAGATGGAGTTTTGCCATGTTGCCCAGGCTGGTCTCAAACCCCTGAGCTCAAGCGATCCTCCTGCCTCGGCCTCCCAAAGTGTTCGGATTAAGTGTGTCAGCCACCACACCCAGCCCATGAAGGCTCTTCTAAGGCTACAAAATTGTTCAGCAGGAGAATATACAGCATACCCACAGATGGGCAAAGAATGTCACGGATGACTTCAAAATGCAGACGGTCTGTCTTGCTTGAGTTGTGGGACTGTGATATTTTCTTATGCTATAGCCCTTATTTTACAAAGTATTGCTGTAATGTTTTTGCAATATAAAGAATTCTTTGATGTAGCTTTGTACTTGATTTCCAACATACCAAATAATAGATCCCAGAAAATAATAATGTGCTTGGTCCCCCAATTTTTCTATCCTTCTCTTCAAAGTTATTTTTTCAGTTTTCTAAGGTAATCTTCTTTGCAAGGAGAAGTCATAAAATGTCTTACTTTCTCAAAAGCTTTAAGTTGTCATTTTAACATTGTTCTTGAGGAAATGCTGAGCCTTTTGTCAAGTCATTTTCTGCAGGGTAAAAATGAGGCCATCAAAAAAGGGGCTAGTTGTGATGCCAGAATCAACTCAAGAGAAACAATCTTTGCTAGGTCATGCAGCCAGGTCAACCTCCATGGTCAACCCACCACCAGGGTGGGTTCCCATACTGTTGAAGAGGTTACCAGATCATCTCCCTTTCAACAGTGGGTAGTCTCTACTGGGTATCTACCCAAAGGAAAATAGGTCATTACATGAAAAAGACACTTGCACACATGTTTATAGCAGCACAATTCACAATTGCAAAAGTAAGGAACCAGCCCAAATACCCATCACTTAACAAGTGGATAAAGAAAATGTGACATATATATACATATGTCATATATATAAACACCAAGGAATACTACTCAGTCATAAAAAGGAACAAAGTAATGGCATTTGCAGCAACCTGGAAGGAGTTGGAGACCATTATTCTAAGTGAAGTAACCCAGGAATGGAAAAACCAAACATTGTGTATTCTCACTTGTAAGTGGGAGCTAAGCTATGAAGATGCAAAGGCATAAGAATGATACAATGGACTTTGGGGACTTGGAGGGGAGGGCAGGAGGGGGGCGAGGGATAATAGACTACACACTGGGTACAGTGTACACTGCACAGGCGACGCATGCACCAAAATCTCAGAAATCACCACTAAGGAACTTATCCATGTAACCAAACACCACCTGTTCCTGAAATACGTACTGGAATTTTGAAAAAAGGAAATATTGCCAGGAGCGGTGGCTCACAACTGTAATCCCAGCACTTTGGGAGGCCGAGGTGCGTGGATCACCTGAGGTCAGGAGTTCAAGACCAGCCTGACCAACATGGTGAAACTCCGTCTCTACTAAAAATACAAAAATTAGCTGGGCGTGGTGGTGCATGCCTGTAATCCCAGCTACTCGGGAGGCTAAAGTGGTAGAATTGCTTGAACTCAGGAGGCAGAGGTTGCAGTAAGCTGAGATCACACCACTGCACTCCAGCCTGGGTAACAGAGAGAGAATCTGTCACAAAATTTAAAAAAAAAAAAAGAACAGTGGGGTGTGGAGGCCATGAGGTACATTTACCACTGTAATTGTTATCGCTGGATACTCAGCTAAAACTTTCCAACAACATACTTTAAAAAAAAATTTTTTTTTTAACTTTTACTTTAGGTTCGGGGGTACATGTGCAGGTTTGCTATATAGGTAAACTCGTGTCATGGGAGTTTGTTGTACAGATTATTTCATCACCCAGATACTAATCCTAGTACCCAATAGTTATTTTTCTGCTCCTCTCTCTCCTTCCACCCTCCACCCTCAAGTAGACCCCAGTGCCTATTGTTTCCCTCTTTGTGTCCATGAGTTCTCATTACTTAGCTCCCACTTATAAGTGAGAACATACGGTATTTGGTTTTCTGTTCCTGTGTTAGTTTGCTAAGGATGATGGCCTCCAGCTCCATCCATGTTCTATAATAACCTGAAAATCAAACA
Organism: Symphalangus syndactylus; assembly: GCF_028878055.3. Taxonomy (NCBI): domain Eukaryota; kingdom Metazoa; phylum Chordata; class Mammalia; order Primates; family Hylobatidae; genus Symphalangus; species Symphalangus syndactylus. Next base: position 98,248,378 of record NC_072427.2, read on the forward strand.
GATCTCTGCTTTTCAGAATGTCTATCTCCCTTCCCTTAACACCCCTGCATTGGAAGAGTCATTTAGATTTTAACTGGGGGCAGCTATTGGTCAGATAAAAAAGATGAGGGCGTAATGAGTCGGAGCGGGTGGGCTGTTGAGTTAATGTTTTCTGAGACATTGCTGTTGCTTACCCTCAAAGGACTTGGGCAACAACCCAGGGTTGCCTCAAAGGACTTGGGCAACAGGCCAGGCTTTTTCAAAGTATGATGAACCAGAAGTGCTAAGGACAAACTGGATGTGCATTTTTGTTCTATTTTCATAACCGAGCGCTCTGCATCTTCAAAAACTGCTGATGAGCACAAGTAATTTTAGTTCAAATCTCCGCTGACGAATTTTCTTCCTTTGGACGTCACAGACATTGCATTACTATCCCAAAAGGACTTTGAGAATATCCTTAGAGCTCTTTGAAGTTTGTTTTAGGGTCCTGAAAACCCCTATGCCTTATAAGCAAAATAGATTAAAATATTCCTCACCATCCTGGAAAGCCATGCCAGGCATGGCCACAGGCCACACGCCACCCTCCACCCCTCTGACATAACACTTAGGTTCTCCGCTTACGCCTGGAAAAATAGTACTACCCTGCTCAACTTAACACACAGCACACCTTCCTCCATCGCAAACCCCACTTTCTTTCATGAGCCATCAGCTTTCCAAAGTCTGGACTGGCTTGTGTGAGCATCTGAACACTGTACCAAGTGAAAGGGCTGCAGGTCTGTCATCAGACTTTTCACATTAGTGTAGCCTGATAGATGCAAACAGAGACCCCTCCCCGCTTGAAGCTCCCTCTTCATCACTTCCCAAGCTAAAGAATTATTTGATAATCTGATCATCATGCCTTCTTGGACATCGTAATTAGCACTGACTCAACCCTCATAAAAGCTAACACTTCTCCTCCAGTTTGACTTTGGAGAATTCACGGCACAAAACCATCATAACCTGAAGTGACTGCTTGGAATGTATTACAAATGCTAGCGTTGAGGTGTAGTGATGAAAAGGTAAGCAGTCTGAAAAATTGCTCAGCCATAAAAGGCGTTTGCTACTCTGTGACATACAAGTGCCAACAAGCAAAAAGAAAGTGTGTAGAAGAGAGACTTAGAAAGGCCCTCGAAGCTTAAGTTTGCAAACGGCATGACAGAGATGAATGAAGGGCAGTTCTTTGGAAGTGTGTTCTGTGGATTCACAAGGGCAATAATGCTGTTTTCAACTCAAGTTTGGTAAAAATTCTTCCAACTTAATCTTTAAAAAGAGCAGAAGAATTAATAGATATGATCATTACATATACGAGTGACAGGGCCAGGTGCAGTAGCTCATGCTTGTAACCCCAGCAGGTTTGAGAGTCCGACGCAGTAGGATTGCTTGAGCCCAGAAGTTCAAGACCAGCCTGAGCAACATAGGGAGACCCTCTCTCTATAAAAAATACACCGCACCCTCCCCCCCGGCAAAAAAAATTAGCTGGGCATGGTGGCTTGCGCCTGCAGTCCCAGCTACTTGGGAGGCTAAGGCGGGAAGACTGTTTGGTTTCGGAGGCTGAGGCTGCAGTGAGCCATGATTGTGCCACTGCACTCCAGCCAGGATGACACAGTGAAACCTCGTCTTAGACAAAAACAGAAACAAATATGAATGACAGAGTCATCCAATTAATAAAGATGTGCATTAGTGAGACACAAAACTGGCATATTTTCTATTTGGATTGACATTACTCAAAACATAAGGTCATAGAGACAATAGATAATACCTCCAACTTTTTGTAGGTGGGGGTGCGTCTTATACTAAATAAAATCAGAGAAGAGTGAAATAACACAGCATGGTAGGAAAATCTAGGTTTTCAGTCAAGCAGACTTAATCTCTCTAAGACTCAATTTCCTCACTGGTAAACAGGGACTTACCTTGCAGGATTGTATAAAAACAACACCACATGGAAAACATCTACAAAGGATTATTCAATAAATGGCAGCTACTCATGTTACTGGTAAACTAGTATTTTTGGATATAAGCAGGGCCAGGCTGGTTGGAAGGGAGAGGAGATAAACTTAGTGGGGTGCAAAGGATTGAAAAAATGGGAGGCTGTCAGAAAGGCAGCAGCTGATCCTCAAACCTGAAGACATTCACTCTATGAACAAGGTAAGATGCCCTGGGCTGCCTCAGCAGCTGGTGCAGTGCTCTGGGCCCTACTGGGTCAGGACAATTCCCAATCCTGAGTCATCAAAATAATCTATGGGCCACCTTTCCAGGTCACACAGACACATTAACACCAGAGTCAGCAACCTAGATTCCCTGAGTGTCTATCATTTGCAAACACCTCACTTGACACCTGGCTCAAAGGATTTCAATCCTAGTTGAAAAAAGATATTTCTATATCCCAATAGTTATTTTAAAAAGGAGGAGATGGGGAGAGCATCAGATTTCTTAATTAGAAAATCAGATATAGAAATGCAATTCATGCTTGACAAGTCAAGACAACAAAGTCCTGTAGGAATGTGAAGATCTTTAACAAGCACACAAAGAGCTTAAGGCCAAGGCAAAGCTGTCCACTCAAAGCAGGAGCTATGTGAGGTTGGACAGCAATTCCAGTGATGCTGAAATTGCCGGGAACATTTTTAATATGTCTTCTTTGGGACTAACTTTGGACCATTTTTTAACATCTTCAGAACTGCAACTCTTGCTTCTTTAAGGTTAAATTTAATTTTCACAAAAAACACTTAGAGCCCAGCCTGCTAAGATTGTGTAATATTATTGAAAGTAAAAACAAGGTATGGTTCTGAAGCAATGAGATTGATTTTCTTGTGTTATTAACCTACCTGCACTTGTCTGCTCCTTTTCCCACAGCTGTGTGGGGCTCATGCTAATGCTAATCAACAAATACTTCTGGCTTTTCACTTTCAACGCACATGGTAAGGTTGCACTGCCCCATTCTCTTTAGTTGGGTGAAGCCACGTGCCATGTTTTAGAAAGCTTCCACTTACAACTGGAAGATTGGTGGAAGATTTAATTGCTGATGAAAGAGCTTCTCTTTCTCTTTCCCTTTCTCCTCTGCATGAACCAGAAATGTTGGAAGTGGTGGCTGCTCCATCAGCCTTGGGCCCTTGGCTGGGCAGAACATTTCACTGTTTGATCCAATTCTCAATTGAGATGTAGCATGACTGAGAAATAAACCTTTGTGGTCCTGAGCCACTAAGACTTGGGGGCTGATTGTTAATGCAGCATAACCTGGTCTATTCTGACTAATACAATGAAATGGCAGCAGATCAGCAGTTCTCCAGCTCCTCAGGCTCTCATCGGGTTCAAAGACAGCACTATCTGCCTTTCCCAACTGTGGGGGTACATTCATCCTCCTTTTGTCCTTTGTTATGGGTCACTTGAATAAAATAGGCTCTGAACCCTCAAAGAAACTTTGGAATCACTCTGAGAGATGGCAATATTTATGACTATATAACCCCTACAGAGACTGCTTTGAAAGACTGCATTTATTTGGAAACATCACATCTTATTTGTACTGCAATGAGATATTATTAGACCCCTATCAGAATAACTAAAATAAAAAATAATAATAGCATCAAATGCTGGCAAGGATGCAGAGATTATGCACATATTGCTAGTGGGAATGCAAAATGGTCCAGCCACTCTGAACAAGAGGCTTGGCAGTTTCTTACAAAACTAAATACGTGCTTACTACCCAACCCAGCAGTTTCACTCTTAGGCATCTGTCCCAGAGAAATGAAACCATATTCTCAGAAAAACTTAAACATGAATGTTCACAGCATCTTTATTCATAATAGCCCCAAACTGGAAACAACTCAACAGTCCTTCAGTGAGTGAATGGTGAAACAAACTGCGGTATACCCACACCAGGAGATACTACTCACCAATAAAAAGAAACAGCTCAGATTATCTCAAGGGAATTATGCTGAGTGGGAAAAAAAGTGATTTACATATAGCATTTTCGAAATGACAAAATTATAGATGATACAGGGTGTGGCTGACAGGGCTTAGGGAGAGCAGGAGGAAGGGAGGTAACTGTGGCTACAGAGGAGCAGCACGAGGGATCCTTGTGAGGGAACTGTCTTGCATCTTGACTGTGGTGGCTGTCACACAAATTACTCATGTGATAAAACTCCATAGAACTAATATACACCAACACACATGAGTGTACATAAAACTTGTGAAATCTGAACAAAGTCAATGTGTTTTATCAATGTTAATTTCCCAGTGGTGATATTATACCACAGTTATACAATATATTACTATTGGGGGAAACTGGGTGATATGGTTTGGCTGTGCCTTGACCCAAATCTCACCTTGAATTGTAATAATCCCCACATGTCAAGGGTGGGGCCAGGTGGAGATCACTGAATCATAGGGGCAGTTCATTGCTGTTCTCATGGTAGTGAGTAAGTCTCACGAGATCTGATGGTTTTATAAATAGGATTTCCCCTGCACAAGCTCTCTTGCCTGCCACCATCTAAGATGTCCCTTTGCTCTTCCTTCATCTTCCACCATGATTGTGAGGCCTCCCCAGCCATGTGGAACTGTGAGTCAATTAAACCTATTTCCTTTATAAATTACCCAGTCTCAGGTAAGTCTTTATTAGCAGCATGAGAACGGACTAATACACTGGATGAAGGCTATTTGGATCTCTTTGTATTATTTCTAGCAATTGTGTGTGCATCTACAATTATGTCACAATGAAAAGTTTTTAAAATAATCTTATTTGTTAAAAAAAAAAAACCTTTTTACTCTCTGTACCCTTGTCCCAATTTATTTTATTTTCTTTAGAGCACTTAACATACCAAATACCACACGTTTATTACCCATTTATTTATTTTTAGCCTCCTCTGCTGATATATAAGCTTTATAAGGGTACAGACTAGTTTGTTCTCTGTCTTCCTTAATCTGGAACACACCTAGCACATAATTGGTGCACAATACATATCCATGGAATAAGCTAATGAGTATGAAATACGGAATGAATGAATGAATGGGCACACCTCGGAATGCTCTGCTGCGCTTTCAACATTTCTGAAAGCTCTAAAACTTAAATATGACAACTGGTTTGACATTTTGCACATTTTCTAACTCCAAGAGTTATGACTCTCAGTGCAGAAATATTTCTTTTATAATGACAGAGCTGTAACTCATCTTCCCAAGGACTTAATGCCTCCTTTGCTTTCAAGCCTCCAGAGATTCTCCCCTCCCTTGAGGTGACAGTATGGGCTGAATTAGATAATTGCAAACAAGAACGTGTCTCCACTCGGATTCCACTTGGCAAGATAAATTCAGCGTCAGCTTCATGCATGCTTTTAAACTCAGAAGAAAAATGCATAACAGTAGTAAAATAAAATGCTATATTTTAACTATCATAAGTATCATAAGTTGCAGTTAAATAATTGCTTTCTTCTTTGGTCAAAAGCCTTATCTTAGTGAAGCTGAGTTTATTCTAAGGAGCCAATTAAATGCTCATCAAAGCCAAACCAAGGCCAGGAACTTGAATTGTGAACCAAACAAAAGAACAAATTGTACTGATTTACTGGATCTGAAACCAAACCTTAATACAAACTGTTTACTGAAATGTGAACCAGCTAAAGCTTGAGAGAACTTTTCAAACACACCTGATGATTCAGTGCAATCAAGTAACTTAACCTCTATATATTTAAAAGCTTTTGAATGGGCTCAAAACCACAACTCACAAAACAAATCACAGCCCCAACTTGAATGCAACAAACATTTCTTGACAGTAATTGCAGAAAGAAGCCATATTGGAAATGCGACCATAAACCCTCTTTTCCAAGTCAACATCATAAGATGGTGAGTTTTAAAACAATCAAGACTGCAATTATTTTTTAAATGGAGAATATCAGATCCTTTGGATCTACGTGTTTTGTGCAGAAGGAGGAAGGAGAAGTTAGGGGTTCAGAATTTTAACAGAACAGGAAAGGATACAGGTGAAAGGCACAAGTGGCCATTGAGAGATGGGAAACCCAACCACCCCTTGACACTTCTATTTAACACTAGAAAGAAACTTATAACAATGGGATAGACATAACACCATTACTGCAGAATAAATACTGTTTCACAGGTGGACCCAAACTGGTCACAACAGCAGTCCTGAACCGTGATCTAGAGCAACAGGTACATTACCTGTGGAGAGCTGAGTGGGGAGGGGGTTCATTTCTTTGTCCACCATCTTCTGGTACAAAGCCCTCAGGCTGAAAGGCTCCACCGTGAAAGGCAGCGTCCCGGTCAACATGGCATACATGTTCACACCTCTGAAAAGAGAGACATACACATGAAAGCGGAGTCAGGTCCCCTGGAGAGGGGAAGACACTGGGGACACGGGCTTCACCAAAGCGTGGGAGCTGCTGCTTCCATGCCAACCTCAACAGGCCCTCTTCAAAGTCATCTTTGTAGAACACTCAGTGTCACGTTGAAAGAGTTGGGTGAGGTCGGACGCAGTGGCTCATGCCTGTAATCCCAGCACTTTGGGAGGTGGATCACCTAAGGTCAGGAGTTCGAGACCAGCCTGTGTAGCACCTCCATCCTCAACCTCTGCCTCATCGGCCTGGACCACTACCTGCTCATCCTCTCGCTGCTGTGCTACAAGCTGTGCATGAAGCCCCCGCACACCCTGGTGCCCATCTCTACTAAAAATACAAAAATTAGCCAGGCGTGGTGGTGGACACCTGTAATCCCAGCTACTGGGGAGGCTGAAGCAGGAGGATCACTTGAACCCAGGAGGCGGAGGTTGCACTGAGCCAAGATCACGCCATTGCACTCCAGCCTGAGCGTCAAGAGTGAAATTCCGTCTCAAAAAAAAAAAAAGAAAGAAAGAAAGAAAGGCTTGGGTGAGAGCACTTGAATGTGAAGACCCGGAAGGGGACCACAGAGAAAAGCAGGAGTTTCAAGAGCATCAGGAGCCACCTCCTGAGGAGGGGAACCATGGCTCTCTGCTCTCTCCGAATGTTATGGCAGGAAGAAGTCAACAGCAAGGAGGTCCAGACCAAGCAATGTGAGAAACACCTGGGAGACGTCAGGGACTTCAATTAAGAGTAGTACTGCCATTATGTGGCTTTCCAAGGATGGCTTACAAGGTGGTACCTGGAAAAGGCTGACCAAAAAATACAGGAAAAGCCCCCTACACTGGAAGCTCCAGTCACAGCCAAACTGTGAGCCAGGTTACAACTCAGCCCTCAGAAACGAAGGCTCATAACAAAACCTGGCGTTTTGCTCTACTCTTAAATTTTGCCTTGGCTTGTAACTAGAGAAATTTCTGGGGAGGTTCCCTTCCTTCCTGCCCTGATTTTTTTATTGTTTATTGTAAGATTCTGCCACCTGGCCCCAACCCAACATCTCAGATGTGGTTGAAATACCTTCTAAGGAAGCTTAACTGCACGTATCCAAAGCCAATCTAGAGAACAGAAACATCTTCTTAGAGGATCTTTATTTTCCTGATGTGCAAATCTAATATCATTTTGATGAGATTTCCTGATGGGGATGAAATGCCTGCCTACCAAGAGGTCTCAAGTGTTCAAAAGCGCCCAAGGGAATATACTTTAAAAACAGGTACTAAGATTTCCAGTCAAAACAAATCCAATGAGACTGATTGAAATTAAGACCCTCGAGGCCCAATTCCACGGAGGCACCTCTGAATTAAGGCATTTCAGATAATGACAGGTACTGGAGCCCACGGCTCCCGCTAGAAATCATTCGCAAATTTCAGACATATAGTAAGACCTGGTTCCCACTCACAGTGGAGTTAGGGGGACAGATGCATAAACATTCATTCCACAAATACTTGCTGGATGGCTCTCTGCCCCAGGCAAGACTATAGGTGCTGGGTACTGGGGACCAGAGAAAGACCTGCCCTCTTGGTTTTGAGTGAGGAAGAAGACAGGCAAGCAACGTGCAAACAAATAGATGAGCACAGTCCTTTCAAGCGGTGATCAGTGCAAAAGGAATAAGAAAATGCTGAATTGCACCACTTTTGACCACAAGAGGAGTTCAATGAAGGGAGAATGAGAACTTAGAAACAGGTACATGAAGAGGGAACGTGCCGCACAGGTAGTGACTGCATGTGTGTGAGCTCATGTGTCTTTGGCTGGCTGGTTGTATGGATGGAGAGATAAAAAGTGCATAAACAAAGAAATGGAAACAAGAATGAACAAGGCACACACAGAGCTATTTGGGCGCCATTTCCCTGTGTGTGTTTAGTGGAACATGTACCCCAGGGGAGTAATAGGGGTTAGGCAGATACAAGTGGTATGACCAAATAATTCAGGGAGTAGTAATATCGTGTAAGTGGATTAAAGTGGCTCAGAATGGAAAGTAGGAAACTATGGCAGGAAATCAGCAGGTTGCTGTTAAAATCGGAATGGGAATGATGGCATGCAACAGAAAGGGAAAGGCAAAGACGCAGTGGAGACATTTGAAGGGCACGTGCCAGGTGGCAAACTCAGAAAGCAGGACCAATGGTGGTAACAGAATGGTACTGAGGAGGCTGAGGAGGAGAGACAGGTTAGGGGTGCAGGGAAGGAGTATCAGAGCTAGTGATATGTTTGAGAACATACTATGCAGTGCTGCATTTTTGAGTATGTTTGAGGTAGAGCTAAACATTCTTGCTTCAAAAAATTCTTGGAGATCGGTAAGAGGGAATGCTAAAAGGGTCCCAAAATTGTAGAGTTTTGCATACAAAGAGGACTTGGACACATGGCTTTTATGGATGGAAACCTTCTGGCACATCCCACAAAGTTGTTGCGGGGACCACTGAACAGCCTCCGAGACAAGCTGTTCCCAATGCTTCTGAGCCAGCCTGTTCCATCCAGGGCGATTCTATGCAACAATAAAGCTTTCCAAGACTAAGCCAACGTCTACATCTTCTATTCATTGCTTGTGGAAGAAGACCAGTTGCTCTTGCATGATCAGCACTTCACATCTTTGAAAACTGGAACCAGGATCTTCCCACCCTTCTGGGTCTTCCCCAGGCTGGGACCTCAGGCCTTTTGCCTGTGCTTTATTTGACACGATTGAGAGTCTCCTCAACAACCCAGTCCTCTGCCCTGAATACACACCAGCAGGTTCATGCAGTTAATGAGCTTCAATGTTTCCATGCTACATAGTAAAGACCTCATATTTCAACAGAGTTGGAGCGAACTGAGTTAAGAGGAGGAAAAAACAAAACCAAGATTCTGTCCCTGCTCACCACCTCTGAGTGCCTAATCTTGGCTCTAACATTCACACCTAAAGCTGAAGAGCCTGCTACTTATACAATATCATTTTTTTCTGCAGTAAGTGCTTCATAATGCCTAACTCATGCAGTGTTTCTCAAACTGAGGTACACAGAAACATCCTCGGGGTGCAGCAGTTCTAATTTTTATTTTCTTTTTGGCAATAGACTAAAACATTTCACAAAGCATAACCAGGGACACTGGATGACCACCATATAACTAAGAACACCCTCCATCGCACACACCCAATTTCAGTGCCTGCTTTGGTATTTCTTTTTTTTTTTGAAATGGAGTCTCGCTCTGTCGCCCAGCCTGGAGTGCAGTGGCGCGATCACAGCTCACTGCAAGCTCCGCCCCCCGGGTTCTCGCCATTCTCCTGCCTCAGCCTCCCGAGTAGCTGGGACTACAGGCGTCCACCACCACGCCCAGCTAATTTTTTTTGTATTTTTAGTAGAGATGGGGTTTCACTGTGTTAGCCAGGATGGTCTCAATCTCCTGATCTCGTGATCTGCCCGTCTCGGCCTCCCAAAGTACTGGGATTACAGGCATGAGCCACCGTGCCCGGCCCTGCTTTAGTATTTCTTTACCAATGCACTATTTTTGTCAAAAAAAAAAAATCACTTTTATTGTCATAGCCTAATGAGAAGGAAGCAGAGGTGGACTTAATGTGTCAGTGATGCGTCTGTGTGTCTGTCAGTGGAAAGGAACGTCTCCTGGTGACTGGAATAGTGTGTGGTTCGTCCTCAGACCAGTGACATCAGCACTACCTGAGAACTTGTTGAAAATGCACATTCAGTCAGGTGCAATGGCTCACACCTGTAATTCCAGCAATTTGGGAGGCTGAGGCGGGTGGCTCTCTTGAGCTCAGGAGTGTGAGATCAGCCTGGGCGGGCAATATGGTGAGACCTCATTTCTACAAAAAATACCAAAATTAGTCAGGCATGGTGGCATGCGCCTGTAAGTCCCAGCTACTTGGGGGGCTGAGGTGTGAGGATCGCTTGAGCCCAGAAGGTCAGGGCTGCAGTGAGATGTAAGTGTGCCACTGCACTGCAGCTTGGGCGACACAGCAAGACCCTGACCCAAAAAAAAAAAGAAAGAAAGAAAGAGAAAAAAGAAAGGAAGGAAGGAAGGAAGGAAGGAAGGAAGGAAGGAAGGAAGGAAGGAAGGAAGGAAGGAGAAAAAGAAAGAAAGAAAAGAGAGAGAGAGAAAGGAAGGAAGGAAGGAAGGAAGGAAGGAAGGAAGGAAGGAAGGAAATGCACATTCCTGGATGCCACTGCACATCTCCAGAATCAGAAACTCTGCAGTGTTTTTGCAAGCTCTCCAGGTGCTTCTGATGCGTACTCAAAAAATTGGAAAGCCTTGGAAGAATGAAAAGTTTTAGGGGAGGCGAGACATCACAAGATGGGCCTGACAAGCTCAGAGAACCTGTGCCCAGCAGTGAGAACTGCACTCATGCTGTGTACAGCCATTCCCTTCCCACAAAACATTAGCCATTGCATTAACATTGCCAATTTGAATATTCTGGGGTTCTTTTACTCTTGGTTCTATTTAACTTGTAAATGAGTTTTGGTTTTTCAGTTGTACACGGCCATAAATAAAAGGAGTTTAATTTGGGGCTCATGTACTTATAAGTAACATTTAAATAAAAATAACTCACATCAACACACACAGTTATCAAGAATGTTCTTCCTTTAAAAAGACAGTGTATAATACTCAAGTGTGCAGAACACTGCTCTATGACCTTTTATGTTCCCTTTAATCTTTAGGGCACACCTAGCTTCCTGTCCCAGGTTGGGGTGTCGTATAGTGCAGATGCCTCTAGGAGGCAGGACATCATGATAATGGGAGGACAACCCCACTAAAGGGGTTTGGAGAGCCTATGAGGCCAGAGGTGCAACTCTAAAGCCTTTATGAATGTTTCTTTCTGGAAGGAGACCCTGAGACACCAAACTGCTTGCCTTCTTGTCACTGACTGGCTTCAACAGACGCCAAAAATCTCCTCAAGTCACTGCATATTACACTGGTCTTTGCCTCTCTCCATCATCTGGCTGGGACCACAGATAAGATTAACAGATGCTTGTCTTCAAGATGGCGCCAGAGCCATCCGGGTGGCAGGTCTGGCCAGGGTTGAGCAAGCAGTTTTTATAGTAACTTTAATTGATGACTTTATCAACTGATTCCAGAATTCTATTTCTTTTGGAGGAATTTATCATTGATGAAAAAAAAAAAAACTGTCACAAATCCTTAAAGAGGACCCACTTCTCTCATGCTAGGGTCTCTCATCCATAAGATGTGGATAATAACAGTACCTACCTCTCAGATGGTATGAGGGTCACATCAACTAAGCCACAGAAAGACCTGAATTCTGTAGTTGGAATAAATTAAGCTTGATAAATTGTGATCTATTGTTTCATCAAAAAACCTTTCTTAAAATAAGAGGGAAAAAGCTACAGTTTTATTTGTACTGTATTGCCAAATAAGAATGGAAACCTGGCTGGGCACAATGGCTCACACCTGTAATCCCAGCATTTCAGGAGGCTGAGGCAGGTGGATCACCAGAGGTCAGGAGTTCGAGACCAGCCTGACCAACATGGAGAAACCCCGTCTCTACTAAAAATACATAATGAGGTGGGCTTGGTGGTGCATGCCTATAATCCCAGCTACTTGGGAGGCTGAGGCAGGAGAATCTCTTGAACCCGGGAGTTGGAAGTTGTGGTGAGCAGAGATTGCGCCATTCCCTGGGCAACAAGAGCAAAACTCCATCTCAAAAGAAAAAAAAAAAAATAATGGAAACCTATGTGAACAGTCATACAGTCCTAGCTAGGAGATTTTAAAAAGGGAAACCAGATTGAGCATCTTAATTCCTCTCCCCCGGAGTTTCCATACATGTTTAATATCTGGATAAAGAGAAACCTAGTCCCTCTGACATTTCAGAAGTATGTGAGGATACCAAGGGAAAAATGTGGAATGCAGTTTATAAACCTCTGTAATCCCATAGAATTAGTAGGAGTTTCAAAACATGTTCAGAATTTCCTGACGGGTCTTTTGAAATATGGCCCAGGGGCTTTCTGGATTCTCTGTGGCAGACATGGGATTCCCAAGAATCAAAGACAGTCTTAACAAATGAGAGGGATGAGAGACTGGGACAAGAGAGGGCAACAATCAAATACGACTGGGGGTTTTTCCAGCAGAATGAAATAAGGATGAGCTATCGCAGGACAGAAGAAAACCCAAAGATACTAGTCAGCATAGAATACTCTGATCTCAAAAGAGGAAGAAAGGCAGACACTGGGGGGGCAGCTGAAAGAAGAGGAAAAGGGCCCTTACTTATGAAATACAAACGGGAAAGCTTTGGAGTTAAGTCAAAAGCCAAATGGCCATCCTGATATTTAATCTGGTACACAAAAAAGTATTCCCTGGAGGAAAAGCCGTGGTATCACCTGCCATGCCAAAGAGGAAAGACATGGAGTCACTGCTCCCTGGAGAAGTCGCTGGCAATTTTAACAAGATGCAAGGGACAAAGCAATGGACAGAGTCACCCTAGCAGGTGAAGGGAGGGTCTGATTACTTGCTCTTAAGGGGCATGCGGACAGGAGCCTCGGAAACTGACCAGTTTACAAACAGTGCAGCCAAGAGGACCTTCGGGAGATGCACCTTGCTTCTGTGTGGCTCTCCAAGAAAGGAATTCCCTTGGAAAAATTAAAAATAACTTCCACCTGAAAGCAATATCTTTCCATCTTTCAGTATCAACTTTTAATAATACAACTTCCAATTTAAGGTCTTGAAAGTAGACTAGGAACCAATTCATCCATTTGGAAAATCTCAGATTTCACCACTGTTCCATTAAATGGTCTATGTTTAGCAAGAAATTATTTTCTTGTGGATTTCAAAATGGTTGTTTCTTTTCCTTTCCTTCCTTCCTTTCTTCTATGTTAAATATACATGCTAGCCACAAAAAAAAAAAAAAATCTCATACTTTATAACTGAATAATCTCAGAAGCTAAGGGAAACCTCTCTCTTAAAAGTCAAAAGCCCTAAGGTTCCCCAAAGGAGTCATAGCTTTCCTCTTCCCACCGCCTCCTGCTAGCCTTCATTTTGAGAGGGTCTCAACAGAGAGAAAACACTAGTACCATCTTTCTATATTTGACCCCTGCCAGTAGCTGATGATATCTGGCAGTGCTTTTACAAAACACTGAGTCTGAGGACTAGAACAAATTCTCTCACTCTCCCTCCTGAACATCCAGTTCTATATGGAGACAGGAGAGCTATTTGGAGACATGGTGCCTCTTGGCCGAGTTGTCCACCCAAAGGTACAGCACTGGAGATGGGGATTTTTTTTCCACTAAGTGAAAACAGATTCAATGAGCTAGGAAGGTGGACTGAGTATATTGTGCGTGACTCTCCAGGAGGCACCAGGCCCTCATGCAAATACTTCACCCATCCATCCCAGGGGCCCCCATGAGAGCAAAGGACAGCTTTAGTCCAAAAATGTTGCGTTCTCAGTCTTCTCGGGATAGAATTCTCAATTTCTGTTTTCCTTACCAGTAGGAATTCACTGAAGGTTGCACATGAGTATTGTAATATTCTGAAGATAAAGTTAATTTTGATTCTTTTCAATTAAAAAGCACATCTGCATTAAAGTTGTTTTAAATTAGCATATATGTCACTCTGAGGAAAAGTCAATTCACAGTAATAAAAGTTCAATGCACCAGAATGAATATTTTTGGTTTTTGTGTCTGAAACCTCAAAGTTCATTGGAGACACACACACATCTATATGTTTATATATATACACACACACACACACACACACACACACACACACACATATATCTGGGGTAAAGGAAAGAAGTGAATTACTTTACAGCTATTTTTTATGGTCTTGAAAATAATGACCATTGAAAATAATGGAAAACCCCCAAGAAAGCGCATTGTTAATTATGGCTTCACTAGCGGTGGGTCCTGGGGGCCCTGTTTGTAGGGAAGAGCTTTCTTTCCCAAGGTTTCTTTCAATGACAGGCTGATTTTCTTCCTAAACCTATCTCAGAAGTTGTGGATAAAGTCCCGGCCATCCATCAGGTCCAAAGCCTCCAGGGAGGGGAGTTTGCTTTTTTGGAAGTGAACTCTTCATTCTGTTTTTGTTTCAGAGCCATAAAGAGAGAAGCCATTTCATAGTAACAGTGTCTAACCCACCGAGAAAATCGGTTCCATTTTCACTCTCATTTTAAACAGGCTTCTACATTAAATTCACTTTTGGTTTTCCATTTCCACTTCTGCCAGCAAAGTCATGGGCACCAAACAGAAACCTAACTTCTATCTCAGACACAAAATCAGACCCCAAGTTTACACAGATAGAAAGTTTGCTCAGACCTCAAAGCAGTAGGACATTCATCTCTTAAAAGGTGCTGAAGTTTTATGTTTTTGCCAAAATTAAGAGGAAGAGAAATCAGACGTGTCCCACCTACCAGCCTTTTGCATATGCTGTTCCCTCTGCCTGGAACGTCTCCCCACCTGCTCTCCACCTGGCCATCTCCACTCATCTTTGAGGAACACATCAAACTTGCCTACAGATGCCTTCCTGACTTAACCCAGCTGTGCAGCCATATGTGCTAGGGCTGCCATAACAAAAGAATCTGGTTCTTTTTCTCACCAGTTTACTTTTGACCTTTCCTGGCCTTCTTCCCTGACACCTTCCTCTTCCCACAGCTGGTTCCTTCTCATTCTTAGGATCTGGTTTTGAAGTCATCTCCTCAAGAGGCCACTCCATCTTGTTCCCTGAATCCCTCTCACTTCCTCCACAGCCATTACCACACTCAGTTTATAGCGTTTTAAAACACCGGCTGTTTGTCCCACTGGCATGTAAACCCCACCAGAGGAAGAACATCACAGACGCAGTAGAGGGTGGTGATTCAGAGGCCTAGAGGCAAAACACGCAGGTCAATCGTGGCTCTGTCACACACTGGCTGTGTCATGTGGGCAAGTGGCTGAGGCCCTTCATGCCTCAGTTTCCACACCTTTAAATGGAGAGTAATACAGCACTACCTTGAAGGGTTGTTAGGCGGATAGGATGAGTCAATACATGCTGATCATTACGAAGAGCCTGGCACCTCCCCTCTCTCTTGCTTCCTCTCCCGCCATGTGATCTCTGCACACACTGGTCCCCTGCACCTGCCACCATGAGTGGAAGCAGCCTGGGGCCTCACCAGAAGCAGATGCTGCCACCATGCTTCTTGTACAGCCTGCAGAACCATGAGCCAAATAGAGCTCTTTTCCGTGTGAATGACCCAGCCTCAGGTGTTCCTTTGCATCAACAAAAGACAGACTAAGATAGGGGACCTCTTGGTCTTTCAGGCTCCCATAGCCTTTTGTGCTTTTGTGCTTTTGTGTGTGTGTGTGTGTGCACAAATTCTTCCTCTCATAGCTTCTCATTTAGCATAAATGAGTTCTCTAACTGTTAAGAAAGTGATTATAGACCCACATGTTCATATTCATGCACTCAATACATATTTATTGAGGGAAGACAGTGTGCCAGACACCTGTGAGAGTTCTTAAGCATTGGAAGAAATCCATAATGGATTTCCTCCCATATACAACTCTGATCCACTGGTATTAGCTGCTGGGAGGCGCTGTGTTGAGGGGGATTCAGAGGCGTTCTCAGAAGTGAAGTCCATGACTAGCAATGCCCTAGAAGGGAAGGCATCCTCTGCTGCTCCCTGCTCCATTCCACTAGCTCCACATGACCCCAGCCCACCTTGGCCCGTCATCAGCACACCACACACACCCCATATGCAGCCTGCACACCAGACCACACCTCCGAAGTAACTGGGAGCCCAGCCTTCGGCAAAGTGCGGCTCCACTACATTCGGGCTCATGTGTGCCTCTAGGCAGTGCTCACCACTCTCTTCTATCTGTGCAAACTGGGGGCAAGAGATGTGTCTCACAGGACTGTCCTGAGGTTCAGGGGTGACTAACCACGGCACCTAGCCCGCTCAGGAGCAGAAGCTGATTCCTGACCTGTTTCACCTCCTCGCTGACAAGCAGGTCCTCTTAGCCAGGGTTCCAGAAGAGTCGGCCCCTTCTGGGAAAGTTACAGGAATTCTTTATCTCTCCACATCTCGTTCTGGTCTGTTTCTTCTCAATCTCCAACCGGAACATCCTGAGCTCCTCTCGCTTCTAGAGCCTTGAGCTAACCCACATTTCTCTGTTTGCTTTCTCAGCCAGCTTCAGCCCTGACCTTCCAGCTTCTGTTTCCCTGGATGAAATGCCTGCTCCTTCCTCCTGTCCCTCTTTCCCTTTTCTCTTCCTTCCTCCCTCCCTCCCTCCTTCCTTTCCTTCTTTCCTTTCTCCTTCCTCTCCCCTCCTTCCCACCTCCTTTTTCTCCTCCCTCCCCTCCTCCAGGTTCCACCAGGTGCTGAGGAAATCCTGGGAGTGAGCCAAGTGGTCCCTGCCCCCTCAACTACAGCCCAGAGGGTTCCAGCAGGTGGACAGAGACCTCACGGTGAGGCCCAGGAACACAGATAGCCAGGGGCTGGAGGGTACATGGGAGGGCCTCAAAGCCAGCCAGCTGGAGACACAGAGGGCTGCCCAGAGGAACCGGCACCCAACATCACGAGAGGGAAAAAGAGGGGGTTCCAGACCCAACACCACGAGAGGGAAAAAGAGGGGATTCCAGACCCAACACCACGAGAGGGAAAAAGAGGGGGTTCCAGGCCGAAGGAACTGTGCATGTAAGGGCTGGAATGTGGCAGGAGCAGGCTGTGTTCAGGGAATAGGAAACAACGCCGGGTTAGCCAGAGAATGGGTGGGGGGAGAAGGGGAGGGAGCATGCCTTCGACGAGGCCACAGGGCAAGCAAGCGTCCCCACACGCCACGTTGGAGAGCTGGGGCTGTATCTTGAGACCCTGAAAGGACACTGCTTGGTTCAAATCCCACTCCACCACTTAGCAGCTCTATGACCTTGGGCGATTTTATTCATTTCTCTTATGATGGGTTTCTTCTTCCATAAAATAGGGTAATAGAGAGTAATGATTGCACTGGGTCATCGTGAAACTAAGTGACATGGTTGGTGTCTGGCACACATCAAGCACTATGTAAGCGTTAGCTTTTCTGACAACCTGGACAAGGGGGTTACAGTGAATATGAAGAGAGGCAGGGGAATTCCAGAAATACTCCGGATCAACACACCCTTCATGCAAACGAGCCTTTCTCGTCTATATCTTAATCAGAACCTCACTCTGTCTACAGCCCATTTCCCTATGGCATAGATTAGTCCTACCCCAGAATCCAAGACTCTGAACTGACCCTGTACCATCACTGACAGGGGATGGTGGAGGGGGTGACTCACTGGGACCATGGGGGACCCAGGCTCTACCTTTGGTGCAACTGAGGATTCATCCTTCGAATATTTATTGTGCTTACCCCCGGTGGCCCTTCCTGTACCAGACCCTGGGAACAAAATGGTGAACCAGACCAACCAATTCCCTCCCCTCGTGCAGAGTCCTTGCTAGCTGGGGAGACAGGAGAGGAATGGATTTAAAACAGGAAAAGGACAGGCATTGAGAGGTGCCGAGGAGGAAATTAAAAGGGTGAGGAGAGAGTATGGGGGACTCTCTGGCAGGGAGCTCAGAGATGATCTCGGCAGTGGCGCCAGTGGCTTGAGACTGGGATGTGGGAATGCGCAGGCGCCATTGGCTTGAGCCTGGGATGTGGGAATGCGCAGGCGCCAGTGGCTTGAGCATGGGATGTGGGAATGCGCAGGCGCCATTGGCTTGAGCCTGGGATGTGGGAATGCGCAGGCGCCATTGGCTTGAGAATGGGATGTGGGAATGCGCAGGCGCCATTGGCTTGAGAATGGGATGTGGGAATGCGCAGGCGCCACTGGCTTGACAATGGGATGTGGGAATGCGCAGGCCATCCAAAGAGCTGGGAAAGGATATTCCAGGCATCACAAGTGAACGGCCGGGCGCGTGGCTCATGCCCGTAATCCCTGCACTTTGGGAGGCCGAGGCAGGCGGTTCACCTGAGGCCAGGAGTTCGAGACCAGCCTGGCCAACATAGTGAAACTTCGTCTCCACTAAAAATACAAAAATTGGCTGGGCATGGTGGTGCATGCCTGTAATCTCAGCTACTTGGGAGGCCGAGGCAGGGGAATCACTTGAACCTGGGAAGGGGAGGTTGCAGTGAGCTGAGATCACACGACTGCACTCTAGCCCGGGCAACAGAGAAAGACTCTGCCTCAAAAAAAAACAAGCCCAGAGGTGGGAGAGACAAAAGGGAGGTCAATATGTCTGAAGAACTGTGAGCAGGGCAGGGGGTAGGAGAGATGGGCGAGCAAGTCCCGCAAGGAGCACGGGCCAGGCTGCAGGATGGAGCTTCACACAGAGGGCGATGGGAAGCTAAGGGCAGGAGGAAGGGACATAAATGAGTCACAGAGCCAGAATGTGAGCTCTGTGAGGGCAGGACGTGGTTTTCTTCTCTCCTCAGCACCGCAGTGAATTTTGGTAAAGGCCACTCTGACAGTTTGTGCAGAAAAAAACAGAAGGAACAGAGATGGAAAGCCTGGCCCCAAAGAATCCCTGAGGACATGCTCCTGAGCCTGTCACCTATGCATGCCATCCAGGACTCAGGCATGATTTCATAAGGAAGGCACGGTGGAGACAGCAGGAGGAACAGTGACTTTCAGAAGCTTGATAACTCACATGGACCAGACATCGATTTTGGGGCCGTATTTCTTCCTGGCAAGCAGTTCAGGTGCAGCATAGGCAGGGCTGCCACACTGTGTGCTGAACGGATCCGAGTAACCCAGGATCCCTGCGCAGTTGCTCAAACCAAAGTCTGCAAAGAGAGGTGAACAAAACAAGCTCCGAATTAGAAAACTGCGGAAATGAAGAGGGAGGAAAAAAAAGGATAAAGGGCGGCAGGAAAGGAAACATTCTCTCAGGCTAACACATCATTTAGCATCCTAAAGAAAATCGTAGCAGCTGCAAACCATAACGTCTGGATACAAGACTCAAGGCAAAAGAATTCCCTGGCTTAGCTGAGAGCATTTTACATCCGGCCTCACTGTTAAAGCCAGTTACAGCAAACAGTATGCTGAACTAAAACCTATTTCCATCCAATCTTGTAAATGAGTCAACCAGGAAAAAAAGAGAGAATTCGCTTTCTAGGATGAAGGCAGGAAGAAAGAACAGGCAGAGGGGATTTGAGTTAGCTCCCAAGCCGCCAAGTAGGGAAAAGATGAGGGAAGATTGATTCTCTCTGGCTGCCTGTGTCACCCTCAGTGACATGCAATCCAGCCACTTACAGTTGACTTTTTCAGCTGAATGTTTTCGCTTCATGAAAGTCTTTTAAAAATTCCCCCTAAGCTATGCAGCACATATAGTGACTTGAAGAGGGGAAAAATACACCCAACAGTTTAAACAACCCTGAATGCTGGCTGGAAAAGTAGCACCAGAAAGATGGCAATGCAAACTAGACTAAGCGACCTCATGGCACTGCTTTGTTCCTGGATGATTAACATGCCCAGGAAGAGGGGGGAGAAAGCCCACTGCATTGAGTGACTTTGGGTCTATTATGCCTTCTGCGCCATGTTTATCTTTTGATCTTAAAGATACTGAAACTGACAGGTAATTAGAGGGCTGTTACTGTTATGCCCTCATCTGAATCTTTCCTTAATCTTTGTTGATCTCAGAATTAAGATCACAGTTCATCCTTTGAACTTCAATGTAAATATTATGGTCCATCCCCCCTAAACAGTAAGACTCAGGCTGCAGGGCTCAGGCAGAGACAGGCTTCCAGTCTTGAACAAAACTCTCGCACTTTCTCAATCGGCAGTATTTATGTCTAGTTTCATGAATGTATTCTCACCTCACTCTAACATGTCTCCACCTGCAAGGCACATGACCATTAGGAACGTTGTAGGAAATCTCAGGGGAGGAGAAATACAGTCCAGTCTGTGAAGTTAATCGCACACCATGGATCAAGATGTCACAGCCAAAACGTTTTCCAAAAGTCATTGCATTAAGCTTTTTTAAAGAGAATCTCATCTAAGCAGAGCTCAGAAAACTCTTGAAGGCTCTAAACATCACCCAGACTCTTCAGCCCAAACTACAAGAGGGAATGGCAAGCAAACCAACCAGGCACGCTGCATGTCCGAACACTGAACTCTTCTTTTGTTTTTTTATGATTCCATTTTTCTCTCTTAACCTCCCTCCCCTTCTCCTCCTTGACTCCCTTACTCTTCCCTCCCCAACCCTCCCCCTACACCCCATTTCCTTTCCCATCGACCCAGCCAGCACCCATAGACCTCACAAACCCTGTCCAAGATAAGTCCTTCAGGAGTCATGGGTGTGGGACTGTCTCTGGATTCCCATCTTAGGAGGAGATCTCAGTTAAAAAGAACCTGAGAAACCCTGTTCTCAGACCCCACCCCTCAGGATCACTGAAACGGGAAGAAAAGGGGGTGAATATTTTTTTAAGAAGAAAAATCTGCCGGGGCAGTGGCCCATGCCTGTAATCCCAGCACTTTGGGAGGCCAAGGTGGGCAGATCACCTGAGGCCAATAGTTCAAAACCAGCCTGGGCAACATGGTGAAACCCTGTCTCTACTAAAAATACAAAATTAGCCAGGCGTGGAGGCGCAAACCTGTTGTCCCAGCTACTCGGGAGGCTGAGGCAGGAGAATTGCTTGAACCCGGAAGGCAAAAGTTGCAGTGAGCCAAGACTGCACCACTGCACTCCAGCCCGGGAGACAGAACGAGACTCCATCTCAAAAAGAAAGGTGGGAGGGAGAAGAAAAATAGTATTGTGCTTTAAACTGGAGGGTTGTTTGACTGCTTTCAGTTTGAAAATGAACCCAAAAGAATGTTAACGAATAAACAAATGTGTGAGGAGTAGCTACTGTGAGAGACAGCACCATCAGATAAAGACAATAATAGCTGGGGAGGCCCAATTTCATCAGAGTCCTAGAAATTGTTATCTCTAAACTTCTGAGATCAAAGCAAAAGACTCTGTTCCTAATCTCAACAGCGGTCCCTTCATAGCAAAGGGCTGCCTCGATCTGTTCACTTCCTCACCTCCCTGAGACCTGAGGTCCAGAAAGAAGGACTTGTTCTCAGAAGAGGGCAGAGAGAGAGATAAGAGGCCAGATCACCCTCCACCATCCCAGGCAAGTTTGGGAACAGTCTGGCCTTATCTTGAGCACAGTTTCAAGAAGATAACATAGCAGAGGAGTTGGGAGGTGAAAGAGATAGAATCTGCATGTTAAGCAACTTAGGTTGATCTAGCCAAAAGGGTTTGATTTAAAATACATTTGTAGAGAAACAACCAGTTTGCTTCACATTCATAATTGTAACTATTAAAACTGTACACATCTGCCTATAATTGGAATTGTGGAATTTGAGAGAAGGCCACCTCCCAGCAATGTCACATGGGTCTGTCTCAATTAGGTTTGGTAAATATATCAGCCAACGACCACTCAATTTTCTGAGAGCTACAGAATGAATCTCACAAAATGCCCAAGTGAACCTGCTTTGGAATACTGAAGTGCAAAACTCTCCTAAGTTGCAGCTCTTCCATTTTAAGATGAAACTTACCAAACATCAGACTGCTTTTTTTGAAAGGGAAAAAAACTTCCTGATTAAATCAAATCTTACTCCTGGTAATTCTAGTTAATTTGAAACATGGCTTAAGTAGATTTATTTAAACCAAATTCTTTCAAAGAAAGAGAAACTATTAAGAGGCAATCATAATAGCTATAATCACCTTTGAAAAAAAAAAGTAGGTAATGCCTTTGAAGAAAAGAAGGTTCAAAGAGCTTTCAAGTTACAAAAAAAGACAGGAGTTGGAAGACCTTTGATCTAAATTGCCCAACCCAGGGGCAAGAAACCTCACAACACACTGGGCCTTCATCTCTCCCTCCATGCCTTCCGGAAATTCAGTTCTTTCTCAACAAAATGCAGTTCCCACCAGCCCTCAGGGGTGGTCTAAGGTCTCTCTTGGGGCAGGCGTGAGGTAGGGTTCCTCAGTTTCCACTGCTCAGGAGAGAACTGGCAACCAAACTGGCATCTTTAACAAAGGGAAATCCAATGGTCACTGCCTCCTTTCTAGCAGGTGCGGGCATCCTGCTTTCTGAAGGGGCCGATTTTGTCCCAAATACCTAAAATGTCTTTGTAGTACCCATTCAGCCATTGCCAGCAGAGAAGTGATGACTCTGAGGGATTTGAATAAAATGTTTCCTGGTACCCAAAGAGTGACCATAACATGCAGCAAGGGGGGAAGGGGCGAGCTCTGATTTAGGTGTATAATTTCCTCACTTGACTGGACAGGTCTCCTCTAAGAGGTTCTATTATTCAACCAATCCGTGAGCTCCTTATAAATGCATCCACTGATTGCAGCAGTGAAATGATTGGTTTTCCTAGAATCTCCTGAGCAAACATCCAACCAATAAAAAGGTCTGTACATTTCACCATTGCTTATTCCACAAGATAGTTCTGTCAGTGGTCACCTAGGGCTACCACTTAAGGAGAAAGCAGAGAGACCAAGCACAGAGGAGACAGAGGGGCAAGAGGGAAAGGAAGAAACAGGATGGGCAATGCCCACCTGAGATGTGGAAACTCCGTCTGCACCTTACATGACTCACCAGCGTCAGTCTTTTTGAGACAGAGTCTTGCTCTGTCGCCCAGGCTGGAGTGCAGTGTCACGATCTTGGCTCACTGCAACCTCTGCCTCCCAGGTTCAAGAGATTCTCCTGCCTCAGCCTCCTGAGTAGCTGGGATTACGGGTGCACGCTACCATGCCTGGCTAATTTTTGCATTTTTAATAGAGACGGGGGTTTCACATGTTAGTCAGGCTGGTCTTTCACGTGTTAGTCAGGCTGACCTTGTGATCCACCCGCCTCGGCCTCCCAAAGTGGGATTAGAGGTGTGAGCCACCGCACCTGGCCGATTCTAACTTTTACTGTCATATAAATACTGCTGTTACAAAGTCTGTTCTTACAGTCTCTGGCGCTGTTAGGACAACTCTATCACTGTCACCTCCACATTTTCCAAAGAACAGTTACAGGGAACCTAAAGCAAAAAACTCCTTTCTTCCATTCCCTACCCCACACCAGGAGGCCCCATTGTTTAACACTCCAGATCTCGGAAATGAGGACCAGAGAGAGACTTCCTGCAAGCATTTCAACACGAGTGCCTTGTTTTCCAGCTTCTGCACTTGGCCCCTCAAGACAACTAAAATGCAATAGTAAAACAACTTAACAAAAAGAAAATCAGCCAGGCATGGTGGCTCATGCCTGTAATCCCAGCACTTTGGGAGGCCAAGGCGGGCAGATCACCTGAAATCAGGAGTTCGAGACCAGCCTGGCCAACATGGTGAAACCCCATCTCTACTAAAAATACAAAAATTAGCCAGGTGTGGTGGTGGATGCCTGTAATCCCAGCTACTCAGGAGGCTGAGAAAGGAGAATCGCTTGAACAAGGGAGGAGGAGGCTGCAGTGAGCCGAGATTGCACCACTGCACTCCAGCCTGGGCAACAGAGGGAGACTCCATCTCTGGAAAAAAAAAAAAAAAAAAAAAGAGAGAGAGAAAAGAAAAGAAAAAGAAAATAAATCCTTTGAATTATCTAAGAATCTTCTAAGAATAGATTCTTGTAAATGCTTTTGGGGAAAAATTGGTTTCCTCTTCACGATTAACTTTCTAGTAATAAGTGTATCCATCAACACCTATCAGTGGTGTTTAATTATCCAGAGTCTGTGCGTCCTCTTGCCCAGTACTGAATTGGGAGCTGACGGTAATCGCAAAATATCTAATAAGTCATTTTAATGATGTGTTTTGGAGAATCTTGTAATGACTTTCAGCATTCGTCAAACAAAAGTTCCTTCTTGGGCATAAAAGTTAATTCACAAAGTCCTGTTGATCCTTCTCTTTTCCCCTCATATAAAGTCTTTTCAAGCCATTGAGGTAAAAGAAATTACTTGCATTTGAGGCAGGAGAAAAAAGAAAAGAGAGGAATAAAAGATGGTGCCATCTAATATCTGGCTATAAAAACGATGCCCTGAATTCTGCCCAGAGTGACCACAGAGGGAGACAATAACAACAGAACCACCTGAATTCGTCTAGAAAATGAGTCATGCAGTGAATTTGCTATGGTCCCTGAATTATGAACCAATCGTGATGCTCCATCTTGTATCTTCCTTCTGATTGGTTCAGACTTCTAATTATCCCTTTGTCGGGACTTCTCTGCACAGCTCCCATTGTATCAACAAGCCTGAATAAAGATTATATTAAAAAGAGAAGGTCAATTGCATTCTCCCTTATTTTAGGCATCCCTGCATTTACCGAGAAGTGGAATGAGATATGGCGAAGCTATGGGAAGCATTTCTAAGCCAAACTATCTTTCACTATTTTTAAGAAGTTTTCCGGTTAATCCAAATAAAAATAAATTCTACAAAAGGTCAGCTCCATCTGAATTTATGGAGAAGCTATAGTTTGAATAAGACAAGGAAACACATGACCCATTTTTAAAACCATTATTAAATATTGGAGGTAAAAGAAGATAATCTAGAATATTGTCTGGGTATTAGAGATAGACCATGGATAATTTTCAAAGTTGAGAACTGACAACACAACACTTAAAAGATAATTTTGCTTTAAAAAAAAAAAGTCATACCAATCAGCTTGATATTATTGTCTTCATCTAGTAGCAAATTCTCTATCTTCAAGTCTCTGAAATAAACAAAACCACACAACATTTCAGATAAGCATTCGAAATAATGGAATTACATTTTGCTTCTGAAAGGAAATGAACTGTTTTTAGAGCCACTTCTAACCAACCCATAAAGCTTTCTGCCAAAACTCAATCAACAAGTAAATATTTAAAAGACATGATATATTAATAATTAATTGCTGTAGACTATAAAAGCTGAAGAATTTCAGAGACAACAGACAGCAAACAGGACAGAAGGGATCATAAAAAGTTTCTGGAAAAAGCAAGACCTAAACTGGAACCTGGAAGTTAAGCAGAACCAGGGTGTGGGGAGAGAGGAACACATCACTCAAGATGGCACAGCTGGAGCGGCCAGGCAAATAGTTCATACGAATGTGGCCCTGGGTTGGTGACACTATGAGCAACATCAGATTTGGGGAAGCAATTAAAAAAAAAAACAAAACACACATTAGGCCGGGCGCGGTGGCTCACGCCTATAATCCCAGCACTTTGGGAGGCCAAGGTGGACAGATCACCTGAGGTCGTGAGTTCCAGACCAGCCTAACATGGAGAAACCCCATGTCTACTAAAAATACAAAATTAGCTGGGCATGGCGGCGCATGCCTGTAATTCCAGCAACTCAGGAGGCTGAGGCAGGAGAATCGCTTGTACCCGGGAGGCAGAGTTTGCGGTGAGCCGAGATGGCACCATTGCACTCCAGCCTGAGCAATAAGAACAAAACTGCATCTCAAAAAAAGAAAAAAAAAAAAACCACACACGTGAAAGCCAACTTAAATGATGAGTCCAGTGACCTCCATGTTTGGAGCCCAAGGGTCATAACAAACTGGCAGGTGATGATAAGTTAATCTATCTAGCAGGCAGATATTATAATGGGCAAAATAATGGACTCCAAAGATGTTGGTGTCCTAATTCCTGGTGTCACGCCCGAGAATATGTTAACTTTACAGAGCTAAAGGGAATTAAGTTCCAGATGGAATGAAGATTGATAATCAGATAATGGGTGATGCCATGCATTGACACTGAGGTGATGGGAGGAGGTGGAAGGGAGAAATGAACCCAGGGTCATGTTGAGTGTGAGGTGTCTCTGGTGTCTGTGCCTGCAACTGTAAGCTCCTAGAAGGCAGGAAACATGTCTGCCCTGCTTCCCATTGCACCCCAGTACCTTTGCACATTCCAGGTACTCAGTAAATACCAATGAATCCAGATTACCAATGAGATCATTTGAGATTTCAGAAGCAGAAGTATTTATGTGGGCAAAAGGATGTACTTGGACATCAAAACCATCTAGGTCAATTATTATCAGCTCTAGCATCTTAAATTGTAGCCTGCCAATGCAGGCATACCTTGAATGTTAACTACGTAAAAACACTCTTACACACATACACACAGACACACACAAACACACACACACACACGTTCTCTTCCACTGTTTTTAAACATACCATTCTTGGTCCAGCTTTTATTTTCTCACTTTTGAATAGAGAGATAGGCAAGAGAAATGTTTCTTTTTCCTCTTATCACTGTCATAGGGAATTGAATGGTGTAATCATGCTAAAACAAAAACGGCAACTGATACACTATGTCAATGTCTGAAACAAAAAGGAGCGGTAGCTAGGACTGGCTGTGGCAAACAGGACAGCAGTGCCCCACTTAACGGGGACAGCTGCTCACAGCTCAGTCCCAGCACTGCCAGCTCACCTCATTCTACAGAAGAAGCCAAAGGTCTGGATTTGATCTCAATTTTTAAATGTTGGCAACAAACTCATATTTAAAACAACCATAACCCCAACCTTGCAGGCTACCAGTTTTCAACCTCAATATAGGCAGACGCTGAAGCCTTGAAAGGACATGAGATTGTGAAGGTGAGGGCAGAGAACTGGTGCGGGGGAAAGACCAACAGGCTGGTGGGGAACACTGGCATTCACAGCAAACTGGGAAAGAACAGTTGCCGGGGTGGGCAGGGGTTATGTCGGCCAGGCTGTTGTCACAGGAAGGGCAGGACTACAAGATGGTAAGAATTAAGGAGTCAAATGCAGAAAAAAAGGTGAACTCTAAAAAGTGTCCAACAGATTCAAAGTTGCCAATAGCTTTAAGGCTGAGTGCTGGCTGAGAAGGAAGATCTATGTTCAAACTGGGGATATAAACAGACATTCCCCAATCCAATGCGCCTACCAATGGGGAGGAAAAATTACATACTTTTCCTTCACTCCAAATGAAACAATACACAGAATACTTCAAAACTGTGTCTGCCTTTTAAAGATATCACATGTGTCCAAATAAACGGTGACTCCAAATATACGGTGACATCCTTGCTTTTCCAACAGGAAGACTTTGTCCCTCAGTAAAAGGTTTTTGGAACAAACAAATGTATAATTTTTAGGAATGCAATAGAATTATTAAGTGACTGTTGATACTACTTATCTTTGAAGCTGCATCCTCCTATTTAAGACCATACATTAAAAGGTTAACATAGTTAATTTAAGAAATACTGTTTCCACACTGTCATATTTCATGAAACAATTTTATTCAAACTAGTCACAGGCAGAACCAGGATGACTTTCTGAGTCATTCTGCAGTGGTTCAATGTAACATGATCTTTCAAGTGACTGGATATTTGAGATAAAGTATTTTTTAAATTTGCATATGATGCACTTGCTGGAAATCTTATCCCAAATCATACGCACCCATTTAAAATCTCCATAAATTAACCACTCAGTGAACTGTTTTGAGACTGGTCTCTCAAACTCTCACAATCAAGAGGCCATATCTCTAGAAGTTATTATTAAAGCCACATAAATGCTTTTACCTTCCTTCCTACTGGGTTCCTCGAGTGATTTCTAGAGCACCCAAAGTCATCAGTGAGCCAAATAAAGGTTTATGTGTCTTCTCTAACTAGTACTTTGTTATTGAAAATAAAATACTATGATTGAAATTGTGTCTTTATCATACGAGAGATTTGCAAGGACTCTGTAAGGCACTTCCTCTTTTCTGAAGATACTGAAGATGTAATATCAGCCTGACTTCTATTCAAGCATATATGGTAATTCCGAAACACACACATGCATACACAAAATAGTATGCCAACAATATCCCACACTGTGATTCCCTGAACCATGATTATAAACAGCAGCACTCTCTAAATCTAAAGGAAGGCCACGGTTTGTTTCAAACGAAATTAAGCCTCTTT
Source organism: Symphalangus syndactylus (assembly GCF_028878055.3). Taxonomy (NCBI): domain Eukaryota; kingdom Metazoa; phylum Chordata; class Mammalia; order Primates; family Hylobatidae; genus Symphalangus; species Symphalangus syndactylus. The sequence goes on from NC_072427.2 coordinate 98,276,547, forward strand.
GCCTGGGAAGAATGGAAGCCACGCTAAGGCATTAAAGGAGAAATTTGGTTCAGAAGAAATACTGTGGGGAAAAACAACCTAAAGAGGCGAGGTAAAAGATAGCAACTGCCAAGAACAATAAAACTAAGTTGGGTAATTCTGGGGCCACAAAAGCCTAGAGAACAACCACAATGATTAGAAGAATGATATAAACGAAAGACCAAAAATAAGAGAAAATGCAAAAGAAAAAAAAAATACCCGCTTTTAAAATCTAGGAAATGTCCTAAAACTAGGGCAGGATGTATTAAAAATAATTATTAGGCAAACTGAGAAAAAAATAAAATCAGTTCAAAGTCACTATCTTCCCACCCATAGCATCCCATTATAACCAACTCCCATCCCCTAAGAAAAATGCACAGAATAAACCTGGTTAACCTGGGTTATTTGTCCAGATTTCTAAAAGGGTTCAGTGACAACCAATCCAACTGCTTAAAGGTTCCATGGCTAGTTAATGGGAGGGTGAGCTACTTCTGTCTCTGTCCAAAAGATCAGCGTACTTACCCATGCAAAAGAAAAGAACACTGAATAGCCTTTGGCTTTATTTACTTCCACTTCCTGCTCTGTCCTTTGTAACTTATCCAATAGGAAGAGGAAGAACACTTTCCTCCAGACTTTAGGACAAAAGGCATTAAAATCTCATTTTTTAAAATAGCTTTTACCTAGGTATTTACCCAAATGAGTGGATAACTTATGGACATAAATGTTTATAGCAGTTTCCATCATTCTTTCCCCAAACTGGAAGCACCCAAGATGTCCTTCAGTAGCAGAATGGATAAAAAACTTTGGCATATCCAAGCAATGGCATATTCAGTGATAAAAAGAAATAAGGTCGGGCGCGGTGGCTCACACCCGTAATCCCAGCACTTTGGGAAGCTGAGGCAGGTTGATCACCTGAAGTCAGTTCAAGACCAGCCGGGCCAAAATGGTGAAACCCCGTCTCTACTAAAAATACAAAAATCAGCCAGGCGTGGTGGCACACACCTGTAATCCCAGCTACTCGCTTGAACTCGGGAGGCGGAGGTTGCAGTGAGCCAAGATTGCGCCACTGCACTCCAGCCTAGGGCAACAGAGTGAGACTCCGTCTCAAAAAATAAAAAAGAAAAAGAAAAAAAATAAGATATTACAGAATATCTTTTTATCTTCAGTGATAAAAACAAATAGGATATTGAGCCAAAAATGGTGTGATTCACTCGAAGACATGGAGGAACGTCAAATGCATGCTTTTAATTGAAAGAAGCTAGTCAGAAATGGCTACATACTGTTTGACTCCAACGGTATGACATTCTGGGAATCTATGGTGATGGTAAAAAGAGCAGTGGCTGCCAGGGGTTGGGGTGTGGGAGGGAAGAAAGGAGAGATTAATAGGTGGAGTATAGAGGGGTTTTAGGGTGTTAAAATTATTCTTTATGATAGTGTAGTGGTGTTACATGATACTGTGCATTTATCAAAATCCATAGAACTGGACATCACAGAGTGAACCCTAAGGTAAACTCAGACCTTAGTTAATAAGACTGTGTCCATACTGGTTCATCCATTGTAACAAATGTGCCAGGGGAACACAAGATATTGGTAACAGGGAAAATGTGAGTGGGGGGAAGGTATGCGGGAACTCTCTCGTAGTTTCTCTGCAAGTCTTCTGTAAATCTATAACTGCTCTAAAAAACATTGTCTATAAATTTTTGTAAAAGCAGCTTTTGGATACATTTCCCTTCCCGAGGCAATCCATACTAAGAATGGTACGACTACAACCAAGTGCCTCACTCAGGCAGTTCACTGTGGGACATCCTTAGCCCCCTGAAGTTATGTCCCTGAGTCCATTCAGAACAGTGGGCAACCCAGACCCTCTGCTCAGCTACTCAACAGTGATCAAAGAGGACACAAATGATCCAAAGAGGCAGAAAAATTGAGAGACACCTGGAATAAAAAAGGAAGGGTGAAAATAAATCATTCTACCCAAAAGACACAACAGTGCTATTCACAACAGCAAAGACACGGAATCAACCTAGCTGCCTATCGAAGGTGGACTGGGTAAAGAAAACGGGGTACATATGTACCATGGAATACTATGCAGCCATAAAAAAGAATGAAATCATGCCCTCTGCAGCCACATGGATGCTGCTGAAAGTCATTATCCTGAGCAAATTAACATAGAAACAAAAAATCAAATACTGCATGTTCTTCCTTATAAGTGGGAGCTGAACATTGGGTACATACGGACACGAAGACAGGAACAGATACTGAGGACTACCAGAGGAGGGTGGGAAAGAGGAGGACGAGGGTTGAAAAACTACCTATTGGGTACTATGCACAGTACCTGGGTGATGGAATCTATACCCCAAACCTCAGCATCACGCAATATACCCATGTAACAAACCTGCACAGGTACACCCTGAAGCTAAAATAAAAGTTGAAAGTTTTAAAAAGGGTGAATTTCTTCATAAGGTTTCAGTGTTCATGTATTATAATGGACCTTTAAAAAAAAATACGAGGAAGCCTCTATTATCCAGAATACTGGCTCTATCAGAAAAACTCCTTGTGGCCCATGTGAAAAGCCTGATGTTTACTCTAGCTCCATCCCAAGAGCAAAACGTTTGGCTCTGCTAAGTGTGAGACATGCTTTATGGGAAGGAAGGTGAAGGGCAGGCTGGTCGGCACATGACAATGGGGTGAGGGAAGTAGAATGCCCACTTCATGTGAATGGTCCTTGATCTGATTAACTTCTTTCAGTGAGGGGAGAGGGAAGCGGGAGGATGTTCCTTCAGTCCTGCCATCTGAAGAGTTCCCCCTGTGGCATATAAACTGGAAATTCAGTGTTAACTTTTTTTTTTTTTTTTTTTTGAGAAGGAGTCTTGCTCTGTTCCCCAGGCTGGAGTGCAGTGGCACAATCTCAGCTCACTGCAGCCTCTGCCTCCTGGGTTCAAGCGATTCTCTTGCCTCAGCCTCCCGAGTAGCTGGGAGTACAAGTGCGCACCACCATGCCCAGCTAATTTTTTGTATTTTTAGTAGAGACGGGGTTTCACCATATTGGCCAGGATGGTCTCAATCTCTTGACCTCGTGATTCGCCCGCCTCAGCCTCCCAAAGTGCTGGGATTACAGGCGCGAGCCACTGCACCTGGCCCAGTGTTAACTTTTAACTGAGAACAAATGTGAAGGAGAAGAGAATGGCCCTGGGATAGATGGGAAGTTGCTTTTTCTTGGCCAATGGGCCTTCAAAGAGGAGCTAGGAGAAGCAACAAAGGGGTGTGGCTCAAGGTACAGAAGGTAGTGCAGGGCCAGGCATGGTGGCCCACACCTGTAATCTCACCTCTTTGGGAAGCTGAGGCAGGTGGATCACCTGAGGTCAGGAGTTCAAGGCCAGCCTGGTCAACATGGTGAAACCCCGTCTCTACTAAAAATACAAAAATTAGCCGGGTGTGGTGATGGGCGCCTGTAGTCTCAGCTACAGGCTGGAGAGGCTGAGGCATGAGCATCGCTTGAACCTGGCAGGTGGAGGTTGCAGAGAGCCGAGATTGCACCACTGCACTCCAGCCTGGGGGATAGAGCGAGACTCTGTATCAAAAAAAAAAAAAGAAGAAGAAGAAGGCAGCGCAGGAGGATGGGTTGGTGAGGACAGTGCTAGGGGTAAGGATGCAGGGGTGCAGGGGATGTCTTGGGAACAACAGACAGCACCGATACACCAACCAGAAGCCACGGTGAAGCAGGAGCAGGGAGCTCAGCAGAGAAGAGGCCACTAGAGAGACAGTGGTGTGGGTTCAGAAGGCTTCAGGACCCTTCTCTGCTCATTAGGCAGTTCCAGGGAGAAATGCTCAAAGGGGACCCGTCACAGCAGACAGACCAGATGTTGAGATAAGTGCAGGGTGTTTTTACAGAGATCTGGAAAGGACCTAAGGGGAGAAGACTCCTCCACACCCTCTAGGTATCACCTAATCACAGCCCTTTGTTTGAAGTTCTTTCAAAAGCACAAGCAGGCAAACAGGCCCCCACAGCCTACCAAGCAACCCCTTCCCCTCCCCTCCAGCCACCCATCCAGACTCTCCTTGCATCACTTTCAAGACAGTCAGTTGGAAGGTTCTGAGACTGGCCGCCATAAACTGAGTCACTGCCCTCCAGGACAGAGGGTGCGAGGGAGGAGAGTCAGGGAGGGTCCTGTTGCCATGACAAACATACAGGTGCTCCCCCACCCCTGGGGGCAGAAAGGCAGCTGCTCCAACCCTGTGGAGCAAAGAGGCAGACAGGAGCAGTGCTGGGGAAGTGGAAATCAGGAGTGCGTGTGTGTGTTTATGCCTGAGTGTGTAAGTACACGAGTTTGTGTGGGCACACTGCAAGTGTGAGCACATGTTCATGTGACTATGTGCATGTATGTGCATGCACGTGGGGGAGAGCATGAGTGTACGTGTGTTGCATACACACATGTGTGTGAGCTCTCATGTGTCAGCGTGCACCCTGTGTATATGGCTGTGGGCGTGTGTGTGTGTGTGTGCGTGCACATGCATCCAGGGTCGTGGGATGGAAGAAGACAGATGGGAAAAGGCAGTCTCTCCCCTGGGCCTCCACAGGCCATGCCCAGCCCAGGAGGTCTAGGCTGAGGGGCAGGAACTCAGGAAACAGCCTGGGGGAGCCGCTCAGGGTTGAGTCCAAAGAACTGAATGGTGTAGCACTGAGGCATCAGGAGAGGAGGGAAGGGGAGGAGAGCGTGAGACGTGGCAGAACCAGTGAACGCCCTGAGTGGGGAGGCTGAGCAAAGACAGGGAGCCAAGCAAGGGGGCCTGGGGAAGGGAGTAAGGACAGGTACTGGGGTCTGGCTCTCTCTAATGGACCCGCCAACCAGGCCCGGGCAAGTCATTTAAACTCCCGGATCTTCTGATTCTCCCCGGGAACCCGGCCATCATGAGAAGGGTTACCCAGCAGGGCCACTGGCAGAGGGAAATGCCACAATGGATTCCTGAGGACTTTGCAGGCCACTCCATTTATGAGGTGAGAGGCTGGAGGTGAGGACAATAAAGTGAAAGATTCTAAGACAAGGTGAAGAGGAAAGACTCCAGAAAATACTTAAAAGAGGCGATTAATTTGGCCATAAGCAAACAGTATTGGGGGACGTGCCCCCCAGCTCAATGAAAGGTAAGAGAGAAGGGGTCCAGGGAAGGATAGACCCAACTCAGACAGGATTAAGTTGGATGGAAAAAGTTTTGCCTACAGGGATGGTCACAAGATGGATTTTAATAATAAACTAAGAATAAAGCATCCCAAACTCCCCAAGCACATAACTCTCCAAGGTAACAGGCATTTTGCAGGGAACATGATTTTTTTTTTTTAATTAGGTCTTATCTTCAAAAGCACTGTATTAAAAGCAAATGATGTGCAAATTCTTGATTTATTTACAATATGGGTATTTTGGTAAAATACAAAAATAATGTGTTATCCATGAACCTGATTTATTTATTCAAAAGGAAACCTTTATTGAGTTCCCGTAATGTTCCAGAAACAAATTCTGTTTATAAAACTGAAAGACCCATTCACTAGAAAGATGCCACTCTACAAATTGTGACCTAAAAAATAAACACATTGACACTAAGTCAATGAAGAAACTCCTTTGACATTCCAGGGAGAATATGGACTATTCCAGAACATAGGACTGGCTACCAGAAAGCTTCCATCCCAGTGCAAACTCTGACACTAGCTGTATTCATTCAATTTTCCTTCCTTCATTCAACAAAGTCTTACTGTGTGCCCACTGGGCTGAGCACTGGGCTAAGCTATGGCCTGTGCAGAAGGCAGACAGAGAAAAGTAACCACGGGATACACGCCCAGAAAGAAAAGTAGAGGGTGCTGAGAGTCTATGGTCAGGGAACCAAGCCTGGAGGGCTTCCCAGAGAAGGTGAGCCTGGAGCTGGGACCTGAAGGATGAGTAGAATTCAGCCAAAGCCAACAAGGGCAGTGCAAGCAGAGAACAGCTGTGGGACCCTGAGCACGGAGAACTGTGGGTCTCAGCTTCCCGTGGATAAAATGAATGGGCTGGATTGAGTAGTAATTACAGAGAACATGGATTCAGTCCTTACACAGTGTCTCGGTTTTTAGTACTTTATGCAGATTGACTTATTTAATCCTCACAACAGCCATGTGAAGTGGATAATCCATTTTCCCTGTTGTGTAGCTGTGGAAAGAGAGCCACAAAAGCCTGAGTGATTTGCCCAGCACCACTTTCGAGTGGTCAAACCAACATGTGGACAAGGGGGTCAGGCTTTCGCATCAGAGCTGCAGACCACTGTACATCCCAATCTATGAAGCTGTTGGGCTGGAGCTCTGCAAGAGCTCACATTTCCAATGCTATTTTTTTAAACCCAATTAAACACAAAACTTTTGCTGTAACTGGTGCCTCCAGATATGTGCTCGCTCTCAGCAGAAGGCCCTGGGATTCCACCCAGCTTCTAGATGTGAGCAGAAATCGTTCCTTCTCATCTGCTGTCCCCTCCCTCTCCTCTCCAAGAAAACCTGAAAGTTAACAGAACTTCTTAACCCCCCAACAAGCACAGGTTGTGCCTGCTTCTTGTCAGGCCCAAAAGAACAAAGAAGGGCCTCCTCTCTTCCACCGCCTTCCTCTGAAGCGCAGAGAGCCCTTTTCTCCACATTGATGAATGGATAAGGTCGTGGCCCTGGGAGCCACGGTGTTGACACACATTCGAGCTCAGGCTCGGACTCCCTTTGATCATGTGTCTCTTTCTCCTGGTCCTGCAGCCCTGTGGCTTTTCTCTTCCTGCTTAGGGATGGTGGTATTGTATTACCCAGTTGTGTTTTATCTGTATAGTTTGATTGGACTTTGTTATTTTGAATGAACACACGAATCTCAGATTAGCCTCTCAGCAGAATCGGCATTCTTGGTGATTCACGTTAAGAGTTGATGCTCTATATACAATAGGCAAATCATCAGATTTTGGCATCCTGCTGGGTGAGCACGTTTAGGGGAAGGAAAAACAACTCGTTATATTTTAGACAAGCTTAGACAATTCTAAAATAGAATAGTAAAGAAGTTAGAACACAGTCTACCTTTGTAAAAACGAACAACAGCCCTAGACACAGAGACTGTGGAAAGTCCAATCTAATAGGAAGCTCTCTGCCAGCAAAGTGAATCTGCTTTATACATGCTTAGTTTCCTTTGTTAAAAAAAAAAAAAAAATCTACTTGTCATATTTATTGTTTCTTTTAAATGATGTTTAAACAGTTCTGGAAAGATAAATAAATATTTCGATTTAATGCCACAGGAAATGAGGGCTCTGCTAGCATTAAGTTGATTATGACATAACAACATAATATCAGCCTAATCAGGAACTGCATTTTTAAAGCGTCCCCCAACACACACACACACACACACACACACACACACACCCAAAAGCCCCTTAAATCACTGCACACATATAGCCACAAAAAAATCATCCTGAATCCTTTTGCGTCATCCAATGTATTTACTCAGAAATCTTCCCACCAGGGACTCCAGGGCCTCTCTGAAATGCAATACTCTCTTATTCATTTGAAAAATCTAACCTCAAAATAATTTATGAAATTCATTCCACCTTTGCAGCATAAAGGAGAAAATTCTTTATGAGAAAGGGCTCCAGTGAAGAACATACCAGTGGTCAGCTGAAATACGAACACCCAAAATTAGTGGTATAGAGTCTTTGAAAGTCAAGACATTCCATTAAAGCCACTATGAATATATTCTAAACAAGCATTTTAATGTGAGGTCTCAACCACCTAATCACCTACGTCCGTGTGCGGTGACACACATTAACATGATTTTTAGAGGGAAAAGTGAAAAAAATCTTCCTAAATCGTCCCTGTATTTCCAATCTCCTCTAACTTTAAAAGATCTGAGCCCTTGCCATTATTGGATTATAAATATATTCCTGAGGAGAGAGAGGCAAAAGTAGAAAAAGCTGGAGATCAGAGAAAGAAAAAGTATACCATCTTTGCTATCAAAACATTATTAAATTCATTGCTTTGACATTCTGACAGTAATTGCGCTGAGAGGGATTGGATTTTGTTAAAATTACTTTAAAAGGGCTGTTGAGAATTGCCTGCAGGAGAGGCCAGTGTACAAGGCGCAGCTTCCACTTGGTTTTCTTTGTTGTTCTCGCAATCCTGAGAAGCTCGGTGCTCATCTTCTTTTTGACAGCACAAAACCCTGGAAAAAACATCCCGAGAACCACAAAAAGCTCTGCCGCTCGCAGTCCCTGGTTCTATTTTCCACTGTGACCTGCGGAGTCGGTAATCCAAGCTGATTCACTTGTGAGGTTTCTGCCTTTGTCATCTTAATAAACAAAGACAGAGCCAGGCACACTTACGACTATCATTTTCCTAATAACGGCAGCACTATGACACCTCAGGCTACCCAAGGGTATTGTTGAGAAGAGCCAAAAATAGCATGATTCACTTACCATTTCTGAACATTCTCTTCGTTGCTAATCTAAGCCCAAAGAGTTCTAATGAAGGGTGATCTCATGACGACATGCATGACTAAGAATACGTATGTGAAGAGGTGCTCTCACCTCAGTGAGGCGGAAATGATTGGCCTGAATGGTGCCTACCCAAGGCTGGCTCTAGAAAAGGCCTGGACAATGGTCCTCCCCTGGGTTTAGACATGAGAGGGCAGAGCATCCCACGGCACCAATCCCATTAGTAAGGAGACAGCTCTCTCCACCTTGGAAGTCTAAGTTCTATTACGCAAAGGCTGGAGCTGCTTTCATCACTGATCAGAAAATAAATGGCTTTCATGGCTGGACACGGTGGCTCACACCTGTAATCCCAGGACTGGGGGTGTGGCCGAGGAGGGTGGATCATTTGAGATCAGGAGTTTGAGACCAGCCTGAGTAACAACATGGCGAAACCCCATCTCTACTAAAAATACAAAAAATAGATGGGCATGGTGGCATGTGCCTATAAGCCCAGCTACTCGGGAGGCTGAGGCAGGAGAATCTCTTGAACCCGGGAGGCGGAAACTGCAGTGAGCCGAGATTGCGCCACTGCACTCCAGCCTGGGCAACAGAGCGAGACTCCATCGAAAGAAAGAAAAGAAAGAAAAGAAAGAAAAGAAAGAAAGAAAGAAAGAAAGAAAGAAAGAAAGAAAGAAAGAGAAAGAAAGGCTTTCAAACAGATAGAGCTAGATTATCATTATTAAAATTAAAATTAGATTTATCATTAAATGTCGAATTTTTTTTAAATACGTGTTTCCTCAAAAGGATAAAGAAAGCTGACATATGACCCAGCAATTCCACTCCTAAGAGTGGAGTTTTCTGAGAAAACTGTGCTCATACCAGTATTACCAGCCAAAGTGTGAGAACAACTCAAATGGATCAGCCAACTGTGGCATATGCATACATGGGGTATTATGCAGTCATAAAAAGGAAGGAGACACTGACACATGCTATAACTTAGACAGACCTAAAAAACATAATGTTACATAAAGAAATCAATCACAAAGACCGTGTATTATATAATTCCATTTATATGAAATGTCCAGAATAGGCAAATCCATAGACACAGAAAGTAAATTAGTAGTTGCCAGGGCTGAGGGAAGAAGGAAATGGGGAGTGACTGCTAATGGGTAAAGGGTTTCTTTTGGGGGAGTAATAAAAATATTCTAAAATTAGAAGGTAGTGATGGTTGCACAACTCTGTGAATACACTAAAAAACACTAGATTATACACTTTTAAATGGTGACTTTTATAGTGCATAAATTTATTGATTTAAAAATATTTTAACATACATGTGCACACGTGTGTGCATGTTTATATATATACACACACATAAATATATCATGCCTCAATCTTGCTTTTTAAAATAAGCAGCAATTAAAAATGATTTCTAGGCCTGGCGCGGTGGCTCATGCGTGTAATCCAAACACTTCGGGAGGCCGAGGAGGGCGGATCACCTGAGGTCAGGAGTTCGAGACCAGCCTGACCAACATGGAGAAACCCCGTCTCTACTAAAAATACAAAATTAGCCGGGCATGGTGGCACACGCCTGTAATCCCAGCTACTAGGAAGGGTGACGCAGGAGAATCACTTGAACTTGGGAAGTGGAGGTTGCAGTGAGCCAAGATTGCACCACTGCACTCCAGCCTGGGTGACAAAGCAAGACTCAGTCTCAAAAAAAAAAAAAAAAAAAAAAAGATTTCTTGTTGTTCTCAATAACGCAGAGTAATTATTGATCATAATTCCACAAAGGAAGAACCATGCATTTATTGATGAAGCCAACACTCCCTTGGAGGAAAAGAGGGAGCTTTTATTTCTTTAAATTCATTGGATTTTATTTTCACACAGTACTAAAAGCAGGCACCCACCACCAACGGCAACATTGCTAAGAACGCTGTTTCCATTCACTTTCTTTGTAGAGCCCCCACCTAGGAAACAACAAGCTATTAAAAACAAGCTTGATTTTCCTAACTATTTGCAAGACTGGTTTGGTTTGTGGAAAACACTCCTTGATTTCAAGGGCAAGTTCAAAATTCGAATGGTGATTCAATTTCATTGAATAAAACAGCTATTGAGTGGCTACGATATGTAAAGCAAAGACAATGAAAGCACCATCATCCCTAGCACTAATCTCATGCCATTTTAACACTGGCTCTTTCAGGCACCTAAACAACTGGTCTCATGACTATGCAAACAAGAAGAAAAGCAGCTAACACTTACCTGATGCCTACTAGGTACCAAACACTGTCCCAAGCTCTTCCCATATATTAACTCATTGACCCTTACTCCAACTGAGAGAGAAGTGTTATTATTATTCCCATTTTACAGATTAAGAGACCAAGGCTCAGAGAGGTTAAGTAACTTGCCCAGGGTCACAGAACTGTTACAGGGCAGAGCCAGGTTGCAAGCCCAGTCACTCTGGCTTCAGATTCTACTCTTCTAACCCTCACACTGGCATTAACCCAATTCAAAAAACAATTCCATGGAACAAAAATACACAAAAATTCCCAGCCTGGCCAACATGGTAGAAACCCCGTCTCTATTAAAAATACAAAAAAATTAGCTGGGCGTGGTGGCAGGTGCCTGTAATCCCAGCTACTTGGGAGGCTGAGGCAGGAGAATTGCTTGAACCCACGAGGCGGAGGTTGCAGTGAGCCATGACTGTGTCATTGCACTCCGGCCTGGGCAACAAGAACAAAACTCCGTCTCAAAAAAATGAACAAATAAATAAAATAAAATAAAAATATAGAAAAATCGTAAAACAGGCTGCAATTGCTCAGCCTTTCTCAGAGGCTTAGAGGGTACTATAGCCCGGTGCCACCCACGGAGCACACAGTCAGCGATCACCAGCGTGGCCTGGCCCTTACCTGTGGACCACTCCAGCCCGGTGCAGGTGCTCTACGGCGGAGATGAGCTGCCGGATGTATCTGCGGGCTTCAGACTCCTCCAGCCGCTTCTTCTCATAGATCTTGTGCATCAGGTTGCCCCCAGGGCACAGCTCCATGACCAGGTAGTAGCTGTTTTCCGTCTCTAAAATATCAAGGAGCTGAGTGATATTGGGGTGGCGGATCATCTGCTGGATCTGACCCTCTCGCCGCAGGTTTTTGGTGACATAGGTGTCCTTTTTGGCTCTCTTCTTATCGATGACTTTTATGGCCACCTAAGGAGAAAACAAGAACATGCCTGTTATCAGACATTACAGACAATAGCGATGCCTTGGCTACTCACAGGAACCCAAGAAAAATGCTAGCTATGTCTCTGCAGAGGAGAAACACCTTATCTAAAACAGCATCAACAGAAAATGTATATATACACATTTATATTTATGCATATACCATATATACACACACACAGACACATATAGGTATAACATTAGGAAAAATCAAAAGGTCCAATTATTAAGGAAGACAATGGAATTTACCTAAGAAAACCTGAATGGTTGTCTGGAAGGCGCAGTGCAGGATTAATGTCAAATTTATTTTTCTACAGGATGGGAAGATGAAATAACAATTTCTCTTCCAGCAAAGGGCTTGTCCCAGTCCCGCTCAGGACTCACCATCATCTCCCTCCAGGTCTGAGGACCCCCAGCCACTTCAGAAACAGCTAAATCTTCCCCCAATCTTAGTTCCAAGGCATGGTTGGGGGATACTGCCCAAAGATGCAGCACCCCTAGCCTTGCCCCCTCCTCTCTCTGCCCTGCACAGGCCCTCAAGCCTCAGGGTCCACCTCCTTCCCTTGATGAATTGCCTCCTAGGGAAACTTGGCCCCCATTGTCAGGCCCCAACCTTTGTTGTTACACAGGATCACATTTCTACTACCCCCAGGAAGCTCCTTCTGGGCCAATCCCCCTATAATCAACTTGTCATAAGACGTAGGGTGGGAGGGAGGGAAGAACAGAAGGAAGGATGGAGGAACAGAGGGAAGGGAAGATTGTCTATTCTACCCAAATCCACATCTGTCCCCAGTCCTCTTTCCTTTAGGGGAAGTCGCCTCTCCATTGTATTCACCCTTTTCCTTCCCTTCCCTTCCCTCCCTCCCTTCCTTCCTTCTTTCCTTCCTTCCTCCCTCCCTTCCCTCCCTCCTTCCCTCTCTCCCTCCCCTTCCTCTTCCCTTCCTTCTTCTCTCTCTCTTTTTCTCTTTCTTTCTTTCTTGACAGAGTCTCTCTGTTGCCCAGGCTGGAGTACATGGTGCAGTCATGGCTCACTGAAGCCTCAAACTCCTGGGCTTAAGTGATCCTCCCACCTCAGCCTCCCAGGAGCTGGGACTATAAGCACACGCCACTACGACTGGCTAATCTTTTTCTTTTTGTAGAGACGGATCTCCCCATGTGGCCCAGGCTGGTCTTGAACTCCTGGCCTCCAGTGATTCTCCCCCTCAGCCTCCCAAAGCGCTGGTGTCAAAGGCGTGAGTCACCATGCCTGGCTGCCCTGTTCCTTCTTTTGTCTTCACTCCCCTGTCTAATGTGATCAGCCACTGACGTCAACACATGATGTCAATGTCTTCTTCTAGCTGCCTCGCCACCTGTCCTTCCTCTCCGTTCCCCTACACCACCCGTCTGGTTCATTCCAACCACTGCCCCAGTGCCCAGACACCCTGTCATGAACTGAGACGTGAGCACCCCAGGAACAGCTTCATACACAGCTATGGAGCCTCCGGGTGCAGGATGAAGTCAGTGGACCTTCCATTTCTTGTTATTTCTCTTTTTTGTAATTACATTTTGTACCTGTTTCACAATGCACTCAATATGCATTATATGCAATATGCCATACACAGAGGTACAAGTACAGAAATAAATAATAAGTAAAAAAATACAGATGAATACATGTTTTCAGTGAGGGGCTCAAATATTATTTTGTGGACATAGTTCATAATAAAGAAAAAAACAGAAGTCTGAGATCTAATGTAGAGTGTGGTGACCAGGGTTAACAATAACGTATTGCACACTTGAAAACTGCTAAGAGGCCGGGCGTAGTGGCTCATGCCTGTAATCCCAACACTTTGGGAGGCCGAGGCGGGTGAATTACTTGAGGTCAGGAGTTCAAGACCAGCCCGGCCAACACGGTGAAACCCTGTCTCTACTAAAAATACAAAAATTAGATCGGCGTGGTGGTGGACGCCTGGAATCCCAGCTACTTGGGAGGCTTAGGGAGGAGAATCACTTGAACCCAGGAGGTAGAGGTTGCAGTGAGCCAAGATTGTGCCATTGCACTCCAGACTGGGCAACCAAAAACAAAACTCCATCTCAAAAAAAAAGAAAGAAAACTGCTAAGAGGCCGGGCACAGTGGCTCGTGCCTGTAATCTCAGCACTTTGGGAGGCCAAGGCGGGTGGATCACTTGAGGTCAGGAGTTCGAGACCAGTCTGGCCAACATGGTGAAACCCTGTCTCTACGAAAAATACAAAAATTAGCTGGGCGTGGTGGTGGACACCTGGAATCCCAGCTACTCAGGAGGCTGAGGCAGGAGGCAGGAGAATCGCTTGAACCCGGGAGGTAGAGGTTGCAGTGAGCAGAGATTGTGCCATTGCATTCCAGCCTGGGCGACAAGAACAAAACTCCATCTCAAAAAAAAGAAGAAAGAAAACTGCTAAGAGAGATATTTTTAATGTTCTCAACACACACACAAAAATGATAACCCCGTCAGGTGATGGACATGTCCATGAGCTTGACCGTGGTAACCATTTCACAACGCGCTCAGTCATCGAAGCCCCACCCTGTATACTGTAAGCACACGCAGTCATCTGTCAGTTAAACCTCAATAAAGCTGAAGAAAACCTTCAAAAACAAAAAGAAAACAAAAAAGGGAAAAAGTCCAAACTAAAGGCAAACTTTAAATTAAACAAAATAGTGAATGAATCAATAAAAGTCTGGCCACCCCCAGCGTGGACTAAGGCATGGATGTCACCTCTTCCTGAGGCTCCTCCTGGCCTCTTGAATTCATTCTACACTCTGCCTCCAAATCAGAGGGTCTGGAACTCTGATTTCTTGCAGAAGCTCTTGAGGTCTCACTGCTGCCTATGGGAGCACCCAAGCATCTTCTCCATCAGCCCCACCACCACCCGGCCCCAACTCCTCCCAGCTTTCCCTCCGGCATGTCTCGTCACTCTCTGGGACATGCATTCTATCACTCTCCAGGTACTCCAGCCACCCCCTTCCCCCACTCAAGCCCCCAACCCCAGGTCCTTCAGAGGCTAACCTCCCTTCCAGAGAGATTCCCCTGCATCTTCCTTCCCTATGTCCCTACACAACAGCATCTGCGGTAAGACGTAAGGAAGTCATGGCTTAACACAGGGACCACACCCCCTGCACGACACACAGCGCTTCATAAACAGCAAGTGACTAATAGTGACTAACCAATGGAATCACCAAAGCAAAGACGGCTGTAAAGAGCATAATGTATTATCTCCTCTATAAAGCAGTGTCTCCTTTTTTTTTTTTTTTTTTGAGATGGAGTCTCTCTCTGTGGCCTAGGCTGGAGTGCAGTGGCACAATCTTGGCTCCCTGCAACCTCTGCCTCCCGGGTTCAAGCAATTCTCCTGCCTCAGCCTCCTGAGTAGCTGGGATTACAGGCACCCTCCACCACACCCAGCTAATTTTTGTGTTTTTAGTAGACACAGGGTTTGGCCATGTTGGCCAGGCTAGTCTCAAACTCCTGGCCTCAAGTGATCCACCCACCTCGGCCTCCCAAAGTGCGGGGATTATAGGAATGAGCCACCGTGCCCAGCCCAGTCTCATTTTAATAGGGAGGTTCAGGCCCTTAATCCAAAGATGGGAGTGACAAAGAGTCAATCAGCCCCCAAGGGGACCAGACAGGCTAGAAGAGCCCTGCCATCCACACCTCACAGCATGGGGCCTGCACTACCCCAAGTCAGCTGGGGCCGATGCCCTCAGCCCACAGGAGGTAAAGTTACACTCTGGCTGTGTCTGGCCCCAAGTAGTTCAAGGGATGCTAAACTAACAGCTTTGTTAACTGTTACCCTCCAAAAACACACAGACACACACATATTTCATATCCATCCTCTTGGGGAGGTGGAGAAAAAGGAATGCTGAAAAGTACAATTAGGCATTGTCTTTGCTCCACTCCGTGTTGCAGTATTTAAAAAATTACACCCTCTGGCAATGAAATTCTTAAAAGTACTGTGAACAAACAAGTCTAAAGGCCCAGCAGTAATACAATCTGCCTTTTTAACAGAGTATACTATTAAGATACCTTATTGAGCTCTTTAATTGCCTGTACCAGGTTGAATAATGGCCTAATCTCTGGATCATGTGACTTTATTTGGAAAAAGGGTCTTTGCAGAAGTGATTAAGTGAAGAATTCTGAGATGAGATTAACCTAGATTACCTGGGTAGGCCCTAAATGTCCTCATAAGTGTCCTTATAAAATAGAGAAAGAAGGAGTTTTCACACAAATAAGCAGAGGGGGCAGCCACAGGAGGAAGGAGGCAGACATTGGGGTGAGGGGCCACAAGCCAAGGAATGCTGGCTGCCGCTGGAAACCGGAAGAGGCAGGGAAGGACCCTCACCTAGAGTCTCTGGAGGGAGCGTGGCCCTGCCAATACTTTTTAAGACTTCTGGCCTCCAGAACTGTGAGATAATCAATTTGTTACTTTAAGCCACCAGAGTAGTAATTCGTTATAGCAGCCACAAGAAACAAATAGCTTCCCTGAAAAAATAAGAAAGGAATCTATCTGATGCCCTTTGGGATGCATTTCCAGGCACTGAGAGACCCTCCTTGGCAGTGGGGAATGATGCCACCTTTCACCGGCAGCCTCTCTCTCCTCCTCACTCTAGCCCTTCAGTGTAGTCTCAGGAACCTCTGACAATTCCTCGTTGACTCCACCGTCCCCTCTGCTCCCCCACGTCCATGAGACCCACAGAGAGCAGAGTCTTCACAAACTCCCTCTCAGGCTCCACTCCCAGGACTGAACCAGCCCATATCAGGGTTTTGCACCTCCACGAGCTATGTCAGAGTAGGACCCTATGAAGCTCCGTAATTGGTTAGCAAGTGTCTACACTGCAGACCCCTCTGAACAGAAAGGACAGCCCAGGTGGCTCTTTCCATGAGTCTGGACCTCATTATCACAGCGGTGCGATTACAGTCATCCTAACAATTAGTGTTGGTTCCCACATGCCAGGCTTAGGAGTGCACGCTAGGCTCTTCTTTGGGCGGTTCTTCCTGTACCTTCCGACTTCTGTGCAAATGCAGTATTTCCAAGCACTTCTCCCCACTCTCTCACTTCTTGCTGTTTCTGTAGCCCATCCTCCTCCCTTTCCTGAAGGTGAAAGGACAAGGCAATGAGGTGATCTATGGTGCTGGGGAAATACCCCCTGGAAACCCCATCCAGCCCCTCATCCTCATACCACTCGGTCCAGCCCCTCCTCCTCATACCACTCGGTCCAGCCCAGGCCTTGGGCCATCGTACCAAGGCCTTCCGTGAAGCAGGCCCAGTGTGGTGAGTCGAAAAATGGCCTCCCAAAGATAGGCCCACATCCTAATCCCTGGAACCTGAAAATGTCATCTTTAGGGGGATGGGACTCTGCAGACATGATGAAGTTAATGGTCTTGAGATGGGGAGGCTGTCCTGGATTAACTGGGTGAGTCCTAAATGCCATCAAAAGTGTCTTTAAAAGATGAGGGGATCAGATAGACAAGCAGAGAAGAAAGCAAAGTGAAGATGGAGACAAGAGAATAACGTGGCCACAAGCCCAGGAGATGCCAGTAGCCACCAGGGGCTGGGAGAAGCAAAATCCAAGTCTCCCCTTGGGTCTCTGGAGGAAGCATGGCCCTACTGACACCTTGATCTCCAATGAGACTGTTTGGACTTCCAGCCTCCAGACTGTGAGGGAATCACTTTCTGTTGTTTAAAGCCACCAAGTTTGTGGTCATTTGTTACAGCAGCTACAGGAAACTAACACCCCTGGTGTGTGCCCTACCATCATCTGACACCTTGATTCCCAAGTTCTGCCAGTCAAGGGTCCCTCCATGAAAACCCTGAGCCCTTAAGCTACCTCACCTTGGAGAAGGTTTCCTATTAAGCTCCCACTCGATTTTCAAATACCAGCTCATTACCAGCTTGTTTTCATCCACCCCCTGACTTACAAGCTCCACGCTGATAATACTGAAATGCAATGCCATTCTTGATTACACAAAACCATTTAATCGACTTCATCTATAACAACTGAAATGGGGAAAAAAATGAATGGGAAATTAAGGAAAAGTCAATCAGTGATCAGCAAAGGGAGACATCTAATTCAATTTGACAGTAATCAGAGGTTTGCAGGCAAAACAAAGCTGACACTGACTCTAACTGGGTAAAGCCCAATGCAATAATGGATCTCTAGCTGCAAAATAAACTACCTGAGTCAGGAGAGTTTTACAGAGTGAAATTAAATCTCTGCTATCAAATGGCAGTAAAGTAAGCAAGTTTGGCATGCTCCAGGCAACAGGAGTGATAGCACCACACCAATCAATGGCTCTTACCAACGCTGCAGGTTCCCCGATTCACTTAAGGATGAGGCCCCCAGCCAATGCTGCCAGGGAACTCCCAATTCAGTCCAGGGGTGTGTGTGTGTGTGTGTGTGTGTGTGTGTGTGTGTATGTTTGGGAATGGGAGTTTCAGGAGGGTATCTAAGCCTGGATGTCATCATGAGCACAAGAAAAACAACTTTCTGTCAAAGATCAGTAGAACCGAGGCTCATCAATAGATCCAAGTTGCAAGGCTTTTCAAAAGTTTACAAAGGAATCAGTTTTCCAAAGATTCCCCCCATATTTCCAAGATTAGTAGCAAAGTCCTGCAGTGGTGGAAAATTAGTAGAAAGAGAAGAGCACGGTTCCAATATATGACAGTTGAAAGAGATTATTCATCAACTTCTTTTATTAATTAAGAAATAGCTTGTGCAACATGGTGAAACCTCATCTCACAAAAATTAACCAGGCGTGGTGGCTCGTGCCAGTAGTCCCAGCTGCTCGGGAGGCTGAGGTGAGACGATCACTTGAGTCCGGGAGTTCCAGGCTGTAGTGATCTATGATCTCACCACTGCACTCAAGCCTAGGTGACAGAGTGAGACCCTGTCTCAGAAAAAGGAAAAACAGAAAGCATTTCTCACAACACGGTAACTCCACCCTCTTCCTTCCCTGCCAAACAAACACCACCAATCAATGATGATAGATAAAATCAGCAAACCACTTTTAAATAAATAGCTAAGCTCATAAGAAAGCAACGGAAATCCCCCAAGGCCAAAAAATCACTAGCAGCAGCTACAGAGACAACGAAATACAAGATGCAGGAGAGACAGAAAGAGAGGAAACCGAGCCGGGTGTGGTGGCTCACACCTGTCACCCCAGCACTTTGGGAGGCTGAGGCTGGCGATAACTTGAGGTCAGGAGTTCGAGACCAGCCTGGGCAACATGGTGAAACCCCATCTCTACTAAAAATACAAAAATTAGCTGGGCATGGTGGTGCACACCTGTAGTCTCAGCTACTTGGGAGGCTGAGGCAGGAGAATCACTTGAACCTGGGAGGCAGAGCCTGCAGCAAACCAAGAAAGCTCCATTGCACTCCAGCCTGGGTGACAGAGCAAGACTCCATCTCAAAAAAAAAAAAAGAAAGAAAAGAAAAGAAAGAGAGAGGAAACCTTAAGGAAGGAGAGGAAAAGGAGGAAGAGTTTGCCCTGCACGAAAGGGAAGCACTGCTCTCCGCAACACAGGACAGGAGGAAGAGGCCATGTGTGTGGATCCCAACCCATCAAGAGAGAGATCACTTGCTAACTGCCAAGGAATTCATGCTTGACGGCCTTTGTTAGGTATTAGGAGGAAAAAATCCAATGTAGAATTTTACTTAGAATAAGGGAGCACAAAATCACCCAGGCTCAGTAATGCACCCAGTAATGACACACACTTCCATCTACCAATAGGTCCCTAAGATAATGTACATAAAGAAAGCACTTAGGGCCGGGCGCACTGGCTCGCATCTGTAATCCCAGCACTTTGGGAGGCCGAGGCCGGCGGATCATGAAGCCAGGAGATCAAGACCATCCTGGCTAACACAGTAAAACCCCGTCTCTACTAAAACTACAAAAAATTAGCCGGGCGTGGTGGCGGGCGCCTGTAGTCCCAGGTACTCGGGAGGCTGAGGCAGGTGAATGGCGTGAACCTGGGAGGCGGAGCTTGCAGTGAGCCGAGATCGCGCCACTGCACTCCAGCCTGAGCGACAGAGCAAGACTCCGTCTCAAAAAAAAAAAAAAAAAAAGAAAGCACTTAGTACAATGTCTGGCACATATCAAATGTTCCTTAAATTGATGCTGTTATTATCATTACCAATTTACTTTCAATGAATCAACCCGTAGAGAGGGTGAAAAAGCATTCAAGCTCAGTTCAGCTAAGGAAAACAATGTGCATTTCCTTGACCGGTGGCTTCAGCATATTAAAAAAGACGGCTGAACTCTATCTCAGTGTTTTGAACTCTCTGGAATAGAGTTGCTTTTAAATCCCAAGTCAGTGACTTCCTATCAGGCGAGTCTCTCATCTTCTTTAAATATTGACTTAGCTGAGACTGTCAACATAGGATCAGAGTTAACAGGATTTTAAATTCATCCCTTCCTCCTGTATCACCCTTCACTGCCTTTAAAATTCATTACTCTGAAACACATCAAGTATTGATGTATCCAATCTCCAAAATGAGAAGTCAGATGTAAAATGGATCTTCTGTACGACTTAGAGGAAGAAAAAAAAATACTGATCAAAGAGACTCCTCTTTAATATCGCAGAAACATACATACGTGTTTTACACATTACACAATGTGCTGTATTTTAGAAAGTTCATAGCCTTTCCTTAATCAAAGCACTTTTACACTACGTTTTAAATAATCAAAACGCACAGGGAATGGGAAGCCCTGATCAACTGAGTTTTCTTTTCACATGGAAATTATCCCCAAAAAAGCTTTCTTCCCAGAACACTTTGGTTTCTTAATGAATACTGTATACTAAACTCAAATGAATCTTTCCTTCTTCAACAAACATTTATTAAACACCTAAAATATACCTGCCAGGGTTCTAGGTATAAGTGTATGCAGGTTGAACATCTCTAATCTCTAACCTGAAAATCCAAAATCCAACATGTTCCAAAATCTGAAACTTGTTCAGCATCAACATGACACCTATAGAAAATGCTCACTGGAGTATTTGGAATTAAGGGTGCTCCACTGGGTAGAAAGCAAATATAAAAAAAAAAAAAAATCCCAAATCTAAAACGCTTCTGGTCCCAAGCAGATAAGGGATAATTAACCTGTACTGTAAAAGAGTCCTGGATCTTTAGGTCCATTTGTCGGGGAGGGGAGGATAATTCAGATTCTTTGAAATGGTTCAAGATTGCCATCTGCAATAGACTGAATCGCGTATGTTGAAGCCCTAACCCCCAACGTGACTGTATTTGAAGAGAGAGACTTTAAAGAGGTTATTAACGTTAAATGAGGTCATTAGAGTGGGGCTCTCATCCAATAGGACTGATGTCCTTATAAGAAGGGGAAGAGACACCAGAACTCTCTCTGTCTCTGAGCCTGCACAGAAAGGTCATGTGAGGACACAGAGAGAACGCAGTCATCTAGAAGCCAAGGGGAGGGTCTTGGGAGAAACCAACCCCACTGGCACCTTGATCTCGGAATTCCAGACTCCAGGACTGTGAAACATGAATTTCTGTTGTTTTAAGCCTCCTACTCCATGGTATTTTGTTGTGGCAGCCTGAGCAGGCTAACAGACCATCTGAGCATCCTACAATTCTACGGGATTCCCTGCAGAAGAGTAAAACTGTAAGAACAAAGGGAAGCATTCATTCACTGCGGGCTAGGGACAGGTCTTTTTTTTTTTTTTTTTTTTTTGAGACAGAGTTTCACTCTTGTTGCCCAGGTTGGAGGGCAATGGCGAGATCTCAGCTCACTGCAACCTCCGCCTCCTGGGTTCAAGTGATTCTCCTGCCTCAGCCTTCTGAGTAGCTGGGATTACAGGCATGAACCACCATGCCCGGCTAATTTTGTATTTTTAGTAGAGACGGGGTTTCTCCATGTTGGTCAGGCTGGTCTTGAACTCCTGACCACAGGTGATCCGCCCACCTTGGCCTCCCAAAGTGCTAGGATTACAGACATGAGCCACCACGCCCAGCCTAGGGCCAGGTCTTACCGTTCCTCTTCCACTCTCCTCCTGCGTTCCCCAGTCTGGGGACGTCATAGCAACAGCAGCTGGGCACACAGGCTCTGAAGCTGCAAACCCTGGCTCTGAGAGCATTCCTCAGAGTCCTCAATAAGTGGTGGTCGGTAGGCTCTGCATGTTTGGTTCAGAGGAGTGGGTAGACACGGAAGCGCAGACAGCCCCTGCCCCGGACTGCCACTCCCACCACTCCCTGTGACTGCCTCACCAAGGTCCCCGGTACCCGGAGGCTACTCTCCCTGCTGACCTCTCACACTCTCCTTGCCCTCCCAGGTCCCACACCTCCTGCTTCTCCCCCTGTAGCCTCCCTGAGGTTCTGTCTCAGGCCTTCCTCTGCTGGGGAGGCACGCGTCCACCCCTCCACTTCCAGCACGCTCATGACTGTCCATCTGCCCATGATTGCCAATGCCTGTCCTGCTCACACCTCTTCCTGAGCTCTGATGTGCCTCTGGCCATCTCCACCTGGATAATCTGTGGGCCTCCAAGCCTGTCACCTCCCCCTGCCCCAACTCCTCTGTGGGGCTCCCAGCTCAGCCTACAGCACCACCATCCACAGGTGGCCCCACTGTAACATCCTCCTCCAGCCACCCTGCCCCTATTCCCACACCTCATTCATCACCAAGAGTCTGTCACCTCCACCTTGGACAATCTCCCTCCCCTTCCCCTTCCTTCCCGTACTCCCCTACTGCAGCCCCACCATCATCCCTCTGGCAGAGTTGGGCCTCCCTGCTAATCTCTCTGCCTCCTGTCTCCCACCCCCACCCAGCTCGGCCTGGTATTCCCTCCCACACACTCTTGGCCAGGTCAACCCCAATTCCCACCCACCACTGGCCTCAGGTTACAGTTTGCTTCCCCATCCAGACTGGCTGGGGTCACTCTGGGCCTCCCCAGCTGTCACACCCATCACACATACGCTTAGCTGATATGATACCCTCCACTGTACTTTCCACGAAAGTAGGAATGATGTCTGACCTCCCAGCACCCTGGCACAGTGCTGGGCTCATGGGAGCAAGGGAAAGAGGGAATCAATGAATAAATGAATGCATGTGTGGAAAATCCCACCAGGGCACTACAGGAGGTCAGTATAAGTTCTTGGTCATCTCTACTACTGCCTTGGGAAGTCCCACGACTTCAGCCCTCAGATTTCCCAATTACAATGTAGGCAGACCAGTGCCTTCCCTTCAAACATTAAAATCATTTAAATCAAATGTGAGTGCTATCTGTGGACACCGTTTCAGCTTGTGTGCGATCGTGATGCAGAGAGTCCACAGAACTCTGTGTGAGAAATGTCCCCCAGGCAGACGGCTTGAGGCCTGGAGTTCCAAACCAGCCTGGGCCACACGGTGAAACCCCGTCTCTACCAAACAAATACAAAAACTTGACCAGGCGTGGTGGTGCAGGCCTGTGTTCCCAGCTCCCTGAGAGGCTGACGTGGGAAAAGGGCTTAACCCTGGGAGGTTGACGCTGCAGCGAGCCGTGATCACACCACTGCACTTCAGCCTGGGAGACAGAGTGAGGACCTATCTCAAACAAAAAAAGAGAAATGACCCCTTCTCAGAGAGGCTTCCCCAACCAGCCTAATCACAACTCTACCCCTCTCTCCCCCGACCGAGGCACTCACAATCTCCTAACCCTATTTTCCCCCGTAACTCACTAGGCTACAATAGGTTTTCCTTCGTCACCATAAGAAATTCTCCCATCTCCAGACCCCTGCTGGGATCAGCCCTTTTGGCTCCTTCTCACCCTTTTTCAAGGCCAGGCCCATTCTTTTCCTAGAACACTTCCAGAACCCCCTTCCAGGCACCAAACCCTCGGTCATTTCAAAAATGACTGAACCTGGTGTGTCCAGTGTCCAGCACAGCGTCAGGAACCTGGAAGGAGCTCCATCAGCATGCCCTGGATAACAACAAGGCCAGCATGGACCTGGAAAGAAGATGGGGAGAGAGGGATGGGGGGGCGGGGGGGAAGGACAGATGCATGGCCATGGCCAGCCCCAATCCCAGGTGTGCCTTCCAGATTCCAATTTGGGGTGGACAGCAGCCGTACAACTGACGCCAAATGCCAATGCTAGAAAGTAGGTATGAGGAGACCGAGCAGCTCTGGGAAAGTCCCAACAGAAACAGAAATTTAGGATCCGCGCTGAGCCCAAGGCAGTGGACTATCATCCCTGCTTGCCATCCAGCCTTTCCTGCTGCAGAAAATGGTTTCTCACTTCCTAAAAGTGTGACTAAGAATTGGGGACAGGACATGGGGAGAAGGGGTGCTGGGGAGACCTCACAGGTGCAGCATTACAGCAGGCGATCCATGACAGGAGGACCCTCATTCTTCACCACCAGCCCCCACGTGTCCCCCTAAAATTCCTGACATGCCAACGTCTAATTCTGGGTGGTTCCCTTGGTGGGCACCCCATCTCTCTTCCAAACTTGTCTGAGCAGTCACCTTCTCCAGATCAGCTAATCTAAAGGGACAGGAAGGCTCCCCAAAAGTGAGGACCATGGAAGCACACCTAGGCTCCACATGGCTCCCAAAGGAAAGAATCCACGTCATGAGGATGCCTGCGCCACTCCCATCAGGCAGCCCACGGCTCCCGCGGCTTGACCCGCCTCCTCGTTGTTCCTCAGCAGCAGAAACAGGGGTGTTTGTTCTCTCCTGGGGACCTTGGCCACATAGCACTCCCTTAATCTCTAAGATCCTACCGAAATGTCAGCTCTTAGAGAAGCTTCCCTGACTCACCCACTTATAACCACATCATCTGGAGCTCACAACCCCTGTGCCCCGAGGCTATTTGTTCCGTAGCACTTATCACCTCTGAAGTCCCACAGAACTGAGTGAGCATGGAATCTGCCTGATGCTTAGAAGCCCCAGAAGGGAAGAGATGGTCCCTCACTGACATGCTTACCACATCCAGAACAGCCCCCGCACACAGGCGGCGCTCAATGAGTATTTCTTGAATGAATGAATCCACGTGCAGTTGGAAGAAGAAGAAGCTATTAACTATTTCAGAACCTGTTATGGGCTAAGTTGTGTCCGCCCCCAAAATTCCAGCCCCAGTGTGATTGTACAGTTGACCCTCCATGGGTTCCAACCTCAGATCAGAAATGTTGGGGAAAATAATTCACAAAGTTCCAACAGGCAAAACTTGAATTTGCCTCATGCCAAGTGCTAAGTTGAATCCATGTGAATGAAGTGATGTGTAGGCACTGCATGAGGTATTCTAAGTAAGGTGGGGATGATTTAAAATATACAGGAGGATAGGCATAGGATATATGCAAATACGACACTATTTGTTATCAGGAACTTGAGCATCCTTGGATTCTGGTATCAGAAGGAGATCCTGCCCAGCACTTTGGGAGGCCAAGGCGGGCGGATCACCTGAGGTTGGGGGTTTGAGACCAGCCTGGCCAACATGGCAAAACCCCATTTCTACTAAAAATACAAAAATTAGTCAGACATGGTGGCACATGCCTGTAATCCCAGCTACTCGGGAGGCTGAGGCACGAGAATCACTTGAACCCCAGAGGCAGAAGTTGTGGTGAGCCGAGATCGTGCCACTGTACTCCAACCTGAGTGATTGAGTGAGACTCGGTCTCAAAAAAAAAAAAAGGATATCCTGAAACCAACCCCTGCAGATACAGAAAGATGGCTGTATTTGGAAACAGGGCCTTTAAAAAGGGAAATAAGGTTAAATGAGGACATGAGGGTGATGCCCTAATCCAACAGGACTGGTGTCTTGATACGGAGAGAGAGAGAGACACCAGGGATGACAGCACAGAGGATGTCTGTGTGAAGACACAGTGGGAAGGCAGCCTTCAGACAGCCAAGGAGAGGAGGCCTCAGGAGAAACCAAACCTACTGACCCCTTGATCTCAGGCTTCCAGCCTGCAGAACTCAGAGAAAATCAATGTCTGTTGTTGAAGGCCCCCCAGGTCTGTGTTATTTACTGTACTAGCCCCAGCAAACCAAAGCAGAACCTTTATGAAAACTTTATGATGGTTATTAGTAATAACAGAATGGCTCGCTTTGTAAATCTCATCATAAAAATTCAAACCTGGTTGACAGCACTGGAGGAAATGATTTGGGCAGGGTGGGCAAAGGGAAAGCCCCCAGAGCAATGAAGGAAATGACGAGAGCCTGAGGGTTCCCGGCTCCGGCCCAAGCCTGAATTCCGCAGAAAAGGGCTGAAAACTGTGGTGATTAGTATGACCCAGTGGGGAGTTTTGAAAATAAATTGGTTTCACATCGTCTTCCAAAGAAACGATGTGTGTAAATGCATCCGAGTGGAACGTGCTCCTGTGTGGATGATACTTATTTAACAGCAGAAAATATCCTTTGCTGGCTTTATAATTAATTTCAGTGTTGCTCCGATTCACAGAGAAACCATGCTAGACAGCAAACACACACATCCCTGTCTTTTACAGGGGCCCATTAATTGCTGCTATTTATGTAGCAGCGCTCAACTGCCTCTGACCCCTGGCTCCCCGCTGGCCACCCTCCTGCTGCTGAGCTAAAATTCGCCTTTTTGTAAATGAGGGAAAAAGTTTCCTTCCCCAGTTTAAACAAAAAAGCTCATTAGGACTGATCTTGGCGATGCTAACAGAACCAGGTGCTGGGCAAAGGCAAAAAGCAAGTCTCTAAGGAAAAAACAATGTCAGCTCCCAACGCAGGGCTGGGAAACCCTCCCACGCCCACCCAGGGGCGTTCTGAAGCCACTTTCCCGGGGATCCTCTGCGCCCGGGCTCCAGCCCCAATTCAGTAAGCAGATCACCCTGGAAACGTATCCTGCTGGTGAGAAACTAGAAACTGGTTCCTGCAAGAGAGGAATGCAAAACGGAGAATTATGAGATAGCAAAGGTAGAATGGCTGGGCTGTACAGACAACTGTGGGGCTTGTGCAATTGCTGGAATTCTTATCAGAAGGCTGCTACTTAGTTAAAATATGTGTTCTTCCTTTGTCCAAGATGCATTTATTATCCACAAGGATAAAATTAACCCTCAGTCCCTCCGGAGTGCTGCCCACTTGCAGTGCACAAAACTCAGGAATCTTAAGGGGAGATGAGTATTGTTAAAACAGGTAATGCTAGCATCCTGTCTCGATGGTTTGGAAAAGAGTCAAAAGGGCCCAGTTTACAAGTTTTTTGAGACCATGTGTGATTCATCTTGGTATGCCCCAAGATGTTTGACCCCTGAAATACAATTGATAAATATATTGGCAAAAAAAATCCTGAACACCCAATGGTCTTAAATCCTCAGAAACTCCCATTCCCCAGTAGCCCTGTCTGTTCCCAGTCTCTTCCAACTCTGCCCCATTTTTAATCATCCAGAGTGTAACTCCACAACAACAGAGAGGAAGCCTCAAATGACATAATCTAAAAGCAAACAGATCCACAGGATCCAAAAAAACAATGGGCTGGTTATGCAGGACCACCCCTCGCCAGCCATGACGGGGAACTTGCTGAGAATCCCAGCTGGACACCCTGACGTGGTGGGCAGCCTGCACCCCACTCTCCCTCCCTGCCTTTCAAAAGTCACATATTCACAACCGTTCCTCCTTGCTGAGGCCTGCCTTCTCCCCACCTGTTGCCCGACCGGTTCATCCCCTTTCCCCTTGCCCCTCCCCACGATGGACTGCCAAGTCTCCTCCGAAAGGTTCCCTCCTGGCCACCCCCCCTGCTCTGGCCAGCCTCCTGACAGGCCGGTAGCTCTCCTGCACCCTCCCGGCTTTCAGCCCTTTCTCGCACTGAGGCCCCAGAGTCTTCTTTCTAAGGACAGTACAGTCATCGTCTAAATAAAGTCCAGATTTCTCAATGAGATATTGAAAGTCCTTCATGATCTGCTGCCAGCACGCCCCCCACTCCCACCCACACCTCCCTCTCCACTTTTTTTTTTTTCTTGGAACAAAGTTTATTTTGACTAGCTTACATTCTATCAATTTTTGTTTAGCCCAGTTGCCTATGGTCAAATAAAATTTTCATTCTTTAAATGCTTTTACACAATAGTCATAGTGAGACACATACTCTTTAAGTTTTTGTTCATTTAAAAAAAAATTTTTTTATTGTGGTAAAAACACCTAAATAAAAGTTACTGTCCTCACCATTTTTTTTTTCTTTTGAGATGGAGACTTGCTCTGTCACCCAGGCTGGAGTGCAATGGCAGGATCTCAGCTCACTGCAATCTCCATCTCCCGGGTCCAAGTGATCCCCCCACTGCAGCCTCCCTAGTAGCTGGGATGACAGGTGGCCGCCACCATGCCTGACTAATTTTTGTATTTTTAATACAGACAAGGTTTCTCCATGTTGGCCAGGCCGGTCTCAAACTCCTGACCTCAAGTGATCCACCTGCCTCAGCCTCCCAGAGTGCTGGGATTACAGGTGTGAGCCAGCACTCCCGGCCCGTCCTCACCACTTTTAAGTGCACAGGTCAGAGGTGTGAAATATATTCACGTGGTTGTGTCTCCTCTCTACTTTTTATATCTTCCAAGTGTGCCCCGTGCTGCCTCCCTGCTTCTCACATGTCCAACCCATCAATGGTCCCCACCTGGGCACTATCACTCTTGGTTCAGAGGGAACAACCGGTACCTCTGAGCAACCTCGGAATGGCACAAGAGAATCCACAGGAGACATCCTCGCCTCAGCCACATGTCCAGTGCCATCCAACCAAGATCTGTAAGCCACATAAGTAATGTTACATTTCCTAGTAGCCACAGTACGTAAAAGGATACAGGTGAAATTAACTAACACCCTATTTCCTATAACCCCATTTATCTAAAATATTATCATCTCAGCATGTGACCAATATTTTGAAATTCTTAAGGAGATATTTTGCATTCTTTTTTTTCATACTATGATGTTTTGGGATCTGGTGTGTGTTTTACAATTTGAGCACATCTCAGTTAGGACAAGGCACGTTTCTTTTTTTTTTTTTGAGATGCAGTTTTGCTCTTGTTGCCCAGGCTGGAGTGCAATGACGAGATCTCAGCTCACTTCAACCTCAGCCTCCTGGGTTCAAGAAATTCTCCTGCCTCAGCCTCCCAAGTAGCTGGGATAACAGGTGCCCGCCACCATGCCTGGCTAATTTTTCTATTTTTAGTAGAGCCAGAGTTTCACCATGTTGGCCAGGCTGGTCTCAAACTCCTGACCTCAGGTGATCCACCCACCTTGGCCTCCCAAAGTGCTGGGATTACAGGTGTGAGCCACCACACTGGGCCAGACCAGGCACATTTCAAGTGTTCAACAGCTACATGTGGTGAAAGGCAACTGTATGAGACAGGGAAGTTCTGGCTGCCTGGCTTTGGGCAAACCATACACCCTCTGAGCCCAGGGACCAGCTGACTGCCTGCCTGAGACCTAGCATTCAAAACACAAAGTCTGGGCCGGGTGCAGTGGCTTACACCTGTAATCCCAGCACTTTAGGAGGCTGAGGTAGGCAGATCGCTTGAGCCCAGGAGTTTGAGACCAGCCTGGGCAACATGGTGAAGCTCCATCTCTACAAAAAATACAAACATTAGCCATGTGTGATGGCACACATCTGTGGTCCCAGCTACTTGGGACGCTGATGCAGGAGCCTGAGCCCGGGAGGCAGAGGTTGCAGTGAGCCGAGATCGTGCCACTGCATTCCAGCCTGGGCGACAGAGCAAGATTCTCTCTCAAAAACAATTAAACAGGCCGGCGCGGTGGCTCACGCTTATAATCCCAGCACTTTGGGAGGCCGAGGCGGGTGGATCACGAGGTCAGGAGATCGAGACCAAGGTGAAACCCCGTCTCTACTAAAATTACAAAAAATTAGCCGGGCGTGGTGGCGGGTGTCTGTAGTCCCAGCTACTCGGAGAGGCTGAGGCAGGAGAATGGCGTGAACCTGGGAGGCGGAGCTTGCAGTGAGCCGAGATCGCGCCACTGCACTCCAGCCTGGGTGAGAGAGCGAGACTCCGTCTCAAAAAAAAAAAAAAAAAAAAACAACAAAAAAAAACAATTAAACAAACAACAGCAACCACAAAATCTGTAGAATGAATGAAGGAAGGAAGGAAGAAATGCTCTGTTTTCTCATCTGCAAAGTGCATATGAGATTACCAGTCACCCACATTTGTGATGAGAATTAAATCATGCCTTTTGGAACCCAGCTGAGGTCAGAGTCCCAGCACTGAGAAATCCTATGGCAAGAAACTTAACCTCAGTAGGCCTCGATTATTCATCAGTAAGCCAGGGGTAATAATGGTGGCCAAGGTAAACATGGAAAGTGCCTGCACGTAGTGACCATCCATTAATTGTAGCTAAAACTGAGCCAACAATAATAACAACACAGTGGAATTAAGATATAGCTAATAGATGCAGATGATGCTAAGGGGAAATATCAAAGCAAGCCAGTGCATGGCAGGGGCAGGGGTGCAAAAACCCAGGGGAGGGAGAGACACAGCAGCTCCAAAAAAAAATAAATAAATAACAGTTGTACACTAAACTGAACACAGGAATCCTTATCACAGCTCCTCCCAGCCCCAGGACCGCTGGTGACCCATTCACAGGAGGTCCTCAATAAACCTCTGCAGATGGCTTCTCTATGCTGTGAGAACACGAGGCTTCCTTCCTCCCCGCCTAAATCACACACTAAACATCGGGGCCAGCCCCCGTGCCTGTGTTCATGAGAAAGGGAAAAGTAGGGCTTTTTTCCACTCTGCCCTGATTTATTCATGTGCGTTTACGGTGTCAGTCTGTACAAAGCAGAATTTGTGTTCCTGCAATGACTCAATAAATCCTCCTGGCCTCCCTGCACTGGCTAGGAATAATGAATGCTCTGCTTCCACTGACAGCAGATAATGGCTCTCAGGAAGGGCCAGGAATCCACAAGCAGATAACAGGGAGCTCAGTGGGAGGTGGGCGCAGGTTTGCACACCCGTGTGCGCAGGGTGGGAAGAACGACATGGAGATCATAAGATGCCGGCCTTGACTCCTTTTTCTTTTTTCAGTACATTTTGCTCTTTCAATCATTTTAATTAGTATCTCCCAATGTGTTTGTTTGCTAGGGTTGTCACAACAAAGTATCACAGACTGTGTGGCTTACTGTCTCACAATTTTGAAAGGATACGAGTCTGAGGTCAAGGTGTGAGCAGGACTGTTTACTTCTGGGGCCTCTCTCCTAGGCTTGTAGATGGCTTTAAAAAGTAACAGGTGAAATAAACTAATAATCTATTTCCTATTACCCCATTTATCGTCTCCTTGTGTCTTCATGTGGTCTTCCCTATGTGTCTGTGTCCAAATTTCCTCTTCTTATAAAGACATCAATCAGATTGGATCAAGGCCCACCCACAGGACCTCACTTTAACTCAACTACCTCTTTTTTTTTTTTTTTTTTTTTTTTTTTTTTTTTTTTGAGACACAGTCTCACTCTGTTGCCCAGGCTGGAGTGCAGTGGTGCAATCTTGGCTCACTGCAACCTCTGCCTCCCGGGTTCAAGCAATTCTCCCATCTCAGCCTCCCGGGTAGCTGGGATTACAGGTGTGCACCACCGTGCTGGCTACTATTTTTAGTAGAGACAGGGTTTGAGGCCAGGCTGGCCTCAAACTCCTGACCTCAGGTGATCTGCCCACCTTGGCCTCCCAAAGTGCTAGGATTAGAGGCATGAGCCACCACATCCCGCTCAACTATCTCTTTAAAGACTATCTCCAAATCGAATCACATTCTATGGCACTAGGAGTTAAGGCTTCAACATGTGAATGTGGGGGTGGGACACAATTCAGGCCATAACACCAGTAAAATTTATCACAAATTCTAGTGCTAAGGAAAAAAGAAATAGATCTAAAACAGGGAAGACCCACGGAAACTCCGGAGAGGAAGCAACATGACTCGACGAAATGCCAACAATCCCAAGACATCTCCAAGCAAACTTGATACTTTGAGTTCCTTTTCTCTCTGTCGCATGTTTTCCCAGCTTATGACTTTCTCAATACTATTTTAAGCTATTAACTTTTCTGCAAATAAGCCTATCGTTGGCATCTTTGGAGACATCTCTACGTCTTGCTTATCTTTGCAAAAAGAGGTCACCATCTTTTTATTTGCATTAGTCACCTTGGATTTTCATTTTCACAGCTGCTTTCAGTGAGGCATAAAGTTTAGGAAACATCAGATAAATGTAGTTTCTACTCTTTACCATTTGTTCAACCATTTAAAGTTTAGCAACATGTAAACAGAGACAGAAGGGGCCCGAAGAGTAGACCCAAAAAGATTTCCTGAAGCAAGATACATGTTGAAATCTCCCGGGATTTCAATATTTGAACATAAAAGGCCAATCTTTTGTGGTGAATAGCCATGATTTGTATACTAGATGGAGAACCGAGAACAGGGGAACTCAAAATACCTCCATAAAGAGGTACTTAAACTCTTGCAGTAACTGTAACTACTGGATGAGAAATTCACAGCTACCCGCGAGCGGGCTATTTCTTTAGTTGATTTTGTTTAGTTTTCTTTAAACAGCATCACGACTTAAGAGTAACATCATCTAAATCAGCTATCAGAAGACAAAAAGAAGAAATCAATGACTTTCAACCAATACTGTTGATCCCATTAGATACAACCTGAGGATGTTTTAGAAAAACTAACTTAAAACATTCCTCTTACTTTCTCCAAAATCTTCTGGGTCTCATCTTGTGAACATGCAGAAATAGCACAGTCCTTCTGAAACTGTGATCACTGAAGGAACAATTGGGGGTTTTACTTTTGTTTCCGTTAACGGAGGGGTAAATTTTATTTAATAGAGGTTTGGGGACTTGCCTAGAGTCACACAGACAATTCCAAGACTGAGACACAAACATTTCTATTCTATCCAGGACACTAACTTTCAAAATTATTTTAAAATATAGACTTCTTATTCATCATTTAGTCAACAGCCTAGCTGTAAAGGTAATTTTTTTTTTGGCATGAGTAAATTAATCTGTGTGGCCAAGAATGAAAATTATTTTCAACTCCACAGTATTCTTAGTACCTAGCGAACATTTTTTACTATTCCAATGACTAAAAAGTAACTAATGAAACAATATGAAATATACACACACAGCAACATGAATATTTATACAGTCAAGTTCAATAAAAAAATTATTTCTAGAGAGCAGAATATCATCGACTTCAAAGGGATGTTTTCCACTTGCAAGAACATAATCATGAAAATACATTTCAAATTCTGAGATATCTTTTTTGATTCGTGGTGCAGGGGTAGCTGTGATTGGAGTTATTATTCTCAGTGTATGATTTCCTATCCCACTGGGCCCATACTCTGAATTTGGGTCAAGCATCAGTTATCCATTGCTTTCATCAACATTAATGGAGCTTTGTAATGTTAAAATCATGTTAGAAAGAGTTTAATGTGGCTTTCATCGAATCAAGATTTATTGGTCGCAAATTCCACCTCTCTCCTGCACCAAGAAAAAAAAAGTAAAATTAGACACTTTGATCATGATCATATTTTCAAAAGTGGATCAGTAGTGTTAATCTCATTATATTAAACACATTTTATCATTACGTAAAGAAAAGATTAATAGTGTGAGAGCTTATAATTAAGCAGCACACAGGGTGGATCTCCATGGTCTAGAAAATCAATAAGTAGGCAACTGTCTGATTAACTTAAGCTTAGTAAATATTCCAAGTGGCTGGGAGATCCATTTAGTGGTCTAAATTAACTAGTTTAGCTGTCGATAAGCATGCAATTGATGAGCTATTTGGACAATCGCCGTTTCTCTGTAAATTGCATGGTGTGAAAACAAAAAGGCATAGGTGTAGACTACAGTCATCAAGCCATATAAACCTCCAACTGGGACTAGTTTCATTGAATAAGCACTTGACAAGCAAGACCCTGCAAAACACTGTACATGTTTCATGTAACTCCCACAAGCCCTACAAGGAAGAAGATGCCATTATTTCCCCTTTTTACAGAGGGGAAACTTTTGGTTCACACACATTAATAAACTTGCCCACGGCTGGGCACAGTGGCTCACACCTGTAATCCCAGCACTTTGGGAGGCCGAGGCAGGTGGATCACCTGAGGTTGGGAGTTCGAGACCAGCCTGACCAACATGGAGAAACCCCATCTCTACTAAACATACAAAATTAGCCAGGCGTGGTGGCGCATGCCTGGAATCCTAGCTACTCAGGAGGCTGAGGCAGGAGAATCGCTTGAACCTGGGAGGCGGAGGTTGCGGTGAGCCAAGATCGTGCCATTGCACTCCAGCCTGGGCAACAAAAGCAAAACTCTATCTCAAAAAAAAAAAAAAAATAGAAACTTGCCCACAGGCTGTCCAGCTGGGACATGGTCAGGCATGGACGTGACTCTCAACCGACAGCTAAGTAGCCCCTTGCCATCTAGAGGGGTGGTATGACCTGGTTGAGGCCTGAGCTGGGACTGAAATAACCCAATGGGTTATTTGATCATTGTGAACACCTAAATCAGGTAGTAGTTCAATGCAATGTGACCAAAGAAAAACAAAAACATCTTACTCTCCAAATTTGTTACTTTAAAAGCATAATTCCCGTATCTCTACATCCTAGCAAGACAACCTATGCTCTCTTAGCATACAGAAGTAGCCTTACTACACCTGAGCATCATAGCTTAGTTTGCAGAGGGAGAAACAGTATAGGTGAGAAACAGAACAGGTGAGCCACAAGTTTAAATATTAGCTAAATACAGATGTGACCGACCGTGGGTCCTTAACTTTGAGACTTCAAAGCTCCCTCTGAGGCGGCCTGCCAATCTCTGCGGCCTGTCAAGCAGAGGTGACACAGGCTGCCTGCTCAGCCCAAGTTCATCACTCGTGCCACCAGCCTGATGCCTCCACATCAGAGAACTCCTGGCAATGCATTAAACGCCAGGTGTACAAACCGGGAGTTGTTTTCCCAGGGCCTAGAGGCGGACAGTACAGGCGGAGATGGTCACACCCTTCTACTCACCTCTGAGGGTGCATCTCTCCCCTCTGCAAACTTCAGCGACCAACCAAGTCACCCAGCAGACACACCCCAGACTCTACAGAAGAACTCAAGCTGAGAACCTGTTATGTGTTATGTGTCCCCCAACAAATTTCATGCTGAAATCCTAACCCCTAGCAGCTCAGAAGGTGACCTTGTTTGGAAATCAGGTCATCGCAGATGTAATTAATTAAGACGACATTATTTGTGTGTACCCTAATCCAATATGACTGGCGTCCTTATAAAAAGGGGAAATTTGGACACAGAGACAGAGAATGCCATGGGAAGGCTGGAGTCGCGCTGCCAGGAGCCATGGAAGTGCCAGAAGCTGGGAGAGGGGCCTGGAAGAGACCCTTCCCCAAAGCCCTCAGACGGTGCACCTTGATTTTGGACTTCCGGCTCCTTCCAGCTTACTGTGAGACGGTTTCCGTTGTTCTAAGGTCTGTGGACACATTGTCATGGCAGCCCCAGGAAACGAATGTAGTACTCAAGGGCTACAGGCATCTGATCCATACTGAAACCACCCTGGGAAATTCTTCCCAACCACTCCGTGTCCAGTCCATCAGAAAGTTAAACAATAATCACGATAAACCCAAGGCTGACTCTGGATAAAGGCTTACTTCCAGAGTACTGATTAACTCAGGTATCACTGCGCACACAGGGCTCTGTAGTAGAGTGCTGTTGTTAAGAGCGCCAGACTCAAAAAGGAGACCTTTGGACCATGACAAAACCTCAGAATTGTAGCCAGAGCTTCCACATGGAGACCTGCATTCTACCGACTCTGTCAAAGTACCCACTATTTGTGAAAAATCATGACGAGCACAGTAGAGTTTGTGTGTGTGTGTGTGTGTGTGTGTGTGTGTGTGTTTCAGTAACTAAGACCCGGTTCTAGCCTAAATAATCCTGCAACCTGGGAGGCAGCTAACACACGCTTGCTTGTGCTCAAGATGTTGCATGGAGTAAGAGAGGTGACATGGAGACAGAACAAAGAGCGGGGAGAAGCTACCTCCAGCTGGGCAGAGGAGGGCAGGCTCCACGAAGAACTAACGTGGCATTTCAGTGGGGCTGGAAGGAGCTAGGAGGGTGGGCCTGGAGAGTCTGTGGACTCATTAGAGTTCATTTCTAGACAATTAGGATGGATTATGCTGCAAGGAATAGGGGATGGGGAGAATGAACGAGGATTAAACTAGACTGTGTCAAAGGGACTCAGTAGGAGATAAAAATCAAAAAGCAGCCAGAGGCTGGGAGCAGTGGCTCATGCCTGTAATCCCAGCATTTTGGGAGGCCAAGGAGGGTGGATCACTTGAGGTCAGGAGTTCAAGACCAGCCTGGCCAACATGGTGAAACTCCATTTCCACTTAAAAAGAAATTAGCTAGGCGTGGTAATAGGCACCTGTAATCCCAGCTATGTGGGAGGCTGAGGCAGGAGAATTGCTTGAACCTGGGAGGCAGAGGTTGTAGTGAGCCAAGATCGCGCCACTGCACTCCAGCCTGGGCGACAAGAGTGAAACTCCGTCTAAAAAAAAAAACACACAGCAGCCAGAGGTGTAACTTATAGGAACTGAATAACCCAAAAGGGACTAAGAAGATGGAGGAACCAAGATGGTGCTGAGCAGGAGTAGCAGGGAATGAAGAAGAGGCAGAGTGGTCAGTGGCAAAGGCAAGGAGTTTGGTTTAGAACACATTATACGTTAAATTGTGTTTCCCATAAGGATACGTTGAAGTCCTAACCACCAGTACCTCGGAATGTGACCTTATTTGAAGATGGGGTCATTGCAGATGTAATTAGTCAAGATAAGATCATAGTGGAGTAGGATGGGTCCCTAATCCCATGGAGCTTGGTGTCTTTACAAGAAGAGGAAACACAGACACACACACAGAGCAAAGGTCATGCGAATTTGCAGGCAGAGACTGGAGTGATGCATCTACAAGCCAAAGCAGGCCAAAGACTGCAGGCAACCACCAGAGCTAGGAAAAAAAGAAGATTCTCCTCCCCTACAGCATTCAGGGAAGAGCATGTCTCTGCCAATGCCTTGATTTCATACTTCTGGCCTCCAGAACCGTGAGACAATAAATTTCTGTTGTTTGACGCCACCCAGTTTATGGTACTTTGTTATGGCAGCCCAGGAAACTAATACAGAATGTAAAAAGGGAAGATCTAAGTAAAATTAGTGCAGCAGGAAGTCGTTGCCAGCCTCGACTTTTTAAATCATTTCCTCCACGGCACCAAGTGCAGAATGAGCTTTTCCCCTTTTATACTCATAAACCTACCGAGAACAAGGGAACAGGGTGGGAACTTAAGAGCAGCTTATCGTCATTCAGTTTCCACGATAACATACATTACAAGTGTTTGTAACGTTAAACCATAAAAGAGAATAAGCTCATAGATGGTATTCCTTAAGAGGAGCCTAACAAACTATTTAGGCATATTGATCGGATGCTTTGTGGATATTAAAAGCTTTGCTTTCATATCAGTCTTCCTTCTAGCATCAATAGACACTGCTCTTTCTCTCAAACTTCTCAAACTCATTCCAAGCAGAGCTGGCCTGACATTAATCATCCTCTCTCCTTACATTTCCAGAAGCTTGGACCCCACTCCTGCCCTGTTCCACCCCACCCCACAACAAAGCTCAATGCAGGGCCTCTCCATAGGGGTGACCAAAAGACGGGAGAGTCCTCCAGGGTCGAGAAGAAAAGTGAGCTGCAAAAGGCACATTCAGTCCACCTATTTTTGCCCTAATAAAAAACCCACGGCCGGGCGTGGTGGCTCACGCTTGTAATCCCAGCAGTTTGGGAGGCTGAGGCGGGCAGATCACTTGATGCCAGGAGTTTGAGACCAGCCTGGCCAACATGGTAAAACCGTCTCTACTAAAAATACAAAAAATTAGCCAGGTGTCGTGGCGGGCGCCTATAGTCCCAGCTACTTGGGAGGCTGAGGCAAGAGAATCACTTGAATCTGGGAGGTGGAGGTTGCAGTGAGCCGAGATCATGCCATTGCACTTCAGCCTAGGCAACAAGAGCGAAACTACGTCTCAAAAAATAGATAAATACCCACAAAGTATAAAGCTTGTCCTAATGGTAACCACAAAACATAAAATGGTTTTGCCAGGTGGGGTTTCACTACAGAGCATACAGATTAAAAAATAAGACTGAGAAATACTGCCCTGTGTGACTCACCTCTCGGCCTTCTCCTGGAAGCCAGACCAGCTGGGGGTCTTGTACCTCAAGTCTGTTTCCAGAGTCTAAGGTCTTCCTTACCAGAATGTCAGCATAACTGTCGCATCTCTGCAATGCATCCCTACTCCACGTAGCCTCCCTCTCTCTCTCTCTCCAAGAGAACTGTCAATGAACCATAAGCCCAAGTGCACTTAACAATGATGAGCATCCTGGGGCAGGGGAGGAGGTGAGCATCTCGGAAAGGTAGAACACGGTGGAACAGAGGCAATGAAGCTACCTAGAAGGTCCAGGCAGCACCCTCCACCCAAAGCCCAAGGAACATCAATGCCCGGGGCAGTCTACCTTTTAGCCCTGACCACCCCACCTCCTTCCCTGTCCTCTTGGCCTTTGCCTGTCTCTTGCTCTTTGCTTCCAGACTCCAAATACCTTTTTGTGGCTAATGAGATGGGATAAGAAAAACAATAACATGGTGTCATGGGTCAATTCTGTCCCCCCAAAAGATGCTGGAGTCCTAACTCCCAGCATCCGTGAATGTGACCTTATTTGGAAATAGAGTCTTTGCAGATGACCCAGTTAAGATGAGGTCATTACGGTGGGCCCTAATCCAACATGACTGTGTCTTTATTAAATGGAAAATTTGAACAAGAGGCAGACATGCACAGAGGGAAGATGATGTGAAGACGCAGGGAGGATGCCCTTCAAGCCAGGAATGCCTGGGGCTATCAGAGGCTGGAAGACAGGCCTGGAAAGAGCCTTTCCTTGCAGCCCTCGGAGGGAACCAACTCACCTCGATCTTAGATTTCTGACCTCCAGAATGAGACAATAAATTTTCATTGTTGAAGCCACACAGCTTTTTGTTGTTGTTGCTATTTTTTTTTGTTTTGGTTTCTTTGAGACAGGGTCTTGCTCTGTCACCCCAGCTGGAGTGAGTGGTGCGATCTCAGCTCACTGCAGCCTCCACCTCCTAGGCTCAAGCGATCCTCCCACTTCAGCCTCCCAAAAGTAGCTGGGACTACAGGCCTTCACCACCACTTCTGGGTAGTTTTTGTATTTTGTAGACACAGGGTCTCCCCAGGTTGCCCGGGCTTGTCTCAAACCCCTGAGCTCAAGCAATCGCCTGCCTTGGCCTCCCAAAGTGCTAGGGTTATAGTTGTGAGCCACCGCGCCTGGCCCTAAGCCACACAGTTTATAGTACTTTGTTATGGCAGCCACAGGCAACTAATCCACATGACATCATGCTACTAGCAACAACATTTTTTAGTTGATCACTTTAAGAGTGTTCCTAAAGGGTGAACATTTTAAGATCCACAGAGAATAATCTTTTGGGTTCACATAAATCATATGCAAAGTAATCACAAGTCATGTGTCAATATCCTACAAACAATATAAAGAGCTTTATGGACCATCCTAATAATTTCATACATCTGTATGTGTCCATGAAGAAATTCTAATAGCAACCTCGAACACCTTCTTCTTTTGATGGTGTTTTGTAGAAATATGCCAGGCAAACCAAGAAACCAGGAACAACGTTTTCTTGTTTTTGTTTGTTTGTTTTTTTCTTGACCCAACATGGAATGAGACAGCACACAACACCATACGAGTCAGGAATCCAATGAGTATTATTGATTTCCTAACTCAAGGAGGAGATTGTTTCCAGGTATCGTGGTATCTGGACAGAATGTGATTTGTTACAGAACAGAGTTTAGTGAGGCAAGAAGTGAGAGAGAGAAACCCCAGGTTCCTTCCCAGAGGAAAAAGTTACTGAAGAGGAGGATCCCATTGGAAAGTGGTCTCATGAATCAGGCAAAGTTTCCCAGCATGATTCCTGAAGCTGACCTTAGCTTCTGGGACACTCAGCAAATGGAGGTATATGAAGAGTGTTATTAGTTGGCCAGTGCTGCCGTAACAAAGGATTATAGACTGGGCAGCTCCAGCAACAGAACTGTATTTTCTCACAGTTCTGGAGGCCCAAAGTCTGAGATCAAAGTGTCAGCAGGGTTGCTTCCTCCTGAGGCCCTTCTCCTTGGCGTGTAGATGGCCACCTTCTCACTGTGCCTTTGCGCAGTCTCTCTCTGTGTGTGCGCACGTCTGTGTCCAAATTTCCTCTTCTTCTAGGGACACCAGCTATATTGAATTAAGGCCTATCCAGATAACCTCATTTCACCTTAATTACCTCTTTATGATCCTATCTCCAAATGCAGTCACCTTCTGAGATACTGGGGGTTAGGACTTCAACATATGAATTTGGGGTTGGGGGTCATAATTCAGCCCATAGCAAACACCTGGACAGATACAAGACTTGTCAGGTTCAAGGTAATGCCCTCCTTCACACTGACCCTCTACCAGGGGTGATCAGGATGACAAGAGCTCAGGAACCACTGCGAAACACACAGCAGCTCAGTGGCCCTTTCAGATGCAGAAGCCACACTGAGCAACTCTATTTCAAAGGTTGCTTAAGCCTGGGCACCAGTGACGCACGGCCCACCCAGCTGTTTGTGATAAATCAGAAGTTACTCTCCTAATGCTGAAATTTTCCTCTGTCACACAGAGATGGATGGGCCTCTCCGATTACACACACGTGTACCACCACGTACCATTCCCAGAAAAGAAAAATCTCTGTTTCGAGGCTGGTTTTTCATTCTCTCCACTTGCACGTAATTGTCACAGGCCCGTTATTAAATTGTCACACCATTTCCCCATCCAAGAAAGGAACTGGGCTGATAAGTAATCAACACTCTGGGGGGAATTTTTCTCTTCGAATTTGCAGACTGGAATCTCTGAGACCCTAGTTCAACAGCTGCTTCAGCTCTTAACACACAGGAAGTCTGAGAGCCCTGGGCCCCTGAAGCAGGTTGAATGATGACTCAGGAGACACAAAGTTCACAGGTCTCATGAAGGGCATTCCCCCAAGACCCTAATTGTTACATATGCCAGAGCATGTCTTGTGTCTCCTGGGCCTTGAGTGACATAAACACACTGAATTTATTTATCATCCAAATTCTTCACCTTGCTTCTCTTTCTCTTACAGAACAAGCAACAAAGCAGGCTTTGCCAAAGAAAGAGACCAGGACTGATTCTGCAGATTTTTACCTGAGATTCGCTAAAATCCTGGGATACTTAATCAGTCATTGTTGGAAGAACCATGGCCTTTCCACTGTAATAACATGAGTTCCGTGTTTGTGATTCACAGCTTAGCTCCAACTCCAGAAGGCAGGCTCCACTGAGGGCAGATTTGATTCTTGAGCCTGTTCACAGTGCCACTTGGTGCCTCAGACAAAAGCACCCAATGGAGGGGGCCATTTTGGGGGAGAAATCCAGACCCCACTTGGCTTGCCAACTCTGTGCCCTAGAGCAAAGGGTATATTTTCCTCCCGAAATGCTGTCTGCTTGCTAAACCATGCACCTTGCAGCTGCATCTATTCAAACAGGAAGGCTTTGTCCAACTGGGCTGCCCAGAGGGGACGCCTTTTCTAATTGGCCCACTTGAGGATGTGCTTTTTTTTAATTGGTTCACCCAGAGGGGATGTCTTTTTCTAATTGGTCTGGCAAGGCACAGCTTTTCCAATGTGTACAAAAGCCCATACAGGTTATCAGCAGCTCTGCATAAAAAGGGCCCACCATTAAGTGTTTGAATGAAAAAACAAACGATCATCTCCAAGTAAAGGTAATGTTTGTTTTACTTTTTAAGCTAGTTACAACTGGGAAATTTCCCCAGCAGTGAGTATTCTGACATCACAGTACACCTGGCAAATGGCTTGAGATGCAGAATTCTGAGTCTAAAAATGGATTTTACGAAAATGGAAAGAGCGTTCCATGAGTGTAGAGGGAATGATCTGGAAAAGGGAGAAGTCATCAGCTATTTTCTCCTTTCTCTTTTCTTTCTTCCTTTCCCTTCCCCTAGGCCCTGGGATGACCTCCCCTTCCACAACAAAGAGGTCTTAGACGTGCTTTCTTTCAGATTTGACATTTAATACTTTAAACTCCAAAATTAGCTCTAATTCAAGAAGCATTCCTGTCCCACAGGCAACAGGAAGCAATCAATACTCTATTCTCACACCAGAGGACAACTGGCAGCCAAAAGCAGCTGAAAAGGTACGAGAATAACGCAGCCTTGGGGAAGAAGGGAGAAACCACAGGAATTGGAAACCCAGAAATTTTGGCAATAAGAATCCAAGACAAAATTCTCAGCCCAGTCCCGGAAGCTAAAGAGGCCTTAGATCACATTGGAAATGACAGAACTTCTAGCAAAGGGTCAGTGAAAAAAATGCAGCAAGCTATCCCTAAAACTACAAACATTGGAGAAAGTATAACCCTTAAAGGCAGTAACATGTTTTCCTGAGTGTTGAGGCAAGAGTTGCCTACCCGATCAAAAACATGGAGAATTAAATTGGCCCACAAACTTTCTCAAACCATACTAATCTGGTAACTCATGCAGGATCATCTATAAATAGCATTCTTTCTTCCACTGTGAAAAGGATTCTCTGCTGTTAAAGGACGCTCAGTGGCAAAAAGGTGACAAGGAGGTGAGGCCAGTAAGGATTCCAGTATCACACTTCTACCATGATGTCATCAATCCCAGAAATACAAGACAACCCAGTAATACCCATGTTGGGGCTCAGGACACACCAACCACCCCGAAACATGACTATAAAAGACCAGAACATGACACTCCAATTAGAGTTCTTTGGCATAGTTTGAGCTGGTTATCCTGAGAAACTGCAAACATAGAAGTAGCTCCGAAAAGCTGTCCTTTTGCAAATGATAATAATAATAATGTCTATAAAGAAAATTCATGTTATCGGGAAGAGAGTTGCTCCAGGTAACTTTTTATTACCTGGAAGACTTTTATCCGCATAACAAGACAACCTTTATTCACCACCGTACATTCCTTCCCCTCATCTCCAAGTATCGCCACCAGCCCCAAAGCCCCAAGCCCCTATTCTTTTCTGTAGCTCAGGTTGCTGTAGAAGGTTCCATGGCCTGGCCTTTCTTGGAGTCTCATATTCTGTGGGACTCCCATGCATACGATGTCCTTAAATATGGTTTTCCTCCTGCTACTCTGTCTTATGTCGATTTAATTCGTAGCCCAACCAAATAAGTAGATGGGTAGAGGGAAGACATTTTTCCCTCCCCTACATCCAGGAAGAGCAAAAAGTGAAACACAGGAGGAGGCAGAGAAGCCAGGAATAGTGAGAAGCCTTGAGGCAGGATGCTCCCTAGGAACCACAGAAGCTGCCAAGAAAGGGAGGTCCGCGGCAGAGGTGGGCAAGAGGGAAGTGGAATCCCAGGAATGCAGACCTCCGGAGAGGCATTCTGGTCCTCAGGGAGGTGTTGACGGAAGAGGCGCCCCCATCATCTTTTTCCTCATCTCCCTTTATCCTTAAAATAAAATGCCATTATCTATGATAAACTGAGTGGGTATCTGTTTCTTACTATCTAAAAGACCCTAAATAATACATACTTTTAAGGCGTAAATATAACTATGAAAGTCTAAATGAAGAGAATAACCAACTACCATTTCTTTTTTTTTTTATTTCTTTCCTTTTTTTTTTATTTTTTCAGAGAGAGTCTGGCTCTGTTGCCCAGGTTAAAGTGCAGTGGCGCAATCTCGGCTCACTGCAACCTCCGCCTCCTGGGTTCAAGCGATTTTCCTGCCTCAGCCTCCCAAGTAGCTGGGACTAAAGGCGTGCGCTACCAGGCATGGCTAATTTTGTGGTTATTTTCTTACAGAGGCAGAGGTCTCACCATGTTGGCCAGGCTGGTCTTGAACTCCTGATCTCAGGTGATCCGCCCACCTCGGCCTCCCAAAGTGCTGGGATTACAGGCGTGAGCCACCGCGTCTGGCCACTGTTTCTTGACTAACACAATAATGACTGTATTTTCAGGCTATGTGCTTTACACACACACACACACACACACACACACACACACTCTCTCTCTCTCTCTATATATATATATATATATATATATATATATATTTTTTTTTTTTTTAAACCAAATTCTCATTGAATACCATGAAGTATGGTTGTCACCATTTTGCAGATACAGAAGCTGAAGTTTAGAGTTTTTGAACACTGTGCCCAAGATCACACGGACACCAAGTAGCAGAAAGCAGATGGGAGTCCCAAGCTGTCAGCCCCCACAGCCTGTGCTTTAGTACGTAACACCGACAGGTTAAACCATTATGTAACGGATTAGAATATATAGTCAAATATCCCTACCCAATG
Source organism: Symphalangus syndactylus (assembly GCF_028878055.3). Classification (NCBI taxonomy): domain Eukaryota; kingdom Metazoa; phylum Chordata; class Mammalia; order Primates; family Hylobatidae; genus Symphalangus; species Symphalangus syndactylus. The sequence continues at coordinate 98,320,588 of NC_072427.2, forward strand.
CAAAGATTTTTCTGCAGACAACTGTGAAACACTGGACCCACTGATCGTTTATAAAACAAAACCAACAACAAGCCCTCTAGTTTACTTATGCATAAAAGCAATAAGAGAAAACTAAAGATAAAAGACTACTGGATTGGTTAGACAAAACGCAAAATTTCTATGTGCCTCTGCCCCCTTCCTAAAATAAAAGCACCATAAGATGAATCAAAAGGCAAACGATCACCTGGGAGAAAATATTTGCAACATAACAAAGTGTTAAATAGAGTTTAGCTAAAGATGCTTCCTTACATATTTCAAGTTCAGCCTAATGGTTTCTCTGTACATAGTGAACTGTAACCTAACTTGTATGTGTAAACAGAATTCTAACAGGATGTGTAAACAGATGTGTAATAATACATTTAATAGTATTATTAAATGGAACCTACTCTCGTACCAGTCACAGAGTCTGGGCCAATCACAGGTGTGTTCACATGTTCAAATAAGGCAAATGCCAAGCTATAAACAATCCAGCTGTTTCTTTCTTTTCTTTTCTTTTTGTTTGTTTGTTTGTTTGAGACACAGTCTCACTCTGTCACCCAGGCTGGTGTGCAGTGGCGCAATCTCCGCTCACTGCAACCTCCACCTCCTGGGTTCAAGCTATTCTCGTGCCTCAGCCACCCGAGTAGCTGGGATTGCAGAGGTGGGCCACCACGCCCAGCTAATTTTTGTATTTTTAGTAGAGACAGGGTTTCACCACATTGGCCAGGCTGGTCTCAAACTCCTGACCTCAAGTGATCCACCCACCTCGGCCTCCCAAAGTGCTGGGATTACAGGCATGAGCCACCACATCCAGCCTGTTTCTGTACACCTCACTTCCATTTTGTCTGGTTGGGAGCCAGGGCCGGGGGCTGCTCAGTTCTCAAATCATTCTTTCCTCAATTAAATTGTCAAATTTAATTTGTCGAAAGTTTCTTTTTAAACAAAAGATTAAAAAGCTAATATCTGTAATATGAAAAGAGTTTCCATAAACCAATAAGATAAACAGGAGAAAGATAGAGGAAAATTATTAGTAACAGTTCATAAAAGAAGAAACACATTTTCAATCAAATACACAAATTATGATTAGCCTTACTAATTATCAAAATGCTCAGTTAAAAAGTCACTTTCATATCTGTTATGTCACTTGGTATAATCTTTCTGAAGTGCAATGTGGCAATATGTCAAAAGCCTTCCAAGTATTTATCTTAAGGAATGACTCAGAGATGAACATACAAGGATAGCAATAGCAGTATCATGTATCCAGGGAAAATTTTGAAACAACCTCAATGTCCAACAATTGGGAACTGGATTTAAAAAGTACAGCAACTCCAAATAATGGAATGCTATGCATCACCAGAAATCAAACTTTAAAAGAATATTTACCAGCCAGGCGCGGGGGCTCATGCCTGTAATCCCAGCATTACTTTGGGAGGCCAAGGCAGGTAGATCACCTGAGGTCAGGAGTTCGAGACCAGCCTGACCAACATGGTGAAATCCCGTCTCTACTAAAGATAACAAAAATTAGCTGGGCACAGTGGTGGGTGCCTGTAATACCAGCTACTTGGAAGGCTGACGCAGGAGAATCACTTGAACCCGGGAGACGGAGGTTGCAGCGAGCCGAGACTGTGCCATTGCACTCCAGCCTGAGCAACACAGTGAGACTGTCTCAAAAAAAAAAAAAAAAAAAAAAAGGTATCTAAAACAGAGAGAGTGGATAATGCAATGTGATTAGTATAGTAACAAGTGGCAAAGTTGACAATAAAAAAGCATGTATAAGTGGCCATGATTTAGATGGCAACTATCAAATATGAGCCCAAGATTTCTTTTGATCTGTTAAAAATCTCAAATATTCTGGAATATACCTGTGACTTAACTGATTTAAAGAATTTTAAAATTCTTAATGCTTGGTCAAAAATACTTAAAAATATATTATTTAAAAAGTATGTATAGTTGATCATAGAAAAAACACTGATTTATATTAGACTTTTTAAAAATGAATGCACTGTTGAGTAATATGTCCCTTTGAAATCTGGAGGAGATAATTCTAAGTCTGAACACTTGAAAGAAACTATCTGCTACCCCACACGTTCTCAGGTACTTTCTCAGCTGCTTTAATGGCCTTTATGATAAAAAGCTCATTCCTGATCTTGGAAAAAGCATCTCAGAGTAATAAATTAGGTGGGAGTACAACAGCCATCCAGCACCTTCCCTCCAGAGAGAAATTCAAGTTTTATTATGTCAAATAGGCCTTGAAATTGCAACTACTTCTCACAAATGTTAGCTTTTAATAGAATAAAATGTCACCCTATGGGAATGACACTATACAAACCTAGAGACGTGTTTTCAAAACAAGTTTTCTTTATTAGTATTATTAAATGTAAATGTTCAACTGAGAACTGAGTCATCGACTAGTTTCTCTAATTAAATTTTTAACCTGGAATCAAGAATGCACTGAGAAAGCTACATCAGAGCAGCAGCAATTCCAACTAAAAACCAGATTATATAAGTGATAACACTTATCTTTATCCATTTGGTTTCACTACAGTAGGGCTCAGATAAAATGTTAAAATATTCTGATCTCAGACTCCACAGCTAACTTTCCCTAAGATTCCTTTTCACCTAGGGCACTTCCTCATTCCATTTGCTTCTCATGTCCTTTCTCAGCCCAACTGAGGACTAAGCAATGGCTTGGGAGAGCTGGTCTGGCTCCAAATCGTCCGCATAATAAGGCAAAAGCGTTGGGTATTTTGTTTTGTTTTTAAAAAGTAATCTGTGTTCATTCTCGTAGGAGGATGGTTTAACGAGGAGACTGGAAGGGACTGTTCACTGTGCGACATAAGAATGCGCTTCCAGCTTCACGATGTGATTCAAAAACCTCTCTCCCCTCCAGTAGATTTTTCAACCGCCAGTGCAAAAGAGAAGTACTAGAGTTAGACTGATGCTAACCAGAGCTACTGAGAGAGCTACCAGTCCCCACTGTTTCCTTCATTGAGGAAGTCTGCTAACAAAAAGGTATATGTGTGTGTTTATATTTAGCATAGTATTATATAATTTACTATTTAGCATAGTATTATATAATTTATGTGTATAATATATAATATTTAATGTTATATATTATACACATATACTTCTGTGTATATGCATGTATTTATATATATATATACACATACACATTTGTGTGTGTACATACAACACCCATTTTTTTTTTTTGCGTTTTTTTGTTTGTTTTTGTTTTTGTTTTGAGATGGAGTTTCACTCCTGTTGCCCAGGCTGGAGTACAATGGCACAATCTCAGCTCACCACAACCTCTGCCTCCTAGGTTCAAGTTATTCTCCTGCCTCAGCCTCCCAAGTGGCTGGGATTACAGGCATGCGCCACCACGTCCGGCTAATTTTGTATTTTTAGTAGAGACAGGGTTTCACCATGTTGGTCAGGCTGGTCTCAAACTCCCGACCTCAAGTGATCTGCCCGCCTCGGCCTCCCAAAGTGCTGGGAATACAGGCGTGAGCCACTGCCTCCAGCCTAACACACATATTATTAATAGCTCAAGCTCCTCATCTCATGTGACTCCATAAAGATGGTAGACCTGTACTACATATGTGAGAAAAGCACCCCTCAGTCCCTGCGAGCACACATGGATGTTATTATTACTCACAAAAGCATCCCAGTAATGCCCAGGGCTTTGGGCTTTACTTCATCACTGATTCATGACCTGATTGGCTGCTTATTAACACTGTTATTTGGAAACCTGCAGTTTGGACTCCAAACACTCTGACGAAATGTTTTCCTGGGTGAATATGGTTTTGGCATTATCTGAGGGGCTTCCTCAAATCCAAGACTTCCTACATTAAGCTTGAGAGAGTCCTGGGCAAACCAAGATTCTGGTCATCTTAATCTGCAAAATCAGGACAACAAGTACCTACCACAAAAGGCTACTATGAACAGTAAGTTGTCTTATGCAGCAAAGCATCCAAGACATGGCCCAGCAGATGGTACAAGATCCACAGATGTTCATTATTTTCGTGATCAGTATGCCCTCCTCATGATCAAAGTACCCATTTCTTTCCTGCAGGTTTTTACTGATTTGGAAGGTTATGCAGTCATAACCTGTCTACCTGTGTTCTGCTGCAGGTAGACAAGGGAATCACTAAGAATCCAAACTTGACTCTATCATCCCTAAACAGAGCTGGCGAGGCTCCCCGAAGGTGGTTACAACATCCACTGTTCCTTTATCTCTTAGCACCACGCTCTATGCTCACGGGTCACCCACTACTGCTGCACGCTTTCAAGTTGCTACACACAGAGCTCCGGCAAAGAGCCGATGGTGACAAAGAGAGGAGCTTCACATACGACAGCGTCTGAAGAAAGGCAGAAAGATGGCCTGACAACTTACCAAAAGCCTTGGGGTTGAACGTAAGACAACAAGAACTCAAATAGAGGATTAAAATGGCAGTGGTGATGCAGGGAGGGAGCCCAGAATGAATTAAATGGCTCAGAAAATGGGCAAGAGAAGCAAGCAGGATTGCAAAATGTTTTGGCAGGAATATGGCTTAGGAGACTAATAAACTTATAAAAAAAAAATTACAGTCAAAGAGACAGACTCCAAACCTACATATATCTCCATGGGAAACATCCAAAATAAAATGTATGTTTGCAAATAGCAACTTCTCCCATCTGTTGCAGTGTTGCTACATTTTCTCAGGAAAGAGCGAGGGTCCATTAACAGTCCCCTGACACTGCAAAATACTGTCTCGTTCTGGTTGGTCACCTGTCACTCAGATACCTAGGTGCCTAACTAAATCCCTGCAGAAAGCACAGCTGTTCAGGGGCCAGGATTTTTCTACAGAGCACCAGCCAGACAACCCGTTCAACATAGTCATCACCCAGACAGGCACACCCAGAGCAGCAAGGAATGACAGAAACATACAGCGCTTGCAGAACCAGAGCCTGCCAACTTGGACATTACCCCCTAGGAGGCTGTCCACATGTCTTGGGAAGATCAAACCATGCTTGGATCCATTCATAAAATATTTTCTGGCCGGGTGCGGTGGCTCATGCCACCCAGCACTTTGGGAGGCCAAGGCAGGTGGATCACCTGAGGTCAGGAGTTCAAGACCAGCCTGACCAGCCTGACTCCGTCTCTACTAAAAATACAAAAATTAGCTGGGCGTGGTGGTGTGCACCTGTAATCTCAGCTACTTGAGAGGCTGAAGCAGGAGAATCGCTTGAACCCGGGAGGCGGAGGTTGCAGTGAGCCAAAATCCAGCCTGGGCAATAAGAGCAAACTGTCTCAAAAGAAAAAAAAAATATTTTCTGAGCATATTCTCTGTACCAGAAACTATTCTTGGCACTGGGGATACAGCAGTGGTCTCTTCCTCACAGGGCTTACACTCTAGTGGGGAGACAAACACATCAACTCTAAATATATGCCACGGGATCAGGTGATGTTAAAGGTTTAATTATGTCCCCCCAGAATTCATCTGTTGGAGTCCTAACCCCAGTATCTCAGTACTTTATTTGAATATGAGGGGTCTTTTTTTTTTTTTTTTGAGACAGTCTCATTCTGTCTCCCAGTTTGGAGTACAATGGAGCAATCTCGGCTCACTGCAACCTCCGCCTCCCAGCCAGGTTCATGTGATTCTCATGCCTCAGCTTCCTGAGTAGCTGGGTTTACAGGTGTGCACCACCACGCCCAGATAATTTTTGTATTTTTCGTAGAGACAGGGTTTCACCGTGTTGGCCAGACTGGTCTCAAACTCCTGACCTCAGGTGATCTGCCTGCCTCAGCTTCCCAAAGAGCTAAGATTATAGGCGTGAGCCACTGCGCCTAGCCCCCTGAATATGAGGTCTTTAGAGAAGTAATCAAGTTAAAGTGAGGTCATTAAGGTGGGCCCTGATCCAATTTAAACTGGTGTCCTTATCAAAAGAGAACATAGGCCAAGCGTGGTGGCTCACGTCTGTAGTCTGTAATCCCAGCATTTTGGGAGGCTGAGGTGGGTGGATCACGAGGTCAGGAGTTCAAGACCAGCTTGACCAACGTGGTGAAATGGTCTTTACTAAAAATACAAAAATTAGCTGGGTATGGTGGTGCGCGCCTGTCATCCCAGCTACTCAGGAGGCTGAGGCAGGAAAATCGCTTGAACCCAGGAGGCGGAGATTGCAGTGAGCCAAGATTGTGCCACTACACAACAGTCTGGGCAACAGAGCAAGTCTCTGTCTCAAAAATAAATAAATAAATAAAATACAAAAGGGAACATTTGGACAGAGAGACAGACACACGTGGAGGCCAGACGATATAAAGAGGCACAGGAAGAAGACAGCCATGGATAAGCTGAGGAGCAGGGCATGGAACAGATCCTTTCCGCACAGCCTCAGAAGCACCCACCCTGCCAACGCCTTGATTTTGGACTTCCAGCCTCCAGAATGAGAGACAGTAAGGCCTTGCTATTCCAGCCCCCAGGTCTGTGGTGCTCTCTTATGGCAGCTCTAGCAAACCAGTCCAGGTGGTGAGGAGGGACAAAGCAGACTGAAGGGGCAGAGAGTGACAGGGGACAGGGCATTCAGAGACGGTCGTCAGGCCGAGGCCACAGGAATTCCAACAGCAGGGCCCCCTGTCGGCCCCACCAAGGCTGCTCCTCAGAGGGCTTCTCAAGTAGACAGAGCCCCTCGAAGAGTGCCAAAGTGCATGCACTGTCACACGCATTAATGTATTCATACCTGTCTTAGTGCATTTTATGTCCAAGTTACATAGTGACTCTTGCTCCTTGAAAGGTTTTCATTTCCCTCGATATTCCCCCTCTTTCTTCTCAACCACTGTGTTAGTCAGCTTGGGCTGGTGTAACATAATACCATAATACCATAGACTGGATGCCTTATAAAGAACAGACAATTTGGCCAGGCACGGTGACTCGTGCCTGTAATCCTAGCACTTTGGGATGCCGAGGTGGGTGGATCACCTCAGGTCACGAGTTCGAGACCAGCCTGACCAACAAGGCAAAACCCCGTCTCTACTAAAAATACAAAAATTAGCCGGGCGTGGTGGCACGCACCTGTAGTCCCAGCTACTCGGGAAGCTGAGACAGGAGAATCACTTGACCCAGAAGGTGGAGGTTGCAGTGAGCCAAGATGGCGCCATCACACTCTAGCCTGGCCGACAAAGAGTGACATTCCACCAAAAAAAAAGAAAAAAAAAAAAAGAACAGACATGTATTTCTCACAATTCTGGAACCTGGGAAGTATAAGCCTAACACACCGGCAGATCCAGTGGCTGATGAGGGCCTGTTTTCTGGCTCAGAGAAATGGCACCTTTTCACTGAGTCCTCATATGGTGGAAGGGCAAACAAGCTCCTTTAGGCACCCTTTATTTATTTATTATTTTTTGAGACACAGTTTTGCTCTTGTCACCCAGGCTACAGTGCAATGTCATGATCTTGGCCCACTGCAACCTCCGCCTCCGAGGTTCAAGTGATTCTCCTGCCTCAGCCTCCCAAGTAGCTGGGATTACAGGTGCCCACCACCACATCTGGCTAATTTTTGTATTTTCAGTAGAGACGGGGTTTCGCCATGTTGATCAGGCTGGTGTCAAGCTCCTTACCTCAAGTGATCCACCCACCTCGGCCTCCCAAAGTCTGGGATTACAGGTGTGAGCCACCATGCCTGGACTTTTTTATTTTTGTATTTTTTCACTACAATCTCAGTCAGGCACCTTTTATAAGGGCACTAATCCCATTCATGAGGGTAGATCTCATCACCCCCCAAAGGCCCCATCTCCAAATACCATCACACTGGAGGTTGGAATTTCAACAAAAGAATTTTGGGGGACACAAACATTCTGATCATAGCAACCATCCACCATAAATGGTACCACCTTTCCCATGAAGAGATGATGGGACATGGATTCACACTTGTCTTACTTAAACCAGCAAGAGTCAAAGATTTCCAAAGACCATCCCACACAGTATCATGCCTCTCCCTTGCAATCCAGGCATTGTAAAGGTGGGGGCAGAATCAAGGGTGCTTAGTCCAGGGTCATGGTTGCAGAACCAACCTGCCTAGCCTGAGTGTGTATAATCTGCAACTTTAGCCCAACTGGCACTGGTGTTAACAAACCAAGGTGACCCAAACCCTCAGCTCAGTAATCTGCAGACCTCCATTTTGTCAGCAGAGCCAACAAGGATGGGCAACAAAGCAGTGGCTCTTAATATTTTAGAAGTAAATAACTCCATTTAGAATATGATAAAACCCATGGACCCTCTCCTCAGAAATATGTTTACATGCACACAATTGATAGGGCTCCACAGACCTCCAAAACTTATCGATTATCCTTCTCTAGTTCATGAACTCCCAAGAAATAACTTCTGCAAATGGCAAGAACCACAAAGAAAAAGAGAAAGAATAATGAGGAGCGAGGGAAGATGGTAGACACTGAAAACATATCACTCAAAGAAGACTAATTTCCTTAATATAAAAAGAGCTCCTATAAATCAATAAGAAAAAGGCCAAAACTCCAAAAGAAAATTGGGGAATGGACATGAACAATGAATAGAAATGAAGTACAAACAGTTGAGAAGCTATGAAAATATACTCAACTCCCATGTAAATAAGAGAAACAATAAATAAGACAAGATACCATGTTTAATACACTCGATTGGCAAAGATCAAAATGAGTACCCTGTTGGCTGACATGTGGAAAAGCAAACACTCCCATACCAGATGGATGTGATTATAAGTTGGGAACCCTTATAAATTATAAGGGTTATAAATGTGACTATAAATTGCCAACCTCTATGGCAGGCAATTTGGAAATACTTATCAACAGTTAAAACAGACATACCTTTTGGCCTAAGACTAGGAATTTACCCCTCAGACACACTGAGGGGTCACATTTACAAAGTGACAAATGGTCATGGAAATTTACTGAAGTATGGTTTAGGAATAACGAAAAAAAAATTATGTACTACCTAAATGTCCATCAACAAGAGATGGTTAAGTCAACATGATACCTCCACACAATGACTACTATGCAATAATTAATTAACATAAAGAATGAGGCAATTCTGTAGTAGTCATGGGGAAGAATGCTCAAGACATATTGCTAAGTGAAAAAGCAAGATAATGAACAGCATGTTCAGTTTAAAAATACATCTGCCCTGGTGGGTGGGAAGGATGGATGAAGAGAAGCTGGTTCATGGGTACAAACATACATAGATAGAAGAACTAAATTCTAATGTTTGTTAGGGTGACTATACTTAGCAGCAATACTTTGTATATTTCAAGGTAACTAGAACAGAGGACTTGATATGATACCAACCCATGGAAATGAATACTCAGGTGATGGACACGCCGATACTCTGGCTTGATCGTTACACGCTCCATGCATGGAACACTCACATGTACCCCATAAATATGTAAAATATTATGTATCAATAAAGAAGAAAAATCTGCCCCTACCTACGCATTTACAAATATGTATGTGGGTCTCTATGTGTATAGGGTATCTCTGGAGGGATACACAAGGACTAGAAGGAGGAGTGACCTCTCACGAGAAGATCCAGGAACTGAAGAGCCCAGATAAGAAGCAGTTACCTCTCACTGCAAACCCTCTCAGAAACTTTGAATTTCAGACCATGTGTCTGTATTACCAATTCCAAAACTTAATCAAATGCATCTTGAAAACACAAAGATGATTAAAAACCAAAAAGAACCCAGTGATTAGAAGTTGCAGAGCTAGGGCAGAGTGGCCACCGTAAGAGTGCTAAGAGGATGTTAACAGGTGGCTCTACCCTGAGTAGTTTTTTTTGTCCATGAGAATGTCCCAAACTGTTACCCTACTCATCAAAAATCCAAATTCCCACAACTCCTTCAACAACTTTTCCCACCATTCACGAGTGATGGGGCAGGGAAGGTCTCTTCCCAGGAAAGTGCCTGTCTCTGAAGTAGGCATGCTGGCCCACAACTTGGACCAACTCTCAGTTGCCCCAGAGTTCTCAGGAAAAAACCCATAGAGCATATAAAGTGAGCTTTCAACCTTGTAAGTACTGAGAAACACTACGGAGTCCTGATGATTCTAACCTAAGAGAAATGTGAAGCCAGAAAATTTCCCAGCGTGTGGCACATAGAATCTGCTAATGAGATGCCACACCGGCTGCTCCCTCATTGCAGGGAGAGAGACCACAATCGAGCAGCAAGGTAGGGCAGGCTGGAGAGAAGCTGGTTCATGGGTACAAACATACATAGATAGAGGGACTAAATGCTAATGTTTGCTATGGGGACTATACTTAGCAGCAATATGTATATTTCTTTGTTGTTGTTGTTGCTGTTGTTATGGAGTTTTTGCTCTTGTTACCCAGGCTGGAGTGCAGTGGCACAATCTCGGCTCACTGCAACCTCCATCTCCTTGGTTCAAGCGACTCCCCTGCCTCAGCCTCCCGAGTAGCTGGGATTACGGGCACACACACTTGGCTAATTTTTTTGTATTTTTAGTAGAGACAGGGTTTCACCATGTTGGCCAGGCTGGTCTCAAACTCCTGACTTCAGGTGATCAGCCCTCCTCGGCCTCCCAAAGTGCTGGGATTACACACGTGAGCCACCACGCCTGGCCATACTTTGTATATTTCAAGGTAACAAGATGAGAAGACTTGATACCAACACATGGAAATGATGACTACTCATATCCAAAGTGGGCATGGAAAAGATGCCCGCGTTGTCTGTAGTCCATATGGTATGGACTCAGATGAAAAGCCCTGGACTCTGACCCTGTCTCTTTCAGTAAACAGCAAATGCTGGGCTGCACCCCCAGATTCCCCATCAGTGCTGACGAATTGACTCCCCCAGCCGCAGGCTCTCAGCTGTGAGCTCTCCCCAGGAACCGCCCTCAGCAACTGTCCTGTCCAAGGCCATGCCCCTTGCCTGGGCAGCCCCCATCAAGAACTGGCCCATGCAGAAATATAAATCCCAGTCCTCTCATCCCAAGTTGGCCAGCTCTGAAGGGCCAGCTCAGCTCCAGCGCTCACCACGGCATGGGCGGGGGCTTTGGCTGAGAGCGGTATTGGAGCCCAGCTTCTCCCTCTGCCCAGTGCTGCTTTGCCCCTCCCCTTGCAGAGGTCAGTTCTGAGAGTGATCCCTAAAAGCACGTTCATCTCCTTCCCAAGATCCGCTTGCCACAACCCAATACTGACAGTCTAAAAAGGTGCTGGGGCTTGAACTATGCTCCCCAAAAAGATACCTTCAAGTCCCCTTGGTACCCGTGGATATGATCTTCTTTGGATATAGGGACTTTGTAGATGTCATCGAGTTAAAATGAGGCAATACTGGATTAGGGTATACCTACATCCCATGACTGGTGTCCTTATAAAGAGACATAGGAAGAGATTAAGAGACAGAAGAGACACTCAGAGGGAGGAAGAGTGTGTGAAGACAGACACAGAGACAGAGTGCTGCAGTCATAAGCCAGAAAATGCCCAAGAGTGCTGGCCACCACCGGAAGCTAGAAAGAGGCAAGGAAGGATCCTCCCTATGGCTGCAGAGGGAGCATGGCCCTGCCAACACCGTGGTTTTGGATTTCCAGCCTCCAGAACTGTGACAGAATAAATTTCTGTTGTTGAAGCCACACAGTGTGTGGTAATTTGTTAGAACCATCCTAGCAAACTCATAGAGAATGTCAGAGAGAAGATCTACTCAGGGCACCCTTCTATGTAATCAAGGCAGGCAAGAACACCAGCAAGCTTGTTGTTACCCCCCAGGGCTGCTGCAGGCATCTAACAAGAATGTGCACGGGAGGGGCACCCTGAAAAAAACCATAAAACACTGTAGCACTGGGCTGGTGCTGGTGATGGAGGAGAGGGAACAGCTCTCTCCAGTTCACAGAGGCATCCCCCTGCTCGGGGACTATTCAGGCCCTATGTTTCTAGCTCTTTCCTGCTGGCCATCTTACCACCCAGTGGCACCTCCTATCAGAAAGCGTGAAATTCAATTCAGGTCAGCACTTAGACCAGGGCTGAGTAGAGAAAGAAGTTTCCCCCATCAGCTAACATAAGGCCTGGGGATTATCTATGGGTTTCAATTAGCCAAGAGACCAGGTCTCTCCCTTACCATAAATAATCGAGAGGGAATATATGTCCCAAGGCAAAAATGATAACCCTGTGCCCAAGCCTCCTTCCCACGGAGAACACCCCAACCTGTTCCTCTCTTCGGGGGCACACGGCTGCTACTCCCCACCCCTTCTGGGCAGATAAACCCTGGGATGGATGATTGCCACGCTGACCTCCAATAGCTGGCAGCATGCAGAATTCTATAGTCTCACAGACCTGAGTCGGATTGGTATGCACGGGTAGCTATAGCCGTGACTCAACACCTGCAGAGAAAATGTAGGGTTGTACTCCTCTCTGTGGGCACCGTTTCTGCACTGTTGCGCTGACTCAAAGCACCCTTTGAAGTCCGTGGGACCTGTATCAATGAACACTAGGAACCAGGCCCTACGTGCCAATTTCCATCATTCACAAGTACTTCAAAAAGATGAGGCAGGGCAGGAAGTTCAAAAGAATCCGCCCGCAACTGCAGAATGCAATCCTCGAAATTACAGACACTGCCTTGTCACACAGGGCTCACCAAGCAGGTGCTTTGCAAATGCCTCCTTCTTGCCAAGAAGTCCCTGCCAAGGATTAATAGGAATTTCCAGTTCTCTAAGCATTTCTTGTTCCTAAGAGCGATTACCCCTAAATTTCTAGCACTTCAAAAATACAGGATTTAGCACCTGTTTGTTTCAGAAATACTTGCTGAAAACAGATCTGCCAAAAGGCCACCTCTAAAATTAGTCATATTTCCTGCTCTGCAAAACATAGTATATCGTATTTTTAGTAACTCCTTCACTCCAGGTATCTGGCACTGTCATGCTCTAAGCACGATTATTGGCAACTTAGTAAGCAGGCAACCCTTATTCTTAGCCTAAAAATAGTTCCGATGGAAGTGACAAGCAGGCTTATTATTTTTTAACCAAGGGTTAGAACAAGATATTTCAACATCTTAACCAATCATTTTATGTACTCAACTTTGTATCTCAGTGAGACTCAATCACAAAAGAAGGTAACAGTGGCATGGACTGTCTGTTCTTGTTCTGTAGTTTGCCTGCCTACAACACTGGCTCAATACCTGAGAAACAACTACTCTTTCCTCAGTTCAGCTTTTCCAACTATATTTTTTCAACTTTTATCAATTTTTTACAAAACATAATAACCTGTCATGTGCCAGAGACCATGCCTCTCATAGGTATCATGAGCCAACACCAGGGTTCAAGCAACTCTCATGTGTCAGCCACCCAAGTAGCTGGGACTACAGGTGTGCACCACCACACCCAACTAATTTTTGTATTTTTAGTAGAGACAGGGTTTCTCCATGTTGGCCAGGCTGATCTAGAACTTCTGACCTCAAGTGATCCACCCACCTTGGCCTCCCAAAGTGCTAGGATTACAGGCATGAGCCACCACGTCTGTCCTGTTTCTGGACCTCACTTCAATTTTCTGTGAGTCACTTTCCTTCTTCTGTTGATAGATGATATTATCTGATCATGCAGCAGCCCCCAAGTCACTCTGTCTGGTTGGGGGCCAGGGCGGGGGGCACCTGTTATGTGCCAGAGACCACGCCTCTCCTAAGTATCACAAACCAATACCAGGCTCTGCAAGCACAACCACTCCAGGTGTTTCAAAGTCATTACCCCACACTGTTGCTCAGCAGCTTTGCTCTTCGTCTCAAAGCCAGAGAATGGTACTTTTCAGAATCTGCTTTTCTGATCATTTTCCCTGGTCTAATCATCAACTTTGGTCAAACACACTCAGCCCTGACTGTGAAGGTACCTATTAAGAGTTTCACATGGCCAAGTGAACTATTTATTTTTAAAGCCAGATTAACAGAGATTGCATTAACTCAAAGGAGGACAAAATTAGGTCTCGGCCACACACCATCTTTTCTTTACAAGCAGTAAAAGAGCTATCTAGATTCAAATGGCTTCTAAACAAACAACTTCAGAGGAAAAGCAGGCAAAAGATTGTCCTACAGGCAGTGGTGGCAAAAGGAGCCTCTTGATGAGATCGAATTGAAACCTAAAAGGAAAGTCGGGAAAAACTGGCTCCCTTTGTCATCTGGACGCAGACAGTGATTCCCAGCAAACCATGAAGGATTTCACCCAAAGCTTTTTGGAAATGTAACCAAGTCGAAACACAACACACTACACACACACACCCCCGCCCATACCAAATGCCTTCCACCAGCAATACCCTAGAGTTTAGCACAAATCACCCAAAACTAATTCTCACAGTTTGAGAATGCAGCTATGAAGCAGGCCAAACTTGGGGTGCCCTCTAAACTTCTGTTTCCCTATGCCCTCTTTCAGCTTTTTCATGGACTGATTTCCCAAGACAAGCTGCCCTGAATCCTTTCGCTCCATGTGGGCTGGGAGTACTTCTCACTAGAGTATTAATGACTGCATTCCCCTCCTAATGTGGAATGTATCCTTTATAAAAGGATGGGCCAGGTGCAGTGGCTCACGTCTGTAATCGTAGCACTTTGGGAGGCCGAAGTGGGAGGATCGCTTGAGGCCAGGAGTTGGAGATCAGCCTGAGCAACACAGTGAGACCCCTGTCTTTACAAAAAATTAAAAAAATAAAAAGATAGGACAGGAGAAAAGTGAAGTTCTAAATCCAAAATGTACACACCCCAAGAAAAGAGGAATTAATGAGGGAAAGAGGCCTCCCTGGGTCACCCACAGTGGGGGACACTGGAGGTTTAATGACCTCCTTTTCCTCAGCTCTGCTCACTGGAGGAAACTTTCCCCAGGCCAAAACCATCTTAGTAGCTCACCTTTTAAAACAACTTCAGGTTGCAAATAGCCTGAGGCTGTCGTCATCTTTGTTTTGGCCTTAGTTAGGCAATACCCAAAACTAGAGTGGGGATGAGGACTCATTTTAATTTAGCAATCCTTCTCAGAGTCAAGCATACAACACACACACACACATACACACACACACACACACCCATTTTAATCCCTACTATTTGCTAAAACCCAAATCTATTAGTTAAGCATTAAAGGTGCTGGATTTGGGAGACAAATGCTATGAATGACACCATTGTTTCTTTAAAGCCAGCAATTGAGTGAACTAAAATCCAGATTTCTCCCCATGCCGGCAATCCCTGGAGCACTGATTCTCCCTGCTGGGGTGGAGCATCCCGGGAAAACCAAGTTTTTCAACACAGATATTTCTCCCCTGCCTCCTTCTCCACCCAAAGAACCACCATCCTTAACCGCAGTCCACCAATGGGTCCGGGGGAATAATTTTACATCCAATTAACATCTCCTGTCATTGCAACAATGAAGTGAGATTCATCATTTAAGAAAGATAAGATGGGAGGAAAAGGGGAGTGGGCACCTGGGGGAGCAGCGAGTCTCTTCATGTGAATCCTATTTGGGCAGGAATTGCCTGCATGTCGCGGTTCCCAGTGGGCCCAGCACACAGCTCCAGAACCCAAGCGCTGGCTGAGCTCTGAATCCACCCCCAGGCAGTTCAGCCAAAGCCAAGAGTTCTACAGTGCAAAAATGCGCTGCTACAGATCCAGAGGCACAGCACAACACAGCAAGGTGGAGAGAAGCCAGAAGTCTGTGCACCAGGGCAGGCGAGAAGAATGTACTTGCAGTGTTTGCCATTACGTTGTGAGCATAAAGACTCGCCTCTTTCCGTTATGTTTAGAGAGGAAATATGCACGACCAGACTGAATCCTATACGTTTCCAATGAAAATAAACTTCCATCGCCACTGCCAACAGGAATTTACACAGGGCCAGGAGAAGAGAGCTCACTCTAATTAGCCAACTGTGTGGCCTCGCAGCATCCTCGCGCCCTGAACGGACTCGCAGTGTGGAAGTCAGACAGCTCACTACGAATCGAATCGAATCAAATCGAGGAGTGTAAGTGTGCCTCGATCCCTGCGGACTAGAACGAGGTTTGGAGGTTTTTCCTTTTTCTTTGAAAAGTTACTCAAGTTCATACTGAACACTCCTTTTTGCATGGGAATTCAGGCAGGAGGCACTTCTAAAAACTACTCACTCTAACCCCACGTACCCATAATAAAGGAGTGCCTCACTCAAAACGGCTGTAGGGAACACAGGGAAAATGACAAGGGTGACGGAGACCTGCATTCACAGGCAAGAGGCTCCAAGTCAAAGTGGGGAAATGGGGTGGGGGGGAAATTAAAGGTGGGGTGAGGCTGGAGACAGGCAGGAAGGGCAGGTTGGCCCTGTGACCAGGGGTTTCACAGGGCAGCCCCAGGCTGGGCAGAGGCCCCCAGGTCAGAAGGCAGAGGGCTTGGCTCCCAGGCCACCTGCTCGGTTGGGAAGTGAACTCCGCCTTCCCTCCTTGCGGCTGACACCTCCCTGACCCACGGACCACACAAAGGAGCTGGTCCCCCTCAGGTTTGAGCCACCCCCAGCCTGGGGGCAGTCTTGAGCCCGAGATGACAGGAGCTTGGGGCAGCTCCAGCCTGGATTGGCTCTGAGCTCGGGCAGCTCCAGCCTGGGGTGACCTGGCCTCAAAAGCGAGTCACCAGCTCTTGGGTTTCTTCTCACAGCTCTAAGTTACACCTTCCATCTACCTGCCCCTCACCTGGCAAGGGTTCACAACCATCTAACTTCCAGCAAGGCTGGAGAGGTGACCCTTTCGGTCTCGCGGAGGTCCCCTTTCCTTTCCCCTCTTCTAGAAAGATAAGAAGGCATCTCCCAATCTCTGGGGGGAGGTATTTGTAGTTCTGTTCCTGCCAGTAGCAGGGTCTTCTCTGCAGCTCCCACCCTGAGGCTGGAGGGCACAGAGGAGCTGGGGGAACGGAGAGAAGGGGATGAGACGGAGAGAAGGGGATGAGAATGGCGGGGATGAGAATGGTGGGTGATGGGGGGCAGGGGTGGGAGGGTTGAGTGGATGGAGAGGAGCACAGGTTGAGGGATGGACAGGTGGAGGGCGGAGGCAAAAACCCTCTTCTGTGCACGAAAAATTCCCCAGCTGCCGGAGCCCACAGGTGGGAAGGAACGCAGGATCTCAGCCTTCCCCCACCTCCTCCCAGAGCCCAGGACGGGGATCAGACTCTAAGCTCCCCCAGAGGCTGGCTGTTAGCTTTCCTGCTCCCCCCGCCCCCCGACATAAGAGCCCACCTCCTCTAGCCCTGGTTCCCGCCTCGCCACGGATCCGCAGCCCCTGCCGGCCTGAAGGGCAGAGGGGCCCCATCCCGCCCCCCGCGCTAGTGTCCGCCAGGCGGCGCCCTTCCACGAGCAGAACGGCCGCGCGGGACGCTTCCCGGGGCAAGGCCGTCCCCTCCCAAGCCCCTAGCCCCCAGGCAGCGGACCCCAGGCCGCCCTTCGGGAAAGGCTGCGAGAGGCTGAGCGCGCGTTTTAACCCAACAGGAAAGCCGGGCGGAGGGGGAAGGCGCTTGGCCCGGGACTGCACACTGGGACTCCCAGTGCAGTGCTCCCCGCGGGGTCCTGGCCGCCGACTCCCGCCCCTGTGCCCCAGTCCCACGGCGCCCAGGAGACTCACCTTCTCCCCGGTCAGCACGTGCAGCCCCTCGCGCACCTTGGCGAAGGAGCCCTCGCCCAGCTTCCTGCTGCCGATGAGGTAGTTGCCCACGCGCTTGTGGTGCTGGAAGTCGCGGAGCCGCTCGCGGGGCACGCCGCTCACCCAGGCAGGCAGGAAACTTCCCTCGCAGGCCGCCGCGGGCCTGGCCGCGTCCTCCGCGCCGCCGCCGCCGCCCCCAGGCGCCGCCGGCTCCCCTAGGAGCCCGTCCCCCGCCGCCGCCGGCATCGCGCTCGCCCGCGGCCCGCGCGGCTCCTTCTCGGCTCCCGCGCTCGCAGCTCCTCCTCCCCAGGCGCCTCGGCTTCCCCGGCTCCTTCGGCTTCTCCCGCCGCCGCCCTGGGCCCAGCCCCGCCCCGCCCGCGTCTCCGCACCCAGCGCCCGGGGCCGCCGCGATCACGCCCCCCGCGCCGCCAAGCGAGGCGCGCAGACAATAGCGGCCGCCCAGGGGACGCGGTACCAGGGACCCCGCCCCCAAAAGTTCTTCCTCGGAGGGTCGCCCGGGCCCCTTTCAGGACACCAGGATCCCGCCCCGGGTCCCGTCCAGGAAGCTAATGACAGTCGCCCCGCTCGGGCGTGCGGGGTGGGGCGCGGTCCGGCGGTGCCTGGGTCCCGGGGTCCGGGTGCCTGGGTCCGGGATCCCGGGCGCCTCTGCAGCCTCCGCCTCGCCGCCGCCGTCTGGCCCGCACGGGCTTGGGTCCGGCTCCAGCGATCGCTCCTAGCCGTGCGCTGGGCGGCCGCTCCCGCCGGAGAGAAGCGCGCGGCGGGCTGCAGGCGCCCTCTGGAAGGCAGCAGAAGAAAGCCCCATTCAGTTTGAATTTGCAGAAATTTAATCCGCTCGCGGGCGGCGGGAACAGATGCGAGCTCCACTCCGCAGCTCGTGCACTTTCAAATCCCTAGTAGCCCCTCCTTCCCCGCGCGCCACAGTCAAACTCGACCCTCGCTGGAGAGGGGAGGGCCCGGGGAGGGGAGCTGCTGAGTGGACGGAGGAGCCACCTGAGCGCCAGACAGGGAGACCCTGCGCGGTCTCGGAGGCGCGCGCTCCCGGGCCGCCCAGGTCGGGCCGCCTCCGGCTGCGCCTCTCGCCCGGATTCTGGGCTTGGGTTTTCTGGACCTTTCGGCAGTGAAATCCCCCACTGGCCGCACCCACCCGGGGCGGGGGGAAGAGGGAAGGCTCTCGAACTCCGCAGACTGTGGGTTGGGTTGCGTGCCCGGCCCTGAGTCCGGCACACAGTAGGGCCCCCTGGATCTGGGGTGTTAGGATAGATGGATGGCTGGAAGAAAGAGTGGGGAGGTGGCCAGGCGTCTGCCCCGGCTCGCACGCAGCCTGGTTGGCTGTGTTGGAGGAGGCGCAGCCACAGCAGTAATAGTAGCAGCAGCAACGCAGGAACCACGGCGTTTGCTGCCTCTGCTTGTAGCTTACACCTTCTTTGCCTTCCATTGAAATGATGCCTGTGATTGCAGGAGGTGGACCGGCGCTCGCCTCTCTTCGATGCTTTTGTTCTGCAAGCGCTGTGACTGTGCTCATCGCATAAACAATTGCAACTGCCCTGACGACACTGGACCCTCTCCCAGGATCCCCAACGTCTTCTCAAACCGAAAATGAAGAATCTTGTGAGGGAGGAGCAGGAGGGTAGGTAGGAGGAGGCATTTACAAAATGCTACCTGTTGAGGTGCCCGCATTTGATGGAAACTTCACCCCGATCATGCAACATCAGAGCTGAAGGAAGGATTTGGTCCTAACAAAGTTCCTTTCATTGTTTATTCCTGAGTAAACAAGTATGGCATCGACCCATAGCAATGCTTTGAGATTGGGGGTGGAGGGTGGAGGGAACAACAGCTGTCATCAATCCAGTGTCTGGGGGGCTCGCTGACCCATCTGAAGAAGGACGGAGAGAAACGCCTGCTTTCAATACATCTAATTTTAAATACGCTACTGTATTCATCCACCTATCTGTTACAAGTCACCAGCCTGTTATTATGACTGAACATACTGCGTTTTCTGTTGTTCTGTCTCATTGTTCCCGTTTACCAATATTAAAGATACAGCTTAAAATATTTTTCTTGCTGTGCTTAAGGGACTTCTTTGCTCCCACCGGCCTTGACTATTTCAGTAAGGTTCATTCAATCCTTTTAATGTCTCTAATTCAGTAATCAAATCTTAACAGGACAGTTGCATGGGAGGGGAATGGTGACTAGCATGGTGCCAGCAGAATAGATGTCCAGCAACTGTCTAAAGAATGAGGAATATGGAGCTCACTTTGGGGTAAAAACCACTCTGAGGCCGGGCGCGGTGGCTCATGCCTGTAATCCTAGCACTTTGGGAGGCTGAGGCGGGTAGATCACGAGGTCAGGAGTTCAAGACTAGCCTGGCCAAGATGGTGAAACCCTGTCTCTACTAAAAATACAAAAATTAGCCAGGCGTGGTGGCGGACGCCTGTAATCCCAGCTACTCTGGAGGCTGAGGCAGAGAATTGCTTGAATCCAGGAGGCGGAGGTTGCAGTGAGCCGAAATCTTGCCACTGCACTCCAGCCTGGGCGACAGAGCAAGACTCCTTCTCAAAAAAAAAAAAAAAAACAAACCGCTCTGAATCTTCCATCAGAAACAGTTTGGGAGTCCACCCAATGTTGTGTTAATAGAGTATGATTTTTTTTAATGTTAGGACATGCACTCTTTATGAAAATTTAGAGATTTATTTATTAAGGTTTAAGGCAAATTTCAGAGACTGTTCCCCAAAGTATTTTTATGATCTAAAAAAAAAGTTTCATAAAAATGGTGGATGACATTTACAATGAAATAGAGATTTTCTTTCCTTTTAATTATCCTCTCAGGGCAGAGGTCAGGAAAGGGGTGAAGGAGAGAGAAAATCCAGGCCCATTAAATCTTTTTCAAGCCTGCTGCCTGGGTTTGATTCAAGTTCACTGCTAATTCCATAAGCTGGGATGGATGCCAAAGAGAAGTCCAAATCCTACCCGTGCGTTCCCTTTGTAACTGGTTTTTGAACTACAAGTCCTAGTCTCTGAAATGGCCTGTTTAACAAGAAATCACCCCAGAAATGTCTTTATGTAAAACAAATTAGTACACAATATATTGCCCTCATATTCAGTGTGCAGAAAGCATCTGATTATTCAATGCGACAGTAATGCAGCATTGAAAATTCTCTGCTAATTAGCCCAAACTAAATTTCTAGCCTTATCCTCCTGCGGAGTTCCCGGGTGGGGGGCGGTGCTGGCTGGGATCCGGCCTCCCTACTGCCACACCTTTGCCTGTGCCTTGCCCGCCCCCAATATGCTGTCTCCGACTCATTTCCAGCTAGCACAGGTGTTCCCTTTCCCATGAAGCCCTCCCCAACCAATAAGCTGCAAGAAGCCCCCACCTCCCTCTGTTGTCTCTTAGTTCAGTCATTTCACATTCCTCTTATGTCCTGTAGTACTTATTATCTATAGCTTTCTTCTCTTTTAGACTCATTGAGGACAGGAGCTGTGTCTAATTTCATTATTTGCCCTACAGTACCTAGCACAGTGTCTGAGACATGATCATTGTTCAGTAAATATCTGTTGAATAAATGAATGAAAGTAATCATTCACTGATTCTCAAGTGGGGGTTTACTGCTCCTGAGAGCAAGACCCCATCTAGTCCTGGGGGAGACAAGTTACCAGTGACTTTCTAAAAGCATTTTTAGGTGCATTGTTGGTTGCCTTTGGGGATCAACAAATATAATTGTTTGTCTTGTCGAAGATGGGTCATTCTCTAACTTGGATGAGTTAACCCTTTCAGAAACAGGACCAATCCCAGTGCGCTGTGAAGCCTCGGGAAGCTTTCTCAGTTGACTCGTACCAGCTGCTTCCTTCCATCCCTTTTCCTTCCCCATCTCCTCGCCCCATATGGCTAGGAGACTGCCTCTGTGCTCCCACAGAACGCCAGCTTCTAGACCCAGCTGGAAGCAGTCAAAGACAATTAGAAGTAATCAGGCTGGCACAGCCAGGAAATGAGAGTTGGCTAGAAGGGGTTAGGCTGGCAGAAGCCGGCTGGTAACCGGCGAAGGAACGGATGGCAAAGCAAAGACGGCAGACATGGATCAACTTTGCCTGGAAGACATCCTGTGAACTCTGTATGTTCATGTTCCCCAAACAAAGCTTCCCGTAAATAACAGACTGGACTTGAACCTGTGTCCCCAGAGTTCATGTCCAGCATTATTCTTTCACAACACCCAGCTGTTGAAAGTGCACAATGCAACAGCTGAGGAAGAAAGGGTTCCTTGGGCATAAAGACTCGGGTGCAAAGGCAGCCCAGTGTGCTGGTGCAGAGCAGGCTGCTGCCAGCATCCCCACAATGAAATGCTTCTCTAAAAATGAGTCGTGACACTTACCTTTTGGTGCTTCAGTTTCCTTAAGCTACAAAAATGGGATATTAAGGAATTGTATGGAGTCAATCAGATTATGCACACAAAGCACTCAAATCAGTGCGTGGCACATTATAAGTACAAGGTGAATTTTGACTTTCACACCTTCCGTCAGTACGACGATCATCATCATAAACTAAGAGAAGTGACTCAAGAATGCCCCAGAGGTCCACCAGCACAATTGCCCCGGTAACTGATGAATCCAAAAGCATAATCTGCGGGTTGGATCTCTTCCCTGAAACTAGAGTACTATGTCAACCCTCTTCAACTCTGCCAGGCTGTCTGATAGGATCTCACTCACATTTAACTTGGGATACACATACACATACACACAAACACACCCCTCTGTACTTCTTTCCTAAGGCTTCACCCAAATTCACCCCAAAATTTAGCAGTCATCCTTTGCTTCCTCTGCTTCTTGATCCTCATATCCAACCCATCAGCAAATCCTATACCCGCCTGTGACCCTTTCTCTCACTTCCTAAGTGGCATCCTTTGCTTCCACGCCAAAGCCAAAACCAGTTCTTCAAAATGGGAATCAGTAATCCCAGCACTTAAGGAGGCCAAGGAGGGAAGATCACCTGAGGTCAGGAGTTCAAGACCAGCCTGGCCAACATGGCGGAACCCCATCTCTACTAAAAATACAAAAATCAACCAGGCATGTTGGCAGGCACCTGTAATCCCAGCTACTCAGGAGGCTAAGGCAGGGAGAATCGCTTGAACCCTGGAGGTGGAGGTTGCAGTGAGCCAAGATCATGCCATTGCACTCTAGCCTAGGTGACAGAACAAGACTCTATCTCAAAAAAACAAAAAATATGAATCAGATCATATCACTTACCTGCACTTGAAAGCTGTTCAACAGACCCCTGCAGAAAAGATTCCCCAAGCACTTTATCATGATGTGGCCCTGCCTCCCTCTTCACTGTCACCTCCTGGGAGCCAGACACCAAGCTCTTCCCTGCATCAAAGCCTTTACCTCTGTGTCTTGGTCTGCTCAGACCGCCATAACAAAACACCTAGACTGGGTGGCTTAAACACCAGACATTTCTTTCTCATTGTTCTGAGGAATCCAAGATTTAGGTTCCAGCAGATATACATATATAGAGATTTACTCTAAGGAACTGACTCACATGATGATGGAAACTGAGAAGTCCAGAATGAAAGTGCTAGCAGATTCAGTTCCTGATGAAGGCTCTCTTCCTGGCTGACAGACGAGTGCTCTCGCCAAGTGCTCTCATGGCAGAAAGACACACCGCCCTGGTCTCTTCTTCTTTTTATAAGGACACCAATCGGATCATGAGGGTCCCACTCTCATGCCCTCAATTAAGCCTAAATGCCTTCTGAAGGTCTCACCTCCAAATACCATCACATCAGAGGTCACAGCTGCAACGTATGAACTTGAGCCGGGGGGATACGAATATTCAGTTCATGACACTCTGCCAACAATACACTTCTTCAACATCGCTGAAGTTTCTCGCTTAATTCAGGGCTCTGCTCTCTCAATCGGAAAATCAGAAATCAGGCAGACTGTCCCAGGGTCCCTAATCGCCACACTCAACTTTTCATGTCATCATCATTAGCTAACAGAAGAATGTACATTCACTTGTTTATGTGTTTATTCTCTCTCTCTCTCATATTTAATGTCCATGAAGCGAGGGACTTTGTATCCCAACACCCATGCATGCCTGGTACACTGTACATGTTCAGCAATGGCAATGCGGAGCTTCATCTCAACTCTTAATCTGTCCATGTGGGAGAGGAAGGAGTTGCTGAGCTTTGTGTGGTTGTGGCGCTGTAGGATGATGGTGTACGGATGGTGACACCAGGCCAACCTCCTGCAGCTGCTTCCCAGTAGCCACTGAGCTGATACTCAAGAAGAAAAAGGTGCATTCTTCAAACAAGAGGCTGATGGCTTCTCTCAAGACTCATCACAGTTGTACCTCCATTGGTCTCCAAAAGCTGAATGTAATGGCTATTTCAGTAAGAAAAATGTACCTGCCACCTCCCAACTACAGATGGGCCCAGGGCTTCAGGATGTCTTGATGTGTGGTCTCTTCCTCTAAATCCCAGATGAAGGCTATTGAGAAGGAATGGAATTTTAAGTATTCTATAGGAAGAGGCCATCACACATACTGAGCTGGACCATTTCCCCTTGTATGCATGTCTCATTCAAAAGTGGCTTCCCATCTTACAATGACACCAACATCATCCCCATGGCCCTACCAGGCCCAGCACAATCTGCATCCCACCCTCCAGGGCTCATCTCTCTTCCCTCATCCCATTATGTCTCTGATGTCACCTCCTCCTATTCACTGCCTTCCAGCCACACTGACCTGTGTGTGGGACCCACTCCCCCAGCAGGCTCTTTTTACTTTTTTGGAATATTATTCCAAGAAATATCTACAGAGCTGGCTTCCTCACCATCTTCCGGTCTTTGCTCAAATGTCACCTTCTCTATGGGCCTTTTCTCTGACCTTTTCTCTCTGATGCAAATTTCCCCTGGGCTACGCCCCACCCCCCTGCACCCCACCTCCGTATCCCCTTCCCTGCTTTATTTTCCTTCACAGCACTTATTGCCATCTGACAAATTACATCATTTCCCTCTTTGTTTTGCTTGTTGTCTGGCTCCTTCCCTAGAATGTCTGCTCCATGAGGGCTGGGACTTTTGTTAAGTCCACTATACATGGTGCCTGGCCCCTGGGGAGTGCTCAGCACAAATTCGTTGTGGTTGACTAAATTTGTAATTCACAGGGTCTCTCGTTGCAGAAGCGGACGACCATAATAAATGAGAAGGCAGAAAGGGGAAACGCAACAAAACCAGGTCCTGCTGGAGAAAGCACACATCATAAAGACATATGGCAAAAGATCAATATTCATGCCTCAAAGAGGAGCCTCCATGACAAGCTCCACATTTGTATTATGGCAGGGAGGGAAAGGCTATTGTTAGCACTGAGGCTTACTTACAGACTCTGGCTGGGTGCTGACTCCTGTCCATTTCTTAGTAGGGATTGAGTACAGCCTGCAGCAGCGAGGGGTCTGGGGGTACTTAAAAGTGAGCACGTACAACAGAGCATGGTCTACGGTGTGGCCAGCAGGTGGAGATGCAGTGAGGCGGAGGGCACCCTGGAACTGAGCCCACTCACCAATCACAGGACTGGGCACGCGAGCTGATTGCAGAAGCCTGCCTGGCACAGCCAGGTGGACACATGCAGACAAAAAGAGGCCGGCGCCCCCTGCTGGTCAACTCGGCTCTGGTTTCCCTCCGCAGCCCAGAGGGGCCCAAGAAACCGGGAAGAGAATGCAGCGCTGGAGGCCAGAGCTGCCTCCGTGGCCCTGGGCAGGGCACTTACTGTCTCTGAGCATCCGCTTTCTCCATCTGGAAAGGAAGAACTTCTCCCTGTCATTCCTAAGTCCCAGGACTGCTGCCAGGGTAAAATGAGGCAAATTATGGGCATATGCTACGAAAATAGAAGCTATTTTGGTTATCGTTCTTAGCACGGCATTCTTAAATCAGAGTGAAAAGTGTCTGGGACATAAATCTGAAAACGATACATTTAAAATAAAGCAAAGAGTGAATGGGTGAAAAGACCTGTTTGTCCGGGGCTTTTCCATTCCGTGGCGGAGGCTTTCTGCTGAGCATTCACATGCGATACATACATCTGCAGGCTTTAGGCCCACTGCCATGCAGAGCATGCCACCATCCTAGGCCTGCTCCCCAACCCTCACCTTCCAGTTTCCCTCCTTCCAGGCCCCTGATCAACTGCCCAAGCCATTTGCTACTGCCAATAGGTCCATGTGTGTAGAAAGATAGTGATGATAGATGGATAGATAGATAGATAGATAGATAGACAGACAGACAGATAGACAGACAGACAGATTTTTTAGATAGGGTCCCACTCTGTTGCCCAGGCTAGAGTGCAGTGGTGCTATCACAGCTCACTGCAGCAGCCTCAATCTCCTGGGCTCAAGTGATCCTCCCATCTCAGCCTCCCAAACAGCTGGGACTATAGGCATGCACCACAACGCCTGGCTAATTTTTTTTGTATTTTTTTGTAGAGGCGGGGTTTCGCCATGTTGCTCAGGCTAGTCTCAAACTGCTGAGCTCAAGCCATCCTCCCTCCTCAGCCTCCCAAAGTGCTGGGATTACAGGCGTGAGTCACTGTGCCCGACAAATAATAGATAATTAGTAAAGAGATAGACCAATAAATAGATGATAGATAGATAATTGATAGAAATAGATGATAGATTCAATAGATAGAAGGATGATACATGACAGATACATAATGAATGACCAATGGATGATAGATAATTAATAGATACAGATAAAGAGATAGAGAGACAGATGATACCTAGATAGATAGGTGATTAATAGAAAATAGATCAATAGACATTGATCAGTAGATGATGAACAAGAAGAAGGAGGAGGAGAAGGGAAGGAAGGAAGGATGGGAGGGAGGGAGGGAGGGAGCAAAGAAGGAAGGAAGGAAGGAAGGAAGGGGAAACAAGGCAGGGAGGGAGGGAGGAAGGAGGAAGGGAAGGGGGAAGATAGGTATTCTTTATCTAAACCAAGTAGATGACCTGGTGCACCAATGAAGCTCCACCCATCAGGGTTTCCCCTTGATGTTGTCTTTCTGACCCATCCTGAGTACAGCTGTAGTGCAGTCACTGTCCATTTTTGTCCACATTCACCATCCAAGATCCAAGCTCACTTTTTCTTCCTCCATCTGTGGGTCATAAGGATTTCCCCTTCCAAATGTGGCCGTAGGTGTGAGTTGAGGGAGTACCCTTGGTGCAACAGTGGTGGGGGCTCTGGAAGTCTGAGCTAACTGCCAGTGTAGCTGGCTTGGGCCTTCAGGCCCTGCTGATACATTTGATCATGGATGCAGAACTTCTGTCTTGCCTTGGATACTGCAGGGCCCACCCAGCCTTAGAACCTGATGAGCCTGTGTGGGGCAGCTCTAGAGGTGCGTATGGTCACTTGGTGTCCCATGTCCAGGTGCTTCATCTCTACTGTGGTCCAGCAGCAGCACACCCGGAGCTCTTTAATGAAGAGTGTAAAATTTTCCACTGCAGATGGCATGGCCTTGCTCCGGAGCCCTAGGGGTCCTTCATGATTCCCCCGTGGCACTTTCCGCAAACTGAACATGGTGGCCTTTCCCCACCTCTGAGATCACTAGTAACCTAAGGCATGCTGGATTGTTCAGCCCAAGCAGAAGGGCTGTTTGCACTGCAGCCTGAGTCTACTCCAGAGCCCTCCTCTGGGCCTTACGTACAGGAGGCAGCCTTCCATGTAATCCAGTCTATGGGTAGGAAGAGTATTCCCAGATATGGAATATGCCGCCTCCAGAAACCATGGAACCTACCAGCACTGTGCTTCCTTCTTCATGGTGGGAGATGTGAGATGCAATAATTTATCCTTTACATTGATCCCCAGTGCGCCTCGGAACAGCAGACTTCTACAACTGATGTGATGGACTCTGAAACTTAGGGTTTGTCTCCCATGATGTGAAGCCCATGTGTCTTTCCAAGGCCTTCAGTACACTTGCTGCATCCTGCTCATCTATCTGATATCTGATTCACATGAGGCATGATACAGTGGACCAGGGTGCCGTTCTGCAGGATGCCTAGGAGGTCCAGTTCTCTTCAGACTATATATCACACATGACAGACGGTAGGAGAGTTAGCACCACCTGAGGGAAGACTAAATACATACGATTGTCTGGTGAAGGGAATGCAAACAGTTTTTTTTTCCTTTCAAGAGTGATGGAAAATAACTCATTCACCAGAACAATGGCCACATATCATCCCCTAAAGGCTACATTCATCTGTTTTAGTAAAAAATACCATACCAGGCCAGGCTGGGCACAGTGGCTCACGCCTGAAATCCCAGCACTTTGGGAGGCCGAGGTGGGTGGGTCACAAGGTCAGAAGTTCAAGACCAGCCTGGCCAAGATGGTGAAACCCTGTCTCTACTAAAAATACAAAAATTTTCCAAGCATGGTGGTGGGTGCCTATAATCCCAGCTACTCAAGAGGCTGAGGCAGAGAATTGCTTGAACTCAGGAGGCGGAGGTTGCAGTGAGCCAAGATCATGCCACTGGACTCCAGCCTAGGCGACAGAGCAAGACTCTGTCTCAAAAAAAAAAAAAAAAAAAAAGTACCATACCAAGCCCAGCAGCTGCAATCTGGGCTCCTTCTGATGGAGTTTGCAGTAGTGCACTATCATTATCCAGAATCCAGTGGTTTCTGCAGGGGCCAGGCTGGTGAATTAAATAGAGATGGGCTGGGGCCATCACACCTGCATCTTCTAAGTCCTTAAGGCTGACACTCATCTCCAGCACTCTTGGGATGCACAATTGTCTTTCAGTTTTAGGGCCTTCCACTCAGCCTTCTGTTACAACATCTCTTACCTCACAGGCCAAATAATGCAGCAGTTATGGCAGGTACCAAGTGTATCCATTCCAACTGTACAGTTGGCAGCTGTGGAAACAACCACCACCTAAGTCCATGGAGAGAGTGGACCCACTGCGGCTTGACCCAGGCCTAGACTGAATGAATCATCTTGTACCTATCGGCCCCCACCCTGACAGGGAGTCTACAATGAGGCTTTAATTCTCTGGGTATCAATTCAGACCTAAATAGTCATTGAAGTGTCTGGTCTCTATATTAATTATTTATTACGGTGTAACAAATTACACTAAAATTTAGTAGCTTAAAACAGCAATAAACATTTATTATCTCACAGAGTTTCTGTGGGTCTGGAATTTGGGAATGGCTGACCTGTGAGGTTATGGCATAAGGACTTTCACGAGGTTGCAGTCAAGATGTGGGTTGGAGGCCGGGCGTGGTGGCTCATGCCTGTAATCCCAGCACTTTGGGAGGCCGAGGCAGGCGAATCATGAAGTCAGGAGATTGAGACCATCCTGGCCAACATGGTGAAACCCCGTCTCTATTAAAATACAAAAAAAATAGTTTTTGTGTGTGTCTCTTCCAGGAGTCTTGTCACCACTACAGTCCTAGCTACTTGGGAGGCTGAGGCTCAGGAATCACTTGAACTCGGGAGGCAGAGGTTGCAGTGAGCCGAGATCACTCCCCTGCACTCCAGTCTGGCAACAGGGCAAGACTCCACTCAAAAAAAAAAAAAAAAAAAAAAAAAAGAAGTGGGTTGGAGCTACAGTCAACTGAAAGCTTCACTGGAACTGGAAGATCCAGTTCTATGACGCACGTCTGTTGTTCTTGGGGGCTGTTCCCAGGAAGCCTTAGTTCCTTGCTACTTGAACCTCTCCAAAGATTGGTTTGAGTGTCCTTATGAAATGGCAGTTGGCTCCTCCCAAATGCAGTGATGTTTAAGAGCAAGGCAGAAGCCACGGTGTATTTATGCCTTAACTTCAGAAGTCACACTCCATCATTTGCACAATGTCCTATTTGTTACAGGTCAGCCCCATTCAACATGCAAGAGGACCACATAGAGGCATGAAGACTAGGAGGTGAGCTAGGAGCTGACCTTGGGAGCTAGCTGCCATGCCCCTTCCTCTTGCATGTGGTTACCCAAGCAAGTGGCCTTAAGGGACGGATTGGCCGAATCATTGCTGGCATGTTTGCTGTAATATAGCAAAGTCCTGTCTCCCAAATATCCAGACTTCTCTTCAGTCAATGGACTCCAGGTTAGAAAATTGGCTCAAGTTTGAAAACTGAGCAAAGGATCATGATTTGTTTATTGGGCAGCTGCCCTCAGCTTCCTGAGCATCCACCCTTGATTTCTTCTAGTTGTATAAAGTAAATAATATCCTCACTTGTTTGCCATCTGTCTTACTCCTGGGGACATCACACTGTTTAACTGTTTTCACCGCTCCCTGTGGGTGAATCCTCCCTGACTGCCATCCAACTTTAATGCTCTTTATCATAACTGCACCTGCCTGGCTTCTGGTAATTGAGTGCTGCCACCTGGCCTCCGTTATTTCAATGTCCTATCATATCAATTTATATCAATAAACCAAATTCTGCAGTGGCATCTCCTACTACAGCCCTGGGAGAACCACCACTGAGCTTCTCACTGCTTCCAGCACCCCTCTCACTAGTGCATTTCTTATTGCTTAGGACAACGGAAGGTCCTCTGTGCCTTTGTGTGCAATACAATCAATTGGTGAGGTTTCTAGCCTTGTGCGTGTATGAGTTCTAGATGCCCGCTTCTCTGAGGCCTTCTCTGTCTGCCATGGCAGTTCTGGCATTTCTGGCATTTCTGTTTCACTTAGTGTAGTCCAGTGCTTTTCCCAGGCTCTAAGAGCCATCCCAGTAGCGAGTCACTTCCAGGGCTCTTGCCAGCATATTAAATTCTAGATCCCAGCAGGATGCTCCCAAATTGATAAGTTCTCCCTTACCCAACTTCATGTTTCACTCCCCTTGATCCAGCACCTGAGAATCCAGTCTCTTTCATTCTTCTGCCAGCACACATTGGGTAAATCCTCCTGCTCCTTCAACATAGGGTTGCATTGCTCCCTTATTCAGTTCACCAGCTGTGCCATGTTGTGACTTAACTCTACTTGTTGGCCTCTTGGCCAGGAAGGGAAGTAGGATTAGGGTCTCTGCATCATCTCCAAGGAAAAGGAAGGGACTGCCCTTAACAGGGAGATGAGACTACAATAGTGCTTTAGTTTGGATGTCTGACCATTCCAAATCTCAAGATGTAATTTGATCTACAATGTTAATGGGAGGTGTTTGGGCCATGGGGGCAGATCCCCCATGAATAGATTAGTGCCCTTTCTGGGCTGGGAAGAAGTGATTGAATTCTTGCTCTATTCGTTCTCATGAAAGCTGGTTGTTACAAAGAGCCTGGCACCTCGTCCAGCCCTTTTCCTTCCTCCCTCACCATGTGATCTCTGCACACGCTGGTCCACTTCACCTTCCACCTTGAGTGGAAGCAGCCTGAGGCCTCACCCAAAGCAGATGCTGTTGCCAGGCTTTTTATACAGCATTAGTCAATCCATAATAAATATTACTATAAAATAAATAATAAAATGAATTACAATGGCTAAAATGCACACAGTAAAATATGCTAGAGATGTAAACATAAATATCATTCATTGCAATTAAAATTTACAAATATTATCCCAGCATGAGCCAAATAGATCTCTTTTCTTTGTCAATCACCCAGCCTCAGTATTCCTTTATAGCAACACAAATGGACTAAGACAAATAGTGAAGATAAATGAGTGCTCCAGGGTCAACGTAGACATGAAAAGTAGAAGAAGTGTGGAAACCAAATGCTCTTTTGAGATCAAAAGCCTAATATCCAAAATAGGAACCAATCTCAAAAGAGAATTAATACATTTAAGCTTATACAAACAGAAATCTAGATGCATAATAGAAAATTCAGGGTCCAGACTTGCCCTCAAAAAAATGTAATAAAAGATTTTAATGAGGTCTACCTTAATTAAAGTAAAAAACCTAGCTTTTTGAACTAAAAGTAGAACTACCATTTGATTCAACAATCCCACTACTAGGTATCTACCCAGAGGAAAAGAAGTCATTATACGAAAAAGATGCTTGCACACACATGGTTATAGCAGCACAATTAGCAATTGCAAAAATGTGGAACCAGCCCAAATGCCCATCAGTCAATGAGTGGATAAAGAAACTGTGGTATACATATGTATTATGGAATACTACTCAGCCATAAAAAGAGATGATTTAATGGCATTCACAGCAACCTGGATGGGATTGGAGACTATTATTCTAAGTGAAGTAACTCAGGAATGGAAGACCAAACATTGTATGTTCTCACTCATAAGTGGGAGCTAAGCTATGAAGATGCAAAGGCATAGTAATGATACAGTGGACTTTGGAGGCTCAGGGGGAAAGGGGGGGCAGGGGGTGAGGAATAAAAGACTACAAATTGGGTTCAGTGTATAGTGTTCAGGTAATAGGTGCACCAAAATTTCACAAATCACCACTAAAGAACTTACTCATACAACCAAATACCACCTGTTCCCCCAAAACTTATGGAAATGAAAAATTAAAAAAAAATAAAATAAATTAAAAAAATTCTAGCTTTTTAGTGATACAGTACATAGCACAAAAGAAAACAGGTGTAAAATTCAAGCTTTGGGCAGGGCGCAGTGGCTCACGCCTGTAATCCCAGCACTTTGGGAGGCCGAGGTGGGCCAATCACTTGAGGTCCAGAGTTCGAGATTAGCCTGGCCAATATGGTGAAACCCCGCCTCTACTAAAAATACAAAAATTAGCCAGGTGTGGTGGTGGGCACCTGTAGTCCCAGCTACTCGGGAGGCTGAGGAGAATTGCTTGAACCCAGGAAGCAGAGGTTGCAGTGAGCCGAGATCATACACTCCCGCCTGAGTGACAGAGTGAGACTTTGTCTCAAAAAAAAAAAAAAAAAAAAATTAGCCAGGAGTGATGGCACACGCCTGTAGTCCTAGCTACTGTGGAGGCTGAGGCGGGAGAATCACTTGAACCCGGGAGTCGGAGGTTGTAGTGAGCCGAGATTGCCCCATTGCGCTCCAGCCTGGATAACACAGCGAGACTGTGTCTCAAAAAAAAAAAAAAAAAATTCAAGCTTTGGTGACTTGGTGACTGGCCAATGGTGTGCATTCACTTCCAAAAAAAGTGCTGAAGACTGATAAGGAAGAAAAACCCAGGAACCAAAGTAAAAACAACATGTAATACTTCCATGGAAGTATGATAAGAGGAACCATTAGGCTTTTTTGCCAGTTATTCCTCAGGGGAAAAAAATGTGGAAAGGAGATATCATTTGTGAATTGAGATAGTAGAATATTTCTATTTCTATTTTTATTTATTTATGCAATGAACCTCTGGGCTTCCTGAAATTTTAATTAAGAATTCAAATATCCCAAAATATTTTTTACAATTTCTGTAAACTCTAAGAATAATCAGACAGTTCTGATGTGTAAACTAAGAATAATCAGACAGTTCTGATGTGAACTTAAGTCTTTGTGTGGGGCCTATGGAAACATCTGGAATTCTTCACAGGTGGCAGGAGAAAGACTGAGATGCAGTGTCTCAGGTGAGATGAGATTTATGATGTATCATGGTGTCATAAGCTATGAATATAACCCATCATCACCAGGAATCAACTTCCTTCCCAAGGGACTTCTGAGTCCCTTAAGAATGACGGGAAACAATACAGACACTTCTAAGTACCCAGTATTGTCTTTCAGGTCCCAGGAACCCTGTTAACCTAACCCAGCCAGGACCACCGTGTTGCAAGCGCATAATCCTTGAATAAGTCAAGCTGCCAAAGTCCCAGCCGATATAAAGTACCAGTATGTTGTTATAACAGAAATTTCCTTAGCGTAACAACAACAAAAAAAGTCTTGGCTGGGTGCAGTGGCTCACACCTGTAATCCCAGCACTTTGGGAGGCTGAAGCAGGCAGATCACCTGAGGTCAGGAGTTCAAGACCAGCCTGGCCAACACGGCAGAAACCCCGTCTCTACTAAAAATGCAAAAATTAGCTGGGCGTGGTGGCAGTCGCCTGTAATCCCAGCTACTCGAGAGGCCGAGGCAGGTGGATCATGAGGTCAGGAGATCAAGACCATCCTGGCTAACACGGTGAAACCCTTCGCTACTAAAAAATACAAAAAATTAGCCAGGCGTGGTGGCGGGTGCCTGTAATCCCAGCTACTCGGGAGGCTGAGGCGGGAGAATGGCGTGAACCTGGGAGGCGGAGCTTGCAGTGAGCCGAGATAGCATGACTGCACTCCAGCCTGGGTGACAGAGCAAGACTCTGTCTCAAAAAAAAAAAAAAAAAATCTCTTTATGTGCAAATTTTCATATTCTTCCCAGAACCCAGTGAAACAGCTAGCAAAAAATGCCAACATTCCTATGTTGCTGTGAGGGAAAAGAAGGAAGCAAAGTTTGAGCCTATAGTCACATACTCTAGCATGTGTCTGGAACATGATTCCAACTATTGCAAGGAATTCCTCCTAACGCCAGTGCTCACTTCACTTACACAGAAAGAAGACACGGTAAAAGAGCAGGAAGTTGGAAGACATAGTGGGAAACCTCTGCTGAACAGAGATCTTATAAGTATTCATTAGAGGCTGGTGTCAGTAGTAGTGATAATGTCACCACAGGCTGTCAAGCTGATGCTGCTATAACACTACCAGAGAAAACAACTATAAATCATTTTATTTTCAATCTAAGAACTTGGAGCCTTTATTCTTTTATTCCACTATCATTTGCTCTAAAGAAGATATATATATATACACACACACATATATATATTTGCACTGAACATTTTGCAAAGATGTGATATTTTGTTATATATAGAGATATATATTTTTATGTGATGTATAGATATATGTTTATATATAAAATATGTATATTATATATATATGTGATAGAAATGTCTATTTTATGTGAGATATATATATATATATATATATAGAGAGAGAGAGAGAGAGAGATGTTTTATAAGTCATCTTCCTGATATTGTTGAAGTGATTTGACATCACACTGCCCAGACTAAATATTAGACAGTTGACCAGGTGTGGTGTCTCCTGCCTGTAGTCCCAGCACTTTGGGAGACCAAGACAGGAGGATCACTTGAGCCCAGGAGCTCAAGATGAGCCTGGGCAACATGGTGAAACCCTCTCTCTACAAAAAGTACAAAAACTAGTTGGGCGTGGTGGCACACGCCTGTGGTCCTAGCTACTCAGGAGGCTGAGGTGGGAGGATCACTTGAGCCTAGGAGGCTCAATGAGGTCGCAGTGAGCCATGCTCACACCACTGCACTCCAGCTCGGGTTACAGAGTGAGATCCTCTCTCAATAAATAAATGTTAGATACCATAAAGCCAAACATAGAATGTGCAGTTTTAAAGCAAGTAGAACTTAATATATGTATATAGGGAGAGCTTGATTATACAAAGATCATAAATTTTAAATACAGCTATCTTATACTACAGTACAGTATAGTAAAGTATCATGTTTCTTTACTATAAAAATTAAAGACTATAAAAATTAGAGTATGCCTTGGTACAACACCCATCATTAATATGACTAAAGTTGTGAAAAATGAGACAGGATGGTCCCTAACAAGATTAAAACTCATAGAACGCTATCATGTTCTAAGAGATGAAGCACTGTATCACTATCGTGCAATAAAACCTGAATTTCCTCTTTATGTATATCTAGGCTCCAGATCTTTGTTCAAGCAAGTTTGCAAGTCATGGGTAATGTGCTATAGTCACGACTCTCGAGGTGCAATTTTCTTTGCTCCTAAGAACTGAGATGAATAGGTTTGCAGTGGAATTCAATTACTAGGGACACATTTCATTTTCAAATCTGAACATTTTGGCAAAGATGTGATATTTTTAGAAAGCCTCCTGATATTTCCTTTCAGAAGCACTACTGATTTGATTGAAATACCAACTGTAACCAAGCAAAAACCATAGAAGTAAATACTTAGAATAAAGGAGAATACCCTTATGTTTTATTGCTTTTATTTTTATTGTTTTTGACCGAAATATGTGTTTAGATAGCTTTATTGTTTTAAAATAAAAGACATCTAATTTAAAATATGCAAAAAGGATTTTGTTGGATGTTCAGTTTTGGTTCCTCCAAAATGAGAAAATTATATTATATGAATATATACCAGTGATCTTGGAAATGCACATACTTTTTGGCCCAG
Source organism: Symphalangus syndactylus (assembly GCF_028878055.3). Classification (NCBI taxonomy): domain Eukaryota; kingdom Metazoa; phylum Chordata; class Mammalia; order Primates; family Hylobatidae; genus Symphalangus; species Symphalangus syndactylus. The sequence continues at coordinate 98,356,272 of NC_072427.2, forward strand.
CAAGTTTACTTCTAGGAATTTATTCTTAAAAGAATTCCTAGAGGCTGGTTATGGTGGTTCATGCCTGTAATCCCTGCACTTTGGAAGGCTGAGATAGGAGGATCGCTTCAGGGCAGGAATTTGAGACAAGCCTCAGCAACATAGCGAGACCCCATCTCTACAAAAAATTTTAGAAATTGTCTGGTTGTGGTGGTATGTTCCTGTAGTCCCAGCTGCTGGAGCCTGAGGCAGGAAGATTGCTTGGGCCCTGGAGTTTGAGGCTGCAGTGAGCTATGATTACACCACTGCACTCCAGCCTGAGTGACAGAATATATATATATATATATACACACACATGCCCCCTGTTGGGATATATATATAAGGAAGGAGGTCAGTACGGCAAGAGTGCTGGATACAACGTATGGAGCAATCAATGAGGGATGATGGTGAAGAGACAGCAGCAGCCAGGCCTTTGTAGCATTGCAACCTCCTGTTGGTATATGTATATATATAATACCGCCTATTGGTTTTGTTTCTCTGGAGAACTCTGATTAAACCAATAAACTTAAATAAGTAAAACAGATATAGTTATACACATATACATGGAAAGAGATGTACATGTATGTACATCATCTACATATGCATACATATGTGTGAATGTACATGCATGTTTACATACATTACATTCGTGTATACATACATCCATATGCATGTATATGCACACATGTATGTGTACATGCATTATGTATATGCATGCATATGGAAGTATACACATGCATATGTGCATGCATGTATATGCATGTATGTATACCTAGAGAGATTTATTTTAATATACAGAGCAATCAATGAGGGATGTTGGTGAAGAGATAGCAGCAGCCAGGCCTTTAGAGCAAGCATTGCAGCCAGGACCTCTTTGCACAATTAGAGACAGGCACCCTTTCCTCAGAGCAGAGGTCACCCCATGGAAGGACACAAGACCAGAATCAAGTTGGATGTCAGCCCCTTGGCCACCTGGGCCATGCACCCTGGAAAAACACAGGTGGCTCGATTTACCCAGTGACAAAAGTCTGACTCATTGGAAAAGGACAGAAGGAGGAAGGCCATAAAAAGGCTCCTTCATGGAGAAGTGATAAAGGCTCCTTGGGCAAGGGTCATGGCAGCAGCATGGAGAGACAGACTAATGCTGCTTATGACGGATTCATTGTGAGAGGTAAAGAAAAGGGGAAGCAGGAGTGCTTTCACCTGAGCTGCTATAACGAAAATACCATAGACTGGCGGCTTAAACAACAAATATTTACTTCTCACAGTTCTGGACGCTGCAAAGTCCAAGTTCAAGGTGCAAACAGATTCAGTATCTGGTAAAGGACAACCCATCTATGAACCGGAGACCTCCTTGCCTATTGATAGATGGTGGCTTCTCACTGTATCATCACTTGGCAGAGCAAAAGCTCTCTGTGACCTCTGTGTTAGTCCATTCTCACACTGCTAATAAAGACATACCCGAGACTGGGTAATTTATAAGGGAAAGAGGTTTAATGAACTCACAGTTCTACATGGCTGTGGAGGCCTCACAATCATGGTGGAAGGCGAAGGAGGAGCAAAGACATGTCTTACATGGTGGCAGGCAAGAGAAGTGCCAAGTGAAAGAGGGAAAAGCCCCTTATAAAGCCATCGGATCTCATGAAAACTCACTCACTGTCAAGAGAACAGCAGCATGGGGTAACAGCCCTCATGATTCAATTACCTCCCACCAGGTCCCTCCCACAACACATGGGGATTGTGAGAACTATGATTCAAGATGAGATTTGGGTGAGGACACAGTCAGACCATATCAACCTCCTTCATAAGGGCACTAACCATATTCATGGCGCAATCACCCTCCAAGGGCCCCACCTCCTAATACTATCACATTAGGGGCTAGGATTCCAACATGGGAATTTTGAGGAGACAGAAACAGTCCATAGCAGAGAGTAATAGGGAAATCATTATCCGTAACTCCAAATTGGAGTCTCAGCATCTGGGTGTGTGACGTGCCATGACTGAGACAGTCCGGTCTGAAGGAGGAAGGTGTATCAGATGGAGGGTGGCTTGGCGTCATGGAGGTGGAGAAAGATCAGGAGCTCAGTTAGACACCAGGTGGACATAGTAAATAGGCTTTGGACATACAACCATGGAACTTAGAAGAGAAGACTGGCTGAAGACAAATTTGAGAGTCTGCAGCATATTCTTATTTTTTTTTAGTTGGAGTCTCACTCTGTCGCTAGGCTGGAATGCAGTGGTGCGATGTCAGCCCACCGCAACCTCTGCCTCCCAGGTTCAAGCAATTCTCCTGCCTCAGCCTCCTGAGTAGCTGGGACTACAGGTGCCCACCACCACGCTAATTTTTGTATTTTTAGTAGAGACAGGGTTTCACCATGTTAGCCAGGATGGTCTTGGTCTCCTTACCTCGTGATCTGCCTGCCTCAGCCTCCCAAAGCATTGGGATTACAAGCGTGAGCCACCGCGCCTGGCTTGCAGCATATATTAATAGATGGATTTGAAACTCTGGGCCTAGATGGGACTACCTAGGGATGGGGGATAGAACAGAGAAAAGAAGAACACTGGGGATACAGCCTGCAACTTTTCTGCACTGTGCCTCCAATTCCCTTCAATAATCATATTGCTGTGGTTCAGATGTGTGCTCCAAAACTTGATCCCCAGTGTGGAGGTGTTGGGAAGTGGACCTTTAAGAAGTCTTTAGGTCACGAGGGCTCTACTGAATGGATTAATGCCATTTTCACAGGAGTAGGTTCCTTATGAAAAGACAGGTTCAGCCCCCTTTGTCTATCTCCATCTCTATCTCTACCTCTAGCTCTCTCTTCACAATTTCTCCTCTGTCATGGGATAACACAGCACAAAGGCCCTCACCAGATAAGGCCCCTGATCTTGGACTTCCCAGCCCCCAGAACTGTGAAAAAATACATTTCTGTTCTTTATAAAGTACCCGGTCTCAGGCCTTTTGTTACAGCAGCACAAAATGGACAAAACCTCTTATGTTAAGGCTTGAATTAGGAGAAAAATGAAGAAATATCATCTTCTAAAAGATGAGAGGGCATCACACTGATGTTCCTTTCCATTGGAAACAGATGGTGCATTTGGAAGGGAAAATGGAAGATGACGGAATGAAGCAAGGATTCTGAATAACAGCGTTGGCAGAGTTGAGGGAAACAGACAAAGGAGGGAAGATCCTCTGAGGGGAGCAAAAGCCGGGAGCACATCTCACCCCTGGACTTGGAGGAGCAGAGGAGGGAGGGGTGTTTAAGTCCAGCACATGTTGTGGCCAAAGGCAGGGAACTGCAGCGATTCCACAAACAGCACCCAGCAGGGAAGCAGCCAGGCAGGCAGTGCTCCCACATCTCTCCTTGTCCACTCGCAGCTCTGCCTGGGGCCTTGCAATGGCCAAACCCAAGGAGAACCTAGGGGGCAAGGAGAGAGGTGGGAGAGACTCAAGATTCACCAATAACTCTAAGGATAATCCTCCTCTAACTTCAATCTTAATTATTTTATGCACCTTATATTATTGACAGGTTAAGGGTCTATCTTTTTTTTTTTTTTTTTGAGACAGAATCTCGCTCTGTCCCCCAGGCTGGAGTGGAGTGGCATGATCTTGATTCACTGCAACCTCCGTCCCCCAGGTTCAAGCAATTCTCCTGCCTCAGCCTCCTGAGTAGCTGGGATTACAGGCACGAACCACCACGCCCAGCTGATTTTTTGTATTTTTAGTAGAGATGGGGTTTCACCATATTGACCAGGCTAGTCTTGAACTCCTGACCTCAGGTGATCCACTCGCCTCAGCCTCCCAAACTGCTGGGATTACAGGCATGAGCCACCGCACCCGGCCCAAAAAAACTGTCTTGAGACATCCCTTTTTCAATCCTTTAGATGCTTCCACATGAAATGTGAGACAAGGCGTCTGCACTCTTGGGGATTCAGCAAAAATACGATAAAAACAGCTCCATTATCACTTCCTGTCATGCCTTGTATATGGGAAAATAATATTTGAAAACAGTGGACGTTTAAATCAGAAGGGAAAAGACCAGCCATTCAGTACGTGATGATGTGACATGTGGTTATCAACTGAAGGAAAAAAAAATTAACCCCTACTTCATGCCAATAATACAAATTAATTCCATCAGGATTAAAGCCCCAAAACATTTTTAAAGTATTAGCTAGAAATAGAGGGTAACATGTTTATCCTCAGCTTTCTTAAGAGACAAAAAGCAAAAACCATACAAAAAAATAATAAATTTGTTCATCTGTAGGAACCATGAGAACATGCCTAGAAGGTCTCTAGCTACAGAGAGCCATAATTGTCCAAAGGCTTGGCTGCTAATTACTAAGCACAGTAGGGATATACTAAGATAGACCACACTTGGTTTCATGGCTGTGAGACCCGTGCACTCACTCAGGGTCCTGAACTCAGAAGGACCCTGCGCTCAGTTGAGCACTCTGCTATTTTGTCTTGAAATTCTCTCTCTCTCTCTCTTTTTTTTTTTTTTTTTTCCTGAGACAGGGTTTTACTCCATCACCCAGGCTAGAGTTCAGTGACCCAATCACGGCTCACTGTAGCCTTGACTTCCTGGGCTCAGGTGGTCCTCCCACCTCAGCCTCCTAAGTAACTGGGACTACAGGTGCGTGCCACCATGTCTGGCTAATTTTTTGTATTTTTAAAAGAGATAGGGTTTCACCATGTTGCCCAGGCTGGTCTCAAACTCCTAGGCTCAAGCAATCCACCCACCTTGGCCCCCCAAAGTGCTGGGATTACAGACAGGAGCCACTGCGCCCAGCCCAAAATTCTTAATACATTTTTAACACTGAGTCCTGCACATTAATTTTGCACTGGACCGTCAAATTATGTGGCTAATCCTGCCTGGAGACAGGAATCCTCTGATGGCCAATGTTGGCTCAAGGGCCACATGGCATTCTTGTGGAACCTTCTTTAAACTTCCTATCAGTAGAGGAAACTTCCACTCACCCTTCCCTCCTTTCATCTCTCAAGGTTAGAGGGTGAGGCCAGGTGTGGTGGTTCACACCTGTAATCCCAGCACTTTAGGAGGATGAGACAGATGGATCACAAGGTCAGGAGTTCAAGACCAGCCTGGCCAATATAGTGAAAACCCATCTCTACTAAAAAAAAAAATATATATATATATATATATATATATATATATAACAATTAGCCAGGAATGGTGGCATGCGCATAGTCCTATAGTCCCAGCTACTCAGGAGCCTGAGGCAGGAGAATCACTTGAACCCAGGAGACGGAGGTTGCGGTGAGCTGAGATCATGCCACTGCACTCCAGCCTGGGCAACAGAGCGAGACTCTATCAAAAAAAAAAAAAGGGTCTGAGGGTGAGGGGTATCCCCTTCCCATTTTCTCACAGGCATTTGCCCTAATAAAATTCCCACGCACTTAATCCAATGTTAACGTCTGTTTCTTGGAGGACCTAGAAGCTTAAGCAGTAACTAAAGAGGTCAGACAATACAGGTGGAAAGACAAGAATTTCTGACTTCCTCACTTACTGCCTGGCAGGCCAAGAGCATAAGGTCTGGGTTGGTAAGTAGGGCAAGGATAACCCCTGTTACAAGGTATGGCTCTAATGTGACAGATTTCACCAGCGGTGGCCTGGCCAAATGTCCAGTGGCAGAGAAGCCTGTGGCAGGTGCAATGATGTGGGCTTTGAAAAATCTGGGAGAACAAAGACTATAAAGACAACAGTGTTGGTTGAGTAATGCTAAGTCACACTGCCACCCTGCAGAAAGATGATGAGAGACTGAGGGTTGATTACCAGCAGTAAATGGCCAAGGATGAGAGCCAGAGGACCTGGGTGGCAGCCCACAAAGAGGCCCTATCGCTGCAAAGGAAGAACTGACACAGGCCAGCAGCTGGCTAAAGATGCAATTCTGTTGCAGATAGCTCTGGAGATGTTTAAAAGCTCAGCCAAGGCAAGAGTGGCAGGCAACAGGCAAGGCCCTGATGAGGCAAACCCGGATGGATGCAACCCAGTCTGCAGAATAAAGCCAAACAAAAGCAAGGCGAAAGACAGAGAGTCCTGGTAATATTGCATGAGCTCCTGGATCCAGTCATATCTAAAGGCAAAATCCATCTCTGGACTTTTCAACTTTGAGAAGCAGAATCATTTCCTTTTGCAAAGGCAACTTTGAGTTGAGATTTTTGTCACTTACACTGCAGAGTCCAACCACACCTTTCTCTTGTATATCTTTTTACACAGAGAAGCATCTTCCCCTTACGAAATCCAGCCACAACAAAAATTCTACATGCTTTCTTTCATGTTTTTGCAGAAAAGGGGGAAATTGTGGACTCACACAGAGCATGATTCCATAGGTTGGTCTTGTTTCAATCAAGAAAATCCTCATGGCAGCCTGGAATCCATTTCATTCCTTCATACTCTGCACCCTGTTTTGAGGCTTCCTGTTGGCGGACAATTTGTTTTACATAAGATGGCTCCAGATTAGTTTTTAAGCCCCGTCTTATACAATCTGGCTCTGGAACTAAGCTCTTCAACTCCTGGGGGGTTTACAGCCTTCCTTTCTGCTGATGTGAATTTCTTCTTAATCCTTGGAAGTTCCAGACCGTTTTCCTTCTAATATTTTACAACACATTTTGAAAAGGCAAAATAGATGTGGGTTTGGGGACTGGATGTTGTGGTTTCCTTACCCAATTGGTGGGGAGTGTTGAAGCCCAGTTGTGACTTAGTTGTGACAGTAAAAATCTTGAGATTATTTTCAGCTCATTTCAGCTCTCCCCATAACACAAAAAGCACAACATCTCAGGGATTCCTACTCAGAAAAACTGGTTTACAGGGTTGGGAGCTGAGAATGCATTGATACCTGGTTGTTGATTGTATATAGTTGTTTAATCAGCACATATTTACTGAGCACTAGAGCACTTTGCATTATTGTTACCGAATATTTGCTATCACTCCCTATGGAAAGATCATATTTCCCTGTGCCAATGACATCCAGTGAAGCCATTTAACTTGTTTAGCCCAGGAGATGTCAATAGCAGAGACCTGTCTAACTCCCAGGTGGAAGCTGTAAGAACAAATGTTAACTTCACTGTGTTTTTAATTCGCCCCCACTATGGACAAGTGATGCTCCAGAAAGAGGCTGCTCTGTTAGCTGGAGTCCAAAAGTCAGGTCAGACTCAAACTGGAGACAGAGACAAGGCACAATGAACGTATAATATGAGCAAGAAATAAACGACTCCTGTTGTAAGTCACTGAGATTTAGGGGACATTTGTTACAGCAGCTTAATATAGACTACCCTGAACCACACACATACTCACTATGTGCTCCTCATTGTACAGATGCATATACCTACAACTATTAGGCCATGGCCCCAAAATAGCTTTGCTTAATAAGAACTTCTATTAAATAAGGGCATTCCCTACACCACAAGAGCCTTCAAATTTTCTTTAGGCAGCAGAACCTCCTCCCCCACATACACAGATTGTCAACTACAAAGCAGACACCAGCAGAGCTGCTCTAGTTGAAGGAGTGAGGGCCAGAAACTTGGCAGTTCTGTCTCCCCAAAGACCAAGCCCAACCCCATGTCAGATATCTGGCCAACACTCAGTGAATATTTGTTGAATAAATAAACAGATATACTATTTCCTGCAGAATTCATTAAAGACTCTCTGGAAACCGAGTGTTCCATGGAAGAAAATTCAAAATTCCCTTTAGCAACAGGACCCTACAGGTCGTTTCAGATGCAGTTGTCAAATTTATATGTATAGAAGAAGAGAACAAGAGCAGAGACAGTAAGGATTCAGATCTTATTTCAACCAGCGGTTCTATCTTTCCAGTCATGGTTCTGTAAGAGACGTTCATGATTGTTATTAAATAGTTTTGTTAAGTGTTTCCTATAGCATCTTTTTCATGGTCCAGCCAACTGCAGACATGCTAATAAACAGAGAAGAGGGACGAAGACAAAAGGTCTAACAATTCACACATCGAGTAATTAGCCCTAAAGCAACCATTCAACCTCCTGTGTGGACAGTGTACATTAGAGAAAATGCTGGGAAGAAAACCTGATAAACTCTAGAGAATTGGCTCAAAATTACACTTTCTATTTTTTGTTCTTTGAGACAGAGTCTTGCTCTGTTGCCAAGGCTAGAGGGCAATGGCATGATCATGGCTCACTGCAGCCTCCATCTCCTGGGCTCAAGAGATCCTCCCACTTCGAGTAGTTGGGAGGACAGCCACGTGACACTGCACCTACATAGTTTTTTAATATTTTGTAGATATGGAGTGTTACTCTTGCCCAGGCTGGTCTCAAATTCCTTCGCTCAAGCAATCCTCCCACCTTGGCCTCCCAAAGTTGTGGGATTACAGGCATGAGCCACTGCACCTGTCCTCAAAATTATACTTTAAATATAAAATGAATTCCTCTTCTTACTAAATCTCTGTTTCTCCTTCTCTCTCTTCCCAGAAGTGGAGCCTGCTATACACAATGAACCCAATGCTCATATTATTCTAGTAACAGTGATCTGTTAGCAAAGGATTCTGTGAAAAGAATAATGGGGGTGGGAGATCTGCTGGGAAGATGGCCGACTAAGATACTAGATAACAGCAAAAAGCTCCCACAACGGACGCCTTCTATGCTGCCTAACACACAAGGATCTTTAAAACCCTTTTAAAATTTATAGTTTAGCTCACAAGGAAGAAGGAAAGAAGAAACTCTAGTGGCCACATGGAGGAGAGAACTGAAAAGTGCTATGTAAGCTGGCACTGTAGATGTGCAGGGGCCTGGTAGTTGGTTTAAATAACCAAGGTACTTGGGTTTCAGTGTTCATGTGGGAATAGTTGCTGAGGCATTGGGCAAGATGAAGAGGGGGGAACTAAAGCCCCTGTGTGGATCTGAATTGTCAAAGAGCTGCAACCTCAGAAAATGGATGGCATCTCAGCTCAGGCTACCATAACAAATTACCATCAACTGAGTGGCTTATAAGCAACAGAAATGTATTTCTCACAGTTCTGGAGGCTACTGGTCTGAGATCAGGGGGCCAGTATGGTCAGATTCTGGTGAGGGCGCTCTTCTGGGTCGCAGACAGCCACCTTCTCATCGGAGCCTCACGTGGCAGAAGAGGGTAAGCTACCTCTCTGGGATCCATTTTATAAGGGTCCTAGTCCCACTCATGAGGGCTCCACCCATTACCTCCTAAACGCCCCACTTCCCAGTCTATCACAATGGTGATTATATTTCAACATATGAATTTTAGGGAGACAAAAGTCTTCATTCCCTAACTGGTGGGCCAGAAAACATTCATCTATCAGCTCAGTGAGTATTTAAGAAAGGAAGCTCATACCATCACCTTTTAAAAGGAGAGAACTATTTACTTTAACATTTCTGTTGTTGTTACCAATTTAACATGTCTTTTTCACTCCTAAGTCTGTCTTTACTCACGCTCTTGTTATAAAGTACTTTAGGTTTGAGTAGTCTGCTCCTAGCCCTATTTTTCCCATAAACCCTTCTTCTTTTTAGTGTGTAATTTCCTGAATGCAAGATCCGATTTTTTAATACACCAATTGTGTGCAAGATGTTGTGCTTGGTGTCCTTGGAGAATCATAGATGACTGGCACAGGCCATACAACTGAAGCCAATGCAACTTAGCAGAGAAAATAAAAGCAACTAAAATAATTATGATATGACCAAAAACATGGCAAGGTCCATGTATGAAAGACAAAACATTCAAAGGAAATTCAGGTAATTTGGGCTTTTTAGCCAATACTTAAAAAGAAAATCTAAGTACCTACTAGTTATTCTGGAAGAAAAGCTAACATTGCTATTACGAAGTTGCTGATTGTTTTCAGCATTTCTTAATTTTATTGGCAACACCTTGGATTTCACATGGACTTCCTTTTTCATGTCCAGTTTTATTTGTTTAATATTTTAGTCAATAATTGTTCTCTATTAATTCATTATTCATCTTTAGAGTATATAAATGGTCTTGGAAAAAAATCAAAGTGACCCTCCAGTGAACCTCCACTTATGCAGAATGTTTATATGAATAACACATGGTAGATACAAATCTTCATCAAATATCTCTACTGTTGAAAGGGATAAGAGCATAACCATTCATATTTAAAGAAAGAGAAAGTCTCTATACTTAACATCTGTACTCTGTGAGATGAATCCAAAGAACCACAGATCAATAAATAGCACCCAAAATGTAATGATGGTCAAGACTGTCAACATTGACAGAGACCCATCAGATTGACTCTTCTAGTGACATTGAAATGATGCCTACCAGTTGGATCAGTTTTCAGATTCATGTCGCACCTCCTATGCTCATGTAAAAATGGCCAGTTTAGTAGTTGTTAATTATGTTAAAGCTTATTTTATACCCCAGTGTTTACTAATTGTTTTCTTATTTTATGTAAAAGCGAGTCCAAAAAAAAGGTCTTTCCAAGAACACACAACATAAATGTATACTTCTATTTGAAACTCTCAGAGACTTTCTCTTATTAGAAACTGCGGAGAAACATCACCAGGAATGGCAGAGTAAGGATCTCCAAAAACCTGCTCCTCCACAAAAACAACAAGAACACACACAAAAAAAAAAAAGAAAAAGAAAGAAGGAAGGAAGGAAGGGAGGGAGGGAGGAAGGAAGGAAGGAAGGAAAGAAGGAAGGAAGGAAGGGAGGAAGGAAGGAAGGAGGGAGGGAGGGAGGGAGGAAGGGGGGGAAGGAAAGAAGGAGGGAAGGAAGGAAGGAGGGAAGGAAGGAAGGAGGGAAGGAAGGGGAAAGAAAGAAAGAAAGAAAGAAAGAAAGAAAGAAAGAAAGAAAGAAAGAAAGAAAGAAAGAAAGAAAGAAAGGAAGGAAGGAAGAGAGAGAGAGAGAAAGAAAGAAAAAAGAAAGAAAGAAAGAAAGAAAGAAAGAAAGAAAGAAAGAAAGAAAGAACGACTAGCAACAATAGTATCAACTTTTTCAGAACTCTAGAAATTAGGCAAAGGTTTGCAACAATCCATAAAGAAAACATAACAATTATAAACATATGTACACCTAACAACGGAGCCTCAAAATACATGAAGCAAAATCAGAAAAAATGAACAGATATTAAAGGAGAAATAGATAAGTCAACAATAATAGTTGGAGACTTCAAAATAGATAGAACAACTATACATAATCCATGAGGAAACAGAAAACTTGAACAACATTATAACACAACTAGATCTAACAGACATCTATAGAACACTGCACCCAAAGAGAGAACAACACACATTCTTCTAAAGTACACGTGGAAAATTATTCAGGAAAGACTATACGTTAAGCCATAAAATAAGACCTTGATGTGTTTAAAAGGGCTGAAATAAGAAATGCCTATTTTCTGACCACAATGCAATGAAATTAAAAATCAGTTACAGAAGGCAATTTGGGAAATTTACATAAATATGAAAATTAATACAACTAAAGAACCAATGAGTCAAAGAAGAAATCACACAAGATACTTTTAGATAAATGAAAATATCTACCAAGAAAAGATATTAATAAATTTATTGATTTATTATAAATTTATAAATGAATTATCACGTTTTTTTAAAAAGCAACTGCAGAGCTCTTAAATTTTTTTTTCTTTTTGAGACAGAGTCTTGCTCTGTTACCCAGGCTGGAATGCAGTGGCATGATCTCGGCTCACTGCAACCTCCGTCTCCTGGCTTCAAGCAACTTTTCTGCCTCAGCCTCCCAAGTAGCTGGGATTACAGGCATGTACCACCATGTCCAGCTAATTTTTGTATTTTTAGTAGAGACAGGGTTTCACCATGTTGGCCAGCTGGTCTTGAACTCCTGACATCAAGTAATCCATCTATCTTGGCCTCTCAAAGTACTGTGGCCTCTCAAAGTGCTGTGAGCCACCACGCCCAGCCTTTAAACTTTTTTTTAATTTTTATTTTTATTTTAATTTTTTTAATTTTTATTTTTTTAGCTCCCAACCTGATTTCTGAATGCAAAGCTTTTAAAATATTATTTTTGGGTTTTTTTTTCCCCTAGACAGTTTTCAACTCACATTGACACTGATTTTCAAAGAGCGATAATCAAGCCTGCTGCTCTATGATAGTACCAAACTGGAAAAGGATTTATTATTAATTTTTAGGGTTGCCATATGGAGCTGAGGCATTAGGAGAGGGAAAGACCCAACCTACTGTGCCCAGCAGAGAGGGCAGAAGGTGAAAATCACCCCAAATTCACTCTTCTACCTTCTCATCTTCAGCCAGTGCCTTCCACTGGCCAAACTCAAATGGAAGCAGAGGTTAAGGAAGGCTTCTGATGTAGTCTGTAAAGATGAACCTTACAGAACACCGAGTAACGTGGAGAGCTGGAGAGCGCAGATAGAGACACAAATGAAGAATGCCCAACACCCATTCTTATGTCACTTTGCATGAGATTTAAAGTCAGGGTAGAAGCCGAGTTGCCTAATTGGGAACCAGTTCGCAAGTCTTGGGTAGGGAAGGGCAGAGCACCTTGATCTGCCATTACATTAAAACAATAAGAAGTACATCAGGGTACTTTTAGAAAAACAAGGGTCCTGATTGCCAGACAGTGATGTCCATCATGGACATCTTTTAGAGACTTTTTTTTTTCTTTTGAGACAGTCTCGCTCTGTCACCCAGGCTGTAGTGCAGTGGCATGGTCTCAGCTCACCACAACCTTCATTTCCTGGGTTCAAGTGATTCTTGTGCCTCAGCCTACCAAGTAGCTGGGATTATAGGCACGCACCACCACACCTGGTTAATTTTTTAATTTTTAGTAGAGATAGGGTTTTGCATGATGGCCAGGCTGGTCTCAAACTCCTGGCCTCAAGTGATCTGCCCGCCTCGGCCTCCCAAAGTGCTGGGATTACAGGCATGAGAAGAGCTTTATTTTTAAAGATTTTAGTACTGTTGTAATCCCAAACAACTGGCTATGCCACAAAAATGAAAATGAAATGGATTGTAAAACCACTTGCACCCTATCATTGAGTCTTCCCTATCCATGACTGGTTAAATATGGGGGGCAGATCATGAGGTCAAGAGATCGAGACCATCCTGGCCAACATGGTGAAACCCTGTCTCTACTAAAAATACAAAAATTAGCTGGGCATGGAGGCATGTGCCTGTAGTCCCAGCTACTTGGGAGGCTGAGGCAGGAGAATCACTTGAACCCGGGAGGCAGAGGTTGCAATGAGCCCAGATCGTGCCACTGCACTCCAGCCTGGTGACAGAGCAAGACTCTGTCAAAAAAAAAAAAAAAAAAAAAAATCCAGTGAAAGGTAAATAAATAAATAAATAAATAAGCCTCTAAAAAATTCTAAAGAAATTTTGCTTCTCTCTTTCGTGGAGCTCCATGTGAGTATATATGTGGGTTGAGGAGGGGTAGCTGACAGCTCCAGTCTAGGTCACAGAGTTGTATTTTTTTAATTTTAAATGTATTTTATTTTTAGACACCTATATATGCTATGGTTTTTTTTTTCCTCAAAAACAATGCCTCCCCTCCAGATAAATCATGGTCAAAATAAAGTGCTCAAGGTGACATCAGTCCTATTTGTCTTCAATGGTGTGTGGATGACAAGTGGCAGCCAGTTATAATGACAAGTGATAGATCCAAAGCAATTGCCAAATCTGTTAACATTTTTCCATTTCTAAATCATCCTTAAAGAAAATCATCTATGGGGTCACGTCATCTTCATGGTAGTCCAGTAGAGCCAGCATGCCATCTGGATTCATGTCCTCAAAAATAATGAACTGGTAGTTTTTGAAATTAGCAAGGATGTGCTTGATTTGTTCTGCAGTCTGTCATAAAAGATTTTACTTTTTACAGTCTCTGTTCTTCACGTTTGCCTTTGACTCTTCTCATGTAATTTTTGATATACTTCCTGTAGGCTTCTTTTGTGGAGCTGGTTTCTGGCAAGTGATGTTTCATGATGATAACAACAGCATCAAATACTGTGCTTTCTGTACCTTTACCCTAGGGGTCTTCAGTGGAGGCATTCTCACTAATGGGCAAGTCTTCCATGTTACCCTCTGTCCTACTGAACTTTTTCCCCTCCACCTCAAGGCACAGCTTGTCCGTGATCTCCAGGATCTTTGTAAAAGTCAGAGGATACCTCTTTGTGGCTGATGAGATCTCAGTAGGTAATCATGAAGGCAGTTGGAGGGAGTTGACGGTGGTGCTAGCTTAGCAGGAGCCTGGAGCTCGGAGCGAGCTCTGTGCAGCTGGAGCAGTGCTCAGGCGGAAGTGGAGAGCAGGTGGCAAAGCCAGAGTTGTATCTCTTAATGCCAGTGCCAGGGATATTGACTTCCAGGTCCTCTCTGTTGAATTGAAGGCATGGGAGATGGAGGAGAGAGTCACAGTTCCTTTCTGCAAGTTCCACCAGCAACTATAAAAACAACTCTGAGCACAGCATTGGCTGATGGACCACTTCCCCCAGCTAGTACCACCCTAGTGGGTATGAGCACTGGCATGGCCTGGAAGGCATTGAAATCTTTCCCTCTGGTGACATTGTATCATCAAGGGAGTGCAAATAGGGTCCTGATAGTTAAATTATCTCTGATGGTAATTTCTAGCAATTACAAGTCTGACACAGGGTGCAAGCAAGCTAGATTAGCTGTCATTAAGTCACCTTCCTTCATGTTTTAACACAGACTCGAGGAATCTTAGCACACGAAGGAATCTTAGAGATAACAAACAAAACAGCTAACATCGAGGGGTGCTTATATTCCAGGCACTGTTCTAAGGGCTTTGCATAAAATGATCACCAAACATCCTCATTTTGCTAATAAGATCCTGTAGCACACAGTGGCTAAACTAAGTTATCCAAGATCACTCAGCTGGTAGGTGGCTGATCCAAGATCAAAATTAGAGTCCTTGCTTTCTCCACTGTGCCATACTGCCTAGAAATAATCTAGGCAACATTAAATTCAAATGTCAAATGAGGCAACTAAGACTTGAGAGAACAGAATTGTCCAATGTCACACAACTAGTTACTGAGAAAGCTAAAATTAGACCATCTTCTGATTCCCACGCCATGGCATTTTCCATGATACAATGGAGAAAGGAGAAAATTCCAATATTTGACAGTTGCCTATTCTACCCACTATGACATGGAAGCAAAAATGATGAATGAGCGAGAAACAGAAGAGAACATCTAACTGAGCTCTGTATTTTATCTAAGTCTAGGACTTGATATAATTCCCCTTTTCTTTCTTTAGGGTTGCTTGAGCAAAGCTGACATAAATAGCTCTCTATGTTCTTCTAATACTGGAGGGCACCACACAGAGCAATAAGCGTATGCACCATCAGAAACAGTATGCAAATTTGAATGTGAAGAAAACTCATTTGATTCTCCATCTGTCTCCCTGTTTAATTACTTAGCCATAAATTAGCACTTTTTACTATCTACATTCAGCAAATGTGATCAATTCACTGACTTTAATGTCAAATAAGGAATACTTTTGACTTTCAAGTATTTATCCTTTTAATTTACATTCACATTTTGAAATACAAATTAACTGTTGAAATCTACCCAAATACAATGTTGGAGGATTTTTTTTTCTGTCTTCTCATTAATGACATTTCTTTGATTGAATCATTGATGAGATGCTTTTTTGAAACTTGGTTTTTTCCCCTAAAGGGCAAGAAAAGAAAGTGCTTTCAACATTTAAAGGAAGTAATTAGGAAACATATCATGAACAGTGTGAACTTGGGGCCTTAAAGACACAGCGCCTGTAAGCCTGCTCACATTTGCTTACAGCCTAAGGCCACATGCTACCGTCTCTACTTCACTAGGCACCAAGCCACCATCCAGGCCCAAATGGAAAATAGACAGGACGAGACAATTTCTGGTTATTCTATATTCTTAAAATAGCAGGGATGAGAACAGGCCCTCAGAGGTAGAAAGTGCTTAAGAAAATAGATAATAAAATAACCATATAAGTGTATATGCCTAAGCAGTACACTGATATCTTGCTCCTCCTTATTCCTTACCGACAAAATTCCAATTTTATTTAGGAAGGTAATGTGCTCAGCTTCAGGCAATGGATCAGGATTGGTTAAAGCCAATCATGACAATCCTATTCCCTAAGGTTCCAGTTCCTTTTCACCTACAGAGAGCCATGGGATACAATCCTAATTCGCAAAAGATAATGGAAAGTCTTCTAGGGCTTCCTGGAAAGCTTCTGTCTTCTCGACATAAGCTCTGGGGTGCTTCTCCCACCCTTTCTTGTTACGAATGTAGATGTGATATTTGGAGTGGTGAAGCCATCTTGAGATCGTGAGAGAAAGACAAAAAGTACTGCAAGGATGCCAGCCCCGAGATCTTTGAGTGCCTGAACTAATGCCAAGAGCCACCTACCTTTGGACTTCTCATCGTGTGAAAAAATAAATCTTCTGTTACATGCAACTGAATTCATTCCTATCCTATATATATATACATATATACACACACACACATATATACACACATATATACACATATGTATATATATGCATATATATATAGGCTATATATATGTGTATATATATGAGCTGCAAAATACATTTAACTACAAAAGTGATAAAGTACATTAACAAAAGGGGAAAACTTACTGGAAATCTAAGAGCTAGTTCAATGTCTGCTTTCCAATTGAGCCTCTAAACACCCAGCTGGTCCAATTTCAGTTCCTCAATTGGATGCTGATTCATCAACCCACTAAGACAGTGGGTTCTAAAGTGTGGTCTCCAGGCTGGAACAATTGCAAGAGAGATGTGTTGGTATTTTGAATGATGTGTTCAGCCAGCTCTGGGAGAAAAGATAGGCAATGAACATTCTGACTGGTTTCCCTGCTCCAACCTTACCATGTACAGAGTGTTGAGAAGTTATTAAGCCTCCTGGCTAAGGAGATTCAAGGTTGGCACCTCTGGAACCAGGTAAGAAGCCTTCCCAATAATTCTAATAGTCCAGGAAAAAAAAAACAGAGCTGTACCCAAAGTGATCTACAGATTCCAAGCAGTCCCTGTCAAAATTGCAATAAACTGTTTTGCAGAAATAGAAAAACTGATCCTCACATTTACATGGAATTGCAAGGGGGCTCTGAATAGCTAAAATAATCTTGAAAAAAAAAAAGAACAAAATCAGAGGGTTCAAGTCCCAATTTGAAAACTTACTTATAAAACAAAAGTAATCAAAGCAATGTGGTACTGGCATAAGGATAGACATATAGACCAATGGAAAAGAATTAAGAGTCCAAAAATAAATCCATGCATATATGGCCAATTGATTTTGACAAGGATGCCAAGACCATTCAATAGGAAAATAACAGTCTCTTCAACAGATGGTGCTGGGACAACTGAATTTTCACATGTAAAAGAATGAATTGAAGTTGGACCCTTATCTTACACCATATAAAAAAGCTAACTCAAAATAGATCAATGACCTAAATATAACAGCTAAAACAATAAAACTCCTCAAAGGAAATATAAAGGTAAATTTCTCAGCCCTTGAATTTGGCAATGGCATCTTAGATATGGCACCAAAAACACAAGCCACAAAAGAAAATATAAATAAACTAGACTTGATCAAAATTTGAAACTTTTGTTCATCAAAGAACATTATCAAGAAAGTGAAAAGACAGCCTAAAGAATGGGAGAAAATATTTGCAAATTACTTATCTCACAAGGGTTTAGTATCCAGATTATGTAAAGAACTCCTGTAAGTCAACAACAAAAAGACAAACAACTCAATTAAAAAATGTGCAAAGGACTTGAATATACATTTCTCCAAAGAAGTTACATAAATGGTTAATAAGCACATAAAAGATGCTCAATGTCATTAGTCATTAGGGAAATGCACACTAAAACCACAATGAGATACCACTTCACACCTACTAGGATGGCTGCCATTTTTTAAAATTGAAATGAACAAATATTGTAGAGCATGTAAAGAAACTGGAACTTTCATACTTGCTGGTAGAGATGTAAAATGGTGCAGCCTTTGTGGAAAACAGTTTAGTGGTTCCTCAAAAAACTAAACATAGAATTACCATATGACACAGCAATCCCATTCCTTACACAAAAGAAGTGGAAACAGTGACTCAACCAGATACGTGTACACCAGTGGTCATTGCAGCATTATTCATAATAGTCAAAAGGTAGAAGAAACAACCCATGTTCATCAACAGACGAATGGATAAACACGATATGGTTTATCCATACAATGAAATATTATTGAGCCAAAGAAAGGAATGAAGTTCTGACACATGCTACAACATAATCGAACCTTGAAAACATTACGCTGAGTGAAATAAGCCAGACATAAAAAGACAAATATCATATAACTCCATTTACTTGAGGTCCCTAGAGTATGCAAATTCATAAAGACAGAAAGTAGATTAGAGGTTATTGGGATCACAGGAGAGAGAATGGGAAGTTACTATGTAATGGATACGGAAGTTCTGTTTAAGGTGATGAAAAAGTTTTAGAACCAGATAGATAGTGTAACAGTTGCACAACATTGTGAATGCACTTAACGACACTTTAAAATGGTTAAAATGGATAATTTTATGTTATATGTATTTTACCACAATAAAATAAATATAAGCAAACAAACAAAAGCAAGGTGCCCAAAAGCTGGGACCCAGAGCCCTGGTAAAAGGTATCACCTCCAACCTTTCGGTGTGGGCACTGTATTAGTCCATTATTGCACTGCTATAGAGATAGTATCTGAAACTGGGTGATTTATAAACAAAAGAGGTTTAATTGACTCACAGTTCCACATGGCTGGGGAGACCTCATGAAACTTACAATCATGGCGGAAGGCAAAGGAGAAGCAAGTAACTTCTTCACAAGGTAGCAGGAAAGACAGAAGAGCCCAGGGGAAACTGGCATTTATAAAACCATCAGATTTCGTGAGAACTCCCTCACTATCATGAGAACAGCAGCGTGGAAACCACCTCCATGATCCAGCCACTTCCCACCAGGTCTCTCAACACCTGGGGATTACAATTCAAGATGAGATTTGGCTGGGAACACAAAGCCTAACCATATCAGCCACCTCTCTTGATGTCCTGCTCCCGTCTTCATGAGAATCCAAAGATTTCTGATCAAGAGCTCCAAGCTAATGCTTAGCTACGAGAACGGAGTGTCTTAAGGTTGCTGCCCTGAGGAAGTTACTGGGGTTTTTCCCTCCCTTTTAATTCATGATCATGATTAGTTATCATTGAGGTATTTTTCTCCTGGGCTTTCTTTCTGACAGGAGATTTACAGATCAATGTTTGAGAAGCACAAAAAGCACTATGGTTTGACCCCAAAATTGAGTCTAATCATGGAACCCTTCTCAATTTGGATAGCTGAGTAATCCAAGTGTCTGCTAACTAAACAGGCCCTATTCATATAACAGTAAGGGCTGTCCTTTCCCTACTTTCTTCTTCATTAATTAATTAATGTGTGTATGGTTTTCTTTTTAACTTTTATTTTAGGTTCAGGGGTACATGTGCCTAGTAGGTGCAGGTTTGCCGTATAGGTAAATTGCGTATCACTGGGGTTTTGTGTACAGATTATTGCATCACCTGGTAAGACGCATAGTACCAAGTAGGTAGTTTTTTGATCTTCTCTGTCCTCCCACTTTCCACCCTCAAACAGGCCCCAGTGTCTGTTGTTCCCTTCTTTGTGTCCACGTGTTCTCAATGTTTAGCTCCCACTTACAGCTGAGAATATGCAGTATTTGGTTTTCTGTGGCTGTGTTAGTTCGCTTAGGATAAGATCAGGCTTTCCTATATAGAGCCCATGTGCTCTATGGCTACTCAACTCAGTTGACTGGGGTACAAAAGTACATTATTAGAACTTTTATACTGATTTCTTATTTTTACCCTCTATTTTTACATATTTGTTGTAATGTCAATAATATATTAGTACAGTAGCATGCCTATTATATGTGTTATATAGTTATATGGTTCATCCTTGAATAATGTGGAGGTTAGGAGGGCTGACCCCTTCGTGCAGTCTAAAATCTGTGTATAACTTTCACTCCCCAAAAACTTCATCACCAGTAGCCTATGTTGACTGAAAGCCTTACCAATAAAATAAACAGTTGGTTAATACTAATTTTGTATGTTCTATGTATTAGACACTGTATTCTTACAATAAAATAAGTTAGAGAAAAGAAAATGTGATGGAAATCATAAGAAAGAGAAAATATATTTACTATTCACCAAGTGGAAGTGGGTCATCATAAAGGTCTCCATCCTCATGATCCTCACACTGAGCAGACTTCATGTAGAATCGATCAGTTCCATAAAATGGAATAGAGTGTCCATGTCCAAAATTGTTCTTTACTGATAGAGGCACCTGAGCAGAAATGGTAAGACACCACTGCTTTAGTACCTCTGGCAAGAAAGAGGGTGTGTTGCTCCCCACTTTGACTGGGGCTTGCTTCAGGCAGCTTCCCTGCCTTCCGGCCTCCCAACCAAGGCTCTCAGTTCCCTCTCTGTGCACCCTCTCTGCAGACCCATCACCGCCTCACCCACTTCTGGTCCAAGACCAGTTTGTATAACAAATTTACTGGGGATTGGAGGGCCATTGAAGGGCATTATGATTTATAATGGTAAAAAACTTAAATAGGCAACATCACAGTTCTGAAAAGTTTCTTGTTTACTCCCACCACTGGGAACTTTGCTCAGGCCGTCTTTTCCCCCGGCTCTGGCTTCCTACCAGGTCACTGGGCTCCTCCTCTCTCATGAGAGAGCCTCTTCCACTTTTAAGAAACTTCTAGGCTGGGCATAATGGCTCATGCCTATAATCCCAACACTTAGAGAGACCAGGGCAGGAGAATCACTTGAGCCCAGGAGTTCAAGGCTGCAGTGAGCTATGATCATGCCACTGCCTCCAGCCTGGGTAGCAGAGCAAGACCTTGTCAAAGAAAGAAGAAGGAGGAGAAGAAGAGGAAAAAGAAGAACAAGTTTCTAGCAATTCTAGATTCTTATTGTTTGATCACACACAACAATGCAGTACTGTCTTTGCTCACGTCGCTTCTTCCAAACTCTAGCCACAGAGGTGGACAACCAAAATCTGCCTACTAGGGTGTTCCCATAGACCAAAACAGCAGGTTTTTTTTCCCCCTAAGTGGATCCTACAGTCTTTCCAGACAGTGATTTCCAAAGTGTGGTCCAAGAGCCTCGAGCACCTAAATCACATAAGTACTTATTTAAAACACAGATCCCGGGGCCCCAGTCTAGTGCAACTGAATTCAGTGAAAGCTGAGGTTTAACCTAGGAAGCTGCTCCTCTGGGTGATTCTGATGCACACTGAGATTTGAGAAGAACTGCCCTGTAGGTAGATGACTCAACTTGCAGATAGTTATTGTTCTTTTAGTTACAGGTGATTTGATACTGAATGTGTTTGAGCGAATTAATCTTTTGCCCTGTCTTACCCATTCCTTTACTTGTGTTCTGACTATTTTTCCAAAACACATCTTGAACCGGTATTTAAATGCAACCCTCCAGGGGAATGGACCCAACAGGTGCACACTTCGGTGAACTGATAGCACTTCTGCAAAGATTGAACAAAAGGCATCCCTTCTGGGGACACAGTTCTACACAAGAGCAAGACACAAGCCAAACAGGTGTGGGCTAGGTTCAGCTGGGGACTCTTGTCAACAACTTACACACCCTTGCCTTTGGAAAAACCAAGTAAAATAATAATTATCTTAGCTCTTCTTTCAGGTTTGTGCTATCCTGAGGAAAATGGGCAGGAGCTAGTGCCTAAATTTCCTGGAACTGGGACAGCAAATAGCTGAAACATCTGCATTGAAGCTGCTGCAATGAGTTTATGTTCTTGATTACTACTGAAGAAAAAAATTATTCTGACACTTGTTAAAATGGTAAGGAAGACTTTATTTGGGATTATTGCAATTTGTGTCAAAACTACTGCAATAGAGGAAGGAGATTAGGCTCATCACCAAATATAGCAAAGACATCTGGGGATTTATAGCCAGTGAGCAGGGGAGAAGGTCAGTGGAAGTGAAATTACTATGAGGAGACATCAAGGGTATGAGGACTCTCTAAACTGACTAAACAGGATGCTTGCTGAAGGCAGCCCAAGGTGATCAGATAGCAAGGGTAGGGGGACTCTGTCTAAACGGACTTAGCAGGATTCTCGCTACAACTGGGCTAGGCAGACCTGGCAAGAACAGTGGCCCAGGCCGAAGCCTAGTTGAAAAGAGGGCTTGGAGGAGCCTGACTAAAGTTTGGCCAAGTAGAGAGTCTTTGGCATTACTCAGTGGCATCATAGCTTTCCTTCTTGATTACTCAAAGGTGTCATTGGGTCTGAAACACCATCGTGCCCTCAGTGGCTACTGAGGTATGCAGGGTGTGTTCTTCCTGCACTAAATGGCCCCAGGAGATGCCTTCCCAGGTTAAGTCTGGCTGTAATATTTTGGTTGTCACTCTTCTGATTATTCCATTAGCTGTTGTCTTTACTCTTGTCAGCATGCTCGATTTTCCAATTTACTGTTCCAGTCTGCTGTGAACTAGAGAATCAGACTGCTGGGTATGTGTGAAATATGTCAAATTAGCATGGTAGAATGAGGATGCTAGAATTCTGGTTGTTTATTCTGAGAGACGCTGGGCCCAATTCCCCTTTAAAAGCCTAGTGCTACTTCTCCTCACCATTTATAATTCTCTCTTCTCATTCTGGGGGGAAAAAAGAACAAATTAACACAGAAAGATGTTGTATTTAAGGAATAAGAACCGCAGGTACCTGGTTCAGAGATAGAAATTCCACAGCACTGCAAGAAATTCAACACATAGATCCCTGCAAAGCCTGTGCAAGAAATCTATCCCAAAGACCAAAAAGAGGCAGGCCTAGTCATGGAGATGTGATTAAATGCTGTAGCTGTCAGTCACATTTGCCCCAAGAGAGGCCCTGAAAGTTCCAGCACTTTCCCCTCCTTCTGAGCAGATCCCAGTTTCAGGGTCCCCTACAAGTTGGTGGCTCTTGTGTTGCTTAGACTCATGCAAGCATAAAAGATCTCACCAACAGAGCAGAGATCTGTGTGATTATAGCTAAAAGATGTATTTTTTTGAGATAGAATTTCACTCTTGCTGCCCAGGCTGGAGGGCAATGTCACAATCTCAACTCACTACAACCTCCGCCTCTCTGGTTCAGGCAATTCTCCTTCCTCAGCCTTCTGAATAGCTGGGATTACAGGCACATGCCACCACGCCCTGCTAATTTTTGCATTTTTGCTAGAAGCGGGGTTTCACCATGTTGGCCAGGCTGGTCTCGAACTCCCGACCTCAAGTGATCTGCCCGCCTGAGCCTCCCAAAGTGCTGGGATAACAGGCGTGAGCCACCGCGCCCAGCCTAAAAGATGTATTATAATTTCTGAATGAAAATAAAGAGACAGCAAAATGACTCTTTGAGGAATCTATGTCTGCAGACATCCTACAACATTTATCTCATCCCCAAGAATTCGCTAGAACTAAAGGAAAGACTCCACCCCGGATTTTGGCCAACAAATACAATAGCTTTTCACATGTTTTAAATTTAAAATAATACTTCTTTTTAAACGATCAGGGTCTAAAATAAGAATAAAGAGACCGAATAAGGGCCAGAGGAGTTTTCCTGCGAATAAAGGTGAACTTCAGGGCATGGATTTTAAGACACTTAGGCTCACTGACTCGTAAACTTTCTTGCTTTCTTCTAGGCTCTTGGGTGAATTCCAAATGGAACTGGAATTCACTGTGTAATAAGTTGCTCCCTTTAAAAAAATCAATATGAATAATTTTCATTTAGAGATTGTTGCTCTGTTCTAACACACAATTTTTTTTTTTTTTTTTTTTTTTTGGCCCTGGTGAAACAGGAAACGCTGAATTTCACATACGGGGATAGGAGATTTCCCTCTGCCAAGTCAAGGCTTCTTTTTCTACTGAGGGAGAAATAGGTAGCCCTTGCTTGCTCTGATGGTGAGAGTTTACTTCCTGTCTTCACTGTCCTCACCTGGATGAGTGCAAACCATCTCTCTGGCTGCTCCCTGAATATGGAAACATTGTGGGCTCATTCTAACCTAGTATTTTTCAACCATTTTAGGCTACAAATCTTAAGAATGTGTGTGTGTGCATGCATGTGTGTATATGTGTGTATGTAAAATCAAAATTAAAATTCTACAAAATAATACTTACCCCTTGTATTAGTTTGCTCAGGCTTCCATAACAAAGCATCACAGACCAGGTGGCTCAGGCAACAGAAAGTTATTGTCTCACAGTTCTGGAGGCCAGAAGTCCAAGATCAAGGTGTCAGCAAGGGTGGTTCCTTCTGAAGCCTCTTTCCTTGGATTGTAGATGGTCGTGTTCTCCCTGTGTCCTCACATGGTCTTCTCTCAGTGGGCGTTTGTGTCTTAATCTCCCTTTCTTATAAAGATACCAATTACATTGGAATAGGGTCCACCCTAATAACATTATTTGACCTTAATCACCTCTTTAAAAAACTCTGTCTCCAAATAAGGTCATATTCTGAGCTACCGGGGGTTAGGACTCCAACTATGAATTTGTGGGGATATAATTCAGCCCATAACACTCCTTATGCATGTATCCAATGCAGTCTGGCATTTTCTATTCTATTCTGTTTTTCAAAATTACATATTGAGTTGTGCTAATTTGATTTCACAATCCAAAAACTGGGACACAACCCAACAGTTTGAAAAGCACTATTTATCACTTTGATTGTGCCCTTTGGCTTAGTAATCGGCAAATATAACCTCTTTTGTTTCTGAGATGGAGTCTCGCTCTATCACCCAGGCTGGAGGGCAGTGGTGTGATCTCAGCTCACTGCAACTTCCACCTCCCAGGTTCAAGCGATTCTCATGCCTCAGCCTCTCAAGTAGCTGAGATTACAGATGTGCACCACCACACCCAGCTAATTTTTGTATTTTTAGTGAAGATGGGGTTTCACCATGTTGCCCAAGCTGGTCTTGAACTCCTGACCTCAGGTGATCCTCCTAAAGTGCTGGGGTTACAGGCACGAGCCACTGCACCAGGCCCAAATAAAACCTTAATAAAGAGTCAGAAAAATGGCCCTCGGATCCCAATCCTTGCCTGTCCTCAAGAAAACTTGCTGAAATGCAAAGAACAAAAGCTTTGGGTGAGACACCCCCACACAGAAATCTCACTCTTATCACCCATTGCGTGCTCCTGTTCTGTGAGAAAGCTGAAGGCTGCGATTAGAGGGGCCACCCAAACATTTGACTTCTTTCCTTTCTGACTTCCTAAGTTCAAGATGGTGAGCCCTTAGGCTCTGATCCCAGAATTAAATGTCGGTCATGCTATGTCCTGTGGTCTCCCCAGAAACAATCAGACAGTGATCACAGATCTGAGCAGTAACTCCTCAAAGGAAATTGTATTCCTTGTTCAAACAAATTTCTCCATAAATCAGAAACTTTGTTCTCTGAGAGTTTGCTTTACAGGCAGCCCTCTTCACCATGCCTCAGAGAACTGTGTTTCATGTTATATAAAGAAGTTCCTATAATTAGTGTTTCTAATTTAAATTATTTTTAAAGGATTGTTAACATCCTTACCTTTTTTTTTCAATTTAATTCCTAGTGAATTAATTCTGAGTGAATTGCTCTTGTGCATAATTAGATTTTTTTCTTTTGGAAAAAAAGTCTTTAAAGTATAAAAAAGGCAAGCTGGTTATTAGGTATGAATTTAAATTCTTGCCACCTACATCTCCATGTTCAGTGAAGTGTCTTGGGTTGATGACATCAAATTATTCACTCTCCAAGGAAGGAGAAAGGTGTTGTATACAAAGCTGAAGATGCTGGTGTATTCCCTGTGAGAAATTATGTACACAGAAGAGGAAAGAGTAGACCCAAGATTTGGAAACCCCTAGGTTAAGAAAAAAGGAAAATTCAAATGCAAGTGCCCAGAAAAAGCCATGTACACAAGACAACCTGTATTAGTTTGTTTTCACACTGCTGATAAAGGCATACCCAAGGCTGGGTAATTTGTAAGTAAAAAGAGGTTTAACGGACTCACAGTTCCATGTGACAGGGGAGGCCTCACAATCATGGTGGAAGGTGAAAGGCGAAAGGCACGTCTTACATGGCAGCAGACAAGACAGAATGAGAGCCAAGTGAAAGAGGTTTCCCCTTATAAAACCATCAGATCTCGAGAGACTTATTCACTATCATGAGAACAGCATAGGAATGACCCGCCCCCATGATTTAATTACCTCCCACTTGGTCCCTCCCACAACACGTGGGAATTATGGGAGCTACAAGTCAAGATGAGTTTTGGGTGGGGACACAGCCAAACCATATCACAATCTAAAAGAAAGCCCTTGTTTGGAAAGGAAGAAATATGGGCAGCATGGTGCATCCAGCAGCTGGGGCCGCAGACACTTTCATCAAAACCCACATTGGAGGACTTTCCACTTCCTGGCTAAGGAAATGAGGTGAGAAGTGCACTTGAGGAAGAAGTAATGCCAGCATCATTTTTAAGAAGAGAAAGGACACCAGTGGTGGCTGAGAAAAGCATTTCTGCACTATTCTTGAACTACATGGGCCTTCCTTCCTCTGCATCTTCCCCTTTCTCCATCTTGTCCAGGCCTGCATGCAAGTTTGCATTATGCCTTTCCCATGCACTTTTTTCCATCTCTACCATCTCACCCCATTCTCTCATCCCACCACCCCATTTCCAAAGTTCTATTTGCCTTCTCCCATAATAGTGCCTTTTAGAGGCATCTTCCTGAATTTTTTAACACCACCCCTAAGTCCTCACCCATTCACCCATTCACCTTTACCCCACGGTGTGGAATCTAGGGCATGCTCTTAACCCAGATTCAAGATTTTGTAGTAAACACACTGCTGTGCTATGCCTTATGAGATGTTATCACCTATAATAGAAAAATGTATTGCTGGATTACAAGCAATTCTAAAATCTCAGAGGCTTCCACATCAAACCTCAATTTCTCGTTTTGGTTACATGAAGGCAGCAGGTCAGCTGTGGCTTTGCTCCAGGGGTCAGAATGTCTTCAGGTTGGCTCTGTATATCGTTTCACCTTGGGCCCCAAGGTGAAGAAACAGCCCCTTCATTCTGTAAGCCAAAAATAAAGCCTTCCAACCAACTTAATGGATCCCCCCTTGGCCAAGAAACCTTAAAAACTGAGTTCTTAGCCATGATGGGATGGGAGGCCAGACATGCCTCATGATGCCCCTTCCCTTTTACAGTTTTGTTGTCGTTGTTCTTGTGGTTTGAAACAGGGTCTCGCTCTTCCATCCAGGCTGGACTGCAGTGGCACAATCATAGCTCACTGCAGCCTCCAGCTCTTGGGCTCAAGCAATTCTCCTCTCTCAGCCTTCCAAGTAGCTGGACTACAGGTGTGCACCACCATGCCCAGCTAATTTTTAAATTTTTTTGTAGAGATGGGGTCTTGCTATGTTGCTCGGGCTGGTCTCAAGTTCCTGAGCTCAAGCAATTCCCCTGCCTCAGCCTCCCGACATGCTGGGGGATTATAGGCATGAGCCACCACACCCAGCCCCTTTTTCAGTTTAGACACAACACTGACCTTCATTAATGTTAAAAATATAGATGATAAGACATAAGAACAGACTATTTGTGGCAGTGGGATGCCAATTTGTAAACAGAACCTAAGGCCATGAGAGGCAAGGTTAAGTCACATAGCCTCCACTTAAAGAATACAGCATGTTCTAACCACCACAAGGTTTTTCTTTGTCTTTCACAGTTAAATAAGCACTGGCTTATTTAGATAAGCAATATTAAAACAATTACAGTGCATCCACCTCCAGATGCTGACTAAATAACCCCCTGTTTCACAAGCCATAACTACAGCTTTGAGTGGACAAGAGACAGATTTCAATAACTTTCTCCTGATAAGACGACCGCTGCGTATGGACTGGTTCCAGCCAGTTTACCGAGGCTGCACACTGAGTGCCCACTTCACCTTTTGACATACAGGGCCTAACAGTCTACATGAAAATGTTGAGTTTCCACCCCAAAGTGAACATGGGTCACCTGGAACACACATGTGCTTGTCATGCATGTGTACAACCCCCTTTCATGAATATTCATAGCTCCTCCTATATCCTGTTGAATATGTATATAAGCCCAACCTATTCAGCTTAAACTCCTGTCTTTCCTCTCCTTTCCTTGAAGTTCCTGCTAATAGCTTCAACAGGAGACTCCTCTCTCCAACCTGTGAGAACGGCCACCTTGTAGGATATGACCTTGATATGAAATAAAGCTCTCCTTTTTCTAAATATACAAATTGTGTAATTATTTTGTTTTGTTTGTTTGTTTTGAGATAGTCTCACTCTGTTGCCCAGGCTGGAGTGCAGTGGTGCAATCTCAGCTCACTGCAACCTCTGCCTTCTGGGTTCAAACGATCCTCCTGCCTCAGCCTCCCAAATAGCTGGGATTACAGGAATGTGCCACCACTCCCATCTAATTTTTTGTATCTTTAATAGAGATGGGGGTTTCACCATGTTGGCCAGGCTGGTCTCGAACTGCTGACTTCAGGTGATCTGACTGCCTCAGCCTCCCAGAGTGCTGGGATTACAGGCATGAGCCACCACGCCTGGCCAGATTGTGTAATTTTTAAGTTAGCAATTCCGAGAAGACATCTTGCCTTTCTCTTGCAGAAGGCAGGAGCACAAGTGGCCAAGCCAAACCAGACAACTACATCTGAAGCATTTTGCTCCAGTGTGGCCGCCATCATGTTTGCTAACATTGTGCTAGCTAAAGCAAGTCACATGGCTAAGAATGCCTACATCCTCCACCTACAGAGAGGGAACAAATCACTGTGACCAAAAATGTAACCTACTGCAGACATAATGAACAAGCAGGAACCCAGACGTACACGGGAGCAAACATCCAGTTGATGGTTTTTGAGTCAATATTGTCACCAATCTGGGTAATTCTTTGTCTTTAAAAAAAAAAGTGTTATTTCCTGGGTAAAAATGTTAATTGTGTGTTTTTTTTTTTAAAGATTTGGAAAATAGGAGGAGATAAAAGAACAAATAAGAATATAAAAGCCACTCGTAATATTACTGCCTATAGACAATTTAGTACATTTCCTTCAAGAATTTTATCTACAAGTGGGTGTGAGGGGGAGAAGGTGGTTAAATTGGGATTCCATTTCAAGGTTTTATAACCTGCTTTTCTTCATTAACATGTTGTGTGCCTTCTCCTGTGTCCACAGAAGTTCATCACAAATCTCATATTATCTAAATGCGTAATACTTATTTTTATGATAGACAAATACTTTATATCCTTTTATTACTGGATGTTTGATCTGCCTCTGATTTTTTTCATGCTAGTATAAATATTTCTGCCATGACCATCCTTACAAGTAAATTTTTATGGTATCTGTGGTTATTTCCCAATAATAGAATGGTACTGAGTTATAATACAATGCACTGTATATATTTAAATTGTGTAATTTGACATGTTGACATATGTAACCATGTACGAAAATAGCACCAGAAGCAATAATGGATAATGAATACATTCATTACCTCCAAATTTTCCGTGTGCCTCCTTTCCTCTCTTCATCCCATCCCACTCAATCCATTAAACAGCCTTCTGTCAGCATAGATTAGCCTTTCTAGAATTTTATAAAAATTAGTAGCATGCAGTATGTACTATTTCAGCTGGCTTCTGTCACTTACATAGTTATTTAGAGATTCATCCATGTTGTTGCATGCATCAATTCAATACTCCTTTCCTTTTCGTTTTATTGTGCAGTAATATTCTAATGTATGACTATACACAATTTGTTTATCCATTTATCTGTTCATGGACCTTTCAGTTGTTTAGAGTTTAGGGCTATTGCAAACACAGCTGACATTAATATTCATATTCAAGTCTTTGTATGGACATATGCTTTCATCTCTTTTGGGTAAATGTGTAAGGCTGGAATGACTGGTGGTAGAGATACTCTTAACTTTTAAGAAACTGCCAAACTGTTTTCCAAAGTAGTTGTACCATTTGACATTTCCACAGCAGTGCATGTGAGTTTCAGCTGCTTCACAACATTGTCACTTGGCATGACAGGTCTTTTTAATTTTAGCCATTGCAGTAAGTGTGTAATGGTACCTCATGGTGGTTTTAATTTGCATTTCCTTAATGACTAAAGATGTTGAGCATCTTCTCATTGCTTATCCATATATCCATATATCTTTTGGGTGAACTGTCTGTTCAAATCTTTTGCCCATTTAAAAATTAGGATTGTGGCTCACGCCTGTAATCCCAGCAATTTGGAAGACTGAGGCAGGCAGATCACCTGAGGTCAGAAGTTCAAGACCAGCCTGGCCAACATAGTGAAACCCCATCTCTACAAAAATACAAAAATTAACCAGGCATGATGGCAAGTGACTGTAATCCCAGCTACTCGGAAGGCTGAGGCAGGAGAATTGATTGAACTCAGGAGGCAGAGGTTGCAGTGAAAACACACCACTGCACTCCAGCCTGGGCAACAGAGCTAGACTCTGTCTCAAAAATAAAAATTTAAAAGTTCAAAATAAAAATTAGGATTATTTTCTTATTATTGAATTTTGAGCATTATTTATATATTCCATACACAAGTCCATTATCAGATATGTGATTGGAAAATAATAATTTTTCTCTGTCTTTGGTTTGTTTTTTTATTTTCTTACAGGGACTTACAAAGAGCAAAAGTTCTTAATTTTGATGCAGTCCAATTTAACAATATTTTTCTTTTATGGATTATACTTTTGGTTTGTATCTAACAAATTTTTACTTAATGTCACAAAGATTTTCTCCTATGTTTTAGTCTAAAAGTTTTATAATTTTACATTTTATATTCAGGTCTATAACCCACTTTGAGTTATTTTTGTACATGTTATGAGGTATTGGTTGAAGGTAACTTTTTGCAGGTGTATGTTCAATTATTCCAACATCATCTGTTGAAAAGACTATCCTTTCTTGACTGAATTGCCTTCGTACCTTTGTCAAAAATCTTTGCCTATATACATGCAGACTATTTCTGGACCCAAGTGTATTCCATTTATCTATTTGTCTCTCTTTGTGCTAATACTGCACTGTGTCTTTGTTACTATAACTTTATAAGTTGGAAGTCAGGTGGTGTAAGTCCTCCAACTTTGTTCTTATTTTTCAAAGTTGTTGTTCTGGGGTCTTTGCATTTCCATATGAATTTTAACACAGTTTATCAATTTTTACCCCCCCCCCACCCCCCGCAAAAGCCTGCTGCAATTTTGATTAAAATTGCATTGAAACCGTAGATTAATTTGGAGATAATTAGCATCCTAACAATATTGAGTCTTTCAATCCATAAACATGGTATATCTCCCCATTTACTTAGGTCTTCTTTAATTTGTTTTGGCAATGTTATGCAGTTTTCAATAACAGGTCTTTCACATCTTTACCTCAAAGTATTTCACATTTTTGATAAAATGTAAATGGTGTATTTTAAAGTTTCAATGTCTGATTGTTTGTTGCTAGTATATAAAAATACTATTGATTTTTAATCTTAAATCTTGCAACCTTGCTAGCCCTATATGTTAGTTCTAGAATCTTTATTTTTATGAGCTACAACTGACAAATAAAATTATATATATTTGTGGTGTACAATGTGATGTTTTGATATATGTATACATTGCAAAATTATTAAATTGAGCTAATTAACAGATCCATCACCTCATATACTTAACATTTTTTGTGGTAAGAACATTAAGATACACTCTCATAGGAATTTTCACGTATGCAATACATTATTATTAACTGTAATCATCATAGTATATAGTAGCAGAGCTTATTCATTCTGTCTAACTGAACCTTGGACACTTTGACCAACATCTCCCCATTCCCATCTCCCAACACCTGCCAGGCCACTGAAAACCACACTCCATTCTTTGCTTCTATGAGTTCAACATGTTTAGATCCCACGTATAAGTGAGATCAGGAAACATTTGTTTTTCTATGCCTGGCTTATTTTTCCTGGCATAAGGTTCTCCAGGTCCATGCATATTGTTACAAATGACAGGAGTTTCTTCTTTTTTAAGGCTGAATAGTATTCTATCCACATTGCCTTTATCATTCATCCATCGATGGACACAAATTGATTCCATATCTTGTCAATTATGAATATGGGAGTGCAGATATCTCTTTGATATTTTTATGTCTTTGGGTATATATCCAGAAATAGGATCGCTGGATCATATAGTAGTTCTATTTTTTAATTGATATATAATAATTGTACATATTTATTGAGTACATGTGATACTTAGATATGTGCATACTGTCTATAATAATCAAATCAGAGTAATTAGGATATTCATCACCTTACACATTTATCATTTCTTTGTGCTGACAGCATTTCAACTCCTCCAGCTATTTTGAAATATACAATAAATCATTGTTAATTGTAGTCACCCTACTGTGCTATCAAACAATAGAACTTATTCCTCCTATCTAACTGTTATGTTTGTACCCAATAACCAACCTCTCTGCATGCCTCTGACCCTTCCCACTGACGCTTCCCAGCTTCTGGTAACCATCATTCTACAGCCTACATCCATGAGGTCTACTTTTTTAGCTCCCATTTATGAGTGAGAATATGCAATAATTGTCTTTCTGTGCCTGGTTTATTTACTTAACATAATGATCTCCAGTTCTATCCATGCTGCTGCAAATGACAGAAATTCACTCTTTTTACGGCTAAATAGTATTCTATTGCATAACAAAGACAGTCAGGAAGAATACCTTTCTCTTCCATTTTTAGGAAGATTTTGTGTAGAATTGGTTTAATTTTTCCCTTAATTGTTTGGCAGAATTTCCCAATAGAACTAACTGGGCCTTGAGTTTTCTTTGTGGGAATTTTTTTTTTTTTTTTTTTGAGACAGAGTCTCGCTTTGTCACCCAGGCTGGAGTGCAGTGGAGATCTCGGCTCCCTGCAAGCTCTGCCTCCCGAGTTCATGCCATTCTCCTATCTCAGCCTCCCGAGTAGCTGGGCCTACACGCACCCGCCACCACGCTTGGCTAATCTTTTGTATTTTTTTTTTTTTTTTTTTTTTTTTTTTTAGTAGAGACGGGGTTTCACCATGTTAGCCAGGATGGTCTTGATCTCCTGAACTTGTGATCCACCCGCCTCGGCCTCCTAAAGTGCTGGGATTACAGGCGTGAGCCACCGTGCCCAGTGAAAATTTTTAACTAGATATTAATGCTCTTAAGAGATACGGGAATTTTTAAGTTACCTATTTATTCCTCAGTGAGCTTTGTGTCTTTTAACAATTTTGTTTTTTTTTTTCATTTGCTATCAAATATGTTGGCACAAAGTTGTTAATAATATTATCCTTTTAAGGTCTATAGAATCCGGAGTTGGACCTTTCATTAGAATTGGACCTTTCATTCTTGATATCGGTGTCTCTATTTTTAAAATAAACTTTTAATATTAAAATAGTTTTAGATTTACAGAAAATTCTTATAAATCCCAGGCCCACTTTGCCCCATTAACATCTTACATTAGAATGGTAAATTTGTTAATAATTAATGCATCAGTATTGATCCACTATTGTTCATTAAAGTCCACACTTTATTCAGATTTTCTTTCTTTTTACCTTATGTCCTATTTCTCCAGGATTTCATCTAGGATGCCACATTGCAGTTAGTAACCATTTCTCCTTGTGTGCCTCTTGTCACAGTTTCTCAAATTTTCCTTGTTTTGGAAGACCTTGATAGTTTTGAGGAATATTGTCAAGAAATTTTGTTTAGAACATATTTCAGCTTGGGCTTGTCTGATGTTTGTCTCATGAATTAGACAGAGTTGTGGGTTTGGGAAAGATCAGACAAGACCAGAGAGAAAGTGCCATGCTCGTTATGTTATGTCAGAGGTACATGCTATCGACATGACTTATCGCTGTTGACATTAACTGTGATCACCGACTGAGGCAGTGTTTGTCAGCCTTCTCTACTGTACAGTGACCCTTCTCTCCACCCAGTGTACTTATCAGAAAGAAGCCACTATGTGTAGCCCACGCTTCAGGAGTGTGGGGGTACATTCTATCTCCTTTAGGACAGAGTAGCTATATAAATTATTTGAGATTATTCTGCACAGGAGATTTTTTTTATTTTTCATCTATTTATTTAATCATTTATTTACATCAGTATTAACAGATATAACCAGAGTTTGTTAATACGGAGGTTAAACGAAGTTAAGGTTCAAGATTATTTTTCTTTTTCACTAGCTTCAGTGTGTTGGCTTATCCTTTTGGGTGGGCTTCTCTCATGGCCCCTAAAAGGCTGCCATAGGTGGCGGGTTCCAAGATGGTCGAATAGGAACAGCTCCAGTCTACAGCTCCCAGCGTGAGCGATGCAGAAGACGGGTGACTTCTGCATTTCCAACTGAGGTACCGGGTTCATCTCACTGGGGCTCATTAGACAGTCAGGGCAGGACAGTGGGTGCAGCACACCGAGTGTGAGCCGAAGCAGGGCGAGGCATGCCTCACCCGGGAAGCGCAAGGGGTCAGGGAATTCCCTTTCCTAGCCAAGGGAAGCTGTGGCAGATGGCACCTGGAAAATCGGGTCACTCCCACCCTAATACTGCACTTTTCCAATGGTCTTAGCAAACAGCACACCAGGAGAGTATATCCCACACCTGGCTCAGAGGGTTCCACGCCCACGGAGCCTCGCTCACTGCTAGCACAGCAGTCTGAGATTGAACTGCAAGGCAGCAGTGAGGGTGGAGGAGGGGTGCCTGCCATTGCTGAGGCTTGAATAGGTAAACAAAGCAGCCAGGAAGCTCGAACTGGGTGGAGCCCACCACAGCTCAGGGAGGCCTGCCTGCCTCTGTAGACTCCATAGCTGGGGGCAGGGCATAGCTGAACAAAAGGCAGCAGAAACCTCTGCAGACTTAAATGTCCCTGTCTGACAGCTTTGAAGAGAGTAGTGGTTATCCTGGCACAGAGTTTGAGATCTGAGAATGGACAGACTGTCTCCTCAAGTGGGTCCCTGACCCCCGAGTAGCCTAACTGGGAGGCACCCCCCAGTAGGGGCAGACTGACACCTCACACAGCCGGGTACCCCTCTGAGACGAAGCTTCCAGAGGAACGATCAGGCAGCAACATTTGCTGTTCAGCAATATTCGCTGTTCTGCAGCCTCCACTGCTGATACCCAGGCAAACAGGGTCTGAAGTGGACCTCCGGCAAACTCCAACAGACCTGCAGCTGAGGGTCTTGACTGTTAGAAGGAAAATGAAAAAACAGAAAGGACATCCACATCAAAACCCCATCTGTACGTCACCATCATCAAAGACCAAAGGTAGATAAAACCACAAAGATGGGGAAAAAACAGAGCAGAAAAGCTGAAAATTCTAAAAATCGGAGCACCTCTCCCCCTCCAAAGGAATGCAGCTCCTCTCCAGCAACAGAACAAAGCTGGATGGAGAATGCCTTTGACGAGTTGAGAGAAGAAGCTTTCAGACGATCAAACTTCTCTGAGCTAAAGGAGGAAGTTCAAACCCAACACAAAGAAGCTAAAAACCTTGAAAAAAGATTAGATAAATGGCTAACTAGAATAACCAGTGTAGAGAAGTCCTTAAATGACCTGATGGAGCTGAAAACCACGGCATGAGAACTACGTGACAAATGCACAAGCTTCAGTAGCTGATTCGATCAACTGGAAGAAAGGGTATCAGTGATTGAAGATCAAACGAATGAAATGAAGCGAGAAGAGAAATTTAGAGAAAAAAGAGTAAAAAGAAATGAACAAAGCCTCCAAGAAATATGGGACTATGTGAAAACACCAAATCTATGTCAGATTGGTGTACCTGACAGTGACGGGGAGAATGGAACCAAGTTGGAAATCACTCTGTAGGATATTATCCAGGAGAACTTCCCCAACCTAGCAAGGCAGGCCAACATTCAAATTCAGGAAATACAGAGAATGCCACAAAGATACTCCTCGAGAAGAGCAACTCCAAGACACTTAATTGTCAGATTCACCAAAGTTGAAATAAAGGAAAAAATCTTAAGGGCGGCCAGAGAGAAAGGTCGGGTTACCCACAAAGGGAAGCCCATCAGACTAACAGCTGATCTCTCAGCAGAAACTCTACAAGCCAGAAGAGAGTGGGGGCCAATATTCAACATTCTTAAAGAAAAGAATTTTCAACCCAGAATTTCATATCCAGCCAAACTAAGCTTCATAAGTGAAGGAGAAATAAAATCTTTTAGAGACAAGCAAATGCTGAGAGATTTTGTCACCACCAGCCCTGCCCTACAAGAGCTCCTGAAGGAAGCACTAAACATGGAAAGGAACAACCAGTACCAGCCACTGCAAAAACATGCCAAATTGTAAAGACCATCGATGCTAGGAAGAAACTGCATCAACTAACAAGCAAAATAACCAGCTAACATCATAATGACAGGATCAAATTCACATATAACAATATTAACCTTAAATGTAAATGGACTAAATGCTCCAATTAAAAGACACAGACTGGCAAATTGGATAAAGAGTCAAGACCCAACAGCGTGCTGTATTCAGGAGACCCATCTCACGTGCAGAGACGCACATAGGCTTAAAATAAAGGGGTGGCGCAAGATCTACCAAGCAAATGGAAAACAAAAAAAGGCAGGGGTTGCAATCCTAGTCTCTGATAAAACAGACTTTAAACCAACAAAGATCAAAAGAGACAAGGCCATTACATAATGATAAAGGGATCAATTCAACAAGAAGAGCTAACTATCTTAAATATATATGCACCCAATACAGGAGCACCCAGATTCATAAAGCAAGTCCTTAAAGATCTACAAAGAGACTTAGACTCCCACGCAATACTAATGGGAGACTTTAACACCCCACTGTCAACATTAGACAGATCAACAAGACAGAAAGTTAACAAGGATATCCAGGAATTGAACTCAGCTCTGCACTAAGCGGACCTAATAGACATCGACAGAACTCTTTGCCCCAAATCAACAGAATATACATTCTTCTCAGCACATCGCACTTATTCCAAAACTGACCACATAGTTCGAAGTAAAGCACTCCTCAGCAAATGTAAAAAACAGAAATTATAACAAACTGTCTCTCAGACCACAGTGCAATCAAACTGGAACTCAGGATTAAGAAACTCACTCAAAACCACTCAACTACATGGAAACTGAACAACCTGCTGACTACTGGGTACATAACAAAATGAAGGCAGAAATAAAGATGTTCTTTGAAACCAATGAGAACAAAGACACATCATACCAGAATCTCTGGGGCACATTTAAAGCAGTGTGTAGAGGGAAATTTATAGCACTAAGTGCCCACAAGAGAAAGCAGGAAAGATCTAAAATTGACACCCCAACACCACAATTAAAAGAACTAAAGAAGCAAGAGCAAACACATTCAAAAGCTAGCAGAAGGCAAGAAATAACTAAGATCAGAGCAGAACTGAAGGAGATAAAGACACAAAAAACCCTTCAAAAAATCAATGAATCCAGGAGCTGGTTTTTTGAAAAGATCAACAAAATTGATAGACTACTAGCAAGACTAATAAAGAAGAAAAGAGAGAAGAATCAAATAGATGCAATAAAAAATGATAAAGGGGATATCACCACCAATCCCATAGAAATACAAACTACCATCAGAGAATACTAGAAACACTGCTTTGCAAATAAACTAGAAAATCTAGAAGAAATGGATAAATTCCTGGACACATACACCCTCCCAACACTAAACCAGGAAGAAGTTGAATCCCTGAATAGACCAATAACAGGCTCTGAAATTGAGGTAATAATTAATAGCCTACCAACGAAAAAAAGTCCAGGACCAGACGGATTCACAGCTGAATTCTACCAGAGGTACAAGGAGGAGCTGGTACCATTCCTTCTGAAACTTTTCCAATCAATAGAAAAAGAGGGAATCCTCCCTAACTCATTTTATGAGGCCAGCATCATCCTGATACCAAAGCCGGGCAGAGACACAACAAAAAAAGAGAATTTTGGACCAATATCCCTGCTGAACATTGATGCAAAAATCTTCAATAAAATACTGGCAAACCGAATCCAGCAGCAGCACATCAAAAAGCTTATACACCATGATCAAGTGGGCTTCATCCCTGGGATGCAAGGCTGGTTCAACATACGCAAATCAATAAATGTAATCCAGCATATAAACAGAACCAAAGACAAAAACCACATGATTATCTTAATAGATGCAGAAAAGGCCTTTGACAAAATTCAACAGCCCTTCATGCTAAAAACTCTCAATAAATTTGGTATTGATGGGACGTA
This sequence comes from Symphalangus syndactylus, assembly GCF_028878055.3. Classification (NCBI taxonomy): domain Eukaryota; kingdom Metazoa; phylum Chordata; class Mammalia; order Primates; family Hylobatidae; genus Symphalangus; species Symphalangus syndactylus. The sequence continues at coordinate 98,394,538 of NC_072427.2, forward strand.
TCTCAAAATAATAAGAACTATTTATGACAAACCCATAGCCAATATCATACTGAATGGGCAAAAAGCATTCCCTTTGAAAACTGGCACAAGACAGGGATCCCCTTTCTCACCACTCCTATTCAACATAGTGTTGGAAGTTCTGGCCAGGGCAATCAGGCAGAAGAAAGAAATAAAGGGTATTCAATTAGGAAAAGAGGAAGTCAAATTGTCCCTGTTTGCAGATGACATGATTGTATATTTAGAAAACCCCATCATCTCAGCTCAAAATCTCCTTAAGCTGATAAGCAACTTCAGCAAATTCTCAGGGTACAAAATTAATGTACAAAAATCACAAGCATTCTTATACACCAATAACAGACAAACAGAGAGCCAAATTATGAGTGAACTCCCACTCACAATTGCTTCAAAGAGAATAAAATACCTAGGAATCCAACTTACAAGGGATGTGAAGAACCTCTTCAAGGAGAACTACAAACCACTGCTCAATGAAATAAAAGAGGACACAAACAAATGGAAGAACATTCCATGCTCATGGATAGGAAGAATCAATATCGTGAAAATGGCCATACCGCCCAAGGTAATGTATAGATTCAATGCCATCCCCATCAAGCTACCAATGACTTTCTTCACAGAATTGGGAAAAACTACTTTAAAGTTCATATGGAACCAAAAAAGAGCCCACATTGCCAAGACAATCCTAAGCCAAAAGAACAATGCTGGAGGCATCATGCTACAACTTCAAACTACACTACAAAGCTACAGTAACCAAAACAGCATGGTACTGGTACCAAAACAGAGATATAGACCAACGGAACAGAACAGAGCCCTCAGAAATAATACCACACATCTACAACCATCTGATCTTTGACAAACCTGACAAAAACAAGAAATGGGGAAAGGATTCCCTATTTAATAAATGGTGCTGGGAAAACTGGCTAGCCATATGTAGAAAGCTGAAACTGGATCCCTTCCTTACACCTTATACAAAATTTAATTCAAGATGGATTAAAGACTTATATGTTAGACCTAAAACCATAAAAACCCTAGAAGAAAACTTAGGCAATACAATTCAGTACATAGGCATGGGCAAGGACTTCATGTCTAAAACACCAAAAGCAATGGCAGCAAAAGCCAAAATTGACAAATTGGATCTAATTAAACTAAAGAGCTTCTGCACAGCAAAAGAAACTACCATCAGAGTGAACAGGCAACCTACAGAATGGGAGAAAATTTTTGCAATCTACTTATCCAGGGCTTATCCAATCTACTTATCCAGTCTACTTAGCCAAAGGGCTAATATCCAGAATCTACAAAGAACTCAAACAAATTTACAAGAAAAAAACAACCCCATCAGAAAGTGGGCAAACGATATGAACAGACGCTTCTCAAAAGAAGACATTTATGCAGCCAACAGACACATGAAAAAATGCTCATCATCATTGGCCATCAGAGAAATGCAAATCAAAACCACAGTGAGATACCATCTCACACCAGTTAGAATGGCCATCATTAAAAAGTCAGGAAACAACAGGTGCTGGAGAGGATGTGGAGAAATAGGAACACTTTTACACTGTTAGTGGGACTGTAAACTAGTTCAACCATTGTGGAAGACAGTGTGGCGATTCCTCAAGGATCTACAACTAGAAATACCATTTGACCCAGCCATCCCTTTACTGGGTATATACCCAAAGGATTATAAATCATGCTGCTATAAAGACACATGCACACATATGTTTATTGCGGCACTATTCACAATAGCAAAGACTTGGAACCAACCCAAATGTCCATCCATGATAGACTGGATTAAGAAAATGTGGCACATATACACCATGGAATACTATGCAGCCATAAAAAAGGATGAGTTCATGTCCTTTGTAGGGACATGGATGAAGCTGGAAACCATTCTCAGCAAACTATCTCAAGAACAAAAAACCAAACACCGCATGTTCTCACTCATAGGTGGGAATTGAACAATGAGAACACTTGGACACAGAAAGGAGAACATCGCACACTGGGGCCTGTCATGGGGTGGGGGGAGGGGGGAGTGAAAGCATTAGGAGATATACCTATATGTAAATGACGAGTTAACGGGTGCAGCACACCAACATGGCATGTATACATATGTAACAAACCTGCATGTTGTGCACATGTACCCTAGAACTTAAATAATAAATAAATAAATAAATAAATAAATAAATAAATAAATAAATGCTGCCATAGTTCCAGGCATCACCTCCTCACCTATGCACACCAGAAGCTGAAAAAGAGCTTGCTGCCCTCTTTGAAAAGCAAAGGAAAATTTCCCATAAGACCCCATGGGATTCCCTTCTCATTTCATTGGCCAAAATTCTGTCACATGACCATTCATAAACCAATCCCTGGGTGGGGAAGGATAAGATTCCCTACACTGGGTCTGGGGCCACTGTAAGGCCCATCCTAACGTGAGTAACATTGCCACACTCTAGAGGATAATTAAAAATGGGATTCTAGGCCGCGCACGGTGGCTCATGCTTGTAATCCCAGCACTTTGGGAGGCGGAGGCAGGCGGATCACAAGGTCAGGAGATCGAGACCACGGTGAAACCCCGTCTCTACTAAAAATACAAAAAATTAGCCGGGCGTGGTGGCGGGCGCCTGTAGTCCCAGCTACTCGGAGAGGCTGAGGCAGGAGAATGGCGTGAACCCGGGAGGCAGAGCTTGCAGTGAGCCGAGATCGCGCCACTGCACTCCAGCCTGGGCGACGGAGCGAGACTCCATCTCAAAAAAAAAAAAAAAAAAAAAAAAGAAAGAAAAAAAAAGAAAAATGGGATTCTATTCAAGTAAAATAAGGGAGATAGCTGTTTGCAGGGTAACTAACCATGTCTGCCATAGGAAACCATTATAATTAGAGACCTCAAAAATATGTCTTCATTGATAGAAGAGACTGCTGGTGTAAAACCCTGAAATGCCAGTGATACAAAAGCCTTCTTTTCATTCTCCCTTTCCTGTTCTTCCATTGTCTTTGTCATTTTATTTTTATACCTGCCCTCCTCTCCACCCCAAAGTCTTTTATGACATTTTCTTCTTTAGGTATTTTTCTCATCAAAGAACCATCGAAGTTTCTAAATTACCAGCTTCCTTTCAAGGCACTAAATAACATAAGCAAAGCATCTGTAATGACCTCATGAGCACAGTGGAAAAGTTTAGGTCTCTGCCCTTGAATATCTTTGATAGCTTCATAGAAGTACAATGAGAATTAAAGAGGAGAAATTTCTTTATTCAAAAAAATGATTATTGAGCATATGGGCTTAACATGGGTTAGAGGAAAAGAAGAGGTGAGGAGAGTACAAGTGGGAAGGGGAAAACAGAAAAGAAAAGGTGACTCTGTCTTCAAGATGTGCAACACATAAAACAATTAGAAGGCGGGGCGCCGGTGGCTCACCACTGTAACCTCAACATTTTGGGAGGCTGAGGCAGGCACATCACCTGAGGTCAGGAGTTCGAGATCAGCCTGGCCAACATGGCGAAACCCCATCTCTACTAAAAATACAAAAAAAAATTAGCTGGGCATGGTGGCAGGCACCTATAATCCTAGCTACTCAGGAGGCTGAGGCGGGAGAATCGCTTGAACCTGGGAGGCAGAGGTTGCTGTGAGCCAAGATCGCACCACTGCACTCCAGCCTGGACAACACAGGAAGACTCTGTCTCAAAAAAAAAAAAAAATTAGAAAACAAAGCAATGTTCCTAACACATCACCCTGCACTCCAGATAGGTTCACCTTTCCTTCCTACCACCTCTCCACTGTGCTGATTATAGCAGCTGGCACATGGTCAGCTAGAAGTAACGAAAACACATAAACTCCTAGAAGTTTACCTTTTTCACATACTAAGAAGTCTGGAAGGAAAATTTGCTGCCATGAGTTCAGCTTCTCAGGCTCATTAGGTGTCTAGCTTTTTCCAGTCTCCACCATTAATCTGTTGGTTTTTTGTCTTTGTGATTATTGCTTCACGGTCACAAGATGGCTGCCACAGCTTCAAGAATCATGACTGCATTCAAAGTCAGCATACAGTGAGGCAGCCAGATAACATAGGACCTCCTCTTTTCTGCCTTCTATGGCAGGGATCAAAAATATTTTTCACAAGCCCTCAACAGACTTCCTTTTTGTCTCATTGAGTGAAATTTGGTCAAATGGCTCCCATTAGCTATAAGAGGAGAGGGCGGCAAAGTGAATACCTGGCAAATGGTATTAGCATAGCAATGACTGGCTTAAAACCAATCACAATTCATTCATAGGAGCTGGACACATGGCTACCCACCCTCCCATCCCCTCAACCCAACCACCAAGAAAAAGAAAATCAGAGATCCGTTAGCAAGAAAGAAAGCAGAGAAATAGCAGGTGCCCAGGTTTTCCAAGTTCATTCCCAAGTGCCTTTTATCCTCTTCACGTCACCTGTAGTGGCCTCACTGACCCCCGCTTTTTACCCAAGATCAGTTCATACTTCAGGACCCTGGCTCTCGCTGACCTTGCTGCCTTTAAGATCCACCCAGGACTTGCACCTCCACCCCAGGGAGGGTGCTTGGCTGAACCATGCCTCAGGCCCAGTGGACAAGCCCTGGAATCTGCTTTCATGGGTTTGAATCCTGGCTGTGCCTCTTTCTGGTTACAGCCTTTTAGGAATTGATTTGACCCTCTGGGAGTGAGAACTCTTCAGTTTCCTCATCTGTCCAATGAACATAAATATAGTGACTGGCACAAAGTGGTCCCTTAATTTTAAAAATTGTCAGATGGATGGACAGAAGGATGACACCTACCCCCATGGAACCACTGAAAATATTAAATGAGATAATGTATATGAGCTGGGCGCGGTGGCCCACGCCTGTAATCCCAGCACTTTACGAGGCCGAGGCAGGCGGATCACAAGGTCAAGAGATCAAGACCATCCTGACCAACATGGTGATACCCTGTCTCTACTAAAAATACAAAAATTAGCCGGGCATGGTGGTACACACCTGTAGTCCCAGTTATTTGGGAGGGTGAGGCAGGAGAATCACTTGAACCCAGGAGGCGGAGGTTGCAGTGAAGCGAGATTGCACCACTGCACTCCAGCCTGGTGACAGAGCGAGACTCCGTCTCAAAAAAAAAAAAAAAAAGAGAGAGAGAGATAATGTATATGAAAGACCAAATGACTCCTGGCACACAGTAAATGCTCATTAGATGCAGGTAGAAACAGATCACATCACCACCCTGCTTCAAAGCCTTCAATTGCTTCAGTTACACTTAGGGTGAAGGTTCAAGTCCACACTGAACAACATGGCCTTTTCCTACCTCTTGGGATTCTCCCTTGTTGCTTCAATCATGCTGTCTCTCCCTTGGGCAGCTGTACACTTGCTCCTCCCACCCAGTATGGATGACATCTTCCATTCATCCTTCATGTCCTATCTAAGAATCTCTTTCCCCTACAGGCCTTTGCCTCAGTTCTTCTCAGACACTAGCCAGGCTAGTTTCCCAGGGAGACAAGAAGTGAGGAGCCAAAGCATTCAGGAAGAATGTATTCAGGGAGAATTTTTGGAGTTGGGAAACAGGAAAGCATTCTCTCAAGTCTGCACTGCCAGGGCCCCAGGCGAAGCCCCTGAGAAATGCAACAGGATGGCTGGCGCGGTGTCTCATGCCTGTAATCCCAGCACTTTGGGAGGCCAAGGCGAGTGGATCACCGGAGGTCAGGAGTTCGAGACTAGCCTGGTGAAACCCTGTCTCTAGTAAAAATACAAAACCTAGCTGGGCATGGTGGCGGGTGCCTGTAATCCCACCTATTCAGGAGGCTGAGGCAGGAGAATCACTTGAACCTGGGAGGTGGAGGTTGCAGTGAGCCTAGATCACGCCATTGCATTCCAGCCTGGGCAACAGAGCAAGACTCCGTCTCAAAAAAAAAAAAAAAAAGAAGAAGAAGAAAAAGAAAGAAAGAAATGTGACAGGACTCATCTTGTTCTTCTATCTGGAAAGTTGTGGGAGCCAGGACTGCAGATCAGAGGGGGATATGGAGTTCTCGAGATGGGACTACCAATAAAGAGCAGATTTCTCAAGGAACCAAGCACAGAAAGAATTTATAAAGGCCCCATAATTATCCGGGAACCTACAATTTACCAAATTATAGTTACAATCTCCCCATAGTTTCTTATGCTTCTTACATGTCTAAGACTAAACTATTCATCTTCTGTTTATTCCAGCTGCTCCTCCTGAACCCGTATCTCTGCCCAAGGTGCCATAATTGATCTTTCATCTTCAACTTTACGCTTCTGCTGATGGTCCTCAGACTTCCCACAAGGCACTCCCATCCCTGCTACCCTACGAGATACCCAGATCCTATCACCAGTCTCCTCGGGCTTCCCACCACTGGCCCCTCCCTGCCCCTATGCATGTTGCATACAGAGCCTGGATCCCTTCCTAGCCTGCTGCTCTCATTCCCTCGGCTGCCTGCTCAATTATCTTCGCTGGATCCCTGTCTCCTTCGTTAAACACAAATGTCTCGCTTGGAACTCTGAACTCTGCACACCCTCTCTATATATATTTCTGACCATCCTCCCCATTTTTTCTTTATTTTAAAACCTGTCATACATTCAAAAGTGTGTTCCTAAGAGTTGTACAAATTATTGTTCTAAAGACCACACCTGCAAAACCACCTCTCACAGTAAATCATCAAATATGTCGAGCTTGTTAGCCATTCCCCTCTGCTCCCTCACTTAGCGTATTCCCCTCCCACCTCCTCGAGCCAACCCACCCCTGACATGTTCATAATCATTGCCTTGATTTGCTTAGAGTCCTACCACGTAGTTCTAAATGATATATTTGCTCAGTGTTGCCAAATTCTGAATTTTCTATTGACTGTGTCATTCCACATTTATTTTGCTGCGACTAGATTCTCCTTCCCCTGTTTCTCAGCCTATTTGAGATATAATTCAGACAGCAATTCTCTCACTGAAAGTCTACAATTCAGTAGCTTTAGTATATTAACTGCAACCATCACCACAATCTGAAGTTAGAAAAATATTATCACTGCAAAAAGAAGCCCTGTACTCATTGGTGGTTACTTCCCATTTCTCCCCACCCCTTAACCCTAGGCAACCACTAATCTACTTCATGTCTATAGATTTGCCTCTTCTGTTCTATTTCATATAAGAGGAATCATACTCATTCTATATACTGTGTGCTGTCATGAAACTGACCACTCTCTTTCCCCAGGCACGGAACACCAGCCATTCTGTCTAGAATCGCCTCCCCACCCTAGCCATCACTGCCTACCCAGGTCTGACAGCTTCTGTGTGATCCAGCCCCAAGCATCACTCTTCTACTTAGCTTTTCTCTTTTCACTCTACCCCCCTGTAATTTTTCCCCTATCAAATTCTCAAAAGACAGTATAACTTTGTCTCAGGAGGCCTAGTGTCTTCTCTACTAAACTGTCGGCTCTGTGAAGGGTCCGTAACTTGCCTGGTTTTATTCCCTGCTGTTCTCCAGAGCCTGGTCAGTGCCTGGCACATAGCAGATATCTGGTAGGTATGCATTGAGAGGATGAGGACCATGCACATTATTCTGCCTGAGATTATCACTGCTTGTGCACATAACTAGAACTTGAATGTGAGGAATTAACTAGGTGTGTCTTAGTCCATTTTGTGCTTCTGTAAGGGAATACCTGAGACTGGGTAATTTATAAGAATCAGAGATTTATTTCTCACAGTTCTGGAGGCTGGAAAGTCCAAGATCAAGGGGCCGGCACCTTGTGAGGGCCTTCTTGCTGTGTCATAACATGGCAGAAGGCATCACATGGCAGAAGGGCAAGGAGAGGGTGAAAGACAGAGAGAGAATAACTCAAGCCCTTTTATAATCAGCATTAATCCATTCATGAGGATGAAGCCCTCATGACCTAAACATCTGCCATTAGGCACCGTATCTAACACTATTGCATTGAAGATTAAGCTTCCAACACGTGGGGACATGTTCAAATCATAGCAAGATACAATCAGAAAATGATGTTTTCTTTCCCCTGAAAGGGCCTGTTCCACCTGCTCTGTGAGACTGAGTCCTTCACCATTCTGGGAAGAAATCATGGGTGGTCCCTGTGGCTTACTGCTCACTCTCACAAAAATGCATTCATGACATCTAGCCCATAGAATCACCAAATCTCTATTTTCAAGTCCACGCCCCTCCCTGGGTCAACCTAGGCCTCTTTCTGGATGGTGCCTTGGGAATCGTGGTTGGCTTCTTGTCTCTTTCCCTCACCTCACTAGCTGCACCTCCTGCCCTCTCCACGGTTAGACAGGGGGAGGGGCAGAGGTAAACACACATCTGATGTTGGTTTTCCCCAGGCCATGGCTCATGTAGAACACCAACTCTTTCCCTCAGCTCTCCCTCCTGTCCCCCATCACTGGGAATATTTCTCATCTGTCCTGCTCTTGACTCAGGCAAAATCATTCCAACGACATAGCCACTTAAGAGCTCTCCCTTGGTCCCTGGCTATCTAGCAATACCACTAGCTTCCTTCTGCTCTGGGAATTATCTGATAACCTAGCAGGATTCTCTGTCTCATATGACCCACCTCTGGTCCACAGTGAACTTGTATCTTTGGCGTGTGGCCAGTGGAAGGGCAGGCACATAACTCTCTTCTCTGTGACTTTGGCCAGCCTCTGCCCCTTGAGACTGTACCTGTGAAATCAGCCTCCAGTACCCCAAGTTACCTAAGTTTCTGGGGACACCTAATATGCTCTCTGAAAGGTGTCTTTGAACCCATGCTCACAGACATGAAGCAGGAAAGTAGCATGCAACCTGCCTCCATGAAGGGACAAAACTTATTACACATGGATTATTTCTATTCCAAGAAATCATTTATTTAATCTCCAACCCCTCTCCCAGCCTCTCCATGTGGTATATAGGTTGCAGCTGGGTGGTCAACTGGGGGCCCTCAAAGCTGGTTTTCAACCACCTCCAAGTCCTACATCGGAAACCACACCCTGACTTTGGAACACCATTGTTTTTGCCACCTATTGACTTGAGGCCTCAGCCAAAACTGAGACAAGAGTTTCATTGTAGCCTCCTATCCTTGTCTTATCCCTTCACATAATTGTAGGCTCCTGAAAGGCAGAAACTCTGCCATGCCCATCTTAATTGCCTTTGCCCCTCTTACCTAGTGTTTAGTGGTGCCATGCTCAAGATGCCAGTAGGCATTTTAGAGGAAAATAGCACTGGTGATGACCCAGCATCATAAAGGAAGATGGAAGAGGAAAAAGAGAAAGACTTTGATTCTGCCGTGATGACTCAAAGGGGAAGCTTTAGAGGGCTCATGTTAGAAGCTAATCAGGCTTGGGAGCTATGAAAGCGAGCTCTCCCAGGTCCATTTTCCCCTGGCATTGACTCAAGAACAAGTGTATATAACACAAGTGATGTTATAGACGCTGGCCTTACAATGCTGAGAATGCACTGATAGCAATATTGAGGTTTAAGAGGGGAAAAGGGTCACTCTCACTGCATCTAAATCCTTTCAGTTATTTTCCTACATGTCCCTGTTTCTGAAATCAGATCTATCACCAATGTCTTCTTTAGGATATTAGGAAATGTATTGGTCCCTTTATTTTGGCCTGGTTAAAGCATGTGCTGAAGGTCTCAGGCACATAGAGAAGCATCCATTTATTAGCAGGATGAAGAGTTCTGGGATAAGAAATTACTATTTAAAAATGTCAGACTGTTGTGTAAGCAACACACGCTGGGTGCTACATAGAGCTGGAGCTCATTACTTTGCAATGAGAGTGTCTGTTACATTCTAAACTCGTAGGATTTTACCTATACTCATTTATTTGTCAATAATTCATTGACAGTAGCTAAGAATTCTTAGTTAAGACCTCCAAACTTATTCCCTCTACTAAATTCCTGCCATTTGTTTAAGCCACCAGCCTCCTCTTAAAAGGTCCATGCTAGAAATGGCCCAAAATCACAACCTCTCCTCTCCACATTATTGACATGGAATCCACCTTCCGAATACCTTCCCCATCTGCTGCCTCCTGATTATCTCCATGACGGCTCCCAATCAGGTCTCCACCATCACTCAACAAGTGGACTTGCACAAAAGAGCTTTATCACTGGCTCACCACATACCAGTCCTTCCTACCCAGTCCACCTCCAACACAGATGCCTGACAAGGCTGAATTTCATTCTCCCAAAATTCATATGTTGAAGTCCTAATCCCCAGCAAACAGGAACGTACATACAAGAAAGAACACATGAGGACACAGTGAGAAGGCGGCCATCTACCAGCCCGGGACAGAGGCCTCAAAAGAAACCAACCCTGCTGACACCTCGATCTCATACCTGTAACTTCCAGGACTGAGAAAATAAGTTTCTGTTAAGCCACCCAGTCTGTGGTACTTTTGTTGTTGTTGTTGTTGTTGTTGTTGTTGTTGTTGTTGTTGTTGTTGAAACAGAGTCTCGCTCTGTCGCCCAGACTGGAGTGTAGTGGCACAATCTTGGCTCACTGCAAGCTCCACCTCCCAGGATCAAGACATTCTCCTGCCTCAGCCTCCCGAGTAGCTGGGACTACAGGCGTGTGCCACCACACCCAGCTGATTTTGTTATGTATTTTTAGTAGAGATGGGGTTTCACCATGTTGGCCAGGATGGTCTCAATCTCCTGACCTTGTGATCCTCTCGCCTTGGCCTCCCAAAGTGCTGGGATTACAGGCATGAGCCACCACACCCAGCCAATCTGTGGTAATTTTTAATGGTAGCCCCAGCAAACGAATGCAATGCCCACTAGCTTCCTACATATAAATCGGCACACTTTCCTGGTTAAAACATTTCCAGAGCCCTCAGACTCCCCATTTCCTTTGGGATCAGGTTCAAATTCCTTAATATGACACATTTAGCCCTGCTTCCACCCCCAGCCTGCTTCTGTATGTCATCTCCTGCCTACCTACCCTACCCCGTCCATCATTTCTAATCCCACAACCCAATGTATCAACACTGACCTCAACACACATCGCCTTGACCCTCTCCCTGATTTAGTACCTACTGTCATTTCTGTCTTGGACTCACCCCCTCTGTGTTTCCCTTGTCCTTCCAGACCCCATTCAAATGTCACCTCCCCATGAAGTCTTCTCTATACCTCCACGCAGTGTTTGCCCCCATCCTCTGTGCACTCCAGAACTTTAGTGCTTATTTCTTTGAGTTGTGATTGTTTGCAATGAGTTTCTAGAGGAAGAAAAGGTGTTTTACTCTGATACAACCCTAGCACGTAGTAGGTGCTCAATAAATATTTATTGCATTGTTGGTATTGTAGACTGAATGTCTGTTTCCCATCCAAATTCACATGTTGAAGCCCTAACCCCCAGTGTGATGGTGTTTGGAAATGGTGGGGTCTTTGGGAGGTAATTAGGTTTAGATGAGGTGATGAGGGTGGGAAGAAGAGGAGACCAGAGCTCACCCTCTCTCCCTCTCCACAATTTAAGGACATGGTTAGAAGGCAGCCCTCTGCAAGACAGGAAGTGGGCCCTCATCAGGAACTGAATCAGCTGGCACCTTGATCTTGGACTTATCAGCCACCAGAGCTATTTGAAAATAAATTTCTGTTGTTGTTTAAGCCGCCCAGTGTATGCTATTTTGTTATGGTAGCCCAAGCAGATGAACACAGCTGGATAGAAAAAGAAACAAAGGGGGCTGGGTGCTCACGCCTGTAATCCCAGCACTTTGGGAGGCCAAGGCTGGTGGATCACTTGAAGTCAGGAGTTCTAGATCGGCCTGGCCAAAATGATGAAACCCCATCTCTACTAAAAATACAAAAATTAGCCAGGCATGGTGGCACACACCTGTTATCCCAGCTACTTGGGAGGCTGAGGCAGGAGAATTGCTTGAACCTGGGAGGTGGAGGTTGCTGTGAGCTGAGATGGTGCCACTGAACTCCAGCCCAGGTGACAGAACAAGACTCTGTCTTAATTTAAAAAAGAAGAAGAAGGCCGGGAGCAGTGGCTCATGCTTTAATCCCAGCACTTTGGGAGGTCAAGGCAGGTGGATCATGAGGTCAGGAGTTCAATCCCAGCCTGACCAATATGGTGAAACCCTGTCTCTACTAAAAATACAAAAATTAGCCGGGCATGATGGCACGCCTGCAGTCCCAGCTACTCAGGAGGCTGAGGCAGGAGAATCACTGGAACCCAGGAGACAGAGGTTGCAGTGAGCCAAGATCACACCACTGCACTCCAGCCTAGGCAACAGCGCGAGACTCTTTCAAGAAAGAAAGAAAAGAAAGAAAGAAAGAAAGGAAAGAAAGAAAAAAAGAAAGAAAGAAAGAAAAGGAAGGAAAGAAAGAAAGAAAGAAAGAAAGAAAGAAAGAAAGAAAGAAAGAAAGAAAGAAAGAAAGGAAGGAAGAAAGAAAGAAAAAGGGCTACCTCCTGTTGTTTTAATCAAGAACTCCTCCAAATCTGGGAATCGTTCCCATACATAGTCTCTGTCTGACACCCACGCTCAGGTAGGCCTCATCGATCTTGTTTTCTGACACTGATGAGCTCTCTCGGGTTCTTAGATCCTTTCCAGGTGCAAACCATTGTCTGCACTACATTTCCAGCCACTTCCTCCTTTCAGGGTTTCACCATTGCCTTTGACTTTTGCTAAAAAGTCTGAGATTTTTTCCCACCCTGGAAATGCCTTGTCCCTTTGTCCTCTTTGTATACATGGATGCTTCCTAATCGTCTCCCTCATCCTAGGTCTTTGCCAACAATCACCCAATTACAGTCAGATTCCAGTAATGTCTTAGCGAGACAGTGCCTCAGTTGGAAGCTTAAATGCAGCCTTGAGCTTCTTTCCTCCATGCAAACTTGGGACTCTTCAAATTCTTCTCCAGTTATGTAACTGTAATTCCCATAGGCTTTCTCCCAAAATGTTCGTCATACAGTACCTTCAAGCGTACATAACTCTAATAACTTACGTTTGTTTAAACATGCATTAAATTGAAATAGAACTATGAGCCACCTGGGACCCAGGCATTTCATTTCAGGGTTTAGCCATTGCTTTCCTTTATGCGTAAGCAGGTAAACCTGTTGTGTCAAGAAAGAAAATGCTTGGCGAAGAACTGAAATATTCTCACCCATATTAATGACATTTCAGCAAGCTTTTCCGAACCCAACCCCTTACTCACCATGTGAAGAACTCTGAGAGCTATAGAAACAGCAGGGCAAAAAGCTGAGTGTTTGCCTACTTCCTCTCATGCCAAGGGGGCCAAGAGAGGGATGAAGGAGTGTGCCTGGATTGCTCAAGGAAAAAGCAATCTGAATTTGCTGGGATTTGGAGGAGGAGCACCTTGGAGATCCGTACTTGTTCCCTACCTACACGGTTAGCTACTGCAGCCCCTAGCCACATGCGGCTATTTACATTTTAATTGATTAGAATTAAGTAAAATTGAAAATGTGGTTTCTCAATCACACTAGCCACATTTGAAGTGTTCAAGCGCTACAGGTGGCTGGTGGCTAGTTTAATAGGACGGTGCAGATACACAACATTCCCATCATTTTGAAAAGTTCTAGTGCATTGCTCTGATCTATAATGTAAGTAATGCTTATAAGAAAGACCGATAAGTGAAATTTCTTTTCTTTTTTTTTTTTTTTCTGAGACCAAGTCTCACTCTGTCACCCAGGCTGGAGTGCAGTTGTGCCATCTCGGCTCACTGCAACCTCCGCCTACCAGGTTGAAACAATTCTCCTGCCTCAGCCTCCCAAGTACCTGTGACTACAGGCGCCCACTACCATGCCTGGCTAAGTTTTGTATTTTTAGAAGACATGGGGCTTCACCCTGTCGGCCAGGCTGGTCTCAAACTCCTGACCTTAAGTGCTCCACCCACCTCCGCCTCCCAAAGTGCTGAGATTACAGGTGGGAGCCACTGTGCACGGAGAAATTTCTACTTTTAAAATGAACATTGAGAAAATATAAAGTGAACTTTGCTGACTACAGTAAAACAATTTTTTCAAAAGGATTATTCCTAGGTGCTTTGTCAACACAAGTGAAAGAAAGGAATGAAAGACCGAGAGAAAAAAGGAAGAATAACCAGATGGTTATCAGCACTAAAGGGGCTCACCGAAGACCAAGGGAACCCATCATTTCTAAGGGGGTTAAAAAAAAAAAAATGACCCGAGGTTGACTTGTCTGAAATCCTGTCGGGAGGCAGGAAGCATTTTGTCATTTAGAAAATGTGAGCCTGCAGGCACAGGGTCACAGGCCATGCTGGCCTTTGGTGAGTCAATTTTAAAAACGTAATATGAGGGAGGAGATTGTTCCCTTTAAATAGCCCTTAACCCCTATTTACACATCTTTCCCTTTTCTTAAGACCACACTGGGTCAGTTGTGCAATAATTTATGAGGGCGCCACTGTTGGGATGGGGGTTGGGGGGACACCCAGAGGCCAAGGAACTCTTGTCTAAACCTGTCAGGAGAGAAACCCCAAGAATCTGTAATTTCCAGGAATCTTTGATATTCAGACTCCAGGTCTCAAATGTCTCCATCTGTCTGTGTTTTTAAACCACTGCTTTGCCTGGTAAGACTCCACCCCTCCCTCCACTACCAAACAGTAAATGGCTAGTGTGTATTGTGCTGCCATATTGATTTTTCAAGGCTCATGTATAGCAGTCCTGCAAGAGTAGCCTCCATTTCTGGAATTCTACGATATTGTGAAACATGTCTGGTTTTCATCTTGTTTCCTGACATATAATTCCTAAAATCCTCAGAGTCTCCAAAGTGATGTCTTCTCTATGTAAATGATTTGACTGATGACTGGCAACCCCTAGGTAACTTCGGGATGGGGGCTGGTCACCAGAAAGACCAAGGCGGGATTAGAGGGTTGGGACTTTCAGCCCCCTCCCCAACCTCAGTGGAGGGGAGAGGGGTTGAAGGTTAAGTTGTTCACCAATGCCCATTGATGTCATCAATCATGCCTGCATAATGAAGCCTACATAAAAAACCGAAAGGCCTGGGTTCAGAGAGCCAGCAGATAGCCAAACACACAGGCGCTTACACAACCACGTGCCTGGACTGTGGCGCACCTCAGCTCCATGGGGACCGAAGCTCTGGGCTCAGGACTCCTCCAGACCTCCCCCTGTGTATCTCTTCATCTGAGTGTTTATTTGTATCTTTTTGTTGTTGTTGTTTGAGAGGAGTATCAATCTGTCACCCAGGCTGGAGTGCAGTGGCTCAATCTTGGCTCACTGCAACCTCTGCCTCCTGGGGTTCAAGTGATTCTCCTGCCTCAGCCTCCCTAGTAGCTGGGATTACAAGCGCCTGCCATCACATCCGGCTAATTTTTGTGTTTTCAGTAGAGACAGGGTTTCACCATGTTAGCCAGGTTGGTCTCGAACTCCTGACCTCAGGTAATCCGCCCCCCTCGGCATCCCAAAGTGCTGGGATTACAGGTGTGAGCCACCGCACCCAGCCTCATTTGTGTCTTTTAAAATATCCTTTGTAATAAACTGGTAAACGTAAGGATTTCCTGAGGTCTGTGAGCAGCTCTAGCAAAGTAATCGAACCAAAGGAGTAGGTTGTGGGAACACCAATTTAGAGCTGGTGGGTCACAAGCACAGGCAAAATAACCAGGGGCTTATGATTGGCATCAGAAGAGGGGGGCAGCCTTGGGGGCTGAGCCCCTGCCCCTGTGGGATCTGACACTAGCTCCAGGTAGATGGCATTGAACTGGAGTACAGCCAGCTGGTGTCCACTGCAGACTGATTGCTTGCTTGGAGTGTGGGGGAAACCCACGCACATTTGGTCTCAGAAGTCTTCTATGTTGACTGTTGTGGAGTGAGAGAATAGAAATAACACTTTGAGCTTGTTTTTACTCAGGCTTTACAAGAGCTCTGAGGAAAATCGGCTCTGCTGACTGCTCACTCCATCCCACCTGCGTGGTGGGCTGGCAGAGGGGCAGCCTGATCCAGGGAAGCTCTGGAATTGGCAGGCCGCCCATGAGCAGGACTGAGGCGGACCTGTCTGGGGGTGCACTTTCTTATTCAGGAGACCCCAGCCGAGGGTGGAACCGCAAAGCACAGGATCCCATCCGATCTGTGTGTCACTGCTCAGTGACAATAGCCGGGGAGCTGCTTATAGCAGCTCCGCAGATTGGCAGCAGGTCCAAGACTGATTACTGCTAGCAGCAAAATCAGCCTCTCACTCCCTCTGCCTCTCACTCTAACTGGGAGAGGGGTGAGGACGGGAGGCTCGCTCAGGCCTGGAAACCGGCCTCCCGCCCTTCCTGTGCTCCATACCTGGGACTCCCCGACTCCCCGTTCTCAAGTCCCCCTGCAGGGCTGTCACCGACTCTCTTGCCAGAACAGGGAGCCAGGAATGTCTTCTGCACCCACATCTGAGGGCTGGCAAACTTGTGCATCTGCTGGGGCTCAGAGCACAACTGTCAACTCTTGGGATCACGTGAACACGTCATACACATACCATTCCAATCCCCCCCACACACCTATACGCGCACACACACCCTCTCCAAACACATACATATAGCACACATGCCTCCAGACTCCTATGCATACATGTATACACATATACACCCATTCCACACACACACACACACACACACACACACACACACACACATATCCATACTTACATGCTTTTGAGAGTTCAGCCATTACCACGGTAGTTTTGCCTGGCTAAGCTTGAAGCTGCCTATGAATAGGAAACAGGCTCCACGGTGGGGCGCAACTCACCCCCCAACTCCTGCGACAGCAGCTCTGGACAGGGAGGAAGTCACCTGTGCTGAAGCCCTTCCCTCTTCTGCCCCACCCAAGGGACACAGGACTCAGCCTGAGCTCAGGCAAGAGCAGGCTGTCATCCAGGGTTTGTGGTCGTTCGGTGACATTAGCATATCTCTCATTATAAGATGTATGACGTAATATCATATGGTCTATGATATCACATGTATGGCATATAAAAGATGTGTGTGTGTGTGTGTGTGTGTGTGTGTGTGTGTGTGTGTGTAGAAACCATGTCTACGAACAGGCCAGCAAGAGAAGAGGCAGAAAGGATAAATGCAACAGCATACTGTTTGGAAATTGGCGCCGCAGTGGAGCAATAATGCAGCCCAGGCCCAGGGTCAGTTTGTAATCACATTCACGCAGGTGTCAGGCACTGTGTCCACTTCAGTACCAGTGAGAGGCTTATGCTGAAATCTGCAGGAATCCAGCTATTTCAAAGAAACTGGGAAGAAACAAGAGCTGAAGGGACTGCAGCAATGTGGTATTTTTAAGGTGTTGCTAACTGGCTAATAATATCTGGGTTTTGGGGCGTGCTGCACACACTCAAAGGCTCTGCCAACATAAGCTAATTAACCTGTACTCAGAGGTGGGTGTGCATATGAACTGTTACCACTTCTGCTTGCAGAACCACTTAGCTCTGTCACACTTCTTGTAGCAACATGCCAAGTGATTGCTAAAAACACACTGGGTTTTAAATACCTGGATTTAAATGAATAGTGCTGGGAATCTCTGAGGCTGCTCATGCATTCCAATTACAGTTCTCCCTCTCCCCTCCTAGCTCCTGGCTGCTGTACATTCTTCTAGACTTTAACGCCCACTCAGATGTCTCCCTCCTCTACGAAGCCTTCCCCAGCTGTGCTTGCACGCAAATCGATCCTTCTCCATGGTGACCAGCCATCATGTTTGCCTGGGACTATCTCAGTTTAATACTGAAAGCCCTGTGTAGCAGCCAACCCTTTAGTCCTGGGCAACCTGGGACCACAAGACTCTCACCATTCTAATGGATGCATTGCATATGATTTTGCTACTAATAATACTGTCTGCTGCCTAGTAATATAACCTAGTGATTTGTAATGAGTTTGTCTCAAGATTATAAACTGCTCAAGAACAAGGTTCTTTCGTCATCTCCTTGGAATATCTAATTTGGGCACAAAGAATTACATGTTGACTTCATTTCTTTTTTTTTTTTCTCTTTTTTTTTTTTTTTTTTTTGAGACAGAGCCTTGCTCTGTCACCCAGACTGCAGCGCAGTGGCACAATCTCAGCTCACTGCAACCTCCGCCTCCTGGGTTCAATTCATTCTCCTGCCTCAGCCTTCCGAGTAGCTGGGATTACAGGCATGCCCGGCTAATTTTTGTATTTTTAGCAGAGATGGGGTTTCGCCATTTTGCCCAGGCTGGTCTCGAACTCCTAACCTCGTGATCTGCCCACCTCGGCCTCCCAAAGTGCTGGGATTACAGGCGTGGGCCATGGCACCCAGCCAACTTCCTTTCTTGTAATACCAGGTTTCTGCTATGACACAAGTCAAAATAAGACCCCTAAAAGGTTTTTCCATCTGGAGACAGGATAGGGCCTTCCCACCAAATGGTACCTTGAGCCTTAATCCTCCAGGTTGAAGGTCCAAACCAAGGACTCAGGAAGTTTGCCCTAATTGACAGAAGAGCCCTCGCTAGCCAACTCTTCTGAGTTGATCCCTAGAGAGTTTGTTCTGGGCCCGCCCTAGAACTTCCAATTCAGGGCTGCAGCTCCCTAGTGATTCCGATTCAAGCAGTCCTTGAAAAATAAGAGTAAGTCCAGGCACAGTAGTGCATGCTTGTAATCCCAGCACTTCAAAAAGCCAAGGTGAGAATATCCCTTGAGGCCAAGAGTTCAAAACCAACTGAGGCAACGTAGTGAGACCCCGTCTTCATAAAAAAAAAATTTAATTAGCCAGGGCATGGCTGTAGTCCCAGTATTTGGGATGCTGAGGTAGGAGGATCAGTTGAGCCCAGGAGGCGGAGGCTACGGTAAACCGTGATCACGCAACCGCACTCCGGCCTGGGCAAAAGAGCAAGACCCTGTCTCAGAAGTAAAATAGAAAAAGAGAAAAGAAAAATAGAGTAGAAACTCTTTCATCCAGCTCTGTTGGGACTAGTTGTCGACTGTCAATCGAAAAAGCCACTTACAGTGAAAATTCATTTTTAAAAAGAAAAAAAGATAAATATTTAACCTTAAACATTTCATTTTACTGTAAAACAAGTAAAAATTTTTTGATGTAAGTCCAAGGCCTTCCTTTGGATTTGCTCATTGGATTTCTTCGTTGTTTGTCTTGTATAAATCATGTCTGTATATTTCTAGTTATGATTTCTTTAAAATAGAACGAGAATTTAAAGACACTTGTGAAGCATCCTGAGTGTGGAATCCTTCCAGAGCCTTGCAATATTTTTATCAATCTTTTTACAGTTGTCTCAACCACACCAAATTAAGCAAAAATTTTAAGCAACTTACATTTGTTGGATCTTACCAAAGCATTCAACTTAATTATCTGTGAGGTAGATTATGTTTTTTTGCATAGAATATAAGTGACATGAAAAAGGGGATCTTTGTTTTCTTGTTCACTGATTTATTCCAAGCATGAAGAACATTGCCTTGCATATTGTAGAAGTTCAATTTGTTGAATAAAGTGGTTCCCCTAATAATTAAATTAATTAGTTACAGCAATAAGTACAAATAGCAGAAAGAGGTTTGGGAGCTAATGTAACTAACTCTTGGTAAGCACAGCAGGTAAATCAGCAGGTGGGTGCACGGGTGCACGAGACAGTCATTGACTAGCTATGAGCATTCAACTTGCTGTAAGTGTTAGTGTGTGTTCTTGGGAAGGTGTGAAGAGTGTTCATTAATTTGGGGAGTCAATTAAATGGAAGTTTGTTATGAGATATTCCTCTCTCCTGATGAGATAAGAAGCCCAGGTCAAAGGAGGATTGAGGCAAGAGTCAGTGGAATGAGTCAGAGAGTACTTCTCTCATTCCGGTTCAGGAGGTGCCCTGTTTGGGTTTCTAGAGCCAAAGAAGAAAGAACAGGGCAAGCAGATTCTCTGTAAACCCCAAGTTACCAACCTGTGTTCCTGAATTGCCAAGAAGCTCTTCTCCCAAATAAATCATTAAAGGTCTTCAACCTGTTCTAAATAACTAGGGGCTTCTGTGGTTCCCAACAGGGGTTATACATCCTGCCATCATTTTATTTATTTATTTATTTATTTATTTATTTATTTATTTATTTATTTTGAGACGGAGTCTTGCTCTGTCACTAGGCTGGAGTGCAGTGGCATGATCTCAGCTCACTGCAACCTCACCTCCCGGGTTCAAGCGATTCTCCTGCCTCAGTCTCCGAGTAGCTGGGACTACAGTGCGCACCACCATGCCTGGCTAATTTTTGTATTTTTAGTAGAGACGGGGTTTCGCCATGTTGGCCAGGACGATCATTTCTTGACCTCGTGATCCGCCCGCCTCGGCCTCCCAAAGTGCTGGGATTACAGGCCTGATCCACCACCGTGCCCAGCCCCTTCCATCATTTTAAGAGGAAGAAACCCACCCATTTCTCAGTGCTTTTTATTCACGTCCTTCTTTGCCAAAAATGCACTTGCATAAACTCATTTGAGACCACACCTAGAATGATGTCAATGAGTCAGACCGTCTTGCTGCAGACTCTGTCAGACACCAGCAATGTGAAACCTTCTCTGTACCTTGGGGGATAATACTTCATAGAGTTGTTGTGAAAACTCAGTGAGATAACATACGTGAAGCACTTAGAACAATGTCTATCCACGAGTTGATCAACACATCATCATTGTTGTATTTGCATCTGTGTCCTGCCTCTTCACCAGAACCTCAGGAGTGTCACAAACAAGCCAGTAACCACAAAACAGTTTTGTTAATTGAATTTCTGCTTCTGCCACAAAAAACTTAACTGTTCAAGCCCTGATCCATTGCAAATAATCAGCCTTTGCTTCCTCAGACCACTTTGGTTTGGGGGAGAATCGAGATTTATGATAAGAGGCAAGTAGTGAATGCTGTCACTTTCAGGCATAGTGAAAAGCCTACAGATGGCTGGGGACGGTGGCTCACGTGTGAAATCCTAGCACTTTGGGTGGCCGAGGTGGGCAGATCACTTGAGGCCAGGAGTTCCAGACCAGCCTGGCCAACATGGTGAAACCCCATTTCTACTAAAACAGAAAAATTAGCTAGGCCATAGTGGCACATGCCTGTAATCCCAGCTATTCGGGAGGCTGAGGCATGAGAATCACTTGAACCCCAGAGGTGGAAGTTGCAGTGAGCCGAGATCACGCCACTGCACTCCATCCTGTATGACAGAGTGAGATGCTGTAAAAAACAAAACAAAACAAAACAAAAAAGTAAAGAAAAGCCTGCAGAAGAGGCAAGGAATGGCAAGGATCACTTCATTTCCCAACAGTGTCGTTCTTAGACCAGACCCAGCTCACTAGAAATGTAATATTACATTCATTGGATAAAACCTTACCTAGCCATTAAAACTGATTGCATAAAGGTCATTATTAATAATGAAAAATGATTGCAATACTAGTTGAAGATTTATGAAACAACCATTAATTTAGGCATTCATTTATTAATATGAAGTCAGTGGCAAATAAAACAGATGACATCCCTGACCTCATGAAATATTTGTTCTTATAAGACAAATATTCATTAGAGGATATGTGGAAGAAATGCATCTAAATTTTAATAAACTTTTTATTTCTGAGTTATTGGATTACATTTATTCTTATGTTCTTTAAATTTTTCTGTATTTTTTCAAAAAGGGCGGAGGAAACATATATTGGAGATATTTTGACTGCCCAGTGTCTGAATCCCCTTCTTGTAATTGGAGAAAATCCCTTTTATAAATCTTGTCTACCCTCCCACTACGGAAGCTGAAAACACAAGATATTTTCTTTCCCAGCTACCCTCACAGTCAGGCATAGGCATGTGATCCTAGGTTGCTTGGGCCTCGTATAATCATAGTGCAATTTGCTTTAAGACCAAGTGATACAGGCAAGTGGGGATGACAGTGAATCCTTGCTGATGACGCAAACTGTTGCAATAAGACTGGATCCCGGGCCAGGTGCAGTGGCTCGTGCCTGTAATCCCAACACTTTGGGAGGCCGAGGCAGGTGGATCACCTGAGGTCAGGAATTTGAGACCAGCCTGACCAATATGGTGAAACCCCATCCCTACTAAAAATACAAAAATTAGCTGGGCGTGGTGGCGTGTGCCTATAGTCGCAGCTTCTCGGGAAGCTGACAGGAGAATTGCTTGAACCCAGGAGTCGGAGGCTGCAGTGAGCCGAGATCACGTCACTGCACTCCAGCCTGGGTGACAGAGTGAGACTCTGTCTCAAAAAAAAAAAAAAAAAAAAAAGACTAGATCCTAGCCAGCAGTTCAACAATGTTGGTGGCATTGTTGAATGCTAAATGGCCACATGATCTGGATTGCCCTGGTTGAAGTGGTCAGTTTTTCTGCCTTAACAAAAGTCTGGTGTGATCCACAGAGCTCCATCATCAATGGCAGAGGGACAGTCAAGCAGGTGCTTAAGCAGGTTGTGATGACACAAGTTGTTCCATGAGCAGCAGCCTTACCCCTGCCATGCCGCCATCCTTCTCTCCACTCACACCTCCAGCCTCATGGGGCGTTCCCTATGACAGCTTAAAGCCAAGCGTGGCCTCAGATGGATCTGCTTAATCCACGTGCTCCAACCAGAAGTAAACAACTGGCTCTATATCCTCAGTCTTGAATGGCCCTAAAGGCTGTGGGTAAAGGGAACTCATCCCAGAGGATGGAAGCGTGAGTGGAGCACTTTGTTGGCCACTCTTGCCGGACAGTAAGAGAACTTCAGGTGCAAAGCATTATCAGACTCTTGGGCTTCAGGCTGTGGCTAATGTTTGGATAGCTGGTCATGAACATGGAAGGAACAAGATTGGAGAATTAGCCACAGGGAGGTTTGAGGAGGTATGTGGATCGGCATCTAGAAAAGTTTCCCAAAAGTGTACTCTCTCCCAAAGACCCTTACTCCACAGTGGAAAAGGTAATGAATAAACCAGTGGACAAAATTATCAGCCCTGTAGATATCAGTCAACTTCCTTCCCAGCCACCTCACTGACTGTTTGATGGGCTCATACACAAAGTGGCCATGGAGGTGGAAATAGAACCAACTGATGGACTCAAAGGCATTGATGTCCCTTCACCACGGCTAATTTGGAGACTTCCAGTGCTGTGGCCCAACTTGCAAGCAGCATGAACCATCCCTTATCCTGTAATATTGTGTCTTTCTCAGATGGACCAGCCTTGTCCCCTGGTGGCAGACTGACTGTATTCAGCCCCCTCTATCATGAGGCACCAGCATTTGTCCTCGCTGATACAGACACTAATTCTGGATTTGGATTTGCTTTCTGCACCTGCCATTTTTTGGTCAGCATCATCATCCACCACACATGCTGCTTATATCCAAAGAACACACACAACAGAAAAGAGACGAGCCAATGAGCTGCTGCGTGTGTCAGTCCCTGATCCTGCATTCTACACCGTCATCCAGAAAAAAGATGGGCAAATAGAAAAAAAGAGATGCAATGTTAGTTGACTGTCCCCTGACTATCAAGGGGAAATGAGGCTGCCACTACAAACTCAGGGCAACTTGGAAAAGTGCGGAACCCGTGGATTCCGGGGCTGTCTCCTAATCGTGCCATGACCAGTGGTAAAAGCCATTGAGAACCAGAGTAACCCTCTTCAAGCACGACCAGACAAGATCTCAGCACTCTTGGGAATGAAGGTTTGTATCCTCCCATCAGGTGCAGAACTCCAACCAGGTGAGATGCTGGCTGAGTTCAAAAAACATGGTACTGGAGGAGGGAAGATATATCTACCAACGTTATTTTCCAGACCACATAGAGATACAAGCACTATAATTTTCTTCCTCACTAAAACATATATGCTGATACTTTAATTAATTTTTTCTCCTTTTTTCTCTCTTTCTCTCACTGTTTTATATGGGATGTGTGGTGGTAGTTACCTTTGTAGATTTACCCGTAGGTTATAGAACATCAAGAGGGGATCAGGACAGAATGGAGGATGAAAAGTCATGCCTCAGGGGCCAGGTGCAGTGGCTGTAATCTCAGCACTTCGGGAGGCTGAGGACAGATCACTTGAGGTCAGGAGTTCAAAACCAGCCTGGCCAACATGGTGATACCCCATCTCTACTAAAAATACAAAAAAAAGTTAGCTGGGAGTGGTGGCAGGGGTAGCCTATAATCCCAGCTACTTAGGAGACTGAGGCAGGAGAATTGCTTGGACCCGGGAGGCAGAGGTTGCAGCGAGCCAAGGTCACGCCATTGCACTCCAGCCTGGGCGACAGAGCGAGACTCCGTCTCAAAAAAAAAAAAGATGGGGTTGTTTGTTTTTTTCTTGTAAATTTGTTTGAGTTCATTGTAGATTCTGGATATTAGCCCTTTGTCAGATGAGTAGGTTGCAAAAATTTTCTCCCATTGTGTAGGTTGCCTGTTCACTCTGATGATAGTTTCTTTTGCTGTGCAGAAGCTCTTTAGTTTAATGAGATCCCATTTGTCGATTTTGGCTTTTGTTGCCATTGCTTTTGGTGTTTTAGACATGAAGTCCTTGCCCACGCCTATGTCCTAAATGGTATTGCCTAGGTTTTCTTGTAGGATTTTAATGGTTTTAGGTCTAACATATAAGTCTTTAATCCATCTTGAATTAATTTTTGTATAAGGTGTAAGGAAGGGATCCAGTTGCAGCTTTCTACATATGGCTAGCCAGTTTTCCCAGCACCATTTATTAAATAGGGAATCCTTTCCCCATTTCTTGTTTTTGTCAGGTTTGTCAAAGATCAGATAGTTGTAGCTATGCGGCATCATTTCTGAGGGCTCTGTTCTGTTCCATTGATCTATGTCTCTGTTGTGGTACCAGTACCATGCTGTTTTGGTTACTGTAGCCTTGTAGTATAGTTTAAAGTCAGGTAGCGTGATGCCTCCAGCTTTGTTCTTTTGGCTTAGGATTGACTTGGCGATGCGGGCTCTTTTAACCCCATCAAAAAGTGGGCAGAGGACATGAACAGACACTTCTCAAAAGAAGACATTTATGCAGCCAAAAAACACATGAAGAAATGCTCCTCATCACTGGCCATCAGAGAAATGCAAATCAAAACCACAGTGAGATACCATCTCACACCAGTTAGAATGGCCATCATTAAAAAAGCAGGAAACAACAGGTGCTGGAGAGGATGTGGAGAAATAGGAACACTTTTACACTGTTGGTGGGACTGTAAACTAGTTCAACCATTGTGGAAGTCAGTGTGGCGATTCCTCAGGGATCTAGAACTAGAAATACCATTTGACCCAGCCATCCCATTACTGGGTATATACCCAAAGGACTATAAATCATGCTGCTATAAAGACACATGCACACATATGTTTATTGTGACACTATTCACAATAGCAAAGAGTTGGAACCAACCCAAATGTCCAACAACGATAGACTGGATTAAGAAAATGTGGCACATATACACCATGGAATACTATGCAGCCATAAAAAATGATGAGTTCGTGTCCTTTGTAGGGACATGGATGAAACTGGAAACCATCATTCTCAGTAAGCTATTGCAAGGACAAAAAACCAAACACCGCATGTTCTCACTCATAGGTGGGAATTGAACAATGAGAACTCATGGACACAGGAAGGGGAACATCACGCTCCGGGGACTGTTGTGGGGTGGGGGGAGGGGGGAGGGACAGCATTAGGAGATACACCTAATGCTAAATGACGAGTTAATGGGTGCAGGAAATCAACATGGCACATGGATACATATGTAACAAACCTGCACATTGTGCACATGTACCCTAAAACCCTAAAGTATAATAAAAAAAAAAAAAAAAAGAAAGAAAAGGAAAGTCATGGAGATCCTGAACTCTAAGGTGGACACAAAGCAGAGGAGTCTCTGATTCAACTGTACTTTAAGAGGGAAAATGTATTCTGGTGGCATGAATGATAGTTGTCTTAAGTTAGATGGGAAGTATAAGTGTGGGAATAAGAGCATATGTTGACATTGGGCTGCCCACAGGGGCGTGTTAAAGAATCACTCTCATTCTTTTATTCCCCAGCCTCCAATTCCCCCGACATTATGAGTTTCTGAGGGGTGCAAAGGCAGCCATCCATGGCTGAAAATGGTGACTATTTTCTGCCCCAGCCTCATTGGACCCAGATTCCCTGGATCAGCCACATACACCTGGATTTGCAAGCGCTGCCATGAGGCCAGAACGGTAGTGAATTGTGTCATGGTGTGCTGTGATGGCAGGAGGATTGAAATGGAGGCTGAGGCTGCCGCAGAACCAGCAGAGACGTGTGTGAGTAGAGACACTGAGTTCTTGGGTCAGCATGGGCTACCAAGGCATCCTGCAGGGCAGGCTGCAACATCACACGGTCCTCTCTGGTGCAATCTTAGGTGTTTTCCCCATTGCTTTCTAGCCCCAAGTTCTTCAGTCCTCCAGAGGCTTCTATGAGCTACCTGTTACACTTGTAGCAAACTACTTTTCTGCTTAAACCAGCCTGTCATTTTATCTTGCATACAACTAAAAATACTGACTGACTCAGCATATGTGAGAATGATAACTAAATGTCCATTCCACAACCTGACCCACACCTCTGTTCTGATATTCAAGGCTAGGTTGCCTTAAACTAAATTTCTCTCTCTTCTTTCTGTTTTCATATTTTAAAAACCTGTTTCCATCTTGATTCTTGCTTCGGATACAGACCATTGCCTCTTCCTTCCAATGGACCATCCAACTCCTGGGCACCAGGCCCCCAATATCTCTGTACTGGAAGATCAGGGCTTGTTTGGACGTTTACAGCTTGGGTAAAGATTAGAGATCTGATCTGGCTTGGAGGAAACTCGCAAGGTTTTATTACTCTGCTTCTAAGTTTCCGCCGAAGGTCCCCCTTTTCCAGAGAAGCCTCATATTCTTTCTCATCTGATGTTGCTGTCCTCTTTGTTTTCATTCTTTTTTTTCCATCATCTGATGGCCTGGCTTGATGGCTGGTGTTTTTGCTACTGAAAAGTGACTAGGCATCCGCCCGCTTCCAGCGCCATTGTGCAAACCCTTCTCTCACTGCTACTGCACAGCCCTCAACACTGACGCTGTCCTCCCTCCATAGTCAGGGCCCTAGAGGTGGCCTCACTCTTTTTGAGTAGGTCACAGGGGACCTGAGGAAGACCATCTAGTACTGCATCAAACATATTGGTCACTACACCTGAAAAGAAGCCCCAGGACAAGTCATTCTGGGCAACCTCAAGCCATGTTCCCTCACCTTCTGAAACATTCACATGCCCCTTGATGGCAGGCTTCACCACTCTATGAGCAGAATTGCTCAACTAGGCCAGGCGTGGTGGCTCACACCTGTAATCCCAGCACTTTGGGAGGCCTAGGCAGGTGGATCACCTGAGGTCAGGAGTTCAAGACCAGCCTGGCCAACATGGTGAAACCTCATTTCTACTAAAAATACAAAAATTAGCCAGATGGTGGCATGTGTCTATAATCCCAGCTACTCAGGAGGCTGAGGCTGAGACAGGAGAGTCGCTTGAACCCGGGAGACGGAGGTTACAGCGAGCAGAGATAACGCCATTGCACTCCACCCCAGGCAACAAGAGCGAAACTCCGTCCCCCCAACCCCCCAAAAAAAAGAAGAAAAAAAAAGAACTGCTCAACTAGGTGTTCTGAGGCTCACTCATGAGTCCGAGGGATCTCTTTACAGTGTCTCTAAGGAGATCTGGAATTCTCATGCAAGTAGAACTTCTGGAAACTTGCTCTTATATTTTAGTGTCCCTGAGGTGGACCCAATCTAGAACCTAGATGACGACCCTCACATGCAAGGCAATGATCAGTGTGATCACTACGGTGACCGACTGTCCCGTCTTACCCTGGACTGTCCTGGTTTTAGCACTGACAGTCCTGCATCCCAGGAAAATCCTTAATCCCAGGCAAACTAGGACAGTGGATCATCCTAGCTGCCAGCCAAAGTGAAAAACAGAATGTCTCCAAGCTGAAGTCAACAGAGTTAAGGTAAAATGATTGGCTGCCCTCTGTGTTGGCACAAAGTAGTTTTCTTTCTTTGTATCTACACTCAGCGTATTTTTTTAGACCCACCAGAATGCAAAAGTAATTACATCCCCTCTTTGTCCCAGCTTGAAAATATTCATGGAAGTCCTGCAGTCTGCTTTCTTCCAGCCAACCGGCTGCCTGGTGAAGGATTCCCTCCTTATCTGCTTCACTCTTCCCTCATTTCATCATTTTGGCTGATCTCCTGTAAATCTCTTCCAAGTTATCTGCATCTTCTTGATACCACGAGACTCCAGATTGAATGCCAGGCATATTTACGTTGGGTCTCACCTCCTCAACCCATTATGCGCCTCCGGCAGCAAAGGCGCCAAAACCATGTAAGCATCTTATCCACAAAAACCACATCTCTCTTGGTTGGAAAAGACAGGGAAATAAATAATCTTGTAAAATTGACTAATCTAACTAGTGGATGAAGTTTTGAGGATGTTGGTAGGTGATCTAGCTCTACCCCCACAACCTGGGAGACCTTGGAGAAGTCATTTCGCCAGCTGAGCTCTCCATTTCCTGATGAATAAAAATGAATGGGTTAAATCATCGCAAAAGTCCTTTCTGTCATTGCTATTTGTGAAAAGATAAATGCTGTTTTAAGCTAACATTTAAACCAATGGATCACAATGAGAGTGAGGCCGAATCAGAATCCCCTGGGGTGTGTTTGCAAAATACACCTGCTTCTCCAGGCCTGGGCCTACTGCCCCTCCAAGGCCTTTCAACATTTAGAGAAAGGGGAAAGAGGCATTTCTGCTTTAGGAAAGCAGATTATGATGGTAACTGTGGTAGGCAGAATAATGTCACCCTCCTAATCACCAGAATCTGTGCATATGTTGGGTTACATGGAAACGAGGGTTGCAGATGGAATTAAGTTTGCTAATCAGTCGACTTTAAGAGAAAGAGACTATACGGCATTATTCAGGCAGGGCCAATGTAATCACGAGGATCCTTAAAAGCAGAAGAGAGAGGCAGAGGAGCCAGTCAGAGGATTCAAGAGGAGAAAGGCTGGCTTTGAAGATGGAGAAGGTGCCACAAGGCAAGGTGCAGGTTCTCTAGAGCCTCCAGAAAGAACACAGCCCTGCTCACACCTTGGTTTTAGCCCAGTGAGGGCCATTTCAGCCTCTGACCTCCAGAACTGTAAGATAACAAATGTGTGTTGTTTCAAGCCACTAAATGTGTGGTAATTTTGTCACAGTGGCAATAGGAAACAAATACAGTGACCTCTAGGGGCAATGTACCTATACACTGACTCTCACATACAACACACACAAACACACACAGACACATATGTGCATTCTCACATTCTACGTAGTCGCACTCACATACATGCATATTCCCACCCACCCACATGCTCACACAGTCACTCACACACACTTACACACATAATTACACATATGCCGAAACAAATCCATTCCACTGCTCTGGATTTTATGGAATAATACCCATGGACTTTTCAGCGTCCCCAAGAAAAGACTGAATTTCTACTA
The DNA here is from genome assembly GCF_028878055.3 of Symphalangus syndactylus. Classification (NCBI taxonomy): domain Eukaryota; kingdom Metazoa; phylum Chordata; class Mammalia; order Primates; family Hylobatidae; genus Symphalangus; species Symphalangus syndactylus. Next base: position 98,423,936 of record NC_072427.2, read on the forward strand.
ACTGAACTAAGAAACAAGTTGCAATGAAAGAAGCTATGGAATGTCGAGGGGGCTGTGACATCCCAACTTCTGCCAGGCTCACCTCTGCCTCCCTGCGCCCGTCTCAGTCCTGTGACGACTCTATGCAGCCCCTTCCCTCAGCTAATACAGACCCATCCTTTCCCACAGAAGAACCTCTCCTGCCTCTCACAGCCTTAAACATCTCTCCCTCGGTTGGTTTGAGAGGACTCCTGGCTTTCTGTACCACTCTACGCCACCAACTCTTAGACCAATTCTTAGCTGATGCTCCCTGATCTTTCCTTTTAATCCATGTTTCTTATTTTCTCCAAAATGCATTTGATATGCTTTTCATGATACCAAGATCTGATTTTGCTGGGCACGGTGGCTCACGCCTGCAATCCCAGCACTTCGGGAGGTCGAGGCAGGCAGATCACTTGAGATAGGAGTTCGAGACCACCCTGGCCAACATGGTGAAATCCCACCTCTATTAAAAATTTAAAAATTATCTGGGTGTAGTGACGCATGCCTGTAGTCCCAGCTACTCAGGAGGCTGAGGCAGGAGAATCACTTGAACCTGGGATGCGGAGGTTGCAGTGAGTCGAGATCGCACTACTGCACATTAGCCAGCACGAAATAGTGAGACTTCTTCTCAAAAAAAAAAAAAAATCTGATTTTGTTTTCTTTACTTCAACTCCCCCTCAATATTTAGGGCACAAATTTGTACTGCAGTTGATGCGGCTCATTAGGGTTGGTGGCAGGGTGACCTGCTGGGAAAAGTTCCACAGGGAGTCAAGAGGTCTGAGGGCCAGTCCTGGCCATCCCATTACTCTGTAGTCACTTAATTACAAAATATATCACCCTTCACAAAATAAGTTAGACTGCTTATCTCTAAATCTCACATGAAATGTTTCCTTATTATTAGTGTATTTGTGTTCAGCAGGAGTGTTCTGTGTCTCCAGGAAATTAAAAGCTCCTTTAGGGCATGAATTAAGCTTCTATTTATTTTTAGTTTGCCCTCACACCTAGTAAAATGTGCCATACCCTGTGGGTGTCCAGTAAATGTGGAATGACTGACTGCTGACCTCAAATTAAGAAGGCATGACTCTTCCTTCTGCTGCTGAGATGTGAATACAAAAAGAAAAATAAGAATCATAATTTTTTAAAAAGAAGCATGACTTGATTCCAATACTGCAATCCATGAATCTGCTGGGGAAGGAAGACTGCTTTGTAGGTGTGTATTTGAATCTTCTTCATATCAACAGAGACATTTTGAGAATCTATGTTCAAATGTATAAAACAGCTTTCATCAAGATATAAAACAGGAGTTCTCAACCACAGGGGCACAGACTGGTATCAGTCCACGGCCTGTTAGGAAGTGGGCTGCAGAGTAGGAGGGGAGCACAGGGAGAGCTAGAGAAGTTTCATCTGTATTTACAGCCACTCTCCATCATTCGCATTACTACCTGAGCTCCACCTCCCGTCAGATCAGCAGTGGCATTAGATTCTCGTAGGAGCACAAATCCTACTGTGAACTGCACATGTGAGGGATCTAGATTGCCACTCCTTATGAAAATCTAACGCCTGATGATCTGTCACTGTCTCCCCTCACCCCTAGATGGGACCATCTAGTTGCACGAAAATAAGCTTGGGGCTCTCACTGATTCTACATTATGGTGAGTTGCATAACTATTTCATTACATGTTACAATGTAATAATGATAGAAATAAAGTGCACAATAAACAGAATGTGCTGGAATCATCCTGGAACCACTCCCCACCCCCAGTCCCTGGAAAAATTATCTTCTAAGAAACCAGTGCCTGGTGCCAAAAAGGTTTGGGACTGCTGCTATAGAATAATTATTAGTATGATCATGTCATGCTAATATTTATTAACAGAAGGTGTTTCCTGTGAAAACTACAAGGCTTCCTTATTTTATTTAGAAGGCAAGAGTAGGGGCAGAATTGGGTACTCCCTAAAATTCATATGTGTAGGTCCTAACCCTGAGTACCTCCGAAGGTAACTGGACTTGGACATAGAGTCTTAAACGATCATTAAGTGAAATCATCAGGTCATCGCGGGGGGGCCTAATCCAATGTTACAGTTGTCATTTTAGGAACAGATCGGAACACACAAGAGGAAGACAGTATTAAGACACATGAGGAAGACAGCCATCTATAGCCAAACAGAGAAGGCTCAGAAGAAACCAGCCATGCTGACACCTTGAGCTCTGACTTTCGGCCTCCAGAATCATAAGAAAATGATCTTCTCTTGGTTAAGCGCCCAGTCTGTGGTACTTTGTGGGGGCTGTCCTAGCAAACTAATACAGCAAGCACATAGATTAAGTTTGTTTATTTTAAATGTTTGGGGGAAAATATATTAATTTTGAAATTATATACTTAATACATAATTATTATGAAAATTTTTTGGAAACAGAAAAGAAATTTAATGGCACTTAATTTCTCTCCTTGCCATTGATCAATGTCATTCCAGAACTTTTTATATGTAAATATATAAAAGTTTTGAATTGAGTAATAATAAACATATAGTCTGTCATCACTAAATATGTTAGTTTTGTCCTTCCATTTTAGTAAGTATAAATTTAATTTTAATGGTGGATAGTTCTCCGGTATATAAATGTAACTTCCGAGTGCGGTGACTCATGCCTGTAATCCCAGCACTTTGGGAGGCCAAGGCAGGTGGATCACCTAAGGTCAAGAGTTGGAGACCAGCCTGGCCAATGTGGCGAAACCCAGTTTCTACTAAAAATACAAAAATTAGCCAGGTGGTGGCGTGTGCCTGTAATCCCAGCTACTTGGGAGGCTGAGGCAGGAGAATCTCTTGAACCCAGGAGGCAGAGGTTGCAGTGAGCCGAGATCATGCCATTGCACTCCAGCCTGGGCGACAGAGCGAGAGTCCATCTCATAAATAAATAAATAAATGTAACTAATTCACTTAATCGGTGCTCTATTGCTCAACAGCTAGATTTTTCTTCCTGTTTCTTTACTGATAATGCAAACTGTTTATCCATCTTTGCACATTTTCCCAATATTTTTTTCAGAATAAATACCTAGGAGGTTGCTGTAACAAAAAAGAATGCTATTTCCAGATTTTTGATACTGTAAGGGATGACTTGTTTTTTGATACCCTTAAGGCTGCAGTGTTGCAATCATAGTTCACTGTAGCCTTGAACTCCTAGACTCAAGCAGTGCCCCTGCCTTAGCCTCCCTCCTGTCTCAGCCTCCAAAGTAGCTGGGACTACAGGCATGTGTCACCATGTTCAGTGAGTTTTTTTTTTTAATTTTAGAGATGGGGTCTTGCTATGTTTCCCAAGCTGGTCTTGAACTCCCGGCTTCAAGAGGTCCCCCTACCTCAGACTTCCAAAGTGCTGGGATTACAGGCATGAACTACCATACTCGGCCATAAGATGTCATTTCTAAATCTATTCTTAGAAATCATAAACTTAAAAGTGATTTGAAGACCCAATATTCTTAGAGCATGATAGAAACGAACAGCCATTGGTTTCTTGGATCCCACATAGATCAGTGAATCTTACATGGCCCATCATGAACCAGGGCAACGCCTCTTCCAAATGATGTGTCTCCCCAAAATCTGTGCTTTTGGCATTTTTTTGATCTGGAAAGAGTGGAAGTGGGTCAGCCTAAGTCAGTTGCCACTGTTTAAGAAAAAAAAAAAAAAAAACCCACGGTGGCTCATGCCTGTAATACCAGCACTTTGGGAGTTCGAGGCCGACAGATCACTAGAGGTCGGGAATTTGAGATCAGCCTGGCCAACATGGAGAAACCCCCATCTGTACTAAACATACAAAAAAAATTAGCCGGGCATGGTGGCACATGCCTGTAATTCTAGCTACTCAGGAGGCTGAGGCACGAGAATCACTTGCACCTGGGAGGCAGAGGTTGCAGTGAGCTGTGATTGCATCACTGCACTCCAGCCTGGGCAACAGGGAAAGACTCTGTCTCAAAAAAAAAAAAAAAAAAACTAAAACACCAAACACACACATTCACTCACGCACATCCACCCCAGCTTAGCATCTTACACGAAGGCCAGCACATAATGCCTACACCCCCTTCTTCAACAGAGATAAGAAAAGTAACCCTTCGTCTCTATCTAGTGGACTCTCTTTTTTTTTTTTTTTTTTCTTGAGACGAGTTTCACTCTTGTTGCCCAGGCTGGAGTGTAATGGCGTGATCTCGGCTCACTGCAACCTCTGCCTCCCAGGTTCAAGCAATTCTCCTGCCTCTGCCTCCTGAGGAGAAGGGATTACAGGCACCTGCCACCACGTCCGGCTAATTTTTTGTATTTTTAGTAGAGACGGGGTTTCACCATGTTGGCCAAGCTGGTCTCAAACTCCTGACCTCAGGTGATCCACCCACCTCGGCCTCGAAAAGTGCTGAGACTACAGGCGTAAGCCACCACACCCGGCCTAGTGGACTCTCTTTCTAGACCAAATATTGGAACCACTTATTTTATTGTCTGAAATAGAATCCATAAATAGCATGACCACCACACATCCATGTCAATGTGACTACAATAGAAGACGTCAGTAAAAAGTCAGATGCGTGCTTTGCATGTAAAATCCCCGTGAACAGGACCGCTACCCGCGCACGCTGAACCCAGTGTGCTGCTTTGGCAACTCAGATCCCAGGGGCAGTGCTGTCATTGGTGAGGCAATTTTCAGAAATGGTAAGCAACTCTTGGGGAAGTTTCTGCAAAACAGAGTGCAAGATTTCAATTTATGTGATAGTTATACAACTGGGAAATTCTGTGTGTATTAAAAGCACAGGAAAATAATTTGTGTTAGATACAAAATAGAGTTCAGGTCTAGCATTAGATTATTATCAACAGGTTTTTCACCTATATAAATGACCAACAAGATACTCAAAATTAGCGCAGGCTGGGAGAGAAGTTTTCATCATGAAAGAAAACCTCACATCTCGCAGGGTGAATAAGCAATCCTGGCTCCCACCTACCATGTGCCAGGTGTGTCCCCATTGGCTGTGATTACTAAGAAATGGTCACAGATTTTCAAAACAATCCCCATTTACACATAAGAAAATGAAGCACAGAGCAGTTAGGCATCACTGCACAAATATTCTTCTGAAAATAGAATGCCCTGACCCAAACACTATGCTTCAAATGGAGAGTGATGGAAGGAGTGTGACGTAGAACATCTCAGAAATGCCAAGTTGGTTTTATCTCAAGTGCCATTGATCGCTAGAAGCTGACTGAAGTGCCGTGTTGGGAAAGTGTCTAGAACTGCCTTTGGACTCAGCAAGGAAGATTACCATCATCTATCAACCATGCCATCTGTGAGCACAGAGGAGGGAAGTGTGGCCTGCATGCCACCATGTTTGCTGGCCCAGAAATGTAAACTCTCTTATCCTAGACACCTTTTGCCTATGTCTGCAGCTGAAAACTGAAATCACTTTTTGGCAGAAAAAAAATGCAATTGACTCATATCAAGCTCCACTTTCCCACATTTGGCAAAACATTTCAGAAGTTCAAGCAAAGAGGAAAACATCGGGTTCAAATATTCAAAACCATACATATTTCACGGAACAAGAAGAACTCTCTGTGATACAGAAATTAAAAAATAGAACTGCTTAGCAGATATATAAATTATGGTTTCTGTCAGGGAGAGAATTCACACAGTGGCAGCTGCGAAATTCAAAAGCAGAGTAAAAGTCTTGCATTGAACCTTTTTCTTCCACAGCCTGCCCCCTGGTGGAGATATTAATAAGCAGCGACACACAAGACTGAATTTACCAAAGGAAAGGGGAAAATAAAGCCGCTGCCCCAAGACCCTCTGAAGTAATGGAGAAAAGAAGCTTTGATGATGATGGTGGTAGTGGTGGTGATGATGGTAATGATGGTGGTGGTGGTGGTGGTGGTGGTGGTGGTGGTGGTGGTAGTGGGGGGTGATGATAGCAGTTGGTACGATTTGGCTTTGTGTCCCAATCCAAGTCTCATCTTGAATTGTAGTTCCCACAATCCCCATATGTTGTGGGAGGGACCTGGTGAGAGGTAATTGAATCATGGGGGCAGTCACCCCCATGCTGCTGTTCTCATGATAATGAGTGAGTTCTCACGAGATCTGATGGTTTGATAAGGGGCTTTTCCCCCTTTGCTCGGCACTTCTTCCTGCCACCATGTGAAGAAGGACGTGTTTGCTTCCCCCTCCACCATGATTGTAAGTTTCCTGAGGCCTCCCCAGCCATGCTGAACTATGAGTCAGTTAAACCTCTTTCCTTTATAAATTTCCCAGTCTCGGGTATGTCTTAATTAGCAGCATGAGAATGGACTAATACAGTGGTGGTGGTGGTGGTGGTGGTGGTAGTTAGGGGGGTGATAATGGTGGTGGTTGGGGGGGTGATGATGATGGTGGTGGTGGTGATGATGATGGTGGTGATGATGGTGGTGGTGATGTGGTGGTAGTTGGGGGGTGATAATGGTGGTGGTTGGGGGGTGATGATGGTGGTGGTGGTGGTGATGGTAGTGGGGGGGATGATGGTGGTGGTGGTGATGGTGGTAGTTGATGATGATGATGGTGGTCATGATGATGGTGGTGGTGGTGATGGTAATAGTTGGTAATGATGATGATGGTGGTGGTAGTGGTGGTGATGATAATAGTGGTGGTGATGGTGGTTGTCAGTGATGATGATGGTGGTGGTGATGGGGATAGTGGTGATGCTGGTGTTGGTGGTGGTGGTGGTGGTGATTATATTGCTGCTAATGATGGTGATGGTGGTGGTGGTGATGGTGATAATGGTGATGATGGTGGTGATGGTGGTGGTGGTGATGGTGGTGGTGATGGGGATAGTGGTGATGTTGGTGTTGGTGGTGGTGGTGGTGGTGATTATATTGCTGCTAATGATGGTGATGGTGGTGGTGGTGATGGTGATAATGGTGATGATGGTGGTGATGGTGGTGGTGGTGATGGTGGTGGTGATGGGGATAGTGGTGATGTTGGTGTTGGTGGTGGTGGTGATTATATTGCTGCTAATGATGGTGATGGTGATGGTGGTGGTGATAATGGTGATGATGGTGGTGATGGTGGTGATGATGGTGGTGATGGTGGTGGTGGCGATGATGATGGTGGTGGCTGTGATTATGATTATGATGATGATGATGATGGTGATGGTGGTGGTGGTGGTGGTGAAGGTGGTGATGGCGGTGGTCGCAGTGGCAGTAATAGCTAATATATATGTAGCATTTCTCTGTGCCCAGCTCTATTCTGAGTGCTTTACATACATTTATTTAATCCTGACTGCAACCTTATGAGTTTTACAATCCCCATTTACACATAAGAAAATGAAGCACAGAGCAGTTATGTCACTTGCCCAAGGTAATACAGCTCATAAGGAGAGGCTCCCAATGCCTTGCTCTAAAATATTTTGCTAATAGCTTTTTCCTAATTAGAGTTTCATTAAAGTCGTCTCTCAAAGAAAAAGTATAACCTGGTGAGTTAAGACTATCAGTCGTTCACATATGTGTATAAATGACCTTAATCAAACATTACTGCAAATACATAGGAGTTTTCATTGAAGATGGAAAGGGAGACGTTGCACTGGAGGAGAAGCCTCTGAAGAAGGATAGTTTCGGGGGTGGGGGTGGAGCGGATTTTACAGTTGGAGGTGCTTACCGGAAGGCAGACACATCTGGGTCAGGAAGAGGATGTCTGAAGGTGAGCAGGTCCCAAACATGTGGGTTATTTGCCTTGCAGATTTTCCAAGAGACTGCCATTGGCATGTACAGACTTGGTTAATTTTTCCAGGACTACAATGGATTCACTTTTTGAAAGGCGAATATAGCACTTCCCCAAGACCATGTATTAGTTAAAATAGTCACTTCAAATCATTATCATAATTGTTTCAACTGCCTAGTAATTGCTGCTGCCTCCCCAAATAACCAAAACACGCATTTAGGAACAGGCTTAGAACATTCTATGTATTCACAAATTATGTTTTCACACAAGGAAGAGGGGAGCGATGGAGAGGGGATAGAAAAAGGTGCAGGGGAAGTGGTCCTAGTGGGCTGCTGTTATTTCTCATGATTTCCTCTGCATTTGGCAGAGTAGATGCTCAATAAATATTTGATGTTAACTAGAGGGAAGAGCACATAAAATAAGTCAGGAATGTTCCTAAAGTAAGAAGTCTGATTCGACACTGGTGATGTTAATGGATAACTCATTTGTAGTCATATTTTGCGTGGATTTTTTCCCCAACATTCTTTTTTTTTTTTTTTTCTGAGACAGAGTTTCACTCTTGTTGCCCAGGCTAGAGTACAATGGTGCAATCTCTGCTCACTACAACCTCCTCCTCCCAGGTTCAAGTGATTCTCCTGCCTCAGCCTCCCGAGTAGCTGAGATTACAAGTGCCCGCTGCCATGCTGGCTAATTTTTTGTATTTTTGGTAGAGACAGGGTTTCACCATGTCGGCCAGGCTGGTCTCGAACTCCTGACCTCGGGTGATCTGCCTGCCTTGGCCTCCCAAAATGCTGGGATTACAGACGTGAGCCACTGCACCTGGCCTTTTTCCCCAACATTCTAAAGTCACTGATTCTTTGAGTGGAGGGGGAACACTAACAGGTTGTGGCTATCTCTATTACAACACATGTCATTGCTTATTTTTTAAAGCATTTTCTGTATTCATTTCTTGTATTCTGTAATCCCAAAGAGGTATGGTACACCAGCTCCATGATCTCATTAATGAAACTATGTCACTAGATGAAATATGAACGTAAATGGTTTATTAAGGACATGATGTGGTTGGTGTGTAATACCAACTACTGGGAAATGTTTCATAGAGAGTTCAGGTAGGATGAATGAAGAAAGAGAGAATGGGTCACTGCTTCAGACTGGTGGGTGAGGGAGAACCTATCTGAGGAGGTGATATTTAAGCCAAGAATGGGATGCATCAAAGAAATCAGCCATGAAAAGTTGAGGAATCCATGCCTGCTGTGTCCACAGCATGGACAGAGAGGCTGGAGTTGGGTAGAGGACAGAGCATGGTGGGAGATGAGTCTGCAAATGTAGGAAGGGTCTTGACCAAATGGGACCTTCTCAGCCAAAGAAAGGATAGTTGTTTTAATTTTAAGTGCAGTGGAGAAGACTTGGGCGGGTTTTAAGCAAGGGAGTGGCACGATGTGATTTGTTTTGAAAGATCACCCTGCTGCATTTGAGGAATGGATTGGAGGAGGAAGAGAGAACCATTAGGAGGCTCCTGGCAGGAGTGCAGATGAGCAACTGTGGAGCCTTGTGCTAGCTGGAAGCACAGAGGACGGAGAGGGAGGGCAGAGTTGAGATGCGCCTCAGAATGAGAGTGGGCAAGACCTACTCTGGATTCAGCAAAATGAGAAAAACAGCAGAATTAAAAATTTGATGTGTGTCCTGAGCAGCTGGGTGCCATTGACGGAGATGGGGAAGACTAGGGATGGAGTAATTGATTTTTTTTCTTTTTGAAGTGGGGTAGGGAATGGATCAAGAGTTCAGCTTCAGCTCCATTAATTTTGAGATGCCTATTAGGCATTAAGAAGGGATTCCAAGCAGAACGTTATAGATGCAGCTCTGGAATTCTAGAGAGAGCCCAGGCCTGGAAACACAGAGCTGAGAGCCCCTGGCAAGCAGGCAACAAACAACAAGCATTTGTACCAGGTGTGGTGGCGCATGCCTGTGGTTCCAGCTACTTGGGAGGCTGAGGTGGGAAAATCACTTGAGCCCAGGAGTTTGAGGCTGCAGTTAAAAAAAATAGTAAAATAAATAAGCATTTGTGCAGCAGCTTACAGCTTACAGACAGCTCTGTGTGCCTTAGCTCATTCATCTTACAGCAATCTTGTGAAATTATTACTTCTGTAGTTTTACTGATTAATAATAATATTTCCCATTTGCATCTCGGTTTAAAGTTGCTACAGTACTTTCCCACAGGCTGTTTGTCTCATTTTGCTCTTTCTAACAACACTGGGGAATAGAAAGGTATGAGTGATGGTGGCCGTGAGCAGTCATTACACCTGTTGACACTCGTACCTATAGAGGCACACAGATGAGAACATATGTTTTGCACACCTGTGCTGATGCTCTTTAAAAGCAGTCAGATTTTTTTGTGTACATAAGAGCCCTCTGCTGTTCAGAGTGGGTTTATCCATTACTCGAGATTTTTCAGCTAAACAGTATGAAAGTTATTGAATCAGACTTCTCTTTAACTTTTGTAAAATGCTCTTGGGGTAGATATCTTACATAATGAGCAACAATTTTAAAAATAGTTTAACTTGTCATAATTAAAAATACCTCCAGCATGGTGGCTCATGCCTATAATCCCAACACTTTGGAAGGCCAAGGTAGAAGGATTACTTGAGCCCAGGAGTTCGAGACCAGCCAAGGCAACATAGCAAGACCCCCATCTCAACAAAAATAAAAAATTAGCGGGGCATGGTGGCACATCCTGTAGTCCCGGCTACTCAGGAGGCTGAGATGGGAGGATCAATTCAGCCCGGGCAGTCGAGGCTGCAGTGAGCTATGATCACAGCACTGCACTTCAGCCTGGGTGACAGACCAAGTGAGACTCTGTCTCAAAAAAAAAAAAAAAAAAAAAAAACCAGAAAAAAATATCACCTTCGTGTTAGAAAACTCAATATTTTATTTTTGAAGAAAACAACATTGAGAGAAAGAAACCAAGTGGTTTCATGTTTGAGACTTACTTTTTTCCACCACTAACTACCCAAATCTAGATATGGTCCTTGCATCAACGTGGATGCCATTTCATGGCTAAAAGAAGGTGAGAAGCATCTAAACCTTTATAATGTCTGTTCATGGGAACACCACATAAAATCAGTAATTTAATACTTTTAAAAAATTTTTGAGGCCAGGCGCAGTGGCTCATGCCTGGAATCCAAGCACTTTGGGAGGCTGAGAAGGGCCGATCATGAGGTCAGGAGATAAGATCATCCTGGTCAACATGGTGAAACCCCATCTCTACTACAAATACAAAAATTAGCCAGGCGTGGTGGCGCATGCCTGTAGTCCCAGCTACTTGAGAGGCTGAGGCAGGAGAATTGCTTGAATCTGGGAGGTGGAGGCTGCAGTGGGCTGAGATCGTGCCACTGCACTCCAGCCTGGCGACAGAGTGAGACTCCGTCTCAAAAAAAAAAAAAAATTGAGAAACCTTATCATATCTATTAGTGTGCTTTACTGGTTCATGGATAGGGTAGCATTTGAATCAGTCCTTAAAGGATGGAGATGCATAAAGGGAAAGATGGGGTAGGTCACTGATGATGTAGAGGTTGTGGAAGCAAATGGCCAAGGGTGTGCCAGGGGGAATGAAGATCTTGAAACCAAAAGAATCATAGATTCTAGAGCTGGGACATAAAGCTGGAAGACCACCCAGCAAGACTGGCTAAGGGTCTTCAGTGCCAGCCAAATTTGGCCTTCACTGGGCTGGCAGTAGGGACCCCAAAAGACTCATTAACTGGGCAATGATGATCAGATCTGAGCTTGAAAGAATGTTCCAGAAGGCAAAGGGAGAGCAGCTGATGCAACAAAGGGACAGGATAAAGAATAGTCATTTAGGGACCTCTTACAACCATCTACGGACACAAGGGTAGGGTAGTCAACAGCTAGGGTAGTCACCATCGAAAAGAAAAAATAATAATATTGCAAGTAGGAAGGGAAAAAAAGGAAGATGGTTGAGAGAATGGAGGAACCAGAGCATAACTTACTACAAAAAGCCTTGAAAAATAAGTTTCATTGTATCAACAACAAAACAACAACAGCATCTCTCGTACTTATGAGGCCTACCTCTATATACACATCTGCTCACTCCTAGGGCTGGCGGGTTATTCCCCAGGCTCATAGCTGCCCCTAGTCCTGGGATCCATTCCAACCTTAGGCTGGTCATATTTCAGTATCACCTGGGAGCATTACCACCCGCTAGGGAGACATTTGAAAATGTCTTAGAGCACTATCCCAAAATGATTGATAAAATGACGTAGGGTGGTTACCAGCATTTAGTGGGTGGGAACAAGGGATGCCAAACATCCTGCAATATTCAGGAAATAGCCACACAATGCAGAATTGAACTATCTGTAACCCAGCAGACCTACCATTGGGGAACACTGCCACAATCCCCCCTGGATCCCAGTTTGATAAACGGGCTGCTGCTGTGTTCTCTGTGCCCGAGTTCGGGTCTCAGCCAGGGGCCTTATAGCAACATCCCTGTAGGTCTTGGGTGCTGTCTTGGTTTACTCCCCTTTGTCCTAAGGACCAGAGTCCTTCTCCACAGGCTTCCCTGTGGCCTGCTGCCTGACTGCCCACCTGCTGGGCACTCGGTGCTCCCAGAGGCCATCCTCTTCAAGCCCATCAGTTACACCAATCCCCATATCATACTCCACGACCCATCTGCTGGCATTGACCACAGACTGCTCTGCCCTATCCTTTAGCATTCTGGCCAGCCCCAAATACAGACCCTTCCTTGGCATCCACCAGAGAACTGCCTCCGCCCAGACACTGTTAACTAAGCAAATTTCCTAGTTAACAAGTTAACAATACAAATTTCCAAGTGACACTAATACTTTGAATGTACAGACCAACATTTCCCCTAAAAGAACAAACCCTCCCACACTTAATGAGACATCCACCAACCAAGACAAGAAGAACACGGCTCCTCCAAAATTCTCCTTTCCAACTGTATTAGTCTGTTCTCACGCTGCTAATAAGGACGTACCCGAGACTGGGTAATTTATAAAGGAAAGAGGTTTAATGGACTCACAGTTCCATATAGCTGGGGAGGCCTCGCAATCATGGCAGAAGGCAAAGGGGAAGCAAAGGCACGTCTTACGTGGCAGCAGGCAAGAAGGTGTGTGCAGGGGAATTGCCCTTTTATAAAACAATCAGATCTCATGAGACTTATTCACCATCACGAGAACAGCATGGGAAAGACCCGCCGCCATGATTCAATTACCTCCCACCAGGTCACTCCCATGACACGTAGGGATTATTACAATTCAGGGTGAGATCTGGGTGGGAACACAGAGCCAAACCAGATCACCGACATTCCTCATGGATTTCCTTGGACTTAGGACTTTCACGGTCTCATAGTGAGCTTGAGGAACACAGCTGACTCTGCACCAAATTATGTTCCCTGGTCACCCAATAACTTCTGTTCACTCCTCAAAGTCTTCCTGAAAGTTGGGGCAATGTGGTAAGCAGACTAATGGCTCCAAAAATATGGATGCCCTAATCCTCAGAGCCTGTGAATATTTTCCCTTACACTGCAAAGGGGACTTTGCAAATGTGATTAAGGTGAAGGATGTTGAGATGGGGAGAGTATCACAGATTATCCAGGTGGGCCCAATCTAATCCCGTGAGTTTTTAAAGAAAGATGGCAGCATCAGGAATTGACTGGTCATTGCTGGCTTTGAAACCAGAGAAAGGGGCCAGGAGCCAAGGTCCCCAGGAAGCCTCCAGAGACTGGAAAAAGCAAAGAAGCAGAGCCTCTCCTGGAAACTCCTGGAAGGAACACAGGCAAGCCGACCCTTTGATTTTAGCCGACCCTTTGATTTTAGCCCCTGGAGGCCTGTGTCAGACTTCTGGCCTCCAGAATTGTCAGATAATAAATTGTTATTGTTTTAAGCCACGACATTTGTGGTAATTTGTTACAGTGGCAATAGAAGATGAATACAAGGAATAAGAACAGAGGAATGAATTATATTTTTGCACTGAGCATAAATTTGGTAGACATAGGAAGCTCTTAGAGGGTATAAAGAAATGAAGTTGAAGAAGTGTATTAGTCAGGGTTCTCTAGAGGGACAGAACTAATAGGGTAAATGTATATATAAAAGGGGAGTTTATTAAGGAGCATTGACTCACTTGATCACAAGGTGAGGCCCCACAATAGGCTGCCTGCAAGCTAAAGAGCAAGAAAGCCAGTCCTAGTCCCAAAACTGAAACACCTGGAGTCTGATGTTTGAGGGCAGGAAGCATCCAGCATGGGAGAAAGACGGAAGCCAGAAGCCTCAGCAAGCCTAGTCTCCCCACATTCTTCTGCCTGCTTTTATTCCAGCCATGCTGGCAGCTGAGTAGATTGTGCCCACCCAGATTAAGGGTGGGTCTGCCTTTCCCAGTCCACTGACTCAAATGATAATCTCCTTTGACAACAGCCTCACAGACACACCCAGCAATAATACTTTCCATCCTTCAATCCAGTCAAGTTGACATTCAATATTAACCATCACGAGAAGGAAGATTTTTTTCCCCTCACATTAGAAATCCAAGGAGGTGAGAGAGCAAACAATATTCAATATTTCACCAATCCAAAATCTTTTCCTCACATATACTCTGTGTGTGTGTGTGTGTGTGTGGGTGGGTGTGTGTGTGTGTATTCTGCATGCCTTTTTCTTTTCTTTTGTTTTTTTGTTTGTTTTCTGAAACAGGATCTCACTTCATCACCCAGGCTGGAGTACAGTGGTGCAATCATAGCTTATTGCAGCCTCTAACTCCTAGGCTCAAGTGATTCTTAGAACATCTTAAAAGATCTAATCGCTGATGACCATCGTAATTTTCTGAGAGTGGGTTTTACTTTTCAATGTTTGCTCCATTTATCTGACTGTGGCACTCCCATTTTTTAAACAGAGGGATCTCACGGTTGTGATGTTTTGTGGCATGTACTTGAGAAAGACCATTCTGATCAAAGAGAACTAGGCACGTGCGAGTAAGGGTGGGAAAGGTGGGAATGTGCATGAAATAGTAAGAAGAAAGGCAAAGCCAGAGAGGAGGGGAAAGCTAGAGGGAAAAAAAATCAGCAATATTCCTACTCTTCCATCAGACCATATAGGTTCCAATACTCTCTCTGCCATGAACTAACCACGTTAACTCGGATTGGTGACTTCACCTCTCTGGGCCTCAGCTTCCTCACGTATAAAATGTGGATAATAATAACGCCTGTCTTGTAGAGTTGTTAGGATTGAATATGGCAACACAACACAGAGCACGTAAGACAGTTCCTGGCACAATGTAATACTAGCATTGGCTGATGTTACAAGGCCGGAGCTGCCAGACTGGGAAGGGTCTTCCAGTTAGACAGAGGTTCTATGGGAAAAGGCAAGTTTTCCTAGAGGTGGTTTATTTGTGTATTTTTTTCATTACTAAATATGTCATGCAAACTAAAGAATACTTATGTATGCAGGTGTTTGTGTGTAGTCATATGCAAGATTTGCAGGATAATAATAAAATGAATCCTTAGGGACCCATTACCCAGCTTAGGAAATTGAACATCACCAAAGCAGTAAACCCTTGCAGACCCCTCCCTGGTCTCTCTTCCTCCCATCCCCTCAAAGGAAACCACTCAGTCTGATTTAGACACTCATCATTCTCTTGTTTATTTTGATAGTTTAACTGCATTTGTCTGTTCCCCACAGATACTGTTTAGTTCACCTATTTCCGAACCTTATATAAATAGAATCATACTGCGCATATTTTTCCATGACTTTCCTTCTTCATTCAACTTTGTGTTCTAGAGATTCACCCATGGTGAGGTGTTGGCTCTGGTTCATTCATCTCCATTGTTCTCTAGCACCACTAGAGAACATATCTCATACTTTTTCATCAGATTAATGAAACTTTGGATTGATTTCCATATTTCTGCTCTAATAAAAATGCTGCCAGGACATTCTTATGTGTGTTGTCTGTTGCGAACCTGCAAGAGCTTCTGGATGGCAGGGCGCCTCCAGCTTTCCTAGGTTCTCTGAAATTGTTTTCTGAAATGATTGAATGGACTCACTGTCCCCCTAGTTGTGTACACATGTTCCCTTTATTCATATTTCTTACTCGGGAAACTTCCAAGCAAAGGACTGACCAGATAAAAGCTAGGTTTAAGGAAGATCCATTAGGTTGGGGCAGGGGGGATTGGAGGGGAGAAGCCCCTTACCAGGTAAGATGGACAAGAGGCCAGAGGACATCAACAGGTGCATCCCTACAGAGACCCGAGGGCCTCGCAAGACACGGGCTCTTTTTTGGGCAGAACTCCTACAGTTCCTCTTTCCTGTATGAGTTGGTATCCACCAATAGAATCCACAATCTTTGGAATGCACCCAACAGGATGCATGGCTTGCAAAAAAGCAAAGAGTTATACACTTGAAAATTCTAACGTATTTCCCTGTGTCTGGTAAAAGGATCTGGCCCCAGGAAAAGTACTGTGCATCTTTAAATCTAATCCTCTTTGTCTGTAAATTGGACAGCACTATCTGCCTCCACAGAACTGTTGTGTGGCTTGGCAGATCATTAATGGTAATGGGTCCTTGGTCTCTGTAAAACCAGATGTAAATGCTGAGTGCTGCTTATAGTAGGAACAGGTTACGCATATAGCAGGGTGGAAGCACGATCCAACGGGACTAGCCTAAATGCTACTTTTCAGAGACAACTTGAATCTCACTAAATTTTAAACAGGTTAGTTTTGTATCAACAGGACATTTCCCAAGCCATCAGTTTCCTTTGCCTCCTGCACAACCAAACAGGACTGCCCCGGGGAGGAAGGCAGAAATCATGGACAAGTTTCCTGAGAGGCCACATCTGCCTGTTCAGGCCTTGCCACCTCACTGCACGAAGGCACATGGCCTCATGTGCATCAGCTATCATATCTTGGGTTTCCTGGTATTCAAGAAATGCTTTCTTTTCTTTTCTTTCTTTTATTTTATTTATTTATTGATTAATTGATTGATACAGTGTCTCTCTCTCTCTCACCCAGGCTGGAGTGCAGTGGCGCAATCTCAGCTCACTGTAGCCTCTCCCTTCCAGGATGAAGCCATCCTTCCACCCCAGCCTCCCAAGTAGCTGGGACTACAGACCCATGACATCACTCCTGGCTAATTCATAGAGATGGGGTGTCCTATATTGTCCAAGCTGGTCTTGAACTCCTGGGCTCAAGCAATCTGCCTATTTCAGCCTCCCAAAATGTTGGGATTAAAGATGTGAGCCACCATGCCTGGTGTAAGAAATGGATCTACCAAGTTCAGGCTATTTTGTAATAATTTTTAGTTGTGTATGTGTGGTTTTTGGTTTTGTTTTTTGTTTTTGGGTTTTTTGTTTTTTTTTTTTTTGAGTCAGAGTCTTGCTCTGTTGCCCAGGCTGGAGTCCAGTGACACAATCATAGCTCACTGCAACCTCAAACTCCTGGGCTCAAGCAATTCTCCCACCTCAGCCTCCCAAGTAGCTGGGACTACAAGTGTGCACCACCATGCCCAGCTAATTTTTAAATTTTTTTGTAGAAGTTGAGGAGTGGGGTTGGGTGGGGGGGCGGGGGTCTCACTGTGTTGCTCAGGCTGGTCTTGAACTTCTGGCCTCAAGCAATCCTCCTGCCTCAGCCTCCCAAAGCCCTGAGATAATAAGCATGAGCCACCACACCTGGCTAATTTTTAGTTGTTTAGACTGTCTTGTCCTCAAGGCAACAATCTATTGCAGCTGATTCACGAGACTCACACCTTTGTAAGTTTTGTGGTAATAAGTGAGGGCCAGGTTGCAGCCTGAGGCTTCTTGGGTCTGGCTTCCTGTCCTTTCCACAGGTCCTAGGTGCCTCTCTCACCATGCACAAGGCCCTGATCCAGTCCTCAGACAGTTGGCTAAAGAGCCTGTCAGCTAATACTCAGCCTTTTCCAGCTGTTTACCCCATTTTTCTCGCGTGTTGACTAACACTTCCTGCCCCCAAAACCTGTCAGCTCCAAGATGTACTCCACAATCGTTCTGTCTCCCTTCTGTCCATTTAGGGCCCAGGGGACACAGCAAGAGTCTCAAAAGGCCCATTTGCATCTCACCCACATCAGTAGAGCAAAAAGGGGCCATCGCTGTAATAAAGAAATAATTGAAGGTAGGAAGTGCTAAAGCAAAAGGGGAAAGGAAGATTATCCAAATGCAACTAAATATAGATTCCACTGTGGGTCATGTTGCTGAGGTGCAGACATTTACAGCAGGTGTTCAGTTTTGCTTAACGCAAGACTCTTTGCAATCATTTTTAAGCAGTACAGTGAAAGGGCCCTTAGGGAAAGAGTTCTCCTTGTTCTCACTTTGCAGATGGAGAGGCCTGAGAAGCAGGGAGGTGAAGTAGTTCACCCACGGTCCCACAGCTGCTAAGTGCCAGAGCTAGGACTCCATCCCAGGGCTTGGGACAGTCAATCAGGGCCTCTTTCAACAAGCCCGTATTGTCTCTCAGCAAAGATCTATAAAAAGCTGGATGATAATAAAATAAGCTTATGCAACACTTTTGCCTAATGCAAATTAAGAAATTGATTTCAGGAACAGAAACTTGGGTAGGGTTTGCCCACATACAAACAACACTAAAGAGAAAGTTGACTACTTAAAATAGAAGACATTGGTCTCTCATGTGACTGAAAGGATTATTTCTATTCTGAAAAATTGAGAGGTTGCCTGTCATAAAGTCGTATCCTCAAACTCAGAAACTTTAAAGTTTAACGCAGCCGGGCGCGGTGGCTCACGCCTGTAATCCCAGCACTTTGGGAGGCCGAGGCGGGCGGATCACGAGGTCAGGAGATTGAGACCATCCTGGCTAACACGGTGAAACCCCGTCTCTACTAAAAATACAAAAAATTGGCCGGGCGAGGTGGCAGGCGCCTGTAGTCCCAGCTACAAGGGAGGCTGAGGCAGGAGAATGGCGTGAACCCCGGGGGGCGGAGCCTGCAGTGAGCCGAGATCGCGCCACTGCACTCCAGCCGGGGTGAAAGAGCAAGACTCCGTCTCAAAAAAAAAAAAAAAAAAAAAAGTTTAACGCAGCCCAACGCGTTGGCTCACACCTGTAATTCCAACACTGGGAGTCCAAGGTGGGAGCTTGAGCCCAGAAGTTCGAGACCAGCCTAGGCAACATGGCAAGACACAGTCTCTACAAAAAAAATTTTTTTCAATTAGCTAGGCGTGGTGGCACATGCCTGTAGTCCAAGCTACTTGGGAGGCTAAGGCAGGAGGATCCCTTGACCCCAAAAAGTCAAAGTTGCAGTAAGCCATGATCACACCACTGCACCCCAGCATGGGTGACAGCTATATTCATTTCTTACATCAGAGTATCAAATATATATACATATATATATATATATAAGTGCTTAAAAGTCTAATGTAAGTGTCTCCAGTATCCTGTAAGTAAAGTGACTTGTGTTTGCAGAATTTAATTGCTTGCAAAACACATAGTCATTCTCTCACTTGTCTTTACAATAACCCTGTGAGGAGCTGAGAATCAATCAGTGTCATCATTATCTCCATTCCACAAATAAGGAGATGGCGGCTCAGAGAAACTGAATGAATTCTCAATATCATGCAGCTGAACCTTGAACCTCAGGCTGCTGAATTCTTTTTATAAGGTATGGTAGAAGGGAATTCAAGCTTGAAGTCAGGAAGACAAATTTGAGTTCTGACTTGGCCACTTATCTGTTCTGTGTCATTGAACAACTTATTTACAGCACAGAGCCTCAGTTGATGCATCTGTAAAATAGGGAGAATCACACCTATGTGGTAGCTGTTATGAGCATTCAATGAAGCAATGTATGAAAAGCATCAAGGTCAGTGCCTGGCACAAACCAGGTTCTCAGATAAGTGATCCTTGCTATTGCTGATATACACAGCTTCTGTCTATTATACTATTTTGCAGCTTTTCCAGCTACTCACGACACAATACACGACTTAAAGACACAAAAAGGAGACTTTCTTTCCTCTGATCTCACTCCTTGATTCACTGGCCTGGCTTCTTATAAAGAAAGGTCTTGGCCTGGTTTAAGCAGAAATTCATTTACTAAAAGAATTAGTTGATGAAGGCTGGGCATGGTGGCTCACGCCTGTAATCCCAGCACTTTGGGAGGCTGAGGCAGGCAGATCATGAGGGCAGGAGATCGAGACCATCCTGGCTAACATCGTGAAACCCCGTCTGTACTAAAAATACAAAAAATTAGTTGGACGTGGTGGTGGGCGCCTGTAGTCCCAGCTACTTGGGAGGCTGAGGCAGGAGAATGGCGTGAACCTGGGAGGCGGAGCTTGCAGCGAGCCGAGATTGTGCCACTGCACTCCAGCCTGGGCGGCAGAGCGAGACTCTGTCTCAAAAAAAAAAAGAATTAGTTGATGAGGTCACCAGAAAGTAAAGTAAATGTAAAGCATTTCATTTATTCATACAATAAATGTTAATAAAGTGTCTACTATAACCCAAGCTTTAGGGAGACCATGCAGCGCTTGGTAGGCACAGTCCCAGGCCTCAGGGAGCTGAAGTGATGGGGAAGGCAAACATCAAGCAAGTCATTGGAACCACCAATGTGATTCAGACACCTCCGATCACCTCCGATCACCTGGCATTTTCAGGGCTTAGAATCAGTAAACAAATAGAAACTCCTTAGTTCCCTCTGCTTTCTCCACTTCTCTGCAAATCATCACCAATTAAGTGAGCATTCAATCAAAGCAAAGAAAAACATTAAGTCCTTAGTGATTCCCATCACTGCTGCCCACACTTCATTGCTGAGAACTAATCACATGACCATAACTGGGCATGAGGAGGGTTGAGAAAATAGCCCTTGACTGGGCTGTCACTTTCCATGCTAGGAAAGGGAGGATGCATTTTTCGTAGCCAAATGGCATATACTTGGGAAAGACCATTGTGACCTTTCTGCCACAGCCAGAAAGAAGGCCAAACATATCAGCAATCCTAACACCTAACGAAAAGAATGCAGGAAAGGTGGAAAAGACATCGAAAATGGCATGATAGGCCGGGCGCAGTGGCTCACACCTATAATCCCAGCACTTTGGGATGCTGAGGCGGGTGGATCACCTGAGGTCAACATGGCGAAACCCCGTCTCTATTAAAAATACAAAAATTATGTAATCCCAGCTACTCGGGAGGCTGATGCAGGAGAATCGCTTGAACCCGGGAGACGGAGGTTGCAATGAGCTGAGATCACACCACTGCACTCCAGCCCAGGTGACAGTGCGAGACTCCGTCTCAAAAAAAAAAAAAAAAAAAGCACAAAAATTAGGCCAGGCACAGTGGCTCACGCCTGTAATCCCAGCACTTTGGGAGGCCGGGGCAGGCGGATCACCTGAGGTCAGGAGTTCAAGACCAGCTTGACCAACGTGGAGAAACCCTGTCGCTACTAAAAATACAAAATTAGCTGGGTGTGGTGGTGCATGCCTGTAATCTCAGCTACTTGGGAGGCTGAGGCAGGAGAATCACTTGAACCCAGGAAGCAGAGGCTGCTGTGAGCCAAGATCATGCCATTGCACTCTAGTCTGGGCAACAAGAGCAAAGCTCTGTCTCAAAAATAAATAAATACATACATACATACATACATACATACATACATACATACATACAAAAATACAAAAATTAGCCAGGCATGCTGGTGCAGGCCTGTGGTTGCAGCTACTCAGGAGGCTGAGGTGGGAGGATCATTTGGGCCCGGGAGGCGGGAAGTTTGCAGTGAACCAAGATTGTGCCACTACACTCCAGCCTAGATGACAGAGTAAGACCCTGTCTCAAAAAAAGAAAAGAAAAGAAAAAGGCATGCCAGGTATATATTAATAGTAGTCATCTCACACAAAATAAAATTCAAAATGAAAAGCATTAAAAGAATATATCATAATTATAACATTATAACCCACAAAAATATAAGTCATAAACCTTTATGTACCTACAACCTTGGCCTCAGAATCTGTAAGTAAGGCAAGCCCTGATAGAAATGCAAGGAATCACTGGTAAGTCCCCATCACGGGTGGCTTTAAATACATTTCTCAAAAACAGGCTGATCAACTTCTACCCAAATGAATATGGCTCGAGAAGTCCTGGCTGACAAAACTAACATTTATAACTTCGTAGGCATATGGAGAGAAACAAGTTTTTATCCAACAGACATTACACATTTTTTTTCCAACTCTCATGAGACATTCTCTGAATGTATTAAACCACAAAGAAAATCACAACAAATCCCCAATAGTAAAACTGTTACAGCATACATTCATGAACTATAATGGAATAAAATCAGAAAATAATAAAAAATGGATAACCAACAAAAACCTATCCTCTTGGATATTTTAAAACACTCCACTAAATAAGTCTTAGGTTTGACAGGAAATAAGCACAGAAATTACAAGCCATTTAGAACTGAATCACAGTAAGAGCTGTCCATGAATATCAAGGACCATGGGACACACTAAGACAGCACTCACAGGGAAAATACATAGCCTTATGTGCATGTGGCAGAAAATAAGAAATGTTGAAAATAAATGAATCAACCAAGCTTTCAACTCAAGAAGCTTGGCAGGGGATGGAGAGAGACAAAATAAATCTGAAGAAAGTTGAAGGAATGAATTAAGAAAGATAAGAGTAGAAATTAATAAAAATAGAAAATAAAGAGGTGATAGCATTTGGTGACTGGTTTTTCAGATGCTGGCAAGGTTGCAGAGAAAACGAAACACTTATACACTGTTGGTGGGAGTGTAAATTAGTTCAACCATTGTGGAAGACAGTGTGGCGATTTCTCAAAGACCTAAAAACAGAAATACCAATTGACCCAGCAATCCCATTACTGGGTATATACCCAAAGGAATATAAATTGTTCTATTATAAAGACACATGCATGTGTATGTTCATTGCAGCACTATTCATAATAGCAAAGCCACGGTATCAACCTAAATGCCCATCAATGATACACTGGAAAAAGAAAATGTGGTACATATACACATGGAATACTATGCAGCCATAAAAAAGAATGAGATCATATTTTTTGCAGGAACATGGATGGAGCTAGAGGCCAATATCCTTAGCAAACTAACAAAGAAACAGAAAACCAAAACCTCATGTTTTCATTTTTAAGTGGGAGCTAAATGATGAGAACACATGGACACATAGAGGGGAACAATACACACAGAGTCCTATCAGAGGCTGGAGAAGAGGATCAGGAAAAATAACTAATAGGTACTAGCCTTAATACCTGGGTGATGAAATAATCTGTACAACAAACCCCCATGACACAAGTTTACCTATATAACAAACCTGCATATGTACCCCTGAACTTAAAATTAAAGTTAAAAAATAAAAATAAACTTGTTTTTTGAGAGAAGTAATAGCAAGGCAAACCTTTGGCTTACCTTTCAAGAAAAAATAACAAGTCAAAAACCAAGAATGTTTACCTTCATGGCAAGCATTTTGAAAAGTACTGGATGAAGAGACTAATATCCTAGAAAAATATTAATTACAAAGATTCATTCAAGGAAAATTAGGAATGTTGAATAGAATCATAACTATCAAGGAACTTAAAGAGATACTCAAAGATCTATCCCTAAAACGGACACTGAGTCCAGAGGGCTTTTCAGGTAGATTCTGACAAAGCTTTAAGGAAGAGATAATTCTATATAAACTGCCTCTGAGCCTAGGAAAACATGGGAAGCTTACCTAACTCATTTTCTCATTTTAGAGGTTCAGTATACCACTGATACCTGACCAGGTGTGGTGGCTCACACCTGTAATCCCAGTGCTTTAGGAGGCCGAAGCAGGAGGATCATTTGAGGCTAGGAGTTTGAAACCAGACTGGGGAACAAAGCAAGGCCCCTATCTCTACAAAAATTAAAAAACAAATAGCCATGAATGTGTGTTGCATGCCTGTAGTCCTAGTTACTCAGGAGGCTGAGGTGGGAGGATCATTTGAGCTTAGGAATTCAAGGTTACAGTGAGCTATGATTGTGCCATCATGCTGCTGCACTCCAGCCTTGCTGATAAGAGTGAGATTCTGTCTCTGGAAAGAAAGAAACACTGATATCTTTGTATTAGTTCATTCTCATCCTGCTATAAGACATACCTGCAGGGCTGGGGAGGCCTCAGGAAACTTACAATCAAAATGGAAGGGGAAGCAAACACATCCTTCTTCATATTTGGTGGCAGGAAGAAGACATGCTGAGAAAAGGAGTAGGGGGAAGCCCCTTATACAACCATCAGATCTTGTGAGAACTCACTGTCACGAGAACAGCATGGAGGTAACTGCCTCCATGATGCAATTCTCCCACCGAGTCCCTCTCACCACATGTGAGAATTATGGGAACTGCAGTTCAAGATGAGATTTGAGTGGGGACACACAGCAAAATCATATAATTCTACCTCCGGCCCCTCCCAAATCTCATGTCCTCACGTTTCAAAAACACAATCATTCCCTTCCAACAGTTCCCCAAAGTCTTAAGTCATTCCAGCATTAACTCAAAAGTCCAAGTCCAAAGTCTCATCTGAGACAAGGCCTAAGAGCCTGTAAAATCAAAAACAAGTTAGTTACTTCCTAGATACAATGGGAGTACAGGCATTGGGTAAATACAGCCATTCCAAATGGGAGAAATTGGCCAAAACAAAGGAGCTACAGGCCCCATGCAAGTCCAAAACCCAACAGGACAGTCATTAAACCTTAAAGTTCCAAAATGATACCCTTTGACTCCATGTCTCACATCCAGGTCATGCTGATACAAGAGGTGGGTTCCTACACCCTTGGGCAGTCTGCTCTTGTGGCTTTTCAGGGTACAACCTCCCTCCAGTCTGCTTTCACAGCTGGCATTGAGTGCCTGTGGCTTTTCCAGGTGCACCATGCAAGCTATTGGTGGATATACCATTCTGGTGCCTGGAGGTCGGTGGTCCTCTTCTCACAGCTCCACTAGGCAGTGCACCAGCGGGGACTCTGTGTGAGGCTCCAACCCCGCATTTCCCTTCTGCACTCCCCAAGCAGAGGTTCTCCATGAGGGCCCTGCCTCTGCAGCAAACTTCTGCCTGGACATCCAGGCATTTTCATACATCCTCTGAAATCTAGGTGGAGGTTCCCAAACCTCAATTCTTGACTAATGTGCACCCCCAGGCTCAATACCACATGGAAGCTGCCAAGGCCCAGGGCTTGCACCCCCTGAAGCCATGGCCCAAGCTGTACCTTGGCCCCTTTCAGCCACGGCTGGAGTGGCTAGGACACAGGGCACCAAGTCCCTTGGCTGCACACAGCAGGAGGGCCCTGGACCCGGCCCACAAAACCATTTTTTCCTCTCAGATCTCCGGGCTGCCGTGAAGGTCTCTGACATGCCCCGGAGACACGTTCCCCGTTGTCTTGGTGATTAACATTCAGCTCCTCATTACTTATGCAAATTTCTGCAGCTGGCTTGAATCTCTCCCCAGAAAATGGGATTTTTTTTTCTATTGTATTGTCAGGCTGCAAATTTTTCAAACTTTTATGCTCTGCTTCCTCTTGAACACTTTGCCCCTTAGAAATTTCTTCTACCAGATACCCTAAATCATCTCTCTCAAGTTCAAAGTTCCACAAATCTCTAAGGCAGAAGCAAAATGCCACCAGTCTCTTTGCATAGGAAGAGTGACCTTTATTCCAGTTCCCAACAAGTTCTTCATATCCATTTGAGACCACTTCAGCCTGGGCTTTATTGTCCATATCACTATCAGCTTTTTGGTCAAAGCCATTCAACAAGTCTCTAAGAAGTTCCAAACTTTCCCACATTTTCCTGTCTTCTTCTGAGCCCTCCAAACTGTTCCAAACTCTGACTATTACCCACTTCCAAAGTTGCTTCCACATTTTCAGGTATCTTTACAGCAGCACCCACTACCTGGTACCAACTTATTGTATTAGTCCATTCTCATGCTGCTATAAGGACATACCCAAGCCTGGGTAATTTATAAAGGAAACAGGTTTAATTGACTCACAGTTCCATAGGGCTGAGGAGGCCTCACAAAACTTACAGTTATGGCAGAAGGGGACACAAACATGTCCTTCTTCACATGGTAGCAGCAAGAAGTCCAGAATGAAGAGGGGAAAAGCTCCTTATAAAACTGTCAAATCTCATGAGAACTCACTCAATATCATGAGAACAGCATGGACGAAACTGCCCCACCAGGTCCCTCCCACCACACATGGGGATTATGGGAACTACAGCTCAAGATAAGATTCGGGTGGGGACACAGCCAAACCATATCAACCTTATATCTATCTGTATCTATCAATCAGCACACACACACAAACACACACACACACACACACACACATATATACACACAATATATATGGTGTATATATGTGTGTATACAAATATATATATTTACATATCAGTAAAAACAAAGATACAAAATTTCATATCCAGCTGTGTATTAAAGGTACAAAGGATCATTCTGGAAATGTTAAGATGTTTCCATATTAAGAGTCTATTAAAAAGTTCAAAGTAGAGGCTGGGCATGGCGGCTCACACCTATAATCCCAGCACTTTGGCAGGCCAAAGCAGGTGGATCACTTGAGGTCATGAGTTCAAGACCAGCCTGGCCAACATGGTGAAACCCTGCCTCTGCTAATAATACAAAAATTAGCTGGGCCTGGTGGCGCACACATATAGTCCCAGCTACTGGGGAGGCTAAGGCAGGAGAATCGCTTGAACTCGGGAGGTGGAGATTGCAGTGAGCTGAGATCATGCCACTGCACTCCAACCTGGGTGACAGAGCAAGATTCTGTAAAAAAAAAAATATATATATATACATATATATATATATCTCAAAGTAGAAAAACCATTGGTGGTATCAACAGATCTTTTAGAGGCATTTGCTAAAATACAACATCCATTCATGATAGCAACCCAGGAAATGAAATGTCTTAAACCTAATCAAGCATGTTAATAATCTAAGCAAGCATAATTTTACAAGTCAGATATTACAAATCCCTCCCATAAAAGTCAGGACTAAGACAAGATATCTATTTGACATTCTATGGCGGGTACTCAATAATATATTAAGACCAAGAAAAGCTAATGCTATTCATTGACAAGTGTTTGGGTGAATGAAAACAATCCTATATATCTATTTGCACTTTACAGTTTACAAAAGATTTCCATAAGCAGTATTCTCCCATGACCTTTATGAGAACCAAGGGGGATGAGGATAATTATTATCATCCCAACTTTAAGGATGAGGAAACTGAGGGCCGTAGGCTTTTTAGATTTTCCTAAAGCTGGTAAGCAGTGATGGAGGAATAGACCTGGGATTTCTTTTTTTTTTTTAATACTTTAAGTCCTAGGGTACATGTGCACAACGTGCAGGTTTGTTACATATGTATACATATGCCATGTTGGTTTGCTGCACCCATCAACTCATCATTTACATTAGGTATTTCTCCTAATGCTATCCCTCCCCACTCTCCCTACTCCACAACAGGCCCCAGTGTGTGATGTTCCCCTTCCTGTGTCCATGTGTTCTCATTATTCAATTCCCACCTATGAGTGAGAACATGCAGTGTTTGGTTTTCTGTCCTTGTGATAGTTTGCTCAGAATGATGTTTCCAGCTTCATCCATGTCCCTACAAAGGACATGAACTCATCCTTTTTTATGGCTGCAGACCTAGGATTTCTTCTTATTCCCTCTTTGCCAGGCATCAACACATAACACATCTCATTACTACCAGGGACTGACACTGCCCAGGCCACTTCTCTGAACAAATTAAGTGTGAGCCCCAGGAGCTAACTGGGTTGAGGATGGGGCATACACACTGAACGGTGATTAAGAGAGTGGGGAAAAGAAGGAAGAGTGAGAGTACCGAAGATTAGTGCTCTTGGGGCTCTGAGCATATGTCCCTAGATGCTGTTTGAGAGACGAGACTGGCCAAACTCAAGTTGTACTACACGTGCCAGGTACTCTTATAAGCACCTATATATGTTCAATTCATTCAATCCTCACAAGATGCTTATGAAGTTGGTACTGTTATTAATACCCCCATTTTACGGATGAGAAAGCTGAGACGTAGCCATGTTGAATAACTCATCCCAGTGAATAGTTAAGTAGTAGTGCCAGGATTCAAATCCAGGCAGCTTGGCTCCAGGGACTCTCCTCATAGCCACTGCATTAGAGAGAATTTGAGCAAATAACTTGGTTCTGGGGGTGAGAGAGCAGAGGCCAACCTGTCATAGGTGCATGTTGGAGATAAAAATAATATCACTGCCAGCCTGGGCGACATGGCAAAACCCTGTTTCTACTAAAAATACAAAAAATTAGCCAGGCGTGGTGGTGCACACCTGTAGTCCCAGCTATTTGGGAGGCTGAAATGGGAGGATCACTTGAGCCCAGGAAGTTGAGGCTGCAGTGAGCCAAGATCACACCATTGCACTCCAGTCTGGGTGACAAAGTGAGATCCTATCTCAAATAATAATAATCACTAAAAGAAGAAAGTGTCAATTTGCTCACTTACTTTTGTTTTGACATTGCATGAGGCCAGGATGGGGGGAAAAGCTTTAAAGGACACACACACACACACACACACACAAATCTACTTAGAAACATCCGTTTTTTATTATTTGTTGCATAGCTTCCTAAAATTAGACATAACCCACAGAAACAGAGGAAGCAGTGTTCTCCTTGGCTTGTTTCTTTCTATCTGCAGACCTATGCACTAAGGATCTTACCCAATAGAACCATAGAGGAAAATTAGAAAAAATTCTGATTGCCCTGTTAGAAGCCTTGATGGGAGGCTGGGCGCCGTGGCTCATACCTGTAATCCCAGCACTTTGGGAGGCTGAGGCAGGTGGATCACCTGAGGTCAGGAGTTCTAGACCCGCTTGGCCAACGTGTTGCAACCTAAAATACAAAAAAAAAAAAAAAAATACAAAAAAAAATTAGCCAGGCATGGTGGTGCATGCCTGTAATCCCAGCTACTCAGGAGGCTGAAGCAGGAGAATTGCTTGAACCTGAGAGATGGAGGTTGCAGTGAGCCGAGATCGCGCTATTACACTCCAGCCTGGGCAACAGAGCAAGACTCCATTTCAAATAAATAAATAAAATAAAATAAAGTAAACCTAGATGGGAACCATATAGATAGTGCCAAACTACTTTTATCTGCAGCTATATTCATTTCTTACATCAGAGTTTTTTTTTTTTTTTATCTCTAGTCCTTCTAACCTGCTTCTAGACCCACTGCATTGTCCAGACAAAGTCTGTTAACACTGGCTTAGTTCAGCTTTTCCCAAGCACCTACAGTTATGAGTATAGAGTCAGACAATCTCAACTGTGTCCTCATGTGGACCTGCTGGAGCTTCCCCAAACAAAATTACCTTACTTTGTACAACCTGTTCCTTCCTCCTGGAATATCTTTCCCAAGCCAGTGACATCTGATGCTTCCTTTAAGACCTAGTTTATCTCTTCCAGGAAGCCCTCCTAGATGATGCCATCATACTTGCTCCAGTAAAACCTGTAGAATCCACCCAGAACAGTAGCTCCCTTAGCATTTCCCACATTGCGAGATTTTTTAAAATGTGTCGGACAATCATCTTAAATTGCAAACCTCATGAGGGCAAGAACCCTGCACCATTCTGATCTGCATCCCACTGCCTTTGAATTAAGACACAAATTAATATTTCAAGTTTAACAATTTGTCATCAAAATTGAAGATGTTTTCAAGGCTGTTAAAAATCATCTCTTTAAAAATAGAGTTTAAGGTTTTACATTTCCATAAACATTAAACTTTAAATAGAAGCAACTTAGAAACCACTTATAATGTTTCTAATAGAGACATTATAAATAATATTTGTAAGGAATTAGTCAAACAATGGTCCTTTGTCATCAGCAATATATTTGGATAATACCTTAGAAGTTTGGTTTAGTGGCCAGGCATGGTGGCTCATGCCTGTAATCCCAGCACTTTGGGAGGCCGAGGCGGGTGGATCACTTGAGGTCAAGAGTTCAAGACCAACCTGGCCAACATGGTGAAACCCCGTCTCTACTAAAAACACAAAAATTAGCCAGGCTTGGTGGTGCACACCTGTAGTCCCAGCTCCTGGGGAGGCTGAGGCAGGAGAATCACTTGAACCTGGGAGGCAGAGGTTGCAGTAAGCTGAGATTCCACCACTGCACTCCAGCCTTGGTGACAGAGCGAGACTCATCTCAAAAGGAAAGAAAGAAAGAGAGAGAGAAAGAAAGGGAGAAAGGGAGAGAGAAAGAGAAAGAGGGAGAAAGGGAGAAAGGGAGAGAGAAAGAGAAAGAGGGAGAGAGGGAGAGAGGGAGAGAGGGAGGGAGGGAGGGAGGGAGGGAAGGAGGGAGGGAGAAAGGGAGGGAGGAAGGAAGGAAGGAAGGAAGGAAGGAAGGAAGGAAGGAAGGAAGGAAGGAAGGAAGGGAGAAAAAATATGGAAGGAAAACTAAGAATGATCATCTTTGCAGGGTATTTTCTGACTTGGACTGTGATATTCATTATTTATGAAAGAGACATTTAAATGCCCTTTCTGCAGTTGGAAGGTTTTCTTTATACACTATTCCCATCATGGGGAATGAAAACAAAAATGTTAAAATCACAAGGAATTGCCCAATCGAAGCAGACTTTGCCTTTTTTCAAGAGTGGAGCACGAGTAACAGAAGGATCCAGGATTCAGTCACTTAAATGAAGTATTTTGGTCAGAAATTACCTTTTCGACACAAGCCTACTGAATGCTGTTTATATATTTATACATGAATATATATCTATTGAGTGAAACCTTGTAAACTCTTTAGAGTTTTCTTGTATGGTGGCAAAGATGTATATTTCTGCATCAAAAGGTGTAATGATGTACTTATTCATGCTAAACTTTTTATAAAAGTTTAGTTGTAAACTTAGCCATTCTATACAAAATCAATCAAGTGTATTTATTGAATGGTGTTTGCCTGCTTTATTTCAGAGGACCAGTGCTTTTTTTTGTTTTTTGTTTTTTTACTTTTATTTATTTGTTTGTTTGTTTTTGAGACGGAGTCTCTGTCACTCAGGCTGGAGTGCAGTGGCGCCATCTCGGCTCACTGCAGCCTCTGCCTCCCAGGTTCTAGCAATATTTCCTGCCTCAGCCTCCTGAGTAGCCGGGATTACAGGTGTGCACTACCATGCCTAGCTAATTTTTTCCATATTTTTAGTAGAGACAGGCTTTCACCATGTTGACCAGGTTGGTCACGAACTCCCGACCTCAAGTGATCCTGCCCGCCTCAGCCTCCCAAAGCGCTGGGATTACAGGTGTGAGCCACCTCGCCCGGCCTTAACTTTTATTTTAGGTTTGGGGTACATGTGAAGGTTCGTTACATAAGTAAACACATGTCATGGGGATTTTTTGTACATATTATTTCATCACCCAGGTATTTTATTTTTGTTATGCTATGTTATAACTGAACCCAAATAAATACGAGTAGGCTGTATAAGATTATAATCAAACATGTCTGAAGTAAAAAAAGAAAGAAAGAAAAAGAAAGAAGGAAAGGAAGGAAGGGGGAGAGGAGAGGAGAGGAGCTTATAATCCCAGCTACTTGGGAGGCTGAGGCAGGAGAAGGAGAGGAGAGGAGAGTAGAGGGGAGGGAAGGGGAGGGGAGGGGAGGGAAATTTGGTTTTAAAAGCCTATAAACTGGCCAGGCGCGGTGGCTCACACCTGTAATCCCAGCACTTTGGGAGGCCAAGGCGGGTGGATCACCTGAGTTCGGGAGTTCGAGACCAGCCTGACCAAAATGGAGAAACCCCGTCTCTACTAAACATACAAAATTAGCCGGGCGTGGTGGCACATGCCTGTAGTCCCAGCTACTCAGGAGGCTGAGGCAGGAGAATCGCTTGAACCCAGGAGGTGGAGGTTGCGGTGAGCCAAGATCGTGCCATTGCGCTGCAGCCTGGGTAACAAGAGTGAAACTCCGTCTAAAAAAATTTAAAAAATGCCTATAAGCTATCTCGATAAATCAGGATGCAGACAGGGACTGGGAAAGTGACCGTCCTTTAGGTAGTAATATCTCTTTAACAAAGTGATTACTAGAGAAAAATATCCAAGGAAATAGGTTTGAAAGAAAAATATTTGAATTTATACTTTGAGGCGGGAGGGAAAAAGGAGGGAGTTCTGAATGACTCTGATAAATGGATGGAGGAAGAATTAGGTATTAAATCTTTCCCAGGCTGGGATGGCAATAATGTCACTTCGCAAAAGAAGTCAATGAAAATGTCATACATAGTAAGTATACAATCTGTCAACGTGAATAGTAACATACATTAAGGATTTATTAAGCAATATCATTGCATTATAAAATGATAGGAATTATATCTAGAGGAGACAGATTCTTAGAGCAGTGAGAATTGCAGGAGAATATTAGGATCATTTCAAGAAGCTTTAATGACAAATTGCTCAAAGTGATCTGTATAGGCAGAGGCCCTGAGAAAAAGCAATTCCACTGCAAGAACTAGATGGGACAGAACTGAGGCAGCCGCTGTGTCATAGATCACTTTAAAACATAAAACATCAGAACAGTAGAAATATACAATGATATAGTCCCATGCCAGGCATTTGATCTGGTCCTGTTTATGCAGCGGGCACTTGTCATGTGCCCTGAAATGTTTTCCCAGGGAAGAAATCATAATGGATTGGGTCTGATCCGTCCCAATTCTTCTCCTGGAATTTCTCATCAACTTAGAGACAAATATCCAAGATTAAGGGGGGTGACCTGCAGTCATGAAAATGTAGAAATCTGCCTGGTATAACCCAGGATCAAACTTAGAAGAAACTGCTCTCCTCCAGGAAGTATCTGTGAGGTGATGGGGGCTGGTGGGGGGACGACAGCACAAGACCTAGCGCTCCCAAGCTGGCTTTGATCTGATCTCAGGGGGAAATAAATCACTCCTTTGATCACAAGGGACAGTCTCTAATTGTAAGTCATGTTTGAGGAGGGAAATGAGCCTCTTTAAAAGAGGCGAATCCATAAGCTTCTTGGCAGGCATGGGGCTGGGCAAGAGCAATTTGCAATTGTTATAATTGTAACAGATTAATAATGATAATATTAATTGCCCCTTGTCTGTGATGTAGGTAAGGTAAGTGAATAGTTTTGCAGGGAATCATCTATATTTGTCCTTTGTTATTCAGTAGGAACAAGAAAGGAAATATTTATTGTCTTTGAATTTTTTTAAGTGTACAGTTTCTTTTCTCTTGAAGACCTTAAAACTCCAAGTATTTCTCTAAAAAATATGTATCTTAGGGCTGAGCACGGTGGCTCACGTCCACAATCCCAGCACTCTGGGAGGCTGAGGCAGGCGGATCACTTGAGGTCAAGAGTTGGAGACCAGCCTAGCCAACATGGTGAAGCCCCGTCTCTACTAAAAATACAAAAATTAGCCAGGCATGATGGTGTACGCCTGTAGTCCCAGCTATTCAGGCAGGAGGATCACTTGAACCCAGGAGGCGGAGGTTGCAGTGAGCCAGGATTGTGCCACTGCACTCCAGCCTGGGTGACGGAGTGAGACTCTGTCTAAAATATATATATATATATTTTTGGGGCTAGGTGCGGTGACTCACGCCTATAATCTCGGCACTTTGGGAGGCCAAGCTGGGCAGATCACAAGGTCAGGAGTTTGAGACCAGCCTGGCCAGTATGGTGAAACTCCGTCTCTACTAAAAATACAAAAAATTAGCTGGGCATGGTGGTGTGCGCCTGTAGTCCCAGCTACTTGAGAGGCTGAGGCAGGAGAATTCCTTGAACCCGGGAGGCGGAGGTTGCAGTGAGCCAAGATCGCGCCACCGCACTCCAGCCTGGGCAACAAGAGCAAAACTCCGTCTCAAAAAAAAAAAAAAAAAAAGATATATATCTCTTAAAGAGGGGTTGGCAAACTATTTGTGTTAAGAGCTAGATAATATTTTAGGCTTTGCAGGCCATACGTTCTTTGCTGTAACTACACAACTCTGCCAATCATAGCATATGAAAATATGTAAATGATGGCAGTGGCTGGGTTCCAATAAAACTTTATTTATAAAAGCAGATGGTGGGCTGGATTTGGCCATAATTCTGCCAACCCTGATCTAAATCCCTGTGTGAAAAGTAACAACACACTGTAATGTAAAATATTATTTCATGCATAGTAGGCAAAAACCAACTAGATCAAGATGACACAAGTATTTGAGGAGAAATACTTGAAGACGGGAATTAACCATGGTGATGATGTAGTAGCAGGGGAAGAAAAACAGTATTTATATACTATTTAAAAACACTTTCATGATGCTTACTAAGTGCAAAGTTCTAGTCCAAACACTTTGCTCATTTAATTCTCAAAACAGCCCTATGCTATTATTATCCCCATTTTACAGATAAGAAAACCAAGGCATGAAGAGGCTAAGTAACTTGTCCAGGGTCACAAAGCTAGTAGTCAGGGAAAAACACAAATGTGAAATTAGACTCTCATAGAAATATTATCAGAAGACAGGATTAAAATTCTGCTTCTACCACGAACTAGCCATACAAATCGAGACACAAAGTTGTGATCATAACACTGCCCTCTTTCCCAGCTGCAGAGTTCCTGCATATCTCAAATGTGATTGTGTATTTGAAAGGACTCTGTTACTTCCGTTCACTCTCACAAACTGTTAGTTATTAATACTCAGTTGTCTATCAAATATATGTGGAATACTAATTATGATGCCATGGGAGATGAAGATATACACCAATTGATTTGTTTTTTGTTGCTGTTGTTTTGTTTTTTGAGTCATAGTTTTGCCCTGTTGCCCAGGCTGGAACGCAGTGGGGCAACCTCAGCTCACTGCAACCTCCACCTCCCAGCTCCAAGCAATTCTCCCACCTCACCCTCCTGAGTAGCTAGGATTACAGGCACCCGCCATCATGCCCAGCTAATTTTTGTATTTTTAGTAGAGACAGGGTTTCACCATGTTGGCCAGGCTGGTCTCGAACTCCTGACCTCAAGTGATCCACCCGCCTCGGCCTCCCAAAGTGCTGGGATTACAAGCGTGGGCCACTGTGCCCAGTCTTGTTATTTTTTTCAAATATGAAAATCAGCAACCAAAATAGGAAACAAAGTATGTACATGAGAACTAAAATTAATTAATGATCAGTGTGACCATCTCATCCCTCCAGAACCAAGAATAATACCTGCCTCTTCTCTGCACTGGCCTTTATGATGATTTTTCACACATATGAACTAATCTGATACTAACAGAAATTGTTTTGCAGACTAGAAGCCTAAGATTGAGAAAAGCAGATTCACCTGCCTAAGG
The DNA here is from genome assembly GCF_028878055.3 of Symphalangus syndactylus. Lineage (NCBI taxonomy): Eukaryota > Metazoa > Chordata > Mammalia > Primates > Hylobatidae > Symphalangus > Symphalangus syndactylus. Next base: position 98,458,950 of record NC_072427.2, read on the forward strand.
ACATATTACAAACCACCTCCCCTGACTTGCAATGCCTCAGAATAACAAAGCAGCTCAATGGGAGAGGAAGGGTGGAGAGAGACGAAAATAGGCTTATAATTTTACTTGTATAAGTATTTTCTGAACACTTAATGGTGCCTCATTTATTTGTATTATATGGAATTGAATGGTCCGTATGTTAAAAAATTTGGGGGCCAGGTGCAGTGGTTCATGCATGTAATCCCAGCACTTTGGGACGCCGAGGTGGGCAGATTACCTGAGGTCAGGAGTTCGAGACCAGCCTGGCCAACATGGTGAAACTCCATCTCTACTGAAAATACAAAAATTAGCCAGGCATGGTGGCAGGCGCTTGTAATCCCAGCTACTCAGAAGGCTGAGGCAGGAGAATCTCTTGAACCCAGGAGGTGGGAGGTTGTAGTGAGCCAAGATTGAGCCACTGCACTCCAGCCTGGGTGACAGAGTAAGACTCCATCTCAAAAAAAGAAAAAGAAAAAGAAAAATTTGGGTAACTAAAACTTATTTCTTTTATTATAAAAACTATACATTTTAATCATTGTTTCATTTAATCGATATTTATTTCCTTTCATATCAAAATTTACATTTGTTATATTGCCACTTTAGTCCAGATTCCAGCCACTCCCATCTGTCAGGACAGTAGTGATTATTATAAAGGAATACCAGTTCTGGAAGATGCCACTAGGAGCTGTAAACACAGACTATTTTATATGGAATCAAATTAGGATGCTTTCAATCACAAATACCAGAAAATCCAACTCAAACTGGCTTAAACAATGAGGAAATATGTAGAAGTAAATCTAGTCAGTCTTGAAGGAAGGCTTCAGGGTTGGTTTAAACCAGAAGATCCAGTCTGGGCGGGGTGGCTCATGCCTGTAAATCCTCTCACTTTGGGAAGCCAAGGCAGGAGGATAGCTTAGGAGTTTGAGACCAGCCTGGGCAGTAAAGCGAGAACTTACCTCTACAAAAAATTTAAAAATAAAAAAATTAGCAGAGTGTGATGGCATGCGCCGTTACTCTCATCTCCTCCGGAGGCTGAGGCGGGAGGGACTGAAGCCAGAGGGTCGCTTGAGCCCAGGAGTTTGAGGCTGCAGTGAGCTACGATTGCTCCACTACACTCCAGCCTGGGCAGAGTGAGACCCTGTCTCTAAAAAAATAAAATAAAATACATAAATAAACCCCAGCAGATCCAGCTCAGTTCCTCTAGGATTCTCTTAGCTCTGCCCGCTGTCCTGCAGGAGCTCCATGTTGCTATCAAGATGCCTGCAGGGATCAAGTACAGAAGATACTGTTGTCTCTCTCTGGCTCTCTGGAACATGAGAAACTTTTCCCCAGAATCTCCCAGAACATGTCATCTTGCGTCTCATTAGACCAAATTGTGTCAGATGCCTATTCCTGAACCCCTGAACCAACCCCCGAGGTCAGAGGCATGCCATGTGCCTAACTAGCTTAGGTCTGATTTTCTGAACAAATTACTGGCAAAGACAATTGCATTATTCAACTTGGTTTGAATAAAACATGAACTACCTTTGAAGCTGAGATTAATCTTCTAAACCTTACAGTTGTTAAATGACAGAAGAAGGTGAGACGAATTGTGGAAAAGCATTTGTCATCATTTTTGGCTGAGCAACCTCTGAACCTTCTTCCTATGTTTACAATGAAAATCTGAATTTATTTCCCCAGATTATAAATTCTGCTGAAAGGCAGACTATTTCCGGCAGTTGAAACTGAAAATCCTAGTTTCACAACTCCCCAGGCTCTTCTGTTGCAAGGGTATGGATAAGTGACCTACACTTGGCTAACTAGAAACCACCACCATCCCCAAACCACCCCCAGATAGCAAATACAAATCAGTATTTATTTCTCCAGCCTATCCCCAAACCAGCCCCTAGTGCACAAGGAAGTAGGGCCAGAATAGAATCCAACTGCTCTGCCTAGCAGGGGTCTTTCACCGTGCTAATTGACCGAGGAATTTCTAGGACCAAGAGCATTAAGGAGCCCACTCAGGCCTGATTAACAAGAGGCATGGACTGAGCCTCTGGGATAGACATTCTCAATTCCAAGACCTGAATTATACCACAGACCCAGAGCCTCTTGAATGAAAAGAGACCAGGTATTCTTGATGAAGAACGTTACAATAAGATCACAGATATATACTCTAAATTATTTGCAACCTGAGACCAGTGGGCTGCATATAGCCCAGGTTGGCTTTGAATGCCGCCCAACACAAATTCTTAAACTTTCTTAAAACATTATGATTTTTTTTTTAGCTCATCAGCTATTGTTAAAGTGTATTTTATGCATGGCCCAAGACAATTCTTCTTCTTCCAACGTGACCCAAGGAAGTCAAAAGATTGGACATCTCTGCTATAAATCTTCATCCTCATCTGCCCCCAAAATCACTGCCACCATTAATCAAGGCAAATGTGTACTAGAGAAATGGAAAACCTAGATCTCTGAAGGATTATTGAAAACTGCATCCATTACTAATGCTAATTCCTATGGACCTAGAATACCACTGCTGCCCACCAGTCAGAGAAGGGATTTATGGTGAGTTAGGTAAGAAACGAAGTTTTAAGTTTGTCACTAGGCCCAAAGAGTCCCCAAATCTGTCTTTATTTCCCCAGCTCATGAGGGTATAAGTGGAACGTATACATGTAACAATAGCAAATCCCCACATTGGCTCAAATGGCCAAGTGTAAACTCAAAGGGCTCTTCATGTACAAAATAACTCATCACAAGAGATACCATATCCCTTGGAGAATTTCAGAGATTAATAGACATGAAAGATCCAGAGGTGATGATTGCTATCACATTCCTTTTAACTCTCTAGTTTGACTAGTGAAGAAAACCAGATGGGGCTTGGGGAATGACAGTGCATTATCATAAACTTAATCAGTTACATCTGCTGTTCCAGGTGGCTTCATTTGATCAAAACAGATATACACAGACTCTGGCACTTGGTATGCATCCGTGGATTTGCCAAATGTTTCTCTGTTATGACACACACTAGAAGCAGAAGCAGGTTAGTTGTTCATTCATTTGTTCATTGGTTTGTTGTACCTGGCAAGGACAATAGTACATCTTTTCCTTACTTACCTCAGTATTGTTACCTCTCTGGTGCTGGGCTTAAGTTTGGTCTGCGGGAACCTGAACCATCTCAAGGGACATTAAGTTGATAGAATCTAGGGAGCTGAAGTAGCAGACACCAAGGATGCCTGGGTAAGAAAATTCACACCAATGGGCAGAAGAGAAATCTCCCAAAGCTACAGAAGATGTGGGACAGTGGATTTGGAGCAGAGTTGGGGGAAGTTGTTCAATGATCTGGGGGGACTAGGGCTCTTTCTCCAAAATGAAAAGCAAGTTGCTGTGCCTGGTATGCCCTATCACTAGGACTCAGGTGCAATATTTGTGGGCCTACACAGGATTTTAGACTTGTGCAATACATTTGAGTATGCCATCTGACTCAAGGGGTGACTCAATTGACTCTTAGCTTTGACAATGAGAAGTTCCAGAGCTGGTCCAGGCTGCACTGCAAGCAACTTAGTGCTTGTGACCCAACTGATTCAATGATGTCTGAAGGGTCTCTGGCCAACTCAGATATGATAAAGAGTCTGTGGCAGGCTCTGATGGGAGAAACAAAGTCAGCAACCCTGGGATTCTAGGGGAAGTCAAGACCTCTCAGCCAATAACAAACCTTTAGAGAACCAAGACTTGGGTTGCTGTGCTTCCAGTCAGCGTGACATAGCGATTGAGAACTCAGGCTGGTCCTGGGTTGCCTGGGTTCGAATCTCATCTCCACCACTTAATAATGAGGCTCTAGACCAGAGTTGTCCAATCTTTTGGTTCCCTGGGCTACATTGGAAGAAGAAGAATGTCTTGGGCCACACATAAAATATGCTAACACTAATGATAGCTAATGAGCTAAAATAAGAATAACAAAAAACAAACAAACAAACAAAAAACTCATAACGTTTTAAGAAAGTTTGCAAATTTGTGTTGGGCTACATTCAAAGCTGTCCTGGGCCACATGCAGCCTACAGGCTGTGTGTTGGACAAGCTTCCTCTAGACCATAGCCTATCTTTCCTTTGCTTCGGTTCCTCTTCTGTGAAATTGGCTTAATAGTAGAGGCTGGTTGGGAGGTTTCATGTGTAATGTATGAAAAGGGCTTAGCATGATGTCCAGCATGTGCTTAATAATACAGGTTGAATATCTCTTATGTGAAATACTTGGGACCAGAAATATCTCAGATTTCAGATGTTTTTCACTTTTTGGAATATTTGCACATACATACCTTGGGGTTGAAACTCAAGTCTAAACACAAAATTCATTTACAGTTTTTTGTTTGTTTCATTTACAGTTTTTTGTTTGTTTGCTTTTTTTTTTTTTTGAGACAGAGTCTCACTCTGTTGCCCAGTCTGGAGTGCAGTGGCACAATCTCAGCTCACTACAACCTCCGCCTCCTGGGTTCAAGCGATTCTTGTGCCTCAGCCTCTCAAGTAGCTGGAATTACAGGCATGTGCCACCATGCCTGGTGAATTTTTGTATTTTTAGTAGAAATGGGGTTTTGCCATGTTGGCCAGGCTGGTCTCAAACTCCTGACCGCAGGTGACCCACCCACCTCGGCCTCCTAAAGTGCTGGGATTATAGGCATGAGCCACCACCCCTGGCCATTTATGTTTCATATACACCTTATGCACATAGCCTGAAGGAAATTTTATACAATATTTTAAACAATTTTGTGCATGAAACAGAGTTTTGACTGTGTTTTGCCTGCCATCCCTCATATGAGGTCAAATGAGAAATTTTGCACTTGTGATGTCACATCAGTTCTCAAAAACTAGTAGATTTTGAAGCATTTCATATTTTGGATTTGGGGATTAGGGACGCTCATTCTGTGTGTTATTCAATCCAGCATGTCGAACAAGCATGAGTCATGCCAGAAACCAAACCTTACTTCAGTGTGTTCCTATCAGCCCCCTAAGCTCTCCTTAGTGGAGGTGGCCTTCTCATGAGCTGGGAAACTCTGGCACGTCCCAAACCTTTTCCACTCATTCCTTGGAACAGATGAGTCATATTAGGTCACAAACAGTTTCAATTTAGTAGTTAGAATGTTAGAATGGGTTGGGTGTGGTGGTTCATGCCTATAATCCCATCACTTTGGGAGACTGAGGCTGGAGGATCTCTTGAGGCCAGGAGTTTGAGACCAAGCCTGGACAACACAGAAAGACCCTGTCTCTACCAAAAAAGAAAACATTGGCCAGGCACCGTGGCTCACGCCTGTAATCCCGGCACTTTAGAAGGCCGAGGAGGGCAGATCACGAGGTCAGGAGTTTAAGACCAGCCTGACCAATATGGGGAAACCCCATCTCTACTAAAAATACAAAAATTAGCAAGACTTGGTGGCAGGTGCCTGTAGTCCCAGCTACTCAGGAGGACGAGGCAGAAGAATCGCTTGAACCCGGGAGGCGGGGAGGTTGCAGTGAGCGAAGATCGCGCCACTGCACTCCAGCCTGGGCAACAGAGTGAGACTCTGTCTCAAAAAAAAAAAAAAGAAAGAAAGAAAGAAAAGAAAAGAAAGGAAAAGAAAAAATTAGCTGGGTGTGGTGGCGCATACCTGCAGTCTTAGCTACTCGGGAGGCTGAGGAGGGAGCATCGCTTGAGCCCAGGAGATTGAGGCTGCAGTGAGCTGCTAGTATCATGCCACTGCACTGCAGCCTGCAACAGAGTAAGACCCTGTCTCTCTCTCAAAAAAGAGAAGAATGTCAGAATGCCAAACATGACAGTGTTAAATCTCCCTCACTGTTTGGCTGGAAGTCTGCAGCAGGGAAGGTACCATGGCCTTCTGGTCCTCCTCTTCCCTTACTCATGTGTCCCCCAACTTGCCAGTTGTGGGTGCAGTCCCACCAGGTGCATCAGAAGCGGTGGATAGGGAGAAGGAAGGGTCTAGCCCAGCTCCAACTTGGCAGCTGGCTTCATGCTGTCTCAGGGCTGGCAGATAGTTAGAGGAGGCTCTCTCTCACTTTGGTGAGCTCTTTAGAGATTTCTTTTTTCTTTTTCTTTTCTTTTTTTTTTTTTTTTTTTTGAGACACAGTTTCACTCTGTTGCCCAGGCTGGAGTGCAACGGTGCAGTCTTGGCTCACTGCAACCCCCGCCTCCCGGGTTTGAGTGATTCTCCTGCCTCAGCCTCCCAAGTAGCTGGGATTACAGGCACATGCCACCATGCCCGGCTAATTTTGGTATTTTTGGTAGAGACCAGGTTTCGCCATGTTGGTCAGGCTGGTCTCGAACTCCTCACCTCAGGTGATCCACCCGCCTCGGCTTCCCAAAGTGCTGGGATTACAGGCGTGAGCCACCGCGCCTGGCCTAGAGATTCTTTTCTGCAACATTTTCTCCCCCACTTCCTTTGACTGCAAAGAATGCACCTATTCTGGGTGGTCTCTTGCGATTCTTTAATCCCTGGGCAGGAGTTGATCCACTCCAGCCTCTATCTGCTGAGGTCTCCAGGTGGCTGCTCTCTCTCCCATTCAATCCTGAGTGTGGTCCTTGGGAAACACTCAGCATCACCTCCCATCCCAGTGTCACAGCACGGGGTATGCCACCAAAGCAGGTCTTCACCCTTCTCTCCCCCTTGGGAGAGTCAGAGCCTAGCCCATGGCCACCTTAGATACAGTCTAGGTACTCATCCTTTATGTTGCCCACCTACAAGGGACATATCTTAAAACTCTCCTGGGGACCCCTGTGGTCTTCCTCATGAGGCATGAGGTTACAATCAGGGATGGCAAACTTTTTCTGGAAAGAGCCAGGCAGCAAATATTTTAGGCTTTATGGGCTTCAGCCTCTGTCACAACCTTCCCACTGATACTTGAAAACAGCGAGAGGCTGGGCATGGTGGCTCATGGCAGTAATGCCAGCACTTTAGGAGGACAAGGAGGGTGAATCACTTGAGGCCAGCAGCTCGGGACCAGCCTGGCCAACATGGCAAAACCCCATCTCTACTAAAAATACAAAAATTAGCCGAGCGTGGTGGCACATGCCTGTTATCCCAGCTATTCCAGAGGCTGAGGCACGAGAATCACCTGAGCCTGGAAGGTGGAGGTTGCAGTGAGCTGAGATCAAGCCACTGCACTCCAGCATGGGTGACAGAGCGGGACCCTGTCTCAAAAAAAAAAAGAAAAAGAAAGCAGCCAGAGACAATACTCAAACAAATTATCATGGCAGCGTGCCAATTAAAATTTGTTTGTGCAAATAGGCTATGACCAGATTTGGCTCACAGGACAAAAGCTTGCTGGCCTCTCGCCCCAAATAGAGGGGGGTTAGAAGCCTTAAACAGTCTACTCCTTTCCCCCAAAACTCTCACTACCAATCTCCTTATCCCAAATTCTCTCTCTCTGCACCCTGATCATGTTTATTATCTCTGAGTAGGGAAGGATGAGGAATTGCTGAGAAACACTTTCTCAGACATTTCCCTTGAAAATCTCAATACATGGATTTGCCTATAGCTTTGGTAGCCAATGACAACTTGGCACCTCAATTGGAAACGACGCAGGAAGAGTTTAAAATGTGCTGAGCTTGAGAAGGCTGCGGAGTCCAGATGTGGCATCCAGCTGAGAGCTGAAAGTTGTGCCTTGAAAGTCACAAGGATGATCTGGGCATAGCCCTCATCCTCTGTTCTATCACACACCGCTTTGCCTTCTTAAACAGACAATGTGGCGCATACTCTCCCATTCCCCGTTCACTGGGGGCTGATGTGTATAGCAGCCTTGTTGTGACTTGCTGTAAAACCAGTGCCACCGGGGGTTATGGAGGTGCCTGGAACGAGTTCCTCCTAAACAGAATGGCCTGACAGTGTTGTCTTTGTGTGTTCTTGCATCTGCTTCCTATAGATTGCTGTCTATAGATCGTGTGTGTTCTTGTGTATGTTCTTTGTGTGTTCTTGTGTCTGCTTCCTATAGATGGCTGTCTTCTCCTTCACTGTCAACATGTCAGCTGTTACCTCTAGTTGCTGTCAGTTTCCCTATCTCTAGTAGCCTCCTTAACTATTTTTCTACTTTTCATATGCTGGGACTTTAAAACAAAAAGAAGAAGAAGATTCAAGATGTTAGAATTGCACTAGATAACTACACTAGGGAGTGAGTGCAGAGTGGCTGTCCCTCTAGCTGGTGGCATAAACGATCTTAATCTGTGGACAATGGGATATCTATTGTGGCTGCTATGGACTTATTCATTTATTCATGTACTCATCATTCATTGATTTAGTTTTTGTGCTTGAATGCAGGGGCTCAGCCAGGGTGCTGATATAATGCAAAAAACTACCTGTATTTAGGATGGGATCAGGATGATTTTAAACATTTTTCAAATTTATTTAGATATTCACTAAGTACATAATTGGACATAAATGCATAAACATGATCGCCATATTTTTAGGCCACTTTTTCTTTTCAGTTTTGTTTGCTTCCCCTCCTGCCTTCACCTGTATCCCTGCCCCTTTTCCCACTGTGATGTGGCATGTGCTAACAACCGAGTATACATCCTTCCACACTGCCTGCATGCTTACACAATCACACAGCCCACACTCACACTCACAGTGTCCTGCCTGTGTGGCCATTAGTCTTTGTTCTCACTCATTAGCCATCCCTTAGCTTCCTTCTTCCCTGTTCTCCCTTGCTAATAGAACTTACTTGTTCAAATAGAATGCAAAGATCCCTTGTTCTAAAGGAAAGTTGCTCATATTCTAGCCCTAGCAGATGAATCCTGACTGGTGTTCATCCAATCCCTTTCTTCTTTGCATTGGTTTAGGAATGAATCACATGGCTCATTTCTGGTTAATAAAGAGGTAAGGAGACCTGTGGGGAGACATTTCTGGAATAGCCTCCTTTCTAATTTTTATTATTTTAGTTTAGTTTAGTTTTTTTGAGACAGAGTCTCGCTCTGTTGCCCAGGCTGGAATGCAATGGCATAATCTTGGTGGAATAACCTCCTTTCTTTACATCAGTTAAGGAGCAGACCCAGCAGATACCACCCTCTCTCCTGATTCACGCTTTGAAATAGATGCGATGGGCCAGGCACGGTGGCTCACGCCTGTAATCCCAGCACTTTGGGAGGCCAAGGCAGGTGGACCACCTGAGGTTGGGAGTTTAAGACCAGCCTGACCAATATGGAGAAACCCTGTCTCTACCAAAAAAAAAATATATATATATACAAAAAATTAGCCGGCCGTGGTAGCACATGGCTGTAATCCCAGCTACTCGGGGGACTGAAGCAGGAGAATCGCTTGAACCCAGGAGGTGGAGGTTGCGGTAAGCTGAGGTCCTGCCCTTGCACTCCAGCCTGGGCAACAAGAGCAAAACTCCATCTCAAAAAAAAAAAAAAAAGAAAAGAAAAGAAATAGATGTGATGGCTGGAACTATAGCAATCATCTTGCAAGCACAAAATAACAAAGAAGAAGTCAAAAAGCCAACATGTTAAGAAAAGTCAAGCAGAATGAAAGAAAGAGTCTTAGTCCTCAGCTGCATCATTGGAACCAATGCCAGAAACCACCTACTCTAGACTTTTTATGTAATGAGAAAAATAAACCCCTTTTTAAGCTATTGATCAGGTTGTCTTTACTTGCAGCCATAAGCATTCCTACTTGAGACAGAATTTTATATTTTGAAGTGGTTTGCTATGAGAAATAGACTCTAAAATATTAATTGGCTGAGCAGAAGAGGTAGGATAGAAGGCAGTAAGATTAAATTATTCCAGGTCAGTAATTTGGTGATGGCAAAAGATTTAGGTAAAATGTGGCCAACTCTACGTGCTGTGCTATTGGGAGGAATGGTATGAAATTTCAGAATGTTGATTTTTTTATTCATTGTTACAGCTCTGTATTAGTCTGTTCTCATACTGCTGATAAAGACATACCTGAGATTGGGCAATTTACAAGAGAAAGAGGTTTAATGGACTCACAGTTCCATGTGGTTGGGGAGGCCTCACAATCATGGCAGAAGGTGAAAACCACATCTCACATGGCAGCAGACAAGAGAAGAGAGCTTGTGCAGGGAAACTCCCCTTTACAAAACCATCAAATCTTGTGAGACTTATTCACTATCACAAGAATAGCACAGGAAAGACCTGCCCCCATGATTCAATTATCTCCCACCAAGTCCCTTCCACAGCATGTGGGAATTATAGGAGCTACAATTCAAGATGAGATTTGGGTGGGGACACAGCCAAACCTTATTGGGCTCTCGGCAAAAGAGAGCCATGGTGAAGATTAATGATTTTTCTCCCATATCCATTCAGACTTTACTCCCTTTAATAATAGAAGTTTTCTGAGATTCAGCAAGATACATGGTCACCTGGTCCAAAAATACCTTTCCTAGCCTCCCCTGCACCTTGCATGGCCCTGTGACCAAGCTCTGACCAATGGGATATGAGTGAACATGAAGTACGTAACATCCTAAAACGGAAACTGCAGGCCTTCTACTTCCTCTTTCTCCATCCTGTGGCTAGAAAATCATGACAAATGGCAAAGTCACCCTGGAGTTCACATGTTGGGGATGGCAGAATCACCTCACCAGCTCTGGACTGCTCACTTCTGGAGCATTACCTGAGAGAGAAATAAACTTTTTAAAACACAATATTTGTGTTAGAGGGTGGGGGGTCCCTTTGTTTCAGCAGCTTATCTTATACCCTAACTTACCAAGAGAGGAGAATTTTTTTTTTCTTGAGACAGAGTTTTGCTCTGTTGCCCAGGCTAGAGTGCAGTAGTGCGATCTCAGCTAGCTGCAAGCTCCACCTCCCGGGTTCACGCCATTCTCCTGCCTCAGCCTCCTGAGTAGCTGGGACTACAGGCGCCCGCCACCACGCCCAGCTAATTTTTTGTATTTTTAGTAGAGACAGGGTTTCACCATGTTAGCCAGGATGGTCTCGATCTCCTGACCTCATGATCCACCTACCTTGGCCTCCCAAAGCACTGGGATTATAGGTGTGAGCCACCGCACCCGGCCAAGAGGAGATCTTAACTTAGAGACACCTGGTTTGAGAGGTGAGTGGGGGGAAAATCAGTTTTACTAAATGTGAAGTTCTTCTCCAATCCCACTTAACAGAGAGTCCCATAATTTTAAGCCTGGCAGAGTTAATAAAGGCAATTTTTCCTCTACTTCAGTTGAAGCTAATACAAGCGGATGCAGGAAAGTGACTGCCTAAGCAGGGGAGTTTGGGCACTTAGACACCAAAGAGGTGACTAAGGGCAGTGTTCCCCATGTAACTCTTTTCTATCAAATTGTCTCATTGCAATGGCCACTGAACCTATGGGAAAGGGGACTAGACAGGGCACAATGATCAGCAGCTTGGAGCCAAGAGTTCTTAGGCTTAAAGGCCATTTCTCCACAAAGCCCTTGGATGTGGTTACTTACGCATGAAATTGTTCAGAAGCAAATGGACTATAAACATACTGTCCTGAAGGAAATGTGTTGAAAACACAAAACCACAAAACCACAAACCCAGCGGGACCAGCCTAGGACTCCTCAACCCCTAAGACAATACTTCTTAACCTTGGCTTCACATTGGAATCACCTGAGGAGCTTTAAAAATTACTGCCACTTGGGTCCTTGTGACGAGATAACCTCAAAGAAGAGCAAAGTTGGAAGACTTCCTGATTTCAAAACTTACTATAAAGTTACAGCAATCAAGACAGTGTGGTACTAGTGATGAAAGGAACAGAATAATGAGGTCAGAAATAGGTCTACACATATGTAGCCACTTAATTTTAGACAGACGTTCCAATGCAGTTCAATGGAGGGAAGAAAGTTTTTCAATAAAGGATGATGAAATAACTTTTTAAAAAATGAACCTTTTGTATGTCTCACGCACATACAAAAAAATTTACTTGAGATAGGCCATGGACCTAAAATCTGTGCACTAAAACTGTAAAGCTTTTAAAAGAAACACAGAGGATATCCTCATGATCTTAGGACAGGCCAAGAATTCTTAGAACACAAAAATGCTCTAAGTATAAAAGAAAAAAACTAATAAATTTTACTCCATAATAATTAAAAACTTCTGGGAACTTCTGTCTCTCATCATGAGGTAGTAACAGGGTGCAGAATTACCACTTCACCATAAAAAAAGAAACCAGAAAACTGGAAAATACACAGGAAATAACAATTTTCAGACTTTGGACAAAAGGCAATTATTTACAAATATAAGAACTATCTCACAGATATCTCATGAGAAACTATGCAGCCAGAAAACAATGGAATGACACATTTTAAAGTGCTAGGTAGGGGGCAAACCCTGTAAATGTAGAATTCTATACCCACAGAAAACCCCTTTCAGAATTTCATGTAAAATATAGACTTTTTCAGATCAACAAGAACAGAGAGGTTTCACTGACAGCAGATGTGCACTAAAACAAAAATTTTTTTTTTTTTTGAGACGGACTCTCACCCTGTTGCCCAGGCTGGAGTGCAGTGGCGTGATCTCGGCTCACTGCAACCTCCCCCTCCTGGGTTCAAGCAATTCTCCTGCCTCAGCCTCCTGAGTAGCTGGGATTACAGGTGTGAGCCACCTCGCCCAGCCAAATTTTTATATTTTTAGTAGAGACAGGGTTTTGGCATGTTGACCAGGGTGGTCTCGAACTACTGACCTCTAGTGATCCACCCACCTCAGCCTCCCAAAGTGCTGGGATTATAGACGTAAGCATTGTGCCTGGCCTAAAACAAATACGAAAGAAACTTCCCTATGAAAAAGAAAATTGACAACAGATGGAAACTTGGATCTATACACAGGAATGAAGAGTACTGAAAATGTTAAATATGTGGGAAAATATAAAAAGTATTTTCTTGTTTTCAAAATAATGGCTAAAGAAAAAACAATAGTAATGTAGGCTTATAAAATATACATGTAGAAATAAAATATAAAACAACAATAAGCACAGGATTGGAGAGGAAATAGAGGCTTATAAGAATCACACATTATATGTCGAGTGGCATAAGTTTATTTGAAAGTAGACTGTAATAACTTAAAGACGCATATTGTAGGCCAGCTGCGGTGGCTCACACCTGTAATCCCAGCACTTTGGGAGGCCGAGGTGGGTGGATCACAAGGTCAAGAGATCGAGACCATCCTGGCTAACACAGTGAAACTCCATCTCTACTAAAATTACAAAAAATTAGCCAGGCATGGTGGCGGGCACCTGTAGTCCCAGCTACTCAGGAGGCTGAGGCAGGAGAATGGCATGAACCCGGGAGGCGGAGCTTGCACTCAGCTGAGATCGCACCACTGTACTCCAGCCTGGGTGACAGAGCAACACTCCGTCTCAAAAAAAAAAAAAAAAGATGCATATTGTAAACCTTAGATCAACCACTAAAGAAAAAGAGGTGCACATAGTAAGTTAACTAGTAGAGATCAAATAAAATACTAATAAAATACTCAACTATGCCAAAAGAAGCCAAACGAAGAGAAAAATAGTAGAGCAGACAGGACAAACCGAAAACAGACAGCAAAATGGTAGAATGAAACTCAACCCTATTGACAACTACATTAAATGTGAATGGTCTAAACAATTCAGTTAAGTCAGACATGTCAGAATGGACTGAAATGCAAGGCGCAACTATATGCTGTCCACAAAAAAATCCACTTTAAAAATAAAGACACAGATAGATTAAAGGCAAAAGGATGGAAAAAATATATACCAAGCAAGCATTAACCACAAGAAAGCCAAAGTGGCTTTATCAATATCAGGTAAAAGAGAATTCAGGGCAAAGAATGTTACCAGGAGAAAGAGAAAATTTTCCAATTGATAAGGAGCCTATTCATCAAGGAGAAATAATAATGCTAAATTTTTACGTACCTAGTAACAAAGCTTCAAAATACATGAGTCAGCCAGGCGCGGTGGCTCACACCTGTAATCCCAACACTTTGGAAGGCTGAGGTGGGCAGACCACTTGAGGTCAGGAGTTTGAGACCACCCTGGTCAACATGGTGAAATCCTGTTTCTACTAAAAATACAAAAATTAGCGGGGCATGGTGGCACATGCCTGTAATCCCAGCTACTCAGGAGGCTGAGGCAGGAGAATCGATTGATCCCGGGAGGCGGAGGCTGCAGTGAGGCAAGATCACGCCAATACACTCCAGCCCGGGCAACAAAGGGAGACTCCATCTCAAAAACCAACCAAACAAAAAAATACACGAAGCTATTGAAAGGAGAAATAAATACATGCACAATCACATCAGGAGACATCAAATCTCCTCTCTAATTGACATAATAAGCAGGTAGAAAAAGAATAGAAATCTAGAAGACTTAAATAATGCTATTAACCAACTTGATCCAAGAGACGTTAACAGAACCTAATGAAAGCAGAATATATATTATTATCCTACCTAACAAGAGCGGAATATATATTATTTTCAAGTGCACATGGAACCATCATCTAGGTAGACCATGAATTGAGCCCCAAAACAAGTCTCAATAATTAAAAAAAAACTGAAATCATATGAAGTATGATATGTGACTATAATGGAATTCTATTAGTATAATCAATCACAAAAAGATAACTGAGAAATTCCCAAATATTTGGAATTTAAACATTACTTCTGTAAATAAGAACTTAGGCAAAAGAAAAACTCCCAAGGGAAATTACAAAATATTTTGAACTAAATATTTAGGAAATACAACACACCAAAATTTGAGAAGTAAATTTAAAGTTTTAAATGCTTACAATACAAAAAAAAAAAAAAGGCTCGGCTGGGCTTGTTGGCTCATGCCTGAGGTCAAGATTTTGAGACCAGTCTGGCCAACATGGTGAAACCCCATCTCTACTAAAAATACAAAAAAATTAGCCTGGCATGGTGGTATGTGCCTGTAATCCCAGCTACTCAGGAGGCTGAAACAGGAGAATTGCTTGAACCAGGGAGGTGGAGGTTGCAGTGAGCCAAGATGGTGCCACCGCACTCCAGCCTGGGTGGCAGAGCGAGACTCCATCTCAAAAAAAAAAGGCTCTAATCAATGATCTAAGCCTCCACTTTAAGAAACTGGAAAAGAGGCCGGGCGCGGTGGATCATGCCTATAATCCAAGCACTTAGGGAGGCCGAGGTGGGCAGATCACAAGGTCAGGAGTTCAAGACTAGCCTGGCCAAAATGGTGAAACCCCGTCTCTACTAAAAATACAAAAATTAGCCAGGCATGGTGGCATGCACCTGTAGTCCCAGCCACTCAGGAGGCTGAGGCAGGAAAATCGCTTGAACCCGGGAGGCAGATGTTGTGGTGAGCCGAGATCACCCAACTGCCTGGGTGACAGTGAGACTCTGTCTCAGAAAAAGAAAAAAAAACTTGAAAAGAGCAAATTAAATATAAAGCAAGCAGAAGAAAGGAAATAAATAAAAGTGAAAATCAATGAACTAGAAAGTCCACAAACAGTAGAGCTAACCAATGAAACCAAAAACTGTTTCTTTGAAAAGAACAACAAAATAGATGAATCTCTAACCTCACTCAACAAGAAAAGAAAAAAGAAGATAGAAATTGTCAATATCAGAAATGAAAGAGGAAATATCACTACAGATATTAAAAGGGTAATAAGAGAATATCATGAAAAAACTTTATGCAATAAATTGACAACCTTTAAATGGACAATTTTCTGAAAAAAATACAAATGATCAAAACTCACTCGAGAAACAGAAGACCTGAGGAACACTACATCAATTTTAAAAATTGAATTATTAAGATAAAACCCTCTCATAAAGAAAACTTTAGGCCCAAGTGACTTCATTGGTGAATTCTAATAAATCTTAAGAAAGAAATAATATCAATTCTACACAAGCTATTTTAGAAAATAGAGAAGGAGGTCGGGTGTAGTGGTTCACGCCTATAATCCCAGCACTTTGGGAGGCTGAGGCGGGTGGATCACCTGAGGTCAGGAGTTCGAGACCAGCCTGGCCAACATGGTGAAACCCCATTCCTACTAAAAATACAAAAATTAGCTGGGCGTGGTGGCAGCCACCTATAATCCCAGCTACTTGGGAGGCAGAGGCAGGAGAATCGCTTGAACCCAGGAGGTTGCAGTGAGCCAAGATCGCGCCACTGCACTCCAGCCGGGTGACAAGAGCAAAACTCTATCTAAAAAAAAAAAAAAAAGATAACAGAAAAGGAGAGAAGCACTTATCAAATAATTTGATGAGAGCAAGCTACCCCGACACCAAAACCATTACAAGAAAAGGAAAACACAGACCACCAATACCACTCATGAATATAGAAGGAAATATTTTGACAGAATCTTTGCAAATTGAACCCGACAACATATAAAAAAAGTAATATCCAATAACCAAGCGGTTTTTATTACAGGAATGCCAGGTTGGTTTCACATTCAAAAACCAATCACAGGAATTCATTAACATAATAGAATAGACAAAATCACATAATCATCTCAATGAATATAGCAACGGCATCTGACAACATTCAACACCCATTTGTGATTTTGTTGTTGTTGTTTTGTTTTTTGAGACGGAGTCTCGCCCTGTTGCCCAGGCTGGAGTGCAGTGGTGTGATCTCGGCTCGCTGCAACCTCCACCTCCCAGGTTCAAGCAATTATCCTTCCCCAGCCTCCCGAGTAGCTGGGATTACAGGCGCACAGGTGCGGCGCCACCATGCCCAGCTAATTTTTTGTATCTTTAATAGGGACGGGGGTTCACCATGTTGGCCAGGCTGGTCTCAAACTGCTGACCTTGTGATCCGCCCACCTTGGCCTCCCAAGTGCTGGGATTACAGGTGTGAGCCACCACGCCTGGCCAGCATACTTCCTATTTTGTCTTGTTTTCAGTTGTGTGGGGTGTTTTTTGGTTTTTTTTTTTTGAAATTAACAAGTTGATTTAAAAATGTATGCAGAAATGCGAAGATCACAGCATAGTGAAAACAATTTTTAAAAGAACTATGTTGGAGACTTTAATTGATTTACTTGAATTACTAGAGAAATTAAGACAGTGGGCTATGTATATGTAAGAGAGGTATATAGATATATATAAAGGAACAGAGTACACATATGTGGAACTAGATCCACACATATGTGGTCAACTGATTTTCAACAAACAAGGCAAAGTCATTCAATGGGGGAAATGATCGTTTTTTTCCAACAAATAGTGCTGGAACAACTAGATATCCTAATGTAAAAAAATGAAGCTTGATATTTATCTTATCTCATACACATACATTAATTCAAAATGGATCACCAACTTAAACACAAGTGCTAAACTATAAAGAGTCAAGAAGAAAATACAGGAGAACATTTCCATATCCTGGGGATAAGCAAAAATTCTTCAATATGACAGAAAAGCACCAACCATAAAAGAAAAAAGTAATAAATTATATCCATCAAAATTAAAAACATCTGCTTTTCAAAAGAAAATGAAAAGGAAAGCCACAGACTGTGAGGAAATGTTTACAACACACATATCTGACAAAGGACTCATATCATTCAATAGCTTCCTATTGAAGCTTCCAAATGATCCATTTTTTAAAGGGCAAACGATTTGAACACTTTACTAAAGAAAGTATACATGGCCAGGTGCAGTGGCTCACGCCTGTAATCCCAGCACTTTGGGAGGCCGAGGTGGGGGGAATCACGAGGTCAGGAGTTCAAGACCAGCCTGGCCAACATGGTGAAACTCCGTCTCTACTAAAAATACAAAAATTAGCTGGGCATAGTGGCATGTACCTGTAATCCCAGCTACTCAGGAGGCTGAGGCAGGAGAATCACTGGAATCTGGGAGGCGGAGTTTGCAGTGAGCCGAGATCCAGCCACTGCACTCCAGCCTGGGTGACAGAGCAAGATCCCATCTCAAAAAAAAAAAAAAGAAAAGAAAAAGAAAGTATACATATGGCCAATATACACATGGAAAATACTCAACATCAGGGCAAGGTGCCAGACTCTGGAGGAATAGTTCCTCGAGGAAGGAACTTATCTGTGTTTGGGCTTATCACAGTATTCCACACACCTACCACAGTGCCTATCCACAAGAGATGTACACATTTATTTTCTGAATGAATGAAATAGCAAATGTTGGATTGGCGTGGCCTAGTCCTAAAAGGTGACATTTCACTTCAGATGAGACTGGTTTTTAATACTTTCCATTTTGGAAAGAGAATCTTGGATTCCTAATCCTAAGTAAGATAGGAAGTGATGAAGAGAAATTGTTTTCCTTTATTAGTTACTCATATGCTCACTGTTGCAATCATAGCTAAGATGACAAATCCAGAACATTTTAGGTTTGCTGCATACTTACTTGTATGTTTACTTTTTTTTTAAGGAGCTCACTCTTTCTGACAATAAAACTGGCCTGGTGTGGTGGCTCATGCCTGTAATCCCAGTACATTGAGAGGCCGAGGAGGGCGGATCACCTGAGGTCAGGAGTTCAAGACCAGCCTGGCCAACATGGCAAAACCGCGTCTCTACTAATACAAAAAAAAAAAACAGCCAGGCACGATGGCAGATGCCTATAATCTCAGCTGCTCAGGAAGCTGAGGCAGGAGAATTGCTTGAACCCAGGAGGTAGAGGCTGCAGTGAGCCGAGATCACTCCACTGTGCTCCAGCCTGGGCAACAGAGTGAGACTTCTTCTCAAAAAAAAAAAAAAAAAAAAAAGTGATACATGCCTTCTGTGAGGAGTATGAAAAATGCTGAAAAATTAAGAAGAAAATGAAAATTCCCTAAAATCCCATTGCCCAACTGCCGTGGAGCTCTTCCTTCTTGGAGTTCCTGCTTTCCACACGTTTCATTCCATTGTTTTGGCCCCAACAGCATAAAGGGCATGAAGACAGAAGATGCACAAAAGGAGTCAGGTGGGTCCCTTGGGGATGCAGGGATACCCATGTGGAATTCCCCAGGGGGCAGTGGGCAGTTGAAATGCAGTTCTAAACCAGGAGAGAGTTCAGTCACATCCCTAAGTGATGAAGAGGAAGAATCATAGAGGTGTCAGGGAAAGCTTCAGAAAGAGGAGGAGGCAAGACAATAAAAAGGTAAGCCACAGACTGGGAGGAAGTATTTACAATACGCATATCTGACAAATGACTTGAATCCAGGAGGCTGGCCAGGGAAGGAAAGCAGACCAAGGAGAAAGAAGTCTCATATAATACAGCCAGTTTATACTCTCTCCAGAAAGTATATGGCATAAAGCATTAGAAAGAACGCATTTTCAAGGCTGGGTGCAGTGGCTCATATTCACACCCATATTCCCAACACTTTGGGAGGCCGAGGCAGGAGGATCACTTAAGAACAGGAGTTGAAGACCAGCCTGGACAACACAGGAAGAGCCTGTCCACAAACGAATTTAAAATTAGGCCAGGTTCGGTGGCTCATGCCTGTAATCCTAGAACTCTGGGAGGCTGAGATGGAAGAATTGCCTGAGCCCAGGAGTTCAAGACCAGCCTGGGCAACATAGGGACATTAGCTGGGCATGGAGGCTTGTACCTGTAGTCTCAGCTATTTGGGAGGCTGATGTAGAAGGATCGTATGAGCCCAGGAGGTCGAGGCTGCAGTGAGCCATGATCACACCACTACATTCCAGCGTGGGCGACAGAGCAAGACCCTGTCTCAAAAACAAACAAACAAACAAAAAAACAGAAAGAACCCATATTCTCTTAAATTCTTATCTATAAATATTTTATTGGACTCTTCAGGCGTGAGATGCTTTCTCTCCATATTCTCTCTACCTGTGGATTGTAGCCGGCATTCCTTTCAAGAAAATGAGTTGGCTTTTGAAGAACACAGAATTAACCAGAATATTGCTTCCTGAATGTCATCGTTTCCTTCCTACGCAAACAGATTTCATCTACTCTTTTTAAAAACATAAGTTTGTTTAGAATGGCTTTTCAGAACTATTTTCACACCCACATTATGAACAAACGAATCTGTTTCAATCAATGTTCTTTGAAAGAAGGCAAGTTTGCAGATGTATTAAATGTCTTGCTGATTTTTATCTGTCACGTTTATTTCTGAACCTCTGGCCATCTTTTCAATAGGCTACATTCCTACTGCTTCAAAGTCTGCTCACAAAGGACAACCCTCATGAGTTTTTGTCATTTACCCAAAATTTCCTATTAGAAGGTTTGACTCCTCTGCCTGGAGAGATAAAGATGGAAGTCCAGCAGTAGCTATGCAAATGGCCGTGAGATGTTCCAGAACAGATACAGGTGCTGCTGTCTTCAGAGCAGGAAAATGCTAGAAAATGCTGCCAAGGCACCCAAAGTCTAGCTGATACCAACTACTTGCTAAAAGACCTCACAAACACTGTCAACATAAAAACCAAACAATCCTATCCAGGAAAGAACCTCCAAAATCTTTTAACTACCTCAAGCACATGGATCTTAGAAGCCAAATCTTGTTTCTTGTGCATTCAAATCTCAGTAGAATGGTACACAGAAAATACCCGCTTTGGACTATCACTCTCTCATTCAACAACCATTATAGGCCCCAATAGCTGTAAAGCACCGAGTCCCAAGGCAACCTGCCCAAAGCTTACCTCACTACTCTCCTCCCAAGTCCTCCTTTCCAACCCCAGCTTAAGACTTCATCCTAGGCCGGGCGCGGTGGCTCACGCTTGTAATCCCAGCACTTTGGGAGGCCAAGGCGGGCGGATCACGAGGTCAGGAGATCGAGACCACGGTGAAACCCTGTCTCTACTAAAAATACAAAAAATTAGCCGGGCGTGGTGGCGGGCGCCTGTATTCCCAGCTACTTGGAGAGGCTGAGGCAGGAGAATGGCGTGAACCCGGGAGGCGGAGCTTGCAGTGAGCCGAGATCGCGCCACTGCACTCCAGCCTGGGCGACAGAGCGAGACTCCGTCTCAAAAAAAAAAAAAAAAAAAAAAAAAAAAAAAAAAAGACTTCATCCTTCCTTAGCCAAATCTATTTCCCTGACTCACAAGAGGAAAGCACACTGTATGAATTGGGGAAGGGGGATCCCATTTGGCTTTGTGGATCCATTTTTAAGTTCTGCCACTCTTCACAGAAACAGGTAGAGATACAGCAGGGGCACGTCGTGTCAGAATGCAGACTTTTTTTTTTTTTTTTTTTTTTCAGATAACAGCAATACAAGGTAAGAGGTGCTATGGTGGAGTCATAGAAGCATATACGGTGGAAGATGCCGAGACTGGCTGAAAGGAGAGTAGGGAAGCTTTTCCGCATAGTGCCTGGCACAAGGTACATGCTCAATACATGATTAATGAATGAAAAGGCAGTGACATCTCAATATCAACTAGATGTTAAATGGGCCTGCCTATATAGAGGAGCAGAGAGGGGTTTTCTATGAGAGCAAAGGCCCAGCCATGTCAATTCCCAGATGTGTCCAGAGAATGACAAAACCTGGGTTGGGTTGTGCCCTGGCAATAGGCTGGAAACATGGTGTGGGGATCTTGGACAGAATTTGGTAGACAGTAGATCTCCAGAAATGCCAAATGCCAAAGGGTAGGAAACAGATCTACTCACATCTGTACTTTTTTTTTTTTTTTTTTTTGAGAGGGAGTCTTGCTCTCTTGCCCAGGCTAGACTGCAATGGCATGATGTCAGCTCACTGCAAGCTCTGCCTCCCGGGTTCAAGCGATTCTTCTGCCTCAGCCTCCAGACTAGCTGGGATTACAGGCACGTGCCACCATACCTGGCTAATTTTTTATATTTTTGGTAGAGACCAGGCTTCACCATTTTGGCGAGGCTGGTCTCGAACTCCTGACCTCAAGTGATCTGCCTGCCTCAGCCTCCAAAAATTCTGGGATTACAGGCGTGAGCCACCGCGCGAGCCTCATGTCTGTACTTTCTAATGCAATGTTAGTGGTCTTGTGGATGACAGCTGTTACAGAAGCAAGATGGATTTAGAAAATATAATGGTAGTTCAGTTGGAAGATTAAAAAGTAGTGATAGGAAGTGGTAATGAAGTAGAAGATGAGTGGACCCGAAAATAAAATTTGAAAACTACTTTGTTTGTTCCTTAACAAGTAATTAAGAGTACACTACTCTCATCTCAAAACAAAACAACACACAAGCAAACACTCTCACTTCCTCCTGCAGGTTTTTTCTGTTGTCTTCACAACTTGCCTTCACAACCAAGTTTCTATAAACTTTCTCCTGCCTGCCTTCCCCTTTGATACACATCAGTCTAGCTTTTGCCCTCACCACGCCAGCCTACACGCAGGACAAGCTCCCTGCATGTAGCACCCGTCAGGCACTTTCCAATTCTTATCTTGCTGGACTTCTACTCCCAGCACCAGATAGAGCTGATCACTTCAGAGCTCTTTCTTCACCTCTTCTTACCTCCAACTTATCCCTTACATACCTGTCTTCCTGGGCTTTTTTTCCCCCTATTTCAGCTCCTTCCACCACTAGCTGTGCACTAATGACTCCCAGATTTCTATCATCTCAGCCATCGCTCCTGACTCTGCAAGTGTTTACCCAACTGCCTCCTAAACATCCTCACTTATTTGTCCCAGGGGCAGCTCAAACTCCACAGGCCCCAAACGGAAATGATCCAGCTGTGTGACCTTGGGCACATTAGTTAACTCACTCCCTGAATTATAAAACGAGGGCATTACTAATGGACACCTCACCCAGAAGCCTGTTACGGAGATTAAATGAAACAGTACAGAATAGCATGTCAGTAGACGCTGGCACATGGTAAGCGACAAGTGTTAACCATCATTTTGTCTTCCCTCAAACCCATGTCTTCTTCCCCATAAATCCCCTACGTTGACTCATAAACCCACCGCCCATGTCATTCATCAAGTCAGGCTCTGGGCATCCTCCTTGACACCCCCTTTATTAACCTCACAGTTATTCTGCCTCAGCCCTTCCACTCCACTTCCTAAACATCTGTCCTTCCTTCTCCATCGCCACCACCTTCAGCCCTCATTTTCCCAGGGGCCTGGGGCTATTCTTTCCCTGTCCCCTCTTACTGCTTTGTACCATCCTTCTGAGAGAACACTGCATCCATCACTCCACCTTCCCCTTTCAAGGGCTCCCCTCTGCCTTAGAGGGGCAAAATCCAAACTCTGGAAGAGCAAAGCCTCTTTATGGTCTCACTCTCCTCTCTCAGTCTACCTTGCTCCTAAAGCTCCAGCTGGTCCTCCTTCGGGGGAGGTGATGGTGGCAGTCCTCATCAGGCTGTGTAGGCCTCTCCTCTCTCCAGATGTAGCTCAGGTGCCACTTCCTCTAGGAAGCTTTCCTGGACTTCCTGTCGGAGGCGCATCTTTCTTGTTTCCCAGGGCCTCTGCCCTAACACTAAGCATGCTTTTATAAGTATCTGCTCAGGTGCCTGTCCTCTCCACTAAACTGTGGTGTTTTCAGGCAAAACAATTATCTTTTATTTCCATGCCCTCAACACCAGGCAGGCAGTAGGTACTCAAGGAAAGTGATCAGCATAAAGAGTTTTGGCCAAAAATGAAACAACTTGGTTTGAGGAATCAGCGTGAAAGTTAGTGAATCCACTCCTCTCGTGGCACAAGGCTGCACAGGGGTTCCTTAAGGCCTGCGCGGATATCCAGTGCCTGAACGTCTTTTTCGGTGTTTTAGCTCGCGCAGAATTAACCTGCACAACTACAGCGGACACACAGCTGCACTGGCATTGGCAGAAGCTTTTTTTTCTTTTCCCCAGCAGAGCGCACGAGGGCCTGCAAAGGCACGCCCAGAGAGCCGAGGTTAAATCCTGCGCCCTTTGTTCGCGGCAGCCGAGAGCCAGAGGCTCAGTGCCCGCCGCCCCCGCCGGGTGCAGGCCCGGTTAGGGCCAAGCGTTTCGCAGAGACGCACCCCGGGAGCACCGCATCGAGCGGAGCGCGCGTGCGCCACGGCTTGCTCTGGGTCACCCTCGCAACCCTGGGATCCCGCGCTCTGCAAGGCCGTCTCCCCAGCCCGCGGCCGCCGCCGGCGGGAAAGCGCCCGGCGTCCCGGCGTCACGCGCCAGCAGCCAGGCACGCAGGGCGGCACAGGGCGGGACGAGGCGGGGAGGGGGCGGGACCAGCGCGACGGGGCGGAGCGAACGCCGGGCACAGGAAGCGCCGGGAGGCCTGAGCCGTCCCAGGGTGCCCCGCGCGGCGTGGACTCGGGCCGCTGCCGCCATCCTGCTGGAGAGAGGGAGAGCGAGGCCCGCCCGCTCGCCGGCCGGACCAGTGTGAGCCAGTGCGTGAGGGCGCGGGGGGCCGTGTCAGCGAGACGCAGAGCGCAGCCGCCACCACCAAACGGACATGTTGAAGACCAGCGCTGCCGCCGCCTCCTTTTCCTCATCCTGCGAACAGGACTGAGGGGGCCCGCCACCTCTCCGCCTCTGCCTCGGCCGTCTGCCTCGCCGCTTCGGCCGCAGCCTTTTCCTGCCCGGGCCTCGGGCTCCGCCGCTCGTCGCCTCCCCCCGGCCACTAGGCCCGGCTGGTTTCCCGGCCCCGCTCCGCCGCGGCGCGAGGTCTATGTGACCGGCGGGCCGGGAGCAGCCGCCGCCGCAGCGCGAACATGGACGCCGTCAACGCCTTCAACCAGGAGGTAAGGGGTGTTCGGGGCAGGGGAGTGCCGGGCCTGCTGCGGGAGCCGGGGCCCGTTTCTCCCGCCGCCGGAGGTTTAAAGCTTTGGTCCGGGTGGGGACGCTTCCTGCCCCGGTTCCGGGGCGGCGGGGCCTGCGCGGAGCGGGGCCTGTGGCCCGGGAGAGGTCGCGGCGACCACGAGAACTGACCCCGCACCCCTCCCCCCACTGCCCACCCCCGGACGGCGACCTCGGGCTTCCCCCCTCGCCCCCTTGCGGCCTCCCCCAGCCCAAGTCTGTGCCCGTTCCTCTAACTTGGCCCTTTTTCGGGTCTGGGCGCCCTCGCTCTCTGCTCCGCGAGCCCCGTTGTCGGGTTCGCAGTGCCGGGAGCCCGCAAAGGGCTAAGAAAGAAGCGCGGGCGGGCGTGTGGGGTTGGGGGCGGGGGAACGGGAGCATCTGCCGGTCGTGGGGCTGGCGGAGAGGTGGCTTCAGCTCTCCTGTTGCTCAGGCCGCGGCGCGTCGACGGCTGGACTCTGATCCCGGGTCTGGGAGGAGTTGAAGAGGGTGTTCATCCCCCTTCTCCGGGATTCACGCACTTGGGAAGTAGGGCTAATAAACGGAGAGGAGGTGGTCGTTATAATTTAAAGTCGTGAACATAACCCTCTTACAGGCTCTATGGCTCCAACGTGACGCCTAAAAAGTTGAATGGGAGAGGAGTATTCGCTCCGCCTTAGTCCGCTAGAAAGCTGGCGTTGTCCTCCAGTTCCCTACCCTCGCACCCCCTCCCGAGGTAGTTAATCCTCGGCTCCCTTCTACGAGGACATTTACATGTGAAAACCTCTCCAAACTGGGAACAAAGCTGCCTGCGGCCTTAAAGTTCTCTAGTTGTTTCTCTGTTCATTCCAGGTGTTGCTTTTGGAGTGTAGAGTCCATACATCCTATTTGTCAGAATCGATTTGGGAGGAGGAGACTTGACCATTGATGATTTAAAATGCAGTTACAGAATGGGAACTGTTGTCATGGGTTGAGTTGTATTGTCTTCCCTTTCCAAATACCAAAGATAAAGCAACACTGAAAAATCAAATGTAGTAGTTCGAGATGTGTGGATGTGGCGTTAAAAACGTGCTGCGTCTCACAGATTTTGCAGGTTTACTTGTAACAATTATGGTGCAATAACTTTACTTTAGATTTGCAGTGCCATAATATATGGGACTTTCCAGTTACACTGCAGTTGAGACAATTTGTTGCCATATAAATTATCCTAAAAATGATTTTGTTCAATTGATGGGTACATAAAATGCCCTAACTGCAGAAGTTGCAACCGGTATTGGACAATGTCTTGTAAAAGTTCAGTAGTGATGATTTCAAAACAATAAAAATAATAATGTCCTAGTTTTTGATCGCCAGAGAATTTGTGATAATGCTTCAAATATTTCAGGGTTGGAAGTTGGTTGTTTTCTAAAGGTAGAATTCACTGGCATGTTGGCTCCTGGCTCCATGAGGGCAGGAAGTTTCAGTTCTTTTCCCCCCTTCTCTACCAATCAAAACAGACGCCTTGCAAATAATTGTTGAATGAGAATTTAAACAAATGGCACAACAATAGTTAAAATATTTCAAGTACATTTTTCTCCCAACAATGAATGTGTATTTTAAAAATTTATTTCAGAATCGGAAGAATGAATGTTTTTGATGAAAGAAGAGGATTTTTAGTTTATTAAGATCCAGAAGTATTCTGATTCAGGCATTATGGAAGTTGACATCAAGCACATTGTTAAGCAGAGTATTTTCTATTAATCCTGAAAAGGCACAATCAGTAATTTTTACTTTGAAAAACCTAAGTTAGGAATGGTATTGATTCCTTCAAAAAGGGAAGTGATATTTGACCTTTTAAATGTGCAAAATGAGCATTTTCTTATCATTGTTCATTTTCCAGTTCATTTCAGTTCTATTCCTAGTCTTTATGAACTGCAAAGAGTGCCAGCTCTTTTCTGCTAAATTAAAATTCTTCTAGAGAAATTAATCTGACTTTAAAATTCATCTTACTGTGCCTACTTGATGTGTAGTGCTTCTCAGCTATTTCTCCCCATTCATGAAATCTGCGTTCCCCATATAATCTTGAATCTCTCAGATCTGATCTTCACTTAAACTTCTGAGTGCCTGCTCACCTGCACAGCCATGTCCTGAATACTGTAGGGCTACCAAGGATCTCAGTCACCT
The DNA here is from genome assembly GCF_028878055.3 of Symphalangus syndactylus. Classification (NCBI taxonomy): domain Eukaryota; kingdom Metazoa; phylum Chordata; class Mammalia; order Primates; family Hylobatidae; genus Symphalangus; species Symphalangus syndactylus. Next base: position 98,485,646 of record NC_072427.2, read on the forward strand.
AAAAGTCTAATCCAATAGAGGACATAAGACTTAGACAAATAACTTTAATATGAGATAGAACAGCTTCCTTTGGGATCCTTCCATTGCAGTGTGGCATAGCCATTGGAGATCAGTGAAGGCTTGGGAAGAGGAGCAGGTATCAGTTTTAGGGTTTCAGAAGATGTAGGAAGCAGTGATCGAAGGGCAGTAGTGCTGAAAAGTGAGTATTTTGATTCTGAAGGCTACTGGAAAGTAAGGATGGTAAAGTAGTTTGGGCCTGACAAGTTTCATGTTTGCCTAATGTGTTTGAATTTCAGTTTTAGGCTGTGGGTAAACATTGAAGGTTTTAAGCAGTGGGATAATGTAATCAAAACTGTTTCGTTCGTAGTGGTATGTGTTGTAGGAGGCAGAGACTTGGTAGGAAAGATAAGTAAAACCTGAACTTGGCAAGTGTATAGTGGGAATGGAGAATAAGGAAAGGATGTGGGCCAAAGGAATCCATGGACCTTGGCATCTGATAGGTTTATAAGCACCTTTTGTCCCCACATCCTAAGGGCTGAGAGAGTGGTGCTACCCTTAACACAAGTCATCAAAAGCCTGCTTAGTAGAGAAGAAAATGTGTTTGATTTTTGAACAGGTTGAGTTAATTGTGGAACAATCATGTGGACATTTTTGGCAAGCAGTTGGGCTTATAGGACGTAAACTTGGAAGCAACTAAGAGATAGAGGGAGACATCCAGGAGTTCGGATGGGAAAGGTGGGGGAAAATTGAAAGGGGGAGGAAAAGGAATTAGTATAAGACCAATGGCATTGTCAGGCATTAGATATGTACACATATCTAATTTAATATGTATTCCCACAATCCTGCATAGACGTCCAGTTACAGATGAGGAAACTGATTTTCCAAGAAACTATAATAAAAACTCCCCTAAGGGCATATTGCTAGTTAATGGCAGAACTAGGATTTGAATTGGGATCTCTCCAATTTAATTGCTGCCCGAAGATAATATTTTGTATAGTATGAGGGGACTTGGCCACTGAAATATTTGAGGATAACAGGATTTGAAGTTTAGGGTTGAATGGTGATGGAAGATAAGGAAATAAGAGGTAGCTAGTGTAAAGTAGTCTTTAGAGGTTTGGTTTTGAGGGATTAGAGGGAAACGTTGCTTAAGGATGAGGGAAGGAAGGGCAGTTAACAGTGTACTAGGCACTGTGATAGGCAGTACATTTGTTTGTTTTATATATATATGGCTTTAGCTTCAGTTAGTAGTGTTGAATCCCTAGTCTCTTAGATGGGAGTAGAGGCTTTAGCATTTTCAAGGAAGAGGGTGTAGAATAGCATAGCTTACCAGCAAGAGGGGATGGCTAACTTGAAGCAAAATTATGGATAAGAGAAATGGGACAAATCAGAAGCAGAAGTGAAAGACGTCCATCTCTGATACAGAAGAAAAGGAAGGTAAGAAAGATGAGGTTATTAAAGATACCCATTTAACAGAATATTTGGAGAATTTTTATGCCAAGACATATATTAAGTGTTGTGAAAGATGAAAAAGGGAGTGAAAATCAGTTATCAATTATGGCTAATACTTAATGGTGCCTGTTGTATAGTTTATATACTTCTGAATGTGAAGAATTTGCTAAAGTTTGTGGAATAGAATAAAGAGTATGGAATTTTTTTTTTTTAAGATGGAGACTGGCTCTGTCACCAGGCTGAAGTGCAGTGGCGCAATCTCAGCTCACTGCAGCCTCTGCCTCCTGGGTTCAAGCGATTCTCCTGCCTCTCCTCCCGAGTAAGTGGGACTACAGGAGCACACCACCACGCCCAGCTAATTTTTGCATTTTTAGTAGAGTCGGGGTTTCACCATGTTGCCAGGATGGTCTTGATCTCGTGACCTCGTGATCCACCCTCCTGGCCTCCCAAAGTGCTGGGTTTACACGCGTGAGCCACTGCGCCCAGCCAGATTGTGTTTTTTTAACCCATTGATTGTATTTTTAGTCTTTAACCCATCTTGCCTAAATCCTGAAGAATTATATCTTGCCCCTCCCACTTTTTTTGCATCATCTGCAGTTTTAAGACATTTAAAGTACAAAAATAGTCCAGGCACGGTGGCTTACGCCTGTAATTCCAGTACTTTGGGAGCCCAAGGCAGGTGAATCATGAGGTCAGGAGTTACAGACCAGCCTGGCTAACATGGTGAAACCCTGTCTCTACTAAAAATACAAAAAATTAGCTGGGCCTGGTGGTAGGCACCTGTAATCCCAGCTACTTGGGAGGCTGAAGTCGGAGAATTGTTTGAACCCTGGAGGCAGAGGTTGCAGTGAACCGAGATTGGGCCACTGCACTCCAGCTCAGGCGACAGTGCGAGAGTCCATCTTAAAAAAAAGAAAAAAAGTACAAAAATAGTGCAGAGAAAATAAAACAGTTAAGAATATACAGTTGTTACTATTTTGTGTTTTTAATTTAAAAATAAAATATAAAGTCTTCCTTTCATTCTCACTCCAACCCCAACCCTCCTCCCACTTGAAGGAGAGGCAATCAAATAATTTAATATTAATCTCTGTGGTCTATAAACGATATATAATATTCTCTGATACTGGAGTGTAGTGGCGCCAGCACGGCTTACTGCAGCTTTGACCTGCTTTTTTTTGTTTGCTCAAATATTAATACTGTCTATTAAGATTTAGTTAATATTTTGCTGACAGGCTGCAATGAACTTTTCAAACATGTCTCCTTGTGCACATGTGTAGGAATTTCTGTAGGACAGCTGTTCTCAAACTTTCTGGTTTTAGACCCATTTATTTGTTTTTTGAGACAGGGTCTGGCTCTGTGGCCCAGACTAGAGGGCAGTGGCACGAACTCCACCCATTGCAACCTCCACCTCCTGGGCTCAAGCCATCCTCCTGTCTCAGCCTCCCAAGTAGCTGGGACTACAAACCTCTGCTACCATGCCTGGCTAATTTTTCAATTTTTTTTCTGTAGACATGGGGTTTGGCCCTGTTGCCCAAGCTGGTCTCAAGCCTCTTGGCCCAAGTGATTAGCCCACCTTAGCCTCCTGAAAGTGCTGGGATTGCAGGCGTGAGCCACCATGCCTGGCTAGATCCTTTTAAATTCTTAAAAATTAAGGGCCACTGCTGGGCGTGGTGGTTCACACCTGTAATCTCAGCACTTTGGGAGGCCGAGGCGGGCGGATCACGAAGTCAGGAGATCGAGACCATTCTGGCTAACATGGTGAAACCCTGTCTCTACTAAAAGTACAAAAAATTAGCTGGGCATGGTGGCAGGCGCCTGTAATCCCAGCTACTCGGGAGGCTGAGGCAGGAGAATGGTGTGAACCCAGGAGGCGGAGCTTGCAGTGAGCCGAGATCATGCCACTGCACTCCAGCCTGGGCGACAGAGCGAGACTCCGTCTCAAAAAAAAAAAAAAAAAAGTTAAGGGCCACAGAGAGCTTTTGTATCTTTCTGTTGGTTATTATATTTATTGATATTTACCATATTAGAAATTTAAACTGAGAAATGCAAGTGTTTATTAATTTACTAAAAATAACAGTAAACTTATTACAATATGTTAACATAAATAACATTTTTAATGAAAAGTAACGTTTCTAAAACAAAAAAATTAGAGTGACATCATTTTGCATTTTTGCACATCTCATTTAAACTTTGGTTTAATAAAACCTGGATCCTCATTCCACTTTTTCATTCAGTCTGTTGCAATAACATATCAGGTAGCCTCTGGAATATACTGCTACATACTTCTGAGAAAACGAACAAAAAGGCAAGAAATATCTTAGTATTCATATGAAAACAGTTCTGACTTCAAACCACTGAAAGGGACTCAAAGACCTCTCAAAGGTCCTTAGATTACTTTTTGAGAACTGCAGTGCTGAGGTGGTATGCATATAATGCTACTTTGCAGTACAGAAAAAAAATGCAAGTACTTGTATATTCATGGTTATCTTTAAAATTGGACATAAATTAAGATTTATGAATGCTTAATGTACGAATTGACATTGGTACACTTATCCAGTTGGGCTGTCAATCGTTATTCTGAAGGAAGAGTTGACTTCTACATCTTAGTGGGGAGCTTGCTACTCCTTCCTCTTCTCACTGTTAATTGTTCTGTATGACTATTGTTGATTACTAGGGATGATTGTCTTCTAGAATTTAGTTCATCTGATGGGGATGCCTTATTAAGTATTTTTTTTAACCTGTAGTGTTAATGTTTGGGGTTTGATCATTTCTGAGACATTTATCTAAAGACATGTAGACAGAGGGTTCAAAGTTCTTTACTGTATGGAAAAGATGTAGAGGACCAGGTCGATTATTGGCAGTAAAATTGGAGATTTCTCTTGCAAAAGATGACCATGTTGTTCTGTTATCCCAGGAGTTTTTGAATGTTGAAAGTTAGTTATACATAGTTTTCTTTCTCTACTTTCTTGACCCAGGGAATTCTTAGTTTCTGACGAGGGTATTGGTCTGGCTTTATAGTGATTGCAATAAAGTGATTCTTCAGAGCTTTCTGTAGCAGGGTTTATCACTGATGTTCTTGTTGTAAGTATTATCCCTCCCTAGTCTATCATTTTGTCTGGTATTTTGTTTCAGAAAAAATTACATGAACACATAAGGAATTGATTCAGAGAACAATTAGAATAATGGAAAAGTTGGTTTCTAAACTTTGTGAAACAGAATTCAGGTTAAAACTGTACCTACTAGAGAGATGACGCAATTGGTAGTGTTTTTTTGTTTTGATTTTTGTTTTCTTTACCACATATGAAGCCACTATAAAAATTGTAGGTTGTTCTGTGTCATGGGGCAAGTGCAAATATAATTTACTTCAGAATTCGAAGTAACTTTTTTGTACATATCTGAGCACATTCAAATCTCATTTGAAATACACCTTGATAACATAGTAGGGAAAAAAATGTTATGTAAGTAGTGAACCTTTAGTGTTATTCATAACATTTGTTGAGACAATATGCCAAATCCTTTTTTAGCACACTTTAGAGCAACAGCATATAACTTTCATGATAAGCTGAAAACTACACTGTGTTGTCAGGTATATAGCAGAATAAGCAGCTTACCTATTAACAGTTCAAAATTTTGGTAACATTGGTATATTAATTAGTATTATGTTTCTGTCAAACCACAGAAAATATAGAGGTGGGTAATAGTTAAATTTGCATTAGAATAGGCCTTACCAGGATCTGTTGAGAGCTTAGGAGAGACATGTCTACATTTCTATGTTAATATTAAGTGTAATTAATACTGTGCTGCTGTGATTTTGAGAACTACAAGAGATTTTACAAACAATATTATAATTTATTATACCCTGATCACCTTCATTCTGTTCAATATTTGCATGGTTTATTGATTACATTTCATTGCTGAGTAGTTTGAGCTTTTTATTGGTGCTTTTTAAGACATAGATAAGTAAGTATACAGAAACCTGATATTCCAGTAAAGTACCAGATTAGTAGTAAATTCAGGAAGAAAACCAGTGTAACTCAGCAGTGGAGTTAAGAATTAGAAGCCCAGGTTTTTACTAGGGCGTAGAGGAGAACAGCAAGGCTCAGTGAAAGGTGGATGGCCATCCAAATACCTCTCGAAAGTTATAATTTATGTTTGGGTAATTGATGATTCTTGGTATAAATCCATGTGGGTCAGTAATCCCAGTTGGAAGAGACCGGAGAGCGGTGGTATAGCTAGCATATTTGACATCCAGAGCAGATTTTTTTAAACACACCCTTTTTGTATAGCAAAATTATTTTCAGAAATAATCATGAAATGAATAATGGAAATGGCCAGAAAGGAAACTTGAACTGTATGTGCGCGCGTACACACACACCCCCCCACCACACACACACTACATATAAATCATACCAGACTTTTAAATTGCATTAATGTATGTTTTTTGAAATAGTGGAAAAACTTACCTGCATACTGATATGTCACAATAATGAATACGAATGTTAACAGGTTTTTTTTGTTTTGTTTTTTTTGTTTTGTTTTGTTTTTTGAGACGGAGTGTTGCTCTGTCACCCAGGCTGGAGTGCAGTGGCGCGATCTTGGCACATAGCAACCTCTGTTTCCTGGGTTCAAGCAATTCTCCTGCCTCAGCCCTGCCTGGTAGCTGAGATTACAGGCGCACGCCACCAGGCCTGGCCAGTTTTTGTATTTTTAGTAGGGATGGCGTTTCACCATGTTGGCCAGGCTGGCCAGTTTCTTTAAAAGTTTTAGGCAGGTTTGTCAATGACTGTTAAAATTCATCTTCACATATTTGTGTTCAGTAGACAGTTACAACCAGATTTACTCATCTGTTTTCACCCACAGTTAAGAGCACTTTTAATTAATTTTAATTACAAAAGGTTGTACATGCAGCAACACATACACAAATAGGAAGTTTTAAACACAATACTGTGTTTGGCAGCACACACTTCACAATAAATTCTAGAAATCACAATACTATCCATGTATTTTTTTTCAGCATTGAGTGTAATGACTTTTTTTTCTTAGATGGAGTCTTGCTCTGTTACCCAGGCTGGAGTACAGTGGTGCAATCGCAGCTCACTGCAACCTCCGCCTCCTGGGTTCATGTGGTTTCCTTGCCTCAGCCTCCTGACTAGCTGGGATTACAGGCACGTGCCACCACACCCGGCTAATTTTTGTATTTTTAGTAGAGATGGGGTTTCTCAATGTTGGCCAGGCTGGTCTTGAACTCGTGACCTCGTGATCCACCTGCCTCAGCCGCCCAAAGTGCTGGGATTAGAGGCGTGAGCCACCACACCCGACCTTGAGTGTAATGACTTTGAAATGCCTCAGTCAAAATTTTACTGAAATGGTTATCACCTAAAAATTCAATGTAAATGTCTATTATATTTGATAACCACTTTTGATATTCACGTACAAGGAGGTACAGCTTCCTTGTACTTTGTTGCTTAGTGATGGTATCTCTATCATTTGTGTTCACAGGTCTTCACTTTAAAGTTTTATTATAGGCCGGGCACGGTGGCTCACGCTTGTAATCCCAGCACTTTGGGAGGCCGAGGCGGGCGGATCACAAGGTCAGGAGACCAAGACCACGGTGAAACCCTGTCTCTACTAAAAATACAAAAAAAAAATTAGCTGGGCGTGGTGGTGGGCGCCTGTAGTCCCAGCTACTCGGAGAGGCTGAGGCAGGAGAATGGCGTGAACCCGGGAGGCGGAGCTTGCAGTGAGCCGAGATCGTGCCACTGCACTCCAGCCTGGATGACAGAGCGAGATTTGTTTGAGGCTGATTCTGGTTGTTTGTAAATATTTATGCCAGAAAAAAATTTATCTCAGAGAAAAATTGGACACAGCTATAATTTTGAATATACTATTTAAACACAGGAATGTATATAGGTACAATAGGATTGGAGTCATGCTGAGCCTGAGGAGAGCGGAAGCTATCCTGAACCTTTTTGTACTTACTTTCCAAATGAACAGGTATATCAAATTTGCATGTGTTGGGAACTGACTATGTAACTGGGGGATTTCCTAATAAACTTCCAGTTAAGATGGATTGCTTATTAAAGGGTATGTAATAAAAATGTGCGGATTTGACATTTGTATGTTGTTAAAACTCAGCAGTAACCGCAGCAACCCCTTAAAACTTAGAGTATTGCCAAAATATTTTGGGGCGGATATATTTTATCCCTGGTTTTATTTAGAATTGCCTGTGCTCAGGCCAGGTGTGGTGGCTCACGCCTGTAATCCCAGCACTTTGGGAGGTCAAAGTGGGTGGATCACCTGAGGTCAGGAGTTTGAGACCAGCCTGGCCAACATTGAGAAACCCTGTCTGTACTAAAAAGACAAAATTAGCTGGGTGTGGTGGCTCATGCCTGTAATCCCAGCTACTCAAGAGTTAGGAGAACCACTTGAACCTGGAAGGTGGAGGTTGCAAGGAGCCGAGATCGTGCCATTGCACTCCAGCCTGGGCAACAGCGAGATTCCATCTCAAAAAAAAAAAAAAAAGAATTGCTCGTGCTTGATGGTAATAAAAGAACAAAATCAAAGTCTTGCTATTTTATTTAGTCTTGATAGTTCACCCACTTACTGCCTGCACCTGGGTGGACTGCTCCCCTTGCCTCACTCTAGGTATGCAGTTGCATTAAAGAGCAATAGTTGACCAATCTGCTAGTCTGTAAAGTCTCCCTCTGCAATATGCCCAGTATATCTTACTACATTCTATCATGAGCGTTCCTCTATATTTCCTCCTTTTGACTTTCAGTTAAAGTAGAATTATAATACCCTGCTTAAAGGAAACCTGTAATACTGAAAGTTACTGTGATATCTGTTTTAAAGCCTTTAAGAAATATATAATAGTCTTTAAACTTTAATGGCCGTACGTGACTTAGTTTACCTTAATTAAAAGATGCCGAATGTTAAATCACTTTAGATAGGGCAGCCAAGTTTGGGGATCAGTTGAAATAAGTCCAAATCTTTATGAAGGTCTTTTACCACTATCTGTTTTAACAAATATAGGGATATATTTTATAAAGCAAACTCGTAGAGACAGAAAGTAGATTATTGGCTGGCAGAAAGCAAAAGGAGGAATGGAAAGTGACTGGTAATGGGGATGGGATTTGTTTTGGGGGTGATGAAAATACTCTATAAAGTGTTGATGGGTGCACAACTCTTGAATATATCAAAAACCACTGAATTGTCCATTTTAAATGGATGGATTTTTATGGTATGTGATTTATATCACAAAGCTGTTGTAAAATACACAGAAATGTCAGGTTATAACCATTTTGTTGTTTACTTGCCTTACCTGATTTTCTATCAAGATGAAAACAAGAGCCTCTGCATGGCTCTGTAAATTATTTTGTTGATCCCGAATCCTAAGTTTGTTCAAAGGTTAGGTTTAGTTTTGACATACTATTTTAAGGAGTAATCCTGTGGGAACAGTTTAACGGAAGGACAAGAAAAGAATCCTGCATTTGCCCATTAAATAACCAGGCGCTGGCTGATGAGTGTTGTGTACATGTCTTTGCATCCTTTCCATTTTAAAGGTAAGGAAACTAGAGAAGTTTGGTGAATGGTCTGAGGTCACACAGTGTAAAAGTAACAGTTCTGAGATTTGACACAGTCCTTTTAAGATCCCATCTGAGTCTAGTCCACAGCCCCACATGGCTGCTGTGAAGTTTTTGAGCAGTGAATCCTTATCTAATGGACCATTTATGTGGGGAGAAGAATCAGTGAACAGCTTTTATACATCTGAAGCATGGTAGCAAGTGATAACTATCAAAATAATGTATACTTTTGGAAGGGCTTGTCACAGTTTAAGAATAACAAGGTTTGATTAAGTTTTTGGGCCATCCACAGTAATGCAGTAAATGTAATCAGCGTTTAAAACTGAAGATATCTATTGTCTTTACCAGTTTATACTCAATTAAAAATTTTAACTCATTAAGGATTTTATAAATGCTAACATTAAAATTGTTTTGTAATTAAATGATTTTATATCTTGGAATCAATTTTTATTTCTTGTATTGATGTCTAGGAAGAAGGGTTTAATTCACAAAAATGTTTAATAGCCAACTATGAGGGGAGGGAGACCAAAAGTTCATTAGTGAGGCACAGTAAATGTGATGTTAAGATATGGCACCTGTGCTGCTAAAGGAGAGCACTGGCATGGATAAAACATTTGGCATTTCCTAAAATCACCTCCTGGTCTGTCTTTCAAGCAAGTGAAAAGGAAGAAGTTGTGGATTGATTTGGGAAGTACATTTGGAAAATAACCTAATGTGATAAGCTGGAACCAGTAAGGTTAAAAGCCCTGGTGAGGTATACAGCCTTGATTCAAAAAGTGGAAAGTTTGAGTGGAGGGTAGACCCTTGGAAATTGTAGGGGAGGTAGTGTAAAATGAAGAATACATGGCCGGGCATGGTGGCTCACGCCTGTAATCCCAGCACTTTGGGAGGCCGAGGTGGGCAGATCACCTGAGGTCACGAGTTCGAGGCCAGCCTGACCAACATGGAGAAACCTCGTCTCTACTAAAAATACAAAATTAGCCAGGCATGGTGGCACATGCCTGTAATCTCAGGTACTCGGGAGGCTGAGGCAGGAGACTCGCTTAGACCCAGGAGGTGGAGGTTTGTGGTGAGCTGAGATCATGCCATTGCATTCCAGCCTGGGCAACAAGTGTGAAGCTCCATCTCAAAAAAAAAAAAAAAAGAAGAAGAAGACGACATTAGGACATGCTTTATAGAGTAAGTTTTCAGAAATTAACTATTAATACTTAGAAAATTAGTTCTGCCCGGAGTAAATGATAATAGAATAAGGGCTCGATGATACAATTAAAGAGTGAAAAATAATGCAGATGAAGTTTAAACCATTGTCTGTTATATTCTGTTTTCCTTTTTGTTTGTTTGTTTGTTTGTTTGTTTGTTTTGAGACAGTTTCATTCTTGTTGCCCAGGCTGGAGTGCAATGGCGTGATCTTGGCTGACCGCAATCTCCACCTCTCGGGTTCAAGTGATTCTCCTGGCTCAGCCTCCTGAGTAGCTGGGATTACAGGCATGTGCCACCACGCCCGTCTAATTTTGTATGTTTACTAGAGATGGGGTTTCTCCATGTTGGTCAGGCTGGTCTCGAACTCCTGACCTCAGGTGATCTGCCTACCTCAGCCTCCCAAAGTGCTGGGATTATGGGCGTGAGCCGCTGTGCCCAGCCTATATTCTGTTTTCTTAATGTTCTTACTGCACATAGAAATAAAAGTAGTTAGCCTAAAAATGATGTTATATTTATTATTAAATGTAATTTAGCAGTTCCATGTGTTTATTTGGTAAAACATTTCTTTAAATTCTGGAACTAGAAGAAAAGTCAACAAGATTGTCAGAGAATATGGTATAGTAAAGAAATTTAGGAAGAAGTAAGTATGAAAATTTTGAATTTGAATATTATGTGCAGTTCTGTTGCTTATGAAAGTACCTGGTTTGGAATCTCTTGAAATCTGAAGAGTAAATTTTGTACAGAAGTAGATGGAACTGTTTTGTAATGTTTACATTCAAACAAGACTCTGCTCAGTAGGAGCAGGAAAATGGTAGAGCATTTTTCCCCTATTTGTTTTAAAAAGCTTTTCGGGGCGGGATGAGGTGGCTCACGCCTGTAATCCCAGTACTTTGGGAGGCTGAGACTGGCAGATCCCTTGAGGCCAGGAGTTCGAAACCATCCTGGCTAACATGGCAAAATCCCGTCTGTACCAAAAAGAAAAGGCTTTGTAAATTTTCTCTACCTTAGGAGTATTTCATATTGACAATGCCAGATTTATCTTGTTTTCATACCTTCCTTCTAAGCAAGTGGAAAAATGGTTAAATGTTTAAGTTTCAAAAGGTTTGAGTCTGTGACAAGCAAATGGAATTTATATGGGAATAAGCTGTATATCAATAATTAAAGGGACACTTTCTTTAATGAAGAGATGTTGAAAAAAATATAGGCCTGGTGCAGTGGCTCACACCTGTAATCCCAGCACTTTGGGAGGCCAAGGTGGGCAGAGCAACTGAGGTCAGTTGTTCAAGACCAGCCTGACTAACATGGAGAAACCCCATCTGTACTAAAAATACAAAAAAATTAGCTGGGCGTGGTGGCACATGCCTGTAATCCCAGCTACTCGGGAGGCTGACGCAGGAGAATCACTTGAACCTGGGAGGCGGAGGTTGTGGTGAGCCGAGATCGCGCCACTGCACTCCAGCCTGGGCAATGAGAGTGAAACTCCGTCTCAAAAAAAAAAAATATATATATATATATATATAGTGTGTGTGTGTGTGTGTGTGTGTGGCAGCAATTTCCCAGATTTTTTTTTTTTTTGCACAGTGTATGTTGTTCATTTTATCCACCGGGCTTCAGTTATTGTAAGGATTTGTGGGGGGAGGGGTGTTTTTAATTTAATTTTTTAATTTAAAAATTTACTAATTTTGAAAGGCTTTATTAAAGATTTGCAAGTTACTGATTTAAACATAGTAACTGAGCTTCAAAGACAAGATTTACTCTGTGGACAAGTTATGTGATAATGGTGATTCTATATAACCATATTTCTTTATCACTTAGTTATATTTATAATCAAAAGTTGAACAAAGATGTATCTCAAACAGATACAAATTAAAGTTCATTTTTAAATCCATGAATTTAATTTTTTTCATTTAAAAATTAATGCAAGTTAGATAAATTTGAATTAGAAAATAAAACAATCCCATCAAACACCATTAGCATTTTAGAGTATTTCCTTTGTCTTTTTTTCTCCTCCACTTGTGTTTGGAAATTTTTATGTAGTTACCAGATTTTTTTAATAGCATGAAATTCTCTATCATTTTCTCAATAGTCATTGTGGAAAATTTGAGAATATCTAATAATTGCCTTAGATAAATTTCTAGAAGTAGAATTACTGGTTTAAAAGGTATGGACATTTTTTAGTTCTTGTTTTATAGTTTTAAATTTCCCTTTGGAATTAAAACTCGTCCATTAGATCTCACCAGCCCAGTACTCTTTTTGCTTTATGCTAGTCCACATGCATGTCCGTTAGATAATGTAAGAATTTTATCTCCTTGTATTAATTTGTACTTTGATTATTGATTGGTATGATTGAACACTTTTTCCTGTGTTTGTTAATTAGATGTTGAGATTTTCTTTGTTAAATGAGTTGCTTCTGTACATTTTTCAGTTTCATTGTATCTCTTACTGTGTGTATGTACTGTTGATTAACTCATACACAGTATTCTGCTTTCAGGTAGAGTGACATAGTGGTACTTGTTTAACATGTGATTGGCTTTCTTTCCTCACCCCATTATATTACCTGATACTAAAAAAGTATTAACCCAGACACACATTTAGTAAATTATATATTAAAGGCATAAGATGAAATACCAGGTAAGAAAAGGACTGTATATGATCCCTTACCTAGTTGTTCTAGCAGTAGTGTTTTATGGAGTTGTCTTCAGGTTTAAATTAGATGGATAAAGCATCTTTACAGGAAAGATGATTTTAAAACTTTTTTTAAATTATCTTTTGTTAAGAAATTTAGTGTGTACTTTGTTATACAGTGTTTATACGTTGCTAATAAACATAAAAGTTGTGTTGGATTTAACTATTTGGTTTAAGACAGTGTCTTTGATATATTGAGAATGAAAGAGGAGGAAAGACTGTAGAACTAAATGCTTTGATATTTGCATCTAACAGGAAGAAGATTTGAATACTAGCCTGTCATTGTGAGTATATATGTATTTCTTTTAGGAAGCATTTCTATTTTTTCTTTAAATTCAACTTTACGTAGTAATAGGAGCTTAAGGGAAAATTGCTTTGTCATCTTGGAGGTCATACTACCAAAGGAAGGAATACTGGAAATAATCAGTGTAATCCGTTACAAAGTAAATTTAGGAAAATACATTTTTTAAAGTTTAGGTTTCGAAAAGAAAGGGATAAATATCCCATTGAGAAAGATTCAGAAAGAAACATTGCTTGAGAGATTTAAGTTTTAAAAAGATGACTTAGATTAGTATATAGTCTTCTAATTCTTATTGCCTTGGCAACTTTATTTCAAAAAGTAGGAAAAATCATACTTTAGAAATTGTAGACTCTGTGCCAGTTTACTTTTGTCTGCCAGTTTTTATTAATTTTAGAAATTGCTAGTCACTAAGAGCCAGAACAGATTCACTAACAATTTATAACAGACTAAACTAAACATTTTTCATTTGTAAAGTATGTTATGTCTAGTGAAAACTATATACCAAATATTTCAGAAAGATATTGGATATGATTGCATTATGAATGAATTAGAAAAATATGGGCAGGATGACAGTATTGCTAAGTGGATTTTAGCTGACTGGTTATAAATACCCAAGGAATATCAGTTAAGGTCATCTTTCAAATAGGTCCTATTTTAATTTTTAGAAAACATTGACTTGGAGGAAAGCATGCACAACAAGTTCATGAAATTTACAAGCTGATTGGAATAGCTGGAGCTACATCAAATAGCAGAAAATGACTTCCTTGCTAAATAGGTTGAAGGTCTGTTAGAAACCAACACAAAGTCAATGTGAAGATCTAGTTTTGATGGGAATCCTGGTGAAAGCAGCCTGAAGATTTCAGATGATTACAAATTGGAGTTAATGAATTAAGCCCTAATTTTTTTAGGTAATAAATAATGCCCCCTTCTCCAAAGATGTTCATAATCTAATTCCTAAAACCTGTGAATATATTACCTCGCAAGGCAAAAGAGACTGGGGATGTAAATAAGGTTAAGGATGTTGAGACGGGTTAATTATCCTGGATTATCTGGGTGGGCCCGATGTAATCATAAGGGTCCTTGTGCTAGAGAGTTAGGAGTCAAAGAAGGAAATAAAACAACAGAAGAGATAGAAGGAGAAGGTGCCATACTGCTGGCTTTGAAGATGGAAGAAGAGGCTATGAGCCAAAAGAATGTAGGCACCCTGTAGAAGCTAGAATAGGCAAGAAATAGATTCTTCCCTAGAGCCTTTACAAGGAATGTCACCTTGCTGATGCTAGTGAGATTCTGACCTCAGAAGTGTAATTCGTGTTGCTTTAAGCCAGTAAATTTGTGGTAATTTCTTACTACAGAAATAGGAAACTAATAAAAAGCCAATTCATAATGCAGGACTACATCTGGACCCTGTCCATTTGAGGATACCATACTTAAAGGGAATTAACCAGGATCATCTAGAAACCTTATCATTTGGCTAATAGTTAAAGAAAAGAGAGGAAATACTAGTTATCTTCACATTGTTTTGCTCCATTTACTGAGCACTTATGTGTTAGGTACTGGGCTAAGAGATTTACATATATTATCCTATTTAATCCTAACAATGCGGTGAGGTGAGCCTATTAATCCCTGTTTTTCAGATTTTAAAAATCCTTGAAGTTTAGAAAGGTTGACTAAACTTGTTAAGGTTTATGCCATTGGTAAATAGCAGAGTACCCATGTTACTTTGACTAATCCCTAAACATTGTGAATTCTGCAGGTATCACAGGCAGATACCCTCGTTCTTTATCTTCACTTGAAACTCTTTACTGGTATGAGGGATCAGGATGAATCGTTCTTCATAATTTTTAGAGGATTTTGTGTCTCAGGCTTCTATATGTCATGCAGCAGGGCAGTGGTCATGTTTAGACGTTTTCATAATCATTCTGCTAGTGACAAAGCAAAGAGCCAAACTCATATCTACTGCTGACAAGTAGCATTCTTTTCCACTATGCTTATCCCTTCTAAAGAAGTCTTGTATTTGGAGGGGCTGTTGTTATTTTTATGCAGGAGGATTTCGTGGTTTTCTCTGGCTGCTTTGACACTTTTTATTCATTCACAGATAACATTAATTGTGAATACAGGCTATAATGTTGGGGGAGCTCTGCATCTAATGGTGTTGATTGAATACTTTTCCTCTGCCGGGTGACATAGTACAAGTCATTCCATATACAAAAACTCGTATAGTTCTAACTGAAACTGATACCTATCAAGCAGATATTGGTATATCCTTTTTACAAACGAGGATATTACGGCTTAGAGAAATTAATTTGCCCAGAATCATCTGCATGGCCAGACCCAGATTCAAAACCAAATCTTTCTCACTCTCTATAGAATACCACAATTTCTGGTTTTTCTCACTAGTAGATTTTGTTGGAATTATATTAAATTTTGTGGCTTTCAGACTTGATATATAAAGCTAATAGCTTTTTTTCCTGAGGTTTGTTGACTGAAATTGGATGTTGGTCATAAGTAACTGAATTATCTTTGAATCTGTTGTCTACTCTGTGTATAATACTTATGTGTATGTAAACTTGATTGAAAAACATGAAGTTTTTTTCTGACATGGCAGTGCTTCTTCCCTGCCCCCCCCCACCCCACCCCCACCCCGGTTTGCCCATGAGAAATTTATTAATGGTTTGAAGGAACCTACACATTATCGAAAGGTGACTAGCAATTAGTTTGGGCCTTATTTTCCTCATTTCTGAAAACAAAATAGTTTTTCCCTGGGCTGTTGTCCTTCATATTTTTGACCACAATACACACAGTAGGAATTATGTAATTCATTCATGGATCTCAACCCACAGTTTGAAAAACACTGCTCTGGATTAACTCCAGGATTCTCTCTTTTTCTCAAAAAAATTACGTGTAGTACTCATTAATATCTATTGTGTATTTACTCTGTGCTAGGTGTTGCTCTAAGTGCTTTTGTATGTATTGTTTGTATTTAATTCTTAGACTTAACTAAATAAGTAGGGACTATGATTATCCCCATTTTACAGATGGAGAAATTCTCATAGGTAGCAAGTGGTAGAGCCAAGATTTCCCGGGCAGTTATTATTGAGCCCGTGCATTTACCGTTATTCTAACAAATTATTGTGGAAAATCAATCAAAATCTTAGATCACCACAAGATTATGTACTTCTCTTGAGAGATTCCTCAAACAATATTGGTGACCATAACAATTAACTCTTTTATTTAAGATTAATAAATTGCAACTTTGCTTTAGACACAAGTAAGGACTCAGTAATAAATCATTTACAACTAACAAGTTCATTTGGTTTTAGAATGAGAAAAATATACCATGCATAAATGGAAAATAAAACAGATATAGCAATGAGCAGTATAATTGATTTTTAATTAAGAGAAACAAAAGTCAGGAATTGGTATATGTGAGAGGGGGTAGGAGTTAGACATTTATTAAGCACATTATTTTAGATACTTTTATTTCATGCTATTAACAGTTTTATAAAGAAGGCCATCAGTGTTTATTTTAAAAATGGGAGAATCAGGCCAGGCACAGTGGATCACCTGAGGTCAGGAGTTCGAGACCAGCCTGGCCAACATGGTGAAACTCTCGTCTCTACTAAAAATACAAAAATTAGCCAGGCATGGTGGCAGTGCCTGTAATCCCAGCTACTCGGGAGGCTGAGGCAGGAGAGTCACTTAAACCCTGGAGGCGGGAGGCAGAGGTTGCAGTGAGCCGAGATCGCGCCATTGTACTCCAGCCTGGGGGACAATATAGCAAGGCTTCGTCTCAAAAAAAAAAAAAAAAAAAGGAGAATCAGGCCGGACATGGTGGCTCTTGCCTGTAATGCCATCGCTTTGGGAGGCTAAGGTGGGCAGATAACACAAGGCCAGGAGTTAAAGACCATCCTGGGCAACATGGCGAAACCCCATCTCTACTAAAAATGCAAAAATTTGCTGGGTGTTCTGGTGCACGTCTGTAATCCCAGCTACTCAGGAGGCTGAGGCATGAGAATCGCTTGAACCCGGGAGGCAAAGGTTGCAGTGAGCCAAGATTCTGCCACTGTACTCCAGCATGGGAGACAGAGTGAGACTGTCTCAAAAAAAAAAAAAAAAAAAGCAACAAACAAATGGGAGAATGAAACTCAGCAGAGCTGGCAACAGTAGAGGGCCCATGTCTTACCTGGAAATATTTGGATGAGTCAATATTCAGAAAGAAGAATTTCTGAATGTATAACATGCTGGCTATTTAAAGCTTTCCCTCATGCCCTAAGATAAAATTGAGTTCTAAAACATAAAAACAGTGTGTTGATCTTTAATCTTGAGAAATTGAAATTTGATCAGTATTTTGATCATCTAAATAAATTATGCTGACACTTTCCTCCTAAGTCACCACATTCATTATTGTAGGGTCATTTAAAGCATCAAAAAATTGACCCTATTTTAGTAATTTATATCGCCTCTAACTTGTTGCTTGGGTAGGCACATCACTTTATACCTCTGTGCCACTTAATTTTTTTCTTTAAAAAATTCTTGTGTTCAACTCCTCATAACAATTATATATTAGTATATTACTTTCTAGTTTGGGTCCACATTGCAATTTTTTCCCACTTAACATAGCTGTACAGTCCTTTTTATCTTTACTATCTGTACACTATTCTTTTGGGCTAATATATTTGAAATAATTTTGTTATTGTTAGGTACTAGTTAAAAAGAATTAGAGTTTTTGGAAATGGTTGATTACAGATTGAATTTTACCACTTAATTAACTTTATAACTGAGCAGATTGTTGAGCGTCAGTGCTATCATCTCTAAAATGGAATTATAACATCTGCCTCACCATAAAGGCTGTTACTATTTCTGTCCAAATGGACAGTGTCAATGTACATGCTTACCAGGAAAGTATATCAATTTATATCCTCTGTGTCAAAGTACATCAGCATAATTTCTGGATTTCTGTATCTGTTCAGTGAAGGCATTGCTGTAGGTATCAAGGAACTTTTTTGTCTTGCAAAAGGTGGAGACCGTTTGATGAATTTGTACATTAAGTAAGTCAATAAAATATTAACAGCATTCATTGAGTGTTAAAAGGTGACTTTGCAAACCTCCAATTTTGAAAAATCTGTATTTGCCTGTAGTGTTTTTCTTCGTAAATTGTATCAAATGCAAATGCACCGCTTGAAATTTTAAGAAAAATGTTGGTAAAGGAGAATAAAAGTCATCCAAAAAGAAACTTCTCTGGTGGGGTGGCACATGCCTATAGTTCCAGCTGCTGGGGAGGCTGAGATGGGAGGATCACTTGAACTCAGGAGTTTAAAGAAAGAAATGTGATGGAAACTTCATAATGCTAACAAATAAGATATAAGTAAGGGCGGTCATTTATAAAAAAGCTTGGAAACATGGTCCTGTCTCCTTTTTATATACGAAACACTCAGCTTGCCACTTAACTAAGCTCTCAGATATTTGTTGAATTAATGAAAAATGAGCCAAAAATGCATTTCTGCTTCCTTGCCTGCCACTCATTCCTTAACCAGTTGGAATTTGGAATCACTTTCAAAAACTGATGTCACTTGCATTCACCTAATTGCCAAACTAAATAAACAAGATTTGTTTTGCATCCTGATTAACCTCTTGTAGCATTTGGCTATGCCAGATGTCTCTAATTTCTGGGATTCTACTTTGTCCTGGTGCTCATTTTTGCAGGTTTTTTCCCTGCTACATTGAAATTTTTGGTATATATGTTGTTCTTCTGTTTTGTGGTTTTTTGTTTGTTTGTTTTTTGTTTTTGTTTTTGGAGATGGAATTTTGCTCTATCCCAGGCTGGAGTGCAGTGGCACCATCTCGGCTCACTGCAACCTTCACCTCCTGAGTTCAAGAGATTCTCATGCCTCTGCCTCCCAAGTAGCTGGGACTACAGGCACGTGCCACCACACCCAGTTAATTTTTGTATTTTTAGTAGAGACAGGGTTTCACCATGTTGGCCAGGCCGGTCTCGAACTCCTGACCTCAGGTGACCCGCCCGCCTTGGCCTCCCAAAGTGCTGGGATTACAGGTGTGAGCCACCGCACCAGCCTGGTGTATGTGTTCTTGGCTCCCTTCTTACTCCAGGCTCCTTCTAATCCATCCTCATGGTTCTATAACCTTTCCGTTTCTAGCCTGGATCTCTTATACATTCAAGATCCATATTTCTTTCTCTGCCTAGATATTTAGTAGGCATCCCAAATTCAATATGTTTCATTGTTATCCCTGAATCCAAACAGTATACAGGCAGGCACAGATGCCTTCCTGGATTTCCCCCCCCCCATATTCCTTTTCATAGTTAATGGTCTCTGCACAAATTTAGTCTGTATGCAGCATTGTATCAGGTATGGGTATGTTATTAGGGAGTGTGAACTTTAGAATCAACAAATATTAGTTCAGATCATGGCCTAGGCATCATCTAAAACAGATATGACCCTTTTTTTTAAGTATTATCTCAAAACAGGTGTAACAGATCTGCCTTAGTTAACATGATTAAGTAAAAAATACAACATATCACTTAAACTCATTGCTGCCTGATAAGCACTCAAATGTTAGTTACCTCTTCTCTTCCCAAATAATATTTTTATGGAATGTAATAATACTCTGCAGCTGTCTCAGATTGTGGTACCTGACGGTTCTCTTGCTGGTCTTTTGCCTGACTGGTGGTTATACTGTTATGTGGTATAGTCTTTACTTTTAATTTTTTAAATACATTATGATAATTTAAATAGAGACTATGGAGTGTTTCCTTAGAAGCTACGCTAGTCTGTCTTGTGTGTTCATTTGGCTGTTAATTTAGTGAGTTGCTTACTGCTGAAATGATAAAGCGCTTTTTGGGGGCATTAGATGAATATTAGCTCTGGCTTAGGTTTCCTTAAAATTTACTCTAAGCTTTTAATGACCAGAGAAGTAGTTCTTACTGTTTCTCATTTCTTTCTTTCTTTTTTTTTTTTTTGACAGTTTCAGTACCAGTAAGTCTTTATTTACTTGTTGTATTTTCCCAGGGAAAGGAGAAGGGAAGGGAAAAGAGTCAGTTTGTATGTTACAAAATCATTAGAAAATGGGAACGGAAGTACCTGGTTCAGCAAAATCAACCATCAAATAGACACCCCCCGCCCCAGTGATGGGGGGTACCAGTGCCCAGTGGGCCTCAGTCTCTACATTTCAGGAATGAGGAGAAGGGATCAGGAAAAGAACAGACAGGTGAAGGCTTTCTTACCTAGCTTAAATTAGAGATTTCACCTAAAGCTTTGATTTTTAACAGTAAACAGGGAGTCACATTTGTTCATCTCCTATGAAATAATCTTGTGGCTACTTTGACATAAGTTTCTTGTACCTACATGTAAGTTCCAGACTGCCTTGGATATACATTTAGATTCCTTTTCTTGGCCTCCTGGCCATCCTGACCCTCTTGACTTTCTACACAGAAAGGCCCCTTATTGCTTCTACTTTATTATTAAAGATTTAATCTATCCAAAATATAGCAGTGTCTTAAGTGTTTGGCATGAATCACATCAAGAAGTGGTCTTGACTCAGGAGATTGAGAACAAGGAAGGGAGGGTTTCTAGTTTCTTCAGGATTTTTGTCTAAATCATTGAAGAGTTGTGGAGACAACCCAAGAATTAAATGTGTGTGGGCGTGTTCATTAAGACCCATGGGTTTTGGTTTTGGTTTTGGTTTTTGCATCCCCTTTCACTGTGTTAAGGTATAGAAAATAGAACAATAATAAGCAACTGTCTTAATAGATTTTATAACATAGAATATACCTTTTATAAATGTATGCTACATATTTATAAATCATGCAGTGTTGATATTTTTAGAATTTGTGTTTAAGTTGAAATATGTTAAATTGTTTCTTACTGGTTTGTATAATTTTAAGGATTTATTATTTCTTTTTCTTTTCTTTTCTTTTTATTTTTTAAAGACAAAGAGGCTCGCTC
This sequence comes from Symphalangus syndactylus, assembly GCF_028878055.3. Lineage (NCBI taxonomy): Eukaryota > Metazoa > Chordata > Mammalia > Primates > Hylobatidae > Symphalangus > Symphalangus syndactylus. The sequence goes on from NC_072427.2 coordinate 98,506,825, forward strand.
TGTCTCCCGGCCTGGAGTGCAGTGGCGCGATCTTGGCTTACTGCAACCTCTGTCCGCCTCCTGGGTTCAAGCGATTCTCCTGCCTCGGCCTCCCAAGTAGCTGGGACTACAGGTGCCCGCCACCATTTTGTATTTATAGTGGAGATGGGGTTTCGCCATGTTGGCCAGGCTGGTCTCGTACTCCTGACCTCAGGTGATCCACCCACCTAGGCTTCCCAAACTGCTGGGATTACAGGCATGAGCCACCGCGCCTGGCCTTACTATTTCTTTTCTAATTGCCTTTCAGTTAGCATTTTATTCTCAAAGATAATTTTTTTATTACATTGGTAAATGAAGTAATACAATGAAGAATCGCAACCTTATTTAGAGAATCCTTTTATTAAAATGAATTCCTGTGTTAATATCTTAGTGTTTTCTCCATTTTCTGTATCTTATGGAAAAAATACATTATTTTCTGCTTAAGTAGTTATCTGGTTTTTTATTGATTATATTTGGCATTCCATGCCTTTTCTAAAATTGTTACTGATGTCTATAGTTTTGAAAAGAGGTGAAAATTGTCTGAATTTTTAGGATACACTGCTAGGTGAGGCATTTTACTCTGAGAAAACACTCATGTTTTAGGTTAGCCCCTTAGCTAGTGGTCTAGTAAAGGTTCATACCCTAGGGCTCCATATTTGGAATATTGACATAAATCGAAAGAATGGAAATGTGATTCATATGAGTTTCATAATGTTGGGATCTCTGAAACTTACTTCACAATATCTTTTGGAAGTCCCAGGTAAGTGTATGCTTATGGTTAAACCAAACAAAAACAATAATTTAAGAAGCTAGATATGTTTCTTAATGTCAGGATTTTATCTTTATAACCCTCTATGGACTCTCCTTATGTTTTGGTTGGATTTAACCCTTTGGGGGAAGTATGTGGTTAAGTCTCGTGGAAGCACCTGATGGCTGTAGATTTACTGTTGTGAGATTTGTTAAATTTGGTTTTCCCCTTTTGTTTGTGTTTTTTGGAAACGAAGTCTTGCTCTGTTGCCCAGGCTGGAGTGCAGTGACGCAGTCTTGGCTCACTGCAACCTCCATCTCCTGGGTTCAAGCAGTTCTCATGCCTCAGCCTCCTGAGTAGCTGGGATTACAGCTGCGCGCTACCACGGCCGGCTAATTTTTGTATATTTAGTAGAGACATTATAAGATATAAAAAGTAACCCCCCCATCTATGGAATGTTAAGCTGACACCCAAGACAGTCAAAACCTCTCATAATACAACATCCCACACTTTGTTCTGGTTGTACCAAAAAATAAACAACCGGTGAATGATTTTACCTCTTTAAAAAAAAAAAAAGCATTTATACATAAAAAATGGGATGAAGTGAGATTCCCTCCTTAAAAACGTTTCTAGACCTACTAAAATCTTGCATTTACGAAACAGTTGATAAAAATACTCTGGATTGAAGAGAAGGGAGACAGGGACCACTGATAAGACATGGTATGTACTGAGTAGATTTGGCTTCTTTCTCTGGCTTCATCAGAGGCTGGACTCTCGTTGGTTTTAGTTTCTCCGTTTTCTGCAGGTAAATCTTTAGTTTCTTGGTTAGTCACTTGAGCCTGTTTTCTCTTTGCTCCGCCTCCCTTTCCCTTTTGTTTGCACTTTTTTGTCTAAGGATTTATACTTCTGCTGCCTTTTTTCAGCCTCATTTCCACTTTTGCAGGAGTAGGTTTAGCTGACAGCCACGCTGATTGCCTCTTGGGCATTTCCTTCACTACCCCTTCACCACCACTTTAGCGGAGCTGACCTTCTTCTTGGGTATCATGGCAGTGGGGAGGGTGTGTGCTGGGTGCCTGGCCACCTGGCCACCGAAGCTCTTCCTGCTACCCTGGCTGCTAAGACCCCCCTCACCACCCCCACCCCATTTGTATTTTCCAAGTGGTGATGCAGATATGTAGGAAAGGTGGTTATTTACTAGCCAAATAGTTAAACTTTACGTTTCAAAATATTTTTTAAAGTTTTTTTTTTTTTTTTGTCTTTTAAGCTCTTTTCGCTTATGGATATGAAACCTCCCATCTCTAGAGCCAAGATGATTCTCATCACTAAAGCTGCTATTAAAGCTATTAAGGTAATGATAAAATAAATCAATTTGAGAAATGTTTTTGAAATTTTGAAAATAGTTATTACTCTTAAACATGAGAAGTCAACTTGTGAATTAGTTCAGGCCTAAATCAAAGAGCCCTAACCAGCCTTTGCTGAAGGTACATGATAAGCGTACATTTGCATTGTAACGTATTGTTTCACAGCAGTGTGGTTTTTTGGTGGGGGCAGGGGGATAGAGTCTCACTGTGTCACCCAGGCTGGAATGCAGTGGTGCGATCTCGGCTCACTGCAACCTCACCCTCCTGGGTTCAAGTGATTCTCATGCCTGAGCCACCTGAGTAGCTGAGATTACAGGTGTGCGCCACCACACCCAGCCTCAAAGCAGTTTTTTAAATTTTCATTTATTCCTTATCATAAACCAACTATTTAGTTTCATTTTTATTTAAAGATAAAAAATTCAAGCTCCATGAAATTAAATGTCTTACCCAAAATCACACTTTAAAATGTGACTTATTTTAGAAACTACATTGTTTAGCTCTAATCCATTGGTTTTGTCCCATAAGGTTGCCAAATATTCTGCTTCATGAAGGTTTATTGATTTAAAATTTAAGAAAAGGGATCTTCTGTTTGGGGAATTTTTGTAGTTTTCTGTTTTTAGTTTATTTTTCTCTGAGTTGTTTTTTAATACTTTTTAAAATTTTTTATTACGTATTTCTCATGGTTCATTCAGTATTGATAATATTTAGATTGTATAGATTTCAGAGTTTTAAGAATTTTCCAATTATAGGAAATGTAGAAATAAGTAAACTGAACAGTAATTTTCTCTTAATTCTTTTCAGCTTTATAAGCATGTAGTTCAAATAGTAGAAAAGTTCATCAAAAAGGTAACTATCTCTCATTATTACCTCATTTTAGTTAAAATATGATTTGTAATTTACTTTGTAAATTTTAATCTCAATGCTTGTTTCTAAAACCACTTCACAAAAATTTAGTCACTGGAGGTTCTTTTTAATCACTAGAAGTTTATAAAAACAAATTTTTAGCAGTACCATTAATTGGTACTTAACTTACTGTGAACTTGGCACTCAACTCACAGCAGTTTCTTAATGTTGGTTATGACCCTTCCCTAAACCTGAAGTGCTTACTCTACCCCCTTGCCTTGACTACTATTGACATTTAGGCATTTAACTCACCTTTGAGTATTTCAAATGAAATTACTTTGTAAAATTTTCCCAATTCTTCCCTTTTCCCATCAGAATAAAATTATTTTCAGTTCAGTTGTCTGTTGTTTTATAACTGTGATTGGCACACATCTGTCTCAGTAGAAAATAGAAAACAGAGACTGAGACATCTTTGTCTTAACCCCTTACCTGGAGCTGTGACATGTAGTACCTACTAATCAGTGTTTATAAAAATGTCTCTAATCCATGGCCCTTGTATACTGGCTTAGGTATAAAAGTTAAAGCTCCAACAGGCAAAAAAGATGGTTAGTAGACGCTTTGCATAGTAGTACATCAAAGTACAAATAAATAAAATGGAAAAAATTACCTACAGGCACTGTCACCAAATTACTGCAATATTTATTAATACATTTGGATTTATTTTTATGTACATGTACATTTATAAAAGTAAAAATGGATATAATACTGGTGGTTAGCCTGCTTTTCCTACTGAGTTTATCATAAACATTTGCAAAATACTCCTCTGCGGTTGTTACAGTGATGCACACGGCCATTTTCTGAGTTAGACCTAATTTCCTAATTTCTTTTTTTTTTTTTTTTGGCATAAATTCATAGATGTAGAATTGGTGGGTTAAATAAGACTTTGCTTTTATTGCTAAATTGTCTTCCGTAAAGGGTTATACCTGTTTCCACTACCACCAGAAATATATATAGGTGTCTGTTTCTCTGCTTTTCTCTGCTGTTGTCAATTTGGTTAGCCAAAAACGACTTCTCGTTTTTAATTTTTATTTGGTACTGTAATAGAATTAAAATTGATATGTTAAAAAATGTTTTGTTAATTTTGAAAGACAAAAATTACCTTTTTGAGCAGGATGAATTGTAGAGACTTTCATAGTAAGTGAATTTATATGGAACTGGCTTAAGGATTGGTAAAATAATGTCGATTTGGGGACATTGGGTGTAGGGAAGTAGAGAAATCAAGGAAGAGTAAAATCTTGGGGGTCAGTAGTATCAAGAGAATGGTAGTTCCGTTATAGACATGGGAAATTTGACAAGTTAGCCATTTAGAGAGCTGAAACATTCAAGTAGTTTTTAAACAAAAGCAATCATTGGATGGATATATAAAAGTTTCATAAATGTGAAAATAATGGGTGTCAGATTGCGACTTTGCTTTTTCTGTCTTACATCTTTTTTCTGATCTTACATCTTTATCCTTGCAGTGTAAACCAGAATACAAGGTTCCGGGATTATATGTAATTGACTCAATTGTGCGACAGTCTCGTCATCAGTTTGGAACTGATAAAGATGTTTTTGGGCCAAGATTCTCTAAAAACATAACTGCCACATTCCAATATTTATATCTTTGTCCATCTGAAGATAAGGTATAATTAATTTTTAAACTAAAACTTGTATTCTTTAAAAAATATTATTTTAAATGTATGTTAGATATTTGGAGCCTACTATATTACTAGATAAGATCTTCATGTAGCGATGTCTGTGAGCTTGAGACAAAACAGTTTTTTTCTTCAGTGGTCGTTTCGTATTTATTTTCTTATGAGTTCTTCAGGATTATCAGTCATACTGTTGAAATATGACAGGAACAAAATTTACAGAATCAAAGAGTGTAATAGTGGTTGCCAGGGACTTAGGGGTAAGGGAAACATTAGGAGCTGCTAATCAATAGGTATGACATTTCAGTTAAGCAAGATGAATAGGTTGTAGAGATCTGCTGAACAACCTTGTACCTATAGTTAACAATTCTGTATTGTACACTTAAAAATTTGCTAAGTGAGTAGATCTCATGTTAAGTGTTCTTACCACAGTAAAGTAAAATTTTTAAAAAATAATATGAAAGGCGCATCATCTTTAAAGAAGATACCGTTGGAAAGATGTGCTTGTGTAGTTGAGTAAGGAAGAAATTGTGCAGTAGGAAAAGACAGCGATCATCTGATTGTTGGTTATTCCAGAAAGAAAGGGCCAATAATTGATGTTCTTCCCCAACATAGAGATACTAAAGCTTAAGTGGTATTCATTAGCAATCAGACTACAGTATTTAATTCCTTATATATACAGTTGGCTTTACAACATACTATATAAAAGTAGAAAAACATTGCAGATATAGTAGCTGACTATAAGTAGATAGGGAGAATTATACTAGTAAACATACTCAGAATAATGAAGAGCGGAGACATTTACAATAAACAGCATATAAATTTCAGTGTCATAGATGCTGTTTTTATATTCTTGGAAGAATGCTCTTGTGGGAAAAATACACCCAAAACCAAGATGATTCCTTGAGTAAAGATAAAAGTTGTGCCCATGAATAACACATCTTCTCTGCATCTTCATATTTACTTGGCCACATAATTTAAATTTTGATTACAGGCCAGTTGCTTATAAATATTTTAGCTGTTATAATTACTCTGAAGAAATTCTCCTTCGTTTACTTCTTTAAGATAGCCTTTTTTTTTTTTTGTCAGTGATAGTTTCTTTGTAACCATAAGTAAAATAAAATGAAAATATCAAATAATAAATTTCTTTTTATTGTCTGGGTCTATAGTCCATCTCTGTTCCTTACTCTAGATGATACCACTGAAGAAAGACTAATTAGAGTAGTTTAACCAGGTTGTAATTCTGATTTTTTTTTTCCTTGTTTATGAAACACACATAGTATGGAAATATTAGCCTAGGGAGTTTTCCTCTCTTTTTTTTTGTAAGACTATAATCGGTATTTATGCAAATATTGTATATTTGTGTTCCTCATGCGTAACAGAGTAAAATAGTTCGTGTGCTGAACCTTTGGCAAAAAAATGGAGTGTTCAAAATTGAAATTATTCAGCCTCTTTTGGACATGGCAGCAGGAACCAGTAATGCAGCCCCAGTAGCAGAAAATGTTACCAATAATGAAGGTATGGTCAAATGTATCTGTGAGCTCACACAATGGCATTATTTTTTTGTACATGAAGCAGTCAGAGTTTATCTGTATTGAAGGAATTTTTCTGTAAGAAGGAAACTTGAATTTACATCTTGGAAAGTATGATTTTCTTTCCATAATTCCTATTTATAATAAAGGTCTGCTTTTCTGGTAGTCGTTACAGTATAAACTGTAGTGCCACAATCTATATATTTTATACTATGTTAAATTGGATAAAATGCTATTTTAGCGAAGAAGCTTAATTAGGAAAACTTGTAGGTTAACTTTTTTTTTAGGCCTTAATGCCCTTTTCTTTTTTAGGCTCACCTCCACCTCCAGTAAAAGTTTCTTCTGAACCTCCCACACAAGCCGCTCCAAACTCCGTCCCAGCTGTACCACAGTTGCCCAGCTCTGATGCTTTTGCTGCTGTGGCTCAGCTGTTTCAGACAACTCAAGGCCAACAGGTAAACTGTCTACTCAAAAATGAAATTGTTTGCAGGACTAGGTACTGTTGTCACTTCTTGTGTTCTATTCTTCATTAATAAGCACATTCTAAGGAGAAAATACATCTCCTTTTCATCTAGAAAAGCCTTCACGAGAGAAGTGAAGGAGTAATAGGGAAAATGTAGAAGTGATAAACAAGGGAACAACACACTTAGAAATAACAGTACCTCTTTGAAGAGGACTTTAGAACTGCTAAGTGGCTCATGTTGCTCACAATTCTAGCATTTCTGATGGATTTCAAAATTATTTTTAATGGAGATAATTTTTCCATTTTTCTAGAAAACTTATGCTTACCTTGTTCACAATTTACTGTATTTTCTCTTTTTTTGACCATCATCTTATATCATTGACATTATCAGCATACATTTTTAACCTTAAGCAATGCACATTGTATCTCTGTATATTCATTCACAACAAATTTAACCATTAGTAAAAGGATTTTTCCCCCAATTTATTCTGTGCCTGTGCTACTCTGAATCACCTTTAAGACATTTTTTTATTAAATTAACTTTTGATAGTATGATTATACTTTGTTCTGTGATTTATTGGTTTTCCCATTCTTTAAGCTTCAGCAGATCCTTCAGACTTTTCAACAGCCTCCAAAACCACAGTCTCCTGCCCTTGACAATGCTGTGATGGCTCAGGTTCAGGCTATTACAGCTCAGTTAAAGACAACTCCTACACAACCATCTGAACAAAAAGCTGCTTTCCCCCCTCCTGAACAGAAAACTGCATTTGACAAGGTATATTTCTCTCACATAACCCACCCCACCATTTATATCACTCAACTTGAATTATGGAAATTATCCCTTCTGTGGATTGTTCATTATGTCATTTTGTAATTTGAGAGATTTTCCCCCTCAACATCAAAACATCGATTATTTTCCCTGGTTTTAAATGTGATATGTGCTCACTGCAAAAATTTCCAGGGTTTGAAGCTGAATTTGCTAGTGTAAAATGAAAAAAGTGAAAAAAAAAAAAAAAGGGAGTAAAGGAAACAGAAAATTCTTCATTAACCCCAATACTTGGGGATTACTGTGTAACATTTTGCCTTACATCTTTTCAGAATTAATTTCCTACAGATATATGCTTTTCTTTAATTGATTATAATACATACCCACTTGTTTGGGTGTTAATACACTTGTATCTTTTTTGTTGTTGTTAAGGTTAATAGTGAATTTAGATTACATTTTTACTGAATGCATGTAATACATATTATTCCACTACATGGGCACATTACAGTTCAGCCATTCCACTACTAATAGACATTCAAATTGCTTTCAGTTTTTTGCTGTTAAAAAAACCTGACAGCCAAGTGTGGTGGCTCACACGTGTAGTCCCAACACTTTGGGAGGTCGAGAAGGGAGGATCTCATGAGCCCAGGAGTTTGAGACCAGCCTGGGCAACATAGTGAGACTCAGTCTGTGTTTATTTTTAATATATATGTGTGTGTATTAATAATATATAGTATTATTTTTAATAATATATAAAAATATATAAAATTATATATTGTTTTGTGCGTGTGTGTGTGTGTGTGTATTTTAACCTTAGTTACCATATATATATTACGAGGATTTGGGAACCAGCTGGGCTGGTGGTGTGCACCTGTAGCCCTAGCTACCCAGGATGCTGAGGTGGGAGGATTGCTTGGCCCCAGGAATTCAAAGCTGCAGTAAGCCATGATTATGCCACTAGCCTGGGCAACAGAATGAGATCCTGTCTCTAAAAAACAAGCAACAACAAAAAAGAGGATTTGAGTTAGGTCATTGTCTTTCAGCTGCTCTATTGGGCCTATAGGTTTCTTAGGCATGTTTAAGAAGCTGCCACTAAGGATATGGGTTTGCTGAACAGCTTAGAGCTTCTCATTGAAATTTAACCCTAACAGCTCCACTCTTGTCTGTTTTATTTGGTTTATGGCTTTATAAAACATCATTTGACTTTTCAGTTTTTACTGCAAAAAAACTCAAAAGTTTGAAAATCAGAACTGATGCCTTTGGTTTCATCATCTTTAAAATTTCTGATTCTTTCAAACATCCTAACTATAAAAACAGAAGGACTTTATTGCCAATAGTCTAAATTAAAAATCCACCTAGTAAATACCAGTTTTCATTATATCTTAGTGATTTATGACTGATGACTGATTAAACAAAAGTCGGATACATTTTTTTGAGTAAAAAAATATATACTTGTAGAAAAAAAACAAATAATACAGAAAGTTATAAAATAAGGAAAGAATTCCACACTGTAGTTTGAACAGATTTGTTTGTGTATATTCTTGCACCCTTGTTTGCATGCACATACGAACATAAACTCATATATTTGGTTTTCCTAGTTTTTTGTTTTATGTTGTGATTAGGAAAACTCATTTGTATTAAAAAAGAATTCTGTATCCTAGTAAGGTTTTTTTTATGATTGTTTAGTCCCTCTGGAATCTTGTTTTAGAATATGGTTCAAGATAGTTAAACCTTTATGTTTTTGAAAATAGCCAGTTCTCCCTCACTACTTTTTTATACACTAAATTCTCGTATGTTTCTGTGTCTTATCTCTGGACACTGTTTTATCCCACTAATAATTTGTTTATTTCTGCATCATAATAATTCTTGTAACAGACTGTCTTTCATTTCCTGGTGTCCTGTCTCTCCCCCTCCCACTTAACTCTTTTTCAAACTCCCCCTCATACTTTTTCAAACTTTGTTCATTTATCATGAAGTGTATTAGTCAAGAGTTCCAGAGAAACAGAACCAGTAATTGTATCTACATCTGCATCTGTCTATCTAGATTCTTGAATGAAAGATAGGTTTATCTTAAGAAACTGGCTCACGCAGTTGCAGGGACTAGCAAATTTGAAATTTGCAGGGCAGGTCAGCGGGCTGGAAATTCAGAAGGAGTTAACATTGTAGGCCTGAGTCTGAATTTGCAGGATAGCAGACTAAAAACTCAGGCCAGGGTTTCTCTTGCACTGTTGAGGATAATTCCTTCTACCTCAGTTCTTATTCTTAATGCCTTCAACTGATTGATTGAGGCCCATTCATTATTGAGAGTAATCTGCTTTACTCAGAGTCTACTGATTTATTGTTACTTTCATCTAAAAAACACCTTCACAGCAACACCTAGGTTAGTATTTGACTGTATAGCTGGGCACTACATAACCTAGGCAGGTTGACACAAAATTAACGATCACAGCATACTTTTCCAGATGAACTGGAAAACTGTACATTTCTATGTCAGTGTATAGAATTCCTTTGAATTTATAGGTAAATTTAGGAAAAGCCATGATAGTGAGCATGTTTCTCTTATTAATGTGAATTCTAATTCCTCTGGTATTTAACCTTACGTGGATTGGCCCATAAGTTTAGAAAAAGGAATTCTGTGCTTTTCCTTTGACTAAAAAGGTCTATTTCGAGCTTCTCACTGGAAATAATTTGTCTGTTTCAGCTGCTTTATAGATGTTCAGTTTCCTAAAAAGCAACTAAAATTTCTTTTTGGATAGACCCCATTTTAATTTTTTAATTGCTTTAAGTATTTTAAAGCAGTATTCTTCAAACTTTAAAGAACATATTAATATGTAATAAACTGTGAAGATCATAGGTTTTGTTTTTTGTAGGCAACTTTGACCAGATTTTAATTTTGGCTCCAATTACTTACAGACTGTCCTGTTGTTGAATTAATGTTTAGTGTTCAGTAGTGTAAAATAAAGATGGTAGTAAAAATATTTTATTGTTGCCATGAGGGTTAAATAAAAATGTGTGTAAAACAGCAAAGTACCTGGGCTATGATGGTTCCTGTTCAGAAAATACTAACTTGCTCATTTGTAAGAATTTTACTCACTTGGCCTAGAACTACAAAGAAACATAAGTTAGCGCTATCCCAAAACACTCTTTACATTTAGTTTAGTCCTATGTATTGTGTTGTCTAAGGACGGAACATTCATTAGATTTAGAAATCTGTTCAATAAAGCAAAACCCGAATCTCTAGGCAGAACTATTATAGAATGACAAGGTTCAGGAATTTAAGGTTGAAGTCTATGAGCAGAATGAGCACAGCCTGAAAGGAAAGATTGCTTATTGAAAGCCAGAGACTGAGGGCTTTGAAGTCAAAAGGACAAGTGTCCACATCCTGATTCTACCATTCGCTGACTGTACAGTCTTAATCATGTTTCTTAATCATCTGAGCCTTTGTTTCCTTGTCTGTAAAAAAGAAGAAACTGTCTGCATTGCAGTGTTCTTGTGATGAAGTCTGTATGATCTGATACACATTAGTAGGTATTTAAGCATTACCTTTTTTCTGAATAAATCTTACTTAAAATTGTTCTTCTAGATATGTGATCTCATTGAGTCTCCTGAATTTTTTTTTAATGAAAGTTTTGGTAAGCTGTGAAGTTATGAGAAAGAAGCAAGTGAACCTCTTAGGAACTGCTGGTGACTTTTTTGTGTCCTTGCCATTTTTTTCTTTTTTTGTATTAGTATATTCTTGAGGAAGCAGTATATGGACACTTTCCTATATGCATTATGGTGATTGGATAAGACAGTCTTTTTGTACATTTTATACTGACTGAAAATGTATACCCATTTTCATGTGCACGAAGTTTCAAACATTTTTAGTTTAGGGAAATGAGTATTTTAGAAAAACATGTATGCTGCTAAATTACTTGTGAAACACACCAATAGAAAATAGAAAGAAAGCACTGTACTTACAATTGAGGAATGAAAACACTGTGTGTTTTCCAAACTGGCATCTGTGTAAAAATTGTTTATATCTACAAACCAAGGTCCTTAGGGGCATGAGGGAAAATAAGATTGTGCTTGACAATGTGAGTTTCTAGATGGTGGTAAACATCCTTTGTTTTTATAGTTTTTTGTGCAGTGAATCAGTCTAAATTTTAAAATGAAATATTGACATAATTATTCCAGAAGTTGCTTGATAGATTTGACTATGATGATGAGCCAGAAGCTGTGGAAGAATCAAAGAAAGAGGATACCACTGCCGTCACCACAACAGCACCTGCTGCCGCTGTACCCCCTGCACCCACCGCCACCGTGCCTGCTGCTGCTGCACCCACTGCTGCCTCTCCTCCTCCTCCACAGGCACCATTGTTAGTTTTTTTTTTATTCCTCAGCAGATAGAAAATTGGTAATAGTTGTAAGGCATAATCTAAGTAACATTTAACAATGACAACAATGTTCTATGAAGTTGTTTTGTAAAATTTGTGGTATTTTCTCTTGAATGAGGAAGGGATCCTCTAAGATTTAAAGCCAAAAAATGGCTTTTATGTTGGGAATAATACTGAGTTTATAAATTAAATTTAATATATAGGTAAATATATGGTTCACTAAAATGTTGATTAATGACTCATGAACAACACTCTGTTTCTGTAATTTAAGTGTGGCTGAGAAGCTTGTGCTTTTGAATGGGTAAAAGATATCCACCTTTTTTTAGTGGCTTTCCTGGAGATGGCATGCAGCAGCCAGCATACACACAGCATCAAAATATGGATCAGTTTCAGCCACGAATGATGGGAATACAACAGGATCCAATGCACCATCAGGTACAAGCATTTTTCTTGCAGTTGAAAGAAAGATCTATTCATTATAGAGCATATGGTTTGCATTCCACAGAGCACTCTGCAGCTATGTGATTGGCTAAGTCGTACTATAGCTCTGATAAAAGCTGTTGAACACGTAACTATTTTGAGTTGCCTTTTTCTGTAATTAAAACAAGGATGCCAAAATCACATGCTCATATTTTAATAATAGACATTTTTTTTAGTTAAAATAATTTAGAGATTACAGTTCTATTTGAAGAAACCAACCTGTTTAGTTATACAGCTTTTTCCCTTGGAAGGGCCTTTCTTTTGTATTTTGTGTGGTTAGATACTTTAGAGGGCTCTGAGCTCTGAACATTGAGGAATATAGTTTGAAATCCGCAATAAAAGGAGCATACATAGCACACTGGAGAGTTGCAGGAAGTTAGTAGAGATAAATTTGTTCCAGTAAATTCTCTCACTGAGTGTTTCTTAAACTTGGTTCTGTATCTAAATTATGGGGATGGGGTGGGAAGCATTTTTGTTATTTCAAGTGTTTAACAATTACTGAAAGTTCATAAATAATTTAGAAAGAATACTTAAAGCATTATATTTATAGTTTTATTTGTGTTTAAACTGACATGCAGAAATATGTTAGACTGTAGTTTACTTTCATTATTATTATGATACTTTATTTGAAACTCTGCAAGTTGGGTATGTTAGTTGAAATTCCCCCTTGGTAAATTTTTTTAAAGTAAACCTAGAAGTCGTTGCTTCTAGAAAGCCAGTTTTCCTCCCAAAAGGCTTAATTGTCTTTAAAGCTGAAAAGAGACCATTTGCAATGGAGTACTTCTGACTCGAAGTTCAGTTTATCACATTGCTTCCTTATGTAAATGAAGGTATTTCTTTAAATATTTAAAACTAAACCTGTGTGTTCATAATTTTAAAAAGAGTTACAGGATTTTTAACCTATATACTTGGTATGTAACAATTCTTGCATGGAAATTGTACATATGGAAATTGTTAAACAATGTTGAATGTCGTAACTTTTCCTTGATCAAACTTTATTGAAGATATTTTAGTTTTATATAATAACTAAAGGTTTTCCAAATTATTTTGATAACTGTTACTCATACACTTTCTTTAAAAATGAAAGGTTCCACTTCCTCCTAATGGACAAATGCCAGGATTTGGACTTCTTCCTACACCTCCATTTCCTCCCATGGCTCAGCCTGTGATTCCTCCAACTCCACCAGTGCAGCAGCCTTTCCAAGCTTCTTTTCAGGCACAAAATGAACCACTTACACAGAAGGCACATCAGCAGGTAAAATTTTATTCTCAGATAGTTGTATCTTTTTTTGTTGCCTTGACTTATATGCAGATTTCTCCTTATTTGCTTGCTGTCTTCATTTTTGAATATGAAGAAAGACCTAGGTACATATTAAACCCTCTCAGTGCTCCAGGTTTTTCATCTGGAAAGTGGACATGCTAATACTGCCAACTTCCACAGGATTCTGTGAGGTTTGATATAGAGTGTTGAAGGCTTAACTAGTGCCTACTTCACTGCGTTAGATGATGGTTTATTAAAATGGTATGTAATTTAAGCAAAGTAACTTTACGAGAAGTAGAGAAATACTTCTTTTAATCTTTTAAACAGTATAAAAGTGGTTTTTGTTTTTTTTTTTTCCAGCGATGGCCAATTGTTACTAGTAATTTGGTCCCAGGCAACCAAAAGAGAATTGCTTCAGGGCAGGAGATTTTTAATGTAGCTTTTGTTAGATTTTGTCCTCTTGCTTTTATACTTTTTAAATTTCTCATTTTATCATGGTTTTTGTTTTTAAAGGAAATGGAAGTAGAACAACCTTGTGTTCAAGAGGTTAAGCGACATATGTCTGATAACAGAAAGTCAAGATCTAGGTCAGCATCCAGGTAATTTATAGAAAATGTTTTTTCCAATCCTGTATGTCTTAGGGGACATAGAAATTAAAATTAGATTGGGTTATTTTCAGATACTCAGAATGTTAGTAAAATAACAATTGGTATATTTGTATTTATATATGTGTGTAGAAGGGGGCAGGTGAAGTATTGATTAAAAAAAAAAATCTACGTCGTTCATCTTATGTTTTTTTTCCCCTATATTTGAGTTGCTCAGATGTAATGGAATTTTGAAGATACAATTCTATACCATAGGTAATCAGTATGTGGTATTAGAAGAACTATATTTTCAAAGTTCCATTACAATTTTATCAGCCAGCAAAAGTGGAAAGATCACAGTAATGCTGTAATCAGAGAATGTTTTTAATTGCTGCAGAAAAGACTTTACTAAGAAGATAGGTAACAGTAGTAGCAGTGTATCTCAACCATGAAAATTAGCTACTTAAATTACAAGGATGTAATTTTATATAGTACCAGAGGCACTGAAGATGACAGATACTTTTATTATATAAGCTGTCAACATTGTTTATTTTATTTAAATAATGTGCGTGATTTCTAATTTGGGACATACTAGATCTGTAAAATGAATTCTCGGCTATTGCATTCTTACATATCCAAATTAAATTACCTAGGTTTTTTGTTTTTTTTTTTTTTTAATTAGTATGTGCTTATATTTTCTGGTTTTTGTCTGTATGCTATGCATTCTCCCTTCTCTTGAAAACATTAGGTCACCAAAAAGGAGGCGATCCAGATCTGGTTCTAGATCTCGAAGGTCTCGGCATCGACGTTCTCGATCTCGGTCCAGGGATAGACGCCGACATTCTCCCCGATCTCGATCCCAAGAAAGACGAGATCGAGAAAAAGAGAGAGAACGTCGACAAAAAGGCCTCCCTCAAGTGAAACCGGAAACTGCAAGTGGTAACTCAACCTTTATATTCAAACCTCATGTACTATTTTTTCATGTCTTGGGTTTAAAGTGTTTTATAACTGTTAGCAAAGCTATAAAAGAAATGTTGCCACTGTGTTGATTTTTATTTGAAATATTGCTTTCTTGTGCCTTGTTTATGCGTTGATGTATACCCTTAGATTTGCTTTTGTACCTTAAACCAGCTATAAAGCAACAGTAAGGAGTGAACCAAAAATTTACAGAGTATATTCACTTGCATTATTTTGTGAATCTCATCAGATGTCTTCAGAATACATTTAGTAAGGTGTGCTAGACATACATTTGATATAAATCAGTAACTATTAAGATGACTAAGATTTTAATTTATAATATGACTAGGGCATATGTAAGATTTCTGATTCCATAAGGCTTATCACCTAGGACACAACATAAAAGAAAAACCATGAACACTTAAGAGTGGAGAAAGGACAGTTACATGTAAGTGAACAAAGCACTGAGCTGGTTGGTAATCAAGAGACTTGAGCCCCAGTCCTAGTTCTGCTGTTCATTGGCAGGGTGAGGTGGGCAAGTTATTGCTTCCCTGGCTTCAGTTTTTATAGATGAAATCTTTAGATCCATCTACAAAACCGTTTTTTTTCCAACTTTTATGTATACCTTTCACTATCCCAGTTCTCTTTCTGGAAGTACTAATGCAGTTTTCTAGAATTTTTAAAATGTATATGAGATTTACTATTTAAACTTGTGATGTTGTAATGTAGTTCATGAATATTTTGTGTAATGATTTTTTTAAGCTACAGTGCTGCTCATTATCAAATGTGAATCTCTTTATGATTGTAATTTTATTTTAAGTTTGCAGTACTACCCTCTGGGTGGGGCAGCTGGACAAAAGAACTACTCAGCAGGATGTTGCCAGTCTCTTGGAAGAGTTCGGTCCAATTGAATCAATTAATGTGAGTGTTTATTCAGTTTTTTAAGTACGATGGACAGGTGTGATTAATGTCATTTTATGAAATGGAGGACCTGAGACCAAAGTTACAATTTGTCCAGGTTTATAGATATGACTAGAGTTTAGGTGTTCAGAGTCTACGTTTAGAATTATCTGTATTTAACATTTCTTAGAATTCTTTGTATTTAACATTTCTTGGATAACCAAGTTTAATTTCAAACATTTCTAGGTAAGTCTTTATATAACAAAGCTTGGAGGACTCAATTGAGACCAAACTTGAATTGCCAACTTAGAAATGAATTTAACCTTACATTATATAACATGGAGTGAGGGGTGGGATTGTTGGAACTGCTTACTTAGTTTTGTATCTTGTTGCTTTTCAATTTTGTTATCTTTTATAATATTAAAATGTTTTGGAGCAGATGATTCCTCCCAGGGGTTGTGCCTATATTGTTATGGTTCATAGGCAAGATGCCTATCGTGCCCTGCAGAAACTGAGCCGAGGAAACTATAAAGTGAACCAGAAATCCATAAAGGTACAGTCTTATATGTTATAATTCATTTTTTTAAAATAGACAGAAGGGGAAAAATATGTGGCCTATAAAAACTAATTTGGGTCTTAGAAATGACTTTCAACACTGAGGCATTTCATCTGCATCTTTTTTTTTTTTTTTTTTAAGAGTATCTCCTAAAAGAACTCCAATGTTTCAACATAAAATTGTAAATGTTACATGCATGGTAGAATTTGTTTTGTTTTGTTTTTCCTAAATGTAGATGGGTTCATCAAGGTAAATTAGTGCTTTAAATATAATGTCTTTTAGCAATATGTTTTGTCCTGTTCAAAAAATTTGGATACTGTATTTTTAAAGTTTGCCATCTTAGAATTAACTGAAAAATATTCACAAAAGGTGGAGAAAAACATATAGGTACATGGGTATTTTTCCCCTAAGGAGCTAAAGTCAGTGTTTCCTCAGTGTCTTAACACCCCATTCTACCATTGCATTGCACTGCAAAAAGATTTTGTCTGTTGTTAAGTAATTACAAGGCACCCCTAGACTTGGAAAAGTAGTCCCCAGTATATTACTGGGCTATTCAGGGAACTTCAGCCTTTCCCTGTTAAACTTTTTCCTTTTCTCTAAGTTTTATGTTGGCTGGGTTGGGTGAGAGTTGGTACGGAGAAGATGCCAGTGAAATTTCCATCCTAGGACAAAGTGAGAATTAAAGGGTAACCAGTTCTGTAGTGAGAATAAGGCTTTTAATGAGATCCAAGCCTAGCTGGTCCAGATTGCTCCCTTGCTGCCCGAGTCGGAATGGATAGAATGATAGAGAATAGTACTCTCAAGACTTATGACCTTGTTTTTCTTTGTTTACTTTTTATATTTTCACTAATGGTGAAATAGATTGCCTGGGCCTTAAACAAAGGAATAAAGGCAGATTATAAGCAGTATTGGGATGTAGAACTTGGTGTTACTTATATTCCATGGGACAAAGTTAAGCCTGAGGAACTGGAGAGTTTTTGTGAAGGAGGAATGTTGGACAGTGACACACTTAACCCAGGTAAAGGAGTATTTAATTTCTCTTACAGTTCACTTATTTGCTTGGTAGTACATATGACAAATCGAATGTCCTGTTCCTTGCCTTAAGGACGTGATTTTTGAGATTTTTTATTATCCCTCCTGTGTCAGTATCTCCGTTATAAACTGAAGGTTAAATAGTGAATGAGACAAAAGAGGTGCAAACACAAGTGAAATACTTATTGATTATGGGGTCTATGAATTACAGAATTAAGTAGAACTTTTCCTGTGAAACTTAACAAATCATATAGGTCTTAACTGAGCATCTTTGGTATTATGTTTTTTTTTTACTTAGTTTTTGAGGTGGAGTCTCTTGTCGCTCAGGCTAGAGTGTAGTGATGCAATCTTGAGTCACTGAAACCTCTGCATCCCAGGTTCAAGCCACTCTCCTCCTTCAGTCTCCCGAGTAGCTGGGACTACAGATGCGTGCTACCTCGCCCGGCTAATTTTTGCATTTTCAGTAGACATGGGATTTCACCATGTTGGCCAGGCTGGTCTCAAACTCCTGACCTCAAATGATCCGCCCACCTCGACCTCCCATAGAATTGGCATTACAGGCGTGAGCCACTTGCACCCGGCCTGGTATTGGGTTTTAATCCAGTGCTTCATGATAATTACCTTGGAAAGTTTTAGATGTCCAGAGAAGCAATCTAAAGTAAACGTGTAAGACAAGGAATTGCAGTTATTTGTGGGCATAAATATTTAAAATACCAGATTGACAGTGAGATTGCAGTGGGGAAAATCGCAGAATGCATGGGCATGACCTGGAGATTCTAGACAGGGGAACAAGGAGGAGCATAGGATGGCATGGCAACATAGAATGTTTTTTGTTGTTTTTGTTTTGTTTGGAGAGGGAGTCTTGCTCTGTCACTAAGGCTGGAGTGCAGTGGCATGATCTTGGCTCACTGCAACCTGTGCCTCCCGGGTTGCAGTGATTCTCCTGCCTCAGCCTCCCAAGTAGCTGGGACTACAGGTGCGTGCCACCGTGCCCTGCTAAGTTGTTTGGTATTTTTTTAGTGGAGATGGGGTTTCACCATGTTAGCCAGGCTGGTCTCGAACTCCTGACCTCAGGTGATGTGCCTACCGCCTCAGCCTCCCAAAGTGCTGGGATTACAGGCGTGAGCCACCATGCTCACCCTCACCGCCCTCAGAAAGAACATTTAAAGGAAGCTTCAAGGCCGGGCACGGTGGCTCATGCCTGTAATCTGAGCACTTCGGGAGGCTGAGGCAGGCAGGTCACTTAAGGTCAAGAGTTTGAGACCAGCCTGGCCAACATGGTAAAACCCCATCTTTACTAAAAATACAAAAAAAAAATTAGCTGGATGTGGTGGCAGGTGTCTGTAATCCCAGCTACTTGGAACGCTGAGGCTGAAGAATCACTGGAACTCAGGAGATAGAGGTTGCAGTGAGTCGAGATTGCGCCACTCAACTCCATCCTGGGAGACAGAGCAAGACTCTGTCTCAAAAAATTAAAATAAAATAAAAGAAGCTTCAAGCAGGAGTGATGGTTTGAGAGCCAAAAAGAGATGAAACAATGCTGTACTATTCCCACATCCCACTCCCTCCCTGGATGTACAAAGCCTTCATCTAAGGATAGAGCTAGATTTGTGTTAAGGCAATCAGGTATTGAGGGCCTACTATGTGCTGGACATCTGGGAGGCTCCAGACAATAGTAAAAAGAAGATGGTGTAATCTTGGAGCTCATGATCCAGTGGAGAATGTATTGAAAAGGTCAAGAATATAAGAGAATCTCTGATGGAGCCAGAGCCTCAGAGGACAGAGCAGAAAGATGGTTTTGTTTTCACGTGACTAGAAGATATGTGGAAATAGGTGGAAGGTTTAAGTTATTCTTTAATATTAGTGAAAATTTGTTCAGGAAATATTGGGTGTTTCATTATCCTTTATTTTTAATACTTTAATTTAAATAATACATTCTTGTGGTAAAGAACATGGACTCTAGAACCAAATGTGTATGGATTGAATCCATCCCTGCCATTTACCAAGAATGTGATCTTAGGCAAGCTGTCTTTGCTTTTCTCATTTGTAAAATGGGAATAATAGTAGTATCTACTTGTAAATGGTTGTGAGAACTAAATAAGCTAGTATAAATAGAGTGCTTGTGATAGTGCCTGGCACACAGTACGCATTCTTTTACATGTTTCTATTGTTGTTGATTTAAATAATTTACTATTTCTAAAATTAGCATAGGAATGTCTTATTGGGCTAGGTTTTTATAATCAACATTTTTCATTTCTAGATTTAAAGTTACAAACTGAAAATGGTAAACTCTTACATTTCTTTCACGCTTACAGATTGGAAAGGAATTCCTAAGAAGCCTGAAAATGAAGTTGCTCAAAATGGAGGTGCTGAAACCTCACACACAGAACCAGTATCACCCATACCTAAACCATTACCTGTGCCTGTCCCTCCTATTCCTGTTCCTGCACCTATAACAGTGCCACCTCCACAGGTGAGAATATTGGGACATGACTTAAACTTTAAGTGCCTGAAAGGTCCCTTTCTAAATCTTACTGTAAATATATGTCTGGATTCATAGTAAAAAACATGAGTACATACATGTGCATACTAATTTTTCATGTTTTGTCAGATTTAAAGTTTATATTGTTTACATAATTTTTTTTTTTTTTTTTTTGGGGGGGGGGAGACAGTCTCTCTCTGTTGCCCAAGCTGGAGTGTGGTGGTGATCTTGGCTCACTGCAACCTCCGCCTCCCAGGTTCAAGCCGACCCTCTTGCCTCAGCCACCTGAATAGCTGGGATTACAGGCATGCACCACCACACCTGGCTAATTTTTGTATTTTTAGTAGAGATGGGGCTTCACCATGCTGGCCAGGCTCATATCAAACTCCTGACCTCAAGTGATCTGCCTGCCTTGGCCTCCCAAAGTGCTGGGATTACAGGTGTGAGCCACCGTGTCTGGCCCATAAATGTTTATACAACCAAAATAAATGTATGTTCTCTTACATCTATCCATCCGGATTATTCAGTATCAAGTTCCATAGGTTCTGTCTACTTTTTTTCTGAGTCTTCATTCTTCAAGGACTTTATGTTCTGAAGAAACTTGGATATGTACCCAATAAGCTGCTGCTTTGAGGAACAGGGATTTTCTTAATTTTCACCTTGGGTGCTGTCCTTATGAAATTTTTAAATGGATTGAAAACTTCATAATAAATGCCACTTAACATGAAGATATGTTCTTATTATAAAATATTTGCTGTCTAGTTAACCAACCTGTTACTTGAAAAGAAATACTAGATTCTGGCAGAACTGGGTTTAGTTCTCAACTCTATTGTTTATATTCAGCAGTATGGTATTTGGCATATAACTTAACCTATAAGCTTCAGTTTCCTATTGGTAAATGTGCAAATTCCCTTGCTTTGGCATTCCTCATGTGTTAGAGTTGTTTTGAGGGTTAAATGAGATAATATATGTTAAGTACTCAGTATGTTTTTTGTCACGTCATAAGAGCTGAAAAATGAAAAATCCTTTGAAAATTATAAGAACTTGACCCATAGTTCTATGTGTGATCTACTAGATTTTTCTTGTCTTCCTTCCTCAGTTTCTCACATTAAATCTGAATCAGATAAATCTGAGCTATCATAAAATTGAACTGTGTCTTCATTTTCTCAATGTGAGGGGGAAACTGTATGCTTTGGTACATTCTTGGCTGTGATTTAAATGGACTCCCCTAGTTGGCAAACTCTTCAGTTGACCTTCTGGATATGCCCTTCCAGTGCAGGTTCTAAGCAAAATTCAGTGTGTGTCAGCACTCATTTACAGAACCCTGCCTAATCTGTTCAAATAGCGGTCTCTAACCTTTCTGGCACCAAGGACCTGTTTCTTGGAAGACAATTTTTCCATAGACTGGAGTGGAGGATGGTTTCGGGATGAAGCTGCTCCACCTCAGATCATCAGGCATTAGTTAGATTCTCATAAGAACTGCACAAGCTAGATCCCTCACATGTGCATTTCACGATAGGGTTCATGCTCCTATGACAATCTAATGCCGCCACTGATCTGACAGGAGGCAGAGCTCAGGCAGTGGTTCTTGCTTGCCTACTGCTGTGTGGCCCGTTTCCTAACAGGCCATAGACTGATAACTGTCCATGGCTGGGGGAGTTGTTAAAATTTATCTTTAAAAAAAAAAAAAAAAATAGCTAACATTTGTTGGGTATTTAAGTGCCAGGCACCAGCTCTTAGTATGTATTAACTCATTTAATCTGCATAATTATGTGTGGTTGGCACTTTGCCGTTTTAGAGAGTTTAAATAACTTGCTCAAGGTCACACAGCTAACTAAAGTGGGTGGGAGAAGCAGACAATTTGGCTCCAGGACCTGTGATCTTAGCCATTGTGTAAATTGCCAAGTAGCCTGTCTTAAAGCTGTATTGCCGAAAGGATCATGGAACATCTTAAAAATGTATTACATGATGTCAGAACACCAATAAACTGATGAAATATCGTGTGAAATTGCTGTCATAAAGTGGAGAGCACAACTTTGATTTCTTTCTTTCATTTTTTTTTTTTTTTTTTTTTAAGACCAAGTCTTGCCCTGTCACCCAGGCTGGAGTGCAGTGGCGCAATCTCGGCTCACTGCAACCTCCACCTCCCAAGTTCAAGCGATTCTCCTGCCTCAGCCTCCGGAGTAGCTGGGATTACAGGTGCTTGCCACCACACCCAGCTAATTTTTGTATTTTTAGTACAGACAGGGTTTCACCATGTTGGCCAGGCTGGTCTTGAACTCCTGACCTTAGGTTATCCGCCTGCCTCAGCCTCCCAAAGTGCTGGGATTACAGGTATGAGCCACCACACCTGGCCCACAACTTTGATTTCTATCAGTTGGTACGAAGAGAAGTTAACTACCACCTGTTATTTAATAAATTGACTGGTCTAATAAGCACAAATTAAGAAACATCTATTTTTTCAACAGTATGCTCTTTTATCTGTGCTTACTATGTGGATGGGAGGGTGTCTAGATAGGTGGTTTATTCTGTTATCTTTCTTTCTAGGTCCCACCACATCAACCGGGTCCACCTGTAGTTGGTGCTCTCCAGCCACCTGCTTTCACGCCTCCTCTGGGAATACCACCTCCAGGCTTTGGTCCTGGTGTTCCTCCTCCCCCTCCTCCTCCACCATTTTTGCGCCCAGGATTCAACCCAATGCATTTACCACCAGGTACACGAAATTGTCTGTGAACATGCTTTAGAGCCTTCGATGAAGTGATACAGCATAAGTTGACATTATTTTTCTTATTCTAGGTTTTCTGCCTCCTGGACCCCCACCTCCTATAACTCCACCAGTATCCATTCCTCCTCCTCACACTCCACCAATAAGCATCCCAAACTGTAAGCATGTTTTTTTCTTTGTGTTTGCTTATCCTCCTGGAGCTGGGTGTAGGAGGGAGAGTGAACCGGTAATAGGGTCTATAGTATGGCAGAAGAATGTTGACCGGGAGATAATTAATTATTCAGCTTCACATGTTGATATAATTATATTCCTTAGCTACTATCGCTGGTATAAATGAAGACACTACAAAAGACTTATCTATTGGAAATCCCATTCCAACAGTGGTGTCTGGGGCTAGAGGAAACGCCGAGTCTGGTGACAGCGTGAAAATGTATGGCTCTGCTGTGCCACCTGCTGCACCCACGAATCTGCCCACCCCTCCTGTAACCCAGCCTGTTTCACTTCTTGGTAAGTTATTTTTTTTATCATTAGTTTTCCGTGCCCCACCCCCACCCACCCCCAAGTTAGGTTTTTTAAAAAACAATGTTAATTTTGGTAAAATTATCTCCAAGACTGGCTTTTTTGGTTGTTTTTTTGTTTGTTTGATTTTGAGAAAGGTCCTCCTCTTAAAGTCAAATATGTGTGCTTGATCTTTACGAAGAGATAATCTCAAAGACAAAATCATGTTTGTCTGTCTTGAATAAAAGTTTGGATCTTCACATCCTTATTTGGTATAGAAAAATGATTAAAAGTAATCTCTGTGCAAAGGAATTGGTACAGAGTTCGTAATTCACTTAACCTTAATCTCTTCCCAGCTTTTAGGAGATATTTCTTTAACAGCATAGGTTTTTCTCTGTCTGGACTAATTATTATCCATCTGAAACCCCTGGACTTGGGTAGCATTCTTTGTGGGCTAGCAAAGAAATCATCTTTGATACATTCTAATAAAATGGCTTTGTTTTCTAAGTAACAGTTGCGCAGCCTGAGGTACCACTTTCCCACTCACTCAGTTTACTTGGCTGGAGTTTATCTGTTGTACTTTTTACCCACAACTTCAATACTGTGATCAAGGGCGATGTGACTTAGATGTTTTACATCTTTAAGGGGGCTTACTCTTGCCTGCTTAAGTTATGAATAAATACATCACATGCTTGTTACAGTAGACCATCTTTTAAATTAACAAATTGTTGTATTTGAAGTGGTATTGCCAAGTATAATTAACATTTGAACCCCCTAATTGGAAATTAATATCTTGAGAGTATTACAGTGTTCTAGTTCTGTGAGCCCATAGTATTTTTCAAAGGTATATGCATATGCCTGTTTGCTTTCATAATCTGAGTTGTTTTAGGAAAGAACCCATTGATTACCTCTGAGATGTAGGACTGTGAGACATTGGTTTGTAATGGAGGACTTTTACTTTTCATCTGTGCTATTCAGTACTGTTGGAAGTTTTTATTTTTTGCATGTACTACATTTAAAATAAAAAATCAATTTGTTTTTAAATGGTATACTGTATTCTGCCCTCCCCTAGACTAAGCTTAGGCTGATAATAGCCTTGATTTTATTTCCCTTAGTACACAGATTGGGTAATGGTAAAAGAGGATTTGGGATTAAAATTTATCACAAGTGATACAGGAGTGTAGTTACCATAATGATGGAAAATGATTTGTTTAATGAGGAAGTTGCTTAAGAGGTCTACCTTCCAATGGAAGTCATATCATAGAAGGAACATTGGACTAGGAACCAGGGAACATCTTTGCATCTGTTTTGTTATGCCTTTTTTTTTTTTTTTTCATATTAACATGATTGCACAAGAATCATGGAATCTGGATAGTTTTCTGATCAACCCCTTCTTCACATCCCACATACACACCCTTGATTATGAATCCTAGTCTGAGGTCCATGGATGTTAGACTACCTGAAACTTTATAAAATTGCTGCATTTGTGTTTTTTACTGGGCTTAATAAATTTATTGAATGAGTGAAAAGATCTCATGAACTCCAGGAGTTTAATAACCACTGCTTTCAAGCAACCCTGAAGAGTAGTAAGTAGCCTGCCTGTGATTTAACGTTTAGGTCTTGAAGACCCTGCCTGTTACTTCTTATCACTACTGAACATACAGTTTAACCTCTGCATCCAACATGTGCAACCAAACACAGATAAGAAGTTGGTGAGCTTGGAAAAACATAGCTAGGCATGGCTAGAAAAGTAATTAAATTCTGAATCAGTCATAGCGTTTATCATCACCTAACATACTGTTTGCATGTCCATCTTCCTCCCACTAGATGGACCCATGAGAGGGGAACATTTGTTACACGAGTGGGTGGTTTTCAATGCAGGACTATTCATATTTTACTTCTGATGATTATCTTCATTCTAAAACAAAATTTTAAAATTGAAGGCTATTCTAAATCCAGAAGGGTTTAGAATTTGACATAAGAAAAGTGAAAACAATTTTGTTAAAATAAGCACTTTGAACTAAAATGAAGTAGGTTAGTTCAGTCATGAGAAAGAAAGCCTTCCATGTGCCTTCAGTCAGCAGTCTTGAAAATAATATCACAGGAATTTTGACCTTATAGAGGAATGAGTTTTAAATGTGTATGCAAGTTAAGAATGGTTCATCCAAGACTAACAAATTTTATCATTTTGATAAAGGAATGTGGTAACCACACTGCAGTATTGCAGTACTAAAGGATCAGTAATTAGGTTGGGATAACCAAGTGATGGAGTCCCAGAACTAAGATGCTTTGGTATTTCCTCTTGGTGCTCTAATGTTTTCTTTTAAGATAGTAAAAGGAATTGTTATGCTCACTAGAAAGCTATAAGTCTAGAAGTTAATGCTGAACTTCAGTTTTCTCATCTGTAAAGGGGGAGAAAAATGACAGACACAATGGTGTCACGATGATTTAATGGGCTAACATCTATAAAACACTTGCTTTGGGGCCTGCTGTAGGGCAGGCACTTAGTGAATGGTGGATGCTTATATTACAGGTAAGAAATGTCATAGATGGTATTTATAACACCTAGAGAAGAATATCTTTTGCAATTCTAAAATTATATTACTTCATCTGTGATTTGTTTTAAACTGTTGTGTTGGCAGACAGAGGAAGCAAACTTTTTTTTTTGAGACGAGTCTCACTCTGTCGCCAGGTTGGAGTGCAGTGGCGCAATCTCATCTCACTGCAGCCTCCACCTCCCGAGTTCAAGCGACTCTCATGCCTCAGCCTTCCAAGTAGCTGGGACTACAGGCGCGTGCCACCACGCCCAGCTAATTTTTGTATTTTTAATAGAGACGGGGTTTCACCATGTTGGCCAGGGTGGTCTTGATCTCTTGACCTCGTGAGCCACCGCACCTGGCCTACTTTTTAGGAAAAAATTTATCTTGACATAGTTGCCTCAGATATTTTCGAGATAGAGTAGATCATAAATTTACACATATTAAAGTTCCATCAGTTGGCTTAATGAGAAAACGTGTCAGTTTAGTGGTAAATAGCATACCTACTAGATATCTATAGTTTTTCCAGTGAGCGAGACTTAACTGAGTTCTTGGATCTTAATTTGTGAAATGTGGCAATATTTTTAAAGTAGTAGGTGCCAAACGGTTGTTCAGTGGGTCTCCAAAAATTCTGTAGTGAAGCCTGATTATACTGGAAAGAGGCAGTGGGTGCCTTAAGGATGGTTTGGTTGTAACATCAGACTTAAGTGCGGGTGTTTGTTTGGGAGTAATTAGTTGAGTTGTACTACTGAATTTGGAGGGAATAAAACCAACTTTTAGAGATTTTGATTCTTTTAGTAATACTGATAATCTGAAAATATAAAATTACTTGGTACACAATAATTGATTATTACTTGATTTTAAAGAAATCTCACACACCAAAATAGCTACAGTGGTGGTAGTTTCATAAAAGCTAAAGGTAACATTCTACAGTTGTTGGTCACTTAGGAGAGAAGGAATATTACAAATGATAGCAATTCAGTTCATTCTCTTTACTGTATGTTTGTGTTTACTTTTCAAAAACTTTTGTATAACATGTATCTCTAATATGTACAACCTATTTTTATTAAAAAGTTCATTGTAAATGTAAAGTTTGGGTTACTTTGGTGTTCCAAACAATAAAAAAGAATACACAAAAAAATGTTTGTTTGTGTTACCTATCTCTACTCTGTTACCAGTATATCCAAAATATCTTTTCAAGCAAAAACTGTTCTAAGTCGAACTCATTCTTTTATGGAAAATTAAAGCCTCTTGACAAGTATATTTATTCATTAATTATCAATATGAAGAGATTACCACCAGTTTTTGTCACACTACTGTAGCTGATGGTAAAATTTCTAAATAAGAATTGGGTATTTGTAAGATCACTTCCTACTTGTAATTTTTGTTACCAAAGGTTTTAAAGCAAGAGTCACAAGTTGGTGGCCTGTGGCTGAATTACTAGGCAGTGGTGTGATGCGCTGCAGTCCTGGCATGGCTTCAGTAGACATTTGAGTTGATGATTCCAGATTTGGATACCTCAGGAAATTGTGGGGATAGAATTGGTTTGTGAATCATATTTAAACAAGCATAAATGTTTTTATGCTATCGTTATGATCCCTGAAACTGCCTAGAAGATGAATAACTTTGCCAGCAATATCAATATCCAATATCAACTGGAATTTGATTTTGATGATTTCACTTAAGTTTGGATTTCTTTGCCCAGTTTCTGTCTAGAATTTTAGATTTTTTAGTAGCTCATTTTTAGCAACACTTACTAGAGCATTAAAGCACCAGTCTACTAGTAATGCACTAGTTAGCCACTGACATTAAAAGGAAGCCTGAAGAAAATTCTAGGAAGTAGAGTTTTTAAAGTACTAACATAATACATAATTTTTTAAAAAACAATTTTTGTATTTTAATTTGTTTTAACTTTGATGTTTGGTTACATTAAATTATAAGCTAGAGTGGTATATCAGGTATTTGATTTGGTACCCAAAAAGCCTGTTTACTTATCCTATAAAAGTGTTTTTCTTTGAAAGCTTTAAAATATTTGAATTGGTACTCTAATTATTGTATTATGTTATTCCACTAGTGTTATATAGTAGAAATGGTTCTTGAATACGAATTACATTACCTTCAACTTAGTATATAACATTGTTCATTGGATACAGTGGATAATGCAAAATAGTGATTTAATCTAGAACAAATACTTGGCATGGATATGAATTTACACATGAACACACCATAGTTTCTCACAAGGCAAAGCACTTCAAATGAAACATGGAGAAAGTCTTGCAGAAAACCTTGAAATATTTTAACACATTGTCTCCATTTCTCCTGGGCTGTCACTTCCTAGGCTGCTCTGGGGTGCAAGTCTGAAGAATGTCTTAACTTTAAATCTCTCTGAGGGACATCTTGAGGAAGGTGGGAGGGGCAGTAACTCTGGGCTCTAGATTGATTTTGGTAGACAAATTTAATTGCTGTAAAGAATTTCAGGTAAGATTTTTTTTCCAGCTAATATTGAAAATAAAATTGCCTACAGATAATCTCATTCAGTGATAGAAAGTTAACTTTAGATTTCAAATTTATTGACTCTCATAATGAAATTTTAACTCATAGCTATTGCACTTTGTCAATTATAGTAACATACTTAAGTAATTATTATTATGCTAACTGAAATTCCAAAAAGCAAATCTGTAGGAAGTTGACCATACAGAGCCTACTGTACATTATTTAGAAAAAACCAAGCATTTAAAAAAGATAATCGTTCTCCAGTTTCACTTGTAATTCTGTTTTTCATGTATTAGATGTTATCAAAACATAATATACCCTTATGCCAAAAATAGATGAGTCACATCTCAGTATATCTGCATTATATATTATTGAAAACTCAAATTTCTGTTAAGAATCTCTTGCTGACATTCTAAGCATCATTTTTAAAATATAATCTTAATGTATAATACAATTTGAAAGATGCTTTTTCTCATTCTTTGAAAATTAGCTCCTATTCTTCCATTTTCCCCAGCTCTCAGAACATAGTGCCTTCTATAAGAATAACCTAGGAGTGTTATTCTTATAGAATAAATAGGCCTAAATGTTATTGGTGAATCTAGGCAAAGGAAATAATATGTTGGTTGTACTGTTATTTCAGTTTTCTGCAGGTCTGAAATGAAAAAAGGATAATACTTGCTGATTAAAAAAAAAACCTAGGGATATATGCTTAGGGATCTTCAGGCATTGATGAAAGAGATGAGTGGTTGATGCATCTTTTTCTTCATGTGGGAAAATTTCATTCTGAGTTCATGCAAAATGCCACAGTGACACTCATTCTGTAGAGATCAAATCAAAACGGTGGAACTGCAACAAAGAACAGAAAAGGAGGTTGAAAGAAAACTCATCCTTTCTCAAAGTTCAAGTCCTCCTAGGTTTATGCTGGAAAGATTCTTACCACCCTGGGAAAAAACCTAGAGCTTGTATCCTCTATTCTTAATCCTCTGAGAGGTATCTTCTTGATGAGTTTGGTCATCACCTCTGCAAACACCATTCACTCATATGTTCAATAAATATCTAATCAATAACCATTGTGTGCCAGGCACCCTTCTAGGTACTAGAAATACCAGAATGAACAAAACCTGTCTTTCTGGAGTTTATATTTTCGCAGACTTGGGCTAATAATTTAACATGGAGATGTTTCTGTGAAGAGAGTAAAACAGGACAGTTAGGCGGTATAAGGGTGTAACACGGATATGTACAATTTTAAATATGATTGCTAGGGAAAGCATCTGAACCAGTAATGAAGAGAATACCCCCATGTAAATACAGAGGAAAGGAATGTAGAGTGAGGACCAAAGGAAAGGGGGCCTGAATTGAGATGGGGCATGGATTGTTGAAGAACCACAGCAGGAAGGGAGAGCAAAGGGAAGAAAGTGGCAGGAGATGAGCTTAGAGAAGGTTGTTGAGCACTAGGCTTTGAGTGCAGTGGGAAATGGTGTAGAGTATTTTATCCATGCCGTGATCTGATGTACAGTTTTTAAAGTATTACTGTGGCTGTTAGAGAAACAGACTCTGGAAGTTGGTAAGAGTAGAAAGGAGACCGGTTCTGATGCTGTGCAGCAGATGAGATGGGAGCTAGCCCACGTTGGGCTGGTGCAATGGAGGTGATAAGTGGTTAGAGTCTGAAGATATTTTGAAGATAGAGCCTTCAGAATTGCCATATTACTTAAATACAGAATGTGAAAAAGAGTCAAGAATGACTCAAGTTTTTTATGTGAGTAACTGGTAGATGTAATTGCCATTCCTGTGATGTGCAAATCTGTAGGAGTGGGTTTGAGGGGAGCCTATCAAATTAAAATGTTGGATATTCTAACTTTGATACCCAGGTACAGATGTCAAGTAAACTACTGGTAACATCTAATAGAGCTGTAAATTCTGGCATCTTCAGCAGATAAAGATAATATTTAAAGCCACAGGAGCCTGTGAGATTACCTAAGGAGAGAATATAGATAGAGAAGTGGTGAGAGGTCTGAGGACAAGAATTCTTCAGCATTTGGCAGCTAAGAATATGATGCTGTGAGACTAAGGTAGACATAGTTCCACGTGTCGGAAACTCTTAAGCAGTTTGTGTATATTAATCATTTAACCCTTGCAGCCCTCAGGGTTATCTTCATTTTATAGATGGGTAGACTGAAGCACTTGGAGATGAAATAACCTTCCAAGGGTCACATAGCTACAAGTAGCAGTGTTAGAATTCAAGGTAGCCTCACTCCAACAGGACCCTGTGCTTTTGACCACTATCTATACTGTACTCTCCAGCAAAGGATACTGAGAAGGTACAGCCTGTGGGCTAGGATACAAATGTAGAGGGAGATAATCTGAAAGCCAAGTAGAGTTTCTAGGCAGGAAAGAGGGAGAGAGAGGTGAACTATCAGATGACACTGATGGATCAAGAAAGAGTGCTGCGACTTGGCAGCTGGATTTAGCAAAATGAAGGCTCCTGGTGACTGTGAGAAAAGTGCTTTCATTGGATTGATGAGTTCAAAAGCCCAGTTATATAGGGTTGTGAGAAAATGGGAGATGAAGGATACAATTAGGATTTTGAACATCTCAGGAGATTTGCTATAGAGGAGAAGAACAAAATGGGGTGATACCTGAAAAGAGATGCAGGGTGAGGGAGTTTTTAATTTTTGTTCTCGTTTCTGAAAGATGGGCAAAAACTACGGCATAATTACCATTGGGAAGCCCAGTAGAGGGGAGAATGTTGGTGCAAGCAAGAAGGGCTGTGTGCTCGGTTGTTATGTAGGTGAGAGGGGATAGGTCCAGGTACAAATTAACGGGTGTAACCGTTGGAGCACGGACAGTCACAGACAGTAGGAGTAATGTGGATTCAGGTGCAGGTAAATTGGTAGATTTGGTAGCATGTGGGTGGATGAAAAAGTCTTTTTCTGAAGACCTTTTTAAAAAAATGATAAGCCAACTAGGGTAACTGAAATACGGTATATTCATATCATGGAATATTAGCAATAAAAAAAGAAGGATTTAAACATGCAACATGGATGAACCTTGAGAAGATACGCCAAGCAAAAGTCAGTCACACAGGACCACATATTTTATGATTCCATTTATACAGAATGTTAATAGGTAAACCCACAGAGACAGAAAACATCACCTGGTTGCTTGGGGCTGGGACAGATGAGGGGAAAGCTGGGGAAATAGAGATGGCCCACGGATGCAGGATTTCCTTTTAGGATAATAGAAATGTTCTAAAGTTGATTGTGATAGTTGCCCAATTCTGTGAATATACTAAAACCATTGAATTAATTGTACATTTATGTGGGTAAATTACAGGCTGTGTGAATTTTACCTTACTAAAATTACCAAACAAAACAACTAAGAGTAGACAGGATTAAGGAGGACCTTGAACATGTGTCCTCACCCAGGACATGAGAATGTGGATTGACTAGGAAAATGTTAGATTACTGGCCAGAATGAAGGGTGCACTTGGGTTGTAGTTACAGAAATTTGAAATGAGAGCAGTCAGCATACTCCACGTCCAGGTGGAGATTAGGCAGAAGAGTTGCATTTGAAACCAATGTTGGGGGTTTTCCAGGCAGATACGGTGAGGGAGAGCCATGGACTCCAAAGCAGGTAAGGATTAAGATAAAAACATGAAGGGCCTTGTGGGGCATGAGCCTGGTGGGATTGAAGATTGTTTGGGGAAAGGAGATCTGGAGAGAATAACCTGGAAAGAGGAGAAGCAGGTAAAGAGTGGGATACTTGAAATTGGGAATTTGGAAGTAATGAGTTTATTAGTGATCAAACATCTAGAGCTCCTAGAGATGGTGGCTCTGGTAGAATGGAAGATAGGGTTGTTGACCAAAACAGGTAGAGGAACTGACTCGTTCCTCTTTTTCTGTAAAGATCTCACTGAAATTCTGCATCCTCTGCAACTGATGCAGTTGGTCACTCCCACAGTATTTAAATCAGACGTTTTACATTTTATGTTTTATATCTGTTTCCCTGAGTGTTTACACTCTGTGGTCCTTGACAGAAAGCCACCCTATTCATTTATATGCCTTTTGTATCCCTTATGCACATTCTCCTGAGATTTCAAGGTCCACGTTGGACTCTAACTATGAAATCAGCCTTCCTTTCTCCCACATCCCCCGTAGCCCTTTAATGTACTTGTTCTTTATTTCACACCATTTCAGGCATCTTCACTGTAGATGGCAGTGGTGTCTCCCCACCCCCTTTTTTAATTGTAAAACAACTTTTTTGGATCGTCATAGGAAAAATTTACGGATTCTTGGTTATTTTTAGTTAAACTCTAGTGTGTTTTCCATACTTCTCAAATTTGAATTCAGGCACTTAGAGCCGTCACTGTTTTGGTCTGCCCTAATGCCTTGCTGTATTAAAAACTTGTTTCCCAGGTGTGAGCCCTTTTTTGTTTCACCTATATTCCAGGGGAGTTAACACCATCACTCTTCTGATCTTGTGTTGACAGCTGCATCCGCTCAGTTAAGGCAGAGAGCTGTGTTCCTTCATCGCTTACACCCCGTCCTTCCTGTCCACTAAATGTCTTCAGTGTGTCCTCTGTCTCTAGCACCTCTCTTTCACTTCAGTCTCTTGTCACTATCACTGTCACTGCTGGATTCTCCGAATAAGTGCCTAACTACTCTCAAGGGGCCTTCCCCTCTTGACTATCCTGTACATCACTTGTCAGAAGGGTCTATCAAAAACAATCATAGAATCATTTATCCCTGCTAAAAATTCCTTGGTTTTCTGCACCACTAGAGGTCAAAGTCCAGGTTCCTCCTTATGGCATATAGGGCCTCTGAATTGCCCTGACTTACCTCTTCAGCTTCATAAACCTCATCTGTATTTTCTCCTTTCTTCTTAGTTTTCATCAAAAGTCATTTTATTGTGGTTCTCTGAACCACACACACCACTGCTTTACCTTGCTATATGCCTTTTCAAAAGCTGCTAGTAATGTCTTGATAGTAACATCCTTCGTTAACTCACTGGCCTTGTCTATTTTCCTTTGAGATCCGATTCAGACACCCCCGATGACTGCCACTCAGATTCGCACACCAGCTTTGAGTCCCACCTCTATACCTCCATGCTAGCTTGTGCCATCTCCTACAGCAATTGAAATTTGTCTATTTCTTGGCTGGGTGCAGTGGCTCATGCCTGTAATCCCAGCACTTTGGGAGGCCGAAGCAGGCGGATCACCTGGGAGTTCGAGACCGGCCTGACCAACATGGAGAAACCCTGTCTATTAAAAATACAAAATTAGCTGGGCATGGTGGCACAATGCCTGTAATCCCAGCTACTTGGGAGGCTGAGGCAGGAGAATCGCTTGAACCTGGGAGGCGGAGGTTGCGGTGAGCCGAGATTGCGCCATTGCACTCCAGCCTGGGCAACAAGAGCAAAACTCCATCTCAAAAAAAAAAAAAAGAAAAAGAAATTTCTCTATTTCTACCAAACTTTGTCCCTTTTGAAGGAAAGGACTATTAAATGAAAATTAATAGAAAATTCAGATATTTAATACATAATGTGAATGAATTGGGTTTTTAAAAAATTTATAACTTTAGAAAACTTGTCAGTGATATCGCACATCACATTTCCAGATGAAATGAATAATTGCTTTGAATGCCCCTTTCACCTGGGTAATTCACAGTACACTCCGATGGTTTATGCCTAATGCCAGCTTTCCTAATAAGGACTTCCTAGCTAACATGCTTGCCAGTCTTCTGCCATCTAATGTGTTTTTTGTTGTTGTTGTGTTTTTGTTTTTTTTTTTTTTTGAGACAGAGTCTCGCTGTCGCCCAAGCTGGAGTGCAGTGGCGCGATCTCGGCTCACTGCAGGCTCCGCCCCCCGGGGTTCACGCCATTCTCCTGCCTCAGCCTCCCTAGTAGCTGGGACTACAGGCGCCCGCCATCTCGCCCGGCTAATTTTTTTTGTATTTTTAGTAGAGACGGGGTTTCACTGTGTTAGCCGGGATGGTCTCGATAATGTGTTTTTAATATAACTGATTATAAAAGCATTACATGTTCACTGCAAAAGGGAAAAAAAGGAACTACAGATAAAAAAAATTTTTTGTGGTCTGAAGGCCATCTGGGGCTATGGGCATATTCTATCAGAAATCTATAAATTTAGTTGGCTCTCAAAGGGTTAAAAGGAAACCCAGCTGGCCACATCTTTTTAGCTTTATTTATGAAGAAGAGGATTTGAGTGTATAATGTTTTAAGCAAATCCCACACACAAATATCCACATGTATCAAACAAGTAGGCAATTCTTTATAAAAATCGTGCTTTTATATAAGGTTTATGATTATTGTAAATTTTAACCCTGTTAATTTATACCCTCAAATGAATGCTGTAAAGTACTTAAGAGATGTGGTCCTTCAGACTGGGGTTTGTATTTTATCATCAGGGCCCATTTTTGCTCTTCTGTACAAAGTTGAGGTGGCTTTGCATCCTTTGGCCACTGTTAGATACTTGAGGAAGCCAAGTCATGGGGCAATCAGGAGTAGGACCTTCCCATTGCCCTTCAGGAATCACTTTCTTTTGAAGACTCATCTCAACTAAATTCTGTTGTTATAATAAGATGCTTTGAAACTGTTTCCTCCGTTTTTCTGGTGTTATTTTAAAATTTGGCTTGGCCACTTGAATCTATAGATAGGCACCAGAATGTGCTACGCTGACCTCCGTAACAGTAAACATTGGTCATTTTAGTCCTGGAAAACAAATCTTTACTAATAAAAGGTGATGGGAAAGTACAGTTCTGTTTGTTTCAGGTGTTTCTATGTAATGATCCCTCTATTAAAAGAGACTGTGCCTTGGCATATGCATTTTATGTTTTGGATTAAAGTCCACAGGTGTTGGAACTACACTATTCCTTTATAAAGTGAAAGCAAGGACATGTGCTTCTGTTGCCCCAGTGTATGGTATATACTCAGTAAATATTTCCCAAATGATGTGAAGAGTGTTTTATTTCTATCTGAGATACAGTGTAGCTGGTGTCCTGTACATGTTCATTGTCTGGGATTTTCCCAAAGAGTCTGAAGAGCCTGTGAAGGGACAGAGTCATCACCTCATCCATTTCACAATTTCTGGCATTTTTGCTGTGGTAATCAGCATTTCCCAACTTTAGACCTGACATGAAAGCTCAATGTATTTTTTCCAGTTACTGAAGTACTTGACTTTAAACTATGGCAGGTGGTGAAGAAGCAGTAGGAGTCGATTAAGATTTTAATTATCAGAAATGGAAAATGTTGTGTTTTTTGCAAAATCAAATGTTTAGTATTAGGATATTTATTACTTTTCTAAATAGATAATGCAGAATAATTTCAGCAGTTACATGAGCCAAACACTGAACTCACTCTCATGTATTTTATCCTATTTGATCTCAACAAGTGGCAGGTATTATTACTATGCCCAATTTATAAGCCAGAATACTGAGGCACATGTCCAAGATTGTATTTCACCGAACATAATATATTTCTCTTTAAGCATTTAGAAGAAGATATTTTTGTTTATGTAAATACCAAACCTGATGAGTCTTTATGTTAAAAGAGTTATAAACTAGTTTACATACCTTTTCAAGTCCACTTTAGTGCTAAAGTGTGACAAGTACTATTGGACAACACGTGGGTAGCAAAAACTAAAGTAGAAGTTCTTATTTAGCATGATACAATTATTAATACATAAAATCTAGAAACAGGACTTGTTAGTTTGCTGAAGTAGGTGGGAAGAAGTTTATTCAAATTGTACACCTAAAATAACATGATGTTGGGGAAGAAAGAAAATAACTAGTACTAAAGTACTGGTCATTTTTCTGTCAGTATCACCCAAGTATTTTTCTTACCATTGCTAACTGATCATAACCCGTAACTTGCTCAAAGACCTTTCTGCAGCACATGGGTAAATAGCATATTCTTAACCGTATCTGGAACATTTTCCATTATCAGAATAACTCCTTTCAGTCATAGTATTATAGTATTTGTCTTGTAATATTTATATTTGCAAAAGAATAAATTGAGAGATTCCAATGCTTTTCTGTTACCTAGTGGTGAACCCCAAGCAGAAAATGACAGGTTGTTGAACTTGTGTGACTCTTATATCAGTATGAGCAAACCCTCATGTAGATGGGAACATAAAACCAAGAAGTCATTGGTATTTCAGCAGCACCAACCTTACCAGACTTGCCACCTTTGGAAGAATGAATAGAAATAATGAATAGAAGGTGAACAGCTGAACATTGAGCATTATTCAGGTCGTGATGGCCTCGCAAGTTAAATATCGTGCTGTGCCTTGAAAAAGGAACTGTAACAATAAACTTCACATTTGCGTATGGATCTTTGTTTTGTAGACATTAGTGTTTATTTGATGCACATTGCATAGTAACTGCATGAGGCATTTTAATAATATGGACTAAGTGTAGCATGGAGTCAGAGATCTTCCTCTTTCCTGGGTTTTCTAGGTCGGTGACCTTATTTTTTTCTAGTAATAAGAAGACTTAGAGTGTAAATTTTCTAAGTGTGCACCTGCAGTATGCTTAGTTTGAATAGTTACTGATAGTGAATGTATTCATCTCATTAGGACTTAGCACACTGTTTCTCAAATGTATTTGGAGTGGGAAAACAGCTTCTAATGAAAGCTACAGGAGATTTTGACATACTCTGAAAATTGGTATTACCATTACTATTTTATTTTCCAGTTTATTCTGGCCTCTACCTGTATTAGATACTTTAAAAACGTCTTTGCAATTGCTTGCCTTAGGTTGTTACTAGGCCTCACACTGGGTTTGTGACAGGTAGAGCGGCAAACAGTATGAAATTTGAAGATTGTGGGTTGAATTTTATTTTGCTCTAAGCTCCACAGAACACAGCTGAAACTGGAGTGCCATCTTCTGTGGTATTTACATTTTTATTTTTGTCGTCTTTTAGGCACTCAAGGAGTTGCCCCTGGTCCTGTAATTGGACTTCAGGCACCATCTACTGGTCTTCTTGGCGCCCGGCCCGGTCTCATCCCACTCCAGCGCCCTCCAGGAATGCCCCCACCTCACTTACAGCGGTTCCCTTTGATGCCGCCCCGTCCCATGCCACCACACATGATGCACAGAGGCCCACCTCCAGGACCAGGGGGCTTTGCAATGCCTCCACCTCATGGAATGAAAGGTCCCTTCCCACCGCATGGCCCCTTTGTTAGGCCTGGTGGAATGCCAGGGCTCGGGGGCCCAGGGCCAGGCCCAGGGGGTCCTGAAGACAGAGATGGAAGGCAACAGCCGCCGCAGCAGCCACAGCAGCAGCAGCCACAGCCGCAGCCACCCCAGCAACCACAGCAGCAGCAGCAGCAGCCGCCACCATCACAACAGCCTCCACCAACACAGCAGCAGCCACAGCAGTTTAGAAATGATAACAGGCAGCAGTTCAATTCAGGTAGAGACCAAGAAAGGTTTGGAAGAAGATCTTTTGGAAATAGGGTGGAAAATGACCGGGAACGGTATGGGAACCGTAATGATGATAGAGATAATAGTAACCGTGACAGGAGAGAGTGGGGAAGGAGGAGCCCTGACCGGGACAGGCACAGAGACTTGGAAGAGAGAAATAGACGCTCTAGTGGGCATCGAGACAGAGAGAGAGATTCTAGAGATAGAGAGTCTCGTAGAGAGAAGGAAGAAGCCCGAGGAAAGGAGAAGCCTGAGGTGACAGACAGGGCAGGTGGTAACAAAACCGTTGAACCTCCCATTAGCCAAGTGGGAAATGCAGACACTGCTTCAGAACTTGAGAAGGGGGAGTCTGAGGCTGCAGTCCTAAAGCCTTCTGAAGAGTTACCTGCTGAGGCTACCTCATCCGTTGAACCCGAAAAGGATTCTGGCTCAGCAGCAGAGGCTCCTCGTTAGAGACTGGAATTTGTGAAAATGTGACAGTGACACTTCCTGGAGTATAGAGCTTGAGGTGTACAGATGCTGTATTATATCCGCTCCCGCTGTACTGCAGCCCCGCGCCAGCTGGTGGGGAACTGTAAGCAATTTGATTGCTTCCCTTCTATTTAAAAATAGCCACAAAATAACAAAAAATACTGAAAATATGAATAAATATTACCCTTTTTGCTGTAACTTTTTAAAAGTTTTGACTTTAAAAAGTTTACAAATCGTAATTAGAAGTGCTCTCTATTTTTTTTTTTTTTTTAATTTAAGACAAGGTAACGGTGAAAGCTCCTCAAAACAATAGGGATGTTTTTAATAAACTCTATTTTCGTAACAAACTTTAATGTGTGCTATTCTTCCTACACTGCATTAAGGTGGAAAAGGATTGTTCACCATCAAAGTTTGAGCTGTTAATACTGTATTGGAGTCTAAATTAGACTTATTTGATGAAAATAGACATCTTATGTAGTTATTCTCACTTTTATATGTAATACTTTTGATTTTTAGTGTTTCAGTCATAAGGTAAAGGTTAGTTGTTTTAATGTCAATTGAAAAGCTGTGTTTGCAATTCAATCGAGGTTTTCTTTTTTTTCCATTGGCTTTGTGGTATATGTTGCCCTAACTAATTTGTAAGGAGATTTTGCTGGGGGAAGAGTTGGATCCCAGTGTTAACACGTTGTGCTATAAATTATCTGACTGCCTGGGTATTACGTTAGAAGGTTGCATGTGTGTGGTTTTTTTTTTTTTTTTCCAACCATCCCATTGAATTTTTCAAAAGGGTAAAAGAATCAAGGTTAATATTTGCAACCTAAAAGCTTTTTGTTGTGTTTGAGAACTTCAATGCAACCTATTATTGTTTCCTTATATAAGCCTTGCCTGTTGCCTTTCTTCACCAGTTTTTTAATTCCCCTGCTGGGCAGAGGTAAACAAACTTTTCCCCCACATATACTTTACTTCTTTTGCTTAAAGTTGGTGGGTTACCTAGGAAAAATCGTTGTAGGTTTTCCAAGAATTATCACATGAAGACATCCAAAGCCAAGTCAAGCCTTCATCTGAAATTGCAGGAAATCCAGTGCCAAGACCTGATGTCACACTATCCAAGTATTTATGGCCTTGAAGTTGTTTTTAATTATTTTTTTAAACTCCTGGTTTCAGTATGCTGAGCAGTTAACTTTGTCTTTGCCTTCATCCTCAGGCAAAGCTGCTTTAAATAATACTCAGCAGCAAGACCTTTGGTTTGATGGGGAGAATATATCTAGGGCAATGTCCTTATATTCCTGCCTTTAGAAAATGAGAGAAAATTGTTTTATATCTGTAAATTTAAATTATAAAACGTCCTTAATTTTACACTGGCCCACTGAGAAGTTTGAAAGTCCTAAGAAATGGTTTCTGGAAGAAAACGTGATTACCCAACATCCAGACTTGAAGGACTTACAGCCTGTATTTCCAATTTAAAGTATTGAGACCATCCTGTATGCACATGGAAAAACTGGTAGTGTGTGATTATATTTGAAGTTTTAAAAGGCATAAGTGAGTCTCTGAGTTATTCCACATAGACAGCAAACTACATTAGGGAAATGTGTTAAATACTGTTTAAAAATTATCTACTGAGATTTAAAGAATGGTTGTTTTAACCACTTACTGCGAGCATATTGTTCTTTACCATGATTTTACAACTTCGGAAACACTACAGATTTGTCTTCCCAATTTAGGTTTTCCTCTCCTAAATGATCTCTCCTACATTTGATGAAGTACATATTTATGAACAAACAGCATTTCACTTATTCCTGGTTTATCAGAAATAATATTCTATAATTTCCAATTGAATAATTTAGACAAACCTGAGTTAGGTTAATATTTAAAAGCATTCTCTCAGGTACATAAATACATTAAGAGAAAGTGACTCATTTCACTAATTCGGTGTGTAAATTATTAACAGCCAGAACCCACAGTCAAACATTTCCTTGGTTCCATCTTCTAATGCTACAGATTTCTTTAAAGGGCTAATCTGTAAGTAGGTTGTGCCAACGTCTGCCCTTGAATGTAGAATTTGTGCCATTCTGGCAGGTAGATAATCTTACTGAGGCTGTAACTTGCCTTTTACAGCTCACTAAAAAGTTATCAAATGGCTCTCTTACACCGTAATCTTTTTACAATACGGAGGTACTTTATGAATCAAAACGCTAAAATGACTAAGCAGGAACATTTCCCTAAAGCTTTCAAAGGACAGCCTATTTGTCTAAGCAGAATTATGTTAGTTTTAGCTAAAAGACCTGCTGTTTTAAAGTATGCATTTTGATGGTCTCAAAACACTTTCAAAATAAAATGCTATCACTGTTAGTATTACTAAATCTGTTCCACTGAAGCTGTTCATATAAATAAGTAGCAGAGCTAATTTAGTTTGAATTTGGATTCTTTTAATAGCCTCATAATAAGTGCCATACAGGGTTTTTATTCACAGGCTTGAATGACAATTGAAGAAATTCTGACAAGTTTAATACCCATCTGTGATTAAGTCTGGCAAAATACAGGTCATTGAAACACATTTTAATTGAATTTTATAAAACTATACAAATCTTCCAAGTGATCATAAACCAGTTTCTCACTACAGGTACTTTAAAGCAACTTTGAAAAAGTCACACAATTACACTTTTCAGATTACAGTGAGTGTTTAATGTTTATCAGGATACATTTCTACAGCTAGCAGGATAGCAGATGAGTTAAGGGGCCTCAGACTACATCCAAGGGAATGTTTATTGGGCGATCCCAATTACACCACAAGCCAAACGACTTCCAGCATTTCCTGTCTTTGTACTTTCTTCATTTCCACCTTTGCCCAAGTCATCTGCTTTTTCATGGACCTGTAAAAAATTTTAAGAAGATAACTTTGGGCTGTCAAGTAATCACTACCTCCTCCCAACAATACCCAAAAGATGTTTAAGAACCTCATAATATTAGAAAAATAACAGTCCTAGTAGAGCGATATACTAATACTTAGTTTAAAAGTAGAAACTACTACTCAAAGCTTTTTCTTGATGTTGCAAAGACATTATCTTTAAACATTAGGTAACTTGCTATGTCTAAATGAAATACTAAAACCCAAATAACTGTTGTAGACCACCACAGGCTACCCTTAATCCTCCGTGATAGGTTACAGTAACCTTAGTTCAGCAGTCACTCTTACTTTGGCAATTTTTTTAATTGCTTTGGAAAAAAAGGAAAGTGAAAGTGAATAAAACTCAAAATTTCATGCCAAATGAATGACAGGCCTATAAGTAAGATATAATCCTAAAAAATCTTAATACTTTAGCAACAATATTTTGAATTTTGTTCCAACAAACCTTTATAAATGACTTTTCTGCTTTACAACTATGGCTCAAGAAAACCATAAAAATAAAGGGTTAACGGAATGGAAGTGATTACTGAATGTTAATGCCCTCAAGGGGAGGTAAAAGCCTATCTATACTTGGTGTTTTGCATGAACCAGATGCAGTTCCCCAGGATAACGGGGCAACAGCTTCCCACAAGTTAAACAAGTCATGATAACCTGCAGTCCTGAATGAACATGAATACTCGAGTCCATCCCAGGTTTTAAACTTAACAAAATGTTCTGTTTAACAAGTGAGAAACCCAATCCTGGCAAGAAAATCTGGCCATTTTAAAACTAAAAGACTACTTCTGTTTTCCAAACTCAGATCCAATATGGTCAAATGTAACCTGCTTTTTACTGCATCTTAGCAGAACAGTGTTCTTAACTGACCTAGATAAAATAATTCATTTTCACCATAATTGTCCAATAAAATTGCTTTTCCTAATTTGAACTGCAAGTACAGTTTATCTGGATCTTTAGAAACCACGACTAACAATCATAAAGTGAAAAGATACATGACTGTATGTTAGAAGAAGTTTCATGCATATCCTTTTATGAAAACTTACCACCAATGTGCGGCCAATGATGGAATGGTCTCCTGAGAGTGAGATCACAGAATCCTCAATAGACACTTTGGCCACACCATCTTTGTCAGCAGTCACATTGCCCAAGTCTCCAACATGCCTAATAATGAAAAAGCATCAGATGGATTAGGGCTGATTCCACTAAACATCAAGGTAGTTCATGAGCTAAATTAAAATTTGACTGAGTAGACACAAATTTGCAAACAAGGAGCTAGGCATTCTAAATACAGCTCTTCAAACAAGGCTTCACATCTACAAACTAATGCTCTGGCAAGAAAGATGGGGGTGCACCTGATTTCAGAAGTACCAAAGGATAAACTCTCAGTTACTGTGATGCCTGTTAATTACTGGCAGCTAACAAAGCTATGTCCCAAGGCCTCTGATATAAAAATCTTGTCCTTATATTTAATATTTTCCTGAAAGGCTTTCAGAAAACATACACATACAAATAGAGTCTCGACTAGTTTTCAATATCAATTTTTTTTTTTAATCTACAGAAGCTTCCTATGTTTCACAATGATGATTGATTTTGCTAGTGGTTGACAGTACTGTTATTCATGACATTTCCTGTATTAGTTCCCCTTTGGCACTTGTATTAGTTCTATATTCAATAAATGCTACAAAACCAGATCGTTTTAAGTGTCCCCATTTGTCAATTCCTTTAAGCCCAGGAAGTAAAAGCATTCCAGCATTTGGGAGCAGGGGTTTAGATGAGTCAGCAAGTTCAAAAGCAAAGGGGGGAGGAAACACGGAATTATCTTAGCACATATTTACAAGTAGTATACCATATGAACTCCAGAAAGCTATCGCCATTATTACAAGAGTTAAGCATCTTGTTACCTCTCTTCATCCTTTGGCCCACCGTGTTTTCTGGATAGAGGATTAAAGTGAGGACCTGCACTGGTACAGCCTATTTACAAGAAAAAAAAAAAAAAGCTAAATTATGAATTAAAGTTCCCAAATACATTCTAAAAAGAAACACTGCTAAAACTTCCCATGGAGAAAGTGCTGACCTGCATCACGACTTCTGGGATAAGCAACACCTTGGTACAGGCACAGTGAGACGGGAACAGAAACAAGTCTATGGCCGGGCATGGTGGCTAACACCTGGAATGCCAGCACTTTGGGAAGCTGAGGTGGCTGGATCATCTGAGGTCAGGAGTTTGAGACCAGCCTGGCCAACATAGCAAAACCCTGTCTCTACTGAAAAAAATACAAAAATTAGCTAGGCGTGGTGGTGCGCACCTACAGTCCCAGCCACTTGGTAGGCTGAGGCAGGAGAATCGCTTGAACCTGGGAGGCAGAGGTTGCAGTGAGCTGAGATCGCACCACTGCACTCCAGCCTGGGCAACAAAGCAAGATCCCGTCTCAAAAGAAAAAAAAAGTTCTAACTACTGTCTGACACTTGTAAAGTTAACACCCTTCTCTGGGCTTTGGCTTCTTCACTGTAAAATAAGGGACCAGACTGATCTTCAACAGTTTTTCTATTATTAAAATCCCATGGTTATGATCCAAATTCTTAAGAACGTAGTGTACTTTACAAAAAACTCATCTCCCCAGCAACATACTGCCAAGCAGTTCTATCTGTGCCCTTTACTTGGTGCAGGCAGAATATTCAACAGCAACTTATGTGCAAGGGCCAAGGCTGCTGCCTTACACAACTTGAGGGGGCGGCATTCCGACTGTATCCTGTGTAGAAGGTGCTCCTGTGCACCAGGGGATGACATTCACAAAGCACAACCTCGACAGCACAGGAGGCCCTTTCATAACACGGCTGTCTTCAGCAGCGCTCTCACCCACAGGAGTCCCACACAGGGAGAAAGGCAGGCAAGTTACAGGAAGCAGCAGAGCAATCACCTCCCAAACCAGAGGCAGTAAAGCCAAAAACCAACTCGGGAATTTCAGCAATTACAGAAACGGATCAAATCTGATTATTACAAATCACTATTTGAAACT
Source organism: Symphalangus syndactylus (assembly GCF_028878055.3). Lineage (NCBI taxonomy): Eukaryota > Metazoa > Chordata > Mammalia > Primates > Hylobatidae > Symphalangus > Symphalangus syndactylus. The sequence continues at coordinate 98,550,958 of NC_072427.2, forward strand.
CAATTAGCAAGATGAACAAAGCTAATTTAAGAAGAAACCTATAAACAAAAAAATCAGATTATTACTCAAATATGGCAAAAGATCACTAAATGCAACTTAACTCATAAACTTTTGTTAACTTGCTTCCAATCCCAAATTAAGAAAATAAAACTTGGCAGTTTCTCTGAACCTACTCTGGTTCAGGAGCTGCCTGATTTTTTAAAAATACTTTAAAAAAAAATTTTTAAGCATATTCCAAAGTACCAATAATCCTCTGCATTCCATCTTCAGTTTGTATCATACTTTGGTCCCACTAAGGAGCCTGTGTTTGGGGTGTAGAGCTACTCTTACATGGCATTATGCAAATAAATGCAGCCCCTTTGCTTGAGGCACCCACCCTCAACCCCCAGCTCAAACACCTGGGATCATTACAAAAGTTAAGAGCCAAAGTTTTTATTTCCTATTTGCCTTCTTTAAAAAACACCCTCTTCTGGCTGGGCGCGGTGGCTCATGCCTGTAATCCCAGCACTTTGGGAGGCCGAGACGGGCGGATCACCAGGTCAGGAGAGAGACCATCTTGGCTAACACAGTGAAACCCCGTCTCTATGAAAAATACAAAAAATTAGCCGGGCCTGATGGTAGGCGCCTGTAGTCCCAGCTACTCAGGAGACTGAGGCAGGAGAATGGCATGAACCTGGGAGGCAGAGCTTGCAGTGAGCCAAGATCGCGCCACTGCACTCCAGCCTGGGCGACAGAGCAAGACTCCGACTCAAAAAAACAAAAAACAAACAAAAAAAAACAACCACCCTCTTCTACAATGATGCTGTAAGACAAAACATCAACTCTTTCTCTCTTTTCCACACCTAGGTATCAAAGACCAGTTTTGTGGCTAATCTTCAGGTTGATCTTCAAAGTTATTTTAACTTGACTTCTCTTTTTTTGGTTTCTGAAGATATACTACACCAAATCTTAAGACAAAGGGCACTGGACGTTCAGAAGCAGGTCCACCCCAGTCTTCACAATCTAGTGCAGTTACTTTTCTTCTTGTGTGTACTCTGCTGGCATTATTACAAAAACCAAGATATGGTCCCAGTTTCTGCAATTTTAGCACAGTGCTTATATACAATAAAGTTGACCTCTCTTTTAAAGAAAAGTTGAGGGTTTTGCCAGGCACAGTGGCTCACACCTGTAATCCCAGCACTTTGGGAGGTCAAGGAGGATAGACCACTTGAGCCCAGCCGTTCAAGACCAGCCTGGGCAACATGATGAAACCCCACCTCTAGAAAAAAATACAAAAATTAGCCAGGCGTGGTGGTGTGTGCCTGTAGTCCCAGCTACGGGCCAAGGCATGAGGATCACTGGAGCCTGGGAGGTCCTGGCTAAGGGGAGCCGTGATCGCTCAGCACCACTGCACTCCAGCCTGGGCGACAGAGCAAGACCCTTTCTCAAAAACAAAAACAAGTTGAGGGGTTTTAACGTTTAGGGGCTACTCTACTGTTTATCTAACTAGGTTGAACAAGTATGGGTCACCAGCACAGCACAACACCCACCTTGCGTATTATCTCCAAACTGATGAACATGGAATCCATGCAGGCCTTCAGTCAGTCCTGTAATCCTTCCGTACACCTTCACTGGTCCATTACTTTCCTTTAATTAAAGTGCAAAGTTGGAGAGAGTTTCTGAACAAAGAAAACAGCTGATTTACCTTTACCCCTCACAGTAAAGTAAAAAGCAGCCAGACTTGAGAGTGGAAAAATCTGTGTCCAAATCCCAGGCCGACCACTTTCTAGCCAGTGAACCTCCAGCAAGCTGCTTAACTGCTCTAGGCCCGTGTCTTCAAAAGGGAGATGGTAATCTTGTTCCCACACTCAATGCACAAGCGCCCTGTGGCCAGGCTTCGTGATTAAATAACATAAAAAGCACCGAATAGAGTGGCAAGCAACGTGAGTACCTACACATCAGAGTTAGATACTTCATAGGCTTTGACTATTACAGTAATTAGGTAATATAAGTACCCATTTATGTAATAAATACTTTTGAATAGGTCATATTTGTACATGTTGAATATACATGTACATGTAAACCTTTTTATTTTGAGACGGAGTCTCGCTCTGTCGCCCAGGTTGGAGTGCAGTGGCATGATCTCAGCTCACTGCAAGCTCCGCCTCCCGGGTTCACGCCATTCTCCTGCCTCAGCCTTTTTAACCCAAAAGGTGTTTGTCTCATCATACACTCTGAAGCCCCTTGCTTTTTCTCCACATAGACCCTCTTCCATATGGCATACTCACTTGACTTGAAAAAAAAAGAAAAAGGCACCCTGGAAATGTCCAACAAGCTACCCTAGGACCCCTGCTCTCCACTCCCCACTGTGTTTTTAAGTGTCCATCATAGTTTTGTTTTTTGTTTTTTTTTTTGAGACGGAGTCTCACTCTGTGGCCCAGGCTGGAGTGCAGTGGCATGATTTCGGCTCACTGCAAGCTCTGCCTCCCAGGTTCATGCCATTCTCCCGCCTTAGCCTACTGAGTAGCTGGGACTACAGGCGCCCACCTGTAGAATTAACCACACCCGGCTAATTTTTTTGCATTTTTAGTAGAGACGGGGTTTCACCGTGTTAGCCAGGATGGTCTTGATCTCCTGACCTCGTGATCCACCTGTCTCTGCCTCCCAAAGTGCTGGGATTACAGGCGAGAGCCACCGCGCCTGGCTATCACAGGTATTTTTAATTAGCAGTCAGAAAATATTCTATTCCACTGCCCCCGGGAGAGGGCTGATTCTAGTCTAACCAGAGGTACTACTGTTTTCTGAAATCTTTTCAAGCACTGAAACCTAGGTAACCTTTCCACGCTACCAAAATGAAAGTAAGCAGTACGAGCATTCAGGTAATGGTGCTCGGTAATGGTGCTCCGTGGCTATATACAGAAATCAAGGAAGTTACAACTAGATCTCAGGACTAAAATAAACACAACATCCACACCACACCGTCATACATGTTAGTGTCTCTTGCTTTTAGCTTGATTTGTTTTCAAATAGGGCCAACAGTTAAGGGGCATTAACCCTTAAGATGTGACTTTCCACTGGAAAATACCATTGCTCAAATGAAGTATTCTGGCAATTGCTGCCTTTTTAAATTCTTTTCGACAATAGATACTGTGACTCTTCCACAACCTTTAATTTTGGAAAAACTCAAATGTGAAAGTTGTCCCTCAAACACTCTTATCAAGAGCACAGGGCCAAAAACAGCAGGTTCTTTGAAACCTCCATTTAACCGGTAATATATTCGGGACATATAAGTTGCTGTGCTTGGGTACAACCCTACAGGGACCAGGCTATGAACTTAAGTAACACAGGCCTGGGAAGCGAAAAAATATATGAACTGCTACAGCAGTACTGTCCTGGGCTAACGAAGGCTCAGGGCGAAGAGAGCTCCAAAAATTCTTCAAGAGAAGCTAGGAAAACTGGACTAATAGGTGAAAAATTCTGATTTGTAAAAACTAGCAACAAGTCCAAGATTTTAAACACGGAATAGGCCAAGTCAAGTAGTTTATAGCCAACTTATTATCTCTGCGTATCTAGAAAGCTGGAATGCTCCACTATCCAAGGCTCATTCTCAGGTACAACGGGCACCAAACAAAACGAAGTCAGGCGCTTAAAAGAAGGAACTACGCAAGCTGCTCAGGGAAGGTGGAAAATGACAGAAACCTGGGTTCATGCATGGATTCTCAAAGGCCAGGGAGAAGGGATTCCTCAGAGGCGTCTTAAGACTAGCACTAGTGGCCAGGCGCGGTGGCTCACGCCTGTAATCCCAGCACTTTGGGAGGCCGAGGCGGGTGGATCACGAGGTCAAGAGATCGAGACCATCCTGGCCAACATGGTGAAACCCCGTCTCTACTAAAATATAAAAAATTGGCCAGGCGTGGCGGCGCGCGCGTGTAGTCCCAGCTACCCGGGAAGCTGAGGCAGGAGAATTGCTTGAACCTGGGAGGCGGAGGTTGCAGTAAGCCGAGATCGCGCCACCGCACTCCAGCCTGGGCGACAGAGCGAGACTCGGTCTCAAAAACAAAACACTAGTACTGGTGAATTATGTGGGGAGAAGTAAAAAGGGACAAAAAGAAGTCTGACAAATGAAACAGCAAAACGGAGTCAAACGCCAAAGAACCTTTTCCAGAAAATCTGGAGACCTATTAAAGAAAAAAGCTAAACTCATGTATCTCCCTCACATACATTTCGGACATTTACACAGACTAACTGTTCCTGTCCTCTCACGTTTCTGTAAACCCCTTTAAAGACTGAATCTCATTCATATAGTAAATGTTCCCTCATGATTTTTAAGCCGAGTACAAGAGACAATTTTCCACCAGTTGGTAACTTCACTAAGGTTCTGGCGACAGTGTTATCACAAGCACCTCCCTTGCAACATGTTTTGTAATTTTACTGATAACAGTTCTGAAAATATTTCTGTATATTTTACAAGAGTCGTTCAGAAGTTTGTCTCTGACCATCTTAGCAACCTGCCTACTGGCAGAGCAATTTTAAAGCCACTTTACAGAAAATGTGGCTTAAGAAATGTTCCGACAACAGTTATTAAGTGCCAATTCGGTGTCATGGAAACTCCAGGTCTTCTAATTTCCAAATCCGAAGCCCCACCCACTGTCCTCAAACAACAGTTCTCAATCGTAGGTGCACATCAAAATCACTTTTGGAAACTTTTAAAAAACAGCAGTACTCACCCTGCACTAGGACAGGTTTTGATGTAATTGGTCTGAGATTGGGCTCTGGTGTATTTTTATTAAGATCTTCAAATAAGCTAACTGTGCACCCAAAGTTAAGAATCACTGCCCTCAAAAATCCCCAAAAGGGTCAGTTAAACCTCTGGCTCTCGGAGCTTAGGAGGAGGAAAAGGACCTCTATCCAAGACTACCTTCTCTGCCCTTGCAGCCCAACCATGACCTAGAACAGAGGCCAGCAAACTTCCCTGCAAAGTGTCACACAAACCGTCTCTGTTGCGTATTTTTGTTTTCCAAAGCCTTTTAAAAATATGAAATCCATTCTTAGCCTTAGAGCTGTACAAAAGCGAAGACTCCCTGACCTAGAGCGCTGAAGCCAGAAAGCGGAGAGGGATGCGAAGACACCAGGCGGGCCCAGGCGCAGTCGCCATCCCCGGGCCGGGCCTGGCACTGCGCCACTCGGTGTCCGCGGGACCATCAGGAACGAGAACACGGCCAAGCAAGGGACTCGCACAGCCGCTCCAAGCACCACGACAGACCCCGCGGCGGCGGCCCACGGACCAACGAGGGCAGCACGCCCGCCCCCGCCCCTACCCCTCCCCGGCCCGCCTTCCCGCCACGCGCAGGCCCAGCCCCGCGGCGGCCTCGGTCCCACACCCCGCGACCGGGCCCGCTCGGTGACTCAGCACTTGGGCACCGCACCGCCGGGGGCGAAGGCACCGACCGGGCGGCACGGGTCGGGGCCGGGCGCCGGACCAGGGCGGCCCCGAGGCCTGGCGGGCGACCCGCTCCTAGCAAAGCTGCGCGGGGGGACTAGCGGGCGGGAGCGGCCTCGCAAACAAGCCTCCATCCCGGCCCTTGCCTTCTGCTCGAAATTGATGATGCCCTGCACTGGGCTGTCGCCCTTCAGCACGCACACGGCCTTCATCGCCATGACTCGCTAGGCCACGCCGGGGTCCTGGTTCCGAGGACTGCAAGAGAAACCTCAGACGCTGCAGGAGACTACGCCGCAAACCACCACCAGGGCGCCGCGACTACTTTATAGGCCGGACCTCCGCGCCTCGCCCACTCTGGCCCCAAAGCACTCGCGGCGCACGCGCTCAGCCCGCCCCCTGAGGCAGCCTCGGGCCGCGAGTGGCCGGGAATGTCTGGGGGCGGGGCCAAGCGGCCGCGTGCGCCGGAGACTGCCCCCACCTCGCAGCCCGGAAAGGTCCAGAACCCCGCAATGTGGAGAAAACACAACCTTCTTTTCACGGGGGCGTGGCCCGCCGGTTGCAGGACGCGAAATTGGCAAAATGATGTAAACAGGGTACGCCTTGAAAATCTGAAGTCACTTTGTCTAGAAATGTCATTAGTTATGGCTGACTTTGGCCACATCGTCTCATTTGTTACTCAGAAATTGGGACGCCCCAAGATGGATGCTTTTGTAGTTTTCATTTTTTTGTCTTGTTTTTTAGTTTTCTGAGGGTATAGAAAGTCGCTACACCTCAACCCGGGGCCTCACCTTTTCTTCCCCTGCAATTTTCTTAGTCCTTAGTATAGAGTTTCTTATTTGGTTGGCAGAATTCGGTGTTCTTTTTATATTTTTCCTGTTTGGCAAGGCCACAACCCTACAGATAACCAAACGGCAACTAGTTGGCTTCTAGGCATCTCCTGCGTTTGTGTCTGGTCCCAAGGCCACAACACTCAAGGAGGGTAGAATGGTGAAATAGTTTATGATGCCTCCATACAACAGGAATGATAAATATGACTTGCCTTTCAAGGGAAATATTTCAAAAACATATTATGAAATGAGAAAATAGTGCAAACTACTTTTGTCTGGGGCGAGGGGGTTGTTTATTTGATTTTTGAGACAGCGTCTTGCTCTGTCACTCTGGCTGGAGTGCAGTGGCACGGTCATAGCTCACTGCAGCCTCGACCTCCTGGGTTCAAGCCATCCTCCTGCCTCAGCCTCCCAAGTACCTGGGACCACAGGCATGTGCCACCACCACACCTGGCTGATTTTTGTATTTTGGGTACAGATGGGGTTTTACCGTGTTGCCCAGGCTGGTTTCAAACTCCTGATCTCAAGCCAGCCGTCTACCCATCTCGGCCTCCCAAAGTGCTGGAATTACAGACATGAGCCACCACGTCCAACCTAGTATTTAATATTGAGCATGGCAAAATACTGAGACTTAATTGAAGTCCAGTGTGAAACAACAGTAGAAGCTATTCCAGCCTCGTTTGGAGTTACAGTACTATCTATTTATTTATTATTTACGCTATTTAGACCCTCAGACTCTAATGCATCCTCTATCAGAGAAACACAATTCACATTTTTTATCATCCTCTAGGAAGTATACATATTTGCAGTTTTGCCTGTTGTATTTAGTAGTAGTCTCCAGATAATTCGTATATTCTAAACGGTTGCATAAACAGTGCAAATGCTGGCCAAACGGCCTTTGCCCAAGGCTGAAGTTTCTTTGGGTTCCAGGAAGTTCGGCAGATTTCAGTTGATTGTGAACTTGCCAAGGGAGCCGCCCACAGACACGAGAGAGCTGCTTTGGGACAGTGAATTACTCTTCTTTTGAGACGGTCTAATGATGCCTGGGTGATGCTTTCCTAGGACGGTCCTCACACCTGAACAAGGGGGTCCCCGGCCCCGGGCCCCATACTTTACCGGGCCCTGTTCTGTCCCTCTTCTGGCATCATCTCCCATGGAGAAAAGAATGTGTTGAAGCCAAGAAGATGCTCCCCCCAAGAATATCATCTCTCCTAGAACAGCGGTAAGGAATTTAACTCTGTGACATTTAAGAGTATTTGTGTCTTCCTAATGCAGGGCATCGAATCTGGGCACTATGGACATTTTGGGCCAGACAATTCTTTGCTGTGGAGGCTGTCCTGTACACTGTAGGATGTTTAGTAGAATCCCTAGCCCCTACTCACTAGATGCCAGTAATACCCTGTCCCTCCCTGCCAGGCTGGGATAACCAAAAATAATTCCAGACGTTGCCAAATTACTCCCAGTTAAGAATCACTGTTTTATTTATTTATTTATTTTGATATGGAGTCTCACTCTGTCACCCAGGCTGGAGTGCAGTTGTGCAATCTCGGCTCACTGCAACCTCCACCTGCTGGGTTCAAGTGATTCTCCTGCCTCAGCCTCCCAAGTAGCTGGGACTGCAGGCGTGCACACCATGCCTGGCTTTTTGTATTTTTAGTAGAGATGGGGTTTCACCATGTTGGCCAGGCTGGTCTCAAACTCCTGACCTCAAGTGATCTGCCCGCCTTGGCCTCCCAAAGTGCTGGGATTACAGGTGTGAGCCACCGCACCCGGCCAAGAACCACTGTTTAGAACACCACTTGAGTACCAGGATCCTGGAATTTCCTGCCCAAAGAGCCCTGAGCCTGTGTATAGGATCCTGAACAGGCCACACGGGGACTGTCCCTCGTTGAGTACACTGCTAGCCTTGAACGTAGGCCCTGCCCAGTGCCACAAGGAGCGGGGGTGGGGAAAGGAGGAGAGGCCAGGGGCGGGCAGGCAGCCAGCTCTCCGCTGCTACCCTTTTACACAGAACTGAAAGAAGTCCAAGAATTCTCCATTTGAACCTGCCTTCCAGGTCTTTATGAAGGTGTATTTGTGAAGACAGGATGATAGAGCCTGGGTTGTTTGGAACCCTGGAACGTGGGTTGAACCTGGCACATGTAATTGGCCGGGCATAGTGGTACACCCCTGTAGTCCAAGCTACTTGGGAGGCTGAGGTAGGAGGATCGTGTGGGCCCAGGAGGTTGAGGCTGCAGTGAGTTGTGATCGCACCATTGCACTCCAGCCTGGGCAACAGAATGAAACCCTGTCTCAACAATAATCATCGTCATCATCGTGGAGTATCTAACTAAAATAAAATAAAATAGGGTAATCAGATGAGAGGGACCTTTGCATTTGAAACCCGGGGTTTAAAGAAGCAGAACAGGCAAGACCCTGTCAGAAAGAAAAAAGAGAGAGAGAAAGAGAGAAAAAGAACGAGAAAGAGAGAAAGAAAGAGAAAGAGAGAGAAGAAAGAAAAGGAAGGAGGGAGGGAAGGAAGGAAGGAATTATAGAAAGAGGAGAATGTGGCGCATGTAGACAGTTCAATTTTGTCAGGAATGGTGAGGAGGAATAGATGCCTCAGATCAGATGGCGGCACACGCAGATGACTAAACCACTTGTAATGTGTCATTTCAGCCTTCCTGAGAGTGAAAATTCATGTTTGGGGGCCCTCTGTGGTTAAAAGGTGGGCAAAAAGGTAGACCAGAAATTTTTTTTTTTTTTTTTTTTTTTTTTTAGATGGAGTGTCGCTCTGTTGCCCGGGCTGGAGTGCGGTGGTGCAGTCTTGACTCGCCACAGCCTCACCCCACTGGGCTTAGGCGATTCTCCAACCTCAGCCTCCCAAGTAGCTAGGACTGCAGTTTCAATAATTCTCTTTAGACCTCAGCTGCAAATCAAAGGCACTGGGCCTAGATGTAGTGTTTATCAACCCTGGCTGCACAATAGAATCACCTGGGCAGTTGAAAACAAAAACAAACAAACAATACTGTGCTTAGACCCAATTATATTAAAACCTTAAAATTGTATGTCTTTATACTGTAAATATACATTTCATTGCTGTAAGAGTCATAAGAAACCCTCAATGGTTATCAATGGAAGTAGGCTGCTTATCTGTGTACTTTTCATCACATGAGAAAAATAAACCTTTATTTGGTTAAATAGCGTAACCAGATTTCTGTTACATGCGGTCAAAAGCAATTTCTGATAGAGATGAGAAGCCACCAGAGGGGTGTCCACAGGGAGTCAGATGGTCTCTGGAATAGCTAAGTGGGTGGACTGAGAGCAGATGGGGTGAGACTCAAGGCAGAGAGGCCATTTGGGAGACAGGATAAGAGCCCACCTAAGGCCATCACTGGAAGAAATCTGGGAGATCACGGAAATGCAACCACAAGTCCAGCCACCCATTAGAGGTGCATGGTGAGAGAGGAAAGGTAAGGGCAGCCCCCAGGTTTCTAGCCCCCTTGGTGCTGTTTACCAAGGAAAGCAGGTTCAAGTTAATTCAGGACAGGGTGCATCTGAGGTGCCTGAGGAACCCATAAGTGCCAGGCTGGAATCATCCTCTTGGATATGGGTCTAAGCCTCAGGACCATTCTTAAGTCTGGACTCCATCTCAGAATTAACACACATCCTATTCAACGTTCTTGTTTTATTTTGTTCTGTTTTTTTTGACACAAGGTCTCACTCTCACACAGGCTGGAGTGTAGTGGCGTGATCTCGGCTCACTGCACCCTCGACTTCCTGGATTCAGGTGATCCCCTCACCTCAGCCTCCCCAGTAGCTGGCGTGTCCCGAATTGGTGGGTTCTTGGTCTCACTGACTTCAAGAATGAAGCCGCGGACCCTCGCAGTGAGTGTTACAGTTCTTAAAGGTGGCATGTCCAGAGTTTGTTCCTTCTGATGTTCGGCTATATTTGGAGTTTCTTCCTTCTAGTGGGTTCATGGTCTTGCTGGCTCAGGAGTGAAGCTGCGGACCTTCGCGGTGAGCGTTACAGCTCTTAAGGCGGCGCGTCTCAAGTTGTTCGTTCCTCCCAGTGGGTTCGTGGTCTCACTGGCTTCAGGAGTGAAGCTGCAGACCATTGCAGTGAGTGTTACAACTCTTAAGGCAGCGCGTCTGGAGTTGTTCGTTCCTCCCAGTGGGTTTGTGGTCTTGCTGGCTTCAGGAATGAAGCTGCAGACCTTCGTGGTGAGTGTTACAGCTCATAAAGGCAGTGTGGACCCAAAGAGGGAGCAGCAGCAAGATTTATTGCAAAGAGAGAAAGGACAAAGCTCCCACAGTGTGGAAGGGGACCCGAGCGGGTTGCCACTGCTGGCTCCGGCAGCCTGGTTTTATTCTCTTATCTGGCCCCACCCACATCCTGCTGATTGTTAGAGCCGAGTGGTCTGTTTTGACAGGGTGCTGATTGGTGCGTTTACAATCCCTGAGCTAGACACAAAGTTCTCCACCTCCCCACCAGAGTAGCTAGATACAGAGTGTCAATTGGTGCATTCACAAACCCTGAGCTAGACACAGGGTGCTGATTGGTGCATTTACAATCCCTTAGCTAGACCTAAAAGTTCTGCAAGTCCCCACCAGACTCAGGAGCCCAGCTGGCTTCACCCAGTGGATCTCACATGGGGGCTGCAGGTGGAGCTGTCTGCCAGTCCCGTGCCGTGCGCCCGCACCCCTCAGCCCTTGGGTGGTCGATGGGACTGGGTGCCGTGGAGCAGAGGGCAGTGCTCGCAGGGGAGGCTCGGGCTGCACAGGAGCCCACTGAGGCGGAGGGGCTCAGGCATGGCAGGCTGCAGGTCCTGAGCCCTGCCCCGCGGGGATGCAGCTAAGGCCAGGCGAGAAATCGAGCGCAGCCCCGGTAGGCCAGCACTGCTGGAGGACCCAGTACACCCTCCGCAGCCGCTGGCCCGGGTGCTAAGCCCCTCATTGCGTGGGGCCAGCAGGCTCCGAGTGTGGGGCCCGCCAAGCCCACGCCCACCAGGAGCTCCAGCTGGCCTGCAAGCACCGCACACAGCCCCGGTTCCCGCTCGCGCCTCTCCCTCCACACCCCCTTGCAAGCTGAGGGAGCCGGCTCCGGCCTTGGTCAGCCCAGAAAGGGGCTCCCACAGTGCAGCAGTGGGCTGAAGGGCTCCTCAAGTGCTGCCAAAGTGGGAGTCCAGGCAGAGGAGGCGCCGAGAGTGAGCGAGGGCTCTGAGGACTGCCAGCATGCTGTCACCTCTCACTGTAACTACAGGTGAGCACCAACACACCCAGCTAATTTTTTTTATTTTTTGGTAGAGATGGGGTCTCCCTGTGTTGCCCAAGCTCATTTAGAACTCCTGGGCTCAAGCAATCCATCTGCCTCAGCCTCCGCAAGTGCTAGGATTATAGGCATGAGCCACTGCACCCAGCCTCAAAGTTGTTTTTTAAAAATGTAATTATCTATTCCCTTTAAGGCACATAATTTTCTTCATGATCCTCTACCCTACTATGTGGGTAGGAGTTGGATGAGACTTAAACTTGAAATGATAATGCCTCAAGTTTGTGTGGCTTAAACCCCAGGGGTCCCCATCACCTGGGCCGTGGACCAGTACTACATTGGCTATATTTGAAGAAGAATTGTCTTGGGCCACACATAAAATACATTAACGCTAATGATAGCTGGTAAGCAAAAAAAAAAAAAATCGCAAAGACAATCTCATGTTTTAAGAAAGTTTATGAATTTGTGTTGGGCTGCATCCAAAGCCTTCCTGGGCCACAGGCACCATATGCTGCGGGTTGGACAAGCTTGATTTATAAGCCTCATATGTGGTGGGGGCTGCTGTTTTAAAAGTCTCATCAGTGCAGATTTTACTTATTGCATGAAGATTGATATTTAAGTTGAGATAAAGGATATAAGAGGATATATTTTGTTTGAGATCATTACATTTCTGAAGTTAATTGAGTTGCATGTTTTTCATGTAAGTATTATTTAGTCATACCTTTATCATCACAGGATGATTCTGCTTCACAACTTCTTTCTGTTTATAAGGAAAGGGGCTGGGCATGGTGGTTCAACCCTATAATCCCAGCACTTTTGGAGGCGGAGGCGGGCAGATCACTTCAGCCCAGGAGTTTGAGACCAGCCTGGGCAACATGGTGAAACCCCAACTCTACAAAAAATACAAAAACTAGCTGGGCATGGTAGCACACACCTATAGTCTCAGCTACCCAGGAAACTGAGGTGGCAGAATTGCTTGAACTCAGGTGGCAGAGGTTGCAGTGAGCTGAGATCGTGCCTCTGCAGTCCAGCCTGGGCAACAGAGTGAGACCCTGCCTTAAAAAAAAAAAAAAAAAAAAGCACTGGTTTATTGTTATTGTTCTTTTAAAAAAAATTGCTGCTCCCCAACCTGGGAGGTTTGGCTTGGTTTCGTTTTTTTTTTTTTTTTAACAGTTTTATTAAGATACAATTTACATACCATACAATTCACCCTTTGTAAGCATGCATTTTAATGATTTTTAAAGTAAATTTATGTAGTTGGTAGCTACCAGCACAATGCAGTTTTAAAACATTTCCATCAGCCCAACTTACCTCATGCTAGTTTTTGCTTAATCCCTTCTCCCACCCCAAGCTGCAGGCAACCAGTGACCTGCTTTCTGTCAATAAATTTGCCCTTTCTGGACATTTCATATAAATAGTATCATACAATACGTTGTCTTTTGCATCTGGCCTATTGTACTTAGCCTGATGTTTTAGAGCTCAGTTCATGTTACAGCACTTATCTGTAATTTGTGCCTTTCTATATCTGAATACTATTCCGTTACGTGGATAGACTGTATCTCAGATCATTTTTCTGCTCCTAAGCTGAGGGACATTTGAATGTATTATGGGTTGAATTGTGCGCCATCCCCAAATACATATGTTGAAGTTTTTTTTTTTTAGACAGAGTCTCGCTCTGTTGCCCAGGCTGGAGTGCAGTGGCGCGATCTCGGCTCACTGCAAGCTCTGCCTCCCGGGTTCATGCCATTCTCCTGCCTCAGCCTCCCAAGTAGCTGGGACGCCCGCCACCACGCCCTACTAATTTTTTGTATTTTTAGACAGGGTTTCACTGTGTTAGCCAGGATGGTCTTGATCTCCTGACCTTGTGATCTGCCCCCCTCGGCCTCCCAAAGTGCTGGGATTACAGGCATGAGCCACCATGCCCAGCCCTGAAGTTTTAACCCCCAATAACTTGGAAGGTGACCATGTTTGGAAATGGAGTTTTGCAGATGTAATTAGTTAAGATAAGGTCATACTGGAGTAGGATGAACCCCTAAGTCCAGTATGACTGGTGTCCTTACAAAAGAGGAAATTTGGACATAAGCACACAGGGAGAACACCCCCAGTGAATATAAAGGCAGAGATAGGTGTGGTGCTTCTACAAGCCAAAGAACACCAGATATTGTCAGCAAACCCCAAAAAGCTAGGGGAGAAGCATGGAGCAGATTCTTCACAGCCTCAGAAGGAACCAGCCTTGCTGACACCTTCATCTCTCCTAGCCTCTGAAACTATGAGACAATGTTATATAAGCCACTCAGTTTATGGTAGTTGTTTTTCCGGTTTGTTTGTTTTTCTGAGACAGAGTCTCACTCTGTCACCCAGGCTGGAGTGCAATGGCACGATCTCAGCTCACTGCAACCTCCACCTCCTGAGTTCAAGGAATTCTCCTGCCTTAGCCTCCCAAGTAGCTGGAATTACAGGTACCTGCCAACACACCCGGCTCATTTTTTGTGTTTTTCAGTAGAGACAGGGTTTTGCCATGATGGCCAGGCTGGTCTCAAACTCCTGGCCTCAGGTAATCCACCCTCCTCGGCCTCCCAAAGTGCTGGGATTACAGGCATGAGCCACTGCATCCGGCCGTGTTCATGGTAGTTTGTTACAGCAGCTTTAGACAATGCATACAGGAGTATTTCCAGTTCTTGAATATTATGAATAATGCTGCTGTAAACACTGGCATTCATGCCTGTGAATACATATGGTTTTATTTCTCTTTGGTTTTTTAACTTTTGTTTAACTTTTTAAAAAAAACTGCCAATTAGCTTTTCCAAGTGTCTACATCATTTTACATTTCCGTCAGCAATGTATGATGGTTCCATTTTCTCCCCATCCTCACCAACACTTGGTATTGTTTTTTTTTTTTGATTACAGCCATTCTAATAAATGTATAGTAATATTTCATTGTAATTTTAATTTGCATTTTTCTAATGACTAATGATGTTGAGCATCTTATCGTAATGCTTATTAGCAATTTGTGTATCTTCTTTAATGAAATGTCCACTTAAGTCTTTTTTCATCTTTATGGCCTTATAACACTGTCTGGGACCCCCAGGGCAGTGTTGAATAGAAGTAGCAAGAACTGACATTTTGCATTGTTCCTGACATTTCAGGGAAATGTTCAGTCTTTTACTGTTAAGTATGATGTTAACTGTGGGTGTTTCATAGATGCACTTTATCCAGGTTGAGGAAGTTCCCATCTATTCCTAGTTTGTTGAGAGTTTTTAACATGGAAGAGTGTTAGATTTTGTTAGAAGGTATTTCTGCATCTATTATTGAGAGGATCATGTAGTTTTTGTCCTTTGTTCTAGCAATATAGTATATTACACTGGTCAAGTTTCAGACATTAAACCAACCTTGAATTCCTATAATAAATCCCACTTGTTCAGAGTATATAATCCTTTATATATGTTGCAGAATTTGGTATGTTAAGGGATATTATTCTGTAATTTTATTTTCTGGTAATAAAAATGTCTTTATTAACTATTCTCATTGAATGAGTTGAGACTCATTGGACGTATATCAATTAGGTCATATAGGTTAATAATGTTTTCTAAGTCCTTAATATCCTTGCTGATTTATTGTCTAATTTTTTCATCAATTAATGAGAATAGAATATTGATATCTTCAACTGTTGTTGAACTGTCCGTATCTCCTTATATCTCTTTTAATTCTGACAGTTTTGTTTCATGTTTTTGAGGCTTTATTAGATACGTACATATTTATGACTTGTACATTCCTGACATATTGACTTTTATCATTACTAAATGTTCCTCATTGTCTCCAGTAATATTTCTTGACTTACAGTTTATGTTAGCTGATAGCCACATAACTAATGACTACAACTCTCTTATGGTTACTATTGTTTTGTTTTGTTTTGTTTTGTTTTGTTTTCTGAGACAGGGTCTCACTCTGTCTCTCTCACCCAGGCTGTAGTGCAGTGGTCCAATTATGGCTCACTGCAGCCTTGACCTCTGAGGCTCAAGGATCTTCGCACCTCAGTCTCTGAGTAGCTGGGACTACAGGCACACACCACCATGCCCTAATTTTTGTATTTTTTGTAAAGATGGGGTTTTGCCATATTGCCCAGACTGATCTTAAACTCCTGAGCTCAAGCAATCCTCCCACCTTGGCCTCCCAAAGTGCTAGGATTTTAGATGCATGTGCTGCCATGTCCAGCCTACTATTTTCGTAGCATATCTTTTTCTATGTTTTTACTTTCCACCTGTTTGTGTCTTTGAACCGAAGGTGTAACTCTTGCAGACTGCCTATAGTTAGATTTTGCCTTTTTTATCCAATCCAAATATCTTGCTTTTTATTGGAAGTTTAGACCATTCACATTTAATGTAATTAATGATGTTTGGATTTACATTTACCATATGCTATTTGTTTTCTTTTGTTGTTGCTTAATTTACTTTTCTTTGTTTTTTTAATTTTTATTATTTTAGAAGCAGGGTCTCATTCTATAGCCCAGGCTAAAGTGCAGTGACGTGATCACAGCTCACTGTAGCCTCAAACTCCTGGGCTCAAGAGATCTTCCCATCTTAGCCCCTCAAGTAGCTAGGACTACAGTCAAACACCACTACAGCCCACTAATTTTTCTTTTTATAATTTTATAGAGATGGGGTCTCATTATGCTGCCCAGGCTGGTCTTGAATTCCTGAGCTCAAGCAATCTTCTCACCTCAGCCTCCCAAAGTACTAGCATTGCAGGCATGAGCCACCATACCCAACCTGCTATTTGTTTTCCATATGTCTCCTATTTTTGTTTCTCTGCCCCTCTTTCACTGATTTCTGTGTTAAATACTTTTTAGTACACCATTTAAATTCTTTTTTTAACTATTTAAATATTTATTTTCTTAGTCATTGCTGTATGGATTACAATATGTATTTTTTTTTTTTTTTTTTTGAGACGGTGTCTTGCTCTGTCACCCAGGCTGGAGTGCAGTGGCGCGATCTCGGCTCACTGCAAGCTCCGCCTCCCGGGTTCACGCCATTCTCCTGCCTCAGCCTCTCCGAGTAGCTGGGACTACAGGCGCCCGCCACCACGCCCAGCTAATTTTTTTGTATTTTTAGTAGAGACGGGGTTTCACCGTGGTCTCGATCTCCTGACCTCGTGATCCGC
Source organism: Symphalangus syndactylus (assembly GCF_028878055.3). Taxonomy (NCBI): domain Eukaryota; kingdom Metazoa; phylum Chordata; class Mammalia; order Primates; family Hylobatidae; genus Symphalangus; species Symphalangus syndactylus. The sequence continues at coordinate 98,567,609 of NC_072427.2, forward strand.
CCGCCTCAGCCTCCCAAAGTGCTGGGATTACAAGCGTGAGCCACCGCGCCCGGCCGCAATATGTATTTTTTAATAAGAGCCATCTCAAAGTAATTTTTTCAGCTTTATTGAGGTATAATTGACAAAACTATATATTTAAGGAGTACAACTTGATATTTTGATAACAATATGCATCTTATCTAAATATAGTTCAGATTAATACTAATTTAATTCAGATAAAACATAGAAATTTTGCTTTAATAAAGCTCAATTCTCTTCCCTCTTTTTTGTGTTATCATATGTATTACGTTTATACGTGCTATAAACCCAACAATACAATGTTATGATTATTGCTTTACACAATATTATGTCTTTTTTAAAAGGTAACAGAAGAAATGAGAAAAATATATTTATGGAGTCTTTTCTATCAGCCCACATATTTAACAATTCCAATGGTTTTTCTTTTTTTTTTTTTTTTTTTTGGGACGGAGTCTCGCTCTGTCGCCCAGGCTAGAGTGCAGTGGTGTGATCTTGGCTCACTGCAACCTCTGCCTCCTGGATTCAAGCAATTCTGCCCCAGCCTCCCGAGTAGCTGGGACTACAGGCATGCACCACCATGCCCAGCTAATTTTTGTATTTTTAGAGAGATGGGGTTTCACCATGTTGGCCAGGATGGTCTCAATCTCTTGTCCTCGTGATCCACCCACCTCGGCCTCCCAAAGTGCTGGGATTACAGGCGTGAGCCACCACACCCGGCCTATTTTTGTCCTGTGCATTAAAGTTGCTCTCTGATGTCCCTTTCAGTCTAAAGGACTTCCTATGGCGTTTCTTGAAAGGCAAAACTGTCATCACTTCCACTGACAGTGCCATAGGTGTGGGCATCACCTGCTACAGCAAATCCAGTAAGCCCCCTCCAACCTGGCAGCACCACTGCAGGTCCTCATGCCTGGTCCTGCCCTGGCAGAACCTCCACACCCACTCGGCTAGAGGAGATGAGAGCAGTCCTAGGAAAGAATGCCTCTGACATCCACTGTTCTTACCCGATGTTCAAGCTTAAACACTTCTCAGATTGTTGTATGAGTTTTATTGATTTCCAGAGCACCGAAATAGTTGTTCTTGTCAATTTTGTTCAGACTTATAGTTGCTTTCTGGGGAGAGGATTTGCTGACTTTTCACATGGCTGTAGCTGGAAATACGCTTCCACCCCCAGTGTTTCTGATTCATTAGACCCGGGGTGCAACTGGAGAATTTGCATAGCCCAAAAAAGAAGTGTGTTACAGTTCCTCCCCCACTCTCTCTCTCGCTCCTGCTTTCACCATGTGAAATGCCTGCTGCCACTTTGCCTTCCGCCATGAATAAAAGCTCCCTGAGGCCCTCCACGAAGCTGAGTGATGTTGGTGCCATGCTTGTACAGCCTGCAGAACCGGGAGCCAATTAAACTTCTTTTCGTTATAGATTACCCAGTCTCAGATATTTCTTTGTTTTCTTTTTTCTTTTTTTTTTGAGATGGAGTCTCACTCTGTTGCCCAGGCTGGAGTGCAGTGGTGCTATCTTGGCTCACTGCAAGCTCCACCTCCCGGGTTCAAACCCATTCTCCTGCCTCAGCCTTCCGAGTAGCTGAGACTACAGGCTCCCGCCACCACACCCAGCTAATTTTTTGTATTTTTAGTAGAGACGGGGTTTCACCGTGTTAGCCAGGATGGTCTCAATCTCCTGACCTCGTGATCCGCCCACCTCGGCCTCCCAAAGTGCTGGGATTAGAGGCGTGAGCCACCGTGCCCAGTCTTTTTTTTTTTTTTTTTTTTTTTTTTTGAGGTGGAGTTTCACTCTCGTTGCCCAGGCTGGAGTGCAACGGTGCAGTCTTGGCTCACTGCAACCTCCACCTTCCGGATTCAAGGGGTTCTCCTGCCTCAGCCTCCCGGGTAGTTGGGACTACAGGGACGTGCCACCAGGCCCAGCTAATTTTTTTGTTTTTTCACTAGAGACGGGGTTTTACCATGTTGGCCAGGCTGGTCTCAAACGCCTGACCTCAGGTGATCCACCCACCTCGGCCTCCCAAAGTGCTGGGATTACAAGCATGAGCCACTGTGCCCAACTGGAAACTCCCATTTTTAAAACTACCAGATCTCATGAGACTTATTCACGATCACAAGAACAACATGGGAAAGACCCACCCCCACACCTCCCATGACATGTGAGAATTGTGGGAGTCGCAATTCAAAGTGAGATTTGGGTGGGGATACAGCCAAACTGTATCAGCCTCCTCTTCTGGTCTGGTTTCTTGTTCCTGTCCATCATTCACAGAGCCACGTGAAGTTTTACCACTGCCACTGGCGTCATGAGGACACCTAATTCCATGCCAAGGGTGGTACCTCCAGATACCCCCTATTTCTGTGGTACTGGAGCATGGCTGGGTTTCATGCTGAGGCAGAGAGTTATAGCCTTCCCCCAAATCCCTGCCATAGTTCCCTGGACCCCAAGTTGGGTACAGTATTTCAAAGTCCATGCTAATAGGATTTGCCAATCGTTAAGATGTTGAATGCAAGAGGACAGGAGTCTAGGATAACTCCGAGGTGTTGGTTCAATAGGAGGAGTTGCTGTTAATTAATATGGCCAGGGAGGCTGCCAGTGGAGCAGGTGTGAGGAAAAAGACCAGTAGTTTCATTTCAGACACAGTTAAGTTCATGATGTCTCTTAGCTATCTGAGATAAGAAAGATAATGATGGATGGACCTCCCCTTTTAACTTATACACAATTACCATAGTCAAAGAGCAGAACCGAAATATCAACATGATTTTCCAGTTCGCTGGCACTATTGATTATCTCCCCACCAACCCTTTTCCCTTTCTTCCACTCTGTTAGACCCGATTTTGTTCTAGTGTCTATCCTTCCTTACAGTGGTCAGAGGAAATCTCAGTTGTCTAAACCAGCCGTGGTCATTCATTCTGCTTATCAATGATGAGTTTAGGGGTGAGCTGAAGACCCCCACCCAATTCCGGTATTGACCCAGAGGGGAACTCAGTTGGAAATTTCTGGGATATGTTCTTTTTCTTTTAAAAAAGATATATAGGCCGGGTGCGGTGGCTCATGCCTGTACTCCCAGCACTTTGGAAGGCCAAGGCGGGCGAATCATGAGGTCAGGAGTTCGAGACCAGCCTGGCCAACATAATGAAACCCCGTCTCTACTAAAAATACAAAAAATTAGCTGAGTGTGGTGGCAGGCGCCTGTAATCCCAGCTATCAGGAGGCTGAGGCAGGAGAATCGCTTGAACCCAGGGGGCAGAGGTTGCAGTGAGCCAAGATCGTGCCACTGCACTCCAGCCCAGGCAACAGTGTGAGACTCTGTCTCAAAAGAAAAAAAAAAAAAAAAGCCAGGCATGGTGGCACGCCCCTGTAATCCCAGCTACTCGGGAGGCTGAGGTGGGAGAATTGCTTCAACCCAGGAGGTGGAGGCTGCAGTGAGCCAAGATCGCGCCACTGCACTCCAGCCTGGGTGACAGAGACCCTGTCTCAAAAAACAAACAACAAAAAAAGATATATAAGGCTGGACATGGTGGCTCATGCCTGTAATCCCAGCACTTTGGAAGTCTGAGGCGGGCAGATCACCTGAGGCCAGGAGTTCAAGACCAGCCTGGCCAACATGGCGGAACCCTGTCTCCATTAAAACATACAAAAGTTACCTCGGCATGGTGGTGGACACCTGTAGTCCCAGCTACTCGGGAAGCTGAGGCAGGAAGAGCACTTGAACCTGGGAGACAGAGGTTGCAGTGAGCCGAGATCCCCATCACTGCACTCCAGCCTGGGTGACAGAGCAAGACTCCGTCTCAAAAAACAAACAAAAAAAAGATACGCAAAATGAAGAATTGGTCTTGCTTCTTCTCCTGGATATCTAGAGCAATCATCTTGCAGATGTAATGAGAGTTAGACTGCATAAAACAAGCCGAAGGTGGTAGAGCTAACAGACATGATCTTCCAGCCCATATATTTGTTAACACGAAGCCACACTTTCTCTGGATTTCTTCTTCTGCGAGATAATACACCTCAACATTGGTGAAGCCATTTTGAGATGGAGTTTCTTCACTTATAGGGGAGGGGGCTGAGGGGAAGGATTATCCTGAACATTTAACTAGATAAACTGAAGAGGAAACCACTGAAAGTTCCGGGCAGTAGATTAGGATACCCAACCTATTACTGGCAAGACCAGGACGGTGCCAGCATTAGGACAATGTGCAGTGCAAGGGACTGACTTGGTGTATGACTTGAGTTAGAAGCTGCTTGTTTTGGCACAGATCTCTCCTTTTTCTTTGCCAGAAAGGGCAGGAATTGCAACTGCACCTGTGGTCCTTATCACTAATGACTTCCTCTATGTTCTTCCTTCATGCACAAGACTTCTCCTGGGTACTGAGAGTCAAAGTCCATGAATTGCTTTCTCCTTATTGCATTTTGTACTTACAAGCCCTTGTTATCAGGCCAGGCAGATATTGTTATCCCTATTTATAAACTGGATATTTTATTTTTGAGACGGAGTCTTGCTCTGTCACCCAGGCTGGAGTACAGTGGCATGATCTCGGCTCACTGCAAGCTCCACCTCCTGGGTTCACACCATTCTCCTACCTCAGCCTCCTGAGTAGCTGGGACTACAGGTGCTTGCCACCACACCTGGCTAATTTTTTGTATTTTTTAGTAGAGATGGGGTTTCACTGTGTTCGCCAGGATGGTCTCGATCTCCTGACCTCGTGATCCGCCTGCCTCGGCCCCCCAAAGTGCTGGGATTACAGGCTTGAGCCACCATGCCCGGCCTAAACTGGGTATTTTAATTAAGGACTCAGGGAGGGAAGTGATCACAACCTAGAAATGGGAAAAACCCAGACTTGAACCGAGGTTTTCTGAGTTCAAGGCCAGCACTCTCATCCCCACATGGCATTCATTTTAGAATTTAAAAATGGCATCTAATCATTGTTCTTACTTGATTATTCTAATTTTGCATATTAAGTACAGTATGAGTAAACTGTCATTAAGATTCTCATGCATTTTGATTCAACAGAATGTATGCTAAGTACCCAGGCCTTCTAGGGTATACTTGCTTATCTTATTTTCTCTTTTCTTTTTTTTTTTTTGAGAAAGGGTCTTGCTATGTTGCCCAGGCTGGAGTGCAGTGGCACAATTACAGCTCACTGCAGCCTCTCTCTCCCAGGCTCAAGAGGTCCTCCCACCTTAGCCTCTGGAGTAGCTGGGACTACAGGCATGTGCCAACACATCTGAAAAAGTACTTTTGTACTTTTTTGTAGAGATGGGGTTTCACCATGTTGCCCAGGCTGGTTTTCTTATATTCATAAAAATAAAAACTCTTCTTCCTATGCTACTTGATCAGGACTCTCTTCCCCTTCCAGTTTTCTTACGTCATGTGCTTTAAGTTAATCTTTTAGTGGTGTATAGAACAAGGCTCAGAATCACATTTACTTTATTTTGTTTATACATTTATTTATTTTCAAGACGGAGTTTTGCTCTTGTTGCCCAGGCTGGAGTACAATGGCACGATCTTGGCTCACTGCAACCTCTGCCTCCCAAGTTGAAGCGATTCTCTTGCCTCAGCATCCTGAATAGCTGGGACTACAGGCACACGCCACCACGTCAGGCTAATTTTTGTATTTTTAGTAGAGATGGGGTTTCACCATGTTGGCCAGGCTGGTCTTGAACTCCTGACCTTAGGTGATCCACCTGCCTCAGCCTCCCAAACTGCTGGGATTACAGGCGTGAGCCATATTTACTTATTTATTTTTTGAGACAAGGTCTCACTCTGTCCCCCAAGCTGGAGTACAGTGGCACGATCACCACTCATTGCAACCCCAGCCTCTCAGGCTCAAGCAATCCTACCTGTTCAGCCTCCTGAGCAGCTGAGACTACAGATGCATGCCACCATGCCTGGCTAGTTTTTGTATTTTTTGTAGAGATGGGGTTTCACAATGTTGCCCAGGCTGGTATCAAACCCCTGGGCTTAAGCAATATTCCTGCCTCTACCTCCCAAAGTGCTAGGATTACAGGCATGAGCCACCACACCCAACTCTTAAATTTTACTTTATTTTTGTGAAAGAAATTATTTTCACATAGTTCAGAAACCGAAACATAAAAGAGAATAGGCTGGGCACGGTGGCTCATGCCTGTAATCCCAGCACTTTGGGAGGCCAAGGCGAGCGGATCACCCGAGGTCAGGAGTTTGAGACCAGCCTGGCCAACATAGTGAACCCCCCCTCTAGTAAAAATACAAAAATCAGCCGGGCGTGGTGTGGGCTTGTAATTCCAACTACTCGGAGGCTGAGGCAGGAGAATCTCTGGAACCCAGGAAGCAGAGGTGAGCCGAGATTGCCCCACTGGACTCCAGCCTGAGCGACAGGGCAAAGACTCCATCTTAAAAAAAAAAAAAAAAACGAAAAAAGGAAATCGATGGCAGGTTTTCACTTCCATCTTTAGTCATGTGTATGTACCACTATTTATTTATTTATTTATTTATTTATTTGGGACAGAGTCTCACTCTGTCGTCCAGGCTGGAGTGCAGTGGCACAATCTTGGCTCACTGCAACCTCCACCTGGGTTCAAGCGATTCTCCTGCCTCAGCCTCCAGAGTAGCTGGGACTACAGGCATGCGCCACCATGCCCAGCTAATTTTTGTATTTTTAGTAGAGATGAGGTTTCACCACATTGGGCAGGCTGGTCTCGAACTCCTACCCTCAAGCGATCCACCCACCTCGGCCTCCCAAAGTGCCGAGATTACAGGTGTGAGCCACCACACCTGGCCTGTACCACTATTTATTGAACTAACCCTTATTACAATATTTTTTGGGGGCTGCCATAACAAATTACCACAAATTGTGTGGCTTAAAACAACAAAAATTTATTTTCCCACAGTTCTAGAGGGCAGATTTGCAAAATCAAGGTCTCAGTGGGGCTGCAGTCTCTCCAACAGCTCTAGAAATGAATCCTCCCTTGCCTCTTCCAGCTTCTGGTGGCTCCTGGTGTTCGTTGGCTTATGGCCCCATCACACCAGTCTCTGCCAATGTGGTCACGTGGTCTTCCTCTCTATGTGTGTCTGTTTCTGTGTGTTCTCTCCTCTTCTTCCAAGGACACCCATCATTGGGTTTAGGGTCAACTCTAATCCCATATTGTGGTAGGAGTTATTAAGAAATTATTTTAGGCAGATAGAGAGGAAAAGGGGTCCTTGGGAAGTTTTCATTTTTAAAGCTGCTCCGGAAACGTTTCTCGTAAAGCCCAGGCTCTTAGAGCCAGGCCAGCAACCTTTGATATGCACATGCTGGCCATTAGAAACTGGGTCTACCCAAACATGACGATTCCCACCCTCTTCTTCTTGCCCTTGCCCCACATGTACCTGGCAAACATGGCCACCCCCACATATCCCCACGTGTGTAGAACATCATGGTGCTCTGTATTTGCATATTAAAAGGCTAGGGTGGGAGGACCAGCTTTTTCCCGGTCTGCGTGAATGACATGCCTGGTCAAACCAATCCCCTGAGCCCTATGCAAATCAGACACCGCCTCCTCCAGCCTCTATATATACTTAGCTGGTTTCCACTCCACTTGGTGTCTCCTCTTTCAGCTTTGGAGCTTCCCTGCCTCTTGTCTCTGTATGAGGGAGCTTCTTCCTTCTGCCTTCTCCCTTCTTGCCTAATAAACTTGCCTATTAAAACCACTCCACTTGTGTCCATGTCATTTTATCTAAACCGGCATGAGGACCAAGAACCCTTGTGTTCCTCCACTCATCGGAGCCATATCAATATGCCCTCATCTTAACTCAAGGGTCCCCAATCCCTGGGCTGCAGACCAGTACCAGTCCGTGGCCTGCTAGGAACTGGGCCACATGGCAGGAAGTGAGTGGTGACAAGTATACCACCTGAACTCCGCCTCCTGTCAAATCAGTGGCAGCATTAGATTCTCAGAGGAGGGTGAACCCTATTGAGAACAGCACATGTGAGAGATCTAGGTTGCCTGCTCCTTATGAGGATGTAATGCCTGATAATCTGAGGTGAAACAGCTTCATCCCGAAACCACCCTCTATCATGGAAATATTGTCTTCCATGAAATCAGTCCCTGGTGCAAAAAAGGTTGGGGACCATTGTCTTAACTAATCACATCTGCACAGACTGTATTTCCAAGTAAGGTCATATTCACAAGTATGCCATGGATTAGGACTTAAACTTATCTTTTTAGGGGACACAATTCAACATATCACACCTATGGATGGACTTGTAGATGTTTTCAATTATTTGCTATTAGAACAGATATGTGTTTTCTATGGACGTGTATATATTCTTATGGACTTGTGGAATGCTTCTGAGATACAAATTGCTAAAAGTGTATATGCCAACTCACAAGTTTTTGCCAAATTGTATTTCAAAATGGTTGTGCTTACAGCCTGGCCAACGTGACAAAACCGTGTCTCTGCTAAAAAAATACAAAAATCAGCAGGGGTGTGGTGGCACACACCTGTAATCTCAGCTACTCAGGAGGCTGAGGCACAAGAGTTGCTTGAACCCAGGAGGCGGAGGTTGCAGTGAGCCGAGATCACGCCACTGCACTCCAGCCTGGGAGACAGAGCAAGATCCTATATATAAAAATAATAAAATAAATTTAAAAAACAAAATGATTGTGCTTAATTCCATTCCTACTCTGTTTATTTCCCTACAGCCTCACCAAACCGTAATACCAGTCTCTTTACCTACCAATCTGAGAGGTGAAAAAGAAAACCTCATTTTAAATTTCTACTTACTTGATTATTCATGCTAATGAGTATATGTTCATGTGTTCATTGGCTTTGTGTAAGTCTGTGAAATGCTAGCTGTTTCTTATTCCCTGCTGAGTTGCTGATCTATATTTTATTTAATCTATTTTAAACATTTCAAGGGCTTTTTGTAAGGTCATAATCTTTTTATTGTTGTTGTTATTTTATTGAAAGGAACTTGATCTTTTATATAAACCTAAAGCAACAGATTTTGTGAAATTACATATCTACAATGTAAGGCGATTAGCTATGTGAGTATGGGGAGTGTTTAATAAGATTATGATACTTGTGTGGGTACAATTTATGAAGAGAGAGAGAGTGTGTGTGTAAACAGTTACACCAGAAACAAGATGTGATTGAAAGAATGTCAGTGAGTGGGACCTTATATGAATCTGTGAGAAGGTAAAAAAAAAAATCCGTTTCCTAGCTAGGCACGGTGGCTCACACCTTCCAAAATAGTCCAGCACTTTGGGAGGCCGAGGCAAGTGGATCACTTGAGGTCAGGAGTTCGAGACCTACTTGGCCAACATGGTGAAACACCGTCTCTACTAAAAATACAAAAATTAGCCAGGCATGGTGATGGGCACCTGTAATCCCAGCTACTTGGGAGGCTGATGCAGGAGAATCACTTGAACCTAGGAGACGGAGGTTGCAGTGAGCCAAGATTGTGCCACTGCACTCCAGCCTGGGCAACAAAGCAATAACTTGTCTCAAAAAAAAAAATCCCTTTCCTTCATTTTATTTACTTTATTTTATTTTTTGAGACAGAGTCTCACTCTGTTGCTTAGGCTGGAGTACAGTGGCACGATCTTGGCTCACTGCACCCTCCACCTCTCAGGTTCAAGTGATTCTTCTGTCTCAGCCTCCCGAGTAGCTGGGACTACAAGCGTGTGCCACCACACCCAGCTAATTTTTGTATTTTTAGTAGAGACGGGGTTTCACCATATTGGTCAGGTTGGTCTTGAACTCCTGACCTCGTGATCTGCCTGCCTCAGCCTCCCAAAGTGCTGGGATTACTGGCGTGAGCCACCACACTGGCTATTTTATTTGAGACTGAGTCTCACCCTATCACTCAGGCTGGAGTGCAGTGGTGTGATCTCAGCTCACTGCAACCTCTGCCTCCCAGGTTCAAATGATTCTCCTGCCTCAGCCTCCCAAGTAGCTGGGACTACAGGCACACACCACCATGCCCAGATAATTTTTGTACTTTTTTAGTAGAGACAGAGCTTCACAATGTTGGCCAGGCTGGTCTCGAACTCCTGACCTCAAATGATCTGCCCACCTAGGCCTCCCAAAGTCCTGGGATTAGAGGTGTGAGCCACCTCACCTGGCCCCTTTTCTTCATTTTAAATAAGGACCTCCAGTTAAGATATTAAACTGGTGGTAAATATTGAACAGACTGTGTGCCCATCCTGACTTTCTTTTTTCAACACAGAGCCATTTAGTTTGTAATTAAAAATAGTGAGGGGGTGGCCAGGCGCGGTGGCTCACGCCTGTAATCCCAGCACTTTGGGAGGCCGAGGCAGGCAGATCATTTGAGGTCAGGAGTTCAAGACCAGCCTGGCCAACATAGTAAAACCCTGTCTCTACTAAAATTACAAAAACTAGCCAGACGTGGTGGCAGGCACCTGTAGTCCCAGCTACTTGGGAGGCTGATGCAGGAGAATTGCTTGAACCTGGGAGGTGGAGGTTGCAGTGAGCCAAGATTGCACCACTGCACTCCAGCCTGGGCAACAGAACAAGACTCTGTCTCAAAAATAAAAATAAAAATAAATAGTGAGGAGGTAATTCCACTTCTGGGTATATACCTACAAGGATTGAAAGTAGGACATGAGTAGATATGTGTACACCCGTGTTCATAGCAGCAGTATTCACAATAACCAAAAGGTGTAAGCAACCCAAGTTTCTATTGTCCGATGAATGGATAAGTAAAATGTGAAGTATCTATTCAACAGAATATTGTTTATTCTTAAAACAGAAGGAAATTTTGACACATGCTACATCACGGATAAACTTTGAAGACCTTATGTTAAGCAATATGTGCCAGACAAAAAAGAACAAATAGGCCAGGTAAGGTGGCTCATGCCTATAATCCCAGCATTTTGGGAGGCCGAGGCAGGAGGATTGCTTGAAACCAGGAGTTTGAAAACAACCTGGCCAACATAGTGAGATCCTGTCTCTACAAAAAAAATTAATTAGCCATGCAAGCTAATGCATGCCTGTAGTTCCAGCTACTTGGGAGGCTGAGGCAAGAGAATTGCTTGAGCCCAGGAGGTCAAGGCTACAGGGGGCTATGACCATGCCACTGAACTCCAGTCTGGGCAACAGAGTGAGATCCATCTCTACAATACAATAAAATTAAATGACAAATATCATATGATTTCACTTATATGAGATAAACAGAGTAGTCAAATCCATAGAGACAAAGAGTGGAATGGTGCCTGACAGGTGCTAAGGCAAGGGAGGGATGAAGAGTTATCGTTTAATGGGTATAGAGTTTTAGATTTACAAGATGAAAAGAAGTCTGGAGACTGGTTCAACAACAATATGAAATACTTAATGCTATTGAATTATACACTTAAAAATGGTCAAGAAGTGCCTGGTGTGGTGGTTCATGCCTGTAATTCCAGCACTTTGAGAGGTCAGGGCAGGAGGATCACTTGAGCCCAGGGGTTTGAGACCAGCCTGGGCAACAAAGCAAGACCCTGTGTCTACAAAAAATAAAATAATTAGCAGGACATTGTTGCCTGTGCCTGTAGTCCCAGCTAATCTGGAGGCTGAGATGGGAGGATCCCTTTTGCCCAGGCATTCGAGGCTTCATTGAACTATTATCACACCACTGCATTGAAGTCTTGGCCATGGAGTGAGCCCTATCTCTAAATAATAATAATATTAATAATAATAATAAATAATAATAATAAACAGTTAAGAGGAGAATGTATAAGGACATGTACAAGGGAGCCCCTATAAGACTATGAGTTGATTTCTCAGTGGAAACTTTGTAGGCCAGAAGGGAATAGGGTAATATAATCAAAGTACTGAAAGGAAAAAAAAAAAAACTTGTCAACTAAGAATACTGTGCCTGGCAAAATAGTCCTTCCAAAATGAAGGAGAAATGAAGTTTTCCCATGGAAAACAAAAGCTAAAAGATTTTATTACCACTAAACTTGCCGTACAAAAAAAAAAATGCTAAAGGGAGTTCTTCAAGTTGAAACAAAAGGATGCTAAAACAGCAAAACAGTTGCATAAGAAAATATAAAACTTACTGGTAAAGGTAAATACAAAGACAAATACAGAATACTGCAATACTGTTATGGTGGTGGGTAAATCACTTTTGATTCTAGTATAAAAGTTAAAAGACAAAAGCATTATAAATACCTATAGTTAAAGGATACATTAATAGATACATAAGTACATGTAAATTATGACAACATAATGCGTGTGTAGGGGGTAATAAAAGTATTATGTTTTGTATACAATTGAACTTAAGTTGTTATCAGCTTAAAATAGACTGTTCTAACCATAAGATTGTTTTTGTAAATCCCATGATAATGACAAAGAAAATATCTGTAAAAATTACACAAAAGAAAAAGAGGAAGGAATCAAAGCATATCAATACAAAAAAACAACAAAACAAAAAGGAAGACAGCAAGAGAGGAACAGATGGACAAAAGAATTGTAAGACTCACACAAACCAATTAATAAGGCTGGGCATGGTGGCTCATGCTTGTAACCCCAACACTTTGGGAGGCGAAGGTAGGCAGATCACTTGAGGTCAGGAATTTGATACCAGCCAGGCCAACATGGTGAAACCCCATCTCTACTAAAAATACAAAAATTAGCCAGATGTGCTCACTTGAACCCAGGAGGCAGAGGTTGCAGTGAGCTGAGATTGTGCCACCACACTGCAGCCTGGGCGACAGAGCAAGACTCTGTCTCAAAAAAAAACCCCAAAAAAACAAAAGCAAAAACAAAAAACAGTAAAATGGCTGTAGTAAATTCTTCCCTATAAATAATTACTTTAAATGTAAATTGATTAAACTCCCTAATCAAAAGATATAGAATGGCTGAGTGGATAAAAAAACAAGACTACATGCTGTCTCTAAGAAACTCACTTTAGATTTAAGGACACACATAGAGCAATGTGTGTCCTTAAACATATTCCATGCAACTGGTAAACAAAAGAGTGCAGAAGTGGTTATACTTGGATCAGACAAAATAGAGTTAAAATTTAAAACTGTCATAAGAGACAAGGAAGGACATTATATAATGATAAAATGGCCAATTCACTAGGAAGACATAACAATTATAAATATTCACTCAACATCAGAACACCTAAATATATAAAGCAAATGCTGATAGAACTAAAGAGAGAAAGCAATACAATAATATCCGAGCCTCTGGCTACTTTGTAAAAAGGAAAAAAAAAGCAATACAATTATAGTAACAGACTTCAATACCCCACTTTCAATAGTGAATAGAACATCCAGATAGGCTATTGATAAGGAAACAAATGATTTGAACAACACTGTACACTAAATGGACCCGACAGACATACACAGAACATTCCACCCAACAGCAGCAGAATCCACATCCTTTTCAAGTGCACATGGAATATTCTCCAGGATAAATTGTAATGTTAGGCCACTGCCTTCATCCATGTTGTGCTGCTATATGAGAATACCTGAGGATGGATAATTTGTAAAGAATAGACATTGATTTCTCACAGCTCTGAAGGCTGGGAAGTGAAAGATCAAGGTGCTAGGAAGTTTGGCTGCATCCTTCAGAGGGGAAGAACACTGTTCCTCACATGGCAAAAGTGCAGAAGACGATGAGCCCACTCTAAATAGCTCGTTCAAGTGCACCGTTAATCCACTCACAAGGTTAAAGCCCTCATGACCTAAACACCTCCCATTAGGCCTTCCTTCCCAGAACTGTTGCATTGGTGATTAAATCTCCAACACATAAGTTTAGGAGGGGACAAATGTTCAAACCATAACAGTCATGAACAAGTCTTAACAAGTTTAAGAAGACTGAAATCATACTAAGTATCTTTTCTGACCACAGTGAAATAAAACTAGAAGCCAATAGCAGAAAAACACAGCTCTGAGGCCAGGCATGGTGGCTCAGGCCTGTAATCCCAGCACTTTAGGAGGCCAAAGCAGGAGGATCACTTGAGCTCAGGAGTTCAAGACCAGCCTGGGCAACAAAGTGAGGTCTCATCTCTACTAAAAAAAAAAAAGAAAAGAAAAAGAAAATTAGCCAGGCGTGGTGGCACATGCCAGTAGTCCCAGCTTCTCTGGAGGCTGATGCAAGAGGATCACTTGAGCCTGGAGGACTGAGGCTTCAGTGAGCCATAATTGCACCACTGCACTCCAGCCTGGGACAGCAAGACTCTGTCTCAAAAAAAAAAAAAAAGATAAATCAAAAAAATATCTTAAGATGAATAGAAATGAAAATTCTACATACCAGCTGGGTGCAGTGGCTCACACCTGTAATCCCAGCACTTTGGGAGGCCAAGACAGAAGGATTGTGTGAGCCCAGGAGTCTGGGAACAGCCTGGGCAAGATGGTGAGACCCCTTCTGTACAAAAACAAACTAACAAAAAATTAGCCAGGCATTGTGGCAAATACCTGTAGTCCCAGCTACTTGGGAGGCTGAAGCAGTAGGATTTATAGAGCCAGGGAGACCAAGGATGCAGTGAGCTATGATTGCACCACTGCCCTCCAGCCTGGGCAACAGAGTGCGACTCCATCTCTGAAAAAACTAAATTAAATTAAAAATAAAGAAAATACTACATACCAAAACTTATGGGATGAATCAAAAGCAGTACTAAGCGAGAAGTTTATAGCAATGAATGCCTATATTAAAAAGAGGAAACATCTCAAACAACCAAACTTTACATCTCAAAAAACTAGAAGAAGTGGCGTGAACCCGGGAGGCAGAGCTTGCAGTGAGCCAAGATCACGCCACCGCACTCCAGCCTGGATGATGGAGCGAGACTCCGTCTCAAAAAAAAAAAAAAAAAAAACTAGAAGAAGAACAACAAACTATGCCCAAAGTTAACAGAAGAAATGAAATAATAAAAATTAGAGGAGAAATCGACAATATAGAGAATAAAAAATAGAAAGAAATCGGCCGGGCGCAGTGGCTTACACCTGTAATCCCAGCACTTTGAGAGGCTGAGGCTGGCAGGTCACAAAGGCTGAGGTGGGAGTATCGCTTGAGCTCAGGAGTTCAAGACCAGCCTAGGCAACATAGCAAGACCCTGTTCAATATTTAGGAACAAATTTAACTAAGGGGGTTAAAGACTTATAAACAGAAAACTACAAAACATTGATAAATGAAATTGAAGAAGATCCAAATAAATGGAAAGACATCCCATGGTCATAGATTAGAAAACTTAATATTGTTAAAATGTCCAATGCTACCCAAAGTCATCTACAATTGAATGCATTCCCTATCAAAACCGCAATGGCATTTTTTACAGAATGAAAAAAAAAAAGTAATTCTAAAATTCATGTGAGGCCAAAAAAGACCCCAAATAGCCAAACTAATCTTGAAAATGAAGAACAAAGCTGAAGGCATCACACTTCCTGATTACAAAATATTTTACAAAACGACAGTAATGAAAACAATATGGTACTGGTATGAAGACAGCCATATAGACTAGTGGAACACAATAGAGAGAGACTTAACAGAATCTGCAAATAATGGTCAACTGATCTTTGACAGGGATGCCAAGAATACACAATGACAAAAGTCTCCTCAACAAATAGTACTGGATATTCACATGGAAAAGAATGAAATTGGAGCCTTAATTTACACTATCCCAAAAATCAACTAAAAATGGTATTAGACCTGAAACTATAAAACCCGTAGAAGAACACATAGGGGAAATCTTCATGCTATTAGTCTTGGCAGCGATTTCATGGCTATGACACCAGAAGCACAGGCAACAAAGGCAGAAATAAATAGGTGGTTCTACACCAAACTAAAAAAATTCTGCAAAGCAAAGGAAATAATCAACAGAGTAAAAAAGGCAATCGACAGGGTGCAGAAATATCGGCAAACCATATATCTGATAAGGGGATAATTTCCAAAATACATAGGGACTACCTACAACTTGATAGCAATAAAAAATGATAACCCAATTTTAAAATGGCCTAAAGACTTGAATAGACAGTTCTCCAAAGAAGCCATCCAAATGCCCAACAAAAAGATGCTCAGTGTCACTAATTGTGTAAGGCTGTTCTTGCACTACTGTGAAGAAATACCTAAGACTGGGTAATGTATAAGAAAAGGGGTTTAATTGGCTCACGGTTCTGGAGGCAGTACAGGAAGCATAGCAGTTTCTGCTTCTGGGGAGGGCCCAGGAAGCTTCCAATTATGGCAGAAGACAAAGGGGGAGCAGGCACATCACAAGGCAAGAATGGGAGCAAGAGTGGGAGAGATTCAGGGGAGGTGCCACACACTTTTTTTTTTTTTTTTTTTTTTTTTTTGACAAGCTCTTGCTCTGTCACCCAGGCTGGAGTGCAGTGGCACGATCTCGGCTCACTACAGCCTTGACTTCCCTGGCTCAAGCATTCTTCCCACCTCAGCCTCTCCAGTAGCTGGGCCCACAGGCATGCACCACCACACCCAGCTAATTTTTGTATTTTTTGTAGAGATGGGGTTTCATCATGTTGTGCAGGCTGATCTCAAACTTCTGGGCTCAAGAGATCTACCACCCCAGCCTCCCAAAGCCACACACATTTAAACAACCAGATCCTGTGAGACCTCATTCACTATCTTGAAGATAGCACCAAGCCACGAAGGATCCACACTTATAACCCAAACACCTTCCAGTAGGCCCCACCTCCAGCATTGGGGATTATAATTCAACCCGAGATTTGGGTGGGGACAAATATCACTAACTATCAGAGAAATGCAAATCAAAACCACAATGAGATATCACCTTACACCTGTCAGGACGGCTATTATCAAACAAAAGACAAAAAGCGCTGGTGAGGATATGAAGAAACTGGAATCCTCTTACGCTGTAGATGGGAATGCAAAATGATGCAACTGCTATGAAAAATAGCATAGAGGTTCCTCAAAAAATTAAAGATAGGGCCAGGTGCAGTGGCTCATGCCTGTAATTCCAGCACTTTGGGAGGCCGAGGTGGGCGGATCACCTGAGGTCAGGAGTTCCAGACCAGCCTGACCAACATGGTGAAACCCCATCTCTACTAAAAATACAAAAAAAAAAAAAAAAAAAAAAAAAAATTAGCTGGGGGCATGCCTGTAATCCCAGCTACTCAGGAGGCTGAGGCAGGAGAATCGATTGAACCCAGGAGGTGAGAATTGCACTGAGCCGAGATCGCGCCATTGCACATCAGCCTGGGCAACAAGAGGGAGACTCCTTCTCAAAAAAAAAAAATTTAATTAATTAAAAATAGAACTACCATATGACCCAGCAATTCACCTTATGGGTATGGATCCAAAAGGATTGAAATGAGAATCTCCAAGAGTTATTAACACTGCCATATTCATTGCAGAATTATTCATAATAGCCAAGATGCAGAAGCAACCCAACTGTCCATTAGCAAATGAGTGGATTAAAAAAATGTGGAATACACATGCAGTGGAATATTATTATTCAGCCTTAGAAAAGAAGAAACTTCTGCAATATGGGACTACATGGATGAACTTTGGGACATTATGCTAAGTGAAATAAGCCAGTCACAGAAGAACAAATACTGCATGATTCCACTTAAAATTAGTATCTAAAATAGGCCAATTCATGGAATACAAAACTGAAATGGTAGTTGCCAGGGGCTGGGGAAAGATCAATGGAAAGTTTCTTTCTTTCTTTTTTTTTTTTTTTGCGACAGAGTCTTGCTATCTCACCCAGGCTGGAGTGCAGTGGTGTGATCTTGGCTCACTGCAAGCTCCACCTCTCAAGGTCAAGTGATCCTCCCACCTCAGCCTCCCGAGTAGCTGGGATTACAGGTGTGCACCACCACACCTGGCTAATTTTTGTATTTTTAGTAGAGATGGGGTTTCACCATGTTGGCCAGGCTGGTCTCAAACTCCTGACCTCAGGTGATCCACCTGCATCGGCCTCCCAAAGTGCTGGGATTACAGGCATGAGCCACCATGCCCGGCCTCAATGGAAAGTTTCTAATCAACAGGCATAAAGTGTCAATTAAGCAAGATGAATGAGCCCTAGAGACCTTTTGTACAACACTGTACCTATACTTAGCAATACCGTATTGTACACTTGAAAATGTATTAAGAGGGTAGCTCTCATGTTACGTATTCTTACCACAATAAAGTAATTCTTTTTTTTAAGTGTGCCATAAATTGAGGAGTATGATTAAATCTACCTTTGGAACCTGAGTTCCAAAATGAAATAAAATAAATCCAACATAAAGATTTTAAATGCTTTATTAAAAATACTATTAAGGCAAATTTTACAAGAGGTAAGATTCAGTTATCATGGAGACTAAGTTAAGATTTTCAGTTCCTAGAGATTTTTTTCCTCCAGAACTGAAAGCTAGCTCACAGGGGTATCTTTTGTCCATTTGTTTTTTGAAACAGGGTCTCACTCTGTCTCCCAGGCTGGAGTGCAGTGGCATGATATCAGCTCACTGCAACCTCTGCCTCCCAGACTTAAAGGAACTTCCCACCTCAGTCTTCCAGGTAGCTGGGACTACAGGCGCACACTACCATGCCCAGCTAGTTTTTGTATTTTCTGTAGAGATGAGGTCTTGCCATGTTGCCGAGGCAGGTCTCTAGCTCTTGGGCTTAAGCGATCCACCTGCCTTGGCCTCTCAAAGTGCTAGGATTACAGGCATGAGCCACCGCATCTGGCCTTTCGTCAAATTTAACCTTGCCTGTCTTGTTCATTATTAAACCTCCAGCCCAGGCATAGTGCCAACACAGAGTCAACTCTAATAAATATTTGATGAATAAGTCCATATCAAAACCAAATGCAAGCTGCTTCCATTCTGTAATTCTGCATTTTGCTAATGAAAGGATATTTGAGTCATAGAAATCAGCCAAGTAGGTAGCATTTGTTGTTCATTCATGGAGATAATAGGTGAGAACCTCAGATTTTAGGCTTGGCCAAGATCTCAGTCTGTTAAAACTGGACAAAGATGGAAAGTTTCTAACTGAGTAGGCATGGAAGCCAGAGATGCTAGCAAACTCCCTTTAGGGCAGCCAGAATGCCCTTATGAAGGGCAGTCATAATTTTGATCATGTCACGTTCATGCTGGAGAAAGAGCGAGCCAACCATGAAATGATCACTGGGACAAATATGGTCTGATGGGGTCAATCTACAGACCCCTAGATTTGGACGACCATAACAGACTCTTGTCTGAGGATGTCAGCTGAAGCCTCAAACCGAGAATATAAGTGACAAGTGACAAGCCGCTGACATTTCAAAGTGAAGAGTAAAGGCAACCCCACATAACTTGCTAAGAGGTGGTGGGACCAATTCTCTGACCTGGAACCCATTCCTTTCCTGCAGGCTGTCAAGGGGAAAGGGAGGATCCATAGGCACATCAGAACAATCCTTTCGGTGAAGAGTGTGGTTAGCTTGTGGGGAAGGGGTGATTTTCCACCCCACCCCTCCAACTCAAGGCAAGTAACTCTGCTTCGAAAGAAGCCCACCTGGAGTGTGGGTGTTGCCTGCCAGGAAGGGAGAAACCCTGGATGTCAGAGTCCAGCCTGAGGAAGTCCAGGAGATGGCTAGTGGAAGGCAGGCCTGGGAGGGGGAGTTATGGGAAGGAGAAGGACTTGTACATTTTATTTTTGCTCTCTGTTCTTTGTCTTCTTCTTCTTCTTTTGAGATGAAGTTTCGCTCTTGTTGCCCAGGCTGGAGTGCAATGGTGCCGTCTCAGCTCACTGCAACCTCCACCTCCCGGGTTCAAGCAATTCTCCTAACTCTGCCTCCCAAGCAGCTGGGATTACAGGCACCTGCCACCATGCCCAGATAATCGTTTTTGCTCTTTTTTCTATTTAATTGTTTTTCTTAATTGTGAATATATATTACTTTTGTAATTTTTTTTTTTTTGAGATGGAGTCTCACTCTGTCACCCAGGCTGGAGTGCAGTGGCACAATCTTGGCTTGCTTCAACCTCTGTCTCCCAAGTTCAAGCAATTCTCCTACCTCAGCCTCCTAAGTATCTGGGATTACAGGCATGTGCCACCACGCCTGGCTACTTAGGTGGTTTTTTTTTTTTTTCATTTTCATTTTTAGTACAGATTTTCACCAGTTTGGTCAGGCCTGGTCTCAAACTCCTGACCTCAAATGATCCTCCTGCCTCAGCCTCCCAAAGTGCTGGGATTATAGACATGAGCCACCACACCCGGCCTACTTTTATAATTTTTAAGAGGCTAGATGTAGATATAGATTTTTTTTTTTTTTTTTGAGACGGAGTTTTGCTCTTGTTGCCCAGGCTGTAGTGCAATGGCACGATCTTGGCTCACCGCAACCTCTGCCTCCTGAGTTCAAGTGATTCTCCTGCCTCAGCCTCCCAAGTAGCTGGGATTACAGATATGTACCACCATGCCCAGCTAATTTTGTATTTTTAGTAGAGATGGGGTTTCTTCATGTTGGTCAGGCTGGTCTCAAACTCCTGACCTCAGGTGATCCACCCACCTCGGCCTCTTAAAGTGCTGGGATTACAGGCATGAGCCACTGCACCTGGCCGAAGCTAGTTATATTCAATTTGAAAGACACTTTGGGCTGGGTGTGGTGGCTCACGCCTGTAATCTCAGCACTTTGGGAGGCCAAAGAGGGTGGATCACGAGGTCAGGAGTTCGAGACCATCCTGGCCAACATGGTGAAACTCTATCTCTACTAAAAATACAAAAATTAGCTGGGCATGGTGGCACGCGCCTGTAATTCCAGCTACTCGGGAGGCTAAGGCAGGAGAATCACTTGAACCCAGGAGGTGGAGATTGCAGTGAGCCGAGATCATGCCACTGCACTCCAGCCTGGCTACAGAGTGATACTCCATCTCAAACAAACAAACAAAGAAAAAAAAGAAAGACACTTTGGCCCCTTATTTAGGAGAGAAAGGCTCAGAGATGTGAAGTTAATGCTTCCCACACTTCAATGTGCATAAAACCACCTGAAGATCTTGCTAATAGTGCAGGCTCTGATTCGGTAAATCTGGGGCGTGCCCAGAAATTCTGCATTTCCAACAAGCTCCCAGGGGACATGGATACTGCTGGCCCAGGTACCACATTTGGAGTAACAAGAGTTGAGTGACTTGCCCAAGGCTGCCCAGCCAGGACTAGAATTCGGATCTCCTGCCTCCCAAAACAAGATGGACTTACTCTTGCCTTTTTCTCTGCTTATGTTGACCACCAGCTGGAAATCAGAACCATGTAAATGGTGACAAGCCACCTGCATCGTCTTCTGTGCTGGCTATTTCCATGTTGATGTGGGAAAGTGTTTATATTTAAAACAATGATGTGTGATTCTGTGAAATCTCAGCCATCCACAGAGTTGTGTTTCCCCTTAAGTAGTTACATAACCTGTTATGCAACAGCTGCATGAGATAATGCCATTTGTCCTTTGCAAGAAGGAGTTTGCTAGGAAAGAGTCCTCCAGGTAGTAAAGGCATTTCTTCCTCCCTTCCAAGACCTGGGGCTACAGAAAGCACCTGCTTATCCCACCGAGCAATCTGCTTGGGCCACGTCAAGAACCTCTGATGTGTGGCTGCACACCACCTTATTTTTATTTTTTTTTTTTTTATTTTGAGATAGAGTCTCACTCTGTTGCCCAGGCTAGAGTGCAGTGGCCCAATCTCAGCTCACTGCAAACTCCGCCTCCTGGATTCAAGTGATTATCCTGCCTCAGCCTCCTGAGTAGGTGGGAGTACAGGCATGCGCCACTGCACCCAGCTAATTTATTCTTCTTCTTCTTCTTCTTCTTCTTCTTCGTCTTCTTTGTCTTCTTTGTCTTCTTCGTCTTCTTCTTTCTTCTTCCTTCTTCTTCCTCCTTCTTCCTTCTTCTTCCTCCTCCTCCTCCTCCTCCTTCTTCTTCTTCTTCTCCTCCTCCTCCTCCTCTTCCTCCTCCTCCTCCTCCTCCTCCTTCTTCTTCTTCTCCTCTTTTTTTTTTGAGATGGAGTCTTGCTTTGTTGCCCAGGCTGGAGTGCAGTGGCGCAATCTCGGCTCATTGCATGCAAGCTCCGCCTCCCGGATTCACGCCATTCTCCTGCCTCAGCCTCCTGAGTAGCTGGGACTACAGGCGCCTGCCACCATGCCCGGTTAATTTTTTGTATTTTTAGTACAGATGGGGTTTCACTGTGTTAGCCAGGATGGTCTGGATCTCCTGACCTCATGATCCGCCTGCCTCAGCCTCCCAAAGTGCTGGTATTACAGGTGTGAGCCACCACGCCCAGCACCCCCACCTTTTTTTTTTTTTTTTTTGAGATGGAGTCTCACTCTATCACCCAGGCTAGAGTGCAATGGCATGATCTCAGCTCACTACAACCTCTGCCTCCCGGGTTCAAGCAATTCTCTTGCCTCCACCTCCTAAGTAGCTGGTATTACAGGCGCCCACCACCACGCCCAGCTAATTTTTGTATTTTTAGTAGAGACGGGGTTTCACCATATTGGTCAGGCTGGTCTTGAACTCCTGACCTCAGGTGCTCCACCCGTCTTGGCCTCCTGAAGTGCTAGGATTACAGGCATGAGCCACTGCGCCCGGCCTGAACACTACCTTTTAAGGTCCTTCATGACAACTCTATGGCAATATTCTGCACACATCATCACATTGAACCCTCAAAATCTCCCTGAATGGGAGGGTTCTCATACCCCTTTTACAGATGAGGAAACTGAGGCTCCACGTCATTAATATTTGCCTAAGGTCACGCACCTAGAATTCAGTGCTTTGTCTCTGATGCCAGAGTCCTCACTTGTCCCCACCCCACTATACTGGAAATGACACGGCTCACCAAGTTAGGGGCAAGTCTTAGAGAAAGCTTCGGGAGGCTTTCTGGTGGGTTTCAGTAGAGCCACCCAAGACCCAGTTCTTTTGCCAGCCTCTCCCTTGGTGGTGAGGATTGCAGCTTTCTTAATTTTCCCATAACTGAAATGTGTTATTATTTCAAACACTCCTTCCGCTGGGTGTGGAAGCTCCATCCTCAGCCGGTTTGCTTAGTCTTAGTTCATTCCACATGTTCTAGGGCAAGTCCAGGCTTCCTTAATCACTTCAAGGGATTTTTCCCCAACAGAAGCTGTTAACATTACTGGCTCATTCTTGTCTTTCAGCTCTTTGTTTAAATGTCACCTTCTTAAAGCAACCATTCCTGACATAGCTAAGAATGCCCACCCACTCATCCGCTATCAGACACTCAGTTTCACTCCTTCATAAGCAATAGTCACCGTCGGATACTTTCCTGTTCATTTTTACCATCTGTGTCTCATCACCCCTCCAAACAATGCTTCACTTCTCTTTATTTTACTCTTGTGCCTAAAATAAGACTTGTCAAGGCTTTGGTACCCAAGTTTTGAGTTTGAGACTTATTTAGCTTTTGTCTGCGGCATAAAGAAATGAAACAGCTGCTTGTAGTCCAGGCTTCCTATCCAAGAAGGCGGGAGGAGACTGGAAATCCTGAAAAAGGCAAATGGAGTGGGGAGGGAAACTAGAGCGAAGAAAAATATCTCCCCTCTTTGTTGAAGACAGCCCAGTCGGTGTAGAGAAGGCAGCAGGGGCGAAGCAGAAAAAGTTTTCTTTCGTCACTCCCAACTCCCCAGCCCTCCCTCCCCACCTCGCCCCTGCACCCTCCACCTTCCCACTGCCCCATTCTCCCGCTGCACTGCAGGGGGGCCTCACTCAGGCACCCCTGCTGGCTAAACTCAGTTGTTAGTTTTGTAGGAAGCCCTGCCCTTGTGGAAAATGCCTGCTGTTTGTTCTGTGCCACTCTCTGCCCATAGTTGTCTTCCTCTCCCCTCCTCCCTCCCTAAATAGCACGCCTTGGCCCCATCCCTGTTGAACTTTGTCCTATTGGCAGTGGAATACCTTTCCAACCACCACAGCAGTCCCGTGGCAAAGATTTACAAAGTGAATCAAGAGGTGAACTTACACCAACTGCACAAATTGAAAGCCAATTCTTATTGTAATCTTACCTCACTGAGAAATGTAATTTGATAGAAGAGGTTTGTTGAAGGCTGGAGTGCAATGGCACAATCTCGGCTCACTGCAACCTCTGCCTCCCGGGTTCAAGCGATTCTCCTGCCTCAGCCTCCCAAGTAGCTGGGTTTACAGACATGCGCCACCACACCTGGCTAATTTTGTATTTTTAGTAGAGACGGGGTTTCACCATCTTGGTTAGGCTGGTCTCAAACTCCCGACCTCAGGTCGGGATCCACCAGCCTCAGCCTCCCAAAGTGCTGGGATTACAGGCGTGAGCCACCATACCTGGTCGAGATCCGATGTTTTTAAAAAAGGGGAGTTTCCCTGCACAAGCTTCTCTCTCTTTGCTTGTTGCCATTGCACGTAAGATGCGACCTGCTCCTCCTTGCCTTCTGCCATGCTTATGAGTCCTCCCCAGCCATGTGGAACTAACACTTCAGTTATGGAAGATCAAGATGAAGATAAGTCCCCAAAGAAAAATACTCCTTGGCAGATAAGTAATGGAACATCATTTGTGATCGTCTCCAGAAAGAGGCCATCAGAAGGAAACTATCAAAAAGAAAAAGACTTGTGTATTCAATATTTTAACCAGTGGTCTGAATCAGATCAATTGGAATTTGTGGAACATCATATTTCACGAATGTGTCATTGTCAGCATGGACATATTAACTCTTACCTGAAGCCCATGTTGCAGCATGACTTTATTACTGCTTTACCCGAGCAAGGCTTAGATCACATAGCAGAAAACATTCTTTCGTACCTGGATGTCAGGTCTCTGTGTGCAGCAGAGCTGATATGTAAAGAATGGCAGGGAGTGATCTCAGAATGAATGCTTTGGAAGAAGCTGATTGAACCAATGGTACACACTGATCCCCTATGGAAAGGACCTTCAGAAAGAAGAGGGTGGGATCAGTACCTGTTTCAAAACAGACCCACAGCTAGCCCTCCAAATTCATTTTATAGGTCATTATACCCAAAGATTATCCAGGATATAGAAACTATAGAATCCACCTAGCAGTGTGGCCGACACAGCTTGCAGAGGATTCAGTACCGCTCTGAAAATAGTAAAGGTGTCTACGGTTTACAGTACGATGATGAAAAAATTATCAGTGGCCTACAAGATAATTATATTAAGATTTGGGATAAAACCAGCCTGGAATGTTTGAAAGTGTTAACGGCCACACAGGCTCTGTCCTCTGACTGCAGTAGGATGAGCATGTCATTGTAACTGGCTCTTCGGATTCTACGGTGAGAGTGTGGGAAGTGAACACAGGTGAAGTTCTTAATACATTAATCCACCACAATGAGGATGTACTGCACTTACGCTTCAGCAGTGGACTGATGGTGACCTGTTCCAAGGACCGCTCCATTGCTGTGTGGGACATGGCTTCTGCGACCGATATCACTTTACGCAGTGTCCTGGTTGGCCACTGAGCTGCTGTCAACGTAGTAGACTTTGACGAGAAATACATCATGTCCGCCTCTGTGACAGGACCATCAAAGTCTGGAGCATGAGCACCTGTGAATTTGCTCATACTCTCAATGGACACAGGTGAGTCTTGTCTCCAGTACAGGGATGGGCTGGTTGTCAGTGGATCATCAGATAATACCATCAGGCTCTTGGATATTGAATGTGGCTCCTGTTTAAGAGTCCTAGAGGGACATGAAGAATTGGTTCGATGCATCCAGTTTGATAACAAGAGGGTGGTCAGTGGGGTCTATGATGGGAAAATTAAAGTTTAGGACTTGCAAGCCACTCTTGACCCTCGAGCCCCAGCAAGCACATTGTGTTTGTGCACATTGGTGGAACATTCTGGATGTGTGTTTTGGCTACAGTTCGATGAGTTTCAGATCGTCAGCAGCTCCCATGATGACACTATTTTGATTTGGGATTTCTTAAGTGTGCCTCCCAGTGACCAGAATGAGACCCATTCCCCCTCCAGAACATACACTTACATCTCTAGATAACAGTCTGCACTTTCACCTGTTTCCGGGTTTTCTAGTCTTGAACTACTGGCTACATGGCTACCAATGCCTAAGGGATTTCGTTCACAGCTGAGTTACGAAGCTGGAATTGGTTCTAGACGCTGGGTAGATGCAAAGCAGCCTAACTCTTCAAGTCCCGACATTTCTCACCTCTGATTCCGGCTCTACTTTGAGAAGGAGACCTTGGCTTCACCAACTTCAAAGTAGCACAGAAGCGCATTTCCTTCCCTCATCAGTGAAAAAAATCTAATGTTTCAAATGTAAACTCTTCATAGAAAAGGAACATAGAATCTGTTTTACAGAAGTAAATTGACTGCCAAGAGAAGTCTTGGCCTCTAATTTATATTGTTTTGCACTTTGGTTTGATATTAAGAAACAGCATTCTTCTTCAGTGAAATTTTGGGTGCCAAACACCTACTCAGAATGTCCAGGGCTTTCATTTTCAAAAGTTAGCATTCTCCTTTTGACCGTCCAAGTCATTATGAATTCTGACTTGTTGTATTAGGAACACACTGGACAATAGAAAAATCTCTCTGGATTGTTATAGTAATATTTTTTGGATTATACTTCCTTTCGGTACCAATTTCTTTTAATTTAAAGAACTGTAAGTTAGTTGGCCGGGCGCAGTGGCTCATGTCTGTAATCCCAGCACTTTGGGAGGGCCAGGCGGGCAGATCACGAGGTCAGGAGATCGAGACTATCCTGGCTAACACAGTGAAACCCCGTCTCTACTAAAAATACAAAAAATTAGCCGGGCGTGGTGGCGGGCGCCTCTAGTCCCAGCTACTCAGGAGGCTGAGGCGGGAGAATGGCCAGAACCCTGGAGGTGGAGGTTGCAGTGAGTCAAGATTGCACCACTGCATTCCAGCCTGGGCAACAGAGCGAGACTCTGTCTCAAAAAAAAAAAGAACTATAAGTCAGTTATTATCTCCCAACATAGCTCTTCTATTTTATTTTTAATTTTTTAAATTGTATTTTAAGTTCTGGAGTACATGTGCAGAACGTGCAGTTTTGTTACATAGATATACACATGCCATGGGGGTTAGCCCTTTTATTAACTGTTCTCTGTCCCGCAACCATCTCCTGATATTTGGTAGAGTAACGCCTTTATATGTGTGCTTGCCTCCTAATTTAAAATACTGTATTCACATGTAGATATAATGTACATAACAGTTTAACTTCAAAGTTACTGGGGTCAGGGCCCCCTGCACTTGAGACACTAATACAGAGTGTGTTCACACTTAGCCATGGGCTGGGCTCAAGAACCTGATACCAAGGTTGATGTGGATTACCTGGAACCCTTCCTGCAGTATTCCTACAGTGTTTTTATTTTGTTGTCATTGTGTGTGTGTGTGGTTTGTGTGTGTTTTTAATGAGAATCTTGTTTTAAAATGTAATTTCTAAAGTTGAACATGAAATGTTTTATTTGTTGTGCAGTATATATTATACAATAGAGAGGTAACTTAAACATTTTTGTTCTTATTCTTTTTCTCATAAGTACTCCTGAGTACTAGTGGTCACTTCCCATAGTATTCATTTGGCTTCACTGTCAAAAATCATTATTGTGTGCACTTGTGGCCCTGGGAAGGGGAAATAATAAGGCCCTATTGACAGGCTGTCTTGACTCTGGAATTCATGCATCCTGTCCTTGCCAAGGTTCTGGCAGGGCCCGCTGGTGTGTTGGAGCCTGCAGGTCAGGTCAGGCTGGTTCAGAGGCCCATGCTGAGGGGAGGGCACTCCTAAGTGGTGTAAAGCCTCAACCCCATGAATCCCACCCCAGTCATCTCTGGTGTCACCTGCTGCTGTGGCCTCAGCAGGTTCTCAAAGCTCCTGAATACTCCCGAGTACACAGCCCAAATGTGTAAATGGCACTGTCACCCTGACGGTGCATGGAAAGGACGTTGGCATCTGGCACTGTCACCCTGACGGTGCATGGAAAGGACGTTGGCATCTGGCACTGTCACCCTGACGGTGCATGGAAAGGACATTGGCATCCAATTGGCACTCCTTCTCCCTTATTCAATATTAGGTTTGATTTGCCCTTTGCCATTGTTTCCAAAGATCAAAGAATGTCAATAACTTTTTTCTTTTTTTTTTGAGACAGAGTCTCGCATTGTAGCCCGGGCTGGAGTGCAGTGGCGCAATCTCGGATCGCTGCAACCTCCTTGCCTCCAGACACTTCTCTGCTTCAGCCTCCCAAGTAGCTGGGACTACAGGCACGTGCCACCACACCCGGCTAATTTTTGTATTTTTAGTAGAGACGGGGTTTCACTATATTGGCCGAACTGGTCTCGAACTACTGACCTCGTGATCCGCCCACCTCGGCCTCCCGAAGTGCTGGGATTACAGGTGTGAGCCACCGCACCTGGCCGTCAATAGCATTTTAAAGGACCAATAAACAGCCTCCTATAAATTAAACCTCTTCCCGTGGAAGCACGCTCTACTACTAAAGGGAAGGTCCCTGGGCTCCGATTTGTCCTTTGCATTGAGAACGGTGTGGGGATCAATGTGTGTGTATGTGGTTTATCGAGTTGGCTTTGCTTTTTTAGTTTTTCTTAAAAAATATCCTTCCTTCTCATGTTACTAAATTAATTTATGTTTTTGAGAAGTTGAGTCTCAAAGCGTAAACAATAAATCTCCATTCATAAGGTGGATGTTGTAAGCTTGACGGTGGTTGTGAAAGTGATTGAGCTTTGACCACTTTCATCCTACAACTTCAATATCAAACTGGTCAGGAAAGCCCAGGGGGAAGGTAGGGGCGGAGGAGGAGGCAATTCTCAATGAATGAATAGATTTTTTGTTGTTTTTGCATGTTTAATATAGAAGTCCCCCTTGTTCCTTGGGAGATCATGGCCTTTGAATATGTACACAACCTTTGAATTGTTCCTACTAAATTATAGCAAGGGACTTTGGCACCCAAGGAATTCTGACTTTCTGGGATTATAATAGTAAATTCCCAGCCATACTCTGGACTTTATTTTGCTAACCATAATTGAGCAAATGTAAATTACTGCTATATTAATGTTTTAAAGCACTGGGATAGTCTAATTCTAACTTGTAGTTAATTATGTTTGCCAGTTATCTGTTTGAAATAAATTTGTGTCTGAACAGCTATTGAAACTGTTCAATTGAACAGATATTATTCATGACAGCTTTGTACTGTGGAATGTGCTTAATAAAAAACAAAAAAGTTTGAAAAAAAAGAAGTTTGTTGAACTTTCAGATTCCTTTTTTGTTTTTAACTATTTGCCACCCAAGCTGGAAATCAGCGCCACCTAGGGGTCCTCGATGTTATAATCAGAGAACAAGACTGAGGTGGTCTGGCCCTGATGCAAGCCATGAGCAAGCTCCATTGAGCCCCTTTCTTCCATATTTGATGAGTAGAGGAAAATATTGGGGGTGAATTTTCAATAACCTGAATCGATTGCACTTTATCCTGTAGACTAGCCGTCATTAAATCCACTTACGCTCCCCTGTTCCCCCCTCTTTGCTTCTGGAATGTTCAGTGCCTGTTTCCAGTCCTGTTTTTCAGTCGGATGGATTGCCCTTCATTACAGTTTTGTGGGTTATGAGTTATGAGATCTTCCTCTGTGAGGGCCAGCAGGGCACCCCCACTTTCCTGTAACAAGGAAAGGGTATTGTGTAGTAAAGAATTTTAAGCCTACTTGAAGTGAGATCTGGGTTTTGCTCTTAGCTCTTGGGAGGTGATCTCTAAGCCCTTAGATCGTCCTGCTTGATAATAGCACTGTGTTTACCTGGAGGCCATGGGCCATGCCAAACAGACACAACATGTTAGACCAGTGTGATTTATGGTGGGAGATTCGGCCACACCATATCAGCTTGACCCCCGAAGGAACAGACTAAGGTCAAGCCAGCCATGTCCACAAGACCAAGCCCTACTATACACTCTGGACACCAACAGCCTGGTGAGTTTCCTTGGTTGGCAATACTCCATGTATATGGTCCGTGCATATAGTTTGCAGGAGTCCATTACTCCACTGGGAGAGGACTGCTGGAAGCTCTCCTGGACACTGCCCTATGTGTCTCTTCCCTTGGCTAAAGTTAATCTGTGTCCTTTTGCTATGATAAACTGTAAGTGTAAGTATAATAGCTTTCAGTAAGTTCTGCAAGTCCACCAAGTGGATTATTGAACTTGAAGGTGGTTGTGGGGAGCCCTAAACTTTAAATTGGTATCAGAGGGGAAAGTGGTCTTGGGGACTCTTTCCTAACTTTATAGTCATGTGCTAGGAATCTGAGCACATGGTCTCAACAAAAACAACAACAAGAAAGCATGATTGCACTTACATATGGTAACTAAAATAGTCAAACTCACATCAAATTAGCTGGGCATGGTGGTGTGCATCTGCTGTCCCAGATACTTGGGAGGCTGAGGCTGGAGGATTGCTTGAGCCTAGGTGGTGGAGGCAGCAGTGAGCTATGATTGTACGACTGCACTCCAGCCTGGAGTTCAAGACTAGCTGGCCAACATGGTGAAACACCGTCTCTACTAAAAATACAAAAAAATTAGTCAGGTGTGGTGGTGGACACCTGTAATCCCAGCCAGTTATGAGGCTGAGGCAGGAGAATCATTTGAACCCGGGAGGCGGAGGTTGCAGTGAGCCGAGATTGCACCACTGCACTCCAGCCTGGGTGACAGAGCGAGACTCAGTCTCAAAAAATAAAATAACATAAATAAATAAATAAAAAATTTTAAAAGATAATGTTTCTGTATTAGTTATTGCTGCTAACAAATTACTCATTTATAGTGATTTATAATAACAATCATCACTTGTTTTCTGTGTTTTCTGTCATGATTTCCGTGGCTCAGAATATCAAGAGTGGGTTGGCTGGGCAATTCCGTTTCAAATTCTCTCATAAAGTTGTAGTCAGATATTGGCTGAAGTGGGCTGCAGTCATTTGAAGGTTGGACTGGGGCTGCAGCATGCACATCCAGGATGGTCCCCCTAAATGGCTGGTATGTTGGTGCTGGCTGTTGATGGGAGGCCTCAGCTCCTCTCTGCATGAGCCTCTCAGAAGGTGCCTTGCAACATGGCAGCTGGCTTCCCTCAGAATGAGTAATCCAAGAGAACAAGACAGAAGCCACAATGTCTTTGATGACTTAGCCCTGGAAGCCACTGTCTGTATTAGTCCATTTTCACACTGCTATAAAGAAATACTTGAGACTGGGTAATTTATAAAGGAAAGAGGTTGCGTGGCTGCATGGCTGGGGAGGCCTCAGGAAACTTACAATCATGGTGGAAGGCAAAGGAGAAACAAGTACCTTCTTCACAAGGTGGCAGGAAAAGAGAAATAGTGAAGGAGGAACTGCCAAACACTTATAAAAGCATCAGATCTCATGAGAAGCCACTCACTGTCATGAGAACAGGATGAGGGAACCTCCCCCCATGATGCAATCACCTCCCATCAGGTCCCTCCCTTGACATATGGGGATTACAATTTGAGATGAGATTTGGGTGGGGACACAGAGCTGAACCAGATCAGCCCCACACCATCATTTTCCCAGAATTCTATTCACCACAATGGTCAGCCAATACTGGGGGGGACACACTGGAGCATAAACCCCTTTTTCACACAAGGAGGCAAGGATCACTGAGGGCCATATTAGCAGCTGCTACCACAGTGTCATATCATAAATAATATTCACCAGAGTTAAATTCGATGTCTGAGGGCCAGGCATGGTGGCTCACACCTATAATCCCAGCACTTTGGGAGGCTGAGGCCTCCTCACTTAAGGTCAGGAGTTCAAGACCAGCCTGGTCAACATGGTGAAGCCCTATCTCTACTAAAAATACAAAAAGTAGCCAAGTGTGTTGGGCACCCATAATCTCAGCTACTTGGGAGGCTGAGGCAGGAGAAGTGCTTGAACCTGGGAGGCGGAGGTTGCAGTGAGCCAAGATTGTACCATTGCACTCCAGCCTGGACAACGAGAGCAAAACTCCATCTCAAAAAAAAGAACAGAGTGGTCTCTTTTGCATTGCTATGCAAACTGAAATGACTGAAGACTCCTTTGGGGATGGTTATGAAGAGACCTCTTAATGCACACCATAGTCCAGAAATGTGTTTAGTGAAATCTGACAGTAGGCCAGGCCCTCATTCTTACTGGACAGGAGAGTTGCACCCAGCTTACATTTACACATAACTTACATCAACTGTATATACGCATGTTGAGGGCAGAGGCAGAGAGAGTGAGAGAATATGAGTTTACATCATAAAAGAGATTTTGTCTGCTATTCCCATCAACAATTTTATGCCCTGGAGTAGAAGGAAGACTAGAGATTTGAATCCAAAATTTCTTTGCACACTGTCAGTCTCACCTTGTGAGTTGATTCTGCTATTTTAAGTACATATTTTTGATACAACAAGGCCCTGCATAACCAAGCAATTCCTTCAACTGATGCTCAACTGAAAACAAACACACAGAAACAGCAATCTGTTCATCTCTAAGAGCAGGGAAAAGGACTGTTTTTGAGTTGATATGCCACCCAACAACATATTGTGTAAAGATGGCTCCATACACCAGACCTTATTGAGAACCAAAGATTCGTAAGAGTAATTTTGGCAATACTAAATTCCAGCCTTACATGCATATATTCTTTAAAACTAAGTTCCTGGTCAGGCAAAGTGGCTCACGACTGTAATCCCAGCATTTTGGGAGACCAAGGCAGGATGATCACTTGAGCCCAGGAGTTCAAGACCAGCCTGGCACCATAGCGAGACCCTGTCTCTATAAAAAAATTTAAAAATTAGCTGGGTGTGGTAACGTGTATCTTTAGTCTCAGTTACTTGGGAGGATGAGATGGGAAGATCACTTGAACCCAGGAGGTAGAGGCTGCAGTGAGCTATGATCACGTCACTGCACTCCAGCCTGGGTGACAGAGTGAGACGCTGTCTCAAATAATAATAATAACTAAGTTCCTGAGAAAGCAGACTGCTGTTTTCAGCTGGCAAAATGGCTGTTCTAGGTAGAGTTCTCTACAGAAATAGTTGTGTGTACATGCAGGCGTGTGTGTGTAAGTGTGTGGCACGTGCGTGTGTGAGACAGAGATTGTTTTAAGGAACTGGCTTATGTAATTGTATGGGCTGCAGGCTCACGCCTGTAGTCCCAGCACTTTGGGAGGCCGAAGTGGGCGGGATCACCTGAGGTCAGGAGTTCAAGACTGGCCTAGCCAATATGGTGAAACTCCGTCTCTACTAAAAATACAAAATTAGCCGGGTGTGATGGCGGGCACCTGTAATCCCAGCTACTTGGGAGGCTGAGGCAGGAGAATCGCTTGAACCTGGGAGGCAGAGGTTGCAGTGAGCCAAGATCGTGCCACTGCACTCCAGCCTGGGCGACAGAGCAGGACTCCGTCTCAAAAAAAAAAAAAAAAAAAAAATATTGTAGGGGCTGCAAGTCCTAAATCTGCAGTGCAGGCCAGGAAAAAGTTGATATTGCAGCCTTCAGTCCCAAGGTAGGCTGGAGACAGAATTCCTTCCTCTTCAGGGGACATCAGTCTTTTCTCTTAAGGTGTTCAACTGATAGATACGGCATACCACATTATGGAGGGTAATTTTCTTTGCTCAGAGTATACTACATATATTGAAATACTAATCACATTTTTTTGTGAGTCAGGGTCTCACTCTGTCACCCAGCCTGGCATGCAGTAGCATAAACATGGCTCATTACAGCCTCGAACTCCTGGGTTCAAGCCATACTCCCACGTCAGCCTCCCAAGTAACTGGGGCCACAGGCACACGCCGCCACACCTGGCTAAGTTTTGTGTATTTTTTTTGTAGAGACTCACCATCTTGCCAGGTTGGTATCAAATTCCTGGCCTCAAGCTAACCTCCTGCCTTGGCCTTCTAGAGTGCTGGGATTACAGGTATGAGCCACCATATCCTGCTAATCATGTTTTAAAAATACCTTTACAGGCCAGGCACAGTGGCCCGCCCCTATAATCCCAGGACTTTGGGAGGCCAAGGTGGACAGAACACTTGAGCCTAGGAGTTCGAGACCACCCTGGCCAACATGGTGAAACTCTGTCTCTACTTAAAATACAAAAAAATTAGCCGGGCATGGTGGCACATACCTGTAGTCCCAGCTACTTGGGAGGCTGAGGCACAAGAATCACTTGAACCCAGGAGGCAGAACCCAGGAGGCAGAGGTTGTAGTGAGTCGAGATTGCACCACTGCACTCCAGCCTGGGCGACAGAGTGAGACTCTTACTTAAGAAAAAAAAAAATACCTATACCTTTACAACATCTGGACCGGTACCTGACCAAACAACTGGGTACCATGGCCTAGCCAAATTGACACAGAAAATTAACCACGACAACAGCTACCACAGGAATCACTGAACCAAAAAAAGCCCAAACGATCCCTTTGCTGATTTCATTCTTTTTCCTTTGTCATCAAATGCAATTACTTCTGTTTAGTATACAAAACTGAAATCCAAATGAAGGAAGAAAAACACCAACTACTTTCCATTATTGTCATCAAGGCACATCTTTGGAATTCTCCATGGACAACAGCTGCACCTTTAGAAGTGGGAACAGAAGTGGAGTTTGCAGACCAGGTCCCCAAGGAGAATTCTTCTTCTTTTTTTTTTTTTTTTTTTAAAAAAAGAAAAAGTATTTTTAAAACATGATTAGCCAAAGGGCAAAGGGCACGATGTCTGCTGAGCACTTCCTTTTTTTTTTTTTTGAGATGGAGTCTCACTCTGTCACCCAGGGTGGAGTGCAGTGGCACGATCTTGGCTCACTGCAACCTCTGTCTCCCAGGTTCAAGTGATTCTCCTACCTCAGCCTCCCAAGTAGCTGGGACTACAGGCACCTGCCACCATGACTGGCTAATTTTTGTATTTTTATTAGAGATGGGGTTTCAGTATGTTGGCCAGGCTGGTCTCGAACTCCTGACCTCAGGTGATCTGTCCACCTCTGCCTCCCAAAGTGCTGGGATTGCAGGCATGAGCCACTGTGCCCGGCCTGTTAAGCACTTCCTTATAGCAGATGCAGCCTCTGGGCTGCAGAGCAGAACCTCCCCTAAAAGGAGCTCCTGCTAGGTGGCAGAGGCCAGGGAACCCTCCCAGGGAAGGGGTTCCTGGGACCATCCTCCATGGAGTCACCCGAGTGGAGGGGGCTGCTGCAAAACCCCATAATCTTCTGGGGTTCACATGCTGTGAATCTGTAGATCTCTCTCATGGTGTGAGCATCCCACTTTGTGAGTTGATTCTATTTTAAGGACATATTATTGATACAACGAGGCCGTGTCTACCCAAGCTATTCCTTCAACTGATGCTCAACTGAAAAACAACCACAGAAATAGCAATCTGTTCATCTCTAAGAGCAGAGAAAAAGACTATTAAAGAAACTTGCCCCTCCCCTCCCTTTCCCCTCCCCTTCCCCTTCCCTTCCCCTCCCCTTCCCCTTCCCTTCCCCTCCCCTTCCCCTTCCCTTCCCCTCCCCTTCCCCTCCCTTCCCCTCCCCTTCCCTTTCCCCTTCCCTTCCCCTCCCCTTCCCCTCCCTTCCCCTTCCCCTCCCCTTCCCCTTCCCCTTCCATTCCCCTCCCCTCCCCCTCCCATCCCCTTTCCCCTCCCCTTCCCTTCCCCTCCCCTCCCCTTCCCCTCCCTTCCCTTTCCCCTCCCCTTCCCCTCCCCTCCCCTTTCCCCTCCCCTTCCTCTCCCTTCCCCTTCCCCTCCCCTCCCCCTCCCCTTCCCTCCCCCTTCCCCTCCCCTCCCCTTCCCCTCCCTTCCCCTTCCCCTCCCCTTCCCCTCCCTTCCCTTTCCCCTTCCCTTCCCCTCCCCTCCCCCTTCCCCTTCCCTCCCCCTTCCCCTTCCCTCCCCCTTCCCCTTCCCTCCCCCTTCCCTTCCCTTCCCCTTCCCCTCCCCTCCCCCTTCCCCTCCCCTCCCCTTCCCTTCTTTTCTTTTCTTTTCAAGACAGGGTCTCACTCTGTTGCCCAGGCTGGAGTGCAGTGGTGCAATCTTTCGGCTCACTCCAACCTCTGCCTCCCAGGTTCAAGTGATTCTCCTGCCTCAGCCTCCTGAGTACCTGGGATTACAGGTGTGTGCCACGAAGCCTGGCTAATTTTTGTATTTTTAGTAGAGACAAGGTTTTGCCATGTTGGCCAGTCTGGTCTCAAGCTCCTGGGCTCAAGTGATCTGTCCGCCTTGGCCTCCCAAAGTGCTGGGATTACAGGTGTGAGCCACCACACCTGGCCACTTGATCCTTTTAAAAAACAAAAATGTAGGAGGAAATCTATAGTCTATTTGTAATTACCAACTACAGCCTGACAGAATGCCAAGCCCATCAGGCATGAAACGTTTGCTGATCTTGTCGGGGGCTTTATGGATCACAAGCATTCCAGTAGTGGTGGCATTGAGTCAGGAACTCTCAACAACAAATAAAAAGGTTGACTCCACCATTGCTCCTGGATTGGATGAGTTTGTCAGGTTAATGGATTTCTCCTCCACGCTCAACATCCTCCTGTGAGTCCATCTTCCTGATATGCTCAGCAGATGGAGAGAAGAATGAGTGCACACAGAGCCAGGCCCCTCTCAAATCCTCAGTCTCCATTTTCCATCCTGGACCTTTTATTTTATTATTATTATTATTTTTTTTTTTTTTTGAGATGGTGTCTTGCTCTGTTACCCAGGCTGGAGTGCAGTGGCGCCATCTCAGCTCACTGCAGCCCCCGCCTCCCGGGTTCCAGGAACTCTCCTGCCTCATCCTCCAGGGTAGCTGGGATTACAGGCGCCTGCCACCACGCCCAGCTAATTTTTGTATTTTTAGTAGAGACAGGGTTTCACCATGTTGGCCAGGCTGGTCTCGAACTCCTGACCTTAGGTGATCTGCCCACCTCGGCCTCCCAAAGTGCTGGGATTACAGGCGTCAGCCACTGTGCCCGGCCCCATCCTGGATCTTACTGATATCAACAATATTACAACATATTAGGAACTAATTTAAGGCAGAGAAATCACACCACGATCCCGTGACCCCTTCCTGCCCTTGCCCACGGGCAGAAATTTCTCATGGGGATATCTGTAGTGTCAGAGCTCCAGGAGGGCACCCTTAGGCACACTCAAATGGAATTCTGGAAAGAATTCAACAGAGCGTCTGTTTACAAACTAGCGTGCAGGGCTAATTTTTTTTTTTTTATTATTATACTTTAGGTTTTAGGGTACATGTGCACAATGTGCAGGTTTGTTACATATGTATCCATGTGCCATGTTGGTTTGCTGCACCCATTAACTCGTCATTTAGCATTAGGTATATCTCCTAATACTGTCCCTCCCCCCTCCCCCCACCCCACAACAGTCCCCGGAGTGTGATGTTCCCTTTCCTGTGTCCGTGAGTTCTCATTGTTCAATTCCCACCTATGAGTGAGAACATGCGGTGTTTGGATTTTTGTCCTTGCGATAGTTTACTGAGAATGATGGTTTCCAGTTTCATCCATGTCCCTACAAAGGACATGAACTCATCATTTTTTATGGCTGCATAGTATTCCATGGTGTATATGTGCCACATTTTCTTAATCCAGTCTATCGTTGTTGGACATTTGGGTTGGTTCCACGTTTTTGCTATTGTGAATAGTGCCGCAGTAAACATACGTGTGCATGTGTCTTTATAGCAGCATGATTTATAGTCCTTTGGGTATATACCCAGTAATGGGATGGCTGGGTCAAATGGTATTTCTAGTTCTAGATCCCTGAGGAATCGCCACACTGACTTCCACAATGGTTGAACTAGTTTACAGTCCCACCAACAGTGTAAAAGTGTTCCTATTTCTCCACATCCTCTCCAGCACCTGTTGTTTCCTGACTTTTTAATGATCACCATTCTAACTGGTGTGAGGTGGTATCTCATTGTGGTTTTGATTTGCATTTCTCTGATGGCCAGTGATGATGAGCATTTTTGCATGTGTTTTTTGGCTGCATAAATGTCTTCTTTTGAGAAGTGTCTGTTCATGTCCTTTGCCCACTTTTTGATGGGGGTTGTTTGTTTTTTTCTTGTAAATTTGTTTGAATTTTTACAAAGTGGGATGGTGAAGCCCCTTGGCACCACTCACCGTAGTAGAAGTCAGGGGAGGAGAGAGCATGACTGAGCTGGGTGAGAGCCGGATCTGGGGAGGAAGAACCCCAAGCCACAGGCAGCATCACTACAAGAAGTAGGGAGGGACGGGGAAGAAAGACCCCAGCTGCTTCTCTTGCCCTCCGACCTCTTCTCAGGGCCTCTCATTAGCCAAACCCACAGGAAGACAAAGGGGAAAGAAACTCAGAAAATGTGTCCACAGAGGTCAAGCCCGCAGGGCACAGAGCAGGGCTGGGAAGGAGGAAGAAAGAATAACGAGGGCACAGAGAATAATCAGCTCAGCAACTCACACTCAGTGATTCACGCTTCACAGAAGCTCAAAGACCTTATGCCCAGTGGCTTAGGAGGCAGCCCCGCCCCTCCAGCAAGTCCTGGTTAAAGTGGGCTGTCATCTGTATTGTGGGCTGTCATCTG
The DNA here is from genome assembly GCF_028878055.3 of Symphalangus syndactylus. Taxonomy (NCBI): domain Eukaryota; kingdom Metazoa; phylum Chordata; class Mammalia; order Primates; family Hylobatidae; genus Symphalangus; species Symphalangus syndactylus. The sequence continues at coordinate 98,606,008 of NC_072427.2, forward strand.
TATTGTAGGCTGTCATCTGTATTGTGGGCTGTCATCTGTATTGTACGCTGTCATCTGTATTGTGGGCTGTCATCTGTATTGTTAACTTAGAAAAGCCAATACCTACGAAAGTGTTACTGTGCCAAATTACCATGTCCTCAAAGGGGTAGGCTTGTGGGGTGCGGGTGGGGTGCTTGTGCCTTGGGGCCCAGTGTCACTGAGAAGGGCTCTGGTGGTGCCTTTTTATCCTACCTACACCTCCAAATCCCTTGTGCAGGCTTTACCAAGTGGGGGCTCACAAGAGAAGGGGAACCAGGCAGGGGAGAGTTAACTAAGCAAGGACCTCACCTCGCCTCTGCTAGTTCTCCTTCTCTCTCTCATCCTCTCCTTTTTTTTTTTTTGAGACAGAGCCTCACTCTGTTGCCCAGGCTGGAGTGCAATGGTGTGATCTCGGCTCACTGCAACCTCTGCCTCCCAGGTTCAAGCAATTCTCCTGCCTCAGCCTCCTGAGTAGCTGGGATTACAGGCACCTGCGACTACACCCAGCCCATTTTTGTATTTTTAGTAGAGACAGGGTTTCACCATGTTGGCCAGGCTGGTCTCGAATTCCTGGCCTCAAGTGATCCTCCTGCCTTGGCCTCCCAGAGTGCTGGGATTACATGTGTGAACTAGCATGCTCAGCCCAAAAAATGATAATCTGACACATGCTACAACATAGATGGACTTTGAGGACATTATGCTAAGTGACATAAGCCTGTCACAGACGGGCAAATACTTTATGATTCCACTTACATGAGGCACCTAGAGGAGGCAAAGTTATAGACACAGAAAGTAGAATAAAGGTTTCTGGGAGCTGGAGGAGCAGGAAAATGGTGAGTTACTGTTAAATGGGTACAGAGTTTTAGCCTAGGATGATGGAAAGTTCTGGAGATGGATGGTGGTGATGGCTGAACAACAATGTGAAGGTATTTAATGACACTTTGTACCCTTAAAAATAGTTAAAATTGTAAATTTTATGTTGTGTGTATCTTACCACAATAATAAAAAAAAGTTAAAACCTCCCTAGCTGCTTCCCATAAGGAGTCACAGCCAGGGCTCTGTCTTCAGGGTGGGCACTGCCCCAGGGTTGGCCATCCCTGCTGCCATCTCTCCTTGGGAGCTCAAATCATTTCACTTGGTTTCCACAGTGTATTAGTTTGTTCTCACGCTGCTTTAAACAACTGCCTGAGACTGGGTAATGTATAAAGGAAAGAGGCTTAATTAACTCACAGTTCCGCATTGCTGGGGAGGCCTCAGGAAACTTACAATCATAGCGGAAGGGGAAGCAAACACGTCCTTCTTCACATGGCGGCAAGAGAGAGAATTGCAGAGCGAAGTGGGGAAGGTCCCTTGTAAAACCATCAGATCGCACGAGAACTCACTTGCTGTCACAAGAACAGCATGGGGCAACCGCCCTCATGATCTAACCACTTCCTACCAGGTCCCTCCCCCAACACATGGGGATTATAATTCAGATTACAATTCAAGTTGAGATTTTGGGTGTGGATATGGCCAAACCACATCACATGGTTTCAGCGATGTCATCTGATCTCACCACCCCTTTGAAGCCCTGCACTCTTTTTGTCCTCCCAGGCCCCAGGCTTCTCCCTGCTTCCCAGCTCCAGCCTCCTGGGCTTCCTCCTCCCTTTCCTTCCTCTTGTCCTCACCTCGCCAGCCCAGTTGCCCAATCCAGCTTTTCATCCCTTGAGCTGCAGCAGGGCTGAAGAAGGCTTAGCTGAAGTTTTGGCAATGTCTGCCTGGTGTTGGGTAAAGGTAGGAGCTGAGGCTCTGACCTGTGTATCAGGACTGCCTTGGCCCACTTGGCCTCACGCTCACCTGACACCATTGCCCACAGCTCAGAGCCCCCATGCCTGGGCCATGCTGCTCTTCCATTGCCCCTGCCACCCTTTAAGGTGGTTCCAGTACAAGATGGGGGCTCAGAGTGCAACCCTAGAGCCGGCTGGCCTGAGTTATTCCCTGCTCCACTGCTTATCGGCTGTGAAACCTTGAGCAATAAGTTAACCTCTCTGTGCCTCAATGTTCTAGTCTGTGACATAGCGATAACAGATGTGTCTCAGGCTGGGCACAGTGGCTCACGCCTGTAATCCCAGCACCTTGGGAGGCAGAGGCAGGCAGATCACCTGAGGTCAGGAGTTCAAGACTAGCCTGGCCAACATGGTGAAACCCCGTCTCTACTAAAAATACAAAAATTAGCTGGGAGTGGTGGCGCATGCCTGTAATTCCATCTACTCGGGAGGCCGAGGCAGGAAAATTGCTTGAACCTGGGAGATGGAGGTTGCAGTGAGACGAAATCACACCACTGCACTCCAGCCTGGGCGATAGAGTGAGACTATCTAAACAAACAAACAACAAACAAAAAAGTGTCTCAAAGGATCTTGTCAGCGAGTTCAAGGTGACAGTGTCAAATGTTCCCCTCTGCCTGTCTGATGACCCTCCTTTGTACTCACTGCAGTCTCTGTATACACATGGGCCCCTCCTCAGTCCCCTGTCCCTCTCCTGTCAGAGGTCCACCCACTAAGGGCAAGCTCCCAGACAGAACTGATTCTATCTGATGCTCTTTGCCTCTCTTCCTCACCCCACACCACCCTACCTTCCTCCTTCTCCCCTGCCAATCATCCAAAGCTCCTGGAACCCTTCAAGTGCCATTCCAAGTTGTTGGGAGCAAGCCCCCCAAAATCCGGCCATAAACTGGCCCCAAGACTGGCCATAAACAAAATCTCTGCAGCACTGTGACATCTTCATAAAGGCCCTAACGCCCAAGCTGGAAGGTTGTGGGTTTACGGGAATGGGGGCAAGGAACACCTGGCCTGCCCAGGGCGGAAAACCGCTTAAAGGCATTCTTTAGCCACAAACAATAGCATGAGCGATTTATGCCTTAAGGACATGCTCCTGCTACAGTTAAGTAGCCCAACCTATTCCTTTAATTCGGCCCATCCCTTCATTTCCCATAAGAGATACTTTTAGTTAATTTAATATCTATAGAAACAATGCTAATGACTGGTTTGCTGTTAATAAATAGGTGGGTAAATCTCCGTTCAGGGCTCTCAGCTCTGGAGGCTGTGAGACCCCGATTCTCCACTTCACACCTCTATATTTCTGTGTGTGTGTCTTTAATTCCTCTAGTGCCGATGGGTTAGGGTCTCCCCGACCGAGCTGGTCTTGGCACCAAGTCATTTTTTCCAGCACCTTCTCCAGGCCCCTGAGCTGGCCTAGTGGGCCCTCTTCTCTCTGGGCCTTTCGGTCTTGATGGTCAGCAGCACTCCATAGGCAAATAGTCTGTGTCATTTGCTCCTTTTATGCCCAAGTGAAAATAAGCTTTCTACATGGAATACAAAGAACTCTTCCTTATTTCTCTTCGTTTCCACGTCCCCAGTAAAAAATTATATGAGCCATAGCAGATGCTGTTGATGCCTTAGTCACTTGGGCAGCAAGTGTCGGCTGCAGCTCAGAGTTTGCAAAACGCTGGCCCCCTTGCCTCTAAGTGGAACCCCTCTGCAGCCAGTTCATGCCCCAGAGCTCCCCCTGGGGTCAGCCTGAAGTCAGTCTCCAGCTAAAACCACAGCCTTGCTCAGTTAACTCCCTCCCCTGCCCAGCCTGCTCCCTCACCCCCTCCTCCTAAGAGCCTCCTGCAGTAAGTCACTGGAACAAGAATCCCTCTCTCAGCCTCTGCTTCTGGAGAAGCTGACCTAAGACATCAGCTAACATGTACCTGCTTTTTACTAGTTATTATTCTAAGCACTCTACCTACATTAATTCATCCAAAAAACATACCTTAAATAATGACCAGGATTCATGACTTATATCTCTTTCTCACCCCTACAACCCAATGGCGACTTGCTGGCTGATGAATTATAGCAGCCTTCTAGCATTCCCGTGCCTCTGCTATCCATTTTCTCTTCTGTTAGAATTCTTTTTTTTTTTTTTTTTTTTTTGAGATGGAGTCTCACTCTGTCGCCCAGGCTGGAGTGCAGTGGCGTGATCTCGGCTCACTGCAACCTCCACCTCCCGGGTTCAAGCGATTCTCCAGCCTCAGCCTCCCGAGTAGCTGGGACTACAGGTGCGCACCACAACACCCGACTAATTTTTGTATTTTTAGTAGAGATGGAGTTTCACCATATTGGCCAGGATAGTCTTGATCTCCTGACCTCGTGATCCACCCGCCTCAGCCTCCCAAAGTGCTGGGATTACAGGTGTGAGCCACGGCGCCTGGCCTAAAAGTTTTTATTTACATGCATCCTAGAAGAATTTCCAAAAAAAAAGCCTTCCCCCATATACTTTATAAGGCTCTAACATTTTAAAAATCATTTTTTCATCCTAAGTTTAAGTAGTTGCAAAAGATGTCATTTCTCCCATATTGTAGATATTGACATTTTCAAATAAAACTCTTAGATCACTTTTAAATGTGTCTGGCAGAACCCATATACCCCAGTGATTTGATGAACCATTATTCATTCCCAAAATAGTGAACAAACTCTTAGTCAGAAATTTTGCCTCATTCCTTATTTTTCTTCTACTTTTATTTCTGTTCTATGTCTCTTACAGGATTTGATTCTAATATATGCTTGAAGATCTTTTGTTGATCACCTATCATTTCTCTGCAACAAAATTATATATAAATATACATTTATTTATTTATTTATTTGGAGACAGAGTCTTGCTGTGTCACCTAGTCTGGAGTGCAGTGGCTCGATCTTGGTTCACTGCAACCTTCGCCTCCCGGGTTCAAGCGATTCTTCTGCCTCAGCCTCCTGAGTAGCTGGGATTACAAGGCCTGGGCCATCACACCTGGCTAATTTTTGTATTTTTAGTAGAGATGGGGTTTCACCATGTTGGCCAGGCTGGTCTTGAACTACTGACCTCAGGTGATCTACCTCCCAAAGTGCTGGGATTACAGGCGTGAGCCACCGCGCCCGGCCCATATCTTCTTTTTTTTTGAGATGGAGTCTTGTTGTGTCACCCAGGCTGGAGTGCAGTGGTGTGATCTCAGGTCACTGCAACCTCTGCTTCCTGGGTTCAAGCTATTCTCCTGCCTCAGTCTCCTGAGTAGCTGGGATCACAGACACACACCACCATGCCCAGCTAATTTTCATATTTTTAGTAGAGACAGTGTTTCGCCATGGGCTGGTCTTGAACTCCTGACCTCAGGTGATTTGCCTGCCTTGGGCTCCCGAAGTGCTGGGATTACAGCCGTGAGCCGCCACGCCTTATGTGAATCTACACATGTAAGCAAATGACACAGAACTACACACATATGTCATACCAATGTCAATTTCCTGGTTTTGATATTCTCCTTTGATAAGATTAGTCATTGCAGAAAACTAGGTGAAGGGTACATCAGTCCTGTCTGTTTATCTTTGTAATTTCCAGTGAATCTATAATTATTTAATAATAATTTGAAAAAGATGTATGCTCTGAGAAACCAGCCTGTCATAAATCAAGAGATGGTCTGGAAAGAGGCTTATTACAGTGATGTTAATCAATCCTTTGAATTCCTTCAGTATTATATGTCAGAAATCATTTAGTGAAATAACTTTCAATACTTTAAATAGTAGGAAACTCAATTAGGTCTTCCTTCAATCTGGGGTAAAACAATGCTTGGGAAATAAAATGACTCATCAGGGCTTGTTACCCTATTATTAGTCATTCACATTTTCATCCCCTGCACAGGTATTTCCATTTGTGCCTTGGTTTAGTGCCCAGGGGTTACCTGGGAAGAAAGTGAACTTTAGTAAAACTGAGGGCAAGTGACTGGCATGCCTTCCTCCAGTAAAGGGGAAGAAGGATCATGAAGTCTAAAAACCAGCTTGAGGCAGGACGCGGTGGCTCACACCTGTAATCCCAGCACTCTGGGAGGCTGAGGTGGGCGGATCGCTTGAGGTCAGGAGTTCAAGACCAGTCTGGCCAACATGGTGAAACCCTGTCTCTACTAAAAATACAAAAATTAGCCAGGCGCAGTGGTGGGTGCCTGTAATCCCAGCTACTTGGGAGGCTGAGGCAGGAGAATCGCTTGAACCTGGGAGGCAGAGGTTTCAGTGAGCCGAGATCGCACCACTGCACTCTAGCCTGGGCGATAGAGCAATACTCTGTCTCAAAAAAAGAAAAAAAAATTAGCAGGGCACCATGGCTCACGCCTGTAATCTTAGCTACTCAAGAGGCTGAGGCAGGAGAATCTCTTGAACCCAGGAAGGGGAGGTTGTGGTGAGCCAAGATCTTGCCACTGCACTCCAGCCTGGGCGACAGAGTGCAACTCTGTCTCAAAAAAAAAAAAAAAAAAAAAAAAGAAAAGAAAAGAGGCTTAAGTGGCCCACAGTTCTGCAGGCTGTACAGGAAGCATGGCAGCTTTTGCTTCTGGGGAGGCCTCCGGAAACTTTTACTCATAGTGGATGCAAAGGGGGAGCAGGCTCGTCTTACACGGCAGGAGCAAGACAGAAAGTGAAGGAGGATGCGCCACACACTTTTAAATGACCAGGTCTCACAAGGACACACTCACTGTCAGGAGAACAGCACCAAGGGGATGGTGCTAAGCCATTGATGAGAAATCCACCCCCATGATCCCATCGCCTCCCACCAGGCCCCACTTTCAACACTGGGGATTACCATTCGACAGGAGAATTTGGGTGAGATCACAGTTCCAAACCATATCAGGGAGAAAGTGGAGGTTGGGAATCTGCACACTGCTCCTCTTAAAACCACCCATGTGCCTTCGAAGCCTTTGGAAAGTCTTCGAGACACTCTCCACCACCCCCAAGTCTACCCAGACCCTGTTCGAAGGCTCTGTTAGTCACTCTACAGCAGAGAAAAAAAGGCCAAGGGTGGTTAAGTAATTTACCCAAGACCACCTGGCAAGTGGCTGCACTGGAATTAGAACTTGGGATGAACTACAAAATCCATTTTCTTTCGACCATGCTGTCCTATGAAAACAAGGCTTGTGTGTTTTTAGTATCATCTAAGTGCAAAATTACCCATTTGTGGACATCAGAAATTGCTTTGTGTGTTAAAATTGCTAACAATGTTATTACTACCTGCTGAGCACACAAGGGCCTGGAAATATTGGTTGTACAAAAATACAAGGAAATCATTCATCATTCATTTTCTCCTCCTCACAACCCCTAAGAAATCAAGCCTCAGTTGTCACAGAATTGTGTCTTAGTGACCAGCAGGTGGCACCACCACCTCACTGTTGTCTTGATATTGGGAGAATTTCATTTTGTAGGTAACTCTAGTGTAAATGGAAACGAAGTTTACACCCCTGGCCTTCTTTCCCACCCTGGCTTTGTTCCTCTTGTTTCGGTTCAAAGATAGGTAGCTTCCTGTCTAGCTCTAATTGATTTAGTTTCCTTGAATTTCATTTCTTTGACACTGAAAAGGATTTAGCTGGTAGTTTTGGCCATGAGGTGAAGGCATGATTATAAGAATTCATTTACTGAGGGCCTACCTTGCACCCAGCACTTTGCTTGAATCATCTCATTTAATTGTTGCAATAAGAAAAGGAGGTGAGTTCTGGTTTTGTTTTATTTTGTTTTGAGACACAGTTTCCCTCCGTCTCCCAGGCTGGAGTGCAGTGGCACAATCGCAGCTCACTGCAACCTCCACCTCCTGGGTTCAAGCAATTCTCCTGCCTTAGCCTCCCTAGTAGCTGGAATTACAAGTGCATACCACCATGCCAGGCTAACTTTTGTATTTTTAGTAGAGATGGAGTTTCACCATGTTGGCCAGGCTGGTCTCGAACTCCTGACCTCAGGTGATCCGCCTGCCTCAGCCTCCCAAAGTGCTGGGATTATAGGCGTGAGCCACCGCGCCCAGCCAAGTTTTGTTCTGATAATAATAGCACAAGCCTGGGGGCACTGGATTCCATTTAATTGTTTCACTCTTTTATTGCTGGTCACTAGCCAATAATTCCGTGACAATTGAGGCTTGATTTCTTGTAGGGTTGGGGAGTATGATGATGAGAAAAAAATGAATGATGAATGTTTTCCTTGTATTTTTGTACAACCAATCTTTCCCAGTCCTGGTATGCTCCACAAGTAGTATTAACATCATTAGCAATTGTAACACACAAGGCCATTTCTGATGTCCACAAATGGGCAAAAAGACAACCCAAATTCCAACAGGTTTTTGAATGTTAGAAAAATATATCAATTTTAAACAATAAATGTTAGGGTAATATTACATGAGTTTTTCTCATTAGGAGTGTATTATATACAAACCTTTATTTGATGATATATATTCTGGGTAACTATAATAAAATGTGATAAAAATAAAGTGACTTATAAATAATATATATGATATTTTCATTTATAACCATTATGTGCACATTAATATTGTGCGTGTGTGTGTGTGTGTGTGTGTGTGTGTCACTAGGGTAAAAGGCCAGGGGGTATCAATCCTAACCCACTCACCTGATACCAACCAGCTCCAAGTTTTAAGACGATATATACATGACTCCTTCCTACATGAAATATTATTACCAAGTATCACTATATGGCAAGATTCAAATCAGGGCAATCGCTCACTTAGAATCATGCAACTGATCCTATGTCACCCACCTAAACCTCTTAGCATGCAAATGAAGGCATTGTGACCCAAAGAAGGGGTGATTTACTTGAGACACATAGTGTTGCAATTGCAAGACCCCAACCCCCTGACCCTACAACAAAGCTCCTTCCACATGAACTGTTCTGCCCTTGTGTCTGAAAAAACAATAAATCCAAATACAGGGGTTCTCATTTATCTCTTGTTAAATATCTTCTTTTTGATTTGAGTTTCCTGACTATTCAGATTTTTAAAAAATATTAAATATGTCATCTAACTAATTGGCCATTTATCAAATTTTGTGCTACTTACAAATCTGATAGTGTCTTCTATGTCCTCTTCTGTGACTTTAATAAAAATGTTGAGCTTATTGATCATTTACAAATTTCATTTAGGATCCTACTGATTCATTAAACCCAGGACTGGCTGGCTACATAATTTATAGGGTCCAGTGCAAAACGAAAATGCAGGCAAAGTGGAGACAGTGGGGATTTAAGCCAAGCATGTGCCCTTCTGAATGTGGGGCCCTGTGTGACTGCACTGGTCACACCCCTATGAAACCAGCTCTGATTAAATCCCTTGGTTTCAATCATTCAACCTGCTGCAAATTGATTTATCTAACATATGTCCATTGGAATAGCTTCTAGCCGTGAGCAATGCAACAAAAAATGGCTTAAGCATGTAACAAGCAATCCAGGAGCAGGTAACCAAGGACTGCTGCAGCTGCTGATGGAACCCTTCCCTTTTCCTTTCCTTCTCTCTATCTCTCTCCTTTTTGTATTTTATTTTTTTAACAGAGTCTCACTCTTGTTGTCCAGGTTGGAGCGTTGGAGTGCAGTGGCACGATCTCGATTCACTGCAACCTCCACCTCCTGGGTTCAAGCGATTCTCTGGCCTCAGCCTCCTGAGTAGCTGGGATTACAGGTGCGCACCACCACACCCAGGGAATTTTTGTATTTTTAGTAGAGACAGGATTTCACCATGTTGGCCAGGCTGGTCTCGAACTCCTGACCTTGTGGTCTGCCTGCCTCGGCCTCTCAAGGTGCTGGGATTACAGGCCTGAGCCACTGCACCCGGCCCTGCCTCCTTTCTCTCTCTTTAGCATCCAGTTTTCTTCTGCTGCTGCTGCTTTTTTTTTTTTTTTTTTTTTTGACTACGGAGTCTCATTCTGTCCCCTAGGCTGGAGTGCAGTGGCGCAATTTCGATCTCGGCTCACTGCAACCTCCGCCTCCCGGGTTCAAGTGATTCTCCTGCCTCAGCCTCCCACATAGCTGGGATTACAGGTGCGTGCCACCATACCCAGCTTATTTTTGTATCCTTAGTAGAGACAGGGTTTTGCTATGTTGGCCAGGCTGGTCTCAAATTCCTGACCTCAGGAGATCTGCCCGCCTTGGCCTCCCCAAGTGGGGGATTACAGGCGTGAGCCACCTTGCCCGACCTGTCATTTTCTTCTCCTGACACTGAATAGCTGCAGTACCTTAAACCATCATATCCATATTCCAGGTGTGAAAAATGAGGCATGGCAAAGGACAGAGAGCAAAATCCTTCTCCTCTTAAGCATTTGCCTTTATATTCAGGAAAAGAAAGCTTCCCAGGGCTTTCAACTGACATCTCATTGCCTGTATCTCAAAGCTGCATCACATGGTCACACCTAGCTTCAAAGGAGGCTTGGAATTAGTGTTTCACTGTCCACTCTCTTCAGCTGAGAAAGACAAGGGAGAAAGGAGTTGACATATACGTGGGAAGTATTTCTTTTCTTTTCTTTTCCTTTATTTTCTTTTGAGACTGGATCTTCCTCTGTCACCTAGGCTGGAGTGCAGTGGTGCAATCACTGCTCACTGCAGCCTCTGCATTCCTGGCTCAAGGGATCCTCCCACCTTAGCCTTTTGAGTGGCTGGGACTACAGGCATATGCCACCATGCTTGGCTAATTTTTTTTTTTTTTTAAGACGAAGTCTCAGCCAGGTGTGGTGGCTCACGCCTGTAATCCCAGCACTTTGGGAGGTCAAGGTGGTTGGATAACTTGAGGTCAGGAGTTCGAGACCAGCCTGGTCAACATGGCAAAACACCATCTCTACTAAAAATAGAAAAATTAGCAGGGCATGGGGGCATGTGCCTGTAATCCCAGCTATTGAGGAGGCTGTGGCAAAATAATCACTTGAACCTGTGAGGCAGAGGTTGCAGTGAGCCAAGATCACGCCACTGCACTCCAGCCTGGGCAATAGAGGAAGACTCTGTCTAAAAAAAAGAAAAAAGAAAAAAGACAAGGTCTCACTGTGTTACCCAGGTTGGACTCAAACTCCTGGGCCTTAGTGATCCACCCACCTCAGCTTCCCAAAGTACTGGGATTACAGGCATGAGCCACCACACCCGGCCTCTTCTCTTTTTATAAGGACCCATCCTATTCCAGAATGACCTTATCTTAATATACATTTTATTTACATATGCAACGGACCTATTTCCAAAAAAGGCCAAATTCACAGGTACCAGTCCCACAATCTGTGTTGGTTTGCTAGGGCCACTGTGACACCATAAACTGAGTGGCTTAAGCAATAGCAATGTATTCTTGCACAGTCCTGGAGGCCAGAAGCCCAACATCGAGATCCCAAGTTGGCTGCTCTGGAGGCTGTGAGGGAAGCATCTGTTCCAGGCCCCTCTCCTTGGCTTGTGTCGGACAGCTGCCTTCTCCCTGTGTCTCTTCACATCCTCTTCCCTCCGTGCATGTTAGAACTTCAACTTATGTTTTTCGGAGGCCCAATTCAACCCACAACAGTTGGCCACTTTGTGAGTGCTCTTGCGAGCCTAACGGGATATCCTGAATGGTCGCAGTTGGGGAGGGGAATTTTCACAACATTTTAGACAATAGTCTTTTTTTTTTTTTTTTGAGACAGAATCTCACTCTATCACCCAGGCTAGAGTGCAATGGTGAGATCCTGCCTGCAACCTCCCTCTCCCGGATTCAAGTGATTCTCCTGCCTCAGTCCCCTGAGTAGCTGGGATTACAGGCACCTGCCACCACGCCCGGCTAATTTCTGTATTTTTAGTAGAGAGGATTTCACCATGTTGGCCAGGCTGGTCTCAAACTCCTGACCTCAGGTGATCTGCCCACCTCGGCCTCCCAAAGTGCTGGGATTACAGGCATGAGCCACTGTGCCCCGCCTATACAATAGTCTTTAAAAAAGAAAGATTTTCTATTCCTTTCTCTATTATGTAGGGAGCTGTCTTGAGCCTTAGTCATTTTTTATTCTCCAGCCTTAGTCATTTTTTATTCTCCATACATTTAACATAGTACAAAATAGGGCCTTAATAAAGGTCCATGGAGTTTACTGAGCCCCCCAGCAGCATGGGCAGTGCCTGGCACTTAGAGCAGAGGTTATGGTCGAGGCTAGTGAAATAGAGGTTGACGTCCATATTACACAGACCAGGTTCAAATCCTAAATTTGTTTTGTGATAACTCTGGTGGCCCTGAATTAACCCTCCAAGCCTCTATTTGCTCATCTGTAAAATGGAAACTCTCAGAGTATCTACCCTTTGTAGTTACTATAAGGACAAAATTATGTAATGCACATATGGTGCTCAGCAGAGGGCCTGGCTCATGACAGGTGCCTCATAAACACTACAGTTGGGCACTCAGTGAATGTGTGTTGACTTGAACTGCATAGCAACACAATATCCCCACTCTGGAAATATATTTACCTTCCAGCATTTTGGTTTGGATGGTAGAACATAGTGGGGTGCCTGGATTTCACACACACACTTGCCCAGCCGTAACACGCATTTGACAACTTTCTCAAGATGGCCGTGAATGTGAACATCGAAGGAAGCCTGCCTCTGGGGCTTTATTAATCTGAATTCAGTGATCATCTAAACGCAAGAGTTCATTTCCATGGTTGTAAACTTTGCCTTGGATTGTTTGACCTTGGACGTCGGGTCTTTGTTTCTGCATTTGTTTCACAACTCAATTTGGAGAGAAAAAAAAAAAAAAAAAAAACAGAGGGAGGGAGAGCTGCTTTGCAAGAGACACACCTTGTTCAAGACACATGGTAGAGTGGGTAGGTGGGTCCACCTAACAGCTCCAAGAGAGGGTGGAGAACCTTTGTTCCCTAAACCTGCATCATGTCACAACACACAGTGACGTGATTCACAGCAGGATTCCACTGGTTGTGGCCAACTGAGGGGAGAGTGAGTTGACACTGTAGCTATTTACATTCTCAACCAAGGCTGTGCTGGCTCCTTCCCTGGCCTCCCTGGGCCGATTCTGATACACCTGGGTCAACAGAGACCCTGCAATAATTTTAGGGTCAGCCTCACATCTGTGATCTCAGCACTTTGGGAGGCCGAGGCGGGTGGATCACAAGGTCAGGAGTTTGAGACCAGCCTGGCCAACATGGTGAAACCTCGTCTCTACTAAAAGTACAAAAATCAGCTGGGCATGGTGGCACGTGCGTGTAATCCCAGCTACTCGGGAGGCTGAGGCAGGAGAATCGCTTGAACCCGGGAGGCAGAGGTTGCAGTGAGCTGAGATTGTACCACTGTACTGCAGCCTGGGTGACAGAGTGACACTCTGCCTCAAAAACAATAATAATAATAATAATTTAGGGTCAGCCCCAGATCCAAATGAATCGTGGTATCCAAAAGGCAAAAGAATAAAGACATGTGATCTACATGATGCAATGGGCTAAGGAGATTTGGCCAGTTGGACCAAAGGGCTTGGCATAACACACAGCTGGCTTCAGGCGTGGGCCACCCCCACCTCTCCTGACCCCTAAAAAGACCTTCATTACTTCCAGGTAGAAGAAAGTGGCTTGAGCTTGTAGAGGAGGAGGGTTTGCTACACTGGGTTGACTCTGAGGTTTCTTGGAAGTGTAGGGGACAGTGGGGAGTGGGGAAAAGATGATTGACAGGACAAGATAAATAGAGCTAGTCGATCCAGATCCTCTCACCTCTCAATAATAGTGATAATAGTTAGCATTTCTGAGCTTTGGCTGTAAGACAGGCAGCGAATTAGGTGTTTGTCATATGTTATCTCTGGTTCTCACAACTCTCAAGGTGGCTTTTGTTTTATTTATTTATTTTTTTGTAGAAACAGGGTCTTGTTATGTTGCCCACAGGCTGGTTTCCCACTGATCTCAAGCGATCCTCCCACCTCAGCCTCCTAAAGTGCTGGAACTACAGGCACGAGCCACCTCGCCCAGCCTCCAAGGTGGTTTTTATTACACTCGTTCCATTTATCTATGACTGCATAATAAATGACTCAAACCACAGTGGCGGGAAGCCATAACTGCTTTATGATGCTCACGGCTTCTCTGGGTCAGGGTTTGGAAGGGGCTTGTCTCTGCTCCATGATGTCTGAGCTGGGAAGACTTAGAGCACAGGAGAGGCCCAGTGGCTAGGGCCAGATCCATCCTGAGGTTCATCACTTCCATGCCTTGCAGCTGCTGCTGCCGCCAGCTGCACCCTCTTCTGGGATGTCTGCAGTGCACCTGCGTGAGGCCCCTCCATGGGACTGAGCTTCCTCACAGCATTGCAAGTTCAAGAACGCACGTCCCGAGAAAGAGAGCCAGATGCAAGCTGTACCGCCTTCTATAGACATGGAAGTCACACAGCATCACTTCTACTCTTCCTGAGATTCAAGTTCACCTCCGCACAGGAGGAGAGTTAAAGTGTCCTTGTAAGAAGAGCATGTGGATGGGAGATGTTGCGGTCACCTTTGGAAATGTTTTCTGCCACGATACTTGTTCGAATGGAAGGTAATGCAGACTCTAAGGGTTCCATGGACCACTTGAGACCAGGTGTTTGAGATTAGCCTGGGTAACATGGCAAGACCCTGTCTCTATAAAACATTTAAAAACTAGCTGGGTGTGGTGGCATGCGCCTGTAGTCCCAGCTACTTGGGACACTGAGGTTGGAGGATTGCTTCAGCCCGGGAGGCCGAGCAGTGACCTATGATCATGCACTCCAATCTGGGCAACAGAGCAAGATCCTGTCTCAAAAGAAAGAAAGAAGGAAGGGAGGAAGGGAGGGAGGAAGGGAGGAAGGGAAGGAGTGAGGGAGGGAGGGAGGAAGGAAGAGAGGAAGGGAAGGGAGGGGAAGGGAGGGGAGGGGAGGGAAGGGAGAAGTTTCAGCAGCTCCACAGCTGTTTTTGTTTTGTTTTGTTTTTTGAGACAGAGTCTCGCTCTGTCACCCAGGCTGGAGTGCAGTGGTGCAATCTCGGCTCACTGCAACCTCTGCCTCCTGAGTTCAAGCAATTCTCCTGCCTCAGCCTCTTGAGTAGCTGGGATTACAGGCGCCTGCCACCACCCCCAGCTACTTTTTTTGTATTTTTAGTAGATACAGGGTTTCATCATATTGGTCAGGCTGGTTTTGAACTCCTGACCTCAAATTATCCACTCACCTTGGCCTCCCAAAGTGCTGGGATTACAGGCATGAGCCACCGCACCTGGCCGCAGTTCCACAGCTTTTAAGTGCCAGCTCTGGGATCTGCACTTGAGCCACTTGGGTTCAAGGCACTTTTCTATCCATGTGACTGCACCCTGACACTGAAACCCCTGGTGCCTTTGGGTTTCCTTTGCATGTTACTTTCTCCCTTGTAATTGCCCTCTAACCATCGTCTCACTTCCTCTTGATCCGTCTGATGTGCTTTGATTCTTTTTTATCATCCTTTAAACCAATGGTCCCCAACCTTTTAGGCACCAGGGACCAGTTTCATGGGAGACAATTTTTCCACACATGGGGGTGGGAGGGATGGTTTTAGGATGATTTGAGCGCATTCCATTTATTGTACACTTTATTTATATTGTGATTCCATTGTAATATATAATGAAATAATTATACGACCCACCATAATGTAGAATCAGTGGGATCCCTGAGCTTGTCTTCCTGAAACTAGATGGTCCCATCTGGGGGTCATGGGAGACAGTGACAGATCATCAGGCATTAGGTTCTCATAAGGAGTGTGCAACCTAGATCCATCCCTTGCATTTGCAGTTGACAATAGGGTTCATGCTACTATGGGAATCTAATGCTGCCACTGATCTGACAGGAGGCAGAGCTCATGTGGTAATGCGAGTGATGAGGAGCGGCTGTAAATACAGATAAAGCTTCACTCACTCTTCCACGACTTACCTCCTGCTGTGTGGCCTGGTTCCTAACAGGCCACAGACCAGTACCTGGCAGGTGCTGCTGCTGCCCAGGGGATGGGGATCCCTACTATAAACTATTTGTTCTCAAACTTCATTTCTGCCAATAAACAAAGAACAGTTGTGACTCCATATGCAGCATGCTCCCTCTGGGATCCCAGATCACATGCTCTGATGAGGGGGCTCCTGGGATGTGCCATGGGGCTGACATCAATCCTACCTTTTTTCTCTTTCACCCCCAAAGCCCTCAGGAACAAGAGCAGGGAGAGGGAACTAGTTATTGGGATAAGACTGCAATCCACATTAAATATACTGTAAGCAAATCCTTACCACACTGACTGCTTAAATACTTTTTCTAATAATTATAAGCAGCCAACTTTGTAACTGGTGGAAGCACCATGGTTTGAGCCCAGAGCTTAAGATAATCAGATATGGGCTGGGGGTGGTGGCTCACCCCTATAATCTCAGCACTTTGGGAGTTCGAGGTGGGTTGATCACCTGAGGTCAGGAGTTTGGGACCAGCCTAGCCAACATGGTGAAACCCTGCCTTCGCTAAAAATACAAAAATTAGCCAGGCTTGGTGGCATGCACCTGTAATCCCAGCCATTGCACTCTGCACTTCAGCCTGGGTGACAGAGTAAGACTCTGTCTCAAAAAAAAAAGAAAAAAAAAAGATAATCAGATATGGTGGCCTCACTAGGTCAACAGGTAAATTCTCTTTCTCTAAATCCCACTTACAACCATCCCTATATTGGTTCTTCTGTTCACACATCTTACATATTTTCCTCGTTAAAAACTGTGGATCTTTTATGGTATAAAATGTGCCCCTAACCTCCTTCTATTCCCTCATCTTCAGCCCAGCATCCCTGTCCCCTCCTGGCTATGTCATTCCTTTGTCCTCTGCCACTTGAAGTCTCTATAAGCTCTTTCATTGAGTCTTTCCTGCTTGTTTGCATCCTCCAAGGCTAAGAGCCCCCTCAATAGGCTCTTAATGCATAACAAGTTCTCAGAGATCGGCTGTTTCAGCCGCAGTGACCAAACTCGGGGGTCTGATGTTTTCATCTGCTTGGGCTACCATAACAAAACCACAGGCTGGGTGGCTTCAACGACAGGAATGTGTTTGTAACAGTTCTGGAGGCTGGAAGTCTGTGATCAGGGTGCCAGCATGGTCAGGTTCTGGTGGGGGCACTCCTCCTGGCTGGCTGTGTGCTGATGTGGCCTTTTCTCAGTGTGTGTTGGAGCGGGAGAGAGAGTGTGTGCAAGCTCCTGGGGTTTCTTCTTATAAGGACGCTAATCCCATCAGGAGAGGCCCACCCTCATGACCCCAACTGAACCTCGTCACCTCCCAAATGCCCCATCTCCAAATACCATCATATTGTGGGTAAAGATGGGGAGGGGGCACAATTCAGTTCAGAGCACCGGTGGACACGTTTTAGGAGCCCGCCACTAGCTTTTAAGCTTCACTGCCATCTTACCCAGGGCTCCAGGGCACTGCAAATGGGAAAAAACAATCAACTGTTCACAAGAGATATCTATTAGAATTTCCCAC
Source organism: Symphalangus syndactylus (assembly GCF_028878055.3). Taxonomy (NCBI): domain Eukaryota; kingdom Metazoa; phylum Chordata; class Mammalia; order Primates; family Hylobatidae; genus Symphalangus; species Symphalangus syndactylus. Next base: position 98,623,266 of record NC_072427.2, read on the forward strand.
TTCTTTTATGGTAGGTAGAGTAGTGAGGGTTTGGGAGACAGACTTCCTGGGGTTTGAATCCTAGTTTTTCTGTTTACTAGCTGTGTGACTTTGGGCATATAGCTCAACCTCTCTGTGCTAATAACAATACCTACCTTATAAGATAGTTGAGGGAGATTATATGCTGTAAATCAGGTAAAGCATTAGCACTTAGTCTTTTAAATAATATTAACTATTTATTAGTCTTCCTATTTAATGATACAAGTGAGCCATTTTTCCTGTCGAAAAAATAGAAAATGTGATAATAAAAGAGAAATGTGAGCTGGGCACGGTGGCTCACACCCGTAATCCCAGGACTTTGTGAGGCGGAGGCAGGTGGATCACCTGAGGTCAGGAGTTCAAGACCAGCCTGGCCAACATGGAGAAACCCCCGTCTCTACAAAAATACAAAAGTTAGCAGGGCATGATGGTGGTGCCTATAATCCCAGCTACTCAGGAGGCTAAGGCGGGAGAATTGCTTGAATCCGGGAGGAAGAGGTTGCAGAGAGCCAAGATCGTGCCATTGCACTCCAGTCTGGGCGACAAAGAAAGACTCCATCTCAAAAAAAAAAAAAAAAAAAAGAGAGAGTGAAATGTGGAAAAGGAAAAAGAAAGGGAAGGATTTGAATAGGAGTTGGGATGAGTTGGGATAAGAGACAGGTTAGGACAAGCCTCTGGAAACAGGTACCCACAGTTTGCAGTCTGATAGAAACAGAACGTAATTCACAAATGAAAGCCACAAATGTAAGCCATATATGTAATTTAAAATTTTCCAGTAGCCACATTTAAAAAGTAAAAAGAGACAGGTGAAATGAATTCTAGTAATATATTTTATTTAACTCATTTATTTAGTTCTGTATGATAACCCACTATATGGTATATTTAAGATAACCCAATACGGCGACTAATGTACAAAATAACCTAAAATTATTAAAGTGACTTTTACATTCCTTTTTCATCCTGAGTCTTTGCCAAGTGGTGTGGGTTTTATGCTTATAGCACATCTTAAATCAGACTAGCCATGTTGGAAGTGCTTATCGGCCACCTGTGGCCAGTGGCTATCATACTGGACAGTACAGGTCTAGTTTCAGACATTCATTCTTATTTCTCTGTGTATCTGCCAAGACTTGCAAGCCGTATACACAGAGAATATTTTTAGCAGCTGTTAACAAATCAAGGCTCCAGGCAGCAGCCACCCATCCTGCTGCAGTGGGACCCACCCCTTGCCACGCGTCTCCTGTTTTCCTTTAAGGTGTTATAGCACTTCATTTCGCCTCCCACTCGAGGGCTGATATTTAAGGGCCTGTTTTGGTTCCATCCTTGGATTTGAATTCTTGTAACCCATGGCAACAGTGAGGCTCCTGAAGCTGATTGTGATGTTTAGTTCCCACAATGCTGAGTTGAGAGTTAGGGGGAAAAAGCATTTGTCTGTAGCTTGGAAAGTGACAGCAGGGCCACAGGGAGAGTTTGTTTTGGCAAACTGGATGGCGTTGTTATTGTTATCCACATACCCTCTGAGAAACAAGTGACTCCTTCCTTCTCCGGACCTTTGTTAGCAGAATGAGATCCTTAGAGCAGAGTTGATCGAGCCAGGATCTGGGGGTTGAGTTCTATAGGGGCGACTTGGCTGCATATGGAGAAACAATGTTTTCTCAGTCACCACCTCCATTACCCACTCAGGTCAGCCTCAAGAATGTGCTTTTAGGATTACCCCTGGGGGATGGCTTGAATGCCAGGTTTGGGCACAGGGCCACTGCCCAACTCTAGGAGGTGATACTTGCATTTTATTCCATAGAGATGGGTGCCTCTGGACTATGTACCTTCATGCTCCGAATAGGTCAAATACTGTTTAGTAACAATACTAAGACAGTGTTTGCGTTTTTCACTCTCATTCACTCATGAGTGTATAGTGGAGTTTTCCAGAGGTTGTCCAACGTGATGATGTTTTTGTTCTGACAGCCAATGAATGTGTGCTGATGTATTCTTGTGTTTTACATTTTTCATGGTTTTATGTATACAATGAGAAAGGTGCCCCCAGTCCCAGTTGTAACCTGGCATCCCTGTTTAATGAGGTAATTTGGAAGTCAGGAGACCCGGTTCTAATCCCAGCTCCACCGATATCTAGTTGGGGGACCTCTCTGAGGCCCTTACCTCATCATAAAGAGTGGATCAGATCAGATCCTTTGGATTGCTGGGATTCTTCAGGTTCTAGAGCACTCGATTCTCTATGTCCTTTTTTTTTTTTTTTTTAAGAGACAGGGTCTTGCTCTGTCCCCCAAGCTGAACCATAGTGGCATGATCATAGCTCACTGCAGCCTCTAACTCCTGGGCTCACGCCATCCTCCTGCCTTAGCCTCCTGAGTAGCTGGGAATACAGGCATGTGCCACTATGCCTGGCTAATTTTAAAATTTTATTTAGAGATGTGGTCTTGCTATGTTGCCCATGCTGGTCTTGAACTCCTGACCTCAATCTATGTACCTTTCTGAGAGTAAATGACCACCCTCAAGAAAATGTCTGAAAAGAGTATAGCTTAGTAGATAGCATCATCTTCATGTACGAAGAAGCCCTGTTTCCTCCGTACACACACCAAACTCAGTTCCTATAGGATTAGACTCAACACCCTTGGAAGGTCCTCTCAGACCCTTTCCCATCTCTAAACTCATGTCCCCTTCTCTGTCCCCTTACTCTTTGCTATAATTATAACATCTTCTCAAGATCTCAATACCACCCATTCTATGGCTCATACGTCTTTCTTCCAGCTGTTTCCTCTTTGTGGAAAGCCCTCTCCCCTCTTCATGTGGCAAACCCTCTACAGTCCCAATTCTGATGCTGTCTCCTCCAGGGAGGCCTCTCTGACTTATTCTGGCTAAATCAGATGGATATAACTACACACATAACCCCATCCTTTTCTCTTACCACTGGATCCAAGACATCATAAGACATCATATTATTTCACCTAAAATGCTTCAAATATAGCTACTACTTTTTTTTTTTTTTTTTTTGAATCTCCCTCTGTTGCCCAGTCTGGAGTGCAGGGGCATGATCTTGGCTCACTACAACCTCCACCCCCTGAGTTCAAGCAATTCTCCTGTCTCAGCTTCCCGAGTAGCTGGGACTACAGGTGTGCACCACCACATCAGGCTAATTTTTGTATTTTTGCTAGAGATGGGGTTTCACCATGTTGGCCAGGATGATCTCCAACCCCTGACCTCAAGTGATCTGCTCTCCTCGGCCTCCCAAAGTGCTGGGATTACAGGTGTGAGCCACTGCCTCCAGACTGTTTTGTGGGTTTTTTTGTTTGTTTTGTTTTTTTGTTTTTGAGGAGGAGTCTCACTCTGTTGCCCAGGCTGGATTGCAGTGGCACTATCTCAGCTCACTGCAACCTCCGCCTCCCGGGTTCAAGCGATTCTCCTTCCTCAGCTTCCTGAGTAGCTGGGACTACAGGTGCATACCACTGCGCCCGGTTAATTTTTGCATTTTTTTTTTTTTTTTTTGAGACAGAGTCTCGCTCTGTCCCCCTGCTGGAGTGCAGTGGCACAATCTCGGCTCACTGCAACCTCCACCTCTCGGGTTCCAGCGATTCTCCTGCCTCAGCCTCCCAAGTAGCTGGGACTACAGGCACCCACCACCATGCCCAGGTAATTTTTTGTATTTTTAGTAGAGATGGGGTTTCACCATGTTGGCCAGGATGGTCTCGAACTCCTGACCTCGTGATCCACCCACCTCAGCCTCCCAAAGTACTAGGATTACAGGAATTTTTGCATTTTTAGTAGAGACAGTGTGTCACCGTGTTGGCCAGGCTGGTCTCAAAGTCCTGACCTCAAGTGATCTGCCCGCCTCGGCCTCCCAAAATGCTGGGATTACAGGTAGGAGCCACCGCACCCGGCCCCAGCCTGTTTTTAATAGCAGTTTAACCTGTATCCAAACTAGTACCCTCAGTTTTTTTTTGTTTTTTTTGAGACGGAGTCTCGCTCTGTTGTGCAGGCTGGAGTGCAGTGGCACGATCTTGACTCACTGCAAGCTCCGCCTCCCGGGTTCACGCCATTCTCTCCTGCCTCAGCCTCCCAAGTAGCTGGGACTACAGGCACCTGCCACCATGCCCGGCTAATTTTTTGTATTTTTAGTAGAGACGGGGTTTCACCGTGTTAGCCAGGATGGTCTCTATCTCCTGACCTCGTGATCCACCCACCTTGGCCTCCCAAAGTGTTGGGATTACAGGTATGAGCCACCGCGCCCGGCCCTCAGTTTTCTATATATTTTCTAAGTATCTCTTTTTCTTCTGCCAAATGTGGCAGAGAAGATATAGAAAATTGAGGATACTAGTTTGGATGTGGGTTAAGCTGTCGTTACTAATTCTTGCCAAATTCTCCAACTGAATTATAAAACTCATCTGAACACTATTTTCCATGTGGCCAACTACACCTGCTTTGTTATTGGTACCTAGTTTTTCTCACCCTATCCTCCTGCTCGGGGAGGAATGGCTGCTCTTCAGGCTGTCTGCACAATAACTACCCCCCAGGACTTCTTGTGTCGCAGCCTAGGTTTTCTGTATCCTGGGTCATCTTTCTCCACACTCAAGGGTTTTAATTGCTTTTTTGTTGCGCTGTAACTTACATAGAGTGCACTAATATTAAATGTCTAGTTTGCTACATTTGCATATGTCCACACTTGTGTAACTGCTGACCAGATCAAATTTTAGGACACTGCCATCATCCCAGAAGCTCCCCCACCTCATGCTGCACCTTTTCATCCAGCAGTCACCTCCGTCCCCAAGGCCAACCATCATTCTGACTTCTGTGCATGCGTGCGTATGTGTGTGTGTGTGTGTGTGTGTCACGGTCTCGTTCTGCTGCCCAAGCTGGAATGCAGTGGTGTGATCAAGACTCACTGCAGCCTCAACCTCCTGGTGCAATCTTCGCACCTCTGCCTCTCAATTAGCTGGGATTACAGGCATGCACCACCACCCCTGGCTAATTTTTTGTTTTTATTTTTGTAGAGATGTTGTAGAGATATTTTATTTTTATTTATTTATATTGATTTTTGTAGAGATGTTTTATTTTTATTTTTATAGGGATGTCGCCCACGCTGATCTCAGACTCCTGGGCACAAGTGATGCTCCCACTTTGGACTCCTAAAGTGTTGGCATTACAGTCATGAGCCACCATGCCCAGCCCATTCTGATTTCCGTTACCATAAATCAGTTTTTTTTTTTTTTTTTTTGAGACAGAGTCTTGCTCTGTCGGCCGGGCTGGAGTGCAGTGGCACAATCTCGGCTCACTGCAACCTCTGCCTCGTGGGCTCAAGCAATTCTCCTGCCTCAGCCTCCCAAGTAGCTGGGATTACAAGGGTATGCCACCACGCCCGGCTAATTTTTGTATTTTTAGTAGAGATGGGAGTTTCACTATGTTGGCCAGGCTGGTCTTGAACTCTTGACCTCAGGTAATCCACCCACCTTGGCCTCCCAAAGTGCTGGGATTACAGGCATGAGCCACCATGCCCAGTGCATAAATCAGTTTTATAGGGCACTAGTCCCATTCATAAGGGCCCCACTCTTATGACTGTCAACCTAAATAAACAGAGGCTCTCCAAAAGAAAATGATGTTTACTTAGGAAAAGAGCATTGCAATGGGCATATGCATGCCATAGTAAACTAGGTATGTGTTCAGGGAGGTAAAATAAAAGGTTTTTAAAGGAAAAAGTGAAGAGGATTACATAATTGTTTTGAAATAATTATTCTTGGCTGCAAAGATCAGTAACAAAGGTGATGCCAGTAGAAGGTTGGACAGACAGTTGCTAAGTAGATGTCCTCACAGAAATTTTTTGTTTTTGTGTTTTTTGTAGAGACGGAGTCTCCCTATGTTGCCCAGGCTGGTATCAAACTCCTGGGCTCAAGCGATCCTCCTGCCTTGGCGTCCCAAAATGCTAGGATTACAGGTGTGAGCCACCGCCCCCAGTCACAAAAGTATTCTGTTGTGTGAGCGTATCATGGCCATTGTGCTAGGTTGTGAGTTTTGCAGTCTTTGTGATAGTTTCGTTACTAGGCATACAAGCAAGAGAATCCTCTCTTCATGGTCTTCCTCGGCTCTATGTGCCAGGGGTTTTGTCTGTTGGTTTGTTCGTTTAGTTTTTTTAACACTAGTGAGTCCATTTTGATTCCGACTACTTCTCCCAAAAGGCCCCACCTTCTATTTTTTTTTTTTTTAGACGAGTCTCGCTCAGACAAGGCTCGCTCTGTCGCCCAGGCTGGACTGTAGTGGCGCGATCTCGGCTCACTGCAAGCTCCGCCTCCCGGGTTCCCGCCATTCTCCTGCCTCAGCCTCCCAAGTAGCTGGGACTACAGGCGCCCACCACCACGCCTGGCTAGTTTTTTGTATTTTTAGTAGAGACGGGGTTTCACCTTGTTAGCCAAAATGGTCTCGATCTCTTGACCTCAGGTGATCTGCCTGACTCGGCCTCCCAAAGTGCTGGGATTACAGGCGTGAGCCACCGCACCTGGCCTTGTCTTTCTTCTAGCTCTTTTAAGATACCTTAATGTCCTGCCATCTGGCACTTCCATCCCATCAACTCTTTCACATTCCTATGTGATTATTTCTCAACGCCTTTTAATTTTAGCACCTGATTTCGGTGGCCAAGATTCTGCATTAAGGTTGCTGCTGCCTTCATTCGCCTTTTCAGGCCTTGGCTGAATTTTGGATACTTTTCATGGTCTCTCCATTCAGCAGGGCCACCACTCACCTGATTGGAGTCTATCTGGCTTTTCCTTCCTGACACTCAAGTCATGCTAATGACATAGATGTGGCCTGAGCAAAGGACAGGGGGATATTTTTCTTCTCTTGCTTGGATCAGCTTTGTTCATCAAAGCCCACACTATGCTACATTTGGGTTGAGTAGGGGCGCCAAGTCATCCTATTGGCACAGATTGAGATTGTAGTAACCTGAACATTCTAGACCGACCTCTTTCCATAGTATCAGTTATTTTTATGCACTTGGTATTCTGTGGACCAGAATGTACATTTATCCTTACTAAATTTCTTTTTTTCCGATTAAATTTCAATCGTTAGATTTCATCCATTGTTCTAGCCTACCAAGGTATTTACCAATCTTAATTCAATCTTGGCAGGCATTTTCCAATACCTTGATTCAATCTCTCAGGATAGTGTTGATCTCTCCAAGGTCCTGATAAGCCATCATCTCAGCATTCAGAATGACAATGCAGGACAGAAATAGACCAGCACGGTGGATGGTGCCTTTTGGTACCGACCACTGCTGTTCTGTTCAGATAAAGAAAGAACAGTTGGTGGAAGGAGGCCCAATCAAGGATTTGGTATTTAAAGGATAAACTCCTGGATCCATTTTTCTTATACTTCTGGCTTCCAATTCAAGGACTTATTTCCTGGACCTGCTCCCCCAAAGTCCATGGGCCAGAGATGGGGAACCTAAAGGAAAGTTTCAAATGTGAGGTTTTTTTTGAGAGGGCCCGGATATATTTAAAGTGGGAGAGGTGGCTTTCTGTTCATTTCTTTTGACTCCCCCTCCCCACCTCCCCCTTTTTTTTTTAGGATGGAGACTTGCTTTGTTGCCCAGGCTGGAGTCCAGTGATGCAATCTCAGCTTACTGCAACTTCTGCCTCCTGGGTTCAAGTGAGTCTCCTGCCTCAGCATCCCAAGTAGCTGGGATTACAGGCACGCACTCGGCTAATTTTTTTTTTTTTTTTTTGCATTTTTAGTAGAGATGGGGTTTTATCATGTTGGTCAGGCTGGTCCTAAATTCCTGACCTCAAGTGATCTGCCCACCTCAGCCTCCCAAAGCGCTGGGATTACAGGCATGAGTCACTGTGCCCGGCCTCTTCTGACTCTCTTTTCTACCCCTAGAAGATAACTAGAAGGCTTTTAGAGCTGCATTAGGAGTGAACAGAAATCTGCCACTTAATTGTTTAAATGGGGAAACTGAGGTGCAGTGAAGTCAGGTTCCTGGGCTAACCCACTCTGGAATAAGATGACAAAGTCAGGAGGGGACTCCAGTTCCACTGCTCTGCCCTGAGCTGTCTGTCAGGTAACCATGGCTATATACCTGCCACCACTTCCTAGAGGGTCAATGTGTCTCCAGAATCTGGGGGAAAACATTAGCTTCTTATTAAAACATATGAGGATAGTCCGGACTTGACGGCTCACACTATAATCCCAGCTCTTTGGGAGGCCGAGGTGGGTGGATCACCTGAGGTCAAGAGTTTGAGACCAGCCTGACCAATGAAGGGAAACCCTGTCTCTACTAAAAATACAAAAATGAGTCGGGCATGGTGCTGGGCACCTGTAATCCCCAGCTACTTGAGAGGCTGAGGCAGGAAAGTCATTTGAACCTGGGAGGCGGGGGTTGCCGTGAGCAGAGAAGGCACCATTGCACTCCAGCCTGGGCAACAAGAGCGAAACTCTGTCTCAAGGAAAAAAAAAAAAAAAAAAGAAACGTGCATTTACTAACTACTTGGGCCATGGATGCCGGATACCTCAGAGAGTACAAAAATCTATTATTTTACTTTATAGAAAAGTTTTTAAGCAGAGAAGTAAGCCTTCAAATAGGCTCCACAAATGTATCAGCTCTATTTGTGGAGGTAGGTCTGTAGCAAGTAGGAGAGGGACACTATCCTTGTTTCCCTTGTGCTGTTATCATTATTATTTGTTATTTGTAGGTGTGACCAGTGCACAGAATATAAAAGAAAACACTTAAGAAGCCTCTGTGAGGTTACGGGTCTGGTTACTGAGACCTCTCTATAATATGCAGATTTGGCTGGGCGCAGTGGCTCACGCCTGTAATCCCAACACTTTGGGAGGCCGACATGGGTGCATCACCTGAGGTCAGGAGTTCGAGACCAGCCTGGCCAACATGGTGAAACCCCTCTCTACTAAAAAATTAGCCAGATGTGGTGGCGGGCACCTGTAATCCCAGCTACTTGGGAGGCTGAAGCAGGAGAATTTCTGAAACCTAGGAGGCGGAGGTTGCAGAGAGCCAAGATCATGCCACTTCACTCCAGCCTGGGGGACAGAGAGAGACCTTGTCTCAAAAAAAAAAAAAAAAAGCATATTCATTCATTTTAGCTTTCTGAGGATATTGGTCAGTCCTTCCCAAGAAGCCGGCTGCATGATGGACCTTCATTTCCATTGCCTGTAGACTGGCTTTACTATCTGTAATTAACAGTGAGGAACTTCGTGGATGGTATTCTTTTATAGGCATGAATTTCTAACCGAAGAACATCTTTCAGCTCTCAGCATTGTTCAACTGAATGTTGCTATGAGACTGCAGCTATTTATTCCTCTAAAGATCTCTTGCGTGGCTCTGGTGAGAGAGTGTATTTTTCATAGCTACGCAGTCTTTCTTCTTATTTAAAAAAGAAATAGGAGACTCTTGTCATTTATTTAACATCGCCTATGAATACATAAGAATATTAGATGGGGGTGGACACCAGAGGTCTTGGGAGAGTAGAGGCCCTTTCAACTGTTTAATTTCTGTTTTATTCCAATGACGTGGTAGAAAGTTGATTTGCCTTGAAGAATCAAAGATCATCAAGCTCTCACTGAATGTTCCAATAATGTGCTTAAACTGTTAAAAATAGATATGTTTTGGAATAATAATAATCAATGGGTTTGGAATAATAATAATGGGTTTTAGAGTAAATAGGCTATAAATATTCTTATCAATCGATAGTATGGGGGATACCTATCTCACAATAGAGAGGCGTGGTTTCACCTGCCTATTAACCTTTTCTTCTTTTCAGCTTGAAAACCTCAATTTTCTTTTTCTTTCTTTTTTTTTTTTTTTAAATAGAGTTTCACTCTGTTGCCCAGGCTGGAGTGCAGTGGCATGATCTTGGCTCACTGCAACCTCCGCCTCCCAGGCTCAAGCGATTCTCCTGCCTCAGCCTCCCAAGTAGCTGGGATTACAGGTGCCCACCACTGCATCTGGCTAATTTTTGTATTTTGTAGTAGAGACAGTGCTTCATCACGTTGGCCAGGCTGGTCTCAAACTCCTGACCTCAGATGATCTGCCCGCCTCAGTCTCCCAAAATGCTGGGATTACAGGCATGAGCCACCACACCCCGTTGAAAACCTCAATTTTCCTCTGGGGATTTACCCCTCTCTCAGGGTGATAGTCAAAATCTGTAATAACTGGAATGACTTGGGCATGACCACATTCAACCAACCAGAATGGATGCTCAACCCTGCCTTTCTCCGCATACACTTTTGGGGAGTCCTGAAATCAGAATGTCCTGCCCTTCTTTATCCAAAGGCTGGACATGAACCAAGCGAGGCCTAACAGACTCTCTATCCCCAGAATTTGTATACTGATCAGTGACACAGGCAGGGCTGAAAACAATTGTCCCAAAGGTGTTGCCCTGGAAACACCAGCTTCCTGGACACCTAGTACCCTGTTTCCTGTCCTTTGTGAGATGTCATTGTTCAGCTTGTACTCTTTTTCTATAAGCTACCACCATCTCCATCTAATACATTTCCTTTGTTTATTTCTTTTTTGCTTATATTACCTAGAATCTATTTCTATTTACAAACAAGGCAACAGAAATGAATGTATCAGGTGTTTGTGGGGAGAGCACCAGTCTTGCTTCCCTTGTGCTGTTATTATTATTATTGTTATTATTATTATTGAGATGGATTCTCGCTCTGTGGCCGAGACAGGCGTACAGTGGTGCAAGTTCAGCTCACTGCAACCTCCACCTCCCGGGTTCAAGTGATTCTCTTGCCTCAGCCTCCTGAGTAGTTGGGACTACAGGTGCATGCCACCATGCCTGGCTAATTTTTGTATTTTTAGTAGAGACGGGGTTTCACTGTTGGCCAGGCTGGTCTTGAACTCCTGACTTCATGATCCACCTGCCTCGGCCTCCCAAAGTGTTGGGATTACAGGAGTGAGCCACCACGCCTGGCCGTGCTATTATTATTATTTGTTATTTGTAGTTATGACCAGTACACAGAACATTAAAAAAAAAAGCACAAAAACACTTCTAAGAAACCTTTGTATTTTGAAAAATACGATCTTAAAGCAAATTTTCTGTAATGGGAATCCTGTTTTCCTATCATTTCGTTATAGAATCGTAGGAATATTCCTCTGGGAGGAAAAATGTGTTCAATAGAATAAGTAGAAAACAGGATAAAAATGAAATAAGAAAAACTGTTGTGGGGCGATAGGCCTGTTTATGCACTGGCGTTAACGAAAGGCTTGGACCAGAAACAGCAGAAGTGCCAAGCTTTCTGTGAGTTGCTAGCCCTATGTGCAGCTAAAATTCTTTTTTTCAGCCAGGCACAGTGGCTCATGCCTGTAATCCCAGCACTTCGGGAGGCTGAGGTGGGTGGATTGCTTGAGCTCAGGAGTTCAAGACCAGTCTGGGTAACATGGTGAAACCTTGTCTCTGCAAAAAATACAAAAATTAGCCAGGTATGGTGGCTCGTGCCTGTGGTCCCAGCTACTCGGGAGGCTGAGGTGGGCAGATCGCTTGAGCCTGGGAGGCGGAGGTTGTAGTGAACTGGGATGGCACAATAACACTACAGTCTGGGTGACAGGGTGAGATTCTTGTCTCAAAAAAAGAAAAAAATTTTTTTTCTTTAACGTAGCTTCCTCCTTAGAGTCCCCCTTTGACGCTTAATCGCTAGATTAAGTCCTCTAGAACACTAGAACATGTTTCTTTCACTCTAAAGCACACACGAATCACTTGGAGGATCTCATGAAAATGTAGAGTCTGAGCCAGTGCCTGTAATCCCAGCAACTCAGGAGGCTGAGGCGGGAGGATTGCTTGACCTTAGGCGTTTGAGACCAGCTTGGGCAACATAGCAAGACCCGGTCTCTAAAAGAAAAGTGTAGAGTCTGATCCCACATTTACAAGCTCCTAGTGATCCTGATACTGCAGGCCCTAGGACCACACTTTGCGCAGCAAGATTGAAGGTCAGGATTTCTCTCCAGCCTCAGCTTCCCGGGTACTCTACTCAGGTTCCAGACCATCTCCGTCTGTCTAGACTAGAACACACTTGTCACACCATGCCTAGCCAGCAGGTGTCATCAGAGTGCTCTGAGAGTCACACCAGATCACATTTCTAAGGACCCTTGATATGTTTCAAAAAGATTCATGTATAGGAGCTTTAAGAATCTCCCAGGTAAGCATATTCCATAGCTTTGGGTTATAATTTGAACCCCCAAGCAAAGTGACCAGTGAGGGAGACTCTCACTAAGTATTTATTTTTATTTATTTTTGAGACGGATTCTCGCTCTGTCACCCAGGCTGGAGTGCAGTGGCGCGATCTCAGCTCACTGCAACCTCCGCCTCTGGGTTCAAGTGATTCTCCTGCCTCAGCCTCCCGAGTAGCTGGGATTACAGGCATCCGCCACCACACCTGGCTAATTTTTGCATTTTTAGTAGAGACGGGGTTTCACCATGTTGGCCAGGATGGTCTGGATCTCCTGACCTCGTGATCTGCCCGCCTTGGTCTCCCAAAGTGCTGGGATTACAGGTGTGAGCCACCACGCCTGGCCAAATCTCACTAAGTATTTTTATAACTGTTTTTTTTCTTTCTGATTTTAAAATCATCTGTCCATGCCGTACTGTGGAGATTTGGCTCTAGACATTTGTAATTGGTAAGAAGTGCTTTAGCAACACTTGCTACAGTTCAATTTTTAGACAGCTTTCTCATGCATTTATCTTATTGCTAGAAGAATCTTTGCTATTATTATTATTCCCACTTTACAGATGAGAAAACAAAGGCAGAGAGGAGGATGTAGTGATCAGTTCAGTGCAACAAAGATAGAGATGAGATTCAACCTCGAGCTTCTACTTATAAGTCTCTTCTTATCCTAGTGTTTATGGAGAAGGAAAAAGATGGCATTTGGGCTTTCTTTTGCAAAGAAACTTTATTCTTCTTACCCAGATTGAAAGTTAACTAATCTCTGTAGGGGATAATGGTCTACACTTTAGGAGTTCCTGGGTTCCTGATCAAAGGCGCTGGGATACTGATAGTTCTCAGCATAAATCCTCCCCAAATAAAATTACACAGTTTGAATTGAATACAATGATCTGAGATGCAAGAGTTCTATAAACATTGTATTTATTCATAATAACCAAGGACTCCCTCTCCTACATATGGTATCAAAACCCCCTTACAAATTTTCTGGGGAGATTAGAAATTAGTGAAGAGGTAACTTTTTTTTTTTTTGAGATGGAGTCTGGCTCTGTCACCCAGGCTGGAGTGCAGTGGCGCGATCTCGGCTCACTGCAACCTCCGCCTCCCGGGTTTAAGTGATTCTCCTGCCTCAGCCTCCTGAGTAGCCGGGACTACAGGCATGCACCACCACGCCCAGCTAACTTTTTTTGTATTTTTAGTAGAGACAGTGTTTCACTATGTTGGTCAGGATGGTCTCAATCTCTTGACCTCATGATCCACCCATCTCAGCCTTCCAAAATGAGCCACTGTGCCCGACCGTGAAGAGGTAACATTTTGAGTGTATTGAAACAAAGGATTTCATGGTGCCTGAGTGGAGAGGCATTTAGGGGAGGTGAGAAGTTATCTTTGAGAACCTGCTGCAGGTTTTGCAACCCCAGTAATCTCCTCCCATGCCCCACACTCATCAAATCCGGAAGAAAAGACATCACTGTCATCATCAAGGCCAAGAAGAGCAGGTTTGTGAGCATCCAATCTCAGGGCAGGAGGGGCTGCTGTGGGTGGCTGCTAATGCCTCTTCTAGCTCCAGGGACCTCAAGACCATCGACTTCAAGCACTTTGCAAAATGGGTTATATGGGGTATTAATATGGAGAATTGGGGAAAAAATGTTGCTATGGTCAAATACATTTGAGAAACTGGTTGAAATGAAGGCACATACGTTTCTTGCTTTCAACAGGGCTCTCTGGCGCAGTTCATGTGCATTTGGAATCTTCAACGAAGGGATGGGGAAATGTGCCCCACTTCTTAGAGATGAGATTAAGGAATCTTTTGTTTTTGGAATATCTGGAGTTTATAAAACACCTTCTGAAAATCCTGATCTAATTTATTAGAGCCGGCTTCATGGGCATGTGACCTTCACGGTCGCACAGGGCCCCACAGTTGGTTTAATGCTGTGCTGCTGCTGCTTCCAAATGTTGAATACATTTTGAACAAAGGGCTCCACATTTTGATTTTGTATTGGGCCCTGCAAATTATGTAGCTGGCCCTGCCTATGGATGCCCCAGAGGAGGAAATGGAGGTCCAGAGAAGAGAAGGGTCTTGAGACGGAGTTGCACTCTTGTTGCCCAGGCTGGAGTGCAATGGCATGATCTTGACTCACTGCAACCTCCGCTTCCTGGGTTCAAGCGATTCTCCTGCCTCAGCCTCCCGAGTAGCTGGGATTACCAGCATCTGGCACCACACCTGGCTAATTTTTGTATTTTTAGTGGAGACGGGGTTTCACCATGTTGGCCAGGCTGGTCTTGAACTCCTGACCCAGTGATCTGCACACCTTGGCCTCCCAAAGTGCTGGGATTACAGGCGTGAGCCACCTTGCCTGGCTTTTTTTTTTTTTTTTTTTTTTCTGAGATGGAGTCTCCGTCTGTTGCCCAGGCTGGAGTGCAGTGATACGATCTTGGCTCACTGCAACCTCCGCCTCCCGGGTTCAAGCAATTCTCCTGCCTCAGCCTCCCCAAGTAGCTGGCACTACAGGTGTGCGCTACCATGCCCAGCTAATCTTTGTATTTTTAGTAGAGATGGGGTTTCACCATGTTGGCCAGGCTAGTCTCGAACTCCTGACCTCAGGTGATCCACCCGCCTTGGCCTCCCAAAGTGCTGAGATTACAGGCGTGAGCCACCGTGCCCAGTCAAGAGGAGTCTTGATCTAAACACTCCCTAGTTCTCTCCTCCTTTTCAGACTTGGCTTCCTGCTTCTGCCTATGCTTGCTCTATTCTCTCCTGTCTTCTACTGCAGCCCTTCTTTCCACCGCCATCTCTTTTTCTCATTTGCATTTTCTATTCTACTCCTTCTCTCTTTTTATCCTTTCTCTTCCACCTCTAGACATAGGAGATTTTCTCCAGCCCAGTTTTATAAGTCACTAGAATAATGTTCTCTGTGTTTCCTTGGTTCCCTTTTGGGCTTTTAATTATGAGAAGAGCCCGCATACTTTATCAAATGTCCACAGTTTAGAGGACGGCCATTTATATAAAACTGCTGTTGTAATACGGCTGGATGTTATAACTCTGCTCTGGGCATTGCAACATTCCCTAATTTGCATGTGGGCATTCAGGGAGGGAAGAATAGAACATAGTAGAAAGCAGAAAAAGCACATTTCAACGATAATGAAAGCAACACCTTCTGAGGCTAATAAACTCTTCTGTCTAAACTTATTAAATTAATGGTTTGGAGTGAAATGTGGCTGTTACCCTCTTCTTACAGTTAAAGGAAAGAGTCTTCTTAGTGCCCCTCAGCACATCAAGGGAAGAATCAGAGCTAAAGGTGGATAACAGCATTTCTCACCTCTTTCCAGAAAGGATTTATGTATCATAATAAGGCAAGCTTCTCTGCCTGGCTTTTAGAGCCCTCAGAGACTGCCCATCCTGTCCAACCCAGTCTCCATCTTTCTCCTTTACTTTCCATCTTTGTCAAGGTGTTTTTTTGTTTGTTTGTTTTTTGGGTTTTTTTGTTTGTTTGTTTTTGCTGGTGATATAAATGCAATTCAAACCACTGTAAGGAAAAAAAGAGATGTATTAGTTCCCCATATCTGGGCAGCATAAGTAAGGAATAGGAATGGCTTCAGGTAGAGTTGGATTCAGGAAGCCAAATTATGCCATTTAGACCCCTTTCCTGTATCCCTGCCTCTCTGTCATCTCTGCTTTCCTTTGGGCCATATTCTCTGGCCAGATAGCTCCACATGGAAGCCACAATCATCTCTGACAGCTTTCAGCTTAGCTTAGCTTCATGGCTTCTGCTCTAGAGAACATGTCATTCTCCCAAGAGTTCCATAGGAAAACTGGAGGAGCAATTCTGACTGGCCCAGCCAGGTTCTGACTCACAGCTTTTGAGCCCACCTCTCAACCCATCACAGTAACCCGGAAAATGGCATGCACTCTGATTGGCCTGGGAGGGTTGGCTACGTGCCCACTTGTATGATGCTGCTGGAAGAACTCCAGCTAAATCACACGGGAATGGGTTAATGGGTTCTCCGTGAGAAAGAGGGTTCCTAATACTAGAAGAAAGGGAGGAGATATGTGCCAAGCGGACAAAACAATGACACCTCTAGCCGACTGTACCCTCTCTGTCTTGTTCCTTAACGGGAGTTAAGAAGAAATTACTTTGGGAGGCCGAGGTGGGTGGATTACATGAGGTTGGGAGTTCGAGACCAGCCTGGCCAACATGGTGAAATCCCGTCTCCACTAAAAATACAAAAATTAGCTGGGTGTGGTGGCGGGCGCCTGTAATCCCAGCTACTTGGGAGGCTGAGGCAGGAGAATCACTTGAACCCAGGAGGCAGAGGTTGCAATGAGCCAAGATCGCACCATTACACCACAGCCTGGGTGACAAAGTGAGACTCCGTTTCAAAAAAAAAAAAAAAAGAAGAAATTACTTAGGCAGATAGTAAGGGCATGGGAGTTCTCCATAAGGCTTTTCTATTGATTGATTGATTGAGATGGAGTTTCGCTCTTGTTGCCCAGGCTGGAGTGCAATGGCGTGAAACATATAAGGAAAAGTCACTCATCTTTTAGATTTCCATCAGCTGGCCAGAGAAATGACACAGGAATGAGAAGTAAATACAGGGGAAAATGCCTGGCTAGCTGTGGTTTGCTACGCTTTTCAGCTACCAGCTTATACGTCAGAATACTGAGGCTTGACCTGTCATTTGCAATGACAGGGCCTGGAATGTTGCTTCTTACATACCATGAGTTTTGAGAGGATAAAAGCAGTACTTGTTTTAGACGGGGAAAAATTAACTTACATGCTGAAAGGAATGAATAATGTAGCTATTGAAGGACACCTATAGACGGTAGCAGAGTCACAGCCATGGATTAATGCGAGGTATGTGGAGGGCAGTCAGAAAGGGCTAGGGCTCCTTTCCCAAGCAGAGGAGGTCTCTGCCCTGAGGCTCCCGGCACTGCGCTCCTGCACCCTGCCTTGGGCTCTTCTCTTTTTTGATACGAATCTTCATAACCATTGTTCTCCTTTACTCACAGGCTTTTAAATGAAACCCTTGAAAATCTCAATAATGTATTTTCCCATTCTTTTTTTTTTTTTTTTTTTTTAAAGAAACGCCTCTGAGAAGAGAGGACACTTTTTCCATGACCCTTTGCTAACCAACCAAAGAATTCAATTCAGTTCAGCAGTTACTCAACTAAAAAAAAACAGGAAGAAACCCGAAGGGAAGGGGTATCTATATAGCTCCAAATACTCAGTTGTGGTGTCTTTCTTCTTTTTCTTCTGACTTCTTTCCTCTTCCTCCTCCTTCTTTTTTTTTTTTAGACAGAGTAGTTTCACTCTTGTTGCCCAGGCTGGAGTGCAATGGCGCCATCTTGGCTTACTGCGACCTCCACCTCCCGGGTTTAAGTGATTCTCCTGCCTCAGCCTCCTGAGTAGCTGGGATTACAGGCATGTGCCACCACACCCGGCTAATTTTGTATTTTTAGTAGAGATGGGGTTTCTCTATGTTGGTCAGGCTGGTCTCAAACTCCCAACCTCAGGTGATCCGCCCACCTCGGCCTCCCAAAGTGCTCGGGTTACAGGAGTGAGCCACCGTGCCCAGCCTATTCTTCTTATTTATTTATTTATTTTGAGACAGGGTCTCACTCTGTTGCCCACACGGGAGTGCAGTGGCACTATCATAGCTCACTGCAGCCTCAACTTCCGGGCTCCAGCAATCCTCCCACCTCAGTCCCCCAAGTAGCTGGGCCCACAGGTGCACGCCGCCACATCTGGCTAATTTTTCTATTTTTGGTAGAAACGGGGTTTCACCATGTTGCCCAGGCTGGTCTCAAAACTGCCTAGGCTCAAGGGATTCACCCGCCTCGGCCTCCAAAAGTGCTGAGATTACAGGTATGAGCCGCCACGCCCAGACTGCATGCTTATTCTTTACAGCATGTAGAAGACACGGGTGGGGTGTTGGGTACTTGTTATGGCTTGAATTGTGTCCCCTCAAAATTCATCTGTTGAAACCCTAACCCCCAGTTTCTCATAATATGGCTGTATTTGGAGATAAACCTTTTATTTATTTATTTGAGATGGAGTCTTGCTCTGTCGCCAGGCTGGGGTGCAGTGGCGCAATCTTAACTCACTGCAACCTTTGCCTCCCTGGTTTAAGGGATTCTCCTGCCTTAGCCTCCCAAGTAGCTGGGACTACAGGCATGCGCCACCACACCCAGCTATTTTTGTATTTTTAGTAGACATGGGGTTTCACCAGAATGGTCTCGATCTCCTGACCTCGTGATCCGCCCACCTCGGCCTCCCAAAGTGCTGGGATTACAGGCGTGAGCCACCGCTCCTGGCCGGAGATAAGCCTTTTAAAGTGGTGATTCAGTGAAAATGAGGCCATGATGGTGGGCCCTAATACAATCTGACTGGTGTCCTTATAAGAAGAGGAAGTGGACACAGAGAGACACCTGGCCACGTGAGGACACGGCGAGAAGGCCTCTCTTCTTGCCAGCCAAGAAGAGAGGCCTTGGGAGAAACCAAATCTGCTGGCACCTTGATCTTGAACTTCTAGTCTCCAGAACTGGGAGACAGTGAATGTCTGTTGTTTAAGCCACGTGGTCTAAGGTACTCTGTTATGGTAGCCTGCAGCAAGTAATATAGTACTTAACGAGTAAACTCAAACCTCAACAGAGTGAGATTCAGTCTAAAAAAAAAAAAAAAAAATTAAAAGGCATACTAGGATTCTCTTCCTAGAGCCCCCAAAAGTCTCCTGAAATCAACCTGTCCATCATCTCATATCCACCCCACCCCATTCCCCAAACAAGAACAAACAAATCCCACTGATCTCTTCTTTGGTTTCCCAGGCAGGCAGTTCTTAGCCTTACCATCTAAGGACCCCGCTGTTGGGCATGATCATCGGGAGGGCATTGCTGATGTGGGAAACTGAAGAAAGCGCCCACCACATCAGCCCTTGTGCAGCACTGAGCTGCCTGGCCTGGCAGTATGTTAGTTCTTGCTTTCCCTGCTGACCCTCCTCTATCACCGCATGTGTCTGCAGTGCATCTCTGTATTTCTCCTTTCCTTCAGCCCCGGTCTGTTACATTGCACAAAACAGGCAGTTTTAAATGTTTGTTAAATCACCACACATCTCTAATCAGTGCACATTCTGTACCTTCTAAAGAAGGCTCAGGGCGTGGTGTGTCACACCTGTCATCCCAGCACTTTGGGAGACGGAGGTGGGAGGACTGCTTGAGCACAGGAGTTCAAGACTAGCCTGGGGAATCTAATGTGACCTCCCTTTCTACAAAAAAATTAAAAAATTAGCCAGGCTTGGTAGCTCCTGCCTGTAGTCCCAGCTACTCAGGAGGTTGAGCTGGGAGGATCACTTGAACCTGGGAAGTTAAGGCTGCAGTGAGCCATGATCGTGCCACCGCACTCCAGCCTGGGTGACAGAGCCAGATCCTGTCCTAAATCTAAAATCTAAAATAAAGGAGGCTCAGGGAGCAGCAGAAGCTTGTGGAGAAATGGGGTCCAGAGTCATTCTGAAGAGAGATCCAGAAACTGCTTCAGCATTTATTAGATGAGAGGTAAAGGGGGAGGTTAAGTCAAAGCTGCCTCCCATTCTTCCAGCCTGGGCAGTACCTTGTTAGATGGTAAGGCTAAGAACTGCCTGTCTGGGAAACGGAAGAAGAGATCAGTGGGATTTGTTTGTTCTTGTTTGGGGAATGGGGTGGGGTGAATATGATGAGATTATGGACAGGTTGATTTC
Source organism: Symphalangus syndactylus (assembly GCF_028878055.3). Lineage (NCBI taxonomy): Eukaryota > Metazoa > Chordata > Mammalia > Primates > Hylobatidae > Symphalangus > Symphalangus syndactylus. The sequence goes on from NC_072427.2 coordinate 98,643,183, forward strand.
AGGAGACTTTTGGGGGCTCTAGGGAGAGAATCCTAGTACACATTTTTTTTTTCTTCTTTTTTGAGACTGAGTCTTACTCTGTTGCCCAGGCTGGAGTGCAGTGGTGCAATCTTGGCTCACTGCAACCTCTGCCTCCCAGGTTCAAGCGATTCTCCTGCCTCAGCCTCCTGAGTAGCTGGGACCACAGGTGTCTATCACCATGCTCTGCTAATTTTTGTATGTTTTGTAGACATGAGGTTTCACTATGTTGGTCAGGCTGGTCTCGAGCTCCTGACCTCAAGTGATCTGCCCACCTTGGCCTCCCAAAGTGCTAGGATTTGGGAGGCCACCACACCTGGCCTTAGTATGCCTTTTGATAGTGAGTCTGGCTTTTTGTAGATGAGCCAGGGATCCATAGTGTCTCTAACATGGGCCAGGTACTAAGTTCTTTACTGTATCAACTCATTCCATCCCTATAACATCCCTATCAGAAGTACACTATTATAAGCCTCATTTTTTTTTTTTTTTTTTTTTTGAGACCGAGTCTCTTTCTGTCGCCCAGGCTGGAGTGCAGTGGCCGTGATCTCAGCTCACTGCAAGCTCCGCCTCCCAGGTTCACGCCATTCTCCTGCCTCAACCTCCCGAATAGCTGGGACTACAGGCGCCCGCCACCACGCCCGGTTAGTTTTTTGTATTTTTAGTAGAGACGGGGTTTCACCGTGTTAGTCAAGATGGTCTTGATCTTTTGACCTCAGGTGATCCGCCCGCCTCGGCCTCCCAAAGTGCTGGGATTACAGGCATAAGCCACTGTGCCCGGTCTATGAGCCTCGTTTTACAGATGAGGGCAATGAAGCACAGAGATGTTAACTAACTTGCCAAGGTCGCACAGCTGGTAAAGGACAGAAGAAAGGTCTGATTTAGGGAAGAGTCTGCTTTTTAATCACCAGGCTCTTTGCCTTGAACTACTACTGCCTCTTTAGGGAGAGGGAGAGAAGCAGAGAGGTGGGAGGGAGAGAGAGAGAGAGAGAGAGAAATAACTATATAGATAGAAACTGAAGCTGTCACTTTACCCCCAAGAAGAGGCACATTTCTGTGGCTCCACTGTCCCAGTTTGCCTGCCTGTGGAGAGCAGCGTCTCTAAGCCTAGCGATTGTTTTGCTGAGGCAGTGTGGCTACATTCCAGCCTTTTCCATGTCATTCGGTTAGGCTGGGGGAGCGATGACACTTCTACAGGATAGAGAGTAAACACATGGTTTGAGGCAGGTGGAGCTGCAGGCACGTGCCCTGCGTGTCCCTGCATCATGCCTTGTCCAGGTGCTGGAGGAGGTGGGAAAGGGGGCAGCTTCAACTCTCACCTCAAAGTGGAGGGGCAGGAATATTGAACCTTGTGTGTCAGTGAAGAGAAAGCCCATTAGGCCAAGATCTGCAACATCATCATAGAAACCCACCCCATGTAGTAGTTACAGTTTGTTCAGAGGAGCTTTTGTTCTGTCCCATGCTGATGAATTAATCATCAGGCAGGAGTGCAGAAGCAGAAAAAATGAAACCAAATTGGTTTTCTTTTGGAGACCCAGGGGTCCCTTCCCAGTGAAAGTTCTTTCCTCTGAAAATACATTTTGAGGGTGTTTTTGTTTTTTGTTTTTTTTGGTTGTTTGTTTGTCCCTTTGCCTTGAAGTTTCTGAAATATTCCATAGCACTGTCCCTGCCAATTCTGCAGAAGTGTTGCTGTTGCTTAGAGCCTGTTCGCAGCCAAGTGGGAGAGTTTCTCCATAAACTGCCATTTCAGTGAAAACACAGAAAATAAAATGCAATAAAGCAAATTACAAAGAGGGGGCACTGCTTAGCTCTGTGAATGTAGTGTGGTCTATTTACCCAGCCCTGCCTCTCTGACCTTGAGTTTATCTGTATTAGTTGGATATGCTACTTTGCATATTGAGGATTCCTTGGTCTCTTTTTTATAATTGAAGACCTATCATTGCTGGGAAAATATCCTGCCTTCTTGATTTCTTTTCTAGGTCCTTTCACCTGACTCCCAAAAATCTGTCCTCAGGTAAGAAAGCCTTGATTAAACACATTCCTTTACCAAGCAATTGTTTTTAATATTTTTGTTCTTCCCAGGTGGTTTTGCATTTTCAAAGAAGTGATGATGTGGCCTGGCGCGGTGGCTAACACCTGTAATCCCAGCACTTTGGGGGGCCGAGGTGGACAGATCACTTGAGGCCCCGAGTTTGAGAACAGCCTGGCCAACACAGTGAAACGCTATCCCTACCAAAAAAAATACAAAAAAATTAACTGGGCATGATGGCACGTGCCTGTAGTCCCTGCTACTTGGGACGCTGAGGCAGGAGAATCGCTTGAACCCAGGAGGTGGAGGCTGCAGTGAGCTGAGATCACACCACTGCACTCCAGCCTGGGCAACAGAGTGAGACCCTGTCTCAAAAACAAAAACAAACAAACAAAAAACCCCAAAGTGTCCAGGTGTGGTGGCTCACACCAGTAATCCTAGCACTTTGGGAGGCCGAGGTGGGCGGATCAGCTGAGCTCAGGAGTTCAAGACCAGCCTGGGCCACATGGTGAAACCCCGTCTCTACTAAAAGTACAAAAAATTAGCTGGGCATGGTGGCATGTGCCTGTAATCCCAGCTACTTGAGAGGCTGAGGCAGGAGAACCGCTTGAACCAGGGAGGCAGAAGTTGCAGTGAGTCGAGGTCCGCCACTGCACTCCAGCCTGGGTGACAGAGCAAGACCCTGTTTCAATATAAATAAAAAATAAATAAATAAACCCCAAAGAAGTTATGATGTACTTCTCAAACTTTATACACACGTATATCACCTGAGTGTTAAGACGTAGATTTGAGTTCAGTGTCTGGCTTGGTGTCTGGGATTGTGTTTCTGACACCAGGCGATGCCACTGCTGCTGATCCACAGACTACACTTTGGGTAGCAAGTCTGCAGAGGAATATTGAATGGTTATGGGAAAAACTATTGGGATGTGTATTAGGGTTCTCCAAAAAAAAAAAAAAAAAAAAACAAAACAGAAGACACACACACACACATATGTCTATATATATAATGTCAACCAAAATTAAGACTGAAATAATTTGATAATGCCTTCTTGGAAGCCAAATGTGAAGACTGATGATGGGGGAAGTCACATCAACAAAGTCGGGAGTGTTCTGGAGTCTGTTACAGGGTGTTTGGGAGAAGGGAGGGAGACTCCTCATACCGGGTTGTCCTTTTTCATTAGAGGGTGCAATACAGAGGTTGTAAGAACTGGCTACAGACTGCAACATACAGGCTAAAATGTCCCCCTGAAAGACAATCAATGAAACTTTATGACTCAGAAAGAAATCAGCATATTTTTCAGTGTCAGTGGGGTGTGCATTAATCAGCACATCAACAATCTCAGGAACTCGCGACAAGGTTCTTTACCCAGGGAAAAGACGTTGCCATGCATCACAAGAGCCTCCCAAGGAACGTTAATTTGGCTGCCTGTGTATTTTTTTTTTTTTTTTTTTTTGAGACAGTGTTATGTTACTCCATTGCCCAGGCTGGAGTGCAGTGGCGCTACCTCGTCTCACTGCAAGCTCTGCCTCCTGGGTTCAAGTGATTCTCCTGCCTCAGCCTTCCGAGCAGCTGGGATTACAGGCACCCGCCACCATGCCTGGCTACTTTTTTTTTTTGCATTTTTAAGAGAGATGGGCTTTCACCAAGTTGGCCAGGCTGGTCTTGAACTCCTGACCTCAGGTGATCCACCCACCTCAGCCTCCCAAAGTGCTGGGATTACAGGCGTGAGCCACCATGCCTGGCCTTTTTTTTTTTTTTGAGAGTCTTGCTCTGTTGCCAGGCTGGAGTGCAGTGGTGTGATCCTGGCTCACCGCAACCTCCGCCTCCCAGGTTCAAGCGATTCTTCTGCCTCAGACTCCCAAGTAGCTGGGAATACAGGCACCTGCCACCATGCCCGGCTAACTTTTGTATTTTTAGTAGAGACGAAGTTTCACCATGTTGGCCAGGCTGGTCTTGAACTCCTGACCTCAGGTGATCCACCTGTGTCGGCCTCCCAAAGTGCTGGGATTACAGGTGTGAGCCACCACGCCTGGCCCAAGATCTATTTTTGTATAAGCTGCCTCCTGTCCTTTCTTCAAAGAGGGCATCACAAATAGATGACAGAAAATAAAATAATTAAGTGCCAAACTCCTCGTAGAGAGTGCAGAAGGCTAAACTTCAGTCATCCAATTGATATTTATTGAGCATGTACTATGTGCTTGGCACTGTTCGAGACACTTTATGAATACAGCAGTGAATTAAACAGGCCAGAGTCTAACCCTGAGGGAGCATCTGTTAGAGGGAAAGACCAGCTCAGGAACACAAGTGAGGCAGGGCTGCACAGCACGCATGTGTAGGTATCTTCGTACTGGGGAAGACCATTTGTTGTACCTCAGCTATGATTGTTTAGTCAGCCTTTCAATAATCAGTGGGGAAGAAAATGTTGACTCTTAGTTGCAGCTAGGGTCATGTACTAGAAATGTAACTTCTGCTCATTCTCCTGCCCTAAACCTTGATTCTGCCTTTGACCACCCCATTTTTTCCTTTAATTCCAATTCCATGTTCTCTTTAGATGTCAACAGTGCCCTCAGGAGACAAGATGTCAGAATACTCGGCCAGATGGCATTTGTCTGTATTTTAATCAAAATGCCCCATTCTCTTTGCCAGTGTGAAGTAGCGATGTACCGTGTAGGGCGGAGACAAGAAACAGCACTGAAGCCCGCAGTAGCTTTTTAGGTTTGCGAGGTCAAGAAAGATACCCAGGCCGGGCGCGGTGGCTCACACCTGTAATCCCAGCACTTTGGGAGGCCAAGTGGGCAGATCACAAGGTCAGGAGTTCGAGACCAGCCTGGCCAACATGGTGAAACCCCGTCTCTACTAAAGATACCAAAAATTAGCCAGGCCTGGTGGCACGCACCTGTAATACCAGCTACTCGGGAGGCTGAGGCAGGAGAATTGCTTGAACTCGGGAGGTGGAGGTTGTGGTGAGCTGAGATTGTGCCATTGCACTCCAGCCTGGGCGACAGGGTAAGACTCCGTCTCAATAAATAAATAAATACAATAAAAAATAAAGGTACCCAAAGGCTGGATTGGCATAATTCTATCAACCTCAGTGGCAGCACCCAGCACCACGATTGTGGGAACGAAGCCTCCCACAGTCAGCTGTGAGCAGATTCTGAGAGCCAAAGTACTGACATGTTGAAGTAAGTGGGGTTCAGGGAGAAAGTGAATGAGAGAAAGGGCCCGAACGGTGGTTTCCTATGTATCTATCTCCCCTATGGGCAGTGAGTATTTCTCCTGCATCATCTCATCCAGGTCTTTCTTTCTTTCCTTCCTTCCTTCCTTCTTCCTTCCTTCTTTCTTTCTTTCTTCTTTTTTTTTTGAGACAGTCTCACTCTGTTGCCCAGGTTGGAGTGCAGTGGCCGGATCTCAGCTCACTGCAACCACTGCCTCCGGGGTTCCAGCGATTCTCCTGCCTCAGCCTCCCGAGTAGCTGGGATTACAGGTATGCACCATCACGCCCGGCTAATTTTTGTATTTTTAGTAGAGAAGGGATTTCACCATGTTGGCCAGGCTTGTCTCTAACTCCTGGCCTCAAGGGATCTACATGCCTTGACCTCAAAAAGTGCTGGGATTAAAGGCATAAGCCACCACACCTGGCCTCATCCAGGTTTTTCAACCATTTAATGAAATGTTATTATCCCATTTTTCACTAACTTAGCTGAACCCGATCACCAACTTTGATGAGTTCGTACCATGTGCCATGCGTGACCTCTTTTTAACTGTCTCCATATCCTTATGGGTTAGGTGTTACTCCCCTTATTTTAGAGATCAGTAAACTGAGGCTTAAGAAAGATTAAGTAACCTTCTCAAGGCTACAGAGCTGGTAGGTGGTGGAGCTCAGATTCAACCCAGCCAACCTACCGCCAGGATTCTGCATCTCAAAGTGCTTTTCAGACGTCTTAGGCACAAGGCAATCAGATGGCTGCTGTGATGATTCATCTGAAGCTCACCTTACAGTAATGTCACCTCCTTAACAGGAGACCCTAAGGCAGCAGCCCTCAGATGAGGCAGGGAAGAGAGATGCCATTACTCACCTTCAGGGAAGCCTCTAGTAACCCGCCACTCCCTACCCATCTGGGTAGTAAGGACTCCCTACCCATCACACACATGTCCAGTGGAAGCTGTTTATTTATTCAGTAAACATTATTAAATGTTACTATGTGCCAGGTACTCTTCTAAGCACATTTTTTAAAAAATTGTTTTTTTTTTTTTTTTTTTGGAGACGGAGTCTCGTTCTGTTGCCCAGGCTGGAGTGCAGTGGCGCAATCTCGGCTTACTGCAACCACTGCCCTCAGGGTTCAAGCAATTCTTCTGCCCTCAGCCTCCTGAGTAGCTGGGACCACAGGCGTACGCCGCCATGCCCGGCTAACTTTTTGTATTTTCAGTAGAGACGGTTTCACCGTGTTGCCCAGGCTGGTCTCAAACTCCTGAGCTCAGGCAATCTGCCCATCTCGGCCTCCCAAAGTGCTAGGATTACAGGAGTGAGCCACCGCGCCTGGCCAGCACATTGTTAATATTAACTCATTCATCCTCGTGCCAACTGTATGTGGTATGAAGCACTATTGTTATCTCATTTATATAAATGGGGAAACCAAGGCACGGAGGTCTGAAGTAACCTGCCCTAGGTAACAGCTAGAAAGGAACCCAGCTTGAAATTAGGCAGCCTCACTCCAGGGTCTGTTCTTTTAAGGATGGCCAGATGTACTTCTAAACTTCCTTAGGGAAAAACCCTCTACTCATTTTCAAATATATGTATTTCCCCTAGATGGTGGCTTGTAACAGGTGAAGAAATGGCTCTTTGTCCTGGGATGAAAAGCTTCTCAAGGGAATTATTCTCCATTCCAAGCTGTTGGCTGAAACGAGGCTGGTTTTGGAAGGGATGTCTTTGGAAAATCTCTCAAACTTGACTCAAAAACCTCCCTGTAATACTGATCATGGAACCTGGTGGACGCATCTGTTCAAGAGCTACCATGCTACCCATTCTTCTCAAACTGATGTTTTAGAAGCACTTCACATCCTTAAAGCTCTTGCCTATAATTATAGCTCCTCTATAATTCATGCATTCCATGTTTTTTCAGTGCCCCAAATCTGCCAAACACTGTGCTAGGACTGGGATCCAGCAGGGAAGATAGATAAGATTCCGGCTTCCATAGAGGGCTGCAGTGCAACAGGCAACTTCAGCCCCGTGTAATACAGGCTGTGAGGGGAGTACAGGGGGTGGAAGCACTGGAAGTGGAAACGTGGCATCTAACCTTGACAGGGTACAGGAGGCTTCCTGGGGTCTGTAAGAGCAGGTACTGCACAGCAGGGGTTCAGCAACGCCTACTGCATGGATGCCTTGGCGGCCAAGCTGGAATCTGAAGAAGGGTAGGAATTAGTGAAGGGAGGGGCTGGGGGTGGACGTGTTCTGGGGAAAGAAGAGACCCAGAGTTGAGAGCGCAAAATGAGACTTTTCTGCTTAGAAGGATCATTCTGCAAAGTGGAGAACAGATTTCAGGGGGCAAGGCCTGGGACAGAAGGACGATGGGAGCCCTTTACTGAGGTCCAGGTGAGACAGGATGGGAGGAAGGGGTTTGGGAGTTTAACAGAAACGGATGGGAGAGGGTTAAGGAGAAGGAGGAATCAGGGATGACTTTCAGTTTTCCGGTTTAGGTTTATCTTCCACAGCGTGGGCAATTCTTTTTGTTTTCAACAAGATCACCCCGGGAGCGCAGACCTTCCCAGCTCCCGGGGCGAACATGTGTGTATGGAATCAAGGTCTAAGGAACATACATCGCAGCCTTTGTTGTAAACGGGGAAGTCTAGAGCTCTTCAGGAGAGGAGGAAGCTCTGGCCTCGTGTAGGTAAAGGTTTCGCTCGAGGCTCTACCGCCAGCGTCTCCGTTTCCGCGTTCCCCACAACCTTGCGAAAGGTAAACTGCAACTGTCGTTTCCGGATTTTACAGAGGAGCCCAGGAGGTCTGCGTGAACCCTGCCCGAGTCACTTACTCTGCCCAGCAGGTGAGCGTAAGGCCCAAACCCCACGCTGTTATTCCAAGTTCGCTTGCTGGGCACGGTAAGTGAACCCTGGGAGTCCTGGACTCTGGTGAAGGCCACCATGCCCTACCTGGAGGCTGCTCAGGGTCTAACATCCTCTAGCATCCACGGGAAGGGACTGCGTTAGGATTTTTTCCTCTCGTAAAAAAGTTCCTGTCTCCCCCTAGAGCCAGGCACACGCCTCCCGAGCCAGACCACTTGTCCCAGGCACAACGTTTTTCGCCTCCCCCGTTCCGATCCCCCTTCCTCTCCGCCTTAGTGGTAGGAAAATCCTTTACCTCCGACCAATCCCACCGATGCCGAGCCGCGCGCGCGCGCCAACTCGAGCTCCGTCTGTGCACGCCATTGGCCACCTCCACCCATGCGGGGTGACAGGCAGCTTCGCGGACCTATCGCCGAGGGAGGCAGAGGCCTCCGGCCCTCCCAAAGCTGCTTTGTTAGGGGCTCCCTGGTCGTCCCCCGGCCCGCCGCGCCTCCGCTGCCTGCGGGCGATCTCCCCGGGCCGCGCTGCCGGAGCCTCGCAGGAAGGCATCTCCGGAGCGTGCGCGGCCCGTGCCCCTCCACCCGCGCGCTCCGAGCCTGGCTGCGGCACGGATACCCGGCGTGCGCCCGTAGTCGCTCTCCAGCCCAACTCCGAACGCCCCGCTCCTGCATCCACCGCCTCGGATTGGCTGGCCGGAGGCGGAGCGATTGTCAGGCGGCCCAATCGGAGCTCGGTTTCCCACGGGCTCCCGCGGCCCGGCCCCTGAGGCCGCAGGCGGAGGCGCCCTGACAGCTCCCATTGGCAGACAGCGAGAGGGTTCGAGCGCGGCCGGCAGAGCAGCGCCGCCGCCGTCGGGCGCGCAGCTCTGCAGCTCTGCGAACGCCTTGGCGCCCGCAGCCCCAGGGGCCCGGCTGCCCCGCATCGTGCCCGGCCCCTTCGCGGAGATCCCGGACGACCGTCGCGGGTGAGTACAGCGGGCCTGGGGGGCGCGGGCGTCCGGCCGGAGCCGCCCCGGGGGACGGCGGCGAGGATGCCCGGAGCCTCGGTGCCCGTGCCGGGCACGTTCTGACCCCCGTCTCCCGCACACTGGGGCTCCCGGCGGGTCCTAGCTCCCCCCGATCGGGCTTTCCACGTATTGTTTTCGTGTTCACACACACGGGAGGTCGGGAGATCCGGGGAGGGGAGGCAGGAGGAGGCATCCCTCGAGCGAAGGAGGGAGACGAGACCGTGCAGCCCAGGTGCCTTCGCTGGATGGAAATGACAGCGTTCGGACGTCGGCATTCGGTCCTCTCGGCAGCGGGAGGTCAGCGCTGACCTGCGGCGGCCGCGGCACTTTGTATTTTATCGGCTGATTTTTGTCAACTTCGGGGAGGGCGTGCGTGTGCATGCCTGTGTCTCTGTTTGCTTCTTGGTCCCTGATCTAGGCACCTCCGGGCCTGGCTTTTCGGCGACGCTTCCTGGGCGCTCACCTTGGCGATCCGTGCCGCGCTCCGGGCCGGGCTCACCGGGCGGAAAGCCCAGGGGCCGGCGCACGGAGCTGGGGACCCGCGACGAACCCCCGGAGGGGGGCATTAAAAGCGGAATCCTGCGGGTGCGGAGACAATGCCTCATCCGGGCGGTCGGGTCCCGGGGGCTGTGCCCTGGGTCCCCGCGCCCGATCCCGTCCCCGCCTCGCCCTCTCACCAGCTCTGCCGCTGCGATGCTGCTGCGCCGCGCCCCTCGCCACCCGGCTGGGGACCTGCGTGGGGCCCGCTTTTGTTTACAGACCTCGCCATTGGGCGAGAGCAGCGCGCCGTGCGCCCCCAGCCCGGGCGGCTGCCGCCTGCCCCCTCCAAACCTGGAGAAGTTGGTGCGCGCTGTCAGGTGACGCCCCCTCCCCCCGGCCGCGGGGCGGGATGCTGCAGGGGAAAGATGCCGTCTCGGCGCCTTCGCGCCCAGCCCCCGCCGCGCACGGCGCCTCTAGGTCCCCTGCACCCGGGGGCGCCCGTGTCCCAGCCTGGGGCCCAGGCTGGCGGCCCTCGAGGCGCCGACTCGGCCACACTCACCCGGCTCCAGTCGTCGCATCTCCTGGTCGTGCCCCCGGGTCAGCCCAGGTGGTCTCGGAGCCTACCTTTTCCCGCGCGCTGGCAGGTCTTGAAGGACGCGCGCGAGCCCCTGGGCACACTGTGCAGTCTGTGCCCGTCTCGGTGACACCCGCGCGGCCCCGCGGGGCAGCTGTGCCGCATCCCGAGTCAGAGCCGTCCGGATCGGGTTACCCATGCACGCTGACTTGGCGCATACTTTGAGTTGGAGCAGAGGTTGGGAGCCTGTGCGCTGAGGTCAGACAATCCCGGGTTCCAGTACCTGCTCGGTGTCACTCACAAGCTGGGTGATCCCGGCCGAGCTATTCTATCTTCCTTCGTCTCAGTTTGCGCATCTGTAAAGTGGGGATAAGGAGTAACCTCTAGTGGGGCGGGGCTTAAACGACGATATAGATTAACTTCGTAGCACAGTGACTGACAGCCACGTATGAAACATTAGAGTCCTGTTGATTCTGTGTTAGAGGAAATCTGTAATGGAGGATGGCACCTTGTCGTTTTCCTTTTCTGCGTTCTTCACTCCCCCAGCCCCGATTTCTTTTTATTATAAAAGGCATGAAGGACTGCTGTTCTCAGCTTCAAACAGGACTTGTTTTACTTGGCCTTAGGTTTACTTAGATTTATCTAATCGCTTGCAGCCTTTTTAAAAATGTGTTTGAATTTCCATTAGGTTTTAGTTGTTCTTTCTTCTTCAAGATTCTGCTGGGACCCAGACCTGGGTTTGGAGAAGGAAAAACCCTTCCAGGTGGAAAGCAGTTGCCAGTGAACCAATGACTGCTGTGGAAAGTGATGAAGTCCAGGAAGGAGGGAGGTTTGAACAAAGAGATGTCTGGAGGTTAGGAGGGAACACTTTCTAGGAGAGATGAAATTTAAGCTATGCTTTGTAGCTGAAGAAGTTTGGTAAATTGTTGGTCTCCAGCATATGCTTTTTTGTATCTCAAGGTAAAAAGCTGTGCTAGGGAGGGTGGATGCCTTTGAGTGGTAAACATCGACGTTGCTAAGTAATTATCTTTGACAAATAGAGGAAAAATAAAACTTAAGGAAGAGGCTGTTGACTAAGCAGGGAAGGTAGAAGAAGAGAATCAGTTTCATTGAGTATCTTCAAAATGTTGTGAATGTGTTTTGACTTGTTTTTCCTCCACTAACTCTGCACTGCTACTTTTCTTTAGGCAAAAAGAGAAATCAGTTTCATATAGAAATAAACAAAACAAAATAATAACAGTCCATAATCAGATAAATAGTTTCAAAAGATGATCTCAGGCTTAACGACAGACTAAGATTTTACTGAAAAAAAAAAACCAAACTTCCTGTTTTAACACCCTTTTGCCTGTTGGAATAAATTATTGGGTCCAACAACACATTTTTTGAATGTAGGCCCCAGGGGCCATTGCCAGCCGAAACAAGCAAACAAACAAATATAAACTCGACTTGTAGGCTGTCCAGTGGTTGGAGAAGCCCTCAGGATTGCGCTCTGTCTCTTCTGTTCCCCTGGGCCTGCCTCAGTTACCTCAAGTGGAATCTGACTCCCGTGAACCCCTATTCGGCTGTTGATGTGGAACGCGGCCAGTAGCATTGTTGCTAGATGTCAATTAATAAATATGATAACCTATTTAAAGTTGAACTCTCAGAAATGATTCCCATCCTTCTTGTACTTGTTCTGGGAATTCTCGCGCCCTTAGGGATGCTGAAGGCCTCTTTTCCCCCTGCTGTTGTGTGGGGATCAAATCAGTTGGGGGCCTAGACTTAAAAGGGAGCACGTGGTTAGGAAATCTCATTAGCTGACAATTTAACTCCACTCTAATGCTCGTCCAAAGAGCCTGGACAAAGACTTCCTCTCCTTTCCCTTTGCAGTTCTCTCTCCTTGCTCCTCTCTCCTCCCCTCCCCCTCTAAACCAGAAAGGAAAAGCAGCGTTGGGCCTGTCTCCTTCCCCTCAGATTCCTGCAGTTCTAGTGTGCCGACTGAACCCCAGGCATTCTGGAGCCCTGAGCAGGAATTCCTTGGAAGAGTTTGCTGAGGGCCTACTAGGTGTATGTGTTAACACTTCTGCGATTTCCGCAAGGATCATACTGTCTAAAGGAGAAACACGTTTTATGAGACAACACTTTCATAGATGTGCAGCAGAAGCCTCTGGTTTTTCCAGATGAGGAAGGCAGGTGAGAGCATGGGAATCACATCAAAGCCTTGCCTAGAAATCTGTGCCGGGAGAGGGGGCTTCTGTCTGTTTGAGGAGGACAGAGGAGTGGGAGTGAGAAGCCAGAAAGAGAATTCAGTTCCTCTGGGCCAGGTACAGATTCTCATGAAAGTGCTGAACACCACGGACTCAGGCTTGTGGTTAAAAAAGAGCCTCGTTTTACGATCTCCAGTCATTTGGTCTTCTGTATCAAAAACACACTTTCACTGGGGATGTGTGTGTGTATATATTATATACACACATGTATATTTACATGTACATTTTCTTTCTAAATTAAGCAAATAGGTAGAACGTATGTTTCTGATGGTATCTCTCTTTTTGTTTTTCCTCAATTCCAGACCAGAAAAATCAGATTAGCAGGGCTCTAGTAAACGTTTCTGTTTTTCCCAATTCCAAACTTCAGGTCTTTTCATCTCTAAATACTCCATTTTATATCAACTATAACTCCTGTGTAAAAAAAAAAAAAGAACAAATTCTCTCTCATCATCATTGTAGGCCAAATCATTTATTAAAAAAAAATAAAAGAGACATTCAGAAATAAAGCAGTACTCAGCAAGGAACAGAGTGTTTTTAAAAATAAAACAATGTTCTAGTGTAAAAGGGTACACGATATTAATAGTTAGGTGGAGTTTTCCCCTTCCATTCCCTTCCCAACCTCTGGCACCGTCCTCCACACCCTCCAGCATAAGACATTCCCTGTTCCTGCGGTCTCTAGGGACCTCATTAAGACATTCATAAGGGCCTAGACTGTGGGCATGGGAAGCCACAGAGATTCCTCCAGTGCGTGTGTGAGATTCTTCTAGAAGACCTTGAAGCTCTTTCACTAGGTGAAGAGGTTTTTCTCCCTCTGGGCTGAGGCAGAGCTGGGAGACTTTGCATCCTACCACAGAGCCCTGGAGTGGGGTCTCAGCTCACTGAAACGATTGCAGAGCTGGAGGGGGTGTGGGTACTACGCAGGCATGATCTGAGAGCCGATCAATTGTCTGCTTTCAGAGGATGTTAAACAAAGAGTGATGATTCATCGAAGAACTCTGTGGGAGGAAGTTTCTTTCAGCTGAGCACAATCTCAGTTTCAGAATGGGCCCAGGGCGCTTTGAGGCTTGGTCCTGTCACCAGGTATTTCTTTCCTTAAAGGAAGACTTGGGTGTAGTTGGAGCGGGGGCATCCTAGCCTTTTGCAACCCAGCAAAACCGAAGTATAATATGGATGTTTTCTGTTTGGGACCACTTTGAATTCATGAAAGAAAGATGAAAGGGAGGGGGAAGTGTCTTTGGTTTTAAGAAAATAACACCTGTATTATTTATTCCAGCTTCTGCCCCACTAGAGTATGATTTTATTAAAGAGCAAAGGATTCTAATGCAGTTGTGCTGGGAAAAAGATCTAACTGGGAGGCAGCGGGGCTGAGTGTCCAAGCTTGGAATGGGTGGAGAAACTGATTGGAGATTGGGCTATGAGGATTCAGTTGCTTTTCCTTAAAGACCCAAAACACGCTTCTCTGTGACCATGAGGAAGACAGGATATCCTGCCAAAAAATCCTGCCTTTGCAAAGCCTGTTTCCAAAGGAGTGTCCTCCTGTCTCCCTTCCACTGTCCCTCCCACCTTGCCTGAGCGCTGCTAACCTTGTAAACATAGATCAATCCATCAATCCTAGTTCCTGCTCTTGGTTTCCTCTGCCCACTCTGCAGGGGTAATAATGAGCCCCAGAAAGCCACCACGTCATCTGGGGGCAGGGGGAGGTCACGATGAGGAGTGGGTCTTGGAATCCTCTCTGCTAGGGGAAGGGGAGATGTCAGGACCATGGAAATGGGGTGAACAGGATTTGCTACCCATTGCTTGCTCAGGAGGGAAGGTGGGATCGGGACAATAGTGACGTCTGCTTGTTGAGGGGCCTTGGGGTAGGGGTGAGGGTCTGCCCTGCAAAACCTCTCCTCTGAGCCTTGTTGGAGGCCTCCAGTGTCTGTTGGGAAAGATTGCAGCCCAAGGCCTCATCTTCCAGGGCTTCTTCAGATCCTGGGGACAAGATCTCTATCAACCCAACCCTCTTTTGGCCATCACCTGGGCTGGGTGGCCGCATTCCAGGCAAATGATAATTTCTTGCAGGAAAGTCCAGGAGGGTCTCATGAGCTCGTTCCCACTCACTCTTTGGGCAGTGTTTTCAGAGGCTCAGAACCATGGGGCTTATTCTTGCCATGACCTTATGTGGGTTTTGTTTTGTTTGAAACCTAACAGGACCCTCACCCAACCAATTGGAGTAAAGTGTAAGTTCTTTCCTTCTTGCAGAATGTGCATCTCCGTCTCCTCACAGGACACAGGATATCTTTGGAAAGTGATAATTTGGAGGGCAAGTTCTTCAGCATAATGTGGGCTACCTGGGTTCTGATAACCACAGGGGTGCATCTCCACACTGCTAAGGCCCCAAGCTCCCTGGGGTACCCCAGGACACTCCTCCTTATGCCTGTTGCCTGGTGTCATTATTAATTCTATCACCTGACATGCTGAAAAATGACCCACTTTGGTCTCTCAGAATCCTGTGTCCCAAGTGTCCCAGCTCTCACTCTGAGTATGTTTTAAATAACTCTGTCTGGTGCTGTTCTGATGGCAAATTCGGCTTTGTTCTGGTGGTTAGCAGCATCTGCCTTTTGGTTTCAAAATGTGTTCTAACTGGGGTCGGCTGTGCTGGTTGGTGGAGAGATGAAGGTGGTGCCACGGTCACTTCCTTTCACCTAAAATTTTCTTTGGATCCCAAAGTTATTAAGGCATTTGGATGCTCATTCTTGCCATGGCAGAGTTTTGACCTTTTTATGATGATTCTTACTGTCTGCCCTACATGTGGTGTGGTAGAGACTTTCGACAGGTTTCTTATTCTCTCTCTCTTTTTTTCTTTTTGGAGATAGAGTCTTACTCTTGTCACCCAGGCTGGAGTGCAATGGCACAGTCTTGGCTCACTGCAACCTCCGTCTCCCAAGTTCAAGCAATTCTTGTGCCTCAGCCTCCCTAGTAGCTGTATAGGCGCCCGCCACCACGCCTGGCTAATTTCTGTATTTTTAGGAGAGGCAGGGTTTCACCATGTTGGCCAGGCTGGTCTCGAACTCCTGATCTCAGGTGATGCACCTGCCTCGGCCTCCCAAAGTGCTGGGATTACGGGTGTGAGCCACCGCCCCTGGCAGAGGTTTCTTGTTCTCTTAAGGATCCAACCTACATCTCTCAGCTACCTTTGTAGTAGGGACACAGTTTTTGTCTATCAAACTTGAGTTGGTTTTGCTTAAATCACACTTAATTCACAATTTTACTCAGTAATAATGATCTAGTTTAATATTTTTTCTGACATAAATTATATTTTTATTTCACGCAGATACTTCAACTCAAGTAATGCAAAGTTCGATTTGATTCTAAAAACAATGTGCAGGCTGGGCGCTGTCTCTACTAAAAATACAAAAATTAGCCGGGTGTGGTGGTGCACGCCTGTAATCCCAGCTACTCAGGAGGCTGAGGCAGGAGAATTGCTTGAACCTGGGAGGCAGAGGTTGCAGTGAGCCAAGATCACACCACTGCACTCCAGCCTGGGCGACAGAGTGAGCCTCCATCTCAAAAAAAAAAAAAAAAAAGGCAGAGTAATAATTCCATATAGCATTAAGAGACTCAGAACAGATGCGCTTCTCTTGAAAAGTATTGTAACAGTCTTCTGCCCCGGTCCTGTTTTATTCCCATCCAGCCTGATATTCTCTGGAAACAATTACATTTGTTCATTTTTGTTTTTAGTGCCTCTAGTGATTATCTTTATATCTCTAAATAATATGAATATATGATTTAATTATCAGCTTCCTGTTATAATGAGTGACAATTGCATCTCACCTGCTTCCTTCATTCTCCACATTTTTGATAATTATATTTATGGTTCTTTTTTTCTTTTCTTTGAGATAGGGTCTTGCTCTGCTGCCTAGACTGGAGTTCTGTGGCGCAATCACGGCTCACTGTAGCCTCAAGCACCCAGGCTCAAGCGATCCTCCCACCTCAGCCTTTGGAATAGCTGGGACTACAGGTGCACGCCACTATGGCTGGCTAATTTTTAAATTTTTTGCTATAGAGATAGGGGTTCTACTATAGTGCTCAGGCTGGTCTTGAACTCCTGGACTCAAGCGATCCTCCTGCCTCAGCCTCCCAAAGTTCTGGATTACAGGTGTGAGCCATGGCATCTGTTTTTTTATGGTTCTTTTTCTTTTTTTTTGAGACAGAGTCTCACTCTGTTGCCCAGGCTGGAGTATAATGGCACGATCTCGGCTCACTGCAACCTCTCCACCTCCTGGGTTCAAGCAGTTCTCCTGCCTCAGCCTCCCAAGTAGCTGGGATTACAGGCGTGCGCCACCACGCCCGGCTAATTCTTTTGTATTTTTAGTAGAGACAGGGTTTCACCATGTTGGCCAGCCTGGTCTTGAACTCCTGACCTCAGGTGATCCACCCGCCTCAGCCTCCCAAAGTGCTGGGATTACAGGCGTGAACTACCATGTCTGGCCATTGTTCTTTTTCTTTTATTCTTTTTTTTTTTTTTGAGACAGAGTCTCACTCTGTTGCCCAGGCTGGAGTGCAGTGGTGTGATCTTGGCTCACTGGCTCACTGCAACCTCTGCCTCCCTGGTTCAAGTGATTCTCTTGCCTCAGCCTCCTGAGTAGCTGGGATTACAGGCACCTGCCACCATGCCTGGCTAATTTTTTTTGTATTTTTAGTAGAGACGGGGTTTCACCATCTTGGCCAGGCTGGTCTTGAACTCCTGACCTCATGATCCACCCTCCTCCAAGCCTCCCAAAGTGCTGGGATTACAGGCATGAGCCACTGCGCCTGGCCTTATGGTTCTTAAATTGATTATTCTTCAGTCTTTATATTACTGACATAGACCTTTAATTTAGTTCCATCAATCAATGACAGTGACTTTTAATCCCTCCCTGCCATTGTGAAATTAGAAATGGATGTCCTGATCTTCTCTTTTTCTCCTTAACTTTCTTCCTGGCTCTACCCCCAGCTCCATCAGTGGTCAGGAGTGGTAATGTTGTGTCGGTACATTGTATTTCTGTAATTATGATTAAGTCTTCTAGGTTTTCTCTATAGATTGTTTTTATTTTTACAACCGTGTTATTAAAATATACTTCCACCTCTTTTTAAAGTAGACATTTCAGTGGTTTTTGATATATTTACAGAGTTGTACAACCATCGCCACAGTCGATTTTAGGACAGTTTCATCACCCCAAAAGAAACCCTGTACCCATTCACAGTCACTTCCTTTCTGTACCCTTCCTCCCAGCACTTGGCTACCACTAATCTACTTTCTGTCACCATGGATTTGCTTAGTCTGGACATTACCGAGAAATAGAATCCTATAATATGTGGTCTTCTGTGACTGGCTTCTTTCATTTAGCATCATGTTTTCAAGGTTCATCTGTAGTGTAACGTGTATCAGTACTTAACTCCTTTTTCTGGCTGAAAAATACTCCATTGTATGGGTATACTACATTTTGTTTATCCATGTATCAGTTGATAGACATTGGGTTATTTCCACCTTTTGGCCTTTGTGCATAGTTACTGTTATGAATGAATATGGCACAAGTATTTGTTTGAATATCTTTTTTTTTTTTAATTCTTTTTTTTTTTTTTTGAGACGGAATCTCACCCTGTTGCCCAGGCTGGAGTGCAGAGGCACGATCTCAACTCACTGCAGCCTCTACCTCCCAGGTTCAAGCAATTCTGCCTCTTCCTCATGAGTAGCTGAGACCACAGATGCATGCCACCATGCCTGGCTAATTTTTGTGTTTTTAGTAGAGACAGAGTTTCACCATGTTGGCCAGCTGGTCTTGAACTCCTGACCTCAGGCGACCTGCCCGCCTTGGCCTCCCAAAGTGCTGGGATTACAGGCATGAGCCACCACGCCTGGCCTTTTAAAAAAATACTCTTTTTGATGTAAACCTAAGAATGGAGTTGCTACGTCATACGTAATTCTATGTTTAACGTATTGAGGAGCTACCAGATTATTTCCCAAAGTGGGTGCACCATTTTACATCCCACCAGCAGTGCATAAGGAGTCCAATTTTCCTACATCTTTGCCAACACTTGTTATTGTCTGTCTTTTTGATTATAGCCATCCTATTGGATGAGCAGCTGTATCTCCTCGTGATTTTGGTATGCATTTCTCCAATAAATAATGTCATTGAACAGAACATCGTTTCTTGTGCTTGTAGGCTAATCGTATATTTTCTTTGAAGAAATGTATCTTCAGACATGTTGCTCCTTTTTAATTTTTTTGTTTTTTATTAGTGAGTTGTAAGAATTCTTTATCTATTCTAGTTATAAGTCCCTTATCAAATATATGATTTGCAAACATTTTCTCCATTCTGTGGGTTGTCATTTAATTTTCTTGATGATGCCCTATGCATATTTATTTTTAAAAGCTGAAAGTCAATAACAAATGTTTACTTAGTCATGATTCTGCCAGTACTTTTCACTACATATGTAGGTGGTGTGCTAATTTACATTTCCTTTTCTACACTTCTGGTGTGACTAATTAAGTTATAGATCAAGAACAGGAACACAGGAAACATTTTGTTTTAAAACATCAATTTCACACTTAAAAAAAGCAAAACTTTGTTTACTTAAAAAACTGAATCACTCAGTTATTTTATTTATCAGAGCTTCTTGAAGGAAATATTTGCAATGAGATTCGGAAGTGAACTACATTTGGGTATCAGCTTTTGGGTGTTAAACTTTGGCAGGGTGGTAGTTTTTGTTGTGTTTTATTAATACAGAGGTTCTCAACTGGGGGCAGCCTTGCCTCCAAGCATTTGGCAATATCTGGAGATATTTTTGGTTGTCATGGCTAGAGAGGTTCTAGTGGCATCTAGTGGGTAAAGGCCAGTGATGCTGCTGAACATCCTCCAGTGCATAGAACAGCCCACCAGGACAGTGATCAGGTCCATAGTCAATGATGTTCAGCTTGGCCTGGCATGGTGGCTCATGCCTGCAATGTTGGCACTTGGGGAGGCTGAGGTGGGGGGATCACTTGTGGCCAGGAGTTCAAGACCAGCCTGGCCAACATGGCGAAGACCCATCTCTAGAAAAAAATACAAAAATTAGCTGGGCATGGTGGTGCATGTCTGTAGTCACAGCTACTTGGGAGGCTGAGGCAGGAGGATTGTTTGAGCCCAGAAAGCAGAGATTGCAGTGAGCTGAGATTGTGCCATTGCACTCCAGCCTGAGTGACAGAGCGAGGCTCTCGTCTCAAAAAAAAAAAAAAAAACAAAAACAACAAAAGGTTGAGGTTGAGAAACCCTGCATTTAAAAGACACAGATGGCCTGGCATGGTGGGTCACGCCTGTAATCCCAACACTTTGAGAGGCTGAGGTGGTCGGATCACTTGAGGTCAGGAGTTCGAGACCAGCCTGGCCAACATGGCGAACCCTGTCCCTACTAAAAATACAAAAATTGGCTGGGTGTGGTGGCACACACCTGTAATCCCAGCTACCGAGGAGGCTGAGGCACATGAGAATCGCTTGAACCCAGGAGGCGGAGGTTGCAGTGAGCTGAGATCTCGCCACTGTACTCCAGCCTGGGTGACACAGCGGGACTCTGTCTCTGAAAAAAAAAGACACACATAGCAAATACTATTCGAGATCACATGTTTAAATGTCTTAGGAAAGAATCTTGTACTTTCTAGATATTTGGAACTGAGCTATCTTGAGGCATCAGCTTTTGGTTATTATTTTAGCTGGAATTAAGAAAGTATATCTTCCTTTTATACAATAGAAAGTTCTTTAAAGCTAGATAATAATTTCAGGTGTTTTGGGCTTTTCTGTGCTTGAGCAAGTTCTTTCAGTTAATGTCTGGATATTGCTAATAACTGTGTCATGCAAAGCTCATCCTTAACCCTCAAATCTGTTATGGTTAATATATCGCTGGGTGATTATTACAGAATTACTCCTCTTAAGCAGTTTATCGAGCATTGAAAATATTTTCAGAAAACGTTCCGAGTGTGGTGCATGGTCTACCATGACATTTTAGAAAAGATGTATGAATGCTCAAATAATTATCTCATCTTGAAATCTCTGTGATTAGAAGTTACAATTTCAGTGCAACAATTATATCAATTGAACTTTAACATTTCATTGTAATTATAAAAATTAAAACCTTGTAACTGGTTCTTAGTTAGCTAAACAATTTAACAATCGAATTCCTTAAAAGTAGATTGAAAATCCTCACCCTGAAGTTTTTTTCCTTTTTTTTCCCCCTCCTGATGGACGGCTAATTGCTTTAATTTTGAGGGTTGGATCCGCCTGCCACCTTGGCCCTGTGAAACCTCACCAATTGTATCAAACAATTCAAATTATCTTAAAGGTTTGTGGGAGTCTGTTGCCACAATTTCAGTGCACTTCAAGTAAGAATACACAAATGACTGTCTCTTTCTTGGAAGATGAGCTCAAAACCAGGTATACTTCGTTTATAAAAGTTGCTGGTTAGCATGAGGAACCGGCAGTCTTCATGCCAAAGACTTGAGAGATCCCAGTTAACTGCCCGTTCTTTAAAACAGGACCAGTTAATGTAGCTTATTAGAGTGGGAAGGGCTAAAATTGTTCCTTTTGGACAGACTGAATTTTGATTGTAGTAATCCATGTCTTCTCAGCCTGTGATACAGCAGTTCTGAATCTCATCCAAGTCAGGAAAAGTGAATTTATGAGCCTCCTAGCAACTAGCAACTAGTAAGCTGGAGTGCCTGGACCTTATCTTTATTACAACATAGGAGCCAGCCCCACTATGGGGCACAGCCCTGCAGCCGAGACAGGGCTTTGGGGAAACTGGTTTCAAGGGTATAAGATATGGTCTTGGTTGCTGCATTATGGTTGCTAGAGAACTTTAATTTGGGAAAAACTTGAAAACTCTCAAGGTTTTTCAAGCTTCAACAAGTTACTTTGTGGAATTCTGGAGCAGAGGGGAGTCGGGTTTAATAGTTTTTACTCCCACTGTAGATGCTGTGACATGCATATCCTTGAATTTTTTCCTTTGCCATGAATAAAGTATTTCTGATCTCTAGCAGTGTTAAAATGGTTAATAGCCTTTGATTACATGGGCCCACCCTTCTCCATTTTTCTCAGGCATGCTCTGGTTTCTTTCTTTCTTTTTTTTTTTTCTTTTGAAATGGAGTCTTGCGCTGTCACCCAGGCTGGAGTGCAGTGGTGTGATCTCAGCTCACTGCAACCTCCGCCTCCCAGGTTCAAGTGATTCTCCTGCCTCAGCCTCCTGAGTAGCTGGGATTACAGGCGTGCGCCACCATGCCTGGCTCATTTTTGTATTTTTAGTAGACACGGGGTTTTGCCATGTTGGCCAGGCTGGTCTTGAACTCCTGACCTCGTGATCTGCCTGCCTGAGCCTCCCAAAGTGCTGAGATTACAGGTGTGAGCCACTGAGCCTGGCCTGTGGTTTCTTTTTAACATTTTTTTTCCTTCTTCTTTTTTTTTTTTTTTTTTTAGACAGAGTCTTGCTGTGTCACCAGGCTGGAGTGCAGTGGCGTGGTCTTGGCTCACTGCAACCTCCGCCTCCTGGGTTCAAGCCATTCTCCTGCCTCAGCCTCCCGAGTAGCCGGGATTACAGGTGCCCACCACCACGCCCAGCTAATTTTTGTATTTTTAGTAGAGACGGGGTTTCACCATGTTGGCCAGGATGGTCTCGATCTCCCAACCTTGTGATCCGCCCGCCTTGGCTTCCCAAAGTGCTGGGATTACAGGCGTGAGCCACCATGCCCGGCACATTTTTTTTTCCTTCTGCCTGGGTAATTCTTCTGGAAGATTCCCTCACAGTTTTTTTGTTTTTTTTTTAAATTACAAATCCTTCTTTTCATTACATAAAGTGTGCCAGAATATCCATTATAAATATTCTTTAGTGTTGAGATTAAGGGTGGTTATTTTCTTTTATTTAAACAACTAAAAAAAAATTAATTAAAAATTTTTTTTTCTCTTCCTATATAAAAGCAGCTTATTTTCTTCTGTATGATTTTCTCTAACTTTGAAAGATTTTGCGATGAGTAGGAGTTACTTGTATAATCAGAAAAATCACATTAATGAATATACACCTTCATCTTTGAATGGGTGTGACTAGTGGACACTTAAGCCCCCCAAAGTCATATTTTCTTGTTTTGTAATCCACTTTACACATGGAGATTAATCGCAAAGTGCTCCTCTTAACAAGGAAGAATAAAGAATATGTGGGCTCTGTCAGAGTGAACAAAGATGAGAAAGCCAGTTGGGGCCACAGAGGAGCCCAGTGATTGAATCTCAATAGAAGGATTAGCGCTATTAATGGATCCTTTCAGGCTGGGATTGAACCAAGACCCTCACACATCAGAACATTGTTGACCTTGGAAGGTTGAGTGCCTCCCCTTTTTTCCGCTTTCTCTTTAGATACTAGTCTTATATCCACAGTCCCAACCAAGGTTGTGTCTCATGACCTCAGCTTTTCTCTAGGATTGTCTCCTGGTTGGTGAATGATCCCATCTTCTCTGAATGTTCCAAAGCATTGATGATTTCCAAGACATTTAATTCATGTCTGTGTTAGTTTCCTCGCTGTAACGAGGTACCTCAATCTGGTGACTTAAGACAACAGAAGTTTATTCTTTCACAGAACTGGAGGCTAGAAGTCTGAAATCAAGGTGTCAGCAGGGCCACACTCCCTCTGGGAGCCCTAGGGAAAATTCTTTTCTTGCCTCTTCCAGCTTTTGGTGGCTCCGGGCAATCATTGGCTTGTCACATTATCACTCCAATCTCTGACATTATCATATGGCTGCATTCTCCATGTGTGTCTGTGTGTCTGTTTCCACATCTCCCTCTTTCTCTTATAAGGTTATCAGCTATTGGCTGTAGGGCCACGCCTAATTCAGTATGACCTCTTCTTAACTTGATTACATCTGCAAAGACTCTGTTTCCAAAGAAGCTCACATTCACAGGTACCAGGGATTAAGGTTTTGACATATCTTTTTTTTTTTTTTGAGATGGAGTCTCACTCTGTCGCCCAGGCTGGAGTACAGTGGTGTGATGTTGGGTCACTGCAAGCTCTGCCTCCCGGGTTCACGCCATTCTCCTGCTTCAGCCTCCCCAGAAGCTGGGAATACAGGCGCATGCTACCACGCCCGGCTAATTTTTTGTATTTTTAGTAGAGACGGAGTTTCACCGTGTTAGCCAGGATGGTCTCGATCTCCTGACCTTGTAATCTGCCTGCCTCGGCCTCCCAAAGTGCTGGGATTACAGGCGTGAGCCACTGCGCCTGGCCCGGATTTTGACATATCTTTTTTTGAGGGCTGCAGTTCAACCCATAACCATGCCCAGCTGCTCTGTTAGACTGCCTGTTTGTTTGTTTGTTTTTTTATTTATTTATTTTGAGACGGAGTCTTGCTCTGTTACCCAGGCTGGAGTGCAGTGGCGCGATCTCAGCTCACTGCAGCCTTCACCACTGGGGTTCAAGTGATTGTCCTGCCTCAGCCTCCTGAGTAGCTGGGATTACAGGTGCCCACCATCGTGCCTGGCTAATTTTTGTATTTGTGTAGGGATGGGGTTTCACCATGTTGGCCAGGCTGCTCTTGAACTCCTGACCTCATGTAATCTGCCCGCCTCGGCCTCCGAAAGTGCTGGGATTACAGGCGTGAGCCACTGCACCTGGCCCATTTTTAAATTTTTATTTATTTATTTATTTATTGAGACCGTCTCCCTCTGTCGCCTTGGCTGGAGTGCAGTGATGCGATCTTGGCACTGCAGCCTCCACCTCCCAGGTTCAAGTGATTCTCCTGCCTCAGCCTCCTGAGTAGCTGGGATTACAGGTGCCTGCCATCACGCCCAGCTAATTTTTGTATTTTTAGTAGAGATGGGGTTTCGCCGTGTTCGCCAGGTTGGTCTTGAACTCCTGACCTCATGTAATCTGCCCGCCTTGGCCTCCCAAAGTCCTGGAATTACAGGCGTGAGCCACTGTGCTGGGTCTTAGGCTGCCTATTTAAATTGGTTAAGGACGTGTAATATGGATGTGCCCTCAATGCTAAGAAGCTTGATTTTCTGAAACCTTAGCTCTGATATGCCACCTTGTGTTTTAAACTTTCGGTGGCTATGGCTAGCTCCCTGGTCCAGACCTTGGTTTTCAATCTTGTCTGACAGGACTCCTTGTTCAAATCCTTTGAGCCAGTGAAACAGGAGTTCCTTCTCCTCTGCGATATATCCTGTTTTCTTATTCTTTTGCTCACACGGTTTCCAGATCTGGGACATTCCTATTTCTGCATGTCAAAACTTACCTCCTCTTCTAGGTCTGGTTGAAATCAGCCATCTTCTTACAGTTTTTCTCGATGTTCTGCTTCCTCCATGACTTGAAGTCGTCCCTTCCCTTCTGAATCGTCATAATGTTTCATGACTCTTTTCTGTGTGTTGTTATAGTCTAGCTTGGGTCTCTGTGGACACTTGCTAGACCGCAAACTCTTAGATGGCAAGTTCTCAGCCAAATTCATCTCCCACGGCACTGCTGTGGAGGGGCTTGGCCTGTGTTTGGATAAACTTGCCCCGATTTGTAACTCAGCAGTCTGTATGTACGCATGATGCACAGATCATTGCCAAGAGTGTGAGCTTGGAATGGTGGCGGCTGTGGGATGAGAAGCCCAAAGTGAAAAGGGGATTTTACTCAGGAGAGATCAGAGAGGGCAACTTTCCTATGGGCCCATTGGAGAAGAAAGTTTCTCTTAGTTGCTGATGAGCAGTTTCCAGCCAGGGTGAAACTGATGTATAGGAAGAGGCAACATGAGGCAGCATGTACTCTGAGGGGGAAGCAGGGTAGGCAAGCAGTTTGGAACTAGCAGATAAACAGAAACCAGAAAACCAAGAAAAACATTGCACCGATATGCCTTTGATTCCAAGGTGAGCTCTTCTGGACCTGTTTTTATTTTTATTTTATTTTTTATTTTTGAGATGGAGTCTTGCTCTGTCACCCAGGCTGGAATTCAGTGGTGCAATCTCGGCTCACTGCAACCTCCGCCTCCCGGGTTTGAGTGATTCTTCTACCTCAGCCTCCCGAGTATCTGGGACTACAGGTGCGCACCACCATCCCGGCTAATTTTTGTGTTTTTAGTAGAGACGGGGTTTTGCCATGTTGACCAGGCCTTGGTCTTGAACCTCTGACCTCAAGTGATCTGCCCTGCTCAGTCTCCCAAAGTGCTGGGATTACAGGCATAAGCTACTGTGCCCAACCGTGGACCTGGGTTTTTAAAAAGTGTCACAGGGACTGAGCAGCCCAGGACCTAACCTGCAAATGGTTGCAGAAGAATTTGTACCTGGATACTGAGACTATGTGTAGAAAATCATGGATGATCCTTGAGGGAGTAGTAAGGGTTGGGAGGCAAGTAGAAATAGAGAGAAGCTGAGTTCCCTAACCTCAAGGAGAAAACATTTTGCCTCGGAGGTGAGATGATCCCACAATGCTGTACCTATTACTTTTTTTTTTTTTTTTTTTTGAGACAAAGTCTCGCTCTGTCTCCCAGGCTAGAGTGCAGTGGTGTGATCTCGGCTCACTGCAAGCTCCGCCTCCTGGGTTCACGCCATTCTCCTGCCTCAGCCTCCCCAGAAGCTGGGAATACAGGCGCACACCGCCACGTCTGGCTAATTTTTTTTATTTTTATTTTTAGTGGAGACGGGGTTTCACCGTGTTAGCCAGGATGATCTCGATCTCCTTACCTCATGATCCGCCGTGATCCACCCGCCTCGGCCTTCCAAAGTGCTGGGATTACACGCGTGAGCCACCGCGGGCCCGGCCTGCTGTACCCATTACTAAGCATTCAGAAGAATGAGGGAGATCTTCATGGGAGGAGCCTGGCTTGAATGCCTGTGGTTGGGTCAAGGGTTGAGGGCATAGTCTTCATTGCGCATGACCACAGAGGGAGGGGTGAGGGCATTGGTTTTAGGGAAAGTGAGGAAATTGGTAATTGAGATCTGATAAGGGTTCAGGCCTTTGCTTGACTTTCCCAACCTATTTTTCTAGGCAGCTGGGCAAGCACTTAGTTTCTAAAGGGATTTTGTGCTGCACATCCATCAGCTTACTCTTTTAAAATGTATTTTTATAGACTGCATGATTTTTGTAAGAACAATAAAATGCATTTAAAAGGCGACATTCTTCTACATTCCTAGGATAGGAACACATTGGTTGCTTTTGGTTTTCTCTGTTTTTTCTTATCCATATTTTGGATGTACTTTTTATATAATTGTAACTCTTAAATAGATACAGCTTTGTATTTTGTTTCTTTTCAGGTAATGTTGCACCATCAGTCTGTATATTGTAGCCACTTTATCCTCATACTTCTCATTTATAATGGTCATACATTTCAGTGAGTTCATCATTTACTTAACTATTCTCCTGTAATTGAACATTTATATAGTATTATTTTCATCACTATTTTAAGAATCTTTTTTGACCTTTTTCTTTTCTTTCTTTTTTCTTTTTTTTTGAGACAAGGTCTCACTCTGTTGCCCAGGCTGGAGGGCAGTGGCATGATCTTGGCTCAGTGCAGCCTCAACCTCTGGGGCTGAGGGGATCCTCCCACCTCAGCCCTCCGGGTAGCTGGGACTACAGGCGGGCACCATCACACACGGCTAACTTTTGTATTTTTTGTAGAGAAGGGGTTTTGCCATGTTGCCCAATCTAGCCTCAGACTCCTAGCCTCAAGTGATCTGCCCACCTCAGCCTCCCAAAGTGCTGGGATTAAGGCATGAGCCACCGCGCCCAGCCTGACATTCTTTAAGTGTGTATTGTTTGCTTGCTTTCTTTTCTAAGCATATTTTTCTCAGGATAAATTCCCAGGATGTGGGGTCTGTATTCAATAGGTATTAAATATGACACTGTAAAAAACAGCTCTTGATTTGAATTGCCAAACTGCCTTCCAGAAGTCTTGATTGGTCTTCATCAGTTGATGTATATATCCATATATGAATTTATCAATAATAAGTATATTGGACTCACCACAGCCTAACTAGCAACGGAATCAATCATTTCACTTTATTTCGTTGCTGTTAATTGAACAATATCTCCGGCTCTCTCTCTTTCTCCATTTCTTTACTTTTCAGGTAGACTTTACTTTTCATGTTTATTACTTTAAACATTGTTTTAAACGTTTACAAAACACTATCATTATCTTATCACTTAAATCATTCTTACGCCTCAGAGCAAAAAAAACAAACAAAAGAAAACTATAAACAACTGTCTTTGGATTCCTCATCTGTGAGACGTTGTTTCTGAGGTCCTTTCTAGCTTCCAGTGTCTTGAGCCTTTGATTTTATGAACCAGAAGTTTAAGAAGTGAGCAGGCTGGACATTAAGAGAGCCTCATCTGCAGAGATGGGGGTCCCTGTATGTTGTCCAAGCTGGTCACAAACTCCCGGGCTTAAGCGATCCTCCTGCCTCAGCTTCCCAAAGTGCTGGGATTATAGGTGTAAGCCACCTCTCCCAGCCACTTGAATACTTTTATAAGTGGTGTTTAGGACTATAACCATTATACTCGCTACCTTTTTTTTTTTTTTTTTTTGAGATGGAGTTTTGCTCTTTTTGCCTAGGCTGGAGTGCAATGGTGTGATCTTGGCTCACTGCAACCTCCTCCTCCTAGGTTCAAGTGATTCTCCTGCCTCAGCCTCCTGAGTAGCTGGGATTACAGGCGCACGCCACGACACCCAGCTAATTTTGTATTTTTAGTAGAGATGAGGTTTCACCAGGTTGGGCAAGCTAGCCTTAAACTCCTGACCTCCAGTAATCCACCTGCCTTGGCCTCCCAAAGTGCTGAGATTATAGGCGTGAGACACTGCACCCAGCCTGTACATCCTACCTTTTATTGATCCTTTCCTTTCTGCTAGGCTTTAATTTTTTTTTTTTTTTTTTTTTTTTTTGAGACGAGGTTTCACTATGTTGCCTAGGCTGGTCTTGAACTCCTGGGCTCAAGTGATCCTTGTGCCTCAGCCTCCCAAGTAGCTGATACTACAGGTGCGTACCACAGCTTGCACTGGGCCTTTTTGATACTTTACATGTTATCATTAAGAAGTCTTCAAAAGGTGAGTACTGCCATCCCATTTTGCAGATGAAAAATTGGAGAAGCAAAGAGATTAGATCTGTGACAGGCCACACAACCTGGATGCGATAAAATCCACTCTTATCAACTGCTAGCAGCACTTGGGTGGTTATGTGGCTGGGATTCACTGATTCTCACCCTCCCCTTAATTCTGCGTCTGTCAGGGCCACCACATTCCCCTCCCCCTTCTCATTTCGTGTCCCTCTGTGAAGCAGTCCGGAGTGTCCACGTGACTCTGCTAAACTGAGCAGAATGTTTAGTACAGAATAACTAACCCATTCTGGCCGGGGTGCGGTGGCTCACGCCTGTAATCCCAGTACTTTGGGTGGCCGAGACGGGCGGATCACAAGGTCTGGAGATTGAGACCATCCTGGCTAACACGGTGAAACCCCGTCTCTACTAAAAATACAAAAAATTAGCTGGGCGTGCTGGTGGGAGCCTGTAGTCCCAGCTACTCGGGAGGCTGAGGCAGGAGAATGGCGTGAACCCGGGAGGTGGAGCTTGCAGGGAGCCGAGATGGTGCCACTGCACTCCAGCCTGGGTGACAGAGCAGGACTCCATCTCAAAAAAAAAGGAAAAGAAAAAGAATAACTAACCCATTCCCTCTTCCCCTGTCATTTAATACAATCCAGTGCCTCAGAATACTCTGTCAAAGGTATTTTATTTAGTCGAGACCATTTAAGAATGGAAGAAATTTCCTGTTGAGAGATTTAATGTATGTGGTGTGTGTGTGCTCTTGGAGGCAAATGGACGTTTAAGAGTGTGTGAGGTGAAGGATAGCAGACTCCGGAAGTCTGGGGACCACTTAGGTCTGTAACCTTCCCTTTCGCACCAGCTGTCCAGCTCCGAGAGGCCTCCTGGGTTTCCCATTTATGGGGCCCCTTTACTGTTACGACACCTGTTTAAATGTGGTGTTTCCATTACGGGAGGCATGGTAGGTGGCTGGAATGAGCGGCCGTGCAGGGACGATGTGTGCAGCCTGCCCCTCCTCCCACCACTTCTTGGGGAAAGTCCATTTTTGGTCTTTTGTTTCAGCGAGAAATGCATAAAAACGTTTTCAGGGACCCCTCCCCCTTGCTTTGCAGCTAAAATTTCAAGCTTTGACAATAGGGGCCAAATCTCTTTCGAAACCAAGACAGCATTAATGAAAACATTGTCATGTCCGTATTTCTTTTGGAAAAATCTTTTAGAGCATGTGACATGGACATGCATGACATTGGGCTTGAATGATGACAGCCTTCTGTGTTCTCCCTTGGAATTCTGGGCGTCCTCAGGCAGGAGAGCTTTGCTGTAAACGGGATGATATCATCCCCATTTTACAGATAGGAAGCTATACACTAACATTATGTATATATTTACTTATTTTAAAAAATACTTTTTAATTTATATAGAGATACGGTCTTCTCCCATCTCAGCCTCCTGAGTAGCTGAGACTACAGGTGCATGCCACGACACCTGGCTATTTTAACATTTTTTTGTAGAGACAGGGTCTCACTATGTTGCCCAGGCTGGTCTCAAACTTCTGGCCTCATGCATTCCTTCTGTCTCAACCTCCCAAAGTACTGGGATTACAGACGTGAGTAACCGCACCTGGCCACATATTTATTTAATTAAAAAATTATTGAAATTAAATATAACATACATACAGAAAAGTGTACGTTATTGTATTTGTACAGCTTGATGAATTCTTACAAATGGGATAAAACCATGTAACCAGCACATGGATCTAGAAACAGAACATGCTGAGACCCCAGAAACTTTCCTGTTGGGCCTCCTTCAGGGCAACCCCAATCCTGATTTCTAACCCCATAGATGTATTTTTGTACTTGATAGTAAGGAATCGCACAGGATGTACTTGATTGTATTTGGTGTCTTTCGTTCACTGTTACGTTTGTGAGATTCATCCATTTGTAATTTTCACCTCCAAAACATTGTTTTTAAGTTTTCTTTGTTTGGATACATAATGCCTTTACATGGTTTCATGATTAAAGAGATTATAATGAAGTACACATAGAGCAGTCTTGTGCTCACCCCCTCCCTTAATACCCTAGTTTTCTATCCCCTTGGGTAAATATTAATTCTTTCTTTTTTTTTTTTCTTTTGGAGACAGACTTGCTCTGTTGCCCAGGCTGGAGTGCAGTGGTGCGATCTTGGATCACGGCAACCTCCGCCTTCCGGGTTGGAGCAATTCTCACGTCTCAGCCTTTCAAGTAGCTGGGAATACAGGCATCCACCACCATGCCTGGGCAATTTTTGTATTTTTAGTAGAGACAGGGTTTCGTCATGTTGTCCAGGCTGGTCTTGAACTCCTGGCCTCGAGCGATCCACCCACCTTAGCCTCCCAAAGTGCTGGGATAACAGGCATGAGCCACTGCTCTCGGCCCTATTAATACTTTTTTTTTTTTTTTTTTTTGCGATTTCTTGCAGTATTGGTTTATATAAGCACAGGTATGCTAATTTTTGCACCCCCCCCAACCAAAAAGATAGCGCATCTTCTTTACTGTCGTACACCTTGCTATATTTTTTCCCTTTGTTTGCTCCTCTTCAGTCCCAAGACCCATGACCTATGTTCAGCCATATGCGGGTGAGTTGAATACTGTCCCTCCAAATACTCATGTCGCTGGAACTTCAGAATGTGGCTGCCTTTGGACATAGGGTCTTTGCAGGTAGAAATTAAGATTCTTAAGTGCTGATTTTGGATTCTTTTTTTGAGAGAGAGTCTTGCTCTGTCGCCCAGGCTGGAGTACAATGGCGTGATCTCGACTCACTGCAACCTCTGCCTCCCGGGTTCAACGATTCTTCCGTCTCAGCTTCCCGAGTAGCTGGGATTACAGATACACACCACCATGCCCAGCTCATTTTTGTATTTTTAGAAGAGACGGGTTTCACCATGTTGGCCAGGCTGGTCTTGAACTCCTGACCTTGGGTGATCCACCCACCTCGGCCTCCCAAAGTGCTGGGATTATAGGCATGAGCCCAGTTGATTTTGGATTCTTAAGTGCTTCTTTGGTTTGTCCTGGAACTTAGAACAAGACAGGCCATTAGGCCAGGGAGCTCCGTTTCCTGTTGTTAAGTCTGGTTGTTCTCGATGTAGGCACTGGATTTAATGACTTTTTAATAAGGCATAGAGATCCATAGAAGACAATGTCTCCTGGCCAGCATGTTAGGCTTACATGTTAATGGTGAGTTTGAATATGCTTAGTGTCAGCCCTTAGCATGGTTTTTGTACCTTGGAGTTACTTGCTTTCTCTTCATTGTGTTTTCCATTATATGGAGCGGATGAGGTTTTGGATCTGCAACTCAGAGCCCTAGAGAGATTCTCTGGATGCCAGGCGGGTATTTCTGAAAGACCACAGGGCGTGTGTGTCCTTTGGAGGGGCTGTGTGAAAGGAAAGCTAAGCACATCCTGTAATTGAGCACTTAAGAGATCCTGAATCCCTCATGCTTAGGAACTTCTTTATCTAACCTTATTCCCTCCTGTCCACACATTTCCATCAGAGGGTCTGTAGCTGTACTGGCCACTATGTTGACATGTGGCTAGTCTGAATTAGGAAGTGCTGTCAGTATAAACTACAAACCACATTTCAAAGACACAGGAAGAAGGAGAAGAATGTTTACTATCTCAGTAATAATTTTTTATTTTATTTTTTTAGAGACAGGGTCTTGCTCTGTCACCCAGGCTGGAGAGCAGTGGCATGAACACAGCTCGTGCAGCCTCAAACTTCCGGGCTCAAGTGATCTTGCCACCTCAGCCTCCCTGGTAGCTGAGACTACGGGTGTGCACCACCACCCCTGGCTAATTAAAAAAAATTTTTGTAAGTGGGCTTGTCTTGAACTCCCGACCTCAAGTGAGCCTCCTGGGTTGGCCTTCCTAAGCGCTAGGATGACAGGTGTGGGCCACTACACCCAGCCACGTGAATAATTTTTTGTGTTGATTATATGTTGAAATGATAGTATCCGTGATATACCTGGTTGAATAAAATAGGTTATTAAATTCTGTTTAACCTTTTAACTTTTAAAAACATGTGGCTACTAGAAAATTTATTTTATTATTATTATTTTTGAGACAGAGTCTCACACTGTTGCTTAAGCTGAGTGCAGTGGTACTATCTTGGCGCACTGCACCCTCTGCCTCCCATGTTCAAGCGATTCTCCTGCCTCAGCCTCCTGAGTAGCTGGGATTACAGGCACGTGCCACCATGCCTGGCTAATTTTTGTAGTTTTAGTAGAGACAGGGTTTCACCATGTTGTCCAGGCTGGTCTTGAACTCTTGGCCTCAAGTGACCTGCCCACCTCGGCCTCCCAGAGTGCTGGGATTACAGGCATGATTATGTTGACATATGCCTGGCCTGGAAAATTTAAAATTATGTTTTCCCCTGGCCTAGAGAAAGGCTGTCCACCTATCTTGCTGGGATAACCTGCTAGGGTAGGTATATTTATTTATTTTTTTCTCTTTGTTGCCCAGGCTGGAGTGTAGTGGTGTAACCACAACTCACTATGGCCTTGACCTCCAGGACACAAGGATCCTTTTACCTCCCCATCCTGAGCAGCTGGGACTGCAGGCATGCGCCACCATGCCGGCTAATTTTTTGTAGAGATGGGATTTGGCCATGTTGCCCAGGCTGGATAGGATGGGGAAATTTCTCTTATGTCAGGAATTTCTTAATTTTAATGCGCCCCTTCACCCCACAAAGCGTGTTTGAAGCTAGAGTGTGGGGAGATTAAAAAGTACCAGGCTAAGTGGTTTCCAAAAATGAGTTTTCATCACCAGCCTATTGGAAAGATAGGAATTTTCTCTGCAGCAAAATTAATGTAGGCACATTTAGAAGATTAGGTAGACATTATATCAGTGCCTATTGTGAGTAACAATAGCTCTGTGTATTTAATTGCTTGACTCCCCTTTAAAAGTCTAAGAATAAAGAAGTAAGAGTAGTCATAAAACCCTAAAATAGTTTAGGAAAAATTAATGAAGGACATAAAAGCAAGCAGCATAGCATTCGAGGGGGAGGCTCAGCCTATCAAGAAGAGATTTTGTATGTTGGTTGGTCATGTGTGTAATTACCTTCAGCACTGGGCTGTTTTGGTGTGTGTAGCCAAGGCTGTGCCTAGTTTTAGTTGGACCATGGAGGTGCTTCTGTGTAATCTCCTCCACTCTTACTCCACAGCCAGAGATAGCATGTAAGTCGTTGCATCATTAAATGGCTCTGTAGAAGAGTGAACTGTAGGCCTGTTTGCATTGCTTGCTGTTGGTTTCTTTTTTTCTTTTTGAGACAGGGTCTTGCTCTGTCACCCAGGCTGGAATGCAATGGCGCAATCATGGCTCATTGCAGCCTGGAACTCCCAGGCTCAAGCAATCCTCCTACCTCAGCTCCCTAAGTAGCTGGGACTGCAGGCACACGCCACCATGCCTGGTTAATTTTTTTATTTTTCATAGAGATGGGGTACCCCTCTGTTGCCCAGGCTGGTCTCAAACTCCTGGACTCACGCAATCTGCCTGCCTTGGCCTCCCAAAGTGCTGGGATTATAAGCGTGAGCCACCGTGCCTGGCCTTCTGTTGGTTTCATATTTGTTTCTCTTGCTGTTGATTTTGTTTCTCTCAAGGAGGCATCTTTTTTTTTTTTTTTTTGTAACTCCTGTATAGTTGAATGTAAAATGGATATTCAGTTTAGTGGTTTTTAATTAGTATACTTAATGGTGAGTAAAAAAAAAAGCAGATTGTTCCCTTCCCTTCTCTCCTGCCCTCCTTTCTCCTCTGGGTCCTCTTTGATCCTCCTTTGTCCATTTCTTTCACCATCTCATTCCCTTCTATAATTTATTCTACTGTTTCTTCCTCTTTTTTTTCTTTCACGATAGGGATCACATGGAGAAGTCAAGAGAAATATGTGTTTAGCCAGTTTGTCTCTGTTCCCTGACTTTTACTAATAATGCCTTGCTTACTAGGGTGTCGTTTTTTGTTTTTTTTTTTTTATTTGGTCACCTCTGCCCTTCCTTCCATACAGTCTCCTCTCACTAGGCAGCCCCCAGGGGTTGCAGCCCTTGTGTGGCACCAGTGGCTGGCTCACAGCATAGACCTGCCTTGGACTGGGGCCAATCCTACGGTTGGAGCTGGGCAAACACTGTTTTTCACTGGGGAGCTGATTGGACAGAGGCCCAGGGTGGAGTACCCACGGGCTCAGTGGAGGCCTGGTTTTACTTAAGATATTCCAATCAGAGAAGGGGGGAGTAAACAGTCTGCTAATTAAATCTGTGGGTGGCAGTAAATTTGGAGGTGTTGCAAAGCCCTCTGTGCACAGAGAGGACGCTGGGAAAACACAAAGAGCTGTAGAAAGGTGAGGCAAGGCTTGGGGAGATGAGATTCTGCCTGGAAAAGTACAAGCCGCCATCTGGAGAGAAATTAGCCATGGTTGCTGCTCTGTGGGGCATAAGTCAGTGGCACTGTGATTGACTTGGAGCCAGAACTGTTCAATCCTCTTTCTTGTTCTTGATACTCACTAGGAATCATTTTTTTTTTTAACCTCTAAATTTATTACTCAGGAATGAAGCCAATCCTACTGTATTCTGGGGATTATAAGGCTTGGGTATTCAAGTGAACAGATAGGAGAGTGTCTTCCAGAAACATTTGCCTACCCACTTACATTTCCAGGCCAGGGGTCTGGGGTCTTGGAGGTTGGTTCTAGGGATGCGAAGTGCGGCTGACCAGCTGGTGGGGACAGCTGATGACTCAGTGTGGATCAGAAGGCGCCTTGCTTCCACCTGGAGGCGTCCAGGTGTGTGCCCACCGGGGTCTCATACAGTCGGGCGCTGGGGTGCCCCACAGTTTCATTTGTAGATCTCCATTCATCTTCGTGGCTCTGCTTCCTCTGGGAGTTTGGTAGCCACACAAATATGCGTTAGTACATTGAGCTGGTTTCCATTTGCCAGCCTGAAAACCTACACTGTTGTGATGGGAGACAGAATAGCATTGACGGTGAAGAGCAGGGATTTGGGGATTTGGAGATTTTTGGAATTCCATCACTGTTCAAGCCTCTGGACAGTGTTCAGGCCTCTTGGCCAAGTTGCTGAATGTCTCAGCCTCAATTGCCTTGTCTAAAAAGTGGTGCTGAGAGGGTTAAAGAAATGTTGTGTAGAGATAACTTTGCTTGGCAGCAAACTTCAGGTAGATCGATGATAGTTATTCTTGAAATACGTGGAGGTCATCTTCAAAACCTTTTCAGTATGAATTCAGAGGAGACCCTCCCAGATGAGGTTGCCCTGGGAGATGGCATTGACGGTAGCCTGGAACTGGGAGAATAGTGGTGACATCAGGCTCTAAGAAAGGAGTTAAGTTCCTCCTTGAGTTTCCTGATATGGTTGTTTGAATGCCAAGTTATCTTCTTGCCTTCCAACATGTTAGTAGAAATAAACATTTGCAGGGGGGTCGCAAAAGCAGTGCTAGGTCCTGGCTCCAGCAAAGATGGCAACAAGAGAATGCTGTAATGTCCGTGACACTTCCCTGGAGATGACAGAAACTGACAGGAGGCCAAGCAAGGTGGAATCTTCCCTGGTGAGAACATCTTACATTGTCTCTGCAGACCTTCCTCGAGAGGGAAGGGGCATGAGGTGAATTTTCTCTGGAGTTAAAAGAGGAGAGATGCTACCAGGTTGGAGTTCATGGACTTTAAGTTTATAAACACGTGTCTGCACAGCTGTCTTGCAATGACAGTTGCTCTCTGCATTTGAGGAGGAGGTATTTGGGAAGGAGTGATGCTGGATGGGTGACCTAATTTATCGCCTTTGTTTCCTTCTGGCCTGAACTGGGCAGGTAGTCGTGACCCACAAGGTCTTCAACTCCCTGAAAGGAAATCCATTTGCTGATAAAGAAGATACATTGAAGAGATAAAGAAGAGAATGTTTGGTTTCCTGCTTCCTTCTCTGTTTACTCAAGGTATTCAAGAGCTACTGAAGGGAACATACTCCTCGTTTCTGAAATCTTATCCTTGGAACTCAAAATTACACTAGTAATTGTTACAGTAGTAACAACCCATAACTACACTAGTTATTGTTTTCTAATTGTTTTACCCGCATTAATTTTCTCTCCCCAACCTAATAGAATGGAAGGCTTTTTGAGGACAGGTTTTGTGACTTTTTTTTTCCACCTTTCCCCATTGGACTCAAGTATCTGTTTGAAAGAATAAAAAGACATTTCGGCTGGGCGCGGTGGCTCACACCTGTAATCCCAGCATTTTGGGACGCCAAGGCAGGCAGATCACGAGGTCAAGAGATCGAGACCATCCTGGCTAACACAGTGAAACCCCGTCTCTACTAAAAATACAAAAAAATTAGCTGGGTGTGGTGGTGGGCGCCTGTAGTCCCAGCTACTCGGGAGGCTGAGGCAGGAGAATGGCGTGAACCCAGGAGGCGGAGCTTGCAGTGAGCCGAGATCGTGCCACTGCACTCCAGCCTGGGCGACTGAGTGAGACTCTGTCTCAAAAAAAAAAAAAAAAGAATAAAAGACATTTCATTTTCATAATACCTATTCTTCCAGTTTCCTGAAAGGACATGATAAATAGAACTGAATTTTAATCTTGAGAGTTTTTTGTTTGTTTGTTTTTGTTTTTTTTTTTTTTTTGAGACGGAGTCTCGCTCTGTCGCCCAGGCTGGAGTGCAGTGGCGCAATCTCGGCTCACTGCAAGCTCCGCCTCCCGGGTTCACGCCATTCTCCTGCCTCAGCCTCTCCGAGTAGCTGGGACTACAGGCGACCGCCACCACGCCCGGCTAATTTTTTTGTGTGTGTGTTTTTAGTAGAGACGGGGTTTCACCGTGGTCTCGATCTCCTGACCTCGTGATCCGCCCGCCTCGGCCTCCCAAAGTGCTGGGATTACAAGCGTGAGCCACCGCGCCCGGCCAAGAGTTTTTTTTTAATTTGTTTGTTTACTTATTTATTTAGAGTCTTGCTCTGTTGCCCAGGCTGGAGTGCAGTGGTACAATCTCCACTCACTGCAACCTCTGCCTCCCGGGTTCAAGCAATTCTCCTGCCTCAGCCTCCCGAGTAGCTGGGATTACAGGCACATGACACCATGCCTGGCTAATTTTTTTATATTTTTAGTAGAGACAGGGTTTCACCATGTTGGCCAGGCTGGTCTCAAACTCCTGACCATGTGATCCGCCTGCCTCAGCCTCCCAAAGTGCTGGGATTACAGGTGTGAGCCACCGTGCCCTGCGTATTTATTTTAATTTTTATTTCTGTTGCCCAGGCTAGAGTACGGAGGCGCGATCCTAGCTCACTGCAGCCTCCATCTCTTGGGCTCAGGGAGCTTCCTGCCTCAGCCTCCTGAGGAGCTAGGACTGAGTAGCTAGGTGCATCACTATGCCCAGCTAATTTTCAAATTTTTTGTAGAGATAGGGTCTTGCTGTGTTGCTCAGGCTGGTCTTGGACTCTTGGCCTCAAGCAATCCTCCTGCCTTGGCCTCCCAAAGTGCTGGGAGTATAGGGATGAGCCACTGTGCCTGGCTTTGAGAAGTATTTGAAATAGAGGTCACATACTTGGTGCATTGATAGTCCTGCCTATTCCCTGGAAGAAATCTTTTCATTGATTGGCATCCCCCCTCCCTGCTCCCTTAATCTCCCTAGTTATCTCTTTCTCTTTGTCAATGAATGTGGTTTAAACACTGAAGTCTCATCAATCTTGTTGTATGCTGGAAAGCCTAGAATCACTAGTTTAGGGCTTCCCATCTCAGCTATATTAACACTGTGACACTTGTATCAACAACAGTCTATCACTCTGTTGGAATTAACACACATGGTGCTCCCACTCTGTTCCTGTGTAGGGAGAAGGAGACATTTCCTTGGGAGCAAATCTATTTCTGAAGGGTAGTGATGGGCTTGATCAGGGGACTCAATGTGATCAACATTGAGAGACTGTTGACCACAAGTGGCCCAGGTGAGTGGAGACTGGGACACACTGAGGAGATTCTAAGCATTGGGTTGGGACTGGTGACCTTTAAGATCATATCTGTATTTTAGGCTTTTGTGACAGGTGACAGGGTGGGATGGGGTGGGGCAGGTGGCTGATAGATGGGTGATTTTAGCCCCATCCCTTCCCTCTTCGAATGTCTTAACACCCAATCAGAAGAAAATGGTTAAAACTGGAGAGTCAGCTGTGAATTTAGTAATCCATCAGGGCAGATGGAGAGCTGGCAAAAATGCATGCTAGGTCCCCATGCTCTTCGAATGACTCACTCATCTTTATCTTGATCTTTTAGATACTCAATGTAAGTGTTTGCTATTTAAATAATAGATTGTAGTTTAAAATCACTTCTGCTTGAAATGAGGCCCTCTATTTTTGGAACTTTCCTGCAAAGTTGAGAAGCACCTAAATGTGGTCTTTTTGTGTCTCCGGGCCTCCTCTAAGATTCTGATAACCTGAGTTTACCCTACTCATTCTCTACCAAAAATTTCTATTTAGAAAATGCTTGTGTGTCAGCATGAGTAAGTCCCACGGAGGAGTTTCAGCTTAAGACAGGGGGAGGAAGCTGAGTTAGCAGAGGCTGGGTTAACAGAGGCAGGAGGCATGGAGAGTTTTGCAGGCTCTGTATTGGTGTGCAGAGCTTCTAGGCTCTGGCTGTTGCCAAGCAGGAGTGGGTTAAATCTAGTCTTTGTGTTGGAGCCCAGTTTCTCCAGTGTTTGTTCCACAGTGTGTGGCCCGGACATCTCTGGAAGTCTTTGGAAGCTTGATGGAAGATCAGAAAAGAGTATACAGCTTTTGGCCAGGTGTGGTGGCTCACACCTGTAATTCCAGCACTTTGGGAGGCTGAGGCAGGTGGATCACCTGAGGTCAGGAGTTCGAGACCAGCCTGGTCAACATGGCAAAACCCTGTCTCTACTAAAAAAACAAAATTAGCTTGGCATGGTGGTGCGTGCCATTAGTCCCAGCTACTCGGGAGGTTGAGGCAGGAGAATCGCATGAACCCGGGAGGCGGAGGTTTTAGTGAGCTGAGATCATGCCCTTGTACTCCAGCCTGAGTGACAGACGGAGACTCTGTCACAAACAAACAACAAAAAAAGAGAATACAGCTTTTGAGATTCCCATAGATATATGATGAAGGTAAAGTACATGATGAGATATGTGACCCCAGGCTCGCTATCACGATTCCCACCTATGGCCATGCGGGGTCTGCATTGTAGTGGGAAAGCATTGTCATGTTGTCTTAGAAAAAAACGGAGTTTTCTCATGAGATTTCCTCTCAAAGTGATTTGCTGAGCAGTTCTTTTTCTGTTTAGAATGACTTAAAAGGTTTAGAAGGTCATTAATTTGCTAAATGAACTCAGCTCATGGAGCCCCTGAGCATAGAAAACATAGTTACGGAAACCAGAAGTTTCTAGAAGTTTCCGCCGTGCATGCACTCATCAAAGTCAGCAGTAACAGTCAGTGGAGCCTTTGACCTCTTTTGGTTTTGCTGCTTGCTTCCCGCTGCCTTCCGTCTTCCCTGGTCACTTGTTTCTTGTCCTTCCCTCTTCAGTCTCCTGCTATGAAGACCCAGATCTGATCCTGTTTGCTTACTCATCTGCCCCAGGGCTCAGTGCTGCTATGGGGGTGCCACCCCTGCCTGCCAGGCCTGAACACACAGCATGGTGGTGAGTGCCCAGACAGGGAGAACTGCAGACCAGGTTCAAAGCAAGTTGTGCTCACTTGGATGAGATAATTTTTTTTTTTTTTTTTTTTTTTTTTTTGAGATGGAGTCTTGCTCTGCCACCCAGGCTTGAGTGCAGTGGCGTGATCTCGGCTCACTGCAACCTCTGCCTCCCAGGTTCAAGCGATTCTCCTACCTCAGCCTCTCAAGTAGCTGGGACTACAGGCGCCCGCCACCAAGCCCAGCTAATTTTTGTATTTTTAGTAAAGGCGGGATTTCACCATGTTGGCCAGGCTGGCCTCGAAATCCTGACCTCAAATGATCCACCCATCTCAGCCTTCCAAAGTGCTGGGGTTACAGACATGAGCCCCTGCGCCCGGCGTCGGATGAGATAATTAATGTCTCACCCTCTCATTTTATTTCTTCATATAATAAGAGTCCCTGGTACGGGGGTTAATAGCATGGACTCTGTCGCCAGACTGCCTGGGTTTGAATTCTGGCCCTGCTAGCAGTGTGACTTTGGGGAAGTCACTTGGCTCTGTGCCTCAAGTGCTTGTCTATAAAGTGATGATTCCTAATAGTTGGGGTATTTGTCCCCTCCAAATCTCATGCTGAAATTTGTTTTCCAGTGTTAGAGGTAGGGCCTAGTGGGAGGTGTTTGAGTCTTGGGGGTGGATCCCTCATGAATGCCTTGGTGCCATTCTCACAAGGAGCAAGTTCTCGCTCTATGAGTTCCCGTCAGATCTGATTTTTTTTTTTTTTTTGAGGCGGAGGCTGGCTCTGTCGCCCAGGTTGGAGTGCAGTGGCGCGATCTCAGCTCACTGCAACCTCTACCTCCTGGGTTCAAGTGATTCTCCTCCCTCAGCCTCCGAAGTAGCTGAGATTACAGGTGTGCGCTCCCACGCCTGGCTAATTTTTGTGTTTTTATTACAGACGGGTTTCACCATGTTCGCCAGGCTGGTCTCAAACTCTTGACCTCAGGTGATGGGCCTCCCCAAGTGCTGAGATTACAGGTACGAGCCACCGCGCCTGGCCTCAGATCTGATTATTGAAAAGAGTCTGGCCCCTCTCTCGTCCTCCTCCTTGCCATGTGACATGCTCGCTCCCCCTTTTCCTTCCATCATGAGTGGAAGCTTCCTGAGGCCTCCCCAGAAGCAGATGTTGCTGCCATTTTTCTGGTACAGTCTGCACAACCATGAGCCAAATAGACCCCTTTTCTTTATAATTACACAGTCTCAGGCATTCCTTTATAGCAACACAAATGGACTAAGACAAGGATGTATCTGCCTCCCTGAGATGTTGGGAAGAGCAGATGAATCACATGACAGAAGTTTGGAATGGTACAAGGCACACACTAAATGCTATGTAAGTTTTTGCTGTAATTATCTAGCTAAAGGAGCGTTGCATGATAAAATGGATATAAAACTCTTGGGCATAGTGCTCAGTACACTTTAGCTCTTTTGCTTATAACCTTGGCAGAGAGTAAACTCTGATTATTCCTCCTGATTTCCCATTAGATTTTCCATTTTTCTATTTCAAAGCTCTCAGGATCAAACCTTCACCAGCAAATGCTTTTTGCCATCTAGCAAGAGAATATACTTTTGAGTCCAGGTTCTGGGATTCACTAGCTAATATAGTTGGATGTCCCCTCCAAATCTCTTGTTGAGATTAACTCCTGGTGTTGGAGGAGAGGCCTGGTGGGAGGTGTTTGTGTTTTGGGGGCGGATCCCTCCTGGCTTGGTGCAGTTCTTGCCATAATGAGCCAGTTCTTGCTAGATCTGGCTGTTGTAAAGTGTGGCACCTCCTCCTCTACTCTCTCTTGCTCCTCCTCTGCCATGTGAGACTCCTACCCCCACTTCACCTTGCACCATGAGTAAAAGCTCCCTGAGGCTTTCCCAGAAGCCCTGCTTCTTGTACAACCTGCAGAACCATGAGCCAATTAAACCTCTTTTCTATATAAATTACCCAGCCTTAGGTATTTCCTTACAGCAATGCAAAAATGGCCTGACACACTAGTCTTGGAAGTGTATCCTGAGTCTTAGCTTTTTTTCACCCGAGCATTGGTAATTATCACGCCTGCAGAGCAGGCAGAATACATACTATTTTTTTTTTTTTTGAGTTGGGGTCTGGCTTCGTCACCCAGGCTGGAGTGAGCATTGGGAATTATCATGCCTGCAGAGCAGGTAAGAGTACAT
This sequence comes from Symphalangus syndactylus, assembly GCF_028878055.3. Taxonomy (NCBI): domain Eukaryota; kingdom Metazoa; phylum Chordata; class Mammalia; order Primates; family Hylobatidae; genus Symphalangus; species Symphalangus syndactylus. Next base: position 98,685,463 of record NC_072427.2, read on the forward strand.
ACTAATTTTTTTTTTTTTTTTTTTGGAGACAGAGTCTGGCTGTGTCACCCAGGCTGGAGTGCAGTGGCACAATCTCAGCTCACTGCAACCTCCGTCTCCCGGGTTCAAGTGATTCTCGCACCTCAGCCTCCTGGGTAGCTGAGATTACAGGCCACCATGCCCGGCTAATTTTTGTATTTTTAGTAGAGATGGGGTTTCGCCATGTTGGCCAGGCTGTTCTCGAACTCCTGACCTCAGGTGATCTGCCCGCCTTGGCCTCCTAAAGTGCTGGGATTACAGGTGTGAGCCACCTTGCCCCACTGAGTACATACTATTATCTCCAGTTTATTGATGAGCAAACTGAGGTTCAGAGATGAAGAGATTTGCCCACAGTCACACAATTAGTAAACAGCTGGGTGGAGCCTAGAGGCACTTCAGGCTGTATGCCTCATGGCTGGGAGCTTTTGCTATTTCATGCTGCTGCCCTGAACTATTAGTCTTCCTTCCTCACTTTCAAAATCCAGACATCTTTCTGCATTTTGAAGAGTCTCAAATGAATGGTGCATATGACTTGTTCTCAATTGGGAAGAAGATTTCTGCTGCTTATATAAAATCATTGTGTTGTTTTAGATTTTTCTTAATTGCACTACTTGGGACTTTTTCTGCAAAAGCATTGAACTATTCAGTTCATTAAGCTACATTTAGTGAAAACTGCACCCAGTAAAATTTCAAGGCATCCATTTTATGTCTCGATGCTGTAGCTCTGTACTTTGATACCGTTTGTAATGGAAAAATAAACATAACTTATATGTTTTGTTTGATTTACCTCTCTTTGCAGGTACCTTTTGTAAGGTGTGAAAAGTTGCAAAGAGAAATATTGCTTTGCAGAGGAGTTACTGCTGCTTAAAAACATGGCATTGGGTGCTGTTGAAATCTGTGAATGATGACAGTTTATTGAGAATGATTGAGATGTGCTAAAAATTTATTTTACAGCTGGACGGTGAATTATTGTGACTGCTCCTAAATTTAAATGACAGAATTTGTGGTTGTAGCTTAAAAACTTATCACATTGAAATACGGGGTAGTATTAGATATGAGAATGGGAAAACAACATTTTAATTTGTTGTTTTAATTGGTCAAATCAAAAGAAACTTCCTGGTCATCACTATTTTCAATTCTTTTTTTTTTTTTTTTTTGAGACGGAGTCTTGCTCTGTCGCCCAGGCTGGAGTGCAGTGGCGCAGTCTCGGCTCACTGCAAGCTCCGCCTCCCGGATTCACGCCATTCTCCTGCCTCAGCCTCTCCGAATAGCTGGGACTACAGGCGCCCGCCACCACGCCCGGCTAATTTTTTGTATTTTTAGTAGAGATGGGGTTTCACCGTGGTCTCGATCTCCTGACCTCGTGATCCGCCCGCCTCGGCCTCCCAAAGTGCTGGGATTACAAGCGTGAGCCACCGCGCCCGGCCTATTTTCAATTCTTGATATGTTATAGCCAGTGATCCCTTTTGGATAGAACTTTACAAAGGACTACTTCGGTTGGACAGATGGGCCTTAAAGTGTTGTGGAACATTCGTGTTAGAAGCCTCCTTTGAGAGAACTGGTGGTCTGGCCAGTTTACTACGATGGGAAGCCTGAGGCCCAGCCCAGGAACACGGGCTCCCTGACCATAAACAATTATGTTTAATAGTTTCATGGTGGGGGCGTGATTAATTATTATTATTTTTCGTTTTTGTTTTTTTATTTTTTGGGATGGAGTTTCACTCTTGTTGCCCAGGCTGGAGTGCAATGGTGCGATCTCGGCTCACTGCAACCTCTGCCTCCCGGGTTCAAGCGATTCTCCTGCCTCAGCCTACTGAGTAGCTGGGATTACAGGCATGCGCCACCATGCCTGGCCGAGTTTTTTTGTATTTTTAGTAGAGACGGGATTTCTCCATGTTGGTCAGGCTGGTCTCGAACTTCTGACCTCAGGTGATCCGCCCACCTTGGCCTCCCAAAGTGTTGGAATTACAGGCATGAGCCACCGTGCCCAGCAATTTCTTAATAATTAAAAATTATTAAGAATAAGAATTATTAAGAGCCAAGATCCTGCCACTGCATTCTAGCCTGGGCCACAGAGTGATACTCTAACAAACAACAAAAATTATTAGAGTTCTTACTGTCCTTTGTGTGTGTGTGTGTGTGAGGCAGGGTCTTGCTCTGTTGCCCAGGCTGGCATGCAGTGGTACAAGTCATGGTGAGAGGTGACAGCGTGCTGGCAGTCCTCAAGGCCCTCACTCGCTCTCGGTGCCTCCTCTGCCTGGGCTCCCACTTTGGTGGCACTTGGGGAGCCCTTCAGCCCACCACTGCACTGTGGGGCCCCTTTCTGGGCTGGCCAAGGCGGGAGCCGGCTCCCTCAGCTTGCGGGGAGGTGTGGAGGGAGAGGCGCAAGCGGGAGCTGGGGCTGCGTGCGGCGCTTGCGGGCCGGCTGGAGTTCCGGGTGGGCGTGGGCTCGGCGGGCCCTGCACTCGGAGCACCCGGCCGGCCCTGCCGGCCCCGGGCAATAAGGGACTTAGCACCCGGGCCCGTGGCTGCGGAGGGTGTACTGGGTCCCCCAGCAGTGCCAGCCCACTGGCGCTGCGCTGGATTTCTCACCGGGCCTTGGCTGCCTTCCTGCGGGGCAGGGCTCGGGACCTGCAGCCCGCCATGCCTGAGCCTCCCACCCCTCCATGGGCTCCTGTGCCGCCCGAGCCTCCCCGACGAGCGCCACCCCCTGCTCCACGGCGCCCAGTCCCATCGACCACCCAAGGGATGAGGAGTGCTAGTGCACGGCAAGGGACTGGCAGGCAGCTCCGCCTGCAGCCCCGGTGCAGGATCCACTGGGTGAAGCCAGCTGGGCTCCTGAGTCTGGTGGAGATGTGGGGAACCTTTATGTCTAGCTCAGGGATTGTAAACATGCCAATCAGCACCCTGTGTCTAGCTCGAGTGCACCAATCGACACTCTGTATCTAGCTGCTCTGGTGGAGATGTGGGGAACCTTTATGTCTAGCTCACGGATCGTAAACACGCCAATCAGCACTCTGTATCTAGCTCAAGGTGTGTGAACACACCAATCAGCGCCCTGTCAAAACAGACCACTCGGCTCTACCAATCAGCAGGACGTGGGTGGGGCTAGATAAGAGAATAAAAGCAGGCTGCCCGAGCCAGTACCGGCAACCTGCTCGGGTCCCCTTCCACCCCGTGGAAGCTTTGTTCTTTCGCTTTTTGGGTCCACGCTGCTTTTATGAGCTGTAACAGTCACTGTAAAGGTCTGCAGCTTCACTCCTGAGCCAGCGAGACCACGAATCCACCAGAAGGAAGAAACTCGGAACACATCCGAATATCAGAAGGAACAACTCTGGACACGCCACCTTTAGAACTGTAACACTCATCGCGAGGGTCCGCGGCTTCGTTCTTGAAGTCAGTGAGACCAAGAACCCACCAATTCCGGACACAGTGGCTCACTACAGTCTTGAACTCCTGGGCTCAAGCGATCCTTCACCTCAGCTTCCTGAATAGTTGGGACTACAGGTGCACACCACCAGTACTGGCTAAGTTTTTAAATTTTTTGTCGAGATATGGGGTATTGCTATATTAGCCAGGCTGGTCTTGAACTCCTAGCCTCATGTGATCCTCCCGTCTCCACCTACCAAATCAGTGGGATTACAGGTGTGCACTCTTTTACCTTTTTAAGAGACTCAATTGTGTGTATCTGGTTTACATCATTTGTGATGTAAATATCAAGGCTCTGAGGATAAGTACTTTGCCCAGGGTCATGCAGCTAGTGACTGCCAGAACCTTAGGTTTTCTGGATCTCTAGAATGTGATCTTGGAGAGAAACTCTAGAAACCTTTTTCTAATTTAAATGAAGCCTTCCAGCTTGATATTTTGCCAGCTCTCTGGTCATTTCCAGTTATCTGGCCATAAAATAGAAAGCTGACCTCATGAAGAGTTTTAGGATGAGGGTTTCTTTTTAGAGAAGGTGGCGGAGTTGAGGCAATTAAGAGTAAATCTGGCAATCTGTTCCTTCTTAAGAAGTTAAGGAACAAGCATAAAGCCACCTGACGTGTGAGTGCCTGCATGGATGGAGTGAAAGGAAGCAAGCCTTGGGCATTTATTAAGCACCTGCTCTGTGGCAGGCTGTGTTCTTTCACACATGCTGTGTCTAAACCCCTGACATTTGCCAGGCGTGAGTTTTTTGCAGGATTTACGGTTACCTTATGAAGCAGGTGTTCTTTCACCTTACGGAAACGGCAGCAGAAGCCTGGGGAGTTTTTAATTGGTCCAGTGGTGGGAATTGCAGGGCGAAGCACGTCTTGAATTCAGCTTCTGACCCACGCCTCCTGGCCCACAGCTTAAGTTACATAATGTTTCTTTATGTTGATGTGCAATATAAATCTCCAATCACACGGCTGGGAAGTGCTTTTGACTGGCTTTGTTGCTTCAGCTGTCCTAAAGGAATGGCTTTCATAAACACAGAGAGGGAATTGGATTTTCGCTTTGCGATCATTCATATTACAGAAGTGGGGAAGGTCATTGCCACAGGAATTCCATTAATCCCTGAAGCTGTGGGTCCTAAATGAGTTGGCCTGCTGTAGGACAGCGCATTTCTTTCCTTTTGCTGTTTATACCACAAATGCCTTTTCTTTTTTTAAGAGAAATTTCATGAATGAAAATTTAGGACTCAAAGGAAAAAGCAAAACCGCACTCAAAAACCTATTCTTAAACAGTTATTGCTAGTACTTCCTTTTTTTTTATTGCAGTAAAATATGTATAACATCATTTGTCATTTTAACCATTTCTTTTTTTTTTTTTTTTTTTTGAGACGGAGTTTCGCTCTTGTTGCCCAGGCTGCGGTGCAATGGCGTGATCTCAGCTCACCGCGACCTCCGCCTCCCGGGTTCAAGCGATTCTCCTGCCCCAGCCTCCCGAGTAGCTGGGATTATAGGCATGCGCCACCATACCCAGCTAATTTTTGTATTAGTAGATACAGAGTTTTTCCATGTTGGTCAGGCTGGTCTCGAACTCTCGACCTCAGGTGATCCGCCTGCCTCAGCCTCCCAGAGTGCTGGGATTTAAGGCGTGGCCACCGTGCCCGGCCCATTTTAACCATTTTAAAGTGTCAAGTTCAGTGGCATTAAGTACATTTAACAATGTAACGTTGCCTCACCACCAGCCATCTCCAGAACTTTTCATCTTCTCAAACGGAAACTCCGAAACTCCGTACCCATTCAACAATAACTCCCACTTCCACCCTCCCTCCAGGCCCTGGCATTACCGTTCTACTTTCTGTCTCTATGTATTTGACTGCTCTAGGGACCTCATATAAATGGAATCTTAACAGTATTTGTCTTTTTTGGCGTATTTCTCTTAGCATGATGTTTTTAGGGTTCTGTGTTGCAGCATGTGCCAGAATTTCCTTCCCTTTTAAGGCTGAATAGTATTCCATTGTATGGATATGCCACATTTTGCTTATCCGTTCATGTGCCAAAGCACGCTTGGGTTACCTCCATCTTTTGGCTGTTGTTAACAGGGGTGTACAAATATCTGTTCAATTTCTTGCTTTCTTTTAGGTGTTTACTCTGAAGTGGATTTGCTGGATCATATCGTAATTCTGTTTAATTTTTTTTTTTTTTTTTGAGACAGAATCTCGCTCTGTGGCTCAGGGTGGAGTGCAGTAGTGCGATCTCAGCTCACTGCAACCTCTGCTTCCCAGATTCAATCAATTCTCCTGCCTCAACATCCTGAGTAGCTGGGATTACGGACACAGGCCACAACGCCTGGCTAATATCTTGTATTTTTAGTAGAGGCGAGGTTTCTTTCTTTCTTTTTTTTTTTTTTTTGAGACATAGTTTCGCTCTTGTTGCCCAGGGTGGAGTGCAATGGCACGATCTCGGCTCACCGCAACCTCCGCCTCCCAGGTTCAAGCAATTCTCCTGCCTCAGCCTCCTGAGTAGCTGAGATACAGGCATGCACCACTACGCCCAGCTAATTTTGTATTTTTAGTAGTCGGGGTTTCTCCATGTTGAGGCTGGTCTCGAACTCCTGACCTCAGGTGATCTGCCTGCCTCAGCCTCCCAAAGTGCTGGGATTACAGGCGTGAGCCACCGTGGCCGGCCAAGGTGGGGTTTCACCATGTTGGCCAGGCTGGTCTCGAACTCCTGACCTCAAGTGATTCTCCTGCCTTGTCCTCCCAAAGTGTTGGGATTACAGGCATGAGCCATTTGTCTTTTATTTGAAATCCAGACTACATTTTCTGTAAAAACAATGTTACCAGGATGATTGTTTTCCAGGCTATCCCTAAAGGCCAGAAAGCAACATGTGGATTCACTGGAGCCAGCCAGGCATGCTGGGAAGATCAGATTGCTGTTGCTTGCACCTGGCTTTGTCCCATCTGCATGATGTGAGCTGCCACCCCACCTTCCCAGTGTAAGCATTCCTGTGCTTACAGTGGGGGTGATACTGGCTCGCCTGCATTATTGTTGAAAAAGATGAAGTGACTGATGATGGTATTCGTTTCCTAAGCCACAAATTCAGTAGCTTAAAAAACACTCATTTAGGGCCGGGTGCGGTGGCTAACACCTGTAATCCCAGCGCTTTGGGAGGCTGAGGTGGGTGGATCGCTTCAGGTCGGGAGTTCGAGACCAGCCTGACCAACATGGAGAAACCCCGTGTCTACTAAAAATACAAAATTAGCGAGGCGTGGTGGCGCATGCCTGTAGTCTCAGCTACTCGGGAGGCTGAGGCAGGAGAATCACTTGAACCCGGGAGGTAGAGGTTGTGGTGAGTCAAGATTGCACCATTGCACTGCAGCCTGGGCAACAAGAGTGAAACTTCATTTCAAAAAAAAAAAAAAAGAAAACCCACAAAAAAACCCCACTCATTTATTCTTTTTAAGTTCTGAGACCAGAAGTTCCAAATAAATACCACTGACCCCAACTGTAATTGGCAGGGCTATGCTCATACCCAAGGCTCCGGGGGAGAACTGTTGCCTCTCCAGCTTCTGGTATGAGAGAGGGAGAATCTTTTTCCTCTACCCATCTCAGGATTTCTGGCTGAGGCCTTATACGTTAGACTAGCAAAAGACAGATTAACAGGAGAAAAGCATGCATATTTTATTGAGTTATTTTTACAAGTCCATGGGAGCCCTCATGAGAAAAATGAAGACTCGAAGGGGCAGTGAGAGCTGAGAGCTCATATACTTGTTTGGACCAAGTGCAGTAAACTATGGAAACGTGGCTAGACAGAGGGGTTTGGGCTAAGGAAGTTGATCATGGAGGAGTGACTAGGAAGATAAGGGTTAGTTTAACAAGGTTTGTTTGTACAGATTTCTCTTGGCCTCGACTCGCCATCTCTGTTGATAAGAAAGTTTCCTTCCTCCTGGTACAAGAAGGACATCTTTTGCATGGTTTTATTTCTGGCTTGCAGGAAGAAAATGGAGGTCAGAGTGCCCTTCTTGCATCTGCTGTTTAAGTGTCTTTAATTCAAAACTTTCCTTAAGCCAAAGTGGCATATTTGGGGGTTTCATAGTCTACCATCGTACCAGCATTCCTTGGCCTGTGGCTGTATTGCTCCATCTCTGCCTCTGTGGTCACATAGCTTTTTCCTCTTCTGCGTGTGTTTTCTTCTCTTAGATCTACGTGGAATCTCCCTCTGCCTCCCTCTTTAGGGCCTGGGGATACCTTTGGGGACAGTTTTAGTCTTCCACAATGAGTAATCATAGTAATAGTATCATCCATTAATATTTTTATATTATAGAACCGTTTTAAAGTTTTAACTATTTATTTACAGAGATGGGGTTTCGTCATGTTGCTCAGGCTGTCTTGAACTCCTGGCCTCAAGTGATTTTCCTGTCCTGGCCTCCTAAAGTGCTGGGATTACAGGCACGAGCCATGACCCTCAGTCTGTTTTAAAGCTGTTTACACAGGTCTCCTGAGATCGTGTGATGGAGCAGGGAACACTTGTGTCGTCTGCCTTTAGAGTTACAGCCTTAACCGCTGCACTGTGAGCCTTGAAGACCCTGACATAGTGCCTGGCAAAGAGAGAAGCCTAGAACATGTGAATTCATTGTATTCTTTTCTTTTTTTTGAGACAGAGTCTTGCTCTGTTGCCCAGGCTGGAGTGCACTGGCGTGATCTTGGCTCACTGCAACCTCCGCTTCCTGGGTTCAAGTGATTCTCCTGCCTCAGCCTCCCGAGTAGCTGGACTACAGGCGCCCACCACCACGCCTGGCTAATTTTTGTATTTTTAGTAGAGATGGGGTTTCACCATATTGGTCAGGTTGGTCTTCAACTCCTGACCCATGATCTGCCTCGGCCTCCCAAAGTGTTGGGATTACAGGCGTGAGCCGCCAAGCCCGGCCTGAATTCATTATATTTCTAAGGATTTTGTGCTGTGCTGCCCTGTTAGATACTCAATTTTATTCTGATTTTTATCTATCTTTTCTTCTTCTATCTTTTCTTCTTCTTCTTCTTCTTCTTTTTTTTTTTTTTTAGGGTAAGTCCAGTTGTATGAGCACCAATAGTGTGCTGAGTTTTGCAGGGTGGAAGCTTGGAATCAGTGGCTGTAATGAGGCAAGAGGACATTACACCAAATACTGTGGGTTAATTTCTCTTAGAGAATTATCTTCCTTAGGGAGTGGTTCAGCTCTGCTGTCCCGATGGAGCCAGTGAAGACTCCTTTTGAGACATAAACCAGTGTCATTCCCAACATTTCCCTAGTGTGTTTTATTTTTTAATTTTATTTATTTTTTTGAGACAGAGTCTCTCGCTGTCACCCAGGCTGGAGTGCAGTGGCGAGATCTCAGCTCACTGCAACCTCCACCTCCTGGGTTCAAACAATTCTCCTGCCTCAGCCTCACTAGTAGCTGGGATTACAGGCACACGCCACCACTCCTGGCTAATTTTTGTATTTTTAGTAGAGATGGGGTTTCACCATGTTGGCCAGGCTGGTCTTGAACTCCTGGCCTCAGGTGATCTGCCTGCCTTGGCCTCTCAGAGTGCTGGGATTACAGGTGTGAGCCACTGTGCCCAGCCCCTATTTTTTTTTTTTTTTTTGAGATGGAGTCTCACTGTGTCTCCCAGGCTGGAGTGCGGTGACGCCTTGTTGGCTCACTGCAACCTCCGCTTCCTGGGTTCAAGTGATTCTCCTACCTCAGCCTCCTGAGCAGCTGGGATTACAGGTGCGCACCACCACACCCAGCTAATTTTTGTATTTTTAGTAGAGACGGGGATTTGCCATGTTGGCCAGGCTGGTCTCGAACTCCTGAGCTCAGGTGATCCGCCTGCCTTGGCCTCTCAAAGTTCTGGGATTACAGGTGTGAGCCATGTGCCCAGTCCCTAGTGTGTTTTAGAATCTTACTGCAGACAATCGTCATGAACAGGAGCCACACATTAATTTTTCTCAAATCACTTGCTCCATGGAAATTCTGACCGAGTCCGGTTTTATTCTGCAGGATTTTATTCTGCAGGATTCCTGGGTGCTGCTGGCGCTGCATGCCTGAACATGGTGGTGGAGGTTCAGTAACCTGTAAAGTTGTCGATTTCACACTGCCCTTTCCAGTTTTAGAAGAGGTTATTTAGCTTAATTCAACAATTGGGTGTTTATAGGGTGCCTAACTTGTGCCAGGCTCTGAGGGACTCACAATGACAAGAGTCCTAAGCTAAGCAGGGAGGAGGTAAAGCAGTGATTATGACTTGAAGTGGGCAAAGCTTGAGCGGGCATCAGCACCCCCGGAGGGCTTGTGAAAGCACAGATTGCTGGTTCACCCCAAGCTTCTGTTTCATTAGATCTGGGATGCAGTGCACAGATTTTGATATTGATGCCACTGGCCCAGGGACCACACTTTGAGGATTTCTGTGCAATAGGATGGAGGATAGAGTATCTAACTCAACCTAGAGGATGGTGAGATTTTCCTAGAGAGACAAAAGAAGAAGCGGCATTCCAGGCACATGAGGGCTGCGTGGGGAGGGTGGGTCATGATTTTGGAGTCAAGGCCTGTGGGTCGATAGCGAAGAAAGGGAAAAGGTGGAGAACAAAGGGTAGGAGTAGTTTATGGTCCAGGGCCAAACTTGGGTTTCTGCAAAAGTGTAGTCAAATCCACAGTGTCCTTTGGCAAAGAGTCACTGAACCAGGCAAGGCCCGTCTGCCTACTTCTGGGTCTGGAAGCTGTCGTGTGCCTGTGTAATAGACATGATGAGAGTTGGAAGCAAGAAATAAAGTGACTCTATCTTGCTTTCCATCTCTCCCAACTCCTAACATCGGCTTTCCACTGGAACAAAGTCTGCTTTGTCCCGTGGTTCCACCCAGCTGCGGGCTGCAGGAGGCCTGTTTCTTGCAGAGAGAGGGCAGCGCAGCTGGATCAGCAGCGACCACACTCCAGACCTCCTGGCATGCACTCTGCAGTTCAGAATGCTGGAGGTTTTGAGAACTGTGGTTGTATCCAAATTCAGGTCAATGTGATTTTTTTTTTTTTTTGAGATAGAGTCTCACTCTGTCGCCCAGACTGGAGTACAGCGGTGCAATCTTGGCTCACTGCAATCTCCACCTCCCAGGTTTAAGTGATTCTCGTGCCTCAGCCTGTTGAGTAGCTGGGATTACAGGCGCAGTGCCTGCCACCACACCTGGCTTTTTTTTTTTTTTTTTTTTTTTTTTTGTATTTTTAGTAGAGATGGGGTTTTACCATCTTGGTCAGGCTGGTCTCAAACTCCTGACTCCAGGTGATCTGCCCATTTTGGCCTCCCAAAGTTCAAAAATCAATATGATTTTTTTAACTTTCCAGCTTGTGACTTAACATTTTCGGCAGCGGCTTTGCTGGCCCTGAGCAATTGGTGGCTAATCTTTAGAACCCTAGAAGGAAGAACCTAGAATTTGTAAATTCTCTCATTAAACCAGATTGGTTGGATAATTGCCTTTTTGGTCTTAAACAGTTTTTACTTTCTTTAATCTTGGGTTTGCATTACGTTTGGGGGCAAACATCTTTGATTCTACAAGTCAGGGAGTCTGTTCTTAATTTCACCTCTTAGTTCATGAAATACAATTGAAGGTGGGATGAGGCAGGAGGATGGGGTCAGAGCCGCTTTTGAAATACAAGGGAATTTTCCTTCCAGAAATGTCCCTCTGTCGCAGGCCTTTGGGGGATGTGCCAGAACCTTATTATTATTTTTTTGAGATGGAGTTTCGCTCTTGTTGCTCAGACTGGAGTGCAATGGCATGATCTTGGCTCACTGTATCCTCTGCCTCCCAGGTTCAAGTGATTCTCCTGCCTGAGCCTCCGGGGTAGCTGGGATTACAGGCATATGCCACCATGCCCGGCTAATTTTGTATTTTTAGTAGAGATGGGGTTTCACTATGTTGGCCAGGCTGGTCTCGAACTCCTGACCTCAGGTGATCCACCCGCCTCGGCCTCCCAAAGTGCTGGAATTACAGGCGTGAGTCACTGCATCCGGCTCCAGAACCTTATTTTTACAAGTAGGTCCAGATTGACCCTAAAGAAAATAACTGAAGGGCATGGTATCTGTACAAGAGTTTCCATTAAAACAGATCCAGAAGTTAGCTCTTTCAATGTAGGTATATTCTGGTTTCTAAGGAGCTGATTTTGACAGTCTGATTCTACTGCTAAAGAACATGGAAGGGATGACGACTGCTGAAAGGGTGAGAGCTTGTGGGTCACCCTCCTGAATGGCAGGGCTGTTTGTTTAAGAGTTTGCATTTCACAACATGGTAGCATTGAAACTCAAGAGGAAGTTCGCTTAATAGCGAACAGGGGCACCTGAGATAGTGAGAAAATTGATGAAGAAATCAATTAGAGCAGCACAGACTAGTGGACTGGAATCCCAGCTCTTAACTTTGGGCAGGTAGCTTCTTTGGGCCTCAGTTTCCCCACCTGTAAAATGGTGTCCTATAGTTTACCTATTTCATAGGGTCATTGTGAGGATTAAATGACTTAATATTTGTGAAGTGTTTAAAATAGTGTCTGGAACGTGGTACGGGTATATGTATGGAACATATATATGGCACGTGTGGAAATGTTTATTAAACAAAATAAATAGCATTGCTTTAGACGTTAAGAATTATGTTAAAAAAGAGTAAATGTTAAACTGCACTGAATTTTTAGCATAGAGCAGTTAGCCCTCTGGAAGCCCTGTTTCCTCATAGTCTTTAATGTCCAGTTTCATATTGTTTATTTTAGAACATTATAGTTTTCCCTATGGTTAGAAAAGACTGTCTTTGGCCAGGTGCCTTGTGTCGTGCCTGTAATTGCAGCACTTTGGGAGGCTGAGGCAGGAGGATCACTTGAGCTCAGGAGTCTGAGACCAGTCTGGGCAACATGGTGAAATCCCATCTCTACCAAAAATACCAAAAAAAAAACAACACCTAACTAGGCATGGTGGCATGCAATGGTTGTCCCAGCTACTTGGGAGGCTGAGGTGGGAGGATTGCTTGAGCCTGGGAGGTGGAGGTTGCAGTGAGCCAAGATCACGCCACTGCACTTTAGTCTGGGTGACAGAGTGAGTCCCTGTCTCAAAAAAAAAAAAAAAAAAGAAAAAAGAAAAAGACTGTCTTTGACTCTGGAAAAGAAAAGAAGGTCCCAGGAGTTTTCCTCAGAATTTAGTCCCTGGAGTTAAATATTCTGAAAAAATGAAGTAGGAAGGATTTTGCAGAGGGCCGTGTCCGTAGTTTTCAAACTGGGTCACAGGCCATTCATTGGTTTATGTAGTGCTGTTGTGACAATAGTAAAAATAAAATTGTGGCCAGATGAGATGGCTCACACCTGTAATTCCAGCACTTTGGGAGGCCGAGGCGGGTGGATTACTTGAGCCCAGGAGTTCGAGACCAGCCTGGGCAACACAGGGGAGGCCCCACCTCTACAAAAAGTGAAAAAAAATTAGCTGGGCATGGTGGTATGTGCCTGTAGTCCCAGCTACTTGGGAGGCTGAGGTGGGAGGATCGCTTGAACCTAGGAGGTCAAGGCTGCAGTGAGCCAAGATTGTGCCACTGTACTCCAGCCTGAGCAACAGAGTGAGACCCTATCTCAAAAAATAAACTAATAAAATAAATTGCAGTAGGATAAGGAAATTCAGTGCATCCCAGGCAGCTTAGGTAAATCTCTTGTCAACGTTTTTGTGTGTGACGTACCCAGGAGTTTGTGCAGCAGGTTGCCACGGGCTGTGGTTTGCCACTTGACCCTAACCTGCCACTCTCCTTCGTGCCCATGGCTGAGGTGGTGTCTCTCTTGTCTATTTCTGCCTGTCACTTCCAGCTGATTTTTCAAATAGATTCTCAAATTAAATTTTGTTGTTATAATATCTTTCCCTTGCCCTAGTAACGAGGTGTAAACTTGGGACATTTTAATCATTTAGAAATATTTCCTTTGTATTATTACATTTTCCCTTTCTGCAAAGTGCCTTCCTGGAACTTTGGTGAATTTTAAGGTTACACATGATCAGTCCAGGATCGGGGAGGCCCGACCCAGGATTCTTCGGGATGTCACATACAACTGAGAGAAGCATACTTCGGTGGCATAGCTCTTTGTCAGGACTTATCAAACCCTTGCATAGCTTGGACTCGGTGCCAGGCATTGATTGCTGCGTAAGTATTGCCTCCTGTGATTTTCCTGGCAGGATGAGCTAGATACTATTATTATCATGCCCTTTTTACAGATGAGGAAAACTGAGGCCCGGGGGGTGTGTCTTGGCCAAGGTCAGATGTCTGGTAAGGGACAGAGCAAGGTTCTGAACCCAGGCAGTCTGGCCACAGAGTCTGCACTGAGAATTCCTCTGCTAGGCTGCATTGCAAGTCAATCATGGAATTTTATTAGAAGGAAATAATGTTGATGGAGGCTTTGTATGTGTGGCTAAGTGGCCTCAGAGGTCTGAACCTTTAGTGCCCAGCCAACTGCTCACCCTCGTTTCCTAGGGCTGAGTGTCCTAGGGTTGCCCTAACAAAGTGCCACCAACAGGGTGACTTGGAACAACGCAAGTTTATTCTCTCGTTGTTCTGGAGGGCACAAGCCCAGAATCGGTGCCCGCGGCACTGGTTCCTCCTGTGATTCTGTGTAGAATCCTCCTTTGCCTTTTCCTAACTTATGGTGCTTCCCAGCAACCTATGGCATTCTTTGACTTGTCTCTCTTCTGTTGCCACACGGCGTTGTCCTGTGTGTCTCTGCTTTCAAATGGTTACCTTCCCTGTGTGTATCTTTGTGTCTTTTTTCTGCCTGCAAGGACACCAGTCATAGGAACTGAGGGACCACCCTACTCCAATATGTCCTCATCTTAATGAATTACATCTCCAAGACATGATCATAAAATGTGAACAGTTTTTTTTTTGTTTTTGTTTTGAGATGGAGTTTCACTCTTGTAGCCCAGGCTGGAGTGTAGTGGCACGATCTCAACTCACTGCAACCTCCGCCTCCTGGGTTCAAGCAATTCTCCTGCCTCAGCCTCCCGAGTAGCTGGGATTACAGGTGCCTGCCACCACGCCCGGCTAATTTTTTGTATTTTGAGTAGAGACAAGGTTTCACCTTGTTGACCAGACTGGTCTCGAACTCCTGACCTCAGGCGATCCACCCGCCTTGGCCTCCCAAAGTGCTGGAATTACAGGTGTGAGCCCAACAGTTTTCAAATGAGATCTGTTGTGGGCTGAAATGTGTCCCCCAAAACTACCTATGTTGAAACTTCATATGTTGAAGCCCGAACCCTCATTATGCCTGAATGTGATTGTATTTGGAGATAAGACCTCTAAAGAGGCGATGAAGTGCAAATGAGGCCCTTAGGGCGGGCTCTAATCCATCTGACCGTTGTCCTTAGGAGAAGAGGAAATTTGGAATAGAGGCACCAGGGATGTGCACGCACAGAGGAGAGGCCGTGTGAGGACACAGCGAGAAAGAAGGCAGCCATCTGCCAGCCGAGGACAGGCCTCAGGAGAAACCACCCTGCTGGCCCCTTGGTCGTGGACTTCCAGTCTCTAGAACTGTAAGATAATAAGTTGCTGTTGTTCAAACCACCTGGACTCTGGTATTTTGTTATGGCAAGCCTAGCAAACTGATGCAGTTACATTTACAGGTACCCCGGGTTAGGACTTCAGCATATCTTTTTGGGGGACACACTTCAGAACCATGGCACCAGGGTTTGCTGTTAGGAGGTCCTTTGATGGCTGTGCCTCATAAAAGATGCTAGTTCTGGTCTGGGGTTATGATTTTCATGTCTTTTCTGCCTGGGCACTAATACCTCTGCTTGAGATAGATAAACACACTCTCATGGTGGGGAGGTGCCCGGCGGTAATCGGGTGACTCATCCCTGAAGTTCAGCGGCTCTCCAGGCACGTGGAACTTACTGGGAGAAAAAACTGTCCTTCCAGGTAGGGGGTGCCCCTGAGAGAGAAACATGCAGCCCCGTCTTTGTTGCAAGGGAAGGGCCTCTGACTTTTATCCCTTTTAGAGATGATCTCTGTCTGACAGTGTAGACAAAGCACAGGGCATGGAACTGTCTAACTCCCTGCCTCTCTCCCCTCTCTGTGGTTCCTTGATGCCTGCAGGGGACTGAGAGAGGCGTGCCTTGGGAAGGAGATGAGGCATGAGACATGCTATGAAACGGCTGGTTATTTTTACTTCCTGCCTGGGTGTGGGTGTTTGTGTTGACAGTGGCGGAGGAGGTGCGGTGATGGGTGCTGGAACAGTTGGGTGCCCGAGGAGCGGGTGGGAAGTGGTGCCTGTGCCAGGCAGGTGACTTGGCGCTCACATGGCCCTTGAGTGGGTCCTGGGGGCTTTGCAGGACTCCAGGAGAGCTGGGTTTGCACCTCTGTGCCGGGGGATGTCTGCTTCCTTTTTCCATGTCATATTCAGGAGGCTTCCCCATGCCATGCTTGATGCATCCAACAGGGTGAGACACTCCCAGCTGTAGTAGTGGTTCCTTAAGTGGGTGATTCTCCCTGGGGTGACCTCCCAGTCTCAGCAGGTAGGGTTTGTTGGGTAGTCCTGAAGAACCATTGTGCAGGGTGCACTCCATACCCCATAATGTCCACCACTGAGGCACGCAGATACTCCAAATGTATTCAAACATAGATCTCATGGAAAATCAGTGGCCTGCTCTATGACCCAGCTTTAAGACTCATTCCCTCCAGGGGGTCTCACCTCTTGCTGGCTTCTCTAGAAATACGGGTGGAGGCATTTTTGTTCATGACAAGGCACAGGGAAGGGGCAGGGTGAGTTCCTAGCACAGCCCAGTTTGCTAAATGTCCTGCAGCAAGTCATATCTTAATACCAATAGTGTGCCCATTGGTCTCCCATGGGGATGATCGGGAACTGCCCTGTGGGCCAGCTTGAAAAACATTCCATGGGAATCTCAGGACCACTTCAACGCTAGGTTCTCGGATATAGTCTTTTAAGGGCACACTCACCCTACAGAGTCGGAAGCTGAGATTCAGGTCCAGGTCCACAGGCCAGGATCGAAAGCTGGTTAGAAATTTCAAGATGAGTCTGGGCGTGGTGGCTTATGCCTGTAATCCTAGCACTTTGGGAAGCAGAGGCGGGCAGATCACCTGAGGTCAGGAGTTCGAGACCAGCCTGACAACATGGAGAAACCCCATCTCTACTGAAAATACAAAATTAGCTGGGTGTGGTGGTGGCTCATGCCTGTAATCCCAGCTACTTGGGAGGCTGAGGCAGGAGAATCGCTTGGACCTGGGAGACGGAGGTTGCGGTGAGCCGAGATCGCGTCATTGCATTCTAGCCTGGGCAACAAGAGCCAAACTCTGTTTCAAAAAAAAAAAAAAAAAAAGAAATTTCAATATGAAAACCTAGTTCTTTATTTCTCTCTCTCCTCCCCACTCCAGGGAAAGGTAGAAAAGAATCCAACCTAGGACTACGTTCCACCCTGTAGGGTTTCCTAGGGCTGTGCTAACAGAGTACCACGGAGGGGAAGTGTCAAGCAATGGAAATGTAGTCTCCCACAGTTCAGGAGGCTCGAAGTCCACAATTGAGGTGTGAGCAGGGCCACGTTCACTCTGAAGGCTCTGGGAAGAACCCGTCCTTGCCTCTTCCAGCTTCTGGTGGCTTCCTCAGTGTGCAGCTGCATCCTTCCTGTCCCTGCCTGTGTCTTCCATGTCCTCCTTCCCCATGTCTGTCTGTGTCCAAGTCTCCCTCTTTTTATTAGGACATTGGTCATTAGAATAGGGCCCACCTTAAGCCAGTATGACTTCATCTTAACTTGATTATGTCTACAAAGACACTATTTCCAGTTGGGTTACAGTCACAGGTTCTGGGAGGTAGGACAGGTAGGACTTCAGCATATCTTTTAAGGCACTCAGTTCAACCCACAGCACAGACGCACCCCTGGGCTACCACTCTAAAACACCTTCCCATAATATGATTGATGGCAGAGTTACTGCTGCCTGCGTCAGTTTCACTGTTGTCTGTCTGCTCCAGATAGCTGCCTGTGATCTCATTCCTGTCTGTCCCTCCTGCTAGACTGTGAGTCCCAAGAGGACGGGGACCATGACTTTAGGTCATGATTGATCGTATCCCTGGTACATAGCCCAAGGCCTACCATATAATTGGTGTTGAATAAACATTAGTTGAATAAAAAACATACTTTGCTATTAGTTGTAGTTGTGGAGGAGTGTGATATAATTTTAAAAGGGACCAGGTATGGTCCCTTTTACAGGCTCACACCTGTAATCCCAGCACTTTGAGAGGCGGAGGTGGGCAGATCACTTGAGGTCAGGAGTTCAAGACCAGCCTGGCCAACATGGTGAAACCCCGTCTCTACTAAGAATACAAAAAAAATTAGCGGGGCATGGGGGCAGGTGCCTGTCATCCCAGCTACTCAGGAGGCTGAGGCAAGAGAATTGCTTGAACCCGGGAGGCAGAGGTTTCATGAGCTGAGATCCTTGCATTGCACTCCATCCTGGGTGACAGAGAATGACTCTGTCTCAAAAAAAAAAAAAAAAAAAAAATGAAAAAGGTGCATGCACCTCAAAAAATTAAAAATAGAATTACCATATGATCTAGCAATTTCACTTCTCGGTCTCTACCCAAAAGAATTGAAAGCAGACACTTAGAGAGATATTTGCATACCCACGCACGTAACAGCATTATTCACAATAGCCAAAAGAAGAAGCAACCCAAGTGTCTGCTGATTGAATGGGTCAACAAAATGTGTATACATACAGTGGAATATGATTTAGCCTTAAGAAGGAAGTTTTTTGTTTGTTTGTTTGAGACAGGGTCTCCCTCTGTCGCCCAGGCTGGAGTACGGTGGCACGATCTCGGCTCACTGCAACCTCTGCCTCCCGGTTAAAGTGATTCTCCTGCCTCAACCACCCAAGTAGCTAGGATTACAGGCTTGCGCCACCATGCCTGGCTAAGTTTTATAGTTTTAATAGAGACGGGGTTTCACCATGTTGCCCAGGCTGGTCTTGAACTCCTGACCTTGAGTGATCCAACTGCCTCAGCCTCCCTGAGTGCTGGGATTACAGGCATGAGCCACTGTGCCTGGCCAAAAAGGAAGGAAATTCTGACCCATGCTACAACATGGATGAACCTTGAAGACATTACGTTAAGTAAAATAAGCCAGACACAAAAAGAGAAATACTATGTGATTCCACTTGTATGAGGGACCTAGAGTAGTGAAATTCAAGGGAGTTTGTGTTGGATGGGTATAGACTTTCAGTTTAGCAAGATGGAAAGAGTTTGGAAGATGGATGTTGGTGATATTTGCACAATAATGTGGCTGTACTTAATAACACAACTGTACACTTAAGAAGGGTTAAGATGATAAATGTTATGGTATATGTATTTCCTATACCTTAAAAAAAGATATGGAAGGGAGGAAAAAGATGCGTATGCATGTGCGTGTGTGTGTGTGTGTGTACGTGTGTGAGAGTGCGTGAGTTTAGAGAGAGTGCTATTAAGGATGGGAAGAGAGATGGAAATGGGGAGGGAGCCTGTGTAGGTGGCTGATTTCCTGCTGTGAAGAGAAGGAGTCGTGCTGGGCAGAAAACCATGAGGGCAGCCATCAGTGCCTGGGTTGTAATCAGAGCTCTGTCTCCAGCAAGCTGGGGGACCTTGAGCAAGTTGGTCGTTTCCTGTTGTGCACATCAGCTTTTTTTTTTTTTTTTTTGAGACAGAGTCTCACCATGTCGCCCAGGTTGGAGTGCAGTGGCCCAAGATCTTGGCTTACTGCGACCTCCGCCTCCCGGGTTCATGCATTTCTCCTGCCTCAGCCTCCCGAGTAGCTGGGACTACAGGCACCCATCACCACGCCCGGCTAATTTTTGTAATTTTAGTAGAGACGGGGTTGCACTGTGTTGGCCACGCTGGTCTCGAACTCCCGACCTCAGGTGATCCGCCCGCTTCAGCCTCCCAAATTGCTAGGATTACAAAAAAAAAGCTGATGCCGTGCCCGGCCTGGCATCAGCTTTTAAAAGGAGCTGGAATAGTAACCTTTGATGATCTTTCCAGCTAAGAAAACTGCAGAGGCTTTAAACATCTAAGATGGTAATGCTGATTCACTGATTTTTTTCACCACAATTCTCTGCAATATCTACACTCAATGGGTGCTCTCCCAATCCATGGGCTCCAGAGTGTGCTGGCTGAAGTAGTTATCTTAGTCATCTTTTTGGTCAAGAATTCCTTGTGTTTGTGAATGACCCCAGTGAGCTTGGCTTAAGAAGAATACATTTACTTTTTTTTTTTTTTCTTGATCTCTCTTTACTCTTTGTTTATCCAGTTTCCAGGTTCTTCTAGTTTTGAAATTTCCTTGACTTTTCATATCTTTTAACATTTATACTTCTTGGTCTTAGAATCTAATTATTCATGCTGATGATAATATCTCCTGTAGAGAGCTAAGCTTTTTTGCATGAGTTATATCATTGAATCCTATGTCAACACTGTGAGGTGGATTCACAATCTCTACCTTGTAGGTGAGGAAACTGAGGGTTAAGTAGCTTGCTTGGCCTTGTGGTCACCCGGCCAATCAGTGGCTGAGTTGTGATTGAATCTGGTTTGTTCTTAGCTACACACCATGGGATGCTGCTTTAGGCCCATGGGGTCCTCACTCCTTCTGCGTCCTAAGTCCCTGTATGACAGGGATCGTATCTTTTTATTTTTGGTGCCTCTGAGGTCTCCAGTGCGGGGCTGTCAGAGGCTAATAACAAATTTGTTGAACGTACTTGCTAATTTCTTTAAAAGAGGTAATTTCTGTCTTGCAGTATCAGGGCAGGAGTATCTATTATGTGGAGGAGACCATAGCTGCTAAGTTCTTAGCTTCTGGGAAAAGGGTCAAGTTTCTCTAAAAGCTTTTTTTTTTTTTTTTTTTTTTTAAGTAAGAGTGGTTATTAGCAAGCATGAGATAATAAAAAAATGAAGGCTGATGAGTACTACTTTAACATCCAAAGAAGAAAGGGATGACTTGGGATCTGAACGTAGAGAAACCAGATTGAGTTCCTGCATTTCCCCCTCACTGCAGAAGTCATCAGCCCTTGGTGCAGTCAGAGACATTGACCTGGAGAGCTAGCCTTGGTTCCACTGGGTTGAGCTAACTGGGGAGTAGGAGCTTTCCCAGCTTTGGAAGTTTTCATGTTTTAGTCTTTTCAGATCTAACAGACGAGCGACCTAGATCCCAGCTCCCCATATTGCTTCTGCTTCTTACAGTGGAAGCAAGGAGGGGTGCATTGCTCTCAAGGTGGCTTCTGAAATTGCCAGGTAGCGAACTTGTTGTACCTTCTTTCTGACATAGTGGCAGCCCATCCTTGAAAATTATCGGGGAATGAATTACCCCAAAGGGTTGGATTCCTCGCTTCTCAGCAGACATGCCCACTCTTCTGGATGCACCCTTGCATTTCTGTGAAGATTAAATCAGATCTCCCTTTTACCTGCAAAGGCAACCCCTCTCAGGCTTGTTCGTTGTAGGCCTGGGTTGCCTTGTAACACATATGCCAGCAAGCAGGAACCTGTCAGTCCTCAGCAAGTCAAGACAGACAGCATGCCAGCCCTCTGCACGCCCATGCTTAACTTGGAGAGCGCCCATGCTTCATCTGGAAGATCTGGGCTCCTGTTCACTCTAAGATTGGGCAGGGATTGGCAGGAGGGACAGTTACTCTTTTATCCCTTTGTGAATGATACCATGTAAGCATTAGAGATCTGCTCTGGGAAAGTGGATGGGCTGATCCCAACTCTTCCATTGGAATACCCAGGATAGTTAGTGTACCAAATCGTGCTTAGAATTTTGGACGTGGAAGGGGTCATAGTCTGGTCTTCACTTTTTTTTTTTTTTTAACATAAATTAACCTATTTATTTTAGGCTAGTGATGTCTCAAATGGTGGTGTTTCTCCTAGTCTTTCAACCTCTCCAGTCTTCTGAGGTGGACTTTACTGTGATGATGAAGAGTTATTGTGGGTCCTGACACTATCAGCCACTGTTTTCATGCAGGATGCACAGTGCTGGATCCCTATAGCCTGCCATCTTGGTTTTGTCAGAGAAAAAGCAAGTGCATTTTGGAGTGCTGATTTCAGGTCCCTCCCCTCCCCTCCCCTCCGCTCCCCCTCCCCTTCCCCTTCCCCTTCCCCTCCTCTCTTTCTCTTTCTTTCCCTCTTTGCCTCCCTCCCTCCCTTCCTTCCTTTCTCTTTCTCTTTTTCTCTTTCTCTCTTTTTCTTTCTCTCTTTCCCTCCCTCCCTCCCTTCCTTCCTTCTTTCCTTCCTCTCTCTTTCTCCTCTTCTCTTCTTTTTCTTTTCTTTCCTCAGTTTGTTCTGTTTGCCAGGCTGGAGTGCAGTGGCACAATCTCAGCTCACTGCAACCTCCACCTTCTGGGTTCAAGTGATTCTTGCGCCTCAGCCTCCTGAGTAGCTGGGATTACAGCCACGCACTACCACACCTGGCTAATTTTTTTTATTTTTGGTAGAGATGAGGTTTTGCTGTGTTGGCCAGGCTGGTCTTGAACTCCTGACCTCAAACGACCCACCCACTCAGCCTCCCAAAGTGCTGGGATTACAGGCGTGAGCCACTGCACCCAGCCTTCTTCACCATTTTCCTAAGGGAGACACGATAGCGGATTACCAACAATTTTGACCTTGGTGCATTTAGCCATGTCACTGCAACATACATCAGAGCCCAGGTTGTGGCTCTCACAGCAGGCATGAGCCACTGCACCCGTCCTTTTTTTTCTCTATTTTTGAATTGGCCCCTGCCAAGTCAATTTCATCATCCTAACTCAAGTTAAGAGCTTGGAATGTGAGGGTGCCTTGCTTGACTGATTGGCTTTCTTTAAACTTCCTTTGCTCTCCCTTTGATGAGATGCTCCTAAGCAGAGAAATGGCAGGCAGCCAAAACTGGAGAGTATGGCCACCTGGATTAGCAATCCTTGAATCATTAGGATCTGAGCGTAAAGGGAAACTATGAAATGCTTTAAAGGGTGCAATCCAGAGTGAACCAGGAAACTCAAGACAGATGATCTAGGCAAAATACATCTTAAGGCGGCTTCCTGAATGGAGCAGAAACTCCTCTCACCTGACTCATTATCTAGGCTTTGTGATCTCCTTTTTTTTCTAGCTGAAATCCTGTCCTTAGTTCCGTTTTCCTCATGCTTGGTGCTGACCCAGATTTGGGGGAGGGAGGTAGGAAGTGGTGGGTGATGGTGGTGGTTGTGGTAGTAATGGCCATGGAAGTCAGTCCTCTCTTAAAATTGCTTCCAGGCTGGGTGCGGTGGCTTACACCTGTAATCCCAGCCACTTGGGAGGCTGAGGCCGGGATAATTGCGTGAGCCCAGGAGTTCGAGGCTGCCGTGAGCCTAGATTGCCTCACTGCACTCCTGCCTGGGCGACAGAGCGAGACGCTGTCTCAAAAGATAAATAAAAAACAAATAATGAAATTGCTTCCTTCCTGACAGTGTTTGTCGGCCCCTAAAATGTCCTCTCTGGTATTTCTCCTTTTACCTTTTTTTTTCTTTAAGATACGTTACTTGGCAGACTGGTTTGGTAACCTTATTAGAACTGAAGCTATTGAGTCATTAATTCTGCCAGCTGAATTCCTTGACACTGGAACTTTCCCCCAGCTCTCAAAACAGCTAAGTGAAACCTGGGGGAGAATAAATAGGATGGACAAGGCAGTGCCTACTCTTAGTCTTACTCTGATTGAATTCCCAGGTGGCTGCAGATGGGGCATTCAGCCCGTTGGTCTCAGTTTTCAAGCAAATGGCTTCTTTCTTATTGGTAAAAACCACTTTACGAGGCTGAGCGCAGTGGCTCATGCCTGTAATCCCAGCACTTTGGGAGGCCAAGGTGGACAGATCATCTGAGGTTAGGAGTTCCAGACCAGCCTGACCAACATGGTGAAACTCCGTCTCTACTAAAAG
The DNA here is from genome assembly GCF_028878055.3 of Symphalangus syndactylus. NCBI lineage: Eukaryota > Metazoa > Chordata > Mammalia > Primates > Hylobatidae > Symphalangus > Symphalangus syndactylus. Next base: position 98,708,803 of record NC_072427.2, read on the forward strand.
TACAAAAATTAGCCGGGCATGGTGGTGGATGCCTGTAATCCCAGCTACTCTGGAGGCTGCGGCGGGAGAATCGCTTGAACCTGGGAGGTGGAGGTTGCAGAGAGCCGAGATCACGCCACTGCACTCCAGCCTGGGGAACAGAGTGAGACCCTGTCTCAAAAAAAAAAAAAAAAAAAAAAAACCCTCTTCATGGATTTGGTGGGTTCCAGTGAGAAATACCAGCTTTGTCTTGAGAGAACAACAGGTAGATATGAAAGGCCAAAGAAAGCCGTCGAGCTTGGGTCACTTTGGTCAATCAGGCTCAAAGGTCACTTTTTTTCCTCCTAGCTGTGTAGATGCTTAGAAAAGTGATTTTCTGCTTTGCATTGACTCCGCCTCTCTTCTTTCCATCCTGATTGACCTGTGGCTTGCTGAGAGCCCATTACATTAAAAAAAAAAAAAAAAAAAAAAAAATCCAGCCCCCCGGTTCTTCACCGTTGTAACTAAGCAGCATTGGTAAGGGGCTTCTGGAAGGTGCAATGTATGTGCGGTGTGAACCAGCCTCTGCAGTAATGGAGTGTGTGGTCCTGACCTTCTGGACTGCATTTGAAGGTCCTTGTTTAGCTGTATCTTTATCCCTTGGGGGAATCATTAAACAACCTCAAATGGTGGCAGGTCCAATATGAGAGGGGCAGGGAGGAAGAGAGAGGGGAAAAATAACCAACAAAACACCCACATTTCTCTTTCTATTGCCAGGGCGTGTTAGCAAAGATAGCCTTTCCTGAAATGTTACTTATTAGTTCCTTTTGTAAAAGTGTCCTGTTTTCTCAGGCAAGTCAAGAGTTTGTTTTTTGTAGAGGGGAGGAGGATGTAGCTGTTTCCTCCTACTGCCGTTATAACAGCACAAGCTGGTAGCTTCCAACAACAGAAACGGATCCTCTCACAATTCTGGAGGCCAGAAGTCCAAAATCAAGATATTGGCCAGGTAGGTTCATTCTGACGGCTCCGTGGGACCGTCAGTTTCATGCCTCTTCCTAGTTTCTGGTGGTTTCTCTGCAAGCTTTGGAGTTCCTTGACTTGTAGAGGCCTCCCTCCATTTTGTGCCTCCATTGTCCCTGTGTGTCTCTGTCTCTCCTTCTCCTCCTTCTGAGGATGCTAACCATACTGGATTAAAAGACTGCTGTGCCCCAGTGTGACCTCTTAACTTGATCACATCTGCAGTGACCTTATTTCCAAATAAGGTCACATTCCAAGCTACTGGGGATGTAAAGTAAGGACTTCAACGTATCTTTCTGGGAGACCCGGTTAAACCCCTAACAGAGGACTTAGGTGCTTGGCCTGATGTCAGCTGACAAAGGGGAAGAGCCTCATTGGCCAAGGGTCTACTACATGGCGGATGCTGTGTTAGACCCTTGCAGCTTCACCTTTTTGAAGGTCGCTGTTGTTCTTTCCAGAGAAAACTGAGTTTCAGGAGTGAAGTAGCTGGCCCAGTCACATGCTGCCTGTCAGTGAAGAGCTGGGCTCGAATCCAGCTTTCTGACAGCGAACTGACCTTTCCAAGGGTGTACTTGTCCTCCTTTGCTACCACTCCTCTTTGTTTTTATTTATTTTATTTTTTGAGATGGAGTCTCGCTCTGTCACCCAGGCTGGAGTGCAGTGGTGCGATCTCACTGCAACCTCTGTCTCCTGGATTCAAATAATTCTCCTGCCTCAGCCTCTGAGTAGCTGGGAACACAGGTGCCCGCCACCATGCCCAGCTAATTTTTGTATTTTAGTGGAGACGGGGTTTCACCATGTTGGCCAGGCTGGTCTTAAACTCCTGACCTCAGGCGATTTGCCGCCTTGACCTCCCAAAGTGTGGGGATTACAGGCGTGAGCCACTGCGTTCAGCTGTTTTTTTTTTTTTGTTTTCTTCTTCTTTTTTTCCCCTAAGATGGCGTCTTGTTCTGTCGCCCAGGCTGGAGTGCAGTAGCTCGATCTTGGCTCACTGCAACCTCTGCCTCCCAGGTTCAAGCAATTCTCCTGCCTCAGCCTCCTGAGTAGCTGGGATTACAGGGGCACACCACCACACCTGGCTAATTTTTGTATTTTTAGTAGAGATGGGGTTTCACCATGTTGGCCAATCTGGTTTTGAACTTCTGACCTTGTTATCCGCCTGCCTCGGCCTCCCAAAGTGCTGAGATTACAGGCGTGAGCCACCGCGCCCAGCCTTTTTTTTTTTTAGTCTTAATTTTTTTTCAGAGACAGGGTCTTGCTTTCTGGTCCAGGCTGGAGAGCAGCAGCGCAACCGTTGCTCACCGTAACCTTGAACTCCTGGTCTCAAGTGATCCTCCTGCCCCCGAGCAGCGTGTACTGCCATGCCTGGCTAATTTTTGGTATTTTTTATAGAGATGCAATTTCACCGTGTTGCCCAGGCTGGTCTCAAACTCCTGGGCTCAAGTGATTTGTCCACCTCAGCCTCCCAAAGTGCTGAGAGTACAGGCGTGAGCCACTGTGCTTGGCCGTATCTTTGTTAAAGTATGTCATTTACGTGTAAATGTGCCTCCTTCGTAGCACCCCAGGGAGATGGGTGAGGACCTTCCCCATCCATTATGATTGGTGTTTGTCTCCCTCCACTGGACTAAGAGCTCCTCAGCTGTGTCTTTCCAGGCTTTGTTCACTGACTGACAGAGCCAATGCTCAAGGTCTCTTTGCCAAATAAATAGATCCCATCATCTTAATGTTCTGGGGCAAAAGGACCCCGTTTCCTTTCTTCCTTTCCCCCTCCCCTCCCTTCCCCTCCCCTCCCCTCCCCTCCCCTCTCCTCTTCTCTTTTCCTTCCTTTTCTTTCTTTTCTTCTTTTGATGGAGTCTCGCTCTGTAGCCCAGGCTGGAGTGCAGTGGCACGATCTCGGCTCACTGCAACCTCCGCCTCCCAGATTCAAGCAATTCTCCTGCCTCAGCCTCCCAAGTAGCTGGGATTACAGGCACCCGCCATCACGCCCGGCTAATTTTTGTAATTTTAGTAGAGATGGGGTTTCACCATGTTGGCCAGGCTGGTCTCGAACTCCTGACCTCAGGTGATCCACCTGCCTCAGCCTTCCAAATTGCTGGCAGTACAGGGGTGAACCACCCTGCCTGGCCAGGACCCTGCTTTCTCATTCCATGTCCCACACCTTTTTTCAAATACAAATATCAATCACATTTCAGGCTACAGTTCATGTGGTACAAACATACACAGGTGTGCCCAATCAAATCCTCCCCCAAAACACTAGAGACTGGGTCATGGAGCTGGAATCTTGGCTGGGAGAGCAGCTGTGGGTTTCCTTAAGGGAGAGTGGGGTGCTGCGGGGAGTCCCTTGCCTGGTGTTCTGACAGTTGGAAAGCCAGATGAGCTCACCATCTTCTCAGTCTGGCTTCTGCAGACAGTAGTACCTTCTTACCTTTCTATGGTTGTCTGAGAGCTTGCTTAAGTCCCATAAAGTTTAACATGGTGAGTCTGGGCTGGTGAGAAGGTTCATTTCTCCATTCACAATTGCTCGCTGCTGGAATCATCTGTGATCATCTCGGAAAGCTCTTGCATAGATCCAAGAATCTCTTTCCTTCAGTGACACACGACCAAATGGCTTGTTGGCTGTTATCTCCAAAGGAGGGAGGCTGCCACTGAAGAGGGTTGGATGCTGTTTACATTTGGGTGTGTCCTTCCAAGGAATAGGATATCCTCCTGAGGGCTTAGCAGGTTGTGACAGTCAGATGGAGGACAGAGGTGCCAGTGTGTCACATGATTCAGACACAGTACCAGCAATAATCAGCTTGGGGGAACAGGGCTATGGGGAATTGGTGGCTTGTAAGTCAATCACATGATTTATTTTATATGAAAGTTCTGTCCAATTTAGGCTGAAACTTGATAGAACATGTTTTTCCAAGCCCCCAGCTTTACTTGTCTGGAATGAGCCCTTTCTAAACAGGCAACTCTCCAAGCACAGTGGCTCATGGGGTCACATCTGGGCAGCACTCTGCCAGGTGGCTTTTAGCTGATTTCTCATGTGTCTCTGGCCTAAGCCACTCCAAACTGTCTGCTCACGCTATTATTTTATTATTTTCCTTGAACATATTTTCAAAGTAATTGTATTTCCTTTATTTATATTTTGAATACACAATATGTTCACATGGTTCAAAATTCAAAATATATAAAAGTAAATAGTGAAAAATCTCCATTCTACTCCATCTCCAACTACCCTGTTCCCTTCTACAAAGAGGTAGTAATGGTACCAGTTTCTTATCTGCCATTATGGATATAACATCCAAATAAATACATATCAGTAGCTTTTCCTCTCCACTTCTGAAATGAATGGTAATATTCCATACATCTCGTTTTGCATTTTTTTATTTTGCATATTTTAAAGATCTTATCAGTATAACGCTTCCTTACTCTTATAACTATTTGTTTTGATATTTCAATTTCAGACTTACATAAAAGTAGCAAGAATAATATAAAAAACTTTCATACAGAGTTATGCGTTGCTTAACGCTTGGGATATGTTCTGAGAAATGTGTTGTTAGGCAATTTCATCATTGTGCAGACAACATAGGGTGTATTTTCCCAAACCTAGGTGGTATAGCCTACAACACACCTACGCTGGATGATAGCCTAGGGGATCCCCAACCCCTGGGTATCGACTGGTATCGGTCAATGGCCTGTTAGGAACAGGGCCGCACAGCCAGAGGTGAGCGGCGGGTGGGTGAGCATTACCGCCTGAACTCCGCTTCTTGTCACATCAGTGGTGGTATTAGATTCTTACAGGAGTGCGAACTCTATTGTGAACTGCTCATGAGAGGGATGTAGGTTGCGTGCTCCTCATGAGAATCTAACTAATGCCTGATGATCTGAGGTGGAGCAGCTTCATCCTGAAACCATCCTCCCCAACCCCCACCCCAGTCCATGGAAAAATTGTGCATCTAAACAAAGGAAAGATACAGCAAAAATACAGAATCAAAGAGAAAAAGTGCTACACACGTATAGGGTGCTTGCCACGAGTGGAGCTTGCAGGACTGGAAGTTGCGGTGAGTGGGTCAGTGAGTGAGTGGTGAGTGAATGTGAAGGCCTAGGACATTCTGGACACTAAAATGAGACTATAAATATTGGACACTTAGGCTACACTAAATTTTCTTTAATAATAACAATAGCTTACTGTAGCTTTTTAACTTCACAGACTTTGATTTTTTAAAAACTTGACTCTGTTGTAACCCTGTTTAAAACATAAGCACAATGTACAGCTGTACAAAAGATATTCTTTTTTTTTTTTTTTTTTTTTTGAGACAGAGTCGCCCAGGCTGGAGTGCAGTGGTGCAATCTTGGCTCACTGCAAACTTCGTCTCCTGGATTCAGGCGATTCTCCCACCTCAGCCTCCCAAGTAACTGGGACTACTGGTACATACCATCACACTCAGCTAATTTTTGTATTTTTGGTAGAGATGGGGTTTCACCATGTTGGTCAGGTTGGTTTCGACCACCTGATCTCAAGTGATCCACCTGCCTCGGCCTCCCAATGTGTTGGGATTACAGGTGTGAGCCACCACACCTGGCCAGTATTCTCCTTCTTTACATCCTTTTTCTGTACACTTTTTTCTATTTTTAAACATTTTATTTTATTTTTTTAACTTTTTAAACTTTTAGTTAAAAACCAAGATACGGACATACTCATTGGCCTAGGCCTACACAGGAGCGGGGCCAGCGGTATCACTGTTGTCCACCTCCACGTCTTGTCCTTGTCTTTTGGGAAACTCTTCGGGGCAGTGAGAACTCCATTGTAATCTTTTTTTTTTTTTTTTTTTTTTTGAGACCCTCACTCTGTCACTCAGGCTGGAGTGCAGTGGAGCGATCTCGGCTCACTGCAACCTCCAACCCCTGGGTTCAAGTGATTCTCCTGCCTCAGCCCCCTGAGTAGCTGGGATTATAGGCGCCTGCTCCTGTGCCTGGCTAAATTTTGTATTTTTAGTAGAGACGGGGTTTCACTATGGCCAGGCTAGTCTTGAACTCCTGACCTCAGGTGATCCCTCCGCCAGCCCCGCCTCGGCCTCCCAAAGTGCTGGGATTACAGGCGTGAGCCACTGCGCCTGGCCTCCATTGTAATAAGACCACTGTCGTATATGGTTCAGACCACTGTCAGTGACTGAAATGTCATCGTGCAGTGCATGAATGTATTGCTGTGGTTTGAATGTGGCCCCTCCAAAATAAAGGTGTTTCTAGTATGATGGTATTGGGAGGTGGGGCCTTTAAGAGGCGATTAGGCTGTGAAGGCTCCTCTGCCATGGAGACTCCTCTGTCATGAATGGCATTAAGGCCCTTATAAAGGAGACTTTATGCAGCATTTGGCTCTCTTGCCATTCCACCTTCTTCCAGGTGAGAACACAGCGCTGCTCCTCTCTGGAGGATGCCACATCAAAAGGTGCCATCTTGGAGGCAGAGAGCAGTCCTCCCCAGACAACTGAATCTGCCGGTGCCTTGATCTTGGACTTCCCAGCCTCCAGAACTATGAGAAAATAAATTTCTTTATAAATTACCTAGTCTCAGGTATTTTGTTGTAGCTGCACAAGCAGATTAAGACATACACGTTACCAAAATTCACCAGTTGTTTGCATTTCATCCCATTTGCTTTATAATTCTCTCTCTATATATATAAATATGTATCCACACACTTTTACGCCTAACACATTTATCCTCATACACATTTATATATGCACACTTATACACACACTGTTTTTTCCCTGACCTATTTTAGAGTATTTTGGCAACATCACGTCCCTTTGCTGCCTAAGTACTTCAGCGTGGTGGCCTGAAGAATGAGGACATCCTTGCACGTTCTCAGAGAACCTCTAATTCTATTGCACTTTTCTGCAGGTGTTGCTTTGTGCTAGTTAGGTGAGTATACATTTTTGTTAATTTTTAGGACTCCTTTTTTTTGAGACACAGTCTTGCTGTGTTGCCAGGCTGGAGTTCCGTGGCGCGATCTAGGCTTATTGCAATCTCTGCCTCCCAGTTTCAAGCAGTTCTCCTGCCTCAGCCTCCTGAGTAGCTGGGACTACAGGCATGTGCCACCATGCCCGGCTAATTCTTGTATTTTTAGTAGAGACAGGTTTTCACTGTGTTGGCCAGGATGGTCTCGATCTCTTCACCGCGTGAGCCACCTGCCTCGGCCTCCCAAAGTGCTGGGATTACAGGCGTGAGCCACTGTGCCCGGCTGATTTTTAGGAGTCTTCTATGCTGACTTTTCCTGCGTAGGGAGCAGAGAGGTGGAAAGCATCTTACTTTTTCATATCAAGCTGATAAGGTATTCTTTCTTGGACCCATAGCCCTTTCCTGGAGTGTTTGTTAAGCTTCTGTGCTTTCCTCATGTTTGCTTTGGGAGAAAGAGGATTCTTCATTGGAAATAGGAAAAGGGACGGTTTGTCTTGATCTTGGTGCTTCATCTGTGTGCTTTTTGGATTGGATCACTTGTAGAAGAAGAAGGGGGCAAGAGGAGCTGGCATCATTAGTGCCTTATGTGTGTTCAGAGCCTGTAGAGGGTAGAGAAATAAATTATTAGATGGGCCAGGCATGGTGGCTTACACCTGTAATCCCAGCACTTCGGGAGGCCAAGGTGGGCGGATCACTTGAGGTCAGGAGTTCGAGACCAGCCTGGCCAACATGGCAAAACCCTGTCTCTATAAAAATACAAAAATTAGCTGGGCATAGTGGTGCACGCCTGTAATCCCAGCTACTGGGGAGGCTGAGGCATGATAATCCCTTGAACCTGGGAGGTGGAGGTTGCAGTGAGCTGAGATCTCGTCACTGTACTCCAGCCCGGGCGACAGAGTGAGACTCTGTCTTTTTTTTTTAAAAAAGAAATAGATCTAATTCCTGCCCACAAGAAACCTAATTCACTTTAACAAATATCTGTGGAGATGTCTATGCTTTACCCACTGTGCTGCCAGCCGTGGTTATACACTCCCTACTTCTGCCCTGACTGAGTGCAGATGCCACCGGCTGGTCCCTTCTCCAGCTCCAGACCAGGTCACCTGCTGCTGCTGGATCCATTTATTTCTAAAGTACAGCTCCGATGTGTCACTGCCAAGCCAGCCTGTTCTCCTAACCCTTCGTTGCCTCTCAAACCAAGGCAGCCTGGCATCTGGTCCTGCAGGTCTTGCCATCTGCTTTTTTTCTGAACCCATGACTTGCCTATACATACCCTGCACTCCAGCTTATCTTGATACTCTACATTGTTCCCAGAATTCTTGTTAAAGTTTTCTGTTTTTGTCTTTGCTTAAGCTGTTGGTACCCTCTGAAAATGCCAGTCTAGGTACCTAATTTCCATCCTTTGGTTTCCATTTACGATGCCGCCTCTTCACGATACCTTTCCTGAAATTCTCCATGCGATCTCTTCCTCATTTAAAGCTATCATTTCATATCTCTTTTTATCATTGATTGATTGTGTGTCTTACGTTATATTTGTCTGTATTTACCCTTCACATACTCCTCCCTGCTCCTAATTAGATTATGCATTCTTAGAAGGTAAAATTCATCTTCCTTCATGCTTTCCCTCATTTCTCACCTTCCAGAAAGAGTTCAAGGCCACTAGGGCTGTATGTGAAATATAATTGAATTCTTTGCAGAGCCTGCGTGGTACCTGGAATGTAGTTGGCCCTCAGATTATGCAGGATTGAGCTTAATAAAGGTAAGAAGGTCAGTGAGTGGTTTTGATGAACTTACAATTCCAAGCACTGGAGATGTCTGAGAACATACTCATCATCAGCTTAACTTCATTAAAAATAAATATATATGTTAACTATTAACTTCGTTAAAAAGGCAACTTCATTAAAACACACCTTAAAAATTATTTATTCCTCCAGATTCTTTCTGGTCTTTTCACTGAGCACATATGTATTTTCTTTTGGAATCAGTATATATGTGATAGATGGATTTTTTTCACTTAACATTTTTATGTGTATACGTGTGTGTGTGTGTGCGTGTGTGTGTGTGTGTAGAACCCAAAATATCTCAGGTCTCAATCAATGTAGAAAGTTTATTTTGCCAAGGTTAACGACGTGCCCATGACACAGCCTCAGGAGGTCCTGACGACCTGTGCCCAAGGTGGTCGGGGCACAGGTTGCTTTTATAGATTTTAGGGAGAAATGAGACAGCAATCAATATGTGTAAGATGTACATTGGTTTGGTCTGGTAAGGTGGGAGAACTCTAAGCGAGGGGCTTCCAGGTCATAGGTAGATAAGAGACAAAAGGCTGCATTCTTTTGAGTCCTTGATCAGTCTTTAAAGTTTTCTGTTCTTTGTTTAAATTTACACAATTTAATCTGGCTCAGTGAATCTGCATTCTTACATAAACAGTGTGGTGGAGGAAGCAATCAGATATGCCTTCATCTCAGGTGAGCAGAGGGATGACTTTCCTTCCTGCACCTGTGAAGATCAGCTTTCAGTTCAGAACTGTTTTAGGGTCAAGATCTTGAGGCCCACCAGGAAATTCCAAACTGTGAGGGAGGTATGTAGCTTTTAAAAATCTTTTTAGCTATCTTATTTAGGAATAAAATGGGAGGCAGGTTTACCTGATGTAGTTCCCAGCTTGACTTCTCCCTTGGCTTAATGATTTTGGGGTCTTGAGATTTATTTTCCTCTCTTTCTTTCTCTCTCTGTGTGTTTATATACATATACGTATGCATATACATACATATATATACACACATATATATATACACACATATATAAGTAATTATTTTTAATGCTTATGTAGTCTCAGGAAGTTAGTTCTTGAAGAATAACCTTGCAGACACATAGTAGAGAAATTTTCTATCCAGTCAGATGGTGTTATCTTTTGTTTACGTCTGTTTCCTGAGCATGGAGAGTCCTACGTGAAATTCTTTAACAAGATGATTCATGTACTGATTTATCTAGCACTGTCTCCCCCACCAACCTCCATCCTTGAAAAAATTGCTTTGGAAGATTTTCTTCTCCACAGTCTCATAGATTCATCAATCAGTTTTATTTAATGTCTAAACTCGGGGATGACATTTAGCAGTGGGTAGTCTATAAACTGCGAAAGCAAAGAGCTTTTGAATCCTGGCTTTCACTGCTCCTTCTCAGATGGCCACAAAGCATCAATTTTCTACCTCTTGAATATGTCATAAAAGATATCAGTTGGTCAGCCTTCTGTTAGGATGAGTTACAGTCAGAGTGTGAAGAAAGGAGGGTTGGAAAACAGGTTGGTGACTGACAAGAAGTCATCATGAGGTCTTGGTCACCTGTCCTCTCCGTTCTTCTCTGTGCCTTGCTGGGGATCTGGTCCAGACAATCTGACACATTGTCTTGGCTTTAATATGTTTGTAAGATTCCAGACTCTTAGTAATGAGCCTTGGTATAGGGTTGTATCAGTTGGGATGGTTTTGGCTGCTAGAAACAAAAGACCCAACCAAACATACCTTAAACAATATGGGGTTTAGTATCTCACATGATGGTTCCAAGGTTAATTCATTAATGCAGTGATGGCATCAGAATCATGAGTTCTTTCCACTTTTCTACTCCACTGTCCTCAGGTTCTTTGCTTGATCCTTGGGCTTTCTTTCTTTTCTTTCTTTCCTCTTCCTTTCTTCCTTCTTTTCCTTCTTTCTTTCTTTTGACAGAGTCTTACTCTGTCACCAGGCTGGAGTGCAGTGGCGCCATCCCGGCTCACCTCAACCTCCGACTCCCTAGGTCAAGCGATTCTCCTGCCTCAGCCTCCGCCTCCAGAGTAGTTGGGATTACAGGCACGAACCATCACACCCGGCCAATTTTTGTATTTTTAGTAGAGACGGGATTTCACCATGTTGGCCAGGATGGTCTCGATCTCCAGACCTCACGATCCGCCTGCCTCGGCCTCCCAAAGTTCTGGGATTACAGGCGCGAGCCACCACGCCCGGCCAATCCTTGGGCTTATTTCTACACAGTAGCAGGGGTGGCAGCTGGAGTTGCAGCACTGCCAGTAATTGCAACAACACTTGAATGAAGAGACAGGCATTTCTACCACTTGGCCTCTTTTCATCTGCAAAGAATCCTTCCTGGAACTCCCCGGTCTACTTCCTGTCTTGTTCCATTGGTGGCAGCTGAGTCACATGGCCAGCCCTAACCCAATCACAGGCAGAGTAATGGGAGGCTCCCATTGGTTTATATCTGGCTTATTTCTGGCTGGGTCTGAGCAGCGGTGGTTCCCTGAGTCTGTCCTGGCCTGAGAATGTGAACTTGGATGATCAGTGTTCTGTTGACAGGGAGGGAGGCATCCAAGGGGTGCTCTTGGGAAGGCAACTAGAGATTTATTATTATTATTACGTAAAGGCTAGGTCTAGTCCTGCTGGCAGTCTAAAAAAAACCATTTTATTTCGTGCTTTAATCAGTGGTGACATTTGGGTATTTTTTATCTCTGCATTTTTGGGTGCGGTATCTTAAACTTTAGAGATTTTTCTTTAAACTTGAGGATGTCTGTAAGAAGTTTTTTATAAAGCCACCTAATTATTTTACATAAAGTAGAATTAGAGAGGGCCTCACAGTGACCCCAAGTCATGGTCACAGGGCAGGAATAGAAGAACCCGCCTCTGTGAGTTAACAATAATAATAACAAAAAAGATTTATTAGATAATGGGCACCTTTGCATACAGTAGGTTTTTATGGTGGAAGGAGACTCCAAACAGAATTAAGAGTAACACATGTACAAGTTTTTTGGGAAAAAATTGGAAAGGCACACTTTTCAGTGAATGCTAGAATTCTTTTCCTTTTTTTTCCTAAAACAAACTTTCACATGAAGGCCTGGATAAAAAAGTCTTCTTTTTCCTCTTACTCCTGCCAGTTAATAAAACTGCTGAAAGACAATTGTAATGATCTGGAAACCTTGTTTTTCTGGAGGTTTCTTCAAGTGCTTTGAGCATGGGCATAAACAGCCAGATGAAGTGGGATGGGGAGGGGAGGGGGATTTGACCTTCCCCTCCAGGGCTCTCCCTCTGGGCACTTTCTGCCCTGAGATGGATGAGGAGCTGACATGCTGTCTCAGACTCCAGGGAGTGTTTTTCTTCAGGACCGGATCCCTTACAGGTGTGTTGTGAGCGTGGCCTTCTGAGGATGGCTTCCTAAGGTCACGGTTGTGGAGCTATGATGGGTCCAAGCAACCCAGGGTGGCCCCTCCCATCTGCCAAGGTGGGGGTCTGCACTTTTCCCTTAGCACAATTTTTCCTTCCTTCCTTCCTTCCCTCCCTCCCTCCCTCCCTCCCTTCCTTCCTTCCTTCCTTCCTTCCTTCCTTCCTTCCTTCCCTTGCTCCCTCCCTCCACCACTCTCTCTCTCTCCCTCCCTCCCTCACTCCCTCTCTCCCTCCCTCTCTCTTTCATCTCCTTCTCACTTACTTTCTTTTTCTTTCTTCTCCTCCTCCTCCTCGTTCTTCTCTTTTCTTCTTCCCTCCCCCTCCCCCTCCCTCTCCTCCTCCCCCCCCTTCTCTGTCGCCAACACTGGAGTGCAGTGGTATAATCATAGCTCATTGCAGCCTTGAACTCCTGGGTTCAAGCCATCCTCTTGCCTCAGCCTCCCAAGTAGCTGGGACTGTGGGTGTGCACCACTATGCCTGGCTAAGGTTGTAAAAGTTTTTGTAGAGATAAGGTCTCTATGTTGCCCAGGCTGTTCTCAAACTCCTAGACTCAAGCATTCCTCCTGCCTCAGCCTCCCAAATTGCTGTGATTGCAGGCGTGAGCTACTGCACCCGGCCTACAGTTATTATTGTTACCGTTTAGTTGGCTGGTGCTGATGAAAATCTTGAAATATATGCTTGGCAAGTATTTTTTTTTTTTTTCTGATTGTAGCATGCATTTTCCTTGGAGAGAATACAGACAATAAAGGAAGGCATAGAGGAGAAAATAAGAGTTATCCATAATTTTGCCACTTATAATAGCTGCTGTGAACATTTTCACCTATGCTTTTGCTGTCTTTTTTTCTCCTGTATATATCTATGTTCTTCCCTTGTTCTCCTGTTTCCTCCTGTCCCCTCTGGATAAGGTTTGTGTCCCCACCCAAATCTCACCTTGAATTATAATAATCCCCACATGCCAAGGGTGGGGCCAGGTGGAGATAATTGAATCATGGGGGGCGGTTTCCCTCCTGCTGTTCTCCTGGTAGTGAATAAGTCTCACGAGGTCTGATGGTTTCATAAATGGCAGTTCCCCGGCATACGCTGTCTTGCCCGTCGCCATGTAAGACATGAGTTTGCTCCTCCTTCACCTTCCGCCGTGATTGTGAGGCCTCCCCAGCCATGTGGAACTCAGTCCATGAAACTTCTTTCCTTTATAAATTACCCAGTCTCGTGTGTGTCTTTATTAGCAGTGTGAGAGCAGATTAATACACCTCCCGTTTCCCCTTCCTCCCCTTCTTTTTCTTTTTTCTGTCTGTACATATGAGGATCACACAGAATACAGATATAATTTTGTATCTCCCTCCCCGTCCCCCTGAATACACTGACTGGGGTCGGACTGCCTGGATTCAAATCCCAGCTCTTCTAAGCAGAATGTGATCATTATGTGCCTCAGTTTCCCAGTCTGTGAAACGAGAATAAGGGTAGCTATGAGGACCAATTGTAAAGCTCTCTGGAGTACTCAGTCCTGTGCCCAGTGTCGGCATAGACGTTCCTGGTTGACAGTCTCCTGCGTTCTCAGCGACTGCTCTTTCACGTGCCCTCCCTGTGCTGTGAAGTGGGGATGAAAACCCTGGTTTCCTTTAATCCCAGAACTTTGGGAGGCCGAAGTGGGTGGATCACCTGAGGTCAGGAGTTACAAATAGACTGTAGATTTCTTCATACATTTTTGTTTTTTAAAAGGATCAAGTGGCCGGGCACAGTGGCTCGTGCCTGTAATCCCAGCACTTTGGGAGGCCAAGGCAGATGGATCACTTGAGTCCAGATGCTTGAGACCAGCCTGGCCAACATGGCAAAACCTCATTTCTACTAAAAATACAACAACAACAACAAAAATTAGCCGGGCGTGGTGGCGGGTGCCTGTAATCCCAGCTACTTGGGAGGCTGAGGCAGGAGAATTGCTTGAATCCAGGAGGCAGAGGTTATGGTGAGCCGAGATCGCACCATTGCACTTAAGCCTGGGCGACAGAGCAATACTCCTTCTCAAAAAAAGAAAAAAGAAAAAGAAAATCCTGGTTTCTGGCAAAGGAAAACTGGATGTCACGGGTTGCTTAGACTGGGATGTGTGAACCGCGGCAGTATTGAGCTTTTGGGCTGGAGGATTCTTTGTCGTGGGGGCCGTCCTGTGCCTTGTACGGCTCTGCTCATTACTAACAGCCCCCACCTCCAGCTGTTTTCAGATACCACCAATGTGCCCTGTTGGAAAAAGCTCCTTGAGTTTTAAACCCCTGCACTGGACCAGTCGGGATTTATCACCTGGATTGCCCACAGCCCTGAACAAAACTGATGGACAGCCAGGTTGTCAAGCACCTGTGAAGCCAGGCGTGACGTCCGACGCCTCCTTTCCCAGCCTCTGAATATCTGCCACCCCACATTCCAAGGAGAGACCTGCCGTGGCTGTGTCACCAAGTCTTAACTAGCACCACTGCCTGTCCTCTCCTGACCCTAGGTGGAGACTCCTGTGGCCCTGGTGAGGAGTTGGGCGAAGCGGCCACACAGCAGAAAGGTCTCAGTGCTCCCTCATGTGACATCTGGGGGCCTGAGTGGTGATATGACTCTCATTACATCTCAGGCTGTGGATGAGGCAGCTTTGCACAAAGTGCTTCTGCCCTGGGACTGCCCCACATCAAAGACCACCAGGCTTTACTGGTCCTTGGGCTTCCCATCAGGAAGGATGGCCCAGCCTGTTGCCCTCCTCAGTGGAGAGGGCGGATGCAGGAAGCTTCCACCTGAGCCTGGCTGCCAAGCCCGTGACATGCGTGATTGGTAAGTGGTCACTGAGGAGCAGTTGAATATAAAAAAGCACAACCAAGCCCAGAGCAGCACCTCAGGACACAGAATATTTGTCAGACCTAAATGAAATGCTTTGTAAATCTTGCTGCCCAAGGAGGGACAGGCTGGTGGAGCTGCTGACGCACCCTTTGTCCCCTTCGTCCTGACCCTGTAGGATGAGGCAGGACAGCGGGATGCTCATTTCTGCTGCTGCAGGTTCTGAATGCAGCCTCAGACTTGAGGGCTGGATGATGGCAGTGCAGCTGGCTTTCAGAGGGATGGTGGGGAGTTCCTTGGGGGCCGCTGATTGGCTGTCAGAGGGCGAGGGTTTTCATTTTTTCCCCAGGATGATCCAGAGTGGAAAGTGTCCTGTGTTCCAGTGCTGGATGGCTGGGACTCCCAGTCCTTCTAAAGGGACACTGGTTTCACAGTGCCCCATGGCACCTCCCTCCCCACAGTTCATATTTTATTGTGGGCAAGAACTGGTTTTGAATGGTGAATCCTCGGGTGGAAGAGGGGTGGGATGTGCTGTTGTATTCCACTCAGTGGCGTGCAGCTTGTTCCTGAGCCCACAGGGAGCAGATCGTGTATGTGAAGATGGTTGCTTGGAATCAGGGAATCAGAGAACCAGGCACTGCGAACATGTGGTTAGGCGGGGCGTAGAGCTAAGAGGAAAGGTTCTGGAGCTGGACTGTGACCTTGTACAGGGAACTCACCCTCTTCATGCCTGGGTTTCCTCATCTGCAAAGTAGGAACATTAGTAGGACCTACCCCTCAGGCAGGTGCGAAGCTTTAGTGCGCCAATACACATGGGGGCTTAGACCAGTATCTGGCCCTGGTTGGCACCCAGTGGCTGTTGCTTGTGGTGGTGTTGGAATTGTTGGCACCTTGCTGCTTCCCTGGGACACAAGCCGTGCAAGCCCCTCCCTTCAGGAGTGTGCTGTCTCTAGAGGGCAGGCTGTCTTTGAGGATGTGAGAGCTTATTGAGGTTCCTGGCACAATGGAGGCTGCTGGAGTCCAGCAGAGAGAATATGGTCATTAGGTGTTGGAGATTCCAGGTCTGAATTTTGATCTGTTATCGCAGAGTTAGCGTTTTGCTTTCTCTCTGCCTCCTGTCTCCACACTCTCAGGCAACAGTGCATTAAATGTTTTCATTTTTTGTCTCTGGATTAGCATGTGAATTTTATAGGCTCCTAGACAATGCTACAGTGAGTTATAAATTGTCCACCCAGCAGCGCCATCTCTTGGTGTCACAGTCATTTTATGTTCTGTGTTGTAAGATGTGAGGATGAGAATAGCCCATGTCTGAGAAGCCCCTGGGACTCCTTTCTGGGGATCAGTTGGAATGTGTGCGAGCCATGGAGTGAGGCATGCCCTGGTTGGTGGGAAGGCAGCGTGGTGCCCTAGACTTGCTCTTCAGTCTCTGTTCCTCAGTGGATGTGTTATGCTACGATTGGTGCTTGTCTTAGTCTGTGTTTTGCTGCTCTGAAAGAATAGAAATTATTCACAGACTGAGTAATTTATAAAGAACAGAAGTTTATTTGGCTCATGGTTCTGGAAGCTAGAAAGTCCAAGATCAAGGGACTGGCAGATTTGGTGTCTGGTGAAGACCTGCTTCCTGGTTCATAGAAGACTGTCTTCTCACTGAGTCCTCACATGGTGGAAGGGACTGGCTTGTATTCTGAGGCCTCTTTTATAAGGGCACTAATCCCATTCACAAGGGCTCTGCCCTCCTACCCAGTCACCTCCGAAAGGCCCCACCTCCTCATACCGTCACCTAGGGGGCTAGGATTTCAGGGAGATAGGAATTTGGAGAGGTGGGGCACAAACATTTAGGTCACAGCACTGGCTGTACTGGGGGAGCCTCAGAACATGAAGATGGCCATGGCTGGTGTCAGGGTCCTAGAAAGTCTGTCAGGCCTCCCTTCCTGGAGGAGCAGGAAGCTGAGATTACAGGACGCACAATGCTGTGGACTTTGGGGCCTGCTTTAATAGCTGGGCCTTGAGTAGGTTTACTACTAGAAAGTGGTGGGCAAGGATTTGAAACCCATAGTAGTTTGCTCTTTCAGGCTTCCTCAGTCTTTTCTTTGTGTGTTTCTCCCTGATTTTCACATTGGTTAAGAGTTGCTGTTTAAGTAATGTCCTTGCCCCGGAGGCAGAGGCAAGCTGGGTTTGGAGGCCACCCACAGTGCTAGCTCCGTGGTGCTAATTCAACCAGCAGGTGTTGACGTATTGAGCTCATACCTGCGGGTATGTGCCTGCAGATGAACCGGGGAGCAAAGCACACACAGTCCCCACCCCAGAAGCCTCTTTGTGGAGTCCTGTGGGGGACACACAAAGTGACAGGCAGTTGGGGTACAGTGTTCTTAGTGGGTGTCTTCATCTATTTGGGTTGCTGTCACAGAATACCACAGACTGGGTGGCATATAAACAACACAGTTCTGGTGGCTGGGAAGTCCAAGATCAGGGAGCCAGCAGATTTGTGTCTGGTGAGGGCTGGCTTCCTGGCTCATAGCCAACTTTTGCCGTGTCCTCACGTGGTAGAAGAGTGAGGGAGTTCTTTGGGGTCTCTTTTATAAGAGCACTAATCCCATACATGAGGATTGCACCTTATGGCTGATCACCTTTCAAAGGCCATCACATTTCAGGTGAGGATTTGAAAGTGTGAGTTCTGCAGGGGACCCAACCTTTCAGCCTATGGCAGTGGATTTTCTGACTCCTTTTCCAGCAATGACCAGGGTTCCATAATGCCTTGGTTCACTCCCTTTTTCCAAGGCTGCCTTGGATCTGCTTGGGAGTTTCTTATATTGGACCCTACTTTCCCACCAGATGGGGACAAGGGACATTGTCTCTGGTCCTATGTGCAGATTTGTCAGGCTGCTCCTCGACTGGATGCATGGACTCTGTCATGAAGCAGTGCCTCTTGCGATATCAGCTAGATTGATGATAGTGTCTCATTTTTCTTGATTTTGTAGGTATCTTGAGTGCTCGCAGAGCTCGCATTGCTCTTGCCCTGCATATAAAACCAATCTTGGCCCCTTGGGATCCTCTGGCTGTCCTGAAATGAATGGAAGAGACTGTCAGTAGAAGCAGCTGCTTCTACTCTTAGAAATCCACATAGCAAAAAATGAGTCTCACCATGTTGAAACTGTGACATGTGTTTGAAAATAAAGTTTTAATTAGAAGGAGCATTTCTCAGCCTCAACCTGGTGCTGGCTGTCTTAACATTGAGACTAAAATAAACTGGCTCCAACTTCTTGGCACAAGACCCACTCTGTCTTTTACACACTGAATCTCGGGTTGAAGCGTGGGGTGCAGTGCGTATGTGTCTTTTCAAGACCTCAGATTTCATAAAACAAAGGAGTGGGAGGGTGCTTGATCCCATGGTGGTGGGGACTGCAGCACCATTTGCTGCAAGTCCTGTTAGTTTTGGCCTACTTATGTTTGCTTATGTTTATAAAATATCTCCTTCTTTCTAAACATAAGTCTGAGGACTTCATGGAAGGAGCCAGAGAGACAGCCCACCATGGTGTGATGCCAAGACCATGGCCTTTGCAGCCAGATACACTTGGGTTCCTGTCCTTCATTTACCAGCTGTGTGACCTGGGGCAGGCTGCTTAGTGTCTGAGCCTCTGTATCCTTATCTGTAAAATGGGTGCAACACTTTCATTACAAGTTTGACAATGATTATATACACACAGTGCCCAGGGCCTGGCACAGTAGCTACTCAGTAAGTGGTATCTGTTCTTCTTATAATCTCATGATTAGCACAGTCCTTACGTTGCTCTGGGTCACTACCAAGGGCTCCCACGCTGTTTTCAGTGTTACGTTGGCCTTGACTAGGGGTGCCTCTGGTTCAGCTGAGGACTGGCAAGCTTCAAATTCACTTTACCAGATGCACATGGGCAGGCAGGGGGGCGTGTCCTGAGCGTCAGCTTGCATATTGCATCACCCTTCTGTTGTGCTTCTGGGCTCCCACTCTGCACTCTGTCCTCCCACCTCCCACCAGAAGCCATCACCAGACAGAAACAAAACAAACTGGTACTGCTTCAGAGCCAGAAAATAAGCCCTTTCTTGATTCCCTCATGCTAGGCTGATTAAGCCCAGGTGAGAAGAGGGTACCATCTTTAGGTTGGTGTGCAAGGCAGAATTTCTGGTTAAGATGGGTGTGATGGGCCAGGTGCGTGCCTGTAATCACAGCACTTTGGGAGGCCAAGGTGGGTGGATCACCTGAGGTCAGGAGTTTGAGACCAGCCTGGACAATGTGGTGAAACCGTGTCTCTACTATAAGTACGAAAATTAGCTGGGCATGGTGGCGGGAGCCTGTAATCCCAGCTACTTGGGAGGCTGAGGCAGGAGAATCACTTGAACCTGGGAGATGGAGGTTGCAGTGAGCCAAGATTGCACCACTGCACTCCAGCCTGGGAGACAGAGCAAGATTCCAACTCAAAAAAAAAAAAAAGGAAAAGGATGTTTGTTATAGTAAGAAAAAATATATATATATGTATATAAATATCTATGTGTGTATATATATGTATATATGTATACACACACACACACACACACACACACACACACTTTGTCCCAGTTCCTGGCACACAGTTCTCCAAACCCTTGGAATCTCTGGAGCGATAGAATGTCTTTCTTTTGTACACTGGGGACCTCCTGATAGCTTCAGGATGAGGGCTGGTCTCCCGAAAGACCAAATCATGTGATTAGAAGGTTGAAACTTTCAGCTCCATCCTCTCCTTAGGGAGAGGAGAGAGGGGCGAGAGAGAGATTGAATTAATCATCAGTGGCCAATGATTTACTCACTCATGCCGTAAGATCTCTAAACAAACAATTCAGAGAGCTTCTGGGTTGGTGAACACATGTTGGTCCTGTGAGGTGGCATGTCCAGAGAGGGCGTGGGAGCTGGGTGCTCTTCTCCACACCTTGCCCTGTGCATCTCTAACATTTGGCTGTTTCTGAGTTGTGTCCTTGATCATAAACCAGTAATAGTAAGTCAGGTGTTTTCCTGAGTTCTGCGAGCCATTCTAGCAAATTATTGAGCCTGGGGAGAGGATCATGGGAACCCCAGAATTTGTAGTTGGTCAAGCCAAAGTGTGGCCACTCCATTTGTAGCTGGTGTCTGAAATGGGGGCGGGCAATCTTGTGGGAATGAGCCCTTAACCTGTGGGTTCTCTGCTAACTGTGGATAGTTAGCGTCAGTCTTGAATTGAATTGTAGGACCCCCCAGTTGGCGTCCAGAGAGTTGGAGCATTGGTTGGTGTGAGGAAAAACCCCACACATTTGGTGTCAGAAGTGTGAGTAAAAGCAGTTCATGATGTAGGATAGAAACAGGTACCCCAACAAGGAGCTATGGCTTAACTTGGAAATGTTGACTATACCTTAGGCATCTGGGTTAAATCTTATTGTTGAGTGTATAGGACCTGTACACACTTTTGTGTACAGAGGAAAGGCCATGTGAGGACACAGAAAGAAGGTGGCTGTCCACAAGCCAAGAAGAAAGGCCTCACCAGAAACCAATGTAGACAGCACCCCGATCATGGACTTCCAGCCTCTAGCACTGTAAGAAAATAAATGTCTGTTGGCTGGGCGCAGTGGTTCATGACTGTAATCCCCGCACTTTGGGAGCCCGAAGTGGTGGATCATATGAGGTCAGGAGTTTGAGACCAGCCTGACCAACACGGTGAAACCCCATCTCTACTAAAAATACAAAAAAATTAGTTGGGCGTGGGGGCTCATGCCTGTAATCACAGCTACTCCGGAGCCTGAGGCAGGAGAATTGTCTGAACCTGGGAGACGGAGGTTGCAGTAAGCCAAGATTGTGCCAGTGCACTTCAGCCTGGGCAACAGAGTGAGACTACTCTGTCTCAAAAATAAATGAATGAATGAACGAATGAATGAATGAATGAATGTTGTTGAATCCCCCAGTCTGTGCTATTTTGTTATGGCAGCCCAGGGAGACTAAGACACTTTCCCTCCTTCCTTCCAAAGGTGATAGAAGGGTGTGGCTCCATTTGCAGCCACTGCCAAGGTCAGGGCTGGCTGGTGTCCCTGCCTTTACTCTGGCATGGGGCAGTGTGGTGGTTTCTTTTTTGTCTGTGCTATTTCTAGTCTTCTGTCTTCATTTAATGGATTGGGTAGCTAAGGATGAGAAAGCTTAAGCAGTTTGCTCTAAGTCACTTTAGTGTATTAGGCAGTAGAGCCCAAGGGTGCATCCCAAGCCTCCCTTGGGTAAATCCAGGACAGAGATAGTTAATTCCTTATTTAAAAATGTAACTCATAGTCACATGTGGATGTCATTGAGTAGCAAAGAAATGAAACAAAGTGGGCCAGTGACACACTACACTGCTTTGTGACAAGAGTAGGTTAACTGATTTAATGGCAAACCACAACGTAAGGGAAAGTGGACCTGAAAAGCTTAAGCTACCCAATGATGACCAGGATAGAAGTGCTGCTCTTGGAGGCTGAACCTTTTATCATCAGATGTTTTTGCTCTGCCTTGCAGCTAAAACCATTGCTTTAATTTAAAATCGATTGATTGGATGGTGGCTATGTGCCTGTCTTTGTGCTGGGCGTTAAGCACCAAGAGCTAAAATGCATAGTTGCTGTGCAGAATTAGCTGATGCTTTAGCAGGGCTGACTAAATGGACAATGGCTGCACTGCGTAGTAGGTGTTCCCTAGGAAGGTGGAGAGGGGTAATTACTGCATGCTGTGAGAGCACGTGTAGGGGCATCTCAGGTGGAGGGCAGATGCCGGGAATGGCTTTTCTAAAAGAGGCAAAACAGGCAGGGAATCCCAGTGGGGAATAGGGTTTCAAGCAGAGAAAACATGAAGTGTATCAGTGTGGAGAAACGGGGGAACAGCCCACTTGGAGGACTTTGTAGGCACTTACAGGTACTGTTTCTTTGTCTTTCTTCTCCCTTTCTTACCCTTCCTTTTTCACTTCCATCAGTGGCGTGTTAGTAAATTGGCTCCCAAGGTGAATAAAGAGGCCTGATTTGTAGTGTTTTGTCGATTTCGATGGTATAAATTTTCCCATCATGGCCAATTCCAAGCTATCAGCATGATATCAACTGGTCTACAAAATTCCTAAAACTGTAACAATTGGTCACAAGCCTATATGGTCCCACTCCAGCAGACCTCTGCCTCTCATCCATCCTTCCATCCATCCATCCATCCATCCATCCATCCATCCATCCATCCATCATTCCACCCATCCATCCATCCATCTTTCCATTCATCCATCCACCCCTCCGTCCATCCATCCATCCAATCATCCATCCACCTGCATAATTATAACCAGACAGAATCACAGGAATAAATTATGTTGCAGATTTTAGAGTTTTTTTTTTTTAATCAACTCCTCTCATTTTATAGACAAGAAAACTAATGTCTAGAGAGGGGAAGTGGCTTTTTAAAATTCTGTTCATTGAGCTATTAGGACCATTTTCTCCAGAATTCAAGTAAAGAATATGGTTTAGCAATTCTTGAGTTGAAGCAATGTGGAATCTAAGTTGTGCAGACCACAGTTGTGACAGTCCTAATGCTCACGAAGCTGTTTTTGTGCTTGTCTCAATAGTTGCTTGTTCCCAGCAGGCTCACGATTTCTTTCGCAGGTGGTTAAAAATGTCCTTGTAGAAATCACATTCTTTTCCTAGTGCATAGCAGATAGTTTC
The DNA here is from genome assembly GCF_028878055.3 of Symphalangus syndactylus. Lineage (NCBI taxonomy): Eukaryota > Metazoa > Chordata > Mammalia > Primates > Hylobatidae > Symphalangus > Symphalangus syndactylus. The sequence continues at coordinate 98,731,404 of NC_072427.2, forward strand.
AGAATCTAATTTAGCAGTTGGCTCTTAATATTTCTTGAGTCTTCGGTGTTTCTGGGTTGCATTTATCTCTTTTTGGGTGACGTAGTCATCTTTCCTTTAGGATTCCAACTTAAGCTACGCATTTGGGATGTCAGCTAGCTGCCTCTACCCCATTTGTGTTGGGCTGGGTTTCCTTGACACATCTATGGGGTTGAAACGCTTTGGCTTCTAACAGCCTGCTTTGGAACTTTTGGAAACATGAATAGTTAATCATTGTTTTGGTGATCTTTAAATTGTTGTAAACTCATGGGTAGGGGGTGATTCTTACCAACTAAGAAGCTTTATTTTGAACAAAAAAGACAAAAAAAGAAAAACAAAAAGAAGCTTTATTTTGAAATTGTGGACACATTGGCTGGTGAATACTGAATGTTCCAGAGGACTCCATTTACAAGTAGTTTCTGTGCTATAATGTTGAGTGAAAAAGCAAGTCGCCAGGATATATATTACGATGTGACTTTTGTAAAAAGTAGGCAAACAAATTGGCAGTTACCTCTGGGGAGTGACAATGAGGATATAATTTGTTCACTTTTAACTCTACATGTTTCTGTATGGATTCATTTTTTTAAACTTTGTAATTACAAGTAGGTAGTAAAGCAAATCCAGACTAAACAGAAAGCTTGGTTCTATTTTAAGAGGCCTCATCTGGGAATGGGTGATAAACTTTCTATTGTCCTTTTAAGGCAATTTGCCATTTGCTCAATGCAAAGTTTATATGTGTCTAGTTTATAAATTGTTACGTAGTAATCCTAGAAACAATTGATTTTGCTTGCTAAAAATTAAAATTGCATAGCTGTTCACATCTGCTCAATAAGGCCAGCAATCTAACCTTAAACTTCACTGCGAGTTCTCCCTTCACCTCATAATTTTTTCCCAATTCTTTCCTAATGAGGTTAATCACCTGTGCGCACGCACTGCCTAAGCTGGTTGTTATTCTGTACTCCCAGTGGTAATTCATTCTAAGAACCTCCTGGAGATATTCTGTAAACTAACATAGGGCCATTCTGTTTCTTTAGCATTTCTTGACTGTGAGGCTGTCAGCTGCCTGGGACACGGAGAGTCATTAGACTTCACTTGCTTCCCAGGAATAGCATCATGCCATGATACCAACGTGCTGCCTTCCTTCCTCTTTCCTCCTAAATGAACTTCTTTCATGCAGTTGGCAGTTTCCGTCCTCATCTTCAGGATGTCCTCTGGGGTTCCGGATCTCAATTTAAAAAAAATGCATTTAGAGTTCAAGACCAGCCTGCTGGCCAACATGGTGAAACCCCGTCTCTACTAAAAATACAAAAATCAGCTGGGCGTGGTGGCGTGCACCTATAATCCTAGCTACTTGGGAGGCTGAGGCAGAAGAATTGCTTGAACCTGGGAAGCGGAGGTTGCAGTGAGCCGAGATTGCGCCACCGCACTGCAGCCTGGGTGACAAAGCAAGATTCCGTCTCAAAAAAAAAAAAAAAAGAAGAATGCATTTAGTTCCCTTTCCTGAGTCGCTGAACCTTTGAAAAGGTAGGGAATGCATGGATATTGTACAAGAATCGGTCAAATCAGATTGTGTTAGTCTAAAATGGAAAAATAACTGTGACTTCTTATTCAGGCATTTGCCAGCAGATTCCCTCTCCCAACTCTTTCTTATAAAAAGAATTTCAGGAAATATGTGACTTAGGTAAGTGATGTGTTATTGATGCAAAGCCCAAATATGATTACGCTTGTGGAGGAAAATAGTTCTTCTATTTCACAGACTCTGGAAGCCTCCCTCTGATTAGGTTGACCCATATGAATTGCCAAATTGAGCTACCAAAAGGGCAATTTCCCCCAGTTCAACCTAAGATTGCTTATTTGCTAAGTCGTAAGCGCAGGAAATACATGTCTACATTAAGAAAGGACATGAGATGGATGTGCTCTAAGGAAGTCAGACATCCCTTTTTTATTTGAACCTGTCTCTAATGGTTAGTGTTTACTTAGTTGACACTTGGTTGTTGCCTCACTAGCTTTCAGAAAATATCTAGAGCAAAATTGGTTGCCTAGCAACATGTTCCAGCCCAGAAGCGTTGGAGAATGGGTCAGTGATTAACAATTATATACAATCAAGCTTAAAAATGCATAGCAGCCGGCAACATTTCTGCTCTGACCACCAGGAAGCATCAGCATTCTACTGCCCTGGGTTTTGGGCTATTGTAAGTAAATTTATTGCAGTTGTGATCTTGACCTCATGGTGGCAATTAAGAAAAACTGTTCTGGACTGAAATAGGCTCATGGCGCCCCTCCGTGCATGGATCGATTTTGCAAAAGCATCTGACACCCATCATTTGGTTGGCTGCCTGTCTGGACACTCATCCCCATGGAAAATGAGAAGAGAAAATGAAGAATCTGGATATTTATGATTGTTGTCATCTCAACAAATTGGCCCCTATTAGTGAATCTGTAATTTACTAAAGAACAAGTACACACAAAATGAGTGACAACAGCTCCCTCGCTCAACCCAGATCGTTCTTTCAAGAATTACCAATGCAGTGCAGATGTTCTTCCTGAAATGGCCCAAGCCCTTAATCGTTTTTCTTCCTTCCGTTACAGCAAAAGAGAAGACAAATTTTGCATCAGCCAGTCCTTAATCTTTCTGTCAGCACAAATATCAATGGTGTAAATCGTGAAAATGGCAGTAAAGCTAGGAGACATTTTTATAACTCTGGCAAAGCTAATAATGCACATTTCATTGTTGAGAATCATTGAGTTTAATTGGCTAATCAATTTTTAGGCCCTTTCCATTTGTATTTTGTTTAATCAACAAAAATAAATCGCCCTGCCAACCTTGAAAGACCCAAGTTGGAGAACAGTGGCAGATATTTCGTTTGTCCTGCCAAAAGTGCTTTTCCAACAGAAATGTCTTAATTGAAGATGATTTATATTCAGAAGTGCTGATGTTTTATCATTTGTCTAAAGAAGGAAAAAGCTGTGTAAGCAGGCAGTAGGCAGCCATTTTAGGCATTGTTTTTGACATTTATCTACACTCTTTATCCTTCAGATGCTTATATAAAAATGACCTGCCCTAGCCTTTCTTGCTAATGATTCGGACATCACCTCATGAAGTAGTTGTCAAGTTGTTCCCATAACTTTAGGTTAGAATCAGGATTTGCTCAGGAGGACTCCAGGCCCAGATCGTTTTGCTGTTTCCTCTGCGTTTCCTGATTCCTGCTCTCTGGGCCATGGGTGGAAAATGGCTGACATCTCAGCACTGGAGGACAGGCCACATGGGTGTGCCCTGGTGAAGTGCTGTGATTCTTGGTTTCTTGGCAAGAAAACATCACTAGTCCCAGCTGGCCATGATGTATCAGGGCACCCTGAGGCCTTGATCTGGGAGGGTGACAAGCTTTCTGAGAGTTGCAAGAATGTAGCGTTTGCTTTGATTGCCTCCTTTGCACCCCAAGGAAGGGGAAGAGATGAAGAAAATAACATTTATTTAATACCTACATGGTGTAGTCTCATTTCTTACAACAATTCCAGGAAGTCGCCAAACCCTATGTAGCTGGTGAAGAAGAGGAGTTTCAGAGAACTTCATAACTAGAATAGCTCAGTGCCGGATGCAGTGGCTCACTCCTGTAGTCAGTAATCCTAACACTTTGGGAGGCTGAAGAAGGTGGCTCACTTGAGCCCAGGAGTTTGAGACGAGCCTGGGCAACATGGAGAAACCCTGTCTCTACAAAGGAATACAAAAATCAGCTGGATGTGAGATGTGCACCTGTAGTCCCAGCTACTTGTGGGGCTGAGGTGGGAGAATCACCTGAACCTGGGGAGGTCAATGCTGCAGTGAGCTGTGATCAAACCACTGTACTCCAGACTGGGAGACAGAGTAAGACCTTGTCTAAAACTAATAATAATAATAATAATAATAATAAACTAGCTCACAGTAAGTTATATGTGGAACAGCTGCAATTTGAATCCTGTTCTGTGGGTCTCCAATTATCTTCCCATTTCACCGGCTGCAGGAAGCTGGAAAAGTTCCCCGCCTTACCCTAAACAGGTTTTCCCTGTAGGACTCTCAGGGCGCAGGAACTGAAGAATAATAAAGGCTAAAGGTTGGCTGGGAGCGGTGGCCTGTAATCCCAGCACTTTGGGAGGCCAAGGCGGGTGGATCAACTGAGGTCGGGAGTTCGAGACCAGCCTGACCAACATGGAGAAACCCCGTCTCCACTAAAAATACAAAATTAGCCGGGCATGGTGGCGCATGCCTGTAATCCCAGCTACTCAGGAGGTTGAGGCAGGAGAATCTCTTGAACCCGGGAGGCGGAGGTTGCAGTGAGCCGAGATTGCATCATTGCACTTCAGCCTGGGCAACAGGAGCGAAATTTCGCCTCAAAAAAAAAAAGACTAAAGGTTTGTGAGTGCTTGTTGTGTGTCTGCCACTTTTCCAAGAGCTTCATATATATTAATTCATTTACACCTCACTTGCCTGTTAGCTGCTGCCATCCTCATCTTACAGATGAGGAAACTGAGGTACAGAGTGCCTGGGGCTGGACCATGGTTGCATGGTTAAGTGTTGAGGGAACCAGGATTTGAATCCAGGTGTCCTGACCCAGAGTCCATGCTCTTAGGATTCTGCCTTTCATTGACTGTACCCTTATTGGTTTAATATTCTCTGATACGGTTTGGATGCTTGTTCCCTCCAAATCTCATGTTGAAATGTGATCTCCAGTATTGGAGGTGGGACCTGCCAGGAGGTGTTTGGGTCATGGGGGTGGATCCCTCACAAATGGCTTGGTGCCATCCCCATGGTGATGAGTGAGCTCTCACTCTGTTAGTTCACAGTAGAGCTGATTGTTTGAAGAGCTTGGCACTTCCTTCTCTCTCTTGCACTCTCTCGCCTTGTGACATGTCTGCTCCCCCTTGGCCTCTGCCGTGAGTGGAAGCTTCTTGAGGCCTCACCAGAAACAGATGCTGGTGCCATGCTTCTTGTGCAGCCTGCAGAACCGTGAGCCAAATAAACCTCTTTTCTTTGTAAGTTACCCAGTCTCTGGTGTTTTTTTATAGCAATGCAAGAACAGACTAATGATTCTGCAAGTCTCCAGTGCAGCGAGGCACCAGCTAAGGTGACAGAGGAAGAGAAAATAGTGATTTTATGGAACTTATTTCAGACTTTGTTATGGACAGTGGAGGCCACTGATTTACTGATTGTCTCATTTCCTGGCTCACTCACTGATCTTTGACTGTACTGGGATCCCTTTCCTGCTACTTTTTCTCTCCACTTCCGGTTGTTTTCCTTGTGTGCCCCTGCTAAAGGTTTATTTTCCATGAGGCCCTCAGACTGACGGGAGGCCAGCTGTGCTCCAGGGGCCACCAAGAAGCCAACATAGTGACCTGAAAATTACTCCAACAGCAAAAAAAAAAAAAAAAAAAAATTAACCTTAAATCAACCTGGGCTCTAATATGCAACTAAGCAACTTCTAAGCCATGTTCTTTTTTTTTTTTTTTTTTTTGTTTTGAGATGGAGTCTTGTTCTGTCCCCCAGCCTAGAGTGCAGTGGCACGATCACAGCTCACTGCAAGCTCTGCCTCGCAGGCTCACGCTATTCTCCTGCCTCAGCCTCCCGAGTAGCTGGGACCACAGGTACCCACCACCACGCCTGGCTAATTTTTTGTATTTTTCAGTGGAGATGGGGTTTCACCGTGTTAGCCAGGATGGTCTCGATCTCCTGCCTTCGTGATCCGCCCGCCTTGGCCTCCCAAAGTACTGGGATTACAGCGTGAGCCACCGTGCCTGGCCGCCATGTTCTTTTTGTAAGTAACTAATTCTGGGAAGCCAACAGAATGGGAAAACCCCAGAAAATGCCTGAAACTCCACAGCATCTTTCTGTTTACCGAGGCCATTCCCTTGGCAAGGGAAGAGGTGGCATTCCTGCTCATGGAGCTGACCTGGGTGCCCACCACCGCTGGTTCCTCTCTCTTCTCCTGGGGAGGCAGTGGCCGTTTCTACATGGTTTTTCTAGCAGCATTGTCTCTTAAAATTTTTGGTCACCTTTTGAGGATTTAGAAACATTTTGACCTTTTCCTTTCTGGATTTCTCTTTTCAGAAAAATGCACACATACACACAATTTTGTGTAGAAAATTCGAGGTTTTAGCCAGGTGTGGTGGCTCACGCCTGTAATCCCAGCACTTTGGGAGGCTGAGGCGGGTGGATCACCTGAGGTCAAGAGTTCGAGAGGAGCCCGACCAACATGGTGAAACCCTGTCTCTACTAAAAATACAAAATTAGCCAGGCCTGGTGGCATATGCCTGTAATCTCAGCTACTTGGGAGGCTGAGGCAGGAGCATCGCTTGAACTCCGGAGGCAGAGGTTGCAGTGAGCCAAGATCGTGCCACTGCACTCCAGCCTGGGCAACAAGAGGGAAACTGTCTCAGGGAAAAATAAATAAATAAATAAATAAATAAATAAATAAATAAATAAATAAATAAAATTTGAAGTTTTCAGCCCGGCGCGGGGGCTCACACCTGTAATCCCAGCACTATGGGAGGCTGAGGTGGGCAGATCGCCTGAGGTTAGGAGTTTGAGCCCAGCCTGGCCAATATGGTGAAACCCTGTCTCTACCAAAAATATAAAAATTGGCCAGGTGTGGTAGCATACGCCTGTAGTCCCAGCTACTTGAGAGGCTGAGGCAGGAGAATCACTTGAACCTAGGGGGCAGGGGTTGCAGTGAGCTGAGATCGCGCCACTGCACTCCAGCCTGGGTGACAGAGCCAGACTATGTCTCAACAAAAACAAAAATTCAAGGTTTTCACTGACACTCTTAACACTTGGAGCCTCCTCAGACAGTGCTCCACACCTGCCGCCTACCCATGCCAGGAAATCTAGCTTGAAAATCAGGTTTTCTATTTCTTCCCTCTCCATTGAGGACAAAGATAGAAAATTGATTTTTTTTTTTTTTTTTTTGAGACGGAGTCTCACTGTGTCGCCCAGGCTGGAGTGCAGTGGCGCGATCTTGGCTCACTGCAAGCTCTGTCTCCCAGGTTCACGCCATTCTCCTGCCTCAGCCTCCCGAGCAGCTGGGACTACAGGCGCCCGACACCACACCTGGCTAATTTTTTTGTACTTTTAGTAGAGACGGGTTTCACCGTGTTAGCCAGGATGGTCTCCACCTCCTGACCTCGTGATCCGCCCACTTTGGCCTCCCGAAGTGCTGAGATTACAGGCCTGAGTCACCTCGCCCGGCCTTCTTTTGTTTTTTTTTTTTGGGAGGTAGTCTCACTTTGTTGTCCAGGCTGGAGTGTAGTGGTGTGATCTTGGCTCACTGAAACCTCCACCTTCTGGGTTCAAGCGATTCTCCTGCCTCAGCCTCCCAAGTAGCTGGGATTACAGGCACGAACCACCACGCCCGGCCTTCTTTTGTTTTTTTTTTTTGGGAGGTAGTCTCACTTTGTTGTCCAGGCTGGAGTGTAGTGGTGTGATCTTGGCTCACTGAAACCTCCACCTTCTGGGTTCAAGCGATTCTCCTGCCTCAGCCTCCCAAGTAGCTGGGATTACAGGCACGCACCACCACGCCCGGCTGATTTTTTTTTCTATTTTTTCAGTAGAGACGGGGTTTCACCATGTTGGCCAGGCTAGTCTTGAACTCCTGACCTCCAGTGATCCGCCTGCCTTGGCTTCCCAAAGTGCTAGGATTACATGCGTGAGCCACTGCGTGTGACCAACCCTTCTGGATTCTTAAATAACTTCTGCCTAGCCAGTAGATCGCACTTTTGAGATCAAGGAAGGCAGTTGTATCGTCTTTACTTATTTCTACTTTTTTTTTTTTAAGAGTTTCGCCCTTGTAGCCCAGGGTGGAGTGCAGTGGCGTGATGATCCTGGCTCACTGCAACCTCCACCTCCCAGGTTCAAGCAGTTCTCCAGCCTCAGTCTCCTGAGTAGCTGGATTACAGGTGCCCACCACCACATCCAGCTAATTTTCATATTTTTAGTATAGACAGGGTTTCACCATGTTGGCCAGGCTGGTCTCGAACTCCTGACCTCAGGTGATCCACCTGCCTTGACCTCCTAAAGTGCTAGGATTACAGGCATGAGCTGCCACACCTGGTCTATTTTTACTTTTATTATTATTTTAGAAATGGATATTCTGTAACCTTGAACCCTGGACTTGAGCAATACTCCCACATCAGTGTCTCAAGTAGCTAGGACTACAGGCATGCCACCATGCCTGGCTAATTTTATTTATATTTATTTATTTGTTTATTTTTGAGACAGAGCCTCGCTCTGTTGCCCAAGCTGGAGTGCAGTGGCGCGATCTTGGCTCACTGCAACCTCTGCCTCCTGGGTTCAAGGGATTCTTCTGCCTCAGCCTCCCAAGTAGCTGGGATTATAGGCGTGTGTTGCCACGCCCAGCTAATTTTTGTATTTTTAGTAGAGACGGGGTTTCACCATATTGGCTAGGCTGGTCTCGAACTCCTAACCTCATTATCTGCCCACGTTGGCCTCCCAAAGTGCTGGGATTACAGGTGTGAGCCACTGCGCCCGGCCTTATTTTTATTTTTTAAGAAACAGGGACTCTCACTCTGCCACTCAGGCTGGAGTGCAGTGTTGTGAAGGTAGTTCATTGCAGCCTGTAACTCCCGGACTCAAATGATCCTCTTGCCTCAGCCTCTGAAGTAGCCAGGGCAACAGGCATGTGCCACCACATCCACTTAATCTTTAAAAGAAGTTTTGTGGAGATGGGGTCTTGCTATGTTGACCAGGCTGGGGTCAGCTTTAAATGCTCTCCTTTGGATTTTAGGATCATGGAACTTTGTTTAACTTTGCTAGGGTAGTTTAGTAATTCTGTTAGTGATTGCAAGCTTCTTGGTTTTTGCCAGAGGCTTTTAAATCCAGTCTTTTAGTTTCAGTTTTTTTTTTTTTGGCCTATTTATATGCCTGTCATTACAAGGCCACTTTGAAAAGCCTCGTTATCCTCATGATGATGAATCAATCTGCCTCGATATCACAAGAAATTGTATATAAATTGCTCACACGGCATTATGTGCAAAGGTAGTTTCCCCTTATTGTATGGTAGCTTGATGTTTAGAAACGGCCATTTCTAGATTTTGCAAAAAAGCGCAATTATATGTGGGAAGAAATGGAGAAACTAGAAGGTGTTATGCGGTGTCAGGTATTACTGGGCACCAGCTATAACTCACCCCACTGAGGTTGGGGCTGGGACGTCTGGATTCTGCTCTTTGCTCTGGCTAGTACTTCCCTGTTGCCTTGGGCACCACCTCGAGGTATCAGGACCTCTGTTCCCTGGAGTTACTATTACTGATGAAGACTTGCTCCTTGACCAAATTTGAATCTGGCTTCTCTGAGCCCCCTTCTCAGCTAGGCCTTTAGCCCACCTGAAAGGGGCCGGGCGGAGACCAAACTACACCAGTTGCGGTCAAGAGATCTTCATTGGAGGTATCGAGCGGCACCACGCAAGGAGAAGGAAGAGGAGAGAGAGGGCTGCTGGTGTGCTGGGTTTTATATCCCTTGGGCCTACATGGATTGGGCTAGGGGCGGGCCCAAGGGAAGGCGGGAGATGCTTCTTTCTGATTGGCCCTCCTTTGGCGGGTTCAGACAGTGCCCAGTCAAGGAGGGGAGAAGAACCCAGAACCGGCCGCATCTTAAGGTACGGCGCCATTTTAAGGTACCCCATGTTACCTAACATTCCTCCCTTTTTGTTTTCTTAAATGGGGGAAAATGGGCGTCGTGGTTCATCTGGCTGCTTCCTGCTGAGTGGGGGCGCTGTGGGGAGGGGGCACAGGGAGAACTGTCAGGGTTGTGCATGGGGTAATGTTCCTTGTAGGTATAGGTCCTCCAGTGCCGTGAGCCAGTTGAGGGGCAGGGATGGGTTGGCGATGAGCCAGCTGTCGGCACAGAGAACGTTGAGAAATTTGTGGAATCGGTTGGCGGTTGTCATGACTGGCTTGGGTTAGCAGGTTGTGAGCCCGTCTGTGGAATCTGTCCCGTCCTCGCTGGTGGCTAAAAGTTGGTAGTTTCGGAGGAGAAGCTGGTTAAATGTTTGGTTAGATATGGAAGAGAAACTTAATGAGGCAGGGGAGTAGTGCGCAGAAAGCGAGGATACCCATTAGGGGGCCTAAAACGGGAAGGAGCCAAGCTAAGAGGGGGGTTTTGAGGGTTTCCCAAAGGGAGGGAGTAGTGCTAGCATTCATTAGTTTACGTTTTATCTGATGTAGGTTTTAATGCTAGTTTCAATTACTTGGGACTCATTAATGTAATAACAACAGTTCTCCTGTAAGAAGATGCAAGTACCGCCTTTTTCGGCTGTGAGTAGGTCGATGGCGCGGCGGTTTTGAAGGGTGACACCAGCTAGAGATGTGATTTGTCGTTGGAGGGCGGCTAGAGACTGAGCCGTTTCCTCAATGGCCGTCTGAAAATTGGGATACGCTGTATACCTATGAGAGAGGTTGTTAGATTCCAAGCATGATAGGTAGGAAGATTGCTTTTTTTTTCCGACGGTCCTCGGGAGAGTTGGGTTTAGGGTGATTAAACTTATAGGCTTGAAGGCCTTCAGAGAAGGAGAGCAATGTGAGTTGAGGGAAAGTTGGGGGGGGCGGTGACAGTTTGTTTGCATGTTACATTGTGGGGCGATGGGGGGTGGTAGCTGGTGTTGTAACAGGTAGGAATAGGGACGCTGAGGTTGGCAAGGAGGGGGACATGGGTGATTACAAAGCCGGTGGTCCGGGGCGGGGAGGAGTTGCTTGTGTTTATGGAGAACCGCAGCAAGAGGGGTTTGTTGATGTTTGCGCATAAGAAACAATCGGAAGTAGGGACCTGAGAGGTGTTGTGTTAATTTCAGCTAAAACCTGTTGGGAGTCAGTTTTTAGGGTACGGGTGATGGTTACGGTTTGTGCTGGATAAGACCAGGCGTTGCTTGGGTATATTCCCCCTGTGGCTGCCTGGCCCCAGATTGCGTTGGCTGGGTCGGTGATGTGAATTGCTTGAGATGAGGCATTGTTTTGGTGACATAATATATGAATGGGGTCTGTCTTTTTTTTTGGTGATTTAATTCATATCACAGCTGGTCCAGGGACACCCATAGTTTTGGGGCCATTCTGCGGGATTGTTGGTGTGGAAAGCAAATGGCAAAGTGGAACATGCGGAAATAAGGGTCCTGGTTAGGGTCCTTATTTATTATGGTGAGTTTAGGGAGGGGAAGGTTTACTGAGGATGCGTCGATGGCGCATCGGGTGTAACTGATGACATTGGTGTGTGACCTCTGGTTAGCGTTGTAGATTTCTTTGAGGGTGAACGGTAGTAGGGTTGTGAAGGGGGCCTGTTGGTGGAGGAGGGTCCGTAGAAGATGTAAGAGGTGGAGAGCCAGAAGAGCGGGCTCGGAGCAGGCATGAGGGCAGCAGCTTGCGCCTTAGGAATAGTAGGAAGGGAGGGCGTTTTAGAAATGCGAACTTTGAGAGGGTTGTGGGGTACGGGTGTGCCTGGCTTTAGAGGGGTTTGTGGGTTCATGTTTAAGGAGAGACAGGCAGGAGGGTGGCGGGATTGAGGGGTGCACATGTTTGGAAAGCTACAGTGGAATTGTGCAGGAAGGAAACTAGGAGAGAGTACGCGGCAAGGGGGAAGGGTTTGTAGACTTTTGTAGGTCAGGAGTTCCTTGAGTTGACGGGGGGAGGTAATGACAACAACTGCCCTAAACGTTAATTTCTTTGACTCTTGAAGTAGTAGGTAGGCTGCAGCCGGGGCCCGAAGGCAGGGGGCCCACCCTCGCACGGTGGGGTCTAGTCGGCCGGCAGGGATGCAGAGCCTCCCATGGTGAGAGAGGAAGGGGTATATGTATATGGCGGCTGGCTGAACAGGGCGTCCCCTATTAGCCGATGGCCGTGTTGCGAGTCAGAACCTTCGAGCTAGTCGTCACCAAAACGAAAGAACTGATGGGCCTCTGTAAGGCCGAGGGCCGTGGGTTACCTGGTGCCGGGATTTTTTGAGCGAGAGAAGGGAGGAAACCCAGGCCGGACGAGTGAGGAGGGAAAGGAGAAAACTCAGTTCCCTGCGGGCCAAGTTCGCTCTCAGAATTGTTTGGATAGGTATGCAGCTGCCGCAAAGGTGGGTCCGTGCATCTGACCTACGACTCCAAGAGCCAAGCCATTGTGCTCATGTACATATAGAATGAAAGGTTGTTGTAAGTCTGGAAGATGTAGGGCCGGGGCTTTGAGTAGTGCCTGTTGGAGTGACAGGAAGGGCTTCTTGACTGTGGCCTCTACAGGCTCGGATGGGGTACCTCGGGAGAGATCACATAGGGGCTTTGCTAATAAAGAGTAGTTGGGGATCCAAGTTCTAAAGTAGCCTGCTAGTCCTAAGAAGGGGAGTATCTCTTGTTTGGTTTTTGGGATGGGAAGACTTCTAATGAAGCACTTTCGGTCTAGGGTGATGGCCTTTGAGTCATGGGAAAGGAGGACTCCTAGATAGGTGACTTGAGTGAGGGAGAGCTGGACCTTTTGGGGGGATACTCGGTAGCCTCGGTCAGCAAGGAAGTTGAGAAGAGAGGTGGTGTCAGTTTGTGAGACAGAGAGGGACCGCATAGGAGGAGGTTATTAATGTATTGTAGGAGGGGTGGACTGGGGAAAGTGTAATTTTTGTAGGTCTGAGGCAAGAGTTTAACCAAAGATATGGGGGCTATTTTTGAACCCTTGGGGAAGCACTGTCCACGTGAGCTGTTGTGACTGTTTAGTGTCTGGGTCAGTCCAAGTGAAGGCGAACAGGTCTTATGACTGAGGGGAGAGGGGAATGGTGAAACAGGCATCTTTAAGATCTATGACTGAGAAATGTGTGGCACTAGGAGGAATAGAGGATAAGAGCTGAGATCTTGGATGAGGTGGAACGTACCATTGGGTTTTTTTATTGCTAGAATGGGGGTGTTGAATGGCGAGTGGGTTGGTCTAAGGAACCCCTTCCTGAGGAGATTGGAGATAACTGGTTGTAATCCCCTCAGACTAGAGGTGGGGAGAGGATATTGGGGTTGGCTGGGAAAGTGATGTGGATTTTTGAGGGAGATTTGTATGGGGGTGCATAGTGCTAACGAAGCAGTGGTAGTATCCCAAACTACAGGATTGACACCTGTTGGGAGTGAAGGTGGAGGAGGAGCAGGAGCCTGGTATATGGAATGTAATGAGTGAGGTGGATTTTGGGGGGGGTGGCTGGATTAAAGGTGAGAGGATGTCCCTTCCTAATAGGGGGAGAGGGCATTAGGGCATGAGTAGGAACCGATGAGAGAACATGTGACCGGAGAAGGTGCAGGAGAGCGGAGGGGGTGGCTCTTGGACGTATGGTTTGGCCTCCAACCCTGACTATAGAAGATACAAAAGGAGAAATGGCGTCCCAAAATTCCCTTAAAACCGAGAAAGCAGCTCTGGTGTCTAGGAGAAAGGTGATGGGACGTCCATCCACTGTTAAAGAGACCCTGGGCTCCTGTGTGGTGATGATTTGTGTCGGGAAGGAAGTCCCAAGGCCCCATCAGTCTTGAATGGCCAATCCTAGAAGATCGGGAGTTGGGATGGTGGCCGTCCCGGCCCCCCTTCGGGAGCCGGGGCAGTCTATGCCCCAGTGGCCAGATTGGTGGCATTTAGGACATGGCCGGTTGGGGGGTCTGGGATTTGGGCACTCTCGGACCCAGTGCCCTTCCTTTCCGCATTTGAAACAGGGCCCTGGGGGCTGACATTGGGATGGATGGGCAGATGACAACTTATGGCCGTGTGATTGAGGGGAGGCTTGAAGGGCTTGTGCCAGTAACTGGTACTTTTGCCTCTTTGCCTTCTCATCTCGATTGTGATACACCTTAAATGCCGTCACTAAGATCTCGGTTTGAGGGGTGAAGGGGCCTTTGTCCAGTTTTTTTTAGTTTACCTTTGATATCAGGAAAACTCTGAGCAAAAAAATGGGACATGAGGAGTTGCCTACCGTCTGGGGTTTTGGGATCTATGTTGGTGTATTGTTGGAGTGCCTGTGTAAGACGATCTAGAAAAGCGGACGGGTTTTCATTTTTTTTTTTTTTTTTTTTTTTTTTGAGACGGAGTCTCACTCTGTCACCCAGGCTGGAGTGCAGTGGCGCGATCTCGGCTCACTGCAAGCTCCGCCTCCCGGGTTCACGCCATTCTCCTGCCTCAGCCTCTCCGAGTAGCTGGGACTACAGGGGCCCGCCACCATGCCCAGCTAATTTTTTTATATTTTTAGTAGAGACGGGGTTTCACCGTAGTCTCGATCTCCTGACCTCGTGATCCACCCACCTCGGCCTCCCAAAGTGCTGGGATTACAGGCGTGAGCCACCGCGCCCGGCGGGTTTTCATTTTTATCCTGTATGACTTCATGAAGATTTTCAAAGTTAACTGCCTTTTGAGCTGCCCTCCGTAGACCAGCTATGATGCAAGTAGCGAAATGGTCTCGGGCTGATACTCCATTTTGGGTGTTATAATCCCAATTGGGCTCATGCTCAGGTACTGCCTGCGCTCCTAGCAGTAGGGCTGGGGTTGTTTGATGAACATCATCTGCGTAAGTTTGAGCTTGTTCCTAGACTCACCTACGCTCCTCGGGAAGGAGGGTGTTAGAATCATATAGATGTCATGGAAGGTAAGGCTATAAGCTTGGATGAGGTATTGGAATTCTTTGATATATAAAGCAGAATTGGAAGTGTAGGAGCCTTGGCGTTTTTCTATTTGTGATAAGTCAGCCATAGAAAAGGGGACCTGGACTCGGAGAATACCTTCAGCTCCTGCCACCTCTCCAAGGGGGGCAACGTGGGGGGTGTGTGACTTTGAGTGAGTGGTGGGGGAGCTGAAGGCCGGGGCTGACGGGATAGGTGGTTGAGGGCGTGGTGGGGGAGGGCAGCAGGAGGCTGGGTGACTTCCGGTTGGGTGGCGGCCGGAGGGTGCGTCGGAGGGTGGTGGTATGCGGGGGCGGGGGGGGGGTTCGTCGGCTGGGTCGAAGTTAGGGGCAGAGGGAGAGGTTGGCGGTTTAAGAGCGTCAAGGAGCTGCTGCAGTTTGCAAGGGAGACAAAGGTTAGGTCTATCCTGTAGGAGAAAGAAGCCGTGGATATATGGGATCTCTACCCATTTTCCTGTTCGCTCGCAATAATTGTAGAGATCCTGGAGAATGTTAGGATCGAGAGACCCATAAGTGGGCCATTTGCTTTGGTTGTCTAGGGGATATGTGGGCCAGTTTTGCTATTTGGGGTCTACCGTGGCCTTAGGGGCTTGAGGCGAGGCGCTTCGTGGGGTCTCTTGCCTGCCTAGAGAGGTAGACCCTGGAGGGGAAGACTTACCGAGACGAGGCCGGTGTTGGGCGAACAGCTTGGCGAACAGGAGAATGGGTGAAGGCCGGCCGGGGTCTGGACTGAGCCCGAAAGGGATTGGGGTCCCACCGAGGGGGGTGGGGAGTCCTGATCCGAGTCACGGCACCAATGAAAGGGGCCGGGCGGAGACCAAACTACACCGGTCGCGGTCAAGAGATCTTTATTTATTGGAGGTATCGAGCGGCACCACGCAAGGAGAAGGAAGAGGAGAGAGAGGGCTGCTGGTGTGCTGGGTTTTATATCCCTTGGGCCCATGTGGATTGGGCTAGGCACGGGCCCAAGGGAAGGCAGGAGATGCTTCTTTCTGATTGGCCCTCATTTGGTGGATTCAGACAGTGCCCGGTCAAGGAGGGGAGAAGAACCCGGAACCGGCCCCATCTTAAGGTATGGCGCCATTTTAAGGTACCCCATGTTACCTAACACCACCCCCACCTTCCAGGCCTTACCAGTTAGTTTTAGCAAGAATCCTGCTAAAGTTAGAGAGCTGCTAGATGAGTTTAGAGAGATATCCTCTATTCTGGAGATCTGAATACACCTGATGAAGTTCCTTGTCCCTATCCTTGTTGTCTAAGTCAACCTGCCTTCAGCAGGAATCATGTTAAGTTGATTTAGCAAGAATCCCCCTGACTTTAATGTCTCTTCTTAGTAATTTCCCCTCCATGGACGCCTCCCTCTGCTCATTGGCTACCGATCTCCAGATGTCTTTGCTGTATTTGGAGTTGAGCCCGATCTTTCTCCCTGTTGCAATGACCTTGACACCTGTTGTTGTAATCCTAAATAAAGTCTGCCTTACCATTTGTAAAAAGTGTCAGAATAATTTTTTGCTTTGACATGACCCATCATAAAACCTTGGAATTGATTGAGATCCTCAAGGACCTCCAGTTCAACCTCGCCTGATATCAAGACCTGTAAGAAGATCTCTACTCACTGCCAGGGGACCAGTAACCGCCCTTATAGGCTGCTTCTCATTGTTAAGAAGCCCTGCCTTGGTCTCAAGCCTGAAATCTGCCTCAGCTTTTATTCATTCATCTTAATTCTGTCTTTCTTTGAAAGCTGTTCCCTCCCTTATTAAGAGAATATATTAGCTTTTAACCAAGCTTAGTGGCACAGGCCTGTAGTCCCAGCTGCTTGGGAGGCTGCGGTGGGAGGATCGTTTGAGCTCTGGAGTTCGAGACTACAGATTGTGCCACTGCACTCTGCACTAAAAATAAATAAATAATAAAATAAAATAAGAATATATTAGCTTTGAAATTTTTAACCTTTTTTTTTTTTTTTTTTTGAAACAGGTTCTTGCTCTGTCGCCCAGGCTGAAGTGCTGTGGTGCAATCACGCAATCACCGTTAACTGCAGCCTTGACCTCCCAGGTTGAGGGAATCCTCTCACCTCAGCCTTCCTAGTAGTTGGGACTACAGTTGCACACCACTGCACCAGGCTGATTTTTTTCATTTTTATTTTTAAATATATTTTTATTTTTTTAGGCAGAGTCTCACTCTGTCCCTCAAGCTGGAGTGCGGTGGTGCCATCTCAGCTCATTGCAACCTCCGTCTCCTGGGTTCAATCGGTTCTCGTGTCTCAGCCTCTCAAAGTACTGGGATTACAGGCGTAAGCCACCACATGTGGTCTTTTTTTTTTCCCGAGACGGAATCTTGCTCTATCGCCCATACTGGAGTGCAGTGATTCGATCTTGGCTCACTGCAACCTCTGCCTCCCGAGTTCAAGGGAATCTCCTGCTTCAGCCTTCCAAGTAGCTGGGATTACAGGTGCGTGCCACTACGCCTGGCTAATTTTTGTATCTTTAGTAGAGATAGGGTTTCACCATGTTGGCCAGGCTGGTCTTGAATTCCTGACCTCAAGTGATCCACCCACCTTGGCCTCGCAAGGTGCTGGGATTACAGGCATGAGCCACTGCGCCCGGCGTATATTTTTATCTTTTGTAGAGACAGTGTTTTGCCGTGTTGCCGAGACTGGTCTTGAACTCCTGGGGTCAAGTGATCTGCCAGCCTCAGCCTCTCAAAGTGCTGGAATTAGGGGTGTGAACCACTGCAGCTGGCCCAATTTTAACCATCTTAAGAAAATAAAAATAAAAATAGAATAAAAACGTATTACTCATCTTGTGTCCTTGGACAGGATTCTGAGCCTGGTTGAACCTGTGTTGCCGACCTAGGAATATTATTACTGTAGAAGGCTGTTAGGGTGATGCGCCGGGGTTGACTCTGTGTGGACTCCATCTTTATTTCAAGGTCCTGGATGGTTCTGCTCCTCTGCTTCTAATTTTAAGGCCTTTGTTTCTTTCCTCTGTTATTAGCAATGGCTGTTGCCTCCTCTGGTAGAGTTTTATAAATGATGTACTTCTTTTTTTTCTATGGAATAAAATGGATGGGCTTTGTGGAAGCTGTTTGTCACTCAGAAGTTTTTTTGTTTGTTTGTTTTTCTTAACTTCCAGGTTGAGGGTCACATTCCAGATTTAAACAGCTTCAGAAGCCTGACCATCATCATATGGTGAGCAGTTTACACTCTCATATACGCCCTGTCATGTGCTTTGAAGGACTTTCTAGGGGCATCAAGGGTATGTGAATAAATTTGCTTTTTCACTTACTTGTCTGTTATCTAGCCCCAGATCTGTGCCTGCTGTTTGCTGATTTTCACCCCCTATTCTTTTTTTTTTTTTTTTTTTTGGAGATGGAGACTTACTCTGTTGCTGGAGTGCAATGGCGCTATCTTGGCTCACTGCAACCTCCGTCTCCCGGGTTTAAGCCATTCCCCTGCCTCAGCCTCCTGAGTAGCTGGGATTACAGGTGCCCACCACAATGCCTGGCTGATTTTAGTATTTTTAGTAGAGACGAGGTCTTGTTATATTGGCCAGGCTGGTCTCGAACTCCTTACCTCAAGTGATCTGTCTGCCTCGACCTCCCAAAGTGCTGGGATTACAGGCATGAGCCACTGAACCCAGCCTCTTACTTCTTTTTTAACATGAAAATATTCTGTTGGAAGTGAGGCAAGGGCAAAGTCAGGGAGACCAGTTAGGAGGTGACAGTGATGAGGGTGCTGGCGATGTAGCTGGTACTGGTGATGGAGATGCGGCAGATTCTGGAACCCTTTGAGTGTCGAATTGACAGGGTTTGCTCCGGGTGGAGTGTGAGGTGTGAGAGGAAGATGTGTCCAGGAGAAGGAAGAACCCATGTATTTGGGGTTTGTGAAGTGACAGTGGTTGATCACGGCTGCTCTGGGCTCCCTGGGCTCTTCTTGGCCCTTCAGCAGGTAAGAGTTCAAAGCTGGAGTGGAAAGGCTTATCTCTTGAGCTCTCATCAAGTTGTTGATTAGTTCCTGGGTAGGGTAATTCCCTGGTAGACCAGTTACCTCTTTTGAATTGGTGACCACAGCCTGCATCCCCAGCTCTGGTGTGCTGCTAGACACAAGAAGAGGCAGGCTGGCCGGGCGTGGTGGCTCATGCCCCTATGGTCCTAGCACTTTGGGAGGCTGAGGTGGGTGGATCACCTGACGTCAGGAGTTTGAGACCAGCCTGGCCAACATGGTGAAACCCTATCTCTACTCCAAATACAAAAATTAGTTGGGCACCTGACCCTATCTCTACTCCAAATGCAAAAATTAGTTGGGCATGGTGGCAGTTGCCTGTAATCCCAGCTACTTGGGAGGCCGAGGCAGGAGAATGGCTTGAACCTGGGAGGCGGAGGTTGCAGTGAGCCAAGATTGCGTCACTGCACTCCAGCCTGGGCAATAGAGTGAGACTCGGTCTCAAAAAAAAAAAGAAAAAAAAAAAAGTGGGGTTAGGTAGGCAGTTTGGAGAGGTCACTATAGAATCTCCAGTGGACATGCAGTTCAGGGGACAAACCCCGTGACGGAATGTTGCTGCTTCTGTGAGGGAGAGGCCCTCGTGTCTTGAGAGTTCTGGTTGTTGAGAAATGATGCCTCCCTGGTATTAGATTGGTGCAGAAGTAATTGCAGTTTTTCCATTATTTTCAGGGGCAAAAACTGCAATTACTTTTGCACCATCCTAATACCTCTGGACTTGGTTTTTGTCTTACAAGAATACTCCTGGTTGTAATCGGCTATGCCTGGTGGATACATTCGGATCAACTGGATCTCTTTGCCTATTCCTGCTATATTCTTACAGGAGTGTCTTAAGTGTATCTTTGCTTCACTCCTCCTTTCTACCACCCTAAGAACTAGAATAGGGGTCAGCAAATCACAGCCCATGGGGCTATTTTTGTAAATAAAGTTTTATTGGAACACAGCCATACTCCTTTGTGTACGTGTTATTTATAGCTGTGCCTTCTTGGTACAACAGCAGAGTTGAGTAGTTGTGAAATATGGCCTATAAAGCCTGAGATCGTTACTATTTGGCCCATTATTTAAAAAAAAAGTTTGCTGATCTTTGGGTTAGAAGAGAAACAAAGGATAAAGAATGCTGTAGTAGATGGATCACACAGAAATACTCCTCGTCCCCGACACATTGTTCAGCCTTAGTACATGTGAATGTGAAATTTGTAGCTCACAAACTGTGGCTTTAAAGTATCAAAACTGGCTGCAGATGGTGGCTCATGCCTGTAATCTCAGCACTTTGGGAGGCTGAGGTGGGAGGATCGCTTGAGCCCAGGAGTTCGAGACCAGCCTGGGCAACATGGAGAGACCCCGTCTCTACAAAAATATAGAAAAATTAGCCAGGCATGGTGGCGCATGTCTGTGGTCCTAGCTGGCCGGGAGGCTGAGGTGGGAAAATCACCTGAGCCTGGGAAGTTGAGGCTGCAGTGAGCCATGATCACACTACTGCACTCCAGCCTGGGCAATAGAGCGAGATCAGGTCTCACACACATACGTGAAAGGATCAAAATTATTTAATTTTCCTTGTTTACTGTTGTACATGTGAGACATTATCCTTATATTTGAAATGTAATTCAGCATGGATAGGCTCACGCTAAATAATGGTGTCCTTTTACTTCATCGATAATTGAATGCTGGCAGTCCCCAAATTCAGCATTTTTAATTTTTTTAACTTTTATTTTTTTGAGAGAGGACCTCTCTTTGTTGTCCAGGCTGCAGTGCACTGGCGTGATCTAGGTTCACTCCAACCTTCGCCTCCCGGGTTCAAACAATTCTTCTGCCTCAGCCTCCCGAGTAGCTGGGATTATAGACATGCACATCACGCCCAGCTAATTTTTTGTATTTTTAGTAGAGACGGGGTTTCACCATGTTGACCAGGCTGGTTTCAAACTCCTGACCTCCAGTGATCTGCCCGCCTCGGCCTCGTAAAGTGCTGGGATTACAGGTGTGAGCCACCGCACCCGGCCTCAAATTCAGCATTTTGAGACCAGATTTGCTGTCCCCTCTTCATTTACAGAGTAAAGCTTTCTCTTTCACAGGAGTATGCTACCATGTGGTTTGTTTTATCTGTGTTTGGTTGGGAGTTCCCCATATTTTTATTGACTGTTTCATGCTAAGGGCTTTCAAAGTAAGTAGACTCTTATTTTTTTCCTCCTAAATGGAATTCATCTTGTTTTATCTAAGTTATTCATTTTGTCCTTTGGCTATATTGTGTGCTACATTATAATGGATGGCTATTGAATTCTTTATGTAAGAAAAAGAAATAGATTGAAAATTTAAAGGACTTTTCTTTTTTAATTGCATCTTAATATAAAAACAGGAGTTTAATTATTAAAAATGGTGGAAGCAAAGAATTAAAACAGTAAAATTGCTTAGCAAAGATTCTGTTTTATAATGCATTCAGATATAATTGGTGTCATAATGTGTAATTAACAGTCTTTGAAGTGTGAAGCTTAAGTTTGGGTGGATGAAGGACCTCTTAGGATGTGGGGATGTCTATACTTGCTCTTGAACAGTAGCACTTCCTTTTTCATTTTTGTTTTTGAGACAGTCTCGCTCTGTTGCCCAGGCAGGAATGCAGTGGTACGATCTTGGCTCACTGCAACCTCTGCCTCCCAGTTCAAGCGATTCTCTAGCCTCAGCCTCTCAAGTAGCTGGGATTACAGGTGCCCACCACCATGCCCGGCTAATTTTTGTATTTTTAGTAGAGATGGGGTTTCACTATGTTGACCAGGCTGATCTCGAACTCCTGACCTCAAGTGATCCACCCGCCTCAGCTTCGCAAAGTGCTGGGATTACAGGTGTGAGCCACCACGCCCAGCCTTGAACAGTGGCACTTCCGAAGTGGTGCCCAGATTGTGGGGTTTTGCTACCTGCCTTTATGTGTGTGTGGTCGAAGGAGATGGTAGAAGAAAGGCTAGGACAGAGGATCATCCTCCGATGCTTGACCACCCACCCACTACTGCCTGGGGTTTGTCAGGGAGGAGAGGACAAACTCCTTAATATGGGCAGTGGCTTCAGCTTCAGATCTCAGGCTAACTTCCTGGGGAGTTGGAGTCTACCATGTGCTAGACTGACCTGGGGCTTGTCGTTTAAAACCTGCAGAGGAGCCTCCTTGGTGCATTTTCTAGATCCACACCGTAACCTGGGTGTGGGTCCCCCATGGAGCTTGTTGCTATGCTGGCTGGGAATAAGAAGTATGAGGAAAAGCACCCTGAGGAAAAAGGGGGGAAGATAATGGAACCTCAGGCTGAGAGTCTCAGCCTCCGTTTTTCCCATGCACCATCCGGCTCCAGTTGGCTCTTTGAAGACTGGGAGACCAGAACACTCAAGAACACAAATAAAATATGAGAGAGAGTATACCACGCAGATCTGAACTTATATTCACTGTTACTCTGGTCCAAAAGTTCCTTGTGCATTGCTCCCTCTGGCCAGGCTTCTCCCAGGCGGTAGGTGCTCTTCACCACCCCCTGATGGTCAAATCCCAGAGTCCCAGCCTGTTGGAGAAAGTTATTAATAGCTTCACACCAGAGTTTCTGGTTGTGGACGCCATCTAGGGTGGGGTGGAGAGGCAACACTGCCCAGCACCCTTACTGGAAAGAGACCACTAATAATTAAACATCTGGGGCCTTTTCTCTTCTTTTGAAATAGCTTTTAGAGTGTGAATTCTTCTTTGGAATATCTTCATCAATGGCAGATATTTCTCTTTTTGGGTGGTTTTGATTTTCAGTAAAATTCTTAATGCAGTTGCCTCTCAGTTGGTTTTCTTCTTCATTCTTGTCTGCATAATGTCTATTCTCCACAGAATAGCTAGACGGATCTAAATAGTTGGCATCCAGAAGTTCGAGACCAGCCTGGGCAACATAGCCAGACAATCTCTACGAAAAAATAAAAAAAATTAACTGGGCATGATAGCACATGCCTGTAGTCCTAGTTACTCAGGAGGCTGAGGTGGGAGGATCGTGTGAACCTGGGAGGTTGAGGCCACAGTGAGCTTTGATCTGCAGTCAGCCTGGGTGACAGAACAAGAGCCTGTCTCAATCAGTCAATCGATCAATAGCAACCCAGTCTCCTTACTCCTCCGGTTGAAATTCCAATGGCTTCCCATCATAGTTTGTTTGAAAGCTAGACTTTCTGCTGGGACTAGGAGGCCTCAAGGGATTTGGCCCCGCCTCTCTCTCACCTCCTATCCTGCTCATTTAGGGCACTTCAGAGGCCTTCCTTCTGGGACTAGAATACACGCAACGTGCCCCTGTTGCAGGCCTTCTCACTGCATGCCCCCAATACTCTCCTTCCAAGCTCTGCCTGGCTAGCCATTCACTTCCTTCAGGTCTTGGCTGAAATATCGCCTCCCCAGCAGGCTTCCCTGAGAACCTAAGCTGAAGTAGCAGCCCTCTCCTCTTTCTCCAACAGGCTGGGACTCTGGGATTTGACCATCAGGGGGTGGTGAAGAGCACCTACCGCCTGGGAGAAGCCTGGCCAGAGGGAGCAATGCACAAGGAACTTTTGGACCAGAGTAACAGTGAATATAAGCTCAGATCTGCGTGGTATACTCTCTCTCATATTTTATTTGTGTTCTTGAGTGTTCTGGTCTCCCAGTCTTCAAAGAGCCCACTAGAGCGGGATGGTGCATGGGAAAAACGGAGGCTGAGACTCTCAGCCTGAGGTTCCATTATCTTCCCCGCTTTTTCCTCAGGGTGCTTTTCCTCGTACTTCTTATTCCCAGTAGTAGACCCCTCCCTCCCCTCCCCTTCCTGTTCCGGCTCTGTTCTCATCATGGCACTCATGGCCATCTGACTCTTTCTCATGGACATATTCATTGTCGGTCGCTACCATTAGAGTAACAGGTTCCCAAGGATGCAGGTGCCCATTGTCTAAATCAGCGCAGGTGCTGTCAATTCAGAGACAGGTCTGCTAAGCAGGTAAATTCTTCAGTTGGACAGTGTCTGGTAAGTACAGTTTCCCAAGATGAATACATTGAGGGAATAGTTCAGATTCAGAAATATATATTGTGATCTATCTCAGTAACAAAACCAAACCAGGACAGTTTTCTTTTTTCTTTTTTTTTCTTTGAGATGGAGTTTCGCTCTTGTTGCCCAGGCTGGAGTGCAATGGCGTGATCTTGGCTCACTGCAACCTCCATCTCCCAGGTTCAAGCGATTCTCCTGCCACAGCCTCCTGAGTAGCTGGGATTACAGGTGCCCACCCCCTATGCCCAGCTAATTTTTTTGTATTTTTAGTAGGGACGGGTTTCACTATGTTGGCTAGGCTGGTCTCAAATTCCTGACCTTAGGTGATCCACCCACCTTGGCCTCCCAAAGTGTTGGGATTACAGGCATGAGCCATCGCACCCGGCCAATTTTTTTTTATCGAACCTCCTGTGTTAGGGTAGCCCACAGTGTGGAGGATTATAATGCAGGGTGTCTGACTTCCTGTGCCTTCAGGCCTCAGTAGCCTCCCCAGTCCCCTTGGCCTAGTACAGTTTCACCTGGGTAACAAGGGGACTTGCCTATCTCAGGATCTCTAAGTTTCTGAACTACTGACATTATGGGCTGGATAATTCTTTGTGGTGCAGTCTGTGCCAAGTATTGAAGGATATTTCAGCGCAGCCTTGGCCTGTGCCCAGTAGAGGTCAGGACACCTTCCTAGCTGGGACAACCAAAATGTCCCCAGACATTGCTAAATGACCCCTGGAGGCAGGAGGTGGGACATAAGATCACCCTGGTTGAGATCCACTGGCTTAGTGAAACACCTGCATACCCAAGGTTCCACCATTATTAACCTTTTATACCATTCTTTATCATTTACCTATTAGTGTGGCTGAGATTTGCTAATGTATAAGAAAGTGCTTTGAAACATAGCATGTTATTCAAATTTAGATATGTCAATGACTGTAGTTTTCTTTTGTCATCTACATTCGTGGTCTCCGTTCTTTTGTTACCATTGTCTTACTTTTCATTTGTGGTTTATGAAATATCTCCCCCCTAACCAGAATGTTGCTCTTCACTAATATATTGAAGTGTGTTTGATACTGAAAATCACAGAGAAAGTCTTGACTAGAAGGAATCTTGAGGGACCTTTGGACAAATATTGAATGTCCTGTTAATGTCGTTGTCATTGCTGTCATTATCATGATCTTTTTCAATGCCTTTAATTTAAAGATGAGGAAGCTAAGAGGGACAGTGGTACACGCAAATCTTGGCTAATGGTAGAGCAATGACCATCTGGGTGTTTCTGTGGAATTTACTTGCACTTTTGTTTTCTGTGAAGTTGTTGCTGGGATTAGCAGAGCTCTCTACCTCCTCCTCTGAGCTCCCTGCCGGAGCCTGAACATAAAGTGCCAGTATTCTGGGCCCATGGAAGATTTGTTAATAAGAAATTTTCTAAAAAAATGATCAGGGAGGAGATATGGGGAGTCAGTAGAAAGGAGGGAGAGAGGAGCATCTTAAACTGCAAAGATGTTGAACTAGAAAAGGAAAACTATGAAAAACATTGCAAAAGGAAAAGCAATAGAAGGAATCGGTGGAAGGAACTGAAGAATCAAATCAACCAAGTGCAATGTTGGGTCTTGTATGGATCCTGATTTGAACACAACAACTATGAGAGAAGGAGAGAGAGGGAGACAAAATCAGGGACATTTAAACAGGGAATGGTTAAGTGGTGGTGGTAAGGATTTTTGGGTGGTGGGTGGGATGATGTTTAAGTAAAAGGTCCTTCTCTTTTAGAAATAAGTGTTGAGGTGTTAATGGATGATAGAATAGGATGCTTATTTTCTTCAAAATAAATAAGCCAGTGTTGGGGGAGTATAGCAAACTAGGATTGAATAGTTGAAGCTATATCATGAGTACGTGGGGATTATGTACCTACCATAAAACATTTCCAAGTAAAAAGTTTTAAAAACATGAAAGTTGATCAACTGTAGCACATCACAAACCTCTTTTCAACCTAAAATAATAAAGAAACAGTGTGAGAAATTTGCCAACTTTTTCATCTTATCTTAAAAAATCTTCCAAATGCAGCAGACGTTTCCCAGTTTCCCTGGCAAAGGCCCTTTGCCCTGAGTGACAAGCGGATATGGGAACAGGAGCTTGAGGAAGCTCACCTTTGCCAGGGCAGCAGGGAGGCTACTGATCCTCATGCACCTGGTCCTGGGTTCCGCCAGGTATGACCCTCTCTGTGCCAGCAGAGAACCCACAGTGTCCCTGTGGAGCTGATAGGAGATTCTTCCTTCCTGAGCCTCCTCCATCTCTCCTGCACCCTTCCAGAAATGATCTGTGGACCAGCCTACCTTTTTTTGCAAATGTGTTATTCTTTAGAAAATATGCAAATTTTAAACAGTCACAGAAAGATAAGAATATAATGCAAAAGAGATTTCTCTTCCAACAACCCCCTTCTGGAACCACTTGAGTGTAGTGACATATTGATGTTCTGCTACCCTGGAATTATCAGTGTGTGCTTCCCACAACCAGGAACGTTCTCCTACGTAATCGCAAGATAGCCATTGATATCCAGAAATTAACACGGACACATTGCCACCCTCTAGTCCTCAGACCCCAGTCAGATTTCTCCCGTTGTTCCTGGAATATCCTTTGTAAGCAAAAGGATCTAGTTCAGAATCATGCATCACATTTAGTGGTTTCCTTCAGTTGAGATCAGTTCCTCAGTTTTTCCTTGACAGCCATGATTTTCCTTAACACTTTTGAGGATGGCAGGCTATTGTTTTCTAGAAGATTCCTCAATTTTGGTTTGCCTGATAATTTTTCCACAATTAGAATCTGGTTCTGCATTTTTGGCAGCAGCATCACAGAATTGCTGTGTTCTAGTGCTTCCCATCTGGTGGTCCAGATTTTGAGCTGTTCTACTATTAACTCATAGTTGACTGTGTCTTGTTCAGTGGCCTATATTCCATTACTCTCATTCTACTAAAAATACAAAAATTAGCCAGGTGTGATGGCAGGTGCCTGTAATCCCAGCTACTCAGGAGGCTGAGGTAGGAGAATAGCTTGAGCCTGGGAGGTGGAGGTTGAAGTAGGCTGAGATCATGCCACTGCACTCCAGCCTGGAAGACAAGAGTGAGACTCCATCTCAAAAAAAAATTAAAAAAAATTATTTTGATACTCATATTGCCACTCATCTGGCTGAGAGGAGCTTGTTTCTCTGTGCTATCATTCTTTGAGTACTTCCTTACTTTCCAGCCTATGTTCTAGGGTCTTTTTTTTTTTGAGGCAGAGTTTCACTCTTGTTGCCTAGGCTGGAGTGCAATGGTGCGATCTCGACTCACTGCAACGTCTGCCTCTTGGATTCAAACAGTTCTCCTGCCTCAGCCACCCAAGTATCTGGGATTACAAGCATGTGCCACCACGCCCGGCTGACTTTGTATTTTTAGTAGAAACAGGGTTTCTCCACATTGGTCAGGCTGGTCTCGAACTCCTGACCTCAGGGAATCTACCTCCCTTAGCCTCCCAAAGTGCTAGGATTACAGGTGTGAGCCACCGTGCCTGGACTCTAGGCTCATCTTATTCTTTGCTTGCCCCAGCAGGAGAACCAGCCATTTCTCTAAGGAGTCGTGGTTTCTTTTAGTGGACACTGGGATGTAGAAACCAAAATCTGGGCTTAAGGTGTGCTCACTGCTTATTGGGGAGTCATTGTCCCGAGATGCTCACTAGGGCGTTACATCTTCACACACATGAATTCACACTGATGCCTTCAATTCTGATTCAGCTCCACAAGGTTCATTCTAGGTTCATTCTAGTTTTCTCCTTTTCCACATTTAAATGGCTTCTCCAACAAGCAAAACTCTGGTGGTGCCCATTATCCTTTATATCTGTACTTATTTGGTCAATTGGCATGTATGTAACCAATCTCTCTTTCCTGGCTCTACCTCCTCCCACGTGGATGCCCTCCTTGTCATGCTTGGCATGGACATGTGTGCTGGGCTGCTGTTCCACATGGCCCCTTCCTCACCCTGCTGGGTTGGGTTGGACACCCTACTCAGTGACACTATGGCCTCCCCTTCCTGTGTGAACGCCTACTTTGCTCTGGCCCATGTTAAGACTTCAGGAATGGATTGCTTGGAGAGTTTTTGTTTTATACATATATAAGAAAGGATCATAGTACACATATTGTTTTTTGACATGCTCTTAAAATTTTTAACCTTATGAGATCTCATGGACATCTTACTACAGTAATACATGTAGACCAATCTCATTGCTTAATGACTGCCTTGAACCATTCAGTAAATATTTTCCTGAGCACGTGTTTTGTACTATGTATTGTTCTGAACTCTTGGAATTTATCAGCAAAAAAAATAGACAAAAATCGGTCTTTGTGGAGCTTGCATTCTAGCAGGGGGAGACAGAAAAACAATCAACATAACAAATAGTAAATCTTATAGCATGGCAGAAGGTGATAAATGGTCTGGATAAAAGTACAGCAGCTCATGAGGTAACTGGAGTGCAATTAAAAATACATTGGTCAGGGTAGGCATTTATGGGAAAGGCTTTGGGCAAACAATGGAAGGAAATGTGGCTATGGAGGAAGAGCATTCTGGAAAGAGGTAATAACAGCTCGTGCTGGAGTGGGAGCAACAGAAAGGTGGCCAGTGTGCCTGGACCAGGCTGAGCAAGAAGGAGCATATAGAAGGTTCAGTGAGGTCAAGCAGGCCAGGTCATGTTGGTCTTTGTAGCACATTTATTTTTCCCCCTTTTTTGACCATTTCCTTTTTAACCCACGGAAATGTATTCATTTTACTGCACTTTATTTTTTTATTTTTTTAAATTTTATTTATTTATTTATTATTTATTTGGAGATGGAGTCTCACTCTGTTGCTCAGGTTGGAGTGCAGTGGCGCAATCTCACTACAACCTCTGCCTCCCGGGTTCAAGCGATTCTTCTGCCTCAGCCTCCCCGAGTAGCTGGGACTACAGGCATGCGCCACCATGCCCGGCTAATTTTTGTATTTTTGTAGACATGAAGTTTTGCCATGTTGGTCAGGCTGGTCTCAAACTCCTGACCTCAGGTGATCCCCCACCTTGGCCTCCCAAAGTTCTGGGATTACAGGTGTGAGCCACCAGGCCCTGCCCCCTGGCTTCTTAATGGCTGTCAGCTGGAGGCCACCTCAGTGCTTAGAGGCCATTCTCACTACCTATAGACACCCACAGTTCCTGCCACGCAGCCCCTTCATGGGCAGTTCCAACATGGCAATTTTCTTTTTTTCTTTTTTTGGCCCCTTCCTCTACCACTAGAAAGCAGCTTTATTGCTAAAAAGCAATCTATTTAGACATTCTCTTCCTAGGCAACTTTAAGTTTTTCCACTGCTATAACACCACTATATTTTTCACTTTCAGTCTTCAAACACTTTTTTCAGGAGAATCCTCATCACTATCTCGATTCCTGCTTCTTTATCCTCTCCAATGAGAAGATCCAATATATCTCCCAGATACACTGGATCCAGAAGATCTCCAATGAGAAGATCCAGTGTATCTCCCACTTTGACCGTTCTGTTTTTCTTCCATAACTTTTCCCCATTCAGCCTGAGTTCACTTTTGTAGAACGCCATCTTCCACTTTGTTTCTCCCAATATCTAGGCCTGTCTTCAGGACATCATCGTACCAAAAAGACTGCACTGCTTTTTCCACGTCTTGATAGTCTTTGACTATAATAGGGTCATCCTCAAGCTCCTCTTCCTGCTCACTCATCTCATCATGATCGCTTTCTTCATCAGAGTCCTCTTCATCTTCTACTTTTTGCGGTGACTTTGTAGTAGATTTATTAGAGCTTTTATTACTTCTGAGTCTTATGGAAAATGGAAAAATATATTCTGGAGATATTAAAAGCCCTGAGAATTTCAGTGAGAAAATATTATGGATAAGTCTTTTATAATTTGGTGCATGTAACTTAGTGCTGTATCGATTCCAGGAAGTACAGAGTTTGTGTGATGAAGGTGTCCCTCGGAGAACACCCCAGAGTCCAATCGAGGTATCTGGCTTTCTTAAAACAATGGCAGGCAATTTGACACTAATCATAGCCATGGTGCTTATAACCTTTCTTTTGTTGTTGTTGTTTCAAAATAGGGTCTTGCTCCATGGCCCAGGCTGGAGTGCAGTGGTGCAATCTTGGCTCACTGCAATCTCCGCCTCCCAGGCTCAAGCGATTCTCATGCCTCAGCCTCCCGAGTAGCTGGGACTACAGGTGTGTGCCACCATGTCTGGCCAACTTTTTGTATTTTTAGTAGAGACAGGATTTCATCATGTTGGCTCGGCTGGTCTTGAACTCCTGAGCTCGGCAGTTTGCTTTTTCAAGGCCCAGCCTGCTTAGATAAGTCTTACATAATGAAATATATCAGTGGAGTGACACCTCATCATTTTGTCATGTCCTGCCCACATTCAAGGGGAGGGGTTATACAAGAACATGGATCATTTGGGATCGATCACCTTAGGATGTGCCCTCTGTAAGGTGGTCTGCCAATCTTGGAAGTTCAACCTGAAACCCAAACTTACTGTTTTCCCTCTTCTAACTTCTTCATCTCTATTAGCATCACCTCCAGTCTTACAGCCACCAGATTTTTAGTCTGGGTATTAGCACTGACCCTTCTTTTTCTTGATCATTTTCAGTATCCTTGCACTTACGAAGTACTCTCAAATTTTCCTGGGCATGTCCCTTGTAAACCATCTTCCTAAACACTAGTTTTTGTATCTCTCACTCTCTCTTTATCTCTCTTTCTCTCTCTCTGACACACACACACACACACACACACACACACACACACACACACACACACGCTTTCACTCCGTCTGGTACTGAGTTGCTTCCAGAGCCTGGTGCTGGTGTTGGCTTAATTGTCCACCCTTTTCTCTATGAACAAATTGCTTCACTTCCACATTTGTGCTGTGTTGGTTTGGAGCTTGTCTGTCCTTCCCTGGGATGTCCTTGGCCACATTTCCCATTATCCCTCCCAAGCCACTGCGTTTGCTCTTTCTCTGAACTGCAGACTCCGGTCCACTTAGGCCCAGTGCCTTTCTTTATGTTAGAATCATCAAGGTCATTGAAATTGGATTACTCAGCCATGTGTAGACTTGGCTAACTTCCCTGTATGCAGTGTGTATATATACATCTATAAAAGCAATGCAGGGTGAATTATCTGAATTTAAAAATTCATGAGAAAAATATGATAATACTAAATCAAACATGCTGCTGTTTGGCAGCTGGAGTCACCAAGCCCTCCTGTCCCCGTGACCTACTCTGCTGGTGGCCGGGCAGCCACCATGTGATGGATGGCACTGTGGCATGCCTGTGGCCCGGTGGGCTGGCCGCGCCTATGGCTCTGTGCGTGATTTATGCTGGCCTTGGAGCCGCATATTGCTCCATGGCATGACGCAGATGCCGGGGCCTGTCCTAGCATGTGGGACCTCAGCCATATCCATCCAGCTCGAACCTTTTTTTTTTCCTCTGAGAATCTCAGTTTAGCTTCTTAGCTTAATTGACCACTAGATGGATTAGGAGCTGCTTAATGATGTCTGAAGCCCACAAGGACTGTTTTGATGGACTCTTGATATGGTTTGGCTGTGCCCCACCCAAATCTCATCTTGAATTGTAGCTCCCATAATTCCCACATGTTGTGGAAGGGACCCGGTGGGAGGTAATTGAATCATGGGGCGGCTTCCTCCATACTGTTCTCGTGATAGTGAATAAGTCTCACGAGATCTCATGGTTTTAAAAGGGGAAACCCTTTTCGCCTGGCTCTCATTCTCTCTCTTGCCTGACACCAATGTAAGACGTGCATTTCGCCTTCTGCCATGATTGTGAGACCTCCCCAGCCATGTGGAACTGTGAGTCCACTACACTTTGTTCTTATAAATTACTCAGTCTCAGGTATGTCTTTATCAGCAGCATGAAAACAGACTAATACAACTCTCAAGGAGGGAAGAGAGTCCCCCTGTCCCCCTGGTGCCTCTGTGGGTCAATGCTGCCCTTCACTGAGGTCCTTTGAGTATGTGCTCTGCATATTCCCAGGCCCAGGAAAGCAATGTGCAGAGAGAAAGCACCTGTTCTGCCTTGAAGAATCTCAGATCTGGGTGGGAGGCAGGATGCCCAGGGGCAAGAGTGACACTTCCTAACAATAGAGCTACAGGAGGAGCTGGCACCGTTAAACACGACCTGCTTCTTGCAGAAAGTCAAGGAAACATTCCAAGAAAACATCTCGGACGTGCTTCTCTTTGGAATAGGAGAGAGGCACTGTTGTTTCTGTAGGGAAGTTGGATGGGGCCTCTCTGAAAAGAGGTAATTTGGAGGATTCCATTTATGATAGGATACAGAGTTGTCTTGTATATTCTGGGAAGAAGGGAAATTGCATCCTGCCCTTGTCCAATAACAGGCAGTGGGGAAAAGGGTAGCAATGCTTTCGGGGCCCAGGAGGCCTGTTTGCTGCAGCTGCACGATTCATGAGCAGCTCCTTCCATTATCCCTTATATTCTGTGGGGAGGGAAGTGGCAAGGCCAGTTACATGGTTGCTGCCTGATTATCGGCCTGGCTGCCCAAAGGAAGTCCCCCAGGCCCCTCTGGCCTTCCTCTCAACCAACCTGCCAGGTATTTGCTTTTCTGCCTAATTCATTTATGCCTGAGTGTGAACATTTTCTGCCTAGGCTTGGTCAATCTGTAGGGACCTCTCTTGGTACTTGACATAGTCAGTTGCCTGACTGCAAACCAGGCCTACCATGGATAGAAAGAAAAGGGAGTTGTGACAGTTGTCAGGAAGATTTCTCTGTGGAAGTGGCTGGTGTTTTTCTGGGCAGAAACTTTGTGGAGGGAACAAGCATTTAATTAAAAAGCAGACTGGGCGCAGTGGCTCCCACCTGTAATGCCAGCACTTTGGGAGGCTGAGGCGGGCAGATCACCTGAGGTCAGGAGTTCGAGACCAGCCTGACCAACATGGTGAAACCCCATCTTTACTAAAAATAAAAAATTAGCTGGCGTGGTGGCACATGCCTGTAATCCCAGCTACTCAGGAGGCTGAGGCAGGAGAATAGCTTGAATGTGGGAATTGGAGGTTGCAGTGCACTGAGGTTGTGCCACTGTACTCCACCCTGGGAGACAGAGCAAGACTCTGTCTCAAATAAATAAATAATTAAATAACTAAAATAAGAAACAAAACAAAAAGAACTATGACTGTTTTTTTGAGCACCTAGTATGTGTCTGGTATTGGGCTAATTCCTTAGTATCCATTGCTTCTTTCTCATCTCATAACAATCCTGGCCAGTCACGGTAGCTCGCATCTGTGATCCCAGCACTTTGGGAAACAGCAGTGTGAGGATCACTTGAGCCCAGAAGTTCAAGACCAGCCTGGGCAACATGGTGAAACCCCATCTTTACAAAAAATACAAAAATTAGCTGGATGTGGTGGTGTGTGCCTGTAGTCCCAGCTACTTGGGAGGCTGAGATGGGAGGATCACCTGAGCCTGGGAAGTTGAGGCTGCAGTGAGCCATGATGGCACCATGGCACTCCAGCCTGGGCGACAGAGTGACCCTGTCCCAGAAAAAAAAAACAAAACAAGCCAATCCTGGCAGATGGGCACTGTTATATTTGCTGTTGCAAATGGGGAAACTGAGGTTGGGAGAGGTCAAGTACCTAGGCCACAGGGACTTTCAGAAGTAGATGCCAGGGGACTTCACTTGGTAGAGCTGGACTTTCTGACCCAAAACCCACGCCTATAATTTGGGGATTTGCCATCCTGTCTTGTAGAGGTTCTGAGAGCTCCACAGTTCTGATTGTGGAGTCTTGAGTGACAGGGAAGTTGCAGAGTTGCAGCCTGAGGTCTGTGGTGGAGCTGGGAAGGAATATTTGCAAGACACTTCCATGCTCAGCACCTTCCTTGGGCTTCTCCAAGTTGCCAATCTCTGCTGCCTGGGCTCAAGCAATTCTCGTGCCTCAGCCTCCCGAGTAGCTGGGACTACAGGCACACAATACCACGCCCGGCTAATTCTTTCTTATTTTAATAGAGATGGGGTTTTTGCCATGTTGGCCAGGCTGTTCTCGAACTTCCGACCTCAGATGATCCACCTGCCTCCACCTCTCAAAGTGCTGGGATTACAGGCATGAGCCACCGTGCCTGGCCTCCAAGTTGCACTTCTAATTTAGATTCTGTCCTCTAATCTTGGTCAATGTAGATGTTTTAGGAGTCACCAGTGTTCCTCATGTGTCTTTATTGGGGCCTATTACACAATGAGTGCTGTGATGGTTAATTTTGTGTGTCAGCTTGACTGGGCCACAAGGTGCCCAGATATCTGGTCAGATATTCTGGTTGTTTCTATGAGGGTGTTTTTGGATGAGATGAACCTTGAAATCAGTAGACTGAGTGAAAGAGATTGGCCTCATCTCTCCTCCTCTCCTTTCAGTTGAAGGCCTGAATGGAACAAAACTCTGGCCCTACCCCTGAGTGAGGGGGAATTTCTCCTGCCTGGCTGTCTTTGGAGCTGGCACATCATTTTTTTCCCTCCTGCTTTCAGCCTTGGACTGGAACTCCACCATTGCTCTCCTAGTTCTCCAGTTTGCCAGCTGCAGATCTTCAGATATGTTAACCTCCATAATCATATGAGCCAATTCCTTATGATAAATCCTTTATGCAGATATATACATGTGTGTTGTGCATATATGTACATATGTATAGATTCTGTTTATCATGAGAACCCTGACTAGTACAAGCACTCATCCCTGGTCACTGTCCACCTCCTCATTTCTCAGGCCGGCAGGCATCTGACCAACATTCCTGCAGATGCTTCAGGGAAACACGTGAGCCACAGTCTCTTCACTTCCATTTGCTTTTGCCCCTCTTATCTCCGAACTCACAGCTTAGTTTTTAACACATTCAGACCGTTCTCATATTCTTCCTCCTTTATTCTAGTTTATTGATCTTAAGAGAATTTCTTTCCTCTTTCTCTACTTTCTCCATTTTTCTTTCCTTTTTTCCTTCCCCTTGCTTTTCTTCCTTTTTTTAATCTCCTTGAGATAGAGTCTTGCTCTGTTGCCCAGGCTGGAGTGCAGTGGCATGAACACAGCTCACTGCAGGCTTGACCTCCTGTGCTTAAGCAGTCTTCCCACCTCAGCCTCCTGAGAGCTAGGACTACAGGTGCACACCACTACACCCTGCTAATTAAAAAAAAAATTTTTTTCCCAGTTGCTAGCAGCTATAGTAAAATAAAGAAAGAAAAATTTTGTAGAGTTGGGGTTTCCCTTTGTTGGTCAGGCTGGTCTCGAACTCCTGGGCTCAAGTGATCCCCTTCCTCAGCCTCCTAGAGTGCTGGGATTACAGGTATGAGCCACTGTGTCTGGCCTACTTTTCCATCTTTCTTATTATCCTACCATATCCTGTCCTACCTTAAGGCCCATAATGGCCGTAATAATTGTGGTTCATAGTGGTAAGAATGATACTGATATCATTTGTCTTAACACAAAATCCCTGACAGTAAACAAAACCAATGGTTTTGCAAACCAGAATTTCCAAGAATGTCTCCAGCTCCCCTACTTTCTTCAAAGTAAATCTTTTCTTTAAGATGAATAAAGTATTTCTATTTGAACTTTACTGTTTTGCTTTTACTGCAAGATTTGCAACTTTTCTGTGCTTAGCACTTGTTCTCACGGAAGATGTGCAGCACATCGATAACATTTTGCACGAAAAGGCTCTGGTGGGTTGGCTGAGAGTGGCCCGGCTGCTGCTATGGTGCCTGCCACTGTGGCTAGAGGTCTTCCTTGTTCTATTTCCTGTTTGTGGTGAGTGATTATCTCCCATCGTTATGTCAGGGACATATGCTTTGTGTTTCTTTTCTGGTTTCCTTGCCTTCTCTACATCTTTTGTATTCATACTTCATCACTCTCCCTGGCCTTCTCTCAGTAGTGCCCATAAATGCTGACCTTGCAGTCCACCATGAAAGTGTGGTGTGTAAGTTTTCAGTGTGTAAAGTTTCACTGGAAGCTCAGTGTGCTCTCTGAAAGTGATCACCAGTGAATCTTAGCATGAGACAGATGGAATTATGCATGCTGCCTGCTGCCTGTGCCCCTAGAATGGCTGGGTCATGAGGCATGATGTAGCCAGGACTTACATACCTATCTTAAGTAGAAAGCAACTAGAGCTTGCTTCTATTTTTCAGCTGCAGAAATTTCAGCCAATGGTAGGGTTAGTTAAAAAACAAACACAGTGGCGGGGCGAGGTGGCTCACACCTATAATCCCAGAACTTTGGGAGGCCGAGGCAGGTGGATCACCTGAGGTTAGGAGTTCAAGACCAGCCTGGCCAACATGGTGAAACCCTGCCTCTACCCAAAATACAAAAATTAGCCGGGCGTGGTGGCGGGTGCCTGTAATTCCAGCTACTCAGGAGGCTGAGGCAGGAGAATAGTTTGAACCTGGGAGGCGGAGATTGCAGTGAGCTGAGATCATGCTACTGCACTCCAGCCTGGGCAACAATAGCAAAACTCCGTCTCAAAAATAAAAAATAAAAATAAAAACAAACAGAGTCCTCAAAAAACAAAAGCAAAACCATGAAACCAACCTTCCCAAAACCCAAATGTTAAAATACAACCAACAAAACCCCAATCTCTCTTTTATCATCTCTCCTCCCCTCCTCCCCCTGGCTGTACTCACGTCCCTGAGTCAGAGAGGGCTGTTAAAATGTAATGGGTAGAGTCCGCTCCAGGAAACAATGGTTGATAGTCTTGAATAAACTCTTGAATTTTACAAGGATTAGAGATCTCCTGGGTCTCCTGATGAAGAGAACAGGTCTTTGGATACTGCCTGCAGTTTGAGTGCCTGAGATTTCTGCAGGGTAGGCAGTGAGAGGTGAGCATTTGGGGTGATAGAATTCCGTGCAATCACCAGTGAGCTGTGTCCCTATTAATTGGAATTATAGACGACATCCAGAATGGCAAGTGGGAATATAACATCTCCTGGATTTACTGGATTACTTTCCACAAAGTTTGGAACTTACATAAAGGAGTCTTTTGGAGTGGCCATTGCCCCTCTTTCAGCAAAACCAGAAGAAATGTCATACAGAAGAACCGTGGTTAAAGAACATTCTGAAAGACACATGTATTAAACAGAGTAAGGCTGGTCTTAGCATTACAGAAGGTTGAAGCCAGCAGGGGCACAGTAATACAATGAGCCTAGATTCTTTATTTTTATAGATTTAAAAACAAAACCTGAGGCCTTGGAGTTTCCATGTCTTGCTCAAAGTCAAGATTCACTCATCATCATAGACTGTTTCTCACATTAGCCTGTGACATTTGATGTTGTATCTCATATGCTAGGAGACATTTCCCACAGAAACATTATCTACTTGTTATTGGGCATAAAATTGCCTGTAGCAAAAGCAGTAGTTGTCTTTGCATTCTGTTATTTCTTTCTTTCTTTTTTTTTTTTTTTTTGAGATGTAATTTCGCTCTTGTTGCCCAGGCTGGAGTGCAATGGCACAATCTCAGCTCACTGCAACCTCCGCCTCCCAGGTTCAAGCAGTTCTCCTGCCTCAGCCTCCCAAGTAGTTGGGATTACAGGCATGTGTGACCACACATGGCTAATTTTGTATTTTTAGTATAGATGGGGTTTCACCATGTTGCTCAGGCTGGTCTCAAACTCCCGATCTCAGGTGTTCCACCCACCTCAGCCTCCCAAAGTGCTGGGATTACAGGCGAGAGCCACCACACCTGGCCTGCATTCTCTTATTTCTTAGAAAAGTTTGCTGACTTTTTAAAAAAAATTGTCACATATTTAATGGCAGACTGCAGTTCTTTGGATATTGGACCATTATTTGCTGAGGTCCTGATAATTAG
This sequence comes from Symphalangus syndactylus, assembly GCF_028878055.3. NCBI lineage: Eukaryota > Metazoa > Chordata > Mammalia > Primates > Hylobatidae > Symphalangus > Symphalangus syndactylus. Next base: position 98,768,899 of record NC_072427.2, read on the forward strand.
TCCAGTCTCATTTCCCTCAAGCTGACAAATTTTGCTTCATGTCTTATGGGGAATGTAAGTATGAAATTAATATTATAGCAATTAGTCGTCTATCCCTCATTTTTTTCTAGTAAAGTCCCAGAGCACAAACATGAAATTCATCAGATCCAACCCCTTATGCTTAAAAACCATTGTGGCATTCTAGATATTTTACCCCTCCTTTGAAATAGAATGCAATAAGGAATTTAGCAGAAACTTTCAGTAGAAATTTACTGATTTATTTTTAAATCAGGAAGCTGTATTTCTCAACAGCTGTTTTCTTGTGTGGTTGCAGGCTGACTCAGCGCCACGCTGTGAACGACAGAACAGCCAGTGCAAATTCTAAATTTTAGTGCCTCTACTTAAGAGTGCATTAAAGTTGTTTGATAACTGCTGCTGTAATTTCCGTGGGACAGCTTATCTTTAATGCTGTTCATATAAACACAGGTCCCACTGCTGGGAGCTACAGAGGTTAGGATTGATTTTCATGAAATTTTTTACTTAATGAAATCTCATCAATTTCTATCCTCCTGGATATTTTAATTTGAGACCAAGGAGGGTCTAAGGATGAACTGCAGCTTTGCTTTGGCTTTGAGAGGCTGCCTCCCATGAGGTTCAGCTTTTATGGAACATGTTCTAAATGACTTGAATGGAAGCCAGCTCTGTCTGATGTTTTATATTATGTAACCAGTCAGATTTATATTGCATACAATGAATTTCAAATTCCAGTTTTTAGGGATTTGCAGGAGGAATAGGGATGCTCTGAGCTTATTTGAGAATGAAAACTTGGAAAACCACAATAGTTCAGGGCTCATTGTAGAAACTGTGGCTATAAAATATGATTCTTTTTGCCTCTAATAAATATCAGAAATTATATTTCAGAAGCTAAAAGAGATTCACCACTGATGGACCACAGGAGTCTGGTATCAGGGGATTTTATTCTAGTGGTGGTTGTGGGTCAGGTGAGACTTCTTACATGAGGGCATTTAAACTGGTCCTTGATGGTCAAGGAGGGCTTCAACAGGCAGATTTGCAAGGAAGGCAAGAGAGGCTAAAAAGCAGGAGAATGCATCAAAAGAATATTAACACTTAGCTCTGCATGATAACATTTAAAAAACCATGAAAATATCAGATCTTTCCTTAAAAGGAAAAGAATTATACCACTGACATAGCAGCATGGTCCATAGACTCTGAACCTAATTCTATAAAGCATTTTGGGTTGTGGGCGCATCTCTACTGTAATTGTCTTGTGGGAAGATGTTGCCTCCCCTACTTCCCATGCTTTTATAATATCTGGGGAGCTGGCCCTGATATGTCTGTTCATTATTTCTTGTCTGTTACTAGGGGGTTTAATTATTCCCAATGACCAAAGCAGCTGGGGAGTCCAACAGGCCTGGCCTTGTCCCACATTGGGCACTTTTGTAACCCATTCCTTTCCATCTTCTTTTCCCTTTGTTTTTTTTCCGAGTTAAAGTTGTAAAATGAAACTCCACAGTCCAAGGTTTCTACTTTTCAGGCAGATACACTGTCTGTGGAAATTGCTCCAAGGCAGTTCAAAGTTGCTTTCAATCCTGGGTAACATGTACGTAGGAGCCGTATTGCAATTTGGTATTTAATACACTAGTTCATTGAAACACTGGATCCAACCTGACCAATCCCTGGGGACTTCTTCAGGTCCTGGCTGTCTCATATTTGCATATGTGACCTGGTGCACGGTCTTTCTCCTTCCTCAGCTTATTTTTCTTCCTAAATCTTAATGAGCTTGTTAAAGACAGAATTCCAGACCCGTACCTTGACCATAATTCCCTCCTTGATGAAACTGTAGTCAGGCTCCTCTGAGCCCTCTTTTTGACTAGGCTGTGACCCTGGCCCCATCCTCTCTTTGGCCTATCCATTCCAGTCTTAGCAAAGAATCCTGCTAGGTTATCCTCTCATTCTTGATATCTGACCACCCTTGATAATCTGATCAAGTTCCTCATTTTCCACCTTTGATGTGTAAGTCCTTGGCCTGTCTTTAGCAAGAATTCTGTTAGACCAGTTTTGCAAGATTGCAGGAATCTCCCAGCTGGGCGTGGTAGCTCACGCCTGTAATCCCAGCGCCTTGGGAGGCTGAGGCGGGTAGATAACTTGAAGTCAGACGTTCCATACCAGCCTGGCCAACACGGTGAAACCCTGTCTCCACTAAAAATACAAAAATTACCCAGGCATGGTGGCATGCACCTGTAGCCTCAGCTACTCAGGAGGCTGAGGTAGGAGAATCACTTGAGCCCAGGAGGCGGAGGTTGCAGTGAGCCAAGATCGTGCCACTGCACTCCAGCCTGGGCAACAGAGGGAGACTCTGTTTAAAAAAAAAAAAAAATCTCCCTACTCCTGATGTTACGTCTTAGTAATTGTCCATTGACTGACCCTCTCAGCTTCACTCCTTGGCTGTAAGTTCCCACTTGTCCTTGCTGTGTTTGGAGTTGAGCTTGATCTCTTTTCCCTGTTACAATACCCTTATTGTTTTATTTATATATATATATATGTAACAAATATATATATAAATATATATAACAAATATATATATAAATATATATATAACAAATATATAAATATATATAACAAATACATATAAATATATATAACAAATATATATAAATATATAAAAAATATATAAATATATATATAACAAATATATATAAATATATATATATAACAAATATATATAAATATATATATATAACAAATATATATATACATTTGTTTGTTTGTTTTGAGATAGGGTCTCATTTCATTGCCCAGGCTGGAGTGCAAAGGCACTGTCTCAGCTCACTGTAATTCCCACCTCTTGAGCTCAAATGATCCTCCCACCTCAGCCTCCTGAGCAGCTGAGACTCCAGACATGTGCCACCCTGCCTGGCTAATTTTTGTATTTTTTTTTTTGTAAAGATGGAGTTTCACCATGCTGCCCAGGCTAGTCTCGAACTCCTGGGCTCAAGTGATCCACCCACCTTGGCCTCCCAAAGTGCTGGGATTACAGGCACGAGCCACCATGCTCAGCAATAGTTTTGAATTAAGTCTTCGTTACTCTTTTAATGTGTCAATTTTTTTCTTCAGTGACCTCCACATCTTACTTGCTATATCTAAGACAGGAAGCCTGTATGTTAGGTAGGGAAGGCTCACTCCTGGAACAAAGTCTGAAATTACAGTGGCTTAACCCAACAAAAGGTTATTTCTTGTCCACATAAAAGTTCTTTACCAAATGGTGATTCCAGGACCCAGGCTCCTTCCATATTGTGGCTCTGCTGTCGCCAACTTGTTGCAGGTTTGTGAGAGGGAAAGACACATCTTTCCCACTCACATTCCTTATTGGCTAGAGTCAAGCCATGCAGCCACATTTAAGAAGGAATGAGTTTGTTGAATACCAACACATGAATCTGCATTTTAAACAAGTGTCACATATGATTCTTAGGCAGGGGGATGCTTGGGCCACACCTTGGTAAATGCTGTTTATAATATTTGCTAAGTTCCTTCCAACCCTAATGGGCCATGATTCTGTTGTGCTGTGACTTTTCACATGGAAAAAGGCAAGCATTTCCCTCTAAGATGAAAAGATAAATTGAACCAGTAAAATCACAATGGATTCTTCCCATATCCTGAGTTCATAAAAGCATGGTGACCTGTTAAGACCAGCTGATTAAATAGGCACCATAATCATCTTGCTGTGACTCTTCTGCTCTGGGAACCCACTGAGATATTACCTTATGTGTTTCCTTCCATGGTGGGGTGCTGGGAACTAGAATGGGGAACACAGAAAATGTAAATGCTTGTTTTCCTCTGCAACTAATTAAAGTGGACAGTTTACCACTTCATTTGTCTTTTTTTGTTTTTTTTTTGAAACGGAGTCTCCCTCTGTCACCAGGCTGGAGTGCAATGGCATGATCTCGGCTCACTGCAACCTCTGCCTCCCTGGTTCAAGCGATTCTCCCACCTCAGCCTCCCCAGTAGCTGGGATTACAGGCACACGCCACCACACCCAGCTAATTTTTGTATTTTTAGTAGAGACGGGGTTTCACCATGTTGGCCAGAATTGTCTTGATGCTCTGACCTCGTGATCTGCCCGCCTCAGCCTCCCAAAGTGCTGGGATTACAGGCATGAGCCACTGTGCCCAGCCATTTGTCTTTCAATCCATTGGAAATCTAAAGGTTTTCTTAACCTATTCTGCTAAGAATCACTGATCTGGGACCAGAACAACCCTGATAGCATCTGTATTAACTTGGTCATTTGTGTTGTGACTTTTTTTTAAAGGCCAAGAATTTAGGTTTATTTTGTGTCAGGAATTAGGCTATAATCAGATATGTGGGGCTTGGGGATTGGGGGAGTCAGCAGTGTGGTGATCAGATTTTCTTAATTCCACTAAGGACTAGGTAAGAAGAAATATTTGGACCTGCATGAGATGTAGTTTGAGCACACTGAAATTATAAGGGAAGCTAGATTGTGAATACAGCCTTTGAGTGAGACTTTTTCTGAGTTTCTCATTTCTTAACACCTTCAGTTGCTAAGCCGCTGGCAAATATGACACAAGCTGTTGGATGCTTTCTCGATTGAATATGGTTCTGACATCACACAATATTAGCTAACATTTGTAGAATACTTACTGCATATGGCTTTTGTTATTCTCTTATTTCTTCATCCTAACAACACTAGGAGGTATGAGTACTATTTTATCCCTGTTTTACCAAACGAGGGAAACTGAGACACAGAGAGGTTAGGTAACTGCAAGGTTACATTGCTGGTGATCAAGACCCTATTGACAATCGGAAGCATCAGCCATCCATGGTTTTGTTCCATCTCAGTCTGGTTTGTTCTACACTAGCCGTTATATTCTTAGACAACCAGTGGTTCTTCGAGAGAGCCCTCCCTCTGTTTTAAACATAGATTACATGGTTCAGCAGAAAGTGGTTCTATTTCCTTTCATGATAATTATGGTTTCTGGGTTAGCACTCAGTGCTGCCAACTTTTTGAGGATGTGGGTAAAGTAAGTTCTATTTCTTACCAGCCTTTGATGGCATACAGCGTGCTTGGATAGAATAGGAAGCTTATACATATTAATGACTGGTCAACTGTAGTTTCTTCCGGGGATCATTTCGTAGGATGTTACAATCAAATGCATGTTAAAGAATACAATACTGTATGGGTGTGGTGGCTCATGCCTGTAATGCTAGCACTTTGGGAGGTCAGTGCGGGTGAATCACTTGAGGTCAGGAGTTCAAGACCAGCCTGGCCAACATGGTGAAACACTGTCTCTACTAAAAACACAAAAATTAGATGGGTGTGGTGGTGCATGCCTGTGATCCCAGCTACCCGGGAGGCTGAGGCACAAGAGTCGCTTGAACCCAGGAAACGGAGGTTGCAGTGAGCCGAGATCGTGCCACTGCACTCCGGCCTGGGCGACAGAGTAAGATGCCATCTCAAACAAACAAAAACAAAGAATACAATGCTTTTTAAGGTTTCTGTTATTCTTCTGTGGGTTCAAGGGAAGATGGCATTGGGTCTGGGTCTCTTGGGGCCAAGTCTAGTTTTAATCACTGTTGCCACCCCCTGTTCCTGTTTAGCTGCCTCTGGTGAGGTGGTGGGGACGGCAGGCTGCCCTTCACCAACCTGTGGCAGACATCCCCAATCAACGGTAGCACTTTCCCCCGCATGATATCAGGTAATTGCTACCAAGTGATTATAGTCAGCGTGTTAATATAATTGAAACTGAATTCTCACAGCTCTAGTGGATCTCATCCTTGCCTTTATTATCAAATAAGTAAATGATCAATTTAGATTATTGTTTCTCAACTGGGGATGAAACTGCCTTCTAGGAGACAGACAGTTGGCAATGTCTAGAGTTGGTTTTGGCTGTTATAATGGGGTTGTTGTGGGTTGCTACTGGCATCCCAGTGGATGGAGGCCAGGGATGCTGCTAAACATCCTACAATGCACAGAACTTCTCTCTTTCCCTGTGACAATGAATTATTCAGCCCAAAATGTCAATAGCACTGAGACTGAGACTTTTGACCTTTGGAGGGTTTCTTAACAGGTAATTGGTAGTAAGAAGTGGGATACAAAAGAGGACTTGGGGGAGAGAGCAGGACACATGCAAGAAAAAGAGGGAAAAGGGTTACATCATAACAGGTTAGCTTATGGTACGTTTGTGCACAGATCTTTTCATTCTCTCCAGTGCCCTATTTGACAAACACAGCACAGAGTGTCAGCTCAAGGAAAAGATCACAAATATGCTGGGTGCAGTGGCTCACACTTGTAATCCCATCACTTTGGGAGGCTGAGGTGGGTGGGTCACTTGAGGGCAGGAGTTCGAGACCAGCCTGTCCAACATGGCGAAACCCTGTCTCTACTATAAATACAAAAATTAGCTGGGCATGGTGGCAGGTACCTGTAATCCCAGCTACTTGGGAGGCTGAGACAGGAGAATCACTTGAACCTGGAAGGCGGAGGTTGTGGTGGGCCCATATCGTGCCACTGCACTCCAGTCTGGGCAACACAGTGAGACTCTGTCTCAAAAAAAAAAAAAAAAAGATCACAAATATGCAATTACATATGTGTGGCCTAGTAACATGGTCACGTCTTGGGACCTTTTGTTGTCTTGTGCTTAAGGGGTTAGTTAGTAAAAAGTAGTTGATGAGGGTAGCTGCTCCATTCATGAATTCCTGCACCATCATCTTGGAAAGGTTAACCTCTTACTAAGAAAGCAAGCTGAGATAATTTTGTGAATGTTCAACTACCAGAGATGATCTCACTGTCCAAAAAGAAAGAAATGGTTAAGTAAGTTATGGAATATCCATATGTATTAGTCTGTTCTCACACTGCTATAAAGAAATATCTGAAATTTGGTAATTCATAAAGAGAAGAGGTTTAATGGGCTTATGGTACTCCAGGCTATACTGGAAGCATGGCTGGGGGATCTCGGGAAACTTACTTTCATGGCAGAAGGTGAAGCGGGCAACTCTTACATGGCCAGAGCAGGTGGAAGAGAGAGACGGTGGAGGTGCTGTACACTTTCAAACAACCAGATCTTGTGAGAACTCACTCACTATCATGAGAACAACAAGGGGGATGTCCACCCTCATGATCCAGTCACCTCCCACCAGACCCTTTCTCCAACATTGGGGATTATACTTCAACATGAGATTTGGGTGGGAACACAAATCCAAACCATACCACCTTATTATGTAGTTGCTTTTTTTTTTTTTTTTTTTGAGACAGGGTCTCTGTCACCAAGGGTAGAGTGCAGTGACACAATCATGGTTCACTCCAACCTCAACCTCCCAGGGTCAATTGATCCTCCTACCTCAGCCTCCCTGAGTAGCTGGGATTACAGGTGCCTGCCACCATGTCCAGCTAATTTTTGTACTTTTAGTAGAGACAGGTTTCACCATGTTGCACAGGCTGGTTTTGAACTGGGCTGAAGCAATCCCTAGGATTACAAGTGTGCACCCGTGTGCCCAGCCATAATATTTTAGTGACATGGGAGTATGTTTAAGATATTGGATATAAAATAAATTAGATCAATAACTATGTATAATATGAGCTTAACTTTGATATATTTACATTAAAAATAGACTGGAAACCTATAGTCTGAACAGTGGAGAACTATTTTCTCCATAATGTGCTATTTTACTAATTTTTTTCTTTTACAAAGACATTACTTTTGAGATGAGAAAAAAGTAAATATTTCGGAGTTTGCTACAGTGGTGAAGTTTTTATATTGTATCGTTTTTTATTTTTATTTTTATTGTTGAGATGGAGTCTCACTGTGTCACCCAGGCTGGAGTACAGTGGAGTGATCTCAGCTCACTGCAACCTCCACCTCCTGGGTTCAAGCGATTTTCCTGTGTCAGCCTCCCGAGTAGCTGGGATCACAGGCATGCACCACCACACGCAGCTAATTTTTGTATTTTTAGTAAAGATGGGGTTTCACCGTGTTGGCTAGGCTGGTCTCAAAACTCCTAACCTCAGACGATCTGCCTGCATTGGCCTCCCAAAGTGCTGGGATTACAGGTGTGAGCCACTGCTCCTGGCCTATATTTTTTAAAATTAATTAATTAATTAATTTTTATTTGAGACCGAGTCTCGCTCTGTCACCCAGGGTGGAGTATAGTGGTGTGATCTCCATTTCGGCTCACTGCAACCTCTGCCTCCCAGGTTCAAGCAATTCTTGTGCCTCAGTTTCCTGAGTAGCTGGGATTACAGGCATGTGCCACCAAGCCTGGCTAATTTTTGTACTTTTACTTGAGATAGGGTTTCACCATATTGGCCAGGTTGGTCTCAAACTGCTGACTGCCTGCCTCAGTCTCCCAAAGTGCTGAGATTACAGGCATGAGCCACCGCACCTGGCTCTGGCGTATACTTTGGATAAATAAATTTATCTTTTGGGAACAAGAGTCCTTTGCTTATTAAGTGGCTGCCATGTGCCAGAGGCAGTGGTGGACACTGGTGATTGAATGACATGTGTATATTACATGGTGCTTGTCCTTGGAGGAGCCTGCAGTCTATAGGGGAGGCTGATAAATGAATAGATAGATCCCACCATAGTGCAGTAAGTGTTGCTGTAGGGATGAGAATAAAGTTCTATGGGACAATAGAGGTTGAATAGCCAAGTTTCTTCACAGATACAAAATGAGGCTTTATGGAGGAGGTGGCATATGTGAAGGATCTTGTCTTAGTTTTGGGCTGCTATAACAAAATATCATAGACTGCATAATTTATAAACAATATAAGGTTATTTGGCTCATGATTCTGGAGGCTGGGAAGTCCAAGATCAAGGGGCTGCATCTGGCAAGGGCTTTCTTGCTGCCCTGATGCAAGGCATCACATGGTGAAAGAGAGTGAGAGAGAACAAGAAGGGGCCGAGCTTGCTTTTATAACGAACCCACTCCCGATTCAGTGACATTAATCCATTCATGAGAGCAGAACCCTCTTGTTCTAGTTACCTCTTAAAGGTCCCACCTGTCAACATTGTTGCATTGGAGATTAAATTTCTAACCCTTGAATGTTGGGGAACATATTCAAACCATGGCAGATCTTGATGGCAGTGTAGAAGTTTATGAACCAAAGAGGGGCCAAGAAACACTAGGCCAATTTTTCATTTGCTTTCTGTAATATGAATGGGAGCTGCCTACTTAGTTTCATCTCATAATCTATAAATTGCTGTGTGAATGAAAATTAGTACTATTGTCATTAGTACTACATGCAGCAAACGTGTGTGAATGATGCAGGGCTCAAATTCCACTGGGCCTTTTTATATGAAAATTAGATTAATCAATTTCCTGGAATTAATTAAAATCTTGTTTACAACAATTGACAAGGCATCTTGTGACCTTATAAGCATGTATCTTTAGAGTAACTTTAAAGTTACTCTATAAGCATGTATCTTTAGAGTAATTCCTGGGTGCATAAAATAAACCCTTTTTATCTTCTTGCCTTAAACTTGAAGACGAAGAGCGTTTTAAAGACTAACTTGAATGAAGCAGGATGTTAGTTTTACAGACATGAAGGCTGAGACTGCTGGTGTGCAATGTGGGTTCCAGTGTTCTTCTACAAACAGGTTCAGTTCAGGTAAAGGGGTGGTGTGGCCAGTGGCCCCGAAGTTCTTGGCAAGAACCTTGGGGATCACTCTTAGGGAAGGAAGCCAAGAATCTGCTCAGTACCAAAGACATCTCTGTAGTCTGTTTAGACTGATCTAAACATGAACAGCATATGAATTTAGCAAAGAGGATACATGCTGCCTGAGAGTTTTAACCATAATACTTTATTCATTTACTAAGTAATTAATTAATTCAGTGGTTATTCATTGCATGCCTACTGAGTGCCAGGTCAGAAGTCACTTGTTGGCAAAAGTCTCCCTGGGACATTACAGAGAACTGGGACGGCCAAGCTGTTAACACAGAGATCACCACAGTCCTTGTAGTAGCGCTTCACCCTGGAGAGTCACTGTGTGTCTCACCTAGAGCCTGTCCACACACTCAGAGCTACTGCGTTTGGGACTCAAAAGATGGAAGGTGCAATTAACTATAACGGCAATGAAAACACTCTTGTGGTTAGTTGCAGTGATGGCCTGTTAGGAAGTGAGGAAGTAAAAATTCATTATAAGAGCATGTCTGAATTTTAAAAAGTTCAGCAGTATTGAGAAGAAATCTTTCCAGCTCTTAACCATGGTCTTCACAATATTCGAGCATAACATAGTATACAAGTGACCATTTGCCATCAAGAAGCAAATGCTTTAGCATGCCCATTTCAAATGGTGGCATGGTTATCTATTTCAGCTTCAACTTCTCAACTCCAGGGCACCACAGGTTCTATTCGAGTTCCCTCTCCCTGTGCTAAGGCCTAGCAGCCGGGACACTGGGGCAGATCATAATGCTCATCTGCTTGGTATTTAGTCTGTTACAGATCAGTGTCCTGTGCTACCTGTTGTTCAGTGTCTGAAAACCATTGTTTCCTAGATTTTGTCCAATTTTTAAATTGTTTCAGGTGGGAGTATAAATCTGGTCCTTGTTAACTTCATCTTAGCTGGATGTAGAAGTTCTGCAATATATTTTACAATGCCTTTTTTTTCTTTAAAAATAGGGATTTAAACACATTTAAACAAATAGTTGGACATTTAGGCCAGGCACGGTTGCTGTAATCCTAGCACTTTGAGAGGCCGAGGTGGGTGGATCGCTTGAGCTCAGGAGTTTGAGACCAGCCTGGGCAACATGGCAAAACCCTGTCTCTAACAAAAATACAAAAATTAGCCGGGTGTGATGGCACATGCCTGTGGTTCCAGCTACTTGGGAGGCTGAGGTGTGAGGATCTCTTGAGCCTGGGAGGCGAAGGTTGCAGTGAACCGAGATCAAACCACTGCACTCCAGCCTGGGAGACAGAGCGAGACTTCGTCTCAAAAAAAAAAAAAAAAAAAAAAAAAAAAAAAGGACATTTAGAAATATTAAGCTTCAGTTACGTGGTAAATTCACGTGTGTGGAATAATATATTCCCTGACAATCTGATCATTAAGTTGTGTCTGTGTATGAGCGCTGAGTTAAGATGTTTCAGAGTATAAGTCAATTACCACCCTCATCTTAAAGGATAATTAAAATCTCTCAGCCTCCGAGGGATCAATCCTTTTTTTTGTTTGCTTCCTCTTATTCTTATGTTCTGAGAAATTGTTCTAAAAGAATTATTTGAGTTTCCAGAGTTTGGTATGCATTGCCCTAGCTTCCAACTAAAAGAATGGACCATAAAGCATTATTGCAGTTGAAGTATAAATCTAATTATCTAATTATTCCATTTACTTTCAGAGGTTGTATCTGCAAATGGCATAACTGATGTATTCGTTTTCATTCTCCTTCTACCCAGTTTGCTCAACCTAATCACCTGAATGATGTTAATTTGGGTTTAAGGCACATTTCAGAAGATTTTGGCTGTAAAGAGCAAGGCAAACTTAGCTCTTCTGCATAGCTCTAAATGATACCAATAACTATAAATGGCATCGTTCATCCTGGTGAAGTCTTTCTTACTTTTTAAAGGCTAGGATCAAATCTAGGAAGGCTTGGGCGACTCCCCTGCTCCGAAGAGCTCTGGCTCTCAATTTCTGTAGTACCTATTGCTTCAATTGGTTATTTATCTACCTTATGTTGTTTTGGAAATGAAATGAGAGAGACTGAAAAGAGAACACAAAAGGCCTTTACTTCAATGTTGGATAAAGACATACCCACATACATTTTAATTTGTTACATGTTTCCCTTGCAGTTTCATTTGGCATTTCTTTATCTGTAATGCACAGAATGTCCCCTCCAATGCCCCTTTAATCATTCATCCAGCCATTAGAGTTGTTTTCCAACATGTAATTCTAATCATTGCCACTCCCCTTTGACGGGAGCGACCACATACAGATTAAAGTCTGATCTTTGTGATAGGGCACTTCAGACCTTCCACAGTCTGGCCCCAAATTATTTTCTGCTCCCATCTGCCATCACACATTCTATTTCATCCACAAGGCACATTTCTTGACACTGCAGGGGCATGTCATTTAACACCCCTGTGTTTGTTTCTACTGTTTCCCTGGAAAATCTTTATCACTGTGCCTTCCCCTCCCACTTCATGCATGTTGCCACATCTTTCCAGCCTTTACAAGTGGAGTTGCTTCTCTTCTCTGCATTCCTATGGCTTTTTCACAAACTGGCCGGAGGGTGTGTCTGGGAAGGCCATGGTCACTGTTACCAGGAAGGTAATTTAGAAAGCAGGCCAGAGCACCCGAGTCTGGCTCCTCACTTTTGTACTGCCAGCCTGTCATCATTATAGAGGTAGAAACGCAGGGGCAGAATAAAGAGTATGGAAGGGCCAGGTGTGGTGGCTCACGCCTGTAATCCCAGCACTTTGGGAGCCTGAGGCGGGCAGATCATGAGGTCAGGACATCGAGACCATGCTGGCGAACATAGTGAAATCCTGTCTCCACTAAAAATACAAAGATTAGCTGGGCATGGTGGCATGTGCCTGTAGTCCCAGCTACTCAGGAGGCTGAGGCAGGAGAATTGCTTGAACCCGGGAGGCGGAGATTGCAGTGAGTTGAGATTACGCCACTGCACTCCAGCCTGGTGACAGAGCGAGACTCTGTCTCAAAAAAAAAAAAAAAAAAAAAAAAAAGAATCTTAGATTTTTGACATTTTCACCCCATATTTATTAAAGTTTCCAGATTTCACAAAGATATGATCAAGGAATTAGTTGTAAGATGGCATGTAGTTCTGCATAGCATGCGATGTGGCATTCTAGTGATGGCAGCCATATGTATGGGAAAGGATTTTGTTTACAGTCGTTTTGCAGTGCATGTTGCATTTCGGTTGATGGATCACATACATGATGGTGGTCCCATAAGATTGCATATATAATGGTGGTCTCATATTTTGACTGTATTTTTTTCTTTATTGGGATATGTTTAGATACACGAATACCATTGTATTACTGTTGCCTACAGTATTCAGGACAGTACCATACTGTACAGGCTTTGGCCTACAAGCAATAGGCTGTACCATCTGGGTTTGTCTAAGTACACTCTCTGGTGTTCGTACAGTGATGTAATTGCCTAACAGCATTTCTCAGAACGTGTATCTGTTGTTAAGTGATGCGTGACTATATATGACTGTATTTTAAAAAGTAAAATAAATAAAATGATTTCTGAACGATCTTGCACTAAGTGTCAGGTACTGTTCTTGGGCCTCAGGATGCAAGATTGAATAAAAGTCCCCACCTTCACGAGTCTCAGAGTCTAGCTCAGTGGTTCTCCCACTGTGGTTCCCAGACCATCAACATCAGCATCATCTGGGAACTTGCTAGAAATGCACATTCTTGCCCACCCCCACCCACCCCCAATCTACTGAATCAGAAATTCTAGGGGTATAGCCCAACAACTTGAGGTTTAACAAGCCCTACAGTTGGAGAGATGGACACATTCAGTACAGTCTGGTAAGAGCTACTGAACATACGTGGAGTGCATCTCAGAGTAGTTTGGGAGGTGAAGTTGAAGGCGGTGCAGAATTAGGTAGGTCTTCAGATGAGCCAAGTTCAAGTTAAGTCCCAGATGATGAGTCCCCTTCCCTCAGAGAGGAAGGCACAGTGAGAAAGATTTTCCAGGGAAACAGTAGAAACAAACACAGGGGTGTTAAATGACATGCCCCTACAGTGTCAAGAAATGTGCCTTGTGGATGAAATAGAATGTGTGATGGGAGATGGGAGCAGAAAATAATTTGGGGCCAGACTGTGGAAGGTCTGAAGTGCCCTATCACAAAGATCAGACTTTAATCTGTATGTGGTCGCTCCCGTCAAAGGGGAGTGGCAATGATCAGAATTACATGTTGGAAAACAACTCTAATGGCTGGATGAATGATTAAAGGGGCATTGGAGGGGACATTCTGTGCATTACAGATAAAGAAATGCCAAATGAAACTGCAAGGGAAACATGTAACAAATTAAAATGTATGTGGGTATGTCTTTATCCAACATTGAAGTAAAGGCCTTTTGTGTTCTCTTTTCAGTCTCTCTCATTTCATTTCCAAAACAACATAAGGTAGATAAATAACCAATTGAAGCGATAGGTACTAGAGATATCCGGTGGATAAGGGGGAGAAGGAAAGCATTTTCAAGCCAGGAGACCCATACATGCAGAAGTACAGAACAATCAAAGGGCTTGGTCACCTCTGGGGATGACAATCATTATTACTGTCATTATGTCCTTATTATTACTATTACATATTCTTAAGTCAGGGTTATAAGATGAGCTAAGCTTGCAAGATCATGCCAAGAAGTTTGGCTTTTCTTCTGGAAAATAACCAAAGATATTTTTAGCAGTGAAATGAAGTAATCATATTTGCAATTCTGTTGCATATATACAAAAAATAGGGCTTTTTTTAAATTAGAAAAATTACTTTATGATACACTCAAAATCTAAGGAGAGTGGAGGAAAAGATACAGAACAATAAGGAATTTAAATGAAGAAAACAATAAGGAATTTAGAACCTAATTCTTAGAAATTCATACAAAATCTTCAAAGAATTTTAATTCTAAAACAAATCCATACAGAAAATCTACAGAAAACTTTAAGAACGGAAGAAACAAAAGCTAACTCAGTTCAGCCTAGACTGAAACTATTTTTATTTTGCAGGTATACTTTGATTTCATCTTTTTTTCCCCTTTGTCTGGTCTTTGTTTATTATACATAATACATAAGTATAAATGCTAGCTTGATGTTTTTCCCATTTAATGGTAAAAATGGTTATGTTGCAGGTGGCCTTAAATCATTTGTAAATATTCATTTAACAAGTGTTTCCTATTCCATGGGTGCTGCACTGGGGTTTACTTAGCTCTTGTTTGCATGCATGGTAATTATCAGTTAGGGTTCGGTGAGGGGCATGGCAGAGGGATTTATCACGGAGATTCCCCACTGTGCAATATATGTCTGTGTGTGTGTGTGTGTGTGTGTGTGTGTGTGTGTGTGTGTATATATATTTTTTTTTTTTTTCTTTGAGACGGAGTTTCGCTCTTGTTGCCCAGGCTGGAGTGCAATGGTGCGACCTCGGCTCACTGCAACCTCCACCTCCCGGGTTCAAGCGATTCTCCTGTCTCAGCCTCTGGAGTAGCCAGATTACAGGTATGCGCCACCATGCCCCGCTAATTTTTTGTATTTTTAGTAGAGACGAGGTGTCACCATGTTGGCCAGGCTGGTCTTGAACTCCTGACCTCAAGTGATCCACCCGCCTAGGCCTCCCAACGTGCTAGGATTACAGGCGTGTGCCACCACGCCCGGCTCCCCCTGTGCAACTTGGGAGCTGAAAGAAGTCTGTGGAAGACTGTTGTCTCTGCCTCTGGCTGGGCCAGGAGTCAAGAAGAAAAGTAGCATGTGGAGTGGGCGGAGCCAGTTCGCCGTGGAGCCCATTTCTGTTTCTTCCACTTCCCATCTGGATGACTGGGAGCGGCACACAGAAGACTCCACGCCCTGGCCGTTGGACTGCACAGTGCCTGACCCAGGAGCCCAACGGACTGTGGGAGGCTGCAGCCACAGGTGGTGCGCCCCCGCCTAACTCTGCTTGACCTGCTTCTCCCTTCCTGCCTTCACATACTGTGCAAACTCCCCCATGGCTGCCACTCACTCCCTGCCGTCCAGGAGAGGGAATTCTGGGAAATGAGGTCCCACTTACCTACAGTGGCAGGGCATACTCCTCCCCCTCCCCAGGGGGTACTGACAATTTTTATTCTCTTCCTAGGAAATACTGCAGTGGATGTCTTTATTTCCATGTGCAACATTTTCTAAATCTTGGATCATTTCCTTGGGACAGATTCTCAGAAAAAGAATTAATGGGTCAAAGGTTCTGAATATTTTTGACTCTTTAGATGTTACCAATTTACTTTCCACAAAGGTAGGTTGGCCAGCGCTGTGGCTTACGCCTGCAATCCCATGCAATTCCAACACTTTGAGAGGCCAAGGCAGGCGGATCACTTGAGCCCAGCAGTGCGAGACCAGGCTTGGCAACATAATGAAACCCCGTCTCTACAAAATATACAAAACCCAGCCGGCCGTGGTCGTGTGCACACCTGTGGTCCTGGCTACTCGGGAGGCTGAGGTGGGAGGATGGTGTGAGCCCAGGAGGCGGAGGTTGCAGTGAGCCATGATCGCACCACTGCACTCCAGCCTAGGGGACAGAGTGAGACCCTGCCTTAAACAAACAAACAAACAAAGTTAGGTTGTATCAATTCCGCCACCAGAGTAGGATATGAAGCATGTTATCTTACCTCACCTTGGGTAGTACTGAGCACTGTAAATGCTTTACTTTTCCTTTTTTTGTTGTTGTTTTTTGTTTTTTGAGACAGGGTCTGGCTCTGTCACCCAGGCTGGAGTGCAGTGGCATGATCTCAGGTAACTGCAGCCTTGACCTCCTGGGCTCAAGAAGTCCTCCCATGTCATCCTCCCCAGTAGCTGAGACTACAGGCATGTGCCACTATGCCTGGCTAGGATTTTTGTATTTTTTGTAGAGGTGGGGTTTTGCCATGTCGCCCAGGCTGGTCTCAAATTCCTGGCCTCAAGCCATTTGCCTGCCTCGACCTCCCAAAGTGCTGGGATTACAGGCATGAGCCACTGTGCCAGGTCTGTCCTTTTACATCTTGAGGTTTCCATTTGAATTGTTTATTTCCAACCTTTAAAGGGAAGAGTTGTGTGTATTGTGTGTATATATATTTAATTAAATTGACTTTGCGACAAGTAAACATTACTGGCTTTGAACCTTGAGAGAATTGCTTAATATATATCATGAGTAATAGGTATACCACCCTCTCCTGTCCTGGGGACTTACTAATCATAATAACAATAAAACGAGAAGGTAAATTAGCTGACACATATATAGGAAGGGGTATTAACAAGTGCAGTGGAAGTTAGAAGCTTATTTGGTGCAGAGTTAGTTTGCCACATTCAGTCTTTCCTTCCTTCCTTCCTTCCTTCCTTCCTTCCTTCCTTCCTTCCTTCCTTCCTTCTCTTTTTTTCTTTTTCTTTTTTTTTTTTTGAGACGGAATTTCGCTCCTGTTACCCAGGCTACAGTGCAATGGTGTGATATCGGCTCACTGCAACCTCCGCCTCCTGGGTTCAAGCGATTCTGCTGCCTCAGCCTCCCAAGTAGCTGAGATTACAGGCCACTAGGCCTGGCTAATTTTGTATTTTTAGTAGAGACAGGGTTTCACCATGTTGGTCAGGCTGGTCTCGAACTTCTTACCTCAGGTGATCCACCCACCTCAGCCTCCCAAAGTGCTGGGATTACAGGCATGAGCCACCGCGCCTGGCCACATTCAGTTTCTATAGAGGATTTTTGGGCTGGTTTTTGGTTGCAAGGAATCAATTATTTGCTTTCTGTTTTTAAAAAGTTTTTCTTTCCCTTTCTACAAGAAGACTGGTTTTAATTTAATGTATTTAAATTTATTTATTGTTTTTGAGATGGGGTATTGCTCTGTTGTCCAGGCTGGAGTGCACTGGTGTGATCACAGCTCACTGCAGCCTCAATCTCCTGGGCTCAAGCAATCCTCCCGCCTCAGCCTCCTGAGTAGCTGGAACTATAGGTGCACACCACCACACCTGGCTATTTTTAATTTTTTAAAAAATTTTTCATAGATATGAGGTCTCGTTATGATGCCCAGTCTGGTCTTGAACTCCTGAGCTCAAGCAGTCCTCCCACCTCAGCCTCCTAAAATACTGGGCTTATAGGCATTAGCCACTGTGTCTGGCTCCATAATGTTTTAAATTTTAATTGGTGATCTTTAATCTTTTTTTAAATTTATTTTAATTTATTATTATTTTTTTGAGACAGAGTCTTGCTGTGTTCCCCAGGCTGGAGTGCAGTGGCATGATCTCGGCTCACTGCAACCTCCGCCTCCCGGGTTCATGCCGTTCTCCTGCCTCAGCCTCCAGAGTAGCTGGGACTACAGGCGCCCACCACCACGCCTGGCTAATTTTTTGTATATTTTAGTAGAGACGGGGTTTCACCATGTTAACCAGGACGGTCTCGATCCCCTGACCTCATGATCCGCCTGCCTCAGCCTCCCAAAGTGCTGGGATTACAGGTGTGAACCACTGTGCCCGGCCGATGACCTTTAATCTTAAAGACATAGTATATTGCCAAGGCGGCAGGATTGCTTGAGGCCAGGAATTTGTCCAGCCTGGGCAACATTGCGAGATCCTGTCATTACAGAAAATAAGACATGAACCAGGCATGGTGGCACACACCTGTAGTCTTAGCTACTCAGGAGGCTGAGGTGGGAGGATTGCTTGAGCCCAGGAGTTGGAGGCTGCAATGAGATATGATTGTGCCACTGCACTTCAGCTTGGGCGACAAACACTATGAATAAAAAAGTAGTAATAAAATTAAAATAAAAACTAAAAACACCCACCCCAAACCCCCCAAAAACATAGCATGTTATTAAATATTCTAATTTCCCTCAAGTGCTTCTCTTTACAGCATCTGTCTTGTTGGTTGATGAGGCTCTGGGCCTTACAAATCGCTTTTTCTTGCTGTTCTGATGACTTTTCTTTCTAGTTAATTTTCACTAAGAACTGGCATGGAACCCCAGACTTCATGAAAACCAAAGTTAAAAAAAACCGTGCTATGACTCTCTGCAAAGCGGAATGTTTGGTCTCTCTTTCAGTTGTAGCTCTTGACATTGTGGCTTACCAAGGAACCTGAGTGAGTTTCTGAATCAGTTATTAGACCACATTCCACTGACTTCTGAGTTTTAAGTCCTATTTCATATTTCCTTTAGAAACAGACCACAGTTGGTTTCTTTCCTTCCCCTGCAATCAAGCAACCAATCCACTGGCCTGATTTTAACATAATGAAGATTTCATTTTCACAAACTGTGGAAGTAAATATGTATGTTTTCTAACTCAACCTAAAGTGAGCTGAAATGTATTGGCTTGTCATTGTGTGCTTAGATATACTGAAAATAGAATGATCCCATGGAGCCCCAAGTCTGAGAAGGTGGCTTCTCATTTGGGGTGAGGAATGTGATGTAGTTTCATTGCTACCCAGCTACTCAAAGTGTCAAAAAGTGGGCCCTTATGCAAAGACATAAGAATGATACAATGGACTTTGGGGACTCAGGGGAGGAGGAAGGGTGGGAGGTGGGTGAGGGATAAAAGACTACATACTGAGTACAGTGTACACTGCTCGGGTGATGGGTGCACCAAAATCTCAGAAATTACCACTAAAGAACTTATCCATGTAACCAAAAACCACCTGATCCCCAAAAACTATTGAAATGGGCTGGGCCCGGTGGCTTACGCCTGTAATCCCAGCACTTTGGGAAGCCGAGGCAGGTGGATCACCTGAGGTCAGGAGTTTGAGACCAGCCTGGCAAACATGGCAAAACCCTATCTCTATTAAAAGTACAAAAAATTAGATGGGTGTGGTGGCGTGTGCTTATAATCCC
Source organism: Symphalangus syndactylus (assembly GCF_028878055.3). Taxonomy (NCBI): domain Eukaryota; kingdom Metazoa; phylum Chordata; class Mammalia; order Primates; family Hylobatidae; genus Symphalangus; species Symphalangus syndactylus. The sequence continues at coordinate 98,788,397 of NC_072427.2, forward strand.
AGCTACTTGGGAAGATGAGGCAGGAGAACTGCTTGAACCTGGGAGGCAGAGGTTGCAATGAGCCGAGATCTCGCCATTGCAACCCAGCCTGGGCGACAGAGTGAGACTGTCTCAAAAAGGAAGAGAGAGAGAGATAGAAGAAAGAGAAGGAAGGAAGGAAGGAAGGAAGGGAAGAAGGAAGGAAGGAGGGAGGGAGGGAAGAAGGAGGGAGGGAGGGAGGGAAGGAGGAAGGAAGGAAGGAAGGAAGGAAGGAAGGAAGGAATTGAAATAAAAATTTTTTAAAAAAAAGCGCAGTCCCTGGACCAGTATCATCTAGGAGTTTGTTAGAAATGTGTAATTGCAGACCAACTAAACCAGAATCACAGAATCTCAAGATCCCTAGTGGACTTAAACTCATTTAAGTCTGAGAAGCTGTCTGACCTGCTCGGCACTCAATACCAGATTCTCTTTTGCTGCCATCCAGTTACCTCTTGGCAGGGCTGTGTTTTGGGAAGACAGACCTGTGGAGTGACCTCCATTTTATTGATCTGTGTACTGATTGGTCCTGCTGAGAGTTGTTAAAATTCTTGAAATTCCTTGGAAGCAGTGACTTGGGCCTCTCTGATTTCTCCATTGTGAAGTCTGAGCAAGCAGCCTGCTTTCCTTTCCATCTGTGCATTCCACTGGGTCTGGGAAGGGCCACCGTGGAAGAGAGTTCAGGATGGGAGTTAGGAGACTTGACTTTGGATTTTAAAAAATTGTTTATTTTTAATTACTGTAAAATAATATAAAATTCACCATCTTAGCTTTTTTGTTTTGTTTTCTTTTTTTTCGTTTGAGACGAAGTCTTGCTCTGTTGCCTGGGCTGGAGTGCAGTGGTGTGATCTTGGCTCACTGCAACCTCTGCCTCCCCAGTTCAAGCGATTCTCCTGCCTTAGCCTCCCTAGTAGCTGGGATTACAGGCATGCACCACGTCACCCAGCTAATTTTTGTATTTTTTAAGTGGAGACAGGATTTTACCATATTGGTCAGGCTGGTTTCGAACTCCTGGCCTCAAGTGATCCGCCTGCCTTGGCCTCCAAAAGTGCTGGGATTATAGGCGTGAGCCACTGCGCCAGCCCATCTTAGCACTTTTGAGGTGTATAGTTCAGTAGTGTTAAGTTGATTTACATTCCGGTGCAGTCAGTCTCCAGAACTCTTTTCATCTTGCAAAATGGAAACTCCGTGTTTAATAAATAATTACTCCACATTCTCCCTCTGCTCCCCCAGCCCCTGGCAACCACCATTTTCCTTCCTTCTCTATGAATTTGGCTACTCTAGGTACCTCATACAAGTGGAAGCATACAGGATTTCTCTTTTTGCAACTGGTTCATTTCAGTTAGCATAATGTCTTCAAGGTTCATCCATATTGTAGCATGTGTCAGAATTTTTTTCCTTTTAAGGCTGAATAATATTCCTTGGAATGTCTATACCGCATTTCGTTTATCCACACACCTGTTGATGGGTACTTTGGTGGCATCCACAAATCCACCCTTTTTCTTCTGTGAATAGCTGTGATTGAGTTGGAATCTTAAGCTTCCTCACACTGGCTGTGAGATCGTAGACAAATCACTGAACTTCTGAGTCTCAGTTTTTATTTCTTTAGAAATGAGCAGCTCAGACCAGATGTTCACAAGCATTTAAGCTCTAGTTACAGGATACTAAATAAAACCGAATCTGCATCTATTAAAAACAAAAAAGAAAGAAGACCATGCGTCTTCTGAAAGATTTCCATGGTTTCTCCCAATTAGACCATTTTCCTTTTCTGAGCAGACTTAATTTTCAAATATCTGTAACAGCAGAACTTCTATAACTTTAACAGCTTTATTGAGATATAATTCACACACCATGCAATTCATGCATGTAAAGTGTACAATTCAGTGGTTTTTTAGTATATTCTCAGTGTTGTGCAATCATCACTACAATCAACTTCAGAACACTCTCATCATGCCCCAAAGCATTCCCTATTTCTCCCCAAACTCCCTTGATCCCCAGATAATCATTAATGTACTTTCTTTCTCTGTGGCCTTGCCTATTCTGGACATTTCATATAAATGGGATCATAAAATGTGTGGTCTTTTGTGACCGGCTTCTTTCACGTAGCGTAATGTTTTCAAGGTTTTTTTTTGTTTGTTTGTTTTTTTACAACTTTCTAGGATGCCAAATGATCTCACATGTGAAGGATTCATTTATCACCATGAGCTCGTTATAGGGCTAGGGCCTAGAGGTACAGCAGTAAATATCAGACACAGCCCCTGGCTGCAGAGAGCTCACAGGCTTGTGGGGAAGATGGACATTAAGTGAATTAGTACACTGATATTAATCACAAGTGTGCTAGTTTCTATAATGGAGAAACTGTGGGTTCTCTGAATGTGTATAATGATGGGGCAGGGACAGCGAGGGTAGGCTACTCTTGACTTTTATTTCACATCTTCAAGATAGTGCCAGGCCGGGCGCGGTGGCTCACGCCTGTAATCCCAGTACTTTGGGAGGCCAAGGCAGGCGGATCACGAGGTCAGGAGATCGAGACCATCCTGACTGAAACGGTGAAACCCCGTCTCTACTAAAAATACAAAAAATTAGCTGGGCTTAGTGGTGGGCGCCTGTAGTCCCCGCTACTGGGGAGGCTGAGGCAGGAGAATGGCGTGAACCCGGGAGGCAGAGCTTGCAGTGAGCCGAGATTGCGCCACTGCACTCTAGCCTGGGCGACAGAGCCAGACTCTGTCTCAAAAAAAAAAAAAAAAGTGCTGTCACAGTTCTGTTATCAGGAACCCCCTCAATCAGTGTGTATTAAATGACTTTTAAATGACTCTGTTAGGTGACAATGATACAGTAAAGAGAGAGAAAGAGACTGTGCCTGCAGGGAGCTCCCCGTGTCATGGGGCAGACAGCTGTCTATGCTGCAGGCTGGTCCAGTGTGCTGCAGGAGCAATGGATGATTCTCCCTTAAGCATGCTAGGGAATCTTTAGGGAGTGATGATGCTTAATTGGGATTTTGGAATGTGAACAAAATTTCTTTAGAAAGCCAGTATGTCCATGGGGAGGAGAGGAACTTCTGAGTAGAGATCATGAGCAAAGGTACAAAGATACTCAATGTGTTCATGAGAGGTGCCCATTGGTGCAAAGGTGGAGTGCAGGTGGAGGCACAGGACATTGCTGGCGGCAGTTGTGGATGGTGTGAGCGCAGGCATCGAGGGGTTATCTGGCTTTGGGTTGCTGGATAGGGAGTTTGATGAACATCCCCAGAGGATGTTTTTGTTATATGTATGTTCAACTCCCAACAGACTTCTCGTAAATGTGATCAGGAGGCCAGTGTCACTGGAATCTAGGGTTCCTTGTTAAAAATGCCATCCGTTGCATCAGGATCTTGGGTGGGGGCTTGGGAGTCTGCACTCTAATGCTCTTGCCACGTAACACTTATGCACACCGATGCTTAGGAACCACCGCTCGGAGGAACAAGAAAACCGCTTATAAAATCTTAATTTTAGCTTTCAGCATTTCTTCAGAAGTATCTTCCATCCTTAACACGTATCCTGAGACGGAGCTGTAAAGTGACATGTGTTGTTAATATTCTCTCCTCTCAATAATCCCTCTTTTGTGTGATTTTCTTGTCTTTACTTTGAGACTTTTGTTTGTAGGTTGTATTAGTTTTCTAGGGCTGCCATCACATATTACCACCAACTTGGTGGCTTACAAAAGCAGGAATATATTCTCTCGCAGTTCTCTGGAAGCCAGAAGCCTGAAGTCAAGGTGTTGGCAAGGCATGCTACCTTTTTTGTTGTTGTTGTTGTTTGTTTTTTTTAGAGACAGGGTCATTCTGTCACCTATCTAGGCCTGTGGAATTCTTCTTTACCTGCAGCAACTCGACTAGAGTGCAGTGGTGTGATTATAACTCACTGCAGTCTCGACTTCCTGGGCTCAAGAGATCCTCCTGCTTCAGCCTTGCGAGTAGCTAGGAGTACTGGCATGCGCTACCATGCCTGACTAATTTTTTTTTCTTTTGTAGTAATGGGGTCTCACTGTATTGCCCAGGCTAGTCTTAAAAGTCTGGCCTCAAGCCATCCTCCTGCCGTGGCCTTCCACAATGTTGGGATTACAGGCGTGGCCGCTGCAGCCGGCTGGCATGCTCCTTCTGAATGCTCTAGGGCAGTGTTCCCCAAGCTTTTTGGCACCAGGGACAAGTTTCATGGAAGACAGTTTTTCCCACGGACCCAAGGTTTCAGAATGAAACTGTTCCATCTCAGATCATCGGCATTCGATTCTCATAAGGAGTGCACAACCTAGATCCCTCGCATGCGCCGTTCACAACAGGGTTCATGCTCCTGTGAGAATCTGATGTCACCGCTGATCTGACAGGAGGTGGAACTCAGGTGGTAATGCTCGCCCGCTTGCCCACTGCCCACCTCCTGCTGTGTGGCCCCACTCCTAACAGGCCATAGACTGGTATCGGTCAGCAGCCCGGGGGTTAGGGACCCCTGCTCTATGGAGGAATTCTCCTGACTCTTCTGGTGGCTCCTAGCAATCTTAGCGTTTCTTGGCTTGTAGCTGCAATGTCTAGTCACTGCCTCTCTCTTCACTTGGCCTTGTCTGTATGTCCTCTCTTCTTTTTTTTTTTTTTTTTTTTTTTGAGACGGAGTCTCGCTCTGTCGCCCAGGCTGGAGTGCAGTGGCGCAATCTCGGCTCACTGCAAGCTCCGCCTCCCGGGTTTCCGCCATTCTCCTGCCTCAGCCTCTCCGAGTAGCTGGGACTACAGGCGCCCGCCACCATGCCCGGCTAATTTTTTTTTTTTGTATTTTTAGTAGAGACGGAGTTTCACCGTGGTCTCGATCTCCTGACCTCGTGATCCGCCCGCCTTGGCCTCCCAAAGTGCTGGGATTACAAGCGTGAGCCACCGCGCCCGGCCTGTCCTCTCTTCTTTGAAGGCCACTAGTCATTGGATTTAGGGCCCATTCTAATTCAGTATGACTTCATCTTTTTTTTTCTTTTCTTTTTTTTTTTTTTTTTAAGAGGAAGTCTCACTCTGTTGCCCAGGCTGGAGTGTAGTGGCACGATCTCGGCTCACTGCACTCACTGCAACCTCTACCTCCCAGGTTCAAGCGATTCCCCTGCCTCAGCCTCCCAAGTGGCTGGGATTACAGGCACCCGCCACCATACCCGGCTAATTTTTGTATTTTTAGTAGAGACGGGGCTTCACCAGGTTGGCCAGGCTGGTCTCGAACTCCTGACCTCAGGTGGTCCACCCACCTCAGCCTCCCAAAGTGCTGGGATTACAGGCGTGAGTCACTGCACCTGGTCAACCTCATCTTAACTTAATTACACCTGCAAAGACCCTATTTCCAAGCAATGTCACATTCTGAAGTTCTGAGTGGATGTGAATTTTTTGGGGAGACCCTATTTGACCCACTATTTTGGGGGAGACCCTATTTGACCCACTGTATAGAAGTTTGAGTTCTGAAGGCAATTCTGCTCTGCTGGACAAAGTTTGAAAAGTACACACTTGGTTAAAACCACATCCAACACTAACGATGATATAGACAACAGTAAAACAAGTCAGGTGGTCATTTCAATGAATTCTAAATTGTTGCATCATTCTGGACAATCTTATATGCTTTGCTTTGAGGCTTTATTGCATGTACTCACCTTTAGACTCTTTAGGGTCTGGGATACTGGAAAAGTTTTTCACAAATTTCCCTTAAGTAAGCCTCCCTGGAAAGGTCAACTGGTTCTTTCTATTAGGTCCTGGAGTTTCTGTGGAGCTTGTATTCACTGATGTCCAGAGGAGATGCAACAGAAGAGGAGGAGGCTCTGGCGCATGGGTATTTTTTACAGACGTGGAGGCTGATGTGGCTGTCCTGGGCTATGAGGTGTTTTGTTCCTTTCGAGGCTTGTTTTCTATACTATGACATATCATTATTATTATGTGGCAAAGTCAGGAAATTGCATCTCATCCAACCTTGCCCATTTGCTAGGTTCTCAGGTAGCTCAGGTTCTCCTGACAGATATTTTTCCTAAAGTCACTTTTTCAAAAATTGCAGAGAAGTTTCTTATAAGGATGTTATATAGTTTATTTATTTTTTAGTTTTAGTTTTTGAAACGGAGTTTTGCTTTTGTTGCCCAGGCTGGAGTGCAACAGCACGATCTTGGCTTGCTGCAACCTCCACCTCTCAGGTTCAAGCGATTCTCCTGCCTCAGCCTCCCAAGTAGCTGGGACCACAGATGCGCCACCACGCCTGGCTAATTTTTGTATTTTTAGTAGAAACGGGGTTTCACCATGTTGGCTAGGCTGGTCTTGAACTCCTGACCTCAGGTGATCCACCTGCCTTGACCTCCCAAAGTGCTGGGATTACAGGTGTGAGCCACCGTGCTCAGTCTAGGACGTTATATAGTTTATTTAATTGCTTCTTTTTGCTCCTCATTTTGTTTTCCACGTTTGTTTTTCTACTTGTGGGGTGTATTAACTTCTTTGTTTGTATCTTTTATTCTATCCTTAGATTAAAAATTTTAAACACAGATTTACTGGATAAAGAATTTAAACTGTTAAATGCATCTAATGCATATTATTCCTGAATTAGTGTCCAGAAATAGGGTTTTAAATGCTGTCATCAGTGTCTGAACATACTAGTATTAACAGCTCACTTGTAAGTGTTGCTGAAGATTTTGTATCTCTGAAGGATCAAGATCTTGGGGAGGATGGCATTTAACTGAAGGTGAGTCTTCTGTTCTTTGAATAGATGTTTTAGATGACACATCAGTATACAAGGTGCGTCACCATCCTGTTTTTATCACTCTATTGTTTAATGATGATACATCTATTGCTTATGGTACCAGTGAATGTTTCCATTATTTTACTTTACTTAACATGAATTTCTCACGCATTCATGTGCAGGTGAAGAGAATTAGCAATAATGATCCCAATAATAACTCCCCGTTGCTGAGTACCATCCTTGTGCTGAGTGCTCTTCATATGTGAATCTCATGGAATACCGAGTTTTGGAGGAGAAGCGAAGAGGTTAGAGGAGTTTAGTTACCAGGGTCTCAGGCTGAGTTGATTCCAGAGTTGAAGCTCCTTCAGGAGGGTCACTGGCCAGCCCTGGTGTGCCCGGCAAATCTCGTGGAGACCATGGGAGGCGCAGAGAAGAGCAATTTGCATACATCTTCAACCTAGGATTACTGGCTAGACTGCTCGGTGGGGGGGCGGGGCTTCAAAGCCACCTGAGTGTGTGACCTTGACTCCTTTTTCTTTCCTTCAACTGCAGTAAGAGAAGCGGTAGTTCTAAGAGGCCTCGCCACCCTGCTTGCTGCAAAGGGCCTCTCTCTGAAGCTGATTCTGTGCAAAGTCCAGAGTCGTTGGTATTTTCAGGGCGCCTTTCTTCTCTGGCGGTGTGTGTTTTCCTCTGTTTCCAGAGGAGCTCCCAAGAGAAGGTTGTCTCTCAGTCTCCTTTTCATTTGACGTGACCCCTCTAACTCCTGTGTTTAAAGCTGGGCCATGCTTATTGCTTACCTTTCTAATAGCTTATGTGGAGTTGGCCTAAAAAACTACAGAGAGCTCTCCTTTCATCCCTCGCCAGGGTGCTGCAGGTCTTTGTATCTGCAGCCGCCGGGGTAGGGGAGAGTGGACACCCTTGGCCATTTTCTTAAATCCAAGTTGGTAGCTGGTGTTTTCAGTCCCTGCCTGAAAACAGAAACTGTTTAATTTGCATTTGGATGCTGCTTTTTCTCTTGCCTTCCCACCACCCTGTCTCTAAACAGTAGCCAGAGGGCAACTTTTTTTTTTTTTTTTTTTTTTTTTTTTTTTGAGACAGAGTCTCGCTCTGTCGCCCAGGCTGGAGTGCAGTGGCATGATCTCGGCTCACCTCAACTTCCACCTGCCGGGTTCAAGTGATTCTCCTGTCTCAGCCTCCTGAGTAGCTGGGATTACAGGTGTGTGCCACCACGCCCTGCTAATTTTTGTACTTTCAGTAGAGATGGGGTTTCACCATGTTGGCCAGGCTGGTCTCAAACTCCTGACCTCAAGTGATCTGCCAAAGTGCTGGGATTACAGGTATGAGCCACCGCACCTGGCCTAGAGGGCACCTTTTTAAAAGTCAGGTAGTGTCACTCTGCTCAGTACATTTTGGGCCTTTCCAATTGCCCCGAAATAAAAACTGGAGGGCTCACTGTGGTTCCTGGCTGACTTGAGCTGCCCCTTCCCATCTTCAATTTCTCTTTCTCTCTCCACTCAGCTGTTGCTCAGTCATATGGCCCCAGGCAAATGCCTGCCTCAAGCCTCTTGTCCTTGCTGTCTCTCTACCTGGAGCACTCTTCCCCAGGTAGTTACATAATGTACCCCCTTAGGGTGTAGGTTCTGTCATGTTTCTTTTTCAGCGAGACTGTCCCTGGTCATCCTGTTGAAAACCTCCATGTCCCTGGCTGCGCAGGTAGAGTGCGGCAGGAACTGACCTGCAGGTGTACATCTGTTCTTTTCTGTCCCTCATGGCAAGTGCTTGCTTTCTGCTTATTAGGGCACTGATATGGTTTGGCTGTGTCCCCACCCAAATCTCATCTTGAATTGTAGCTCCCATAATTCTCATGTATTGTGGGAGGACCCAGTGGGAGATAATTGAATCATGGGGGTGGTTCCCCCGTGCTGTTCTCGTGGTAGTAAATCTCATGAGATCTGATGTTTTTATAAGGGATTTCCCCTTTTGCTTGATTCTCATTTTTTTCTTTTGCCTGTCACCATGTAAGGCGTGCCTTTTGCCTTCCGCCATGATTGTGAGGCCTCCCCAGCCATGTGGAACTATGAGTCCATTTAAACCTCTTTTTGTCTATAAATTACTCAGTCGGCCGGGCGCGGTGGCTCACAACTGTAATCCCAGGACTTTGGGAGGCCAAGGCGGGCAGATCACCTGAAGTCAGGAGTTCAAGACTAGCCTGACAAACATAGTAAAACCATGTCTTTACTAAATACAAAAAATTAGCCGGACGTGGTGGCGCATGCCTGTAGTCCCAGCTACTTGGGAGGCTGAGGTAGGAGAATTGCTTGAACCCGGGAGGTGGAGGTTGCAGCGAGCCGAGATTGTGCCATTGCACTCCAGCCTGGGCAACAAGAGTGAAACTGTCTCAAAAAAATAAAACGAAATGAAATAAAATAAAATAATTACTGAGTCTTGGATGTGTCTTTATCAGCAGTTTGAAAACAGATGAATACAGACAGCGTCCCCATTAAAGACATTCCTTTGACTCGTGTGATTCGTTCCCACACCAAGATCTTTGCTTGGATCATATCAGATGTTAATTTGATTCACTTTAGGGCCCACTACATGATGTCCCAACATATTTTAAGGAGTACCCCTTAATATGTGTCATGTAAGCAAAGTGGTTGATAGCCCTGAGCAAGTGATCACTTTTATGTGGATATTAAACTTCACTTTGTGTGCACATTAGCCAATGAGTAGATAAAGAAAACGTGGCATATATATATACCTTGGAACAGCCATAAAAAGGAATGAAATCATGTCTTTTGCGCAACTTGGATGGAGCTGGAGGCCATTATTCTAGGTGAAGTAACTCAGGAATGGAAAACCAAATATTGTATGTTCTCACTTGTAAGTGGGCACTAAGCTATGAGGATGCAAAGGCGTAAGAGTGATATAATGGATTCTGGGGACTTGTAGGGGAAAGGTTGGGAAGGGGGTGAGGGATAAAAGACTACATATTGGGTGATGGCTGCACTAAAATCTCAGAAATCATCACTGAAGAACTTATCCATGGAACCAAACACCACCTGCACCCCAAAACTATTGAAATTTAAAAAATTTCACTATGTGGAGTGCACAGTATTTGAGGCATATCTTGCAGGGTGCTTCGAAGACTAGCCAGAATTGGGAGGCATGGGGTGGCAAAGGCATGCAGGGAAATGGTGGAGTGTGAAGGTGCGGGGCACGATAGGAGAGGAGTTGTCCTATGGGGCTGGTATGTAGGATTTGTGAGGATTTGGTGAGAGGGGAGAAGAGAAAGCCCCGTTGGCATCACATTATGGAGGCCTTTTTAAAGGTAACCCCAAAGAGCTTGAATTTTACTAACAGAAAGTTAAAGCCACTGAAAGCTTCTCATTAGGAAAGAATGAAATCTATGTCCTGCCTTGGAGAGAAATCCCTTGGGTAGCATTGGGAAGGCTGGTTGGTCAGAGGAGGCCTAGAAGGCAGGGATGTCTGTTAGGAGCCTGTGGTCATAAACTAGGATAAAGATGAGCTTGACCTGGGAGGTGGCCGAGACAGAGACATGGAGGAGACAGTGTGGGGAAGGCATTCTGTTGGGTCATGGCCAAAAATGAATGAGAGGCCAGTTTTGTCCCCACATCACCCAGGAGCTCAAACGTTCAAATTATCTTCCCTGACCAGTAAAATGTAGTCATGGAGCCCTTGGAAACAAAGCAATGTGAAGAAAAGGGCGTGGAAGCTGAGAATGGTAAAACCAGAAGAGGCCACAACAATCGTATCATTTCTTCATATAGTGGAGAAGCAAAAGAGGAGAGAAAAATTGTGGTGACAGAGAAAAGCAAGCTGGGTGAAGGTAGTGTGTTGTATTTTAGTTGCAATGAGGACATTGGGTCCTAGCATCAGTAACTGATCACCCATATCCCTGATTGCTGGGTTAGAAATGGGAGGGGAAGAAGGGACAGACACTGTGAGTGTTTGCACATGGGTGATACTTGGCTTTGAAGGAATATTTTGAATAGCTATGATTTCCAGAAAGTGGTTCATTAGCTAACTCAATGGGTTTGCTTAGACGGTAACTGAGTTTTTAATCTCCGGAGGGAACACCTGCTTCATTGGCAGCTATGAATATTATTGTTGTTGTTAATAAGATAACCAATAACATTATAAACTTTTGTTAACTTTACTGAGAATTCCTGACCTTGTGCTAAGCACTTTGTAGAGACATCTTATATGGGATAGTGGGATTTTCTCTTACGCTTTGGGGCCTTTGTGTAAGAAGACATTCTATAGCTGAGGCTCTCCCATTTGTTTTATATGGACTGCTGATTTTGCCTTAGCTTTAGTTTTATAGGTGGAAGGAGACACTCAATGTTGGAAGAGTCACAGAACATTCCTCATCCCTCACGGGTACACCCTTTCTGTGACTTCCTGCCTTCTAGGGCCATCTGACCACCTGACCACACAAACTTTCCCAGGGGCCATTTGTGGGAATGTTCCTTGGAGTGTGTGATGATTTCAAATCAGTGGTGGCTTTCTCCTATTGTGGGCGGTGTGTGTCCGCCTGTGCCTTTTGGGACTCTCTTCGTTTGGTTGACATATTTGTTTGGACGTGACCTTTTTCCAGTTCCTCTTCCCTGGGTTTTTGCCTGCTGAGGAAATGATCCTCGGATCTCATCCATCTGCACCGGTGGCAACAGAAGAGAGAATTTCTTTTTTCTATGGTTCGGGTCCAACTGCCCAGACACCTGTCCTTCAGAGGCTCATATTGTTCTGGTTGATATCACTTCCTGACATAGACACTCTTTAATATTCTAGTTCTGGAAGTCATCAAGTTGGACAAGAGACAGGAGGAAACGGTGGAGGGTCCTCAGCTGACCTGGGATGCTTTTTTGATTGTTGATTGGCCACATAGAAAGGGGCCGTTGCGCCCACCTCCATCTGCCACTGGCCCCTAGAAGTGGCCCTGTTAGTAAGCTTTTCCCAGTGGTGGCTGATTCATTCTGAGAGCTTTTCATATCCTTTGGGATTCTTCACTGTTAGATTTGAGAAGAAAAAGGACCGCTTCGCTTTTAAGTCTGATGAAAACCACCTGCAGAAGACATGTGTACATAAGCTGTATATTTATGCTTTTCTTACGGACACTTGACTGCTCCCTTGTTGTTAAGGAGATTCACAAGAGGACAGGTACCTTTACATGGGGACCCTTAGCTTGTGTGTTCTGCTGTCACAAAGAAAATGAGTTCTGGCCATTTTCGAGGCTTGCCAAAGATTTTTCTCTGCAACTCTGGAATTCTCTTTCTTGCGCTTTCAGACTGGCAAAATCCATGGGCTCCTGAGAGCCTGAGGTGGTAGGGGATGAAGTACAGAGTTGAACCAAATCCCAACTCTCCTTTTAGGCCTTTGTCATCTGCCAAGTGTCATGTCTGCAGTTACCTTGAAGTTGGAAGAATGCTCCCTGAGCACCACTCCCATCCCCGCGGTTGCTCTGCTGCTTTCCAGATGTTGACCTTGTGCAGGTGACGTAACCCCAGCTAATGTTGCAGGGGGGCTGGCTGAATCACACTCACAACTTTGGGACTGGATCTTCGTCTCATTTAGCGGCATTGGAATCCTGTGGAAGGAGATGGCACCTGCTTGGTCTGTTTGCATGTTCTTTGCCTGGGACTTCAAATCTGATCTGGAGCTGGTATCAAGAAACAGCATATCTGTGATGAGGGGTCTGGCGAGTGCTAGATAATACATTTTACCCATTGTTTTTTAATGAAGCAGGATGATAATCAATTTAATCGTATTCCTTTCTCAGGGGCACAAAGACAGGAGCAAAACTGAGGGAGAATGGAGTGCAATGAAATATGCAGAAAAAGGGCTGGGCGTGGTGGCTCACACCTTATAATCCCAGCACTTTGGGAGGCTGAGGCGGGTGGATCATGACATCAGGAGATCGAGACCATCCTGGCTAACACGGTGAAACCCTGTCTCTACTGCAAATACAAAAAAATTAGCCAGGCGTGTTGGTGCGCGCCTGTAGTCCCAGCTTCTTGGGAGGCTGAGGCAGGAGAATGGTGTGAACCCAGGAGGCGGAGGTTGCAGTGAGCTGAGATCACGCCAGTGCACTCCAGCCTGGGTGACAGAGCAAGACTCTGTCTCAAAAAAAAAAAAAAAAAAAAAAAAAAAAGAAATGTGCAGAAAGAGGAAGACGTGCACAAGCCAGGAGTAAGGGAGATACAAATTAGTGGATGTGGGGAGACCTTCCCATCCAGGAACAGAAGCATCTGAGAAAGGATTACGATATTTGTTTCTTTATATTTTAATTTATTGGTCTAAATTTATGGAATACATGTATGATTTTGTTACATGCATAGATTGCAGCATAATGTTGAAGTCAGAGCTTTTAGGGGAGGGGTCCGCAATCCCCAGGCCATGGACCAGTACCTGTCTATGGTCTGTTAGGAACCAGGCCACGCAGCAGGAGGTGTGTGGCCTGTGAGTGAGCATTACCATCTGAGCTCTGCCTCCTGTCAGATCGGCATTAGATTCTCATAGGAGCACGAGCCCTATTGTGAACTGCACATGCGAGGGATCTAGGTTGCGTGCTCCCCATTTTTTTTTTTTTTTTTTTTTTTTTTTACCTGAGACAGTCTTGCTCTGTTTCCCAGGCTGGAGTACAGTTGCGTGATCTCAGCTCACTGCAACCTCCCCGTCCCAGGTTCAAGTGATTCTCCTGCCTCAGCCTCCCAAGTAGCTGGGATTCCAGGCGTGCACTACCACGCCCAGCTGATTTTTGTATTCTTAGTAGAGACAGGGTTTCACCATGTTGGCCAGTCTGGTCTCGAACTCCTGACCTCAGGTGATCCACCTGCCTCAGCCTCCCAAAGTGCTGGGATTATAGGCGTGAGCCACTGTGCCCAGCTTCGTGCCCCTTATAAGGATCTAATGCCTGATGATCTGAGGTAGAGCAGTTTCATCCCATCCCCCACCCCCTCATCCATGGAAAAACTGTCTTCCATGAAACCAGTCCCTGGTGCCAAAAAGGCTGGGGACTGCTGTTACGGAGTGCCCATGGCCCAAATAACATACATTGTACCCATAAGTAATTTCTCGTCATCTACCCCCTTCGCACCCCGCCATCCTTTCAAGTCTTCGTTGTCTGTCGTTCCACACTCTACAGCCATGAGTACACATTATTTAGCTCCGACTTAGAAGTGAGAACTTTCTGTGTCTGACTTAAGATAACAGCATCCAGTTCCATTTAGGTTGCTGCAGAAGACATGATTTTATTCATTTGTACAACTGAATACTATTCCATTGTGTATATATATCACATTTCCTTTATCCAGTCATCTGTTGAGAGACACCAAGGTCGATTCTGTATCTTTGCTACTGTGAATCCTGCCGCAATAAATATAAAATGCAGGTGTCTTTCTGATATAATGATTTCTTTTCCTTTGGGTAGCCGTCTTGCTTCTTTAAAAGAGCCGAGGAAATTCACTTTCTAGTGCTGTCCGATTGCCCATTACATACATTCTTACACTTGATACCCAGCAATCGGCAAACCACAGCCCGCATGCCAGATCCCACCTGTCATCTGTTTTTGTAAATAATGTTTATTGGGGCCGGGCACGGTAGCTCATGCCTGTAATCCCAGCCCTTTGGGAGGCCAAGGCGGATGGATCACTTGAGGCCAGGAGTTTGAGACTAGCCTAGCCAACATGGTGAAACCTCATCTCTATTAAAAATACAAAAATTAGCCGGGCATAGTGGCAGGCACCTGTAATCCCAGCTACTCAGGAGGCTGAGGCAGGAGAATTGCTTGAACCTGGGAGGCAGAGGTTGCAGTGAGCCGAGATGGCGCCACTGCACTCCAGCCTGGGCGAGGCAGTGAGACCCTATCTCAAAAAAACAAACAAAAAAAAGCTTCTTGGGAAATGGCCACATCTATACATTTATCTTCCATGGCTGCTTTTGCGCCTGTGTGGCAGGGTTGAGACATGCTGAATGGCTCCTGGAGTTTGAGATACTTCTTTGCTGGCCTCTCACAATAAGTTTGCTAACTTCTGCTCTGTAGTCACCTTTATCCAGACAGTGAAATCTAGGACATCCCTTGTATTTAAAATCTCTAGCTTTTAATATTTGCTGCGTTTTGTTATTATTATTATTTTAAATTCAAGGCACAGCCCCAGCTTCTTACTCTCCTCTTTGCCCTTGGATTATTTCAGGAGTTTCATTTTCTGTGGGATGCTACTTCCCTCTTGAGGACATTTATGATTATGAGGTGGGTGCTTTTATGATTGAGGTGAGAGGCAGAGAGAGGTTCTAAATCATCCCTAGTGTGCAGGACAGTCCCGTCCTCAATGTCAGGAGACCACTCACCCTTGGAGCCACTTGCCTTGTGGCCGTGATGTAACATGGAATGTTTTTCAGGGGCTCTTTGTAACATCGTCCAGTGAGGGGCTGGCCCCTAATGCTCTCACTTCAGCTGAGTTCATGCTTTTGTATGCCTTATTTTAGTTGCTGTCAGACACAGGAAACCACCAGGTAATTTATCTGCCTGCCAGTGGGAGGACTCACGTTGACCGGATTCAGACTCTCCCTTTCTGTTGGTCCCTCTCTTCTCTCTGCCCTCCCTCTGCCTCTCTCTCCTCCCTTTCTTTCTCTCTGTGTCTCTCTCACATACACACTCACACACACTCTCACACCCTGTCTCGTACATATACACATGAGCACACACGCTAACACTCATACACTCTCACACACAGTCTCATACGCGTATACACTCACACATACACACACTCTTACACAGTTGCTCACACATGCTCACACTTATACGTAAACTCAGTCTCATGCGCTGTCTCACATACACGTACACACTATCAGACACACTCTTATGCAGTCGCTCACACACGCTCGCATCCATAACACTCACCCTCACACAGTCTCATACACATACGCACCCACGTACTCTCACTGTCTCATTTACACACCGTCACACAGTCTTACACGCAGTTGCTCACACATACACTCACACTCGCAGTCTCATAGTCACACACACACTGTCTCATATTACACATACACTGTCAGACACAGTCTAGACACACCCACACAAATATATACACTATCACACACATGCTCACAATCACATAATGCAGTCTCACACAATCACTGTTTCACACTCACACACCCTTTCTCACACACATATATACTCTTTCACATATACACTCACACTCTCCACACTGTCACACTCACAGTCTCACACTCACACACACACACTGCTACGCCCTCAGTGCTGCCTCCATTGACCTCAATAACTGCTTCAGTCAGTTCCCAGGACAGGATGTTGCTGCGTTTCCCTGGCTGTCTCGTGTAGTGCCAGAGAAAACTTGGATCTCCTTTTTTCTCTCAAAGGAATCAACAGCCAGTCTTTATAAATCCTGCTTAAAACAAAACCCCAAGCCCCCAAATAAAAAAAAAAAAGGCCTCCTTAACCCTTTGCCCTTCACCTAGCTGTCATTGCTTTTGGGGACAGGGTTAGAACTTTTAGCCAAAAAAAGCCAGCTGTCCCCTGCCCCCCACCAGGGAGGGAGGCCTTGGGGAGAGCATGGATTTTTCCTGCAGCCCAGAGAAGGCCCCAAGGCCACTGGAGGAGAGATGGAGAGGGGCAGGGGTGTACTTGCAGAAGTGGGGGGTCAACCTCGGCTGCAAGGGAGGCGGGCCGGTGGTGTGGAGGTCTGAATGGGGCTTTGAGAGGGGTGATGATGCTGATGTGTGGAGCTGAGTATGGAGTCCCATGTGCTTGGCATCCGAGGAGCAGGAAGTCAGTGTGCAGAGTGACTGTTGGCTGTGGAACCCCAACTTAGAGAGATGTGGGGAGCAGGAGGTGGGATGGAGGGGCAGCCTGTGAGGAAACTCAACTTTGAGACTGTCAGAGAGATCTAAGAAAGGAGAAGGTCTGGCTGGGCATGGTGGCTCACGCCTGTAATCCCAGCACTTTGGGAGGCCGAGGTGGGTGGATCACGAGGTCAGGAGTTCAAGACCAGCCTGGCCAACATAGTGAAACCCCGTCTCTACTAAAAATACAAAAATTAGCCGGGTGTGGTGGTAGGTGCCTGTAATCCCGGCTACTCGAGAGGCTGAGGCAGGAGAATTCTTGAACCCAGGAGGTGGTGGTTGCAGTGAACCAAGATTGCACTCCAGCCCGGGTGACAGTAAGAGACTCCGTCTCAAAAAAAAAAAAAAAAAAAAAAGGAGAAGGTCTGAGTTGCTGCCATTTAGGGGAGTGAGGAGCATGAGTGTGGGAGCAATGTGTTTACAGAGACATTCTTAGGACCCACCACACTGATGAAGCCTGGGGGGGGCGGGGCATGTGGGTGACACAGGTGATGGTGTTTCGGTGGCTGAGAGCAGTGGCACTCAAAGTGTGTTGCATCACAGCCACCTGGAAGCTTTGTAAACCATAGATTGCCCCACTTCTAGGTTTCTGATTTATTAGGTCTCAGGTCAGGCCCGAAAATGTGCATGTCTAACAGTTCCTGAGTGATGCTGACGCTCTTGTGGGGACCATACTTAGAGAACCACTGTCCTCGTTTGAGAACAGTAAACAGAGCTCATCAATGTCCTCAAAATAGAACTAATCTAAGACATGGGGAGAAGATGCAAAATAAAATTGATTAGATATTAAGAATAGGAATTTGCTCCCCATTCACGTTGATGAGAGTGTCAGAATTTTCTAGGTTCTGGAAAGGGTTAAGCCAGTTTAACCAAAATGTTATTGAGCAATAGCATGATAGTGGAGACTTTCATTAAAATCTAATTCCTCTGCATTTGGGGAATTTATTCACTATAAACAGGAAGAGTGTTTCAAAACTGGAGTTTTGGCTCTTTGTAATTTTGAATCCTTTTAGCTGACTCGGGAAAGAGAGTCCGTCATTTGAACTTCTCTTTATAAAAGAAGAGAATTCAAGGGCCTGAGCGGTTCCCATCTTTCACCGTCCTGGCTTGTCCCCTTGGTATCAGGATGACCACTTGATGTCAGTGACCTAAATTTTCCGTTGACAGACTCTCATTTCTTCTCTTTTTCTTTCTCTTTTCTTTACAAGTGTAAGATTTTGGCCACAAGTGTAAAAATAACTAAAATATAAACAAAAGAAGGATAGACAGACACATAGTAAACAGTGTAACCCGGTGCTTCAAGAATGCCCTGAATGATTTAGAAGTAAATCCTAGGTTTTTAACAGAACTGATGTCTTTGCCCTAAGTTTGGATTTGTTTTCTGTAATGTGAGATACAGCAAAATTTCAAGGAGCCTTTTCAATTGCAAGCATGCAGATTTCCAAAGAGCTCTTACTTCCTTCTGTGGGCACATTGGACAGGTCAGCAGCCATTCACTGATTCCTTAAATATCCTTAAAAGGATTGATTTAGGCCGGGCCCGGTGGCTGACGCCTCTTATCCTAGCATTTTGGGAGGCTGAGGCTGGCCGATCACCTGAGGTCAGGAGTCCAAAACCAGCCTGGCCAACATGGTGAAACCCCGTCTCTACTGAAAATACAAAAAAATTACCTGGGCATTGTGGCAGGCGCCTATAATCCCAGCTACTCTGGAGGCTGAGGCAGGAGAACTGCGTAAACCGGGGAGGTGGAGGTTGCAGCAAGCCAAGATTGCACCACTGCACTCCAGCCTGGGTGACAGAGTGAGACTCCGTCCAAAAAAAAAAAAAAAAAATTTAAGAGCAAATGACTTATTTGAAAAGGACGTATTGAAATCCTTAACCTTAGAACTGGAGCCTGCTCCCGATAGCTTGAGCCACGGACTTTCTTTTGTTTTTGTTTTTTGTTTTTTGTTTTTTTTTGAGACGGAGTCTCGCTCTGTCCCCCAGCCTGGAGTGCAGTGGCGCGATCTCGGCTCACTGCAAACTCCGCCTCCCGGGTTCACGCCATTCTCCTGCCTCAGCCTCCCGAGTAGCTGGGACTACAGGCGCCCACTACCATGCCCGGCTAATTTTTTGTATTTTTAGAAGAGACGGGGTTTCACTGTGTTATGCAGGATGGTCTCGATCTCCTGACCTCGTGATCCACCTGCCTCAGCCTCCCAAAGTCCTGGGATTACAGGCGTGAGCCACCATGCCCGGCCCTTTCTTTTGGTTTTAACCAGGGTATCCAGTGGCTCACCTCAGCACCAGTGGTAGCAGTAGTGCTTGGGAGGGGAGGTTGAGACTTCTGGGTCTTTTAGAGCTACGTTTATTTACAAGTTGTTGGGATCTTTGCCGAGGTGCTTGAGCCACTTCTTCGTGTTTCGGTCCCACCATCTGTGAACTCCACTGATGGTGTGTAAATTAATAAAATGCTCCGTGAGCCCAGGATAAGAGACTTTGGAGGTGCCAAGAGGAATCGTAATAAATAATATTAAACAACTCCAGGGATTTTAGCAGCGTTTACAATTTTGGCTTCACACACTTAGAGGTTTGGAATCGTTTTATAAAACTGACTTGAAAACCATGCATTAGGCTTTCTTTGTGTGATTGGCAACACTTCAGAAACCGCAAAGATCCCTGCTTTTGAGATGTTTCGAGAGAACCTCATCAGTATGGCATGGAGCTCTGCCTCCTTGTGAGAGCTGTCACTTTCCCAGGAATCCTACCCTTGCTCATGAATGTTGGGGATGTCATTGGTATATGACCATAAAAGTGTCCTGGGAAAGAAGGACAAGAAGGGAGGAGAATGGTTGTGGCCAGTAGTTGCAGTGTTATTGGTACGTCTGGTGTTTTAATAGAATGATCTGCAGAACTTCAAAAACTCGTCTGATGGCACAAACTTTGTGTGAAACAGGGCAGTGTATTTGGGAATTTGTTGTTTTTTTTTTAAGGTGAAAGTTGAATGAAGAGGGGCAGGGTGACGCATACCACTGATATTTCACGTCTGCTTTGTTGGAGTTTTATTTGTGACTCGTAAGTTCTACCTAGAGGGCTGACAGCTCCGTTGGGCTGGCGGCACCAGCGTGGTCTGACTTTTCTCTGTCTGAATATTTAGTAACATGCAGATTCTTCCAGAATCATGGCAGTGCTTTCTTTTATCTTGGATTCGTAGAGTTTGGGACCCAGGTGCTTGATGAAAGTTTATTGTGTTAGTAATGATAATAGACAACACGTGCTTGCTATAGGGCGGGCCCTGTTCTAAAGCTGTTTTGTATTAATTATTTAATCTTCCCGAGAATTATAATGAAGCAGGATTCTAACTAATCCTATCATCATCTCCATTTTGTAGAGAAAGTTGAAGTAACTTGCTA
Source organism: Symphalangus syndactylus (assembly GCF_028878055.3). Lineage (NCBI taxonomy): Eukaryota > Metazoa > Chordata > Mammalia > Primates > Hylobatidae > Symphalangus > Symphalangus syndactylus. Next base: position 98,808,393 of record NC_072427.2, read on the forward strand.
AAGGTTATTCAGGTCTTAAAGGGTGGGTTATATATGCATCTGGCTAAAGGGTTTGACCTCTTTAGCATCAAATTCCTTCCCTTAATCATTGCTCTATAGGCATAGTATTAAAGTTCTCAAAAGTTTAATAAATGATAATGACGTCTGGATTTTATCTTGGGAACCTGCTCAAGAGTGACAATGTTAGGAGTCATTTTTTTTTTTTGTTTTAAGATAACATTTAAGCCATGGGACTCAATTTGTGTTGAGTGGGGTGGGGGTGGGGGTTGAGCCATACTAATGACTGCTAAGCCAGTGATCACCAGCAGGGCTTGCACGTTTGTGTATCTTTGAGAAGAATTTAGGATGACGGCAATCTCTTTATGTCTTGTGTTTTGAATTCCACAGGAGCCCAGTCTTTTATACTCTTAAAGCAAATATGGTTGAGGTTCATTAGAGTTAAGGCTTAGGAAGGTGGACGTGAGTTTTGTGGTTGGAGACTCTGACTTGGTTTTGCTTTTCTTAACATCACTTTTAAATGTCTCCCATCTGTGTTGTGTGTGTTGGGAGGTGATATGGTTTGGCTCTGTGTCCCTACCCAAATCTCATCTTATAGCTCCCATAATTCCCATGTGTTGTGGGAGGGACCCAGTGGGAGATGATTAAATCATGGGGGCGGGTCTTTCCCTTGCTGTTCTCGTGATAGTGAACGGGTCTCACGAGATCTGATGGTTTTAAAAACGGGACTTTCTCTGCACGAGCTCTTTTTTTTTGCCTGCTGCCATCCATGAAAGATGTGACTTGCTCCTCCTTGCCTTCCACTATGATTGTGAGGCCTCCCCAGCCATGTGGAACTGTAAGTCCAATAAACCTTTCTTTTGTAAATTGCCCAGTCTCAGGTATGTCTTTATCAGCAGTGTGAAAACGGACTAATACAGGGGAAGTGGGCTCGGGAAGGGGAATTAGTGGCAGAGCAAAGCAAAGGAACTGGTCCAGGGTGGGGATAAGCTGAGGACATTGACTTTCTTGGACTCTTGAAGAGAGTGAACTGTGCTGGAAATGCCCCTTTCTGGCTGCCCCTCCCAGGAGCCAGGGTCATGTGTTTGCTGAATTGTAGCTGCAAGTTTTTTGTTATTGTGATTTATCATTTATTTATTTTTGAGACACGGTCTCGCCCTGTCACCCAGGTTGGAGTACAGTGGCATGATCATGGCTCACTGTAACCTTGACCTCCTGGGATCAAGTGATCCTCCTGCCTTTAGCCTTCCGAGTAGCTGGGACCACAGGTGTGCAACACCATATCTGGCTAATTTTTTATTTTTTGTAAAGATGGGGGTCTCACTCTGTCACCCAGGCTGGTCTCAAACTCCTGGGCTCAAGCATTCCTCCTGCCTCGGCCTCCCAAAGTGCTGAGATTACAGGCATGCCCACTATGCCTGGCTTGTATCTGCAAGTTTTAAGGGCCAATATCAAAGTATTAGGATCTAGGAGGAAAAGGGAGCTGTTGGATATTGGTAGAGCTCTGCAAAATGATAAATGCCATGAGTGTTTTTTTAAACTTTTTATTTTGAAATAATTGTGGACTTACTTACAAGAAGTTGAAAAATAATAGAGAGGTCCTGGGTACCCACAACCCAGCTTTCACCAGTGGTGACATCTTACTTAGCTATACTGCATTATCAAAACCAGGAAATTGAAATTGGCACAATGCAAGTCACAGAACTGCAGACAATAGGTGGAAGTGGTGGCTCAAGTCTGTAATCCCAGCTACTCAGGAGGCTGAGGTAGGAGGACCACTTGAGTTAGGAGTTCCAGACCAGACTGGGCAATATAAAGAGACCCCATCTCTTAAAAAAAAAAAAAAAAAAAAAAAAAAGACCATACTGGAATTTCATTAACTTGACATACACTTTTTTTTTTCCTCTTTAAAATAGGATTTGGTGTAGAATTTGACCAGTGTTTTTTGATGAGGGACAGAACCTCTGTCTAACTGTAATAAATGTTTTACAGATACATGGCTTTTTAGCATAGCTCTGTTTGCTTAAGTGTTTTTAACACGGCAAACGGTTGAGTGGAATGTGAAGTCCAGCAGCTCAGTTATGGGATAAAGACCAAGCAATTCGGTTATTTTCATTTATGGCCTTGAACTCTTTGGGGATATTATCTTCACTTTTTTGTTGCCTTTTCAGAGGGAGGATATTTTCTAAAGATAAAAGGATAATTCAAGGTCATTGTGTCATCTTAAGAGCTCTTGGAGGAAATGATAAACAAATGTTGTTTTTCCTGGAAAAGGGTGGGATTTCAATTAATCAGATAAAAGGTATGGACTGATGAGACTCAAAGATCATGGATGCAATTTCATGATAACTGTTGAGTGGATTTCCTTTTACAGTGACAGCCCTGTGTGAGTTGCGGCTAAGTGTCGCCTGCCTGGCTTGCCGGTGATTAATTGCTCCTGCCTCCGTGATCCCATCACACTTTGCTGAGACTTCCAATTAGCCTCTGTCACTATCTGCCCTGGATTTGAGCTATTTGTGAGGGTGACTGTCTTCTCAGCTAGACTAGGAAGTCTTTGAGGGCAGGGACTGTCTAATTCATTTTTTGACTTTTCTCCTCATTCTTTCTCCCAGTATCAAGCAAGATGCGTCGAGCAGAAGGGATCTCTCTATTCTCCAGCCCCCAGCAATTTTTAGACTATTCCTTATTCTAGCTTCACTTCTTTATGTATTTATCTGGGCATCTGTTTGTATGTTATGTGTATTTGAAACCAGTAAGGCTGAATCCATGGTAGATTATTTTATAATTTTGAGCTATCATGAGTCAGACTGGCCTTGTTCTGTAGTGCTACCTGAATAGCCGAAAAACAGCCTGAGAGCTTGGTAGATTTTCTTCAAAAAAAGCAGTGGGGAGTTGTTTTTGTTTTCTCTGTAATATGGAATTTTTTCTTAAAAAAGTATGTCATCGGCCGGGCGCGGTGGCTCACACCTGTAATCCCAGCACTTTGGGAGGCCTAGGTGGGCGGATCACGAGGTCAAGAGATCGAGACCATCCTGGCTAACACGGTGAAACCCCGTCTCTACTAAAAATGCAAAAAATTAGCCAGGTGTGGTGGCACGCATCTGTAGTCCCAGCTACTCAGGAGGCTGAGGTAGGAGAATCACTTGAACCCGAGGGGCGGAGGTTACAGTGAGCCGAGACCGCGCCACTGCACTCCAGCCTGGATGACAGAGTGAGACTCTTGATGTCTTAAAAAAATAAAAAAGTATATCATCTTTATACTTAACTGTTAACCTTGGGATAATTCAAATTCTTCTGAGTCATGCCGCCTTTTGGGATTTGGCATTTCAAGGATGTTGGCAATGGTCTATAATTATGAGCCCTGCACATCAGCCATGGTGCTGTGAGCCCCTGTCTTCTTGGAGATATACAGGAAGATACATTTTTTAGTCACTTTTTCTTTTTGAGACGGAGTCTCACTCTGTCACCCAGGCTGGAGTGCAGTGGCACGATCTTGGCTCACTGCAAGCTCCGCCTCCCAGGTTCACGCCATTCTCCTGCCTCAGCCTCCCGAGTGGCTGGGACTACAGGTTCCTGCTACCATGCCCAGCTAATTTTTTTGTGTGTTTTTAGTAGAGACGGGGTTTCACCGTGTTAGCCAGGATGGTCTCGATCTCCTGACCTCATGATCCCCCTGCCTCGGCCTCTCAAAAGTGCTGGGATTACAGGCGTGAGCCACCGCGCCCGGCCTTTAGTCAGTTTTTCTAATGGGGAGAAACTGAGGGGGGAAATACTATGTTCTTGGGATCTTTTGGTTATGATGAAATGTGAAGAAGCTCTCTCAAGTGAACTCATGTAAAAATGGTGTTACTGAAGGGATATGGGAAATGCCGTGGACGGCCAGGGATGTGCGGGCCTTGTAAAGCAGGAAAATCAGGAAGAAACGCTGGTCCTGCATCTCTCAGAGGCCCACATAGTGTAAATTTTTGCTTTTCTCTGCAAGATTTTGCCATTTTCTTGTTCCTACTTGCAGACTGACTTTCTTGCTTGGTCTCTGATGACATCTCAGATTTACTGCTTACCAAATGGCTTTGATTTGGTGCAACGTTGCTCTAGTCCAATACTACCTGACCTTTCCTCTAGGTAACTGTCTTAGTCTCCCAGTGTCTCAATTCCAATTTTGTTTGTTTGTTTGTTTGTTTTTTGAGACAGAGTCTCACTCTGTCGCCAGGCTGGAGTGCAGTGGCTCAATCTCGGCTCACTGCAATCTCCGCCTCCTGGGTTCAAGCGATTCTCCTGCCTCAGCCTCCCCAGTAGCTGGGATTGCAGATGCACACCACCACACCCGGCTAATTTTTTGTATTTTAGTAGAGACGGGGTTTCACCAAGTTGGCCAGGATGGCGTCGATCTCCTGACCTCGTGATCCACCTGCATCAGCCTCCCAAAGTGCTGGGATTACAGGTGTGAGCCACCATGCCCGGCCTCCAATTTTTTTTTTCTTTTTTTTTTTTAAGAGATAGGGTCTTGCCTTGTTTCCCAGGCTGGAGGGCAGTGGTGTGGTTATAGCTAACTGCAACCTCGAACTTCTGGGTTCAAGCAATCCTCCTGCCTCAGCCCCCTGAGTAGCTAGGGTTCCAAGCGTGCATACCACCATGACCAGCTAATTTTTATATTTTTTGTAGAGATGGGGTCTCGCTGGTCTCGAACTCCTGGACTCAAGCGATCCTTTAGTCTCAGCCTTTCAAAGTGCTGGGATTACAGGCATGAGCCCAATCTTTATTCCAGATTTTTAAATGAGAGTCTGTTTGGCCAATACTGAGTCATGTATTCACCTAGCTTCTGCTGGGATGCAAGGGTATATGTATGATGGGTGGTCTCAGACTTGCCCAGGCAGGCTCTCCAAAAGGTGGGATTGTTGGGAAGCAATGATAGACCTGGCTGCCATATCCCAATAAAGGAACAGTTTACCATTGTTTATATTCAACTCTAGGTTACAATAGGAGGGCAGGGCCCATTTTTTCCTGCCTAGTGTTAGCTTCCAGCTTTTCCCAGTTAAAATTTCAGGTCTAGACAGTAGAATGAGGAAGAGGTACAGAAGTGCTGGAGTCTATCTGTAGCTGATGAAGAGCTGGTTACTAACACTGACTAGGGACAGAAGTCATTGGATACATGACATCACCAATGAATATTTAGTTTAAAAAATACTTTCATTCATGCTTTTGAATTAAATTAGTGCATATGAATTCATCTTTTCATATGCACTTGTTTACTTTTTGAGTTCCTAACTTCGACTTAAAAAATGCAGACTCACCCTGCAGTGATTCCACTTTATTTATTTATTTTGAGATGACGTTTTGCTCTTGTTGCCCAGACTGGAGTGCAGTGGTGCCATCTCGGCTCACCACAACCTCCGCCTCCTGGGTTCAAGTAATTCTCCTGCTTCAGCCTCTTGAGTAGCTGGGATTACAGGAGCCCGCCACCACGCCCAGCTAATTTTGGTATTTTTAGTAGAGACGGGGTTTCTCCGTGTTGGTCAGGCTGGTCTCGAACTGCTGACCTCAGGTGATCTGCCTGCCTCGGCCTCCCAAAGTGCTGGGATTACAGGCTTGAGCCACCGTGCCCGGCCGGGATTCCACTTTAATAGTCAAGGACTTCTGATGTGTGTTGAAGTCATTGGATGACAGGAATACAGTAACCAAATGGTAAAGACAGAGAAGAGGACTGGGCAAGACCTAAAGGCTTCTATGCCCCACTAACCAGCTGTGTCACTTTGGTTACAAAGTTCTTTGAATTTCAGTTCCTTATCTGTAAAGTGGGGTAGGAATAGTACCTGTCTCATAATGTCGTTGAGAGGATTCCATGAGCTGAAATCCATTCAAAGGCACTTTACTAGGCAGTTGGGATACAGGAGTGCACAAAATTCACAAAGATCTTGCTCTCCTGGAGTGTATATTTCAGCATGTGCTGCCACCGCTCTAATTTATAAATCAGGAAGTGTGGTGTCCGGCCGGGTGCGGTGGCTCATGCCTGCAATCCCAGCACTTTGGGAGGCTGAGGCAGGCAGATCACCTGAGGTCAGGAGTTTGAGACCAGCTTGGGCAACATGGTGAAATCCTGTCTCTACTAAAAATACAAAAATAATTTGCCGGGTGTGGTGGCAGGTGCCTGTAGTCCCAGCTACTCGGGAGGCTGAGGTAGGAGAATTGCTTGAACCCAGGGGGTGGAGGCTGCAGTGAGCCAAGATCACGCCACTGCACTCCAGCCTGGATGGCAGAGCGAGACTCCATCTCAAAAAAAGAAAAGAAAAGAAAAAAAGAGTGGTGTCCTTATATTTCCCCTTATATTTCCTTCCAATTCTTTAAAATTCTGGTTTAGCTTTTGTTTTTTGTTTGTTTGTTTGTTTGTTTTGGTAGATAGGATCATATATAGCTGACAGTCAGGCTTCTCTGACTTAGAAAAATCAGGATGTGTGAGTGAGCGTATGTGTGTGCCCACACGCTATCAGGAGCCCTTAGAAATCAATGAAAGTGTCAACATTTCTCTGAAAAAGGTCTGTTTTCCAAGGCAAACGCGAAGTTAGCTTTATTTGAGTTAGGGGAATAAAGAGAACTTGTGAGAGACATTTACAAGCTGGTATATTGGCTTTGATGATCCAGGGAAAGGCATGCCTATTTGTGCAGGGGGCCACTCATTTCGCTTGTATCAACTCAGAGTCAAAAATCTTAATGGGTTTTAATAATCCTAAATGTCATATTGAATTTAAGCTTGGAAAATTTCAGATAACACCTCTTTGTAACAGCTATGGTTTACTCATCTCTTGGGCTATAACATATATCTCAAGACACAAAATTCTCCCCCGTTTTAGAAATGTTCACATTTTGCAACCTTTGCTGTGAGCAATAGAAACTTTTGGGGCAAGCTCTTTTAGATGAAGAAAGTATTTCCCACCACAGTGGATGCATACAATTCATTCTGTCAGCCAGAAGAAGCAATTTCCTTTCTTTGCCTTGGGATTTAAAGCAATAATGTATTGTATATAATTATTTAATTTAGTTGACCTAAACGTTAATTTATTATTTTTAAAACTTTACTAGATTGTAATATATCTTAAATCAAAATCAGTTTGAAATGGCACGAAGTATTTAAGGGTATTCTGGTATAAATTTTAAAGAGAGAACTTATCCAAGCCAATATTTAAAAAAAAATTTCCTTGCTTTATAGACAAATTTTAGTATATCTCAGGGGGCATTAATGTTATATCTAAAATGTCAAAGTAAGATTTATAATAATAGAAATTTATTACTCTTTATTATACATAGTATAAATGAGTAAAGCAATCAATTCTGCCTTGTGGAATTAATTTTCGCTTTGCTGTTTCTTTTTAGTTCCTGGCAAAGGCTATTTTTATTTTATTTATCTATTTATTTTATATTTTTAGTGGAGATGGGGTTTCTCCATGTTAGCTAAGCTGGTCTCGAACTCCTGGCCTCAAGTGAGCTGCCAGCCTCAGCCTCCCAAAGTGCTGGGATTATAGGCGTGAGCCACCGGGCCCATCCCAAAGGCTATTTTTAATAGTTTGAGAAGAGACAGAGCCTGGGTGATAAGAGATACTGACGTTTACATTTCTCTTTCTTCTTCAGTTTCACAAGATAAGTGATCAACTCTGTATTCTCATATCACGCTAAATAGTTCTCCATATCTGCTCAGGCGCAGACGAAAGCCTGCTTAGATATTTATCAAAGTGGCTAATGCCCTTGTTATTGTAATTGGTCATAATTTTTCTCCTTTACTGAGGGAGCACAAAGAATTTTCCTGTCTGGGAACTGTGTACTGTGCTATGAGGGTGGCAAAGTTCTGCCTGTGTACTGTGCAGTGATAGCACATCTGCTATTTCTTTACGTGCTTGGTCAGGTGTTTAGATATTTGAAGTGTGATGGAGAATACAAAAGATGTGGGCTACTTCCCATGGCTATGTTATTTCTCATTTTTAGTGGAGTAAAATTATGTGGTGGTTTATTTAAGAAAAAATTTTTGACATTTTCTTCAGTAACACAAACCATTACCACTGTGTGGGAAAACTGACCAGGTCTCCCCCAGGCCCAGCTTATCCACAGTTCATCATTCAGAAGGATGGCATAAAAAGTAAGATTGTTTTACAATTTTCCATGCCTTTCTGAAAACAGGTGCTTCCTTTGTGAATTCAAGTTAGTGGATTTATGTGGTCATTTCAACCTAGTTTCAACTCTGGTTCTAAAGAACAAAGCTTTTTTTTTTTTTTTTTGCCCTGAAGATTGACATTTGCTTGCAGAGATTAGGCACTTCCTGTGCCCCTGGGTCCCATTCTGCTGGTGCAGAGGGGAGGTTGGGGGAGGTTGTAGGGGGGAGGTCAAAGGGAAGCCAACACATTGGTCCATGTACATCCCATGGCAGTGGGAGGTACTTGGAGTCTGTGCAAATCTGCACAGGGGCAGGCTGAAGCTTGCTTAGAAGTGTATCAGGTATTCCGTGGTTCATCCATTCTACAAGGTAGCAGGGAAGAATTCTCCAGTTCCTTTGTTATCCGTAAATGGTTAGTGTCAGACCTGTTGCCTCTGCCCCTTCTCATTTTCCTGTTTTCCGTGTCTTTCCTTCTGCCCTGGCAGAAAGCAGCCCAGCATCTTCACATTCTGACTTCTGGAATGGAATGAAAGAGTTTCTTTCTGTATAGAGAGGTTTGTTTTACACAGAGCTGCCTTTGACTGGGAAGACTCACCCTAACAGATTTGGATCATAACGTGTTGGCACCAAGCCAGGAAGGATGGCCATAAATTGTCATTTGAATGAGGTTTCACCAACTTTTTGTCCTGTTATCTCATTTCTGGCGCGGGGATATTGGGCAACTGAAACCAGGAGCTGATTTGGTCAATGTGATTTTCATGATTTAAATTAGAAATGTTCATTTTGGGTGGCAGTTATCAAGATTTTTGTATATTGGTTTCTACTTCTGAATTTTTTTCAAATGAATTAAAATGGGAGGAAAAGAGGAGAGAAAGGAAGAGAGGAAGGAAGCTGTTTGAAACATGGACCCTTAGAGCTTTTGGATGCAAAAAGATCTGTATAGGAATTTGGCACTTGCTGTATATGTGACTTTGGCCAACCTCTCTGCCTCAGTTTTTGCTATTTATAAAATGACACTTATAAATGGGCATGGTAGTTCTTTGTTAAGAGATCATATCTTTTCAGAGCCAAACATAGTGCTTAGTATATAAAAGATACCTAAAAAATCCTAATTCCCTTTCATTACCTCTTTGATGTTACATCTAAAGATCTGCTGCTAAATTGAACACAGACTTTATCACTTCCAGGCTGGTCTGAATATAGGTCTTGCTAGAATGTTGTTCACTTAAATAAAATCACATCACAGCGATCAAAGGATCCCTTTGCTTTGGATCCACTATTAGAAAAGTGGAAGGGCATAAAATATTATTTAATTTTTTTTGTGTGTGACAGAATCTCATTCTGTCGCCCAGGCTGGAGTACAGTGGTGCGATCTCGGTTCACTGCAACCTCCACCCCAGGTTCAAGTGATTCTCCTGCCTCAGCCTCCTGAGTAGCTGGGATTACAGGCATCTGCTACCAGGCCCGGCTAATTTTTGTATTTTTAGTAAAGGCGATGTTTCACCATGTGAAGCCAGGCTGGTCTTGAGCTCCTGACCTCAAGTGATCCGCCCACCTTGGCCTCCCAAAGTGCTGGCATTACAGGCGTGAGCCACCGTGCCTGGCCCAATATTTTGCGTTATATTAATATTATTAAATATAATATTGTTATAATTGATAATATAATTAATATTATATATTTTATTATATTAATATTAAACATTTTACATTTATTATTATCTTTTTAAATATTTATCGAGGACCAACTCAGAGCCAGACAGTGTTTCGGGAGCTACAGTGGGGCAGGTAGGAGAATAGACATGGAGGGGGTGATGGGTGTCTATTTTAGACAGGGTGGTCTGTGGATAGTTCTCCCAGGAGGTGTGATCCTGAGGTCTGCATGGAGGGAGAGACCCCGTGGAAATCTAGAGAAAGAGCATTCCAGGCAGAGGGACCCGTGAATGTATTGAAGATTGGCAGGAGGCATGCGTGGGAAAGGCAGGAATGGGGCAGGCGCCGAGGTCACAGCCCAAGTCACCTGCAGGAGCGAGGTTCTTGTTTGGATTTTGGGCAGTAGGAATCGGCATAAGTTGAACCACAAAACAAGCCCCTCTACTCCTCTTAAGAGACTTTGTTAGATGTGTTTTGCAGAGAAGATGGAAAATAATAGTGTATCTGTTACTTTGATTACAATTCCCATCATATAATAATTAACTGCTAGCTGTAATTATAGGACTTCCTCTAATTTAGTTTAGCACTCTGGGGACCTCCATTAGCCTATATCCCAATCAATTTCACAGCCATTACGGAAGAAAAAAGCCATGTTCCTGTTGAATTTTAAATCTAGCGGGAGAATGATGCCCCCGTTTGCTAGACAGCCTTATTTTGTTTTCGCTCCTTATTTTCTTTCCGTTCAGGCCCTCCCTGCTGGCCTGCTGTTTCAGGCATGTACATGTTGTTTCCTAATTAGGATAGATTTTCACAGATAGTTGTTCATGAATTCCATGCATCTCATGTCCTTTTAATAACTTCCCCAATTTATAAAGCAAAAATTTTCACGTGACAGCCAGGAGAATGCATGCGTCCCCTCCCCAAGATAGATGTTTTAGTCAATATTTATTCTCTCGTCCAGCACCTTTTACTACCCCCGTGCCGTCTGTGTCAGTTTATTTATGTGGAGAAATGTAACGCAATCTGCTTTCTCAGTTGGAGAGAACAATACATTCTCCTGTGGCAGAAAATGCAGGGTTGGGCCTTCTCTTCGCCTCTGTGGCGTATCTGGTGATTGGCTGTGTTTAGATGACCTCGATCTCGAGGGCCCCTCTTGTCCAATTTTCTCTGCTGCTCTGGTGTGAAAGCCATCCTTACTGTCACATGGCTGCAGCGGCACCGTGTCCCCAGTGGTCTGCTTCTCTCTGGAGGCAAGCAGTGATCTGTGTGTGGGGCCATTTGTCACTTCTCTAGAAGTAGCCCTGTGAGATGTAGTGACATCTCCAGAGAGCTCCACTTACTAGTTTTGTTCTCCTCCCTTCTCCTTTTTTTTTTTTTTTTTTTTTTTTTTTGAGGCAGAGTCTTACTCTGTTGCCCAGGCTGGAGTGCGGTGTCGCGATCTCAGCTCACTGCAACCTCTGCCTCCCAGGCTCAAGCAATTCTGGTGCCGCAGCCTGCCAAGTAGCTGGGACTACAGGCACACGCCACCATGCCTGGCTAATGTTTGTATTTTTGGTAGATACGGGGTTTCACTGTGTTGGCCAGGCTGGTCTTGAACTTCTGACCTCAAGTGATCCGCCTACCTTGGCCTCCCAAAGTGCTGAGATTACAGGTATGAGCCATCATGCCCGGCCCCACTTACTAGTTTTATAATAATGCCTGTAGCTCGTGGGTAGCAACTAGAATCGCTTTATATTATAGAAGAAGAAACCAAGGCTGTGGGCAAGGAGGTGGAGGGGATGGTTGCCCACTGCTTCAGGCAAGTGGCCATAAGCATGAGCCCTGTGTGTTTGCCCTGGCTCCTCTGGCAGTGTGTGTGCACGCGCGCGTGTGTGCATGTGAGAGAGAGAGAGAGAGAATGAGTAGATTTTCATTTTTAGAGCAGTTTTAGGTCGCCAGCCAAATTGGATGGAAAGCGCAGTGTTCCTATACACCCCTTCCTCTCTCACTCCTGGCCCACCTCTCCCACCACCAACGTCCTGCCCCAGACTGGTGCATTTCTTACAAACAGAAAACCAACATTCAACTGTCATCGCCACCCAGAGTTCATAGTTTACACCAGGCTTCACTCTCAGTGTTGTTCCTTCTGTGCGTTTGGACCAATGTATAATGACCTGTGTTCACCACGTAGTATCCCACAGAATTAGTTTCACTGCCCTAAAAATCTTTTGTGCTCTGCCTGTTCATCCCTCCTTTCCCCCATCCCCTGGCAGCCACTGCTCTTGTTACTGTCTCTATAGTTTTACCTTTTCCAGGATGTCGTGTAGTTGGAGTCATACAGTGTGCAGCTTTTTCAGATGGGCTTCTTTCACTTAGTAATATGTCTTCAAGATTCTTCCATATTTTTCTGTGGCTTGCGAGCTCATTTCTTCTCAGTGCCGGATAATATTCCTTTGTGTGATATACCATTGATTATTTATCCCCTCACCTACTGAAGGACATTGTGGCTGCTTCCGAGTTTTAGCAATTATGAATAAAATTGCTATAAGCATTCACATGCGGGTTTTTGTATACACATAAATGTAAACGTATATTCACATAATATATAAATGAAGTTTATTTGTTTCTGATTATGAAAAAACGTGCTTTATTGTATAACATTTGGAAAATATTAAAAAAGAAGAAAATCTTTAAGAATCAGTATAAGCCTATTTATTTATTAATTTAATGTAATAAGATACATGAAATTGGAACTCTTCTGGAAATGCAGGCCATATGGTTATTATATAGTATAACAGTCAGTGGTAAAGACAGGAAAGATTTAGGGCATTCCGAGTGCTGGTTCTGTTTCCATTAAAACCACTTCTTAAGTGACTTTTTTATGATACCCCACATTCAAACAAACACTCTCAGCTTTAGAAAATGCCTAAGTTAGAAGTCCTCACAAACAACTGAAGTCCAAGGAGGTACTGAAATTCTTCTCTTAAAAAATTCAGATATACTTTAGCCATGGTTCTCAGTGGTGGTGGAGGGGATTTCCGACATTCATGCGGAATCTAGCAGTTCGGACACACAGGTTTTATAAGGCTCGATGTGACTGCATTCAGCTCTGGGAACCTCCGTGTCTCTTGGGCATGTTCTGGGTGCAGAGGCAGAGGATGCTGCTGGGGAGGACAGGGTGGTGTTGAGCTCATGGAATAGTAATGCCTCAAATGCAGCCTCAGAAGTGGATGTCAGTGGGCAGCCTGTTGCATTCATTTTTCATGTTTAAGAATTCTGGCAAAGTACTGTGTTAATCGGTTTTTCATTGCTATAAAGCAATACCTGAGGCTTGGTAATTTATAAAGAGAGGGCTGGGCACGGTAACTCATGCCTGTAATCCCAGCACTTTGGGAGGCCAAAGTGGGAGGATCACTTGAGGTCAGGAGTTCGAGACCAGCCTGGACAACATGGTGAACTCCTGTCCCAACTAAAAATACAAAAATTAGCCGGACATGGTGGTGGGCACCTGTAGTCCCAGCCACTTGGGAGGCTGAGGCATGAGAATTGCTTGCACCCAGGAGGGGGAAGTTGCTGTGAGCTGACATCGCACCACTGCACTCTAGCCTGGGCAACAGAGTGGGACTCAGTCTCAAAAAAAAAAAAAAAAGAAGACAGGTTTATTTGGCTCACGGTTCTGTATAAGCAAGGCACCAGCATCTGCTCGGCTTCTGTGAGGCCGCAAGAAGCTTTTACTCATGGCAGGAGATGAAGGGGCAAGCATGTCACATGGCAAAAGGGAACAAGAGAGAGCGTAGGAGGTGCCAGTCTCTCTTAACCCACTCTCGCTTGACCTAATAGAGCGAGAACTCACTCATGACTGCAGGGATGGCACCAAGCCAAGGGATCTGCCCTTGACTTGACCAGAACACCTCCTACCTGGCCCCACCTCCAATATTGGAGGTCACATTTCAATATGGGATTTGGAGGGGACAAATGACAACACTATATCAGGTATTAGAGATCATTTTCGACTTTTTTTTTTTTTTGAGACAGAATTTCGCTCTTGTTGCCCAGGCTGGAGCGCGATGGCGCGATCTCAGCTCACCACAACCTTTGCCTCCCGGGTTCAAGCGATTCTCCTGCCTCAGCCTCCTGAGTAGCTGGGATTACGGGCGCCTGCTACCATGCCCGGCTAATTTTGTATTTTTAGTAGAGACGGGGTTTCATCATGTTGGTCAGGCTGGTCTTGAACTCCTGACCTCAGGTGATCTGCCCGCCTCGGCCTCCCAAAGTGCTGGGATTACAGGCGTGAGCCACCGCGCCTAGCCTCATTTTCGACTTTTTAACAAGGCAGACAATACCAAATTAACCTTAAAATACCGTGTTTTCATGGCTTCTGAGAATGGGAGTACAAATGCTCATCAACTTACAATGAGGATATGACTCAGTAAACCCATCGTAAGTTGAAAATATCTTAAGTTGAAAATACATTTAATACACCTAATCTACCGAATATCCTAGCTTAGCCTAGCCTACCTTAAATGTGCTCAAAACACTTATATTAGCCTACAGTTAGGCAGAATTATCTAACACAAAGCCTATTTTATAATAAAGTGTTGAATATCTCATGTAATGTATTAAGTACTGTACTGAAAGTGAAAAACAGCATGGGTGTGTGGGTACCTAAAGTATGATTTCTACTGAATGCTTATTGCTTTTGTGCCATTGTCAAGTCAAAAACTGTAAGTCTAACCATCCTAAATCAGGGACTCTATATGTCTAGCAGAAAGGGGCGTGGCTGGTAGAAGGCCAGAGAAGTCCCTTTGATGTGAGTGCCCAGGTCCTACTACGAATCTTTGAATGCTGGTCTGGTTTTGATCCTGGAAAAGCTAGTCATCACTTTCAGCATGAAGAAAGGAGAATGAGAAGCCTCCATTTGGAATGTATGAGAATTCAGCAGCATGCAATTAAAAAGTTGTTTTTAATGGGTGAACATCAGTGTTTCCTGGCGTAGGTTCATTTAAAAAGCTCTGGGCTTGATCAAACAGCAAAATATACAATACATTTATACAAGGTGGTTTGTTGTTTTCAGACTTTACTTTTCAAGAACCATAATGAAGTTTTGCTTAAAAACTGTCAGTCTTTGATCCCACGGATCATGGCTCTCTTCTGAGTTTGGCCTTCTTCCTGCTCATAACATCTGTGATTGTATAGGTGCTCCTGCATTCTTAATTCTTACTTTCGAGGGGATGCTGATGAGAAGAGCTAATGTAATTTCAATACGTAGGAAAAGGCAAAGCTAAGATCAAGTTTAAATTGGAAGATATTATCTTAAATGGTATGATGGTGAAGTGAACGTGTATACTGGTAAATCACTTGTCATTTTTGATAACAGTAATACAAAAGTTTTACAACTTGTCCATTAGTGAGATTCTCAAATTGCTTTAGAGAATACAGAAAAACAAGAAAGTTGGAGTCCTGAGGTTCTGTTCTCCTGGTGATTGGAGAGAATTTAAATAATACCTTGTTTTTACATCATTAATTATTTAATCAAAACTGAAAACATTATGTCCCTAATACTGCATCCACAAAGTGGGTACTGAGGAATGAGTAAGTGTAAATTCTCCAAAAATCTTTCACGTTTTCTTACTCTTGCCTAAGAAAGTCTTTGTGCTTTCTAAAAAATTCCTCTTAATGGATTTTTTAAAAATATATCTTTAAAATGAGGAAGCTATACTGAAAAGTGATATGTTCCAAGGCTTTTTCCCACCACTGGAAATATTCCTGATTACTGAATGTAATGAAATAAATTTGTCATGTTGGACATAATGTGTGGTGGAGTGCAGAATGAAGAGCCCAAAACTCAGAGTGGAGGCTTGACATTTATAGTTACAAATATGTGCTTTAGGAATTGATTTATTTAGAGAAATACCAGGGCTAAGATAGATAAATTGAAGCTTGTTCTCACTAAGTAGGTTAGACAGTTCATCAAATATTGGTTAAAATCTTTCTCTCTCTAGAGGTCGAAAATAAGAGATTAAATGGCAGTGTCCAACGCATGGGACTTTGATTGTCTAGCCAACCAGTCTGTTCATATGAATATAAATGTAGTTGGGCAGCCTGTGTATACCTGGTGTGTGGCATGTGGCTCAGCAACCTAGCTAGCCACTGCCTTGTTTTGATACTTAGGCTAAGAATAGACTTTATGGTTTTAAATGATTGGGGAGCCTGGGGGCAGTGGCTCAGCCTGTAATCCCAGCACTTTGGGAGGCTGAGGGGCGGCAGATCACCTGGGGTCAGGAGTTCCAGACCAGCCTGGCCAACATAGCAAAACCTATCTCTACTAAAAATACTAAAATTAGCTGGGTGTGGTGGAAGGCACCTGTAATCACAGCTACTTGGGAGGCTGAGAATTGCTTGGACCCGGGAGGCGGAGGTTGCAGTAAGCTAAGATCACACCACTGCACTCCAGCCTGGGTGACAGAGAGAGCCTCCGTCTCAATAAAATAAAATAAAAATAATAAAATAAATGGTTGGGGAAAACATCATGAGAAGAATACTTTGTGATATGGGAAAGTTATATGAAATTCAAATGTCAGCATCCACGAATAAAATTTTATTGGAATGTAGCCACACCCTTTCATGTATGTATTACCCGTGGCTCGTTTCATGCTCCAGTGGTGGAGTTGAGTGCATGTGACACCGACCTTATGGCCAGGAAGGCCTGAAATATTTACCATCTGGCCCTTTGCAGAGAAAGTTTTCTGAACCCTGGCTTAGCAGAGCCAGTGCTTCTTGCTGCTGGCATCCTGTGGCCAACCCTTTTTTCCCCTTGTCTTCTTGCTTTTACCTTAAATTTGTGTTAAATTACAGTGATAGGTAATGCTTTTGCTGAGTGCTTACTATTTTTAATTTATTCAATTCTCATGTGAACTCTGTGATGTAGATTCAATTATTATCCCCATTTTACAGATGAAGAAATTGAGGCATAACAACATAAGCAGCAGGGCTTAATGTCCAGCCTCCTGGCTGCCTCCACTTTCCCTGTTTTTATTTTTATTTTTTATTTTTTAAGAGACAAGGTTTTGCTCGGTCACCCAGGCTGGAATGCAGTGGCATGATCATGGCTTACTGTAGCCTCCAAGTCCTAGGCTCAAATGATCCTCCTGCCTCAGCCTCTTGAGGAGCTGGGACTATAGGTGTGCATCACCATGCCTGGCTTTATGTTATGTTATGTTATGTTATGTTATGTTATGTTATGTTATGTTATGTTATGTTATTTTTTTGTAGAGATGGGGTGTTGCTTTATTGCCCAGGTTGGTCTTGAACTCCTGGTCTCAAGTGATCCTCCTGCCTCAGCCTCCCAAAGTGTTGGGATTATAGGTGTGAGCCACCATGCCCGGCTCTGCACTTTCTCTTGACCACCTTGTCCCCTGCATCTTGGAGATCAACTTCTGGCATTTGTACCCTTCTTTATCAGATTCAATGTATTCACGTAAGAGGTGTGCGTGTACGTGTGTGTGTGTGTGTGTGTGTGTGTGTGTGTGTGTGTGTATTTGGGTCTTCTTGCATTGGATAAAGAAATACCTAAGACTAGGTCATTTATAAAGAAAAGGGCTTTAATTGGCTCGTTGTTTTGCAGACAGCACAAGAAGCTTTTTGCTGGCGTCTGATAGGCTTCTAGGGAGGCCTCAGGAAACCTATAATTGTGGCGGAGAGTGAAGGGGGAACAGGCATGTCACATGGTGAAAGCCTGAGCAAGAGAGTGAGAGAAGGTGCCACACACTTTTAAACAACCAGATCTCATGAGAACTCACCACTGTGTCACAGAAGTCGTGCTCGGGCAGCCTGCGTGCTTGCAGCAGGAACCAGGCTGTAGGCCTCCTCCTCAGGGCCACTGGGGGGAGGCGACTTCACTCCATGCACCTGGCCCTGGGGAAGGTGCACGTGGGAGAGACCCACACACTGCTGCTGCCGGCTTCCCTCCAGGCCCACCTCCTCTCCAAGTGACAGTCACCACGGGCCACCATGCATGGCCACCTGGCACCAACTCACTGAGCCTCCCACCACTGGGGCTGGCACCCTGCGCCTTGGATCAGCGACTGCAGCCGTGGAGAGAAGTCCTTGGTCTTCCTCTTCATCCTCGCTGGCTGCCTCTACGGGACAAGGACTGATTCCGACACAGGTTCCTCTTTTCCCCTCCCCAACATCGTCAGAAGACAGTGTCCCTGCACACCATCCATATATAGCCCCTCGTTGAAAAAAGACAGAGGCCAGGCTCAGTGGCTCACACCTGTAATCCCAGCACTTTGGGAAGCCAAGGCGGGAGGATCATTTCAGGTCAGGAGTTCGAGACCAGCCTGGCCAACATGGCGAAACCCCGTCTCTGCTAAGAATGTAAAAATTAGCCGGGCATGGTGGTGAGTGCCTATAATCCCAGCTACTCGGGAGGCTGAGGCAGGAGAATTCGTTGAACTTGGGAGGCAGAGGTTGCAGTGAATTGAGATGGTGCCACTGCACTCCAGCCTGGGCGACAAGAGCAAGACCCTGTCTCAACCACGCCCACCCCCCCAAAAAAAAGAAAATAAGCTTCTACAAAAGCCCTGTATTGAGCTTCAATCTGCTCACGGTGTGGGATGGGGGCTCCCACATCTCTGGGAGAAGAGAAGGCTGTAGCCACCTGGGGGGCCCAGGGTGGTGGGTCTGGCAGGTGGTGCCACAGCTAAGAGAGCAGATACCAGAAGTTCTAAGAGGTGCTTAGACAAGGGCTGGTGCCAGGCCATGGGTGCCCAGCCCAGCGGGGCCATGCCACAGCAGATAAAGCTCAGGACGTCAAAAACAGCCTGGACACCAAGGCAGAAACCAAGGACCTTCCGTAGGCAAATAAGCTCCCAGTATCCATTCCGGCTGTCAGTGCTCCTGTATCCTGTAGTTATTCTTTGAACAATAGCAAAAGCCGTTTATGGATTCCACCTAGAAACAAAACCTTGTTTCAGTCACCTCTCTCTGGCTGTTACTTTCCTTCCACCCGCGCCCTCCCTAGGATGTGTGTACCTGGCCTGTCCTCCCTGGGCCATACCTGTGGCACATGTTGCACATGTGCACAGGCACAAGGATGTCTTTGGGTCCCTTGCCCTGCAGTTTCCAGGGGTCTCTGCTCCGAGTTCCCGAGCAGGCCCCTCAGGGAGAAATAGTCTCATATGCAATATGGGTGTCTTAGTGGCCCGTCTGGAAGGGCCACGGCAGTTCCTCCATGTCTCCAGGTAGCCACTTACCTCTTGGGCTTACACACCTTTGCACACGGTTGCATTTCTTTAGTCCTCTATGGGTCTTTTGGTGTGGGTTTGATTTTGCTTTTGCTTTTCTGGGTGAGATTTCCCAAATGCATCCTCAGAAGCTCTGGGCATGCCAGAGGACCCCCAGAACCAAGAAGGGAGGGTGAGTGGGTCTCCATTACCTGAGAAGCCAGGGGCAGAGTTGAGCCTCACAGAAGCCAACACAAGTCTCTGCTCAGCACCCGTGCCAGGGCTGCGGGCCCAGGGAAACAGCCCTATTTCATCTCAGCCCCTCTCAGAGCCTCGAGATGGCTGGCGCAGGCTGCTGGCAGGAGAGGGATGCCCTGTCCCTGGCAGCCCCTCCACATAGCATACCCCAGCATCTGCCACCACCTTCGTCCTTGCTTTGACCTTGAAGTTAACTCTCTTAGAGTTTAACTTTGGTTCATTTCTGCATAGGTACAATAGATTTATTTGTTTAAAATGTTTATTTTATATATTATATATAATATAATATATTAATACCAGTATAAATAACATTAATATATTATCAATTAACATATTAATTATATTAACGAATATAATTATATTAACTAGTTAATTATATTAACTAATATAATTAATATATAATAAACAATATGCATTATATATAAATATATAATATATTAAACCTTTTAATTTTAAATTAAATATTATTAAAAATTTATTATATATACATATTTGTTCATAAGATTTATGTTTTAAACAGCTGGTATAGGGTACCTTTTTTAAAAAAAAAAATCTTCCAGTGCAGTATATTTTTTAAAGCACAAAATTGATACCAAGACTGGGTGAGGAATATACATTTCCCCCTTATTATTTTGTAGTTTTGGGACCTTACCTGTAAGACTCTTAAAGATTTTCCTCCCTCCTATTTCAGGGTGGGTCACATTCTGATGCATGTTTCACTTGTACAGATCCTAGCTTATTGCCTTGACCCAACTGTCCCCACAGACACTGGGTGACTCTCAGGCTGTCCCTGCATCTCCCACCCCAAAACGCCTTGGGACCCTTGACCCCACCCTTCTTTCGTACCAGCCCATAGCCTTGTGGCTTATATGATTTTGAAAGTCCCATTCTATTTTATGATGGTTGATAATAGTCATTAACCTCATAAAGTTTGTTTTTTAAAAATCTCTATCTATCTATCTATCTATCTATCTATCTATCTATCTATCTATCATCTATAAAGAACACACTATTGAAAGGACAGCATTGCCTGGTCAAATGGTGACACCCCGTCTCTACTAAAAATACTAAAAATTAGCCAGGCATGGTGGCAGGTGCCTGTAATCCCAGCTGCTTGTGAGACTGAGGCAGAAGAATTGCTTGAACCTGGGAGGCGGAGGTTACAGTGAACCTAGATCGCGCCATTGCACTCCAGCCTGGACAGTAAGAGCGAAACTATGTTTCACACAAAAAAAAAGACAGCATGAAGCCATGTGGAATCTCCTCCTATGACCCAAACACCTCCCACTAGCCCCCACCTCCAACAGTGGGGATTCCATTTTAACAAAAGATTTAGAGGGGACAGCATTCAAATCATATCAGTGTGTGTGTGCTTGTGTGGGTGTGAGGTTACTTTACCTAGTCCTGATGTCATGGGCTTAATGTGCTACTAATACATTTTTTACACATTGAAAAATAATTATAACTATAAAGATGAAACATGGTTTTCCATGTACCACTAAAAATGGTTTCCTGTTCCATTAGTGGTATGTGTAGCACTTCTGTGCAACCCTCTTGGGTCTCCACTCACAGCTCTTGACCTATTTGTGGGACTTAAGGTAAGATATTTTGTAGATTCTGGTTTTTAAATTTAAAGCAAATTCAAGCTGTATGATCCTGAAGTACAAGAGATGATACAGAATAATCCAAGGGGGTTGGGAAAGCTTGCTTTCTTTTGTTTTTTAGACGCAGGGTCTTGCTTTGTCACCCAGGCTGGAGTGCAGTGGTGTGATCATAACTCACTGCAGCCTCAAGCTGCTGTGCTCAAACAATCCTCCCACCTCAGCCTTCTGAGTAGCTGGGACTACTAATGCGTGCCACCATGCCAGCTAATTACGTTTTTTTTTTTTTTTTTTTATAGAGATGGGGTCTTGCCATGTTGCCCAGGCTGGTCTTGAACTCTTGGCTGCAAGCAGTTCTTCTGCTTTGGCCTCCCAGGAAAAACATTTTTAATTTGGGTACCTTCCCCCTTGATCTTTGACATTTTTTTTTTTCATTTGATGATGTGTTTGCTTGATTACTTCTATTTCCATCCTCTTCAGATGTTATATATTTCCTTGAGTATCTTAATTGCCTTATTCGTTCATTAAACTTACGAGGTGCCCAGTCCCCTGCTTGAGACTGGAAGTGCATCTATGAACACCACAGGATATGTGGCCCCAAAGTGCGTTACAAGAATATGGTCATCAGCCAGCAAATGTCTTCACCTGCTCTACTTAGATTTTAGCAATTTGCATTGCTCCTGAGGTGCTCGATTGCATATGATAATTTCAAAACAGCAGGTCCCAGCAGATAGAGGAGCAGCTGTCAGATCAAGAAACCTGTCCATTGGCCCAGATTGTTCTGATGATTTGCAGCATAACCTTGGAAACGTCGTTTCAGTTTCCGTTCCAGGTTTTCACTCTGGAAAGTGGAAAATCACAGCAAATGAAGCTGGTCTTAAAGAAATCAAGTGCCCCCCATACTGTAATGAGCTCGCTTTTCATTTCTCATGCCTGCCTGCTTTACATGGACTCGGCCTGTTGGTGTGTAACCTTATGTAGTAGATAGATACAAGGTATGAAGATACATATATACAATGTGATACCTGCAGTCCCGTGTAGATACAGGAGGTTTTCTTTCCCAAGGCACGTCAGGAATTGTCCCTGGAAATGACAGCCTGAAAGAGATAGGTGTGCAGTGTTGGTGGACAAGGCCAGTATCAGTTTGGCGAATCTGTGAAAGCCCATTTTGAGCCTGTTTGTAAGGTTGAGTGAAAGAACTGTTGAAGTGTGAAGAGGTGCCTAGGAAAGGACTCATCCTACCAACTTTTGAGTTCCTGGGGAGTGATATATAGCCTAGGGTCGGGCACATAATAGGTATTCACTGAACATCATTTTGCACAATTCTTGTAATGCTCAGTGGCCCCTGGCACTGAGAGAATCACTGTATGTTTAGATCATGACAGGGCTGGGATTAAAAGCTTTACTCTTTTAAGTATTCTGAATTTATGGAACTATTATGTTTAATACATTTTTTTTTTTTTTGGAGAAGGAGTCTTCCTCTGTTGCCCAGGGCAGACTGCAATGGCACGATCTCTGCTCACTGCAACATCTGCCTGTTGGGTTCAAGTGATTCTCCTGCCTCAGCCTCCCGAGTAGCTGGGATTACAGGCGCCTACCACCACGCCAGGCTAATTTTCATAGTTTTAGTAGAGATGGGGTTTCACCATGTTGGCCAGGCTGGTCTCAAACTCCTGACCTCAGGTGATCTTCCTGCCTTGGCCTCCCAAAGTGGTGGGGTTACAGGTATGAGCTACCACACCTGGCCTATGTTTTACACTTTTAAAAGATATTGATAATATTGAGACATCTAGTTTAAACATAAGTGCATAATGGTTATTTGCCAAGGTGAAATTGATTACTTTTCCATATTGAAGGCATAAAAGCATAGTTCTTGAACCAATAATGACACATGGGTTGTTGTTTTACACTAGAATCACATGCTTTCATTAATTTTTTTAGTTTGCCATGTTTTTTGTAGCAAAGACCTTGACTTTTGTGATCTCATTTAAAATATCACCAATTGACTGACATGTTAAAAAAATCTGTTTTATAAACTGTCAAAAGAAAAAGCATAGGTACTTCAATCCTCTCATTCAGTGTGCTACATCTGTCTCATTAATTGCCTTTTCAGAGAGCAGTGTCATTGGAGGTAATCAGTCTTTCGGAAAAAAACAGACCAAAGAGTTGTCAGGAGGTTGTTTGGTTCTGAGATAATTCATTTTTTGCTTTCTTTCATGAGATACATAGGAGTGTGGTAGCTAATGATCAGAAATGTGGAAATTGGACATTGAAATTTATGTATTTGATCCTTGTACCTTGGTCAAAATATACAATTAATCTGTCTGCTTTTCATTTTCTTCTGCTCTTATGTTCTAGACATGGCGTAAATCTCAAGTCATGCCTTTTGTCACCTATAATTTTAGCCAATGGTTTCTAGTTACCTTGTGGTTTTTCATACGGATATACAGTGCGCTGATAAGCGTTGAAACATCTAGCCCCAGAGGTCTCTGGTGTTTGGATAAGAGTTAGCAAAAGCATATTGCATGGGAGATGTGCTTATCATTTTGTTCCTTTCCTTCCCTGTTTTCATTCTCTAATTCAAGAATTTCCGCTTGACCCAGTTTAAATGTCTTCTGCACAAGTCTCTCCTCATAATGCTTTATTGGTCTTTGTCTTACGCAGTTTGAACTGCTGTAATGAAATACCACAAACTGGGCAGCTTAATCAACAAACATTTATTTCTCACAGTTCTGAAGGTGAGGAAGTCCAAGACCAAGGTCCCTGATGATTGGGTTCCTGGTTTGAAGACAGCCTCTCTCTCTCTGTATCCTAACATGGCAGAGAGAGAGGATCTCTCTAGTGTCTGTTCTTTTTGTTTTTTATTTTTGAGACAGGGTCTTACTCTGTCACCCAGACTGGAGTGCAGTGGTGTAATCATGGCTCACTGCAGCCTCGACCTCCCAGCCTCAGGTGATCCTCCCACCACAACCTCCCAAGTAGCTGGGACTACAGGTGTGCACCACCATATCTGGCTATTTTTTTGTTTTCTTTGAGAAAGAGTCTCACTCTGTTGCCCAGGCTGGAGTGCAGTGGCGTGATCTCAGCTTACTGCAACCTCCGCCTCCCATGTTCAAGTGATTCCTATGGCTCTTGAGTAGCTGAGAGTGTAGGCATGTACCATCATGCCCAGACAATTTTTGTATTTTTAGTAGAGATAGGGATTTACCATGTTGGCCAGGCTGGTTCCGAACTCCTGGCCTCAAGTGATCCACCTGCCTCGGCCTCCCAAAGTGCTAGGATTACAGGTGTGAGCCACTGTGCCTGGCTGCCTGGCTAATTTTTTCTATTTTTTGTAGAGGTGGGGTTTCAGCATGTTGTCTAGGCTGGTAGTGTCTCTTCTTATAAGAGCACTAATACCATTCATGAGGGCTCTACTCGTGTCTAATCACTCCACAAAGGCCCCACCTCCAAACACCATCACCTTAGGGATTAGAATTTCAACATACGGATTTTGGGGGGACACAAATCTTCAGTCCATAGCATTCTTATTATTGCAGCACTAAACATTCAGCTTGGTGTCATAATCTAATTGAAGAAAGGGACCGTATTATCTGTGTCTTCTAGCAAGGTTTAGTATATTGCACACAAGTACTTGGTTTTGTTGTTGTTATTTATTTACTTATAAAGTTACTGTTTGAGTGCTGCGCTGTGTCAGGTACTCACTCATTGGTGAAAGAAGCACTGTTATTTTCCTCATTTTACATCTAGAGAAGCTGGGGCTTGGAGAGGGATCCAAGGTCATTCAGCATGTGAGTAAAGGGGTTGGGACTTAAACCTAGTTTTATTCCAAAGCCCCGTCCCTAACCAATCTGATACAAGGCAAATTATATGGAATTAACTATGTAAACTGCTTTATGAATGTTGTGGATATGTTAAATTTAGGATTTTGACCCACATTTTAATGAAGTAAAAAAACTAGGGTGTTGAGTCTATTCCTTTCCTTTATACTGTGGTAATAGATTAATTATCCTTTAATGGATTTTTTAAAAAATAGCTTTATTGAACTATAATTCATACCCCTTCCAATTCATCCATTTAAAATGTATACTTCCATAATTTTATTTTTTATTTTTATATTTACTTTATTTTATATTATTTTATTTTTTTGAGATGGAATTTCGCTCTTGTTGCCCAGACTGGAGTGCAATGGTGTGATCTCAGCTCACTGCAACCTCCACCTCCTGGATTCAAGTGATTCTCCTGCCTCAGCCTCCCAAGTAACTGGGATTACCAGCATGTGCCACCATGCCCGGCTAACTCTGTATTTTTAGTAGAGATGGGGTTTCACCATGTTGGTCAGGCTGGTCTCGAACTCCTGACATCAAGTGATCCACCCACCTCGGCCTCCCAAAGTGCTGGGATTACAGTGTGAGCCACTTACATTTTTTGTCTGAGACAAAGTCTCCCTATTTCGCCCAGGCTAGAGTGCGGTGGCGTGATCTCACTGCAACCTCCACGTCTCAGGTTCAAGCGATTCTCATACCCAGCCTCCCGAGTAGCTGAGATTACAGGTGTGCACCACCACGCCTGGCCAATTTTTTATATTTTTAGTAGAGACAGGGTTTCACCATGTTGGTCAGGCTGATCTTGAACTCCTGAGTCAAATGATCTGCCTGCCTTAGCCTCCCAAAAGTGCTGGGATTACAGGCATGAACCACCATACCCAGCCGGTTCCATAATTTTAGTACATTTATAAAGTTTTGCCACCATCCTCAAAATTGTTGTTAGGACAGAAGAAACTCTGTACCCTTTACCAGCCATCCCTATTTCCCTCCACCTCTTCCCACCCAATCCCCAATCCCAACTGTTTAATTTGTCTCCATAGCTTTCCTGTTCTGGACATTTTATATAAAAGGAATGATGCAGTATGGAGTCTTTTTTGACTGGCTTCTTTCACTTGGCATGTTTTTGAGGTTGATCTTTGTTGTATTGTGTCTCAGTACTTCATTTCTTTTTATTGCTGAGTAATACTCTATTGTATGGCTGTACCATATTTTATTTATCTACTCATTAATTAATGGACATTTGGGTTATTTTTCTTTTTGGCTATAACAGCTAATGCTGCTACGAAACATTTGTGTACAAGCTTTTGTGTGGACATACGTTTTCACATTTTTTTTTTTTTTTCTTAAGGACAGGGTCTTCTATTATCCATTTGGAGTCTAGAGTTACTTATAACTTGTCTAAAGTCCAACCTTGGGTGATTCTTTGGCTAGGGCACAGTGCAGTGTTTTTGGAAGCAGAAATTATTCATTGCTATTATTTCATTAATGTCACCGTATAGTCATCCCTCGGTATTCTTGGGGAATTGGATCCAGACCTCTGCTCCCCCACAGATACTAAAATCCACGGCTGCTCAATTTCCTTATATAAAATACTGTAGGCCAGGCGAGGTGACTCACGCCTGTAATATCAGCACTTTGGGAGGCTGAGGCAGGCAGATCACCTGAGGTCAGGAGTTCAAGACCAGCCTAGCCAACATGGCGAAGCCTTGTCTTTACTAAAAATACAAAAATTAGCCGGGTGTGGTGGTGGGTGCCTGTAATCTCAGCTACTTGGGAGGCTGAGGCAGGGGAATCGCTTGAACCCGGGCAATGGAGGTTGCAGTGAGCCAAGATTGCACCATTGCATTGTCAACTGGGTGACAGAGCGAGACTCCATCTCAATTAAAAAAACAAAATAAACCAAATAAAATAGTTTAGTATTTGCACAAAACCTATGCACATTCTCCAGTATATTATAAGCAATCTCTAGATTACTTATAATACCTAATGCAATGTAAATGCTATGTAAATAGTTGTTATACTGTATTATTTAGGGAATAGTGACAAGCAAAACAAGCCTGTACATATGCAGTACAGACGCAATGCAACCGTCTATTTTTTCTTGTTAAAAATATTTTGGATCTGTAGTTGGTGGAACCCAGGGATGCAGAACCTATGGATACCGAAGGCCAACTCTCTTGGCCAAATTGTGTGGCAGCAAGTATGAGTGGGAAAAAGATTGTCTTCAGGGAATCAGGGAAGCCAAGTAGAAATGGGAGTAAAATGGTTAAAGGCCTTGAGGGTTAAGATAATAAAACGCCCTTTGGAGAACAGGGATCCTTGTGGATTTGAAGCAGGCTGGAACGTACCAAAGAAAGTTAACTAGTGAATCACACTGGCAGGACAGACTGCCCAATACCTTAATAGTAATTGGCAAGGTACCTTATGTGGGACACTGACGTTTTCTACCAGAATAGTTTCTATGTTAGATAGGACTCCTGTTTGCAAATAACATACATCAAGCCAAGATCAAGTGAATTTTTTTAAAAGGAGGTTGGTGTTAATTTTTTTTGAAGACATAAGGTGCCTCCTGGCCAACATGGGCAGTAATGTCACCCGTCCAGGGATTGTGCTGGATGGTGAGGTCCCAGGATTCTGGGCTCTGTGGCGCTTTTGGCTTACCTTGTTTCTGCTTATTTATGTCATTCTCTCTCCTGCAGCTTTTAATGCTTTTTTTTTTTTTTTTTTTTTTTTTTTTTTTTTTTTTTTTTTTGAGACAGAGTTTCGCTCTTATTGCCCAGGCTGGAGTGCAATGGCGCGATCTCAGCTCACCGCAACCTCCACCTCCCAGGTTCAAGCGATTCTCCTGCCTCAGCCTCCTGAATAGCTGAGATTACAGGCATGTACCACCATGCTTGACTAATTTTGTACTTTTAGTAGAGACGGGGTTTCTCCATGTTGGTCAGGCTGGTCTTGAACTCCCGTCTTCAGGTGATCTGCTCATCTCGGCCTCCCAAAGTGCTGGGATTACAGGTGTGAGCCACTGCGCCTGGCCCACTTTTTTTTTTTTTTTTTTCTCATTTCTCAATGGACACAGTCAAAAATGTAGCTGCTGATTGCTTCTGAACTGGATATCGCATCTGGATGGGAGATGTGGTATCCAAGAAGACCTCTGCAGGATCTTCAGTACAAAGTCTAAATACCCTTAGTAGCCCAGGATGGCAGACAGAAACCTGCTAGATAACCTTTAAAAAGCAGGAATGTGATGTCCTGTACAGTTTGAGGACAATGAGACAAAAAGAATAAATTGTTTTACATATACGGAAGGGTTTGGCTTGGCATCAGTGTCTGTCAGAGGCGTGATGTAGTCACTGCAGATGAATGAGCCCACTCTTGGGCTAAGGGGAGCATAGTGTCCTGATCCCACTGACTTTTCAGGAGAGCACTCCAGCCCTTGAGGACTAGAGCCAGCTCCATGGTCAGCGTTTTAAGGAAGACCTTGAGTGAGTTGAGTAGTCAGACGAGCAGAACCAAAATGGTGACAGGAAACCCTCCCAAGGGTAGCAGCTTACCCGGAGGAGGAAGCAGTAAGGGAAGACAGGACCATTTTCTTGTTTTATTTGAAGGCTTACCATACAGAAATGATAGAGAATTGGTCTGAGTTTCTCCAGCAGGTGGGAGTTGCAGAAAGGCATCTCTTAAATCTATCTAAAAAAAAAAAAAATGTTTCAGCCGGGTGCAGTGGCTCACACCTGTAATCGTAGCACTTTGGGAACAGGGATCCTTGTGGATTTGAAGCAGGCTGGAACGTACCAAAGAAAGTTAATTAGTGAATCACACTGGCAGGACAGACTGCCCAATACCTTAATAGTAATTGGCAAGGTACCTTATGTGGGACACTGACTTTTGGGAAGGTGAGGCGGGCGGATCACTTGAGGTCAGGAGTTCAAGACCAGCTTGACCAACATGGTAAAACCCTGTGTCTACTAAAAAAAAGAAAAAAAAAAAAAAGAGCCAGGCATGGTGGCATCTGCCTGTTATCCCAGCTACTCATGAGGCTGAGGCAGGAGAATCGCTTGAACCCGGGAGGCAGAGGTTGCAGTGAGCTGAGATCGTGCCACTGCACCCCAGCCCGGGTGACAGAGTGAGACTCTGATTCAAAAAATAAAATAGAATAAAATAAAAATTTCTATCTCAGAAGCAGAGCAAGGAGTTGCCTAAAATTTTGTGCTTTCTAGATTGGAGCTCCATCACTTACCATTCATCCAGGATATTATAGAAGGTATTCTAGATTGCCTCTGCACTTTTAAGACCAGTTGAACATGACATTAGTCAGCAGGTAGGCATTGAGTATGGAAAAGGTTCTTTTATTTGAGGCCGATGTCACAGTTTAGCCATCCCTCCATCACCCACAAGTCCTTTCAATTGGCATCTCCTCCTCCCTCTGCTGTGCGTGTGTTTGGGGGAGCACTAACTAATTTTGATGGTAGCCTAAGCAAAATGCTATTAGGGAAATCTCGTGCCAAACACGCATCTGTGCCAATGTTTGCCTTCATTAGCGTGCATAATCAGGAGTTTGCTTTAAACACTGTATGTCTTTTCCTGTGGAAACATGAAATGGAGAGGGTGCAGAGGGAGACCTGGGTACCCTGCATACCGTGCAGTGCGAGACAGTGAGCCCAGGAGCCCGAGATAGCACCTGTGGTTTGGGAAGAATCATGTTCTTGGTGGTTGGTGTTATGGTCAGAGACTGAGATGCACATATCAGGGATGGTGTGTGAGTGTGCACACGTGTACATGCATGTGTGAGTGTGCACATCCGTTCATGCTACTCATTTTAGCTCTATGTGGGGAAGCACAATTAAGGAAATAGAGAACCAGAGATCTCAAAAAACAAAGGGTAGGATGTGGCGGTATCATTTATGAAACAACTTGAAGGATACACATAACAATTTGACACAAAGGACTCTATCTTTTTCTACTCTTTTTTTTTTGAGGTGGAGTCTCACTCTGTTGCCCAGGCTGGAGTGCAGTGGCGCAATCTCAGCTCACTGCAACCTCTGCCTCCTGGATTCCAGTGATTCTCCTGCCTCAGCCTCCTGAGTAGCTGGGATTACAGGCGCCCACCATCACGCCCAGCTAATTTTTGTATTTTTAGTAGAGATGGGATTTCACCATGTTGGTCAGGCTGGTCTGGAATTCCTGACCTTGTGATCCTCCTGCCTCAGCCTCCCAAAGTGCTGGGATTACAGGTGTGAGCCACTGCACCCGGCCTTTTTTCTATTCTTAATAAAAAGGTTTGCATATAGTAAAAAAAGAGAAACTCAGCTTCACTTCCCAATTTATGGGTTTTTTTGGTGGCACAGGGTGTATGGGTTTCTATTTAGTGCCTGGCTTTTTTGATACAAGAAGATGAGCATACCTTATAAAAACATACATCTTCATATGTGTGATAAAAATAAAATTGTTGATTTTTCCTTTTCTATATATGAATGATCATGGTGGGAAGTTTGAAAAAACAGAAACAGTGGAAGAGGGGGAAAATAATTGTTATTTACTTACCACTGAAAGTGATTCTAATAATTTTGGTATTTTGCCCATTCTTTAGTCTTTATTACTTGAACATACACATGTATATGTGTATACTACACGGGGATATATACATATTCATGCACAAATGCATGTACATTTCTGTACCCAAACACCACATTTGCCTGGATGTAGATGACTTTGCTCTGTTAGTGTTTGTTAGAATGTTGGTGGTAATTGGAAATTAGTTTTTTTTTCTATTAAACAGTGACATTCTGATGTTTTATTTATCTGAAATGTTCGTGAAAGCCAACCCCATACTGGATGTTTCTTAGAATATTATTTAGTAGTAAAGAATAAAGAGCCAAAATTAAGAGTTCAAAAGTGGGCATATTTCTCTGCTGTGTGTAAAAAACAGAGAATTCTAGTATAAGGTCAAAAACTAAAGAATCTGAGTCACTGTGTCTAATGTAAAGACCATAAATTTCACCCTTTCTCTGCCATTTCTTGCTAAATTTCTCTCTGCTTCTCCTCATCACTGAACTTATGCCAAACTTCATTTTTAGTGGTTGAAAATAGAAATTTAATCTTTTTTTAAAGGAGGGTATTATCTGTTTAAAATAATTTAATGGCCCAGAGGAATAACGAATATTTGTTTTTGTTTTATAAATATATTCCAAGATTATCAGTTGGCTGGTTGTCGCTTTGGTCCTAGAAGTTGAATAAATAAATTCTGGGAACCAAGTCTTATCCCATATTGCCTTGGAACAATCTGTCCCCCTGCTGGGAACCTGATGTTTTCCTTCACTTTGATGGGATGAACTTCTTTGCAGGAGCAGCGTGATGGGTGGGAACCCACAGCAAGTGTCAGCTTGCCCCAGGGAGTCCTGGGTTTCACAGCCCCTCCTGTTCCTGTCCATCTCTTCCTTCCACCCTGAGATTCAGGTCAATTTGAGGAGTCAGGGAGGGAGATACCTGATCCTTTAGTCCTGAGTGCTGGATTGCAGTGGATGTGTGAAGTTGCTGAGAGTTCCAGTGGGCATTTGGAGGGACAGATGCAGAATATTCCGTATATGTAGGTATATGAGGTGGGAGAAAGAAAGGGAGCCGGGGGAAGTTTGGGAAGAAATTGTCAAAGCTATAGGAAGGAAACTTGGATGCTGTAGTGGATATTTTTTGATCGTTTGCCCAGTGGTTGCTTCCCATCCTCTTCTTACCAGCACCTAGTATCTGTTTTTATGGGATCGCCCCCTGCCCGCTGCACACCAGCTGTGCCATTTGGGAGGAATGGGTTCCATACTCGGTGTTGGCATTCTTCACAGCGCCAAGCACTGAGCGAACTGGGCCTGGAACTTACATGGAATTTTCTGTAATTGGTACAGAATTTAAATGAGAGGCTTCCCCAACAAGGGCATGGCTGGTGGTTTCAGGGGCTACCCAGATACCAAGGAGGGGAAAGGCCATTTAGAGTGACAGATGTGGTGGGCGTGGGGCTTCTGGTGACCTTGGTTGGGGCTGTGCTTGAGTGAGAAGAGAGGATGCTGCTACTTCCAGAGGGAGCTGTTGTAGATGATGGCGGCTTTGAGGATATGGGAGGAGTGGGGAAAGGAAGAGGGAACGACCAGATAAGAGGAATTTTGATTTAAACGATGGGGGAAAAGGAAGTATATTTATGTAGACGCATGGCTAGATTTGATCATTTTCTTGAATTAGTTTTCTCTAGCTTCTTCTGCTCATCAGCTTTCTCTTTAACTCAGCATCTCTCTGAATGGGCTTATTACTCTTCTCTCATCTCTAGTACTCCCTTGAAAGAAAAAAATTCCAGACACCCTCCTGCCTCTCTTTGTTTCTTCCCTGTTCTTTTCTGCTGTCTCTTGTATCTTAGTGTTTTGCACAGTACCTGCCATATGTTAGGTGCTCAAGACATATTTGTTATATGAGCATGATATGGTTTGGCTTATAAATAAGTCTCACGAGATCCGATGGGTTTATCAGGGGTTTCCACTTTTTCTCTTGCCGCCACCATGTAAGAAGTGCCTTTCACTTCCTGCCATGATTCTGAGGACTCCCCAGCCATGTGGAACTGTAAGTCCAATTAAACCTCTTTTTGTTCCCAGTTTCGGGTATGTCTTTATCAGCAGTGTGAAAACAGACTAATACAGAGCAAAAGAAAGGAAGTTTTATGACAGAGTCTCATCCTGTATCCCAAGCTGGAGTGCAGTGGTACAGTCTCACCTCACTGCAACCTCTGCCTCCCGGGCTCAAGTGATCCTCCTGCTTCAGCCTCCTGAGTAGCTGCGGGACCATAGGCACATGCCACCATGCCCAGCTAATTTTTGTGTTTGTTTTTGTTTTTGGTAGAGAAGGAATTTCTTTTCTTTTCTTTTCTTTTCTTCTCTTCTCTTCTCTTCTTTTCCTTTCTTTTTTTTTTTTTTTTGACGGAGTTTTGCTCTTGTTGCCCAGGCTAGAGTGCAATGGTGCAGTCTCGGCTCACCACAACCTCTGCCTCCCGGTTTCAAGCGATTCTCCTGCCTCACCCTCCCGAGTAGCTGCTATTACAGGCATGTGCCACCACGCCTGGCTAATTTTGTATTTTTAGTAGAGATGGGGTTTCTTCATGTTGGTCAAGCTGGTCTTGAACTCCCAACCTCAGGTGATCTGCCTGCCTTGCCCTCCCAAAGTGCTGGGATTACAGGTGTGAGCTACCGCACCACTGAGTTGCCCAGGCTGGTCTCAAGTGATCCTCCTGCCTCGGCCTTCCAATGTGCTGGGGGATTACAGGTGTAAGCCACCTACGCAGCCAGTTTTGTATCTTTTATGTCATGTTGGTACATAGCCTCTCTAGCTACCTAGTTTTTCAAACCCTGCCCCCACCCCTACCCTCCCCTGCCCCTTCCCGTCCACATCTTCTCTTCACTTCTGTGGCCACTGTCTCAGTTTCAACTTTGGCCCTCTCTTGCCAGACTGATTTCTGTGGCTCCTCTCCCACTGCTCTTGAGGTTCTTAGGTTCTGGCTGAGCAGGGATTGGCCACAGATGCCCCCCTAAGGCTCCAAAGCCTCCAGATTTCCTACTGGGCACTCAGTTCAAACCTTTTCAGCTTACAGTGGTGGTGAGCGATTATGAGTCATAACCCGTTCATTTGTCAGACTAATTAATGTGATATAACCTGTGACCACTGGCCCAGACGGAGCTCCTCAAGCCCAGTTTTTGTTGCCCAGAAAGCTGGGGAACCCCAGCCAAGTGATTGCTATGGTGCCTATAGACCTTGGATGGCAAAATCTGATGAAGTTTTCCTACATTTTTAATGGGAGAAAAGAGTTGCTAACTTAAAGCCCATCAGAAGTGATGAGAAAGCTGATCGGATGTGCCAGCCCATGAGGTGGAACTAGAGGAAAATGAGCCTTCCACGTTGGGGAGCTGGGAGTATTACATGTATTCCACTGTCCAAACCCATATTGCCTCAGGGTTGCTTTAATTTCTCTTCTTCTGGCTTGTCTGCCATTGAATTAATTAAATTTCAAGAATAGTCTATTGTTAACTGGGTGAGTTCATTTTGGGAAGAACCCAAGTTCACCGAGGGTGGGCTCTGCAAATATGGCGGCCACTGTATGACCTTGAGAATTTCCTTTGACTCAGCTGGGCTGAAGGGGTGAATGAGTCTGAGAGTCATTATGAAGAGCCTAGGATCTAAAAGAGTCTTCAGAGAACCTGAGGAGTTAGAAGGACTTTCCTGTCCTTCCTCTTATTTGTCTTCTTGCTTGGTGACAAGTAATTGTGCAAGTGAGGAACATCAGTTAGGTGCTAGGAGACCTCATCAACAGTCATTCCTCTTAGAGTGGTCCATTAAACAGGAATATCAGGACCCAAGTGGTTCAACCCTTAGTTCTTTTTAAGGTTGAAAATCTATCTTTTTCTAGAGAAGCGTTGTTCTTGTTCCATAATCATACTGGAAAAGTATTTTGCAGGGAGTAAAAACGTGCAGGAACAAATTGTCATCCAGTAACTCTGGGATGTGTATAGGAGCTGTCAGCGCTCCATCTCACATTACATTTTCATTCCCATCTCTTCCTCCAGAGACCCCTTGGAAAGTGGTTGGGTGAATTACTCAACCTCCCTTGGCTTGAGTCTCATCGTAAAATGAGGAGGAAGGTACTAAATGAGCTCTTAGCCCCCTTCCTGCCTTTGCATTTTGGGAGTCTGTGGAGCAAGACAGGAGCCAGTCCTGTTGCCTGAATGATAAGGAGAGTCGGCGGAACCGGCCGGAGATCCTCAAGCCAAATAAACTTCAGAAACTCTGGGGTTTTCTTTTGCAGTCTGTTGACTACCCATATGTTTTGAATCACCGCTTTGTGTAATATAAACTAAAACTCTTCAAGTGCTTGAATTGAAGTTGTTGTCAGGAACTTTTGATGACTGGTCAGAAAACAAAGCTCTAGGAGTCTGGGCTGAGAGAAGAACACAGTCATTCTCGAAAGTTTGTCCCTGGAGGTTGGCACTGAGTTGCTGCTCTGAAAAGCCCGGGACACTGGGGGCTAAACTCAAATAGCCACAGACCAGGGAGGCCCCAGAAGTGTGTGGGTGCTGGGTCTGAGAGAGGGCGGCACAGGCTGCATTCCAGGGCTTGTTGCTATAGCCTACTGTTGCCAGATCTTTCTGTTTTTTCAAGATTAGTTGGAAATCCTAATTTTTATGTGAAGTCTTCTTATTTTTAAATATTGGATCAAAAAGGGAACAACATTTTTTTAAACAGTCCACTGTCCAAACAAAATATGTCTGTAGGCCACACACACCCTCAGGCCACCCAGAGGTATAGTCTGGGCATATAGACCACAGTATGTCTTGTACATATTGTTTTATGAAAACCTTTTTATTGTGGGTAATTTCAAACATTTACACATTGAGAGGATAGTATATAAACCCCCACAGAAACTCTCACAGACTCATCACCCACCTTCGGGGAATATCAACCTGTGGCCAATCTACTTTGGCCTGCAGTCACTACACACACATGCGTGTGCACACACACAAACACACCCACATACCCATACTGGATTGTCTGGATACGAATCACAGATACGCTCTCATTTCATCTGTATGTACTGCTAAAGATAAGAACATAAAAAAGCCATATTGTTCCAGCCTCTGTCTGGGTTCAAAAAATAAAAAGAAAAGCCATATTGCCTATATAGCTCAATATTATCATGCATATGGTCAGTTTTCAAACTTAACCTCTGTCTCATAATTTTTTAACAGCTTATCTTTTTGAATCATGATCCAAATAACACTCATACATTGTGTCTTAGTCCATTCGGCTCCTATAACAAAGCACCCTAATGTGGGTAACTTAGATACAACAGAAATTTATTTCTCATGGTTCTCGGGGATTGGAAGTCCAAAACCAAGGTAGATTCAGTGCCTGGTGAGGGCCTGCTTCCTGGTTCATAGACTACTCTCTTTTCACGGTGTCCTCATGTGGTGGAAGGGAAAGGGGTCTCTCTTAGGCCCCCTTTATAAGGACACCGATTATTTCCCAAAAGTCCTACCCCAGGCTGGAGTGCAGTGGCACGATCTCAGCTCATTGCAACCTCTGCCTCCCAGGTTCAAGTGATTCTCCTGCCTTGGCCTCCTGAGTAGATGGGATTACAGGCACGTGCCACCATGCCCAACTAATTTTTGTATTAGTAGAGACGGGGTTTCACCATGTTGAGCAGGCTGGTCTCAAACTCCTGACCTTGTAATCCACCTGCCTCAGTCTCCTAACCCTTCTTCTTCTTTTAAATGTATTTTTCCTTTTATTTTTAGTTGACATGTAATAATTGTACCTATTTATGGGACATAGAGTGATATTTCGATACAAGTATACAGTGTGTAATGATCAAATCAATGAGCATATCCATCATTTCAAACATAATTTTTTTTTACGTTGGGAACATTCAGAATCCTTTCTTCTAGCTTTTTGAAAATGTACAATAAATTATTGTTAACTATAGTCACCCTACAGTGGTGTAGATCACTAGAACTTATTCCTGCCATCTAGCTGTAATTTGGTATCTGTTCAGCAACCTTTCCTTATCCTCCCTTCCCTCCTACCTTCCCCCCATCTAATATTTAACCTTCTAATACCATTGCCTTGGAGGTTAGGAGTT
Organism: Symphalangus syndactylus; assembly: GCF_028878055.3. NCBI lineage: Eukaryota > Metazoa > Chordata > Mammalia > Primates > Hylobatidae > Symphalangus > Symphalangus syndactylus. The sequence goes on from NC_072427.2 coordinate 98,844,725, forward strand.
CAGCATATGAATCTGAAGGGCACACAGACATTGAGACCAAAGCACCTTGCAACTGATGCGTACGTACCTTCAGTCTCATGTAGCTTCCTCATTATCATCTCTTTCTTTCTTTCTTTCTTTCTTTCTTTCTTTCTTTCTTTCTTTCTTTCTTTCTTTCTTTCTTTTTTTTTTTTTTATGGATTCTCGCTCTGTCGCCCAGGCTGGAGGGCAGTGGCACAATCTCGGCTCACTGCAAGCTCCGCCTCCCGGGTTCACCCCATTCTCCTGCCTCAGCCTCCTGAGTAGCTGGGACTACAGGCGCCCGCCACCATGGCCGGCTAATTTTCTGTATTTTTAGTAGAGATGGGGTTTCACCATGTTAGCCAAGATGGCCTCGATCTCCCGACCTCGTGATCCGCCCACCTCGGCCTCCCAAAGTGCTGGGATTACAGGCGTGAGCCACTGTGCCTGGCCTATGATCCCTTTCTTTCTTCTCTTTTCTCTTTACTTAAGAGTCCAAGTCCTTTGCTTTGTAAAGGATCTTACATTCTGAAGTTTGCTGATGGCATTATTGTAGATTTGTTCAAAATTGACATGCTAATTTAATATCTTTAGTTTTATACTAAAGAGAGTCTAGATGCTTGTATTTTACCAGTTTTGCCATATTTCCCCCTGCTGCTATTCTATGTAGTTTATCATTATGAGCTGCTGTTTTACTGAGTTTTTCTCCCGTCCTTTTCCTCTTACAAATATAAGTATACCAGAGACGGTCAAATCTGAAGTCTTGTCAGCCTATGCCTGCCTTTTGGGATCTGTTCATGAATCTATTTGAAGCTTGTACGCTTTCTTGAAATGCTTTTTTCTGCCTTGTGATGTGAAAGTTTGGTCGCTATTTTTAGCTTTTTAGACTCCTGGCAGCAAATCCGAAGCCTCAGAATAATTTTGGATTGGGATATTTTGGATTTGAAGTCAACTATGGCACTCTAATTAAAAATGTTATGCGTGTGGCTCAGCCAGCTCAAATGAATAATTTGTTGAGCTACAAACAGTAACAAATTGCAGAAATGATTCACCTGGAGTTTGAGAGAAGGTTATTAAGAACGCGTTAAATAAATTATTATGGAATATTAAAGCCGTTTTAAGAATGGGGCCTATGGAACAAAATAGGGAGTTATTAATATGTCTTAAATAGTTCCCCTTAAAACCTTTGATGAAGTTAAAATAATTGGCAGACATCTTTTGTTAGGTTTGCCGTCAAGTTGGTTAAAATCCCTTTAACATCATATAAATAACTGAGTTTAAAATCAGAGAACGTGTTTTAAAATGAATTCTTTGAAAGTGAAACTTGGTATGAAGTTTCCAGTTATACTGAGAGGCCTCTCATGAATATTCTAGAGTGGTTATTTTTGGGTTCAGCTTATTGATCCATTGAAACTGAGCATCAGATGTTGTTTTTTAGGTCTTCTTTTGTGGTCCATGAGCAGTTTAGGGAAGATAAACACCCAGTAAAGTAATATTGATTACGTGATTCCAAATTAGATGTCATTTGAAGTTAAAATATTATAATTTACTGGCCCATGAGGATGTGGAAAATACAATACCAACACACAAGAACAAATAGGTGACGAATGGGAACGAACCTGTCAAGGACTGTAATTGATAAAGGACGGAGTTACCCAAATGGCGAAGAAATGGAATGTTGCTGCTTTTGCTGATAAACAGGTCTCTTGGTTGTCTGCTGTTTGGTCTCAGGTAGAATGCATGAGGCCTGTCGGAATTTCTGGATCCTCTTAAATGTGGCCTTTGGTACGAAAAGAATAAAAACATTCTTGCCAAACTTATTAGGTAGGTAAGCTTGGGTTCAATACCAAGGTATTCAAGTTCAGTTGCTATGGAGACTTCTTCACAAAGAAAAAAAGAATCAAAATACCATTTAAAATGGATAACTAGTGAATTTCAAAAATGTGCAGAATGAGGTTATTTCAGCCTGTTGGTCTGGGTACTTCTAGTCCCATTCTGTTGACCGGGAAACTAAGTCTTGGTGCAAATCAAGCAAAGAGTTACTGACAGACCTACCTAGGGAAAGGCAATAGTGGCATTCTTTAAGCTCTGTGTCCCCTTTGCTGTTCATAGGGCTTTCAACTGAAAGATACTGCTGGGGCAGGTGGGGGTTGAGGATGAACCAGGTGAGTTGCTCTGTTTGTGCCCTTCTTGTCTTCTTCACTTCCTCCATTCCTGTCTCCCCTCCTTCCTTCCTTCTCTCCTTACTTCTTGCCTGCTTACCTGCCTGTCTGGGATTGCAGTTATGTTTCTGGAGCTATTTTCTGGGACCCATCTAAATCTGAATACTCATGAGCCATTTTCCTTACAGATTCTCCTGTGGTTCTTTGTATTCCCTTTGTATACAGATTTGACCCTTGCATACTTCTATTCAAGATTTCCAGTAAAGTGTTAAAAAGAGGCTGGGCATGGTGACTCATGCCTGTAATCCCAGCTCTTTGGTAGGCTGAGGCGGGTGGATCACATGAGGTTAAGAGTTCAAGACCGGCCTGGCCAACATGGCAAAACCCCGTCTCCATTAAAAATAGAAAAATTAGCCAGGCATGGTGGCGCATGCTTGTAATTTCCAGCTACTCGGGAGGTTGAGGCAGGAGAATCTCTTGAACCTGGGATGTGGAGGTTGCAGTGAGCCAAGATCGCGCCACTGCACTCCAGCCTGGGTGACAGAGCAAGACTCTGTCTGAAAAAAGAAAGCCCCTGAGCATTCTCTTTTTAATAGTCTTTGCCTTCCTTGGAAACTTAAGTATTGCAAAGAAAGCCTGTAGGATATGGCTACCTAGTGCTCACCATGAAGATGACATTGAGCTTTCTCCTGATGGATGGCCTGGAGGGAGAGACGGATGGCAAAGAAAAGGAACCAGGAGTGTGTTCATTGCCCATCAATTCCCAGACTGAGGAGCCAAAGGGTGACATGTTTTTCATGCTCTGCTAATGGATGGATACGTTTCTTTCCATTTGGGATATGCATAAATTAAGTAACATCTGTGTGGTCATGGCAAGAATAAGGTAACTGGTTTCCTGCCTTTTACAATGTGACAAACTAAGAATTGCTTTTTGCAAAGGGTGAAATCCAACTTCAAGGTAATGAGTACGGTTTACTTCCTATGACCTCTGTCAACTATCCCAAGGGCATAGTATTCATGGCTGTGATATCAGATAGGGGATGCCTGGTATCAAGGTGGATTGCCCTTCAAGTCACACTTTTTTTTTTTTTTTTTTTTTTTTTTTTTTGAGACAGAGTCTTGCTCTGTCTCCAAGCTGGAGTGCAGTGGCGCTATCTCGGCTCACTGCAGCCTCCACCTCCCGGGTTAAGCGATTCTCGTGCCTCAGCCTCCTGAGTAGCTGGGACTATAGGCGCAGCTAATTTTTGTATATTTTAGTAGAGACGGGATTTCACCATGTTGGCCAGGATGGTCTCGATCTCTTGACCTTGTGATCCACCTGCCTCAGCCTTCCAAAGTGCCAGGATTACAGGGATAAGCCTCTGTGCCCGGCCTTATGTCATACTTTGACAGTGAAATCTTGCAGTTGTTGGGGAATATGGTTTGATTCAGGGAATATCTCTCGAGCACCTGTTATGTTCCAGGTACTGTGCCAAGTGCTGAAGATTTAGAAATATGTGAGACACAGGCTGGGCGCAGTGGCTCACGCCTGTAATCCCAGAACTTTGGGAGGCCGAGGCGGGTGGATCACGAGGTCAGGAGATAAAGACCATCCTGGCTAACATGGTGTGAAACCCCATCTCTACTAAAAAATACAAAAAATTAGCCAGGCATGGTGGCGGGTGCCTGTAGTCCCAGCTACTCGGAGGCTGAGGCAGGAGAATGGCGTGAACCCAGGAGGCAGAGCTTTCAGTGAGCCGAGATCACGCCCCTGCACTCCAGCCTGGGCAACAGAGCAAGACTCCCTCTCAAAAAAAAAAAAAAAAAAAAAAAAGAAATATGTGAGACACAGACCCTGCCAGCAGGTGCTTCCTATATCCCAGTGGGCAAGACAGAAACATCAGCACGTCCGTGGATAATTATGCAATAAAGACAGAAGGAGAAGTATATACAGAGCACAGAACAGAAAATGTGCGTTGTGTTAGATCTCTTCCCAGGATCTGCTGGTGAGATCTTCTTTCCTGATCACTATCCTGAGTGACTGGCGTGTTTGGAGACTAGATCTGGGGTCGTTGAATTCTGGCCTGAGGGCTAAATTCCACTGATTCTTATAAGATCCTTGAACTAAAAATGTCTTTTACATTTTTAAGCAGCTGGGGGGAAAAGAAGAATAATTGGTGTCATGTGAAAATCATATGAAATTCAGATTTCAGCATTCATGAATAAAGTTTTATTGGAACAGTCATTTTCATTTACTTACTGTCTTTGGTTGCTTTTACATAACAAGGGCAGGGCTGAACAGTCACAATAGAGAGTATATGGCTCGCAAAGGTTGAAATATTTATCTGGTTCTTTAAAGAAAAACTTTGCCCACTCTGGACTGTGCCATTACTCAACAATTATGGTGTGGTTGACCTGTCCTCTGTCCTTCCTCCCCCATCAGCACACACCCACTCAGTTGTAACTGCCACCATTCTTTACTCAGTCTATCCGTTCATCCATCCATCCATCCATCAATCAATCCATGCAGCCATCCATCCATCCATCCACCCATCCATCCGTCCATCCATTCCCTGGCCATCATGGTGTCAGCTGTTCCAAGATTTGTTAATAGAAATTTGTTATAGAACTCTTATTAACAATTCCTATAGGTAGAGCTGCTCTTTCCTCTCCATCTGTGGCTGATGTCTCAGTGCTTTCTCAATTCTACCATCACGTGCTCAAACATAACCTTCTCCACTCCCCCACAGCCACTTCAGTTGCTGGGGGCTCATTCATTGGCTCCCTCTGCAGAGGCTTGAGTGTAAGTGAGGTATTCAGCAGAGGTCTTTGGAGGGTTCTCATTTGATCACAATCTTAGTTTGAGAAATGGAGCCTCATTCATGCTGTAAGAGATCTCTCTACAAGCAATTTTATTTTTAAGTAGCCCTTTGGTTGACAAGTTTACTCCACCTGGGATGCTTTTTATTTTTGGTGGCCCACAGAAATCTGAAACAGTGCAGTGCTGGGGCCTCTAATCTGTCTTTAGGAATGGGGGATACTGTGAAGCTCACCATGCAGTTACTTAAGAAAGCTACTGGCTAGTGCTATTGTGAATGTGTTTTTACCTTCCTGTAAAATGCTGAAATCACAGACTTTATTACTAGGATAATGGAGAAATGTATAAGTTCAATGCAAGTGACACCAGCAGGCCTGTGTGTTGGGCAGAGATGTCCTGGGGTTGTTTTGCTCTGCACTTTTCCTCATGGGTGTTTCTTTCTTGAAATTGAACACCACTGATCTCTCTTAAAGCAAAATGCTTCAGCAAATACACAGGAAGAGCCCCCTCCCCCTTTTTTTCCTGTGGTTTCATTGCATGTTGTGTGGTTTCAGAGGTACTTCCTTGGGTTGCCCCCAACCAACCAGAGTTTCCTCAGAAACAGAGAGCTTTCTTCTGGAAGAACTCTAAGATTGTAATCTGGATGCTAGCAAAGCGTCTGCAGCTGCTCCATTTTTAATTCTTAATTTGGGAGTGATCAGCAGTTTCACAGAAGAGAGAAAAATCTAAGACGTTCATCTTGTGATCATTCAGCATTTGGAAAAGGGAAAAGGAGGATTGAATGAGGTAATAAACAAGGGTGTTAATCAAGGAGAAGACATGTAAGGTGCAGTTTTAAAAGACATCATTAGAGGAAGCTTAGGGACTAACAAGATGTTTTTGCACAAATATGTGGTATGGAGGAGTGTTGTGGATCACAGGAGCAGATCTTCTCTGCTTCTTACCCCTGCAAAACAACATCAGCAATAAAACCGTTTAAAAAACCCAGAAAAAAACAAAATCCCGGTCCTGTTAGAATGTTGGGTTGTAAGGATCAGAAACCTACGTTGATTTAGGGCCAAAGTGGGAATATGTTTGGCTGTGTACCGATCAGGGTAAGGCTGGGGTTAGGGGGCAGTTGGACCCAGGGAAGTTGACACGATCAAATGCTGTCTGTCTTTCATCCCTGTTTTCCCTGGATCAGATTAGTTCTTCTCAGGCCAGCTTGAACCAAACAGAAGCAAGGCTGCCAGCAGTTTTAGGCTGACGTCCGCAGTTTTAAAAGAAAAAAATTCCCAAGGAAGTTCTCTGATTAGCTAATATCGATCGTGAACCCACCTCTGGACCAATCACTGTGTACAGAGCTGGAGGTTCAACGACGATCCCAGCCAGATGCTGTGCCCATTCTGCGGTTAAGGATGGTGGAAGAAGTATGGAGGTACAGTACAGAGGGAAACATTACGAATAAAGGGGGAATGGAATGGTCTCTTCCACCAATCCTGTGCAAAAAAAAGTACCCATCAGAGAACTCGATGTCCTGTTCTGTAGGGCATCCTAATCAGAAAATACAATGATAAACCGCCTCACAGTGTAAGTAAGAATGAGAGTGAGCGCTCCCTGCCCTAAGGGGTGATGGACTAGCATTGCTTTAAAAATAATTGTTGGCTGGGCACAGTGGCTCATGCCTGTAATCCAAGCACTTTGGGAGGCTGAGGTAGGTGGATTACTTGAGGTCAAGAGTTCGTGACCAGCCTGGCCAACATGGTGAAACCCCTTCTCTACTAAAAATACAAAAATTAGCCGGGTGTGGTAGTGGGTGCCTGTAATCAGCTGCTCAGGAGGCTGAGGCAGGAGAATTGCTTGAACCCGGGAGCCAGATGTTACAGTGGGCCAAGATTGCACCACTGCACTCCAGCCTGGGTGACAAAGCGAGACCTTTTCTCAAATAATAATAATAATAATAATAATTGTCACCATATTAATGGGTAATGGATCTATGACTCTTTGTGAAGAGTGAAGGTGAACCTTGGGTGGCTGGTTTGAATCTCTGGGCTCATTGTGGGATAAGTCATCTGCCCCCTTCTCCCTTACTTTCTAGTGCCTTGGGCTGGAAGTGTCATGTCCATAACTCATCCAGTCCAGTGACACCAGAGAGAGAGTGAAGGAAGAGGGTGGATGCACTGAACTCACTCTTATGCTGTCTTCATTTTCAAATAAAGTCACAGGAAAGAGTATATATATATATATACACATATATACATACACATACTGTGATATATATGCACATATATATATCACAGTAAAGAGTATATATATACACATATATATATCACAGTAAAGAGTATATATATATATACACACACATATATATATATATATACACACATATATATATATATATATATATATATTTTTTTTTTTTTTTAAAGGGACAGGGTGACAGCTCTGTCACCCAGGCTGCAGTACAGTGGCACAATCATACCTCACTGTAACCTTGAATTCCTGGGCTCAAGCAATCCCTCTGTCTAGCCTCCCTGGTAGCTGGGACTATAAGCATGAGCCACTGTGCCCAGCCAAGGAGCATGTTTTTATGTCAGTCATATATGTATACTTGCATGCACATACATGTGTATATGTATATACACTTGCATGTATATGTATATATGTGTATATGTATACATGCCAAATGCATACACGTCTGTTTGTCTATCTATCTATCTATCTATCTATCTATCCATCCTTTCTTCCTCAAAGGAATCTATGATAATATCATCTGCTATTAGTTTAATAGTTGGAAGAGGAGAATGTCTTAATGAACTAAGTATCACCTTTATTTGTCTTATCTGTCATTAAATATCTTACACATTGGGCTTTTGAGTGGTTTAATGAAGCAGTGATATTTATACAAGATGTTATATCTATAGCCAAAATCTAAAAGGCTTTCTTATTTGGGGAGGGGTTACTATTCAGTGGGAAATACTTGTCTACAAGATAGTTTATGTGGATTTTATTAACTCTTCTTAAATTGTGAAACATGCCACACATTCAGAACAGTGCACAACACGTGACTGTACAGCCTACTGGGTAATGTGGCCATCACCAGCTCGAGAAATGCAACATTGGCAGCCCCCAAGAAGGCCTCCCCTCCCATCCTCAATCACAATTTTCTCCCTGCCTCCTACAGATAACAACTGGGCTTGATTTTTATGGAATCATATTTTTGCTTCTTGTCACACATTTAGTACTTGAGTGTACATTCTTAAGCACTGTAGTTTAATTTTGCTTGTTTTTGAACTGTGTATCAGTGGAATCATACTTTATTAAGTATTCTGGGTCTGGCTTTATTTCCTCAACTTTTCTCTTGGGTGTAGCTCTAGTTTGTACACTTTAATTATCATACAATTTCATGGTATAAATAGGCTATAACTTCATAATCCATTCTACTGCTGATGATCATTTGGATTAGTTCCAATGTTTGACTATTGTGAATAGTGCTACAATGGGCTTTTTTTGGAGATACCTTCCCTAGCACTCATGTCCATGTATTTCTTGGGGTCTATTTCTAGAATTGAAATTGCTGATTTTTCATCTTTACTAAAGTGCCTGACCCAATTACACTCTCCCTAGTAGGATAAGGGAGTTCCTCTTGCATTATGCCCTCAGAAAACCTTGGTGTTATTAGTCATTTCAATTCTAGCTCTTCTGGTAATAAGTGGATTTCCTGGTTTGAATTTACATTTTGTAAATTGAAAAACCAGCATGGCCAAGCTCCTATTCATAGGTTTATTGGTCATTGGAATATTTTTTTTTGCAAACTGCCTGACAAATGTCACTTGTCATTTTTTATTTGGTAGTTGATGTTTTTCTTATTGATTTGTACAGTTGTGTGCATGTGTGTGTTTTAAATTATTCTGCATAATATCTCCTTGCTGGTTGCATGAGTTGCAAATATTGTCTCTCCGTGTGGCTTGCATTTTATTGTCTTGTTTATTTTTTAAGTAAATAACTAAGTCTTTACCCGGAATGTAGTCAGAACGATCAGTTACTGGCTTTTTAATGTCTATCCTATTAAAAAAACCTCAGGATTACCCATAGCTACCTTGGATTGCAAAGTCTAATATAAATTAGTACTTTGAAGCCTTCCTAGATAATACAAGGACATTAGAGTATATTAACTCCTTTTAGTTTCTACTGGATTATAATATATAGTAATTTTTTTTCTATCATACTATTCTAAACATCTAAGACATTATTGGTAATTACTATTATTATTATACTTATGTCCATCTTAAATTATCTTTATTTCTGCTGCATATAGAATTCTCAGTTGGCAGTGATTTTCTTCAAACACTTAGAAGATACCAGTTCATTATCTTCTGGCATCTGTTCTTGCTGAGAAGTCGGCTCCCTGCCTAATTGTTGCTTCTTTGTACAGTAGCTCATCAGTCTCCTTCTTGTTGCTTTTATGGTTTTTCTCTCTGCCTTTGGCTTTCCAGTTCCACTATGACATGTCTAGGTGTAAATATATTTTTATCTTCAGTCCAGTTCTCTTTTTTTCTTCATATTACATCCTTTCATTGTCTTTCCTCCCTCCCTCCCTGCCTTCTTCCCTCCTTTCTTTCCTTCCTTCCTTCCTTCCTTCCTTCCTTCCTTCCTTCCTTCCTTCCTTTTTCTTTCTTTTTCTTTTTGACAGAGTTGTGGACTGTCTCCCAGGTGGTGTGCAATGGTGTGATCTCGACTTGTTGCAACCTCTGCCTCCCGGGTTCAAGCAATTCTCCTGCCTCAGCCTCCCGAATAGCTAGGATTACAGGCACTCGCCACCATGCCCTGCCAAATTTTTGTATTTTTAGTAGAGACAGGGTTTCACTATGTTGGCTGGTCTCAAACTCTTGACCTCTTGATCCTCCCGCCTCGGCCTCCCAAAGTGCTGGGATTACAAGCGTGAGCCACCACGCCCGGCCCTTTCACTGTATTTTCTATGTCTCCTATCTTCTCTTTCTTTCTTTGTTTTATTTTTGTCCCTTTATGCTTCATTCTGCCAACCTAATCTTGTGAAGAAGAAATATTATTTGTTCACTCAATGAATGTATTTATTTTTAGGTCCTACTGTGTGCTAGGCAGTGTCCTAGGTACTTGGGATACTTTGGTGATCAAAAGAGGCAAAGACTCTTGTCTTTGTGAATTACTATTAAAAAATAAATAATTGTTTATTAATTGTAATGAGTTATGTCTTCATTTTAAATGAATTAATTAAGTTTAACTTAATGATTCAGTGTGTTGGAAGTGGGAAATGATATTTTAAAAAAGCAAAGTAGACCTGCTTTGGGTGGGTGGGCAGTTCTGGGAGGTAAGCGGGGTAGATTAGTGATGAGATGGTACCATTTGAATGAAGACTAAAAGAATGTAAAGAAATTAGCTAGCAGCCTACCTGGAATGTTCCAGAAAGAGGGAGTGTGTCTGGAAAGTTCAGGGAACATTGAGGAGGCCAAGTGTGGCTTCAGTGGCATGAACAAGGGGAGAAGCAGCAGGAGATGAAGACAGAGAAGTAATAACGAGGCCAGAGGGGTGACATGCTTTGTGGGTCCCTCTAGGGAATTTGGCTTTTACCCCTTGAGCAGAGGAATGATGTGATCTGATTTATACTTTAAAAGGATCCCCATGGTCCTGGATGAGGATGGATTGTAGAAGGACAAGAGTAGAAACAGGGAGACTTGTTAAGAGGCTTTGTCGTAATCTAGTAGAAAGAGAATGGTGGCTTGGATTATAGTGGCAGCAGCAGGAGGGGGTGAGAAGAGATTTGGATTTGCACATATTTGGAGAGTGGGTGCAACAGAATTTTCTGACTGATTTGATGTGGGATGTGAAAGAAAGGGAAGGCAAGTATGGCACCAAGTATTTTGGTCTGAATAGTTGGGAGGGTTCAATTGCCCTTAGCTCAGCTGGGAAAGGCGCCTGGAAGATACCCAGAGGGTGTAAGTGCACAGTGTGGTATTTGATTGCGGAGTCTAGGGGAAAAAGCACTGGCTAGAGACATGCATTGGGAGTTGTTAGCATGTGGACGGTATTCACAGTCATGAGACTGGAGGGGATCTCCGAGAGTTGTAGGTTGATTTCTCCAGAAACAGGCAAGAAGATGGCATTTAGATGATCTGCAAAAGAAAGAGGAAGGAAGCAGGACTGTGTGGAGAAGTCAAACAGTGATGTAGAACAACCTGGCTGGAAGCTCTGGAATTAATACTGCCCATCATCCTTGTCCTGAAGAGGCTGATATGACCAGTCCTTTATCCCTACCTCACTCAGTCACCAGATATGGGCTACCCTGGGATGCCGCCCTCTGCCCTGAGACAGATCCTGTAGGAACTGAAGGCTCGAGGCTGCCTTCTGACCACAGCCCCCATAGCTGGACAGCAAGTCTTTCCTTGGGTTAAGATTGGGACAGTGGATCTACATATCTCCCTCACTGAGGACCGCAGTGTAAAGAAAAGAGAGAAGAGGGCCAAGGACTAAGCCCTGTGGTTCTCCAACATTAAGAGGTCAGAGAGAAGAGGAGGAACCAGCAAAGGCAGCCAGCAAGGCAGAAGAATTTATGGTGTCTTGGAGGCAGTTGAAGAAAGTACACCAGAGCAGAATGAGTAATCAGTGGTGTCAAATGCTGCTGATAGAATAGGTCAAGTACAATGAAGACAAGAGAGAAACATTGGCTTTACAAACCGGGAGGTCATTAGTGCCCTTGAGAACAGCACGTGGTTGGATGGAAGACTCACTGGAGTAGGTTTAAGAGAGAATGGGAAAAACAAGGGAACATGGCAAATACAGATGCCTCTTTTAATATTTCTGCAAAGGAGAGGGAGAAAGCAGCAAATTTTCATACTTATAATTTGATGATGTGACCAAGTAAAAGATGGGCCAGGGAGTTGAGGGAGGGAAATTAATGACAGATGATGGAATCTACACTTCTTTTTAAAAAATTTTAAAAATGTTTATTCATTCATTTATTTTTTAAAGATGGGCTTTTGCTGTGTTGCCCAGGCTGGTCTCGAACCCCTGGGCTCAAGCCTCATCCTCCTGTCTCAGTGTCCCAAAGTGCTAAGATTACAGTCCTGAGCAACTGAGCCCAGCTGGAATCTACATTTCTTAAGGAGGAGCATGAAACATCGAAGATATGAAGGGATTCTTGGAGTGTGTCTTATACCATTGGTGCTGCTATAACAGAATACCACAGACTGGATAATTTATAAACAACAGAAATGTATTTCACAGTCTGGAGGCTGAGAAGTCCAAGATCTAGGCAACAGCAGATTGAGTGTTTAGTGAGGGGCTGCTTCCTCTGGACAGCGCCTTGTGGCTGTGTCCTCATGCAGCGAAAGAGATGAATGAACTCTGAGACCTCTTTTTAAAAGAGCACTAATCCCAATCCTGGGGGCTCCGCCCTCATGATCTAATCCTCTACCAAAGGCCCCCACCTTAGAATGCCATCACCTTGGGGGTTAGGATTTCAACATATGAATTTTGAGGGGACACAAACATTCAGACCCTAACAGTATGAGATTGAGTGGTCTGCAAAGATGGGAAGTGTGAGCTGTGGGGGGGATGCATGACAATGATGACACACGGGCAATTGGTATCTTTACCTCTTTTTGTTAATAATCTGTGTATTTCAGAGATTTGGCATGCGGTATCTTGAAAATCCTTAGTGAATGTATAAGTAAGTGTTTGTGTATTATTGACATAAATGTCTATTTCTCCTATTATTCCTTATTTCTTTGTTTGCTGTTAAGGATTCAGAAGGAATTGGTTAAAAGGACTTTTTTTCTATGGTTAAAGAAGAGACCTCAGACCTAGGTGGTTTTGATCATGCTTCTTATCTTGTATTATCATCACGGGGTAATGAATGACCGTTATTCAAATCATCCAATATTTATTGAGAATCTACCATGTATGAAGCCCTCTTCTAGGCACTTGCAATAGAATTGTGAGCAAAATGGATAAAAGCGCCTGCTCTTGTGGGGCTTATATTCTAGTGGAGGAGAGAAACAATAAACAAGAAAAAGAGTAAAATAAGAAAATATTCAGTATGTGTATAAAGGAGAGAAAAATAGCCGGGCACGCGGTGGCTCACGCCTGAATCCCAGCACTTTGGGAAGCCAAGGCGGGCAGATCACTTGAGGCCAGGAGTTTGAGACCAGCCTGGCCAACATGACAAAACCCTGTCTCTACTAAAAATACAAAAATTAGCTGAGTGTGGTGGCACATGCCTGTAGTCCCAGCTACTCAGGAGGCTGAGGCAAGAGCATTGCTTGAACCTGGGATGTGGAGGTTGCAGTGAGCCGAGATCACGCCACTGCATTCCAGCCTGAGCAACAGGGCGAGACTCTTTCTCAATAAATAAATAAATAAATAAATAAATAAATAAAGGAGAGAAAAACAAATCAGGGAAGTAAGAAAGGAAATGTGCCAGGGATGAGGGGCGGAGGTGGTGGGGTGGGGCCACTGGCCAGGAGGACACCTTCATTGAGAAGGTGATGTTGAACAAAGACTTCAAGTCTAAGGTTACCTTTATATTCGGAAGAAGAACAAGTTTGCACGGGAGCAAATAGACCAAGTTGGCCACTATCCTTAAGAAAACAAAAGCCCGTATTCATGCCAAAGGCCATATTGTTTTTGGTTATTGAAATGGAATGAGTCAGTAGTATCTGTGTGTATGTGTCTGCCAGACGGGTAACGGGCAGTTCATTAGCCGCTACCTTTTTTTTTTTGGTGGTGGGGAACAGTGTCTGGTGGGTGTTTCTGCAGGAGACTGCTGACCTCAGACCCAGCCGACCTGACTAATTTTTGCCAATGGAAAGTTATGTGTGTAAGGGATTACAGCTGTTCTTTAATGGGCTGAGTTCATCTGTGGCCAGAAAAAGAACAAAGGCTCCCAGGGTACAGGGCTTTGGGAGGGGTGAGAAGTCTGAATCATAAGCCTGGGCCTAAGCAAGGTGTGTGAAGTTGTTGAGGCTGAGAAAAATAAAAGTCAGAGATGGCTTATCTTGGCGTCCACCAGCCCACAGCAAGGATTCTCAGCTGGGCAGGTTGTCAGCGTCATGGCCCCATGCTGAGAAATTCCCTTTCTCAGAAACCAGGCATCCGAGAGTATAGGGTTGAGCTTTGGTGTTTTAGGTAATGTGAAGTGTTTGTCAACTTGCTGGCTGAGCCTACTCCACACCAGTAGTAACTCTTGGTGCCTGTGCCAGGAACTGTGTCATCCCCGTGAGTCACCTGTCATGTTTTACTGGGAAGTTGGGTGGTTCAGCTGCGAGCAAGATTCTGTTCAGTATGTATTTCTCTTGATTGTGAACCAACATTAGTACTTCAGGGAGGTATTATAAATAGGTCAGTGTAAAATATCCACCAGCCGTTAATTATCTCAGTCCAGAGTTTGAACTTGCCTCTTTGTGTGGTGGGGGTGTGGAGGGGGGGTCCTTGGTTCTGTGAAAGGGCCCCGGGAATACATTTAGGAATCTCCCACACATGCATTATGCATATTATTTGCCTCTTGTGCAATTTAGCTGGCTCACGTTAGATACCTTGTTCACTCACCTTTCTCGGACGGAGTGACGATTAACTTCCAGGAGCTTCATGACAAACCCTAAAATATGTTGCTTGCCTGCCACATTTGTCCTTAAGAGGGGATGAGGTTCTCCATGAGTAAGTGTAGGCTTTGGGAGTCACACTCAGCCCTCTGACTTTGTGAACCCAGAAGCTGAGATTCATGATACAAAGGGTAATATTAGTAATAATAAGGCCGGGCGTGGTGGCTCACGCCTATAATTCAGCACTTTGGGAGGCTGAGGTGGGCAGATTGTGTGAGGTCGGGTGTTCGAGACCAGCCTGGCCTACATGGTGAAATCCCATCTCTACTAAAAATACACAAATTAGCTGGGCTTGGTGGCGGGCACTTGTAATTCCAGCTACTTGGGAGTCTGAGACACAAAATCGCCTGAACCCAGGAGGCAGAGGTTGCAGTGAACTGAAATCACTCCACTGCACTCCAGCCTGGGCAACACAGTGAGACTCTGTCTCAAAAAAATAAATAAATAAAATAAAAAAATAAATAAAAACAAATAAATCAAATGTACGGATGTCAAGGTTGATAATGACAAGATTGTAGCCCAAATGCAGTAGTGAGGTTGGAGAGAACCCAGCTTCTCAGAGACTAGGTTAGAATTTTAGACCTGCCTCTTACTTGTCGAGTGGCTTTAGGCAGTTCATTTAACCTCTCCGTGCCTCAGTTTTCTTTATCTGTTAAAGGGGTCTAGTAATAAGTAGTACCTTGCTGAGTTGTCTTGAGGACCAGGTATAAAATTGAATGAGCAGCCCCTAGCCTAGTGGCTTTCACAGAGAAAGTGCTCAGGAAATGTCAGCAACTCATTGTCATCAAAGTTGTCTTCACATAGCTTTATGAGGGGGAAATGCTCTTATTCCCATTTTACAGATGAGGGACTGAGGCTTTATGAAGATTAAGGGATAGGCCTGTGACTGGAAGAGGAATTCCTGGCTGACCCACAATTCTCACTTAGACTGCCTGGCACCCCTGCTTAAGTCTTAACTCCTGAAATTACTGCGGGTTGAGGGTACACCTAAATGTGGTCAGTTAACATGTGTACCATTTAATATTTGCAATTAAGAATTTGGGTTTGATTCATTTCCCCCACTGTTGGGGTTTTGGACTCATATCTGACCCTTTTTGGTTTCTTGATATGCTTTGAAATTTGGGGTTGGGATGGGTTGGTGGAAGCAGCTGTTCCCTACTACTGTGCCTCCAGCATACTGTGCAAAGGTGTGCCTTGTTTTATCTTCATAATTGTGAAAGATTTACCTTGATAGGTGAGGCAATGTCATTTTATCTCTTACAATCAGAGAAAATCACTTATCTGGGCGTGCGAAGATCATGGTGATATGACAGGAAGAGTTGGCTTATTGGAAGGCTTGTGTGTAAAGTTTTGATTACTTTTGTTTTTAGTAGCACCTTTTTTTTTTTTTTTTGAGACAGAGTCTTGCTCTTTTGCCCAGGCTACAGTGCAGTGGCACCATTACAGCTCACTGCAACCTTCGCCTCCCAGGTTCAAGCTGTTCTTGTGCCTCAGCCACCCAAATAGCTGAGATTACAGGTGTGCATCACCATCCCTGGCTAATATTTATTTATTTATTTATTTATCTATTTATTTTTAAGTAGAGATGAGGTTTCACTGTGTTGGCCAGTCTGGTCTTAAACTCCTGACCTCAAGTGATCTGCCCACCTCGGCTTCCCAAAGTGCTGGGATTTTAGGCATGAGCCACTGCACCAGGCCAGCAGCTTTTTTTTTTTTTTTTAAAGCTACATATATGTGAGCCAAAAGTTATTTTTGGAATTTTTTTTAAAAGTTGTGGTAAAATATATATAACATAAAAGTTGGCATGTTAACTATTTTTAAGTACATACTTCATTGGCATTAATGTACAGCATTCACAATGTTGTACAACCATCACCACTATCTATGTCCAAAACTGGGATATAAGTGGAATTATGCAATATTTGTCTTTTTGTGTCTGACTTCTTTCACTTAATATTTTGAAGGTTGATCCATGTAGCAGCACAGATCAGAACTTCAGTATTTAAATGGCTGAGTAATATTCCATTGCAGAGATATACCACATTTTGTTTATTCATTCGTCTGCTGATGGGCACATAGATTGTTTCCACCTCTTGGCTATTGTGAGTAATGCTGCAATGAATATTCACAGACAAGTGAAAATGATGGTATTTTGTAGCATTAGCAAAGATGCACTTTTTTTTTTTTTTGAGACACAGTCTTGCTCTGTTGCCTAGGCTGGAGTACAGTGGTGTGATCCTGGCTCACTGCAACCTCTGCCTCCCGGGTTCAAGCGATTCTCCTGCCTCAGCCTCCTAAGTAGCTGGGAGTACAGGCACACACCACCACACCTGGCTAATTTTTGTATTTTTAGTAGAGATGGGGTTTCGCCATGTTGGCCAGGCTGGTCTTGAACTCCTGACCTCAGGTGATCTGCCCACCTCTGCCTCCCAAAGTGCTAGGATTATAGGCATGAGCCACCACGCCGTGCCAGAGATGAACTTTAATTTCTTGGTATTCCAGGGGTAGAGCTTTCCTACCTGAGGAAGTCTGTATCTGTGACCAGGTTGCTATCTTAACCCCTTGGGCACATGTGGATCTTTCCCCTGCATTCTTGCTGAGCCTGCCACTGTAATTTGTTTGGGAGGACGCTGGCTGCTGGTGAGTCAGACTGCCTCCAGCCATCCGGGTTTGACTGCGTCCTCCCTCCCAGGTCTCTGGGCCCCTTGCTTGCTTGTCTGGGGCTGAGCCAAGAATTTCTCATGTACCCACTTTTTATGGTTTGCTTATTAATTCTAGATGGGCTCAATTTATATTGTTTTTTATTTGTATGTGCCTTTTGTACTAGGTTTGGGCCCCAAATTATGAGTTCATACACTGCATTGAATGTTCATTTTATGGAAATATTTTTTTAAAGGAGGTAATAATTGAGTGGAACATACAGCAAGTTTATTTCTGTTGACCTGGGTACTGGGCTGAAGCTGTCACGGTTTTATTATGTGAGCTTGAACAAGTCACTCACTCCTTCTGACTTCAGATGAATGAGTGATTTATAAGACCTCCTTTCTGCTCTTACATATAGAGGTGTATGACCCTAAATGTGTCACCCCTATGTTAGGCCCTCTAATATTTTGAGATACAAGTTTGTTGTATTCTCTGACTGAAAGGAACTTTTACATGTTTAGTTTTCGTTTACATTAGGGAAGATGGCAGCAAGTACTCCTAGAGTGAAATCAGATGCCTATGTTAGTGGAAGGGAACACAAGACAAGTGGATTCTCATCAACATGTTTCCCTAGCCATTATTCATTAGAAGTCACCTAATTTTAATTGATTATGTGCCTGTGGTTAGTACAAAACTCTGTAAGGTGTCATGTGTTACAAGCAGGTCTATAGGTGGGGTCCTTTTCACTTCACCACCCTACCCCTGTGCTAGATGTCTCCTGGCGTATTGGGCCATTCTTGCATTGCTATAAAGAAATACTTGACATTGGGTAATTTATAAAGAAAAGAGGTTTAATTGGCTCATGGTTCTGCAGGCTGTACAGGAAGCATGGTGCTGGCATCTGCTTGGCTTCTGGGGAGACCTCAGAAAACTTACAGTTATGGCAGAAAGAGAAGCAGGAGCAGACATGTCACGTGCCAGAGCAGGAGCAAGAGAGAGATGCGGGGAGATGCCACAAACTTTTATACAACCAGATCTTGCAAGAACTGAGTATCACGAGAACAGCACCAAGGGGATGGTGCTAAACTATACATGAGAACTGACTCACTATCACGAGAACAGCACCAAGGGGATGGTGCTAAACTATACATGAGAATCCACCCCCGTGATGTAATCACCTCCTACCAGGCCCCACCTGCAACACCAAGAATTACAATTCAATATGAGATTTGGGTGGGTACAAATATCCAAACTATATCACCTTCTTAGCCAGTGTCATTCTCCACTCCCTGCCCCATTATGTTTTGGTCCCCCAAAATTTTAAAGTGACAGTTACTGTATCTTAGTATAAAATAAAAATCAAAATGATTCCCACCCATGAATACCATTAAATACCATTAAATTGGTTGGACCTGGTTAGTGCCGGGCCTTTGTGGCTCACCGTGTCCACCTTCACAAGGGTGGCCTGCTACTTCCCCACAGTAGGGACTCTCTGGGGAAGGCTTAGGGCTCAAGAGGGTGAGCCCTCAAGAGGGTGACTCCACCGGGAAGGGCCTCCGTTTTGTTGTCCGACACATAACTAGTGCCAGAACTGCACTTTTTACCAAAATAGCACTGTCAACGTGAAAACATTGAGAACATTATAAACGCTAAGATTGTTTAAGATACAGAGTTGGCTTATTTCCTGATTGAAAATTGTCTTGACAAGTTTAGTGCCCATTTGCCCATTTAGAGACAGTGTTGGGCATGTGCCCAGTCCAAAGCCTGTTAACCCATGCATTCCATTGCCAATAGGCATCTATTTTTTTTTTTTTTTTTTTTTTTTTTTGAGACGGAGTCTCGCTCTTTCACCCAGGCTGGAGTGCAGTGGCGCGATCTCGGCTCACTGCAGGCTCCGCCCCCCGGGGTTCACACCATTCTCCTGCCTCAGCCTCCCTTGTAGCTGGGACTACAGGCGCCTGCCACCTCGCCCGGCCAATTTTTTGTATTTTTAGTAGAGACGGGGTTTCACCGTGTTAGCCAGGATGGTCCCGATCTCCTGACCTCGTGATCCGCCCGCCTCGGCCTCCCAAAGTGCTGGGATTACAGGCGTGAGCCACCGCGCCCGGCCCGCCAATAGGCATCTATTATTTTAAGTTCCCACTTTACCGAAGGGTAGGCAGAGGGTCTTGCTCTGAGTTACTCTTCTGCTTGTTGTTGGACCCTGGACTTGAACCAGCTCTTCTCATTTTGTATCCTTGCTTCTCTCATGACCAAATGAGGCCTCCCTGATGGGATACTCCCTGACCCAGCTTTTTCAAGAGGCTATACTGAGGATTATAAAGCTATCCTGGCATTCTTTGAAGAAATGGCAGGACTGAAATTAGAACTTGACTTTTTGTCTTCTTAGTTATTCTACATTATCTTACTTCTAGTGCCAGTAACAATTATTATTGTTTATTGCTGCCGAGCAGGGAGGTATCTGAAAGGTCCCTAGGAAAAACTTTGATGCTTTTACCCCCATGAACACATGCACCATTTGTGCAAGGCACCCAGGGCCCTTGAAATCAAAAGCCTTACTGTGTGTGTGGGTGGGACAGCATCTGGCCCCGTATTGTTTATTGCTGGTGGGAGCTAAGAGCTCACGGATGTTTCCTCGGCCTTCTTTGTTACCTTTGTCTAACTCTGGTTGCGCTTCCTCCCTTTTCCCTTCACCCTTTCAGTTACAAACCTGGCTTTGCTTACAAGAATGTGGGCTACAAAGGAGTCCTGACCCTGTTGACTTTGACTTGTTTGGTGAAAGTTGTTCTTCTGTAAGGAAATCTAATTTGGGGTAATGAAAGCAATGGGGGCTTTAAAATCATGGAAACATACACTTGGAAGATAGAGCTCAGAAGGCAGAGAAAATTAAATCGAACATCATCATTTTATAGTCAAGGAAATTGAAGCCCTTGGATTTTAGGGAATTTGCCACACAGTCCCTGCAATGCATTCTGGAGGTGGTGTTTAAAAGCTATTAGAGTTTCCTGGCCTCTTTTTGGCTGGCCCTCTATTTTTTAAGAATATCTCCATGTATTTGTTAGGTATTCTGTTTTCAGATAGAGAAAACTATGTAAAGAGTCTCTAAGTTTGGTTGGCATAAGGTTTACTTTGAAGTTGTAAAACATTCTTGTATCAAATCAGATTTAATGAAGACTGTGTTTTAAAACTTTGCCTAAAAAGGTGAACCTTGTTTGTCTGTCAGAGAAAAGAAAGACCCCATCCAGGGCTGAAACAAGTGTTTGCAGTGTTTTCAAACAGGTCCGTATTCCCGAGCAGACCCTCAGATTACCTAGCATGGGAGTGTGTCGGATGGATCCATATTTAGACCTTTCATCAGTTTCAAATATAAAAAATTGATTTTGGCAAACCGTTGGTAGTCAACCACAAAATGTATTTATGAAAAACCTTCTGCATTTCTGTAGCAGTTCCAAATATGGATTCCATTAACAGGATGCATATTTGGAACTGCAGTTATGCTGGGAAATCATGTTTGGATTCAGGTAATTTGACGGTGTTAACACCCCTGTTGCCTATCACCTAACATGAGGAGGAGGAGGAGACCCTTCTCTGGCCTTGCTGCTGATAACATTGTTGCTAGGTGACATAGATGAGGACAGGTTGGTGCCAGCACTTCTTACCTTGTTTTTGTTCAATGAAGGCTTGAAAAGGTGGAGGTAAGCTCCATTGTGGCTGATGGCTTCAAATTCGCAGATCTTGAAGACACCTTGATTCCTGACCAAGTTGGTTCTGGAGACCCCTGAAGAGAAATCCAGAAAATGCTTGCTTTAGGAGTCATCTCTGTCACTGAGAATGGAATTTGAAAGGAATTTCAAAGCCCAGCTATTGTAGATCTAATATATATATAGAGAGAGTGAGCAAGCTAAACACTGAGTTAAAATTTTTGGAGAGAATACGCTTAAATAAGCTCTCCATACTTTTTCATTTCTGAGTGTAAATCCACTTGACAAAGGGAAAAAGAAGTTTAACCCTTTGTGACCTTTTCCCCACATGCCACATATTGTTTTCCAACATGAATTTATTTTTTATATAGTCCTCTTCTGTTTAGCCAGCTCTTGTGCAAATATCCACTAACAATTCACATACCTGCTAAGGGTGTCCTGGTTTACAGTTTCTCTAAATGTTCGTGCATAAATCTTTTCTTTTGCGGTGATGTGTATTATTTTTATATCATTTAGCATCATCCCCAGGTTCATCTCGATCTTGAGAAATTAACAGCAAAAGGCAGGTGTGCTCCCTCTACTGGTTGCATTTCTTTGGAGCAGAAATACTGTCCATTTGTGTATAAGTTCATTGCCGCTGATGGGGCTTGGACCTGTGTTCACATTTGCTTTTCCAAAATTCGCATGACTTTTAAAAAGCAAAACTAGTGGCTTTCAAAACTGCAGGTTGAGAAACTGGTACCTTTAGAGGGATAGGCGTCTTCCTTACTGCCCACTTGTCTACTAGTGTTGTGAGGGAATCTTCCTGGGCAGGAGGACACAGCCCTTCTGCTATAAGAGTAAATTCTTGGATGCTAAGTCCTGCTTCCCTCTGAGGTCCAAGGCCAATGCCTGGGGCCTCTCCAGTTCTGATATTGCTGTATTTTCACCACTGTCAGGTAAGCCGTTCTGTTCAGATCTGTGAAAACCTGCCCGCCACTGTATGGAGCCAGCAGGGTTTATGTAACGTGTTCACATGTTGCTCGGACTCTTGATCTCAAGGTGTTCTTCTCTAGAAGCATCTACAGGGGACCCTTTATTTTTAGGCCTGAGAGATAGGGAAGAAGGTGGGGACTATTTAGTTTAATCCAACATGTATGTATTGCGTCCCCACCGTATATGTGGCTTTAAGAAAATTCAAGATGAGCAAACCTACTGTTTCCTACCTCCCCTTTTGAGAAACACTAAGTAACAACAAAAAGCCCTTCTCCTCCTCCATGCAGAAGTTAAATAATAATATCAGAAAGAAGGGGAAAAAAAAGTATATGGCCCCCCCCTCCCACCCAGAGCTAAAAGAAACCTTCTTAGATAATCATGAGACCAGAAAACCTGTAGGCAAGATGTGCTCCCTGTGTAAGCCCACTGCTCTGTTGCTGTGACCACTGACTTCATGGTGCTTACCTTCCTCTTCCCACGAGTGATTTGTAACATTCTTTTCTATGTGCTGTAATGAGATGAAGCGCCTTCCTGTTCTGTGTGGAGTAGTTCCAGCATAGACTCATAATTGTCAATGGAGAAATGACTGATGGGCCTCGATGAGGCTGCTTTGTCTCTGTATCTGTCACATGTCTCGCTGCACACCATGTCGGCTTCCCCGAAGTACGTGATCTCTGATTCTCAAGCCAGTCCTGCCTGGCTTCACATCCTGCTTCTCCCATCCCCTTCATGATTGTTTTCATCCAGATTCAGCGTAAGTCAGTAGCTTGGTGAGTGCATGGATGCCAAGGCTGCACCCAAAACCACGGGATGCTTTCCTGCCTCTGATCTCAGTGTCTGCTTTCTTCTGACCCCATATGTATGGTTCTCAGCGATTGAATGCTGCACAGTGGAAAAGGAGAAGTGTTGTTTCATATTTTTTAAGTCCCTGGAGAGTCTCTTCAAATTGATGATGCTATATGGAATAGGTGGAATACATTAATTAAATGACAGGTGATAGTGAAACTTCTAAATCAGAGTTTCTCAGCAGCAGCACTATTGGCATTTGTGGCTGGATAATTCTTTGTCATGGGGGCCTGTTATATGGCCTGTTATATGCATGATAGGATGTAGAGCAGCATCTCCGGACTCTACCTACTAGATGTCAGTAGCACCCCCCAGCTGTGACAACCGAAAATGCCTCCAGATATTGCCAAATGTTCCCCGGAGGCAAATTCACCTCCAACTAAGGACCATTGCTCTATCCAAACATTCTTCTCTTTCTTCATTCTGTTTATTTATTTATTTATTTTCAAGACAGAGTTTCACTTCGTCACCCAGGCTGGAAGTGCAGTGGTGTGATCTTGGCTCACCTCCGCCTCCCAGGTTCAAGCAATTCTCATGCTTCAGCCTCCCGAGTAGCTGGAATTACAGGTGCACATCACCATGCCTGGCTAATTTTTGTAATTTTAGTAGAGATGGGGTTTCGCCATGTTTCCAGGCTGGTCTCAAACTTCTGACCTGAGGTGATCCACCTGCCTCGGCCTCCCGAAGTGCTGGGATTATAGGTGTGAGCCATGGTGCCCATTCTGTTCCTTTAGATGTGTTTGTGGGCACTCTTTTGTTTATTTGCTTAATTCATTTATCAGGTAGTTATTAAATTTTCTGCTATACCAGCCTTTATACCAGCCTATATTCTTTACCAAGAATATAAAGATGAACCAGGCATCTCTTTCTTCATGTTCATATACATATGAATATATATATGTGAATACATGTGGATATATATGAATATATATAAAATATATATGGATATATATACATATATATTTGAGTCAAGTTTAAATGTATCTGAAAGTTCCCTTTTTGGCGTACTGTTTCCAGGCTGCATCCCTGGCTGGCATTTGAGTCATTATGACTTCTTTAATGAATGTTGGGTTTTTATTTTTGCAGCCTGTGTCTTTGAGGAAAATCCCTTGCAGTATGGATGAGTATCCTTAGTTTTTGGCACAGCTTTTAACCTTATAAAATGATAATACTCTATTAATCTATCAATTTCATCCATGAATGCTTCAACCCTTTCAGATACAGCCTCTCACTTGTCACTTCAGATTTACTGTTTTCTTCTTTTGTGATTCCTTTCATTCTCTTTAACCAGCCACCTGAGGCTTCATTTAACCTGAGGTCATTTAAAGTTTTATTTAAAGAAACTTCTGTTTGGAAACCAAGGTCAAGCACAGCAGAGGGATGTTCATTGCATGGCTTTCTGGTAAACTTTAAGTTAGCATGTTCCCTTTAACATTTTTAGAAACTGATATATAAATTGCTCATGGGAAATCAAATTTGGGGCAGTTTTCTTTCCAGGGGGAAGGAAAGACGGATGTATTTCAGCAAGGAAGAGGTTCACAGATAGTTTCCACTATGTGAGTAATTTTAATTTTTTATGCTACATGGTGGGCACGTGGGTGTTCATTATATTCTTTTCAAATACATGTTATATATTGGAAATACTTTCTAGTACATATTAAAGAAAAGGCAGCCAACTGAAAGTTTGGTTTCTGTTTTTCTGCCCTCCACTCGTTTTCAATAGATGTTTGGGAGTTAGGTCTCCACTGAATCAACTACCCACGTTTCTGCCCGTGAAGGGGGCTGGTGGGGGGCGCTTATGTTAACATTGCTGGCCTTTTATATCTTTTAAGAGGCGCTGCTTTTTTGCCATGTGCTGTAGAAAATTATTTGGCAGGCACTCATGCTTTGTGCAGGGTGACCAGGTTCATCTGTAAAATGGTGAAGACCTTTTCGAAATACATTGCCCTCAAGTATGTGGTGGGGAGGGTGCTGGGATTCTGAGTGACAGCCGGCGAATGCCAGAGGGAAGAATTAAATTGGAGAGGGAGGCGGAGAGGAGGGAGGTGATGATGGGAGGAGGAAGGGAGGAGCGACCAACCCTCTCCAACACACCCAAGTGACCAGATTCATCATAGCACGAAACTTCACAAGTTACACCCACTGCCTCCGCCAGCAGCCGGGGAAGGCTGCTGCTTCCTCATTTCTGTTACTGGAAGTTTGAGACATGTGAAGCCAGACGGGGAGAAACGTGCGCGCCTTGTTGAGCAGGGGTGAGCTTGAATTTTGAAATCGATTCTTTCCACCGGCGAATCTCTTTGTGTCGGGTGGTCAGGGGAGGCAGCCGAATGTGGCTCTGAACGAGGATAGGTGAGAGCCCCGAGCTGAGATGTGCAGCTGGGGCGGGGGAACCGTGCGCCCCGGTGCCCCTTCCCAGAACGAGCAAGCGCGTCTCCAAGCTGCGCCCCGAGGCTCGGCGCGCGTTGCCGGCTGAGCTGCAGGGGACGCCGGCGACGTTCGTTCTGGCTCCAGGGTAAAGAGATTCGGGCTTTGAAAGTCATCTTTCCCCCTTGACTTCTGTAAGCGAGGATCATTGTATGGGATATGGGGTCGGGGAGGAGATTGCGGGATCACGTCACCCACCCAGGATGCGTCCTGCCCGGGGCTGTCCCGCTGCGCGTTGGGTAATTGCAGGTCAGTGCCATTGAAAAAGAACCCCATGACGGGCTTGGGAATCAAGTGAGAAAAAAGTTCCGAAGGAATATTCAGAAGCTGTGGCTGCCGACCGCACCTGGATGGGAGTTCTGGAGTGGGACATCGGAAGTCTCGGGGTTCTCATTAATTTTACATCTGATTAAATTAGTTCGGCTCTAGGTTCCTGGCTGTGGAGGTGTGATTTGTTTATCTGGATCACTTTTTTTTAAATGTCTGTCTTTCTGTGAAAGCTAGCTTATCTTTGGATCGATTGCCTAAGTCAATTTTGTGAGAGGAAGTTTGGGTGGAAGGTGGCGCTGGGGGCTGGGATCATTGCAAGCGGCAGTATGTCCCAGCAAAGGATAACCTTAGCTCAAATGAGGCTTCTCACAGACAGGCTTTAGGTTTTATTTCAAGTCTGGAGCTGTTCAGTGGGCTTCCATCTGGCCTGTGTAGCTTTTGCTCAGTGTGTAGGGGTCAGAGGGAGGCTATTGGGTTAACTGTTACCTGTTGCACTTATTTCATACCTGATCAACAACTTAGTAATACACCAGCAGTTGGAGCTGGCTTTTGTTTTTTTGTAAGCGAGTCCTTCATGAGAATGTTTACAGAATCATCTTACTTTTAGGGGAGGAAATGAAGGTGGAAAATGTGTGGTTCCTGTTGTATTTATAGCAAGCCAAATGTTCTTTCCCGGGTCTAGGGTGTGTACAATCAGGAAAATGTCAGTAGCTGATTTTATCATTTTTCTAATATCAAAGTGGAATTGCCTGACTCTCTCAGCATACCTTCCCTTGAGCTTTGGGGGTCGGGAGGCAGGTTGCTGGGACCGCAGTTCACTTAGCTTGCTCTGACTCTCCCACTTTCTTGAAGTTAAAGATACAGATGGAAAGGAAATTACTTTTAAACCAAATCAGACATGGCTTAGGGAAGAACAACAGGTTGCATGATCCAGGGCTAGAGCCCTGAGTTCTAGCTCATTTTGGGCTCAAGAAAGGACCCAGCAGCAGGTAGTTGTGAAATTGATGCAGACATGAGGTCTGTGACCTACTCCCTCACACCCCTCCACCCCACAAGGAACCTTTAGTAACTCACTCAACAAGAAAGACAACCAAATTGGATCTCATGATAATGCTGGTGAAACTGACTAATAGACAGAGTTTTATGGAACAATAATTCTTAGCTACAAAAAGGGGAACTGCATTGTGCATAGAGCAAAGGTTTTTAGATATTGTCACATGTGACTGTTAGAAGATACCATCATGAGGACATTTGAAATTGGGGTTAATGCTACTATATGACCGTGTAGATGTGAGAGAAAGTGGCAATTTCTATGTCATTATCTTTTCATATTGTCTCCCCACCTCTCCCAGTAAATAAGCTGGTTTGTCTCTGGTTGGTTATATTTTTAAATTTTATTCACTTATTTCTTCTTTTTAGAGATGGAGTCTTGCTCTGTTGCCCAGGCTAGACTGGAGCTCCTGGGCTCAAGTGATCCTCCTGCCCCAACCTCCTGTATAGCTAGGACTATAGGCATGTGCCACCTTATCTGACTGTTTTTGAATTGTAAATTTGTTTAATAGATACCAGATCATTAAAATTGTTTGTTTTAATAACTAATTTTTACAGAAATGTTCCCATTTTATGTACAATTTAAAATTTTTTGGTATAATATTGAACGTGCTGTCTCATAATATTTTTAAAGACTGTAGTATCTGTAGATATGTTTCCTTTTTCATTCATGGCGTTATTTGTACGTTTTCCCCATCAGTCTTGCTAATGTATTATCAATTTTATTGGTCTTTTGGAAGAACCAACTTCGATTTTTGATGGTATCTTAATTGGAACACAAAGGCCGCCTCCTTTCTTGAGTTTATATTCATTTTTAAAATTCTGCCCAGTGGAACTCTGTCAAAAAAGGCCTTAAACAGCCTTTGAAAATGAGCAACTGAGTTCTTTAGCTGCAAGTAGGAGGACACCATGTATTTGTCTTTGTATCTTTGACATAGATTATGTTTTTTCAGTTTTATTAAAATATACTTTCTGTTTGGAAACACCACACACAGTGGACCAAATTGTTCCAAGGTGGGTTTTTTGTATTAATTGAGGTACACCCTGTGATATTGTTCTGGAAAAATGTAACTAGAATTTACATAAGACTTACTGGTAATTTAAAGTGAATTGTAGGTACTTTCAACCCACTTGACGATACAGATTTACCTTGTATGACAGCAGAACAAATTTGCTGTAATGACTGGAGAAGACACTTCGTTTTGGTTCATATTTAATGCATGAGTCTGAGCATTTTAAAGTTTTCTCAGAACAGATTCTTTCTGACCATATCAGAAAGGATGCTGGAGTGAGAAATACCTGGCTTTGAATTCTTGCTCTGCCACTTTTGACTGTGTGGCCTCAGGAAAATTGCCTAACCTCTCTGAACTTGTATTTCCCCAAATGTGATCTGGAAACTGATTGTGAAATTGCACTGTGAATTCAGCGTATAATGAGATTTCATTATGAATATTCATGTAAGGTTTCTATCCTTCATTTGGCACAAAGTAGGCATTTAATAGTGACACTTAGTGTTTTCAGTGTAACGATTAGTCTTTTCTGCCTCCTACCCTTTCTTGTCCTACCTCCAACCTTACCACTTCTCTCAATGGAAGGTGAAGGAAGGTGAAGTTACTGCCTTAGAATAAAACAGAAACCACTTCCCCCATTTGTTCTCTCTTCATTATGGGCAAGTTCCATATTTTCAGTATTTTTATCTTGTTTTCCTAGTTGATTATCTTACCATTTCTTCCCTCCAATTTTTATCTCACTTTCCCAGGGTTGTTTTTTTTTTTCCTCTCAGTTTGTCTCATCTCCTGAGGATCTTACCCGCTGCTCTGCTCTATTATTTTTTTCTTTCCTTTTTTTTTTTGCCTGCCTTTAGTGTAAAAATGAAATCAGTACAAAGCCCGAAACTTGGCAGCGACTGAGATGTAAGTTAGTGGGTTGCTTCTATGAAGGCAAAGTGTGTTAAATTTAGTTACTCAAGAATTTAACTTGGAAGCTGGTCATGGCGGTGTGTGCCTGTAGTCCCAGTTACTCAGGAGGCTGACATGGGAGGGTTCCTTGAGCCCAGGAGTTTGAGGCTGTCCTGGGCAACATAGTGAGACCCCATCTCTAAAAATTAAATTAAAACAGGAAAAGCATTAAACTTGAAGATGGATGATGCTGGTGACTGCCATAGCAGTTTCGTGCCACAGACCTTGGAGTACTTTTTCAGACCTTGGAGTTTCCAAGCACTTTTGGGGAAGTGTTGATTGTTTGATATTATGGTTGATGCTGTAACCAAAAAGGGACAATAAGAGCATAGGACAGAGGAGCTTGGCTGGTTAGTATTCCCCGACAAGGGAATATAGCATTATTGAGTTTAACCGACCCTGAACCACTGGTTCTTCCTAGGGTCTCTCGGTTGACAAGGTCCTAGGGCATTAGGACCTTGTCCTATGTAATGGCATAATTACTTAGCATTTATTTATGCATCTAGTATTGCAAGGGACTGGACTGGGGATGGGAAGGGATTGTGAGCTGGGAAAAGGCTTCATTTGCTTTATGGTGCTATGCTAAAGTCATTCTGCTTTGCTCAAGGAGTGAGTCTTGGTTTACATTTTGGGTAGTGAATCAGCTTCAAGTGTGGAATTATTTTCAATGAAGACAGATTGACTAGCTGCACCTGGTCTGGCCTGCCCGCTATGACTTGGTGGTGCTATTTTGTTCTAGCCAATGCTTTCATGAGAATAGAGAACAAGGAGGCGTAGTTTTCATGAGTATTTTGCAACACCCGCTTCTCCAGTTTATTTTGATGCCGTTGCTTGAAAACAAGTGTTAGCATGGCTTTCATTGGTAACACTTTTAGGGAAGAGATCTTCACTTTTGGAAAGTTTTGTTTCTTGAATGGTTCACGGTGGATTGATTTGTGAGCTCTTGTACTGAATCATAGAGCTTCCTCTAGTACCTTGCAGCCACATGCTTCAGTGTTTCCATTAACTATGAGATTTTGGTGGGCAAGAATCTCTACAGTCGAGGTGCTTTCTACAAAGCTATAGATAACTAAACCTGGTAAATGCTTCTTTATTAAAATATGAACTGCTTATCAAAATATCCATACTCTAATGTATTGAGTGTCTACAACATGTAAGGTACTTTTCCTGTGTTATCACGTTAATGTTTCTGAGGATAATCTTGCAATCTCTAGAGGTATATAAAAAAGAAGCACAAAACCCATTATTTTCTTATGTTGCTCTTATAGGTAGAATCACTGTGGACTGAGACCCACCTTTCTAGACCTGAAGCCCAGGAGGAGGGAGAGGAGGCTGGTTGGTACCATGGGGCATAATGCTCTGAATCCTAGTCTCTCACCTAGTATGTGAGCAGTCCCTGCAGATGGCACATTTGGAGATCTTGACAAAGCCTCTTCTGTTTCCAATGGGGTAAGTGTGGCGTTTGCAAAAGGCTGGGGAATGAGGATTGAAGCTTTTAAAGTCTTTATTATCTTGATCCTGCCCAAATCCACCTTTTTTGGGACAATAGAAAGTTCATTGTTTGTGACGATTGTTTTGGTGGTTAAAGGGTTGCTGAGTCTCCCCACTTGCAATCTGAGGCTTTGAAATGGGTTTCCTGGGAAGCTTTCCCATTCTTCCTGGGTGGTTCCCATGGTTATTTTGTTTTGGAGTTGGCTGCGGGTAATCCTCTGTCTTTCTGACTTCTCTTTTGTCTGTCCCCATGATACTAGGAAAGGGGAAGAAGGAATTGATTTGGATGCAGCTGGGGAAACTTGGTATCAACGTGCTGGTTTGGGGGCTCTTGGGTGTGGGTTCACATCACTTTTAACGAGACAGGGTGAATATTGATGTAAACTGCTAAGTGGTTTTGTTCAAGTGGAGTATTTCATGCGGCCTCCCTGCTGCGGTGAAACTGGACGTCTTTATTGCATGACAGGCTTGGGGCTTTCACAGAATGGATCAAGTGGTCGCCGTGCAACGTTCGCAGTTACTCCAAGAGAACAAATATCCTGCAAAGACACCCTCCCTACTTCCTGTATGTGGCACAGACCCCTTCTAGGGAATTCCAGCAGAAAGGACTGTGCGTACTTGAGTTTCCCTTCTTCTAAGTGGGAACGGTCATGTTAGCTCATGCAGTCCCCGTTTACTTCCTAAGAAGAGAATGACAAAGACCAAAAGGGGCTTTCTAGCTATGCGAAGTTGCTCTTGTTCTTTTCAACTTTGCCTTCCTCTCATGGACAAACGTACCTCGACCTTGTTAGCAGGTGACATCGGGATGCATTATTTAACCTTTACCAGGTTTGGCTCCTATGTTGGTTGGTACAGAAATTGAACACAATAGGAGACTGTGGACTTGAGAGAGAGCAAGAATCACAGATGCTTCCTGAGGAATGCATGATTCCTGTAACTTTTAGAGTTTCCCACCCTGCATTCCGGGTCCTGCTTTGCAGATCTGCGGTGACTTGTTCCTCCAGTCTTACCTGCTGCTCCGCTCTGCCTGCATCCAGACGCACAGCGGCGTAGCCACTCCTTTCTCTGCATGTACACAGTGGCTTGGAGAAACCTTTTTTTCAAGGGCTGTCTGGACACGGAGCAGATAAGACCTCCGGGTTGACCTGGAATATGTGCATCCTCTTCAGGGTTAGCCCTTGCTAGGGATGCCCTGGGGGTACAGGAACTCCCAAGTAGCTGGTTAAAGGGAATCCAGCCCCTAAGGGCACCCTCCAACAGAGAGTGGAGCCAAAGCACTCACTTTCCCTGTGATAATACAGATACATTGTATTATCATAATTAGGTTACATGCCTTTTTCAAGGGGTAAAAATAATCATATAAATAATAGTAGGCTGGGTATGGTGGCTCACGCCAGTAGTCCCAGCAGTTAGGGAGGCCAAGGTGGGCGGATTACTTGAGGTCAAGAGTTCGAGCCAGTCTGGCCAACATGGTGAAACCCTGTCTCTACTAAAATACAAAATTAGCCGGGTGTGGTGGCGCATACCTGTAATCTCAGCTACGTGGGAGGCTGAGGCGGGAGAATTGCTTGAACCCAGGAGGTGGAGGTTGCAGTGAGCTGAGATCGTACTACCGCACTTCAGCCTGGGCAATAGAGCAAGATTCTGTCTCAAAATAATAATAATAATAATAATTAATAATAATAATAATAAAAACAACAACAATTAACCCTTTGGAGCACCAGCTGTCCATGTTCAGCCCCTATCCCTTTGGGGTCCCCTTCACCTGTCTAGTAAATTCCCTCTCCCTGAGTGCTTTCGCTCCTGCTGTCTTTGGTGGAGGGTACCCTTAGGGGCTGGATTCCCTTTGGCCAACTACCTGGTAGTCTCTGTACCCCCAAGGCATCCCTAGCAAGGGCTGACCCTGAGAAGGGTGCACATATTCCAGGCCAACGCTGAGGTCTTATCTGCCCTGGGTCTACAGTGCCCCCAGGGCTTCCTTCCCTTCAAGATCTCCCCTACCTACTTTCTGGTTTTCTCTGAAAACACTTCCTAATCAAAAATGTATACATGACTTCTCACCTCTGGCCTAAGTAACCTATTCAAAGCAATAGCATTGGAAAGTGAGGTACCGGGATTTGAACCAGGCAGCCTGGCCTATGGAGTCTAGTCTCTTGATCACTGTGCTATTGTGTGTTCCTCCAGTGTGGGCTGCTTGGATTCTCTTTATACTTGCGCCAGCATGGCTACAGTGACTGCCATGGTGTGCCTAGTAAATGTTAGCTGAACGAGTGGCCACACAGCCCGCCAGAGTCAGCTTTCCTGAGTCCTGTCTCAGGGCACCTGTCCTTGTTGGTTACCCCCATTGGCCTCCTGCTCTCTGCCAATTCAGATTTTACCTCTCCTTCAGGGTCAGTTCAAGTCCACCTCCTCCCGGCTGTCTTTCTGGACTGCCCCAGCCACTGTGATTTTTGCCCCTCGGAACCAGTGTTCCTTCTCAGATGAGGTTACCCGTCCGAGCTCTCCCTGAAGTGGGATCATGAGTCCCTGAGAGCTGTGATTGTGCCCTGTGCCACATGTGCCACAGTGTTGAGGGATTCTTTTTGGGAATAAAACCCGGTCAGAGCTGTCCAAAGAAATGTCAACATTGCTTCCAGGTTCTGTGAGCAAAGGAAAATAATGAGGTTAAAGAGCAAAACTAAAAAAAAAAAAAGCAAGGGGCAATTCTAAAAATGGTTAGCCCATTTCTGTGTAAGCCTGTTGTGTATTTTCACACTGCAGCTGCTCAAGTTGAGTCATAGAATGGATGTGTCATCCCTTGGCTTCAGGCACAGTGGCTAGACCATCTTCCCCCTGGAGGGAGTTTAAGCACATTTATGTGATGAATAATGTGGATTCTCCCCCAATACTTGGGATGTAGTTCAACAGATTTCATGCAAATGGTAGATGAAACATGTCAAGCATCTTTTGTCCCCATTCGAAAGATAACAGAAATATGTCCCAGCACAGTCAGTGCACTGAGTCTTAGCTGATGGCCGGCCGAACGCTCCCCAGTGGCATCTCTCTTCACTTGTGCTGTCTTGGACATCTTCTGCCTCCTGGGTGCGCCTTCCCATTGTAAGGCTATGGAAGGAGGGCCAGGGCTGGAAAGGAAGATGCAAACATTGAGCACCTACTGTGTGCCTGGCATTCTTCTCTTTTGTAATCTCTAACAGAATACATGATTGCACCTCACAGCCCCTCTGGGCCTGTGGGTATTCTCATCTCCAAGTCTACTTGGTGGAAACTAGGTAGCTTGACTAAAATCACTCTATTGTGGCAGTGACCCTGGAGTTGAACTGTTTTATCTGATTTCCAAACTCATGACTGTTCCCACACATCTTGACCTCTGGTTCTGAATATAAACAGAGACATTTAGATGAGGATGTCTAATGGTCATATTAACTCTAGAATTTGGAGACTCTTGAGTTTATTTCTTTTTTTTTTTGAGACAGAGTCTCGCTCTGTCACCCAGGCTGGAGTGCAGTGGTGTGATCTCAGCTCACTGCAACCTCCGCCTCCCACGTTCAAGCAATTCTCCCGCCTCAGCCTCCCAAGTAGCTGGGATTACAAGTGTGCACCACCATGCCCAGCTAATTTTTGTATTTTTAATAGAGACAGGGTTTCACCATGTTGGCCAGGATGGTCTTGAACTCCTGACCTCAGGTGATCCACCCGCTTCGGCCTCCCAAAGTGCTGGAATTACAAGCATGAGCCACCGCACCTGGCTTGAGTTTATTTCTGATCTAAATCTTTTCTACATTGGCCAATTCCTCCTACCACTTCACTGTTCATGAACTTGTTGAAGTCATTATTGTCTGAAATACCATGTTTATTTTAGGTTTAACTTTGTTGGGGGGGGGGTCAGGTAATATTTTAAAAACTGCAAAATTAGGGATCTCATTTTAGTTTTAGATGCTCATCCACAGATGAAACATATCAGGCTGAACACCCTCAGGAAAGTTAAGGAGATTGATGCTTCTCTTTGGGAACCAGGAACCTCTCCGGTTAGACAGAGGACTCTTCTTTCACTGACTTGTTTTGTGGCACAAACGGCCTGGGATGTTGATGCCTTGGGTCTGATGCAAGATACCCTGGAGCCTTCCCTGGCCTGTCCTTCTCCTACCCATGTCGCGTAAACATTGGCATGGCAGGGACAGATGGCCACTCCGGGAACTCCTTGGATGTCACATTTGGTTGCCTGGGTGGGGGGTCGGGTGGTTGCAGCCAGTCTCCACTGGAGGGAGGAGAGACTGACTGGGAAATAGTCCCGTGGCAGTGGGTAAACACAAGCTCACATCCGGAAAGGCTGGGCGCCCTGGTACGTGTGCAGGCTGGGGCGGTAATGGAGTCAGATGCACATAAGTGTGTTTAGCTTGGGAAGGAGCCAGTCTGCTCAAAGCACACAGCCTTTTCTCTCTGCCCCTAATTGATGCTCAGCAGAGTTCGGTTTGCTTATGGGGATGGGAGTGAAACGTGCGGGGTCTGCGAAGGGAGGGATGGGCTGCAGATAACTACTTTCAGAGCTAGAAAAAAATTCTTTCCAGAGGCCTGGGTTAGCTTTACTGGAGGGGCAGGTGAGGGTATCTGAAATCCCCGAGGAGTCAAGATAGAGCAGTTAGGTGCCCTTATCAGTGGGATTTTTTTGCTGATCAAATAGCATCAGTATGTTAATGAGGACTGAAGCGTTGATGAAGAACAGCCGAGTGCAGTGTTTCCTGCATAAAATCCCATGGATTCCGGAGGCTGAGCAGGGGGAGAATCCCTTGAGCCAAGGAGCTTGAGGCTGCAGTGAGTCAGAACCATGCCATTGCACTCCAGCCTGGGCAACAGAGTGAGATCCCAAGTCAAAAAAAAAAAAGTGGGGGTGGGGATGATAAAGAAACAGCACCCAGGTGGGGAGGGCTGGAGGCAGCAGAATCCCTCTTCAAAGAAAGCACAAGAGTTGACATTGGATGAAAATAAAATGGGTTTTTCGTGGTTTCAGCTTTAGGATGGAACACTAGGGGCTGTTGCAATTGCCTGCATGCAAACCAAGCGTGGGGTTGAATCGATGTGGAAAAGCCTATAGCCATAAGCGTTGATTGGAAGCGTTTCCGATTCTCACCTCTAGGTAGTAACTGTTGCTATTTATCTTTCTAATGTATTTGCAGAAGTCTCAACAAGCCAAGGTAAGGTAATGTATTCAAGTTAGCAGAGTGACATCTAGTTACTATGCTTCATATTAATTTTTTGGGGGGGTTAGGGTGGTGTGGTTAGCTCATTTATTCTTTCAACAAGTCATTTGTTGGGTAGCTATGAATATCATCTTTGGGGTACAGTGTAGAATATCATCTTTGGGGTACAGTGTAGCTTACAGTGTAGAAGGGAAGAAAAGATATACCATCAAGAATTCCTAAGTGTTCAGGCCAGGCATGATGGCCCATGCCCATAGTCTCAGCACTTTGGGAGGCTGAGGTGGGAAGATCACTTGAGCCTAGGGATTCGAGACCAGCCTGAGCAATAAAATGAGGCCTCATCTCTACAAGAAAATAAAAAACTTAGCCAGGGTGTGGTGGTGCATGCCTGTGGTCCAGCTACGCAGGAAGCTGAGGCAGGAGGATTGCTTGAGCCCAGAAGGTTGAGGCTGCAGTGAGCCATGTTTGCGCCACTGCACTCCAGCCTGGGAGACAGAGCCAGACCCTGTCTCAAAAGAAAAAACAAAGAGAGAGAGAGTTCATATAAGGGTTCAAATGAGAGGTACAAACTAGAAGTTTGATAAATTTGAAGAGTCAGGACATTTAATCTTCAAAGTAATCCAATGAGCTGTTATCATTCCAGTTTTACTGCTGAAAAAAACGGAGGTGGAGAGAAGTGCCTCAACTAGGCTCAGCAGCCCCCAGGCAGACAAACCACACCTACCCAGATCCTCAGCCCTCTGGGCAGCCGAGAAACCCCTGGCTCTGTGGTCCTAATTTCCCTGTGTTGGTAGCTCAAGCAGTGAACAGTGAGTGCATCTACAATCTTTAATTATTTATTTAAAATAAAAATTGCTTTTGAGAGATGAGGTCTTGCCATGTTGCCCAGGCTGGCCTTGAAATCCTGGCCTCAAGGAATCCTCCTGCCTCAGCCTCCTGAGTGGCTGGGACTGCAGTCACACATCACCATGCCTGGTTTATTTAGTTCTTTTTAAGAGTTGGGACAGAAAACCAATGTGGACTCTTAGTATTTCTGCTTCACCTTTCTCAATATTTAGAGGAATCTAGTTTGCGCAGATGTCTGATGAGCCATTAAGTCATGAAGAGCTCTAACCAACAGACTTTTTTTTTGTAGGTCATTGGAGGGTGATTTTAATGATCACGTACATTGTGTGAATGTGAGTGTGGGCGTTTTATCGCGAGTTCCCTGGTGGTGGTTTGAGCATTTTCTCTGGGTGGTTCCAGTGGCAGTGTTGATACTGCTAGAAATGGTTCCTGCTCAGGGCACAGTGATTTTTCTCTTTTGGTGGAAAAAAAAAGTTTTTTTGAATGAGGTGAGTGAGGGTATTTCTGGTAAGCTCAGTCATGTATGTTTAAACAAAATGATTATCATTATTTGCTAGTTAGTATTTCATTAATATGAAATATGAGAGGGTGAGCACTGGACTAGAAAGAGGTCAGGAGACCGAAGTTCTTATCCTGGGCTCTTCCTGACTCTTCAGCCTTAGTTGAGCCAGTTACTCAGGGCTGTGAGTTGCATCCTTAGGTTCCTTGAGATGTATAGAAGTTTCTCTCTGTATAGTTGGCAAAGCCTGTAATATGGATATTATGGACCAAGACTCAACTTTTAGCTTGATAGTGCTGCATTATTTATTTACACATTATTTATTTGTTTCTTTCAGTCTCAGATGCCGTGGCTGGATTTTATATTTTTGGTGTTGTATTTTAAAATACCGTGTTAACTTCTGGTTGTTTTCTCTTTCTTTCTTTCTTTCTTTCTTTCTTTCTTTCTTTCTTTCTTTCTTTCTTTCTTTCTTTCCTTCCTTCCTTCCTTCCTTCCTTCCTTCCTTCCTTCCTTCCTTCCTTCCTTCCTTCTTTCTTTCTTTCCTTTTTACTCCAGGAGTAGGGGGTTTCATGTAGGATGAAAATGAAAACTAAAGAAAAAATAGGATCTGGAAGTAATTTTGAGAGCAGAAAAATTAAACAAAATGGAAAAATATACCGTTTTGTTACTAGCCAGGTGAAGAGAACACAGGAGCGTGTACGTGCTTTTTCTCAGTAATTGGATACGTTAGACACGGATTATGTTTTCACTGGGACCTTGCAGTTAAAAGAAAGCAAAAAGCAGATCTGGATGTTCAATATTTCCCTTTTCTCAAGAGCACGTGAAGTTGGTATTGAAATGCGAGTTGCCTGCCTCATATTTCCATCGTTTGAAATCAGACTGAAATCCGGCACGTGGGACCCTCATTCTGTGACCCCTGTCTGTGTATCCACCAGGCTTCCTTGCCAGCCCTCTATTTGACTCACAAATGGCAGTGGGTGTGAGTGCCCAGGAATACTTAGAGTGGTAAATACAGGATTTGGGAAATTTATCTGCAGAATGTCAGCCGTCAGTGGGAAAGTAGTGCTGTCCAATGGAAGGCCTGTCAAATGCCTTTTGGTTGGATGTTTCAAGCTGGTGTGGCGTAGCCGGAGATTCCCAGTCCTCAGGAGTGTGGTAGGATAGGCTCTGTCCTACCAGGAATGCATTTGGATTTTAGAGATAGTTGAGAAGTAGTTTCTTTTGGAATAATATTTAAGACACGTTTGGGTTCTGGGACATCCTCCTTCCTCATTTTTCCCCTGGGAGTCATTGTGGCTGGTTGGGCCTATGGTCCTGCAGGCAGTGTTTGATGTGGTGAGCTCCCCTTTTCCAAGGGATGAACCTATCTGCCTTGAGATGCCTACAGTTTTGCAACTTTGGTTTAATAATTATATATGGATTTTGAGACATAATTGGTGGGATGGATGCTTACTTTCATAATTCATTTCTACTCCTATGTCCAGAAATTTGTAGGCATCTTTGTTTTAAAGTTTGTCATCATCTTCGTTGACTACTTGGTTGAATCTTTGAAATGCATTCAACCCAGCATTTTTTTTTTATTTTAGCACTGGCTCTGTATTTCAGAGCAGTGGGTCCTTCAGAGAACATGTGGGCTGGTAGTACCAGTTGGGAAAATACAGCCTAAGTATAATGGAATCTACAGCAAAGTTCCACAGACATGTTTATTTAATAGGGACAAAAGAAAATATTCAAATCACATTTTACCTTTCCGAGTTTATAAATCCATCTGAAGTGCTTGAAAAAAAATCATAGTATTAGAAATGGATGCATGTATATATAAAACTAACACTAGACTTCTTTGCCAAATTTAACTTCTCAAAAGTGTTCTTAGAAAGAGGTACTTTCTTGGAGAGTACGAAGTCTATTTTGTCTCTAACTCACTAAGGTCATTCTTTTCATTTCTCTTTTGGTGTGTCTCCCCACACCAACTGCTATTAAAAACATACAGAGAACCTTGGGAGGCTGAGGCAGGTAGATCACTTGAGGTCAGGAGTTCAAGACCATCCTGGCCAACATGGTGAAACCCCGTCTTTACAAAAATACAAAAATTAGCCAGGCATGGTGGTGCATGCCTGTAATCCCAGCTACTTGGGAGGCTGAGGCACGAGAATCACTTGAGCCTGGGATGGGGAGGTTGCAGTGAGCTGAGATTGCTTGCACCACTGTTACTCCAGCCTGGGCAACAGAGGGAAACTCTGTCCCCCAAAAAGAAAAACAAAAACAAACAAAAAATACAAAGAACCATGCAAAAAAACAAAAACAACCCTGCACACGGATGCTTATGGCAGGTTTATTGGAAACTTGGAAACAACCAAGATGCCCTTCAGTAAGTGAATGTATAAACTGTGGTACATCCAGATAATGGAATATTATTCAGCACTGAAAAGAAATGAGCTAGTCATTAAAGAACATGGAAGAACCATCAAGGTGGTTGCCAGGGGCTAGGGAGGAGGGAGAGATGAACAGGCAGGGCACACAGGACTGGTGCTCCCAGGGTGGTGAAACTACTCTGTATGAGACTGTGATGGTGGATACAAGTCATTATACATTCATCCAAAGCCGTGGAATCTACAGCTTCAAGACTGAACCCTAATGTAAACTATGGACTTCGGGTAATAATGATGTGTCAATATATGTTTATTGATTGCAACAAACAGACCATTCTGTTGAAAGATGTTGGTAGTCGGGGAGGCTATGCGTATGGGGCAGGAGGTATACGGGAAATCTCTGTGCTTTCTGTGTAATTTTGCTGTGAACCTTAAACTGTTCTATAAAATGGTTTTATGAAACAGCAACAACATTCAAACCAAAGTTGAGGAGACACAGCACTGCATTCTACTCATGACATCTAGTGAAGTGTCTTTTGACCTATAGTACTTGAAGTTCTTTGCAGCCCATCGGCTTGGGCAGCAGTCACTGGGCAGCAGGGGAGAATCCCTCATCAAGCAGGAGGCTGTGATACTCTAAGAATGGGATTTTCCCTGGTGGCTTCATAGCTGTGAAAGCACTGACTTCACGTTCCTGTTTTCTTCCTTCTGGCCATGTGCCGCGCTGTGGACACTAAGGATGCATTTTCTGGTGAGCTGATTCGTATGGTAGATGCCGTGTTAGCCACATTTTCCTACATCAAGGGTGGTTACGGAGAGCAGGGATTTGGTCATATTTGAAAGTACTGTGACATGGGGACCAGAAATGGTCAAATCCTGCCTCAGTCTTATCACCCTTCCCACAAGGAGTCGCCAGGACTGTGCACAGGCACCTTAGCACGAAAGTGAGCAATTATGAGGATTTTTCTGGGAGCCGACCTCAGTGTTTCTCCTTGTGGATTGTCTTTGACTTTTGAAGTCAGCATCTGTGTGTTCACTGCGTTCACATGCTCAGTTGCAGGTAGTAAGGAGACAATAGGGCAGAAGGCTGGGAAGCATCCTTACCCTCAGGGAACTGACATTCTGGATACAGACATATCAAGAGATGTTGTCCCTGCGTATCTGTGGGGGGTTGGTTCCAGGACGTCCCCTCCCTGCCCTGAGGACACCAAAATCCACAGATGCTTAATCTCTTATGGAAAATGGCATAGCATTTGCATATAATTTAGGCACATCCTTCCACACATTTAAAATCATCTCCGGATACCTAAAACAAAATAAATGCTATGTAATAGTTGTTATACTGTATTGTTTAGGGAATGATGACAAGAAAAAAAGTCTGGGCTGGGCATGGTAGCTCACACCTGTAATTCCAGCACTTTGGGAGGCCAAGGCAGGAATATCCTTTGAGCCTGGGAGTTCGAGACCAGTCTGAGCAACATAGCGAGACCCCACCTCTACAAAAAATAGAAGAATTCATCACAGGTTCTCACTCATAAGGGGAAGCTGCTCAATGAGAGCACATGGACACAGGGAGGGGAACATCACATACCCGGGCCTGTCGGGGGGTGGGGGTCAAAGGGAGGGAGAGCATTAGGACAAATACGTAATGCATGCAGGGCTTAAAACTTAGATGACGGGTTGATCAGTGCAGCAAACCACCATGGCACATGTATACCTGTGTAACTAACCTGCACATTCTGCACATATATCCCAGAACTTAGAGTAAAATTAAAAAAAAAAAAAATTAGCCAGGCGTGGTCCCTTGTGCCTGTGTTCCCAGCTACTCAGGAGGCTGAGGTGGGAGGATCATGTGAGCCTAGGAAGCTGAGGCTGCAGTGAGCCGTGATTGTGCTGCTGCTTTCCAGCCTGGGCGACAGAGTGACACCTTGTATCAAAAAATAAAATAAAATATTTACGTGTTAAGTACAGGCACAATCATTTCTTGATTTATTTTGAGTATTTTTGATCTATGGTTGTTTGAGTCCACGGATATGGAAGCCATGGATACTGAACCCGTGGTTAGGGAGTGGTGACTGTAGTTACAACATGTACCATGTGGGAAGGTGATTGTTACGGTGGAGGCCCTTGAAGCAAGGAAGTGTTGAGTGTGTGAGCTTTTGAACATAGGGGAGTTAGGAAGGCCCCACTGCATGGGTGATATTGCAGCCAAGATGGCAAGGGGTTGACGAAGCAAGCCCTGTGCTGACAGAGGGAGCATTGACGCAGGGCTGGGCTGGGCATGTTGGGAGTTTGGGTGGAAAGAGCAAAGTGGGAGAGCCAAGGAGATGCAGACAGAGGAGGGTCGTCAGGGCAGGGTCTGCAGGACTGCTGGTGAGATGGGAAGGCTTTGAGGGTTGTGGGTAGGACTAGGGAGACACGATCTGGTTTAGGTCCATAGGTTCTCCCTGACAGCTGCGTTGGGAGGTCCACACCATTTCATGTGGACCATGGTTCTCAGTAAGCCTGTGTTTGGGCATCGATTAGGCTTTGTTATTGCTCACACAGTCCGGATCCCACTGGTGCAGGGTGGTGGAGGAGTGGTCTTTATTTTTGCAACTTCTCTAGGCACAAATCTTTTTTCTTCTTTTCTGTTTTCTTTTCTTTTTCTTTTTTTTTTTGAGATGGCGGCGTTTCACTCGTGTTGCCCAGGCTGGAGTGCAGTGGCGCATCTCAGCTCACTGCAACCTCTGCCTCTCGTGGGTTCAAGCGATTCTCGTGCCTCAGCCTCCCAAGCAGCTGGGATCACAGGTGTGCATCACCACACCATGCTAATTTTTTCTATTTTTAGTAGAGATGGGTTTTGCTATGTTGGCCAGGTTGGTCTCGAACTCCTGACCTCAAATGATCTGCCCACCTCAGCCTCCTGAAGTGTTGAGATTACAGGCGTGAGCCACTGCGCCCAGCCCACAGATCTCTTTCTTTACATAAGATGAAGAAAGGGACTTTTTATCCTATAAGGATACTTAGCTGATGAATTCTAGAATGAGTTCAAGCGTGGCTAAAAAATACTTGAAGATAATTTTGGGTTCTCCGCAGCCCA
The DNA here is from genome assembly GCF_028878055.3 of Symphalangus syndactylus. Lineage (NCBI taxonomy): Eukaryota > Metazoa > Chordata > Mammalia > Primates > Hylobatidae > Symphalangus > Symphalangus syndactylus. The sequence goes on from NC_072427.2 coordinate 98,886,647, forward strand.
ATGTTTCATTTACCTTCGAAACAGAAAGCTCCTCCTCCCTGCACATGCTCTGTGTTGCCCCCTTGCCTTGCCCCTGAGCAAATTTGACCCTCTTTTCCATTGATCACTTCCCCTTTTGGTTCAGGCTGCTCCTCTGGGGTTTTAGTTCTGAAATAAGCAAACCATTTGTCATATCTGCTTCCTTCTCACTGGAGCCGCATGTTAAATCGCAGCCAGAACACATCTGTCAGATCTCTGAGCTTTTCAAAAATGCAAACCTGAACGTTTTGGCATATGACCCTGTTAGCCTGTTTTAAGTGGCGTGTGGTAAACTTGCCCACAGATGTTAGTGTACCCGTCTACTTTGAACAAAATAATAATAACTTTCACATCTGGTCCTCTTTTCATCTAGGGATCTTAAAACCCCAAGTGCATATTAATTAAACTTCACATCACTGGAAGGTAGGGAAGGGATGGAGGGCAATCACTTTAATCACCACTGCAAGAAACTAAGAGGGATTGCCCCTGGGTAACACATGCCTTTCATCTAGCATCTTAAATACTTCCCGAGTATTACCTGGTGGGAAGTGTATGATCACGCACATCTGCAGGGCGTGGGGAATACCCTGAGATACTAGGGACTTGCCCTATCTTTTTGTTGTTGTCATTGCAGAAGCCTTCTTTCTTTCCAGTTCATGGGCTTTTACCACTTAATATGGATTATTTGGAGTCTGATGGTGTGCACTGAAGGATGGTATCGTTAACTGGTAAAGCTGTTTGGTTTTCTTTCCATCTTTTTAGTTTGGTATACAGATAGGCAGGAAGTTCCTTTGAAAATTTCAGCTGCCTTCCAAGCTGGTCATTGGGAATTCTCCATGAATGGCATGGTACATCCCCTTCCCTCTAAGAGTCCCTTCCCAGGAAGTCTCTCAGGTGAGCTGGGACAACAGAAAGATAGGAGAGGACCATGACTGATCAGAGGACAGAGTGGCAGCTGCTGAGGTCCATTCCTAGAGAATGGGGTGTTCTATAAGAAAAATGGAACAAAACAAAATCAGGAAATGGTATGGTCATGTCATTAATAGGTGAGGAATTCAGCTGCTCGCCTGTGGGAGGGGAGTTGGGGTCTCGCTGAGGTCAGGATGTTTAGATGCACAACAGTTGTTCTCCAGGGGGACTCTGCCTGACAGTGGAAAAGCAGAGGCCTCAGCAGGGTCTGGAGGGTCTGGAGGGCGTGAGATACATGGTTGATTTGCAAAGGGATGCGCTTCTTCAATTTTAAATGGAAAGTCTTTAGCTCCATTTTAAACAATTTCTAAATGCCAGTGTGTAGTATATCTACTGCTTTTATTTGCAGTTGCATGTGAAAGTAAACAGTAAAGGGGAAAAATATTGAAAAGTGTGGGTTCTTCAATGCCCCCTCCATGTGATACCTCTTGACTCACTGATGGCTGGTTTCTTTCCAGCTTTATGACTTAAAAGGTAGAAACATATCTATATTTCCCCAGATACACGATGAATATTTATGTTATTTTAGATGAACATTCTTCTGAATACATTCCTTTTTTTTTTTTTTGAGACAGAGTCTCGCTCTGTCACCCAGGCTGGAGTGCAGTGGTGCCATCTTGGCTCACTGCAACCTCTGCATCCTAGGTTCAAGTGTTTCTTATGCCTCAGCCTCCCGAGTAGCTGGGATTACAGGTGAGCACCACTACACCTGGCTAATTTTTTTATTTTTAGTAAAGACAGGGTTTTGCCATGTTGGCCAGGCTGGTCTCGAACTCCGGACCTCAAGTGATCCACCTGTTTCGGCCTCCCAAAGTGCTGGGATTATAGGCATGAGCCACTGCACCTGGCCCCTTCTGAATAAATTCTAAAAACATACTCTATGAGAATGTACCTTTCCATGATTCTTCTCGGTAGTATGAAACTAAAAACTAATTTTTTTTTTTTTTTTTTTTGAGACAGGGCCTCCCTCTGTCACCCAGGCTAGAGTGCAGTGGTGTGATTGATCACAGCTTACCGCACCTCAACCTCCCAGGCTCAAGTGGTCTTCCTACCTCTGCCTCCCGAGTAGGTGGGACTACAGGTGCACACCACCATTCCTGGCTAATTTTGTATTTTTTTTTGTAAGATGGGGTCTTGTCATGTTGACCAGGCTGGTCTCGAACTCCTGGGCTCAAGTGATCTGCCTGCCTTGGCCTCCCAAAGTGCTGGAATTACAGGTGTGAGCCACCGCGCCTGTCCTGTAAAAAAATACTTCTGTTCTTTTCTTTGGTTATTATAGTGTTGGTGTACTCATTGTTTACCCTTGTGGCCCTACTGAGGGATGCTGGTGTGGAGTAGGTATTCACCATTTCCCTGTACTTTGGGGGCAGTACAGGGAAACACTACCAAAATATTTCTTAAATATTTTTGAAATATTTAAAGAAATGATTTTGTTGTTTGGAAACCAAATCAAGCGAAAATCTTTGTCTTCAGCCTGACTGTCACATATTCTAGTTGGGCAGTTAATCTCTTTGCTTTTGGCAATGTTAGGGGCCCTGTGGATGGAATCCTAGAATTCAGAGGTAGGCTAGAGGCAGCTGTCTGAAAGGTACAGGCAGAAAAGATGGCTGAGAGCAGCACCATGGGAGTAAAAATCACTAGCCCTTGGATAAGTTGCCTAAGTTCTCTGTGCTTTGGATTCTTCATTTATAAATGGGGATAAATACTTTCCTGATAGAATTGTTAGAAAATTAAGAAACTTCTTCAGCGTCTGACTTATAGTAGGTCCTCTACAAGTGTCAGTTACTATTACTGTTGTTATCACCATCATGGAGAGCATCCCTCTGCCCATAAGCAGGCACCAAATGAATTGTTTTTTTTTTTTTGAGACAGAGTTTCTCTCCGTTGCCTAGGCTGAAGTGCAGTGGCGCCATCTAAGCTCACTGCAACCTCTGCCTCCCAGGTTCAAGTGATTCTCCTTTACAGTATCCACCCACAGTCTGCCCATTGAATTGAGTTATTGTTGAGTGTTAGGTCCCAAACGCAATGAATTAAACTTATCCACACATGCAGTCATGGTTCTGTTTTTAAGGGGGTCAAGCAGCCATTAGAGTACCCACCATTACAGTATCATTCAGAATAGTTTAACTGCCCTAAAATCCTCTGTGCTCCACCAATTCTTCCCCTTTCTTGCTAATTCCAGGAAGTCGCTGATTTTTTTTTTTTTTTTTTTTGAGACAGCATCTTGCTCTGTTGCCCAGGCTGGAATGAAGTGGTGTGATCATAGCTCACTGTAGCCTTGAACTCCTGGGTTCCAGTGATCCTCCCACCTCAGCCACCTGAGTAGCTGGGACTACAAGCACACACCACCACACCCAGCTAATTTTCAAATTTTTGTTTCTTTCTTTTTTGAGACAGAGTCTCACTCTGTCACCTAGACTGGAGTTCAATGGCGCAATCCTGGTTCACTGCAACCTCTGCCTCCCAGGCTCTAGCGATTCTCCTGTCTTAGCCTCCCAAGTAGCTGGGATTACAGGCCTGCGCCACCACCCCCAGCTAATTTTTTTATTTTTAGTAGAGACGGGGTTTTGTCATGTTGGCCAGGCTGGTCTCAAACTCCTGACCTCAGGTGATCAACCCACCTCGGCCTCCCAAAGTGCTGAGGTTACAGGCGTGAGCCATCATGCCTGGCCTAATTTTTGAATTTTTTATAGAGGCAGTGTTTTACCTTGTTGCCCAGGTTGGTCTTGAACTCCAGGGCTGAAGTGATTCGCCCATGTTGGCCTCCCAAAGTGCTGGGATTACAGGCATGAGCCACTGCGCCTGGCCTACCACTGATGTCTTTAAATAGTTTTGTTTTTTCTGAAATGTCATAAACTTGGAACCCTACAATGTATGGTCTTCTCAGACTGGCTTAGCACCACTTTTTTATGGCTTCATGCACTTTCTTTTTTTTTTTTTTTTTTTGAAGTCTCCCTCTGTTGCCCAGGCTGGAGTACATACAGTGGCGCGATCTTGGCTCACTGCAAGCTCTGCTTCCCGGGTTCAAGCAATTCTCCTGCCTCCCGGGTTCAAGCAGTTCTTCTGCCTCAGCCTCCTGAGTAGCTGGGACTACAGGCGGGCACCACCATGACCTGCCAATTTTTGTATTTTTAGTAGAGACAGGGTTTCACCATGTTGGCCAGGATGATCTCGATCTGTTTTTTTTTTTTTTTTGAGATGGAGTCTCGCTCAGTCACCCAGGCTGGAGTGCAGTGGCGCGATCTCGGCTCACTGCTAGCTCCGCCTCCCGGGTTCACGCCATTCTCCTGCCTCAGCCTCTCCTAGTAGCTGGGACTACAGGCGCCCGCCACCACGCCCGGCTAATTTTTTTGTATTTTTAGTAAAGACGGGGTTTCACCGTGGTCTCGATCTCCTGACCTCGTGATCCGCCCTCCTCGGCTTCCCAAAGTGCTGAGATTACAAGCGTGAGCCACCGTGCCCGGCCTGGTCTCGATCTCTTGACCTCATGATCCACCTGCCTCGGCTTCCCAAAGTGCTGGGATTACAGGTGTGAGCCACTGCGCCCGGCCTCTCATCTTTCTTTACTTCGGCTCTGGAGCCCTGAAGTGCACCTACAGCGTTCTACCATGGACTCCACCAAGGAACCGAGTTCCCTGAGGGACGCTTTGTCTCACCTGCGGGAGTTCTGTGGGAAAACCGTGAAGTAGGCCCCGCCTTGCTGAAGTGACCAGTGGCTGCTTGACCCCCTTGTGGAAATAGAAATACAATTGCATGCGTAGATAGGTTTAAAATGTCATTGCGTTTGGGACCTAACATTCAGCCATAACTCAATTCAGTGGACAGACTGTGGGTTAGCTATTTCGGGTAGGGCCACAGCCCCTGCTTCACAGTGTGGTGGAGGTGAAAGAAAAGTCAATGCATCGTGACACAGAGACAGGCAGTGGCAAAAGTAGGAACACCCACAGGAGGGGCCAGGTTGTTGAGGCAAGAGGCTGGGTTCAGGATTCAGTGTGGGTTTGAAGCCAGGTCTGTCACAGGCGAGCAGGGTGCCCGGGGGCAAGTTGCTATCATTCTCTGGGCTTCAGTTCCATCCCCTATAAGATGGCAGGTGATGGCACCCCCCCACAGAGGTATCGTGAGTAGGACATGAATTTACGTGTGTCATGACTTAGAGGAGTGCTCTCCACAGGTACACCTTTGTGAATACGAGCTAGAATTGTCCTCCCCATCATTATGAGGCAGATGCAACACACAGAGTGAGAGGGAAGACTGTGGTCAGGGAGGAGAAGAAGGAGCAAGGAGACTTGGGAGAAGCTGGACTCCAAGCTAGTGTTTTCTTTCCTTTTTGTATATGATATTCTTAGATAATCATGCACATTCATTATAGGAACACTAGAATATATGGCTAAGCAAAAAGATGGCAATCAAAACTATCAAACGTATTCACTATTCCTATTTAGATGATTTCTTTCTAGATTTTTATTTCTTTCTCTGCTGAGTTGGTTTTTTGTTTGTTTGTTTGTTTGTTTTGATATGGAGTCTCATGCTGGTGGCACAATCTTGGCTCACTGCAACCCTGCCTCCCAAGTTCAAGTGATTCTTGTGCCTCAGCCTCCCGAGTAGCTGGGATTACAGGTGCCCGCCACCACACCTGGCTAATTTTTGTATTTTTAGTAGGGATGGGGTTTCACCATTTTGGCCAGGCTGGTCTTGAACTCCTGACCTCAGGTGATCTGCCCACCTCCCAAAGTGCTGGGATTACAGGTGTGAGCCATTGTGCCCAGCCTGAGATGGTTTTTGAAGGCTGTCGAGGAGGGTTGAAGTTTCAATCAGTTTGGCTTCTTATGTTATAAGGAGCAATTTTTACTTGCTTTTAAAATTCTGTCCTGAAATATTTTTAAAACACAGAAGAGGCTGGGTGTGGTGGCTCACGCCTGTAACCCCAACATTTTGGGAGGCCAAGGCAGGTGGATCACCTGAGGTCAGGAGTTTGAGACCAGCCTGGCCAACATGACAAAACCCCGTTTCTACTAAAAATACAAAATTAGCTGGGTGTGGTGGCACGTGCCTATAATCCCAGCTACTCTGGAGGCTGAGGAAGGAGAATCGCTTGAGCCCAGGAGGCGGAGGTTGCAGTGAGCCAAGATCACGCCATTGCACTCCAGCCTGGGCAACAAGAGCGAAACTCTGTCTCAAAAACAAACAAACAAACAGCAGAGCATGGGAAATAACGTACTCTAAGAAGGCAATGTGGACCGGCCTCAGATTATGTGGAGGAGCCTCAGTCTGAGGCGGAGGTGTAGGCCTGCTGATGCTGAATGGCTTCTTTGGCCAGTCCCTGCACTGAGCGCATCACTTAGGGAATTTCCTCTATCTGTCCTGTAACTCTCAGGTCATCCCCCCCTCCCCTTTTTTCTGTGGCCCAGGCTGGAGCGCAGTAGCACAATCATAGCTCACTGTAGCCTCAAACTCCTGGACTCAGGTGATCCTCTTGCCTCAGCCTCCCAAGTAGCTGGGACAACAGGTGCACACCACTGTCCCTAGATCTCCTTTTTTCTTTTCTTTTTTCTTTTTTTTGAGACAGAGTCACTCTGTCACCCAGGCTGGAGTGCAATGGTACGATATCAGCTCACAGCAGCCTCCACCTCCCAGCTTCAAGCAATTCTGCAGCCTCAGCCCCTCAAGTAGCTGGGATTACAGGTGCGTGCCACCAGGCTGACTAATTATTGTATTTTTAGTGGAGACAGGTTTCACCATGTTGGCCAGGCTGGTCTCAAACTTGTGGCATCAAGTGATCCGCCTGCTTCGGCCTCCCAAAGTTCTGGGATTACAGGCGTGAGCCACTGCGCCCAGCCCAACTCTCCTTTTTTTCAATTCCACATTTATTGAGGCTCTGAGAGGTAGAGGGAGTCACCTACCATTGCTCACTGGTCAGTGTGCAGCTGGGGTTGTCCTAAGCTTCTGATACCACATACCCTGAATGCCATTTTCTGGCTCACTCCTGCCTGGGAGACCTCAGACTCAACCATCGTTGACCAAAGCCATTATTTTTTTTAATGTCGTGGATTTTTTTTGACTAATGATATTTAGAAGTACAAAGTGACTTTTGTGCATCTGATAAAATATCTATAATAAAATTTACCACTGGAGCCATTTTTAAGTGAACAGTTGCACAACCATTACCATGATCTATTTCCAGAACTTTTTCATTATCCCAAACAGAAAATGTACCCAGCAAGCAATAGCTCCCATTTCTCATCCTCCACCTCCCTGCCCCTGGTAACCTCCATTCTACTTTCTGTGTATGAATTTGCCTATTCCAGGTACCTCGTATAAGTGGAATCATACATCATACTTAGCATCGTGTTTTTAAGGTTCATTCATGTTGTAGCATGTGTCAGAATTTCATTCCTGTTTTGGGTTGATGATATATATATGTATCTTTTATATATATGTTTATATACATGTAAGCATAGGTGTATATATACGTATGTTTTGTTTATTCATCTGTAAATGAGCATTTGGGTTGTTTCAGTTTTTTGGCTATTGTGAATAATGCTGCTATAAACAGTGATGAAACAGCTCAGCAACAACAAAAAGACATGTAATTTAAAAAATAATCATAGGACTTGGATAGACACTTCTCCAAAGAAAATATACACGTAGCCAAATCAGCACATGAAAAGATGCTCAATATCTGTAGAGGATTACAAATCAAAACCATGGTGACGTACCACCTTATGCCTACTAGAAAGGTTATAGTAATTTTTTTTTTCTTTTGAGACAGTCTCACTCTGTCACCCAGGCTGGAGTGCAGTGATGCGATCTTGGCTCACGGCAAGCTCCTCCTCCCGGGTTCACGCCATTCTCCTGCCTCAGCCTCCCGAGTAGCTGGGACCACAGGTGCCCACCACCATGCCTGGCTAATTTTTTTTGTATTTTTAGTACAGACGGAGTTTCACTGTGTTAGCCAGGATGGTCTTGATCTCCTGACCTCATGGTCCACCCACCTTGGCCTCCCAAAGTGCTGGGATTACAGGTATGAGCCACTGTGCCCGGCCAGGTTATAGTAATTTTTTTTAATGGAAAATAGTAAAGTATTGGAAGGAATGTGGAGAAATTGGAACCCTTGTGCATTGTTGGTGGGAACATAAAATAGCACAGCTACTGTGAAAAACAATTTACTGCTTCCTCAAAATGTTAAACATAGAATTACTGTGTGACCCACAATTCCACTTCCACGTATATGCCCAAAATAATTGAAAATGGGGACTCAACTATGCACTTGTACACCAGTTGAGCAGCTTTGGAACATGTATTTTTTTTTTTTATCAGTTTACCTTTCTCAAGGCTGGTTAGTCACTGGGTGTTTAGCCTGTTGCACAGCAGAAAGTAAAGCTCCAGAAACAAGAGGCCTGGCAACCTTTATGCTGTACTTCATGATGGGAAACCAAATGAGTAGAAACTGAGGCCCAATTATGATGCGCTGGAGACACAAAAAAATTTGATTCAAAACTCAGAGGTTTAGCTGGGCATGATGGTACAGGCCTGTAATTGTAGCCAGCTGGGAGGCTGGAGCAGGAGGGCCTCAGGAGCGTAGGAGTTAGAGGTTGCAGTGAGCTGTGATTGTGCTACTGCACTCCAGCCTGAGTGACAGAGCGAGACCCCGTCTTTGTGTAAAACAACAAAAACAAAAACCACCAACTCGAAGGGCATCTTGTAATGTTGTGTTACGGAGGAAGCATCCTGAATGAGAAACCAGGCTGAATCAAATTTTATCTTTCTAGTAACATTATCAAGATAAAGACAAAATAACATCAAGAAGATTTATGTGCAGAACTCTTTCCATTTTTTCCCCTCCCAGACTCAAAGCCAGAAAGAACTATTTCCAAAGTAGTAAATTTTGTTGGCTTTACCATGATGAAATTGACAGATTTTGCTAATCAGATTCATAAATAGAAAATCTAAGTAGGAACCAGTAGGTTTTGGGTTCTTGGATGCTCTATATACAGAGTAGAGTCTCTTGACTGCCTACCAAATTGTTGATAATTCATCCTGGATTTTATTAGGCTGTGGGAATGTCTTGGGACACTCACCCTTGATATTTGTTATTTTGGAAATTCACTTTGAATGATAGAATTTGATCCTCTGGCTGGGCACGGTGGCTCACGCCTGTAATCCCAGCACTTTGGGAGGCTGAGGCAGGCGGATCACTTGAGCTCAGGAGTTCGAAACCAGTGTGGCCAACATGGTGAAACACTTTCTCCTGTCTCTACAAAAAATACAAAAAGTAGCCGGGTGTGGTGGCGTGTGCTTGTGGTCCCAGCTACTCGGGAACGTTGGGTGGGAGAATCACTTGAGCCTGGGAGGCAGAAGTTGCAGTGAGCTGAGATGGTGCCACTGCACTCCCACCTGGGTGACAGACTGAGACTGTCTCAAAAAATAAAAAGGAATTTGATCCTCTTTCTGCGAAGACCTGGGAGCTGTACCCAAAGTACTGTTTAACTCACTCTGCAAAGCTGCTGTTACTCTGGGATTGTGCAGTAACCTAAAGAAAAATGTCTTCTTTTTGAAATCCTTTTGAGCTGGGTCATTAGTTATGTTTTGATTTCTAGGAACTTCTCTGCTGTATTGGGGCTGCCTGAAAATATGAATAAGACCTATAGTTGTCTCATCAAGTAGGCATATGTAGTTTTGTCCTAAAATTGGAAAGTCACAGATGAGTTAAGCAGTGGTGGGGTTTTTCTTGTTTGTTTGTTTTTGGGGTTTTTTTTTTGAGGCAGAGTCTCACTCTGTTACCCAGGTTGGAATGTAGTGGCGTGATGTTGGCTCACTACTCCCTGTGCCTCCTGGGTTCTAGGGATTCTCCGGCCTCAGCTTCCTGAGTAGCTGGGACTGCAAGTGCCTGCCGCCACGCCCGGCTGATTTTCGTATTTATAGTAGAGACTGGGTTTCACTGTGTTGGCCAGGGTAGTCTCGAACTCTTGACCTCAGGTCATCCACCCACTTCAGCCTCCCAAAGTGCTGGGATTACAGGTGTGAGCCACCGTGCCCGACCAAGCAGTGTTTTTTTTTTTTGAGATGGAGTTTCACTCTTGTTGCCCAGGCTGGAGTGCCATGGTGCGATGTTGGCTCACCGCAACCTCCGCCTCCCGAGTTCAAGCAATTCTCCTGCCTCAGCTTCCCGAGTAGTTGGGATGACAGGCGTGTGCTACCACGCCCAGCTAATTTTGTATTTTTAGTAGAGACGGGGTTTTTCCATGTTGTTCAGGCTGGTCTCGAACTCCTGACCTCAGGTGATCCACCCACTTCAGCCTCCCAAAGTGCTGGGAGTACAGGCTTGAGCCACCATGCCCGGCCAAGCAGTGTTTTAAGTGTTGTCAATCCACTTGAAATTGAGAAGATGGAGAGGACAGCGCTTACTGGGATTTGAGAAGCTCTTTTTCCTGCTTAATTTCTAGACCAACTGAGACAAACAAAGGGTTCAGCAAGTGGAGACCAAAAGCTCAGCTTTATTATTGGTAAATATAGGATTTGAGGTTGTGACTCAGAGGTACAGCAATGTAGGTTTCCTGGACATTCCTGACCATTTGAGTTAGGTAGACTTACCCACCTAGGCAGACCTGGCAGTGGATAACAGGCCTCCCTCTCAGGGGGGCAGGATCTCTCCAGTTACCTCACGATCCACGGTGGTCCAACCTTGAGTTCCCCAGAGGCCTGGATTCCTAAGCAAGTGGAATAGAAGGGCTTGATCTAGGCATGTGTGGGTCATTCTCCCGAACCCTCTCCTCTTTTCACATCAATGACTCACCTTCCCAGAGCCATCCTGAGGGGTCAGAGAGGCCAGGAAGTTTACTGTAGTTGCACATCCTTGATGTGGAAGGAAACGAGGCATAGGCATGCCCATCACACAATCCTATCTTGGCTCAGAACACCTTAGATCCGATAAGGGTCAAACTACACAGTCTTGATTGCTTCTTAGCGACAGAGCTTATTGTGCCCCAACCATAGGGTGAGGAGAAGAATGCACTGTTAGTGTTTTAATGGACCTTCAAGTGGAAATGCAGTTTTTGATTTAGCCCTCACAAAATATTCTCCTTTATGAAAAATGCTCATGCCTTTTCATCTGAGGGTGGCTACATCTCACCATTGTCTCAATCGGTATAAACCTTTCCTTGAAATACTTTGGCTGTTAATTGGGAATAAGTGGTGATAAAATGATATGATTTTGGGTTTAAACTCATCCTCTTTCAGAGCATTCTGTCAGCTTCTCTGTGGGAGGCAGGAAATGGCTAGGTGACAATCTTCAATTTTGTGGATTTCAGAATTGTAGTGTAATTATACTAGAACACTGCAGAGGACATCAGGATACCTCTCATTTAACTTCCTCCTTTTCCAGTTTAACCCAGAATCTTAATACAGTGGATCACCCTTGGTAGGCACTCAGTATGTAGAAGAAATGAATGAAGGTTATTGACAGTCGGCCGTATTGCCACTCTTTGTTTTGTGACACAATTTCAGGGTCGTCATGGTTGGGATGATCTCCTCTCATTGCAGGTTTATTTTCTGAGATGGAGTCTCACTCTGTCTCCCAGGCCGGAGGGCAGTGGCACGATCTCGGCTCACTGCAACCTCCGCCTCCCAGGTTCAAGTGATTCTCCTGCCTCAGCCTCCCGAGTAGCTGGGATTACAGGCGCGCGCCACCACGCCTGGCTAATTTTTTTTTTTTTTTTTTTTTGTATTTTTAGTAGAGATGGGGTTTCACTGTATTGGCCAGGATGGCCTCAATCTCCTGACCTCGTGATCCGCCTGCCTCAGCCTCCCAAAGTGCTGGGATTGCAGTTGTGAGCCACTGCACCTGTCCTTTTTTTTTTTTTTTTTTTTTTGAGATGGAGTTTTGTTCTTGTTGCCCAGGCTGGAGGAGTGCAGGGCGCTATGTTGGCTCACCTACAACCTCTGCCTCCCTGGTTCAAGTGATTCTCCTGCCTCAGCCTCCCAAGTTGTTGGGATTACAGATATGCGTCACCACACCTGGCTACTTTTTTTTTTTTTTTTTTTTTTTTTTTTTTGAGAGGGAATCTTGCTCTGTTGCCCAGGCTAGAGTGTGGTGGCGTGATCTTGGCTCACTGCAAGCTCCGCCTCCTGGGTTCACGCCATTCTTCTGCCTCAGGCTCCCAAGTAGCTGGGACTACAGGCGCCCACCACCACGCCTGGATAATGTTTTTGTATTTTTAGTAGAGATGGGGTTTCACCGTGTTAGCCAGGATGGTCTCGATCTCCTGACCTCGTGATCCACCCGCCTTGGCCTCCCAAAGTGCTGTGATTACAGACGTGAGCCACTGCACCCGGCCATGTGCAGCTACTTTTTTGTATTTAGTAGAGATGGAGTTTCACCATGTTGGTCAGTCTGGTCTCGAACTCTTGATTTCAGGTGATCCATCTGCCATGGCCTCCCAAAGTGCTGGGATTACAGTGAGCCACCACGTCCAGCCTCATTGCATGTTAATTTTATTTATATTTAACCAAAATGTGGTTTTGATGTGAAGTTTGGCGACTCTAACCAAAAAATTAAAGTAGTTAAACAAATAAATACGTGAAACTTGGATGGATCCCACTTTTATAAAGCTGGTAGAAGCCATGGAACTGCTCTTTATACAAATGCAGGTATGTCCCTGCACATAATTTTTACACTCAATTCCAGAAGGTTCAGATACCTTTGAAAGTCCTCCAGGGATTGTATGCTAAGCATCCTTGTCCTGGGTCCATTCCCAGGGCCTATGCAGAAGTGCTGAAATTAGCAAGTCTGTGTGACCCCTACCCTTTACAAGCATGCATATTTTAAAAATACAAATAGCTCCGTGTGCAAAATTGTAATTTCTGTCTGGGTAGCGCTTTTCAGCTGAGGGTTGAAACCTTTTTGGAGTTTATAAAATAATTTTAGTGGTTTGTAGCCAATACTTCTAAAAAATATATTGGAATAGGATAAAAAATAAACCAAGCTATTATGTGTGTGTACTGGGGTTGAGAAATAAAAATATGGGTCCCTGTTTAAGAAAAACTGATGTATGTGCTGCTTGTTTTACTATATATTTAGGGCAGTGGGAGCAATTTAAAGAAATATTTGCTTTCTTTTCATTATATGCTTTGACTATGTTGGCCCTTTTTCTTCTTCATAAGTAGGGTCAAAGAGTTTAGTGGGCTTACTAACGTTTTATATAATATATCCTACTGCCAATCATCATTTATCCACAGTTATTCTCAGGATACCTCTAATATCAGTGAGCTTAAATCTGCTGAATGTTCTGATTTTCTGTAATAGTAAAACTTAAAAAAAAAAAATATCCTCGCCAAGGATTCAGTGTGATCGGCCACTAGTTACCATTTCATCTGGGAGACTTCTCCTCCTTGGCCTCACTTTTCTCATTTGTAAGTGAGAAATGGTCCTGATGATAATGATATTTTTCTCTCTGGATTGTTGGGAAAACTGAATGAGCTTTTATATGTAAAATTCATAGCGTAATTCCTCCATAAACATTATTCTTCTTAGTAGTAGTTGTACTGTTTGTCTACCATGCAAGAATCACATCTTAGACTCCCTTTAGGATTTCTGAGAATCTGTTAAGTTGTCCATTCTGGCTGCATTAACTAAGTGAATGGGCACTCTGGCCTTGTTTCAAAAGCATCTGTTTAATCTTTTTTTAAAAAGTGTGCTGGGCACAGTGGCTCATGCCTGTAATCCCAGCACTTTGGGAGGCCAAGGCGAGCAGATTACTTGAGGTCAGGAGTTCGAGATCAGCCTGGCCAACATGGTGAAACTGCGTCTCTACTAAAAGTACAAAAAATTTGCTGAGTGTGGAGGTGCATGCTTGCAAATCCCAGTTACTTGGGAGGGTGAGGCAGGAGAATCGGTTGAACCTGGGAGGCGGAGGTTGCCGTGAGCCGAGATTGTGCCACTGGATGCCAGCCTGGGCGACAGAGCAAGACTCTGTCTCAAAAAAAAAAATAAAGTGTGCTCTATTGAACTCCTGAATTTTGGTATAAATTATTTTGCCCCCACACATCATGAGTGACATTAAAAGAACAATCTGTCTTTCTTTTCTCTATATTGTGAACCAACAGTCTGTTCACCTACAAATGGTGCAAATGGTGATTATTTGGAACCCAGATGGGAGCCTCCCAGAAGACTCAGAATAACATTGAAACTCGACTGCAAGGATTTGTTATTAAAGTAAATGTAGTGGAAAAAAAACACACACAGAGCTAAACATTTTTCCTGGTGTACTCCTCTCCACCCCCGTCCCCCTCCGGAAGTACTTTTTGTAGGTATCATGTTGATTTTTAAGGAAAGAAACATACTGAATTTCCAGGATTATTAAGTACACTAAAAGCAAATGTCTGCTGCAAATAAATGTATTCACATTCTTAGAAAAGAAAATTACGCATGAAAACTTTGCTTCTGCACCACTCTGAACAATTTGCAAGAAGAATGTTTGGGCTTGTCATATCTTATTAAATAATATATAGGACACACTATGCACAGAAACATTCTTTTTGCACCGGGCAGGTGAGTAGCTGCCGTAATTTAAGGGTTGTGTGTGATGTGGGCTGGAGAAGATTGCTGAGCTATGTCTCAGAGGGCCTGACCTTTGTTAAAAGGATGCCCCCCGACGCAAATTTCTGTATCATAGCTTAACCTCTTTCATTAATCTTTTTTACCTATTTTCATATTCTTTTTTCTTTTCTTCCCGTCATTCTGTCTGGCTATAAAAACCTTCCCTTAGGGAGAATGCAGTTACTGTATCTAGCAGAATCCTCCAGGAAAGGAGCATGAACTTAAGAGCAAGTGGACCTGCATTGGAATTTCTACTCAGCTACTTTCGAGAACTTGGGCAATATAGTTGACCTCTCCAAGCCTCAGTTTGCTCATTGTAAAGTGTCCCTATTACTATGGATGGATTCAGTGAAAACACCTTCATACGGATAAGGCTCAGACTTTTTTCCTTTTGGGTGTATGTATGTTTCTTAAGAGGAGAAATAATTTAAAAATCAAACAGTGAAATCTTTGGTTAGGGAAAGTGTTTTGTGAACAAGGAGGGTCTTTTTTAGAACTCCTGAAATCTCATTATTCCTCATCTTCCCATGATCTGTAAGGGATCTGCCACTACATGCTGCATATACTAATGACGCTAACTCACCTGTTATATTGTTTCCCTTCCAAGACCAGTATTATGTGCTTAACTCTCATAGCTCACCTGGGAGGTGGTCATTATTAGGAAACTCATATATGGATGAAAAACTGATGTTTAGTGTGGTTAACTCCCTTGTATTAGGGTTCTCTAGAGGGACAGAAATAATAGAATAGATCTATATATGAAGGGGAATTTATTGGGAGAATTGACTCACACTGTCATAAGATGAGGTTCCTCAATAGGCTTTCTGCAAGCTGAGGAGCCAGGAAGCCAGTTTGAGTCCCCAAACCTCAAAAGTAGGGAAGCCAACAGTGCATCTTTCAGTCTGTGGCCAAAGGCCCAAGGGCTCCTGGCAAATCACTGGTGTAAGTCCAAGAGTCCAAAAGCTGAGGAACTTGGAGTCTGATGTTCGAGGGCAGGAAGCATCCAGCATGGGAGAAAGATGGAGGCCAGAAGGCTTAGCCAGTCTAGTCCTTCCGTGTTCTTCTGCCTGCTTTTATTCTGGCCGTGCTAGCAGCTGATTAGATGGTGCCCACCCAGATTGAGGGTGAGTCTGCCTCTCCCAGTCCACTGACTCAAACGTTAATCTCCTTTGGCAACACCCTTGCAGATGCACCCAGAACAATACTTTGCATCCTTCAATCCAGTCAAGTTGACACTCAGTATTAACTATCACACCTCTCATCGTCTTTCTGGCCGCAGAGGTTAAATTCTCAATCACTGCTCAGTCCATATGAAGAAGTGGGTACTAGAGACTTTTGTAGAAGTAAGTACCAGGCATAAATAGGCTGGTGAGGAGATGTAGTGAATCCTCTTCTCCCCCTCAATTCATGGACTGATCATCACACACTTATACATTCCAATGTGGCAGAAATGGAGCTGTTTTGGCTTTCTTTTTTTTTGAGACGGAGTCTGGCTCTGTCACCCAGGCTGGAGTGCACTGGCGTGATCTCGGCTCACTGCAAGCTCCACCTCCCGGGTTTATGCCATTCTCCTGCCTCAGCCTCCCAAGTAGCTGGGACTACAGGTGCCCACCACCACGCCCGGCTAATTTTTTGTATTTTTAGTAGAGATGGGGTTTCACCATGTTGGCCAGGATGGTCTCGATCTCCTGACCTCGTGATCCGCCCGCCTCAGCCTCCCAAAGTGCTGGGATTACAGTCGTGAGCCACCGTGCCTGGCCCTGTTTTGGCATTTTTGCTTAGACCCAGGTAGGTGTCAGATGGTCTTCAGGAAATTATTTGGGCAAGGGTGATGGTAAATCACCTTCCATTCTGTTTGGGCCATAATCCCTGGAACCCATGGTGGGCATATTTGAAATGATTTGACTTAAATATTTAAAGATTTAGTCTTTCATTGGGTAGTGTCTTAGAGAAAACAATTTCTTAGTAATATGAATTGTTCCCAAACTGAAGTCCATCCCCTTTTTAGGAAACTGGCAGGCCCTCCTGCCCGCCTTTGGAGGGTCTTCGTTCCCCCTCGAGTTAGCAATTTTGACAATATTCCTCCAAATTTGAGAAAAACAAACAAACAAACAAACAAAAAAACATTTCCTGACGGCAGAGACATCAGGGAGAGGAATCAAATTTATTCTCCTTTGTTCTGGAACAAGCTTATTGGCGGTTCATTATTTACATATCGTGAGAGAGTCCTGCCAAGCCAATGCAGGTGTTGCTGACTTGCTAAGACAAGTTTGCACTCTATTTTCTCTTAAGAAAAATTGGAATGCGTCCCTTTGTCAGAGGATTGCATTGCGCGAGTCACTGAGCTAAATGTAAATATCCGAAAATGCAAATTATGCTTTGCTGTAGAAATAAACATTTTGACATCCTGCCTTAAACGATTTTCCTCAATGATGGTTGTTAGTGCTATCCTTCTTCTCTCGTCCTGTGTTGTGTAACCTTTCCTTTAGGGTTTTTGGCTACGCTAACAAGAGCACTTTTCTAACTTGTCTGCTTTGTCATTGTGGGGTCACCAAATTGGTAGTAGAAGGAAATGCAGTAGGTAGCGTTTTCCATCAGGGAGTGGTTACCTTCTGCGTCTGAAAGGCAGTGAGTGACCTGGATTTTCAGGAATCTGGTGTGTCCAGGTTGTAAGTCTGTGAAATTAGTTTAACCTCCATGGGGGTAAATTTCCCAGACTTTATTGGAGTGGTTTTGGTAGCTTTGTGACTACCTAGAAGATTCTCACAAAAGTTCCTTAACCCAAGGCCATTTTTCACCCAGGTGGGCTGACTCCTGTAACGCACAACCCCAAATTTCAGTGGCTTCGTGGATTTATAGGTTTACTTACTGCCTATGTCACAGGCCAAAGCTGGCTGGCTGTGGGAGGGGACTGCTTTCTTTCTTGCCATGTGGTCATACAAGGACCCAAGCTTCCTCTATCTAATTGGTTCTAAGCTCTCAGAATCCTCACCTCGCTTCTCTGCATTTGGTGTGCAGGGAATACTAGAGATAGAGCTTGGAGGCCTTCAGGGACGTGACTGGGGCAGGGTCTGGAAGTGGCCATCATTCCTTGCACCCACATTTCACTGGCCTGAACTCAGACGTGTGGTCCCCACATAGCTGTGATGGGCCTGGAAATGTACATTTCCTTACTTCCCAGGTAAAAAAGGAATTGATTTAGCATCTCTGCCACTGTTGGATATTTAAACTTAATCTTAAAGCGAAGTGTATCTATTAGGAAGACATTAGCTGTGCGATTTACTTCACTTGGTAGCTGGGTATTTGATTTGCATTTCTGGACTTATTTTTGCCTTAGGTGGTTATGAGCTTCTCACAGATAGGAAAGAAGGGGATTTGGGTTTTTTACTTTTTAAAATGCTGTACTGGAGACTTTTCTTCTTTGCCTGATGATGTCTTTATATCCAGCTCAGAGAGCCAGAATGAATGTCTGGTCATGCATGATGGATTTTAGTTGAAATCAGATTTGGTTTTTCATATAGTTTCTTATAGGGATCTATGCTGACTTCAGAGATGCCCTTAAGTTTGTCCTGAGTTTCTCACTGATCCTAGCTTTCCAGGGCTTGTGGGCTGCATCTTCATTTTTTTCATTTGTGAAGCATTCTCATGACTTTTCAGGAGGACGCCAGCCAGACTTTCCAGTTTAGGACTCTAGAATTCTAGGTACATGACTCTTCCTGCTGAAAGATTTTTTTCCCAATAAGTTTGAAAGCTTTTGACCTTTGAAATAATTTTACAAGAGTTTTGTTTTATTTATTTATTCAGTTTTGAGACGGAGTCTCACTCTGTCGCCCAGGATGGAGTACAGTGGTGCAATCTTGGCTCCTTGCAACCTCAGCCTCAGAGGTTCAAGTGATTCTCCTGCCTCAGTCTCCTCAGTGGCTGAGAGTACAGGTGCATGCCACCGTGCCCAGCTAATTTTTGTATTTTTAGTAGAGACAGGGTTTTACCATGTTGGCCAGGCTGGTCTCGGACTCCTGACCACAGGTGATCTGCCCGTCTCAGCCTCCCGAAGTGCTGGGATTACAGGTTGAGCCACCACACCCAGCCCAATTTTGGAAGACCTTTAAACCTTTCATCTGTTACTAGTCATCTTTGACAGAATATGTTAAATTACTCTAAATTGATCTTTAGTCAGATTTTCCCCCCTCCCACAGGATTGATCGGTATATCATGCAGAGATTTGGTGAGGTGGAGGTCGCTGAGCTTGTAAGGCCCAGAATGGTGACGTTTTCAAGCTAATTGCATTTGCTTCCTATAGTTGCTTCATTTTTCATCCCTGTTTTCTCCTCTGCATCAGCACTAACCCCCCCAACTCCCAGTATTTAGTTTGCTTTAGGCTGTCAAACCAGATAACCAAGCTTGTTAAATTGAGAATCAATAGACTGTACATAGGGACTACAACAGAATGACTCTCATTATCGACAGAATCAAGTTCAAACTCCTTGTCCTGGCATCTGTTGGCCTCTGGCAGCTGGATCATCTGGCCTTAGCTGGTTGCATGAGTTGCTGCAACCCTCCCACCCCCATCATGCACACACTGCATCCCCTTCCCAAATCACACCAAATTATAATGGATATTATCATCATAACAAATTACAACACATTTATTGCGTGCATACAATACGCCAGGTCCTTTTATTGAGTATACTATAGTAAACATTCCTGGTGACTGAAGCAGTTAGAATATAGTAAATTATGAAATACAGATTAAATTATGAAAGGTTTTGAAGGGCGACAGGCTAGTCAGAGACGACACCGGTGGCAGCCAAGAGATCTTTATTGGAGAGGTAGAGGTCAGGTTGCGCGGGGGAGAGAGAGAAGAGAAGAGAGAGAGGAGAAGAGAAGAGAAGAGAAGAGAGAGAGCTGCTGGTGTGCTGGGTTTTATATCCCTTGGGCCTACGTGGGGTGGGCCCAAGGGAAGGCGGGAGATGCTTCTTTCTGATTGGCCCTCCTTTGGCAGGTTCAGACAGTGCCCGGTCAAGGAGGGGAGAAGAACCCGGAACTGGTGCCATTAAGGTACCCCTGTTACCTAACAGGTTTAAAATAATTATATGTAATTAATATATAATATAAACCATATATTAGTGATTTAATAAATATAGGTTAAATATTAAATATATAAAATATATAGGCATATGGAATATATGAAAACATTTAACCCTCCTCCCAAGGATGAGTTAGATAATGCCATTATCTTCCTTATACAAATGAGGAAATGAGACGGAGGTTACCTACCTTACCTAAGGTCATGCAGACAAACCATTGTGCAGCTTTTAGTTTTTTGTTTTGAGATGACATTTCACTCCACCTCCCAGGCTGGAGGGCAGTGGCGCCATCTTAGCTCACTGCAACTTCCACCTCCTGGGCTCAAGCAATCCTCCCACTTTAGCCTCCCGAATAGCTGGGTCTGCAGGTGCACACCACCACGCCCAACTACTCTTTGTAGTTTTAGTAGAGATGAGGTTTTGCCATGTTGCCCAGGCTGGTCTTGAACCCTGACAGGGATTCCGATTTCATTTCTCAAGCGATCTGCCTGCCTTGGCCTCCCAAAATGCTAGGATTACAGGTGTGAGCTGCTGCACCCAGCCCATTGTGTAGTATTGACTCTGACTGAAGTAACTTGGCTCTCTTCTCCCCATCCTTTTATTTCACTTAGGGAAACCTCTATTTTTTATCTTGTAAATTCAACTGAGATTCTCCATCTTCTTGTAGCCTTCCCTCCTCTCCAGTGTCTTCTTGCTGAACAGGATGGAGCCTGTGCTGTCTAATGAGATAATGACCCATCTCCCCTTACCCCTCAGTTGTCCAGAGGCATCTGTTTGCAAGCCTGTCCTTGCTAGACTTGAGCTTCTTGAAGACAGAACCAGGACCTGGCAAAAGGGGAGACCTTTATTAAATGCTGGTGGAGTTGATCAGAAGTAGATGATTGCACCCACCTCCCCAGTTTCCAGATAGCAAAACCAAGGCCCATTGCGATACTGCCACAGGGTTCTCTGGGGTAGATTCGGGACTAGAAGCCATGTGACAGTCTGTGACAGCATGGCCTTGGAAAGCAGAAGACCTGACAGGGATTCCGATTTGGTTTCTTAGTTCTGGCTGTGTTCTGGATGGTGTCCCGGGACTCTTGGATGCAGGAGGTGTTTCTGAGCCGTCCGTGTACTCGGAGGGTTGGTAATGGTCATAAAAGTGGCTTGGCATGAAAAGACAGAGCAAAGCCCTGAATTTGCAGAACCTGCTGGCTGAGGGTGTGGATACTCTGGTGAGGACAAGAAGAGCACGTTAACCCATGTGGCTAAAGGGCCTTTTGTTTTTTCTAATATGAAATTAGCAAATTTTATACATTGTTGTTAATTCTCACGTTAGTAAAATAAGTGATGTGGTAATTTGTGCCTCATTTCATTATATCAGTTATCCATATCTGTTTTCACCTGTATACATAACTAAGAATAAATCAGCTGTCAGGTTTAACATTTTGTTTTTGTTTTGAAATTGCCACAAACTTCTAGAAAAGTTGGCGATGCAATACAGTAGGAAGAATTTTATTTTCTCTAAATCATTTGAGAGTACATGGCTCTTAGCAAAGACATTAGTGTTTTTCAAGGCCACTGTTGTATACAGCCACCATACAGGGGTCAGAGTCACAGCATGAGCTGACCCATTCCTGCCAGTCGGTCGGGGGCACTGGAAAACAGCGAAGGTTTCCAGTGGAGGATCATGCCTTGCATGTGACTGTCTCGTGTCTTTAGACTCCTTCAGTCAGGACCAGTTGCACAGTCTTTCCTGGACTTATGACCTCGATACTTTGGGAGAGTCCAGGCAAGTTGTTGTGTAGAATGCCCCTCAGTTTGGTTTGCCCAGATGTTTGCTCACGATTCACCCCACATTGGATCGTTGCATCACTGGCAGATGCATCACAGGCCACGATGTAGGGTGTCCTCCTCCTGTGTCTTCTCTGAGTGCTCCCAAAGTTGGCCTGTCCCACTTCTGATGCTGTCTACTCACCTTGGCCACTTGGTTAAGACAGCATTGCCAGCCTTCCCACTTGTGAAGTTATTCTTTTCCTCTTTGTGAAGGAAAGAAATGTTAGTAAATGTTTTGTGGGGGGATACTTTGAAATTATGTAAGTGTTTTCTTTCTCATCAGACTTCCAATTTTATTTCTGTCTATATGGACTCTTGGTTTCCTGTTTTATTCAGTGGGTTATAATTTGCTAGAGGTATTATTTATTGATTTTTTTTAGAGACAGGGTCTTGGTCTTTCACCCAAGCCAGAGTGCAGTGGTGCAATCAGAACTCACCACAGCCTCAAACTCCTGGGCTCCAGCAATCCTCCTCCTTCAGCCTCTTAAGTAGCTGGGACTACAGGTGCATGTCACCATGCCTGGCTTACTTTTAAATTTTTTGTAGAGATGAGGTCTTGCTGGGTTGCCAGGCCATTCTGTTTTTTATTTTGATACTCAAATTGTCCCTGATTTGGCCTGTAGGCACCCCTTCAAGTGTGCTCCTCTGTCTCATTGTGTCCCACCATCCTGTGCTCTGCCTGGATTGTGAGGACACTGGCGGTTCCTCCACTGGGGGGGCTTGCCCTTTGGGGCTTCTGACACCACCATGGCAGTCACTCCCGTGAGCAGACACCTTCCGGCTTCAGTCACCACGTTTTTAAAAAAAGTATATCTTGTGGTTAGGTTGGGTTAAATAAGCCATAGACATTTCTTTTTTTCCTGGAGATTTTAGGGAGAATTGTTTTTGTGCCTAAATCGAAAAAAATGAGGCCTGTTTAGAATTCATAAACTGGCACAGAAGGGTAGCTCTGCGCCTCCAGGCAAATTCTCATACAAATTATTAAAAGACTCAGGAGGGGTTCAGTCATGTTAAAACCCCAGTTTGAAAATGTCGTAATCACTTTTCTCTCAGCAACTGGGTGTTGATAAAATTTCCAGGGAGCTAGGAGGGCAGCTTTTTAAAGAGAGGTGTGGGTGAGAGAGAGGAAGGTGAGCCCCGTGAGGGGCAGCTATCAGTGGAACCTTTGGGGATTGTTTTAAAATTCTCATCCAAGTTCCTGTAAGGAAGGAAACAAGCTGAGAACTGTTTTTTTTTTTTTTTTTTAATTTCAGGAGCCCATCGCTCCTTCCCAAATCCATTTGCTACCCCCTTACTGCTAAGTCCTGAGATCCAGCCTTTTTGGCCAGTTGTAGAACCAATCGCTCATTCAGTATCACCTAATTTTCTATATGGTTTATTCTCATTTATCACATTGAAAGTAATCAGTGAAAACTCTTGGCTCCAAATTTAATTTAAAACATTGCTTATAGATAGATTTTTTAAAAATCAACATTTTAGTGGAGTGAGGTCCTAATGAACACTTCCAGTTGCACATCTTTGTTGAGTAAAATATTTTAAATTTTTACCATTTATTTTATAAATGTTGTCTCTCTGTCTCTTGCACATATATACAGTTACTACAGAGCAGTGTGATGAAAGATATTTATTGGAGACAGGAGTTGGGTGAATTTAGAAATTCAATGGGCTGGGTGTGGTGGGCTCACACCTATAATCCCAGCACTTTGGGAGGCCGAGGCGGGTGGATCATTTGAGGTCAGGAGTTCGAGACCAGCTTGGCCAACATGGTGAAAACCCATCTCTACTAAAAATACAAAAATTAGCCGGGCATGGTGGTGGGCACCTGTACTCCCAGCTACTTGGGAGGCTGAGGCACGAGAATCGCTTAAACCCAGGAGGCGGAGGTTGCAGTGAGTAGAGATCGCGCCACTGCACTCTAGCCTGCGCGATAGAGTGAGACTCAGTCTTAAAAATAAATAAATAAATAAATAAATAAAAAATTCAAGACATACCAATGATACAATATTCTAATCTGTTGTCAGGATTTACTAAGACTGAAAAATTCTGTTTGTTTTACTGAATTTTCAGCAACCACAACCACATTTTAAAAAGAATCTCAACCATGTTCATATTTTAGCACAATGCTCTTACCTGTGTCACACGGTACTTGCTTGGCTGAGTGGAATTGAACTGGGCCCCTAATTTTGAGGCTGTAAGATGGATTTCTTAAAAGCAGCTTTTCCTGATAACTTCCAGTGAATAGAGAGCATTTCAAAACTTCAGACTGAGATTTAATCTGTGTATCCTGATTCCCTTTTGACAAAAGCTTCCAAGATTATTTTGTCTTTTACTTTTTAATTTTATTTTCTTCCTTCTCTTCGTTTTCCTTCCCTGTAACTACATATTTGCATGGTTGCTATATTTACCATTTCTTATGCCTCTGGTACTAACTTAGATAGGAAACCTTTAAGTTGGCCTGGAGTTTCTGAGAAAATTGGAAAAAGAACTTTTTCTTTGCTAGAGGAGTAAATGAAGTATATGAACATGTGTGTAGCTCTCACAGCCAAATGAAGGCCAGAGCTCTCAGAAGCCCCATCAAGCCAGCGTCTTTTATTTCATTGCTTTTGGAAAGTAGAACCTTGGGACAGAGCTGTGTCATATTCAGTATCTCATTTGCTTTTTCTTTTCTCTTTCTCTTTTTCTTTTCTTTTCTTTTTTTTCTTTTTTCTTCTTTTTTGAGATGGCGTCTCACTCTGTTGCCCAGGCTAGAGTGCAGTAGTGTGATCTCGGCTCACTGCAACCTCCGCCTCCAGGGTTCAAGCAATTCTCCTGCCTCAGCCTCCTGAGTAGCTGGGATTACAGGTGCATGCCACCATGCCTGGCTAATTTTTGTATTTTTAGTAGAGACAAGGTTTCACTATGTTGGCCAGGCTGGTCTCAAACTCCTGACCTCAGGTAATCCACCCGCCTCAGCCTCCCAAAGTGCTGGGATTACAGGTGTAAGCCACCATGCCTGACCACTTTTTGTTTTCTTTTGGTGATTTTTTTCCCTAAGGGTATTTTTTTAAAGGTCTAGTTCTTTTTTGTTTTGAAAATTATAAATCATTTTGATGCTAATTATAATGAAGACAATGCTGCCCTGTAAGCCAGAAGGTTTAAGTTCAAAAGTTACTTAAATATGACAACATTACAAGAAAAAAAATAAACCAATTCTTTGTATTCAATTTCCTAACGTGGTGCCATCAATAAGCTGTGATACAGCCCTGGAACTCAATCAGCCACACCTTCCAGCATCCTATTGGCCTTATTCATTTAAAATGAGTTAATGAATCCGCCAGATCCGTGAATGACAGAGATTATGCTAAATTAATGCTGATTCTTTGTGTGTGTGGGAAACCTCTGTAGAGCACCTTTTCTTTCTTAGAGTAGGTAACCCAGTACAGTAGTTGTGAAACTGAATAATTAAAACTTTGGCTTCTCTTAGGAAAAGAAGAGTTCCTAGTCATAGGTGTCCTATGGGGAAATTTACTTTTTTTAATGTCCTGTGCGTTATTGCTGCAAATTGTCAGTATTTATAAAGTAACTGATTTTATATCACTTTTTTGTTAGTGTGAACAATGTCTCCTAGACTATGTCTATGTAAACTTGTTAGAATGGTATCTTGTTCGTTTTAGTGATATGAAGATCACAGCTAGCAACTTACACATCAGAGTTTGCCAGTTCAAATTCAGCATGGCTGCAGCTGATTAAGAAATTGATATGATTATTCTTTGCTAGTCTGTCTTACTAATGGAATTATATATTGGCCAGTAAAATGGGCCTCCCAATTGCTGTTTCAGGAGATTTTAAAATCTTCAAGGAACACCAGTTAGGAAAATAGCTCCAGAAAATATAGATAGATTTTATTTTTATTAAAATGGCAGTCTACATCATAATTATCTTTTCCTGAGACTGTCTTTACCAGAATCCGTGTGAAATAATTCATCTTTTTCTACAGAAAGCAGTGAAAGCAGTCTAGTCTCCTTGAAAAGAAAAGCTCTTGGATGTTTAGGAAGGCAGACTTGGCCGTGATGCGGCATCCTGGCTTTTGTGGTGCAGTGCTGTGCATTTGGAGTTAGTGTGAAAACACGGATTACACTAAGTGGAAGAAATGTCTTCTTGCCCAGCTCATTCTTAGAACTTAAACAACACAACAGCTTCCACTTTGGCAATTACGTTGCAGCACTAGAGCCTTTTATGTGGAGGACAATGAGGGGTTGCGGTATGTCAAAAACAGCATTAATACAGCATTAATGTGTTACGCTTGCATTGGAATCTGAAGGTCCTTAAGACTTCTTGGGTTTTGTTTTTAAACAAAACAATGTGAAAACATTCAAGATTGAAATGTTGCATTTGAAGTTATGATAGTTAAATATATTCATATTACCAAGACTATTATACTGGAAGTGGTTTCTTTTTGTGTTATAAAGATTTAATTTTATATAAGACAGTTACTTAATGTGATTTTTAACCCTTAAAAAAGTGGAGATGTATACATTTGTTAACAATGCCATGAAAACATTTTCTTTCTCCTGAGGAAAAGTGAATTTCTTATCAGAATATCAGGCTGGCCCTGTAATTTAAATTAAAATACAATTTTGGAGAAACAAAAAGTAACTTAAAATTGACTCTGGATAGCATTGCAGGCTATTTACATCTCCATTTTATATATGTTTTATAAATACGCATATATACACACACATATATATACACACACATTTTATATATATTACATATGTATTTATTACACATATATACACACACACGTTTTATATATATTACATACATATATTTTATTTATTTATCTATTTATTTTGAGATGGAGTTTAACTCTCGTTGCCCAGACTGGAGTGCAATGGCGCGATCTCAGCTCACTGCAACCTCTGCCTCCTGGGTTTAAGTAATTCTCCTGCCTTAGCCTCCCGAGTAGCTGGGATTACAGGTGTGTGCCACAATGCCCAGCTAATTTTATATTTTTAGTAAAGAGGGGATTTCACCATGTTGGCCAGGCTTGTCTCGAACTCCTGACGTCAGGTGATCCACTCTCCTCTGCCTCCCAAAGTGTTGGGATTACAGGCTTGAGACACTGTGCCTGGCCTCTATTATATGTTGAGTAATATTTTTATTCTCTAAGCCAAAATCCCACCTAGATTGCACGGATGGATAACTACCTATTTATTCTATGTTTTGATTAATTTACCTAGAATGTAATTCCTGTCTGGTCTTATTTTTGTGCTGTAGAATCCCAATGGTGTCTTGTTTTAATACCTTCATCTGTGTTCCGTAGTTATGGGCTGCTTATTAAGAGAATCTAGAGAAGAATGAGAAATTGAACTCAGGGTTTTTATTGTAGAATTTTAAATTCCACTGTATTAATCTCGTTCTTAGGAATTAGGCCTTCTAGAAACAGGCCACTGGCTTCCTGGCCTTGTTGTGGTCTGGGTCCTTCCAGGAGAACTCGTGAGGATAGCACATCTGTATTCGAGTTGATACAACTTCCATTCTCGCCCCTGTCCTAAGCACTGGGAATATTCATAATAGCTGTTGTGTATGGTTGTTAACAAAAAGTCATTACATCTCATAATCTCACTCGGCTCCAAAATTCACAATGCAGTTTCATCCTTACTGTTACTTTTATACATAACTGGGGGTTGTCTACTGTAAGCCATGTTTTTGGTGCTGCCTTTCTTGAGTCAACTTAGCAGCAAATACATTTTACTACTGGCACCTCCTACCATGAGATAGCTGGAATTTGATTATGAGTTGATTTGATTATGAGCCTCAGAGGTGTGACTTTTAAAATCTAAATATTATAGAATTAGCATTTTACTATATCTCTGTTTGGTAACTCTGATTTGCTTTGTGCCTTTCTGATAAGTTCTGGAGCAATAAATAATGTTTGCCGTTGGCAATGTTCTTTCCAAGATCCTTACATTTTTGCTTCTATTTATCTTTAGTCAACAATGGTTACTTATGTTTAGAAGATGAACTGTCTGTGACTTTAATCTTGAGCAACAATAATCTTTTGCAAAAACTTGTAGTAAAGATGTGAAGAAGCTAGAGAATTGATGTATTATTACTTTACAAGTCAGTGGTCCTTTGCATTGTCACTTCTTATCCTTGACGTTTATCATTGACGAGGGGTTCAGGATGCCCCCATCTCTGTTCTATGTTGTGCCTTCCTCTGGCCATGAAAGAGTTTGTGTATTTTCATTGTAATCAATAAGGAATGAGATTCTGTGAATTCAGGCACTAATTTCAGAGAGCATTTTTCATATTTGTTTATTTTTTGAAAAATTCCAGTTATTATGGCTCATGCCATTCTTCCGTTGCTATAAAGAAATACCTGAGACTGGGTAATTTATAAAGAAAACAGGTTTAATTGGCTCACGGTTCTGTACAGGAAGCATGATGCTGGCATCTGCTTCTGGGGAGACCTTAGGAAACTTCCATTCATGGCAGAGTGTGAAGTCAGGGCAGCAGGAGCAAGATACCGAGTGGGGAGGTGTTACACATTTTTAAATGAATAAATCTCACGAGAACTCACTCACTGTCGCAAAGACAGTGCCAAGGGGGGTTGGTACTAACCCATTCATGAGAAATCCTCCCCCCTGGTCCAGTCACCTTCACCTGGCCCCACCTCCAACACTGGGAATGACATTTCAATATGAGATTTGGGCAAGGACAACATCCAAGCTGTCAGCTCAGGAGACTGGAGATTCTGATGACCAATCAACATGCAGATGTAAGGAAAGATCCCACATTTTTTTTTTTTCCAGGCTGCCATTTATTGATCACTTCTGTGGCTCAGGCAGTGGACTGTGATTTGCAACAGATTGTTCCGTGTACTCTTATTATTCCCATTTTACCAGTGAGGAAACCGAGGCTTGGTGATGTGAAGTGACTTTCCCGTCATGTGAGCATCAAGCAGCAGAGGCAAAATCCCCACCGATTCTGCCTGGCTCTGAAGTCCATTCCCCAAGCACGGATCCCTTACTCCCTACCACGTAATGGCTGATGTCGTGCCGTGGGGTTTGAGGCTGCTCTCGTCTGGGAACAGTCCCTATTTGGACTAATGCTGTTGGGTCTCTTTCACAGTTGCTCAAGACCTGTTCATTATCTGTTTCAGATTTCAAGATTAATAATTAACCCGTAAGGGCTTTTCCCATTGTGTCAAGTTCAAACAAAATAAGCTGACAAACTCCATTATAAATTGAACATACGTAACAGACAGTGCAAGCCCCAACAAGAAATAACAGTTGATAGGTTTAGTGTTTCCTCCACTGAAGCCTGGGCCAGTGTCAGCAGTTAATGCCTTCTCAGAAATGTCATGGAAGGGAGAGGGTGGTGACGTGGTAGCATGGCCAGGTTTACAACTTCAAAAGGAGGGCTGCGAAAGGCATAGGGAGGGGCATTTATTTTTAACTGAATCCCAGAAGGAGCTATTGAAGTCTCTTCAGTAATTAAATATGCCTATCATATTATAAATTATTTTTGAACAAATTGCTGCTTTGTCTTAAAGGTTTTTGGATGCACAAACAAAACAAGACGAGAAACCCATGATTAGAAATTTTGGTCTGTGGTTGTTGATGTTTTTGTTTCCATTAGTGTGAAGAAACTGCTAATGAGGTATATTAAACTCCAAATCTAAGTATTGTTGTTGAACCTGTGTTCCTGTTCGCCCTACGCCTCCCTCCTCCGATAACATTTATTTAACACGGAGTGATACATTTGCTTCTTTTTCTGATTCATTTGTAGCAGGCCCGTGAAAAGAGGTTTGAGGTGGGGAGGATATATACCATTATACTTCTCATGGCCCAGTTCTTTCTCTGTCTGTTTCTCTCTCTCTCTCTCACACACACACACACACACACACACACACACACACACACACGAACCCTCAATTGGATCTGATCTGATCCATGCTTGGTGAGTAAGAAGTACAGGAGCCAAGGATGACGTCTGTCAGGTTAGTGATTACCTTCTTCATGGTCTATTATGCGTGGTACTTTTATGGTTGATGGAAAGTTTTAGATGAGGGAAGACAGATAATTAGAGAGGGAAGAATACCAGATGAGAGTAGAGCTGGCCAGCCATGACATTGATATTTGGAAATGCCAATTAAGTAAACACCTTGATCACTTGATTATTGCAAGTAGATGGAATCTGTAGGAGTAGAACTGAGCACATTTCATTAAGATTATTTCCCACAGTAGTCACCATGACACATTAACTCTTTCACAGGTTTTCAATAGACAGTTTACAAAATCAGTTTTCATGATTAAGAAAGTTTAGAAAACACTAGGTTAAATAAAGTGAAATCCATTTCTTTACTGTTGGAGTTCCCA
The DNA here is from genome assembly GCF_028878055.3 of Symphalangus syndactylus. Taxonomy (NCBI): domain Eukaryota; kingdom Metazoa; phylum Chordata; class Mammalia; order Primates; family Hylobatidae; genus Symphalangus; species Symphalangus syndactylus. Next base: position 98,916,496 of record NC_072427.2, read on the forward strand.
ACTTTGGCCATAGAATGCATATTTCTTGGAGCACCTGGTAACATTCCTGTATTTCTACAGAAATATGCACAGTTACTGGAAGGCAGGGTGGAGGAGTGAAGTGGGTACTGCAGGTTTGGAAGGAAGCCCACCTGGGTTCTGATGACAGTCAAGCCACTCCATCCACTCATCTGTGGACAGGCCACTTACACAGAAATGGGTGTAAGAGTAAGTCACGTGCCCTCCCCCACCCAGGTGGCTGTGATGATTAGATTATCTAATGTACATAGAAACCTTTTTCAAATTATGAAGCACCCTGCAAATAGTAGTTATTATTACACCCTCTAATGTTTTTATTGCCATAATATATGTATCGTCATGCTCGGGCAATTGGTATTCCTTTTGAGCACTAGGATAACCTGTTAACTGTTCATCATAAAGAATTTCATTAAGTTGCACCCCTCCCTCTTCATGGCCCTCTGAGTTCATCGTATGGCACTTAACTCTTGAGCATTATATTTTTGGGGTCTCAAAACCCTAACATAAAACACAAAATTGGCCATTGTAACTGTTTTCAGGTGAACAGCTCAGTGGCATTAAGTACATTCCCACTGGCCGGGCGTGATGGCTCACGCCTGTAATCCCAGTACTTTGGGAGGCCGAGGCGGGTGGATCACAAGGTCAGGAGTTCGAAACAGCCTGGCCAACATGGTGATACCTAAAATACAAAAATCAGCCGTGCGTTGTGGCGGGCGCCTGTAATCCCAGCTACTCAGGAGGCTGAGGCAGGAGAATCTCCTGAACGCAGGAGATGGAGATTGCAGTGAGCCGAGATCTCGCCATTGCACTCCAGCCTGGGTGACAGAGCGAGACTCCGTCTCAAAAGAAAGTACGTTCACACTGTTGTGTGGCCATCACCACCATCCATCTCCAGAACTCTTCTCACCCTGCAGAACTGAAAATGTGTACCCATTCAACACAGCTTGCCATCCATCTTTCTATTTCTGCCTCAATGAGTTTGACTGTTCTAGGTACCCCATATTAGTGGAATCATACAGTATTTGTACTCTTGTGTCCGGTTTATTCAATTAGCATAATTTTTTCAAGTTTACCCTCTAATGTTATATAATGTGAAATTTTAAGTGAGTTTTATTCATTTTCTTAATTTACTCACCCCTAGTGCCACTCTTTTACATAGCATGAAGTTGGAAGGGTGCATGTATCCCTAGAGTGTTCCTCTAGAACAGCCCTGAAGAGTTAGTACCATGAGTTTAGGAGAAGGGATGTCAAGGATATGCCTTTGAGAAATGCAGATCAGAAATCCAGTCCAGGCTTGATGCAATGGCTCATGCCCATAATCCCAGCACTTTGGGAGGTCAAGGCGGGCGGATCACGAGGTCAGGAAATTGAGACCATCCTGGCTAACAAGATGAAAACCCATCTCTACTAAAAACACAAAAAATTAGCTGGGCATGGTGGCACATGCCTGTAGTCCCAGCTACTCGGGAGGTTGACGCAGGAGAATTGTTTGAACCCAGGAGGCAGAGGTTGCAGTGAGCTGAGATTGCACCACTGCACTCCAGCCTGGGTGACAGAGTGAGACTCTGTCTCAAAAAAAAAAAATTCACTCCAACCTCAAATTGAAACTAAAAGGACCCTGGACTCCCCTTATAAGAAGACTCATTTTGTTTCTTCTTCAGCCAGGGATTTGAAAGGGAAGAGACATGAGTGTCAGCACCTGTTACTTTTTCTCTTGTGGATTATCTTGCAGATGATTCATGCATAAGCGGGAGTTTTTAAAATTATGTATTTTGCCATTTCTACCTGTCTTAAAATGGTTATTTTTGATTTGGGGCTCTGTTGGGGAAGTCCTCTGTCACTTTTAGGTGAAGATCATCCACTTCAAATTTAAATAGTCGAAAATTTGAAATTGTCTGTTTTTGTTCATTTAAATAAAGTTTAAACCTTTTGAATATGTGCATATTTTTTTGGAATGAGTATTCTCTTCTATACCAGGATTTTAGGGTAAAAGTATATCCAAATACTCCTTATTGCCCCCAGAAATAGAACAGTTTCCTTTCCCAAGGATTTCGATAGTATTCTGATTATACGTTAAATAGTATACCAAAATGATCATATTCTTTTCCTGAGTAATCATCAAATCCAGGTTAAAAAAAATCAGAGTTGGCCAGGTGCAGTGGTTCATGCCTGTAATCCCAATACTTTGGGAGGCTGAGGCGGGCAGGTTACCTGAGGTCAGGAGTTCGAGAGCAGTCTGCCCCAACATGGCAAAAACCCATCTCTACTAAACATACAAAAAATTAGCCGAGAGTAGTGTTGGATGCCTGTAATCCTAGCTACTCAGGAGGCTGAGGCAGGCGAATCGCTTGAACCCGGGAGGCGGAGCTTACAGTGAGCCAAGATCGCTCCGCTGCACTCCAGCCTGGGTGACCAGAGTGAAACTCCATCTCAAAAAAAAAAAAAAAATAATAATAATAATCAGAGTCAAGAATCTTAGAATCCTAATGTGCATATTCTCAAAAGCTACATGTATTCTTTACCTTTGTCCTGTTAAGGGCATCTATTGAATTGTAGAGACTCTCAGCTGTATTACCACACTGTGGCAATTGGTATTCCTTTTGAGCACTAGGATAACCTGTTAACTGTTCACCATAAAGAGTTTCATTAAGTTGCACGCCTCCCTTTTCATAGCCTCTGAGTTTATTGTATGGCACCTAACTTTTGAGCCTTAGATTACATTTTTGGGGTCCCCATCTCATTTCTTCATTGCTACCCACCCAAATAATTTTTTTTTTTTTTTTTTTTTTTTGACACGGAGTCTCACTGTGTCACCCAGGCTGGAGTGCGGTGGCGTGATCTCGGTGCACTGCAAGCTCCACCTCCTGGGTTCACGCCATTCTCCTGCCTCAGCCTCCCGAGTAGCTGGGACTACAAGCGCCTGCCACCACGCTCAACTAATTTTTTGTATTTTTAGTAGAGACAGGGTTTCACTGTGTTAGCCAGGATGGTCTCTATCTCCTGACCTCGTGATCCGCCCGCCTTGGACTCCCAAAGTGCTGGGATTACAGGCGTAAGCCACCGCACCTGGCCCTTCAAGACCCTTTAAGAAGTCTTAAGCCTTCCTTGTCCTACCATCCTGTGTGGAATCTTGAACCATGCCATCCACAAGGTGGGCGCTAAGCATATGGTAACAGTGAATGGGGTTGAGTTGAATTGAGATGGAGGTTTGGAAGCCATAAATTGAAGGGAAATTTTTAGATGAAAAATAGCGCCAGGATCTTATTTACCTTTATGGAAAACCGAGCTGTACTGGGTGGTGCAGCACAGATGGCAGGCTGTTCCTGTGAGTGTGGGGATGGAGTGAGAGAAACAGAACCAAACAGGTGGCCCAAGAGCTGCCACCCTGGTGCCAACATGCATTCAGGCCATATGCGGGGCCCCCTTCCCCGTTCTTGTGCGAGTGAGGCAGCCGCAGATCCAGAAGGCTGATGTTATTTTGATCACCAAGCTCTATTTAGTGAATACACTTGATTAATTTCCCTCCTTCTCATGGATGCTATTTTGAATGGAAAATCACTACTGGAAAAATAAATCTCTACATTAATGATGCCCACAATCCTGTTTTTTCTCTTTACATACCATACCCAACGGCTCTCTTTTCTGTGAAGCCCAACATTTTTAAAGCCCTTACTAGGTGCTAAATTTTACTGAGGAAGAACCTGAAACCATAGAGAAATTAACTGATTTTCTACAAGTTAACAGGTTACCCTAGTGCTCAAAATGGAATACCAATTGCTTGCCCACTATGTATGTTCTTTGATTTGACCCTTGAAAATTCAAACTCCCTGCTCCGTGGTGGAGAAGCAGAGTTAGAAAGGACTCCTAAGCCAACACTCTCAGCTTGTTTTCTCTCTAGATGGATATTTTCAGAAAGAGGTATACTTAGGGCTTGGAGGGGCTGAGTTTCTCCTGAGCCTTCTTGGGATTGGTTTGGTTTAAATGTGACTTGTCAGTTCTTACTAGCTGGGAGGAAATGCTCTCCCAGTGTGATGCATTAGTCATGAGCAGGGAGTGGGAGGCTGTTGAACAATATTCCAACCTCCCTCCCCACTGCTGGCCTTTCATGCTGAACTTTAAGCCCAGCTGCATTGGAATTGAGGGCTTGCTGGGGACACCCCCCACCCGCACCATGCTGTGTGCTTGAAGTCTTGGCTTACAGGTGGGAGACGGTGATGATTTCAGATCCAAGACTAGAGCAGAAATAACACCAACAGGGTAGCTTATGTACCCAGGGCCTCCATAATTTATGTTGCTTGAGAGGGGAGGGAGGGTGGTTAAAAGTAGGGGCTGTTTCAAGAACCAGAAGCTGTGGTTTAACTACCACATTGTTCCTGGATATGTGTGTTTTCCAATCTGTAAATATATTTTAATACAGTTTTCCATGTTTAAATAAAAGGTAGTCACCACTCGATGATGTTGGCTACCAAGAGACATAAGCTTGGATGGTTGCAATTGTCTTGAAATATATGGAAAGGAAGACATTCTGCAAGCCTTGCCGCCCTTCTCAGCGACCTCTTCATGCCCCGGAGACTGTGGCTACCTGGAATACCTGAGCTGACCTCCCTTCAGAGCACAGGACAGGTGGCCTTGTGGGATGGAAGAGAGTTTGTCAGGAGCACCTGTTGGATATTGCATTGCAGACATTCTGTGGGAATAGATTTTATTCTCTTTCTTCCTTTGGCTAATATTGATGGCATTACTAGGCACTGGAGAAAAAGTCTGTTGTGTGGGGAATGATGGTTCTTTTGATGTGTCAACTTGGTAGGTTGTGGTGTCTAATTGTTTGGTCAAATACCAGTCTAGATGTCTAGATGTTGCTGTCAGTTATGTTTGGATGTAATTAACATATACATCAGTAGTGGTTGAGTAAAGCCAATGACCCTTCATAACATTGGTAGGCCTCATCCAATCAGTCAAAGATCTTAAGGCAGAACACTGAGGTCTCCAAGAAGGAAGAAGTTCTGCCTCCAGATGCCCTTGGACTCAAACTGCAGCATCATTTTTTACCCTGGGTCTCAAACCCTACCTTGCAGATTTCAAACTTGGCAGCCCCCACAAACGCATGAGCCAATTCTTTAAAGTAAATCTCGGCTGGGCACGGTGGCTCACAACTGTAATCCCAACACTTGGGAGGCCCAGAAGGGCGAATCACTTGAGGTCAGTAGCTCAAGACCATCCTGGCCAACATGGCGAAACTCCATCTCTACTACAAATACAAAAATTAGCTGGGCATGGTGGCGGGCGCCTGTAATCCCAGCACTTTGGGAGGCTGAGGTAGGTGGATCACCTGAGGTCAGGAGTTTGAGACCAGCCTGGCCAACATGGTGAAACCATGTCTCTACTAAAAATACAAAAATTAGCTTGGTGTGGTGGTGCGCACCTGTCATCCCAGCTACCTGGAGGGCTGAGGCATGAGAATCCTTGAATCTGGGAAGTGGAGGCTACAGTGAGCTGAGATCATGCCACTGTATTCTAGCCTGGGCTACAGAGCAAGACTCTGTCTCAAACAAACAAGTAAATAAAGTAAATCTCTTTCTTTCTCTCTTCATATAGATGTAGAGGTGTAAGTACATATCTCTCTATATAGGTTTTCTTTAACACAGAGGGGCATGCGCCATCCAGCACTATGACAAAAAGTGATGAGCTGTGGTCCCTTCTGTCATGGAACTTGTGATTCTACCAGATGATAGGATTAAGTCAAGTATTCAAATATCTGATAACCATAGGGATTCAGAGGAGAAAAGTGATAAAGACAGTTTTGGAAGGTCAGAAGTTTGCAAAGTTTTCCAGTAAAACATCCCGACATAAAAAGAGAACGAGCTTCTAACCATTCCATGTGCCATCTTATTTTTAGGGGAAGATAGATATTTCATTTTAGAAAGTCATACATATTTAAAATTGTATTCAAGCATCAATCTGCCCCACCTCCCCTGCTCACCCTAACTTCCAAGTAGATCTTTGAGTAAAATGGATTCTTCTGAAAGATGCTGCCCCTCTCTGCTGTGTATGCTGTGGTTGTTTGCACCTCAAGTTTGCAGAGCGGGGATGGGAGTGGTGGCATTTTTGAAGACAGTCAATGCACTTTGAATGTGGATTAGTTTAGTTGTACAGTGGCATATGCATTGGGCAAATAGGACAGAAAAGAGATATTCACAATGGCAATTGAGGTCTGGGCATGGTGGCTCACACCTATGATCCCAGCACTTTGGGAGGCCAAAGTGGGCAGATTGCTTGAGCTGAGGAATTTGAGACCAACCTGGGCAATATGGTGAAACCCCGTCTCTACCAACGATACAAAAATTAGCTGGGTGTTTTGTGTGCACCTGTAGTCCCAGCTATTTGTGTGGCTGAGGCATGAGAATCACTTGAACCCGGGAGGTGGAGGTTGCAGTGAGCTGAGATCATGTCGTTGCACTCCAGCCTGGGTGACAAAGTGAGACCTTGTCTTTAAAAAAAAAAAAAAAAAAAAAAAGCCAGGCACAGTGGCTCACGCCTGTAATCCCAGCACTTTGGGAGGCTGAGGCGGGAGGATCACTTGAGGCCAGGAGTTTGAGACCAGCCTAGCCAACATGGCGAAACTTCGTCTCTACTAAAAATACAAAAATTATCCTGGCATGGTGGCGCATGCCTGTTATCCCAGCTACTCGGGAGGCTGAGGCATGAGAATCACTTGAACCCGGGAGGCAGAGGCTGCAGTGAGCCCAGATCGCATCACTGCACTCCAGCCTGGGCCACAGAACAAGACTCTGTCTCACAAAAACAAAAAACAATGGCAATTGAAAGCAAGGTGACCTGGATTAGAAGGGTGGGAATAGAAGGGACAAGATGTAGAAGATACTTCAGGGACCTTGTGGGGGGAACAAGGGGAAGAAGGAGACAAGAGGAAAGAAAGAAATGAACATTCCTGAAGCCCCGACTAAATACCAAGGAAAGGTGTGTTTACATACATTGCCTCGCTTAATTCCCAGCACAGACCTGCAGGCAGGTATCCTGTTTTGCAGATGGAGAAAGTGATTCATAGGGATGTTAAGTGGCTGGCTTAAGGTCACAAATGCAGTGAATGGCAGGTTAGGGTCAGGTCTCAGATCCTAAGCCTGTGTTACATTTACCAATCACGCTGTCCTCATAAGCGTGGAAGGTTTTGACCCTAAGTGGTGGATCATCAATAGGATAATCCCAGGAGGTGAGAAAGAGGGATTTGTGCTGAAGAAGGAGAGTCTGGAAGGAACTAGATGGAGCCACAGAAGGCTGTGGGCAGAACCTACAGTTGGGGCAAGAGGAATATCTGAGGGGTATACAGGCATGGAATTCAGCCGGGCACAGTGGCTCACGCCTGTAATCCCAGCACTTTGGGAGGCCAAGATGGGCAGATCACCTGAGGTCACGAGTTCAAGACCAGCCTGGCCAACATGGCGAAACTCCGTCTCAACTAAAAATACAAAAATTAGCCGGGTGTTTTAGCGCGTGCCTGTAGTCCCAGCAACTCAAGAGGCTGAGGCAGGAGAATCACTTGAACCTAGGAATGGAGGTTGCAGTGAGCTGAGATCGCGCCATTGTATTGTCACCTGGGTGACAGAGCGAGACTCCATCTCAATAAATAAATAAATAAATAAACAAATAAATAAATAAAGGCATGGAATTTGAGGGAAGGGTGTGTATTTTGGAGGGGGTGCAGATCAGCAGGATCAGATGCAGATGGGAGGTCATAGCCATATGAGTTCCTAAGGAGAGCTCCTTCTGTCATCAGCAGTGACTTTCTGGATTGGAAGCTGGCCAGAGACAGGTTTCTGGAAGATTAAGCTTTTTTGTTGTTATTGTTTTTTTCTATGTATGAGGAGAAAAGTTCTGTATAACTTTTTTTAAAATAATTTTTCATTGCCTGTTATTGTTAGCCTTTATTCTTCCAGACTATAGAACTGAAATTTCTTGGCTCCTTACCCTGGCTGTGTCTGAAATCACTCACACTGAGAAATACAGTTATGGTTGGAAAGGTGCTTTTTTGTTTACTGCATCTTGGTGAATCACAATACACAGTATTGTCTTGACTTGTGGTGGGTGGGGATGAGTCCTTCTGTCTTATAATTTTCTTCTTCTACATATGGTGTGGTTTTATTAACTACTGGTGAAGGGATAATTTGTTATTATCGTTGTTGCAAAAGCACAACTGAATTTAGTGGTCCCTAGTGAGCGCTAGTGCTATCACCAGATGATTTCAGAGCAGCCAGAGGATTTCAGCACATGTCTCCTGAATGGTGATGTGCTACCTTCCTGAAGATTCTGGGAGATTTTGGCTCTCGCACATCATGTGACTTCGTAATAATGCTAAAATGTGGATAATATTTTGACTGTACAGATGGGGAAACTGAGGAAACACAGGTGGGGTTTGCTAGTTGCAAAAGCAGTCTCCATCAGCAGAAAACAGATCCTCTTTGGTAAAAAGCTGTTCCACAATCTGTTGTTAATTTTTTTTTTTTTTTTTTTTTTGAGATGGAGTCTTGCTCTATTACCCGGGCTAGAGTGCAGTGGGGCAACCTCAGCTCAGTGCAACCTCTGCCTCCCTGGTTCAAGCGATTCTCCTGCCTCAGCCTCCAGAGTAGCTGGGATTACGGGCACGCGCTGCCATTCCTGGATAATTTTTGTATTTTTTTTTCTTTTTTTTTAGTAGAGATGAGGTTTCACCACGTTGGCCAGGCTGGTCTTGAACTCCTGACCTCAAGTGATCTACCTGCTGTGGCCTCCCAAAGTGATAGGATTATAGGCGTGAGTCACCATGCCCAGCCAATGTTTGTTTTTTTGAGCCTGAGTTCTCCACAGGTTGCCTTTCCTGATTTTTTTGGTAGGTCCCAGATTGGCCCTGTATTTCCTTGAGCACTAGCCTTCAATATCAGATGAATGTGCAAGATGAATTCATCAGGGCATGAAAGGAAATTTCAAAATTTATGTTTCTTTTTATCTTTTGCCTTTAGATTTCTGTTGGTTCAAATAAATTATGTGCTATATAAATACATACAGAAAATTGAAATGTGCATAATGCATTTGAACAGTACTTCATGTATATATACATTAAATAAATAAGCAGTGGTAGACATACTCTTTGGGGTGGGCATGCTTAGAACTGTTTTTTTTGAATGGTGATGGCAATGAAACCATTTGCATCATAGTGCCCTGGACAGGAGTATACTCACTGATTCTTGGAGGGCAAGCCTAGTGTCTATTTCACTTGCCTTGTGTGTGGTCCCATAGATATTACTTGGCAGTGAATGTCAAGCTTTTAAAGCCTCTTGCTGTCATACTAGAAACAGATTTGCTTTGTGAGTTTATGTATTGGTTTTCTGCATGGGGACTTTGATGTATCACTATTTGAGAAACGTTCCCATGACTCCCCAGGAATTGCCTTTATATTAAAAGAGGCTGATTATCCTCTTACGATTTTTAGGGTGGGGAATATGGGCTCTGTTTGGTTTTTGTTTTCTTCTACTTTAACAAATCTGATTTGCAATGACTTCATGTGCTTTTTATTCTCTCCCAATTTGTCATTTGGCTAGGATGAACAGTAATTGTTGCACAGCCAAAAAATCTTGCACCGGCTTTTAAATGAGCTTAGGTCACTTTTCTGGGGTCCAGCTCAGTGGTACTTTTGCCTTAATTGAATCACCTATATACTGAAAAAAGAATACCCAGTAGAGAAAAATCTCATGGTGGTTACCATTGTGATGCCTGTGGGTTTTGACTTGAGCAAGTTAAAGAAATATGGACTTCTTTGCAGGTGTAGGGAGCACAAAAATTTCCAGACCATCCTCCTAACTTTAAAAAGAATGGGTGCTCAGGAGAGTTGGGCTGAGTCACTTGTGTCCCATAGTTAACCCATGTCTTTCTTGCCATCCCTCTGTGCCCATCACCATGTGCTCCACTCTCAACCTTTGCTGGTCTGGTCACTCACATAAACCAGAGCATTGCCTGAGATCTGCTTGGTGTTGCAAAGCTATTGACTTCTTATTTTATACACTCACAGAAAAGTTAAATGATCGTTCTTAAATGCTACATGTGTTTAAGTGGCACTTGGGCATGCTTATTTATGCATTGCAGATATATCGCACTGTGATTTGTACAGCTTTGATCATTGCCTGCATTCAGTGATCTTATTTAAATAATAAGAGTGAGTTCAAGGTGTGAGTCAAGAGCATGGTGGGTTTCCTGCAGCCTGAGAGTATTTTGGAGGCTGAATCCAAATCTGATTTACTTTTTAACTTTATGACGCCAAGGTTGAGGCATCCCATTTTTATTTTTGCATTAAATTATTGAAGCTGTTAAATCCATTTATTATTACAGGTATTGATTTAGTCCATACAAAGTCTGGTTGAGATGGTGTTTGAAACTTCTGGCCTCTCATGGAGAATTAGAGGGTTTGGTTTTTGTTTTTTTGTGTGTTTTAAGTTCCATAAATCTGCATTGGAATTGGCCATTATTTGTGTCTCCATTCCAATATCCTTCCTGATCTAAGCTTTTTGGGAGGTGCTATGCTCTGAATGTTGGTGTACATTCATATATTGGAACCTAATGTGATAGTATCATGCGGTGGGGCCTTTAGGACTTAATTAGGTCATGAGAGCTCTGCCCTCTTAAATGGGATTCGTGCCCTTATGAAAGAGACTTGAAGGAGCCTGTTTGCCCTTTCTGTCAGGAGAGGATGTAGCAGGAAGGTGCTGTCTGTGAGCAACAGGCCCTTATCAGATGCTGAATCTGCTGGCAACCTGAACTTGGACTTCCCAGTCCCTAGAACTGTGAGCAAGAAATTTCTGTTGTTTATAAATTACTCAGTCTAAGGTATTTTGTTATAGCAGCCCAAACACACTAAGGCAGGAGGGTTTTTTTTTTTTTTTTTTAACTGTATTGCTGTTCTAGTGGGTTCCAGGCCTCTGTTTTTGAGGTCCTTTGTGGAATGGACACCGAATTTCCAGTAAGATCACTGTAAGTGAGTTGTGGCCTCTCAGGGATAACATTTGAATCCGGTGCTTGAATATACCCCAGAGTGGAAGGTGTTATTGTCACCTTCCATTTCAGTTACCAAGCCAGGAACTTCAGAGAAGTCTATACCTCCTTGTTCTTCCTCCTTCTTTCCTCAAAGGATGTATGTGGCCACCGAGTCCTGGTGATCCTACCTGTCATTCTCACTACTCCAAGGCACTCACTGTCCCCGTTGGGCCATCCCATGTGATTGATGGCTTGCAATAAGTCTTTCCCTTCTCTCCCAAGCTACCCAGGTGGGAAAACTATGTTTGATCATGTAACTCCCATAATAAAATCTCAACTCGCCTAATCCCATCAAATATAATCATGTTCAGTTCCTTTGTGTAGCATCCATAGCCCCAGCCCATCTTTTTAGCTTCATCATCTCCAGCTTTGTCTCATGCACTTGCCTCCGTACGACATTGAGCTAATGATACTTTCATTCCTCAGAGTCTTTGCTTATACCCTTCTCTTTTACTGGAAATTTCTGTCCTTTTCTTTGTGTAAACTCTGTCCTATCCCTGTTCATTTCCTCTCATCCTCCTAAGCTAAGCCAAATCCTGTTAACCTGTTAGGACCAGGTTCAACCGAGAGCCTCTCCTTGCAGAATTAGTCTATTTCTTCACATCCTTCACTATTAATAATGCCAGACTAGCTGTTACACCCCTGTCTGAGTGGGTAAATGTCCACTGTCTTCCCAGATTATACACATCATAAAGAAATGGTCTATTTCCTCATTCCAAACATATAACAGGTGCCCAGTAAAATGTTGGTTGAGTTGAACTGAATGTATGATCATCAGTAAAATTCTACATACTCTGCCTTACCCAAACAATTCGTAAGCAGTTTTTAGATAGTCCTAAGCGTAGCTATTTAGAAGCCTATTTTTATATACTCCTTTTCATAAGATGCTGTCATTTGTAAAATGCACCACTATTTTGCATACCACTAAGAAGCAGAGAAAATGGCACCACTAAATCCCAATACACCATTGTGATTGTAAGATATATTCAATTTCAGAGATGTTAAGAGTGAAAAATGGTGTTTCTTAAAATCAATGAAATAAAGAATTAGTTTTTACATGTTAGAGCTTGTAGTCTTAATTGTATAACTGTGAAGCAACTTGAAATGATTTGCAAATAAAAACTTAAGGTCATTTTTTTTTTCTTCCATTTTAAAATGAGGAGTGACTAAAGGAGAATTTGGGACCAAGTGCCCAGGGAGTGACTTGGGACTCAAGGCCTTTTGACCATGGTTACGTCACTCTATCTTGTGGTACCTCTGACAAAGTCCTCAAGTTTCGTTCTTCTCTTTCAAAAGAGGAGGATTTATGGGTAAAGAATCACCTGTATTTTGAAAATGTGTGGGAAGAATTTCTTTAAATAAATAAATGCACATACACAAACACACACACACATTTGTTGAGACAGGATCTCTCTCTGTTGCCTAGGGTGGAGTACCATGGCACAGCCACAGCTCATTGCAGCCTTGATCTCCTGGGCTTAAGTGATCCTCCCAGGCTAGCCACCCCAGTAGCTGGGACTACAGGTGCATGCCACCACATCTAATTTTTTTTTAATTGCTTGTACAGATGATGTCTTATGGTGTTCCCCAGGCTGGTCTCGAACTTCTGAGCTCAAGTGGTCTTCCTGTTTCGGCCTCCCAAAGTGCTAAGATTACAGGCATGAGCCACCAAGCCCAGTCCTTTAAATATTATTATTTTAAAGAAATAGAGATGAGGTCTTACCATGTTGCCCAGACTGGTCTCGAACTCCTGGGCCCAAGTCATCCTCCTGCCTCAGCCTCCAAACATGCTAGGATTACAGGCATGAGCCACTCACTGTGCCTAGACCCTTTAAATACTTTTTTAAATCATTAACTTTAAAGTGCAGTATTCTTTGCTGCACTGTGATGTTTATTTGGTTTTTGATTAAAATCCTTCTGTTAGGTTATGCCACCTAAACACATATCAAGGTTGATGATGTTCATAATATCCCCCTAGCAATGGTGCAACACAGGATCCTATTACAATTTCACTTTTTACATATGGCAACTCTTATTTCCCAGCTATCATACTTGCCCAGTGCCTTTTAGTTATTAAATTAAGTTGCTGATCAATTATATACACACACTTACACACTTAATATTTCTAGATTCTCTTTCTTCCTCTCCACTCACAATGTCATAGCCTTAAAAGCTTTCTCATTATCTGGAAGATTGAAATCTCTGTTTTATTTTAATTAATTAATTAATTAATTAATTCATTTATTTATTTGTTGAGATGGAGTCTCACTCTGTGCCCAGGCTGGAGTGCAGTGGCGCAATCTTGGCTCACTGCAGCCTCCACCTCCTGGGTTCAAGCGATTCTCCTGCCTCAGCCTCCCGAGTAGCTGAGATTACAGATGTGTGCCACCACACTCAGCTAATTTTTGTATTTTTAGTAGAGACAGGGTTTCACCATGTTGGACAGGCTGGACTCTTAACTCCTGACCTCAAGTTATCCATCCACCTTGGCCTCCCAAAGCGCTGGGATTACAGGTGTGAGCCACTGCGCCTGGCCTGAAATCTCTCTTTAACCATGTTCTGTTAAAAGAATTTCATGCTGTCAACACAAGGGCAACAGCAGCAGAGACAGCCCCAAGGTGGAAGCAGCAAGTCCACGGAGGGAGTGATTCTTTTTGGATGGGCCCTTTAGGCTCAAAGCATCCAGGGACAACAAGGCAGATTTTCACACCCCATCCCTGTGACCTTTCCAGCAGGGCTTGGGATTATCTTCTCTGTTGTCTGGATGCAGGCAGTCCCAGCCCTTGTTGCCAACAGGCTTAGTTGCCACACTGGCCTCTCGAGTGCATGGCCTCACTCCCTTCCGCCCCACAAGCTCTTCCCTGATTCCAGAGTGGCCACACCCCTCTGTGTGCAAAGGCAGCTCTTGGTCAGGAATTGGCTTGGGGGGTGGCTTGGGGAATGAAATCATGGCTGATGACCACATCCTGTTCTGCTTCCTGATGAAGGAAGGGGACCTCTTGATATCCTGACTGTATTTTTGGGTGAAAGACTTTCCTCTTGGCAGCATGGTAAGGAAACAGGTTATGGGAAGCCAGGCTGTAGGGGTCAGAGGCCATCAGGGAAATTGCAGGTTGCACTTCCATGCTTTTGGGTCACTGGGGCAGGTCTGGAGAATGTCTTGGAGGTAGACAGAAGCTGCTGAGTCTGAGAGTCCCTTGCGGTGCCTTTTTCCCTGACTTCCCATGTTGGGCCATGTCCCTTAGAATGGAGACTCCCTTGTCTCCAGGCTGGCTCAAGGCTGAACTTCAGGCTTGGAAAACAGAGAATTAGAACCAAATTCCTCACTTTGGGAAGCCAAGGTGGGCGGATCACTTGAGGTCAGGAGTTCAAGACCAGCCTGGCTAACTTGGTGAAACCCCATCACTACTAAAAAATTACGAAAAAAAATTGGCTGGGTGTGGTGGCACATGCCTGTAGTCCCAGCTACTCAGGAGGTTGAGGCAAGAGAATCGCTTGAACTTGAGAGGTGGAGGTTGCAGTGAGCCAAGATCACACCACTGCACTCCAGCCTGGGTGACAGAGCGAGACTCCATCTCAAAAAAATAAAAAATAAAAAATTCCTTTCCTGGAACTTCGGTCTTTGACAGTGAAAGAGGAGCTGTCTTTACCCTCCACCCACCCTGCTGTGTGTCCTAGGAAGTGTGGCTTCCTCCTATGCCTGCTGCAGCTTCTACAACTTACATGGGAGTGGGAGGCAGCTCTGTCCAAGGGAAGAGATCTAAGGGTGGCTCAATTTTGGAAAATGAGTTGTTGGGTAAAGTGATTTGATTTTGAAATCTCTTCTAAACCAAGGTGTTGGTATGTTCTTGAGGCGATTATTTTGGTGTGCGGTTTAAGGATTATTACTCTCCTATGTTTCATAGGAGGTATGAAAACACTGAGAATGAATACTGTCCTCTCCCACTGTCTTCTTGCACAAGCTTAGATTACCTAGTTCTCTCACAGGGAACACCATGTACATTAAGCCACAGTGTGGCGAAATAGCAAAGGACAGATCTAAGCATTAGAAATTAATGACATTCAGCTCCATTTCTATTTTCTTTGGGGATCAAATGTTCTACCCTGCCTTACAATGTAAGCGTGCTTTTTTGATGTGACTGAAACTTGGAATTTAGGAGCCAAGAGCGAGCCCAAAGCTGTGTTCTAGCATTCCATGGAAACTACTCTTGGAGTGTTGGGTGGAATTCCCAAGTGTTCAGTAGCTTTGCGGCTTTAAGAAATGGGAAAAGGAGAATGGGCACGGTGGCTCATGCATGTAATCCCAGCATTTTGGGAAGCCGAGGCGGGTGGATCACCTGAGGTCAGGAGTTTGAGACCAGCCTGACCAATATGGTGAAACTCCGTTTCTACTAAAAATACAAAAATTAACTGGGTGTGATGTGCGCTTGTAGTCCCAGCTACTTGGGAGGCTGAGGCAGAAGAATTGCTTGAATGCTAGAGGCAGAGGTTGCAGTGAGCAGAGATCATGCCACTGTACTCCAGCCTGGGCAACAGAGCAACACTTCATCTCAAAAAAAAAAGAAAACGGGAAAAAGAGATGCTGCTTGGATTTTGGAGAAAGCACATGATTCTCATGTGTGTCCTGAGAAAGTTATTACATCCATTTCAGCGACCTGGGGCCCATTTGAACCATTCCTAGAGTCAGGCTGTATGAGTATTTGGGAGATTTGGACACTGGCCGTGTGACACAGCCCTTGGGGGTCGGGTGGCTTCCAAACCCTGTTGGGAGCAAGCTTTGCAGGAAGTGATGTGGTGTCAGTGTTGCAGTACATTGGCAGCTGTCAGTCAGAGATGTAGTTGCAAGGTGATAAACACCAAGAACTTAGGGGAAGTCTAAAGGGTATTTTGGCCTGATGCCATGAACACAGTGCCAGCCAGATAGTGAGCTTTCCATAAATGGTAGCTCGCCCTAAGTTGAGATACATATTAACTTCACTTTGAAATGTACCAACTTTACTTCTAAGAAATATGGTAATGTCTGTCCTGGCTGAGCCTGTTGGTTAAGTATTGCCAAAGAGTTACTGCTCTAAAATTAAAGTTATGATTTTAGATAGTTCCCGACTTGTGGTTGACTTAAACATATTGATTGTATAAATCTGTTTTCTTGCTTAGTTTATTTAGGATATATTTGGATACATTAGGAAGTAACATTGCCCAAAACTAGGGCAGCCTATGGATATGGAAAGTTCTGGGGACTTTTTAATAATTTTCTGATTTGGGTGTCTTTTTATACCTGCCTTTGAAATATGGTGGGGCTAAAACTATTTCATTCATGCTTTATGGAGTAGGAACTTAGGGCCCTTATCATGGCTCATTCATCTGTTCGGAGGGATTGGTTTTTCACTGGGAGTGCTGGCCCTGCCCCAGGGCCGTCAGTGGGAAGGCAGGAAGCTTTGTGCATGAATCCTTATTGCTATCTCAGCTTTCACAGAAGCCAGACAAACACACCCTTGGTGAAACAGTGGCTTTACACCAGATGGGGTGTGGTCATCTGTCAGCATGTCCCAGCTACAATCAGCTGTGAGCCAGAGAGTCCATCTCAAGGTCACCCCCCTTCAGTCATGCTTCTGCACTCCATGGAGGGCAGACAGTGCTCAAGAAGAATTTCCTGGAAGGAACACTGTCTGTCCACTCTGCAGCAGTATCCTACATCTTCAAGACGGCTGCTTGCTGCTGAATTGCGGTTTTTAAAAAAAAATTGTCAAGACAAGAAACATTCCTATGAAATTTGTCACTGAGCCTTCGTGGAAGGATGAGGTCTAGAGCATTGCTCATCACATCACAGTGGCCTCAGAGGACCAGCAGTGGAGGCGCCTGTCTGATCCAAGTACCAAGAACCAAGAACTCCTGTGCTTCCTTTGAGCCATCGATTTGGACATTGTGAATTTTACAACTGCCATGTTTTTCCTATTTGACTTGGCTATTATAAAGCTTACTGTTAAATGGAGCTAGGTATGTAGCTCAACAGGATATGCATGGTTACCATCATTCCTCCTATTAAATTGTGTATCCTTAGAAGTCATTCCCAAGTTTTTTCTTAAGTAACAGTTTAAAAAGTGATGAAACTTCTTTAATTTCTGAGCCACTTAAAATTTTCTAATGTGCTAGATCCATCCATCTACATCCATCCATCTGCCCATCTACCATCCATCTATCCACCTACCACCCATCAGTTATCCATTCACCATCCACTATCCCTCTATCCATCCATCTACCCATCTACCATTCATCCATATCTCTATCTCCATCCACCACCCATCCATCCATCTACCATTCATCCATATATCTATTATCCATCACCGTCTGTCCATCCACCATCCATCCATCCATCCATTCATCCCGCCATCCATCCATCCACTTATCCGTCCATCCGTCTACCCATCTACCATCCACCTATTTATCTGTCCATACTGATTTGGGGTCTAAGTATGACTATTAAAAACTAAAGGCGGTTGGTGCTTATTGCATATGAAATAAATGTTTAAGATTTTGATCCAAGACCTCTGCCCCCACCGTTTAAGCTCAATGTAAAGGAAAACCTCCTGATTGTCATTAAACTACTGGTTATGGAAAATTTGGGGACACTAAATCATAGTAAACACAGTAAGAATTTACATACTTATATAAATTTTATAGTTTATAGTGTTACATGTTGATTATCTAATTTCTTTCCTGTAAGAAAAGATATTAGAGGTAAGTATTGGTAAGGCAAATAATATTACGTCCTCATTTTTTCTGATGGTTTTCAGAATGGGTAATTTACTATCCAAAAGTCACTTATGAAGTAATAGCACCTGGTAATTGAACCTGGGTATTTTGAGGGCAAATACAATACAGTATCCTTTTCTCTATACACTGATGCCTGGAACTTGCAAGGACTTAAAAATGACAGAATTTCCCTTATGAGTATGTTTTTTTGTTGTTGTTTGTTTGTTTTTTGAGTTAGGGTCTCACTTTGTTGCCCAGGCTATAACCTCAAACTCCTGGGCTCAAGGGATCCTCTGACCTCAGCCTCCCAAGTAGCTAGGAATACACATACGCCACCATGCCCAGCTAATTTTTTTTATTTTTTGTAGAGGTGGGTGTCTCACTGTTTTGCCCAGGCTGGTCTTGAACTCCTGTCCTCAAGGCATCCTCCCACCTCGACCTCCCAAAACACTATGGTTACAGGCATGAGCCACTGTGTCTGTCCCCTGCCCCCCATCTGCAAGTGTCTTTGACACTTTGAAGGTGAAAAAGAAAGTTCTGGTTTGGCAGACATTTTTGGAAAAGCCAAGGATTAAATGCTGTGGACACAGTATTTCTTACACCATATTTTCATCTTAAATAATATTACAGGAGTGGAGCAGTGGGACTTCTCAGCCCCATCAATTTTTGCAGGTATTTGAAGCCTGAGATTAGTTTTGGTAATACTCACTTCCAGTACATGCATTTTCCTGTGAAAACTGGTTATTTGACACGTGACACAGAAATTGACTATATGAATTGAGGATTGTATTAGTCCATTTTCATGCTGCTGATAAACACATACCCCAGACTGGGCAATTTACAAAAGAAAGAGGTTTAATTGGACTCACAGTTCCACGTGGCTGGGGACGCCTCACAATCAAGGCAGAAGGCAGGGAGGAGAAAGTTACATCTTACCTGGATGGCCACAGGCAAAGAGAGAGCTTGTGCAGGGAAACTCCTCTTTTTAAAACCATCAGATCTTGTGAGACTCACTCACCAATTGGGAGAACAGCACAAGAAAGACCCACCCCCATGATTCAACTACGTTTCAGTGGGTCCCTCCCATGACACATGGGAATGTGGGAGTTACAATTCAAGATGAGATTTGGGTGGGGACACTGCCAAACCATATCAAGGATGCCTCAGAGTGAGACTGAAAAACTTGGTAATTTCAGCATTCGCTTCCCTAGGAGTCATCTTAACGTAATGTAAGCAGGCCTACTGGTACTGCTGGATTTCGTCAGTATGGCTGTGTGTGTGTGTGTGTGCGTGTGTGTGTGTGTATGTGTGTGCTGTAGCCAATTGAGTAGACCACATGCATCTTCTAGCTGGATTAGTTAATTCTCCTTGTTCCACAGCAAATTTAAGGTGACTGATGTCATTCAATTTATAACATATGATTCAGTTTCAATGAGTTAGATATCATTTTGTTAAGGAAGCCTGCATAATAGTGGCCCATTCTGTAGCACATTCCTTATGGTTTAAACATTTTAAATAGTCGTGGAAATAATAGCTAATGTTTATTGAGAACCGATCCTGAGATAGAGTAACATTTATTGAGAACCGATAACGGGATAGGCACGAGGCAAATTCTGTAACATAGATGATCTTATTTAATGCTCATGACAACCCAATGATTTAGGAATCTTATATCCTCACTTGTTAGAGGGATAGGACATTTAGAGTTTGCCCTAAGTCATACTGAAAGTAAAGATTTGACTTGCAAAGCCAAGATATGACTGGATGCGTGCAGCCCGACTCCCAGCTTGGACTCCCAGCACTGAGCTTGGTACGTAGCTGTCTCCCAGTGAAACTGAGTTCTTTGCAGCTCTTGGAGAAAACCCAGAGTACTGATAGTTCCCAGATTGCCATGGTGGCATCCATTCACAAGGCCATGATACAATTAACCTGCTGTAAGGGAAATGGATACGTACTTGTTGGCACATTGTGACCTTAGCATATCTGCTGATTGTGGAGCTCTTCATTAGTCCACATTGTGGATCAGTTCCACAACCAGGGTCATAGGCAAAATTTTTCCCTACCAAAATCAGAAAGAAGTTATACCAAATCAACTCCGTTTTGCTTTCTTTCGTGTTTTTCAAATAATGCCCTTTCTCTCTGTATAGTTTTTTTTTTTTTGTTTATGTATTTATATATTTTTTTGTTCAGGGACTAGAAGAATATAGAGAAAAAATTTTATTCTATCTGAATATGTAATTTTTTTAAAGTATAGAAAATGCATTATCAGCCTCCGTTGTGCAGGTGGAAGGACAGCCGCCTGCCGGCCTCCTTTGCCAGCAAGAATCCAGCCTTGCAAATTATTGGCAGCTGGCATCGTAATGAGTCCATTTCAGCATAAATGGGCTATTGCTTATTAATTTCTGCCAGTTCCTAAGCAATTCAGGAACTGCTTTGGAAATTTGGAAATTTGCAGAGAGCCATTTAAGGAGGATGCCCAGGGAAAGGGAGCGAACCGGTTAGCAATGGGGGAATTGTGGAAAGGGAACATATTGTGGGGTAATAATGGGGTATTGCTGAGAACTCGTGCTCCTTTCCCTGCAAGCATGAGTCACTAACTTCATGGTTAAATAGCATATTTTCCAAGATAAGGAAGAACTGTCTTTGCTTATTGTTCCATTCTGGATAGACATACATATTTATTTACTTACTGCCTATATGTGGCTCCTTTCCACAAAATAGGCAGTTTTCTTCATATTCCTTCTCAAAATATTTGTCATCTCAGGTTCCCACCTGCTGAAACCACCAGCAGCGGGCAGCCCCAGGGGAATGTCTGGGAAGAAAGTACCAAAATGAAGCTACCCAAAGAGGCCCTTCAGGCCTTTCTCTTGCTTGTCTTAGTATTTGTAATTTCCCCTCTACCAGCAGGCTTTAAAAAGATGAAGGAAATAAAACAACCCCATTAACCCCACGTGTTCTTGGAGCTCTTGTCCATTGATTTTCCATGTTAAATTACGGTTTGGGTCTTTTACCTAAATTTTTTCCTGTGCATATTCTTCATGCATTTTCTCTGAATTTGATGTTTGCCTTCGTAAGAAAACGTGTATACAATGGAAAGTTCTATGTAAGTGATTTGGGCTTCTATTTTACTCTATTTCAGCATTTTCTTCAATGTTTGTTATAAATACAGCACTACTTTGAGAATAACTGAGGGTTGCTGGTTTCCTTTCATTTCTGTTTCTTGAGACTCTGAAGATTGAGTGGGACAAGGGAATCATTCTGTAGTAACCTGTTTCTGTTGTCCAACACCTTAATATACACAGATAGATTAAAATAATAAGATAACTTAGTCTGTAGGGCTATGTATTACCCTAAGTGTAAATAGGCTGGTATGTATGTATTTATTTATCTGATTTAAGCCTGTCATTTTATACCTGTATCCAAATGTTACATCATTTGATTTGGGATGTCATATTGTTACAGGAAAGAGGTCCCGATCCAGACCCCAACAGAGGGTTCTTAGATCTCGCACAAGAAAGTATTCAGGAAGAGTCTATAAAGCGAAAGCAAGTTTATTAAGAAAGCGAAGGAATAAAAGAATGGATACTCCATAGACAGAGCAGCCCCGAGGGTTGCTGGTTGCCCATTTTTATAGTTATTTCTTGATGATATGCCAAACGGGGTGGATTATTCATGCCTCCCAGGCTGGAGTGCAAAGGTGTGATCTTGGCTCACTGCAACCTCCATCTCCTGGGTTCCAGCGATTCTCCCGCCACAGCCTCCTGAGTATCTGGGATTACAGGCATCCACCATCATGCCTGGCTAATTTTTGTATTTTAGTAAAGATGGGGTTTCACCATGTTGGCCAGGCTGGTCTTGAACTCCTGACCTCAGGTGATCCGCCTGCCTTGGCCTCCCAAAGTGCTGGGATTACAGGCGTGAGCCACCAAACCCAGCCCATGCCTCCCCTTTCTAGACCATATAAGGTAATTTCCTGACATTGCCATGGCATTGTAAATTATCATGGCGCTGGTGGGAGTGTAGCAGTGAGGATGACCAGAGGTCACTCTTGTCACCATCTTGGTTTTGGTGGGTTTTAGCAGACTTCTTTACTGCGATCTGTTTTATCAGCAAGGTCTTTATGACCCGTATCTTGTGCTGACCTCCTGCCTCATCCTGTGAGTTAGAATGCCTTAACCATCTGGGAATGCAGCCCAGTAGGTTTCAGCCTCATTTTACCCAGCTCCTATTTAAGATGGAGTTGCTGTGGTTCAAACGTCTCTGACAGTATTTCACAAAAAGTTGATGTCATAGAATTGATGAAATGGGTTTGACAGAAAATGCCCATTTCCTTCCTTCTGCCTCATCATTTTCTTTCTGTTTTTCTATCTCCTCTGACCTGCTTCTCTCCAGGTTTTTGGCACATTCTCACAGACTTAGATGAAACTGTGATGGCCACCGCAGGAGGCAGGTGCTGACATCGTCCCCAGCCCTGTGGCTGTTCATCCAGACATCATTTCCAACCTCAATATCTAAATGCCACAGTGCTTTTGGAGCAAGCCGGGCTGGGGACCACTGTTGCCTTTTAAGGTAGGTTTGCATATGTATATTTGAGCCTATATGTTTGTATGAATTAATGGAAATGCTTCAAAGGTGGTGGGACAGATACATTTTACTATCATTGTTGTGTGTAGCTCATGGGAAAAAGAATTTGGAATCACTTCCTTGGATTAGGGTTACACCTATCTGACAATTCAAAAGCATTAGCGTTAAAACAAAACAGAAAAGACAAAGTAGGTGCCTATGAAATCCTTTTCTCCGCTGTGAATTGCCCTCAGGATCTCGTAAATTTATCCCTGGGCTTCACCATCTTTATATCGGATTATGTTTGAAAAAAGGCAAACCCGAGCTTCAAAATCTGACTTGAAAACAATGATATGTTTTGTTTCTGCTTTGGATAATCTTTGAAAAGTAAAAATAAACACAGTCAAAATAATAATCTTTTCAAAATCAAAGATCATCTTATATTTGTTGCAAAACTTTCCTGCTTAGTCTCTGGTGTTCAGGGTATTTGTGTGTGACTTGGCAAAACTCTTTTCATGGGTTGTAACGATTTAGTGAAAACTTTCAGAACTTTGTCTCAATTTAATCTTAGCTCTCCCTCACCCCCACCCCCCAACACCGTCTTCAAGCTCAGCCTCCAGTAGAGAAAAAACAGGCTTGAAACCAAGACCTCCCACTAGAATCTAATTTTAAATTTGCAATCTGTTGTCTTGTGATTTCGCTTCAAATTTAACTTAGAAATAAATACATTTCATCCTTTCTCCTGCAGTTTTGGAGGCCTGTTTTCAAGTCATAGAAGGGTAATGATTACATTTATTTTAATAAGTTTTTAAATACCTCAGGGGAGTGAAAATTTATATTATTAATCATTATAACTTACATCATTAAATGCCTTATGGTCAGATTTCACAATGTCCTTCCCAACGACAGAGAAACCTTGCTTTCACGGTTAACTTTTGGCTTGAATATGATATGAATTGGATTATCATGGGCCCATCAGTGAGATCTAAGGTTTTATGTATTTGAAGTGCCCTTGTTATAAGGCAGTGTCGGTGTTGAACATTCCCACTCAGAAGAGCTAGACTAAAACTTCCGTATATTTAGGTTACCATCACAAGTAAGATATGGTTTCTGCCATTGAGATTTTATAATAAAATGAGAAGAAGGTACTTAAAAACAAGACAAATGTGCCAGTGTACAAATAACCCTGCCATAGATACAAGGAGAGGAGGTCAGTGTGCCATTGAAATATAGCGAAACAGTAGAATAAGTCCAAGCTAGGTAGTATTTTCTTCATCTTAGGTAATTTTCCCAGGCCATCTGTTTTAGAGTTTGAGTTTGATGCCGTTTTGTTGTAGCTGTCAGCATAGTGCCCACATCCTTACTCTCTTCAACTGTAAAAAAAAATACAGTGACTTAAAAACCTGTTGGCATGTTCTATTTATTTTACTTTCCTTAAAATGAATTACGTATTTAGTATAAAAACATTAGAAAATACCAAAAAAAGGTATAATTGTGAAAATTAAAATGCCCTACAAGCAATCCATCCGGAATAATTGCTTTTTAAAATTCTTACACAGATTTATCATGTGTATATGCATGTGAAATATTTACATATTAATATTCTTTTTCTTTTTTTTTTTTTTTAACCTGAGACAGCATTTTGCTCTGTCACCCAGGCTGGAGTGCAATGGTGCAATCTCGGCTCACTGCAATCTCCGCCTCCAGGGTTCAAGAGATTCTCGTGCCTCAGCCTCCTGAGTAGCTGGGATTACAGGCACCCCTGCCCACCCCCTCCACCACACCCAGCTAATTTTTGTAGTTTTTAGTAGAGATAGGATTTCACCATACTGGCCACACTAGTCTCAAACTCGTGACCTCAAGTGATCCACCTGCCTCAGCCTCTCGAAGTGCTGGGATTACAGGTGTGAGCCACCACCCCCAGCCACATCTTAATATTCTTGGAGAAAATTTTTAGCTGTCTCAAGGTCTGTATGTTGAATGTGCATTTCAAATCTAAGATTTTAATTCTGGAAGATGAGAAGAATTTTGCACTAGAGATGTTTGACCCCAGTGGTAGAATCGCCTTTTGGATTATTTACTCCCACGCAGGGCAGGCCCTGGCCAGCTGACCCACAGGGCTGGCCATTGTTCATGTGGAACTTTCCTATTCTTCAGCTAGGGGGTGAGGCATCCTGTCCTGCTGTCTGCTAGGAGCACCACTGGAACCTCTAGTGTAATTGAGGGCATTAGACATCCTAAACCATAAAAATATTATTATAACCTCCTTAGTCCTCAAGGTGATGAAGTTGTTTCCAGATTCCCTTGTGTCTTTTTCTTTCCTTCCCTGTTTTCCCTCAACAATCTGTGGTTGTGGAAATATTTTTCTATGTTCTTTATGCCCAGGACTTTGACCACAGGGTGGCTTTCTATTAACTGGAATATTTTCTTATGCAATACATGTGGTTTAAAAATGCAAGGTACGTGCTGTATCTTGGGTCATATAGGGTTGACCTTTCTTTTTTATGTGCGTTCTATTTGTTTACTCATGTATTATTTTTTGAGAAGGAGTCTCGCACTATTTCCCAGGCTAGAGTGCAGTGGCAGGATCTTGGCTCACTGCAGCCTCTGCCTTCTGGGTTCAAGTGATTCTCCTGCCTCAGCCTCCCAAGTAGAGCTGGGATTACAGGTGTGTACCATGCCTGGCTAATTTTTGTATTTTTGTAGAGACGAGGTTTTGCCATGTTAGCCAGGCTGGTCTCGAACTCCTGACCTCAAGTAATCCACCCACCTCGGCCCCCCAAAGTGCTGGGATCAGGCGTGAGCCACCATGCCTGGCATTTACTCATGCATTAATATAATCATTGATGTTCATAATGATTTTGCACAGGCATTGCAAGCAGTTAAGTTTCTCATTAATTTCAAGGGTGTTTACCTTTACTCAGGAAGCACACTTGTAATAGTTGCTTTAAAAGTCCTTGTGTGATAATTCCAACATCTGGGCGACCTTGGGATTGGCATCTATTGATTGTCCTTACCCATGAGAGCTAATTAAATTTTCCTGGTTCTTTAGAATGTATTGTGGGCATTTTGAATATTATGTTGCGATACTCCAGGTCTTGTTACATCATCTGGAGAATATTGATTTTTCCTTGTTGTTATTTTGCAGGCAATCAACCTGACTGGGTTGAGATTGTAAGTGCTGTCTCACCTCCGTGGGTGGAGGCTCTAATGTCAGTTCAGTTTTCAAAGCCTTTGGTATACTGCTTTGAGTTTGTCACGTTTGTGTGCCAGTCAGGGGTTAGTCTGAGGGTTGGGCTGTGGTTTATGTCGTGATTCAGTTCTCAAAGCTTTTGCTGTCTTGCTTTGGGTCAGTCCTAGGCATGTGCATCTGAGGAGTGAGCCTGGCACTTGTGCAGATTTAAACACACCATTATGGGATGTCCTTTCCCAGTTCTCTTTTCCCTAAGATCTCCACACTCTCTCTGACTTACAGGGACCATTCTTGATTCCTCTGGGTGGAGCAACAAGGTCTGATCCAGAGTTTTTGTTGCCTGTGCCATAGCGTCACTGGAGCCGTACTCACCCTTGCTATAAGGCTGGGTGAGAAATTAGGACAATAAAAACAAAATAGGAAACTCACCCTTAAATGGGTGGCATCCTCAGGTTTTGATCTTTTTTTATTTTTTTTATTTGTTTGCTTTTGTTTACTTTTTGGTCCAGAGTTTTTAGTTGTCATTAGCTGGGCCTTAGTTGGTTTACTCCAACTTGCTGGCAGCAGATATTAACAACTTACTTTTTTTTCACTAGTTTATTAAGACAGAAGCTTTATCCTCAGATAATCAACCTCACCTCTTTATTTAACCTCATTTTGGACCACTGTTCTGTTTGCTTTGTACTTTCAGATCACATTTTGCTAGATGATGCTAAATGCTTGCTTTTTTGTTGTTGTTGTTGCCTAATTCATTGAAATTATGTTAGAATATTCTAGATGCTTTTCAGCTAAAAATAAGGGGATTCAACTACATTTCTTTTGGAAGAACCCTCATTTTAAACTACAGTTTCATTAGAATATTCAGTTAGTTAGCTAAGACTCGCTTTGTTTGTTCAACTTTTTATTTCAAAATAATTATGATTCACAGGAAATTGTATGCAGGAAATGTAACCATCACCCAGTTTTTTCTAATGGTTGCATCTTACATGATTATAGTAAAATACTAAAGCCAGGAATTTGACATTGTTTCAATGTATGTATATAGTTCTATATCTTTTTTTTTTTTTTTACAAAAGGCTTAGTAGCCTAATAAATCTATAAAAGCAGTCCCTGAGAAATGACCACCTACCTGATATATATATGAATCACCCTAACTAATAAGTATTTCTGCATATTGATAAAGTTTCTTAAAATACCTTTGAACTCCTTTACTATGTATAGACAGTCCCCAACTTCGGGTGTTTTGACTTGTATTTTTTTAACTTTACGGTGGTACACATACAATCTTTTGTTTTTCACTTTCAGCACAGTATTCAGTAAGTTACATGAAATATTCAACACTTATTATAAATAAATATTCAACAAATATTCAATACTTAAAATAGGCTTTGTGTCAGATGATTTTGCTCAAGTGTAGGCTAATGTAAGTGTTCTGAGCACATTTAGGGTAA
The DNA here is from genome assembly GCF_028878055.3 of Symphalangus syndactylus. Taxonomy (NCBI): domain Eukaryota; kingdom Metazoa; phylum Chordata; class Mammalia; order Primates; family Hylobatidae; genus Symphalangus; species Symphalangus syndactylus. The sequence continues at coordinate 98,943,544 of NC_072427.2, forward strand.
GCTATGCTGAGCTATGATGTTTGGTAGGTTAGGTGTATTAAATGCATTTCTGACTTAGGATATTTTCACCTTACAATGGGTTTAAGAGGATATGACCCCATCATAAATAGAGGAGCATCTGCATTTAATTTGATGGGATTTAAAGGCCTTTAAGGTGATTACTTATTGAAAAGTTTAAATCATCACTTTAAGAGAGGGATCATGGTGTTGGTAAGAATAGAAAAATCACACTCATCCTATTGTCTTTGATCCCTGGCCCTAAGCACTCCCCTGGGAACTCCTGATGCTTTGACCCCATACCACTTTCAGATGACACTCTTGCCCATTATGCCACTAAGCCTCCTTTGCCCTCACTTTCTCTGGATCGTCCTAGGCCTGAGCAATTCTGCACTTATTACCCTGACTATGGGGAGAGGCGCCCTCTCAACTCTTAACCTCATTCCTGAGCCTCTGCACCGCGGCTCCAAAAGGAAGAGGAAGATAGGAACTGGAGGTAAGAATTCAGTGGAATGAGACAGGTGCAAGCCTTAATTCTTTCCTCAGGAAGAATTGGGGGTGGGGAGGGGAACACACTGGAGCACAAGCTGAACACCCTCACCCCTAAGTTCATGGATCAGGGTGACCTTCAACCCAGTGGTCCAGAGTAAGAGACTGACACAGACCTGCAGGTGGAAGAGACCCAGAGAGCAGCGAGCTGATTGGGATGTTCTTCCAGGCATCCTGAGAGAAGGGGCTAGTGTATTTAAGACTGATGTGTGCTGTGTCTCATTTGCATTGTGGCCACGTTCTCACCTGTGTTTCATTGTAGTTGTATGAGTTTTCACATCTTAGATTAAAGCGTCTTTGTCATTCATTCATTCCAGTATTTTTTTTTCTTTTGGGTTTTTGGTGTTTTTTTAATGGACCACCTACAACCTTTCAGGCTGGGTTCTAGGCAATGAGGATACAGCAGGAAACAAGACACTTCCCGCCCTCCTGAAGCTTAGGCTTTAGTGGGAAAGGATAGAGAATAAGAAAGACCAGTAAGTGAAATATATGTTGGTTACAATTATGATCAATGGGAAGGCGAAGCAAAAGAAGAGGGGTAAGAAATGTTGAGTTCTGAAGCACTGGTTGTCATTTTAGATGGAGGGGTCAGGAAAGGCCTCCTTGACTAGGGGACATTTGATTGAAGGTCTGAAGGAACTTGGTGGAGTAGGTGGAAAGGCAGAGCGTTCTAGGCAGAGGGACAGGCACAGGCCCTGAGGCAGGCTAAGGAAGCCAGAACTTAGAACAGGGATGTCCAATCTTTTGGCTTCCCTGGGCCACATTGGAAGAAGAATTGTCTTGGGCCACACATAAGATACACTAACATTAACGATAATGGATGAGCCAAAAAAACCAAAATCGCACTTTTAAGAAAGTGTACGAATTTGTGTTGGGCTGCATTCAAAGCCATCCATGTGGCCTGCGGGGTATGGGTTGGACAAGCTTGACTTAGAAGATTGGAAAGAAAGAAAAGCATGAGAAGCCAGACTTGAGGTTTGAATATGCAGAGTTGTTCTTAGGCTAAAAGCTTGTCCTACCTCCCTCCTACCTAGTCCCTAAACATGAGAGCTATCTGGGACCACTAACATTCTATATAAGTAAATCATAGTTTGAAATTAAGAGTTTAATGAATTTAAAACTGGTAATGTTTCCAAGCTTGAGATCTAGTACCAGTTTTCTGGCATCCTCCTTTTCAATGTCAATCCCAATTTTTGCATTTCAGCCTGTCCTCCTTGTCCCAAATATTCTGTCTCCTACCTAGTGACTGTGTGATGATGTTAGTGAGGTGCTGGTCCTTCACTTTTTGCTTTTGTTACTAACATGCACCAATATTTATTGGTTCTTTATCATTCGTGGAATATTTCTAGTTTTGTGGAAGCTGTAAAAAAAGTAAAAGTTAATTTCTGCTCTGAATTTGCTTTCTTTGTGCTACAGGAACAACAAAACCCACACAAATATAAAATGCAAATCAGGTTTTGTTTGTTGAAGATAAAAATAAAAAGGGTTAAGTAAGAATCGGAAGAAATTAAGATGATGGAAGTAGCTGGCATTTTACATTTGTATATGGAAAGGTTAAAACTTACAATTCATCAGCCGGGCGCGGTGGCTCACGCCGGCTCACGCCTGTAATCCCAACACTTTGGGAGGCCTAGGTGGGCAGATCACAAGGTCAGGAGATTGAGACCATCCTGGCTAACATGGTGAAACCCTGTCTCTAATAAAAATACAAAAAATTAGCCAGGCGTGGTGGTGGCCGCCTGTAGTTTCAGCTACTCAGGAGGCTGAGGCAGGAGAATGGCGTGAACCCAGGAGATGGAGCTTGCAGTGAGCCAAGATCGCGCCACTGCACTCCAGCCTGGGCGACACAGCAAGACTCCGTCTCAGAACAACAACAACAACAAAAAACTTAAAGTTCACCAACTTTCTGGGGGTTGCCAGTGGGGCAGGGGTTGTCCCTGAAGCGGAGATTGTGTCTCCTGTATGCAGTGAGCAATTTCAACTTTTCATGCTGATGTTATTTCAGAGTCCTCCACTGATCCCACATGGGCTTTCATCGTTCTTACTAACCTCTCAGGAACAGCTTTCAAACTGAAGGGTGTTTCAGCAATCCCTAGAAACTTACTTTCCTTAACTTCAGTTGCTTCAAACTCCCTGCTCACTCTCCTTAGGCCATCCCCTGAGAGTTTCTCTTAGTAGGATTTAGGAGATTTGGCATTCCTCTCTACATTCTAGTTCTGAAGATAAAAGTGGCTTTCCTACCTTGGCCAGCTGAAAAGAATCTTGCTACTAAAAATGCTATTAATATAACAGACCCATCAGCGTGATGCATGGAGTGCGGTAATTCTTGAAGGTTGGGGCCATTTACTTCAGGAAACATCTCCTGAGGCTTTTAACTTGATGAGTTTTCTGTTGGCAGAAACAAGCCTTACCAGAAAGCTGTTGTTGAAAATATATGTGTCAATTTATATTTGCAAACTTTTGATATATGTGCTAGAGGAGGGTAAATCTTAGCATATTTGAGGCGACAGTTTTGCCTTTTCTTTTACTCAATTTATTTCATCATAGTTCTTTGCTCTTTTAAATTTAAACCTATGTGATTCTTAAAATGGGGCTGTGACTAACATTGGTTCTAAGTCTTTATTTATTGGCAAAACATATAGTTACATAGGCACATCCAGGTATCTTAGTATATACTTTAAAAAAATAAAGAACTCCAAGGCCTTGGTCAAAGCCTTTAGTGTTATTGAAATGCATATTTATTTATTTTACTTGTAAGAAATGTAGCATGTGCCATTCTTAGGAATTTAGATAATATAAATGGTTGTGCACAGACCGTTGATCTTTTTGTTTTTATCTTTTTTCTTGCTTCTTAAAGATACCAGAGAAGTGTGAACATATTGCTTTGAAATCTACTTGCTGCTAGTAAAAAAGAGATTGTCTTTCTTGGAAAATTCCCTCTGAGATTCCTGTGATGTGTGACCTGGTGGGGAATATTCCAGCCTGGGAATAGCTTAACATCTGGTGTCTGTATGAGTTACCCCTGAACTCACTGGAACATTCAATGGAGGGTTTCCCTTTGTGTTGCCACAAATTTTATTTCAGGAAAGATGTGCTGGTGATAGTTTCAGCAACGTTTTAGCCTGAACAGTGGAATTATAGAGTAAGTCCAGGATCAATGTGAAGGTATATTGTGTTCCAGGCTCTTTCGATCTCTTTGCAATGATCACGGTAATATCACTTCCTGCTTCGCCACGATGCCTTTTACTTTTTTGTCTATTGCGTGCCTTCCCTGGCTAGAAATTAGCTTCATGAGAGTAGGGGATGTGTCCCTTTTGTTCACTGCTGTATCTCTGGCTTCTAGAACATGGTACGTGCTCAGTGTGTATTTTCTGAATGAATGGCTCTATAGGTGGTTAAAAGAACCACTTCAGAGATATGCCCAGTTACTCTGTTTTTCTTCTTTCCTTTCCAGCTATTTTCATGTGCGTTATCTTAAGTGCATATAATTTGAAGTGCGCTAGAGAGACCTCATGGAACAAGAACAGGCTAAGTAGAGTCACAGTTGTCGAGCTTTGAAGATTTTTCTCTTTCCCACTGTGGGTAACAGAATTGTGTCATCAGGTCAGTGAGAGAGACTGTAAAAATATTAAGGAGGGACTTGAATTAACCTGGGGGGCCCCAGAAGGCTGAATCACACTTAGTGGTTTCACAATGTGAATTTCTGTTTGCAGGGCACGCTGTACCAGATTAATGTTCGCAGGTTGGATTTGCTCCCAGAAATAAACCCATTAATCTACTGCTAAGCAGAGAGCGGAATTTCTATTTTTTTCTATTTTATTTTGCCCATCCCCACCACCCCTCCATAGCCCTCCCAAAATGCCCCTAAAATCCAGGTTCTCAGAAGGCTGTGACCTTAAAGGGCAAGGCTTTTTTTTTTTTTTTTTTTTTTTGACTTTGATTTACTAGGAAAAGTTGATCAGACTTACACCTTGAGGTTTTCCATTTTTGATTGATTTTGAAGTATCATTAGAGCTCAAATAGAGCCAAAAAAACCGAAAAGTACTCATTGGCAGGGAGGGAAGGAGGTTACCAAATGCACCTCTAAGTTTTGTTTTTTGAAATATGTATATCATTTCAAACAGAAATTACTCCTTTGGTGAACATTTTGGTTTGTACTTTCAGAGTTTTCAATGTATAGATAGGAGCAGAACTTCAAATGTTTAGTAAGGAAGACAAGGTCAGCGGAGTTTCTGGCTGTCCAAAAGCAGTGCTCTCAGCTGTGGCCTGTGTCCGTCTTCCCCCTGGGCAGAGACAAGGCTAACTCCCTGATGCTCATATTTATGAGCTCATTTCATATCTCAGGGGACAGTCTCAGTAGATGATGTTATTGTTCACCTGCTCCCAGGTAAGAGTCCAAGAACCTACCAGGTGCATATAGGAAGTGATGCTGTTACTTACCCAACAACCCCTGTGAGCCAAGGTGTTCTGCCCTCCCTGCAGGCTGAGCTCTTTCTCTAAGATGCCTATACCTGTACTAATAGTAACTCAATTCTCCCCTTTTCCCCCGCTTTGCTGCAGACCATAAAACCATGGGAAACGCAGAAAGTCAGCATGTAGAGCACGAGTTTTATGGAGAAAAGCATGCCAGCCTGGGGCGCAAGCACACCTCCCGCTCCCTGCGCCTCTCACACAAGACGCGGAGGACCAGGCACGCTTCCTCGGGGAAGGTGATCCACAGGAACTCTGAAGTGAGCACCCGATCCAGCAGCACCCCCAGTATCCCCCAGTCCCTGGCTGAAAATGGCCTGGAGCCCTTCTCCCAAGACGGTACCCTAGAAGACTTCGGGAGCCCCATCTGGGTGGACCGAGTGGACATGGGCTTGAGACCTGTGTCTTACACTGACTCTTCTGTCACTCCCAGCGTAGACAGCAGCATCGTCCTCACAGCAGCCTCTGTGCAGAGCATGCCAGACTCTGAGGAGAGCAGGCTTTACGGGGATGACGCTACATATTTGGCTGAGGGAGGCAGGAGGCAGCATTCCTATACATCCAATGGGCCCACTTTCATGGAGACGGCGAGCTTTAAGAAGAAACGCTCCAAATCTGCAGACATCTGGCGGGAGGACAGCCTGGAATTCTCACTCTCTGATCTGAGCCAAGAACATTTAACAAGCAACGAAGAAATCTTGGGTTCCGCCGAAGAGAAGGACTGTGAGGAGGCTCGGGGGATGGAAACGCGGGCGAGTCCGCGGCAGCTCAGCACCTGTCAGAGAGCCAATTCCTTGGGTGACTTGTATGCTCAGAAAAACTCTGGAGTGACAGCAAACGGGGGGCCAGGGAGCAAATTTGCAGGCTACTGTCGGAATTTGGTGTCTGATATTCCCAATCTTGCAAACCATAAGATGCCACCAGCTGCTGCTGAAGAGACTCCTCCGTATAGTAATTATAACACACTTCCTTGTAGGAAATCTCACTGTCTCTCTGAAGGTGCCACCAACCCACAAATTAGCCATAGCAACAGCATGCAAGGCAGAAGAGCTAAAACAACTCAGGTAAAGTGATTGAAATTTGTTTCAATATTTTGGGAATGGTGCATGACTCTTTAAGTGCATGACTTTGCTCTTAGATTTCCATCTTTTAATCGGGTTTTACCCTGTTTGCCTGGTAGTTGCTGCAGCTGGTGCTGTTTTGGGAGGATTTCTCTTTCTTCTGCTTTGCCCCTCTTAGAGTTCTGTGGTTAAGAGGTGGGGATTAAGGGAAGTGTGTGGGGGGAGTGGCGATGTGATAGGAGTGGGAAAAAAGCTAGTAAGTTCATATTGGGAAACTGCTTCTACATCTTAGTTCTTCACCAGCATCCCACTTACTCAAGCTTCCTTTCTAACTTGGTCCTTCCCGTAGAAAAACAGGCATGGTGGGTTGCAGACTCTTGGAACTTATTTCTTCACTGCAGCAGGTGGGAGGAGGTTAGTCGGCAACTCCTCTGAGGAGGCATTTTAAATTCTGGGTGGGTTTGGGTCACTTGTCAGCTTCTCTCGGTGGTTGGCAGGCTCGCTGCCTTACCGGGAGCCATTTCAATTTCCTGTTCCGTGCGATGCTGGCCAGCCCTGTCTCTGGAGGGAGGTGTAGCGGAAGGAATAACATGGGTAGCTTCCAATTCTTACTTTGCAACCAGCTAGTTGTTTGACCTTGGGCAAACCCTGACTTCTAGTCATTCCTCTGAAAAATGGGGATAAAGATGCTCAGCTTGCCTGCTTCAGGGTCTAGTGCACGAAACCGTGGGGAGGAAACTAAGAGACTTCACTCCAGCCTGGGCAACAAAAGCGAGACTCCATCTCAAAAAATAAAAATAAAAAATAAAAAAGACTTTGAAAGTGTTTTCCTAGTGAATGGAGGCACCATTACCTTAGTTGGCAGTGATAATTAAAATTAGGATAATAAAATGTTGGGCAATTGAGCCGGCTTGGTGGCTGAGGCAGGGGGATGCTTTGAGCCTAGGAGTTTAAGTCCCACCTGGGCAACATAGTGAGACTCTGTGTCAATAAAAGAAAGAAAGAAAGAAATGTGGAGTAATCCTGCATGCATTGGGCCTTTCCTGGTACTTCTGTTCTCTGAGGCAGAGTTCAGGGAGTCTTGGCTTTTGCTGAGGATGTGGTGGTTTGTAGATGGTGCTTCAGGTTAAAATTCCAGACTGGGCCCGTTTGCCTTGAATGGCGGAGCAGCCTCAAGGTTGACCAGCAAACTTCCCTGCAGCTAGCACTCTGATTGCCCAGTAGGAGGTGGTGCTGCACCTTCTAGCCTTGCTCCAGTGCAAATCAAATGGGCATTTCAAGGGTATGTTCTGCTGGAAAGGGGGTCTAAATATAATGGGCATAGGATGGAGGACGTAGGGGAAGCCGAGAAAAAGAAAATTGGCATTAGACTCTCTGTGTTCCTGCCTGAGGATAGGTTTTGCTGATGGTGTCCAAGCCAGGTATCTTGGCTCCACCTCTTCTTACCTGAGTGACTTTGGGTAAGTTGTTCACGTTCTTGTAGCCTTAATTTCTTCATCTGTCAAATGGGGATGATAAGGTTTTTTGAGAAAGTAGAATGAAATAATATGTGAAGCATAGTGCGTGGTTCTTAGGAAGCAGCCAGTAAGGGCAACTTTGTTAGCTGTTGTAATTTTCATCATTGTTAGTGGAGGCATATGGGTTGAGGACCCGGGATAGTTGTTTGGATCAATATCCTGAGTACCTCATAAAGGTGGAAACAGTAGACACTGGGGACTCCAAAAGCTGAGAGGGAGGGGAGCAAGAGTTGAAAAACAAATTATTGGGTACTGTGTTCATTGTTTGGGTGATGGGTTCAATAGAAGCCCAAATCTCAGTATTGCACAATATATCCGTGTAACAAACATGCACGTGTACCCCTTGACTCTAAGAAAAGAAAAAAAACACTTGTGTCCTAGAAACCAAGTTGCTACCAAGGCTGCATCTGTGGTCTGAGAAGGTAAGCCCGAAGCTTGCCTCTAGATGCACTCCCTGAATTTTAAACCCATCTCTTCTGAATTGAGATTATGACACAAATGACCAGATAACCCACCTGCAGCCCCTCTGTCTACCCTACAAGGGCTACTTCTGCACTGTCAATTGGACAGATCATGAAGATATGTGACCTATTAAAGAGTCACCTGAAAGGGATTGAAGGGCTGTCTTGAAGGCATTGTCAGATTGGTACTGCAAGGCTGATTCAAAGAGATGATCTATGGGGCCTTCGGAGCTTAGAGAAGGATACAGTGACACAGACTGTTAAAAACAGAACAACACCTTCGACTTTCACTTTTACCTGAACAGTGCTCAGTTAGTGCATATGCTATGTAAGATTTGAGAGGGGTGCCCTGTTGTGTTTTGGCTCTCTGTGGTTCTGACACTAGGGATGGCTAGACCCCTGCTCTCCCCCACACTCGATGACTGATGGGGATTTGAGCCTTTGAGTTATAGCTACCCCCAGAAAATGGGCAAAGCAAAGGATAGTTCTCCCCTCCAGGTCTGGTACCACTGAAAGCTCTCATGTGTTGTTGTTATACGAAATTTCTATTCTTTGGCTTGTCACCTTCTAAAATTGTGAATATATGGAAGTGAGATCATCTAAAGGTGGTGGCTCATAAAATCACTGCTTAGGCAGCTTAATGTAATGGGAAGTGCCATTGGCCATGAATCCTAAGAAGTGCATTTGCATCCTGGCATGTGTGCTTACCCAGTGGTGACCTTGGGCCAGTCACTCCATCTTCTGTGCCCCAGGATCTGTTGCTGTCCAGTCTGAGTGACACCAGCCTCCCACAGGGCCATTAAGAGAACCAAATAGGATACCATGCATGGAAAGCTCTTGTGGAGCCTATAAAATGCATGGAAGTATTATTTTTGTATTGACTTCATATGTTGAGTGAGGATCTTTAATGACTTGAAACAAACCCCAGAATTATGCACAACACTATCCACCCGCCCACATTTCCTAGTCTAAGTTTGGCGTGTTCATCCAACGCGATTTCTTGAGAGCCCACTATGTTCCAAACAGTGTATTTTAAGAGGCAGTGGGTGTGGAAGCTTCCTTGAAAAGAATGCTTTTTTAAAAAAAATTTTTTCTTTTTTTTGGTAAAAGTTTTTGACCCAGGGGACCTCTCCAGTGAGCTTGAATCATAGATATTAAAGTCTCCTTGGCTGCCCTGGTGATGTAGTTGAATCTGTGATCATCCTGTCAGCAGTTTTACTCCCCAGAAAAGAGTTCCTGGCAGACATTTGACCCAAGAGCATGACCTCTAAGCCTGGAAGAAAACACATTTTATCTGAAATAATGTGAACAACTTCATTTGATTTGAAAATGATCAAAAATGGGTTTTTGGCCCTTTTTCCTGTTTTTGGATTTTTTCAGTAGTTGGATGGATTATTGAAATGTGAAGTCACTGGAGTTCACATTTAAGTCTTGAACGGTGGCACATACGTGCTACAGGGTCTGCTGGCAATTTTTGGTTTAATTCATGTATTTTATGAGCATGTTTGTTGTGCATACACATGTGCACTGTGCAGAAAAGTTTGTCTTGGGAGTCAATATGAGTAAAGCCTCATGCTATTTGAAGCAGAATTTATTTCTGTTGGTTTCTGTAAAAGTACTTAATAAGTTACTCCTTAGATTTAATTGATGGCTAGTTTGTCTTTGGGCCTGAACTTTATGAATTTCTTTGGTTACAGACAGAGGAGGGGGCTGCCTAGTGTCAGACAAAGAAGTTAGCAGCATATCTGAGCTTGCAACTTTGAGGTTGTTACCTCTTGGTTATTTGACTTCCATGGATCTCAGTGCCTCTTAAATGAGGCTGGAGATACTGCAAGGGAATGAGTGGAAAACTCTGGCACAGTTTTACACATACAAATGCTTAATAAATAGGAGTTGTTAGTTGTGATGGTGAAAATTGCCCTCATTGTTCTAGGGTTCAGCTCTCCCGTGTCTCTGAAACTTTCAGCGGGTGAGTTGGAGAGAGAGAGAACTCTGCTGTTTGATGGAGTCTTATAGCCAGGTTCTGTGTTCTGTGGGAAGCTTTGGCGTGGAGCCGTTGGTGCATGCTTGTGAGGAGAGCTTCATTCATCCACTTGGGAGATGAAGGAACACGGCCAGGTTGTACTGAGCATGTCTCTGGGAACCTCAGCCTCAGGAGAGCAGCAAGGAGCCCTGCTCTCGGAGCGTCCCTAGCCAGGTGTGGTGCTGGTGAAAAGGTTTGTGAGTTTCACTGGCCAGTTTCAGACACAGCAGCATTCCCAGAAAATAAAGAGATTAGGAGATAAGGTGTCACAACTGGACGAAAACCCAGGTATTGTTTTTTTTGAGACAGAGTCTCACTCTGTTGCCCAGGATGGAGTGCAGTGGCACAGTCTCGGCTCACTGCAACCTCTGCCTCCCAGGTTCAAGCGATTCTCATGCCTCAGCCCTCTGAGTAGCTGGAATTACAGGCACGCACCACTGCGCCTGGCTAATTTTTTGTATTTTTAGTAGAAACAGGGTTTCACCATGTCGGGCAGGCTGGCCTTAAATTCCTGATCTCTGGTAATCCTCCCGCCTCAGCCTCCCAAAGTGCTAGGATTACAGGCATGAGCCACCGCACCTGGCCAAAAACCCAAGTCTTCTGACTTGCTAATCAGGGAGGGCCTTTTCTTCCAAAGCACACACCCACACTGACTACCTCCCCCTGCTTGAAAAGGTTTCAGCTCAATATCCTCAGATTTTAAGATCAAAACCCTCAATTGTGGTACAGACATGAAAAAAAAAGGACTTGGCTGAAAAGAAAATTGTTACTGCCCACTCTTGTCACCTAAACCACTGATTACGGAGATAGGATGACTATAGCACAGCCATCCCTCACGGCTGCTTTCTTTGATAAGCAAGTAGTCGCATTGATGATTTCATTAATAACAAGGTAAAGAGTGCAGCATTGTCAGAGGAGGAGCTTGGGTTCCTAGAAAAATTGTCTTGATGTTTAAAATTTTGTGTTATTTTGCAACTGAGCTTCAGTGACTCAGAGATAAGTTTGTTTCCTGGGCTGAAAATGCACATCAACAACCATATGATTCTTGACCTTTGGTCACAGACTCTTGAGAATCAGATGAAAAATGTGGACGTTTTCCTTAGATAAAGACAGGGACCACCCTTATGCATATCATTTCAAGGAATCCATAGGTCCCGTAAAGTCTATCTAGAGGCTTCTTTCTGGTTAAGAACCTCAGGTTTTTATAAAACAAATTTTTTCATGTAAAATCGATTTTTAAAACACCCCCCTTTTTTTTTTCCCTTCTCCTCTGTCTTCTGTTTGATGCTTTTTTTTCTTTTCTCTTTATCTTTCTTTTTCTGGCACGTAAGTTAAGCAATGAGATATTTATTTTGCAAACAAATCCATGCATTTTTCAACAAGAATATATATCTTCTTTGCCAAGATATTTTTTTGGGAAGTGGGAAGGTGGGTAGGTAGTTGAGAGACAGCTTATGTCAGCCATTCTTAGACCTTTTTATACTCTTAAAAAGTAATTCAGGAGGCCGAGGTGGGCAGATCATTTCAGGTAAGGAGTTCGAGACCAGCCTTGCCTACATGGTGAAACCCCCGTCTCTACTAAAAATACAAAAATTAGCTGGGCGTGGTGGCGGGTGCCTGTAATCCCAACTACTTGAGAGGCTGAGGCACGAGAATCATTTGAACCCAGGAGGTGGAGGTTGCAGTGAGCCGAGATTGCACCACTGCCTTCCTGGGCGAGAGAGCGAGACTCTGTCTCAAAATATCTATATATATTTTATTAATATATATTTATATAAAAATATATATTTATTTATATTAAAAATATATTTTTTGACCAGCCTAGGAAACATAGTGAGACCTTGCCTCTAAAAAAAGAAAAGGAAAAATTAACTGGGCATGATGAGTACCTGTTGTCCCAGCTACTTGCAAGGCTGAGATGGGAAGATGGCTTGAACCCAGGAATTCGAGGCTTTCATGAGCCAGATCACACCACTGCACTCCAGCCTGGGTGACAGAATGAGAACCCTATCTCTAAAATAATACAATGTTTTATTCTCTAAAATAAAAGATGTGGGACAGAGGCATTGTTTTCCATTTTTGCAGATATCTATGATTTCTAGCTTAACAGAAGACACTAGCGTCTCATACCTACTTTTGCATTCACTCTCTTGCTATATGCTGTTTGGTTGGACCCTATGAGCAGAACCTGGACTTGCACAGGGTAGTTGGAAAAGGAAGAGCCTCACGGACTCCCTGGAAGTTTTTTAGGGACCCCTAGTCCATACTTTGAGAGCTGGTCATTTATGCTAATACAGGTTGGGAACATTCAGGATTATTATTATTATTATTATTTTTTGAGATAGGTTTCACTGTGTTTCCCAGGCTGGAGTGCAGTGGCTATTTACAGATATTATCATAGTGCACTGCGGCCTTGAACTCCTGGGCTCAAGAGATCCTCCTGCCTCAGCCTCTTGGGTAGCTGGGACTACAGGCATGGACCACTATGCCCACCAGTTCAGCTTTTGAGGATCACATTCTTAGGTCGGGTGCATTGGCTCATGCCTATAATCCCAGCATTTTGGGAGGCCGAGGTGGGAGGATCACTTGAATTCAGGAGTTCAAGACCAGCCCGGCCAACATAATGAGACCTTGTCTCTACCAAATTTCAAAAAAATTAGCCAGGTGTGGTGGTGTGTGCCTGTAGTCTCAGCTTCGTAGTGGGCTGAGGTGAGAGGATTGCTTCAGCCTGGGAGGTTGAGGCTACAGCAAGCTATGATCATGTCACTATATTCCACCAGCCTGCATGACAGAATGAGACCCTCTCTCAAAAAAGAAAAAAGAAAAAAAAAAAAAGATGACATTCCTAGTATAAGAATAGAGGAAAGTTGAGCTCCTTGACTCAAATTGTGTCATAACAACGTGTAATCATTGGTTTTTTACAGCATAACTGTAAATGTGTGACTGTTGGATGTGTCCATGAAGCCAGCCTGCCCTAAAGGCCTGACAGGGTCTCCATGGATCCCAATGGAGAACTTAGGAAACACCTGACAGGCCTGTCACATTGTCATTTGGGCCCAGTTGGCTTTGGACCACCAGTTGACCGAGTATCTAGCTTGGGCCATAAGATAGTTCAATATATCTTTCTGGTTTGTTTGGTTTTTTTTTGAGACGGAGTCTCGCTCTGTCACCAGGCTGGAGTGCAGTGGCGCAATCTCAGCTCACTACAACCTCCGCCTCCCGGGTTCAAGCAATTCTCCTGCCTCAGCCTCCGGAGTAGCTGGGACTACAGGCGCATTAATATTTGTATTTTTAGTAGAGACGGGGTTTCACCATGTTGGCCAGGATGGTCTAGATCTCTTGACTTCGTGATCCACCCGCCTTGGCCTCCAAAAGTGCTGGGATTACAGGCATGAGCCACCACGTCCGGCCTAATATATCTTTCTTACTTTCTCAATTTTTTTAAAAGAGTTTAAGAACAAAAATTTAAGTGAACTCCGATTGCATCCACACAAGACATAATCCAACTAGGCTGCTTGAAGCCTATAAATGTAAGCTTTATAGCTAGGACTCATTTGTCACCTCAACTTTAGTTGAGCATGAGCTGAGTTTGGAAATGACAAAACCTTTAACTCCAGCTGCATGCATTCCATGAGAAACTGTTTTCCTTGTTTTGAGATTGTGGTGGAAAATGAGCAGCAGTGAGTTCATTCAGCAATTATTTTTGAAGTGCCTTCCCCATGCCAGGCTCTATTCTTGGCACTTGGGATGCGTCAACGAGGAAAGATCCACAAGCTCGTGGAGCTCGTTGGGGTGAAGTGGGTGTGTGTGTGGCAGAAAACAGTTAGCATAATAAGTAAGCGATGTGCTGTGGAAGAAAGGGCATGTTGAGGAAGATGGGGTGAGGGGGATGTGGGGGGCAATTTCTGACCGGGTGGTCAGGGTGAGGGCAGACCTGGATAGGGACTTGAAGGAGAGGAGAGGAGGAGGGAGCTGGCTCCTGAGTTGCAATGTGGGAGGGTGCACAGCACATTCGAGCAAGGATGAGGAGCTCAGTGTGGCTGGGGTGGGGTGGGAGTGGGAGAGGAGATGCTGTGGAGAGGTTGGCATGGCAGTTGGAGGAAGCACAGAGAAGTCTTCTGGTTGTAGTAAAGGGGGGGACGTGAGTATTCTTGGGAGCGAGAAAGGTTGGGAGTATGCCCTGGAATGAGTTCTTCAATTTCACTAGTGGGTGGGGACATAGAAGCTCAAGTGCTAACGCGGGACACTGGGGGAGGGTCTTGAACAGCAGTCTGAGTCCTCCACATTGCTCCTGGAACATTTACCTGGCAGTGGTGTGCCAGATGGATTAATGGAAGGAAGATGGGTTAGGAGAGAGAGCTTATTGCTCAACCAGTGATGTGGCACTCGGAAGGGAAGAGGAAAAACTGAGTCTCTGATATATTATGGATAGTGAGGAGGGAGGGGAGGGATGACCGTAAGGTATAAGCACATACATAGAACAGCAGATGAAAGGAGAGGCAATGATTCATTTAACTTAGACATAAAGCGTCTCCAATCAGGAGTTAACCTGAAGGAACATTTCAAGCTTTTGCCAACTTACTTTGGAATCTCTTTTTAGTAACAGTAAGAATTTTGGTTCCAATGCTTGTAGCTGAAATTGTGAGTCACTCCCATTGGAAATTGTTAGAAGAAAAGGAATGGGTATCGGAAACATAAAAAGAAAGGCATAGAGATTTTGCCCTAAGAAAGGAAGGGGAGGAAAAATAGAGTTGATTTCCTATTCTGGCAAATCAGGGATGGCAATTATTAGTAATTGGTAATAGTGACCAGTAGTTACTAATTTACAACGTAGAGAACATCACCATTTTCCTAGTTTAGTGTGCTGTTTTGTGAATGTGAGAACAATTAACAAGCCTAATTCGTATTAGGCTGGCACCAGCCTTGGTATGCCTGTGTTTTTCCCAGGTTTCTCAGAGACCTTTCTTCCATGTTGGTGCAGGAAGTTAGCAACTGAGTTCAGGCAATGCCTTCTCTCCTTGGGCCAAGATGTAAGTAGGGCTGAAGGTAGAGATGACCGTAATTATAGTTAACATTTTTGAGCAGGTACTATGTACTGGGCTCAGTTTAAGACACTTTTCCTGGGTTAACTCAATCTCACAGTGTCTTATAAAGTGTCTTACAAAGTAGATGTGTTGCTCTCCCCATTATACATATCAAGAAATTGAGGCACAGATTGGTTCAGAGTCATTTACCTAGAATTGATACTTGCTGTACTGAGATTATCAAAGGAGAGTATACTGAGAATACCAAGGAGATAATACTGAGAACCAAAGATGATATTCGTGTGTGTGTGTGTGTGTGTGTGTGTGTGTGTGTGTGTGTGTGTGTGTAGTGAGGGGTACTTAACATTCTGGGGTTAGGAAGATGATAAATCAGAGGAAGGACATGTTAGAATTTAGCAAGCCAGAAACAGTTCTAATTCAGGGTTTCTGCAGGTCCACATCTTTTTACCCCCTGGAATTCAGTGAATTCTGCATTATAGTTAGCATCTTAACACAGGTGTATTCAAGCTAAGCTGGATCTATCAGGGAAATTCAAGTGACAAAGGAAACAGTATCTAATTGCATTCGACTTATAACTTAACTACAAGTGGCCAATTGATTCTACTGGTCCTGGAATTGTCCCAGAGCCTTTGCACTTTCTGGCTAATTGCATTTTCAAAATTGTGTTCGCACATCATTAGCACAGAAAACCTCTCCCTTTGGTAGTATTTGAAGTCTCCTGTCAAAACAACTGGAGCCTTACCACAATGTGTCATTAGTCTACATTCATGCTGCGTGACCCTCCAGTTTTCAAGGCAGTGAAAACAGGCTTTGAATTTGCCTCTTGCCTCCCTCATTTTAGCGTGGGAGCTCATTTAAGCATTTGTTGCCCAGCTCAAATGCTAAGAAAACTCTTGCCCACAGCTGTTGTATGTATTAGGCTACAGCTGGCCACTTGTGCATACATTCATTTTTGGGGAAGCTGCCAGTGGAATGGAAACTGGTGAGTGCCCTGAAAATCTGGCTTCAGAGAATTTGTCCTGGGAGAAGAGGATTGAAGAGCCTCTTGGCCCCGTCAATGTTGTTCACGATCGGAAATCTCTTCAACAGAGTGGTTCTAACATGGAGAATTTATTTTGAGCTGTTTTCTGGAAGTCTCGGCTAGATCATGAACCATGTGTAGAATTATTTCTCTGTCTAGCCAGGATCTTACCATCTCCCTTGATGTCCTCTGCCTTTTTTGATTAAAATTTAGTATTTGACTCTAAGAGGGAACCTACCTTGCAGTTTTTACAAAAACTGCTGAGGCTCCCCTGGGACTATTCCGTGGTGTCAGTCTTCTGTATTCCTCACTGCTGGGAAGACTGGGGAGGTTTACACGTGCTTCTGGGGTAGGGGGGAGGATCAGGATTCTCAGGTGGATAGTAGGAGGAGCCCCTCTGAAAGATGACCACTAAGTAAGTTTGCAACACAATGAAGGAAAGAAAGAACGGTGTTGAGTATCACCTCTGGCTGGGTCATCACCATTTCCAGCAATGCTGGAGAATGGACTTCTGGGAATTTGGGACATCCCAAGCTTCATGACTGAATAAGGGCTGGGGCTGGGCAACCTGCATCCGTTTCTCGATGGGCTGGGTCACATATCAGTGGGGGCATGTGTACCACTGAGCCTGAATAACCACTTAAGGAGACAAGGTGGAGTTGTCTTGGATCACAGATGACAAGAGCATTCCCTGGTGATGACACGGAGCTGTGTGCTTCCAAAGCATGCGAGCTCACCTGGGGCCCGCAGGTCTTTTACCTGGAGTAATCACTTCCTTGCTCGGTTTAGTGGTTGTCCCAGAGTTGAACGCACATAGTCTGGCCATGGCAAAGCTACAGCGTCAGTTGGCATGAGCAGATGTTCAGGTCTTATACAGAGGTGAGTATCCATTGAGGCCTTACTCTTAGTTTAAATAGAGACAGATGTCGAGAGCCTTCTGTAAAGGGATGGATGGTGTTGGCAATGTAGTGAACTCTTATGAGTCATGCTCTTGAGAGTTGGTCTTTCGGGTTTCTGCCTCGCTTTTCCTTATCCTCTCTTCCCATCCTCCTTCCCCTTTCTTGCACTTGCAGGTTTTAGCTTTTTGCCAGGCAGGTCAAGGCAACTGGATAAACAGTCACTCAGCTTTTGCTGAAAAAAGCTAGAAGAGCCATTGTTGGTAAGAAAAGGGGGAAGGCATGGGATTGATTTGTTTGTTTGTTTTGTTTTGTTTTGAGACAGGGTCTCGCTCTGTTGCCCAGGCTGGAGTGCAGTGGTGCAATCTTGGTTCACTGCAACCTCCACTTCCTGGACTCAAGCGATCCTCCCACCTGCCTCAGCCTCCCGAGTAGCTGGGACTACAGGTGTGCACCACCATGTGCGGCTGATTTTTTGTAGTTTTAGTAGAGAGGGGGTTTCACCTTGTTGCCCAGGCTGGTCTCAAACTCTTGACCTCAGGTGATCCACCCGCTTCAGCCTCCCAAAGTGCAGGGATTATAGGCATGAGCCACCATGACCTGCTGGGATTGAATATTTAGACAGAATCTGGTCAGGTGCTACCTGCAGCTGAGCCATGAGGTCGCCATGTAATAGTGGAAAGTGTACTTGGAAGGATAGGTTTCAACTTCCCATCTGCCACCAACCAGACTTGTGATTTCCTAAGCCACAGGCTGTTAATCAATGAGATGGCTTTGCCAAGTCCCTTCCTCTTCTGGAGCTCTGGGAATTACAAGATGCCTGGGATCATTTTTTCTCCTTTGTACCAAAGTCTGTCTTATGGAATAGGGATGTTACCTGTGTAGCTAAATTTCCCTGTCTTGTAGAGAAGCATTTCACCTCATTGCATTTTAGAGGAGAGTACTTAATAGCTGATTTTTTCACGCATACCAAACCTTCTTCCCAGAAGGACTGAGACATGAAAATGAATCCAAAAGTTTGGAAAATTCACGGACTCATCTTGTATAACTCAGTGGTTATCCTGAATAATCAACAATTGTCAAATTTTCTTTTGTCTTATATCAAGAGGGAAGCATATGGTCAGTGTCCCTGCCAAGGAGAAATGTGGGTTGATAACAGTATTTTCCTGTTTGTGTAGAGGATTTTTACCAATTGGCTCTAGGTCTTTCATGACCACCCGTGGATGTTAATAAGCAGGATAGCAGATAGCAAAGCTGTGGGAACCAGCAGTTATAGGGGTCTGCATCTGAGCTGCATTCGTGGTTTCTTTCTTTCCCTTAAGTCCCTCTAACTCCCAGGGGTCTATGCTCCATTTATAATGGAGTTGATCCCTAGAAGCTCACCCAGCATCTCCTGCTGCCATTCTACTCCCACCACCCTCTTTTATCCATGTCTTGCTATGCATCTCTTTTAGTTGCTCACTTAGTATTTCTTCATGATGAAGGTGAACTTTGAACAATTCTTAGAACTAAGTGAGGTTCGTGGAGATATGGGCACAGTGTCTGTCTGGGGCCTTGTGTAGGCCAGTATTAGTTTGTGGCATGGCTCATACTGCCCCCATTGCCTCTCAGCAAAGATAGGAGCCCAGAGCATTCATTTGTATGGTAATTCAGAATATCTGGCTAGTTTTTACATGTTTGAACCAGAATTAGCCATTTGTGAGACTAAAGGCCCCCAAATTGGTGAAACCGCCAAACCATGTATTACTTTGGCATCTTCTATATTAGACTCAGCCTCCCGTTCTTTTCCTTGGAGAACAATTAGGCTCCTTTCTTATGCATAAGACTTTGAGCTGTTCTGTCCAATATTGCAGTGAGTATCCTTCCTTGATGACTACCATTATTTAATTATTGTTTATGGAAATGCCTGTAGCTCTTTAGAGCAATTAAGATACTGATTTAAGAACAGACCTGTCTGTCCCGGAAATGTTCAACTTCAGAGCAGAAGCAGC
Organism: Symphalangus syndactylus; assembly: GCF_028878055.3. Lineage (NCBI taxonomy): Eukaryota > Metazoa > Chordata > Mammalia > Primates > Hylobatidae > Symphalangus > Symphalangus syndactylus. The sequence continues at coordinate 98,962,575 of NC_072427.2, forward strand.
TTTGGAAGTTCCCAATGTTTTAAAACTGGGAACTGATACCCCCAGTATCTTGGCAGTTGCCCTGAGCTGTCACTTGGCCCTGGGGCAGCAAGTAGCCTGCCCAAGCCTCCTAGCATCCCAGCTTTGAAAGGGCAAGGTAATTGGAGAGCTCAGTGGAGCTGTGGGCCCCACACACTTATTTAGCACAATGCAGAGTGAGAGGCTGCTTGTTTTCAAGAAGCGAATCTGATTAGAGGATGAGGATTCTTGCCTGCTCCTGGAACACGGGGCCGTGCTGGGTGAGTGGGTGAGGCGGTGCACTAGCTATCTTTTCAGTCACTCCATTATAAAAGAGACTTCTAAGCAGGCCTTTTATTTATTTATTTTTAAAGATATCAGCTATAAAGACCTAGTTATTCATTGTCACCCCCTACGTCTGGAACAATTAACTCATCTGCCTGCAGAATTTCCTGGAGTTCAGGGCAAGCTGATGAGGCTGAGGGTGCTGGGTTCTCAGCATGGCAGTGGTAGAATCTCAATCGCGAATTTGTCAATTCGTTAATTATCTTAGAGAAATAATAAGCTCTTTGAAGTGTTCCTTATTTCTTTTATATTTCTTGAACATTCCAAATCGCTTGCTCTCACGGAGGGCAGCTGAAGGTTTCCTGAGCAGCTCTGCTGGGTCTGTGCGGGTCCAGGTTTGAGCAGGACCTAGTCCAGGAGCTGTCGGGAGTGGCCGTGCCTTATGTGTATCCCGCTGCTACAAAGCCCTGGCTGGACCCACAGGAGCTCCTGTTTCCTTCTCCACGTGACGCTTGTCTTCTTTGCTCTCTCTTTCTGCTCCCAAGGATGTTAATGCAGGCGAGGGCAGTGAGTTTGCAGACAGTGGGATTGAAGGGGCCACTACTGACACGGACCTCCTGTCCAGGCGATCTAATGCCACCAACTCCAGCTACTCACCCACCACAGGCCGGGCCTTTGTGGGCAGCGACAGCGGCAGCAGCTCCACCGGGGATGCGGCTCGTCAGGGGGTGTACGAGAACTTCCGGCGGGAGCTGGAGATGAGCACCACCAACAGCGAGAGCCTGGAGGAGGCCGGCTCGGCGCACAGCGATGAGCAGAGCAGCGGCACCCTGAGCTCCCCAGGCCAGTCGGACATCCTGCTGACCGCCGCGCAGGGCACAGTGCGCAAGGCCGGCGCCCTGGCCGTCAAGAACTTCCTGGTGCACAAGAAGAACAAGAAGGTGGAGTCAGCCACCCGGAGGAAGTGGAAGCACTACTGGGTGTCCCTGAAAGGTGAGAGCGGGAGGGCCCTGACTGTGTGCCAAATGCACCAATAGATGTGCCCCGTTGTGCACATACTCACAGGATGGGTGGGTTTGTTGTTGTTATACAGAATTTGAAAATCATACTAATTTAAAACATTTATCATGATAAGAGCAGTTCACATGAAATCTACCCTCTTAACACATTTTAAAATGTGCAATATGGCATTATCGACTACAAGGGCAATGTTGTAAAGCAGATTTCTAGAATCTAGTCATCTGGGCTGGGCATAGTGGCTCACGCCTGTAATCCCAGCACTTTGGGAGGCTGAGGCAGGAGGTTCACTTGAGCCCAGGAGTTCAAGACCAGCCTGGGCAACATAGCAAGACACCAGCTCATAATAAACAAGCAAATAAACAAACAAATAAATAAGCTAGAACCTATTCGTGCAACTTAAGTGAAACTTTATGCCCCCTGATTAGTACCTCTCCCATCCCCACCCCTGCAAATGCTGTTTTATTTTCTTTTTTCACAGTTATGCTAGAGGAGCATCTCATGTCTAGTTTTGGCATATATGCAACTGGTTTGATGACAATTTCAAAGGATGAGTTCCAAAAAAAACAAATCTTTTTGGACTCATTCAGCTTTTTGTCTTTCAAAGTGACTGTTTTGGAGGGAAATTTATTAGCTTGAATTCTATGAAATTGCCATTTTTTAAGGTAAAAAATTGGTAGAATAATGTTAATTTCATAGGCCTCAACCCGATATTAATGGATTGTATAGACCGTCATGTTTATGAAAAAGTAAGTCACTATTTAATAGTCAAACTTTGTGTTTTTGACTGTGTATATATAGATACAGACATGCATGTGTAGATCACTTTATTTTCTGTTTATATAACCATGCTTGTATTTGTCGGTATTTGTTGTCATTTTGCACATTTTTGTGAAGTATATGTACGTATTGTTGCACGTATCTGCATACGTCCTGGTAGCCTAGAAAATGTAATATATTTGTGAGCTCTATATTTTAAAAAGAAAAACACTTCTCAAACACACAGAGTTTTCGTCTCAAGCTAGACTTGAAACAGGGTTAATACATGGCAGGCTAGGTTAGATAGGTCAACAGGATTGATGGAAGGGCACAAGAGGAAGAAGCCTGGGCTTATCAGTATCAAACTAGACCATTTGATACTGGATTTCACAGACTGTGGTTGGTTTGGGAACATTCAATCCTAGAGACATGGAGCAGCTTAGAGCTCTGCTCAGTGAGGTGAACACAAATGCCTATGCAGTGATGTGCAGGTGCAGGTCAACCCTTGCACAAGTAGGACTTGGGTTGGCCCAATTATTCTTGGTGCCAGCTGTTGCTCAGATGCCTGATGACACAGGAAGGGAGGATATTGGTCAGGATATAGGTTTTGCTGCATGTGCCAGAGACTCGCAATGCCAATCCCAATGCCATAAGCAAGACAGAACTTTATTTCCCTCCCACCTATCAAAAATAGACGATCTAAGGCTTGTGTGATAACTCTTTTCTATGAAGTCACTCAGAGGCCCTGGCTCCTTCTGAAGTTTTGTTGCTCAGCTATTCCTACAGCATTATCTTTTTCTTTTTTTTTTTTTTTTCTTTTTGAGACAGGGTCTCACTCTGTCTTCCAGGCTGGAATGCAGTGGCACAGTTATAGCTCACTGCAGCCACAAATTCCTGGGCTCAAGTGATCCTCCTGCTTCAGCCTCCCAAGTAGCTGGGACTACAGGCATGTGCCACCATGCCTGGCTAATGTTTTTATTTTTTGTTGAGACAGGGTCTTGCTATGTTGCCCCAGGCTGATCTCCAGCTTTTGGCCTCAAGCGATCCTCCTGCTTCGGTCTTCGGTTTACAGTTGCATTGGTGCCCGGCCTCCTAGAACATTATCTTTTGATGATTTTTTGCCGTAGTGGTCTTGCCTATGAGACATAGATGTGCATCGTATGGAAGCATCTTGGAGAACTGCAGTGTTCTTTCTCATGTGTGACGTGCCTTGGCTTAACTTGGAGGTGCTATAGGGTTATGTCTGAGGGGCCTGGATCACACCAGCTGCTCTGTTCTGGGGGAGTGAGAGGAGATGAGGGGAAAGGCTTCTTCCTCTTCCACTTCCCGCTTCTCCCCTAGATGGGCACACCACTGGATGCTGCAGCCTCTTATCCTTGGCAGCCCACCTTAGCATTCATTTTATTAATTAGTGCCAAGTTCTTAATAGCTTGATCCGAAGATCACCTTCATCACAGCCTCTTGAGGGTCTTTCTGGGTTGTACCCCATACCTGCTGAATCACAAGATTTGGAGGTAGGCCCTGGATGAGTTTGCTGGGGCTGCCATAGCAAAGCATCACAAAATGGATGATGGAAATAACAGAAATGTATCATCTCACAGTCCTGGAGGCTGGAAATCCAAGATCAAGGTGTTGGCAGGGTTGGTTTCTTCAGAGACTGCTCTCCTTGACTTGGAGATGGCTGTCTTCTTCCGGTGTCTTCACACAGTCTTCCCTTTACTTGTCTGTTCAAATTCCTTCTTCTTATAACGGCACCATTTATATTGGATCAGGGCCCACCCACGTGACCTCGTATTATCTTAATTACCTCTTTAAAGGCCCTATTTCCAAATATGATCATATTCTGAGCTAACTGGATTTAGGATGTTTGGAGGGCACAATTCAGCCTCCAACAGACCCTGACTTTGTGATTTAAACAAGCTTACCAGGGGATTCTCACTCTCAGGTTGACAGCAGCAATGTTAGTGGCGTAAAATAAAAATGATTAGTTAGCTTTTTTTACTTGGGACATATCAGAGGGGTTTATTTTGTTTCTGCCATTCCCTCAGAGAGTAAATGACACAGAAGTCAGGGTGCAGGTGTCCAGGAGCACAGCCCACAGGCCCTTTAGGGAAGGGAGTCTTTACTTTCTTGGTGACGCAGATCTGAGTGACACAACCTGTTGGAATTCAGGCCCATAACATGGAGCCACCGAGTTCTTTGCTTCATCCTGATGGGTTCCCAGGATTTGTTGACATCCTCAGGGCTTTGTCCTTGCTCAAAAGCAAGTCTTGCAGCTGACTTTTTCTTAGCAATGCTTGAATATTGGGAAATAAGAAGCAGAACACGTTGGAACTGTGGGATAGAGATTTTTATTTTCCCAAAGATTCTTTCCCACTAGGCAAAGTAATTGATTTTTTTTAAAAAAGATTTCATTTGGAATTAGTCTCTGGAGTGTTTCCATGGACAACGGAAGAAGGTACAGATTATGTTCCAGGGAAGATGAAGGTAAACAGACTTTCATCAGGGAGAACGTGGTTCTCAGATTTGCTGCTTTGCGTTCATCTTAAAATTGGAACAAGTTGATCATTGAGTAAAAGCTGATTTTAATCACCTTTGGTGGTGCTTTGTTGTGGATGATTCTAAATCAAAGTTGAAAAAATATACGAACAATTACCTGATAGGACCATACAACATTCAATAGGTGCATGTGTTAGATTTGTGAGTGTCCCCTAATTCATTATCCACAGGCTTCTTTCTCTCTTCTTAACCTATGCTAACGTGTGTTGCTCCTTTTATGTTAGGAATGTACTTTTCATTAGTGTTGAATTAGTCGTAAAAACTATTTAGAGCAGGGTTTCTCAAAAGTGACACTGTTGACATTTTCTGGATAATTATTTGTTGTGAGGGCTGTCCTGGGCATTATAGATGCTTAACAGCTTCTTTAGGCTCTGTCCACTAGATGCCAATAGCACCTTCCCCTAAGTTGTGACAACCAGAAAGGTCACCAGACATTGCCAAGTTTGCCCCATCATAAGAACCTCTGACTTAGAGGAAAACGGTTTCCCCCTCCCATTTTTGTTATTTCTTTAGCTCTCTAATCTGTGCTAGCCTAAGGCATGGAAATAGGAGGTACAGATGATTCTGCTTTTTGATATAAGTGTTCGCGAAAAGCCTTGAGATCCTCAAAATAATTGGGATTTGAGAAAAATAGAGTTGGGGCAGACTACTCTACAGGAATGTATTTAAATTATACCATGCAACTTTTAAACCCCAAACTAAAAAAAATTAGCTTGGTGTGGTGCCTCACTCCTGTAATCCCAGCACTACAGGAGGCTGAGGCAGGAGGATCACTTGAGGCCAGGAATTTGAGACCAACCTGGGTAACATAGTGAGACCTTGTCTTTCCAAAAAAATACACAAATTAGCCAGGTATGGTGGTATATGCATGTAGTTCCAGCTACTTTGGAGGCTGAAGCAGGAGGATCACTTGAGCCCAGGAGTTCAAGCCTGCCGTGAGCTATGATTGTGCCACTGTGCTCCAGCCTGAGCAACAGTGGGACCCCATATCTACAAAAATAATGGTAATAAAAAATAAAAATAACCGTGCAGAACGCCACTAAAATTTTTTAACAATAAGCAACATAAAACTTTATGTTTCATTTTTATTTTTTTGTGAAAGGGTCTTGCTCTGTTGCCCAGGCTGGAGTGCAGTGGCATGATCATGGCTCACTGCAGCTTCAACCTCCTGGGCTCAAACAATCCTCCCAGCCACCTGAGTCGCTGGATCCGCAGGCATGTCTGGCTAATTTTTTTTTATTTTTGGTAGAGATGAGGCCTCACTATATTGCCCACGCTGGTGTCGAACTCCTGGGCTCAAGTAATCCTTCCATCTTGACCTCCCAAAGTGCTGGGATTACAGGCGTAAGCCACTGTGCCTGGCAAACTTTATCTTTCAAAAAAGCATTAGCATAGGGCTTTACCTTTGAAAAAACAAGCAACTGTAACTTGAATGGGTAGAAGGAATAATTGAGACTGCTGAATTATGGAGACAAGGACCACAAGTATGAAATCATGATGCTCAGCAGCACCATGCAATAAGGACTCGTAAGCAGAGCCCATGGTCAAACTGTGCCAATAGAAAAAATGTGAAATGAATGGGCAGGGCATATCAATATGCTACATTCATCTGTGTGGAGGGACGTAGAGTTCAACAGCTGTTCTGTGGTAATGTGAAATATTATAGGCTAGGAAAAGTTGCCCTTGAACCAGTGTGACCTTTCCATTGATCTGCATCATTCTACACTACTAATCACATATAAGCAAATTTGCTTTACAGATTCCCATTGTAGCTGAATAGATTGAACTTTCAAGGGTTGTGCAGTTCACAGGAAGTGTGGCACTTGTTTGTGGTAAGGAAAATGATGAAAATGGACGGACAGCTTATGTTGAAGCTGAGGAAGAGTCATAAAGTTATATACCCTGGCTTCCCCTGAAATTGATTTCAGTTAGTTCAGAGTAAGTGTTCAGCTAATAATTGCTATTAAAGTGAGCCTCAAGTTTAGATGATAATGGAGGGAATCTATGGAAGCAGCCATCTTGCCACAAGTCTATAAAATATTCTGTTGCTACCGTCTTGTTAGTTTCACAGTGCAATTATGCATGGACCAGGACTCCAGCTTCTCCAAGGCCTCTGTATGTGTGCCATAGATTTCCTCTTTCAGTAGGAACAAGGGCATGGTTGGCTTCTAGAAAAAAAAAAATTATAGATGTGAGACCAAAAATGTGTCATTGTTTTTCTTATCCTTAAAGTACTTAATGCTGGTATTATATATTGTTTTATCCAAGGGCATGGTCTGGAAACTAAATACATTTTCTAGATTTTTCTGGTTGCATATCATATGAGACATATTTGAATGGGCTTTAATCAGACGGTAGTGACTTCTAATCCTCACATAGTGCCAGGCAAAGTTCTGGCCTGGAGGACCATGTTTGTATTCGCCTCGGAACAGAGGAGTCACAAGACCCTATGTCTGTGAGGAGACCTGTAATGAATCATTCTAAAACCCAAAGGAAGGGTTTGGGAGAACTTGAGGGCATGCAGGAAGGAATCCCGGGCAGGCTGAGAAGCTGCAATTTAAGATCTTTGTCCTTCTTTAGGCCCATCCAAGACTTGAGTCCAAGCCTGGCTCCATTCTCTTTACTTCCTGGGTTCCACGTGCTTTGATTTTCAGCCTCTGACAGGGTGCACGTGTTAGGTTCCACTATGGGTTCTTTTGTTTCCCAAGCACTGAATACTCATGCACACCCCTGTTCTGTTTCCTCAGGATGCACGCTATTTTTCTACGAGAGCGACGGCAGGTCTGGGATAGACCACAACAGCATTCCCAAACACGCCGTCTGGGTGGAGAACAGCATTGTGCAGGCGGTGCCTGAGCACCCCAAGAAGGACTTTGTCTTCTGCCTCAGCAATTCCCTGGGTGATGCCTTCCTTTTTCAGGTTTGTTGGGCACTTCCTTTGCAGGGCATTTCAAACCTCTGAACTGGCTACCGTCTTTTCTTGCCTAGGTACCCAGTCTCCCTCCACTGCTTTTTTTTTTTTTTTTTCAGTGGTGAGATTAATCTGTTGCTCATTATAAAAACAAAAACAGTGAATGACAAAATGAACATTTATACTAAATTCCAGGAATAGGTACATTCAGAAGTTTTCCAAGTGAAGGCTAAGGAGGGCTATGAGTTGGATGTGAGAAACTTGCTCTGTTTGTCATAAGTAGGATATCTTTGTGTGGTCTCAGTACCATTTCTGTTGCATTTAAGAAAGGGATCATGAATTTCTTCCTTTAGACATGATTTGAGCTGTCAAAAATTTTTATTTATAATATGTTCTTTTCTAATATTAATCATAAAGTAAAATAATGACATCTCAGAAATGACTGGCATCACCTAAACAGTTTCTCTTCCTCATCTGATCAGAACTTTCTCCTCAGCATCCTTGAATTTCAACATTTTTTTTAAAAAGGTACTTCTCTGCTAACTGCTTCAGGATTAACATTTTCTTTGATAGGGAATCTTTTGAGTTTGGAATAGTTGTAATATACTCTGCAAGAACTTTTTTATGTTATGTAGGAAGGCTTTCTTTATTGATTCCATTGAAGAATTAATTTCTCAAACCTTTACTCTGTGCTTCCTATGTGCTCTGCATAGTGCTATTGAGAATACTAAGAAGATTTTGACAGTTCGTCTTTTTTTTTGAGATGAAGCCTTGCTTTGTCACCCATGCTGGAGTGTAGTGGCATGATCTCAGCTCACTGCAATCTCTGCCTCCCAGGTTCAAGCAATTCTCCTGTCTCAGCCTCTTGAGTAGCTGGGACTATAGGCACCTGCTGCCACGCCTGGCTAATTTTTGTATTTTCGGTAGATATGGGGTTTCACCATATTGGTCAGGCTGGTCTCGAACTCCTGATCTCAGGTGATCCACCCACCTCGGCCTACCAAAGTGCTGGGATTACAGGTGTGAGCCGCTGCACCCAGCTGACAGTTCATCTTCTTAAAAGTGTTTGCATATAACGGAGGGGACAGACATAGCAAGTCTTTATAATGTGGTAAAGCCTACCAATGACTTATTAAAGAAGAGCACGTATAAGTGGCGTGACAAGGACAGTAAGAATATAACATGCAAGGAGGGGGCTGGAACAAAGGTATAGAGGAAAGAAATCATTTATTTCACCAAGTTTCTGGCTTTGGCTTCAGAAGCTGTTTCTATTTGGACAATTAAAGTAAGAAATATAAAGTGCTAATTTTGATTATATAAAGACAAAGCATCTGTGTTTTCTTTTTTAAAAATCTGTGATGTAAAACACAGAAAGAAGAGTGCACACAACATAAGTGTACTGCTCAGTGAGCTATCATAAAGTAAATTATGCAACCACCAACCAGGACAAGAAATAGAAGTTTCAGGCACCTAAGCCACCTCCCCCAACCCCACCCCACTCACAAATGCAGCCTACTAGTTGAATTGAGTATGTCTTTTATTATCTAAGTCAGGACACTTTTATTTATCTGGGAATGACTTAATTTCCCTTTCATTTTTGAAGGACAGTTTTGCTGGATATAGAATTCTTAATTGACCATCTTATTTCACTGCTTTGAAAATCCCACTGCTTTCTGGCCTTCATGGTGTTTGATGAAAAATCAGCTGTTTATCCTGTGAGGCTCCCTTGCTGATTTGAAGATCATGACTTTGTCTTTAAACAGTTTGCGTATTATGTGTCTAGGTATCATTCTCTTTGAGTTTACTTTACGTGGAATTTATTGTCTTTCAGATATGTATCTTTTAATATTTTTAAATTTTAAAAATTGTTGTGGGTACTAGTAGCCACAAAATAAAATGTGTATATATTTATGGGGTAGTGTCTTTTGGATCTGTACATTTGTGTGCATGTGTTTGTGTATTTAAATCACATTTGGAAATTTTTTAGCTATTATTTCTTCAAATAGTCTTCTTGCTCATTTATCTTGCTCCACTTGTTTGGTGACTCCTGTTCTGTTTACATTAGTATGCTTGATGAAGTCCCACAAGCCTCTGAGACTCTGTTCATTTTTTTTTTCATTCTATCCCTTAATCTCACTTGATCTGTCATAAGTTCACTGGTTCTTTTTTCTTCCAACTCAAATCTTCTGTTGAGCTCTTCTGGTTATTTTTTTTATATTTATATATATGTATATAAAATATACATATATATATATATTTTTTTTTTTTTTTTTTTTGAGATGGAGTTTTGCTTTTGTTGCCCAGGCTGGAGTGCAATGGCATGATCTCAGCTCACCACAACCTCTGCCTCCCAGGTTCAAGCAATTCTCCTGCCTCAGCCTCCCAAGTAGCTAGGATTACAGGAATGTGCCACCAAGCCCAGCAAATTTTGTATTTTTTTTTCTAGTAGAGGTGGGGTTTCTCCATGTTAGTCAGGCTGGTGTCAAACTCCTGACCTCAGGTAATCCACCTGCCTTGGCCTCCCAAAGTGCTGTGATTACAGGTCTGAGCCACTGCACCTGGCCATTTTTTCTTTTCTTTTCTTTTCTTTTTTTTTTTTTTTTTTTAGACAGTCTTGTTCTGTCCCCCAGGCTGCAGTGCAGTGGTGCACTGATTTTGGATCTGACTTTTCTGAAACAGTTTCTGTTGACTACTATAATGTCAATAGAAGCAGTCCTCCCATTTTGGTCTCCCAACCCACTTTATTGTTGTTTATTGTTTATTTGCATGTCTCATAAATTGCCAAGTCTCTGCTCAGCAAGTTTAGTAGTCAGCTAATTATTAGAAAGAGATTTCCTTAAATGTACAGAAGCAATAAGTTTCCTAGTCTTTCCTAAGAACAGAAGTTTGCAAGTTCAAGCATATCATCAATACTCAGGCAACTAGCTTCCATCTCTGCCTTAGCCTTCATCTCTGCGTTCACTGAGCAGTAGGGTCAGTAGTGCACTGATCACAGCTCACTGCAGCCTCAGCCTCCTGGGCTGAGCAGTCCTTCCAGCTCAGCCTCCTGAATAGCTGGGGCTACAGGTGTGCACCACCACAGCCAGCTAATTTTTTCTATTTTTTGTAGAGATGGGGGTGTCACTTTATTGCCCAGGGTGGTCTCAAACCTCTGGCCTCAAGTGATCTTCCTGCCTCAGCCTCCTAAAGTGCTGGGATTACAGGCATGAGCCACTGTGCCTGGCCTGGTTCTTTCAAACAAAAATTATATTTCTTTATTGATATTCTCTAATGTGATATTAGTCTCATACTTTATTTCTTTAGACATGGTTTATTTTAGTTCTTTGAATACGTTCAAAATAGTTGCTTGAAATCTTTGTCTAGTATACTCAACATGGGACTTTTCTGAGACAGTTTCTATTGACTACTTCTTTTTCTATATATGGGCCATACTTTATTTAATTGTTTTAGAGATGGGGTCTTGCTCTACTACCCAGGCTGGAGTACAGTGGTGCAATCATAGCTCACTGTAACCTTGAACTCCTAGACTCAAGCAATCGTCCCACCTCAGCCTCTCAAGTAGCTGAGACTACAGGTGTACACCACCACACCTGACTGATTTTTTAAAAATATTTTTTAAAGACAGAATCTTGCTATGTTGCCCAGGCTGGTCTCAAACTCTTGGCCTCAAGCAGTCCTCTCATTTTGGTCTCCCAACCCACTGGGATGATAGGCATGAATCACCATTCCTGGCCCATACTTTATTGTTGTGTATTGTTTATTTGCATGCCTCATACTTTTTTGGTTTAAATTGTACATTTAAAATAATATAAATGTGGCAGCTCTGAAAGCAGATCCACCTCCCAGCCTCCAGGATTTGCTATTGTTGTTGATTATTGGTGGTGATAGTGCTTCTTTTGTTTAGTGACTTTCTTAAAATCTGTAAAATATTTAGGCTTTGTTATGTGTGCCCACTGAAGTCTCTGCTCAGCTAGTTTAGTAGTCAGTGAATTATTAGAGATTTCCTTAAATGTACAGAAGCAATAAGTTTCCAATCTTTCCTAAGAACAGAAGTTTGCAAGTTCAAGCACATGATCAACGCTCAGGCAACTAGCTTTCATCTCTGCCTTAGCCTTCATCTCTGCTTTCACCAAGCTGTAGGGTCAGTCATAGGGTGAGCTTAGGAACTTCTTGGGACTATCTGGGCTTGTGGACAGCCTTATACATATTTGTGACTATATTAGTCAATTCTCACACCACTAATAAAGACATACCCAGGACTGGGTAATTTATAAGGAAAAGAGGTTTAATGGACTCACAGTTCCACATGGCTGGGGAGGCCTCACCGTCATGGCAGAAGGCAAAGGAGGAGCAAAGTCTTCTTACATGGCAGCAGACAAGAGATAGCATGTGCAGGGGAACTCCCCTTTATAAAACCATCAGATTTCATGAGACTTACTATCACGAGAACAGCATGGAAAGACCTGCACCCATGATTTGATTACCTACCACTGGGTCCCTTCCACAACACGTGGGAATTATGGGCATTACAATTGAAGATGAGATTTGGGTGGGGACACAGCCAAACCATATCAGTGACCTTCCAGATTCCAAGGACCGTGTCATAGCTTTTCAGAGCCTTTTGTGGAAATCGTATTCCCCAACTTTTCCTCAAGTTTCTTGGTCAACTTCTTACTTGTTCGACTGTTATCACTGCTTCAGGTGACTGCAGTGTTAAACAATTGTCATTAATTGTTTTTCACAAGCACCCCCTGGAGTGAAGAGTGTTTGCATGAATGAGGTCTGAGTCAGGTCAAATAGCAACAAGCTCGTGAAGAGGTTTTTCTGGGACCTGCTAGACAGGTTGCTTAGCGATGTTTCTCTGAGAAAGGTGTTTTGGGGAAGATGTAGAGATCTACATTGGAATGCCATGTTTAGTTCCATGTGTCAGACTTGAGGAAGGTTGTTCCCTCCTGTGGTGCTACACAGCTGGTTTTCATGTGATTGTATAGATGAGGAGACAAAGATGGAAATAGAGCAATTTAAAATATCACAAAACTTGCTGTTTTTACTGAGGTTCAGCCATTTGTCTTTAATAAATGCAGCTCAGATTGTTGCAGAACTTAATTAATCTAATTTCTGGAATTGTGAAAAAGTTGATTTTGACCATTTTTTTACCACTGTTCTTGTTGCTTTTGTGAAGGAATGGCTCTTTGGAAGTTCTTAACCCTCCTACCCCACCCCAACCCCCTTTGATGTTGATGGCATTCACCAGGACACTTTAGAGAGTAGACACTATTAACAGTTATGCCAGTATACCAGGTACAAGCGAGGACAGTCCCAGGCCAACTGGAACATATAGCAACCATTCCATAGGTACATTTGAGTTGTTCCCAGGTGTTAAGGATCACAAGCAATGTTGTTGTGAGCACTCTTGTACCTGTTCTCAGGTTGTGTTTGTCTACATTTCTGTTGGACAAACACATATACCTAGGAGTGGCATTGCAGGGTCATGGGTTAGGCACATATTCAGGATATGCCAAACAGTTTTCAAAATGATTAATGTAATTTATACTCTCATTAGCAGCCTAGGAGAATTCTAGTTATTCCTCATCTTTGCAAACTTGATATTCAGATTTTTAAAAATCCTTCTTAAGATATTAATATGAAATTGAGCACATATTCATGCGCTTAATGACCATTTCAATATCATCTTTTGTGAAGTGCTTATTTTACTCCCTTGTCCATTTTTTTTCCATCAGAGTTTCTTTGTTAATGATTTATGGCAGCTCTTTGTGTATTTTATATATCATTGCTGTTGATTATATTCATTGCAAGTATCTTTTTCTACTCTGTAGCTTGCTTTTTACTCTCTTAAAGGTGTCGTTTGCTGCAGTGAAACTTAATTGTAACCCATTCTCACTTCTTAAGCCTTCCTTAATGGGTAATGCTTTGAGTATCTTATTTTTTAAATCTACATGCTATAATGTCATGAAAATTTTCTTGTATATATGTTATAAATAATTGTTTTGGCTGGGCATGGTGGCTCATGCCTGTAATCTCAGCACTTTGGGGGGCCAAGGCAGGCAGATCACTGAGCCCAGGAGGTTGTGACCAGCCTGGACAACATGGAAAGACCCTGTCTCTACCAAAAAATAAAAATAAAAAAATTAGCTGGACACAATGGCATGTACCTGTAGTCCCAGCTAGTTGAGAGGCTGAGGTGGGAGGATCACTTGCACCAAGGAGGTCAAGGCTGCAGTGAGCTGTGGTTGTGCCATTGCATTCCAGCCTGGGTGGCAGAGCGAGACCCTATCTAAAAAAAAAAAAAAAAATTGTTTTTCTGCATCTGACATAGTTTTTAATTGTTAATTGGAAATCTTGCAAATGAGGAAATGTCTAACTATCTGACAGCAACAGTAACATTATTATGAGATTGGTGGCTATGTTTTACTTAGCCCTTATTGTATACCACCATCTTAATGTGAGTCACATGTAATTCTTAGAGGAGTGGTTAGTTGGATTATGTATCCACATTTTAATCCATTGATGTGTGTTGTATACCCCATTTGTTGAAGTCGAGGCTTACAAAAGCTAGTAATTGAACCCAAACTCAACTCAAATCAAGCCTATGTTCCTCCAAAGCCTTTTATTGTCTGAGTATACTATTTGTCCTATTACTATTGACCCTAAGAAGAACATGGGCAAGAGTCAGTGGCTACAGTAAAAAGTGACTAGCTTTTTCTCATTCCTACAATTAAGCTACTCATTGGAAATATTTCTAAAGTGAAACCTGATTTTGGTTATTCTTGCCTTACTACATAGGTTAGATGGTTATCAGATGGATTTCAGAAAGGCTTGCTTAGACATTTTTTTAACCCTCAAGTGGAATCAGAAGGTTTTCTTTTTCACTTACACATTTCTGATGTGAATTCCTTTTGAAAGGACCTTCATGGCCATAAAATTACTAGTAGAATGTAAATACCCAATAGATCACATGAAGTAAACTTTTTTGTATGTGACAACATAAGATCTTGTTTTTGAAAACCTTTGTGTCTTCTTGCTATGGTGAAATCTTTATGCTGTTGATGAGGGATAGAGCACAAAATGAAACTTTTGAAGGAAATTACTGCTGTTTGGATACCATGAAGGCATTCTCTGCCTTCTGCTTATTATAAATCCATGTAACTCTGGAGCAGCCACATCAGAATGAAACCTGTTTGTGTAGGGGTGAGGCTAAAGCACAGGCGATCAGCCATGATTATGGAAGTAATTTGTAGGTTATTCCAGCCCCAGGGCTCAATTCAGTGCACACAGTTTCCAGAGCCTGTGTGCTGCTGATTCGACACTGTTACTCAAATACCCACAGATGCACCCATGGAAAGGAGATTCATGTTACCAACAAAAGTAGAAAAGGAATTTATATGTGTGAGGCCGGGGGAAAGTGGGAATGAGCAGGAATGTTGGAGTCATGTGTACGGAAGAAGTGCTATGCTGTCTGCACTATTTTAATTTAAGCTCTTTCCTTCAACTTGAAGCCAGAGACAGTACCTACCACCTACAAAGTACAACTTCCTATTGGGCCTTCATTCATTCATTACCTTAGGATGTCACATACGATTCCAAAAAGCTCACCCACCTTTAATGGTAACATATCCTAATATTAGCTATTAATTTGTCTGTTAAACGCCTTGGGAACACAGCTACCAGGCAAATAAGAAAGATGATAGAGTAGAAAATCATATGCAGTTATATATCTAAAGGGGTATAGAAAATGTTATCTCTAGGAATTGATTGCCTTTTCCTTCCATAGAAAGTTTTCTCATCATTTAGAAAGTCACTTGTGCAAGAGTATTGTATGCATATTAAGAGACTCATATGCCATTAAGTTGAGTTGAAGATTAAGTGTGATAATGATGGTAAGTGTCTGATAGATAGCGAACGCTTAACAGTTACCATTTTAGTAACAAAGAAAAAAAGACTAGTTCCGTGGGCTCCTCTTAAATAAGCATCTTTACAAAAATTAAGTGTGGCTTCACTGTGAAAAGGCTAAGGTCTTGAGTTTCGTCAGGCTCAAGAGAACTACCTTGGAAGCCATGTCTAGCTGTGTGTGTCAGACTTGAGGAAGGTCATGACCACATGCCCTGGACAAGGGCAGCCAGGTTAGGGAAAAACCTGTAAATCATCTTTCATAAGGAGGTGTCAAGTGGACTTGTGGTAGAAAAGACTTTAATGGGGATTTGGCATCTTGACCCAGTGCCCCTCGCAAAGGAGGTGCGGTCCCTGCAAGACCCTGGCCAACAGGTGAGCCTGCCCACTGGGAAGCCGCTCCCATTCCTGGAGATCTCCCAGCTTTCAACCATCGGTTTTGTTAGGCAGCCCTAAGTCCTTGAAAGTTCTTCATCATGTTGAGATAATATGTTCTTTCTGGTGAGTCTTGCCATTTCTCTTTGTTTCTATATTCACCCCCAGAGTCCTGTGCAAGTTTTCTGCTTATCCTTACTCATCACCTTTTAGATACTTAAAAACAGCTTTCATTTACCTCCTGCCACGTCTCTTTGGGCTACCCTGCCTACGGTTCCCAAGCCATTCTCCCTGTTCTTACTTGTAAGCGTGCCCAGGAGCTCAGCATCCTGTATGAGCCTCTGTGTGGTCTGCCCCATGCAGGCTGCAATGAGGTTCCCATTGTCCTTGTTTCCTCTAGAGTCAATTCCTTTTATTAAAAGCCACATCAAACTGTTGACTCAGACTGAGCTCGTGGTATCTTAAACCCTCAACATCAATTCTTACCCAACAAGGCCTTCCCCATCTTACTTTAATAGATTTTTTTTTCAAAAACCCAACTCAGAACTTAAATGTACCTCTTTGATATGTTATCCTTGTGGCTTTTATCCTTCTAATAAACTGTTGAAATCCTCTGGGATCCTTATTTGATCTTCCCTAGTGTTTATATTCCTCTTAACTTCACATCATCCACTGATATGACAAGCTGAGTGCGAGGTCTTCGTTCTCTTTGTTGGTTTCCGTGTTGACTTAGTCTGTAGCTAAGTCCTGTTTTCCCCACACCGTAGATTATATCCCTGCCCCTAGCCAGCCACTGTAGAAATATTTACCTTTGATTTTGGCATGGATTAGTTGTGGAGAAGGGCCAACTCTAGGATATGTGGAGCCCCAGGCAAATATTTTTTTATGGAGGCTTTATCTATATAAAGAATTTGGCTCACTCTGGATCAACTGTCAGCACCATTCTGGTGGCCCAGTCTCAAGCAGTCTGGTGAAAGAAATACCACACAGTCTGGTGGGTGCAACTCACTAGCCACAGACTCAAGTTCAAGAGCTTCGGGCATCTTTTTGACACTGAATAGCTGGTACAGGGTGAGAGAGCTCCCTGAAGGGGAGAAACCTCCTGAAACCTCCCCTTTCCAGGAGACAGAGGACGACTTGGAAAATTTCAAGAAAAGCCCTCCAAACTATGGGACCTCCTGAGGTGCAGAGCCCTGGCAGGGGCCCCACTTGCCTACCTCTTAGGAGACTATTAATGGAGAATGTGGATGTTGAAGTGCAAAATGAATATACAAGGCTGGAAATCAGCTAGATTTTATGCCTTCTTGTGGGTGCCTCAGAGGTTTCCCCACACTGCAGAGGTATAATTGTGGTTGAGCTAGATCTTCCTATACAATTTCTATACTGTTATGTATCATACAAATTATGTTACTAACCGTATTCTTCCTTTTCTTACATTAGTTTAAATTTGTATTAAATCAATATCCCAGCATAGTTTAAAAGAATTCAGCTAACATTAAAAGGCTTAAAGTGAAATTATTTTCCTCCTTTTGCCCTCTTCGCCTCATGAGGCTTATTCCCTAGAAGCAACTATACAAAACTACTTTAGCTGATGTTTTTGTTTCTTTGTTTTCTTGCATTTGCCCTCATTAACATGTTTATACTGCTGTTTCTAATGGATTTTAGATAATACTTCTATTATGATAGATGAACATTTAGCTGTGTTAGCTATAAATTCTTCTTCTTCATCTTCCCATATAGGTATATGAACATTTAGGATTAAAGCACTAATCAGTGTTATTACATTGTTACGACCATATAAATAGTATTGGCTGCTGAGTCAAGTAGTGTACTGTGATCTTATTTCTTTTCTGTAACAATTTCTTAATTGTTTGTTTTTTTTTCTGTAGTTAATGACTGCCCCCCTTTTTTTGGAGAAGGCTCATATTGCTTATTTTCCTGGTTACGTGGCAGTGATATTTTCTAAATCTCCAGCGTGTTAGCTTGTTCATCAGTGATGTTTTCCTTTGAAGCCTGCCCTCCCCTGGCACATTGTCCTGCTCCCATATGGCTGCTCTCCGGGCCTCATGTACAACAGCCTCCCTAGAATTACCAGCTGCTTCGTTTTCATGAAAATAACCTGTAGTAACTTCCTATAAAATGATGCATATTTAAAAAGTCTTCATTCTACCTTTTACTTGCATAATATTTGAGTAATTTGGAATTTTGGCTTGGAGATCATTTCCCCTTGGTTTAATTATTTTCTGATAATGTTCCCATTTCTGATTAGCATGTTTGTGTTTTATTTTCTTTTTTTCTCTTTAGCATCATTTCCTTATCACTGGTGTTCTGATCCTTTTTTAGTATATATGCTGCCAAAGCAAGCACAATTTCTTTTCTTTTTCTTTTCTTTTTTTTTTTGGAGATAGGGTCTCACTCTGTCGCCCAGGCTGGAGTACAGCCTCAGCCTCCCAAGGCTCAGATGGTTCTCCCACCTCAGCCTCTCAAATAGCTGGGATGACAGGTGCACACCACCAAGCTTTGCTAATTTTTGTGGTTTTTGTAGAGACGGGGTTTTGCCATGTTGCCTAGGCTGGTCTTGAACTCCTGGGGTCAAGTGATCCACCTGCCTCGGCTTCCCGAAGTGCTGGGATTACAGGTTTAAGCCACTGCACCTTGCTGGTGTTCTGATCCTTCGTAGTGATTTCCTTCTATTGACATTTTAATTTTTTTTTTTTAATTCCTGAAAGAAGCTTTCTCTCTCTCCTTTCCTTCATCCCTCCCTCCCTTCCTTCCTTCCTTCCTCACCTCCTCTCTCCCTTCCTCCTTCCCTCCCTCCCTTCCCCTCTCCTGCTTTCTTTTCAATCTCATTGTTCCTTTTTATTGTAACCTGTACTTTTCATTCACTTGTTTATAGCTTTAGATTCCCTTGCATCTCCAAGGGTTGTGTAGATTTTAGGGAAGCTTTCTCTGTTTCAGGCATGGCTTCTCCTTTCTCCTAGTACATTTTCTCCTGTGTGCTTTAGTCTCTGCCTTTCATGCTGGGGGCTTTCAGCAAATGTCTGGTGATCCTTGACTGGTCAGATTTACATGGGAGATACGAAAAAGCTGCGTATATCATCTGTGCACATTAGAAGTACTGGGACCTTTCATAGCATGGACAGATAGTAAATGGCCTTGTGGAGAGACTTCGGTTGACAGTATTTGTGAGTCTTTTCTTGGAGGCAACTGAGCTTTGCCAGAGATGAATCCTGCCACTGCCCTCCATCAGGCAGGCTGCCATCTGTTTGCCTCTTTGCAGCACACGGACCCTATTTTCCTTGTGTCTGTCTTCCTGGAGTCCAGAGTTTCCCTTCTTTTCCAAAGAATGAACCTGGCATGGGTGAAGGTGAGAGGGATCCATTATATCACTATTTTCAGTGGGGAAGGGAAACCTTAAATTTAAAGTTGTCTTTTTTTTTTTTTGAGACGGAGTCTCGCTCTTGTTGCCCAGGCTGGAGTGCAGTGGCGCCATCTTGGCTCACTGCATCCTCTGCCTCCTAGGTTCGAGCAATTCTCCTGCCTCAGCCTCCCAAGTAGCTTAGCTTACAGGCATGCACCACCACACCTGGCTAATTTTGTATTTTTAGTAGAGATGGACTTTCACCATGTTGGTCAGGATGGTCTTGAACTCCTGATCTCAAGTGATCTCACCTCAGCCTCCCAAAGTGCTGGGATTACAGGCCTGAGCCATCATGGCCTGGCCTTAAGTTCTCTTTACAGATATTAAAAATAATAGCTTAAATAAGTCTTCTGTAAACAAAATATGATGAGTATAGAATCAACAAGAAAAAAGCCTTTTCAGAATTCACACTGGAGCTTTATTCCTATCTAGCCTCTTAAAAAATGGTAACTTTCTTTTTTTTCTTTTAAAATGAAAGCGTTTGACCTACTTTACAATTATTCTTGTGCTTCTATAAACTTGAATTATCTAAAATTTTAGTTTCCTAGATTTGGCATATATTCCCTAGTATTTCTCGTGTTTAAAATGAATTTCCCTTTTCCTGCCACTTACGTAAACCATTGATTATCTGAAATCACCAAGTGTCCTCCATGCCGTTGGATAATTGAAGCTGGATCTATTTAAATACATAATGAAGCCCTGAGCTTCATCTTATCTCTGCACTCAAAGGGGCTGTTATGCAAAATGCATTTTTTTGCTGATTATATTTGTCTGTTGGCAAGAACTTTGCTTATTCCCTTCACTGAACTGTATACAGTATTTATAGCATCTCCAGAAGGCAAAGGAAGAATCACAGAATTCACTCTCTCTTTACCTGTCTGCTGTTGTTTGTTTAATGGAAGGTGATTTGTAGTTAGCAAGTTGAGGGGGCACCATTGGGTGGTCTCTCCTTCCTGCCTTCTTGGCCTCTGGATTCTGATGAAGGGACCCATCATGAATCTGATGTCCCTAACTAACCTTGCCCAGTTCAAGAAGGGGAGGCAAGGTTAGTGGCTTCGGATGGCTTTTTCTAGCATGTCAGAATTTAAATCCTGGAGAGACCTTGAGGAACAACATTGTGTCAGGTCAGGAGTCCACTGTGAGCAGTTGAGGTGTTAAGCCAGTAAATGGTCATGAAATGTTGCAAGACTTTTCTCCACCCAACTAGCTTTTGAAAGCAGTCAGCGGAGAGTTTGTCTCCTCTTGTGGACACATAGCTCCCTGTGTGCCGCTGCAAAGGGACAAACTTGCAGAAAAGCTCATTTATTGAATTGTCCTTCTGAGAAATTGATTTGGCTTCATGATAGAGAATGGTAGGGACTGTCGTTTTATTTAGACAAGACAGTGGGAGCAAAAGTTCTCTCTAATGGAACTGCCTTCAGCCATTGACAGGTTTTTAAAAAGTTTGGGGGGCTGAGGCATACTTAGTTGAAAGGGCTGATGGCTAAGTGTTTCATACAGCTGTCATCACACGTTTCTATATATGTTTCTCTAGGTTTTGGGGATTGTTATGCTTTTTCTCTTTTTATTTTATTATTATTTTTTCTTTTAAATTGAGGTACACCACACATAAAATTTACCATCTAGCCATTTTTAAGTGGACAGTTGAGTGGCGTTAAGTACATTTACACTGTTGTGCAACTATCACCATTATTCATCGCCAGAACTTTTTTTTTTTTTTTTTTTCAGATGGAGTCTCTCTCTGTTGCCCAGGCTGGAGTACAGTGGCATAATCTTGGCTCACTACAACCTCCATCTCCTGGGTTCAAGCGATTCTTGTGCCGCAGCCTCCCGAGTAGCTAGGACTACAGGCATGTGCCACCATGCGCAGCCAATTTTTGTATTGTTAGTAGAGACAGGGTTTCACCATGCTTAGGCTGGTCTCGAACTCCTGGCCTCAAGTGATTCGCCCACCTTGGCCTCCCAAAGTGCTAGGACTACAGGCATGAACCATTCCACCCGGCCCATAACTCTTTTTCATCATGCAAAGCTTAAACACAGTCCCCATTACATAACAACATTCCATATCCCCTTCACTCTGGCCCATAGCAACCACTGTCTTTCTTTATAAGTTCCAGGACAGCTGCTTTGTCAAAATTAAATATATACCATTCAAAGGGTGTTTAACGTTGGTCAGCTTCCTTCATTTTTACTTCTTAATTGGAAGACAAACGTGAACTCTCTGACATCAGAATGGATTGTGTTGCTATTGGCTGAATTTGGCTGGGGTCCTCACGGGGGGAATAAGACCCACTTTCATTAAATAAGGAGAGCAAAAGGCTGCTGTTCCACAGAACATATCAGATTGTGGTCTTTGTTGGGATTCCAAGCGCACTACACAGACTCCGTTATTTTTGAGGCATCCCCTGTTTTGCAGTGGAATTCTTACTTTGCTGGTAGATCAGTCAGGATGGGTAGAATTAGGCTGAAGTAAGGAGCACTTAAATCTCAGTGGCTTAACATGCTTTCTCCTTCCTGGCATGATGGAGGCTGGCTCCAGAGCCGTACTCATCCTGGACTCTTATGGATCCAGGCAGACAGAAGCTCTATCTTGACACAGTGCTTCTGTGACTGTGGCAAAGGGGCAAGAATGGGGCGAATCAGGCTTTTGTTGAGTAGTGACGTCACTTCTACTCACATTTTACTGGCCAAAGCCGAGTGCCATGGCCATGCCTGGCTTCAGAGGGGGCCAGAAAGTTCTATTCTCCCATATTCCTAGAATGCAAAGAGCTCAAAATATTGAATGGTCATGCCTGTAATCCAAGCACTTTGGGAGGCCAAGGCAGGGTGATCACCTGAGGTCAGGAGTTTAGGACCACCCTGGCCAACATGGTGAAACCCGTCTCTACTAAAAATACAAAAATTACCTGGGCTTGGTGCTGCATGCCTGTAATCCGAGCACTTTGAGGCGGATCACTTGAGGTCAGGAGTTCAAGACCAGACTGGCCAACATGGTGAAACCCTGTCTCTATTAAAAATACAAAAACTAGCTGGGTGTGTGGCTCCCTAGTAGCCTGTAGTCCCAGCTAGGGACTAGGGAGGCTGAGGCAGGAGGACCACTTGAACCCAGGAGGCGGAGGTGGCAGTGAGCTGAGATTGTTCCCAGGCACTCCAGCCTGGGCAACAGAGTGAGATTCTGTCAAAAAAAAAAAATAATAATAATTATCGAATGGGTAATGCTTGTGACCCTGCAGCCTGGCTTTCAGAGCAATTAACAAGAGCTGGGGGGTCAGGATCAGTATGTCATATTAAATAAGAAGAAAACAGAACCAAAACCTTTTTTTTTTAGGAACAGGGTTGGTGGAGATTGCGATTTATAATAAATGACTGTGTTCTTCCTAATTTTTCTGGGCTTTTTTTCCCTCCATCTGTGAAAAATGGTCATCTGAGTCCCTTCTGGGTAAATATTTTTATTTAAATTCTTAAGTTCATAACATATATTCAGCCGAGCTTGCTGTCAGAAATTTCAGATCTTTCTATCCATTGCTCAGGTATTAGGTCAGGGTTGTAGGTATTTCCTTTTCTTACTCCATGAGTTAGGGGGTGAGGGTAGGGGCTGGGAGTTTCTAACTGAGGCAGAGATGAGAGAGGTTTGCCTTGAAGAGATGGACGTGGACCACCCCTGAGCTTCCACCTGCCAGGTGTTTGTGCAGGAACCATAGCCTCTCCTTAGTGCTGCGTGCACCTCTGCAGGGGATTGCATCTGGATGCCCACACATTATCCTTTAAAAATGGGTGAAGATGGCTGGGCGCGGTAGCTCACGCTTGTAATCCCAGCACTTTGGGAGGCCGAGGCGTGTGGATCGCCTGAGGTCAGGAGTTCGAGACCAGCCTGGCCAACATGGAGAAACCCCATCTCTACTAAAAGTACAAAAATTAGCTGGGCGTGGTGGCGGGCACCTGTAATTCCAACTGCTCGGGAGGCTGAGGCAGGAGAATTTCTTGAATTCGGGAGGCGGAGGTTGCAGTGAGCTGAGATTGCACTGCTACTGCACTCCAGCCTGGGCAACAGAGAAAGACTCCGTCTCAAAGAAAAAAAATTTCTGTTCTTTTACATTTGCTGAGGAGAGCTTTACTTCCAACTATGTGGTCAATTTTGGAATAGGTATGGTGTGGTGCTGAAAAAAATGTATATTCTGT
The DNA here is from genome assembly GCF_028878055.3 of Symphalangus syndactylus. Lineage (NCBI taxonomy): Eukaryota > Metazoa > Chordata > Mammalia > Primates > Hylobatidae > Symphalangus > Symphalangus syndactylus. Next base: position 98,985,986 of record NC_072427.2, read on the forward strand.
TGACTTGGGGTGGAGAGTTCTGTAGATGTCTATTAGGTCCACTTTATGTAGAGCTGAGTTCAATTCCTGGATATCCTTGTTAACTTTCTGTCTCGTTGATCTGTCTAATGCTGACAGTGGGGTGTTAAAATCTCCCATTATTATTGTATGGGAGTTTAAGTCCCTTTGTAGGTCACTGAGGACTTGCTTTATGAATCTGGGTGCTCCTGTGTTGGGTGCATATATATTTAGGATAGTTAGCTCTTCTTGTTGAATTGATCCCTTCACCATTATGTAATGGCCTTCTTTGTCTCTTTTGATCTTTGTTGGTTTAAAGTCTATTTTATCAGAGACTAGGATTGCAACCCCTGCCTTTTTTTGTTTTCCAGTTGCTTGATAGATCTTCCTCCATCCCTTTATTTTGAGTCTATGTGTGTCTCTGCACGTGAGATGGGTTTCCTGAATACAGCACACTGATGGGTCCTGACTCCTTATCCAGTTTGCCAGTCTGTGTCTTTTGATTGGAGCATTTAGCCCATTTACATTTAACGTTAATATTGTTATGTGTGAATCTGATCCTGTCATTATGATGTTAGTTGGTTATTTTGCTCATTAGATGCTATAGTTTCTTCCTAGCCTTGATGGTCTTTACAGTTTGGGATGTTTTTGCAGGGGCTGGTACCGGTTGTTCCTTTCCATGTTTAGTGCTTCCTTCAGGAGCTCTTTTAGGGCAGGCCTGGTGGTGACAAGATCACTCAGCGTTTGCACTCACTCAAAACCGCTCAACTACATGGAAACTGAACAACCTGCTCCTGAATGACTATTGGGTACATAATGAAATGAAGGCAGAAATAAAGATGTTCTTTGAAACCAATGAGAACAAAGACACAACATACCAGAATCTCTGGGACACGTTCAAAGCAGTGTGTAGAGGGAAATTTATAGCACTAAATGCCCACAAGAGAAAGCAGGAAAGATCCAAAATTGACACCCTAACATCACAATTAAAAGAACTTGAAAAGCGAGAGCAAACACATTCAGAAGCTAGCAGAAGGCTAGAAATAACTAAAATCAGAGCAGAACTGAAGGAAATAGAGACACAAAAAACCCTTCAAAAAATTAATGAATCCAGGAGCTGGTTTTTTGAAAAGATCAACAAAATTGATGGACCACTAGCAAGACTAATAAAGAAGAAAAGAGAGAAGAATCAAATAGATGCAATAAAAAACGAAAAAGGGGATATCACCACCGATCCCACAGAAATACAATCTACCATCAGAGAATACTACAAACACCTCTATGCAAATAAACAAGAAAATCTAGAAGAAATGGATAAATTCCTCGACAAATACACCCTCCCTAGACTAAACCAGGAAGAAGTTGAATCTCTGAATAGACCAATAACAGGTTCTGAAATTGTGGCAATAATCAATAGCTTACCAACCAAAAAGAGTCCAGGACCTGATGGATTCACAGCTGAATTCTACCAGAGGTACAAGGAGGAACTGGTACCATTCCTTCTGAAACTATTCCAATCGATAGAAAAAGAGGGAATCCTCCCTAACACATTTTACGAAGCCAGCATCGTCCTGATACCAAAACCTGGCAGAGACATAACCAAAAAAGAGAATTTCAGACCAATATCCTTGATGAACATTGATGCAAAAATCCTCAATAAAATACTGGCAAACCGAATCCAGCAGCACATCAAAAAGCTTATCCACCATGATCAAGTGGGCTTCATCCCTGGGATGCAAGGCTGGTTCAACATACGCAAATCAATAAATGTAATCCAGCATATAAACAGAACCAAAGACAAAAACCACATGATTATCTCAATAGATGCAGAAAAGGCCTTTGACAAAATTCAACAACCCTTCATGCTAAAAACTCTCAATAAATTAGGTATTGATGGGATGTATCTCAAAATAATAAGAGCTATCTACGACAAACCCACAGCCAATATCATACTGAATGGGCAAAAACTGGAAGCATTCCCTCTGAAAACTGGCACAAGGCAGGGATGCCCTCTCTCACCACTCCTATTCAACATAGTGCTGGAAGTTCTGGCCAGAGCAATCAGGCAGGAGAAGGAAATAAAGGGTATTCAATTAGGAAAAGAGGAAGTCAAATTGTCCCTGTTTGCAGATGACATGATTGTATATCTAGAAAACCCCATTGTCTCAGCCCAAAATCTCCTTAAGCTGATTAGCAACTTCAGCAAAGTCTCAGGATACAAAATTAATGCACAAAAATCACAAGCATTCTTGTACACCAATAACAGACAAACAGAGAGCCAAATCATGAGTGAACTCCCATTCACAATTGCTTCAAAGAGAATAAAATACCTAGGAATCCAACTTACAAGAGATGTGAAGGACCTCTTCAAGGAGAACTACAAACCACTGCTCAATGAAATAAAAGAGGATACAAACAAATGGAAGAACATTCCATGCTCATGGGTTGGAAGAATCAATATCGTGAAAATGGCCATACTGCCCAAGGTAATTTATAGATTCAATGCCATCCCCATCAAGCTACCAGTGACTTTCTTCACAGAATTGGAAAAAACTACTTTAAAGTTCATATGGAACCAAAAAAGAGCCCGCATCGCCAAGTCAATCCTAAGCCAAAAGAACAAAGCTGGAGGCATCACGCTACCTGACTTTAAACTATACTACAAGGCTACAGTAGCCAAAACAGCATGGTACTGTTACCACAACAGAGACATAGATCAATGGAACAGAACAGAGCCCTCAGAAATGATGCCGCATAGCTACAACTATCTGATCTTTGACAAACCTGACAAAAACAAGAAATGGGGAAAGGATTCCCTATTTAATAAATGGTGCTGGGAAAACTGGCTAGCCATATGTAGAAAGCTGCAACTGGATCCCTTCCTTACACCTTATACAAAAATTAATTCAAGATGGATTAAAGACTTATATGTTAGACCTAAAACCATTAAAATCCTACAAGAAAACCTAGGCAATACCATTCAGGACATAGGCGTGGGCAAGGACTTCATGTCTAAAACACCAAAAGCAATGGCAACAAAAGCCAAAATCGACAAATGGGATCTCATTAAACTAAAGAGCTTCTGCACAGCAAAAGAAACTATCATCAGAGTGAACAGACAACCTACAGAATGGGAGAAAATTTTTGCAACCTACTCATCTGACAAAGGGCTAATATCCAGAATCTACAATGAACTCAAACAAATTTACAAGAAAAAAACAAACAACCCCATCAAAAAGTGGGCAGAGGACATGAACAGACACTTCTCAAAAGAAGACATTTATGCAGCCAAAAAACACATGAAGAAATGCTCCTCATCACTGGCCATCAGAGAAATGCAAATCAAAACCACAGTGAGATACCATCTCACACCAGTTAGAATGGCCATCATTAAAAAATCAGGAAACAACAGGTGCTGGAGAGGATGTGGAGAAATAGGAACACTTCTACACTGTTGGTGGGACTGTAAACTAGTTCAACCATTGTAGAAGTCAGTGTGGCGATTCCTCAGGGATCTAGAACTAGAAATACCATTTGACCCAGCCATCCCATTACTGGGTATATACCCAAAGGACTATAAATCATGCTGCTATAAAGACACATGCACACGTATGTTTATTGCGGCACTATTCACAATAGCAAAGAGTTGGAACCAACCCAAATGTCCAACAACGATAGACTGGATTAAGAAAATGTGGCACATATACACCATGGAATACTATGCAGCCATAAAAAATGATGAGTTCGTGTCCTTTGTAGGGACATGGATGAAACTGGAAAACATCATTCTCAGTAAACTATCACAAGGACAAAAAACCAAACACTGCATGTTCTCACTCATAGGTGGGAATTGAACAATGAGAACTCATGGACACAGGAAGGGGAACATCACACTCCGGGGACTGTTGTGGGGTGGGGGGAGGGGGGAGGGACAGCATTAGGAGATACACCTAATGCTAAATGACGAGTTAATGGGTGCAGGAAATCAACATGGCACATGGATACATATGTAACAAACCTGCACATTGTGCACATGTACCCTAAAACCCTAAAGTATAATAAAAAAAAAAAAAAAAGAAAAAAAAAGGGGGGTGAAGACACGAACTCCCCTAAAATCTAAAAGCTCCTCATTTCCACTGAGCCATACAAACAGAATGGAAAGCATGTTTCGGGTCAAGGAACCAGGTTTTTATCAGGTACTACCAGGCACTTGGGAGGACAAAGAAATAGATGGTGGAGAAGGGTGAAGCTTTTTGGAACTTCCTTTTTAGTTTTGTAAGGACAATTTTTAATGAAAACTGGAATATGAGGTATCATATTTTTAGCATAGTTATAGAAAAATTTTACTAAAATATTAGGATAATATACCTTGGAAGGATGCTCTTTGAAACTTTCTATGATAGTTTAACATATACACAGAAAAGGCATATTTTGATGGTGTTTAACAAACTGAACACACCCGTGTCATACACCAGCACCCAGCACCATGTAACCAGCACCCAGATGAAGAAACAGAAGGTGGCCAGCACCCCAGAAACCTTACTGTGCTTCCTACCAGATTCTACCCATTGCGTCTCATCCCATCAAAAAAACCTGCCCTTTCGACTTCTAATAGTGTATATTAGTTTATCCGTGTTGGTGCTTGATATGGTTTGGCTGTGTCCCCACCCAAATCTCATCTTGAATTGTAGTTCCCATAATCCCCACTTGTCGTGGGAGGGACCCATTGGGAGGTAATTGAATCATGGGGGCGGTTACCTCCATGCTGTTCTTGTGATAGTGAGTGAGTTCTCACTAGATCTGATGGTTTTGTAAGGGGCTTCCCCCCTGCTTTGTTCTGCACTTCTCGCTGCCACCATAAGAAGAAGGATGTGTTTGCGTCCCCTTCTGCCATGATTGTAAGTTTCCTGAGGCCTCTTCAGCCGTGCTGAACTGTGAGTCAATTAAACTTCTTTCCTTTATAAATTACCCAGTCTTGGATATGTCTTCGTTAGCAGCATGAGAATGGACTAATACAGTACTTTATATAAATAGAATCCTACAGTATATACTGCAGTGCATCTGATTCCTTCCCCAACAAGATGTGTGCAAGATTTATAGGTGTTAATCTATAGTTATAGGTCCTTCATTCTTGCTGTATAGTATTTCATTGTGTGATTATCTCACATATTCATCCATTCCCCCATTGGTGGCATCTGGATGGTGTCCAGTTTCACCTATGATTTGCTGCTGGGCATGTTCTTATGTGTATATTTTTGTGTGCATATGAATGCATTTCTCTTGAGTGTGTACCCAGAATGCATTTTCTGGGTCACAGGGTATGCATATTTTCAACTTTAGTAGGTAATATCCAACAGCTTTCTAAAGCAGTTGTACAAGTTTACTTTCCAGCCAGTGGCCAGCAGTGCATAGGAGTTCTGGTTACTCCATATCTTTGCCAACACTGGGTATTTTCATCTTGGAAGTTTTTTTTTTTTTTCTTCCTGTTTTTCTTTTTTTTTAAAGGAAAAATCCTTATCAGATTATTTTTCCTCCTTTTTTTTTTTAAAAAAACAAAGGAGGCCAGGCACGGTGGCTCACACCTGTAATCCCAGCACTTTGGGAGGCTGGGGTGGGCGGATCACGATGTCAAGAGGTTGAGACCATCCTGGCCAACATGGTGAAACCCCGTCTCTACTAAAAAAAAAAATACAAAAATTAGCTGGGCGTGGTGGCACACACCTGTATTCCCAGTTACTCAGGAGGCTGAGGCAGGAGAATCACTTGAACCCAGGAGGCGGAGGTTGCAGTGAACTGAGATAACTGAGATTGCTGAGACTGCACCACTGCACTCCACAGACTCCGTCTCAAAAAAAAAAAAAAGGGGGGGGGCTGGGGGTATAACCCCACCTAATGAGATACCCATTTATTGTGAGGCACTGGGAGATCCAATGATCAAGCTTTGTACAGTACACCAGCAGGAGCAAGCTTGGTGCTCTCATTAGATGCAGGAGGGCCTCTCTTTTTCTGTTGGAACTTCAGGGTGATACATAAGGACAAACTATAAGATAATGACCTGCAAAGAGGAGATAACTATAAAATAAAGTGAAGCAAATTTAATCTCATAAATAGACATGCATTTTTTCCCCCTAAGTTTCTCAATCTACAAGTCCTCACCTGTGGCTTCCAGTGTCTTTATCGCCTCTCCTCCTCCCACTCAGTCTTTACAAAGTGATTCCATTGGCTTTGTCGGGTGGTACTTCTGCTGTTTCTTCTTCAGATTGTCTAGCGTATTGAAATCTTCTTTATCCACAGGCAAAATATTTGTTATCCGCATAACAACTGCTAGACCAGTTAGGTTTGCCCAGTGGGAGGTGACTTTGTTGGCTGACACCATTTTTAATATTTGATGCTGTTTCTTCTGTGGAATACAAAACTGATGAGATTCAGAAATAATAAAGATAAAGTACTATCTTGACTTAAATTCCAGCTGCCAGCCAGCACAGATTCACGTGCTTGTGGGGTCCTGTTAATAGAATGTTGTTTACAAGTGGCTGGGCGAGGTGGGTCACATCTGTAATCCCAGCACTTTGGGAGGCCAAGGCCGGTGGATCACTTGAGGTCAGGAGTGCAAGACCAGCCTAGGCAACATGGTGAAACCCTGTCTCTACTAAAAATACAAAACTTAGCTGGGCCTGGTGGCACACGCCTATAGTCCCAGCTACTCGGGAGGCTGAGGCATGAGAATTGCTTGAACCTGGGAGGCAGAGGCTGCAGTGAGCCAAGATCGCACCACTGCACTCCAGCCTGGGCAACAGAGCAAGACCCTGTTTCAAAAAAAACAAAAAAACAAAGCAAAAAAACCAGAATTGTATTTACAAGCCATCACTCAAATGAGTTAGAAAGCTAAGAAGGTGCTTCAAAGGAAAAAACAATGAAGTGTTTTTGTGCATGAAAAATGATGTTAGTAGCTCCTTTAGTATTGTAATGGCTGGATAGACTATTTCTTGAGATGGGCTAACTTCTGAGCATTTATTTCACCTCTCTGGGCTTAAGGGAATATCTAGAAAAGTCCAGTATCTCCTCACTTGTAAAAATTCATTGATTGAATTCCTAAAGAATCATTACTAGTGAGTTATCACATATGTGCTGTCTCTTGAAAACTATTCTGACTTTTGCCTTTCAGAACACCAAGTCACACCAAGCCCACGTAGGTCACTATTGGTGGGTGTTGCTCCGCATTTTCTTAATGCCCTTCTCAAACAGGCCACTTTTAGCACATGGAGTGTTGTTGGGCGGCTGCAATTCTTAGAGGCTCCCGTGGAGTCCCCAAAGACAGTATTTCTTCTGGCTACCTGACCACTTCCCCAACCCTAGTTCTGTCTTGCTGCTTAGCACCAGGATAGGACCTTTGGATTTGGGTGGCATTGATTCACGAGGGGCAGGGCTGTTGTAGCTTCCTCTGTCAGTAATGTCCCTCAGTCCCACTCATGCCCTGTAACTGACCAATCCTATCTGGACGCTGACGTTTGCTTCACAGCAACCCTCCTGAGTAGACACCAAGTTGTCTGTGTTAGGAGTATCACTTTCACAAGTGAGTTCAATAAGTACATTGAGTGAGCAGACATGGTGGCTTGATTCAGGACAGCCCTTGAAAGGGAGGAGGGGAGAGTGGGCATCTGACCTGAGACTCACTTTTTGTTACTGATTTCCTGAAGGAAGAAGAGGTCAGGTTAGCCTTATCCATGGGTGTCCAGACCTGTCATCTCTACTCCCAGGCATTGCTTCTCTGGAAATGCTCCAGTTCATTTCTCTTAAGTTCCTAAGAGGTGCCTTTTTCTTCCTGCCCCTTCTTCCTGGTACAGACCACTAGCCAGACGGAGCTTGAAAACTGGATCACCGCCATCCACTCTGCCTGTGCCACTGCAGTCGCGAGGCACCACCACAAGGAAGACACGCTCCGACTCCTGAAATCAGAGATCAAAAAACTGGAACAGAAGATTGACATGGATGAAAAGATGAAGAAAATGGGTGAAATGCAGCTGTCTTCAGTCACTGACTCAAAGAAAAAGAAAACAATATTAGATCAGGTAATCGTTCTTCCATGTTTAGATCCAGACAAAATTGTTAGGTCTCTAAAAGGGTTTTATTTTATTTTTTTTTTGCTGTTTTGGAATCGTGAAACATCATCGGATATCTCCTCGACAGCCTGTCATCCAGGATGCTAAGTTCTTTATTGTGACTGTCAGTGTTCTTCACCCTTTGTTCATAGCTAATTGTTAACAGCTAAACGGAACAATATTACATTGAATGAAAGACAGAAACCCAGTAGAGGAGCCTGGGCCCCCACCAATGATGTGCTGTTCTAGGGGATCTGTGTAATTAGAAAGTTTGCAATTTCATTTCCCATGTTATCAGACTGACTTGGAGTTCTCTTATGGTGGGGACTCATAGTTCTGACTCCTCAGTAAATTTTGAATTCTTAATTTGGAAAAGGTAATGTACATTCAAAAAATATATCTGACGGGGTGTGGTGGCTCATGCCTGTGATCCCAGCACTTTGGGAGGCTGAGGTGGGCATATTCACTTGAGCCCGGGAGTTCAAGACCAGCCTGGCCAACATGGCAAAACCCTATCTCTACACAAAAAACACAAAAATTAGCTGCAGCTGTAGTCTCAGGAGGCCGAGAGGAGAGGATCGCCTGAGCCTGGGAGGCGGAGGCTGTGGTGGGCCAAGATTGTGCCATTGCACTCCAGCCTGGGTGACAGAGCAAGACTCTCTCTATATATATGTAGATATATCTAGAGATATATCTCTAGATATATCTAGAGCTAGATATTTATATGTGCATAAGTATATTTCATGCTAAACAAAAAAGATTTAGTGAAATGAACAAAGCACATTTTTGCCTGCTATTCAGCTGTCAGTAACAGCCATCTGGTAGTGCTTTGACACTTTGTCCTAATGCTTAGGAAATAATTACATGAATAAATGATATTTGAATCATTGAACAATTGACATGGGCCTTCCACATTTGTCTCCCTCTGGGGTTTCCCTTTGTTACCTGACGTTATATTTTTTTAAATTGAGGCAAAACTCACATAATGTAAAATCAACCATTTTAACACGAACAATTCAGTAACATCGAGTACGTACACGATGTGCTGCAACCACTCACCCATCTAGCCCTGAAATGGTTAATCTGCCCAAAAGCTAACCCCGTACCTGTGAAGCAGTTGCTCCCCTCTGCCCCCGGCACTCTGTCTTCGTGGATTTGCCTATTCTAGATATTTCGTATGAATGGAATTGCACAGTACATGGCCTTTCGTGTCTGGCTCCTTCCCTGAGCTTCATGTTTTGGAGATGGATCCACATGGTAGCATACATCAGCACTTTACTCCTGGGTTCTGGCTGAATCGTATTCTGTTGCATGTATACACCATGGTTTGTTTATTGGCCATTTGTTGATGGACATTCAAGCTGTTTCCACCTTTTGCAACCAGTGCTGCTATGAACATGTGTATACAGTGATATATATTTTGTTGAAGCAAAAAGGGAGATTTCAACCATTCGTCATTATCTGTACCACTGTCAGCATCACTGAGCCTTCACTCTATGCCAGACCTTGTACTTATGCTTATATTATCTTTTTCAAACATCCCAACAGCCTAAGGAGATAGGTATTATTTTGCCACTTCGAAAAATGAGGGAATGTCTCAGAGACATGCTACAGTTGGAACTTTGTATTCCAGAGTCTAGGTCTCTACCATCTCATGTTCCACTTCCACCCTGTGTTCCAGGCTACCCTCCTCTTCCCAAAAGCGCTTGGTCGATTGCTTCTAGCCTTTCATTGGTCTCACTTTTCTTTGTATGAAAACCTACCTCTTGTTAAGTCATATAGTTCTATGGTGATGGAAATCTCTCCATTTTTACTTCTTGAGTCTAGAGTTTGTGGCCCAGATCTTGGAGTTGATAAGCCTATCATGTCCCCAGTACGAACTCCAAGATAGGAGGGAACAGAGGAACTTGTCACTTCCTATTTATGATGCTGAATTTATGGCTATAGATCTTTGCAGAAGAAACATAAGTAACTAAGAAACTTAGGTACCTGTTGTTTATTCCTTAGGATTATAATGAATGCCTTTACTACATGTAGATCTGTACAGGATAAAGATATTAGCATTTGTTTCCCATTTTCTCACTTTTTCTTTTCCCTTGTTTTCACTACCATAGATCTTTGTCTGGGAGCAAAATCTCGAGCAGTTCCAAATGGACCTGTTTCGTTTCCGCTGTTATTTAGCCAGCCTTCAGGGTGGGGAGTTGCCAAACCCCAAAAGGCTTCTTGCTTTTGCAAGTCGACCAACGAAAGTGGCCATGGGCCGCCTTGGAATCTTTTCCGTATCATCGTTTCATGCCCTGGTGAGTAGAAGCTAATGAATTTTTGAAAAACATTAAGCTTGACGCTTAATCGTGAGCAGGAATTGACAAGAGTCTCTTAAGTGTTTTTCGAGCTTTCTGCTCTATGTGGATTTCTGAAATGCCCTCCCTTGGCATTGGATGCAAATTTCCATTTAAACCTGTCTGAAATATATTACTTAAGCATCTCTTGATGGGGAGGCCTAAGCTATTGTGCAAAGAAAATGTGAAAGGTACCATCTTCAGCGCTGTTCACGTGTAGTATTTGTTGATAGCTCTTGTCATCTTTAGGCAGTGTCATGTTTGGAACCCAAATACATATTTTTTTATATAAACTTTGTGGGAATGGTGAGTGGAGTGCTCACTCTCATACATCAATGCATTCTCAGGCTGGGCGCAGTGACTCATGCCTGTAATCCCAGCACTTTGGGAGGCCGACGCAGGTGGATCACTTGAGGTCAGGAGTTCGAGACCAACCTGGCCAACATGGTGAAACCCCGTCTCTATTAAGTGTACAAAAATTACCTGGGTGTGGTGGCATACACCTGTAATCCCAGCTACTCAGGAGGCTGAAGCCTGAGAATCACTTGAACCTAGGAGGAGGTTGTCACAGTGAGCCAAGATTGCACCACTGTACTCCGGCCTGGGCGACAAAGTGAGACACTGTCTCAAAAAAAAAAAAAAAAAAAAAAAAAAAAATATATATATGTATATATATATACACACACACACACATACACACATACACCATATATGGAACACATATCTCTTTGGAGATCTCCATTTTACTTTATTTTTACCATTGTTTTGATGACCACGAATACCCGATGCATTAGAGCAAGACGAAGAACTCTGTGATTCGCCAGCTGAACATATGCATTGCTTGAGGAAGGGAATTTCCATCTGACCTCTAGGGCGGCAGATTGTATAGTTGTGTTGTGTGTTTATAATCTGTAATTTCATGTACTTGCTAAATTGCGAGCAGCTTTGTGTACTTTTGGCTCCTTCTCAAAAATTGCTGTATGAGTAACATGGTTTTAGTCTATCCAAGTCGACACCCACTTAGAATGTACTGCACCTTAGCACATTTGCTAGGGAATTAAATGTTAAGTCTCAGGTTCCAGAAACTGCTTTGTAAAACCTTAGCTGTGCTGTTCTTCTCTTGCTTTGTCAGCTGTACCCTTCAATTGCATTCAGAGCTATAATTCAGTCAGAGGCGTTTGTATTCTTTATAAATAGATTAGCATCATCATTCAGATAATTAGGGGTAGATTTACATTTTTAAAGAAGTCTTAAACCAATTTCTGGAGTTATTGAAACTGGCATCCTGATTTGTTCTGCTAATTACAGCTCAGCTCTTGGTCTCCCTGGCTACCACCTCTCCATACAGCTATTAAATCCTGTTTTTTCAGTAGTGATGGGACAAAGTGCTGTGTTGAATAAACTTACAAAAGGTTTTCAGTTTTTGACTCCGGATCTATTTCTCGGAGACCTGGACACCAGTTTTTAACTTAGCCAAATCTCAGTTCACCTGTTCTGCAAAACAAAAACAAACAAAAAAACTAGGATGGAAATTCTTCTTTATCTCCTTGTGAGAATATCATCCACTGAGGATGCATTTTTATGAAGGGAACTCGTGATGTCATCGAGGTACCATCTGTATTAATACCAAACTCTGAGCATCGAAGTCGCTCCCTCCTCTTACTGTACCTTGCTAGATTTTGGAGAAAATAATTTTGCTTTCTCCCTAAAACTCGTATGCTTTCATTATTTTCTTCAAAGCCACTGGGCGCAGCCTCCCTGAGAAGGTTACTGTTTTACTCTTCCATAATTCATCTCGGACCCTCTAATTTCCTTCATCTCAATGTCTGTGATGTGTGTGTACTTTTCTTTCACGGGGTAGGCTATTAAAATTTGGCCAGCTGAAGATGGGGACGGGAGAGTTAGTTACTCTGAGGTGTTTTGGTCAGTGGTTTTAAAGAACGTTGAAGTCCATATGTTCAGCTCTCTGTTCCTTTCTTGGGTTTTTGCTCGCTTTGTCAGTGATACAAGTCTGGGTATTTCAATATGTTCCTGCAACTTCTCTTTTCTATGAGGGGTTTCATTTCAGCCAGAACAAGTCAGGCGAGCGTGTTGGGTGTCTGTTCCTATTTGTTGCTTTAGCTCCTGTGGAAGATCCCGGGCAGGGAGTTTTGCAGTCTGATTTATTAGGCACTCTTATTTTCTTTCCCTCCCCTCCTTGTCATTTGACCCCTGGGATTTCTTTTTCTCCTTGGGGTTGAAACAGTCTTCAATTTAGTCTTTGTCCAGAAATTTTTTTTTCTTCTTTTTAGTGGGGGAGGAGGAAGGAGGAGGTGTGAGGGTAACAGGGCTGGGTAGATTGGGGAGCTACAATTGAAGTAGCATTCACTGAGAAAGCTTCCCATAATGCTGAGTGATTTGCCGTAATTAACTGAAGGGTCCTCGCTGTACTCTTTGAAAGAAGGTTATCATTGTTCTTGTTTGCACAGATGAGCAGAATGATAGAGTAATCAGGTTCAGGCCACAAAGGGAGGCATTGTCTGGGCAAAGATCATTGAGAAACTCTTGAGCTCTGGTCCGGCAGTTCTTCTGCCAGCCCTTTTCTAAATCCCTTTGCTCATTTTGAGTTATTATTGTCTTGGGGATAGTGGTTACTTTTGCAGTTTACAAGGCCCCAAGCAATTTAGAATACTGCTTATAAGAAACTTAAGTAAAGTGTTTGTTAAAACAGACTAACTAGTCAGCTGATAACTGAGAATATTTATGGGTGTATGAATTTCTCTTTCATGCTCTCTTTGTCTGGAAATTATAAACTGAAGAGTTTTCTTTTTTCATTTTTTAAATTATACTTTAAGTTCTAGGGTACATGTGCACAACGTGCAGGTTTGTTACATATGTGTACATGTGCCATGTTGGTGTGCTGCACCCATTGTTGTCACCATGTTATATAGGATATGCTTTTGCTTTGTGGTATTTATGTATTTATTCGTTCAAGCAACAAATATATGTAAGTGCCTGGCATCCGTCAGTTTTATCCTTGTAATTAGGACTATAGTGAACAGCACAGAGATCCTGTCCTCTTGAAGCTTATATTCTTGTGGGAGAGAAGGGTAAGAAATAAGTAAACAATTAACTAGACACAGTAAGTACAGGTATTGCTGTGTGTGTGAAGAAAGCAAACGGTAATATATGTCGACGTATTTATACAGCTGCCTCTATGTATGTGTCACTATTAATGACTGGATTTATTTATAAAATGACTATATGACTGTAAGGCCAAATGGACATTTTTTTCCTCTAGAATTTAAAATATTTTAACACCATTTATTCAGTGTTGACATAGTCATATGAGCATATGCGTGTCTGCATGTTATAATTTATTCCTTTTACAACCTTTGTTTACCTTTAACTGAGAAAGTGATGAAAATAGAGAAGAGAAAATTTTTACATATTTTACGGTGTGTTTGTCTTGTGATTTTGTTCCCTGTGACACCTCCAGTGTAATCTTAGAATAAGATCTTTCTCATGAAAATTCCCACCAGTGTCTTGGATACCACATTTTTCTATACCCTGACCTGGGTTTTTTTGTTTTGTTTTTTTTTGTTGTTGTTGTTTTAACGTGCTAAGCTGAGAAAATGCAAAATGCAAGACCTCTCATCTCCCTCATCTTCCTATTTTCATTTGGGTCCAAAAACCTTCCCTCTAATACCCTTGTAGAGAAGCTGTTTTGATTCCTGTTTTTAATGTACATAGGGGTCCCTGCCACCCATGGGGCTTCTGCGGTGTTTACATTGTCAGTACTGAAGCCCCAGAGAGGCATGCCTTCCAACCAACACGCTGACTGCTGGGGAGGCCCCTCATGTTACCAACAGTGCCTCATCCCCTGCATTGCTGCCAGTTGGCATCTGTCACATCAGGAGTTGCCTGTGTGGGAATCTACAAGTAGGTTCCAAGACATTCACCTCTGGCAACAAAAGAGTGGGTGGAGAAGTTTCATTTCAAGTCTGACTTGCTGTTCCTCCTGCCACTCCCTTTTTTGAAAGGCAAGCCCGTGGGTGGCCCATGGAGACCTTCTGGCAGAAGTTCCCTTAAGTTCCTGGGACTTTGCTTGCCACCTGTAGGATAAAGTTCAAGCCTGAATGTTTTGCCTGTGAGGACTTTCTGGAGTCTTTTTGGAGATTCTACTTGAGCAATTATCCTGGTGACAGATTTACATTTAGGGTGTTCCCTTGTGAAATGCTTCTCTGGGATCACGCCACTGGACCCCAGCCTGGGCGACAGAGCGAGACTCTGTCTCAAAAAAAAAAAAAAGAAATGCTTCTCTGGGTTTCTGGCACATTGTAATACCTCGACAGAGTTTAGCTTTTGTTTAACAAAAAAATACAAGTTTTCTTTCCCATTTACTTAAACATAGGACATGTAAGTGATGCAAGTCTGGTAAGGTGCCTTCATCTTCAGTGAGCCCGGTCCCTTTTGTCTTGTTATTCTGCCATCCTTGAAAAGACTTAGGTAGGGACATCCTAGACCACACCACAGACCTTCCTTTTATCAGGAAAAAGAAAACAGATAGGATAGCGGAAAGGATAACAGCAAGCCCCCTCCCATTGAGCACAGTTCCTGGAAGTTGTAAATAGTTTTTTTGCTTATATGCCATTGACCAGAACTTAAGCCCAATCCATGCCCTACTGCAAGGAAAATAAGTCGTCTTGGACTTAGTGGCTGCATGCTCACTTACATTTGGGATTCCCCTCCCTGCCGCCTTTTTTTTTTGAGAAAGAGTTTCACTCTGTCGCCCAGGCTAGAGTGCAGTGGCGTGATCTCAGCTCACTGCAACCTCCACCTTCTGAGTTCAGGCAATTCTTCTGTCTTGACTTCCCAAGTAGCTAGGATTACAGGTGCCTGTCACCGCACCCAGCTGATTTTTGTATTTTTTAGTAAAGACGAGGTTTCACCATGTTGGCCAGGCTGGTCTCGAACTCCTGACCTCAGGTGATCTGCCTGCATCTGCCTCCTAAAGTGCTGGGATTACAGGCATGAGCCACCGCACCTGGCCTACGTTTGAGATTTTTCTGACTAAGATGGAATAGAGAATGGATATTGGGGGCCAATGATCACTTGTCTGATTTTAAAACGTGATTTTATATATCCTAAGAAAACAAAATAGTAGAGATTGGTAATTTTAGATTTAACCTGGAAACCCAGGAACCAAAATCTGTTGTTTTTCCACTATTGTTGCTGACGCTTGAGCACCATTTTTCAATAGAATGCAGAAACAGCTCTGTAGCATTTGGAGAGAAAGCCTGGCTCATTTCCCTTGCTGTAGTTCAAGCCTATGACCAGAAGGACATGTCATTTTTGGAAACAGAACATATATATTTTATTCCTATATCATGTATTTTTGCTGATGATTTCAAACAAGGATTGAATTTGCCAACTTTTCATTTCCATTCTGAATCCATGAAGGGCTCTCAAAGTCCCAATATGTCTAGGTCATGGATTGAATACTTTAGGCATTGGGGTCAGGGTTGGCTGGCATGATGGAGGAGGGTTTTTTGAAGAGTGGGACTTACGAGGACCTCAAGTCACAAGTGGGTGGTCCTGACGCATCTCCCTTGTGGCTGCTTGTCCTTGCCATCCTCAGGTGGCAGCACGTACTGGTGAAACTGGAGTGAGAAGACGTACTCAGGCCATGTCCAGATCCGCGAGCAAGCGAAGGAGCAGGTTTTCTTCTCTGTGGGGTCTGGATACTACCTCCAAAAAGAAGCAGGGACGCCCAAGCATCAATCAGGTAGGTTCCAGAGCAGATGAAAAGCGAGACCGCACAGATCGCTTCTGTGGCCACCTCAATTTGGGATGTGTGTGTTTCTTTAGTGAGGCTGAGTGTTATTTAAAATCAACTAGTTGGCACAAAGAAGCTAGCTGTGGTAGACACTTTTAATAGATAATGCATACCCATAACATTGAACTCTGCTATTAGTCTATCACCAAGCTTCAGTTTCCCACCTGCATCCTTTCCAAACCCTCATTAATTACAGACCTACTCAAAGCGCACAATTCACCCTGAGTCTTCAGGAAAAAGCAGGGCTCTGCAATGAAGCCAAGTGCAGTTCTTTTTTTTTTTTTTTTGAGACAGAGTCTTGCTCTGTCACCAGGCTGGAGTGCGGTGGCACAATCTTGGCTCACTGCAACCTCTACCTCCCTGGTTCAAGTGATTCTTCTGCCTCAGCCTCCCGAGTAACTGGGACTACAGGCGCCTGCCACCACACCCAGCTAATTGTGTTTTTAGTACAGATGGGGTTTCACCGTATTGGCCAGGCTGGTCTTGAGCTCCTGACCTCGTGATCCACCCACCTCAGCCTCCCCAAGTGCTGGGATTACAGGCGTGAGCCACTGCGCCTGGCCATTCAGAGTCTTTTTAAGCTGCCTCTGGCACTGGATGAAAGGCAGCCTCCAGGGAAATCTGATTATTCTCTGCCCTTTACTTTTTGGAGCTGACATTAAATGCGCAGATCCTCTGCTTACTGGAATGAGGAGCCAGGAATCTGAGAGTGCTCGCCCACTGCCACAGCCCCCTTCTGCTCGGGTCCAGGGGCTGGAATGGGATCTCGGTATGTCATGAGGGTGCAACATAGCCTGGTGCCATGACGGGTGTCCGCTGACCATGTACAACTGCCCAGTTCTTGCCCATTAATTTGACTTCTTCACTCTCCAAGGCCAGTCTCCTGCTGGGGTTACTTCCGGGAAGCTCACTGTCTGTTGTTATTGTCTTCCTTGTCCTTTGGCTTTGAGAAATGAGTAGCTGCAGAACTGCTTGCTTAGATTTCAGGGACTAAAGGAACATGAGCGTCTGTAGTCTTTCGGAAGAAGAATGTCCAGTTTGTGGGCTACAGTGGCTGGAAAGTTAGGCCTTCGGCATTTTGGAGGTCATGACTAAGACTGCTAGTTTGACCTATTCACCCCGTGCCCTTATGCAAAGTGAGAAGACGTCATCAACTGACTTGATAGAATGATCTCTCCTTGTTCGCTCTGACAGTTCCAGCCGTTAATTTACTTAAGAAATGAATTTTAGAGAAGAGATTAGTCCTGAAAGCTGATGCACTGAGTCCCTTAGCTGACTGTGATACTCATTGGTTTTTTTGGTTTTGTTTTGTTTGTGATAGAGTCTCGCTCTGTCATTCAGGATGGAGTGCAGTGGTGCAATCTCAGCTCACTGCACCCTCTGCCTTCCAGTTCAAGTGATTCTCCTGCCTCAGCCTCCTGAGTAACTGGGATTACAGGCACTCACCAGCACGCGCAGTTAATAGCTAATTATTTTTATATTTTTAGTAGAGATGGGGTTTCACCATGTTGGCCAGGCTGGTCTCGAACTCCTGACCTCAAGTGATCTGCCCACTTCGGCCTCCCAAAGTGCTGGGATTATAGACGTGGGCCACCGTGCCTGACTGATACTCACTGTTTTAATGTGGCATTTCCCTATCCTTGATGGAACCTGCAGAGAGCAGATGAGAAAATGCTAAGCGAGTGTGAGACTGAAGCAGTTTCGCAGTTTGTCCTGTGATCTTTGGGGAGAGCAGATCATCAAACTTGCTTCCATGGGTTTTGCTTTTATGTAAATCTAAAGAAAAAACTGTGGAAGAAAGTCAACATTTCATCAGAAAAATAACATAAGAGACTTGATAGTTCTCAGTTAAAACCTGCAAAAGGAGGACATGAACGATCAGCATTTCTCTTCTTTTTTTCTTTTTGAGACAGAGTCTCACTCTTTGCCCATGCTGGCGTGCAATGGCGCAATCTCAGCTCACTGCAATCTCCGCCTCCCGGGTTCAGGCGATTCTCCTGCCTCAGCCTCCTGAGTAGCTGGGATTACAGGCGCCCACCACCACGCCTGGCTAACTTTTGTGTTTTTAGTAGAGACAGGGTTTTACCATGTTAGTCAGGATGGTCTCGAACTCCTGACCCTGTGATCTGCCCGCTTCGGCCTCCCAAAGTGCTGGGATTATAGGCATGAGCCACAGTGCCTGGCCCATTTCTCTTCTTCTTTTGGGAGGTGGTGGTGTCGTTGTGTATGTATCTTCAGCCCACTGCTTCTGGACTTCACAGTTTGGACTTGTTTTCTAGCAAAACCCTTTGTTCATGTGCATCTGCTTGATTGGCACCAGGTTATGTTACCGCCCATTTCTACTGAAAGATATAACTGAATTTAAATGAATTCAAGAGAATGTTTTAACATTTTTCTAAAATCAAAGCACAATGTAATGTCTTAGAAACAATTCTTTTAATTGTTTTCTTAAAGTATGAGTTTTTAAGAACCTTTTGCTTAGCCATAAACATACCAGTAGAAATTTAGTCATTAATTCTGTAATTTGAAATGGACAAAAACTACGTCTTTTTGGCCAGGGGTGGTGGCTCATGCCTGTAATCCTAGCACTTTAGGAGGCCAAGGTGGGAGGATTCTTTGAGGCCAGGACGGTTTGAGACCAGCCTGGGCAACACAGCAGCACCCTATCTCTACCGAAAAAAAGTTAAAAACATTGTGTGTTTTTGTATGTTTTATTTGCATGGAGGAAAGGCTTTTTCTTAATTGTGTACATTATCCTGATACTACATTCTTGTTTTAGGGATAATCACAAAATTCCTCATATCCATGAGTTTCCTTACCTAGTGACATTGTTACCCTATTCTAGTTTTCATGGTATCTTTAAGTTAGCAGGATTGATTACATTTCAAGGAGGAGACAATTTTCTTTTTTTTAATTAAAAAAGCCCCTATGTTGCCATGTTGAGGTAAAAAACTATAATATTCTCACATTCTACTTAAGAAAGTATTACAAAGCAAGCAGACTTTTACCTATAAGTATCTGGTCGGGTATATGAGGCTATAGGAGAAATGCTTCGTTGTGAGTTTATCTAGCTCATTGCTTTTGCTAGTTTCTTTTTCTTCTTCTTCTTCTTTTTTTTTTTTTTTTTGATTCAAGGTGTCAGTCTGTTGCCCAGTCTGGAGTACAGGGGTGTGGTCTCAGCTCACTGCAACCTTGACCTCCAGGGCTCAAGTGATCCTCCCACCTCAGCTTCCCAAGTAGCTGGGACTACAGGAGCATGCCGCTATGCATGGCTAATTTTCAAATTTTTTGTAGAGACAGGGTCTCACTCTGTTGAGCAAACTGGTCTCAAACTCCTGGGCTCGAGCAATCCTCCTGCCTCAACCTCCCAAAGTACTAGGATTACAGATATGAGCCACCACGCCTAGCCTATTGTCTTTCTTTCTTTACTTTTTTTGAGACAAGGTCTCCCTCTGTTGCCCAGATTGTAGTGCAGTGACGTGATCTTGTGATCCTCCTGCCTTAGCCTCAGGAGTAGCTGGGACCGCAGGTGCACACCACCACGCCTGGCTAATTTAATGTAATTTTTTTTTTTTTCTGTAGAGATGAGGTCTAACTATATTGCCCAGGCTGGTCTCAGACTCCTAGGCTCAAGCAGTCCTCCCGCCTCAGCTTCCCAAAGTGCTAGGGATTATAGGCATGAGCCACCATGCCCAGCCTATTTTCTTTAAGTAGAGATGAATTATCCAGACTTGAGAGCAAACTTTTTTTTTTCCAGCTGTCAAAGACGTAGGGAAGTGGTCTAGATAGAGGGATGTGTTTTTCCAGATCTGCTCCCATAAATTATTGTACCTGCTTTGGGATTTGATGTAGGAGTATCTGAACACGTGTGTAAGGTTTCATCATAGCCATGCCCATTTCTTTCCCCCTTCCTACGTTTCGTTTGCCCTGTTGCCCAGATTCCTTTTTAAGATGGTACTTTTGTATATGCAGGTGTTTGGAGAGGGAACCGAAGCTGTAAAGAAATCTTTAGAAGGAATATTTGATGACATTGTTCCGGATGGCAAGGTAAAAATAAACATGTGTTTTCTTTTCTAAAAGTACCGCAAGTGCATCAACATATACATGGTGCAGGGTTGTCTTGAGCTACTAAAATTAAGTAAACTCAATATTAAAAACTGAAATGATCAGTTTTTAAAAGTTATGTAATAAGTCAACAAGAGATGGAAAATCATTTTATATTTAAAACTGAGTGGTAGGGGGAACATTCTCTTGCTGACATAACATTTCCCATACTTACCATTTGATGTGTGAGTTTCTAACTAGAATGTAAGAGGAAATTTGGGTTCTGAATAGCTGAATATTTTATGCCATTGCCAATTTCTTTCCACGTACAGCTTCTCTTCCCAAGAGGTGTGTTCTTGCTACCCTCCCTCTCTGCCCACACATGCTGTTTTGCTCCCATTAGTTTCAAAGAACTGTTCCAATAGTGTGTTATTTAAAAAAAGAAAAACAACAAAAATGCATTTGCCTCCCAAGTCAAGTATTCAATTAAAGATTCGGCCGGGCATGGTGACTCACACCTGTAATCCCAGCACTTTGGGAGGCCGAGGCGGGTGGATCACGAGGTCAGGAGATCGAGACCATCCTGGCTAACATGGTGAAACCCCGTCTCTACTAAAAATACAAAAAAAAAAAAAAAAAAAAAAAAAAATTAGCTGGACGCCTGTAGTCCCAGCTACTCGGGAGGCTGAGGCAGCAGAATGGCATGAACCCAGGAGGCAGAGCTTGCAGTGAGTGGAGATGGAGCCACTGCACTCCAGCCTGGGCAACAGAGCAAGACACTGTCTCAAAAAAAAAAAAAAAAAAAAAAGATTCACAGACTTGGTTCAGCCTTGTGCTTGGATTTAACAGGGGCTTTCAAACTGCTCTGATTGAAAGCCCATAAAAATACTGATTTTTGGGGGTGGAGCCAAGATGGCCGAATAGGAACAGCTCCGGTCTCCAGCTCCCAGCCCCAGCGACACAGAAGACGGGTGATTTCTGCATTTCTGCTTGAGGTACCGGTTTCATCTCACTAGGGAGTGCCTAACAGTGGGTTCAGGACAGTCGGTGAAGCGCACTGTGCGCGAGCCGAAGCAGGGCGAGACATTGCCTCACTCGGGAAGCGCAAGGGGTCAGGGAGTTCCCTTTCCTAGTCAAAGAAAGGGAAAACAGACGGCACCTGGAATATCGGGTCAGTCCCGTCCTAATACTGCGCTTTTCCAACGGGCCTGGAAAACGGCACACTAGGAGATTGTGTCCCGCACCTGGCTCGGAGGGTCCTATGCCCACAGAGTCTCGCTGATTGCTAGCACAGCAGTCTGAGATCACGCTGCAAGGCGGCAACGAGGCTGGGGGAGGGGCGCCCACCATTGCCCAGGCTTGCTTAGGTAAACAAAGCAGCCAGGAAGCTCGAACTGGGTGGAGCCCACCACAGCTCAAGGAGGCCCGCCTGCCTCTGTAGGCTCCACCTCTGGGGGCAGGGCACAGACAACCAAAAACTCAGCGAGAACCTCCACAGCCTTAAATGTCCCTGTCTGACTGACAGCTTTGAAGAGAGTAGTGGTTCTCCCAGCACGCAGCTGGAGATCTGAGAACGGACAGACTGCCTCCTAAAGTGGGTCCCTCACCCCTGAGCCGCCTAACTGGGAGGCACCCCCCCAGCGGGACAGACTGACACCTCATTCAACCGGGTACTCCTCTGAGACAAAACTTTCAGAGGAACTATCAGACAGCTGAATTTGTGGTCTCACGAAAATCCGCTGTTCTGCAGCCACCGGTGCTGACACCCAGCCAAACAGGGTCTGGAGTGGACCTCTAGTAAACTCCAACAGACCTGCAGCTGAGGGTCTTGTCTGGTAGAAGGAAAATTAACAAACAGAAAGGACATCCACACCAAAACCCATCTGTACATCACCATCATCGAAGACAAAAAGTAGACAAAACCACAAAGATGGGGAAAAAACAGACCAAAAAAACTGGAAACTCTAAAAAACAGAGCACCTCTCCTCCTCCAAAGGAACGCAGTTCCTCACCAGCAACGGAACAAAGCTGGATGGAGGATGACTTTGATGAGTTGAGAGAAGAAGGCTTCAGACGATCAAACTACTCTGAGCTACGAGAGGAAATTCAAAACAATAGCAAAGAAGTTAAAAACTTTGAAAAAAAATTAGAAGAATGGATAACTAGAATAACCAATGGAGAGAAGGGCTTAAAGGAGCCGATGGAGCTGAAAGCCAAGTTTCGAGAACTACGCGAAGAATGCAGAAGCCTCAGTAGCAGATGCGATCAACTGGAAGAAAGGGTATCGCTGATAGAAGATGAAATGAATGAAATGAAGAGAGAAGGGAAGTTTAGAGAAAAAAGAATAAAAAGAAATGAACAAAGCCTCCAAGAAATTTGGGACTATGTGAAAAGACCAAACCTACGTCTGATTGGTGTACCTGAAAATGATGGGGAGAATGGAACCAAGTTGGAAAACACTCTGCAAGATATTATCCAGGAGAACTTCCCCAATCTAGCAAGGCAGGCCAGCATTCAGATTCAGGAAATACAGAGAACGCCACAAAGATACTCCTCGAGAAGGGCAACTCCAAGACACATAATTGTCAGATTCACCAAAGTGGAAATGAAGGAAAAAATGTTAAGGGCAGCCAGAGAGAAAGGTCGGGTTACCCACAAAGGGAAGCCCATCAGACTAACAGCTGATCTCTCAGCAGAAACTCTACAAGCCAGAAGAGAGTGGGGGCCGATATTCAACATTCTTAAAGAAAAGAATTTTCAACCCAGAATTTCCTATCCCGCCAAACTAAGCTTCATAAGTGAAGGAGAAATAAAATACTTTACAGACAAGCAAACGCTGAGTGATTTTGTCACCACCAGGCCTGCCCTAAAAGAGCTCCTGAAGGAAGCACTAAACATGGAAAGGAACAACCGGTACCAGCCCCTGCAAAAACATGCCAAACTGTAAAGACCATCGAGGCTAGGAAGAAACTATAGCAACTAACGAGCAAAATAACCAACTAACATCATAATGACAGGATCAGATTCACACATAACAATATTCACGTTAAATGTAAATGGGCTAAATGCTCCAATCAAAAGACACAGACTGGCAAACTGGATAAGGAGTCAGGACCCATCAGTGTGCTGTATTCAGGAAACCCATCTCACGTGCAGAGACACACATAGACTCAAAATAAAGGGATGGAGGAAGATCTATCAAGCAACTGGAAAACAAAAAAAGGCAGGGGTTGCAATCCTAGTCTCTGATAAAATAGACTTTAAACCAACAAAGATCAAAAGAGACAAAGAAGGCCATTACATAATGGTAAAGGGATCAATTCAACAAGAAGAGCTAACTATCCTAAATATATATGCACCCAACACAGGAGCACCCAGATTCATAAAGCAAGTCCTCAGTGACCTACAAAGGGACTTAAACTCCCACACAATAATAATGGGAGATTTTAACACCCCACTGTCAGCATTAGACAGATCAACGAGACAGAAAGTTAACAAGGATATCCAGGAATTGAACTCAGCTCTACACAAAGTGGACCTAATAGACATCTACAGAACTCTCCACCCCAAATCAACAGAATATACATTTTTTTCAGCACCACACCACACCTATTCCAAAATTGACCACATAGTTGGAAGTAAAGCTCTTCTCAGCAAATGTAAAAGAACAGAGATTATAACAAACTGTCTCTCAGACCACAGTGCAATCAAACTAGAACTCAGGATTAAGAAACTCAGTCAAAACCGCTCAACTACATGGAAACTGAACAACCTGCTCCTGAATGACTATTGGGTACATAATGAAATGAAGGCAGAAATAAAGATGTTCTTTGAAACCAACGAGAACAAAGACACAACATACCAGAATCTCTGGGACACATTCAAAGCAGTGTGTAGAGGAAAATTTATAGCACTAAATGCCCACAAGAGAAAGCAGGAAAGATCCAAAATTGACACCCTAACATCACAATTAAAAGAACTAGAAAAGCAAGAGCAAACACATTCAAAAGCTAGCAGAAGGCTAGAAATAACTAAAATCAGAGCAGAACTGAAGGAAATAGAGACACAAAAAACCCTTCAAAAAATTAATGAATCCAGGAGCTGGTTTTTTGAAAAGATCAACAAAATTGATGGACCGCTAGCAAGACTAATAAAGAAGAAAAGAGAGAAGAATCAAATAGATGCAATAAAAAACGAAAAAGGGGATATCACCACCGATCCCACAGAAATACAATCTACCATCAGAGAATACTACAAACACCTCTATGCAAATAAACTAGAAAATCTGGAAGAAATGGATAAATTCCTCGACAAATACACCCTCCCAAGACTAAACCAGGAAGAAGTTGAATCTCTGAATAGACCAATAACAGGTTCTGAAATTGTGGCAATAATCAATAGCTTACCAACCAAAAAGAGTCCAGGACCTGATGGATTCACAGCTGAATTCTACCAGAGGTACAAGGAGGAACTGGTACCATTCCTTCTGAAACTATTCCAATCGATAGAAAAAGAGGGAATCCTCCCTAACACATTTTACGAAGCCAGCATCATCCTAATACCAAAACCTGGCAGAGACATAACCAAAAAAGAGAATTTCAGACCAATATCCTTGATGAACATTGATGCAAAAATCCTCAATAAAATACTGGCAAACCGAATCCAGCAGCACATCAAAAAGCTTATCCACCATGATCAAGTGGGCTTCATCCCTGGGATGCAAGGCTGGTTCAACATACGCAAATCAATAAATGTAATCCAGCATATAAACAGAACCAAAGACAAAAACCACATGATTATCTCAATAGATGCAGAAAAGGCCTTTGACAAAATTCAACAACCCTTCATGCTAAAAACTCTCAATAAATTAGGTATTGATGGGACGTATCTCAAAATAATAAGAGCTATCTACAACAAACCCACAGCCAATATCATACTGAATGGGCAAAAACTGGAAGCATTCCCTCTGAAAACTGGCACAAGACAGGGATGCCCTCTCTCACCGCTCCTATTCAACATAGTGCTGGAAGTTCTGGCCAGAGCAATCAGGCAGGAGAAGGAAATAAAGGGTATTCAATTAGGAAAAGAGGAAGTCAAATTGTCCCTGTTTGCAGATGACATGATTGTATATCTAGAAAACCCCATTGTCTCAGCCCAAAATCTCCTTAAGCTGATTAGCAACTTCAGCAAAGTCTCAGGATACAAAATTAATGTACAAAAATCACAAGCATTCTTGTACACCAATAACAGACAAACAGAGAGCCAAATCATGAGTGAACTCCCATTCACAATTGCTTCAAAGAGAATAAAATACCTAGGAATCCAACTTACAAGGGATGTGAAGGACCTCTTCAAGGAGAACTACAAACCACTGCTCAATGAAATAAAAGAGGATACAAACAAATGGAAGAACATTCCATGCTCATGGGTTGGAAGAATCAATATCGTGAAAATGGCCATACTGCCCAAGGTAATTTATAGATTCAATGCCATCCCCATCAAGCTACCAATGACGTTCTTCACAGAATTGGAAAAAACTACTTTAAAGTTCATATGGAACCAAAAAAGAGCCCGCATCGCCAAGTCAATCCTAAGCCAAAAGAACAAAGCTGGAGGCATCACGCTACCTGACTTTAAACTATACTACAAGGCTACAGTAACCAAAACAGCATGGTACTGGTACCACAACAGAGACATAGATCAATGGAACAGAACAGAGCCCTCAGAAATGATGCCGCATAGCTACAACTATCTGATCTTTGACAAACCTGACAAAAACAAGAAATGGGGAAAGGATTCCCTATTTAATAAATGGTGCTGGGAAAACTGGCTAGCCATATGTAGAAAGCTGCAACTGGATCCCTTCCTTACACCTTATACAAAAATTAATTCAAGATGGATTAAAGACTTATATGTTAGACCTAAAACCATTAAAATCCTACAAGAAAACCTAGGCAATACCATTCAGGACATAGGCGTGGGCAAGGACTTCATGTCTAAAACACCAAAAGCAATGGCAACAAAAGCCAAAATCGACAAATGGGATCTCATTAAACTAAAGAGCTTCTGCACAGCAAAAGAAACTATCATCAGAGTGAACAGGCAACCTACACAATGGGAGAAAATTTTTGCAACCTACTCATCTGACAAAGGGCTAATATCCAGAATCTACAATGAACTCAAACAAATTTACAAGAAAAAAACAAACAACCCCATCAAAAAGTGGGCAGAGGACATGAACAGACACTTCTCAAAAGAAGACATTTATGCAGCCAAAAAACACATGAAGAAATGCTCCTCATCACTGGCCATCAGAGAAATGCAAATCAAAACCACAGTGAGATACCATCTCACACCAGTTAGAATGGCCATCATTAAAAAATCAGGAAACAACAGGTGCTGGAGAGGATGTGGAGAAATAGGAACACTTTTACACTGTTGGTGGGACTGTAAACTAGTTCAACCATTGTGGAAGTCAGTGTGGCGATTCCTCAGGGATCTAGAACTAGAAATACCATTTGACCCAGCCATCCCATTACTGGGTATATACCCAAAGGACTATAAATCATGCTGCTATAAAGACACATGCACACGTATGTTTATTGCGGCACTATTCACAATAGCAAAGAGTTGGAACCAACCCAAATGTCCAACAACGATAGACTGGATTAAGAAAATGTGGCACATATACACCATGGAATACTATGCAGCCATAAAAAATGATGAGTTCGTGTCCTTTGTAGGGACATGGATGAAACTGGAAAACATCATTCTCAGTAAACTATCGCAAGGACAAAAAACCAAACACCGCATGTTCTCACTCATAGGTGGGAATTGAACAATGAGAACTCATGGACACAGGAAGGGGAACATCACGCTCCGGGGACTGTTGTGGGGTGGGGGGAGGGGGGAGGGACAGCATTAGGAGATACACCTAATGCTAAATGACGAATTAATGGGTGCAGGAAATCAACATGGCACATGGATACATATGTAACAAACCTGCACATTGTGCACATGTACCCTAAAACCCTAAAGTATAATAAAAAAAAAAATAAATAAACCATAAGATAAAAAAAAAAAAAAAAAAAAAAAAAAAAAAAAAAAAAAAAAAAGTACTGATTTTTTTTTTTAATTGGCCACTTTTTTCAGCCTCTAAATAAATAGACGTCTCTTGTTTTCAAGACCCTGGTAGTGATACTGGGAGCCTGTTTGTGTGGGGGATGTGGGGTGGTCTGATGTTGATAATGTGACCTTGGTGTGATCCTCTGGTTCTCGGGCTCAGAATCAATATGACAGAATTCAGCCCTCAGTTGCCATGCAACCAAGTAGTGTCAGTCATCAGTGGCTCAGCCCCGTGTTGTAGATGCAGCTGAGCTTCAGAATCCAGAGTGCCATGGGGAGTTCTGCTACTGGAGGGGGAAGAGAGAAGAGTGGCCATGGGAAGGCCTTTTCTTTCCTTCATACCCAAACTACTCATGAATGATGCTACCCTGGATATAAAGGCCACTGTCCTTGGAAATACTTATCCATGGCCACTGTCTGAGCATCTGTCTCTGATGAAATTTGAAGAAATTCAGTTTTTGGGCCTATGTGCAATCCAAGCAGTTTTTGATGTTAACTTGGTCATTTCTGAGGTTGGCCAGTTCATCTTGCATACCATTATTAGTCCACATTTAATACTGAGATATCTTCTCTAGACCACAGAACTTGGAAACTGCCAAAGTTTTTCCATTGGATTTCTGTGTAACATTTTTGGTTTTCCATTTTTCCAAGATACGTCTTTCTCCCACATCCTGGCTAGAATGCCTTGTTCTCAGAGTGTTTCGATGCAAAACTTGGGTTGCTCCAGTGCTAAGGGGCATTTATTTAATGTGGCACACTGGAACAGAGTCTGAATATTCCAATTATAGTTAATGGGATTTAGGTATGTTGGTTGCTTTTTGACAGTTCCTTCCCTGGAGTCCAACTTATCTGCTAAAGCAACTCTGTTCAAAGGCGAGGCTGAAATTATCTTCCCCAGTTGGATTTAGTTTAATGGCTTTTACGAAAACGTTCCCCCGATTCTTGGATCCCATTCTTCTTTCGAATGGAGATTATATTACCACCTCTCAGCCTTCATTGGGAAATTTCTTCCTTCTTGTAATTTGCTGATACCAGCCTTGTTCTTGGTCATCAGTAGATACATATTTACCAACTAGTGGCCTGGTTATAAATCAATAATGAAGGCCTATTACTTAGCATATATTGAGCATCAATATTATGTTTACATTGCTGAAATCGAACATCATTCTTTCCTTGCTTATTTCGGCGGGCTCCTAACATTGTATCAATCTAAGGAACATAACATTGTATCAATCTAAGGAACATCCTCTGCTTCATCTGCTTAGCTTGCTTAGGTTTAACCCAGCTGCTAAAGGAGAACTTCCGACCCTTCTCCCACGTTCACAAACTTCATTCCACTCCCTGGTCCTCAGGCAGAGTGATGGAGAGGATACAGTGATGGCAGCAAAGGAGGCTTGTTTTTTCTACATTGTGCCATGAGGTTATCCGTTAAGTTCTTTGACCTCCAGAAAATGGAACTGCCTCTGTCCCCGGGTCGGGTCGTGCTGAAGGTCCAAGGAGAGCACAAAAATGATGCTGTCTATAAATATAAATATGTAGTGCTAAAACATTATCTTTTTGAAAAAAATTGAATGGGGCTTCATCATTGCCTTGAACTGTGAAGTTCTCATGGCAGATGTGCTTGCTTTAGGAATTCTCTGCTTGAAACTTGAAATGAGTTTGTGGAAGAAACAAGAACTTAAAGCTGAGCTGAATGGTGACTTTCTTTCTCTTTCTTTCTTTCTTTCTTTCTTTCTTTCTTTCTTTCTTTCTTTCTTTCTTTCTTTCCTTCCTTCCTTCCTTCCTTCCTTCCTTCCTTTCCTTCCTTCCTTCCTTCCTTCCTTCCTTCCTTCCTTCCTTCCTTCCTTCCTTCCTTCCTTCCTTTCTTTCTTTCTCTCTCTTTCCTTCCTTCCTTCCTTTCCTCCTTTTTCTTTCTTTCTTTCTTTCTTTCTTTCTTTCTTTCTTTCTTTCTTTCTTTCTTTCTTTCTTTCTTTCTCTCTCCCTCTCTTTCTTTCTTTCTTTCTTTCTTTCTTTCTTTCTTTCTTTCTTTCTTTCTTTCTTTCTTTCTCTTTTTCTAAATTTTGATGCCCACTCAATTCATGCCGTGATCACCTATGGATGCTGTGGGCCAGGTGTGACGCCTGCCTCACACCTGAAGTTTGCACCATAAATCTGCTTTCTCAGTAGTTTCTCTCTCTCCAAGGGTTCCCCTGCCTCCCACCACTGCCTCCACTTCTGCCCTGGGCTGTTTTCATGGGAATCGGTGATTCCTGTGTGCAGTCTGGGGATCTAGGGTTGTCAGAGCCTCACTGCTGCTGCCCTGCTAACTTTATTTCTTGTTATAGAGGGAGAAAGAAGTGGTCTTACCTAATGTTCACCAGCACAACCCTGACTGCGACATTTGGGTCCACGAGTATTTCACTCCATCCTGGTTCTGTCTGCCCAATAATCAGCCTGCTCTGACAGTCGTCCGGCCAGGGGACACTGCACGGGACACCCTGGAGCTGATTTGCAAGGTATGGAGCTGCTTTGGGTTGTTTCTCCAAGAAGAGCAGAATGGGGTGTAGGAATCTTCTAAGGCACGTGTGGAAACCCAGAGTTATGTGGGAGAGGAAGGTGCTTAAAACACACCTCCCTTTCATTTCGGAGCAGCATTGCATTCCTTTGTGATAATATTCATAATTGTATTAGTGAATGCTTCACCTTTGAGAGGAGAGGAAGTCTTCTCAGCATCTTTCAACGTGTGTGTTTGATAGATTTCTAATGCACATATCACATGCTCATTGCAAACCTTTTATAAAATCTAGGTGAAGAACACAACAGAAAATTAAGGCCACTCTTATTCACGAAATCCAGAAATAACCATTGCAAACATTTTGACGTTTGACCATTCATTCTTTTTTCCACACACATACAGATACATGTGTTCAATGGCATCATATTATGGGTACTGTTCTGTCACCTGCTCTTTAATCAGTAACCGATACACTATGGGCATCTTTAGAATTGGGGAAAATGGAAGGAAATATAAGTTTGACCTTCATTGGTGGGAAATTCTTCTTTTGTAAACACAGAATTAGCCTTTTTAGAAACATGACAAATGATTGAGCTCCTTTTCTCTACTTTCACCTTAAACCATGGAAGAAATGCCTTGATATTTTTATTTTTATTTTATTTATTTTATTTTTTTGAGACGGAGTCTCGCTCTGTTGCCCAGGCTTGAGTGCAGTGGCGTGATCTCAGCTCACTGCAAGCTCTGCCTCCCAGGTTCACGCCATTCTCCTGCCTCAGCCTCCCGAATAGCTGGGACTACAGGTGCCCACCACCACACCCGGCTAATTTTTGTATTTTTAGCAGAGACGGGGTTTCACTGTGTTAGCCAGGATGGTCTCGATCTCCTGATCTCATGATCCACCCGCCTCGGCCTCCCAAAGTGCTGGGATTACAGGCGTGAGCCACCGCGCCTGGCCGCCTTCATCTTTTTCAAAGTGAACCTGGTTTCATTTTTCCCCCTGAAGGGGCAGCCAGCTGAATAGCCCTGAGTGAGGGGAGAGAGAGGAAAGAATAACTTTACTTGTATGCTTGTTTTTATTTTTACATAATGAGTAGCATTAATAGTTCTATGTTGCAGTCACATCAGGTCTGAGCCTGAGAAAGAGCTGAGACTTTGCCATTGTACACATGGAGGAAGTGAAGCTCAGAGGGCCTTAGCTGCTTGCCTGAACTCACATCACAGTCAGTTGCGAAGGAGAGACTGAGCCCACGTCTGGCTTCTCTACAGCTGTGTGCATCCTGCAGTGCTGGGTGTCCACAAGAACTCTCAGAACCTGGGTTAGTCTTCAGGAAGGAAAATCAGTAAGGCTCAGAAGAATCTAGAATATATTCTTAGGGGAGTGAATTGGTCTTCTTTGGGGCTGTTAACAATAGAAATGAAAAGCTTTTCTATCACAATTTTATCCTAGAAGAAGTTGGATGGATAAAATGACGTTTTAAAGATCTCATCATTCAACACAATGTTTGTAAATACGGAATGACTTTCACAACCTCCGCAAGTACCTCAATTTTGTAGTTCTACTATCAGCAATTTTTGTATTTTTAAAAAAGCAAATCACAGATGGCTTTTTAAAGAAAAAACATGGCTCTTCATATGAATCAGGGAAATGGACAGTCCAACTCAAATTAGCCTCTTAAAATGTCTTATGTATGTGGAAGAAAAATAGAAGAATCACTTGTTTTGGGCCATAACCAAAGTCAGCCCTGACATGGATGTTAAAAATAAATGATATCACCTCTCTGTGTGCTTTGAATCCTTCATGTATGGGGGTTCTAGCTTTTGGAGATAATGGTATCTCAGTTCACAATTTTTTCATGTTAATTACTTAACAAAATTGGTCTGTAGAGGATTTCTGCATTTCTTTATTTATAATTAGCACAGTTCTTTAGAGACCCATTAACATTCTGCAGAGCTGAAGAGTTATTGTCAGATCTGCAGATGAAGGTGTTAGAAGTAGGACTTTCTGGCTTTTTTGTATAAGCCCAACTCTGGAAGGTGTTTCCAGAGGAAAAACATGGCTTTGGAGCATCCTGTGCACATTGGCTTTAAACTCGATCAGGAATCGAAAGTTAAGCCAAAGTTTTCCAATTACCATTAATTGGTGGAAGATTGATCAGTGAGTGAAGCAATGAATGATTGGCCCACTTTACGTATGTTTCAAGGTTTTGCTTTGGAAAAAACTAGGGGAATGAAGAATAATATTGTCATTGCCAGTTAGAGACCATATCTAGATAATGTAGTGGACCTGATCCCCTTTAAAGTGTTTATTTCTGTCACCTGAAAGGTTTCCGATGGCATCATTAAGGTACAAAATCCCTTTCTCCAACAGTGAAAGTTAGTCCTGTCCAATTTTCCCTGGGCCTTCTTTCTTTTTACCAAGACACAGAAATAAAAGCAAAGACAACGTGGTGTGGAACAAGCTTCTATCTCATGAGTTTATGCTGGGCACGGTGGCTCACACCTGTAATCCCAGCACTTTGGGAGGCTGAGGAGGGCAGATCACTTGAGGCCAGGAGTTCGAGAGCAGCCTGGCCAACATGGCAAAACCCCATCTGTACTAAAAATACACACACAGAGAAAATCTCATGAGTTTAAAACTGGAAGACTTGTGTGTGCATTTCAGAAATTGATGGTCTTTGGAAAAGCACCCATGTAGGAAAAGTGATATAGTATGCTCAGGGCCAGATGCCTTCTAAAGCTTGCTTCTTCCTTGGAAAACACCTTATTGTAATTAGTGGATCTGATTTTATTCTTAAGAGGGAAGGAGATAATGGGGAAAACAGTGCCCCATGTTATTAACAATCTAATATAATGGTGAATGGTTTTTTTTTTTTCCCCATTGAAAACAAAGATGATTGTAAAAATGCCTGTCTTTTGTTTCATTATTGTTATTCTCAATGTTTGGTGATAGATGCCTTCTCTAATATTTAATAATCAATCTGTTTCTTCTGTCTCCTGCATTCAGCTCATTCTCTTTCCTATTCTATCTGATCCACATCATTTCACATCAGTTTGCCATCTGCCATCTGAGCACCAGTCAAGTTCTGGTATAGTAAATGTTTCAAGATCGTCATTTCATGTACAATTCATGTCAGAGATGTTACTGGAATGATTGTTGCTAACTATAGCAGGTAACCATGTTGGCCTATAGGTTTTGGATATATTCTGATCGTTACAACTACAAAAATAATTGCAACATATTTTCATTCATTTATACCTACTGATATTATTCACATATGACCATGTGTCAGTTTTATTTCATGCTTTTACTACGTCAGCCATGGCTTTGGATATGCTATAACCATTGGCATTTAAAGAAAGAAAAGGTTACTTTGAAGGGGAGGGAAAATATCTTTAGAAATTCTACAATAGCACTTTGGTGTGTGTGTGTATGTGGATACATATTTCTGTATGCAGTGACTACATGTTTGTATTTCTGTATGCAGTAATTGCATGTTTGTGTGTCTTCTAGAAGTTTGACTGAAATGGAAGAATATGAAGAGAAATAGAAGAGCAAAACATAATGGATTAGGAGCTCTAAGGCAGTAAATTCTGAGACATGTTATCTATTTTAATTGGTGCAAACTATTTACTGAAAATATCTACATTGTGTTTTGCTGTTTCATCCTTCGAAATAGTCATAGTAAGATGCGAATTTAAAAAATTATGCCAACTAAACTAAAAATTATTGTACTATATTACTTAGGGTATAATTTGTGGCTGCATTGCCTCAAAATGAATCAAATGCTAAGTAACTTAAGTACATGTACATTGGAAAACAAATTTATACCATTTAAATTATTTCCTAACTGAATTTTCCTTGAATGTTTTACAAGTCTCAATTTTCTTTTGAATTTTCACTTGAATGTTTTATGTCTAAAGCAAGGCCACACATTTATGTCTATGTCTAAAGCAAGGCCACACATTTAGAATTACTATGTTTAAATATTCATTAAGGAAATTCTTTTGCACAAAGATGTATTCTGAACATGGTTAGTTGTTTGACTTGCTTTGATATTGACTAACAGATATCTAAGGAGCATAAAATTCTTCTTGATCGTTCTGAGGATCTGATTTAATTAATTCATTAGGATTTTCTTTTTATGTTAGACCAGCCGTGATTAACAAGGGCTCATAATTCAGAAACTTTTACCAAAATAATAAGACACACTGGTATATATTTTGATCCAATGTCCTGTTTTGAGAGTAACTATTTACTGACCAAAATTAGGGCTCTTAAGTTACAAGTAAGACCATTATAATTTTCATGTTTGCCGCTTGTGCTGATTTTTATTTTTTAAAGTTATCAAGACATTATCGTAACTTAAAGAAGTTTGAAAAATATGATGGTTGGTGGCAAGAATCTTTTTTTCCTTTTACTTATTTATTTATTTTTTTTGAGACAGGGTCTCACTCTATCCCCCTGCTGAAGTACAGTGGTGCAGTCATAGCTCACTGCAGCCTTGCCCTCCCAGGCTCAAGCAATCCTCCCGCCTCAACTTCCTGAGTAGCCTACAGGGACTACAGGCTCACCCCACCATGCGTGGCTAATTTTTGTATTTTTGATACAGACAGGGTTTCACCATGTTACCCAGGCTGGTCAAACTCCTGGGCTCAAGCAACTAGCCCACCTTGGCCTCCCAAAGTGATGGGATTACAGGCATAAGCCACCGCACCCAGCCAAGAATCATTCTTATTACCATTGCTATATTTATCATTCTTTAGTTCTCTGCAATGCATTACACAATTTAAATGAGGTGCCTTGACATTCTCTGTATGTTTGTATAAATGTTTTCAGTACTGTAGCATTTAGGGGATGCTGGAGTTCTCCGCGGTCCACACCAGGAACACCTTAGGCTATTTGTGCCTGACAGTGGGCTGTCTCTCACACTGAAGTTTCAGGAACCAGAATCTTCTTAGGTGAGGTTGCTGTTTTGGCCTGATTTCTGGAAGACAGTCTGTTTCAGTGGCAGTCTCATTAAGGAGTGCCCACAAAGTGTTTATTAATGATGATGATAAGGTTTCCAAGTGAATTGGTTCCTGTTACTAAGAACCCATGAAATTTCATTTCTTTCCCTTCCGCCTCAGTCGGAAACAGATGGTGAACCAAAATTTTTGCTTCTAATTAAAGATTTCAGTGAGGGCCTGGGTAGGTGGGAAGCATTTGCAGCTTCGATCTCTCTTAGGAAAACTTTTCTTGCTCATCACTTCACCCTAAATATTAGTATTTTGTTGTTGTTTATTTATCTTGATGATTCTCCGGCAGTAAGTAGCACACTTAAAAAGTCCCTGTTTTATGTTTCCCTGGGCTTTCGCCTCCAGCCTTATTATCTTTGACATCAACAATCTTGGATCTGTCAGACATTGAGCATCTGGTCTCAAATATAGGCAGTGAAAGGACAAAAGCCAGGTGCACTGGGACTTGTTCAGTGAATGGCATCTGTGTCTGGCACAGCAGGCTGCAAACTATCATATTACTCAGGAGAGGAGAAAGGTTGGGGTTCCCAAGAAGCACTGATAGAAAACTTTATCCTTCTGCTATGTGTTCAGAGTGAACTCATTTCCACTTTCTGGAAATGTGCTTTTGCAAGAATGCAGGTTGCCTGTCCTGCATGTACATATTTATTTAAAATGCTAAACCACTGCTGCCTCACCTCCCACATCTACATAGCTTTTACCTGCAGCTGCAGACACTCCTGAAGACTGCATTTATGTTGTATTAGTTTCTGTATTCTCACTACTGCACACGATATCTGGTGTATCTAAGAGTTTGTTAGGTGTAACTGAATATATATTACTGGAATAATTATTGGAATGCTGTTAGTTTGGCTTTAAAAATATTATTTTGAGGGTGGGGTAAGTAGAAAGAGTACTGAACCAGTTAAAATTAATTTTATTTATTTTGAAATAATTCTCACCTGCAAAGCTTTGAATGTGAAGAGGTTTTATATTTATTTTGTGAAAAATGTCCAATTTGTATAAAAGTAGGGAACAATGTAATAAACTCTCATGTATCTATCACCTAGCATCTGTAATGATCAAATTAAGTTTTATCGATTTACTCACTCACTCCCACCCCCAACTCTTACTTATTTTGGAAGCAAATTCCAGACATTATATAATTTCTATCTATTAGCGCTTTAGGATGTATCTCTAAAAGATAAGGACGCTTAAAAAAATCACTTGGTTTAAACATTTTCTCTCTAGCAATATATTTTCATGTTGCTGTGTAACTTTCGGAAAGCATTTTCTTTTTTCCCTGTATCCTCTTGACGCTCTACTGAGAATGATTTATAAAACCATGTTGGTATTATTACTTATTCCTCAAAATTAATTCAAGGATTACTTTTTAGACAGAAAAAAAAAAATCTATTGTCCCATCCTGGACCAAAGGAGAAGCCTTGAAAATTTCAATTT
This sequence comes from Symphalangus syndactylus, assembly GCF_028878055.3. Taxonomy (NCBI): domain Eukaryota; kingdom Metazoa; phylum Chordata; class Mammalia; order Primates; family Hylobatidae; genus Symphalangus; species Symphalangus syndactylus. The sequence goes on from NC_072427.2 coordinate 99,022,358, forward strand.
TAGAATTGTTTTCTTTGAGCGAGTCATTCAGTGTGTTTCCATAGTTGGACACATGCCTATTAGCACTGCCCCCGGAGGGAGCCTCACTTGGGGAGTATATAAATAAGACTGAAGTCCAAAAGCCTTGTCTTCACACTGACTCGCTTGCAAATGAACTGTTAACAACTGTCCCACTGTCCCCATGTGGTTAAAAAAACAACTTTGCCCGGGCACAGCTTTTTTCTCTCATTGTAAATACAGTATTTTCTTGCCTTTCTTGTTACCCTTTTCTTTAATCACCTATCTATGAAGTTATATTTAAGAACCTTTTTGATCTGCTCTGTTTTGTTGAAAATTTTACCAGTGTTAGAGAGCACAATGAATCAAATAAGGAGACGTGGAGATGTGAGTCCCTTGTTTCCATTGAATCCTAAGATACCCTTGGAATGTTACCAATGTGTTCAATGAAAGTTATTTTAAAAGTTTGCATTTACGATGCAAACTTTTTAAGAAGTATAGAAACCTTATATCCCCATTTAGTATCAAATCTCTATTGGGCCGGGCGCAGTGGCTCACACCTGTAATCCCAGCACTTTGGGAGGCCAAGGCGAGTGAATCACCTGAGATCAGGAGTTCGAGACCAGCCTGGCCAATATAGTGAAACCCCATCTCTACTTAAAACACAAAAATCAGCTGGGCATGGTGGTGGGTGCCTGTAACCCCAGCTACTCAGGAAGCTGAGGCAGGAGAATTGCTTGAACCCAGGAGGCGAAGGTTGCAATGAGCCGAGATTGTGCCATTGCACTCCAGGCTGGGCGACAAGAGTGAAACTCCATCTCAAAACAAAAAAACAAACAAAAAAAAACTCTGTTGGTCGTGGGAATACATAATATGTTGGTGGAGAACTAATTATGCCTATTTACTATTGAACAGGCATTGTCTTTCTTTCTTTCTTTTTTTGTCCCAGACACATCAACTGGATCATTCTGCTCATTACCTGCGCCTGAAATTTCTAATAGAAAACAAAATGCAGCACTATGTTCCACAGCCCGAGGAAGACATCTATGAGCTGGTAATGTTATGACTGTGGTCCAAGCACATTTTATGGCAGATTATCTTCAAATTATGAGTGTTCTTGTGTTAATTGTAGTTGGTGGAGTGGAACGAGTTCAAAAATAAATGAGCTTCATTCATAGCGCTTAAGTTGGTGGAGATGGCCTTACTTAGCTCAGTGTTCCAGAGTGGAATGACCACCTTTGTTTACGCACGAAGCAGTGCAGTGCTATCATGAAAAATCAAAATCTAGAGCTATCTCTTAGATAGAACTTTAGTCATTATTATAATACTAGCTTTCCTTGCACTGGCAATCTTTTATTTTATTGTATTTTAGTATTTTTATTTTGTTGTTTAGAGAGAGGATCTCATTCTGTCACCGAGGCTGGATGGAGTACAGTGGTGTGATCATAGCTCACCTCAACCTTGAACTACTAGGCTTAAGTGATCCTCCTGTGCCAGCCTCCTGAGTAACTGGAACCACAGGCACACAGCTCCATGGCTGACGAACTTTTATTTTTTAATTTTTTTTTTTTTTTGTAGAGGCAGGATCCTGCTTTGTTGCCCAGGCTGGTCTTGAACTCCTGGGCTCAAGTGATCCTCCCACCTCAGTCTCCCAAAGTGCTGGAATTACAGGCGTGAGCCACTGCGCACGGCCAGTCTTTTATTTTAAATTGGTGACTTAAAAATCAGCTGGTTGTCATTACAGAAAACAGTGCTAACTCTAATTTTGTGTGACATCCGTAGGCATGTTGAAACTGCTGGGTCAAATCTTGTTGGGTGAAAAAAGCTGCCATCTATGTCCTAGTCTTTTGGAACTGTATTTATGTAGCTTCTTGGGGACATTTACATATATTTGAGTTTGAACATACTTATGGGACTGGGGTTCTGAATTAGACCTGCTTACTAATCATATGGAACTGGCCAAGAAAAAAAATGAAATGCTAATACTCAATTTCTAGGATTTTACAAAGACTAGAGATAATATGCTTATTTGGTAAATTACAATGGTTGTTATTGCAATAAGCCCAGTGACAAGCTCTTTGCTCTTTAGCAAAGTGGTGTGTTTGTCAGTTCCAGGAAAGGAACATTTTGGGAGCAAGGCGCCTCTATTTTGGAGTTCCTGTGTTCTCTCTGTACTTAGTCATTCCTCTGGGGGCTCTGACTGCTTGCCATGGATGTGTGAATAACAGTGACTTCAGACAGGGTTTCACTACAGAAAGCGGAACTGAGCATTTAAACCCAAGTATTATTCTCTTTTTGGAAAAGGGAAGCATGATTTAAAAATGAGTAGGAAATTGTGTTTTTTGTCAACTTTATTGAGGTATACTTTACATTTAAGAAAACTCTCGCCAACTTTAAGGACACAGCCCGATGAGTTTTGACAGATGTATGCAGTCTTGTTTCCACTGCTGCCATCATGCTTTGGAACATTTCTGTTACCTGAAAAGTTACCTTGTGCCCCTTTAAGGGCTTTTAAGGAAATAGAAGAGAGGGTGTGCTTTTGTAACACTTTTAGCATATTATGCAATAGATTATCAAAATAATGAGCCCTTTTTCAACTGTCACTTAAATCAGTAACTGTTCTGTGTTCAGTACATTTAACAGAGAGGGCTGATGTATTCTTTTTTTTTTTTTTTGAAACGGAGTCTTGCTCTGTCGCCCAGGCTGGAGTGCAATGGCGTGATCTCGGCTCACTGCAAGCCCCGCCTCCCAGGTTCACGCCATTCTCCTGCCTCAGCCTCCTGAGTAGCTGGGACTACAGGCACCCACCACCACACCCGGCTAATTTTTTTTGTATTTTTTGAGACGGGGTTTCACCGTGGTCTCGATCTCCTGACCTCGTGATCCACCCGCCTCGGCCTCCCAAAGTGCTGGGATTACAGGCGTGAGCCACCGCGCCCGGCCGCTGATGTATTCTTTTTCTGGCCTGGGGAAAAGGCCAGTCTTGGTGCTGCTGTATGAGTAAAGGAAAGAAAACCCTTTTTTCTTACTTAAAAAAGGGAAGTGCTTTCCTGCTAACACTGGAAGAGTTACTAGATTATATATTTTGCATCTTGGGGTTAATGAATATTTTGCATCCTGAATTACAGGGATCATACCTAACCAGGTTCCATGTTCCTCATATTTTACACATAAGAGGTATAGGTACTTCAGACATAGTTTTTGAAATTATATGGACTCATTTATTATTTTTAAGCCTTGCCCATTGTGTGGTCTCCTTCAACATAGGAAACTAAGGTGTGCCAAGCTTAGTCTGTTTGGATCTACAATTTTTGTATGCAGATAGCTATATATGTATTTTAAAAGAATCTAAAGTACAGAGAGACCATCGTATTATTTCTTGGCCTGTTGCAGAAGGTCTCCAGCCCATAGATCTCTAAGGATACAAATGCCACAGTCTTGCAAAACCTCTTTTTCGACCAAGGTTCTTAACTATTTTGTCCTTTGGATACTTTTGGTAGCCTGGTGGAGCCTCCAGACTCCTTCTCAGAATGATATTTTCAATCGCATAAAATAGAATACATAGGATTATCTGTGCCCTAAATATATTGAAATCGTTCTCAAAAATATTTTTTGAATTATAGGTAATATATGTTCTTATTTATTAGCTCATTAAATTATAAGACTTAATAGGTAGACATAGACCTAATAGCTAGACCATTAAGTTACAAGACCTAGCGGTAGATCTAATAGCTACCACTGTTCTGAGGTAACGATGAGCATAAATAATATTTTGAGACATTAGCAGCAGCTAAAACATTATATGAAAATAACTGTGATTTCTATTCGTGATGGAGTCACAGGCACTGCTACTATTACTATGTTTGTTGCCTACATTCATTTAGGATAAAAGGAAATGCTGATTTTCAGTTTAAGGTTTGTAAACATAAAGATATCACTTTTTTTTTTTTTTTTTCTGTGATGAAGTTTTGTTCTGTCACCCAGTCTGGAGTGCAGTGGTGCAATCTTGGCTAACTGCAACCTCTGCCTCCTGGGTTCAAACAACTCCCTGCCTCAGCCTCCCGAGTAGCTGGGATTACAGGCGCCCACCACCACGCCCGACTAATTTTTGTATTTTTAATAGAGACGGGGTTTCACCATCTTGGTCAGGCTGGTCTTGAACTCCTGACCTCATGATCCACCTGCCTTGGCCTCCCAAAGTGCTGGGATTACAGGCGTGAGCTGCCGCGCCCAGCCAATATCACTGTTTTTTATCATCCACATTCACACACCACTTGAACTCTATCCATGGGTCCCTGGTTTTCAATCCCTGCTTTAGGCCATTAAGCTGGGCATAGCATCATTCTGAGACTGGGGGTTTCTGAACAGCATTCCTGGATGCTTTTTGAGAGTCTGCAGGTATTCAGTGTCTTGTCCCTTACTGAGTATGCATCAGACCACACACGGTTAATTGGTTTCCCTGGCTCACCTCCATTTTGATTTTGATGGACATGGGAAGCTTCAAGTGTTACAAGCCATTTCCGTACAAATGACTCATTCATGTATGACTCTCCCAAAATATTTTATTCTATGCCATTGTTTTGTCAAACAGTCTTTAGTAGTAAGACCAATAGTTATTAGCAAAAGTATGTACTATATTTTAAAGATCTTTTTGGAGGGTCTAGTATGTTTATTTTGGGGGTCAGGGGATTCTCTTGCTTATGAATAACCAGGAATAGTTAGCCGTTGATTTATCTGCTTTGCTGGTTGTGTTTCTAATAGAAGTAATACCTGTTTGGCCACTTTTTCACGATGACTTGTTTGTTGGGTCCGGTCCACGGAATGATCATATACATGATTGTAGTCTATGGAAGCTCTTTTCAAAAACCCACACTAAATGTGTTTTTTTATAAAGTGACAGGTAGAAATAAAGTTTGCAGAAACACTGATCAATTTATTTATTCACTCATCCAGCAAATATTTTTTTAATTATTTTTTATTTTTTTGAAATAGAGTCTCATTCTGTCGCCCAGGCTGGAGTGCAGTGGGACAGTCTCGGCTCACTGCAACCTCTGCCTCCTGGGTTCAAGCAATTCTGCTGCCTCAGCCTCCCAAGTAGCTGGGACTACAGTTGCCCCACCACCACACCCAGCTATCATCTAGCAAATATTTATTTAGCATTTGTATGCCTGGCTCTATTGTAGCTGTTCTAGGCACTGGGGATACACCAAAACAATTCTGCCCTGGTGGAATCTGTATTCAAGTTTGCAGAAACAAGGAAAAATACATGTGAATGTGTAATATGTCAGGGAATGTTCAAAGCCTGGAGAGACAAGAAGTTGGGGCAAGTAGAGAGAGGGAGATGGCACATCTGCAGTGGGTCTTGTTGCTATTTTATTTTATTTATTTTTCGTGTTTCTTTTTTTTAATGTGATGTTTGAACAGGGTGAGTGAGTGAAGTGAGGGAGTGGAATCATAGAGGTATTTTGCAGACAAGTGTTCTAGGCTGACCAGGCACGGTGGCTCATGCCTGTAATCCCAGCACTTTGGGAGGCTGAGGCAGGCGGATCCCCTGAGGTCAGGAGTTCGAGACCAGCTTGGCCAACATGCTGAAACTCCGTCTCTGCTAACAATACAAAAATTAGTCAGGCATGGTGGCACACGCCTATAGTTCCAGCTATTCAGGAAGCTGAGGCAGGAGAATTGCTTGAACCCGGGAGGCGGAGGTTACGGGGAGCCAAGATCGTGCCACTGTACACCAGCCTGGGTGGCAAAGCCAGATTCTGTCTCAAAAAAAAAAAAAAAAAAAAAAAAAAAAAAAAAGTTCTAGGCTGAGAGAACAAAGCTGGCTACGGCCCAGGCAAGGGGAGGGTGGCGATGGTGGAGGTGGCTTACCTGGTGTTTGAGGATTGGTGGAGAGGGCACGAAAGGGGGATGCAGGAGATGGTGGGGAGAGGGAAAAAGGATAGGCCATGTAGAGCCTAAGTGCCGTGGGAAACCCTAGAGAGAAACGGCATTGTTGGCTTTGAAAGGCTCACTGTGGCAGATGAGTGGCCCATAGGGCATGAGAGGATGAGCAACCAGGGCCCATAGGAGGCTGTACAGAGTCATCGTCAGGCAAGAGCGTGACGGTGGCTCAGACCAAGCCACCCAAAGGAGACAGAGGAAGAAACGATCCTGATTTTGTGAGAACTCAAGAGTCCTAGGTAAGCAATTTGTTTCTTAAAATCTGGTGATCTTCTCATCCAGTTTTTGAAAACAGGGAAAGTTGCAACATTATCGATTTAATAAAAGAAAGGGAAGATGTGAGCTATTTCATCATTAAGTGCATTTATGTATAAAACTACTGAATTTCCAGATTTCTAGTTCCAGATATTGTGGTTGCATTGAAAATATATTTTAAAGTACAAACCCTTCTTGAAATTTTATATAGTTTTAGTTTTGTTCACTAAACCTGGCTTTAGTCCAACCAGCCTAAGGATGTTGTGGCCAGCGGGCCTGTCTATATGATACTGAGTTATTGTCTGAGACCAGCAAAAGACACAATGATATTCACACTAATTTCAAAGAAAACTAGGAAGTAGTATTATGAAAATATAGGAAAGATTATGCACAAAGCTCTATTCCCACTAGATCCTGTGGAAATGATTAAAACAAACAGTTATATACTGCCACCTGGAGGAAGGATTTGGCTCTTAAAGTTTTAAAAAATAAAACTAAGGCTCCTAATAAGTTGAAGTGTACGTGGTTGATAACGTTTCCTTGAGCATTCTGTGGTGTTAGGTTATATATTGTAAACCTTATTGAATTTAGTATTTAGAGTTTTGGTGGCTATTTTCTGAATGAAAAAGTGGTATAACTGATTTCTTCTCATTTGTAAATTTATTTGTATGAAACATTTCTAAAGTATAACACTAAAACCACATTCAGTCATGCCCTTGACACGTTGCATTTGGTGGAAGTTGCATTAAATTGAGGTGTTTAAAAGGATCCAAGCTGTCCTGTCCACGTTCCTATCCCCCACATTCCTTGGCATTCTATTATAGCAAATGCTTTCTCAGGCTCCTGAGTCACAAGTATTATGCTGACCTCTCAAATGCCCCAAGCAAATAAAGAGAAGAAACTGGCCACTCTTTTCTACCTGCCTGAATAAAACTGTTTCTGGACGAATGGCTGTGTGGTCAGGGATGCGGGCAAGTTTAGATCATCATCAAGACTTCTCTTTAGTGTTAATGGCCACATTTTTTGTTATTGACCTTAGCTCAAAATTGGTTTTCATTTCAAGATAGAGTAATAATTTAAAAAATCTATATGAGCATTTGACACATCTATTCGTTTGTGAGTTTTTATTATAAATTTTGGATTTGAACCTTTGACTGACCTAAGAGGGTAGGTTCCCTTTGCTTTCATACCCTGTGTTCCAGTGAAGGCTGATCTGGGAGGCATCGTAGTGTAGTGGAAAGAACACGGCCCTAGAGCCAGTGAGACCTGGGTTCATGATCCCAGCTGTGCATGAACTGGTCTTCTGAATTTAGGAAAGTACTTTCTCTTTAGGCTCTTGCCTGTATTTGTAAAATGGACATCACGCTTGTCTCATGGAGTTAGTGTGAGAGGCGTGACACATGGCCAGAACTCCGTATGTTATTGTCTTGATAGATCTTGACATATGAAAATGAAATATCCGGCCAGGCGCAGTGGCTGACGCCTGTAATCCCAGCACTTTGGGAGGCCAAGGCGGGCGGATCAGGAGGTCAGGAGATCGAGACCACGGTGAAACCCCGTCTCTACTAAAAATACAAAAAAAAAAAAAAAAAAAAAAAAAAAAAGCCGGGCATGGTGGCGGGCGCCTGTAGTCCCAGCTACTCAGGCGGCTGAGGCAGGAGAATGGTGTGAACCCGGGAGGCGGAGCTTGCAGTGAGCTGAGATCACACCACTGCACTCCAGCCTGGGCGACAGAGCGAGACTCCGTCTCAAAAAAAAAAAACCAAACAAAAAAGAAAATGAAATATCGATTAATTTAAACAACGTTTATGATGTGTGAACTCTGCATGATTCTTATCTTGACTTTGTACAAAGCTCTTTTTCCAGCCTTTTTCGTTTAAAAAAATTTTCTAATAATTTTAACTCTTACTTTAGATTCAAGGGGCACATGTGCAGGTTTGTTACCTGAGTATGTCGCATGATGCTGAGGTTTAGGGTACTGTTGATCCTGTCACCTAGGTAGTAAGCCTAGTGCCCAGCAGTTAGTCTCACAACCCTTGTCCTCCTCCTGCCTTCCCCCTCTAGTCATCCCCAGTATCTATTGTTGCCGTTTTTATGTCCATGAGTACTCATTGTTTAACGCCTAGTTGTAAGTGAGAAGGTATTTGGTTTTCTGTTCCTGTGTTAATTCAAGTAGGATAATGGCTTCCAGCTGCATCCATGTTGCTGCAAAGGACATGATTTTGTTCTTTTTCACGGCTACATAGTATTCTGTGGTATACACATGTACCACATTTTCTTTATCCAGTCCACCCTGGATGGGCATATAGATTGATTCCACATCTTTGCTATTGTGAATAGTGCTGCAATGAACATACAAGTACACGTGTCTTTTTGGTAGAATGATTTATTTTCTTTTGGATATATACCAAGTAATGGGATTGCCGAGTCAAGTGGTAGTTCTAAGTTCTTTGAGAAATCTCCAAACTGCTTTCCACAGTGGCTGAACTAATTTACATTCCCACCAACAGTGTGTAAGCGTTTCCTTCTCTGCCGGGCATGGTGGCTCACGCCTGTAATTCCTGCACTTTGGGAGGCTGAGGCGGACGGATCATTTGAGGTCAGAGTTCGAGACTAGCCTGGCCAACATGGCGAAACCCCGTCTCCACTAAAAATACAAAAAAAAAAAAATTAGCCAGATGTGGTCCAAACGCCTGTAATCCCAGCTACTCAGGAGGCTGAGGCAGGAGAATTGCTTGAACCCAGGAGATGGAGGTTGCAGTGAGCCGAGATTGTGCCACTGCACTCCAGCCTGGGCAACAGAGCGACAATCTGTCTCCAAAAAAAAAAAAAGAAAAGAAAAGCGTTCCCTTCTCTCTGCAGCCTCACCAGCATTTGTTGTTTTTTGACTTTTTAATAATAGCCATTCCGACTGGTGTGAGATGGTATCTTATTGTGGTTTTGGTTTACATTTCTCTGATGATTAGCGATGTGTACATTTTTTCATATATTTATTGGCCACATATATGTCTTCTCTTGAAAAGTGTCCATTCATGTCTTTTGCCCGTTTTTTGATGAGATTATTCATTTTTTGTTGATTTAAGTTCCTTATAGATTCTGGATATTACACGTTTGTCAGATGCACAGTTTGCAAATATTTTCTCCCATACTGTAGGTTGTCTGTTTATTGACAGTTTCTTTTTCTGTGCAGAAGCTCTTTAGTTTAATTAGGTCCTACTTTTCCATTTTCATTTTTGCTGCAATTGCTTTTGAGGACTTAGTCATAAGTTATTTCCTTTCTTTGGCTTTTAGAGGGCTGATTAATTTGTGTACTTCAGTTTTCTAGCTAATTTCAATACAGTTCAGTGGCTAAAAAAAGAATACTCTCCTTTACGTAATTTGTTTTCTGTTTCAATGCTATCATTTGTCTCTTATTTGTACTATGGTGAACTTTTTGAATGGAAGCATAGAGATTTATCTTATTTCCATGAATTCCATACCAAGATCTTTATAACCTCTAACTGATTTTAATAAACTTTTTTTCTCCCCACAACTAGAGATCTCCATTACTTTAGCATTATTTTTCAGGTCTGTGATAGACATTGGGTAGGAATAGACAGAGAGAGTGATGTGGAGGAATTACTTAGAAACCAAACTGTGCTACGTTTGAGGATGACAGCTGGAAGTTTTTACTTTTAACTTTTTACTTTTAATGAGTTCCGTTTAATGATAAGATTGTAAAGTGCAAATTCACGTATTAATTGTGAAAAAATAGATTTATGAAATGATGACCATTTTTAAAAGTTAGTTATAATGAAATTCTAATTAGATTCCCCTTTGTAACTTTCAGCTGTACAAAGAAATTGAAATCTGTCCAAAAGTCACTCAGAGCATCCACATTGAGAAGTCAGATACAGCTGCTGATACTTATGGTAAGTTTATTTTTCTTTGTGTTTTAAGGTAAAGAATTTCTTATGTAAGCGTGCATTTATTTACAGTTCAACAAAATGCCTTTGAGTCCTATCTAAAACAGATAGTATATCTGGTTCCTGTTCTGTGGAGGGCAGCCACACTAGGGAAAAAAGGGATATTTACTCTGGGTACGATGTAGACTTTGGTGTTAAATTTCATAACTTTAATTATTGGGGTTCTACTGTCCTAAAAAGGAAGTGGGTAGATTATTTTATATGTCAAAAGATAAAATTACAACAAGTTTAGTTACAAATCTGATTGGCTTTTATTTGTGATTCATGCATGGGACAGCCTCCATTCTACAAAATAGAATGAGAGCTCCCTCTGGGCAATGGCAGAACAGTGATTTTTGTAAGGTGGCGACAAGAAAACAGAACAGTGGAAGAAGGAAACTGATTGTTTAACATTAGCTTACTTCGGGTTACTTTTTTGTAAGGGTTAAAGCAGAGGGGACCTACTTATTTTGTTGACTCATGTAGACTGGAATCTCATGTTTTCAGGAAAAACTGGTCTGTTTGGGGATCTACCTGCTTCCTGAAAGTTTTAGTTTGATTATGTGGCATCCAGCATGAGTGATTCCATTTTTATTTGATCTAGCCTTTTGGGCGTAATGCAGGAACTCACTTCACAACAATGGCCTCCCATAATTTTTGTTTAACATATACTATGGTGTACCTTAGTAATGTAGGAATTATTCTTTTACACCCCTCTCCCAAAAACATAGACATTATCCTCCCTTCCCATACAAATAATGTTAAAGGAGCTATTTTGGTGGTGTGTTGGGGAGTCCCCAAGACCATCCCTAGGTTTGCTGATTCACTAGGAAGACCCACAAAGCTCAGCATCTGGTCATACTCACAACTATGATTTTTTTTATAGCAAATTATACTGAAGTGGCTTCGTTATCTTGGGTAAATACCCACGGTTCATTGTCTCATGCCAAGGGAATCGAGGATGTGGACACACAAGAAGTGGGTTTAGGAGTAGAGGTTTAATAGGCAAAAAAGAGAAAAGGACAATAGCTCTGTCTCCTGCAGAGAGAGACGGGTGCCCGAGTGGGTCTTCCGGCCAGCAGCGGAATGCACCGGATTTTGTAGCCAGGCTTGAGGAGGCAGTGTCTGATTTACATAAGGCCCACAGATTGTTTGGACCAGGTGTGACGTCTACACAGCACGCATGGAAGCTGGCTGCCCTATCCTAATCTTTATTATGCAAATGGAGTCTTTGCCTGGCCGGGCCACGTTCACTGCTCCTTACTGTATACGTGGCTGGCAAAGAGAAGAGAGGATGGAGCCACCATTTTGAACATGTTTAGTCCCAGCTAGCTTTTTCCTATTGGCACAACTGCCGGCATTCACCAGTGTAAGCTTCCAGCTTGCTTGTCTATGTGTGCAGCTTGATTTTACAGGCTGCTTTTTGTTACAAAAAAAAAATTATTTGGGGGCTGCTTTTCATTAAAAGGAAAATGTTACTGAGGTCTTTCTTCTCCTCACACTCTGCCTAAATCATTTCATTTTAACTCCTATATCAATACAAAGCAAAGTCAGCAAAGGGAAAAGGCGCATGGAGCGAAGTCTAGGGGAAACCAGGTGTGAGCTTCAGCGAGCCGTGTTTCAGTGGAGTCACGTAGAATGAGGATAACTCCTCCAGCACCAAGTTGTGATGACACCTGAGAAATGCTCCCTCCTAGGGAAGGTGGTTAGAGACTCAGTGCCCAGGGCTTTTCTGGGGAGGCTGGTTCCCTAGGCACCCTCTGCCTAGCATGCACCGAAATTCCAGACTCCCAGGAGGAAAGTAGGCATTCACCATAAATCCCATTGTTTGTACCACAGTTTAGGCACTGTGAGCCACTCAGGGTGTTGGGAACCCTCCCAAAATCCAAGTTCTCAGGATGCCAGCCAAGGTTCAAATCTGTAAGCGGGCCTTTCAAAGAATAGCAGTCATGCCTGCTGTGTTAACGCTTTCCTATGCGGTTGTCTACATTCTGGCAGAGTTAAATATATATTCCTTTCCATATGTTTAAGACCAGTCTTCTTTACTTAGCATTACACTGTATGGCTTGAATAGTAACAGAGTTGGTGCCTGAGTAAATTAAGTGAGGAAAATCCACACTGTGCTATATCAGTCAGGAGCGGTGAGGTTAGCTGAGGTAACAGCCAGCCACCAAAGCCCCGTGGCTCGAAACAGTGACATTGATTTCTCACATTCACCACGCGTCCCTTATGGGTTGGCTGGGACTCCATACGTTGTCCTCATTCCACACCCAGGCCTGGAGCAGCTGCCACCTGGGACAGTGCTTGTCACTCAGGAGAGGGGGAAGGGGAGGTGGGAAAGCAGGTGTTGTCCCACTCCCAATTCATTGGCCAAAGCAAGTCACACAGCCATACCTACCTACGAGAGAGCACAGAAGTGTGATTCTACTGTTCGGTAGAAGGAGAACAAAGTTCTGGGTGGAAAGACATAAAGACTACCGCATGTGCTTACTTAAGATTTCTGTCTGAATCAAGTTATTAAGCTTTCTTTTTTTTTTTTTTTAAGACACAGTTTCCCTCTGTCGCCCAGGCTGGAGTGCAGTGGTGCAATCTCAGCTCACTCCAACCTCTGCCTCCCAGATTCAAGTGATTCTCCTGCTTCCCGAGTAGCTGGGATTACAGGCATGTGCCACCATGCCTGGCTAATTTTTGTACTTTTAGAAGAGACAGGTTTCACCGTGTTGGCCAGGGTGGTCTTGAACTCCTGATCTCAACTGATCCACCCACCTCAGCCTCCCAAAGTGCTGGGATTACAGGCGTGAGCCACTGCACCTGGCCCAGGTTATTAAGCTTTTTAGCATTTGAAAATCTTTAAACTCTTTTCTGAGCAGTGGGATATTATATTCCTTCTGCACCTTCCCTTGTAGGCCACCAGTCTTCATCTCAGAATACTCAATAGAGGATTTGGGCCTAATGAAGAGAACCCAATTTTGAACCCTGGCCACTTGCATTATAACTTTATGCTGTTTATTTCTTGACCTTAAAACTAAAGACATAATAAAGCCAGAAGAATGTTTCTCATGGCAAGGAATAAATGTTTATGAGCAGCTTATTATGCAGCAAAAAGCCAACCTCAGTAATTAGAGCTGTAATTGGTAGCAGTGAAGTGCCTGGATCCTCCAAAATTAGATGCTTCATAATGATTATTCTTTTTCTCTTCAGTTTACTTAATTGTTGTTGAGTAAGGATAAACTAGCAAAGATCAAGTTCAGAAGGCTGAATTTCGAAGCTCTTGGACTCTACTTCTAAGATTGAGTGATTCAGGGACTCAGAAATTGGAACTGGGCATAAAACTGCTATCGTTTGTATACGTTTTAATACTTTTTATTAAAGTCACTGAATTACTCACAGAACCCATTTACTTTTACCCCCTGAGGAGGGTATGACAGGGCACCAGGCATCAGTCTTGAGAGTATTACAAACAGTGCTTCTCAACCCATCCAATGTAAAGAAGCAGGTATTTTGTTTTGTTTTAATTTCCCCTCTTTTGTGACCACCACTGCTTTTGTGAAATATAAAATCCCATGCTTGGAGATTGTGGCAATGTCAAAGCTCCAAGAGGTTCTCAATGCTTAGTCTCGATTTCTGTCCTTACATTACTGACATTAGCAAACAGTTGGCACCTGTTCCTGGACTTTGAGAAGCCCTGCCACAGGCTGGACGCAGAGGCTGACACCTGTAATCCCAGCATTTTGGGAGGCCGAGGTGGGCGGATCACGAGGTCAAGAGATCGAGACCATCTTGGCCAACAGATCGAGACCATCTTGGCCAACATGGTGAAACCCCATCTCTACTAAAGATAAAAAAATTAGCTGGGCGTGGTGACATGCACCTGTAGTCCCAGGTACTCGGGAGGCAGGAGAATCACTTGAACCCGGGAGGCAGAGGTTGCAGTGAGCTGAGATTGTGCCTCTGCACTCCAGCCTGGTGACAGAGTGACACTCTGTCTCAAAGAAAAAAAAGAAAAGAAAAGAAAAGAAAAGCCTGCCACTCATGGCTAATAAGCTCAGTTAAATCATTTCTTCTCCGTGCTCGGGTTGGTTTTGGCATGTGATGTTCCAACAGCATATTGATTGAAGAGGTGAAAGATCCCCACCCCCCCTCCCCGTCCTCAGAGATCTGATTGCCTCTGGATTAAAAGCTACCACAGAGTCAAAATTCAGCCCATCTGCATCTAATATTAACACCTAGCTAAGTGGCTTCCGGTTAGATACTGAGTTCGGTACAAGTAAAAGCTACTGGCACAAACACAGAAACACCTCACAATACAGATCAAATGCTGCTTTCTATTTTAGAACAGTTTAGGGAGGAGAATATAATTTAATAATCCAACTGACTGAACACACTTAAAGCAGGAACATTTACTTAATTTCTCTCTCTTGCCCCTGTCTCCGTCTCAACCCTCAGCTCACTCCCACACCTTACTGTTGAAATTAGTTCACATATCCAGTTACATGATACTTACACTAAGCATGAGGCCCTAGGCTGCCTTGAAGTAGAAGGATGCGTCATTTCAGCAACTTAGTGTTCCTTTTCTCTGGGTACTTCTAGCACTATTATATTTTTTAGTCATGTGTTCTCCTCATGTTGTAGGTGCCTATGCTTGTTATCTGAATTTTCATTGTATCCTGGACTCTAGTTTTGAGTAATTCTCTACTGCATCATGTTATGATTTTTCTAGGGTGAGGAATCTTTTGGTGGTTCATCTCATGAGTTTGTTCTTAGTTTCTTTCTTCTTTTTTGAGACAGGGTTTTACTCTGTCGCCCAGGCTGGAATGCAGTGGTGGGATCATGACTCCCTGCAGCCACAACCTCCTAGGCTCAAGCCATCCTTCCCACCTCAGCCTCCCAAGTAGCTGGGACTACAAGGCACGTGCCACCATGCCCAGCTAATTAAAAAAAAAAAAAATTTGTAGAGACAGGGTCTCACTATGTTGCCAGGGCTGGTCTCAAACTCCTGGGCTTGTGCTTTCCTCCCACCTCAGCCTCCCAAGAGTGCTGGGATTATAGGCATGAGCCACCATGCCCAACCTTAGTTTCATCACTTAGTTTTAAGCACTTCCTTCATTCTCCTGATCATTATTCCAGTTGCCACTCATGATCCCTTCCTGTGTTTAAAGCTATCAGCCTTCCAGTTGGTGGCTACATCGATTTATATTGAATAATTTCCCTCTGCCCCCTGTTGGCAATCATTTTGGACTATATTAGAGTTGTCTGCTGAGAGTTAGAACATTGCTGTCCTATTTAAAAGATACAGATCTGACTTTGCTGATTAACTGTTAAAATCATTATGTTCTTCATTCAGCTCCACATAATCCAGCTGTAGGATATTTCATAATTTTCTTTATATTTGTTCATATAGGAGATAGTTATAAGGTTTTCCCCCAGTGTGCAAAGTGTTGGCATCTTTAAATGGAAGCCGCTCACGTTTGTTGCAAGGCAAGGTGTGGGGAGGGCTGCCTTCCTGGAACAGTGAAAGGGGCTCCTGTTTGACCCCTAAACCAGTGTCCAATATGAATTCCAGTACAGAGCTAATGTGCTATTCACTTTTGTAAATTTTTGGCTTTCATTTGGGTGATCTTCAAAAAAGGAACGTAAGCCCATTATCCTTTTTCTTCCATCCTCTTTCCTATCATGGAGATTTCCCCACTAATTAGAGATGTCTGATCTGTTTCTCAGACCTCTTCCTTTTGCCCAGTTGTCTGGTACAAATTACATAATCAATTGCAGTCCTCAGACTGGAAGTCTCCTCTATTTAACCTTTTGATTATACAAAAAGAGGACCAAGAAAAGAGGGAATGGCTGGGTGTGGTGGCTCACACCTGTAATCCCAGCACTTCGGGAAGCCGAGGCAGGTGGATTACTTGAAGTCAGGAGTTTGAGACCAGTCTGGCCAGCATGATGGAACCCCATCTCTACCAAAATTAGAAAAATTAGCTGAGTGTGGTGGTGTGTGCCTGTAATCCCAGCTACTAGGGAGGCTGAGGTAGGAGAATCGCTTTAACCTGGGAGGCAGAGTACGTTGTAGTGAGCTGAGATCACACCACTGCACTCCAGCCTAGACAACAGAATGAGGGAGCCTAGACGACAAAAAGAGGGAATGGAGCAAATCAATACCTGAGGTGTCTCCATGTCTCCATCTACTTGGCTTCAGGTGACTTACAGCAGGCCGTCACCATGTTGCCTCTCCTGCCATCTTCCAGTTAAGCAAAGATGTTTCCTGGTACCCCACAGGGGTGCTAATTTTTTAATAGAAGAAAAACTGGGGCCAGGCTCAGTAGTGCACGCCTGTAATCCCAACACTGTGAGAGGCTGAGGTGGGAGGATCGCATGAGGCCAGGAGTTTGAGACAAGCCTGGGCAACATAGTAAGACCCTATCTCTACAAAAAAAATTAAAAAATCAGTCAAGCATGGTAGCACTCATATGTAGTCCCAGGTCTTCTGGTAGATGAGGTAGGGAATTGTCTGAACCTAGAAGTTTGAAGCTACAATGAGCTATGATCACACCACTGCATTCCAGCCTGGGGGACAGAGCAAGACCCTGTCTCTTTAATAACAAACAAACAAACAAAAATTGGTCTCAGAATGTAATAGAATGATGGCATTTCAGAAAGGAAATTCCAATATTTAGATGAATCCTATTCATTCTTTCCCATGACGTAGCTCTTGATTCTATCTTTCCTAACAGATTTTTTTAAAAAAATTTCCACTAAAATGCAGATAAATACACCTGTGTTAAGGCTAATGTAACTTAAATGGTTCTTGTGTAAAAATATTTTGATTTCAGCAGGGCTTCTTGACACTTAATCTGAAAGTTAGAAGTTGCTGAAAGAAGAGAATTTAAAATAAGAGAATGAAATGAAGACTTTGGAAAGTCCTCAGGGGTGGCCCTCTGCCGTTCCCTGTCTGAGGATGTTACAGTACTTGAGAGGGCGATGGCAATGAGCTCTTTTGCCTATGTGAGGTTATCCATTTCCTGGTCCTGTAAACTAAACAAAAAACCGTGTGTTCATCATGACATGGCCTAAAAAGGCTCAGTGACTCCTGGGACCCAATCTTATAAAATTCTGTTTTGCTGTTTGCCTGTTTGTTTTTTTTCAACCACTGCTCTCCCCTCAGCAATACGATGGGTATCTATATTATGGGATGATTTTTCTCCCAGAGCTGAAATTCTTGCAGATATATACAATGACATGTGTTCCCATTGTCCTTTTTAGAAATATCTGCAAAGGTATTTCTTTCCTTTAGCAAAGTAGGTATTCACTGTGGACATTCAAAGTAATTGATTAGGAAAGAGTTTTACATGAGGCCGTCTGGAAACAAGAGTGACCAGGACTTGTAACCATAGAGTTTTGAGTACCTGGGATCCTCAAGCCACCTAGAATACCTCGGCCTCACTCTGCTTTCCTCTCTGAAGGATGTAGCAGAGCCCAGGGTTAATTAGCAAGTTGGCTTTGAGCTCTGGGAGCCCAGAGAAGTATAAGATAATCTTATGATCAGATACTGCTAGAGTGTGAAATCAGGTAGTTTCTGTAATGTGTAACTCACATTACAGATGCGTAATGTGAGTTGCATCTAGCTCCTGTTTGCAGAATTGTATTAAATTAAAGCAGTGTCCATATAGTCATACATATGGATGAACACACAGCCTCCAACAGTACAGTTGTTAACATATTCTAGGACATAGATTTGATGAAAAATGTCTGGGGACTCTGAGGTAAGCTAATCTTTCTGTTTTCTGGTTTGGTTGGAGAGTATGGAAAAGAAAAAATGATGGCGTTTACCAGGAAGCAAGGTTAAACAAAATAATTTGCTTTCCTTTGAGTAGATTGGTAGGTAATATGAAGATAGACGTACCTAGTAATCTTTATTTTTACAAGTAGTGACTTCCAGAGTGATCTAAAAATACACTTCTCTGCTTTGTAAAACAAGAAAAAACAATCAGTCCAAACTATAATGACAAACATGAAACATACCTAGTTCACAGCAGGCACTTCCTGTTGTTTGCTAAACATTCAGAAGGTGTGAGCCCTGCCATTCTGTCTTTTTGTGTTTCACAGGGTTTTCACTTTCTTCTGTGGAAGAAGATGGTATTCGAAGGCTGTACGTGAACAGTGTGAAGGAAACTGGTTTAGCTTCCAAGAAAGGTAAGTCAATGAAGGAGGGCTGGTCTGTCTGTCTTAAATGCCCTTTGGGGCTTCTCTAGTTTTTGAGTGAGAAAGATAGGCCCAAAGAATTCATTTGTGAAAAGCATTTGAACATTTTCTCATTGAAAACCCTTGCAGGGAATATGCATTTTATTCCATTAACTTAAGTGTACCAGAAAGGTTATATTCTTTAGCTGTTTTTTTCTTTTTTTAATTTTTAGAGACAAGGTCTTGCTCTATCAGCCAGGCTGGAGTCCAGTGGCACAATCATAGGTCACTGCAGCCTCGAAATCCTGGGCTCAAGCCATCCTCTCCCCTCAGCCTCCTGAGTCGCTAGGGGAGTACAGGTGCCTGCCACCACACCTGACTAATTTATTTACTTATTTATTTTTCAGAGTCAGGGGTCTTGCTGCATTGCCCCAGCTGTTCTTGAGCTCCTGGCCTCAAGCGATCCTCCTGTCTCAGCCTCTCAAGTCACTCATTTTTGGATTTTAAATCTGATTGAGCCCATTACCATGGGGCTGGTGGGAAATTCCATTCTAATCATGTGGTCGTCCTTCTCCATCTTCTAGGATGGTGTGGGGATCCTGGGGGGAGAGGTTCTTCCTGGAGCAGAGCATGGGGGAAGACCCCTCTATACTTTGGTCCACACTGGTCAAAGCTGACTTTGGCTATTGCCTGAGCCTGCAGAGCTCTTCAAATCAGTTGTTCTGTTGCTTCCGTTCATAGAAGAATCTGCGAAAGTTGAGAACCTAGGGATTTGAGATCCAGCCTCTCTCCCCTTCCTTAGAGAGCGCTTCCCTGCTACATCCTGCCTGTTTCATTTTAGCCCTTAAATGGCCCATAATGCATTTGGGCTACTTGGAGAACCCCAACTCTCCATCCTTTTTCTACCCCTGGAAAGTCTTTGCAACCTAGATGATTTGCTCACAGTGCTAATTTCTTAGAGCTACTATAATAAACTATTATACACTGGGTGGCTTAAAATAACAGAAATTTATCCTCTCACCGTTTAGGAGGCCAGAAGTCTGAAATTATGGTATTGGCAAGATTGATTCCTCTGGAGCCTCTGAGGGAAGAATGGCTTCATGCCTCCTTCTGGTTTCTGGTGTGAAAGCAGCACTTGGCATTCTGTGGCTTATGGCTGTATCACTCTAATCTCTGCCTGAAGTCACATGGCTTCTGCCCTGTGTGTCTCTCTGTGTCATTAACATGGCCTTCTTATAAGAACACCAGTCATTGGATTTAGGACCTACTCTAAATCATTATGAGTGCATTGTAACTTTCATGTGTAATATTATATAATTATGTGTAATTATTATATAATTATAATGATGATATTGTAATTATAATTATAATGATGATATTGTAATTATAATTATATAATGATATATAAATATATAATATAGTATGATATATAATATATAATGATATATAATGACATAATATATAAATATATAATATATTAATACATTATATAATAATCATTAATATAATTATATTTAATTATATAACATAATTATATATATAATTATTTAACATAATTATATATAATTATTTAACATAATTATATATATAATTATGATGTGTAATTATATATAATTACAATGATTATATTATTATAATTTCATCTGTGATATATATATCTATCCCTATTTCCAAAGAAGGTTGCATTCTGACATTCTAGGTGGACATGAATTTGCGGGGGGACACTATTCGACCCACTATACTCGCTGTAAATAAACGGGCCGGGTAGGTAGGGCTGGAAATCCACCTTTGTTTCTTTCTTCTTGCTATGGGATTTGTAGTTTCATGCAAGAAGTGGCAAAATAATACGTGTTGAACGTCAGAGATCAACACATCCGGGTCAACTGTCCTTAGATGTACTTACCTTGCATCTGTTGTGTTAACTACTGCCAAATGGAGCAGAGAAGGGAAATTGAGTGCTGATCTTCGCCACTGTCTTTTTCGTCCTGGTTCAGCTGAGTTCTGGGTAGTTCGTGGCTTGCAAAGCTACCTGTGCAGGTTATATTGACCTGTCCTGTAAACACTGGAAAAGTACAACCGCAGACCTGGCTATGCATGGAAAGGCAAAGGTGTGACGAGTGGGAAATAAAGTCAGGATAATTTATCTGCTGCTGACTGTCACAGAGGAGCATTTTCCTTCTTTTTCCTTCTATACTTTCTAGGCCATAGGCAGCCTGGGGCCAGAGTTTGACCCAGTCACTGAGCTGTATCTCAGCTAAGAGCACAGATGACAGGATTTCTTCCCCTTCAAGCCCAAAGACTGATTTTTATCTCTTTCAGCACAGTGAGTGTGCCGGTTTGCGTGGCACGGGGGTGGGGAATCTGCCGCCCTGGTTTCAGTCACATCCTGTTTTAGTTCTTTGAATCTGAGAGCCCTGGTGTTAAATGAAGATGAACGGTCGTCTGTACCAACCCCCTTGCTCTGTTCTCAACAGATGCAAGAGTGATGTCCATTCTGTCCTCCTGGTCCACAAACACGATCCCAACACCTGGCGTGTCTAGAAAGATATTGGGGGTATTTTATGTTAAATTTAGCTGTGAATTGGCTGGGCACGGTGGCTCACACCTGTAATCCCAGCACTTTGGGAGGCCAAGGCGGGCGGATCACCTGAGGTGAGGAGTTCCAGACCAGCCTGGCTAACATGGCGAAACCCTGTCTCTACTAAAAATACAAAAAATAGCCGGGCGTGGTGGTGAGTGCCCGTAATACCCAGCTACTCTGGAGGCTGAGGCAGGAGAATCGCTTGAACCTGGGAAGCAGAGGTTGCAGTGAGCCAAGATCGCACCACTGCACTTCAGCCTGGGCAACAGAGTGAGACTCCGTCTCAAAAAACAAAACAAAACTGATTTCAGATATTTTAGAAACCTGAATAAGGATGTCCAGGGCGTGTGACTCTGTGAAGCTGGGAAGTGAGAACTTCTTTGTAGGGTCATTTTCTGCAGAATCTGAGTGGGAAGCCTGAGGGCTGGGAGGCTTCTCTTTCCTGCAATTTATCATTTGTCTTTGCCTGCCCTTCACTCACTCCCTTTTTCAAGTTGGTTTTTCCATATTGGTGTATAAAATTAGAAATTGGGCTCCTTTTCTCTTGCTAGCTGAAATGATTATTTTATTTTCTTTCATGCTCTTCCCAACCTCTCCCTTTCTGAGGCTGCTGGAATGTTCTTCCAGTGCCAGTTTGAACTGCACCTCAGTGTCTCAACTTCCTGTTCTTCTAGGTTGGGCTTGTTCATGGTCATTCCCTTGGGTCCCAAACTTTGCCAATTCCCCTAGCAGATCCTTTGGGGATCTACCAAAAGAGATTCATCCCAAGGTTCTGATGTAGTTTGAAAACAAAACAAAAAAGGACAAAAATGCGTGCACTGGGTTCTTGAAACTGTCATCTCTAAGTGTATTTGGAATGAGACATTCTTACTTCTGTCCTCATAGCCAGAGTGAACGCCCTGCATTTTGGTTCCTTGGAAATAATCAATAGATATTAGCTGGCTGTGACTTAAGTGTGCACTGAGGCATGAACATGTACAAAACACAGTGATGGCAGCCATCAGAGAGCACTGCCATTCCCTGCTTGCCCCGCCCCAAAAGTGTAGGAAGATAGCCGGAATTCATTAGCATTTGTGAGAAATTGACAGATGCTTGGAACACATAGATTAATGAAGGAGTGGGTTTGTTTGCTTGATGTATGAAGGACCCGGCTTGGCATGTTGTAACCTGCAAATCTAGGACCTTCAGAACCTGAGGCCCATGTCCTCTCCTGAGGATCACTGCTGAGCACCGCAGCCTGTCTGCAGCAGCACCTGGGGCTGTGAGACCCACAGCAGGTGTGCCCTTTATAGCAGACCTCCTAAGCTGTTGTGTTCTGATTATGTGTGTGAAATTAAAAATTTTCCATCTTGCGTTGGCAGGCCTGAAAGCGGGAGATGAGATTCTTGAGATCAATAATCATGCTGCTGACGCCCTGAACTCTTCTATGCTCAAAGATTTCCTCTCACAGCCCTCGCTGGGCCTCCTGGTGAGGACCTACCCCGAGCTGGAGGAAGGAGTGGAGCTGCTGGAAAGCCCGCCCCACCGAGTGGACGGCCCTGCGGACCTTGGCGAGAGCCCCCTCGCCTTTCTCACCAGCAACCCAGGTATGGCTGTTCAGGGTGCTGGGGGCGAGTCTGAACTCCGTTGTGCCACGACCCAGGGAGTTTATCATGCGGCTTGTGTGTTTCAGTGAGTGCCTCTGTCTCGCAGGTGGTATAAAATGTGTGCGCAAGATGGGCTGATGACTGGCCCTGCATTTCCTGTTGAAATTTCAAAGGCGCAGGGAACTTTATATTCTCATAGAACTGTTTTGCTACAAATCCACCTGTCACCCATGGGCAGCTTTATAATGCTTCTGCTGTTTCTCATTTTGGAGAAATGTGACAATTTAGAAGACTTTGCTGTGGATAGAGATACAGAGGCACAGAAGTGTTGGGAATTGGGCCATGTGTGGTGGCTCGCACCTGTAATCCCAGCACTTGGGAGGTGGAAGCAGGAGGATAACTTGAGGTCAGGAGTTTGAGACCAGCCTGGGCAACATAACGAGACTCTCTCTCTCCAAAAAATAAAAAAATGAGTTGGGCATAGTGGAGAGCACCTGTAGTTCCAGCTACTCGGGAGGCTGAGTCAGGAGGATCGCTTGAGCCCAGGAGTTTGAGGCTGCAGTAAGCTGTGATTGCACCACTGCATTCCAGCCTGGGAGACAAAGGCCTGACTCTTAAAAAAAAAAAAAAAGAACAAGTGCTGGGAATCACATAAGATGCTGAAACTAAGTCCTACCTGTGTTCCTGCCTTCTCTGTCGTCATCTTCCAAACCACTCAGCCCTGCTTTCCTACTATCTGAGAGAAGGGTGTGAGTTGAGATGCTGAGAGGCCCAGAGTGGAAATGTGTGCAGAGCTCTTGTTTGCTCTGTTTGTCTTTTGGACTTTTTCAACCTGAAGGCTGAACCCAAGCCCGTCGGTGACCCCCCTGCCCTGCCCTTGCTTCCTCTCCCCCTCCTTCTGGCAACCTGTGCTCATTCTACTAGAAGCAGCGTGAGTGCCACCTGCCTTTCGAAGTCTTCCTGGGACCCCACAGAGTTAGCTCTCTCCTCTGGGCCCCCACGACCCTGCAAATTTGACTTCCATATGGGTCCTCATTAGATCCTGCAATTCTTATTTGCTTGTGTCTCTCTTTTTGCCTGAATGTGTTTTCTGAGACTGGGTTTGTATTCCTCATTTTTGTCTTCCCGGCTCTTTACATGTGGTTCGCTACATGGGTGGCCCCTTCTTGTTCAGCAAGAGAGTGAGTGAATGATGGAACAGATGAACAGCGTAGATTGCTATCGTTTATTTCTCCATGACCGGGTTCTAGGGTTTGGGTTGATTTAGTAAGTTGGGGTTTTGTCATTATTTTGTCTTTTCAAAGCTTGGGATAAAAAAGGAGCGTTCCCTTCAAAATCTGAAATGGAAGGCCCTTGGGTGCTTGGATATTCTTGCCCTGCTATTGTTGTTTTTTCAAATCATTTTCTGAAGCTTGGCTTGCTGAGGAAGTTGGAGCCCTCATTCTTTTGTTCATTGGCTCCTTGGAAGATTTTGACAAGTTGAAGCTTCAGAAAATTGATTGCTCTCAGTTACAGTTGACTTCCTTGACTCATTATGTTATTGTGGTCCCCACATCCCAATCAAATTTTTGAAAAGTGGCTCCAGTGAGTTGTGTACCCTTAATAAAGGAGAATGAAGACCATAAAGGCTGTTATTTCATGTGACCACAAGATGGCAGACTCGATCCATAAAACGGTTCACAGATACAGTTGTTCCTGGAATATGACTTTGAATGAGACATCTTCTGTTAGATTAGATTATTTAAAGGATTTTATAAGCTTGCACATATGTGCTATAAGCAACAGTGTGTATTCAACTTTCTTTGGATTTTTTTTCTTCTGTCTGAGCCCTTCTTCTGGGTTACAGATACAAAAAAAAAAAAAAAAAAAAAGAAAACAGTTTGGTAAACTATAATTCATAGACTAAAAGCAGCCCACCGCCTGTTTTTGTAAATAAAGTTTTATTGGAACACAGTCATGCCATTCATTTACACCTTGTCTCTGGCTGCTTTCCTTCTGCAATGACAGAGTTGAGTAGTTGTGACAAGGACTTAGGGTCTGCAAAGCCAAAAGTATTTACTGTATGGCCCTTTACATATAAAATTCGCTGTGCCCGATGTAAAGTATGACTGAGATTGCTCCCAATTTGTTTTTTTAAAGATAGACACTGTTAATGTTTTGGTCTATTTCTTTCTTCTTTTTTAAAAATAATCTACCGGGCACAGTGGCTCACACCTGTAATCCCAGCACTTTGGGAGGCCAAGGCAGGCGGATCACCTGAGGTCAGGAATTTGAGACCAGCCTGGCCAACATGGCGAAACACCACCTCTACTAAAAATACAAAAATTAGCCGTCCGTAGTGGCAGGCGCCTGTAATCCCAGCTACTCGGGAGGCTGAGGCAAAAGAATCGCTTGAACCCAGGAGGCAGAGGTTGCGGTAAGCTGAGATCGCACCACTGCACTTCAGCCTGGGCGACAGAGCAAGACTCCGGCTCAAAAAAAAAAAAAAAAAAAAAAACTGTGCATGTATGTGTACGTGTGTTTGCTTAAACTCTATTAAAATATATTTAATAGAGTTTAAAATGCATTGAATAAATCTTGAAATGCATTTAAAAGATTTTTAAAATGCATTTTATATATATCTGTTTTAGAAATATCTGAGTATTTCTGTGTATACAGTTGCTGTCTGGTCTTTTGTGTGGTGGAGTTTTAAACTAAACAACTGGACTTTACAGCTGACCACGTTACCTCCTTCAGACCACTCGCCTTTGGAGGCTGTGCTCTAAATCCATGGACCCTGCCATTATTTTAAAACACATTGAAACTGCAATTTTGGGATCATCTTTGGCAGGTTTTTTTTTTTTTTTTTTTCAATTAAGTGGCCATAACTCGGAGCTGATATTTTTTAAGTATTTACTGTGTGCCAGGCATGGAGCTGAAAGTTTGATAACTATGACTCAAATTTTGTCCTCCAGTTTATGTTTTAGTGTAGTTTTTTGTTTTTTCATTGCTTTATCTTTTTTTTTTTTTTGAACGAAGTTGTGGTCTTGTTGCCCAGGCTGGAGTGCAGTGGCGCCATCTTGGCTCACTGCAACCCCCGCCTCCTGGGTTCAAGCGATTCTTCTGCCTCAGCCTCTTGAGTAGCTGGGATTACAGGCACCTGCCACCTCGCCCCGCTAATTTTTGTGTTTTTAGTAGAGACTGGGTTTCACCATGTTGGTTAGGCTGGTCTCGAACTCCCGAAATCGGGTGATTTGCTCGCCTCGGCCTCCCAAAGAGCTGGGATTACAGGCATGAGCCACTGCGCCCAGCCACATTGCTTTATCTCTTAAAATTTTGCAGTTTTACAATCATCAAAAATCCTTCAGGCTGGGCACGGTGGCTCACGCCTGTAATCCCAGCACTTTGGGAGGCCAGGGTGGGCGGATCACCTGAGGTCAGGGGTTCGAGACCAGCCTGACCAACATGGAGAAACCCCGTCGCTACTAAAAATACAAAATTAGCCGGGCGTGGTGGCGCATGCCTGTAATCCCAGCTACTAGGGAAGCTGAGGCGGCAGAATCGCTTGAACCCAGGAGGCAGAGGTTGTGGTGAGGCGAGATTGTGCCATTGCACTCCAGTCTGGGCAACAAGAGTGAAACTCCATAAAAAAAAAAAAAAATCCTTCAGAACAGAGTCTGCTTTGTCAAGGTGGGTAATCAGACTGACTCAAGAATAAAGCTTGAAAGTAAAGCCACTGTATTGTTTTGGCTTTTGTTTTTGGTAAAGTTTCTAAACTGGCTTCAAAATTAGTAAATTTCAGAAGAATTCCTGGCCGGGCGCGGTGGCTCACGCCTGTAATCCCAGCACTTTGGGAGGCCGAAGCGGGCGGATCACGAGGTCAGGAGCTCGAGACCATCCTGGCTAACACGGTGAAACCCCGTCTCTGCTAAAAATACAAAAAATTAGCAGGGCGTGGTGGCAGGTGCCTGTAGTCCCAGCTACTCAGGAGGCTGAGGCAGGAGAATGGCGTGAACCCGGGAGGCGGAGCTTGCAGTGAGCCAAGATCGTGCCACTGCACTCCAGCCTGGGCAATAATGAGACTCCGTCTCAAAAAAAAAAAAAAAAAAAAGAATTCCTGAATACTCGGTCAAGTAGCAGCCCAATTGGACCTGCTGGCGGGGAGAAGGCACTTCACTTGCCCACCTGGGTCTCTGCCTATCTGCCTTCTAATTGCTTCTGCTTCCTAGTCCTCACTTAACAGTGGAAGATAAAAGTGGAGGCAAGTAAACAGGATAAAATAACTGAAAGATTGCTCCGTGATGGGGCAGAGATAAAGCAGTATCAACAGACAGCTGCAGTTAAAATAGAAAACAACCAAGAAAATTTTGTACAATGGGCAGGATGGACTACAGCCTTAGTCTAAATTTAGAAGTAACAAAAATAGGAAACATCCTGAGTGGCAGGTTTGAGGTTTGATGGGAGTAAGTTAAGGTGGATGATTGGTGTCCTCTACAGGGAGCCTTGCTGGGTCTCAGGGAGCCTGGGGTCCACGTGAGTGCTAGCTGCTGCCTGGCTGCTGGAGGCTCCTCCTGCAGAGCTCCACCGTCTCACAAACTCAAGGGGTCAGACTTGGCCAGGTCCTCTCTTAAGGGCCCTGAGTGAGTATGGGATTAGCCTTCAAAGTTGGATTATTTCTGAACGGCTTTCTGAGAGGTTTGTTTCTTCTATGTAGAAGCATCACAGCCTAGTGGCTAAGAGTAGGGCCTGGAACCAAGTTCTTTGGAACTTAGTCCATTTCTTTGGAACTCAGTCATTGGTGGGGGGGACAGAGTCTCACTCTGTTGCCCAGCCTGGAGTGTAGTGGCAGGATCTCGGCTCACTGCAACCTCTGCCTCCCAGGTTCAACTGATTCTCCTGCCTCAGCCTCCCAAATAGCCGGGATTACAGGCACCCACCACCATGCCCGGCTAAATTTTGTATTTTTAGTAGAGACAGGGTTTTACCATGTTGGCCAGGCTGGTCTCGAACTCCTGGCCTCAGGTGATCCACCCGCCTTGCCCTCTGAAAGTGCTGGGATTATAGGCATAAGCCACCGTGCCCGGCCAGAAATCAGTCCGTTTCTATGTTTATCAGCTTCATGACCTTGACCTGGTCATGCTTAATCCCTCTGTGCCTCAGTGTCCTCACCTGTAAAATGGGGATAATGCCACCCTCTCATCTCACTGGGCTGTTGTGAGGACCAAATGAGGCATAAACGTAAAGCATTTAGAATATTACCCAGTAAACGCTCAATAAATGTTTTGTACCTGAAGCCATTCTCTTATGGGGGACATGAGGAGTCCCTGGCCTATGATCAGAGATTGCTCTTTTTCAGTCTTCTCCCTGTCTTCTATGCCACCTCAGTCTGCAACAGGTGAATTACCTGATAACTAAGTTTATGAATTACACCTTGTTTATATTTTCCTTTCTCAAGTAGAAAGAAATGAGTGCTGTAGTCTAGAATGCTGAGGTTCCTGGGCCCTTTTTCAGAGCTCATGAGTCACCTAGTCTGGGATGGGTCTGGGTCTGCATTTGTTCTGGCAGTTGCTTCTAATGTCCAGCCCTGGTTGGGAGCCACTGCCTTAGGTCACCAACTCTTCCTGGTTATTGTTCCCCATCCTTTTTCTTGTCTTGGTGGAATTATAAGATAATTGGAATTTTACGGTGACATGCAAACCTTCTATAGTTCCTTGATCACATTTTGTGATCTGCTTCACTGAGATTTTTTTGTAATGAAAATTTGTTAGGTGGTCCTGTAGTACATTCTCCGTTCTCCCGTTCCTTGGTTTACGAGGGAGAATGGGTTGCCACATTGGCTTAGAAAGCCAGGATCTGCATAAGGAGAGTCTAGCCTGAGTGTTCTCTGCAAGACTCAGTTTCCTATCCTTGGCTGTTTGCCATCCCTGAGTTCTGGTTGCAGTCTTACTGGAGCTACTTTCATCTGTTTGGTTTTTTTTTTTTATAAGCATTTGTTTTCATACGTATTGGTAGGAAAAAAAGGGAAGGATGTCTAGGACAAAAAGATAGTTCCTTCAGTGGCTGTTTTTATAAAAAGATCTTAGCAGTGAAGGGGAAGCTAGAATAGGAAGTTACAGAACTGTATTTGTGTGAGGTTTCAAAAAAGTCTCTCTTGTGTTCTTGTGTGATTTATTTTGAATACTGATCTTATCTAGCAATATTAACAATCTGGGCTAGGTAATGCTTTGCTGTGGGGAGCTGTCCTGTGTGTTGATGTTTAGCAGTACTCCCGCAAGCCACTACAAGACAATAGTACACCACCTCCCCAAGTTGTGCCCATCAAACATATCTTCAGACATTGCCAAAAGGCCACTGGGCAGCAAAATCTTACCCAGTTGAGAACTACTGGTCTAATTTATTAAAAGGTATAGCTCTATCACCCTGTTAGGGAAATGTTGCAGGGAACATCAGTATAGGAAAGCAAAGCAAATCTAGATGTAAAACAGTTCTTAAAAAAAGTTTTATAGGCCGGGCGCAGTGGCTCACACCTGTAATCCCAGCACTTTGGGAGGCCGAGGCAGGTGGATCACCTAAGGTCAGGAGTTCCAGACCAGCCTGACCAACATGGTGGAACCCCGTCTCTACTAAAAATACAAAAATTAGCTGGGTGTGGTGGTGGGCGCCTGTAATCCCAGCTGCTTGGGAGGCTGAGGCAGGAGACTCTCTTGAACCTGGGAGGCGGAGGTTGCTGTGAGCCAAGATCACACCGTTGCACTCCAGCCTGGGTGACAGAGGGAGACTCCGTCTAAAAAAAAAAGTTTTATAAAGCATTTATTAAGAGAATTACAACACAAATCCCCATTTATGGCCTTGTTTTTCCTTTTTACATCAAGGAGAAAGCAAAGAAAAAATAAATGGCATTATGTAACAGTAATTATGCAAAACCTCAGCTTTTATGCAAATTATAAGAATCGTAGTTCAAGTGACACCATTAGTGTCTTTCCAAAGTTTCAAACGCCTGTTTATCTCTCTCTTTGGGTTCACGTTCACTTTATTTTTGTGGTTCATACCGCTCTGCTGTGATTGTCCCTAGAATTCCACTTGACCAGTTGGGGCGAAGCAGGTGCCTTGATTTACTTCAATGAGTAGCCCACAGGATTACAATAAAAGTGCCAGAGGCCAGGCGTTTGTTGTGGCTCACACCTGTAATCCCACCACTTTGGGAGGCTGAGGCGGGAGGATTACTTGAGCTCAGGAGTTTGAGACCAGCTTGGGCAACATAGTGAGACCTTGTCTCTACTAAAAATTTTAAAATTAGCCAAGCATGGTGGTGTGCACTGGTAGTCCCAGCTACTCAGGCAGCTGAGGCAGGAGGATCATTTGAGCACAGAAGATTGAGGCTGCAGAGATCCTTGATCATACCACTACACCCAGCCTGTGGGACAAGCAAGACCCTATCTCTAAAAAAGAAAGTAACAGGCTGGGCACGATGGCTCACGCCTGTAATCCCAGCACGTTGGGAGGCTGAGGGTGGATCACCTGAAGTCAGGAGTTGAAGACCAGCCTGGCCAACACAGTGAAACCCTGTCTCTACTAAAAGTACACAAAATTAGCTGGGAGTGGTGGCAGGTGCCTATAATCCCAGCTACTCAGGAGGCTGAGGCAAGAGAATTGCTTGAACCTGGGAGGTGGAGGTTGCAGTGAGCCGGGATTGCATCACTGCACTCTAGCCTGGACAGAGTGGTGGCAGGTGCCTATAATCCCAGCTACTCAGGAGGCTGAGGCAAGAGAATTGCTTGAACCTGGGAGGTGGAGGTTGCAGTGAGCCAGGATTGCACCACTGCACTCTAGCCTGGACAAGAGCGAAACTCTCTCTCAAAAATAGAAAAAGAAAAAAAGGTAACAATTTTAAAAATAATTAAAGTTCCAGCGTTCCAAGAGCTGCTTCTTGTTCAAAAAATGGTTATTCCTGCTGCTGTGTTGGAGAAAGCCAAGTGTGTGTGGCCAACAGCAGGCCCATGGCATGTTAAAGGCAATTAGGGCCAGCGCTGGAGTTGCAGAGTCAGACCCTTTGATAAACCTCAGGCGTGTCTGTCTGATGCCAAGTGGAAGCTTGTGCTCTGCAGTCCAGACCAATGTCCCTCCTGCAGGAAGCAGATTAAGCAGCGTTTGTTGAACAGGAAAGGCCTCTGTGATAGCCGTGAAAGTCGAAGGCACCTTGCTTGAAAGCGAGGAATTGCCAAGTGCTGAGCACGGACAGCCGCTTGGTCTGCATGGGCAGGACGTGCTTCTGTGCAGTACCCGTGAAGTGTGAGGTTCTATTTTGGTCTGATGTTCCATGGAGATGGCCTGGAGCTCAATTCTGAAAACTGAAGACAGTCAGGCGGCAGGGAGGGGCAGCAAAGGAAGAGGAACTGCACAGATTTCTCTTCCCACAAACAAATATGGTCCAAGGCTTCAGATTCTCTGAAGTCTCACAGATACCCGGCGGCACATGGTCCTCTGTTTGTTTGTCGCTAACATTTGGAGCCACACACGCCTCGTAAACTGTTGGCCTGCTGTGCTTCTTGTCACACAGCACATGGCCTGCCTGGGTGGGCCCTGCTAGGGCTGGGGGCGGGGTAACTTCCAGTGAGATTTGATTGATGACACCATCAAATCCTGCGTGTGAAAAAAAACATGTTTCGGAGACTGAGATGCTCTATATTGATATTTTTAAAGATTATTAATGTATATTTGACTTTCACAACAAGCTAACAGGATTAGTCAGTTTTTATGGATTTTTAAATTTCTCTCTGTAGGAAACAAAGACTGAGATTTTGTGACATTTAATTAAAAAGAAGTTACTATTTTAAATCTACAGTTTTAATGGAGTTTTAAATTTCTCTTTATAGGAAACAAAAACTGAGATTTTGTGACATTTGATTAAAAATAAGTTATTATTTGTCTACCAAGTTCAAGTTGTAACATTCCTTTCCTTCTTTTTCTTTCTCTTTCTTTCTTTCTCTCTCTGTCTCTCTCTCTCTCTTTCTTTCTTTGTTTTGGTTTTTTAGCTTTGTTGGAGGGGTGAGTGTTTATGCTGATCTTATTATGGGTGTTTATATGGAATTTTAAAAATCTTATAACAGTAAAATGACTGAAACGCAAAATAAAATTATATCCTAACGGTTGAGTTCCAGCTAAATATCTTTATTGACAGTGTCTAAGCTTTCTTTTGCCCCCACCCCCAATCGTTTTTTTTCCATCAGGGATTTAAACTCAGGCATTAAAAAGACCTTTTAAAAGTTTAGTGTTATAATTGTTTCTCTTTGTCAGTGTTTGAATTGGAGGGTCTGTTTAGAACACATTGTTAAGACATCTCACAAGGCCAGAATTTTTTTTCTTCCTCTTTAAACTTAAGTCCTACATGGACTTGAATGAAACCAAAGTAGATGTGTGTAATCTGGGTAAATGAAAGGTAAATCTCAATGTAAACTACACTAATATGTTTGTACTTCCTCAAATCTCCTCTTTGTCTGTCCTGTTGATGGTGTGTCGGAGGTACGGATTGCAAATGTTTTTGCAGTCACAAAAATATTATTGGAGGTAACTTAAAAGGCAAAGCATTGATTTTACCTGTTCACAACAATCAATTCTATTTACAGCGTTACCGCAGTTTTTTTTTTTTTTTCTTTCAAATAGAGTTGGGGTTTCACTCTGTCACCCAGGCTGGAGTGCAGTGTCACAATCATGGTTCACTGCAGCCTTGAACTCCTGGACTCAAGCGATCCTCCTGCTCTAGCCTCTCAAGAGTTTGGGATTACAGTTGTGAGCCACTGCGCCAGGCTCTATAGCGGCTTTTGACTTGGCCTATGATCCCTGTCTGAGAGAGTCCACAGTCCTGCTCTGGGCTTCTTCATTCCCTGAGACTTTGTCTGTCTAGATTGAGCCCTCTTCCTCTCCCCTGGGCCCCTGCTGCATGCCTGGCAGTGTGCTTAGTACTGGGATATGGATGGGCATCCTGCTTGCTCTGGCTGCTTCTTTGGCCACCCCTGAGCCTTATCTTCAGCTTTCTTCTCTCTCTGATTGGTAGCAGAGCTGTCGTGCTTTGTTTCCTGGTAAGTAGGTAGGGACAGGAATGTCCAGAACAAAGAAGATAATTCCTCCAATTTCTATCATTGGGGGAAAGCCACTCACCTACTACTATTGTGAGTAGTACAGGGGAAGCTAGAGTAGGAAATTGCAAAACTCTGTTTGTATGGGATTAAAAAAAAACAAACAAACTTGACAATGTTGTTGTCTACACTTCTTAAGCTGGGAGTGTTTAGAGAAGGCTCTGAAGTATGGGAGTGAGAACAATGCCCTTTCCCACTTGAATTCCCTCTTCCTCCCATGCTGGTGTCTCTCCTCAGCTTCCTTGAAGCATACCTCTGTCACCTCCTGCTTTCTGGCTTTCTAGTATCATGAAATTCCCCCTAACCACTTATTGGTTATCTACTACCACCTAACAAACCACTCTGAAACAACTGTTTTACTTGCTCACTCTTCTGTGGCTCAGCAGTTTGGGCCAGGCTCAGCTGGTTGGTTGTTCTGCTGACCTTCCCTGGAGTCACTCATGTGGCTCTGTGATCCAGTGGCCTGACTGGGGCTGGAGGGTTTAAGATGGCCTTAGTCATTCCCATGTATGGTGACTAAACAGCTGGGTCTCCTCTCCTTGGCGTCTCTCAGTGGGAGGCTAGCTTGAGATTTCTTTGTATGGTGGGCTCAGAGTTCGCAGCAGGGCAAGACCAGAGACTGCAAAGTCACTTGAGGCCTTGGCACACAATTAATTTATTATCTATTAAGTTGCATTCTATTGGTCAAAGCAAATCACAGCACCAGCCCAAATTCATGGAGTGGCGAAATAGACACAAAAGTCTGTGCTTAAAGAGATGAAAGAAATAATCACTGTCATCTTTGCAAACCATCTGCTACAAACTGCATTGCCCATTTTAATTCATTTTATTGATTTTTACCTTCAATTAAGGATAGAAAACATGACATATGGGGGTAAGAAAAATATGCTTTAGAATCAGATACACCTCCAATTATTGATTTGTAGGAGTTCTTTTATATTTTAGATGTTAATATTTTGCTAGTTATATGTATTGAAGATAACTTTTATCAGTCTGTGACATGTCTTCTTGTATTTATGGTGCCTTTTTACAAACAGAAGTGTTTAATTTCAGCAAAATCTGAATTTTTAGTCTTAATATGGTTTGTACTCTTTATATCTTGTTTAAGAAATCTGTCTCTCCCCTGAAGTAATAAACACTGTCTTCAATATTTTCTTCTAAAAGATTTACAGTTTGGGCTATTCATATACTGATTTATATCTCTGATACTGATTTTTGTGAATGGTGTAAGTTAGGATCCAATGTTATGTTTCTTCATGTGGGTAATCTACCGTCCTAGCATCATTTATCAAATATTCTATTCCTTTCTCACTGGTCTGCAATGGCACAACTGCTGTATTTCACATTTCCATATAGAGATGGCCCCCAGTGTTGTTTTTTTTTTTTTTTTTTTTTTTTTTGAGATGGAGTCTCACTCTGTCACCCAGGCTGGAGTGCAGTGGCACAATCTCAGCTCACGGCAACCTCTGCCTCCTGGGTTCAAGCGATTCTCCTGCCTCGGCCTCCTGAGTAGCTGGGATTATAGGTGCGTGCCACCACGCCTGGCTAATTTTTGTATTTTTAGTAGAGATGAGGTTTCACTATGTTGGTCAGGCTGGTCTTGAACTCCTGACCTCATGATCCGCCTGCCTTGGCCTCCCAAAGCGCTGGGATTGCAGGTGTGAGCCACCATACCTGGCCAGATGGTCCCCAATTTATGATGATTTGACTTAATGATTTTTTGACTTTATGATGGGTTTATTGGGACATGACCCCATCATAAGTTGAGGAACAGCTGCATGGGATGGAGGCACTGTTTCTGAGCTCTCTGTTCTGTTAGCCTGTTCTGCACTGCTTTAGATCACTGTAATTTTATAATATGTTTTGAGATCTGGTAGGTAAAGTACCCTAATCTTGTTTTTCTTTTTTAAAACTGTCTTGGGTGTTATTGGCCTTTTTTTCTTTCATAAAATATTTAGTTTCAAGAAAAATGTTGCCAATGTGGTCTGCATCCATACAGATTCTTTGGTATTGCTTGAAACTTACACTGTGGCCTAATATGTGGTCTATTTGCATAAATTGCTAATTCTTATGGAAAATGTATATTCACCAATTTCTTGGGAATAGGTTTGAAATGCATTCATGGATCAAGCTGTATAATTACTGATTTTTACATCTTCTGTATCCTGACTAATCGATTGTGTCTGACATTTTTGAAGCTTTCTTTATGTTTGCCTAATATAGTTTTCCAACCTTTTAATCTTCTGTGTCTTTTATGTTTAAGTCTATTGCTTCCATATAGCATGCAGCTAGGGCTTTGTTTTGCACTGTTTTTTTCTATAATCTAAACATGAAGTTTAAGTATTAACGTTTAGCCTGCTTTACATTTATTTAGAATATCTATGTATTTTTATTTGTTTATATTATCTTGTTTTGCTGAATTTGTCTTGCTTGTTTTTCTTTTCCTTTCCTGTCCTCTTCTAGGTTGCATTTATAAATTCTGCTTTCTCCTTTCAACCTATATAATCTATTTCTGTTCTTTTAGTGTTTGATCTTAAAATTTTAACATGATTATTAACAGAAACCAAAGTTAGTGTTTCTAGTTCCCTCTTGCATAAAATTACGAAATGGCCTTAAATATAGTCACTTCCACCATTGTTTTAGTTACAGTTTGTATTTTTTTTTTTTTTTGCCCCCAAGTACCTTTTTTGGGGAGTTGGGGGGGTTGTCATATATACTAAGACTTATCTGTGTGTGTATCAGCTGTTTATCATTTTCTCTTGTATACCCGATCTTTTTCTTTCTTTCCCCATCTGAAAGTACATCCTTTAGAGAACTTTTTCAGTGAGATTCTGTTCATGGTAAACTTTCTCATTCTTTGTTTCCCAAAAGTCTTTATTGAAGTCTCCTTCGTGGATGATATTTTAGCTGAAAATGCAATTCCATTTTGATAGTTTTAACATTTGAAGGTTTCTTTAGGAGCTCTAGTAAGGTAATGTCTTCGGATAGATGTTCCAGTCTTTTCTCACTTCGTCAGTTTACATCTCATCTATTGAGTGTTCATTTCATTGGTTATAGTTTCTATTTCTAAAAATTCTATTAATTTACTTGATGTTTTTTGAAATTAGCTCTTTCTTCTTCTGTTTTAGTATTATTATTATTATTTTTTGAGACGGAGTCTCACTCAGTCTCCCAGGCTGAAGTGCAGTGGTGCGATCTTGGCTCACTGCAACCTCCGCCTTCCAGGTTCAAGTGATTCTCCTGCCTCAGCCTCCCAAGTAGCTGGGATTACAGGCATGTGCCACCACCCCCGGCTAATTTTTGTATTTTTAGTAGAGAAGGCATTTCACCATGTTGGCCAGACTGGTCTTGAACTCCTGACCTCAGATGATCCACCCACCTCAGCCTCCCAAAAGTGCTGGGATTACAGGCATGAGCCACCATGTTCAGCCCCCTTTCTTCTTTTAAAAAAATATTTTAAGCATACTTATTTGACATTCTACATCAAATCATTGCAGTATCATTCCTTGGGGGTCTGATTTTGTCAGTTATTGTGTCTGTTGCCTCTTGCTCGTAGTGATGTGTTGCCTCTTGTGTTTTATAATATGGGATTAT
The DNA here is from genome assembly GCF_028878055.3 of Symphalangus syndactylus. Taxonomy (NCBI): domain Eukaryota; kingdom Metazoa; phylum Chordata; class Mammalia; order Primates; family Hylobatidae; genus Symphalangus; species Symphalangus syndactylus. Next base: position 99,058,548 of record NC_072427.2, read on the forward strand.
GGATTCTTGTTTGACCAAGCTCTATCTCTGGGTATTATATGATATCATCATTAAGAGTGAATTCTTCCAGAGTAGATTTGTTTTTGCTCCTACCAGATGTCTTGGAATACAAACACATGAAGTCAGTCCTATGGTTAGAATCTCAGGGGGCTGGGCGTGATGGCTCACGCCTGTAATCCCAGCACTTTGGGAGGCCGAGGCGGGCAGATCACGAGGTTAGGAGATTGAGACCATCCTGGCTAACACAGTTAAACCCCGTCTCTACTAAAAATACAAAAAATTAGCAGGGCATGGTGGCAGGCGCCTGTAGTCCCAGCTACTCAGGAGGCTGAGGCAGGAGAATGGCGTGAACCCGGGAGGTGGAGCTGGCAGTGAGCCAAGATTGCACCATTGCACTCCAGCCTGGGGTACAGAGTGAAACTCCGTCTCAAAAAGAGAAGAAAAGAATCTCAGGGAACAGGCGGGGCCTGGTGGCTCATGCCTGTAATCCCAGCACTTTGGGGGGCCAAGGTGGGCAGATCACCTGAGGTCAGGAGTTCAAGACCAGCCTGGCCAACACGGTGAAACCCCATTTCTACTAAAAATACAAAAATTAGCCAGCATGGTGATGGGCATCTGTAATCCCAGCTACTCAGGAAGCTGAGGCAGGAGAATCACTTGAACCCATGGGGCGGAGGTTGCAGTGAACTGAGATCACACCACTGCACTCCAGCCTCGTCGACAGAGTGAAACTACATCTCCAAAAAAAAAAAAAAAAAAAAAAAAAAGAATCTCAGGGAAGAAACCTGCTGTGTTCCTTTTCCACCCTCCTACCCCAAAGTATAGGCAGAATTTCTTTTTCCATCTCTTTTTCTTTTGCCAGTGAGCACTTTTTTCTTTTAGTCTGTGTCTTTTTAGACTGAGGGGTGTAGCCTCTCAGGGGAACCATATGAATGTGGGAGATTCACTTCTAACTCCTGAAGTTGTATGACCTGTTTTCTGTATCATGTATCATGGGCTTACAGTTAAAACCGAAGGCTCCAGGGAGTGGGTCTCAAACTGGGTGGTGCTGCTGTTGGGAAATGTGTGGGTGCATTTTTGATTGTCACAGTGGCAATCAAGTCCTAATCATTTGGTCCTCAGGAGCCACGAGCCTAGTGCCAAGTGTACCTACCAAGTGCACAATTCTGTCCCAAAAGAATTGTCCCCCTGCTAACACCAACAGGTTCTCACACCCTGTGGGAAGCGCTGTTTTAGGGCTTGGGGATTGATGGATATACTTTGGCTGCCATAGCATGGACACTACCCCACTTCCTTTATCTACTTTATCTTCTTCATTTGGGCTTTGGAGAGTTTTTGGAGCTCAGCTTTGTTTAAAAAGGACATTTGTTTTACTTTATTTAGCATTTCTAAGTGTTTTGTAGAAGTAGATTTATTTGTTTGTTCTTCAGGAAACCTGGCTCTCACGGTATTATTAAAAATGAAAATCCAGCTGGGCACTGTGGTTCATGCCTGTAATCCCAGCACTTTGGGAGGCTGAGGCAGGAGAATCACTTGAAGCCAGGACTCAGAGGTTGAATAGAGCTGGGATTGTACCACTGCACTCCAGCCTGAGTGACAAGAGTGAAACTGTCTCAAAAAAAAAAAAAAAAAAAAAAAAAGGAAATCCTTTTATTTGCTTTCCCACTATTTTATGAGCATCAGCTATCCTAGGCATTGTGAGCGATGGGATGTGCAGGGTTACAGCATTTCTCTGCACAGTCTATGGGTTGTTCAACTCCAGGAGGTTGTGATTCTGCAGACCACAGTGTGAAGGGGGCCCCTGTCAGTCGTGCGTCCTGGCTGCTCTGGACGTCCCACTGAGGATACGGTGGTTCCTGTGATCAGAGCACTGAGTGCTGTTGCCATTGTGTTCCCAGATGAGCTTGTCAGCTGTTTCACATCAGGGATCAATACCTGTACCTAGGTCATTGCCCCTGTGCAAAATATTAAAGCACTTTTGCTTCAGCAATGACAGTTGACATAGATGATATCTGCCAAGTTAACTGAGCTTCCTTCTTTGACCACTACCACCTTAAGAGCAAGTAATGGGTGATCAAATAATGAAAAGAAACACAAGAAAATCCAAGAGCCAGAGCCAAAAGGTGGGAAAACAGAAACCTCTAAGCCATTCAGGGTAGACTCACTCAGTTGGTGCTTCATTCCAGAGAAGAAAGGGACAGTAGGAGGCAGCATTGGTGCCAGGTTTGCTCAGGGGTCCACTTCCTCCCTAACTTTCCTGGCCAGCTTGGACCTGAATAGAAAGTGTTGCTAGGCAGCTTACAGCTGTAATGGTGTCATTGGAGTAAGGCAGCCGCTTTGCAGATGGAATCTTTCATCTAAAGCATCAGAGGCTCCTTCTGCTCCCATTTCTTCTGTTTCCTTCTCTCTTGCGTGGTTATATTGATAGTGCTCTAGTCCGTGATCCAGTGCCTCATATTTTAGGACAGTGGTGCTCAATCCACTGTCTTCTCAGATTCAGTTAGAGAAGGTTTTTAATGTTCTAGAGTCTTTCTATTCCAAGTGTGGTCCATGGACCTGCAGTTTTGATTAGTATCATTTGGAGCTAGTAAGGAACACAGAATCTTAGGCCCAACCCCATGCCTGTTGAATGAGAATCTGCATTTAACATGTTCCCCTGGGGATCCAGATGCTCTGTCAGTTTGAGAAGCATCCCAGGGGAAAGTGATTCTCATATTCTCTTCTCAATGCAGAGAACCACTATAGAGAACCACTGTGGTAGGCACTCAGTAAATAGCAAAGGAAGAAAGTTGCTTGCACTTTTGCACAGAATATCATGGGAAGAGCATGTATTGTAAGATGTTTATTGTTTGCCAGACTTGGCAAAAACAGACGTTGCAGGATTTTTCAGGTAATGGATATGGGACAGTCTTTTTTTGTTGTTGTACTGTTCTCAGTTTGGCTTATTTAATTATTTTAGTAATTAATGAATTAATTTATCAATTTGCTAATTGTAAAATCAAAATCAGTTAATTTTTTAGTATATAATATATATATTCTTTTATTATAAATTATTTATTGTCTTAACTTAGGCTGTTGTAACAAAATACTATAAACTGAGTGGCTTAAACAACAGTCATTTATTTCTCATGGGTTTAGAGCCTGGGAAGCCCTATCATCTGGGTACTAACCAATTCAGTTCCCTGGTGAGGGCTCTTTTCCTGGCTTACAGACAGCTGCCTTCTTACTGTGTCCTCACATGGTAGAGAGAGAACGAACTCTGATTTCTGTCTCTTCTTACAAGGACACTAATCTCATCCATGGGGACCCCACCCTCATGATCTCATCTAAACTTAATTACTTCCCAAACATCCCTCTTCCAACTACTATTACATTGAGGGGTAGATCTTCAACATAAGAATTCGTATGGGGGGAGACAAAGACATTCAATCCACAACAATTATTATTTATTGTGAAAAATATAAAGTAATATTACTAGTAGTAACAGTAACAACTATCATTTTAATTTGATTGAACCCAGGTGATGGAGCTTGTACTTGGAGGGTCTTACAGTATATGTACACGTCATGAGCGAGATTCCTCGTCCCCCTCACACAGGGGTGGCTTTTAGCAATTACTATCCATGTTGACCCACATTTTCTTCTGATTTCATCTGACAGGGCACAGCCTCTGCAGCGAGCAGGGCAGCAGTGCTGAGACCGCTCCAGAGGAGACCGAGGGGCCAGACTTGGAATCCTCAGATGAGACTGATCACAGCAGCAAGGTGAGAGATTTTCATTTTCGCATCCCATGCTTTGAACCACTGAAGAATCACAGCTGACAATGTCACCTACACAGCTGTATGTGGTTACCAGGCCTCTCCATGGATGAAGTGTTTTTGCTTCTGAGATGTTGCTGAATAGCAGGATATGAAATCCAAATTACAGCCTTGGTAACAAACCTGTATGTGAGAATATAGGGCAGAAATCACTCGTAATGAAATAAAATCCCTTTTCTTTAATTTCTGCTACTGCTGGAGCTCCCAGTTAATGCCATAATTTTATTCCATTTCCCTATTACATCTTCATTTGTGTAGGATGAAACAGCATCCAAAGTATGTGGGATTGAGTCAGCTATGCTTTCTTGCTGCTTAGGGTTTCTGTAATGAACTCCTTTTGAATTACCTGCATTCAGCTCTTGTTTAAAGTGAGCAACTTTTATGTTAAAGGGAAAGAAACCATATTTTAAAATTAATCCAAATACACTTTCCCTTAGTTGAACATAGTAAGAAAGTTCTCCTTCTGACTTTTTGGTGCAAGACACTGAAATTATTGCCCATAATTTTTTTTTTTTTTTTTGAACAGAGTCTCGCTCTGTTGCCCAGGCTGGAGTGCAGTGGCGTGATCTCAGCTCACTGCAAGCTCCGCCTCCCGGGTTCACGCCATTCTCCTGCCTCAGCCTCCCGAGTAGCTGGGACTACAGGCACCCGCCACCACGCCTGGCTAATTTTTTGTATTTTTAGTAGAGACGGGGTTTCACCTTGTTAGCCAGGATGGTCTCAATCTCCTGACCTTGTGATCCACCCGCCTTGGCTTCCCAAAGTGCTGGGATTACAGGCATGAGCCACCGCGCCCAGCTTGTTGCCCATAATTTATCATGCTTCTATTCCACTTCATAAAGAGTTCCATGGGTCAGTAGCCTCTCTTCACTGCAGTCTTCAAAACACAACCCAACTTAAAACCTCTGTGTTACCTGAATCCAAAAGATACTCCCCCCCGACAAAAAAGCAATTGCATGTGATTATGTTTCCATACTTATTCATCTTTTTCTATAATGTTGTTGAGATATTTTTATTCCTCTACGATCTCTCATTTTTTTTGCTTGACACTTACTAGTCACTTAACCTAAGCAAATCACATAACTGTATACTTTTGTTTTCTCATCTGCAAAATCAAGGTCATACTTACTTTTGCTTGGAGATTGGATTTTGGGATGGGTTAAATAATATAACTATGAGAAAGCACATTGATAATGGAAAAATGCTTTTCAAACATGAACTATTATTTTGAAAACTTACATTTGTACATTTCCTGTTTTTATTCCCTCTGTATGTGTATATTCTGTAGGACTTTCTTGTGTGCACATACTTGATTCTTCAGTATCTTTTATCCATATTTGTTTCTGTTTCCTGACTGTAGGATCTTCATTCTCAGTGTCTTTTTAAGTTGGGCACAATATAAAATTTAATATTTAAAGCAACATTAATATTTATAAACTGAAAGGCATTATGTTGTTGGTTGTTAATTAAAAAGCAGATCATTGGAAATGCACATGTTTCCTTTTAAGGCAAATTAAAAAAACCAACTGCTTAAAGTTCCTTTTTATTTAGGTGACCCTTATATTTCTTTTACCCACTTACTTTTGTGGGGTCGGTCAGTTGTCCTCAGGAGAAACAGATATTTCTATACTGATGTAAGACAATTTGAAGGGTATCTATTAAGTTATAGTATTACAATAACTAAAAATATTAATTTTCAATTTCTAACTGGGTTTAGGCAAATAGCTATTTTTCCTGTATCTAAAACATTTATTTCTGAACACTTAAAAAGTGTTGGATCCAAAATGATTGGGTCATTTTTACTTTACTGTGATAGGTCAGTGTTCTCATCTCCTTGTGGATTTCGAGAGAGATCGTTTCCGTGTTAAATATAGTGAGTCATGAGGTCATAAACAGAGTCCTGTATAATATGAGGTTCTGGCAGTGGAGAGCACGGAAGAGGCTCCGGGGCTTTGTGGACTGGTCCCATGTGTCGCTCTGACTCCATGGTTCTTTTTCCAGAGAACAAGGCTCTTGAACTTATCTGGAACATAAAGGGTCAAATATAGAAATAGATGGTGCTGTTTGAAGATTTTCTTGTAGAAATTCTTAGTGGGCTTTCTAAAAAGGGACAGAATTTTCTCAAAATTATTGACAAGGTACTTGGGAGGCTGAAACAGGAGAATTGCTTGAACCTGGGAGACAGAGGTTGCAGTGAGTCAAGATCGCGCCACTGCACTCCAGCCTGGGAGACAGAGTGGGACTCCATCTCAAAAAAAAAAAAAATTAAGAAGTTTGGGTGATGATTTGAATATTTTTAAAGATCATGCAGTAGACTGCATTCAAACCATAAGTTCATATTTCATTCTGCTAGGTTGGATGTGGGGAGCACTGTGTAATTCTGTGTCTGAAATACTTCCTGGTTTTGCTTTGATTCAGACTTCATCTTCTTTATTTGGAATTTTGTCATGCAACTCAAATTAATTAGCTAAAATAACCTTTGGTCAATTAAATTTCTCACTTAGGATATTTGAACGCAAAGGCTTAAATGAGCAGTTCTTGGTGACTGGGTTCTACTGTGTGTTATTAATAATAAATGAGAAGTAATATTTAAGGTCTTGTGTATATTAGGCACTGTTCCATATTAACTCATCTTAGCCTCACAACACTCTTGAGAGAGATACTATTATTTGCCCTATTTTATAGATGAGGGCACTGGAACAGAGAGGTTAAGCGACTTGCTGAAGGTCACACAGCTCTGTGATGACAAAACCAGGATGCAAACCCAGTTTGGCTCCAGGTCTTATGTTGTTAGTGGCTATGTTAAAACTACCTTGTGTCCAGATTGTTAACATCTGGTTTTAAATACCAGGCTTCATAAAAAGGAATTAATTTATTAGTGGTGCTGTAGGCCATTTATATATACAGCCATAAACCACTTAAATTTTTTCCTAATGCTTAATGTTTCTGTGTGTCTCTTTTTATGATTTAAAGTAAGAGCAAGCAAACACCTTAAGTTTCTTGATGAAGGCTAAATATTTTTTGATGCATCTCCTATATAAGTGTGAAATTTTTCTTGAGAATAAGCTGAAAATTAATTTTTCAATCGTTAGCTGTCTAAACTTGGAAGCATGATTTAGCCTTGTCTGAATGTACCAGGCTGAGTGTAGAGATGTAAATGTGTAAATAACTAAATAAATAGAAACAAATAATCACTTTTTATTGCAGCTGAATATGTTAGAGCTGCTGATTTTGTTTAATATTCTTGGTTTCTTTCTAAGTGGACTGTTTTACATAATGTTGGTCAGGATAAAGAAAAAGCATGTTGGAGTTCTGTATGTTTTCACTTGTGTTGAATAGCAGTTTTTGCTATGTGTGGCCTTTTAGAGTTGAGCAAGTAAATGTATGCTTGTTGAGCGTGGTGGTACTGGAATGTCACAGCCACTGGGGAGGGGCAGGGAAACGTCACACTGCAGGGACAGTCTAGCAGCCTTTCTCTTTCTGAGCCGCCTCCTTTCTCCTATGACTGTGGGTGACAACCTCAAAAAGCCTCATCATCACTGGCTACTTTTTTCTCTGCTTCTCATTGAAAACTCTTGTTTCTGGAGATGAATGCTAATTAGCTTCGGGGCAGTGCGGTCATGTGTCATGCATTCCAGGCCTCCTGGCAGCTGTGATTTTGTTTTCCATTTAGCAAATGTATTAGAATAATTTTCAGGACCTTTCCATTAGCAATGACTTTTTCTTTCTCATCCATATTGTTTTTGTCTCAGAAATGTCTGCTTTTATAACAAAGCATGAGTGGAAAAATGTGAAACTTATCAACTGTTACACACACACACTGTTACACACACACACACACACACACACACAACTTTTCTTAGTTGCCTGCTCTTGACTCAGTGTGGAATGCCTTGAAAGTTGTCGGAGCCGGGCAGGTTTAATATTCCTGAGCAGTGCAGGATGCTGGCCAATCAGCTGATCTCAGGCTGCAAGGCAGAGACGCTTACATCCCGGGGAGGCATTTTGTGCTTTGTTTTCTTGCCAGTTTCAGCTCTCCCTTTCTGGAACTTTTATTGTTTAGCCAGGTGAAATCAAAGCCCGAGTTCTGGTCCACAGTTTAGCCTTTGACAGCTTCCCAGAGGGCACTGGTGGGAAGCGAGTGCAGCTCCAGGGTCGCACCGTCGCTGTCCTTGCTGTGTTGAGACGTGGCCGTAGATTTTCATGGGAAAACCAGCATGGGATGTCCATATGAGAGGATGCTCTCTTCAGAGCTAGGAGGCGTTTGGTGCTCTGGGAATATTTTAAGAAACTTCTGTCTCCGTGCTGAACACGTCAGGTGGTAGAATTAATTACCATGAGAATACATTCCTGATGATGTCTGCACTGTGGAAAATAAAGCGCAAGCCCAGGATTGAAAATAATGACAAGTCCGGTGACTCTATATATCGAACACTGCATCTGGTGAGCGCCTTTGCTGTTTGAATCCTATCTGGCTAGGTTTGATTATGTTATGACTTTCTAGCTCAGTTGTTTTTCAATCCAAATGACAGTGATTATACCTTTCCCATTTCCCCATATTCTGTCCTTTTACCCTCTGGATCCCCTTGTTCATAAAGTCTGTATTGTGGCTTTTGGTGGGGGCGGTGGGGAGGTTCGCAGTTGGTATGGAGTTGAATTTGCCTAGCATCTTTACATTTTTCTACTCTTTTATACTTAAATGGCAGAAAGATGTAATCTGCATTTTTTTGTTTAATTAATGGTCAGTTGCATTTTTTGCCTTTGTTTTGGTTATTGAGATTTTGATTGTGTTTTGTGTTATGTGCATGGTGAGACGCTCCCATCCCCCCTCACAACGGGCTGTCCGAGTGATCGGCAGGGAGGTCTGGAAATAGGATGTTCAACTTGTTTCCTTTTGTAAGGCTTGAGGTGTTTTTGACTTTATTTCTGCTTCCTTGAGAAGGAGATAGATATAGAAGGGTTGGCTCAGGGGACGTGTTACTGGTTTGACAGCAACTGACCTATTTGGACAGGTCTATTCCTACAGTAAATATTAACTCTCCAATGAGGAAGTGTAGTGGGGTAATGGCAAGAAATAATTTAGCAAAATCAAATTCAACCTTTTAATAGTTTATTATTAATAGCTCAGTCTGTCCACTATTAGATATTGTGTCATTTAATCAAACTTAAACTTCTACAGCACGTACACCTGATTTGCTCAAATAAGCCTTCTTCCTTCTTGGATATTTCTTCTTTGAAGTTTGTTCAAGAGGAAACTGAAAAGGTGATCGAGAACTGTAGGGATTACCATTGTACATAATGTCTCTGAAATTATGGAGCGCATTGTCCCCAAAAAAAGCTTAAGTAGGGGCTATAAGATTTTAGGCCACTCTGGCCCCTTTTAAATCTGTGGGATGTGTTAAATCGGTCAGACTCAAAGAACAGTTTTAGAACTGTGAACTCATCTAGAGTTAGAAATTGCCTTTGGTGGTTGCATAACAGGAAGAGCTTAAACAGCTGGGTGGCTTGAGTTGATAGTGTGTACTTAAAAGTCTACCCCCCTCTTTTTGTACTTTCTTTTCATCTTCCACAGGAGGAAAGCAGCATTATAAACATTGAGCATCACGCCGGTCTCAGTAAAGTGGCCCATTTCCTTTTGCCATTGTCCTCTCCTTGTCTGTATGTTGGTTGGATAATTCTTAGTCCTGACAGTGGAAAAGCTCTGCTACCCTTTAACAGTTTTAAACTCTCAAAATGCCTGTAAGTGCTTTTTTGGTTTCCAGGGTGACTGATTACAGTACTCAAGTAGGGGAGAGGCTTGTACTTTCCCCACTGGAGAAACCTTGTCTGCCTTTCCCTTGCTGGAGTCCTAAGCTGCTTGTCCCACATCCAGGATACTTGGCTTTTGGGAGCATGTTGAGAACCTCCCATTGAGGGGACCTTTCTTGGCACTTGTGGCTACAGCGCTTGGTGTGGGAATGACTAGGATGCCATCTCTAACATTCAATGGTGGAGCAGGGCAAAGCCTTGCACCCAACTCCTCCTACATTCTACATCATGGCTAAGCTGCATGGAGAAGGGCCTGATGGATTTTGATGTAAAGAAGTTTGGCCACAGTAAAGAGGGAGGGGGATTTAAAAGCAGAGCCCCACAGTATGGAAAAATCTCTAGCTTAGAGGTATTCTAAAGAAAACCTGCATTTCATAATTCCTTCCAAAAAAAATTTTGGGGGGTATTATTTTAATAAAACAGAATTTTCAAACTTGATGACATCCTTTTAAGTTGTTTCCAAGCAAATTTTAAGAGCCTTGTGTATAACACCCTTTAACAACATGTATGTGCATTATAACTTGTAATTATGAATATGGTACCTTTTTATTCTTTATTCAGATAACGTGCAGTTGACAGTAAAGAGATTACATCTATTTGGACTCAGTTCCTCGTACTACACCTGAGGGTTGGTGCCTTGATTCGTTGAATAGAGTTGCCAGTGGAGAAACTGCTTTGCCCCTTGCTCAACTTGAGAGACCACTCAGCTAAGTCTATCCTAGGCTTAGGTCATACCTAATAAGGAAGGGATACTTAAGGCCGTGAAATGTCCAAAGAGGACCCAAGGGAATTTTAGCTGTCCCTGAGATGCTAAAGGTGTTTCCTAATATAAGCCAGAATTTATCTCTGGCTGTCTGAGGGTGAGGTTGGGGTAGGAGACAGCTGGATTTAGAGCACTGAAGCCGTAGCCTGCATCCTACTAACCCGAGCTCACCCCACAGGCCTGCTTCAAACTAAGGATGCCAAACCTCAGGCGTGGTAAACTTACATAGACCAAGTCAGAAACCCTGTTCACACTCTTAAAAATGGAATTCTCAAAGTATTTATGGTAGAACAGATGGAATGAAAACCCAGAGGTAGTGAGGTGTGAATTGGAAGCACAAAGGAATGTGTTAGTTCCTTTGTCTTTTGGAATTTCCTGCCTTTGATATGTGTCATATCCCCATGTTTGCCTTTCGTGAATCACCGATTTCACACGGACAGTTTGCCTAAATGATAAAAGGTGTGCTCTGCCTCTGTGGCAGGTCCTCAGATAACGTTTTTTTCAACATCATTTCATCATAACGTTTATGTGAAAAAAATTGATTTCTAGCCAGGACCACTGTCTGTGTGGAATTTGCATGTTCAATCCAGGTCTTCATGGGTTTTCTCTGGGTACTCGGGTTTGCTCTCACATCCCAAAAACACGCACGTGGGATGAATTGGCATGTCTCAGTGGTCCCTGAGTGAGTGTGTATGTGTGTGCATCCTGTGATGGAATGGCATTCTATTCAGGGTTGGTTTCTGCCTTGCCCCCTGAGCTTTCAAGATAGGCTCCAGTCACCCATGATCCTGAGCTGGAATAAGTGGGTTGGAAAATGAGTGAATAAATGAATACAAATCATTATAAAATAAAAATTTGTAAAGTATACAATCATACAAATGCAGGAAACTATGCAGTACAAAAGTGTTCAGAGATCCTGCCAAAGTTGTTCTTGCTAGATTTTGAACTGCATGATGGTAGGAGGTGCCCCTTACAATTTTTGCTTTGCAAACATTTATGGCTTGACTTAACACACTACCACTACGACCACCGTCACTCACCAGTTCACCAAAAGCTGGGTAAATGGTTCTTTTAACTTGTTTTTATTTATCTTACTTAAATGTATATCTGGCTTACATTTATTTCAGTGTTTAATATTAGAAGTCTTTTGGTCTTTATTTAGAAGCCTGGTGATTTTTTCTGTGACCAGAAATGTGCTATAGGAACTTAACTTGTTTGTATCAATTAGCCTACAGTAAAAATGGTTTCTTTATGCCATTTAGCTTAAAGTCAGTTTCCAAGAGCCTATAAACCATGTTAAGTGAGGACTCACTGTAATAGACTGCAGTGAAGAATATATTTGCTATGAGCAGTAGCTTTCCTATTAATTCTGTCAAAAACAGACAGCTGTGATTACCGTTGGAAGCTTTAGAAAAGGATGGTATAAAGAGAGGTGCCAATTATACATTTGTTGTGTTAGGTGCCTTTGCCAGGTACCAAATCAAAGCAACCAAGGAGAGTTTGGGATAAGATAGGGGCAGGGCACAGTTAGTTGTCAGCTGTTACCACTGTCTGTCCATGGATTTTCATTTTGGCAAGGGTTTACTTTCTTTCTCATTGTGACTGTGTTATAATGAGTTTTCTATTACAGTTATCACTGGATCATCTAAAAGACACATGAAAATTTTTGCTAAAATGGATGTATTTGTTCCTTTGTAATTTTTAAGACAAAGCCTTACTTGACTGTATATTTAATGATGATTTTGAGTTATTGAAATTCTAGCATAACTAAATAAAATAGTTTATTTCTACTGAAATAAGCTTTGATCAACAACACACAGTTTTTCTTTTTTAACAGCCTTGTTGAGATATAATTTACATACCATACAGCTCAGCCTATTTCGGTCAATTTTTCCAGTCAGTCACCTAAGGGAAAATTGTTTGTGGGGTTATTCAGTGTCAGAAACATGCATTTCCACAGAAAACATTGAGTAGTGCCACTGACAGGTGACTGACACCTTCTGGCACATAAGACCAGGGTTAGTGCTAGCAACGAATAAGCTGTGGTAATTGTAAGAGAATTAGAATAATAATTATGTGGATGTGGGTCCTGGCTCTCCTCTGTCCTGTCATGCCACTGCAGCTAATGCATCCTTCTTAGGTTCTGATTTTCCCTGTCCTTGCCTCATCTTTATTCCAGACTTCCTTCCCTTTCGGATATGCTAATGAGGGAAAGGCTCTTCAATGTTGGCTGCCTTCCTCTGTGTTTAAAACTCCTCCATGGCATACACTTGATTTTAGCTTTTCTGCCCTACACAAAACACGAGCCTTGACTTTTAGCTCTGTGCACCAACTATTGTTTTTGGGAGGATATTCTCATGTTCTTGCTAGGTAGGTGGGTAATAGAAGAAGTTATTCTTTATTTGCACCGGTATTTCCTGGAAATGCTTTGTGCCTAGAGTTGAATTAGACAATAGAAGCAGAGAGAGAAGTGTGAGAAGGGCAGCCACTAGCTTCAAGAAAATTTCCGTGACCGGGCGCGGTGGCCTATAATCCCAGCACTTTGGGAGGCCGAGGCGGGCAGATCACGAGGTCAGATTGAGACCATCCTGGCCAAAATGTTGAAACCGCATCTCTCCTAAAAATACAAAAAATTAGCCGGGCGTGGTGGCGGGTGCCTGTAGTCCCAGCTACTCAGGAGGCTGAGGCGGGAGAACGGCGTGAACCCGGAAGGTGGAGCTTGCAGTGAGCCGAGATCATGCCACTGCACTCCAGCCTGGGTGACAGAGTGAGACTCCGTCTCAAAAAAAAAAAAAAAAAAAAAGTAAGAAAATTTCCATCAAACATTCATTGAGTGGTGCATTGGAACAAGTGTTAGTGAATTAAATTTTGTGTTACTACATAGCCTCTAGAGCAATTACACGGAGAGCTTTAAAACATATTGATATTTGCATATCTCGCCCCAAAGATTCTGATGAAATTGATCTCTGATGTGCACGGGCATCGGGATGTTGAAAAGCTCCCCAGGTGATTCTCATAAGCGGCCAAGCTGGAGAACTACTGGTCTCATGGGTTTTTTTTACAGCAGCCTATGCTTTGGAGAACTGTTTGTGTAACTGGAAGAGTTGGAATTTTAGAATCCTGGAATCCTACGTTTCAAATGCATGACAAAATGTGTGCAACCTTTATGGTCTGCACCTGATTCATCCCCGGTAGATGTGGAGAGTGGGATCTCCTGTTGAGGCCTGTTTTAGGGCTAATTCCGTTATTCTTAAAGGGGAGTGGTATCTTTTTGCCTTTGGAGAAGCTGGAGAGGGAGCAGCTTTTTTTTAAGTATGGGTATCTTTCTTAATCTAGAAAGTTGACTCAGTGTCCATTTTTAACAGGAAGAACCTTAGCTTATAAAATCATCTTTGCAACATTGCAAAGTAGATAGTGTACTGAACTGGGAGTCTGATAATAAGGCTTGTACCTTGGGTGAAATGCAGCTAACTTTTATGTCTCCTGATTTATCAACTTCTTGCTTGGAGAATGGTTAAGATACATAGGCTTTGGAACCAGATTGCCTGGTTCAAATCCCAGCTCTGCCACTTACGTACTGCATCATCGTGGATGAGTTACTTAACCCCTCTGGGCTTCCGTTGTCCTTACCGTGTGGGCAGATGAAATGCCTCAGACCGGCACTAGGCGTGTGGTAAGCAATTAGTGTATGTTAGCAATCATTATCCTGGTTGTTTTGAGCATTCAAGAAGCTCTCCTAAATGTGGAGCAACTTGTGGAAACACAAGTCAACATTCATATGTGACAGTTCATTAACCAGGAAGAACACCTCTAGGAGGTCCAGGTGTCAGGTGCGTCTAATGAGGGATAATGACCTCTGCCTTCCCTTCCCCACTGTGCTCCAAAGAGTACAGAACAGGTGGCCGCATTTTGCCGCAGTTTGCACGAGATGAACCCCTCTGACCAGAGCCCATCTCCTCAGGACTCCACGGGGCCTCAACTGGCGACCATGAGACAACTCTCAGATGCAGATAAGCTGCGTAAGGTGATCTGCGAGCTCCTGGAGACGGAGCGCACCTACGTGAAGGTATGTTTCTCGTTTCTCCCCCTGTCCTCCCTCTGCCTCGTAAAGGAGTGAAGTTGGTGTGTCTCTGCTGGTTTTCATTAACAGCTGAATCAAACTGGTCATGAAGAGTGTCTTGGTTTCTCTTGGAATTTTGCCTTTACTCTGAATGTTAAAAGCTTGTTGTGAGTTTTTTTTTTTTTTTTTTTTGTCTTCTTTTTTTTTTTTATAAGATAGTCTCACTCTGTTGGCCAGGCTGGAGTACAGTGTTGTGATCATAGCTCACTGCAGCCTTGACTTCCTGGGCTCAAGTAATCCTCCCTCCTCAGCCTCCTGAGTAGCTGGGACCACCATGCCCAGCCCCGTTTTCTGTTTTTTGTAGAGAGGGGGTTTCACCATGTTGCCCATGCTGGTTTCGAATTCATGGGCTCAAGCGATCCTCCCACCTTGGCCTCCCAAAGTACTGGGATTATAGGCATGAGAGCTACCATGCCCAGCCTTCTTGTGATTTTTAAGGAAGCCTAGCAATTTTTACAGCAATTCATTTATATATATATAAATATATATATATGTATGTGTTGACCTAATAAGAAAGCTAAATTTAATTTTTTAAAAAGTTGAGGATATGATCTTCATAATCTAATTAGAGTCTAGCCACAAGAGTGTCAGGTCTGTTGTCTTTGTGTTATTACTTGTTTTGACACCTGGTCACATTCCCCATGCAGAGGCAGGGTGATCTGTTTAAGTATCTATATTTTAGTCTTTAAATCAGGGGTTAGCAAATGATGGCCCTTGGGTCAAATCCAGCCCGCCTCCTGTTTTCGCAAATAAAGTTTGATGAGAACACAGCCGCACTCATTCCTTGACGTACTGTCTGTGCCTGCTTGGGTGCTACAGTTGAAGAAGTTGCAACGGAGACCGTATTTTAGTCCTCGAAGCCTAAAATATTGACAGAAAAGGTTGGCTTACTCCTGCTTGAAATGGACCTTAATCACCTAAAGTCTCTAATGTTAGCCTTCGGGACAGGATCTGTTTGTTCTCTTCTAGATCCTTTTATAGACGTTAACATATGCTTTATACTTTAAGTTCTAGGGTATATAAAAAAATAAAAATAAATAAAAAATAAAAAAACACATAAGCTAATGAGTTCTCTTTTCAATTCTTAGGATTTAAACTGTCTCATGGAGAGATACCTAAAGCCTCTTCAAAAAGAAACTTTTCTCACCCAAGATGAGGTATGCTGGAAATGGTTTCAACTTTGTGACCATGATACTGTGGTTTGGCTTGTTGGTAAAAAGGAAAAAATGGGGGCACGCGTAACACTGAAAACATTTTGAATGTATTTAATTGTAGTAACTAGGTGAAATTACTGCCTGCTAAGCTTTGGTGTGCTCATGGAGAGTAAAAAACTGCCCCGCTCTCTGGTATGGGATTCTCTTAATTGATAAGAATTGATAGAAAAACCTTGTAATCAGATATAAATAACGTTTAGGAAGACTAATGAGATATGAGGTGCATTAAATTCTGTTTCATTTCTAGCTTGACGTGCTTTTTGGAAATTTAACGGAAATGGTAGAGTTTCAAGTAGAATTCCTTAAAACTCTAGAAGATGGAGTGAGACTGGTACCTGATTTGGAAAAGCTTGAGAAGGTCGACCAATTTAAGGTAAGTAGTGCAAAGCTGCCTCCAGCGTCAGGGCTATAGTGTGGCTCAAGTTGAATCCCCTGATCGTGTTAATGTCTTCATTGGAGGGCCACAGTGGGGTCCGTTCCGTAAGGGTGTCTGAGAGGGGAACGGAGTGTATCTTGCCTGTCTGGCTAAGGAAGACCAATGCCATCAATTTACATTAAACTGGTGCAGCTGCTGGCTTTTATATGCGAGGAAGTACCAACCTTGACCTTTTGTTTGGTTTATGTGGGGGCCTTTAATGTTTTAGCTATCGGTGAATTAGAATAGGCACTTCTGGCTGGGCATGGTGGCTCACACCTGTAATCCCAGCACTTTGGGAGGCCAAGGCGAGTGGATCACCCGAGGTCAGGAGTTCGAGACCAGCCTGGCCAACATGGCAAACTCCCATCTCTACTAAAAGTATAAAAATTAGCTGGGCATGGTGGCGGGCACCTGTAATCCCAGCTACTCAGGAGGCTGAGGCAAGAGAATCATTTGAACCTGGGATGCAGAAGTTGCAGTGAGCCGAGATCGTGGCACTGCTTTCCAGTCTGGGGGACAAGAACGAGACTCCATCTTAAAAAAAAAAAAAAAAAAAAAAAAAGGCACTTCTGGTTACCCAGTAAACAAATTAATTTATCCTGTTCTGGGAAACTTTGCTTAATGGAAATGCTTATCATCATCCAGGGGAAAGACAATCTTCCAGCACACAGTGTCCTTGCAGCCTAATGAGGATTTATGACTAGTGCCTTAGCAAGGCTGCTTATTTCCTCTTCCCTGCTTGGCTTTCTTTTATTGCAGATTTCCTGTGTTGCACCTCCAATTAACAAAGCACATTGCTTCATATATTGGCTTACATGTCACCCTCATGTGCTTTAACAAACAGATTAATTGAGGTATAATTGTGTAGTAGAATATGCTGCATATATTTGGTATGGAATTTGATGAATTCGCACACACACACCCCTATGAAACCATGGCCACAATCAGGACAGTGCACATAATCATTTCTCCTGAAAGTCTTGTCCTGCCCTTTTGTGGTTTTTCTCTCCTGCCTCTTACTGCCTTCCCACTCTACCCCTGCTCCATGCTCTGCTCCCTGTTGTTATAGATATGTTTGCATTCTGGAATTTTATATTGGTGGAATCCCATACCAAGTACCTGTTTTTCTGGGGCTGCTTCCACTCAGCGTAGTTGTACTGAGATCGTCCATATTGCTGTGTATCAAGAGCTCATCCCTTTTCATTGCTGCATTGTCTTCCATTGAGTGGATAGACCACACTTTGTTATCCGTGCACCTTGGGTTGTTTCCAGTTTTTGGTAATTACAAATAAAGCTGCTGTGAACATTTGTGTACAAGTTTTATTATGGATATATGCTCTCATTTCTCTTAAGTACCCAGGAAGGGAATGGTTGGGTCATATGGTAAGGGTATGTTTAACTTTTTAAGAAACTGCTAAACTGTTTTACAAAGTGGTTATACCATTGCAGCTCCCTCCAGCAGTTCCTCCTCATTGTTCTGCTGAGGTCAAGTCACTTTCTCTTTTTCGCTATTCTAACAGGTGTGTAGTAGCACCTCATTATGGTTCTAATTTTAATTTCCCTAATGACGTACGATGATGAGCATCTTCTGTTATGTGCTTGTTTTTTGCCGTCAGTATATCCACCTTGGTGAAGTGTTTGTTCAAATAATTTGCTCATTTATTTTACTGGGTTATTTGTTTACTAATACTGAGTTTTGAGAGTTCTTTGTATATCCTTTATAAGTCCTTTATCTGATACATGATTTGTAAATATTTTTTTCTGTATTTGAGGCCCGTCTTTTCATTTTCTTGACAGTGCCCTTCACAGAGCAGAAGTTTTTAATTTTGATGAAGTACAGTTTTTCAAATTTTCCCTTTTTGAATCGCACTTTCGGTGTCTTATCTATGAAATCTTTGCCTAAAGATTTTTTCCTGTGTTTTCTCTTAGAAGTTTTGTAGTTTTCTCTTAGAAGTTTTATAGTTTTACATTTAGACTTCTGATCTATTTGAACTTAAATTTGTTATGGTTTAATGTAGGAATCAAAGTTAATTTGTGTGTGTATGAATATCCAATTTTTCTAATCCTGTTTGTTGCAACGACTGTCGTTTGATCCTTTTTCCACTCAATTTCTTTCGCATTTGTGTTAAGAATCAGTTGTTCATATGTGTATAGGTCCCCATACGCTTTGCCTGTCTTCTAACACTTGCATGAATCTAGCTGTGTAATATTAGGGTACAAGTTTCGGAGCTGAGGTAAAGACTGCCTCACCTCGATATTCTACCTCAATATATGTTTTTTTGTGTGTGTGTTATCTCTTTACATTGCCTCTCTGCAACAGGAGCTACTAAGAATTACATACAAACACACATAAGTATGTGAGTATATTATAGGTGTTCATTTTTGTTTGGATATAATTTCAGACTTACAGAAAAGTTACAAGAATAGTGCAAAGAATTCCTGAATACTCTTCATCTAGATTCCCCAAATGGTAACATTGGGATACGTTTGCTTTATTCTTTCTTTCCCTCCCTGTCTCCTATGTGTATATGTATCCATATGTGCATGTGTGTACATTATGCATGTATGGTGTGTCTGTGTGTACATATAAAATATTTTCTTCCCAAACCATTTAAGAGAAAGTTGTAGGCACAATATATCCTTCACCCTAAATACTCCATATAGTTCATTTTTGTGTTCAAAAATTGCTTGTTGGTGGTTATGCTCTTCATTTGAAATACAGTTAGGTTCATTGTAGTGATATCTGTTTTCTAAATTAGTAAATTAATAATTTGCACAGTAGAACACATGATGTGGCCTGATAGATAAACAAAAAAACTGCTTAATAAAAATGGATGTATTCTGGAGGCCAGGGTTGGTTAAAATATGGTTATAGACATACTTTAAAATACTACGTTTTAACCTAAAGTAGCTAACATTCATTATATTCATTTACAAGTCTTTTGCTGTGGGGCTGGTTCTTTGAGTTTGGGTCCAGTTAATCGCTAAAAGGATTCACAAGAAGGAGACTTTGGGTACCAGAACTTTGATATGGACTTGAGTGTACTGACAGCAGTGTTATTCTAGGGAGAGGCTGGTACATTGCTTCTTTTAGTGACAGGTGGAGCATCTCAAATCTGAAAATCTGAATTCCGAACTGCTCTAAAATTGGAAACTTCTTGAGTGCCAACATGATGCTCTAAGGAAATGGCCATTGGAGCATTCTGGATTTTCGATTTTTGATGCTCAACCAGTAAATAGAATGCAGATATTCTCAGATATGAAAAAATATGAAATCTGAAATACTTCTGGTCCCAAGCATTTTGGATCAAGGATACCAAACCGGTACTTCCATACTCAACTGTCACTCTTCTCAATTCCACATAAATGGGACCCTCTTCATATACCTTCACTTTGCTGCTTATGGCACAATCTGATTGTCTCCATTCCATCTGTAAGGCGAGATGGCTCATGAACACTAGTGTGCCTGCCTGCAGGATTCTCTCCAGGCTCTCTGAGTTGGTTTCCAGACAGTTTTGCTCCGAAACCTGTTGCTATTGATTTCCACAATTGCTGCTCTTTTTAAAATCCTCATTGTATATTTGACAAAAAAAAAAAAAAGAAAAAACTTGTTAAATTCTTCAAACTGTGTTGCATAGAGCACTAGTCTCAAGGTAGTATCAGAAGGAAATAAATTAGTTGTGATGTCAAATAAGTTTTGATAAAATTTTCATTTGGAAATTTGCAATGTACACTAGCCTATGATAAGCGTTCTGAAGTCCTACAGAACAGAAACATTGGGGAAATGGAGTCTTTGTGTATAAACCCCTCATATTTGTGTGCACTGTGTTCCCTGAGAATCAATTTTTAAGGCGGGAGGAATAAGTGAATACCTTAATGTTTCATCTGTGGTTATGGTAGGGTAAATAAACACTTAGTAAATATTAAGTTAAATAAATGGATGGCTAGAGGGAGGGGTTACATTTAGCACATTTTCTTCCACAACTTTTTTTGCTTAATTCTTGATTATGACTCTGTATTAGTTCATTTTCTCATTGCTATGAAGAAATACCTGAGACTGGGTAATTTGTAAAGAAAAAGAGGCTTAATGGGTTCACAGTCCCTCATGGCTGGGGAGGCCTCAGGAGGAGCAAAGTCACGTCTTACATGGCGGCAGGCAAGAGAGCGTGTGCAGGGGAACTGCCCTTTATAAAAACCATCAGATCTCATGAGACTTATTTGCTATCATGAGAACAGCACAGGTAAAACCTGCCTCCATTATTCAATTACCTCTCACAACATATGGGGATTATGGGAGCTACAATTCAAGGGGAGATTTGAGTGAGGACACAGCCAAACTATATCAGGCTCCAAGGATAACTCCCTCACAGAGTCTGATGGCAGTACCCAGGGTACTCCTGCTGACACCCTCCAAGCCAGGGTGGAGATTTGGGGAGGGCTTGGAAAATAAAGGAGGAAAAGGAGAACATGTAAGAAGAGAAGTGAGGCATCTAATTACCAATTATGTATGGTTTAAAATAAACCTCTTTTTTTTTTTTTTTTTGGTCATGGACAGACTCAGAATCCTCTGCATTGTTCATTAGATAAATTGCACTTTGGGGAACCTAGTTTGTTACTCAAATTCAAAACCTTATTTCTTTGCTTGAAACCTGCCTTTTAATTCTAAGCCTCAATAAGCTAAATAAGGCCCCTCTCTAAACAAGACTCTTTCAGTGTGAAACTCACAGAAGATGTTTGTCTGAGGCCATATATATATATATATATATTATATAATATATTATATAATATATATATAAAATATATATAATATATTATGAATATATAATATATTAAATATATAATATATTATAAATATATAATATATTAAATATATAATATATTATAAATATATAATATATTAAATATATAATATATAAAATATATATAACAATTATATAATATATAAAATATAAATATATAATATATAATATATAAAATGTATTCTATAAAATAGATAATATATAATATGTATTATATATTATATATTTTGTATATTACATATTGCATATAATATATTTATATATAATATATAATATATTTATATATTACATTTATATTTTATGTATTATATATTTATATATCTATATATTATATATTTATATATAATATATCTGTCTATATATATAATATGTGGGATACAAAGTATCTTCTCAGGCATAGTAAAATCTTAATGAGAAGGCCTCTACCCAGTTGTGATCCTACTGGGACAGGGCAGAGAGGCTGGGGAGATGATACCTGATTTCCATAGTTGAGCGTGTTTCTTCCTTTAATATTGCTTATGTTCTTCGCTGCTAGAGGAGAGGGTGGTTTTGGAAGGCATGAAGATAGTGATCAGAGGAACATGTTTTCTGCTTCGGGGGCGGGAGGTATGAGCATTTCCTGCCTTTATTTAGTTTGCCAACAGGAGCTAATGGGAGAATTGAGATTTCTGACTTTTCCAAAATATATACTTTCTCATCAACATTCAAACAGCCTGGATAGGTTATTAAAAGACACAGACCTGGAAAACCAGGGACATCTCCCCTATAAATACTAAGAAGACAAAAAGTCCAACACCTTTTACACAAACTTGTATGAGCACATACTTTGTAATGGGCAATTTTAGGGCATTTGATAGCAAATAAAGGCTCTGACAGACATGGAAGATGTTGATTTGTGGGGTGGGCCAGGCAGATGTGAGCTCCCTGCCATAACCTGCTGTTATTTCCAGTGGAGGAAGGAAACAACCAACTGTTTCCTTTTCTCGTCAAATCTAGAAAGTGCTGTTCTCTCTGGGGGGATCGTTCCTGTATTATGCTGACCGCTTCAAGCTCTACAGTGCCTTCTGCGCCAGCCACACAAAAGTTCCCAAGGTCCTGGTGAAAGGTAAGGCCTCTGAGGATGTGGAGGTGGGGGTGTGTTGCTTGTCAGTTGTGTGGCTGACAGTGGTTGGGGGCTTTTGGACAGAAATCTAAGAGTCATTGGTTGCCAGATAGGTGTTCCAGCAAGCCACTGATATGGGTGCTGAGCAATGCAATGCATTCAGTTTTTTTTCTTTCTTTCTTTTTTTTTTTTTTGAGACAGTGTCTCACTCTGTTGCCCAGGCTGGAGTGCAGTGGCATGATCTCGGCTCACTGCGACCTCTGCCTCACAGGTTCAAGTGATTCTCCTGCCTCAGCCTCCTGAGTAGCTGGGATTACAGGCGTGCACCACCACACCTGGCTAATTTTTGTATTTTTAGCAGAGATGGGGTTTCGCCACGTTGGCCAGGCTGGTCTTGAACTCCTGACCTCAGGTGATCCACCCGCCTCGACCTCCCAAAGTGCTGGGATTACAGGCATGAGCCACTGCTCCCTGCCTTTTTTTTTTTTTTTTTTTGAGACAGAGTCTTGCTCTGTCACTCGGGCTGGAACCTCCACCTCCCAGGACAAGCGATTCTCCTGCCTCAGCCTCCCGAGTAGCTGGGACTACAGGCCCCTGCCACCACACCTGGATAATTTTTGTATTTTTTGGTAGAGATGGGGTTTCACCATGTTGGCCAGGCTGGTCTTGAATTCCTGACCTCAAGTGATCTGCCCACCTCGGCCTCCTACAGTGCTGGGATTACAGGCATGAGCCACCACACCTGGCCAATATCTTGAATTAATGGTTTTGTCAATTTTCTTGTAATGAAAGTTTTACCTTGCTATTTGGGGCCAGAATTGATGGGTCTTTTTGCAGTTATGTAAAAACGTAGGGGGTTTAGAAATTCCTTGCTTTATTTCTGTTTTTCTTTAATTTTGATTATAACCTACCACACTTCATAACTAAGTCCTCACTTCACATTGTTGATAGGTTCTTGGAAACTGTGACTTTTAAGTGACACGATGTACAGCAGGTTCCCAACTAATGTCATTTTGTTCAACATCATTTTGTTACAATGTTGATGAGGAAAAAAATTGGTTTCATTATACGTCATTTTGCATAAAGTTGCAGTTTCCAAGAACTTACTACATTAAGTGAGGACTTACCGTATACCTTTTTGTGGAATTTTATCTTCCTTCACCTACTTTTGTTCCTGGGAGTGTGATAACGGCTCCCAAAAGCACTTCTAAAGTTGTCTCAGTTATCCTTGAAAATTGCTGCATTTGTAGTTATTTTTGTGCAGGACAAAGTAGAATTTTTATATTGGCAAGCTGCTTTTCCTTAAGTGCTCTGAGAAGACGGTGGAACATTCTGAGAGTCTCCAGAAAGTGGTTATGTCTCCATAGTTCATCATATGGTGGTTTTTGATGGTAAAAGGATTAAGGAAACATTTTCTTGGCAAACAGTAGCACCAACAGAAAATTTGATTTCAAAGAATCTCTGGAAATCAGCTTGCTGTTCCTTAACACTTCACTGTAGCTGCCAAGTAAACAGCTGCTGATCAGGTCCCCAGATATGTAAATAATATTCTTGTGTTTGTTTATGTTTGCTGCCAAAGAGAACTAGCTTGACTTAATTTAAAACCTATTATAGGAAGTATTAGCACAATACAGATCTCTGGGTAACAAAGAGCCTGCCCCAAATAAAAACAGTCTGAAGGGTAGTGGTGGTCTGTGCAACAGAGTTCTGGTGGAACCTCAAATGAAAAGGGGACCTGGGATTCTCTTTGTCATGCTGCCTGTCCTTTCCCGTGTGCTGTGTTGGACATATGGTTCTACGTGTGCAGTGTGTTTCTTTTAAAACCTTTATTGAATGTTAATTTTATGAGATTGTTAAAGTAACAATTTTAGAGTGCTTTGCTCCACAGTGAAATTTTATACCCATCTCGGCCCTTGAGCAATTTGTTATTTTTAATCACTCAATTAGATTAAATTCTGCCCCCATGGATTTTTTCTTAATTCAGTAAGAAAAATATTATATTATCTTTCAAAACTATCCCTTAAAACAGTGGGTATGACCCATATTTTTCTTTTCTTTTTTTTTTTTTTTTTTTTTTTTTCCTGAGATGGAGTCTCACTCTGTTACCTAGGCTGGAGCGCAGTGGTGTGATCTCGGCTCATTACAACCTCCGCCTCCCAGGTTCAAGTGATTCTCCTGCCTCAGCCTCCTGAGTAGCTGGGATTACAGGTGCACGCCACCATGCCCAGCTAATTTTTGTATTTTTAGTAGAGACAGGGGTCTCACCATGTTGGCCAGGCTGGTCTTGAACTGACCTCAGGTGATCTGCCCGCCTTGGCTTCCCAGAGTGCTAGGATTACAGGCACACGCCACCATGCCCAGCTAATTTTTGTATTTTTAGTAGAGACAGGGGTCTCACCATGTTGGCCAGGCTGATCTTGAACTCCTGACCTCAGGTGATCCGCCCACCTCGGCTTCCCGGAGTGCTTGGATTACAGGTGTGATCCACCGTGCCCAGCTGACCCATATTTTCTAATTGTCTAATGAGCCCAGAGGGTCAGGATAACTCTGAGAACAGCAAAGTGCATGTTCATGTTCATCGCGGACTCACAGCTGGCCTGGAAGAGTGATGCTCCTGGACTGCGCCAAGCATTGTGAACTGTGCACTGTTTTGCTCTGATATGGAATTCAGTCGATGGGTGAAATACCCACAGCCATATTTTTGGACGAAAATATTTTGCTGGGGAAGAGTTCCTGGGTCCCTTCTAGATGTGGCCCTAGACTTGGGATGCCCCACAAAATCCATCACTTCCTCATATGCTGGGCCCCAGCCCAGCCCAGCTCTCCTATCACATGGGGCCAGTCGGCCATTCTTCCCAGTGTCCTTTCTCTTCAGGAATTTGTACTTTGGAAAGACAAGAAATGATGCCAACCCAGGGAGTCTGTTCTCTTAATGGGGCTTAAAAGGGATAACAAGATTGTGGTCTTATGAGGTCTTCCCCCATGATTGCTGTTTTTTAAAATTAAAGACAGGGCCAGGTGCAGTGGCTCACACCTGTAATCCCAGCCCTTTGGGAGGCCGAGGTGGGCAGATCATTTGAGGTCAGGAGTTCGAGACCAACCTGACCAACATGGTGAAACCCCATCTCTACTAAAAATACAAAAAAAAAAAAAAAATAGCCAGACCTGATGGTGCATGCCTGTAGTCCCAGCCACTCAGGAGGCTGAGGCAGGAGAATTGCTTGAACTCAGGAGGGAGAGGTTGCAGTGATGCACGATGTGCCATCGCACTCTAGCCTGGGCAACAGATTGAGACTCCGTCTCAGAAAAAAAAAATAAAGACAGAAGCATCATGTTCCGATGCCCTTTTATAGCATCTTTAGTCTTAGCTCATACCCCTAACCACTGAGGATGGAAAGACATTTTTATTAGACATTTTAAAAGTTTAATATTTATATATTTTAAACTTTCTAATAAAATCTATAAATATCATTAAACTTTTAAATTTTTATATTTTAAGCTTTCTAATAAAATATATATCATTAAACTTTTAAATTTCTATATTTTAAACTTTCTAATATACGTGTGTGTGTGTGTATATATATATATAAATTATATATACACTCCCACTGTTTTTTGCGGGGAGAGGGTATTTATTTATTGAAGAGATTTTTGAGTTCCTGTGACATTCCAGGTGCTGTTATGAAAAGTATCGAGTCACTGGAGTGCCATGTAAAATTTCCAATGGGGGAAAGTCATCCAGATGAATATTCCAATGGGGGAAAGTCATCCAGATTAATATTCATTGGAAATGAATTTCCAGTGGGGGAAAGTCATCCAGATGAATGTGAAGAATGTGCTTTTTCCAGTGTTGATTGTGTTTATTTACTGGTTTATCATAAAGGATGCTGCTCAGGAATAGCCAAATGGAGAGGTGACTGGGCGAGGTATGGAGGAGGGGTGTGTGGAGTTTCTGTGCCCACGCTGGACGTGCCACAGCCCCCATCACCCCCAGGTGCTCACCAGCCCAGCGGCAGCGTGTGTCCACTGTTACGTTGCTTGGATACACTGTCCCTTCCTCTTCCCATATTTTGCCCTCCCCTGACATTCTTTTGCACCTGGAAGACATTAGCCACAGCTTCCTATCATCCCCTGCCAGGTACCTCTGTTTGGGGCCCGACAACACCCCAGGGCTGCTTCCCAAACCAGCTGGGACACCAAGGAAGGAGGCAAGGCTGGTGAGGAAAGTGCTGCCTGAGCTGCATCAGATCAGAGCCCACAGACGCTCACAGGTGGTGCCACTGAGTTAACTTTGAGCAGATCACTGTGGGAGATCCTGCCTCGCTCTGCTTCACCGACACTGCGAGGTGCTGCTGCTTCTGCATCTGCTTGCCTTTTTTTTTCTTTTTCTCTTTTTTTTGAGACAGAGTCTCCCTCTGTCACCCAGGCTGGAGTGCAGTGGCACGATCTCGGCTCATTGCAACCTCCACCTCCCGGGTTCAAGTGATTCTCCTGCCTTCGCCTCCTGAGTAGCTGGGATTATGGGCGCCTACCACCAGCCCGGCTATTTTGTGTTTTTGTTTTTTGTGTGTGTGTGTATTTTTAGTAGACATGAGATTTCAGCAGGTTGGCCAGCTGGTTTCAAACTCTTGGCCTCAGGTGATCCACCTTCCTCAGCCTCCCAAACTGCTAGGATTATATTCATGAGCCACTGTGCACGGCCTGCTTGCCTTTTTCAAAAGAGATTTTTCCAGCAGTGAAATGCTTGAAAGATTAGGAAAACCAGGGTGAGGAGTGTTCAGAATGTAGGTTTGTCATTATTTTGGGATGACAGGGCCAACAGCTTAGGGGATGGATGATTACTAGTTTGTCACTCACAGTTCCCAAGAGGCAGGGGCACCCCATGCCATGCGGGCCAGATGAGGACATGCAGGGTCGGTCAAGAGGCAGTGGGAGTGAGGGGAAAATGTGGCCAAGAGCCTTTCTTGGGGTTTCTGAGGGAAGGAACTGGGGAGGCCAGGCTCTGTGGTGCCCTCGAAGCCGAGATGTGTGCCCCCCACCCTGAGATGATAAGGACAGGGGAATGGTGGCCCAGGATGTAAGAGCCTCAGAGAGGAGGTGGCAGTGTATGGGGACTCTATAAAAGGCACATTTCCTGGCAAGTCTTTTACTATCTCCAGGAACTGGCCAGCGTGGGCAGGGCAGTCTCCCCATGGACAGTAAGGCCCCAGGTGTCAAAACATCGGGATAAAAAAACATGTGTAATAGGAGGATAAAGAGCAGCCGCTGGAAATCCGGGTGTCTGCAGTCTACACTCCGTCATCCTTTAACTCATCAGGCTTCTCCCCAGCCCACCCCCAACACATAAATACATAGAGCTGACTGCCTGTGGTCTCCCTGACCGCCCCCTCCCCTACCTTTCCCTCTTCCTGCCACCCACTCTCTGCTCAGTCCTGAAAAAAGGCACCTTGGAGTCACTGAGGAAGGGAGAGAAATTGTGGGAAGGAAGTCACATGGGCATTCCACCCCCATGACCTGTGTTTAAACCCTGCCAGCCAAGACAGACACGGCTTTCAAGGCGTTCTTGGATGCCCAGAACCCGAAGCAGCAGCACTCATCCACGCTGGAGTCGTACCTCATCAAGCCCATCCAGAGGATCCTCAAGTACCCACTTCTGCTCAGGGAGCTGTTCGCCCTGACCGATGCGGAGAGCGAGGAGCACTACCACCTGGACGGTAGGCCTCGGCCCGGGACCCCCCACAGGCCTGGGTCTCCATGACAGTCTCTAAATAGCCTCTCATTTCACGACCTGTTTTCTTCCAGTGGCCATCAAGACCATGAACAAGGTTGCCAGTCACATCAATGAGATGCAGAAAATCCATGAAGAGTTTGGGGCTGTGTTTGACCAGCTGATCGCTGAACAGACTGGTGAGAAAAAAGAGGTGAGAGTCCTCATCTTCTCAGGACATCTGTCAGGAAAGCTGAGTTTGAGTTTGCTTTTATTTATTTATTTTTTTAAAAAAAGGTGTGACTTGTAAGTAAAATAGTTAGGATGCTATTGTTTTTCTTAGTGGAACATCTGTGCTTTATCCAAGGCTGCAGTGTGAATTTTCTTCCTCAGCTGGACTATTTCTTCCTGTAGGAAATGTTTTCCTGATGTTCAGCTCCTCAGCCTGGGGATCTGTGGCTTTATTCTGTGTTAAGTGAAAGTGAACTTCCATGACCACAATCTGGGCTGTTTCTAGAAGTGTCATGAAAGTCCAAGGCTCTACCTCCAGAGATTAGAATGACACCAGGCACGTAGTGGGAGCCCGATAAATAGTTGTCAAAGGAATGAAAATTTCAAATGACTCTGAATCAGTTAAATCTACCCAAAAACCTACTTAGAAGAGCAGTGGCAGGAGCAGATACACCTGAGAAAGACGTAAGGTGAGCTAAAAGTTGTGCCTGAGTCATTAACAAGCACTTACCTGAATAAAAGTATGTTGCCAACACAGAGAAGTGGTAGATGTTTGAGATGATGGATAAGTTAATTGCTCTGATCTGATGGGTTATACAGTACATATATCAAAGCATCACTGTGTACCCCTGAATACATGCAATTATTATTTTTCAATTACAAAATGCCAATAATACTTAGAGGAATCATAGGGATATGATATATAGTAACATTCATCAATGCCTCTGTATGCTCAAATTCAACTAGAGATTAGACTCAGTTTTTCTTTCCACCTTAAAAAAGAAAATGTGGGAAGGAACCTAGAGGAAAAACACTTGCTGTGACTAGCAGCAGGGTTAAAAGCAGTGTGGGTGGGGCAAAGTTTGGTTGCTTAGTGTAGACTAGAGAAAGCACCTTATCTCCAGAGATACTAAAGGCCATTATCCAGGCTCATTTTTTTGTCCTTAATGAAACAAAACAAGTTTTCAGGCTGTTAAAGGATAATTTTCTGAAAGAGGTAAAATTGTGACCTCTCATAATTTATTTTACTCATAAGATGTGGGGGACCCAGGCAGGTGTTGTAAAGGTTCATTGGAAAAGTCACCATCACACAAATTTACATATGGAGTGAAGAAATGTTGAGATGAATTGTAAATGAGACAAACTGGTTTTTCCACAGCTGGAGGAAATCAACTAGGCCAGTATCAGACTGGACAGAATTTACACATCTGTCTGTTACCTACACCTTACAAAGAATTGCACAGGCCCTCAAAGACAGTGTACAGTCAGAATCTGATAGCCCAGGAAGGTCTGCTGTAGAGGATATGTAGTTTTCAACTGAAACACAATTTTGTTTTTACGTAACATTACAAGCAGAGCATGAGAATGTTCTGAGACTACTTGGCAGATAATTTAATCTGTCAGAGTATAGAAAAGATGAAGGTTGCCACCCTGGACTTAGCTCTCACTTTCTTATAAAACTTTATAAGAAGAAAAAAATTATGCTTATTAAAGAAGAGGGCAAAATACAGAAAAAGGCAAGAAGAAAACTATAGTTTCAAGACATAGAACTTACCATATTTTGGTGTTGATTTTGATTGTTTTTAATTAATACGTATGTATATGTTATATCTTGAAGGTGATTTTATACCTTGATTTTATGTTGAGCACAGAATTTTAATGCTTTTTTTATTGACTAATATGAATAATACTGTAAACTTTTTTTTATTATAAGAAGTTCTCCCATCCTTTGGTTTATTTCATTCTGACAGAAGTGCATCTTACTGGGCCATGGAAACGAACATTTTCATTACATCATATTATATTTTCTTTATATGCCAAATTAATTATTAGATTTTAATGACCTTAGGAGCAAATGACCATGATGCTAAAGATTAGAAGGCGAAATGGATAGTGGGTTGCAGAAGAATTTAGGAAAAGAAGATGAATATGATCAGAAGTCAGAGACTGTAAAAGGGAATATGGCTTCAATGAACCTGGAAGTCCTTTAAAATGAAATTCTGATACGTAAGAAATCTTTCCAGTGAGGAACAAAGCGATATAGTGCTATACAAAGTATTTTTTGTGGGCTGAGATTGTGAAAAGAAATGTGCAAAAGATGGAAGGAGGGACACTGGCTGAGTACCAAGACTGAAGAGGCAAATCCTACTTTACCAGGAGGTGCAAAGCCCAGAGAATTTCTGGCTTGGAAAAGATGCCAAAGAGAGCAAGAGGAAGATATTGTTGCGGAAGGATAAGAGAAACGAGCAGGAAATAGACCCCCAGTGGGAATCAATTCCTCAAAGGCAGTTGGTTTTACTCAAGTCTTAAGCCCCATTTCATCTCTTTTTCTTCCATTGAGGAGAATGGCCTTTAAACTGGAAAGGATGCAGCAGCCTCAGTGCCATAAGAACAAAACCCTAGGGAGAATGAGTCTTGGGAAATAGGATGGTCTATGCCAAGATCAACGACAATTCTATTCCACTGCTCTCAGCAGTATATTGGAAGAATTATGGAGACTCAGGCAGGTGATTGTGGAGGTACCCAAATTATATTCAGATTTTCACAAAAGTAATTCCTGAATTCCTGATCCTTGTGGTTCCCTCTTAGTGGCAATATGAAGTAACAGCCTAGAATGGATTCATGAAGTTTGTAAAGAGGAATAGGGACATGTATCAGTATCTGCTGGTAACAGCAGGTTTATTGTGAAATGGTAACATTCTAGGAACACAAGGTACCTGAATCCTGTCCTCAACCAATATTCCTTAAGATATCTCTGAAGGCAAATAGGTTCACAGAGAACAAAGCTGGCAAAGAAACAGCTTTTTGATGAAACTAGGCCTTCAACCTCCTTACCCCCATGTTAAACTCTGGGGAGTTGGGCTAAGGAATCCCTTTTGCTTAACTAGGAGGAAGAAGAATGCAAGAGGGCATTTCCCCTTAAAAGAAGTCCTTAAAAATGCTGACTCGGTAGGGCATCCCAGTCCTTAGTAAGGTGGAGGCCTCCCAGCAGAACTCTCTCTTGGGGTTTGGGAGGAGGATTCAGAAGGGAACCAGTGGAAGCCCCAGAGAGAGAGGCTGTGGCCAGAGGGAGCACCCTGACCCCCTAGTCCCCTTGCCATGGGAAGCTTGTCCAGAGAAAAACCTTGTGCACAGGCACAGCATCAGCCCATTTTAAGTTGTGTAACAAATAACTTGAAATCTCAGTGGTTCTCTACAACAAATATTTATCTCGTATGTGGCTTTGTAGGTCAGCCAAGGTTTGGTTTCTGTTGGTTAGCTCCAGTTCTGAAAGTTCTGGTGTGCTCTTTGTCTCTTCCTTCTAGGATCCAGGCTGAAGCAGCAATGGCTGTCTTGGGCAAGTCCTTCCCATGGCTGGAAGGTGGCCGCTAAGTCACATGCCTACACCCAAAGTCATCTGGGCAGCGATGTGTGTACCCTGCCTAGTCTAGTGGGAGGTCCTGGAAAATCACATGGCAGAAGGTGCAGATAATGTAATTCTGTTGGAGGAAGTAGAGTTTGGACAGTCTACCATGTTGGCCTTTAATCAGTTTTAAAGATGTACTCCCAGGGGCTGTGGCCTCTGGGAATTTGACTTTTGTATATAACTCCTCCTCTTCTATGTGGGTCTTCAGGGGATAAGTAGTGGAGACTATGTCATTACCTTGGCTGATCATATCCTGGGAGTTTGGTTGATGAGTTACTTAATATCTACAGACAAAGTAATATGGCTGCTTAAAAATTATTTTAACCCTTTGGTACTATAGCTCAGTAATAATGACAGTGATGATTATAATAATCCCAATCAAGGGAGGCAAAAATACCTCTGTATCCTGTACTGATGGAGCCACATCTTAGCACGGTAGCCTGTTTTGGTGGCTCGAGAAGGGCAATCCCAACTGCACTGCGTTCAGTGGAGGGTTGCCAGGTTGCTGCTGTATAGGAAACCCAGCTAGATTTGGAAGGAGGTCAGTGACTCCAGTGAGAAAAGCAGACGGGACTGTTGTGAGGCATAGACATTGAACTTGCATCAGACTCTGGATCATCGTGTCTAGATGGCTGTGCAACCAGCTCTTGTCTATCTGAGACAGTTTAGCATGTGACCGCTGGGGGCAAGCGACTAAACCTCACGATCTCTTGGGATTCCAGCACTCACACTGCCCGTGTCAATAGAGGAATCTTCAAACTCTTGATTGGCTTCTCTCTCCCTCATCTAAAGTGAAATAAAGTCATCTTTGAAATGGATTGGAAGAAGAAATAATTTGCTTACACTTCCCAAAAGTGGATACTCACTGGTGGAAATGTCTGCAGTTATCTGGGGGTGGATCTTTGTCATGGATGGCCATTAGCATCTCCTTGGGAAACTGTCTCTGTTTGAACACAAAACATCTCCAGTTTTGTAGATCAGTTTTGACAGACTAACTGCACGTGAATTTCAGAGCCCCAGTTTGTACCTATTTGCCATCCTATTCTGAAATTCTAGTAGACAAACATGGAATAAAGGGGGAAAAAAAAGATGAGCCTTTTCTCTCCCCTGTATTCCATGTTTTCTTTGGGAATGGAGAGGATTTATTTTTCAGTTAGGAGATTTCATATGAATTAAAGGATTTTTTTTTCGTTAAAATTTCATTGTATTGTTCCTAGCTCAAACTTGGCTAGAACATAATGATACTATTATTTCCCATTGGAAAGGTTAACTGGATATTGTACCTTCAGCCCGTTTTGATGGGAGGTGGTGTTTATTGAGACAGTCACAAATCGAAAGTATTTTTTAAAAATGTAATCTGTCATTTTGGTGCTATTTCTTTTCTCAAAAACATGACATTGACAAGTAAAAGTTTTATATATTTATGGTGTACAACATGATGTTTTGATATGTTATATTGTGGAATGGCTAAATCAAGCAGTTTAACTTAGCATTATCTCGCATATTTAAGCAAATGTTTTCAGGGGCAGTATTTTCTTGAAGTAAAATTAATATCAGCATGCTGAATTTTCAAACATCATGAAAATCTGAGTATTGATAACACCACCCAGTAAGCTTTGTCACGTCTCTGGCTTTCAGGTTGCAGATCTGAGCATGGGAGACCTGCTTTTGCACACCACCGTGATCTGGCTGAACCCGCCAGCCTCGCTGGGCAAGTGGAAAAGGGAACCAGAGTTGGCAGCCTTTGGTGTGTATCAGAAAAGGGTTTTATGGAGGGGGAAAAGTCTAGCTTATTTTTCAAAAACAAGAACATTTCTTTTTCAAGAACCAATTGATTAAAAATAAAGTTAATTGCAGTTACTTGAATCAGTCTTCCTGCCGTAGCCACCAACATCTCACAAACACTAAATGAAACCTTCGAGTTAAATTGCCCTATGTGGTCACTCAGCCACATGGGTGGGCGGAAATGGCTGTGCCCAAGTCTATCCCAGACATAAACACAGAGGCAGGAAAAGAATTTTTTTTTTTTTTTTTGGCTGCTGCTCTGAGTATCTTTTCAAAATAATGGGTTAATTATAAACCAAGGAAAAATAAAGTGAAACATCAAGACAAAATGGCCTCTGTTTCTGAGACCCCCCCCAATCCGAGATCTTTTATTTTCTTCCTAACTTTGTTGCTGTTTGGTCTTAAGACCAGGATTTAGGATGCTGGTTCTCAGCTGAGCTGTTGTGGCAACTCTGGAGTGCCTGGATCAGCTGTGAGGTGCATCTCAATCACATTGCCACTCAATACTAGTGAAATCAGAGATGTTTGCGAATGACTTATTTTTTAATAAACCAGTTTAGATGGATGCAATTGCTGCAATTAGAGATCTCATGTGATTGTATTGTAATATGCTTTTTGAGAGAGAAAAAACATGGGTTAGCATATAATTTAGGAAACATAGCTTGTTGTTGCAATGTAAGTGCTTATTGGCATATTGCTGTGTTGTTCATGAATATAAAACTATCAACACTCCATGCTTTTGTTTTAGGTTGCGTTTTGTCCTAGCCTCTTGCTAAAAGACTCATGGGTAGGAACATAATATAATGGAAATCTGGCTTATTCTCTTGCCTTATGTTATTTTTGTGGGCTTGCTGGGAACAGAGGTTGCTTACTCCTTCTTAACTAAACTTTTTTTTCCTCCATGATGTGAACAAAGTATCCCCAAATGGAATGTCCTAGTGATTTTAAAATCAAAGTATTTAATGCAAAGATTCATTGGACTTCCTATTTTGATCACTTAGCCTTCATTGAAAAGTTACTGATATTCCCAAAATTTCTGAAGAGCCCCTGTAGCTGTTGATGTCATTTCGTTAAAAATAACAAAGGAGGCCGGGTGTGGTGGCTCACGCCTGTAATCCCAGCACTTTGGGAGGCCGAGGTGGACGGATCACTTGAGGTCAAGAGTTCAAGACTAGCCTGGCTAATATGGTGAAACCCCGTCCTTAACTAAAAATACAAAAATTAGCTGGATATGGTGGCAGGCGCCTGTAATCCCAGCTACTTGGGAGGCTAAGGCAGGAGAATCACTTGAATCCGGGAGGCAGAGGTTGTAGTGAGCTGAGATCGCTCCACTGGACTCTAGCCTCGGTGACAGAGCAAGACTCTGTCTCAAAAAAACAAGACAAAACAAATGTAAGTGCAGAGAAAGCATGTGACTAAATAGGCCATTCAAAGGAATATTGGGGGTATTTTAATAAGTTGTTAGTTTTTGATGGGGTAGATGTTTTGGGGGAGGGAGGCAGTAGTTATTTGCTTTCTTTTCAACATCACCACTTGTGTTTCTTCTGTAGTGATTTCTTCTTGGAGGAGTCTGGGATCTCCTGGATGCTGCTTAATGAGTCATTCATGGGATGCAGGATATTGATGTAAATGACCCACACAGCGATGTGGGACTACAGACTAGCAATTCTAGAGGTCAACATTTAGATTTTTCATGGCTTTGCCC
Organism: Symphalangus syndactylus; assembly: GCF_028878055.3. NCBI lineage: Eukaryota > Metazoa > Chordata > Mammalia > Primates > Hylobatidae > Symphalangus > Symphalangus syndactylus. Next base: position 99,093,423 of record NC_072427.2, read on the forward strand.
TCAGTTTTACAGATTCACTGTAGTTAGAAATCAAGAGATTTAGAATAAGAAAATAATTTAAGTAGGAGAAAATGGGTTGGCAAACTCTTTTCTGTTTTGTTTTGTTTTGTTTTTTTGGGTTTTTTGGGGGACAGAATCTCGCTCTGTTGCCAGGCTGGAGTGCAATGGTGCGTTCTCGGCTCACTGCAACCTCTGCCTCCCAGGTTCAAGCATTTATCCTGTCTCAGCCTCCCGAGTAGCTGGGACTACAGGTGCGCACCACCATGCCCAGCTAATTTTTGTACTTTTAGTAGAGACGGAGTTTCACCATGTTGGCCAGGATGGTCTCAATCTCTTGACCTTGTGATCTGCCTGCCTCGGCCTCCCAAAGTGCTGGGATTATACGCATGAGCCACCGTGCCCAACCCTCTTTTCTGTTAAAGGCTACGTAGTACATTTTAGGCTTTGGGCCAAGAGGCCACATGCTTTGCCACTGGAGCCAGAAGCAGCCATAGATAACGTGTAAATGAATGAGATGGCTGGATCAGTAGCTGCACCATACAGGCGGCAGCAGGCCTGGGTCTGGCCTGAGGGCCCTTGTTTGCCAACCTATGGTGTAAGTGATTCAGGAAAATGCTGGTTTTGAGGTTGGGGATTTAGGTGCCACTTTCTGCACAGGCTCCGATAGTGGACTCTGCATTACTGTGTTCCCTGCTTCCTGGGCTGTTTATGAGAAGTCGGTGTGGGAGCTGCCTCCAGGAAGGCGGGCCCACAGCACCTGTCCCTGGTGTAAATGGAGACTGCTTACTCCAGCTTCAGGGCATCACACTGTCAGCAAACTCAGTAGGGGCTGTAGTTCATAAGAGAAAAACTGAAGGCTCTGAGATACAAGACATGTTTATCATTATTCAGAATCCTCTCCAGAGTAATAGGAAAGAGAAGGGGAAGGATTAAAATTGGGATTATGAACAAAGGCTGTAGTCATGAGGAGCTTCTGTGGATTCCCAGTCGTTAAAAGAGACAAGTTTGATGGTTTGGGTGTGATTTCAAGTAGCAAGGCAGAACTAGCAGAAAGTCTGAGCAAGGAGTTGAAATAAGGAAGAGGTGCTGTGAAGGAAGGATCATGGTTACCCTCAGTCGGCAGATTTGGGGTTAAAATGTGGTTGTCATCTTGTTTTGGTTTAAACCTCTAACCTCAGGAAATAGTGCAGCTTTCTTCTGAAACCGAAGTTGACTTGCTGCCAACGAAGCACCTTGATGTTTCACAGGATGGCTCATGTGTACCAAATGTTGGTGATCGTTGCCACAAACAAAAATAGAAATAGGCTTCTGCCTTGAAGGGTATTTGACATTGACCTTTTGGGGCACAGAGCAGATGCTTTAGGCTGGCAAAGGTAGCATGAGTTTTGGAGATCATCAAGGCCATGTCTGAAGGGATCGGGCAACACTGTGGAGTCACTTGAGTAACACTAGCTCCAAGGGTTAAGGAAAGTTTCAGGGAGAGGCTGAGGTCCCGGTGCCAGGCTGTAGCTCACTCTCTGGCCCTCCTGCTGTGATCCACAATGGTTAAGATTGAGGGAAATCGAGGGAATCATAGCATTGAGCTGTGGTCCCAGTGGCATGGTGGCGCTTCTGAGATTAGAGTCATTGGGGTAGAGCTCTTTCATTTCTAAGAGGACGTAGCTATCCCAGCCTCTGTGATTTCTGAAGGCTTCATAGTGGGAATGAAGGGCCTTCTCAGGTTGCTTGTGCTCAGCTACTGTGAAGAGCTGGTGTGGCCTCCTCGGGTCAGTGTGAACCTTTGGAGGGAACCTGCCAGTCTGTGCTCTGGGAACCTTGAGGGGTCAGATGCTGTGAGGTGTGAAGGGCTATGGGCAGTCTAGACCGAGCGGCTAGAGTCAGTTTCTTTGCAGCTCAGGGCCTATTTCCCTGCAGTGGAGATTAGCGTGATCTTACACAAAGAGGAGACAAGACCAACCTGCCCTACGTAGGATAGAAATTAAACCAGATGCTTCTGGTTGACCTCCAAAGGGCCTGTGAGCCTGGTGGCCCATCCCTGAGAATTCTCTGAATGTTTGTTCCTTTTGTAATTCTGTGTCTAGTATACAAGGCTGTGCCTCCTTCAGCTGCTGTGTGACTGGCTATTCCTTGGGGTCAGAGTATGAAGGGATAATGGAGACTATCTTAGTCCATTTGGGCTGCTATAACAAAATATCATAAACTGTCCAGCTTCCAAACAACAGAGACTTATTTCTCACAGTTGTGGAGGCTGGAAGTCCAAGATCCTGTTTTCTCCTACTTCCTAGCTGTGGCTTCATAGGGCGAAAGGGTCAAGGCATCTCTCTCAAGTCTCTTTTATAAGGACACTCATCCCATTCATGAGGACGGAGTCCTCAGAGCCTGATCACTTCTCAAAGGCCCACCTCCTGAAACCATCACAAGGGTGATTAGTTTCAAGGTATGAATTTTGGGGAAACACAGACATTTGGACCATAGCAGAGACCCTGACACAGAGAACGAAGGACAGGCAGGAGTCAGTCACCCTTCTATTCCTTCTGGGTGCCAACTCTACTTCCCCTTCTAGGAAGAATCAGAATCACTGCAGGTTAAATGTGCTTGGCATTGCTTAACGAATTCTCTGGAAGATTATGCATAACTCCATTGTATCTCCCCACCCCCAAAAGAATATAAGAATGAAACTACATGTTTACCACTCCTAAAGAGCTTACTCTGATTCAGTCTTTCTGGAAGAAGTACAGTTGAATTCTATTTCATAAACTCATTTTTGTTTCTTTAGGTCAAAAGATGAGTTATATTTCCTAAATATCACTGTCTATGTGCACTATTACCTTAATTTGCATAAATGTAAATCATCTTCAGCAGTTGCATTGTTATTGTGAAGGACGTTTATATTATTCCTCCATCTACTGAATTAGTACATTTTTGTTGAATATGTATCAGCTGAAGTTTTAACCTTGAAATGGTATCATACCTAACATATTTTACCCAAAAGTTTTTTGGGGCATAGGTTATTTCCATTTATGTAGGCTTTCTATGTTTATTTTGAACCTGGAAACTTGTGTCTCAATAGGCTTTTGATTTTCACAGATGTGATGAATGAATGGAAGGTGGGTGGGAGTCAGTTAACTGGGATCTCGACGTCCTCTTCATAACTGTAGTGTTTATTACCACAAGTTAGTGATGTCAAGGGGAAAACCCTACACATGACATACCATAACTGTCTTTATTTTATTTTTTCCAGTCTTCAAAACTGCTGTGGTCCTTGTGTATAAAGATGGTTCCAAACAGAAGAAGAAACTTGTAAGACATCTTACGTCACCCCATGGTTTGAAACTATTTCTCTATCTGCTTATCAGTTATGTCTGCATAATTCTACCATTTTGTCAGTATGAGCCTTTTTATGATCTTTTTTCTTTCTTAAGTGTTGCTAAGGATGCTTGAGATCACCCATCCTGCCTTCTTTTCAGGCAGGCTTATGTTTAGAGCACAAAAATGAATTGGTCTCATTTTTGTGAATGGGAACCAACTGGACTCAATCGGTGATTGGGTCTGCCATGGCCCAGAACCTTCCTAATGCTACTTTTCCCTTTCTCTGTTGCCCCTGTTCTTCTTTTGGGATCCCTTTTCTCCTCTTCTCTGTGTGTCTCTCTTCACTGCATTTGCTTAGCAAACTTCTTTGCACACCCTCCCCTCAACATATTTATCACGCAGCCTCTCACTTCCTGCTGGATGGACAGGAGCTCATGGGGGTGAAGATCCTTTGGGCATGCCTAGAGTTACTGCGTGAGAGTCTGTCGCTGGTTTAGGAAATGCAGGGAACTGGTGTGGGGCAGGTTAGATTCTTCTTAGGCAGCTGGTTCCTTCTCCGCTGCAGGTAGGATCGCACAGGCTTTCCATTTATGAGGACTGGGACCCCTTCAGATTTCGACACATGATCCCCACGGAAGCGCTGCAGGTTCGAGCTTTGGCGAGTGCAGGTAAACTCTCACCTGTGCTGGGTGTTTCACACACATATTTCTGGTGTGTGTAGGAATTATTTGTTTGAATCCACACTCTTGGTCTAACCCTTCTACCATCTTTTTTTTTTTTTTTCCTATGCTTAACTCTTGCCTGTAGGTCTTTCTATTGCCTCTTATTTACCCAACCATTGATTAAATATTGAATGAATGAATGAATGAATGAACCAAGTGAATGAATGAACTGAGTGAATGGATGTGTAATGTCTTCAAAGTTCCTGGAAAAGATTCTAGTTATTCTATTCTATAGGTTAATACTATAGTGATTACCATCTGAGTACAGTGAGCCCGTGCTTCTTGAAAGAATCCTTGAGACTGTGAGCAAACAAAGCCCACGTAAACTACTCACTTGCCTTTCAACTGAGAGATCCAAAAATACCACCAAAAGCACTAAAAAGCATTGACTGCACATGTTTTTTCCCTAAAGTATTACAAATCTTATCTTTGCTATTAGTAAGAAGGCTTTTAAAATGTTGATTCTTTTTTACATTTATCTTAAATTTTTTTTTTTTTTGAGACGGAGTCTCGCTCTGTTGCCCAGGCTGGAGTGCAGTGGCGCGATCTCAGCTCACTGCAAGCTCCACCTCCCAGGTTCACGCCATTCTCCTGCCTCAGCCTCCCGAGTAGCTGGGACTACAGGCACCCACCACCACGCCCAGCTAATTTTTTGTATTTTTAGTAGAGACGGGGTTTCACTGTGTTAGCCAGGATGGTCTCGATCTCCTGACCTCATGATCTGCCTGCCTCGGCCTCCCAAAGTGCTGGGATTACAGGCGTGAGCCACCGCACCCGGCCTATTTTAATTTTTTTAAAGATGGGGTCTCATTCCGTTGCCCAGGCTGGAGAGCAGTGGTGCAATCGTAGCTCACTGTAGCCTCAAATTTCTAGACTCAAGCTATCCTTTCTAACTACCTGGGACTACAGGCATGTGCCAACACACCCAGCTAATTTTTTAAACGTTTTTGTGGAAATTGGGTTTTGCTATTTTGCCCAGGCTAGTCTTGAACTCCTGGGCTCAAGCAAGCCTCCCGCCTTGGCCTCCCAAAGTGCTGGGATTACAGACGTGAGCTGCCACGCCCAGCCTGAAATGTTGATTCTTTTTCTATGATCCACGTAGCAGTGAAGTGAGTTGTTAGTTAGCTATGAGTATACTTGATAATATAATTAGACGATGCTTTAAACACATGAGTAGCAGGGTACCAACTAAGAAAAGTGATATTTCTGTGACTCGGAAGCTCCCCATCCTGGGCCTAATTTGAGGCCAAGTTCTCAAGAGGAGGAGTGGGCTGTGTGGCTCTCCCAGGCGCATCCTGGAAAGAGCATCTCTGGAGAGTCAAGTGGAAACTCTTTAGCCACATCTATTCCCTGTCCCACTTGGACAGCAGGTGCAGCTTTGGTAAAGAAAAGCCCTGGCGGTGGCCGGGCGCGGTGGCTCACGCTTGTAATCCCAGCACTTTGGGAGGCCGAGGCGGGCAGATCACGAGGTCAGGAGATCGAGACCACAGTGAAACCCCGTCTCTACTAAAAATACAAAAAATTAGCCGGGCGTGGTGGCGGGCGCCTGTAGTCCCAGCTACTTGGAGAGGCTGAGGCAGGAGAATGGCGTGAACCCGGGAGGCGGAGCTTGCAGTGAGCCGAGACTGCGCCACTGCACTCCAGCCTGGGCGACAAAGCGAGACTCCGTCTCAAAAAAAAAAAAAAAAAAAAAAAAAAGAAAAGCCCTGGCGGTAGAGACCTGCAGGTGCTTGATCAGGTGAATTTCTATTTTATGCATTTGCCGTCTAAGATGAACATTAAGTTCCTACTATCCAATTTCTGTTGTGTAGCCTCTCCTTGTTTCCACTTGTCATAAGCAGTAAAACTGGATCTGATCCTCAGAAAACCAACCCACCCTAGTCCAACGTCATGAGGAGAACCCTCTTGCCATATTTTGCGCACACTTTGAGTTACTCTTCCAAATTAAATGAGGCATCTCTTCCTTCACAGTTTTTCTGCCTTACAGTAGGAAAACTCAAATGCAAAAACCATGTAGGGCAAATATATTTGGAATGATTATTTGTTTTAGAAGGTTTCTCTCTAAGCTTCCAGTAGAGATTTGCCAGATGCCCTTTTACTTATGATGTGTTTTGCAAAATTGATTTACACATGAATTTGCAGGCACCAGTAAGTTGTGAGTCTAGGGCAGCTACACTAGCGTTTTGAGGTTTGAGCACTTAAATAACTAAAGTCTTACTTAGAATCGTAGGTTATGAATTATCTAGTTCCTTTGTTTCCTCATGCCAGGTTTTCAAATGGGAAAGTTTATTTCTGTTGCAAACTGACAGCTTCTAAGCCAGGAATTTTGCCTGCGTTGAGGAGTAAACACATAAAAACTTCAAATTTTGAAGACAAAGCCATCTTTGTAATACGACATTCCATTCTCACTCTCCATTCTTCATTCAAGTCAAGTTTAAAACCATCAAGATAAAAGCTTATTTTAGTTGAGTTATAAAGACTAGTCAAGATGTCTTTCATTATGAAATCCACTCTAGTGGATTTGAGAATCAGAACGTGGAATTTCTAGGTTTTTATCTTAGTTCGGAAAGTTTGTAAAATTTTTTGCAGATAAAATCATGCAACCACAGTGAGGGTTTGTGACCAGGGTTCTGAACCACTGGATGAAAGTGAGACTTCACAATGTATGGCCTGAATGTCTGCAGTGAATTGTTCCTTTCACAAACACTTTATTCATGACTTAAAGTACTGTGCTATTACAGGCACTACAGAGCTTCAAAATTATTTTAAAATTGTCCCTTACCTTCTTGATATACCATTTTCTGCTGTGTTCAAAGTAGACTCCAGGGGTAGGCTGGGGACGAGAAGCCCCATTAGGTCTCCAGGGCTTTAGGCCCAGCCACCTGGGGGAAGGCTCCCTTAACAGACAGCAAAGGCTTACCTGTCATATCCCTGGCCGGATGAAATCTGCATAGGAGGCTTTGGCTCCATTTAGTCCAACTGTTGCCAAAACAACTAATCGTTTAATTGAAATGCATAGTTCAGCTAAACAGACTGCATGGCTGAAAGAGTTCAGGCCGGGCGCAGTGGCTCACGCCTGTAATCCCAGCACTTTGGGAGGCCGAGGCGGGTGGATCATGAGATCAGGAGTTCGAGACCAGCCTAACCAACATGGTGAAACTCTGTCTCTACCAAAAATACAAAAATTAGCTGGGCGTGGGGTGCACATCTGTAATCCCTGCTACTCAGGAAGCTGAGGCAGGAGAATCACTTGAACCCGGGAGGCAGAGGTTGCAGTGAGCCGAGAACACACCACTGTACTCCGGCCTGGATGATAGAGTGAGACTCCGTCTCAAAAAAAAAAAAAAAAAAGTGAGTTCAGTCAGTATGATTGACTGGCCTTTTAGACCATCTAGAAGATTTTACCAACTGGAAATTTTCCAAGTGTTCTCTTCTTTGCATCAAGCTTTCAGTCGCTTCATCTCGTTAGATCATGGAATAGTAGGAAAATAACTTTGATCTTGTACAGTTCTGCATTATTAATCCTCTATCACAGCTGGAAAATGCTTTTGTAAACATGTAAATAAATCCATTTGAAACATACCGTGATTCATTGTTTTTTTAATTTCTTTAGATGCAGAGGCAAATGCTGTGTGTGAAATTGTCCATGTAAAATCCGAGTCCGAAGGGAGGCCAGAGAGGGTCTTCCACTTGTGCTGCAGGTGAGCCCGGGCCTATAAAGTCGAGGCCGTGTTGACATTTCTGCAGATTGGAACGATGTGGTGTCTTACATTGTGTTCTGGTGTTTGGTACATTGTTTGTACTGTAACATCGCTGAGATGCAGTAAATGGAGAGTCAGCTGGAGGAGGTGACAGCTTGAGAAGGTGTTATCGGGATTCCTGATCATTTGGAGCATATACAGAGGTCGGCCTGTGTTGATCACCTGCACGTCTTGAGAGGAAGCTGGGCTCATGATGTGGGCTTCTACTTATTTCTTGTTGTTTTTCTTCTACCCTGCCACCCTCTTTTTCCCTTCCTTCTCTTCTCTCCCTCCCCCATGAGAATTTGAGGTCTTCTCACATATGAAACCTATTCTTTTATTTTTCTAAAAATATAGGCTGGATGATCCCAACAGATGGCATTTAATATATTTGGCTTTAAATGTGCCCGTATTGAATCATGCTTTTATTTATTTATTTACTTACTTATTTATTTATTTATTTATTGAAACAGAGTCTTGCTCTGTCACCCAGGCTGGAGTGCAGTGGTGTGATCTCGGCTCACTGCAACCTCTGCCTCTTGGGTTCATGCCATTCTCCTGCCTCAGCCTCCTGAGTAGCTGGGACTTACAGGCACATGCCACCATGCCCAGCTAATTTTTTGTATTTTTAGTAGAGACGGGGTTTCACGGTGTTAGCCAGGATGGTCTCGATCTCCTGACATCGTGATCTGCCTGCCTTGGCCTGCCAAAGTGCTGGGATTACAGGCGTGAGCCACCATGTCTGGCCAACTTTAATTTAATCATAGATACTCAGTGATTTACTCAGTAATTACCCAGTACCTCACACAGTGAGTACTAATATACTATGGATTACCTACAAAAGACAATAGAATCAATATTATGATTATTAGCAATATTTTATAATGTTAGTATGGTAAGAAGGTACCTTTACCAAGCATGAACTATGCTAAACACCTTACATTCATTATTTCATTTAGTCATACCAAGGTATTAGGTTGGTACAAAAAGAAACTGCAGTTTTTACCATGAAAAGTAATTAAAAGTGCCATTACTTTTAATGGCAAAAACTGCAATTATTTTTTGCACCAAACTAATACTATTCTTACTCTAGTTTACAAATGGGGAAGCAAGGCTTAGAGATGGTACTTTGCCTAAGGCCTTATAGAGAATGAACACTGGTGCCGGGCATGGTGGCTCACGCCTGTAATCCCAGCACTTTGGGAGGCCAAGGCAGGCAGATCACTTGAGGTCAGGAGTTCGAGGCCAGCCTGGCCAACATGGTAAAGCCCCGTCTCCACTAAAAATACAAAAATTAGCCAGGCCTGGTGGCAGGCGCCTTTAATCCCAGCTAGTTGGGAGGCTGAGGCAGGACAATCACTTGAACCTGGGAGATGGAGGTTGCAATGAGCCAAGATCGTACCACTGCATTCCAGCCTGGGTGACAGAGCGAGACTCTGTGTCAAAAAAAGAAAGAAAAAGAAAATGAATGGTGGGTTTAACCTCAAAACCCATGTTTTGTGTTGCTACATCAGATCTCTCTGTGTTGGGTGACAGAGGTCAACAAAGGGCAGATCCCCGGGAAGCTGGCAGGACTACAAGTGAAATGTTGTTTGTATAACCTCGTGGGGTTTGAGCACCACCTTTACCATCTATTTTGGCTCATCTGTTTGTGATTTTGTTGGTAAGGCCTATGGGGTTTAGTAGCCCTGCCTACACGGATGCCATTACTTATTGTTAATAAGGAATACCAGGTGAAATTTACCTGGGTAAAAATATTGGGAATATAACAAGAAAAATAACTCTCCTAGGAAGAACTTTTTTTTTTTTTTTTTTACCATGAGAATTAGGACTTGGGAAGATTTTATAGTTCTTTACACCCTTAATATATACATGTTGAAATGTGTCGTGGGAACTGTTGATATTTACAGGAGGGAGCTCAGCTCTAGAGGACTTTAGGAACGTAGAGACGTTGGCCTTTTGGTGCTCTGCAGAGCCGCGAGAATCTTGTGGTTCATTTGCCCTCAAAAACATTTTGTAATGAAAAGCTCTGCCTTGAGTGCCAGGAGCAGAATTTGGCAGCTTCTTGGTACAAACTCCCCCTGTCCATAGATCTGTTCGTTAATGGGCTGCTCTGCCCCACATCAGCGGCAGGAGATGGATCACAAAGCATGAAGGGAAAGGAGTTATGTGCTCTTTATCACTGCTGTGAAATCACCGCTTGGCATAGAAATTGGAGTCAAGGCCTCAGTCTTTAGCCTTTGGCCCTAAGGGATATTTATTTGGTTGCACCTGATAACCTTAGAAGTTCCCCATGTGTTAAGCCCTGATTCTCTAACATCTGTAAATCTTCTTTTCCTAGCTCCCCAGAGAGCCGAAAGGATTTCCTGAAGGCTGTGCATTCAATCCTGCGCGATAAGCACAGAAGACAGCTCCTCAAAACCGAGAGCCTTCCCTCATCCCAGCAATATGTCCCTTTTGGAGGCAAAAGATTGTGTGCACTGAAGGGGGCCAGGCCGGCCATGAGCAGGGCAGGTACTGTGGGGATTCGGACGTTCAAGATTCCCGTCACCCCCACTCCGCAGTAGAACTCCAGTGAGCTTGACCTCCTTGTTGAGTGGGGGTGAGGTGTGGCCTGGTGGGGGCTGATGTAGGAGGACGGTTTTTCCCTGGTGTGAAGTTCCTTGCCCTTGCCTCCCTCCCAGTGGCTCCTGGGGATCCGCCCTGTATCTACATTCCTCTTGTCCTCCCTCAAGCCTTCCCTTTGCCTCCCTTCTCCTTTTGGCTGGTGAGCTCCTCCCTCATTTACCAAGTCGGGTTGCAGACACATCCTCTTTCTGGAGAGGCTGTCTCAGCCTGCTTGCAGAATGAGAGTCGCTGCTTTGCATGGCAGCCAGCTTTGTCTAGCAGAAAGCCATGTGTCACATTTCAGCAAGGTCACAGCCCTCTGTTCTGAGGACATGGTGGCTTCACAGCCTGGCAGCACAGCAGTGCCTGCTCTCAGTAGTAAGGATTCTAGGTTTGGTAGCCCACATGACACTTCCAGTTTTTATCCTGGCCTTGTGCCCGCAACTTTATTTTTAGTCTCCATGTTAATTTGGGGAAGCCTTGACCTATTCTTGGAAACAAGAATCTAGAGTTTAAATGGTCCCAGCATAAATATTCTTGTAGGACTTAATCCATTACAGTGGAGCAGTAGAGAAGTAAAATAAATACTACCACCTGTCGATGGTAGCAAAATGTATCTAGGAAGAAAGCTGTTTTAATACTTACGGACTTAATGACATCAAGATACTAACATTTTTATCAAACCTTTCTTAAGAGGCAGCCCAGAATTTTGCAGGGAGGATTTCATTAAAAGAGGCCCCCTTTGCACTTGCCAGAAAAGTTTCTGGTCTTTGTCCCCATTACCATCCTACCTATTGAAGAGGGATGGACAGAAGTGTGAATGCTTGAAGGTTTTCATAGACAAAACCTACCTGGCTTGACATGGGATATTACATTCTTTAAACACCTTAAATTTAACTAATTTAGGGGACTAGTTACTATAAACCTCTTCTCCAATCAATTGATAAATGTTTATTGAAAACTTAGTGCAGTGAACACCCAGCACTTTGCTAAGTTTTCTGAGGTATCCTAAGAGTCTTTCATACGTCCATATGCGCAGTTTCTCATGGGGTCCCCATGGAAGAATAGTTTGTTGGTCCATTATAACTCACTTTAGAGATTTTTATCTTGGATTTGTCTTATCTGCCCCTCTTGTTTGCTAGGGAAATGTTTAAAAAAGTTTGGGAATATGTGTCTCAACCTCAGGGAACTCACCTTTTTCAGTTGTTAATCAATGAACCTAAATTCAGAGCTGCATTTACTTTGAAACTAAGCATGATTAGTCTGTCACTCAGAAGTTTTCCTGCTGAGATCCATTTGGAAAGAAAACGAAACCAGCCCACAATTGAACACCATCGTCCGTCATCATGATTACCAAGAGAAAGCCTTGATGTCATAGCCTGTTGGATTTAGCTGATTGAAAGATCTTTCTGCCTGATGGCTCATTTTTGGCTGAAGAAAGTCTGTATCACTTTGCTTTGGAGGCATCTCACTATCCTCAGAATCTTCATGTCAGAGGATTTTAAAATGGTACCTGAGTAGATCAGCACAGCAATAGCTGGTCAGTCTTAACAGTGACCACTGGAAATAGTCAAAGATTGCATCCCTAAAAGACGGTGAAGAACTCAGTAATGGTAGCCGGGTTCTCAAGCATACTAGGAACAGATACTCATGCTTCATTTTGCTTTGTCTTGAATACCCAGGTAGTTTATTTCTCCCTCTGTTCTGTTTGGCTAGGATAGTAAAGCCAAATACTCTGCTTCCCTATTCAGCCTAAAGTACTATACATCTGCCAGTAATCTGATTAAAAAATTTTTTCTTTGTTCTACCTATTTTCTTATGAAAATGTTTAAACTTATAGAAGAGCTGAAAGAATTCATACCTACCATCTATATTCTATAATGTTTTTCTATATTCTCATTATCACTCATCTGTTAGAATCCATCTGTCATCCATCACCTCATCTTATTTTTTTTTTTTAATTTATTTATTTTTTATTATTATACTTTAGGGTTTTAGGGTACATGTGCACAACGTGCAGGCCTGTCACATATGTATCCATGTGCCATGTTGATTCCCTGCACCCATTAACTCGTCATTTAGCATTAGGTGTATCTCCCAATGCCGTCCCTCCCCCCTCCCCCTACCCCACAACAGTCCCCAGAGTGTGATGTTCCCCTTCCTGTGTCCATGAGTTCTCATTGTTCAATTCCCACCTATGAGTGAGAACATGCGGTGTTTGGTTTTTTGTCCTTGCGATAGTTTACTGAGAATGATGTTTTCCAGTTTCATCCATGTCCCTACAAAGGACACGAACTCATCTTATTTTTGACATATTTCAAAGATGTAGACATTAACACACTTTACTCCTAGATACTTCAGCATGCAAATCATTAACAAATATTTCCAGTAGCTTTGAGTTGGGGTAGTTCTAATGTAGTGAGTGTAGAGAGGGATGCTGTATTTTGCTGGTGCTGAGATAAAAGTGAACAAGAATTTTTGTCTCTTCTCAATAGAAGTTGGTGTTTGTTTTTTTTTTCCTGTTTTCTATTCCCTTTTTCCATTTTGCCTGGAAATGGCTTTTATTCCCATCCTCAACCAACAGTAGTGTCTATTTGTTCCACAGTTTTAGATGCTGGAACACTCAGGAATAGTGATGGATACACAGGGGTCTGAAGCAGAGGATGGCTGCAGTGGGAGACAATTCAGCCCCTCGTTGACCTCTCTAACCTTGTGCCTGCTGGGTTTGAAGTCAAGGCTGCATTTGGCAGTAATTGAGACACGAGGCATCTTCTAGCAGCACTGAAGCAATTGGATGGTTCTGGGGCTTAGGTTTCAGGAAAGCAGCTCCCAGTTGGCATTCAGACTCTTTCCCCTCCACTGGAAAGCCCGTGTTGCATTTCACCTTTTTGTGTCTAATGCAACAACCGCTTCACTCTCGAGGGAGAAGCAGCCTTCCCTGTGAGCAGACTCGTGTATGTGTGTGGTGGGATTGTTGGCTTGATCAGATGGTGTCTTTTGTTCGCTTGTTTTTAATTCTGGCTTCCTAGAGGGCAGTAGGTGAAAGAATGATTTTTTCTTAACTGGTAGTCACTTTATACAGCACTTTGTTGATCAAACTGCTTGGATGTCATCGGTTTTTTATTTCTCATTCCACTGAGGCACTGATATGTTAATTGCTTTGTAGAAGAATGAGTGATACACAGACTGTAATTGGGGGAGACTAAGGCTCACATTTGCTTAGCCTCCTAGCTCATGTGGGACTTTGTCAGAAAGAAGACAGGGAAATAACTGAAGATTCCATGTCTTTGAGAGCCACTCTTTTTCATAGGCTCTCTAAGAGGGATGTGGTGCCCTTAATCTAACTGCAGATCCCAATAAATGTTACGTTCAAGTTCCCAGAAAACAAGTAACTTAGACTGGTGCTTCTGCCTCCGTGATGCATATTCTACAAAGACAGCAAAACCATAGATGCACCCCCACCCTTACTAAAGACCTATTCCAGCTAAACAACCCTGGGACAGCCCTGGGGATCTTCATAGCACTGGGCCATGGGACATGGCCAGGATTGAGGACACTAACTCACTAACTAATCCCCAAATCAGCAGTCTGTCTACTTGAGAGCAGCTGCAGTCTGTGTTACCCATCTCTTAGGTGCACAGGTTAGAATAGTAGATTATTTCAGAGGGAGTTGAGTACCCCTTTGCCCATAACCTACAACCTCTCCTGTGTGCCCCGGTTCCCCCTTGCCCTTGCATCAGTTGCTAGAACATCTTCTAAGTCCAGATACCTCGACAAGGTAAATGCTTCAAGACAGATTGGTGATATGTAGTCTTTAAGCCCCAAAAGACATCAAGGCATTCAATGCATACCATTTCGGTTTTTATTTTCTCCTGTCCTTTGCTTTGTGGATTTTCATCTCACGTAAAGCATGTGGGGGTTTTATTTTTATATTTTTGTGTGTGTGTGCAGTGTCTGCCCCAAGCAAGTCTCTTGGGAGGAGGAGGCGGCGGCTGGCTCGAAACAGGTTTACCATTGATTCTGATGCCGTCTCCGCAAGCAGCCCGGAGAAAGAGTCCCAGCAGCCCCCCGGTGGTGGGGACACTGACCGATGGGTAGAGGAGCAGTTTGATCTTGCTCAGTATGAAGAGCAAGATGACATCAAGGAGACAGACATCCTCAGTGACGATGATGAGTTCTGTGAGTCCGTGAAGGGCGCCTCAGTGGACAGAGACCTGCAGGAGCGGCTTCAGGCCACCTCCATCAGTCAGCGGGAAAGAGGCCGGAAAACCCTGGATAGTCACGCGTCCCGCATGGCGCAGCTCAAGAAGCAAGCTGCCCTGTCGGGGATCAATGGAGGCCTGGAGAGCGCAAGCGAGGAAGTCATTTGGGTTAGGCGCGAAGACTTTGCCCCCTCCAGGAAACTGAACACTGAGATCTGACTGTGTCACCTGCCCCGTAGAGAATGTGTGTAGATACTTCCTGCCCTAACTCTGCCCACCCTCCTGTACCGTCGACAAGAATGTCCCCTTAGGTCGCGCTCTTGCACACACAGTTTTGGCAGCTGACTTGGTTCTGAAGCCATGTAGCCACTCAACTTTGTCATTTTCAACAACATCAGAAAGAATTCCTCAGAATCCCAAATAAGCTTGAGTCCTATCTTCTGTATATTACTAAGGGCTTTTATTTATTCTCAATGAATCAGGGCCTGAACAATTAAAAGAAAAAAGATTCTATAGCACTGGAAAGCAAATCACCCCCAGGAGTTAATGGATGTATGACAGATTAATTTAAGGGATAGTAGCACACACACGATCCTTCTATCTGAAATCAGTCTCCTAGTTGGGGAAACCTCTTTCACACACAAAATGAAATGAAACGTGTACAGCTTGCAGTGTTCTGACTGTACCCTTCCCTCTTCCATGTCTGAGAATCTCTGTGTATTTTAAGAATGTGTGAGGAGAGGGTGGCGATTCATGTTTCAATGAGCCTTTTTTTTTTTTCCTTCCTGTTTTGGTCTATGGCTGGTCTTACTGTGTCCGTGTTCGGAAGCTCTAGTTTTGCATAGAATTATAGAGATGCCAAACTCTTCGAAAAGAGATCCAAATTTATCGCTTGAGAGAAAGAAAAGAAACACTATTTTTTGTATTTTACCTGAGATACAGGGGCACAAATAGATGAGAATTTTACAGTGTTAGTGTATCCCTGAGCCTAAAAAATGAGGATATAACCTTTTACAGAGAGAGTGAGGCGTGGTGGTTTTATATTTATATATGAAAGGCCAACAAGCTCATGCTAAGGATATACTTTTCTTCCAAGAAGCGGATTTTTTTTTTTTTTTTTAACATTTGAATCTATATTTGAGATGGGAGTTTGGTTGGATTAAACATGACACCCAGGTGGGCGGTGTGTGTGTCTGTTGCACATGGCAGGGAGGGGAGCCTCCTTCTCATGGGGTTGCCATGGTGATCACTGGTTTTTCCATCAAAATTGCATCTTCATCCATAGATTACCTTCCCCTTCCCTGACAGTCCATAACCAAACCTTTAAACAGAACAACCTCTTTAAAAACTTCTCTCGTGTTTAACACTTTCTTCATGCCAACGAAACAGGGTAAACATGCTCAAAACGTTAACAGTCTAAACAGATATCCAAATACTAAGAAGAAAAACAAGTTATAGCACTTTCAACTTTTTTTTTTTAAAAGGTTTATAGCTTTTTCTTTTTCCATGTCACAATGTCCACTTCCTAAGAAGGGTTTAAAATACTATGAAAACTTTCTTTTTGGGGAAAATATCTATTTGGTGTTTGACACATCAGTAGGTACTTTAAAGACCTGAATTTTATAGTAGCTTTAGGAGTTATATTTTATAAAAATCAGTTATGACTTTATATTTCCAGACAATAGAGAGTTCAGTACATCATGCTCTTGTGCCTCTGCCTGCTTTTCCTGCGTTCCCACCCTGTATTCCCCCCACCTTTCGGGTTTCCAGGGCTTCGAGCTTGATCTTTTGAAAGTTTTATTCTATTAAATTTTTGCTATATCTTCTGGTTTTCTTAAAAAGCTTTAGAATGGTTTCTATACCCTTTGTATCACTGCATTTTTCCATATCATCTCCGGTTCGATCGCATCCAGATGGAAAACGGAAGCAGAGGCTTCTAATCGTCGCATTTACTGGCTCCAGTGCAACACATCCATCTGAAAACACTCGGAAGTCTGGTGCTTGGAGAGGGTGCCATTGTGTCTTGTACATAAGGTCATGACGTGTCTATGTCAAAAGTTCTTATATATTTCTTTTATAAGCTGAAAGAAGGTCTATTTTTATGTTTTTAGGTCTATGAATGGAACGTTGTAAATGCTTGTCAGACAATAAAAATAATGAAAAGTGTCTGGGCGGTTCTATGCCTTTTTGGATGGGAGGATGAGTGTGAATTGTTGGTGGAAGAGAGGCCGTGGGAGAAGATTCCTGGGAATGCCATTTGTTGAAATAACTCGTGTTCATCAGGAGAACGCTGTTGTGGTAGAGCTTGAAGTTTTAACAACAAAAAAAGGTGCATTACAGTTGCTTGGCATCTTGACCTAACGTTGCCCCTACTGGGCACTGTTTCTTTTCCAGTCTCCTGCCTATCCCGATGGGAGCAGGCTGGGGGGTTCCCGTGAAAATATTGGGGTGAAGTGCAGAGCTCCAACTGGCCTGACTGAGCTCTTGAATCACTCCACATTTTATCACCGGGGGCCTGCTGCCTGAGTCTTTCACAGAATCACAAAACAAGGTAAATACAGTCTTGGGCTGCCTTTCTCTTCCTGTCAGAGTCCTCAGATCTGACCCTTCCCAGTCCCTTACAAATCTTACCTGTCAACGTTACCCCATCCATCCCTGCCCTCAGTGAAAACATTGTCTCCTGTCACTAGAAGAGCCTCTCCCTGGCGCATGGGGAGCCCTGTGGTGTAGCTACTTGGTCCTTGCAGTGGAGGTCCTGACACCAGCAGTGTCAATGTCATTGGGAGCTTGTTGGAAGTGCGGAAAACTGGGAGGCAGGAGGAGCACTTGAGGCTAGAAGTTCGAGACCAGCCTGGGCAACATAGTGAGACCCCATCTCTATGAAAAATAAAATACTTAGCTAGTCGTGGTGGTTCACACCTTTAGTCCCAGCTACTCAGGAGGCTGAGGTGGGAGGATCGCTTGAGCTCAGGAATTTGAGGCTTGCAATGAACTGTGATCACACTATTGCACTCCGGCCTGGGCAACAGAGAGAGACCCTGTCTCAGAAAAATGCAGAAACTTGGGCCTCACCCAGAGGCACTAAACCAGAACTTCCATCTTAACAGGATCCTCTGTTGACTCATCCATGTTCATGTTTGAGTCACGTTCGTTTGGTGGCCTCCAAACATTTTGATGTTGAGCAGTGATTTGGAGCACATTCCTCTTTAAATATATTCAGGCGTTACAGCAACAATATGTACATCTTCAAGACACAAGATGTCTCTCTGTAGCCAATGAATCCGTCTTGGGGGATGACTGAAGCCAGCTTTAACACCTGCTCCATGAAGTTATTCCAGCAGTTTGCACTCTGGTGTAAATGAGATTTAGCAGTTTGGGCTGCTTTCTTCACCAAGAGCTGAGCCTATGTGTGCAGAGGAAATGAGTGCTCAGAGTCAACTATAGAGGAATAATCATCATGCCTTTCTCCACTAGTTTTCGTTTATTTTCAGGCTCATCTCCATCCCACCAGGCTGGCAGAAAACCATCCTCAGTTTTCCTCTCCCTTTCTGTTCTTGAGGTTTGGGGGCAGAGTGCTCCCTTCTGCAGAGATAACTGTAGCAGTGACCAGTGTCCTCATCCATCCACGAGCTCCTTCATGCGTGATGGTGGGCTCTCTAGTGTATCCTTTTGCTCACCCAGGACACTTCTGCAGCCTGGTCCCCAGTGTTCTGTCTCCTCTCTGGGACGTTGCCAGGATGCCTTGCCCAAGTTCTGGTCCCTCCCCTTCCACAGAGCTCTCCTGACTCTATCCCCAGCCAGGGGCTATTGCCTTTTTTTTTTTTTTTTGAGAGGGAGTCTCACACTGTCACCCAGGTTGGAGTGTAGTGGCGTGATCTTGGCTCATTGCAACCTCCGCTTCCCAGGTTCAAGGGATTCTCCTGCCTCAGCCTCCCGAGTAGCTGGGATTACAGGTGTCCGCCACCGCACCTGGCTAATTTTTTTGTGTTTTTAGTATAGACGGGGTTTCACTATGTTGGTCAGGCTGGTCTCTCGAACGCCTGACTTCGTGATCCACCCACCTCGGCCTCCCAAAGTGCTGGGATTACAGGCATGAGCCATCATGCCCTGCTGGCTGTTGCCTTTTCTGTGTATGTGTGGTTATGGGGATGAGGACAGAGAAGCTGGGTTGCAGCGGGGAGCCCTTACCTTGTGTTTTTTTGCAAACTTTTTGTTGATACCCAAGTTTTATAGGCAGTTCTGCTTTTTGATGCAAACCTATTCTGGGATAGGGAACCCTTGTGACAGTTGCCTTGGAAGGGAGGCATTGAGCAGGTTGGGGGGAAGTCGTGCAAATACAAGGAGAGAAATAAATACTCAAAATATTTAGCCACTTACATAGAGAATGTGTGAGATCAAAATTGCAGTGTCATGGCCGGTGGAGGTGGGGCTGCACTGAGCTGAGATTGCCGCACTGCACTCCAGCCTGGGCGACAGAGTAAGACTCCATCTCAAAAAAAGCAGTGTCACAATCCCCCTAGGCTTCTCTAAAGGAAGTCATTGGTGGAAGAAGGAAAAAGGAGTATTCAGAACACAAACCGTGAATGTGTAAGGCTTCTGTAAACACATGGAATATGGATGCTGTTGGCAAGATACTGTCTTCTGCTGAACAGTGCAGGGGTAGAAACCCTCCCAGGTCGTGTTCCTGGGATCACCTTGTTTCCATTCTTCTGCCTGTCATATGCCTCTCCACCCCCCACCACATACCAATAGAATGCATTCCATAGAAAACCTCATTCATCGACAATGGAGTTTATTCTGGTCTATTCTTTCTACATCATGAAACAACCTTTAGCCTATACATTCTACTGTTTTAGTAAGTCAATTTCTACCATCACTGAGTCCACCACCTCGACCTTGTTCCTGAGTGAGATGTGAGTCACGCACATCTTCATGTCACTGCTGTCAAACTGGGCTGACAGCTTCTAACTTGTGTGCAGTAGATCCTCTGCTGTTGTCACTTGGGATTTATTTCTCTCTCTCTCTCTCTCTTCTCACTCTGTCACCCAGGTTGGAGTGCAGTGGTGTGATCTCGGCTCACTGCAACCTCCGCCTCCCAGGTTCAAGCAGTTCTCCCTGCCTCAGCCTCCCAAGTAGCTAGGATCACATGCCCAGCTAATTGTTGTATATTTTGGTAGAGACAGGGTTTCACCATATTGGCCAGGCTGGTCTCGAACTCCTGACCTCAGGTGAGCCACCCACCTTGGCCTCCCAAAGTGCTGTGATTACAGGTGGTCCCTTGAGGTTAAAAATGACAAGGGATTTAGACTATATTTGCACACCTTGCACTTTCTGTACAGTCAACTACCCTCAGGTTGGGGAGGTATGACACTTTTTTAAAAAACCCAAATCCAGGGTCCCTAGTACATTTAAAAAAATTCAGGAATCACATAATCCTTCAGAATTTTTTTTTCCATGTTCTTCAACATACTTCATACCCAGGTCAAGCCGAAGTTAGATTTCTTTAGCCCGTGAGGCCCTAGTGGGATTACTTTCAGCTTTCTGGGCACCAGCTTCATCCTTTTTAACTTCGATACTTAGTTTCTTTTCTTGAACACCACCTGGGGTTTCCTGGGCTGCTCCCAAGAATGATTTGGTTACAGGATGTCCTGTGTTCTGTCCTGCTCTGTGCTTGTGTGTTCGGCCTGGTGCCATTACCTTGTAGTTTAGACATTAATGGTTGGTTAATTATAGGCCCCTCACTTTCAATCAAGATGGTAACATTTGATTGTCCTTGACTGGTTTGTTGAGTATATGCATGGGGTGTGCATGTGTGCACACACACTTAAAAGTTTATATTTAATTAACACACAGTTTTGTTAACCTGATTTTTACTCTTAATGATACAAGTTGTAGACATTTTCATGACATTCTAAAAGGGTCTGCGTCACCGTAAGTCATGGTCACATCCATCATAATGGTCATAGTTCACCGTAATTTACATAACCGATTCCCTGCTGATGGGCATTAAGGATTCCAGGGGTTTTATTTTGTTATTAAGTAAATATGATGAACACCTGTATTGGATATTTCTGTGCACTGGTCCAGTTGCCTCCTGAGGGAATACTGAAGAGGTAGCTTTGGGTACATTTATATACATTTTAAATATCTTGATTGCCATTTCTAAATTCTAAGATGCTGTATTCCTGTTTGGCTTCTGGTGATATGTCAAGATCCTACTTCCTGTCTAGTGTCTCCACTTTGTCACAGAAATGACTTTTCCGCCTGAGTTTGTATTTCGATTATTTGGGCCGGATATTCTTGGTGAGCTGGGCCTTCTCCCACTCCTGTCCTCCTTTCTCTGTTCACACTCAGTTTTTTGTTTTGTTTTGTTTTGAGACGGAGTCTCGCTCTGTAGCCAGGCTGGAGTGCAATGGTGCGATCCCGGCTCACTGCAACTGCCACCACCCAGGTTCAAGCGATTCCCCTGCCTCAGCCTCCCAAGTAGCTGGGACTACAGGCGTGTGCCACCACGCCCGGATAATTTTTTTGTATTTTAGTAGAGACGGGGTTTCACCATGTTGGCCAGGATGGTCTCGATTTCCTGACCTCGTGATCCACCCGCCTCGACCTCCCAAAGTGCTGGGATTACAGGCACACTGAGTTTTACTGTTAGTCTTCAGGGTATTGGGTGTTTCTGGTGACAGGAGTTGAGCATCCATGCACTCCCCTTCAAAGTTTCAGAGATTTTAAATATTCCCCTACCTCATACATGCTGTGTGATGTCTTGCCTCCAGATTTAAATGAAGGTTGAGTTTTTTACGATATTGATAAAATCAGTTTTATATGACAGACATGGCCATTTTGAGGAATAAGGATTTATTGACTTTTTTTTTTTTAAGGTTTGAATAGACTCAATAGTTGGACCAGTGATGTCACAGGACTAGGTCTCAAGTGACCATAATCTTAAAATTCACTCCTAAACTCCAGCAGATGGGAAAGTGGTAATGGCTCCAGGAACAGAGTTGTTTAGTTTGCGGAATGGATAGAAAGTCAAGGTAGGGACGGAGTGTCATTCACTTGAAACAAATCTTGATACCTTTTACTAAAAGCCCTTGCATAAGAGATGCATTTTTGTGGAAAACCAGGGAAACAGACAATGACTGGCAGGTCTCCTATTAACCTTTCAAGTCTCAGGGAGTTCGTCGCCACCAGCTGGAGTAAGGTGCATCAGACCCGATAGAGCAATGATCCTTGAACCAAAATGTGATTTTCCAAGGGTTCAAGGGTGCAGATGGTTTAAGGGGAATCCATATCTAGATACTCAATGTCAAATGCCCTTTCCTAAAACTGATCTGCCTGGGAATGTGCTTGTGATAAACTGCACATTCTCTTCCCTCCCTCCCTTTTCACAGTCATCTTGCTCCCATTTTATTAAAAAAAAGACTCCTCTCAGCTGTCCTGGATTGTACTTCGCGGAAGAACCTCTGGGATACCAAACAAACGGTCACAGAGAAATGCTGTGTTCAGAAAGTAAATGACACCACCGACCAGGGAGTTAATCTTTCGGTAAGTCAGGTGGTTTCTCATTATTTGCTCCTAATCAGTTTGAAGAAGGACCTAATCAAGTCGTCAGGTGATAAATCATTCATTATAGACGATATCTCTGATTTGGTGCAGATAATTCAAGAGGTCAGAGAATTGGGTGACACATAAAACTGCCGTGAACTCCTTTCACTCCCAGTAGTCTTCAAACAAGGCTTTTCTGTGCTTCTATCTACAAAAATGAAAAGTAGAAATAGAATTGATGCATAACTCTGTCTAACTAAAAATAAGATCCACTGATTGGATACAAGAACTAATTGAAAAATAAAAATCTCTATCCATTTCATTAAGAGATTATTTCCAGTGAAATTTTACCCTTTATATTTGATATTTTTATGTATCTTTCTCTCTCTCTCTCTCTCTCTATATATATATATATACACACACATATATATAAACTCCAGCAGATGGGAAAGTGGTAATGGCTCCAGGAACAGAGTTATTTAGTTTGGGGAATGGATAGAAAGTCAAGGTAGAGATGGAGTGTTATTCACTTGAAATAAACCTTGATACCTTTTACTAAAATATATATATATACATACACATTTTTTTTGGCGGTGGGGAGGGGGGGACAGGGCCTTGCTCTGTCACCCAGGCTGGAGTGCAAGAGTGCAATCATAGCTCACTGCAGCCTCAAACCGGACTCAGACGATCCTCCCACCTCAGCCTCCTGAACAGCTGGGACTACAGACACATGCCATGACCCCTGGGGCTAATTTTTACATTTTTTATAGAGACAGGATCTCCATATGTTGCCCAAGCTGGTCTGGAACCCCTGGCTTCAAGCAGTTTTCCCACTTCAGCCTCCCAAAGTGTTGGGATCACAGGCATGAGCCACTGTGCCTAGCTGATATATTTTTATATTGGTCAATCGTGTGCCAATAATAATTGCAGTGGTAACACAATCCATGAGTGATTTTTTTAAAAAAACAGTTGGAGCTTTAGGTCATAGGAAATGCCAAAACTTTTAACATAGACATTTATCTAGATATCTTTCTTCTAAAGAAGTATGATAGGGTAATAGGATATAATAGGATGTTAGAAAATGGGGCTAAAAGAAAAAAGGAATAATGTGAAATTTTCGAGTTTTTAAATGTATCCTTTGAATGGATGATGAGCATCAAATTGATTTGGGATTTTGGATACACTGGATACATTAAAACTGACATAATAGTTTTATTTGAAAATATCAAATTTTATAATATGTAAGTGGATCAATTGCTAGGTAACAAAAGCACCCTAAGGCTTAGTGGCTTAATACAACAAGCATTTATGATGTTCATGAATCTGGGGTTAGCTGGGTAGTTCTGGACTTGGCTGGGTTGGTGGATCTCCGTGGTCAGCTGGCGGTTCAGCTCAGCTGGGGCTGCATGTTCTCACACCCTGTGGCCTCATGTATGTGTCAGTTGGAAGGCTGCTTGGTCTAGGAACCCCAGCCAGGACAGCTCGTCTCTGCTTCACGTGGTCTCTCTTCCACCAGTAGACTAGCATAGGCTTCCTCACATGGTGACCACAGGTTGCAAAGAGTAGCAGGAGCAAGCCCTAGAACACAAGTGATTTTCAGGCTTCTTCCCGGCTCACCTTTTCATAACCCTTGGCGAAAGCAAGCCGTGTGTCCAGTTGGGAAGGAACTCTCCAGGGTCATGGATCCAGGGAAGTGTGACTCCTTAGGGACCATTACTGCAGTAATCTACCATAGCCAGACATAGCATCCTTTGAAACTACTTAAATTGATAATAAAAACATTTATTATGACATTTAGCTGTCAGAAGGAATATATTTTCAAAATTAGGGAGTTTCTGAGAAGAAATTGGAAATTATTACTGAGAAGTCAGAGTTATTGTCGAGGGCAGTCCAGGCTTTGTCACTCTTCCCCTCTCTATTGAGAACAGGGTGTCTGAATGGAGAGGAAGTGCATGGGCTTTGGGGTGGGACCCCTGTGTGCTTGAACCTTGACATTTCCGTTGACCAGCTGTGTGAACCTGGGCAAAATACCAATGCTTCTGTGTCTCTTTCTGCACCTCTGCAGTGGGGATAATAATACCTACTTTATCACTGTGACCAATTAGTGGTCACCACCTGCTGTGTCTCCCTCTCCCTCCCGCAGCCCACATCGACGAAGCCGCAGGGCCTCAATGTTCTCAGTGTTCTGAGATGATGAGATGGTGCCAAGTTCGCTTTGGAAGCTTCTAGCTCTGGTTTTGACTAATCAAGTGAAAACTGGCGTTTGTAGAGAAGCAGCTGGAAAATGCCTTTATTCTAATTAGGGTTTTGTATTCACTTGTAAAGTTATGCACTGCCCTGTTAAATATATAAAAGTCAATCTAGACTTAAAAGTGATCTAAGTGATTAGAATAAAAATAAACATTTTCTTATCGAATTTAAAAAAATGGAAAAGCTACCTTGAAAGTGTGTTCAATTTTTGTACCTTTTTTTTTTTTTTTTTTTTTTAAGATGGAGTGTCACTCTGATGCCCAGGCTGGAGTGCAATGGCACCATCTCGGCTCACCACAACCTCTGCTTCCCAGGTTCACGCGATTCTCCTGCCTCAGCCCCCCAAGTAGCTGGGACTGCAGGCAGTGCCACCATGCCTGGCTAATTTTTGTATTTTTAGTAGAGACGGGGTTTCACTATGTTGGCCAGGATGGTCTTGAACTCC
The DNA here is from genome assembly GCF_028878055.3 of Symphalangus syndactylus. Classification (NCBI taxonomy): domain Eukaryota; kingdom Metazoa; phylum Chordata; class Mammalia; order Primates; family Hylobatidae; genus Symphalangus; species Symphalangus syndactylus. The sequence continues at coordinate 99,118,246 of NC_072427.2, forward strand.
TGACCTCGTGATCTGCCCGCCTTGACGTGCCAAAGTGCTGAGATTACAGGCATGAGCCACTGCGCCTGGCCTGATTTTTAAAGCAAATATGGAAGCTGTAATCAAACTAGCAATTTGTGGGTGAGCCGTGTGTCACTGTTGTATTACTCAATAATTCATGTTCAGATAGGTGAGTCTGAAGTACCCCAGTTTGAGAATTAAAAAAGAATTAAAACCCATAATCTATATCTTAGCTAAGATAGGAAAAATTTACTAAAATATTTTTTTCTGGTTGGATTTCAGATTTCTCCTGTAACTGCACACCAGAAAGATATCTATAGTACAAATACACCTGAAATTCCATTAACTGTTTCTTTTTTTAAAAATTTTTCTTAATCTTGTTCAGGGCATACACAATTTGTTTTACTTAAAATTATATTATTCACTCAATTTTTATAAGGAACGCACTTGAGAATTCTACCAATGTTTTATTGATACTTCTCTTTCTTAAGCAGTTGATCTTGAAATTCTCTTAAAAATTATATTTGAGTTTTAAAACTTGTAATTGCCTGTGAGAGGAAAATAATTTTTCTTTCTATCCTTCTTAGTTTTTAACTGGGATCTGTGTAACAAAAGACAGATTATTAAAAGAAAAGCAAACAGAAGCTGATGAACAAGTATATTTCATATACACATGGGAGAAAACTCAGAAAGAGTAACTGTCAAAGAGGTGACTGAGAACTTTGGTGTATATAGCACCTTTAACAAGAGGTGGCTGAGAACTTTGCTGTATATAGTACCTTTAACAAAGAGCAATACATCTTTAGAGAAGTGACAAGACAAGGAAAAGGACCTTCAGTCTTTAGGGGTGGCAAATTGTGGGAAGGCAAATAAAGGGAAAGGAAACTAAGAGTGCATAAAAGCTAGTTTGTCATGTGGATTCCTCTGGTGCCATCTTCAGGTTGATAAGGCTGTAAAGTCATCTCTTTTTGGTAGAAAGGAGAGGAGGGACCCTGATGTAAATCTATGTTTTGCTTTTAGGCAAATAAGGGAAGGACAGAGAGCTTTTCTCGTATCTGCTTTCTCTCAATTGTCTTCATCTCAGAAGAAGCCTTATGCTGGCCAGGCACAGTGGCTCACGCCTGTAATCTCAGCATTTTGGGAAGCCAAGGCAGGAGGATCACTTGAGGTCAGGAGTTCGTGACCAGCCTGACCAACATGGTGAAACCCCGTCTCTACTAAAAATACAAAAATTAGCCAGCCGTGATGGTGCATGCCTATAATCCCAGCTACTTAGGAGGCTGAGGCAGGAGAATCGCTTGAACCTGGGAGGCAGAGGTTGCAGTGAGGAGAGATTGTGCCACTGCACTCCAGCCTGGGCAACAGAGCGAGACTCAAGTCTCAAAAAAAAAAAAAAAAGAAAAGAAAAAAAGTATCCTTATACCAAAGTGTCATATTTTGGAATGTTATATTTGCTACCCTTCAATTGCTATTTTCTTTTGCTCATTTTTCTGTAATAGCCCAGAAAAGTTAGTCTGGTTTTTATTTATTAAGAGCTCTCTTATGAAGACAGCTGGTCCAGGATAATTCTTATGTTTCAGATCTACAGACTCCAGCAATATCACTAATCCCGGGAGTGCGATCCCAGGCTGCCACTACCATGTGGTGGGGCCTCAGAGGGGATCCCTCTCTGCCATGGAGCTTGTTTCTATAAGTTAAGAAATGGTCATGCTTTCTACAAGGAAATGTCCCTATTGTACCTTGGTAGATATTATGTTTAAGAAATTTTGACATGGCAAAAATAAAATTGTCTTGGGGAGGCAAGAGGAAAGCTGGCATCTCAAGCTGGAAAAGTCCAAGTCATTGGTTAGATTCTGAAATGACTCTGAAACGTTTTATTAATTGTATTAGTCCATTCTCACATTGCTATAAAGAACTACATCAGACTAGGTAATTTATCAAGAAAAGAGGCTCATGGTTTCACAGGCTGTACAGGAAGCATGGACAATCATGGTAGAAGGCAAAGCGGAAGCCAGCTGGAGCAGGAGGAAGAGAGCAAAAGGAGAAGTGATACACACTGTTTTTTTGTTTTGTTTTGTTTTTTTGAGATGGAGTCTCGCACTGTCGCCCAGGCTGGGGTGCAGTGGTGCAATCTCGGCCCACTGCAATCTCCACCTCCCAGGTTCAAGCGATTCTCAGCTTCCCAGGGAGCTGGGGATTACAGGTGTGCACCACCATGCCCAGCTAATTTTTGTATTTTTAGTAGAGACAGGGTTTCACCATATTGGCCAGGCTGGTCTTGAACTCCTGACCTCGTGATCCGCCCACCTTGGCCTCCCAAAATGCTGGGATTACAGGCGTGGGCCACTGAGCCTGGCCAAGATACTCCTTTATAGCAATGCAAAAACAGGCTAACATGCTGTAGGTCCTCAAATACTTGCTAACAAAGGGAGGGTCTCAACTTGATATTTGATAATGTTGGACATTTAGATCATTTACATTTTAGCTATTGTAAATAAAACACTGTGATGTGAACATTACCTTGAAAATAATGACACCCTTGTATAATTACATTATTAATGGTAAAATTAATCACACCTTTAAAATAATTCCACCTGGAGATTGCATTTGTATTATACACTTCAGAACATGTACATACACATTTATCTGGTCCTCACAAACCCTGTCAGATGAATTGGGCGGATATACTTATCTTTTCTCACCATCTTAGAGGTGAGAGAGGAAGGTATGGCTCGTACCACAAACAGCAGCTTTTATGTTTCGTGTTCATGACCGGGATTAGACCACACACAAAGGGAAAGACTGGCAAGCCATGCATTTCCAAGCCAGAAAGTTCATCGATTAGCTATCATAATAGGACTGTATGCTAGAAATCCAAGGATCAAGATTCCACCCTGCTTCCCGTAGTAAGGATAACAGAGCAAGCTCGCCATGTATCAAGGGCTTTTTGCCGAACCAGCTTTGAGGGTATGACGTGTACCCCAGTGCTCCCTGCTGGAGACCTGTAGGATCGTCTCAAGTTTTTTTGGCAATGTCCACAAAGGAGTTAAATCTGACTTAGCAACCAGGCTGTGAGTTTCCGGGGGCCAGGAGTGGGAGGCGAGCAGGAACCCGTCCCAAGCAGGAATCTGTCCCAAGTTCATCTTTTAGCTAATGGGAGGGCTGTGGCCTCTCACGCTGCTCTGGGTTGGGAGCGGAGCATCGGTGTATTTAAGGGCATCCAGGTGATTGTAATGTGCCAACTGGATCTAATTTACCTTGAAAATTCATGCATTTAACTAAGAGATTCTGGCAGTGAAGAGCCGGACAATGCTTTTTGTCTTGATAAAGAAAGGGGATAAATAGAATGTTGGCTGCGGTTGCTGCTTATCGAATGTTTTTCCCAGATCTAAGGGTTTGCCCGAGTAGGAAGGATGCGGAAGGATGGCGTTCCACCTTATTTCCACCTCCCTCACAGCATCCCACCTGGTACCGTGCCTGGCTGGCTCGGGGCACTTTCAGCGCAGTCCTGGGCGAGGACGTTTCTCTGGTGCCCTCTCGCGGTGGATCAGCAAAGTGCTGCATTTTATTTAGAACCAGAATGGACCTAGAAGGACCCTTGGACGTCATATTTTGTAACCCTCTCATTTTACAGATGAGGAACCGAGGCCTAGAGCAGTGAAGCGGTTTGCCCAGGCTCACATGCCTAGTAATTAGGTTAAATGGGGTTTGGCTGGGGACAGTGTTTAGGCATAGGAGAGGGTAACCCAGATCCCTGGAGTTCGATAGCCTGAACAAAGGCTTGGGAAATGAGAATCAGCTGGTGATGGATGGAATTAGAACAGATGCTGGGTGCCACACACAAGGCCACGGGTGATTGCTGCTGCCACCACTGGAGCCTGAGAACCCGAAAATTTACAAAGCCCCTCAAGGCCAATATGTCCCAAACTGAACTTACCATTTCCACCTTCACTTTATCTTCTTCCATCGTCTCAGTAAATGGCCTCACCTTCTCTCAGGTTGCTCAGGCTGGACAACTAGTCATCTCTCTGTAGTCCACATCCAATCCATCACTGAGTCCTGCTTCCTGTAAAATTTAGGCCGGGTGCAGTAGCTCACGCCTGTAATCCCAGCACTTTGGGAGACTGAGGAGGGCGGATCACTTGAGGTCAGGAGTTCGAGACCAGCCTGGCCAACACTGCAAAACCCCATCTCTACTAAAATACAAAAATTAGCGAGGCGTGATGGTGGGCGCCTATAATCCCAGCTACTCGAGAGGCTGAGGCAAGAGAATGGCTTGAATCCTGGAGGCGGAGATTGCAGTGAGCTGAGATCGCACTACTGCACTCCAACCTGGGTGACAGAGCAAGACTCTCTCAAAAAAATAAAAATAATAAAAACAATTATCTTGAATCCTCCACTGCCAAAACATCCCCTTGCCTATGACTATGAAAACCTGGGTAGTGGACATCTTCCAGTCGTGGCTGTCCAAATGTTGAACACCCTCCTTGCATAGATAGCGTCTCACCTCGGGAGCATTGTCCTGCTTTCTCAAGATAGAATCTGGTCGGCTTCTTTTCCCAGCCCTCTCACACACCCCTTGCAACTGGAATGTAGATGTGTGTGCTGGACTTTACCCGATTAGGTGGAAACCCAGGAAGCTGCAATATGGAAGTGAGTGACGTGATGAAGCCTGAGGGTGGAGCCGGCCTTTCATCAGGATTTGAACGTCCTGGAGGGTACAAGGGGATGATTTGGGAGGAAGAGAAGCAAAGGGCACAGAGCAGAAGGAACACAAGGAGAGAGGAGGTATCAGATGATTGTGGGGAACTACATTTTGGGTTATGACCCAGTGTGATGGTTAATACTGAGTGTCAACTTGATTGGATTGAAGGATGCAAAGTATTATTCATGGGTGTGTCTGTGAGGGTGTTCCCAGAAAAGATTAACATTTGAGTCAGTGAACTGGGAGAGGCAGACCCACCCTCAATCTAGGTGGGCACCATCTAATCAGGGGCTAGCTCAGCCAGAATAAAAAATGGCAGGACATGGAAAGCCTAGACTAGCTTACTCTTCTGGCCTCCATCTTTCTCCCGTGCTGAATGCTTCCTGCCCTCAAACATCAGACTCCAGGTTCTTCAGCTTTGGGACTTGGACTGGCTTCCTTGCTCCTCAGCTTGCAGATGGCCTGTTCTGGGACCTCAGCTTGTGACGGTGTGAGTCAATACTCCTTAATAAACTCCCCTGTATATATACATCTATCCTATTAGTTCTGTCCCTCTAGAGGACCCTGGCTAATACACCCGGGGTGACGTAGAGATAACACATGGTGGTGCTGGATTTTTCAGGCTTTTTTCTTTTTTTCAGAGGCAGTCTCTCTCTGTCGCCCAGGCTGGTGTGCAATAGTGTGATCTCGGCTCACTGCAAGCTCCGCCTCCCGGGTTCACGCCATTCTCCTGCCTCGGCCTTCCCAGTAGCTGGGATTACAGGTGCCCGCCACCATGCCTAGCTAATTTTTTTTTGTATTTTTAGTAGAGACGGGGTTTCACCGTGTTAGCCAGGATGGTCACAATCTCCTGACCTCGTGATCCGCCCACCTCGGCCTCCCAAAATGCGGGGATTACAGGCATGAGCCAACACGCACGGGCATTTCTCAGGCTTTCAAACTCTGATTCACAAAAACTGTTGCCTTGGTGCAGAACAAGCTAAGGCTACAGGTGGAACAGATGAGCTGGTGAGGCTGCCACAGGAGCTTGGGGCTGTGGTGGGCACTCTGAAGGCCTGTGCAGAAACAAGCTCTGATTGGAAACAGATAACAAAGCTGATGTAGGAAACAATAAACAAGTAGCTAATAGGCTTTTAAAAAATTTTGCTCCAAACCAAGATGTGACCGGATTGGAATTACAGTGTGTGTGTAGATGTGTGGATGTATGTATGTATGCATGTGTTAAGCCTATTCTGAGAGCAGCAGTTGCCATAGAGAATTTTTGGGTAAAATCATCCTCTTTGGGAATATACTTTCTTCCCCATGGGACGACTTTTGGGATCAAAACTTACTTGGTTGTATCAGCTTGGGTGACATCCTTGCCAAAGACATTATTTCATAGGCATTGTTTTTAGCAAAGATACTAGAATTTTAAAAAGTAAAAATCAAACTCTGCTTTGGGCTTTTACGGAAGTTTAATAGAAATATAAACACCGGTGATTGATTGGATTGATTGAACATGTAAATGAGACAGGTTCTTTTTTTTTCTCTTATTTCCTGAGCAGGAATAGTCTCATTACTTAGACATTTTGTCACGGGTAGTATCTGCTCTCTGACTAACTTGATTCTTCATGTACAGTCACTAGGTTTTCCAGAAAACTTATAAGTATCTGAAAAAAAAGTTGCATTAGGTGTTAAGATCTTTTCAGTTTAGTTATTGAGCAATCGTTTCCCCAGCAGCCTTATTTGCAGAAGTGAAAAAGCTGATTGTTAAATCATACATAACTGCACAGAGCCCCTAAATAGCAAAAACAATATTGACAAAGAAAAATAATTTAAAAATCTACCTATTGGGTACTGTGCTTATTATGTGGGTGCTGAAATAATCTGTACACCAAACCCCCATGCCACTCAATATACCTATGTAACAAACCTGGACATGTACCCCTGAACCTAAAATAAAAGTTAAAAAAAGAATAAAATTGGAAAGCAAACACTTCTGGATTTCAAAACTTAATACAAAGTTATAGTAATCAAAACAATGTGGCACTTACAAAGATAGGCATATAGGCCAAAATGGAATTGAGAGTCATACATCTATGGTGAATGGATTTTTGATAAAGGTGCCAGGTTCATTCAGTGGGGCTAGTCTTTTCAACAAATGGTTAGGAGACAACTGGATTTTTACGTGTAAATGAATGTAGTTGCACTCTTACCTCACTCCATATACAAAAATTAATTCAAAGTGATTTCAGCATTAATCTGAGACTAAAACTAGGTAACAAGACAACAAAAAAAGAAAATGACAGGCCAGTATTCCTGATTAATATACATGCAGAAATCTTCACCAGAATATTAGCAAACTAAATTCAACAACACATTACAAAGATCATTCATTATGATCACATGTATCCCAGGAATGTAAGGATGGTTCAACATATGCAAATCAATAAACATGATACATCACATTAACAGAGTCAAGAACAAAAAACCCTATCATTACCCTAGATGCTGAAAAAGCATTCAATAAAATTTAACATCCCTCCATGATAAAAACTTTCGACAAACTGAGTATAGAAGGAATACATCTCAAAACAATAAAAGCCATATGACTTTTATATGGCCAAAAGTCATATATGGCAAACCCATAGCTAACATCCTACTGAATGGGGAAAAATCAAAAGCCTTTTCTCTAAGATCTGGAACAATACAAAGTTGCCCACTTTCACCACTTTTATTCAGTATAATCCTGGAAGTCCTAGCCAGAGCAATTAGGTAAGAGAAAGAAATAAAGGGCATCCAAATGGGAAAGAAATAAGTCAAACTATTCTTGTTTACAGATGACATGATTCTATATTTAGAAAAACTTAAAGATTCCACCAAAAAACTGTTAGAACTAGTGAACAAATTCGGTGAAGTTGCAAAATACAAAATCAATATACAAAAAGCAGTGGCATTTGTTGTTTATTTGTTTGTTTGAGACAGGGTCTTGCTCAGTCACCCAGGCTGGAGTGCAGTAGCAGGATCATGGCTCACTGAAGCCTAGACATCCCAGGCTCAAGTGATCCTTCTACCTCAGCCTCCCAAGTAGCTGGGACTAAAGTCATGTGCCACCACACCTGGCTAATTTTTAAAAAAATTTTCGTAGTGATAAAGTCTCATTTTGTTGTCCAGGCTGTTCTTGAACTCCTAAGTTCATGCAATCCTCCCACCCTGGCCTTGCAAAGTTTTGGGATTATAGGCATGAGCCACCATGCCTGGCCATCAGCAGCATTTATATATGTCAACAGAGAACAATCTGAAAAGGAAAGCAATCCCATTTATACTAGCTACCAAAGCAAAAACAAAGCCCTAGGAATAAATTTAATCGACAAAGTGAAAGATCTCTACAGTGAAAACTACAAAACACTGATGAAAGAAATTGAAGAGGATACCAAAAAGTGAAAAGATATCCCATGCTCATGGATTGGAAAACCTGATATCGATGTGTCCATACCACCTGTGTTAGTCCGTTTTCACACTGTTGATAAAGACATACCCAAGGCTGGGCAATTTATGAAAGAAAGAGGTTTAACGGACTCACGGTTCCACGTGGCTGGAGAGGGCTCACAATCATGGCAGGAGGCAGAAGGTGAAAGGCACGTCTCACATGGCTGTAGACAAGAGAAGAGAATGAGAGCCAAGCAAAAGGGGCTTCCCCTTATAAAACCATCAAATCTCGTGAGACCTATCAATTACCACGAGATCAGTATGGGGGAAACTGCCCCCATGATTCAGTTATCTCCCACTGGGTCCCTCCCACAACATGAGGGAATTATGTGAGCTACAATTCAAGATGAGATTTGGGTGGGGACACAGCCAAATCATATCACCACCTAAAATAATCTACAGAATCAATGCAATCCCTATCAAAATACCAGTGACACTTGTCTTAGTCTGCTTATGTTGCTGTAAAGGAATACCTGGGTAATTTATAAAGAAAAGACATTTATTTGGCTTATGGTTCTGCAGGCTGTACAAGAAGCATGGCATCAGCATCTCCTTCTGGCAAGGGCCTTAGATTGCTTCTACTCATGGCAGAAGCTGAAAAGGATCTGGTGAGATCACACGACAAGACAGGGAGGAAGAAATCAGGTAAGGAGGTGCCAGGCCTTTTTTTAACAATCAGATTTTGTAAATAGAGCAAGAACTCATTACCATGTGGATGGCAACAAGCCATTCATGAGGAATCTGCCTCCATGATGCAAACACCTCCTGCCAGTCTCCACCTCCAACATCGGGGAGCACATTTCAGTGTGAGATTTGGTGGTGGGGTGGAGGTGTCAAATATGCAAACTATAGCAACATTCTTCACAGAAATAGAAAAAAAAATCCTAAAATTCACTTGGAACAAAAGATCCTGAGTAACCAAAGCAATTTTGAACAAAAGGAACAGAACTGGAGGTATCACACTAACAGATTTCAAAATGTACTACAAAGCTATAGTAACCAGAAATAGCATAGTACTGGCACGAAAACAGACACATAGACCAAATGGAACAGAACAGAGAGCCCAGAAATAAATCTATGCATATATAGCCAACTCATCCTTGACAAAGATGCCAAGAACATACATTGGGGAAAGAACTGTCTTGTCAATAAATGGGGCTGGGAAAACTGGCTATCCATATGTGGAAGAATAAAACCAGGACCTATCTCTCACCATATTAAAAAATCAAATCAAATGGATTAAAGACTTAAATGTAAGACCTGAAACCATGAAACTTCTAGAAGAAAACACCGGAGAAATGCTCCAGGACATTAGTCTGGGCGAAGATTTTTTTTTTTGAGTACAACCTGATAAGTACAGGCAACGAAAGCAAAAATCAACAAATAGGATTATGTCAAGCTAAAAAACGTCTTACACGGCAAGAAAATAATCAGCAGAGTGAAGAGGCAACCTACAGAATGGGAGGAAATATTTACATCCATTTGACAAAGGATTAATAACCAAAATATACAAGAAACTCAAACAATAGCAAAAAACCCGAATAATCTGATTAAAGAATGGGCAAATGATCTGAATAGTCATTTCACAAAAGAAGACATATAAATGGCCAACAGGTATATGGGAAAATGTTCAACATCACTAGTCATCAAGAAAATGCAAATCAGATATTATATACAATGATTATCTCCCCCAGTTAAAATAGCTATTATAAAAAATATAAGAAATGCCAAATTCATGCCAGTACACTGTTGATGAGAATGTAAATTAGTACAGCCACTATGGAAAACAGTATGGAGGTTCTTCAAAAATTCAAAATAGATTTACTGTAGGATCTAGCAATTCCAGTACTGGGTATATATCCAAAAGAAAAGAAATCAGTGGCCGGGCACGGTGGCTCACGCCTGTAATCCCAGGACTTTGGGAGGCTGAGGTGCGTGGATCATTTGAGGTCGGGAGTTTGAGACCAGCCTGGCCAACATGGTGAAACCCCATCTCTACTAAAAATACAAAAATTAACCAGTAGTGGTGGTGCAGGCCTGTAATCCCAGCTACTGGGGAGGCTGAGGCAGGAGAATCGCTTGAACCTGGAAGGCGGAAGTTGTGGTGAGCCGAGATTGCGCCACTGCACTCTAATCTGGGCGACAGAGCGAGACTCTGTCTCAAAAAAAAAAAAAGTCAGGGTGTTGAAGAGATATCTGCATTTCTATATTTATTGCAGCACTATTCACAGTAGTCAAGATATGAAAACAACCTGAGTATCCATCAATGGATAAATGAATTAAAAAATATGGCACAGATACACAATGGAATACTGTTCAGCCATAAAAAGGAATGATTTCTGTCATCTGTGCCAGCATGGATGAATCTGGAGGACCTTACATTAAGTGAAATAAGTCAGGCACAGAAAGACACATGTATCACATATTCTTATTCCTATGTCTCAATCAAAGTTGATTTTATGGAAGTAGAACATAGAAGGATGGTTACCAGAGGGTGAGAACGGTAGTGGGGATTGGGATATATTTCCTTACCCAATAAAGAAAATATGTTAAATAGAAGGAATAAGTTCTAATGTTTGGTAGAGCAATAAAGTGACAATAGTTAATAATAATTTATTGTGCCTTTCACAATAGCTAGAAGAGAAGATATGGCATTTCTATGTTAGAAACACAAAGAAATGATAAGTGAGGTGATAGATATTCTAATTACTCTGATTTGATTACACATTGTATTAATCTAACCAAATATCAAATGTACTCCATAATTATGTGTAATTATTGTATATCAATAAAAAACTATAGAAGAGAAAAAAGAATTTTAGTTAATTATAGAAATTATATTTAATTAAAATCTGTATTTCTTAATAATGAGTAAAAAAATAACAATGCCTCAATTTTTATTCAGGGTGTCTATAGTTCATTCTTCTTTCTTATCAAATTACTGAAAAATTATTGCTTTTTGGTAAGACTTTATCTGTATGTTTGCCTTTTTCAGGGGTTAAGTTACTTTGTTGTATTAAGATACTATCCCAAACCTGAGACATACCCTCTATAAAATACAGAGAAATAAAATCAGAAAATGTTTGACAGATTATGATGAATTAAGGGTATCTAAGTCAGTATTTATAGTTTGAGAATAAAATCATAAGAGAAAAAATAACAACTACTACTTGTAAATATGCAGAAAACCACACAAGTATAATTTTGAAATAAAATGTCAAAAATTTCATTTGAAATTTCATTTGGAGTGGATGTCTCATATAAATGTAAGCCAAAAATATGTATATAAATAATTTTACAGCTCAATAAAATTTTTGTTTTATTTAAAGCCCAAAAGCAGAAAGAAAAAAAATTCACTCAAAATAAATCAATGGCCTAAATATAGGAGCTAAAACCATAACACTCTTAGGAGAAAACAGGGATAAATCTTCATCATCTTGGATTTGGCAATAAGTTCTTATATATGACACAAAAAGCTTGGCAACAAAAGCAAAAACAAACAGATGGGACTACATCAAACTTAAAAACTTGTGCACATCAAAGGAAAGAGTCAGCAGAGTGAAAAGCAAAGCTACAGAATGGGAGAAAATATTTGCAAATCATATATCTGACAAGGGATTCATACCCAGAATATATAAAGAGCTACTACAACTCAACAACAAAAAACTAAAAAATGGGCAAGGTACTTGAATATAAATTTCTCCAGGGATGGTGTCCAAATGGCCACCAAGCATATGAAAAGATGCTCAGCATCACTAATCATTAGAGAAGTGCAAATCAAAACTACAATGAAATGTCACCTCATACCCCTATTAGTATGGCCACTATCAAAAAACACAAAATAACAAGTGTTGGAGAGGATGTGGGGAAACTGGAACCCTTGTGCGCTGTTGGTGGGATGGTAAAATGGTACAGGCTGCCATGGAGAACAATATGGAGATTCCTCAAAAAATTAAAAATAGATTTATCATATAACCTAGCAACTTCACTTCTGGGTATATAGCCAAAAGAATTGAAAGCAGGATCTTGAAAAGATGTTTTCAAACCAGTGTTCATTGCAGAATTATTCACAGTAGCCAAGAGATAGAAGCAACCCAAATGTCCATTGATGGAAGAACGGATAAAGTAAATGCAATGTACACACAAAGGAATATTATTCAGCTTTAAAAAAGAAAAAAAACCGTTACATATGACAACTTGGAGGAACCTTGAGGAAACTATGCTAAGTGAAGCTAGCCAGTCATAAAAAGAGAAACACTGTATGATTCCACTGACAAGAGGTATCTAAAGTAGCCGAACTCATAGAAACAAAGTAGATTGAAAGTTACCAGGAGCTGGGAGAGAGGAAAGGGGGAGTTATTGCTTAATGGGTAGGAAGTTTGTGTTTGGAGTGAGGAAAAAGGTGGTTGCCAGGGGTAGGGGGAAGGAAAACAAAGTTGTTTAATGGATACAGAGTTTCAGTTTTGCACGATGAAAAATCCCCTGTCAGCAACTGTTGGCAAGGGTGTGGGGAAATTGGAACCCTTATGGATTGCTTGTGGGAATGTAAAATGGTACACCTGATGTGGAATAGACTATGGTGGTGGTTCCTAAAAATAAATATATATCTATATATATATCTATATATATATCTATATATATATACACACACACACACACATACACATTAAGCATAGCTGGGTGTGGTGGCTCATGTCTGTAATACAAACTACTTGGGAGGCTGAGAAGAGGATTGCTTCAATCCAGGAGTTGGAGACCAGCTTGTGCAAGATAGGGAGACTCTATTAAAAAAATGAAACATAGAATTTACCGTATGCTCTGGGTACACATACAAAAGAACCGAAAGCAGGGACATGATTAGTTACTTCTGCAACAATGCTTATTATTCACAATAGCCAAAAGGTGGAAATTACTCAGTGCCTATCAACAGATGAATCGCTAAACAAACTGTATATCTACGTAAGGAAATATTATTCAGCAAGAAAAAGGAACAAAGTTCTTTTTTTTTTCTGAGATGGGGTCTTGCTCTGTCGCCCAGGCTGGAGTGCAGTGGTACGATCTTGGCTCACTGCAACCTCTGCCTCCCAGGTTCAGCGATTTTCCTGTCTCAGCCTCCCAAGTAGCTGGGATTACAGGTATGGCCCACCACACCTGACTAATTTTTGTATTTTTGGTAGAGACGGGGTTTCACCATGCTGGCCAGGCTGGTCTTGAACTCCTGACCTCAGGTGATTCGCCCGCCTGGGCCTCCCAAAGTGCTAGGATTACAGGCGTGAACCACTGCACCCCATGTAATAACGTTTTGATGCATGATACTGAGAGGTGACAACTGCTAGCAGCCCTCGCTCGCTCTTGGCACCTCCTCGGCCTTGGCGTCCGCTCTGGCCCTGCTCCAGGAGCCCTTCAGCCCGCTGCTGCGCTGTGGGGGCCCCTCTCTGGGGCTGGCCGAGGCCAGAGCCGGCTCCCTCTGCTGGCGGGTAGGTGTGGAGGAAGAGGCGCCGGCGGGAGCCGGGGCTGCGCGCCGCGCTCGCAGGCCGGCACGGGGTCCTGGTGGGCGCGGGCTCGGGGCGCTTGGCGCTTGGCGCGGCTGGCCGGGGTCTGCTGGGCTTGATCGGGGAACGAGCTCCCTCTGGGCTGCCGGAGTGCCCAGGCTAGGTGCCGCAAAGTCCCATGGGAGTGCCAGTGAGAGGTGAAGCCGGCTGGGCTTGTAGGAGGGGTGGGGTCTTGGAGAACTTTTCCGTCTAGGTGAAGGATTATAAATGCACCAATCAGCACTTGTGTCTAGCTAAAGGTTTGTAAACGCACCAATCATTGCTCTGTGTCTGGCTAATCGGGTGGGCACTTGGGGAACTTTTGTGTCTAGCTAAAGGATTGTAAACACGCCAATCAGCACTCTGCGTCTAGTTAAAGGTTTGTAAGTGCACCAATCAGCACTCTGTCAAAATGGACCAACCAGCTCTCTGTAGAACGGACCAATCAGCTCTCTGTAAAATGGACCAATCAGCAGGATGTGGGTGGGACCAGATAAGGGAATAAAAGCAGGCCACCTGAACCGCTGAGGTTTCCTTCCATGTTGTGGAGGCTTTGTTCTTTTGCTGTTTGTAATAAATCTTGCTGCTGTTCACTTTTTGGGTCCCCACCGCTTTTATGAGCTGTAACACTCACTGCGAAGGTGTGCAGCCTCACTCCTGAGGCCAGCGAGAGCGAAGGGCTGCAGCTTCACCTGAGGCCAGCAAAACCACGAACTCACCGGAAGGAACCAACAACACCAAACGTGCAGCCTTTAAGAGTTGTAACACTCACTGTGAAGGTCTGCAGCTTGGCTCCTGAAGTCAGCGAGACGACGAAACCACCAGAAGGAACAAACTCCAGACACACCATCTTTAAGAACTGTAACACTCACCGCGAGGGTCTGCTGCTTCATTCTTGAAGTCAGTGAGATGAAGAAGCCACCAATTCCGGACGCACTACAACATGAATGAATCTCAAAAATAGGGTAAGTGATATAAACCAGACACAAAAGGACAAATATTGCATAATCCTAGTTACATGAAATATATAAAACAGGCAAATTTATAGAGATAGAGAGTAGATTAGAAGTTACTAGGAATGAGGAGGAGGGGAGGAGGAATTATTTCTTAACGGTTACAAAGTTTCTATTTGGAGTGATGAAAAAGTTTTGGAAATGGATAGAGGTGATGGTTGGACAATATTGTGAATATAACTGATGCCACTGAAATGTACACTTACAAATGGTTAGAATGGCAAATTATATTTTACCAAATACCACGTTTTACCACAACAAAAGTTACAAAGACGATCTTTATTTTTATAAATGAGTAAAGCAAAAGAAATACTCAAACATTAGACATACAATTGAATGAGCGACGAGCTATATTGGACTTAGTGGTAGCAACAGGAAGGGGCCCTGACGTTGTCAAAATTTTTCCTACATGCTTAGTGCTTTGTGTGTGCTTCCACTGCATCTGCAGAGAAGCCCTGAGAGGTGCTATGGGGCCTGTTTTACAGATGGAAAAACAGACCAAGTCCTGGCCCAAAGTTATGCAGCTCTATAAATCCAGCATTCAAATCTAGGTCTACCTGTCTCCGAATGGAGTACAAGCAGACCAACAGTGACCGTTTTGGGAAAATTGTTTTACCCTGGAGGATAATTTTCAACTTTTACTTAATTTAACTAGGGAAGATCACTGTGAGGGAGAATAGATTAAATGTGAGCAAGATCCTATCCAACTCTAATTTCTCATAGGATTTTTGCTGGAACTTATCACCCTCAGAACACAGATTTTGGGTTGAGTTTTCTAGTTTATACGGTTTTAGTGCACAACGGCAGATTTAGTAAATGTTGAATACAGTTCTTTTCCAATGTAATAATCCATCCATTTTCATAGTTTAAAATTGACTTTGGTAAGAAAGAGAAGTTCTTGAATTTCCTGCCTGTGACCAGAGGAGGCCGCTGTTTCACTATGAATGTTTTTAGGGTCCAACGCAAACTCAAGCATATTGCTGGGTCCCAAAATTATCGTTATTTTCATTCTCTCTCTCTCTCTCTCTCTCTCTCCCTCCCTCCTCTCTCTCCTTTCCTCCTTTCCTTTTCCTTTTTTTATTTCCTTCTCCTCTTACTATTTCAATAAGTCAGCTCAGATGTGATAACAGGAAGGGGATGTTTCTCTTCATCACATTCTTTGAACATTTATTCACCTCTTCCCAGACGAATAACTGTTTCCTTTATTTTGTTTATTTATCTTTTTGAGACGGAGTCTTGCTCTGCTGCCCAGGCTGGAGTGCAATGGCACGATCTTGGCTCACTGCAACCTCCGCCTTCTGGGTTCAAGCGATTCTCCTGCCTCAACCTTCCGAGTAGTTGGAAGTACAGGCTAACACCACCATGGCTGGCTAATTTTTGTATTTTTAGTAGAGACGGGGTTTCGCCACATTGGTCAGGGCAGTCCTGAACTCCTGACCTCAGGTGATCCGCCTGCCTCGGCCTCCCAAAGTGCTGGGATTACAGGCGTGAGCCACTGTGCCCGGCCACTGTTTCCTTTAATAACAAACTTGCCAAGAAAATGGACCAAATGGAAAAGATGCTTTTCCTTCCCCTTTACTGTTTTTAAGGATGGAAATGGATTTTCATTTTTGGGTGTAGATTAATAGTTGAACAGTCACATGGCAGAGTTCAGTATTCCTTTCCTCAACTATTCATTTTCACAGTTTATTTAGCCTGCCCTGGCCCCAGAGAGGGCAATGTGGGAGTTTAGAAAAATCCATTGTCAAATCTGGAGAGCATTTAGATTTTGACATTTGATAGCTAAAACTCATTTTCTGCTTGGAGAGTATAGCTTTCCAGAAGTTCTTTTGTTAAGCAACTGAAAAGAAATTTAGGTCTTCTTTCTTTCCTTCTTTCTTTTTTCTCTCTCCCTCCCTCTTTCCCTTCCTTCCTTCTTTCTCTCTTTTTCTCTGTTCCTTCCTCCCTCCCTCTTTCTATCCCTCCCTCCTTCCCTCCTATCGTCTTTTTTTTCTGTCTGATCACTAATGAATCTTTTTAGAAAACAAACATTTCAGTGCTTTCACCAATGTTTCTGATCTTTGCTTTCCCCTATCTCCATCTGTGTTACTTTAAAAAGTATCCAGCCAGGGCATTTAACTGGGAGAGTTAAGGAGCAAAATCAAATTTTATCAATTAGAAAAAATATTTTTTAAAAGGAACTTTGTAGCCAGATGAGGGGATCAAGGTGCATGTGTGTTGGGGTCAAGAAAGGTGTGTTACAAACACAATCTTCTTTATTCTAAATTACCTTGTGGGGGCGGGGGGGTGGTGGTGGGGAAGAATTATTTAATTTAAGGATGAGATGATTTAGAGCTCCAAAAAAAAATTCATCTGCAGAAGTGTCTCATCACACAACTTGGTTAGTGAGACCTTCAATGGACTTGGTATTTGTGTCTTGGACACTACCTTTTTTTAAAGGGCCCGAAAGATCTTTAGGGAGTTAGGAGGCAGATGAGCTTTCCTATTTCTAATTGGTATTACTGCTGCTTTTCCTTCTCATGCAGGCTATTCAAACTAACAAGAGGAGGTTGGTAGGGGCCCTCCTACTAAATTGGTTTCAACTACGCTTTCCCTTGCGTGTGTGACCTTGAACTAGTCCCTGAATCTGTCAACGTTTCAGCTGTCCAAATCACACAATGACATGTGGAATGATGTGATCTGCAGTGTTTTTTTGAATGCCAGCTTAGGATTCTCCCTGTCTTTATTGTCTTAGAAGCACCATGTTCAGATTCTGATTCACTATTCCAAGCAACTGTCTCACCTGACAGTAAAAGTAGACAGAATATCAGTTAATACAATATTGTCTTTTGTTTTGGTTCTGGAAAGACCTTTGACACAAATCCTAGCCATTAGTTGAACAGGAATGGGGAAAAAAGGAAAGTAAATCAATAAAATGATAGAAGACTTTGGAGGGCCTGACTTCCTGGGTTCAAGTCCTGGCTTTGCTAC
Source organism: Symphalangus syndactylus (assembly GCF_028878055.3). NCBI lineage: Eukaryota > Metazoa > Chordata > Mammalia > Primates > Hylobatidae > Symphalangus > Symphalangus syndactylus. The sequence goes on from NC_072427.2 coordinate 99,135,933, forward strand.
TTCTACCAGTAAGTGGGCAAGCTTTTAAAATTCTTTGTCCTTCCATTTTCTCATCTCAAAAAATAGGATAAAAATATCACCAACCTCGTGGGTGGGATTGTTGTAAAGACAGCTATAACCATAATAATTATTATAGGCTGGGTGTGGTGGCTCACACCTGTAATCCCAGCACTTTGGGAGGCTGAGGCGGGTGGATATCGAATTGAGGAGATTGAGACCATCCTGGCTAACATGGTGAAACCCTGTCTCTACTAAAAATACAAAAAAATTAGCTGGGTGTGGTGGCATGTGCCTGTAGTCCTAGCCACTTGGAGGCTGAGGCAGGAGAATCTCTTGAACTAAGGAGGCGGAGGTTGCAGTGAGCTGAGATTGTGCCACTGCACTCCAGCCTGGGCAACAGAGCGAGACTCTGTCTCAAAAAAAAATTATGTAATTATTATTTCTGCCAACTTATAATTATGCCTTTTATTCATTTATTTATTTATTTTTTGGAGATAGGGATTATAGTTCACTGCAACTTTGAACTCCCAAGCTCAAGTGATCCTCCTGCCTTCACCTCCCGAGTAGCTGGGACTACAGGCATGTGCCTGGCTATTTTTTTTTTTTTTTTTTAAATTTTAGTAGAGATTGAATCTTGCTGTGTTGCCCAGGCTGGTCTCAAACTTCTGGGCCTAAGTGATCCTCCCACTTTGGCCTCCCAAAGTGCTGGGATTACAGGCATGACCCCCACCCCGTGCCTGGCCTATGCTTTTTGGAAGATAAGCATCTTCCATTTTTCTCTGTGACTCATTAACCAATGTGAGAAACTACTTTTTGTGAAAAACACTGTCCTGGGCCCATTTTCCTGCCTTTGTAGTGTATATTTACAAACGAGTTGGAAACATAAGACTGCCATAAGTAAAATTGAGAGGTGAACCTGGCTGGGCTTCTGGGTCAGGTGGGGACTTGGAGAACTTTTCTGTCTAGCTAAAGGTTTGTAAACACACCGATCAGTGCTCTGTAAAAACAGACCAATCAGTGCTCTGTAAGATGGACCAATCAGCAGGATGTGGGTGGGGCCAAGTAAGGGAATAAAAGCTGGCTACTGGGCCAGCAGCCACAACCCACTCGGGTTCCCTTCCACGTTGTGGGAGTTTTGCTTTTTTGCTCTTAGCAGTAAGTCTTGCTACTGCTCACTCTTTGGGTCCGCGCTACTTCTAAGAGCTGTAACACTCACTGCAAAGGTCTGCGGTTTCGTTCCTGAAGTCAGCGAGACCAGGAACCCTCTGGGAGGAGCAAACAACTCTGACGCGCCGCTTTTAAGAGCTGTTAACACTCACCACCAGGGTCTGCAGCTTCACTCCTGAAGTCAGAGAGACCACGAACCTACTGGGAGGAGCAAACACTCAGGACTCGCCAAGAGCTGTAACACTGCTAAGGTGTGCGGCTTCACTCCTCAAGTCAGCGAGACCAGGAACCCTCTGGGAGGAGCAAACAACTCTGAGGCGCCACTTTTAAGAGCTGTTAACACTCACCGCCAGGGTCTGCAGCTTCACTCCTGAAGTCAGTGAGACCACGAACCTACTGTGAGGAGCAAACAACTCAGGACTCGCCATTTTTAAGAGCCGTAACACTCACTGCTAAGGTCTGCGGCTTCACTCCTCAAGTCAGCAGCTTCGCTCCTCAAGTCTGCGAGACCAGGAACCCACCAGAAGCAAGAAACTGGGGACACGTCTGAACATCTGAAGGAACAAACTCCAGACACATCATCTTTAAGAACTGTAACACTCACCGCGAGGGTCCGCTGCTTCATTCTTGAAGTCAGCGAGACAACCCACCAGAAGGAACCAATTCCGGACACAAAATGTAAGTGGATAGCCTGAGAGGGGACTGTTGGGGGAAGGTGCTTCCGAGGTAATGGATCTCCACTAGTGGCTGTTTTGCTGACGTTCCTACAGGGAGCAGGGACTGTGCAGCCTCTGTTCAAAAGACGTAAGCAAACCATTCACCTGGTGTTATAGGCCGAAAACCACTCAACAGGGTGGGCTTGAGACCTTCATGTGGGCTCCATTCAAAGGGCGGTCTGAGGGCCAACAGCATGGGCGTTTGGCATTACCTGGGAGCTTGTTGGAAATGCAGGATCTTGGTTACCACCCCACACCTGCTAGATCAGAATCTGTATTAGGACGAGATCCCTAGATATTTGGGGAGATTTCTAGGCAGTTGCTGAGCACATTAAAGTTGAGAAATGCAGCCAGACCTATGTTCTGTTCTTTTTTTCTTTTATTTTTTTTGAGACAGAGTCTCAACTGTGTCGTCCAGGCTGGAGTGCAGTGGTGCGATCTCTGCTCACTGCAACCACTGTCTCCCCGGTTGAAGTGATTCTCGTGCCTCAGTCTCCCGAGTAGCTGGGGCTACAGGCATGCCACCACCCCCAGCTAATTTTCTTTTTTTTTTTTTTGTATTTTTAGTAGAGACGAGGTTTCACCATGTTGGCCAGGCTAGTCTTGAATTCCTGACCTCAGGTGATCTATCCGCCTTGGCCTCCCAAAGTGCTGGGATTACAGGTGCGAGCCACTGCGCCCAGCCGGTCTATTCCTTTGTTTTGATTTTACCTATTGAAGTAGATTGTCAGTGATGATAAGTGACATGGAGCAGAAACTGACAAAAATTACCTTAAGGATTTCACTGAAGACACAGCGACCACAATTACAATAGTCATCAGCTAGATTCTCCAGTTTGGAACCTGTGAATTCACGAGAGAAATTTGCATTTCCATGAAGTCAAAGCAACTCATCATTTTTCCCCTTGCCCTATCTTCCACTATTATTATAGGGGTAAGGAAAATTATTCTGCATTTCTGTGTGAAATGAAAAGGGAAAAAGATTTTGGATATCTTAAAAATGCAATATTCAAAATGGTAAATTTTGCGCTGTATACTTTAATTGCCTTTCAGTCTCACAGTTCTATTTTTCTTTTTACTTGTTTTGATTTTGAAAGTAATATATACCTATTTTAGAAAAGCTATGTATATAGAAGAAGACAAAGAAAAATCAGACTGCCTTTTGTCCCGTATTACTATTAATGCTTATACTTTCTATGCTGTGAATATTCCACACCACAGAGGTTCTCAAATATGAGTGAGTCTCAGAATTGCAGATTGCTGGCTCTACCCCAGAGTGTCTGTTTTAGGAGTTTTGGGGTAAGACCTGGGAAGTTGCATTTCCACTAGTTCCAGGAGACCACACTTTGAGAACCACTGCTATATAGCAGTCTCATTAAACTTGGAATCTGTGTTTTTTTCTCAGGCATTTTTTTTTTTTGAGACATAGTCTCACTCTGTTGCCCAGGCTGGAGTTCAGTGGTGCGATCTCGGCTCACTGCCATGTCCGCTTCCTGGGTTCACGCCATTCTCCTCCTCAGCCTCCTGAGTAGCTGGGACTACAGGCTCCCACCACCACACCCAGCTAATTTTGTTTTTGTATTTTTAATAGAGACGGGTTTCACCATGTTAGCCAGGATGGTCTCGATCTCCCGAACTTGTGATCTGCCCACCTCGGCCTCCTGAAGTGCTGAGATTACAGGCATGAGTCATCATGCCTGGCCTCTCTCAGGCTTTTAAGGTGATTTTGATGGTCCATCAGGTCTGAGAACTATGACTGAAGCATCATCATAGCACCGATCTGATGATGCAGTGGCAGGAGGAGAGAGGCAAGTGTAGGCTCTAATCAGGCTGCCCTTCTAAAGATGATTTGTTTTTAGAAAATGCACAGGTAAAGGGGGCCTTGGCCATTTTGGTTTAGTCTCATGAAGGGTTTTTTAAATAGTTGCAAACTTTGTACACCTTGAATTTCAAAAAATTGTTTTACCACAACTGTGTTGGCTCAAAATGAAGGGAAATTGATTAATGATCATGGACTGTTATTACTGTTACAAGAAAAGAAACAAGTGGGACAGATTTTATAAAAGCAAGCAAGAGCCAAAAAGCCAGGGGAAAACTGTAGAATTGAGTAGTCATTGGTGAAAATTGACTTCCTATGCTGATCTTCCTGTATTGTCTGATACATCTGTTTCCAGCTTCTTCTATCATGCCAAGAAAACAATAACACATTTCATAAAATCTATGGGTCAGGAGTCCAGGCATGGCTTAGCTGGATCCTCTGTAAAACTGCAATTAAGGTATTGACCAGGACTGTGGTCTCCATCTAAGGCTCAGCTGGGGAAGGATTTGCTTCCAAGGACGCATGGTTATTGGCAGAATTCAGTTCCTGGCAGGCTGTTGAATTGTGGGCTTCAGTTTCTTGCTATTAGCCAAAGGCCACTGACACGCGCCCACTCCATAGACAGTTCAAAGCCACCATGGGAGAGACAGTCTCCTAGCAAGGTGGGCATCACAATCTTATGTTACGTAATCCTGCATACATAGTCATGTTGGTCATTTTCTCTTGAACTGAGCAACTTATTTTACTTTCCAGAGCTTTGATTTCTTCATTTACACAGGGAAGAAAACAATGCCTTCCATAAAGGAGCTGGGTCATCAGCATTAAATAAGATGACACATAAGTGGCAGCTGGTGCAGTAAAGGGTACCTGGATTATTCCCTCCTTTTTCCCAGCCCACCTCTCTCTACCCTGGCTGTCCACCCCTATACACACAGATACTCCCAATGCCCAGTGCCCTGCAGTTTTCATTCCTGTCCTCACTCACATTCAAGTTGGCTCTTAGGAAGCCTTGCATTTGGGGGCAGGGGGTGAGGGAAGAGTAAAATGGGAGGCTGGTGAGAAGTCATCGCAAATGTAGGTGAAAGGGATGATTGTGGGGCGATTTCACAGTTACGGTGAATTCCTGCTTGATGTTACACAGTTTTTTTCTTTTCAGTCCATCTCTAATGGTGGAATAAAAGGCTCTCTTGCTCCAGTTTCAGATGTAGTGGGAGCTGGGGTGTGGAGGAGGTAGCTGGGGACATAGGGCTTTCTCAGCTTTGGAATCATGCAGTAGACTTACTCTCTTTTCATGTACAGCTGTAGTCAGCCAAGTCAAAAAGGAAAAGCCTACCCAGGCCTTTGTTTAGTGACTTGGGAGATAGTGGAGGGGATGCAAAACTTCATTGTTCTTATTGAGGAAAAGGAAGTATTCCTTAGATTCCTTGTTATATCATGATGGCATGGGTCTTGTTTTTAGAGTCACCAGCTGTTTGGCCTAGAACAAACCACTCAACTTTACTGAGCCTCAGTTTCCTCATCTGTAGCAGGCCAGGGTACCATTCTGTCTTTGCCTACCATTAGAAGGCTGGAGGTGGAGGAAAATTAAATGAGAAAATAGATAAGAAAGCATTTTGGCTATGAGCAATGGCTCAGGCCTGTCATCCTAGCACTTTGGGAGGCTGAGGTGGGAGGATTGCTTGAGCCCAGGAATTCGAGACCAGCTTTGGCAACATAGTGAGACCCCATTTTTACTGAAAAATAAAAATAAATGTAAAAAGAAAGTACTTCATAAGCTATAAAGTGCCATACACATCACAAACATTGAGTATCTTTGCTAACAGCTTGGACAGATTCTGTCTCCAGATAAGAGTAATGTAACTTTGACCATTGTTTCCAGCAAGACATGAAGCAATGTCTTTACCTAGTTAACGTCATGTTTGGTACGTTCTGCTCCTCTTTTCCCATGTCAACAAAGTTATTACTTTGTACACCATTTCCCTGAAGGCTGGAAGATTGGCTAGAGATGCTGATAGGAGGCAAGATTGAATTACCAACTTTGAACTGAAAAGATGGGTGACTCAAAGCCACAGTAGCCAGGACTGGGTGGGGAGATGTCATAGAAAACTGAACCACAGATAAAATTCATGTTTTGATTTGTTCTTTCACTTTCTCTTGGACTAACTTTAAAACCAAAAACCGATGAGAATCATCACTCAAATGAATATTGGCCTTCAGGCTGTTCTCACAGAAAACCTCAGGCATTGCTTATGTTCTTGGGGTCTGCGTTGCTTTGTGTCCTGAATCAAGTCAGTTGCAAGTGAAAAAAAGGTCAATACACTCTAATAAAGCAAGGACATATTATCTCACTTAACTGAAAAGCTCGGGGGTTCCAGGGGTGTTTTGGGGTGTTGCCTTAATGTCTGTGTTTTCAGTTCTGCTCTTTTCTGTGCTGATTCTGATCTCAGCCTGATGTCCCTCTGTGGTCTCAAGGTAGCTCCCGACAGCTCCCACTAATCCCCTGTCCTCTCTTCCCACCAATTTCAACAAGAATCCCATACTGAGTCTTCTGCTGGCACTGAAGGATTATTATCTGCAGAGCGACATACAAATAAAACTTTTCAGAAGATGATGGTATTGGCAGTAGTGTTGCTAACGTGTATAGGCCTGTGTATATGGCACGGCAGGCAGTGGAAGAAGAAATGATTAACAATGGTTTAAGTTGTCTGCTTAAAACCAGGTGTATTCGTTTTCTGTGGTTTCTGTCACAAATTATCACAAATTATGTAGCTTAAAACAGAAACTTATTCTCTCAGAGTTCTGGAGGCCAGGAGTCTGAAATGGGGGTGTCATCAGGGTTAGGGCTATACTCCTTCTAGAGGCTCTAGAAGATATTCCATCCATTGCCCCTCTGGCTTCTGGTTGCTGTCGGCATTCTTGGGCATGTGGTTGCATCTCTCCAATCTCCACCTCCATGGTTACATTGCTTCCTCCTATTCTCTGTGTCTTCCCCTCTTCTGTCTCAAATTTCCCTTTGCCCTTTGTTTATAAGGACACTTGTCGTTGAATTTAGGGCCCACCTAATTATCCAGGATCATCTTATCTCAAGATTCTTAATCACAACTGCAAATATACTTCTCTCCAATAAACATTTACAGGTCTTGGGAATTAGGATGGGAAATCTTTTTTATTTTTATTCATTTTTTTGAGACACGGTTTCCCTCTTGTCACCCAAGCTGGAGTGCAGTGGTGTGACCATAGCTCAGTGTAGGCTTGAACTTTTGGGCTCAAGAGATCCTCCTGCCTCAGCCTCCCTAGTAGCTAGTACTATAAGCATGCAACATCACATTCAGCTAGTTTTTTTTTTTTTTTTGTAGAGACGGGATCTTGCTGTGTTGCCCAGGTTGTTCTTGAATTCCTGGGCTCAAATGATCCTCTCACGTTGGCTTCCTAAAGTGCTGGGACTACTGGCGTGAGCCACCACACGTGACCCTATTTTTGGGGACCACCATTCCACCTATTATACTATACCAGGATATGTGTAAGTGTTCTCCTGAAATTCTCTCTAGGTCTTGAATATTTTTCTCTGGTTGCTTAAGCTCTAATTTAAGTCATGTTTTCAGAGCCAGTTTCTACAGCAGACCTGTAAAAGATCTAAACTCTACTTTGAATTCTCAAATGGAGGTGGGGGGCAAGACTTGAAGGAAGTGAGAGGAACTGATTTGGAACTGTGATTGCTGAGGAGGGGAAGAAGGGCCTGAGGGCAGGTGGGGAGCAGACTCCAGAGAGTGCAGTTTACCGGCTCCTAAGAGAGGCTGTTTCTTGAGACCATTCCTCACAGACCCTGCCTTGCCCTTAGGCTGATAGTAAGAAACCACGTGTGATAACCTTTTCAAAGTCTCCAGGGAAATTTAGCTTTCTGTAACAGCACAAAGCTCATACAAACCCGTCTCCTATAAGTGTTTGCATGTAGGGTTGCATATTTCATTTACAATAAATTATATTTTTTCTCATCCCAGGTAGGAAATTGTCTCCTAAGAGTTGCTAATCTTACCGGATGAAAGATAATTCATGAGCTTCATGTTTATCTGGTGAATATAATACCATATTGCAAAGAAACAGGTCTTCTGCATTTCATTTTCATGCAGACACTAGTTTTGGGCCCAACTGTGCTCTGCTCATGGCTGTGATCACCATAGCTGCTTCTCCCAGCACCCGGTGGTCTGTGATAATTAGCAAGTGCACCTGGAAAGTTCTAGAACTGCTTGAAAATGGAAGTGCCAAGTGATATGATTCTGCAACTACAGAGGAGATGTGAGGATTAAGGCAGGGCTGGTCCTGAGCCCTCATGCACTGTGTCTTTGGGAGAGTCACAGCGAGTTGAAAGTTTCACACTCATCTATAGCCTTTGGGTGAGCCAAGTCTCATGGTGAGAGCTTTGCACAATCAGTGCAGAAGGGCAAATAGGGAATGTAGTTCCCCTCAGTTGCACTGGGCCACCCGTGATATGCTCCTGGAAGAGCCCCAGGGTTGTCTTCACCCTTCCTGCCATCTTGTTTACTTTCAGGTTTTCAAGGTCACCAGGGCCTCTGTCTTCTTCTACATGGGAGACAGAAGTCTGATTATCTTTCCATTGGTCTCTGCCTTCGTTCTTCATGCCACCAGCAGGATTATCTTCTGAAACTCTATACACAAGTCATTCCTCAGTAGATAACCCTTCCCTGCTTGCCTCATTGTCACCAAATAATGTTCCAACTCGACAGCCCACCTCTGAAGACCCTCCTGGGTCTGGGGGTTATCTACCCCTTAAAAATACATTTTTCTTTTCTCCGTAATGAGCCCTCAACTCTTCCACATCTTTAGCTCTTTTTGCCAGTTTGAATGACCTTCACTAAACTATATTGTCAGCTTCCTTATTAGTTGAATGGGAATGACATCCTTAACTCTTCCAGACAGAGCGGTAGATTTAAACGGACTATTTCATGGAAAGTTTCTAGGACAGCACCTGATGCACTTATGTGATCATAGCATGATTACACAACCTCCATCTTTGGGAATTACTTATTACAAGCTCTTCCTCGTGGCTTAGCTTGAGAGCTGCTGCTTCTCTGATGCTGTCTTTGTCCCCTCAGCTTTGGGAGATTTTTTTCCCACTGAAATTCAAAGCACTTCATTGCCATGTCATAATTTGGTGTTACGTACAAATTACTACATGCATGGATTTGCTATCAGGTCCAATTTTATGTGCCTCTCTGTGCCCCATGTTACATCTTTTCTTTTCCATAAGTCTTGAACCATAACTTCCTCTGTGGCAAGGGCTCTCTGGGCAGCTGTGCCCCTGGCTCACTTCCTCCACATCACAGAGTTCACTGTGACTATGCAGTGTGGCTGTTGTGACCTCCACTGTGCTCATGGATGTAGAACCACAGCAGATCCAGCACTCAAGTGATACAGAGTCTTGGTCCTGTGTGGCCAAGAAGAAGCAAGATGGAAGCCCAGCTAGTTTCCCTGGGGATGAATTGTCTTAACTAGGTTCCTGGGGCCTAGAATGTAGTAGCTAAAGACAGACCAGGGGGGTTTGAGGCCCCATGCTTCCATCAGGGTCTGTCCTGCAAAGGCATCCCTAGAGACAGTGGATCAGTTGAGGTTGAACTTGGAGTTAACTAAGACCAGGTTCACAGGGCTCTGGCCTTCCTACTCCTTCAGAACTGAGATAAAGACTGTGTTCAGGGAGTGATGTCTGGTTTCCCAATGGCTTCCTAGAGGGGCCAGGTAACAGAACTTGTATGAACTTGGACTGTTGAGAAGGGGAGACAAGAACAAGTCTACAGATCAATTGCTCTCCTTCCCTCCCCATGTGGTTCCAGTTTCCGTGTAGTATCTGGAGGCTGTCCCTGTGATAGGCAGGATATACTTGATGTTGAAGATGTACCCAGCTGGGAGAGGATCCCCTTCTATTGGCTATGTTTTGCCACTCTAATGTCCTTTCCTTTACTCCATATTCCAGTGTGTTGCACTCCTCAAGAGAACCGGATGCAAGTTTTGCCTAAGTTTTTGCTTCCTAAGGAAGCATGCCTTGAAAATTTTTATCTACCATCTCTCTTTTTCCTCCTCTTCTCCCTTTCCTTTTCCTCTCATTTCCTCTTATCCTCTCGTCTTTTCTGTTTTTCTTTCTTCTCCTCTATTACTTATTTTGTTCAAAAACCAAATCATAGAAATTTGATTTTTCTAGGGAGGGCTCCCACATTGCTTCACTTCTGAGGCTAAAGCCCTAAGAATCATGGGGGCAGTAGCCTTCTGAGTGGGATTCAGGATGCTAAGCTTGATAAAATATTCTTTTTATTTTTTAGAGACAGTGTCACTCTGTGGCCCAGGCTGGAGTGCAGTGGCATGATCATAGCTCACTGCAGCCTCAAACTCCTGGGCTCAAGCAATCCTCCTGCCTCAGCTTCCCAAGTATCTGGGATTACAGATGCTGGAGCTTGACAAAATAAACGTGGGTACACCCCAATTTTAAGTGATCCTCTGGTTTTAACTTCGTTTTCTTTATAAAAGAGGTTCCCATAACCTTCTATCACATATAAAAATTATTTGATTAACACATTTCAGTTGGCAATGAACTTTGTAGTTGCAGCCACAGTGTAAGAAGTCAAGGGAGAGGCTGGCCACAGAGGAGAAGACATGTACCCGCTCTCCCCTGGAAGGTGGGGGTAGTGGCATCTTTCCTTTGCTCTGTTTTTATCTCTCTGGTGGAAGCAATGTGAAAAATTCTAAAAATCCTCTGTCAGCACTGGGGAGCTTCACAAATGTCTGACATTGCCACATAGTCATGTGTGTGTTTGTGTGTGTGTGTGTGTGTTTGTGGTGGGGGAGTGGTGGTAGGTAGAACAATGGCCCCTAAATGTCCACATCCTAATTCCTGAAATCTGCGAATATGTTACCTAACATGGCAAAAGGGAGTTTGCAGATGAGATTAAGTTAAGGGTCTTGAGATGGGAACCTTTATTGGATTACTGTGGTTGCCTGTAATCACAATTGTCTTTATTAAGAGGGAGGCAAAAGTGCCTGAGTCACAGAGAGAGATTTGAAGATGCTACCCTGCTGGCTTTGAAGATGGAGGGAGGGGCTATGAGCCAACCAGTGCAGGCCACCTTTAGGAGTTGAGAAAGGCAAGGAACCAGATTCTCCCCTCCAGCCTTCAGAATGAACTTAGCCCTACACCTAGACACCTAGCTCTCCTGACACCTAGATTTTAGTCTAGTTAGACTTTAAACTTACAGAACTATAGGACCTTAAATCTGTGTCATTTTAAGCCACTAAGTTTGTGGTAATTTGTTGCAGTAGCAATAGAAAACTAATATGCGGGGTGTTGAAATACTAACTTTTGAGTTACTTGTAGTTAATTAGTTAAGTATAGTTATTTGTTGAGCTTCTCCTCTGTGTCGGGCACAAAGGTGAATCTTTCCCCTTGGAGCCTGCAGTTTGGGGAAGCAATTATTCTAGCGAGTTCTACTGTGCATATATTAAATTGCCTGTTTTACTTGTTGGGTAGGATATTTTGGTTAGGATATTTCTTTTTCTCCATGTGATTTTTTTTTTTCACTAAGAATTCATTTCTAGTTTAAACCATTGAGCACTTTACATTTATTATGTGGAAGGCATGGTAAATGGTTGCTAGGGAGACAAAAATTCTCTTCAAGGGGTTTCCAATCTATTAGTAAAATTAGAGTTTAAAATAGACAACTAACTCTACAAGGTGATGTGTGATTTTTAATATTGTGGGATTTGGCCAGAAGCAGAACCCAGGACTCCCTGAATCTCCCTTCAGCTACCAGCCTCTGTCCTAGATAGATGCCATATACAGAGCCCTGCAGGTGTAAGGAATTCTTTATTACCTATGGACCTAGTTTCTCTGGAGAATCCAACCCTGCTGCTAGTCTGAATCATGCCCAGCTTCAAGGGCTCTCTGTATCCCTGTAAATTTAGACTTAGACTAGAGGTAGATCAAGGTTATATCAAATGCTGATCTTGACCTGATAAATTTTACTTATAGCCTACGCCACACACAAGAGAAGAAAATCCTTTTAAATCTTTTTAAAAGCGGTCTATTTACCTCATTTTTATTCCTCCAGCTAAACATCTTCTTCGTGTGCCCTGTCAGCTCTGTGCGCCAATTGTACCTCCGTTCTTCAAAATATCCCCGGACCATCTGGCAGGGTCCAAGGATATTTTTTATAGGTTGTCTAAACAGGAGGAGGAAGCCTTGGGATTTCCCTCGAGGTCAGAGTGTGTGGCCAGCTATGCTAAGTTCCTCAACAGACTCTTGCAATTTCAGGGGATTCATGGATCCCAGGGGAGGGATGTACCATGAGGTCAGTGGGTCACAGAACCTTTCATGGAAGAAGGGAATGACATGTGCCTCAAAGGACATGGAGGATTTAATCGAACAAAGGGGAGGAAGCGTTTTCCAGGTAGGGGCCTGGGATAAATAAAGTGCAAAGTAGGAATCTGTAGTGTTTAGGGTCCAGAACCTATTTAGAACTGACTTCATGCTTGCAATTCTAGTTATCTGATTTGAGTCTTTCTCAAAATATGACTGGTATTTATAGGATAGTGCTGTAGCCAACATTCTTGGAGTAAAAGTGATTGTATTGAGAAATCTGGGAAACTCAGGGCAGGGATATGTTCTTAATCCTTTTTAATTGGAAGCCCCTGAGGAAACACAGCTGTCTGAGCCCTCTATTCACCTGCAGATTAAATGAGACAGGTATTAATTGACAATTTCTCTTGTCCTTGGTTAAGAAGCCTATTTCATAGAAGAACATAATGAAACGTCTGCAGGATGGTACGGATTGCAGTAGTTTACTCTGGTTATACTGTGAGTGTGCACAGAGAAAAAGAAGCAGCACAAGGTAATGCAGACGGGCCTCAATCCCAGGAATTTATTATTTGAGCAATCTGCAGTAAAACTTGCTCCTAATAGTGAAAGAGTAGATGATACCTTTTAAAAACAATTTGCAGATTTTTCTTTTTGCACATTTTGAATTAAACCCCAATAAATTTGTCTGTACTGGGTATGGAAGAGCATGGAATGGCTGAGCATAAGTTGTCATGGTCTTAGGTACAACGTTCAGTAACTAGTTAATTAAAAATTGATACGGAGAGAGTCCTTGAGTGGGAAATTCCATAAATTGTGGAGGGTCTTGGAAGACACTGTTTAGATTACACAAGATAATTTATTGTACATCTTTTCTTGGCATATGTGGAATTCCACGATTAGTGTCTCACTTTTCTGTGTCTGCCACATTTTCTACTTTTTTGTTTGTTTGTTTTTGTTTGAGACAGGGTTTCATTCTGTAACCTAGGCTGGAGTGCAGTGGGGGAATCTTGGCTCACTGCAACCTGCGCCTTCCGGGTTCAAGTGATTCTGGTGCCTCAGCTTCCCAAGTAGCTTGGACTATAGGTGTGTGCCACCACATCTGGCTAATTTTTGTATTTTTTTTGGTAGAGACAGGGTTTCACCATGTTGCCTAGGCTGCTCTCAAACTTCTGACCTCAAGTGATCCACCCACGTTGGCCTCCCAAAGTTCTGAAATTACAGGAGTGACCCACTGCACCCGGCCACATTTTCTAGTTTTCTTGTGCTTCCTACTGAAATAAAATCTCTTTTAGTAGATGATGCAGCTTTAGCTATTATCATTCATTATCATCTCAGAAGGGATTAGCTGACCATGGCAAATTGATAATAAAAATGCACATCCTGTAAACACAGGTGGAAGGAGACACAAGCATCCAGGAAAGAGAGACCCAGGAAGCCCAATGTCACAATTTGTTCCAGGGCAGTGACCTGTAAATGTCTAACTGGGGCCCTACGTATCCTATCAATGAATGGTTGTATGGTCAGCTCAGGCACTTTGGTTGCTGGCAACAGAAGCTACCTCTAGCTAATAATAGGGAGAGAAAAATAAAGGAATGTACTGGGAGGATATGGGATAGCACACAGAACCAAAGAAAGAAAGAAATAAGCAATAAGTGGGGCAAGCATGTGGGCAGAGTGAGGAGAATAATGGACGGCATCTGTGAGCATCACTTTTGGGATAAATCTGCTCCAAATGTTTTCTGTCTTTGAAGTTTGCTGCACAATATTTGAATCCTTGTTGGGGACAGGGAGAATCCGACCTAGTTTATTGCCCCTGAATCAGGAAAGGGGAGGCATCCTAAATGACAACTCCATCAACACCACCAGCGAGGAGGAGGGGGATTCTCCACAGGAGGGCAAGATGTTGCCCCCAAATCAAGTGAGATGGGCTTTGGGCTCCTCCTAACAATAGATGTCATCTCCAGGTAACTAGAAGTTGTCTAATGCTTTCCAAATGGGAGAAGAAAAAATTTTATATTCACTTTCAATATAAACATCAAGGCTTCCAGACAACTTTTGTCAAGACTTAAACGTAGGGGCACTTGTAAACAGGGTAATAAAAACTAAAGAAGAGGGGACAATTGGTAGAGGCTACAGATGAGTCTGAAGTCCCTTTTGGAGATTCATGACTTTATTTTCATTCTGAAATGTTAAAGGTAAGTGATATATAACGATCTCAGAATTCCTAAGAGAAATTTATATAATATTGTACATAAAGTCAATAGAATATGGTGCAGAAAATCTGGACTTTTGGAGGGGTTTATAAACTCAGACTTTTTTTGCAATTCTTTCCTTCATAATATGAAAATAACCAAATCTCTTAGGGTTGTTTAAGGTACCGGAAGCTCTTGGTATATATTAAGACTTAATAAATGCTAGCTTGCTTCTCTCCTACTGTGTGTTTATGTGTATGTTCCTCTTTATATATGAATCATATATGAACATAGTTTTCCTTTCCCTGTAGTGAGCTGAAAACAAATTATCTTCTCCTCAATTCTATTTTTCTTCTTTGTAGCTGATGTTGGTAACAGGAGTATATAGCCAACAAGCTTGTCCCTATTCTGAGGTTCGTATTACAAGATACAATCATTTTTCCCTTGGCGGTAGATGAGGCAATTTATATCTCTGGTTGTCTTAAACATCTCCTACAGCAAGTCAGCTATAGTTTAAAGTCAAAATGAAATCCTGTGTGGATTTGAATCATAGCTGGAAGCAAGGCCATCAAGTTAGGAGTGCTTGATTGAGCAAAGTGGAAAAAAAAAAAAAGCTTACAACACCTAAATTACAACGAATGGTAGTAATATGTCATCCATGGCAACTTCAGTGTTCTCAAATTTTTTTTTATTTGCTCAACCAATTCCACATATTGAAATGGCTTGATGGGGTGAGTCTTCCTCATTTTTATTTTAAATGGGGCTGAAAGTAGAAACTGTTATAGAAATAAACAAGAAGCTGTTTAAGGAGACAGCCAGAGGGAGAAGCAGCAAATAATCTTGGAACATATAGGAGAAAGAGCAAGTCATCTTGCAAAATATGGTAAGAAAAATCTACCATCCCCACCCCAGCCCAAGGGAGAGAGTAATCCAGGATACCCAGAACATGGAAAAGGAGCTTCAAAGTCAACCAGAACAAAATTGGAATTCCAGCCTTGCCACTTTCTAGTTGCTGATCAACTTTGGAAACATGTCTTAGCCTCTTTGATTTTCATTGTTCTTATCTGTAGGATAAGGCTAAAAAATATCTCCATTTGCAGGACTCCTGTGAGGATGAATTGAGAATGTAAAGCACTTTGGAGTGGCTGGAACATACAAAACATTTGACAAATGATGTAGTGTTATTGTCTTAATATATTTAATACGATATATATTCCAAGATATATTAAAATATGCATGCATTAAGATTTGACCTGAAAAATGGGGAATTATGCTTTATTATGTGAAAGTTAATAATCTTAATTATTTATTTATTTCTTTTTTTGAGACGGAGTTTCACTCTTGTTGCCCAGGCTGGAGTGCAATGGTGCGATCTCGGCTCACCACAACCTCTGCCTCCCAAGTAGCTGGAATTACAGGGATGCGCCACCATGCTCGGCTAAGTTTGTATTTTTAGTAGAGATGGGGTTTCTCCATGTTGGTCAGGCTGGTCTTGAACTCCTGACCTCAGGTGATCCACTTGAGTGGGACTTCCAAAGTGCTGGGATTACAGGCATGAGCCACTGTGCCTGACCCATACTAATTCTTACATAAAAATGCTGAAACTTGAGGGTGATACAGCATAAGAAAAAACACAGGTTTGGGGTCAGTTTCTTCTGATTGGTGGCTGAGATGTTTGAATAAGTCACTACAACTTGCTGAATTTTAGTGTCTTTATCCATAGAGAGGGGATAATAACATTTTTTACAGCTTTGGGAGGATTATAAAACAACTAATGAATATTGCCTGGCATATGGTAAACAAACACCTGTTCTCTTCCCTTTTTTGTATTATTCTGAGACTACTATATAATCCTACTATATCTCGTAGTCACCTTAGAATACAGACAGAATGTAGGGTCTCAAAATCTCACGGATAGCATATAATATGTTGGAATCATCAAATATAAATATAAAATTGAACCTGGCGAATATTCAAACTCCACTAACTGATGCATCAGGGCTTCTGATGTGTCCCTGGTAAGTAAGTTGCCAGGTAATTTCTGTAGTACTAGGCTCTTACTACCTTAGAACAGAGAGGCCATTCCTTTGAGGCAGTTTTAATTGTCAGAAAGTTCTTAATATTGAACTGAAATCTCCTCTTGGCAATTTCCCTTCAGTGGTTATAGTTCTAGGTGCTGATCATATTCACATCACAGCCCTTTGTGTATTTTAAGTCTGCTGTCTTAGAACAGCACCTGGCCAATGGTAGGTACTCAGCAAGTACCTACCTACTGTTTCCTCAGTGAATGAATGAGTGCATGAATGGGACAAGAAATAAGAATCATTTAACAGTGTGAGTGCTTTACTGCCTATGCTGAGAACGTTAGCACAATTTCTTTTGCACAAAATGGTAATATGTTGTATCAGTCATGGTACAATAAAGACAGCAGAACCATTATGAGTTTTATAGAATAAGGGATTTATCGTAGGAATAAGGCCTTATACCATTATGGAAGGGGCTGGAGAAGTATAGTTTACAAGGAGGGGTTGGAGGATCAGAGAAATGTCTATAATCGTGCCTTCTGAAGTGCTAGTGCAAGTGGACAAGGGCAGAGTTCACAAAGGAATGTGGGAAGGCAGGGACAGCAGCTGAGGAGTGAAACTGGGAAGGAGCCTGGGAACCCTGTTGTTGCCTCTGCATCTGGTTATGGGCCTGGAAAGATTGTTGGCCCGAGTGTTCAGGCTCTCCAGAGAAAAAGAACCAGTAGGATCTATCTGCCTGCCTGCCTATCTATCTACCCATCTGTCTGTATATCATCTATCTGTATAACATCTATCTATATAACTATCTATCTATCTATCTATCTATCTATCTATCTATCTATCTTTCTCTCTCTCTCTCCATCTGTCTATCATCTATCTGTTTATCATCTATCTATCCATCTATCCACCCATCTTTCTGTCTATGGAATTGGCTCACATGATTATGATGGCTAGGAAATCTAAAATCTGCAGGGGGACTGGCAAACCTGAGATCTTGGAGAGCTGATGGTGCAGATAAAGGCTGAAGGCAGTCTGTTGGAGAAGTTCCTCTTGGTCAGGGAGGCTGATCTTTTTGTTCAGTTCAGGCCTTTAACGTATTGGATGAGGCCCACTCACATTGTGGAAGGCAATCTACTTTACCTAATAGTTCACTGATTTAAATGTTAATCTCATCTCAAAATGCCCTCTGAGTTGACACATAAAATTACCTATCACAGTCAGCAAAGCTCGCAGTCAGGAAGAAGAGCTAGATACAGAGGAGGGAAAACATGAATGAGGGCTGGAATCTGCCAGCACTTCTGCCTCTATCCCTTGTTGCACTAACAATGATGGTCTTTGAAGAGTCAATGGCTGCCGTTCACTTCTGCCTTCCAAATCTTGCTCAGGTTTCCCAGAAGATAATTCTGGGAATCATAGTGCTAGCAGACCAGTTGGCATGCATAAAGCTACGTAGTCAACCCATTGTTAACTTGGCACCATATATACCTTTTTAACATATATTTAACTTTCTAACATGATGCAACCACCCCCCTAACACCTGCTAACCTTCTTGCCCCAAAGGGATACAAAGTCTCATGTGTCATCTAATCCATCTCTGGGTGATGTTATTACCCTTTTTTTTTTTAATTATACTTTAAGTTCTAGGGTACATGTGCACAACGTGCAGGTTTGTTATGTATGTATCCATGTGTCATGTTGGTGTGCTGCACCCATTAACTCGTCATTTACATTAGGTATCTCTTCTAATGCTATCCCTCCCACCTCCCCCCACCCCACGACAGGCCCCGGTGTGTGATGTTCCCTTTCCTGTGTCCAAGTGTTCTCATTGTTCAATTCCCACCTATGAGTGAGAACATGCGGTGTTTGGTTTTTTGTCTTTGAGATGGTTTGCTGAGAATGAGGGTTTCCAGCTTCATCCATGTCCCTACAAAGGACGTGAACACATCCTTTTTTATGGCTGCATAGTATTCCATGGTGTATATGTGCCACATTTTCTTAATCCAGTCTATCGTTGATGGACATTTGGGTTGGTTCCAAGTCTTTGCTATTGTGAATAGTGCCGCAATAAACATACGTGTGCATGTGTCTTTATAGCAGCATGATTTATAATCCTTTGGGTATATACCCAGTAATGGGATTGCTAGGTCAAATGGCATTTCTAGTTTTAGATCCTTGAGGAATTGCCACAGTCTTCCACAATGGTTGAACTAGTTTACAGTCCCACCAACAGTGTAAAAGTGTTCCTATTTCTCCACATTTTCTCCAGCACGGTTATTATCCTTTAAGCTGCATCACACTTTTCCTTTGATATCTTGTAACCTGAATACTGAGATAAAAGACTAACCAACTATTAACACATCTGATGATCAATACTAGCTTAATCGGAGAAGGGGAAGAAAGGAACATAATTGGTTAATATATACACAGATATTTATATGAAAGTAAGAAAAACAATAGCCAGAATTACTGGTCTTTGTTTTTATAACTGGACAGACAGGCTTAAGTGGTATTATAATTTCCTTCTTCCTCTGCCCATTCCTGCTGGTCATTGTTCTTTCCTAGCGGGATAACTAGAAGTTTAATTCCTTATTATATAATATGATATAACTAGCTATAACTTCCCTGCCAAGTGTTGTCCCTAAGCTGGTGTCATAACTAAGTTCCCCAAAGGTTATTCAATTGTTCTATCAGACTGGTGGCTGATTGGCAGCGTGGTAAGACTAGTCAATACTATACATGTGAGCTTATTGTCATATTTTATTTGATGGAATATGATCTCCTGGTTTGGAAACAAGGCTGTGTGTGACACTTTGATAATTAATGAGGCCTTCTCTGAATCTACAAGCACTGATTTTGGCAGAAGCGTTGTGGGCAGGGAAGGCACATTTACATGCAGAGTAAGTGTCTTTTCCAGTGAGAACAAACCACTGCCCCTTCCATGGTTCCTCCAGATGACTAGAGGATTCTTTCAGGTAGTGAGGCTACATCAGAGACTCAGGGCTGGCCTCTGCTGCTGGCAGATTGAGCACTCAGCAGTGGCTGGATCGGATCCACCTTACTGAGCCCAGGTATAACCTTCAACCCTGCCACTGTGACCAGTTGATTAATGAGGTTGTTGGGCAAGAAGTGGGATAATGTGGAAAAGAGCCAAATGGATATCCACATGCTAGGTCATCTTGTCCATGTTATTAATAAGATCCTCTTCTGCTGAGATAGCTCTTCAGTGAACAGTCACATGGAATCTGAACATTTTTACATTGTGAGCATTCAGAGAACTCCGTTTATATTCCCCTTCTCAATAACTATTTTGTCATTTTTTCTAATCATGTTTCTCCCCCGCCTCCCCCCCGGCAGACTCTGCCCAATCAGTCAAATATTAAGCTACTTCCCATAAATCAGTGTAGATCTCTACCTGCAGGGAGAATTTCACTTCCTATTGTCCCTCACAGCCACACCTGGGTGGGGCTGTGGTGCTATAGTTGTCTGTTTTTGAGTGATGCTTGCATATCATGCAGAACCATCTATAAATCAGGCCTAATATTTTCTTTTTCAGTCAACTGATTATGAGGTACTCCCCATAAGACTACTTCTATTGTTACATGAAAATCACCCCCTACATTTAGTAGCTTAAAGAATAACAATTTTATTTGTTTGCTATTCTGTGGGTCAGGAATTCACAAGGTGCATAGTGGGAACAGCTTGCCTCTGCTCCATGTGATACATGTTGGACTGGACCACATCAGATGACTGACTTGGGATCATTACGTCTGGAGCCTCAGTTCTCACTGTCACTTGCACTCTGATTCTCCTTCACATCCTCTCCTCTTTGTGTCATCCTCACATCATCCTTCTGGAAGAATAGCTGTACTTCGATGGCTGTGCAGAGCTCCTAGCGGCAACAAAGCAGGGATGCCAGGCCTTCTAAAGGCTCAGTTCCAGAGTTGCAAAGCATCACCTCCACTGAATTCTAGTGTTTATTAAGTAACCTGGTTTATTCAGCTTCAATTGAAGGGGCAAGAGCTACACCAGGCCATGAATTTTGGGAGTCATAATTCTTTGAGAACTGCAACTGACTAGTATATGTACTTTTGGAATTATTTTAAAAGAAATTTTTGTTGCCTATATAAAAATCATAGCCTGGGCTGGGCACTGTGGCTCATGCTTGTAATCCCAGCACTTTGGGAGGCTGAGGCAGGCGGATCACAAGGTCAGGAGTTCGGGATCAGCCTGGTCAACATGGTGAAAGCCCGTCTCTACTAAAATACAAAATTAGCTGAGTGTGGTGGTGGATGCCTGTAATCCCAGCTACTTGGGAGGCTGAGGCAGGAGAATCGCTTAAAATCGGAAGGTGGAGGTTGCAGTGAGCCTAGATCGTGCCACTGCATTCCAGCCTGGGCAACAAGAGCGAAACTCCGTCTCAAAAAAAAAAAAAAAAAAAAAATCATAGCTCAGTAGCTCTAATTTATATACAGAGGGATAATGTTTATAGCAATATTCAGGATTTCTCTTAACATCATAGAAATACATTGATAGTGATAGCTCTTGACCGAAAGACAATTCATTCTCTTGTTTCTCTGTTGGAAATAGTAAATGAAATGTCCTTAGCCATGGTCAACGTATTTTTCCTGCACTGTTCATTGGCTGTTACCAAATTTTTAGAATAAACTTGCTCAGCAAGTTTATTGGGCATTGCTTGGTGTCCCAAATTGCTAGCTGATATTTTAGAATCTGATCTCGTGTTTTTCTTTCTCTTCACCACTTGTGACCCTGTAGCTCTTTGGCCATTTAAACTAAGCCACAAATCTTAGACTGTCAGTGAAGGGGAGACCAAAAAGAACACAGTGTGAACAAAGAGTCAAATCCTTGGCTTTTTGTTCTAAAATAAGCTTTTATAATTCTTAGTAGAGTGATAACATTTTGTATTTGTAAAATCTGAACTTTTTAGGGAAGAAAATATGTGGGGCTTTAAGGCAGCTATTGCTTGGAGGATAAAGAATGTAGAACATATCTCTTAAACAACAGAATAGAAGATGATGTGTACTAAGAGCAGTTACCCTCCAAAAAGACTAAGTACAACCACTTTGGAAAACTGGCAGTTTCTAATAAAGCGAAACATTCATCTACCCTTTGACCCAGCACGTTTACATCTTATCTAGGGACACGTAGTGCTAGTAGATCAATTTACCCAAGATAAATAAAAATATATGTCCAAAAATATTTGTATGTAAACATTCATAGCAATTTTATTCATAGTAGTAAAAAATTGGGAATAATCTAAATGTCTATTAGGTGACTAGATAAACTGTAAAATTTTCTTTTTTTTTTTTTTTTTTGAGACGGAGTCTCGCTCTGTCGCCCAGGCTGGAGTGCAGTGGCGCAATCTCGGCTCACTGCAAGCTCCGCCTCCCGGGTTCACGCCATTCTCCTGCCTCAGCCTCTCTGAGTAGCTGGGACTACAGGCACCCGCCACCACGCCCGGCTAATTTTTTGTATTTTTTAGTAGAGACGGGGTTTCACCATGGTCTCGATCTCCTGACCTCGTGATCCGCCCGCCTCGGCCTCCCAAAGTGCTGGTATTACAAGCGTGAGCCACCGTGCCCAGCCTAACTGTACAATTTTCATATAGATTTTAAAGATGTGACGTACTTAACAGAAGAGAAGGTATATGAAATTACTGAATTATGTAGAGAAAGAGAGGATTATTCCCCTGTTATTGTGTTATTGGAAGAGTTTTTTCTTGTGCTGAGGCATTGGTAGAGAGCTTCTGGAAAGCTAAACAACA
Organism: Symphalangus syndactylus; assembly: GCF_028878055.3. Classification (NCBI taxonomy): domain Eukaryota; kingdom Metazoa; phylum Chordata; class Mammalia; order Primates; family Hylobatidae; genus Symphalangus; species Symphalangus syndactylus. Next base: position 99,157,991 of record NC_072427.2, read on the forward strand.
CACCAAGGAAGAACTGAAGTCTCTTCAAGCAAAGGATGAAGACAAGGATGAAAATGAAAAGGAAAAAGCTGCATGTTCTGCTGCTGCTATGGAAGAAGACTCAGAAGCATCTTCCTCAAGCACAGGTGATAGCTCACAGGGAGACAACAATTTGCAAAAATTAGGCCCTGATGATGTGTCTGTGGATATTGATGCCATTAGAAGGGTCTACACCAGATTGCTGTCTAAAGAAAAAATTGAAACTGCCTTTCTCAATGCACTTGTATGTTTGTCACCTAACGTGGAATGTGACTTGATGTATACAACATATACTCTCAAGATCCTAATTATCTGAATTTGTTCATTATGGTAATGGAGAACAGAAATCTCCACAGTCTCGAATATCTGGAAATGGCTTTGCCATTATTTTGCAAAGCAATGAGCAAGCTACCCCTTGCAGCCCAAGGAAAACTGATCAGACTGTGGTCTAAATACAATGCAGACCAGATTCAGAGAATGATGGAGACATTTCAGCAACTTACTACTTACAAAGTCATAAGCAATGAATTTAACAGTCGAAATCTAGTGAATGATGATGATGCCATTGTTGCTGCTTCGAAGTGCTTGAAAATGGTTTACTATGCAAATAGTAGTGGGTGGGGAAGTGGACACAAATCACAGTGAGGAAGATGATGAAGAGCCCATCCCTGAGTCCAGTGAGCTGACACTTCAGGAGCTTTTGGAAGAAGAGAGAAGAAACAAGAAAGGTCCTTGAGTGGACCCCCCGGAAAATGAACTTGGTGTTAAAACCCTGGATTGTCAAAAATCACTTATCCCTTTTGAAGAGTTTATTAATGAACCACTGAAGGAGGTTCTAGAAATGCATTAAGATTATACTGTTTTCAAAGTAGAAACAACAAATTCTCTTTTATGACATACCCCTTTTTAGTGTATGCTGTCACAAAGAATTTGGGATTATATTATGACAATAAAATTCGCATGTATAGTGAACGAAGAATCACTGTTCTCTATAGCTTAGTTCAAGGACAGCAGTTGAATCCATATTTGAGACTCATCGTTAGATGTGACCATATCATAGATGATGCACTTATCCAGCTAGAGATGATCACTATGGAAAATCCTGCAGACTTGAAGCAGTTCTTTGTGGAATTTGAAGGAGAACAAGGTGAGGGAGGTGTTTCCAAATAATTTTTTCAGCTGGTTGTGGAGGAAATCTTCAATCCGGATATTGGTATGTTCACGTACGATGAACTTACAGAAAATTGTTTTGGTTTAATCCATCTTCTTTTCTTTCTCTTTTTTTTTTTTTTTTTTTTTTTTTTGAGATGGAGTCTCGCTCTGTCACCCAGACTGGAGTGCAGTGGCATGATCTCTGCTCACTGCAAGCTCCACCTCCCGGGTTCACGCCATTCTCCTGCCTCAGCCTCCTGAGTAGCTGGGACTACAGGTGTGTGCCACCACACCCGGCTAATTTTTGTATTTTTAGTAGAGACAGGGTTTCACCATGTTAACCAGGATGGTCTTGATCTCCTGACCTCATGATCCGTCTGCCTTGGCCTCCCAAAGTGCTGGGATTACAGGCGTGAGCCACCGCACCCGGCTAATCCATCTTTTCAAACTGAGGGTTGGTTTACTCTGATTGGCATAGTACTGGGTCTGGCTATTTACAATAACTGTATACTGGGTTTACGTTTTCCCATGGTTGTCTACAGGAAGGTAATGGGGAAAAAAGGAACTTTTTATCCCTTGGGAGACTGTCACCCAGTTTTATATCAGAGTTTAAAAGATTTATTGGAGTATGAAGGGAATGCGAAAGATGACATGATGATCACTTTCCAGGTATCACAGAGAGGTCTTTTTGGTAACCCAATGATGTATGATCTAAAGGAAAATGGTGATAAAATTCCAATTACAAATGAAAACAGGAAGAAATTTGTCAGTCTTTATTCTGACTACATTCTCAATCAGTAGAAAAACAGTTCAAGGCTTTTTGGAGAGGTTTTCATACGGTGTCCAATGAATCTCCCTTAAAGTACTTACTCAGACCAGAAGAAATTGAATTGCTTATGTGTGGAAGCCAGAATCTAGATTTCCAAGCACTAGAAGAAACTACGGAATATGACAGTGGCTATACCAGGGACTCCGTTCTGATGAGGGAGTTCTGGGAAATCATTCATTCATTTACGGCTGAACAGAAAAGACTCTTCTTGCAGTTTACAATGGGCACAGACAGAGCACCTGTGGGAGGACTAGGAAAATTAGTGATGATTCTAGTCAAAAATGGCCCAGACACAGAAAGGTTACCTACATCTCCTACTTGCTTTAATGTGCTTTTACTTCCAGAATATTCAAGCAAAGAAAAACTTAAAGACAGATTGTTGAAGGCCATCACATATGTGAAAGGATTTGGCATGCTGTAAAACAAAACAAAACACAAAAAAGGAAGAAAAAAATTTAAAAAAATTTAAAAATATAACAAGAGGGATAAATTTGTGGTGGTGATAGTGTCCCAGTACAAAAAGGCTGTAAGAAAACCACAGTAGTCACCTATGTCTGTGACTCCCTTCTTTACTGGGGACATTTGGGTCGGAACAGCAGATTTCAGCTACATATATGAACAAATCCTTTATTATTATAATTTTTTTGAGTGAAAGTGTTACATATTCTTTCACTTGTATGTACAGAGAGGTTTTTCTGAGTATTTTAAGGGTTAAATCACTTTTGCTTGTGTTTATTACTGCTTGAGGTTGAGCCTTTTGAGTATTTAAAAAATACATACCAACAGAACTACTCTCCCAAGGAAAATATTGCCACCATTTGTAGACCATGTAACCTTCAAGTATGTGCTACTTTTTTGTCCCTGTATCTAACTCAAATCAGGAGCTCTATTTTTTTTTTTAATGATTTGCTTTTGAAACTTGGAAGTCTTGGAAACAGTGTGATGCGATTACTGCTCTTCTAGCCCCCAAAGAGTTTTCTGTGCAACATCTTGAGAATCAATAAAGATGGAAGGGAGAAATTGGAAAAAAATTTCATACAGTGCAATATAATGGAATAAATTACTAGTAGTGCCACATGCATGCATCTCAAAAACATGATGCTGTGTGGATGAAGCCAGACCCTAAATAGCACACCCTGCATGATTTCGTTTATATGAAATTCTGGCACACACAAAATTAATCTGTGATGATAGAAATCAGAAAAGTGTTTGCCTAGGAGTGGTAATTGATGGGGGGTTGGGAAGCATAAGAAAAATTTCTGGTGTGATAGAATATTCTATATCTTGATAAGACTAGGTTACAAAAGGGTATACATTTGTTAAAACTAATCGAATTGTTCATACACTATATGTAAATTATACCATAGTGAAAGAAAGGAGATAAAAGTCTATCCAGCGGGAGTGAGGAGGAGATTTGGAGAGAAAGTAGACATGGTTTGGTTGCTAGTGTGTACTGAAGATACCTCTTTCCCCGCCTTTGTTGACCACACTTTGTTCGTCTTGACCCAAGAATGTCCAACATGGCATCGGAGACTGTATAGCTAAGGTGTCCATAGATGATATGTTTGGCTGTGTTCCCACCCAAATCTCATCTTGAACTGTAGCTCCCATAGTCCTCATGGGTTGTGGGAGGTAATTGAATCATGAGGGCTGGTTTTTTCCCATGCTGTTCTCGTGATAGTGAATTAAGTTTCATGAGATCTGATGGTTTTATAAAGGATAGTTCTTTTGCACACACACTCTTGCCTGTTGCCATATAAGATGTCCCTTTGCTCCTCCTTCATCTTGAGCCATGATTGTGAGGCCTCCCCAGCCATGTGGAACTGTGAGTCCATTAAACCTCTTTTTCTTTATAAACTACCCAGTCTCTGGTATTTCTTCATGGCAGTATGAAAATGGACTAATACACTAGACCTCACTGTGTATGAGGTAGAGCAGAGAAAAGCCACTTAGATTTTCCCAATCCCTTCATTCTATGTCCTCTTTTCCTACTGGAGGTGGGTTGCAGCATTCTGGGACAGAGCTAGTGAACCTAAGGCAAACTTGATTGAGTTTGGAGGAAGTCAGTTGTGGTTGCCAACTCCAGCTGCCTCTTACACCTGGTGCCAGGACAGTGCTGCAAACCCACCCGCCAGTAAAAACCATTCCCAGGGAGAAAGGAGCTGAGGAACAGAGGCTTGAATTGACGGAGTTTAATACTGAGTCGCTACATTTTAAAATGGTAGCAATTGAGTTTAACTTGAATGACAAGGTTAGATGTTTCAGTCGTCAAAGAGAAATGTGTTCTCAAGAGCCAAGTTGATTTTAGTTAGTCTTCTCATCCTCAGTAGATGCTCAGAGCTGTTTATAAGAATCCTCCTCTCTCTTTCCCTCTCTCAAACATTAATAACTTAAGGCTATAATTGTGAGAGGAAATCCTACAGCACCTACCAGTGGGCATGTGAGCTCAGCTGAGGTGGCAGGGAAGAACTCCAGAAATGAAATTGATAGAATTACAAAAATTAAAATGCAGTGACATTTAGAAATATGAAACTACCCATGAAAAATAATTTTTGCAATTATAGACCAAAATATGATTTTTTTCAGGGATGAATGGTATCTGGAAAAAAGCACTGACAATTTAAAAATGAAAATTAAAAATTACTTTGTTAGCAACATTTTATAGATTTTTTTTTAAAAAAGTGAACTTAAACATATTTTTATTTGATACTCTGATAATTTCAATTATTTACTTCAGTGGGCAATTCATCTGGTAACTTTGAATGAATTTTTAATTTGAAGCCTGCACTTACTTATGGAAAAACAAGCTTTCATGTAGGGCTTTGTAAAGCTTCAGTTACTGATCTATATGAACAATTAAAATTATTTAGAGCATGTTAGCTAATGACATGGAAACAGAAATCTTAGCTGCTGAGCTAGAGGAGGGTCTCTTACTATGACTGTGTTTTCTCAGTCCAATTCATGCATTCCTTTGAATTTCTGTAACAATCCATGTATTATTTTTCCAAATTGAACTAGTTTTTTTCTGATAATGTCTTATGAGTATTTCAATCACCTTTCAGGCAAAATACAGTGAATCATAGTGTTTTAAGCACCCGAAGAACATGAATTTTCCAGAAGTGGAGAAGCTGTATTGTTCAGGGATGATATGGTTTGCCTGTGTCCTCACCCAAATCTCATCTTGATTTGTAGCTCCCATAATTCCCATGTGTTGTGGGAGGGACCCGGTGGGAGGTGATTGAATCATAGGGGCAGGTCTTTACAATGCTGTTCTCATGATAGTGAATAGGTGTCATGAGATCTGATGGCTTTATGAAGAGTAGTTTCCCTACACAAGCCCTCTTTGCCTCCCGCCATCCATGTAAGATGTGCTTTTGCTGCTCCTTGCCTTCCACCATGATTGTGAGGCCTCCCAAGCCATGTGGAACTGTGAGTCCATTAAACCTGTTTTTCTTTATAAATTACCCAGTCTCAGGTATGTCTTTATTAGCAGCGAGAGAATGAACTAATACGAGGGACATTTAGGCACTGACAACCCTCACCCCCTGGAGGAGGGTGAGGCCTTGCTAGTGCTAATTTGGGTTCAAGAAGTAGGAGAGCTTGATATTTGTAAAATTTTGTTAAAGGGTAGCACACAGATTTTAATGCATCTCATTTATTTTAATATAAATGCTTCTGAAATGATGATATATATAAGCCATGTATATTAAAAGGGCAGTGGCTTGGCAGTTTTCCACCAAGACCTTACCTTGAGCCAAAAAAGTCAATGGTGACTACATGCCCTCCATGAAACATTTTGAGGGTGAAGTATATATCACATCTGTTTCTGCCCTGCATGGCCACTGTGCTTTCAGTAGGGTTTGTAACCTTGCTGAAGTAGAGTGGGAATATAATCTAATCTCACAGTGGGGTGTGAATTTGTGGTTACTCCCCATCAATATATATAGCCCACCAGAAAAATCTGTAAAATTTTTGGAAAAATTATATTTTTTCCTTTGCAGAAAGAAGCATTATTAAGAATAGGTAGGTTCTATGCTTTCAGGGGCTAAATGTTCAACATAATCCAAGGATATTGGGTATCTCTGGAAGTAACTTGTCATTGTTTCATGGTTGGCTCAACTCCAGTAGTGCAAAGAGACTTTCAATTTAGTGGGAGAAATCCTTTTGAGATCGAGAAGGAAGAACTGGTTTAAATATGACGAACTGAACTGCGTCCCTCCAAAATGTGTATGTTGGAACCTTAACCTCCATTGTGATTGTATTTAGAGATTGGGTTTTTAGGTGGCAAGGTTAGGTGAGGTCGTAAGGGTGGGGTCTAAGCTGATAGAATTAGTGTCCTTATAAGAAGAGAGAGAGACCAGCTGGGCATGGTGGCTTATGCCTGTAATCCTAGTACTTTGGGAGGCTGAGGCAGGCAGATTGCCTGAGCTCAGGAGTTAGAGACCAACCTGGGCAACATGGTGAAACCCTATCTCTACTAAAATACAAAAAATTAGACAGGCATGGTGGTACACACCTGTAATCCCACGTAGTCTGGAGGCTGAGGCAAGAGAATCGTTTGAATCCGGAGGCAGAGGTTGCAGTGAGCCGAGATTGTGCCACTGCACTCCAGCCTGAGTGACAGGCTGAAACTCTGTCTCACGAAAAAAAAAAAAAAAAAAGTGAGCACAGCAAAGCTCTCTCTTTCTCTGTCATATAAGAATATAGGGAGAAGGTGGCTGTGTACAAGCCAAGAGAAGAGGCCTCAGAATGAAACGTATCTTGCTGTCACCTTAATCTTGGACTTCTCAGCCTCTAGAATGGTGATAAATAAATTTCTGTTATCTAAGCCACCCAGTCTGTGGCATTTTGTAATGGCAACCTAAGCAAACTAATACAATTATTGAGCACCAACTTAAGTATTTCGTGAGTCTCACAAGCTATATATGCTTGCTGGGTTGTTAAATTTATTTAGTCAGTTGTTTTACACACACACACACACACACACACACACACACACACACACACACACACACGATACCAGGGTTCACCTTTAGAAGTGAGCATGGTGGTTAAACCATATCACAGATGAAGCCAGTTCTGGGGTGCTATCAGAGTGGTTCTGCAGTCACTGGCCAGGTTACCTGATTTCATCCTCTAGTGACATCCCACAGTGAAGCCACATGGGCCTATACATTATTCAAATCCCTGACAGAGTAATCTGTTCCTCTGTAGTGATGGATTTCTTAACCTTGGGTTTACAGGTACACTTCATGGTTTTATAAATTTCATGAAATTTTATGCCAAATATATCTATGTGCATTTTCAGAGGAGAGGATTTATAGTTTTAAACAGATTCTCTAGTATTTCCAGACTCTAAGGTTAAGACCCATGGCTTCAGACCAACGTGTGGTGGAGAGCTTATCAATAGTGAAGAGTCCAGCTCCAGGTTGAAGTCCTGGGTATGATCTCTCACGTCTGACCAAAGGCAATTAATTGCAAGGCTTTTCCTGGCAGGTCTCATGGGAGAAAGTTGTCCTCCCCACATCGTAGTCTCTGGAGGAGGGAGGTGCAGTCAAGGATTCAAGTCCCCCCACACTTACTGCTCATACTTACAGATATTTGCATTCATAGCCAAGACATCTCCATTTGAGGTCCTCCTTATCTATAGCCCTGCTAGAGGGGGGGCACTTTTCAGGTACATCCACCAAGATGTTCCATATAGGGGGACCTTGACTAAGACTCTTCTCTCCACTGTGTACTCTGACCCAGTACTTTTTAACCCTAGTTCTTCCCCCTCCTTCCTTTTTCTGTTTCTTTGTCTCTTGCCTTTAATGAATAAAGGCCTGGTTGTTTCTTTCAGTTTGGCTCATTGTCCTGTTTGATCACCTCGGGATCTGGCAGCTCAACAGGAACCAAGGGATTTTAAGAGGTCTCTTCTCCTTGGAAAGGTCACACTAAAATAATTATTTAAGGGAGACCTTTACAGAAGAATGTGAATTCTCAGAGACATGGTTAATTCCAAGGAGCCTCGAACTGACTCATGTTCTTAATAATTCAGGTGGATTCTTCTTTACTTGGCCAGTAATCCGATTTTAGTTCTATTTGGCATTTGGAAACTGGTGAACGTACTCCATCAGATTCTGGCTTTTTCTTCCAAATGTTCCACCAGGGTCACCTGTGGCCTCTGGTGTTAGTCAGACTATCCAACTACAATTATAGCACAAAACCATTCATTAGAATGGATGCCAGGCTTACACGATAGGCTCAGAGAACAGCCACACCTGCCCCATGTTAGGAACCTCATCCATGCATTTCTGCACACACTTAGGCTTATATGCATTTATTTCACTCAATAATTTTTACTAATCTATTTGGCATTTTCCAATTCTCTTAGAACCAAGGCCTTACTACTCCTATGTAACCAAGTTGGACAGGAAGATGAGGGCAGGGCATTGGCATGTGTTGAGCAGTGACCTTTAAGAACTATGAAAAATGCTTTTATAAACCTTATCTCCTGTGATCCTTCCATGAGTGTCATTTCATAGAAGAGGATATGGATTCACAGGTTAAGTAACGTGCCCAAGGGAGCAAGTGGTGGCTTTGGGATATGACTGCAAAGTCTGTGTCCTTTACCCCCGCTCACAGCATTTCCCTGGATGGAGGTCTGCTCTGTCCAACTTACCATTGTCTATTGAAGTTATCCATTATGTAATAAGACTATTAATGTTTGTATTAGTCTGTTCAGGCTGCGATGAAAAAATACTACAGACTGGGTGGCTTAAACAACAGAAATTTATTTTCTCACAGTTCAGGAGGCTGGAATTCCAAAATCGAGGCCAGCGGGATTGTTTTTTTCTAAGGCCTCTCTCCTTGCCTTGTAGCTGGGCCACCTCCTTGCTGTGAACTCGTGTGGTCTTCTCTCCATGTGTGCACATTCCTAGTGTTTCTCTGTGTGCCCAAATATCCTTTTTTTTTTAAAGATGGAGTCTTGCTCTGTCGACCAGGCTGGAGTGCATTGGCATGATCTCAGCTCACTGCAACCTCTGCCTCCCGGGTTCAAGCGATTCTCCTGCCTCAGCGTCCCGAGTAGCTGGGACTACAGGTGCACGCCACCATGCTGGGCTAATTTTTTTTTTGTATTTTTTAGTAGAGACGGGGTTTCACTGTGTTAGCCAGTATGGTCTCGATCTCCTGACCTCGTGATTTGCCCTCCTCGGCCTCCGAAAGTGCTGGGATTACAGGCGTGAGCCACCGTGCCCGACCACCAAATATCCTTTTCTTATACCAACTCCACTTAGATTTTGTTAGGTCCCACCCTACCAACCTCCTTTAACCTAATCATCTCTTTCCAGGCCATATCTCCAGAGGCAATCACATTCTTGGGTCCTGGAGGTTAGAGCTTCAACATGTGAATTTGGGAAGGTCATAGTTCATCCTATAACAATGTTCCTATGGCCAGAGTTGGGCTCTGGGCTGTGTAGGACCCAGGATCATCCTGAGGGCACAGTGGGACCCAACGAAAATCAGAAATCCCCTCTTGTCTCCTCCGCTACAAGTCTTTCACACAGGGAAATTTTATTAGAATTGGCAAACAGGCTGGGTGTGGTGGCTCATACCTGTAATCCCAGCACTTTGGGAGACTGAGGTAGCCAGATCGCTTGAGCCCAGGAGTTCGAGACCAGCCTGGGCAAAAAGTCAAGACCCCTTCTCTCCAAAAAATACAAAAATTAGCCAGACTTGGAGGTGTGTGCCTGTAGTCCCAGCTATTTGAGGGCCTGAGGCAGGAGAATTGCTTGAGCCTGGGAGGTTGAGCCTGCAGTGAGCCGAGATTGCGCCACTGCACTCTAGCCTGGGTGACAGCAAGACCTTGTCTCAAAGAAACAAAACAAAAATTGACAGAGAAGGTATACTGTGAGAAGAAGAGTAAGTGGCAGCTGATAGAACCACTTCCTCTTGCCCCCCATCCTTCCACTGCCTCTCTCAGATGCTTACTCATGGATCACTCTGGCACTCATTTAGTCCATTATGATTTATCAGGTCCTCTACTGTGGTGAGGCTGTGTGAGGGGCTGAGCACATACCAGCAGTCCCTGCTTGCAAGGAGCCCCCGCTTCTGGTGGGAGAGCTGGAGGGTAAGGAATACACAAAGTACCCTCTGGGATAAGCACTGTGAGTGGTGGGTGTAGGACCTGTTTGAGGTCAGGTGGTTGGTAAGTAAGCCTTCTTGAGGTGGTGACCTTCAGGCAGAGACCTGAACAGTGAGAAGCAGCAGACTCTTGAAAAGTCGACGGAAGAGTTTCCAGACAGAAAGAATCACATGTGCAAAGTCTTTTAGGAAGAAAGGAATGTTGGAGAAACAGAGAAGAGACCAGGGTGGCTAGAGATGGGTGAGGGAGAGAGATGAGAAAGGGAGAGCAGCCTAGGGTGAGGGTGGAGGATAAAGCAGGCTAGGATGCCTGGAGACTGTCGGCTGTGGCAAGAGGACCTCAAATTGAGAGCTACAACCTTTCTACAAAACCCGTTCAAGAGCTGAGCCTCAGGCAGCACAGAGGCTTTCTAAGGCAGATTAGACCTTGCTTGTGTAGTAGGATTTGAGGGAAGTACTGAAGGACATCCTTATCCAGAAACTCGAGCTCTCACAAGTACAACCCTTAGTGTCTGTTGGTAGTGTGTGTCATTCTATCACTAAAGAATCCTTTTTCAAGTACCTTTGCTTTGTCTGGGAAGAGCCTCCTGCTGAAGTAGATAACCCTGGCAGCATATCCCATGACACCTATAGCATCAATTAGTTTATGAGATCATTCTACCTTGATAGCTAGAGAGGAGCAGCTTGTTAGAGAATGAGGTAGGCTTTGGACTCTGCCTGCACTATTTCCAATTCTGAAATTTGCCCCCTGTTAACAACATTGCCCATCCTGTTCCTAGAGTATTGCTTGTATTATCTTTTCCCTGTCTCCCCACCCTCATCCAGCCACACTTCCTTAGACTGCAGAGCCTTCTGCAATGTCCCAGTCTGTCTCCACTGCCTCCTGGTGTTATTTACCTCTGTACACAGCCAGGACTCCTCCATGCCCTCATTTTTTGCTCCAAATTTCTCACCTTGGGAACTTCACTGCACCTATCACACAGACTTTAGATCGTTGTCAATCAGATCATCTGCTTTTTCTGTTGTGACTCTGTGGTTTCTGAGACTCACAAAAGAAAGAGATCTCATAACCTTAATGGTTGGTCCTGAGATTCCTCTCACTGTTGCACCGTTCCAGCTGCACCACTGTTCTTATAAATTCCAGCTCATTGTTTAACACGTATCTCATCTCTAGGCTTCTTGGCCATACGCAGAGAAGTAGTTGAGCTTTGATGTCATAACCCTGGGTTCAAAACCTACTCTACTTCTTAGTCACAGCTGTGTGATCTTGGTCAAGTTATTTAGCTTGTCAGAACTTTAGCTTCCTCATCTAAACAGATTTACTAAAACATATTTAGTAAAACTTTTCATGGGCTGGGCGCAGTGGCTCACCCCTGTAATCCCAGCACTTTGGTAGGCTGAAGCGGGCGGATTGCTTGAGGTCCGAAGTTTGAAACCAGCCTAGGAAACATGGTGAAACTCTGTGTCTACTAAAAATACAAAAATTAGCCAGTGTGTTGGCGGGCACCCATAATCCCAGCTACTCGGGAGGTGGAGGCAGGAGAATCGCTTGAACCTGGGAGGCAGAGGTTGCAGTGAGCCAAGGTCACACACTGCATTCGAGCCTGGGTGACAGAGTGAGACCCTGTCTTAAATAAAATAAATAAAACTGGTTCACTTGTATAAATTTGAATTAGGTTGGTTGTACAATGCTTAGTATTGAGATGAGTCTGATAATAAAGGATCAAGAAATGCAGATTAATTCCCTCTTTTCTCTCCAGTGCTCAAAGAGCAGATGCTACATTCATATAAAATCCAGGTCCCAGGACATATTATCACAGTCTCTGCAAGCCCTGGCTATGAATCCGTTGGGATCACCAGTGCCAGAGGAGAAGGTCACGTGAACTTCTTCCCTAATATGGTAACCTTGCTCTCTGAAATCACAGTAACTCATTTTGCAGCCTCATAAATTCAAGGAACACTGCTAGATTTGCCTCTTCCTTTGTCCAAAGCCAAAGTTCACGTTGTATTTAATCAGGACTAAAGTGGTATCAGGAATAAGCAACCTGCAAGATATATGTGTAATGACTAATAGATATATTTCAGTATAATTCTACTGTCTGGAGAGGAAAATAGCAACAGGACCATGACAGTCACCACAAAAGGAAAAGTAATTAATGGCAGTGACTAGAAAATGATTCCAACATAATCATTGCTCATGATGCACAGAGCAGAAACATTAAAGGATATTTCTCTATTTCTTCTGGGTAGATGTCAAACATAAAATACAATTAAAACAACGTAGGCATGATAGCCACATGGTTAGCTCTAAATTACTTTTGAATGCATGGAGAGACAAAATTGAAGAGAAAGCTTGAAAATAGTTTGCATTAAGCAAGTAATTATTTAGTACCTACTATATACCTTGAGTAAGTTCTTGGTTAGAGCATATAAAGATGCTGAAGGAAAAACCCTACTGAAGTTGCCAATGGGTGGCCTTGAGCTTGGTTGCTGCTGCCGTCAGAAGATGTTTGGGAAACAGGAAAGACCCATGGACACCTGGGAGACACTGATGAAAATTCTTTTTTTTTTTTGAGATGGAATCTTGTTCTTTTGCCCAGGCTAGAGTACAGTGGCGGGATCTCCACTCACTGCAACCTCTGCCACCCGGGTTCAAGCGATTCTCCTGCCTCAGCCTGCCGAGTAGCTGGGATTACAGGTGCATGCCACCACGCTGGCTAATTTTTGTATTTTTAGCAGAGACGGGGTTTCACCGTGTTGGTCAGGCTGGTCTCGAATTCTTGACCTCAAGTGATCTGCCTGCCTCAGTCTCCCAAAGTGCTGGGATTACAGGTGTGAGCCACCGCGCCCAGCCTGGTGAAAGGTTTTGAATTGGGTTTCAGACTAGAGGGTGATCTTTGTTTCTTAAAGGAACTAAGAAGGAAGCTCGAATACCCCTTATACCCGTGGCACAGTTTTATCAAACACAGTTTTATTTTTATTTTTATTTATTATTTTTTTTTGAGACGGAGTCTCATTCTGTCGCCCATGCTGGACGATCTTGGCTCACTGCATCCTCTGCCTCCTGGGTTCAAGCGATTCTTCGGCCTCAGCCTCCCAGTATCTGGGACTACAGGCACATGCCACCATGCCCGGCTAATTAAAAAAAAATTTTTTTTAGTAGAGATGGGGTTTCACCATATTGTTCAGGCTGCTCTTGAACTCCTGACATCATGATCTGCCTGCCTCGGCATCCTAAAGTGCTGGGATTACAGGCGTGAGCCACCGTGCCTGGCCAAGAAACACACTTTTAAGTAGCTTTGAATTTAAAGGGCATATACAGAGTGATGCCTTTAGCATTTTAGCCTTATTAGAGCCAGATAAATGTATTAGTAGTTGATAAAGTATAGTGAAGGAAAATATAATGTGATGATAATGACAATGTGGACATAAAAAATTCCATTTATTGAGGTCTTATCACATGCCAGACATTTGGCTATACACGTTTCTGAGAACAGTTCATTCAATCCCTATAACACATTTTTAGTCTTGGACCCTCAGTCTCTTCAGCTGTAACTTCTCTTAACTTCGCGGGTTGGCTAATTTCATGTGTCAACTTGCCTGGGCTAAGGGATGCCCAGATAGCTGAGAAAATATTCTTTCTGTGTTGTCTGCGAGGGGTTTCAAGAAGAAGTTAACATTTGAATCAGTCTGCTGAGTTAAAGAATCACCCTCACCAGTGTAGGCAGACATTACCCAATAGTTTGAGTCTCTAAATAGAATGAAGAGGCAGAGGAAGGGAAAATTTGCTTTCTCTATTTGAGTTGGAACATCCGCCTTCTTCTGTCTCAAGAACCAAGGACATCAGAGCTCCTGGTTCTTGTAGCTTTGGACTTAGCCTGGTATACCATTGGCTCCTCTGGTTCTCAGGCCTATGGACTTGGATTGAACCACACCACTGGCTTTCTTGCTTCTCCAAATTGCAGTGGCATATGACGGGGCTTTTTGGCTTCCAGAGTTGTATGAGACAATTTCCATATATGTCTCATATATATATATATGAGACAGAGAGAGGTTTATAAATATATGTACACACACACACACATTCTGTTTTCCTGTTTCTCTGGAAAACCCTGACTAATACATTTCATTACACCTCTGTTTTCCCATCTGAAAAGTGAAGACAGTAATTTTTACCTCTAGAGTTGTTGCAAAGATTACATGAGACAATGGACCCAAGGCCCATAGCACAGCGTCTGTTACTGAGTAAGCATTCACTAGAAATTGTATTTATGTTTATGACTATTATAGGGAAATGTCTTCAGGTGTGTGTCCAAGGGCTGAATTCAGCTGTGTCCCTCACTCCTCCCTGAGGCCCGTGCCATGGCCAGGTGGCTTCCAATCTGTACTGAATTTTTAATGTACAGACTGCTTCTTTTTTAGTGGCAGCCCCTTAGGTCCCATGGTGAATAGGCTGCTACTTAGAAGAATCTCATGTTTTGTGACCGCCCCCCCCCCCCGCCCCCGCCGACATTTATTACCCTATGAGAGTGGGTAATGCCTTGCTCTGGGCCTGAGGGAAGCCCATAAATGCTTTTAGAAGTCCCAGTATTCTGATACCTTTCCAGCCTTCTCCTGCTTTCACTGTTCTCAACCCCTTGGCAACCCACATCCCAAAAGCAAGAGGAGGGAAATTTTCAGATGCATTTCTGTATTAGTGTTTTCTAGATAAACAGAACCAACAGGATGTATATATGTAGAAAGAGATTTATTACAAGAAATCGGTTCGTGCAATTACAGAGGCTGAGCAGTCTTAATATCCGCAGGGTGAGTTGGTAGGCTGGAGACCCAGGAAAGCTGATGGTGTGGTTCCAGTCTGAATCTGAAGGCCTGAGAACCAGGAGAGCCTGTGTTGTGGTACCAATCCAAAGGCTGGCAGGCCGAAGACTCAGGAAGAGCCTATGCATCAGTGTGAGTCTGAAGGCAGGAAAAAACGCATGTCAGTCAAAAGGCAGTCAGGCAGGAGAGATTCCCTCCTACTTGGGGGAGAGTTGGCTTTTTCCTTCTGTTTAGACCTTCAGCTGTTTGATGAGGTCCACTGACAGTAGGGAGGGCAATTGCTTTACTTAGTCCCTTGGTTTAAATGTTAATCTCATCCAAAACACTTTCGCAGAAACACCAGGAAAAATACTTAACTGAATATCAAGCACCCCACGGCCCAGTCAGTTTGCCAAATAAAAGTAACCATCATAATTTTGGTTCTCATCAGTCTTGAAGCCCCCTTCCTCATCCTTCAGTAAACTGGCATTTTGTTCAAAGCTTCTAAGTTATTTAAAGTTTTACACACCAATGAGGGTGAGTTTTTAATCCAAGGGGTGGGAAAGGAAGAATAGGGTGAGAAGGGAATAGCAGAAGTAATTAAAAGTAATTGTCATAATTGCTTCTTGTTAAACCCAGCTAATTGGTAAAAAGTAACAAGGAGGAGGCCATTATGCAAATATATGGTCACTGTGTTCAGCTCCAGTTGAAGATATCAGAGCAGAGAATGGGAGCGTTTTTACTAGCTAGTTAGATGATGATCTGTTCATTGTCCTTATCAGTAACCCTTCACCTCTTGCAGCATCAGACTTCTGCAATCTTGTTAGTTTTTCCCAACCTGTCCAAATCCAATTCAGTATATTCAGTCATTCCTGACCCTTAAGTTGTACTATTTTCCTTTCTGTCTTCCAACTACTACCACCCTTTAATGCCCAGCTCAAATTCTGTCTTCCCCTTGATGCGTTCTGTGACTATTTCAGTCCTTAGTCTTCCATTTTCTCTGTGTTATTTTCTTCTTGCCTTTTCTGTACACTGGCAGCTGCGTATATAACCTGTGTTACTAGTGGCTGCTTTTCCCTGTTATTTCCCCATCAGGAGAGTAAAAAACCTTACAACAAAGCTCTCTTTCTTGTGTACCTTCTTTAGCACCAAGAACAGTCCCAGGAATAGAGTTGCTAATAGATACTTATGAATAATGAGTGACTCTAACATGTAAGCCAAATCATAACATTCCTCTGTGCAACACTTTCTAATGACTTCTCATCTTACAAGAAAAGCTAAAGTTCTATAACAGACAACACAGGATAGTTTGATCGGATCCCTTGTCCCTTCTCTTCTTGTCTCCATAATTCTCCACCTTGTTCACTGGAGCATCACCTAAATTGTCTTCCATGAAAACCTCTCAAGTGTAGGGGTTTCCAGGTACTGTAAGGGCAAATACAAATAAAAATAAGAGGCTGGGCCTGTAATCCCAGCACTTTGGGGGACCAAGGTGGGTGGATCACCTGAGGTCGGGAGTTCGGGACCAGCCTGGCCAACATGGTGAAACTGTGTCTACTAAAAATAGAAAAAATTACCTGGGTGTGGTGGCAGATGCCTGTAATCCCAGCTACTCAGGAGGCTGAGGCAATACAATTGCCCGAACTCGGGAGGTGGAGATTGCAGTGAGCCGAGATCGTGCTATTGCACTCAGCCTGGGCGACAAGAGCAAGACTCCATCTCAAAAAAAAAAAAAAAAAAAAAAAAAGTGTCATTGTTTCTGTTGAAAATAAGGGAAGATACCTCCTTTTTCTTAGAGCATTTGCTTTAGAAAACTTGTCATTGTAAATTCTCTGTCACTTTAGCGGGTGTCTTGATCCCAAACTACCTTCTATCATCAGGATATAAGAAGTTTATTTTTCCTTTGAATAAAGCCAATTGGGAAACACAGATGGCCACTGCAATTACTCAGTGAATCTAGGATGAGCCATGTGTGACAAATCATGCTGCCAAGTCCTCTTATGGGGGCGTAGGTGTTGTTTATTTTGAGAACATGTATGTAACACTCTGTATCTGCCTGGCTATATAAAAAGGTGAGACTTCTTTCTGTCTTCACAATTTCTTAGTGGGTCACCTGTGATGTGCACCACGTTCTGGTTCAATGTTTATTCAATAATGAAATTGTTTCTTCCTCTTCTTCCTTTGTAGGAAGTTTTCTGGGTTGGAGATATGGTGTTAATTGTATTTCTCTAACAGTGCCTGCCTGGATGTTTCTAGTTGTCCTTCATGCTACAGACTTCTATTTTGAGAAGGGGAAGATGAGGACTTGTGTCTACAATTTCTTCCTCCCACTCTTTCTTTTATATTCCAGTGCATTATACAGAGTGAGTGCTACAGTCTGAATGCTTGTATCTCTTCCAAATTCCTTTGTTGGAATTCTAATCCCTGAGATGATTGTGTTAGGAGGTGGGGCTTTGGGAAGGTGATTAGGTAGTGAGGACGTAGGCTGCATGAATGGCATTAGTGTCCTTATAAAAGGGAACCCAGAGAGCGAGCTTGCCTCTTCCACCATGAGAGAACGCAGTGAGAAGGTGCTGTCTATGAATGAGGGAGCAGACCCTCACCAGACACCAAATCTACTGCCACCTTGATCTTAGACTTCCCAGACTCCAGAAATGTGAGAAATAGATTTCTGTTGATATAAGCTCTCCATTTTATGGTTTTAAAAAATAGCAGCCTGAATGGACTGAAACAGTAGGTTTTCTATTTCCTTTTTCTTCTTGGAAGGGATTTCACTATATTATATCCTTCTTCTTCCTGGCGGCATTAATCTCTACACATTTTTTTTAAATAGAAGAAACTCTATGATCTGTGTCTACCAGACACACACACACACACACACACACACACACACACATATTTAGTATGGGAACAGTTTAGTTTGGCTTCTCCCAGAAGTAGATCCTTAGACAAAGATTTGAGTGCAAGTAGTTTATTTGGGAGGGGGAGGGAATAGAGTTAGGGGAGTGGGAAAGTGAGAAATAGAAGGGAAGATGGACAGCAAAGGGTGGTCTATTAAGACAGTTCCTGCAGTGGGTAACTGGCGCTTAATCTCCCATGGAAACTGGAGGAATAGTGGAAAACATACATCATAACTAGCCTATGGAGGGGCCAGGCAGCTGGGTCTTTATTAACTCCCAAGAGTCAGTGATTAAGGGCTGCTGGTGGGTGGGAGGGAGACATTCATTCCCTGGCGCTTCCAAATGTTCTCACTTATGAGCAAAGCTGCTTCAGTGGTTCAGCCAAAAGCCAGCAGGCACAGCAATGTGGATTCCATCCGTGGGAGGTGTATTAGTCCATTCTCCGACTGCTATAAAGAACTACCAGCTCACGCCTGTAATCCCAGCACTTTGGGAGGCCGAGGTGGGCAGATCATGAGGTCAGGAGTTTGAGACCAGCCTGGCCAATATGGTGAAACCCATCTCTACTAAAAACAAATATACAAAAATTAGCCAGGCATGATGGTGCATGCCTGTAGTCCCAGCTACTCCGGAGGCTGAGGCAGGAGAATCACTTGAACCTGGGAGGAGGAGGTTGCAGTGAGCCAAGATCACAACACCGCACTCCAGCCTGAGTAACAGAGTGAGACTCCGTCTCAAAAGAAAAAAAAACTATTAGAGACTAGGTCATTTTAGAAGAAAAGAGGTTTAATTGACTCACAGTTCTGCAGGCTATACAGGAAGCATGACTGGGAGGCCTCAGGAAGCTTACAGCCATGGCAGAAGGGTGAAGGGGAAGCAAGCACCTTCTTCATATGGTGGCAGGACAGAGACTGAAGGGGGAGGTGCTACACACTTTTATACAACCGGATCTTGTGAGAACTCACTGACTATCACAAGAACAACAAGGGGGAAGTCCACCCCCATGATTAAGTCACCTCCCACCAGGCACTTCATCCAACACATGGGGATTACAATTCAACATGAGATTTGGGTGGGGACACAGGGCCAAACTGTATCAGGAGGACTGCTGACATTGAGGGTCTGAGCATACAGGCGGGGCCTGGGCAGCATCTGCAGCAGGAGCCTGGGGCAGCATGTGCTCAGCACCAGGATGTGCTGCCAGATCCCCTCCAAGAACCGACTTGTTCCCCAGGCACTGGGAGTATGGTGAGTACATAACCTGCAGCTGTCAACCCCTTCCAGGATTGGCTCAGCTGCTGAGCTGTTCACCCAAGCTCACACTTCTTCCCACATCTGATGACTGATCAGTATAGGAATATAAAGGCTTGGTCATCTGGCATAGCACTGAAGGGCCAGTCTAGCTGCAGAGGAGCTGAGAACTCAGCCCAAGCTCCGTTCCTTAGGGCGGATCCTAGGGCTCTCCTTACTAAACATCCCACACTCACAACTCCTTTCCCAAGTCGGTTTCCCAGAGAACCCCAGTGCTTTCATGTGATCGCAGGGATTGCTAAGAATGAAAGCACATTGGCTTGATATTCTAGGACTAGTATCCCAGCTAAACAACGATAAAGGATCTACAAATCCTGGTTTCCACAGAGTAAGAGTAGGTCTTTATAAAGGCAATGATTATTTTTAATCATGATTATATCCGTTTTTTTTTCAGAAAAAAAATTATCTTCCAATCTGGGTTCTCTTCTTTGTACCCTGTCTGATTCTTTCATTGGATCTCTTTTCCTCACTTCTGATAGCTTATTTTTCTGTCTTTAAAGGCAGTTTTTCTCTCAATCACTCAACCTTTATCAATTGATTTCTTTTTTTTTTTTTTTGAGACGGAGTCTTGCTCTGTCGCCCAGGCTGGAGTGCAATGGCGTGATCTCGGCTCACTGCAAGCTCCGCCTCCCGGGTTCACGCCATTCTCCTGCCTCAGCCTCTCCAAGTAGCTGGGACTACAGGCGCCCACCACCACGCCTGGCTAATTTTTTTTTTTTGTATTTTTAGTAGAGACGGGGTTTCACCGTGGTCTCGATCTCCTGACCTCGTGATCCGCCCGCCTTGGCCTCCCAAAGTGCTGGGATTACAAGCATGAGCCACCGTGCCCGGCCTATCAATTGATTTCTAAGGACATATTTATTTTTCTGTACTGTCTGCCAAAAGCTGGCTGCCTCCTTAAAGAAATGTTGGCCTGAGACTGCAGCTCTGGGCCTCGCCAGCCTGAATGCTCTGACTCTGTGGTCTTCTTTTTCCAGCTGCATTTGTTTTTCTGATGTGATGGAGGTTCTGTTTGCTGTGGCAGTAGGAGAGGTGTTTGGATTCCCTTGAGTGGGAAGAAGCACTTTCTCCTTGGTGTCCAGGCTGAAGACACACTTCCCTTGGTAGAACATCAGGGCTCCGTACATGTGATGCCACGAATCAGCCCTCTGGCAGAAGCAGCTCAAGAGTATTACCTTGGGGTCACATAGCATCCAGGATTTGGGCTATGCTTTTATATCCTAAAACTTAGTATGGCCCATAAATGGAGAAAAAAAATAAAAGTGCGTATCAATGTTTTTATATAAACACAAAATTTCTGCTTATATACATTTAAAAATAGTCTCCTTACATCACTGACCATGTAGACATGTATATATGTGTATATATATGTGTGTATGTATATATGTGTATGTATGTGTGCATATACATGTGTGTATATATGTGTGTGCATATTTAGTTAGCTCTGCAAGTATATGTAAGTATATGTGTGTGTGTACACTCACACACACACATATATATATGTCTCGTTAGCTGTGTAAGTCAGCTCAGTTTGGAGAAATGATTTTACCATGAATATCAGATCAGTACTTTTCTCAGGTATAATTTATGCATATTACCAAAACTGCACTAGTGCTACTAAATATATTTTAGAATTTATAATTGTTATGCTGAATAAGTGGAACTCAAAAGGACTTACATTTTTAGAAGACGACTTACATTTTTCCTTCTACAACTTCCATTAAGAATTATTTTGAAGGCTATTTTTTTCTCTCTTTTTCAATGACATTTCAGGTGCCATACTATTTCCTTTCTCTTTTAGATGAATAAAAACAAAACAAGCTCTCTGATTATTTCAGTCTCAAGAATGGTTTCAGTTCAAGATTGAAAATGTCCAGCTCAGTGATAATCAAACTTCAAAAACTTTCAGAGACAAAGCTTTCAGAACCCCGTCAGCCTGTACCAGCCATGGCTAAGCCCCAGTCATTAAATATGTTGGAGAGGCTGAGTTAGGAAGGAGAAATGACTTTTTTTTTCTTTCCTATAATCTTATATTAGAAGTGAAGGAAGGAGAAGTCATTTCTTTGGAAAAGGTTTTTTAAGAACCTGGACACCGTCTAGCTGACTGCCACAGAAAGTGTCTCTTATGCTTTCTCCTGTACTGAAATATATTACTTTTAACAACTCTTGTGCAAGAAAGAGTTGGGCTTCACCTTTCCTCTGTAAACCTGTAAACCAGCAGTGGTAAGAAAGGCAGGGTGGACCTTTCCCTTAAGCATCGGTCTCAGCTTTAGGCTGCTGTGACTCTTCCGGGGTTAAAACAGGGAGTAGGGGAGAGACACATGCCTCTGACAATCTGGCAAGAGGGTTCCCTGAATTGTGGATCTTTCGGAGCTGACTCTTGCACTCATGGGCCTCTCATCAGTGCTCTGGTATAACAGTCCCTCTAGTGGACTGCTCACATCCTTCCTCACTTTCTGCATCTCATGGGACCATCCAAATTGCTTTGGCTGAGGTTGCTTCACTCTCTTGACCAGGATCCCTTTGAAATCAACTCAGTGGTATTCCCACCCCAGATTCCTATCTGGTAGCCGGGAACCACGTGTCTTTGAACAGTCACAGATGAGGGCACAGTTACTCTGAAACTCAGCCTTGGCTCATTGCCATGGACCGTTCAGCCTCGTCTCTTACCTGTAGTCACTTTCCCAGCCCTGAGTCAGCAGTTGGCTGTGTCTTCTAAATTCAAGGGATACAGTACACTTCCGTGGAAGTTGGCTAGAAAATGTCCAGGTTCTTGAAAAACATTTCCAAAGAAATCTCTTCCCCTTCCTAACGCTTGGCCTCTCCAGCGTATTTCATGGCTGGAGATAGGAGCTTAGTGTAACTGGCCAATGGGTTCTTGCCCGCTGACTAGACAGAGCTGATTTACCAAGATGGGGGAATTGCAATAAAGAATTTAATTCTCACAGAGCCAGCTGTGTGGGAGACTGGAGTTTTATTATTACTCAAATCAGTCTCCCTGAAAATTTGAGGATCAGGGTTTTTAAGGATAATTTGGTGAGTAGGGGATCAGGAAGTGGGGAGTACTGACTGGTTGGGTCAGGATGAAATCAGCAGGTTGAAGTGGGTTTTCTTGCTATCTTCTGTTTCTGGATGGGATTGCAGAACTGGTTGAGCCAGATTACTTGTCTGGGTGGCATCCCTTGGTGCATCAGAAGGCAAAGTCTGCAAAATATTTCAAGTGCTGAACTTAGGTTTTACGACAGTGATGTTATCCCCAGGGGCAACTTGGGGAGGTTGAGAATCTTGCAGCTGGAGCCTCTGGTGGCATGACTCTGAAGCCATACTTTCTAATCTTTTTTTTTTTTTTTTTTGAGATGGAGTCTTGCTCTGCCGCCCAGGCTGGAGTGCAGTGGCACAATCTTGGCTCACTGCAACCTCCGCCTCCTGGGTTCAAGCAATTCTCCTGTCTCAGCCTCCCGAGTAGCTGGGACTACAGGTTCCCGCCACCATGCCCGGCTAATTTTTGTATTTTTAGTAGAGACGGGGTTTCACCATATTGGTCAGGCTGGTCTCAAACTCCTGACCTCAGGTGAGCCACCACACCTGGCTTCTAATCTTATAGTTCATTTGTTAGTCCTACAAAGGTAGACTAGTCCTCATGCAAGAAGGGGTTCATCTCAGGAAAGGACTGTTATCATCTTAGTTTTGAAGTTAAGCTATAAACTAAATTCCTCCCAAAGTTAGTTTGGCCTACACCCGGGAATGAACAAGGACAGCTTAGAGGTTAGAAGCAAGTAGGAGTCGGTTAGATCAGATCTCTTTCACTGTTATAATTTTCTCGTTGAAATTATCGCAAAGGTGGTTTCAATTAGTTGCAGACTGTGGATCTAGGTTTCTGTAGCTCCCTTTGCAAGTCCTTCTTAGGTAGATTACCACCTCTCTTTGGGACGTGAGAGCTGTTGTCACTGATGATACAGGTTCTCAGCTAAAACTAAGAGTCCCATTTACATCTTGTTTTGCTTTAATATTTATCTCTTAGTGAATACATATACTTTTAACTCTAAGACAAGAAAGAGTTGGGCTTCAACTTTCCACTTCAAAACTTTTGAACCTGTTTTTGTTCCCCCCTCTCAGTTTTACATCTCTTGAACAGTCAGTGCAACAAGCATCTCGTTTGTAATCTCCTTGAGAATAAGTGGATGTGACTTTCAGTTTCCACTTGCTAATTTTAGTCCTTTGAGTTCTGGCCCAAAGGAAAGGAACAGACCAATCAGCATATAGATCAAAAATCAAAATGAGAAAGCTCACCAGCCGAGAAAGCAAAGGAGAGTTTTCATTCTTCTGTTGTGATAATACAATATTTCTTGCTTTTGCCTTTGTTGTGCAACATCTGTAAAAATGTGATGATGAAAAAAAACAGGTGAAAGTGAATGATTTAGGTTCTAGTCTGGGTTTTGTCACTCACTGGGTGATCTGACCAATCTTCTCCAATTGTGTTTCATCATCTGTAAAATAAGAGGGTTACACCAGTTCCGATATTATATTATTCTATCTGAAGTGATTATTAATAGTATATAGAATAATTGTACTGCTTATGTGCTTGAAATTGGTTTTGATACAATGGCTAAGTAGCAGTGATTCTGACCCTTATGAACACTTCAGTGGGCTTCATTCTTCAAAAAGAAAATGTCATATTTAAGTATTTTTAATTTTATATATTTCTGTAAATTATAGTTTAATTAAGGTTTCCTTAGAGAGCAGAAGATGGAATCCCAGAATTTGGAAAACAGCTTTTTAAAACCTCTTTGCTGATTGTGTTAGGAATTTAGTAAGGCAAAGAAGGCTGCCTGCCTACCTGTGGCTGTGGAGTCAGATGGGTGGCTCCAATACTCGGATGTTAATCTCTTTAGAAGATTATTTTTTAAAAAGAAGAAGATTACAAAGATGAAGAATATGGTATTACTTTGCAAAAATCACACCCACAGCTCTTGCCCCTAGTGTTATTTCCTATATAAACATTGAATAATGAAAAAGTCTTGCAGTAAGAGCTAAGAGCCATCAAAAGTTTCATAAACAACATTGAGTTAAAAGGGTAGTAATGTGTAAGGAAACAAAATTTTTCCATTTGGGTTTTTTCTCTCTCTTAAAAAAATAAATGTGATCCTATTGTGCTATCAGCTACATTTTGTTGGATTTATACAGTAAGTGTACCTCTTCTGTTACTTCACTAACTTAAATAACAAAGATGAAGGGGAAAAACTCATGGGATTGGGAAGGGCAGTTCTTATTTACAGTTGTATCTCTAGCTCTGAGCATAGTGCCTGGGATACGTTAGTTGGGCGTTAAATATTTGTGAAAGGAATACATTAAGAATCGGATACTGGGAAGGGGCTGTGATGAAAGAACAATTTTAGGTGACAAAATTGGAGCTGATTGCTGCTCTTATGTCTGATTATAGAGCTTTAACTATGATGGTCAAAGCAAGAGGGCTTTGAAGACAGCATAATCATCCTGTGGAATCCAAACTGCACAGAAATCGAATGAAAACATCTTTAATTAGTGTCAGGAATTGTCCTACAGTTTTAAGATGAGTGAGATTTTTTTCATGCAATTGAATCTATGCCATGAGAAGTCTACCCCACTAATCACTGAGGATGTATAAAGGTCCCAGGGAAGCTGGTGATAGTTGTACTCAGGAAACTTGCCCTTGACCTCCAAACACATCTACAGTTGCTGAACCATGAGCCACTACAGAAGCTATTATGGAGGCCTGGGCTATGGCTATGGAGGCTTTGGTGGCCGGGGCTATGGCTATGGCTGTGGCTGTGGCAGCTTCCGCAGGTTGGGCTATGGCTGTGGCTACAGAGGCTATGGATTCAGCTCCTGCCGACCATTATACTACGGAGGATATGGATTCTCTACCTTCTACTGAAGAGTGAACTCATTCTTTGGATCACTAGAATCTGTCTATCATCCTGACTTAATTCTCCTTTCAGGTCTTTTTACCCCCTCTGTCAATTGTGCAGTCATTTTCTTGATAAACCAGACAAAGCAGCAAAGGGTGCCTTGTGAACTCTTCAAAGTCAAGACTCAATTCTGGCAACAAACACAACAGAATCAGTGGCAGCAGCAAGGGGAACCTGTAGAACGACCTAGAATCCCACCTTTCAAGCTGTGAATCCCTCTCTTCCCTTATTAATATATCAACATGGCACCAACTCTTCTATTTTAGTAAACTAATTTTAATAGTAGAGCAAATTTAGTTTATTTTTTTTTTTTCTGTTTTACTGTGGTAAGAACACTTAACATGAGATCCACCCTCCTAACAACTTTTTGAGTCAACCATGCATTATTGTCGACTACAGGTACAATACTGTATAGCTAATCTGTAAGGTCCGTTCACCTTGCCTGACTGAAACTTCAGCCTCTTTGTCAGTAACTCCCTAGTTCTCCTTTCACCCAGCCCCTGGTAACTGCCATTCTACTCTTGGATTCTACAAATTTCACTCTTTTGGATGCCTCATGTAAAGTGGAATTGGGCAGTTATTTGTCTTTCTGTGGCTGGTATATCTCACTTGGTTTCATTTCTATTGATTCGTTTCACAGAACCAGACCCAAGCTTCCAGGGTCTGTGTGTGTGCATTCACCATTGTATATTCTGTGGTCATGACAATACCTGGCATGTATAAGGCAGTCAAGAATATTTGTGGATTAAGAAACTTGCTCATCGGTGTTATAATATAAAATCATTTTTAATCTGTCCAGTAGTTTGGGGATAATTTGGGGTTAATGGTGTTCTTTTATAACTCTCCACCCTCTTCTCACCCCATTTCCTCTTATACACACACATACTCACACACTCACACACTCTGATCAAACATCTCTTACCCTGGGTGGAATTTATTTTTGCCCCAGCAGCTGATAAAAAACCTCAACAGTAGCACTCCATAGGTACACCCTTACAGGGTCAGGCAGAATGCCTTGCATTTTGTCAAGACACATAAATGAAAACTTACTTGCTTTCAAGGCAAGCTACAGATACTTGCCACATAACTGGAAAATGTGCACATTTGGACTTCACCATAAACAACCTAATGTCTATCAATGGTATAATGGAAAAATAAATTGCAGTATAGTCTTACAATGGAATATTACACAGCAATGACAATGGCCAAACTAGAGCTATAGGCAACAACATGGCTGAACCTCATGATCATAACGTGGAGTGAAAGAACCCAGGCATAAAAGAATAAATACAGTATGAGTCCATTTATTTAAGTTTTTAGGCAAGAAAAACGAGATTACAGGGTTAGAAGTCAGGATAGTTGTTACCTTTGGGAAGATAGTATTCATGGGAAGGCTCGAGGGGGACTTCTGAGGTGCTGGCAATTTTCCATGTTTTGATCTGGAAGTGGTTACATGGAGGTTCTTTCTAAGTTATTAAATTTATGTTGTATGTATTTTTCAGCATGTTTGTTATATTTCAATTTAAAGTGGTCTAAAAATTGATAATATTCCATGACTTCAAAAATGCCTTCTAGGAGCAGATAGTTCAGATAGTTCAAGTTTTTTTGAGGACCTACTTTGTATTACATGCTGGCTACGACATACGGAAATTTCAAATGAATAGTCCATCGCTTTTGGTGTCAAGAAACTCAAAATACAGCAGCCCATAATGGAGGCATAGGTGGGGAAGGGAGGTCTTTGAAAAGGGAGTGGTGAGTTTCTATTCCAGAATTTAGGAGAAGATTAGGAAAGTTTCTCCTAATGTGTCTAAGCCTCAACTTTAGGATATATACATGTTATTAGTATTGTTAGTCACAAATCTAATCGTATCTGAAAGAATAAGACCTAAAGAAAGTTAAACAGTAACGACAAAGAAAATCAAGTAAAAAACATGAATTAAGAAACTTGTTACCTATGGGTTTCTCTCTTTAGCTTACATAGGAAGTGCATTTTGCTCAATGGACACAGAGTATATTCGCTGAGTGTGCCGCGGGTGATATGAGTAGGAGATGTGTATGATTAACAGAGAAAACAAATCTAGCTCAATAGTGACAAAACTTCAAAGGGAATTTTGATGCCTAAAAATTGTTCTGGATGATTTTGAAAATTATATAATAGTCTAAATTATTCTTTCGAATATCGTGAGAAAATTTGTTATGCTGATAGGAAAGATGCAAATATATTAACAAAAATGGTGTTTGCCATTCCTTTAATTAATTTATCTACTCTATTAAAATGGTTTGGATAAGTAAAGATATACAGTTACTAATATCCTTTGTGTTTCTCAAAGATATTTTAGGCAACAGTATTCATGATTTTATATAAAGCCTTCAGCATTTCAGTAGTGTTGCCTGATGTGTTTGGGATAGCTGATCGGAGATTTAACAAAATTGACGTTGATATCAAACATTCCTCATGCTAATGAATATGTCTGAAAAATGTATATGGAAAAACAATCACTTGAGAACTAGGAGTTACTCATGAGGGTGATAAACATAGTGATCAGCACAAATCTTGGCCAGGCAGTTGCTTTTATAACCCTATTGGCAGCTAGTATCTTCCATTTGACAGAAATAATATACCACATATGAACCTCTCAGTAAATTCAACTTTCCCCAAATGCCTGCTGAGATTTATCTTGCA
Organism: Symphalangus syndactylus; assembly: GCF_028878055.3. Taxonomy (NCBI): domain Eukaryota; kingdom Metazoa; phylum Chordata; class Mammalia; order Primates; family Hylobatidae; genus Symphalangus; species Symphalangus syndactylus. Next base: position 99,185,756 of record NC_072427.2, read on the forward strand.
CAGAATGGATTAAACTTTCAAGGCTTAGAAGAAAAATGTACATTCATCCCCAACTCACCAGCTAAATAGAATGCCAAGCTCACGTCTTACATGAAAGGAAGCCTTTAAGAACGATTCGGATGACCCACAGAGAGATGACATTCTTTACCCCCCATGATGCCAGGACTGGAGGCTTTAAAACACCTGTTTGTGCTGGAACCTAATTGGCACTAATCCTATGTGGCAAAATAAGCTGGGGTCTGATAAGGTTCAGAACATTGGTTAGGAATAATTTTTCAGTGTTGCTTAAAATTAGTATTTTTTTATTTTTATTTTATTTTTTGAGACAGGTCTTACTCTGTCACCCAGGCTGTAGTGCAGTAGCATGGTCTCGGCTCACTGCAACCTCTGCCTCCTGGGCTCAAGTGATTCTCATGCCTCAGCCTCCCGAGTAGCTGGGGAGCATGCACCTCCATGCCCGGCTAATTTTTGTATTTTTGGTAGAGACAGGGTTTCACCATGTTGCCTAGACTGGTCTTGAACCCCTGAGCCTCAAGCAATTCACCTGCCTCAGCCTCCTGAAGTGCTGGGATTACAGGTGTGAGCCACTGCATCCAGCCAAAATTAGTATTTTTAAAATTAAACTTTGGTGACTACTATCTGGGAGTGCTTGGAAGTAGTAAAACAAAACAAAACAAAATCTCTGTGCATTTTGTAAATGCCCCTGATTTATTGGCTATTATCTATTATTAGTTGACAGTAAATGATAAATATCTATAAATAAAGAAGTAAGTTTTTGCTAGTTCCTCTATAATGTCTAATTTGTGTTGTAGGTAATTTGAAACAGTTGAATCCCAATTGACTTCAGATCAGGAAATATTTGTGTTTATGATTTGGAATAATGTTTTGGTATTAGGATGATACAGACTATGCTGCAGTAACAAGTACACCCTTAAATCTCAGGCTTAATCCAGTAAAGTTATTTATGACTCTTGTCTAAGTCTTACTCAGTGAGTCACTTCTCCTTGGAGCTCTCCTATAGTGACTCAGGGATCTGGGCTGCTATGTCTTATAGCTCTGCTATCTCATTGTTCTAGCCACACTAAAGGGAGAGAAGAGAACATAGAGAAAACATGCCTGCCTTTGACTGCTTTGGATGAGATGAAACACATTAGTTCTGCTCCTTTTCCCATTAGCAAGTATTCAACCTTTTGTCTCTGTGTGCCCCGAAAAGGGAGAATTGGTGGTCTTTCCACAGTTACTTTTCTGGATTGTTTTGCATATCTTAGGGACCCCTTGCTCCATTTCTCTTTTAAATTTATTGTAGCTCAAACATACATATGATGGAGATGTGGAAAGATCAGGGGTAAATTTTCCACACTTGATAGAAAGTTTTTCTAGGCTGATACCTTTTTTGTCACTCTAAAACGGTACAAGCTGCCTTATTGGAACTCCAAGTCTTAAATAAGTATCTAGATTCATATATCTATGTACTTTCATATCATTATATGTTATAGGTATTAAATCTACAAAGTATTTGAATTTAAATCTTATAAACATAGCAAAGATGTCTATATTTTCAAAATCGTAGGTTTTAAAAATAAATCTAGAGAGAGAGCACCGAATCCCTCATTAAATGGATGAATTTCGTCAGGAGTAACCTTGCCAAATGGTTTAGGGTACATGAGGGTAGGAACTAAAGCTTATCTGATAATTATTAATTTATTTCTTCAGTTTTCCTGTGGCGTCTTCCTGTGTCTCAGCAATTATGATAAAAACATTCAAAGATGTATAGCTCAAAGTCTCTCTTTTCCTTATTCCCATTTCTATCTATGTAACTCAGTTTGTACCATCTTCTTTCTCCACCTGGCCTTAACCATCTGCACCAAGAAAAAAAAATCCCATTTTCATAATAGCATTTTGGCAGGTTAGGACTTTCACTGAAGTTTCAGGGTGGGAGGGGCACAGAGTGTGATGGAAAAATGATCAGGTAAGGCCATTTCCTCCACCGTCTTGCCTTGGAGCCCATTCTTACCAGCCTAGCTTTGCCCAAGCTCACACTCTCCATGTGTGACCCATTCATTATATGAATCTTTAAGAAAGTGATTCTGTTTCTGGATCTCCTTGAGAAAAATCCCTTTCTGCTCTTTTCTTTAGGACCCCGGAAATTTTAGAAAACAGACTTTTCTCCATTTTGTCATATTTTATATCTTGTGTACTTCCTAATAAGCTTTCAGGTGATTTACACTAAAACAAAGTATCACATTAAAACCATCAAGCATCAGAGACAAAGGACAAGAGGCAGGGCAACTATGCTAGATAACCTAGGCTAAGGGAAAACTGTAATTGAGTTAAGAAAAACGTAGCTCCAAGCTTCCTAGCTGCCAAAGTCATTAAGGAAACTAATTAATCTTCATTTTAGTTGATTGAAATGCTTGCTTTTTTTTTTAGTTTGCCATGACTCTTCTTAATTTCGGCTGTGTTACCCAATGTTTGGCCCAGCTTTATTTCACTTATCTCTTTAATGTACATTGCTTCTATGTTTTCATTCATTGACCCAAATCAGTTTGAGTAAATTCATTAACACAGTCTCATTGGCTCAAGTCAATGAAAGAAACATTGACAAAACAGGGCCAAATATAGCTTTATAGTATGTTTTTGGGATGACTTTCAATGTTATTCATTCATTCATCTTTCAAATATTTGCAAACACTGGCATGTCTTGGGCACTGTGCAAAGTATATGGGAAGTGGTAGTTGGTACCCCTGCTCCTAAGTAGATTGTAATCTACAGAAAGTGAAGCTTGAGAAGTTTAGCAATTTAATCTGACTTTAAACAGAAACCCACTCAAATTACGGAGCTGGAATTTGAAAGCAAATCAGTCTTCACCAAAACCTATATTACTGACTTTTATCTGCTACTTTCTTTGTGACAGGCAGAATTTCTACAATGGCCTCCATAAAAATGCCCTGCCCTGATTCATGGGCACTGGGAATAGGATGAGATAACACTATCATAATTGTGTTATGTTACATGGCACATGACCTTGCAATGATCTGGTTAGGTCTGATCTAATCACACGAGTTTTTTTTTTTTTTTTTTTTTGAGACGGAGTCTTGCTCTGTCGCCCAGGCTGGAGTGCAGTGGCACGATCTCAGCTCACTGCAAGCTCCACCTCCCAGGTTCATGCCATTCTCCTGCCTCAGCCTCCCGAGTAGCTGGGACTACAGGTGCCCACCACCACGCCCAGCTAATTTTTTGTATTTTTAGTAGAGACGGGGTTTCACCATGGTCTCGATCTCCTGACCTCGTGATCCGCCTGCCTTGGCCTCCCAAAGTACTGGGATTACAGGCACGAGCCGCCGCACCTGGCTCATCACGTGAGTTCTTAAAAGCAGAACGTTTTCTCTGCTGATAGCAGAAGTCAGAGATTCAAAGCATGGAGGAGATTCAACACATTGTTGCTAACTTTGACGATGGAGTGGACTCCATATGAAGGGATGCAGGTGCTGCTTAGAAGCAGAGAGATACTCCCACCTAACAGCCAGCAAGTAAATGGGAACCACAGACCTACATCCACAGAGAGCTGAATTCTGTCAACAAACTGAACAAGTTTAGAATTAGATTCTTCTCCAGAACCTCCAGTTAAAGGCCCAGACTGGCTGATGCCTTGACTTTGGTTTTGTGAAAATCTAAGCAGAGAACCCAGCCAAGCTTACTGAATTTCTGACCTACAGAACTGTGAGATAATAAAATGTGTTGTTTTAAGCTGCTAAATTTTGGTTATTGTGTTTTGCACCAATAGAAATCTAATACATCCTCTCAGATTAAAAAGAAACCACTAATCCCCTCTCATTGGGCAATTCATGAATCAGAATAGCTGGATCTCTTATCTTCTACCCATTTCCCCCATATATTTCTAGGGTTATCAAGAGAAAATTCCTTGGAATCCAATCTCAGCTGTACTTCCGATTCGCCATTTGAATGACTCTTCATGCTCAGCCAGGTGTTCTGGTAACTGTTTCTCTTTGGGGAGCCAGGAATGGCCATTGACCAGTTGGGAAACCAAAGCTCAGAGGAAGCTTATGTAAGATCATATAGAAAATTGGTGGCAGATCAGCCGGGCGTGGTGGCTCACACCTGTAATCCCAGCACTTTGGGAGTCTGAGGCAGACGGATCACCAGGTCAGGAAGATGGAGGCCATCCTGGCTAACACGGTGAAACCCCGTCTCTACTAAACGTACAAAAAAAATTAGCCAGGTGTGGTGGCGGGCACCTGTAGTCCCAGCTACTCGGGAGGCTGAGGCAGGAGAATGGCGTGAACCTGGGAGGCAGAGCTTGCAGTGAGTCTAGATTGTACCACTGCACTCCAGCCTGGGCGACAGAGCAAGACTCTATCTCAGAAAAAAAAAAAAAAAAGAAAAAAAAAAAAAGAAAATTGGTGGTAGATAGATCTGGTTTGTTTAAATGTGTTTTATTTTAAAATTTCTTCTTTCCTTTAGGAAGCAGAGGTCTACTCTTTTGAGCAAGATAATTCTGAAGGTGAATTTAACATCTGATGCAGCTGTAACACTTACGTAGGGAAATACTTTTCTACTCTCATTTTCAGGCTTACTTTATTACCACAGCCTCTCGGGTTTTGCCAGCAAAATGTCTTTTTGTGACCTCAATTATATGCTGTCGATTTGTTTAAGCCACGCTATTTCCACCTCATTACTGATTCAACTTGTTGGCATTGGATAGACCCTCACATTCATTGTTATATGAATAGACACTTAAAACCATTTTGATGTAGTAAAAGAAAGTAACTAAATTTAGGTTACTAAAGAAAACTCCTGCTGAAATCTTTGACCCTGAGCTCCAAAGAGCATAGTATAAATGCTGGGTAAACTATTTTTGTCCTCTGCTTTATAAATGAGTTCCTTTCTTTCTTCCATTGAGTACTGTTCAGCACAGCTGCTATTTTTAGAGCCGAAAAAAAAAAAGAGGGGAACTGAAAATAAAGAAATAAAACCTTGTCTGAAACACCTAAGTGTGTGAATCATGGCCTGCCTCCTGCATAGACTGTGTGTAGCTGCTAAGTAATTTATGAATGAGGGAGTGTGGACCAGGGATGGCATCAACAAAAAGAACTAAGACTGATGGATTCTATTTCTAGTTCCAAACTGATGATGAAACGACTTCAGATAAGTCACTTTAACTTCTTTGGGACCTCTACCTGTAAAATAGGAAGAAACTCCTTTTTTTCTTGACAATGATATAAAGACCTGCTTAGCTTCTTACCTTTGCAGACTTCTCATTTAAGGCTTGATTCTCTGAAGCTCCTCCTTTGATATTCAACCCTGTACAACAGCAATGGGATCCATGCTTTTCCTTGGGACAAAGGAACTCAGGACAATAATTCAAATGATTCAGCCTTAGTGCTGGTTCATTTGGAGTATTAGCCCTGGTTGGGTTCTGGCTTTGTTCTGTGTGATCTAGCCCTTTCCTGTGACCTCATTCTGGTAACTGGATCCCCAGATTGTTTTATTACATCTGAGCCTCTCCATTGGTTTTCAATCTGCTATGCCACTTCCTCTGAGACTAAGGTTCTGCAGCTGATCCTTTTTGTCCCTGCTGTCATATTTCAGCCAGAGTATCCAGTCTAGGTAAGGTTTCAACTCTTTGTCCATCTATGCCACTACTTCTTTTTTTTTTTTTTTTTTTTTTTGAGATGGAGTCTCGCTCTGTTGCCCAGGCTGGAGTGCAGTGGTGCAATCTTGGCTCATTGCAAGCTCCACCTCCCGGGTTCACGCCATTCTCCTGCCTCAGCCTCCCGAGTAGCTGGGAGTACAGGCGCCCACCACCATGCCCGGCTAATTTTTTGTATTTTTTTTTTTTTTAGTAGGGACAGAGTTTCACCATGTTAGCCAGGATGGTCTCGATCTCCTGACCTTGTGATCTGCCCACCTCAGCCTCCCAAAGTGCTGGGATTACAGGCGTGAGCCACCGCACCCGGCCATATGCCACTACTTCTTGAAAGACAATCCTTAAAGACAATTCATTAAAAAATTTTAAATTCAATGTTGGGGAAACCCCCAAAATACTTGTAAAATATGCATAAAATATAAAGACTAACGATACAGTGAACATCTGGAGTGTCCCACCTGGTTACCACCACTACCACTACCAAAAAAAAAAATTATTGTTACCATTGAAGTCCTTGTCCCATTCCCTTTCCTCTCTACTCAGAGGAAACCACCCTGGCTAAATTAACTTGTGTTCATCTCTGTCTCTTTCTCTTTTTTTTTTTTTTTTTTTTTTGGGACTGAGTCTCGCTCTGTTGCCCAGGCTGGAGTGCAGTGGCGCAATCTTGGCTCACTGCACTCTCCGCGTTCCAGGTTCACGCCATTCTCTTGCCTCAGCCTCTCGAATAGCTGGGACTACAGGTGCCCACCACCACGTCCAGCTAATTTTTTGTATTTTTAGTAGAGACGGGGTTTCACCATGTTAGCTAGGATGGTCTTGATCTCCTGACCTCGTGATCTGCCCGCCCCGGCCTCCCAAAGTGCTGGTATTGTAGGTGTGAGCCACCGCACCCGGCCTCTCTCCCTCTTTTTGTAACTTTAGTTTTCCCAGATGGTATATCCCTAAGTAACATATTATTTGATGTATATTTTTGAACTTTATATAGATAAATTATAGTGTATGTGTTACAATATTTCCTTTTCTAGTTCAGCATTATGTCTCTGAGATACTCCCATGTTTTTACATTTACCTGTAATTTATTAATTGTCACTTCTAGAAGGCAGTGTTTTCATTGATGACTCTCACATAGTTTGTTACCTCTGCTATCCTTGATGAACATTTGGATTTTTCCTATTTTTATTTATGAAAAGGACTGCTATGAATATGCACCTGTCTTCTAGAAGAAGCACTTGCTGGTTGATACAGTCTTCAAAGATGCTTGTCTCAATTTATAATCCCACCAGAAGGATAATTCCATATCCTTGCCAACATTAGATTTTGTCAGGCTGTTTAACTTTTGTCAGTCTGGAAGTCATAATATAGAACCTAATTGTGGTTTGAATTTTTATTTTCTTGGCGATTAACAAAACTAAGAATCTTACTTGTATTTTTTTGGTCCTTTGGATTTTCTCTTAACTGAAGAACTGTTTAAATTTTTTGTTTCAGTTTCCTACCAGTCATTTGCTTTTTAAAATGATTTGCAGAAGTTCTTTGCTCAGTTACTGTTGCTTTGTCGGTAACATCTAGGGCAAACTTTTTTTTTTTCCAGTTTGTGGGTTGTCTTTTTATATTTCATATCTTTTAGGACCAAAAATCCTTAATTTTAATTTAGCTAATTTATCTCTTTTAAAAAATGACTTGCATGTTTTGCATCTTAAGACAATTTTCCTGGCCCAGTGTGGTGGCTCCTGCCTGTAATCCCAGAACTTTGTAAGGCCAGTGTGGGAGGATTGCTTGAGGTCAGGAGTAAGACCAGCTTCAGCAACATGTTGAGACCCCATATCTACCAAAAAAAAAAAAAAAGACTTTTTTCCTTCTCCTCGTATCACAAATATGTTGTCCTATATTTTGACTAAAAGTTGCATAGTTTTGCCTTTCATATTTATGTCTTTAATCTATCTGGAATCTGTTTCTGTGCAAGAGGTTAAAAAGGGCTTTGATTTAATTTTTTCCACACCAATAACAATTGTCTAAGTGATGTTTATTTAAAGTCTATTCTTTTCCCACTGGTGTGCAATGCCAGCTCTGACATAAATCAAGTTTCAAGTCTGTTTCATTGATCCATTTGCTTTTCCCTATGATAATCCTACAGTGTCATGAATGTAAACATTTTGTAAGAATTCTTGATATCTGGTAAAGCAAGCTTCACTAACTTGTTGTCTTAAAATGTCTTGGTTGTCCTGGCTCAGTGTTTTTCCATATATATTTTGGAAATTTCTTTTGACAAGTTAAATAGACACACATACACACAAATTCATTGCAACGTATATTGTAAATGCCTTTAATCTATTATGAATTTGCAGAGAACTGACTTGTTTTATATTGCTGCTTCTAATCCATGGACATGGTATATCTTGTATTTGAAGTCTTTTAATAATTAATATGTCTATCATAGTCTTATGCATATTTTGCTCAATTTATTGTTAGGAGTACACACACATTTGCTATGATTAATCATGATATGGGATTTTAATTGTGTGCACTTGAATTGTATTTGGCTATTCTCAGCACACTTCATCATTTTCATTCCATGCTATGATAAATCATTAATATTCTCATTTGTGAAGTCTAGATCAGGTCTATTTTCCTGTCTTCCCTCCCACTTTAATTGGATAGTCTTTATTTTTTCTTACTTGTTAATAGACATTACATTAAAAAAATTAAATTATGAATGTACATTTTTGTCATATATAAAGATATAAATATATTTACTCTCCACATAGAGTAAATATCTGTTTCTACTAATGGCTTGCCATTTTACTTTTTATTTCTGAATGAACCATGTATAAGTATATATAATTTTGGCATATATAAAAACACACACACACATGTGAACACGTATATGATTTTTACATTGCTATTTGGAAGATTGGTCTGTAATTTTTCATTCTTATAATGTCCTTGCCAGTTTTTCATACAAAGTGATACTAGCTTTATCAAATGAACTGGGGAGTGTCTCTCCTTTTACTCTTAGAAACTTACCTTTTCAGGAATTAACTTATTCCCAGAGGTGGCTAATCAAATAAACTACATGGAAATAATATTTTCTTTTTAGAGAGTTGTTTCTTACTTATTCAATTCAAAAAAATGTTAATAAGCATATTGTTTTTTAGTTGTTCTCTAGGCCATTTTGTAAATTATATTTTTCAATGATCTGCTCATCTGTTTTCATATTTATTAGTACTGTTATTGTCTTTTTAATATGCATAGTATCTATAATTTTGGTTAATGTTCATTCCAATATTATTTATTCTCTCTCTTTTTTTTAGATTAAACTTGTTAGAGGGCTGTCAGTTTTATTATTCTTTCAAATAACCAAGTTCTCACATCACCATTCCTTTCTATTATGTGTTTGCTTTCCTCTATTATATCCCCTTAGCACTCTTTGGATATGTAGATAAATTTTCAGCTTATTGACTTTTCTATTATAATCACATTACTTTATAAATTTAACTCTACATACCACTTTACCTTTATATCACAAGTTTTATGGGGCATGTGCTATTTTTGTTATTTCAATTCCTAGTATTTTATAATTTCTCTTGTGATTTCTTCTTTGACCTATGAGTTATTAAATTTGTGCATTTCAATTCCCAAACATATGGGAGTTTTCCTGTATGTTTTTGTCATTATAAGTAACAATTAAATTGACTTTTGGTTGAAAAGTGATCTATATGAGATCAATTATTTGACATGTTTAAAGACTTTAAGAGGTGGTCAGTTTTAAAATCTTTTTAAATATAAATATTCTTCATGTTCTTGAAAATAATGTATTTTGAAGATATAGTGCTCCATATATGCACATAAGATAATGTTTTGGGTAGTGTTCAATCTGTATCCTTACCAATTTACTTTCTGTCTGATCTAGTGTCAGAAAAAGTATGTTAAAATATTGTGCTATAGGCCGGGCACGGTGGCTCACGCTTGTAATCCCAGCACTTTGGGAGGCTGAGGCGGGCGGATCACGAGGTCAGGCAATCAAGACCGCGGTGAAACCCCGTCTCTACTAAAAATACAAAAAAAAATTAGCCGGGCGTGGTGGCGGGCGCCTGTAGTCCCAGCTACTCTGAGAGGCTGAGGCGGGAGAATGGCGTGAACCCGGGAGGCAGAGCTTGCAGTGAGCCGAGATTGCGCCACTGCACTCCAGCCTGGGCGACAGAGCAAGACTCCATCTCAAAAAAAAAAAAAAAAAAAAAAAAAATTGTGCTATAATGGTAGAAGTGCCTATTTTTTTTCTGTACTTCTCTGAATTTTTGTTTTAAATATTTTGAAGCTATGTTATTTACTGCATTATTGTATCATAACACCTTTGACATTGATGCCTAAGAGAATTGAGTTTATAGATATATATAAACTCAATGTATATAGATATATATATCTCAATATATATAACTCAATATATAGACAGAAAGAATTGAGTTTATATATATTAAATATATACACACACACATATATTATATATATATTTGGCTAGATTAGGGTTAATTTTCAGTGGACAATGCTCAACTCTGCAAAAGATCTTTCCATTGTCTAGACATTTATATCAATGTACATTTGAGGTATACAAATAAAGCTTAAATAAGTGATATGTGTAAATTATTAGCTTTGTTCTTCGATGGTGGGAAGGGGTTAGGTTTGTGCTTTTGTTGGATTCATTAAATAGGGTTACTATCATTTTTTAAAACATATGTGATGCATTTGCTTGTTTATGACTCTGAGTCCATTTTGTCCTCAGAGGGGAAAAACATGATGCTGGGGACCATGAGTCAAGGATGAAAGAAGGAAAAGAGAAGGAACAGTGCGATAGGATCCAGTTGGTTTGTAGCAGGACAAGCCGCAGACAAAACCCCTCAGACACCGAGTTAAAGAAGGAAGCAGTTTATTTGGCGGGGAGCATTGGCAGGACTCCTGTCTCAATAGCTGAGCTCCCTGAGTGAGCAATTCCTGTCCCTTTTAAGGGCTCACAACTCTTAAGGGGTTGTGTGTGAGAGAGTCGTGATCGATTGAGCAAGCAGGGGGGTGCGTGACTGGGGGCTGCATGCACCGGTAATTAGATAAGAACAAAACAGGACAGGGATTTTCACAGTGCTTTTCTATACAATGTCTGTAATCTATAGATAACATAACCAATTAGGTCAGGGGTCGATCTTTAACTTCCAGGGCCCAGGGTGTGGCGCCGGGCTGTCTGCCTGTGGATTTCATTTCTGCCTTTTAGTTTTTACTTCTTTCTTTGGAGGCAGAAATTGGGCATAAGACAGTATGAGGGGTGGTCTCCTCCCTTAGATTAATGTCGTAACAGCCTCCTTTCCTTTGAAGCTTCTTGGTTCCTTAAGGATGTAGGAAGAAGACAGGTTTTGAGAAAATTTCACTTTCAAGGGAAATACTATTGCTCCAGTTTCAACCATCATTCAAGAAATCCTTAAATAATATTCTACAGGGTGTGGACATGAATAACACTAAGTGTTGGACACCTAGACCAGCATTTTTGAAATCTTAGCTTGGTGGCACCATTTCATAAAGTCCAGGCTACCTTTAATCCTAAACATATTCAGAATGTGATAGCAATTACCCATAGTTTTGAAGATATGAAAAAACAATACATTCTTAAACTGACAGCAAAGTTTCTTTGGAAGTGCTTTATCAGGAATGAAAATGATGAAGTGTGCTGAGAATATGCAAATACAATTCAAGTGCACACAATTAAAATCCCAAGATGTGTTTTATGATAAATCATTTCACTGCAGTAGCAAGAATTAGCAATAGGAATTCAAATTGATAATTATGATTATATGATTTTTAGAATAGCTGACAATTTTCCATTTTCATCTACTCTTTGAAATAAAAAGAAGAGTATAATATCTTAAAACCAATCTATAAAAGGCAGATTGTATTTCAAATGTACAGGAAATTATTTTTTTCTCCCTGGCAGTCTTCTGTACCTTGAGAAAACCACAAATAGAATTTTTCAAAAAGTCTGGTCCTATGTCCCATCCCCACCTCTCAACCTCAGAATAAACTCTAAAACTTGTTTCAGTTCCAAAAAAATTTCCAATACAGGCCTTAAAGAATGAGAGTAGATGCTCTATGCTCCCATTACAATGAGAATGTCCTATTGGAAGTTAAGCCACTTCTAACCAATCCCTTTGGTGGGCAAGCCCTGAACTGATGGAATCACCATATGATGAACGTGTGTGGAGGGCTGTGTAAGAGGAGGACTGTTAGGATTTTTTTTTTATTTAGGCATTTATCATCAGCTAGGCCATTTCTTGTCTGCTTTCTGTTGCCTGTTCAGCTTGAAGGAATAACTCAAGCTGAGCAGACAATCTTCCAATTCAGAAATCATGTTGATTGCACATGTGATGGCTTTGCAGGGGCTCAGGAGGGAGAGGCAGATGTTAGGATTATCCTTCATCTGTTGGTCCAAGCTTCTTTTAATTTTTAATTTGTTTAGGGTTTAATGAATACAAGAGAAGAAATGTGCATGTTTTCAAATGTAGGTTTCACTATTATTCAGATATAGTGAGGCAAATGGGTCAGTAGATGACTACCATTGAAAAGATGATTTGTCATAGATTTCAAGCAGGGGGAACTCTGGCAAACATGCCATGCCACGGGGAGTCAGGGCACACAGAGAAGCATCAGCGTTGGTCAGGAGGCAGAGGGAGAGAGGGGAAAACATGGGCAAGACTCTTTACTGTGGTTTCCACGGGAAAGAGCAGGGGAGGCAGGGTAAGCCGGCTTATAATTGGTTCGTTTGAATAATTTCAGCAGTTTCTGAGGTGCAGAAGATGTCTTCACTTGTCTAGTACCTGGCTCTGGGGTGATAAGGGCAAAGAAATAATGGCCTAGAGTGTCAGAGCCCAATAAAAGAGGTGGTTGAGAGGCACGGGCTCTCTTGCCTCTCGAGATTGGTTGGTTTGCATATGGAAAGCATGCTTGCAAGAGAGTCCTTTACTATTTCTAGTCATTGGGGAAGTGGTGGGTGGGGGTCTGTGGCAGGGGGTGACAGTACCTTCAAGATTAGCAAGGCCCCAAGATGTCAAAACATCGGAAATACGTGGTTAATATGGTGTTGTACTAAACAAGTGTCATCCTTCCCGTGGTTGCTTTGTAAGGCTTCGTACAGTTGTCCAAGGTTGACTGGACCCAAGGTAGTCCCATGACCTGGACCAGGGAGACTGCATAGACTGCGTCTTGCTCCTACGCCTCGCTCTGGGTAGCGGATTCTGCCAAAGGCTTTGCTTAAGTCTGCACTTTCCCTCTTTGTGTTTCATCTGTGAAATTTGGACAAGAGCTGCCCTGTCTATTGAGGATGAATTAGAAAACAGGCACAAAGAGGGATTTAAAGCAAAAGATACTGTACTTTGCAAGTGTAATTCATGATTACTTAATAGAGAAAAGAAGCAGGTACTTCAAAAGAAGCATAAACGGAAAATGAAAACAACATACTACCAACAATGAAATAAAATCAGTCTTTTTTAGTTTCTGATTTAAAGCATACATAGTAGGCATGGGTTTCATTTAGCATTCCCAGACTCAGAATAATGGCTCTGTGTTGAGGCAATTCAGAGAATCTGGCAATCCTGTAACTCTGTTGAGATGTTGGCCAATTCTATTGCAGTCCTTAGTCAAATTTTCGCAGTGCAGTATCTGTGTGCTCTTGTCTATATCTTTTCAAGTGAGAGTTGGGAAGTTCCCCTCATGCCCTTGAGCATTTCAGGTTCCCTCGAAACAGCTTCCACAACATTGTTTTCCTTTATGTCAGGTACAAAATCCTAGAGAGATCCTGATTATCCGATTTGCCAATCCAATGTTAAAAAACAAGAAAAAAAAAATAGAAAAAAAAAGCTTTCTCTTGGCTGGGGATCCTCCATGCAAGCTTGATTTATTTCCTTATGCTCCTGGTGTATAACTAGTTATAGCTGTCCAGTGTCCCAGATTTTAAAATAGATGGTAGTGAGGCTTTCTATAAGATTATTGCAGTTCCCAAGAAGGAAATGTAAACAAGGCATAGAGATGATTGCATTTGTGTTTTGAGGACCTCAGCAAGCAGAGACAATTGAAATATACCATCAACAGGAAGGAAAAAGAGTATGCATTTATAAAGCAGGATTAGAAATGAGTTTCCTGAATAAAAGACAGGAAGCTGAGAACACTTGTATTCAAATGCCATCTCTGTTGAGAATATGCCTGTTGTTCCTATTTATTCAAAAAGTAGAATACACCATCTCGTTCTGTAAGAAGGTCACAGGCACCAGTCAACTGATGACACTGAAACTCTCAGAAGCTTCAAATTTCTGTAGAAATGCAAAGTAGTGCTCTTCCATGGAGATGGTAAAATCATGACGTTTGCCAATTCCCCAGCTTTAAGTGTACACTTTGCACTTTAATCCCAAGAACAATATTGCTCAGTGAAAGGTATTATTCTCAGTAAATAGAGAAGCTTGAAACATAAGAACCAATGATGAGGCTGGGTGCTGTTATCCCAGCACTTTGGGAGGCTGAGCTGGGAGGACTGCTTGAGGCCAGGAGTTCAAGAGCAGCCTGGGTACCATAGTGAGACCACCATCTCTAAAAAAAAAAAATTTAAAAATTAGCTGGGCATTGTGGTGCTGCCTGTAGTCACGGCTATTTGGGAGGTTGAAGTGGGAGGATTGCTTGAGCCTAGGCATTTGAGGCAGCAGTGAGCCACAATCCTGCCACTGCACCCCAGCCTGGGTGACACAGTGAGACCCTGTGTCAAAACACAACAAAAACCAATGATGAGATTTGCCTTATCCAAAGAAGAGCTAAAATCCTGTGCAAAATGAAGATTAAAAACCTAATGTCCTCTTTGTGGAAACTTTCAGCTGTTCCCACGCAGCAGACCTTAGACTCTGTGGCGTTGTTCACCACACGGCTGTCTGACATTGCTGATATCCCAATGTGTGCCTTATGGGTCATGTTCTTAGTCCCTGTTTTCATAAGACTTTGGAAATCTTGAATTAAGCAAATACTTGGTGGGGACAGTTCCAGGTTCCTTGAGAGAATCCAGGTCCTACTTATTATTAGAGAGTTCATGGAAACTAATATAATTGGTCCTGGGGTGGATGATGGCTTAGAGTGGGCGTCTCTGGGTTTAATAGCAGACCTGGTTCTCAGCATAGGCAGGGGATGTGGACCTTCCAGCAGTATTCTTTATCATCTCTTGGGACTTTGTCAGATCTGGATTCTCGCCTCTCCAACCCTCATGTTCTCATTCGTGTTGAAGTGGCTCTTCATCCTCACTGGGACATCTGCTCCCACAGCTCTGGTGTCTTGTCTGAACTCTTCGCCCCAGTCTGCCTCCGTTATCCCTCTATCCAGCCTGGATCCCATGGCTCCTTTGTGCAGTTTCCTCGCCAGCACCTTAGCATCCCTCACCACCCTTAGCCCTTCACTGTCCCCATTTGTCACATCCATGTCTGGATATTTCTTACCGAACCCTTTCTCTTGCCATTTCTGGGTGACAGGACCGGATAGAGGAAGCTGAGAAACAGTGCTGAGGGTTTGGGGGTACGTTCAAGTTGTCTGGGTGCCCAGCTCCTTCTGCTATTCAGCAATCCTCTGAATCAGCTGTCAATCCTCAGCTGTCCTCTCCCCACAGAAAACTCTCACCTCTTCATTTACCGAGATCATCAAGTCCATCTAATGAGAACTTTCATTTTCTCTTATTTCATTTCTAAAGTTCTCTGAGTGTTGGGATAATATTTTTGAGATATTAACCTCTATCAACTTGTTTCCTTCCAACGTTTCCTGCTTTTCCTTCCTGTCCATAGAAGCAGTAAATCGTCTCCATGTTCATTGTCTCAATGGAGAGGTAGGACAGTATGGGTCTTAATGGTTTTGGTTTCAAATACTCTGAGCTCTTAAGAAAAAGAGGGCAACTGAGGACGGACTCAATGGTGGGGAAAAACATGAAAGAAGAAGAATTCTCATCCCTGCCCCACTTCAGTCCTTCCCAAAACTAGAAGATTCCTCTGGGATGATGTGAGAACAGAGGATCCTCTCTTCATAAATCCTAGAGAAAGTGTACCTGCTGCCTTGTCTAGCAGAATTGTAGAGAGAAATTGGACTCGTGGTGTATAGCAGATGGGCCCTTAGTCTAGTAGAGATTATTGCGCCCCTGGTGTGGCACAAAGGTGATAGTGAGAGTCCCTTGCCACTGGCATTACATGGAAACAGCAGAAAAGCCACGAGACTTGAAGTCACCATAAGCAGAAACAAACATGACTTGGCAGAAAACTTCACAGACCAATATTTCAACTCCCTTCTCCCCAGCCATGTTTCAGGATTCTGTAAGCACCGCGGAACATTGATAGAACTCTAAAGAAGAAAGCAGGGAGGCCAGAACCAGCTAGGATAAAATTTCCACCAACCCAGGGGGATGGGGGCTTATAATAACAATTAGGTTGAGTTATAGAAAAATACAATATTTATTGCCTGCTTGAGTTAAAGACTGAGATTTAGACCCACTTCATCTGTGTCTTTAACCGTCTTCATTCACATTAACAAGAACTGTTTTATTGCCTTATGTTTCACTTCAATTTCAAGAATAGCATGCCATAGTCCTAAATCATTGTCCTAATATTTCCAACATCTACCAAGCCTTCGTTGCATATATCCCTTCTTGTATTAGGTCATTTAAAGTCTCAAGGGGGCACATATCTAACTCAGAGTACCTAAGACAAGAGAGTAAGTATGCTGGCTCATGGAAAGCAAGAAAGTGTGACATGGGAAAACCACTGGGCAGGCAGAATGTGGCTATGCCTCAGATGTAACTGGAACTAGGGTCTAGCTGCCCTTAGGATTCTTTCTCTTCATTTCTTAAATCTGCTTATCTCTGAGAACTGGAATAATTATCTTTCTTTGCAGAGTGACTGGCTTAGCCCAGCAGGGAAGAAATATGACGTCTGAAAGCACCAAAGTTTTTCATCTTAAAATTTTTACTACATGGGAAGGACGGACTCATGCTTTCTCTCTGGTACCTCATTTAGAAATCCATATATTGGCCAGGCGCAGTGGCTCATGTCTGTAATCCCAGCACTTTGGGAGGCTGAGGCAGGTGGATCACAAAGTCAGGAGATCGAGACCATCCTGGCCAACATAGTGAAACTCCATCTCTACTAAAAATACAAAAATTAGCTGGGGCGTGGTGGCACGTGCCTGTAATCCCAGCTACTCAGGAGGCTGAGGCAGGAGAATCACTTGAACCAGGGAGTCGGAGGTTGCAGTGAGCCAAGATTGTGCCACAGCACTCCAGCCTGGTGACAGAGCGAGACTCCATCTCAGAAAAAAAAAAAAAGAGAAATCCCTATATTGCTCATGTCACCTTCAAGGTTTGAGGTATGGGTAGAAGTAGTTTAAAGAAAGAGTTGGGGATGATTTATGACAGAAAAAACAGTAGATGTCTATGACCCATCTTTAAGAGAGATAAGCTGCCTTTAGTAGTGTTGGCTGTCATTTCAGTGGCCTATAAACACTTGCATGTTCAGTCACAGAAAGTAAATACAAAAGAATGAGTATATTATCTATACTGCTTCCCCTTCCTCACTATTTTCTCTCTTCTCTCAATCTAGTGTCTGCTTCGATCACCCTGAAGAAATTCCCTTAAGGGTTGCTGTGAATGACCTCATACTTCTCAAATTCAACTGCTTCTTTTTTTCCCCCAATAGTTGATTTTGTTAATGACCTAGTTTTGTTGTTATTATTTTTGTTATTACTTGTTATTATTTTTGTTATTATTATTATTTTTGATATAATGGCTAAAACATTTTTTCCTAGCTCAGATTCCAACTACCCGTCTTTATCTGGTTCTCTTCCTACCTCCCAGATAATGCGTTTTTGTTTCCTTTGCTAATTTTGCTTTCTCTTTTTGCTCCTTAATTGTAGGTAACCATCACATTTCTGACTTAATCCATTCTTCTCTACTCTCGGTCTCGTGGTAGTTCAAAGACTTCAGTAGTTTTTTTGTTTTCTAAAGCATAAAACCAAAGATATTGAAAGCATCAGAGAGCTAGTGCAAAGTTAACATTCCATAAAAACAATGTGATGAATGATAATGAGAACAGCAAGAGTTGCCAGTTATTGAGCGCTGGCCATTGCTGTAAGCACTTTACTTGAATTAAGCCCTTTGATCTTCACTCTATAAGATGAATACTATTTTTATTATTTCCATTTTAACAGGTGCGGGCAAGATATTGTGCAGAGCTTGAATGCTTGTCCCAAATCAAATAGTAGGAAAGGCAGTAGTAAGCAAACTTGGGTGGTCTCCTAAACATGTCTACAGCTTCCTTGCATCCTGTGTTTGCTCCAGGTGATGGTCCCCGTACCCAACTCCATCATTCGACATTCTGCTCCTCCTTCAAGTTAGAAGTCTCCAGATTACCTCTCCCAAGTGACTTGTAAGATGAATTCCTTCCCTCTTTTGAACTTCCATGGTGTTTTATTTGTGCCTTCGTTATACATTTTTGATTCTATTTTCCACTTATCTAAAATATGTCATCTTGCTTAATAGACTGTAAGTAACCATAGGCTTGTGTGTCCTCATCCTGCCCCACCATAGTACCTCTTATTGCCATCTTCCATCATGAATCCTCTATCAATGTCTGTTAAGTGAACAGAGAAGCCATTTATCAAACAACCAATATTTATTGAGAATTTTAAATAGACCTTTCTAGAAAATCACTATAGACCAGTCGTACTCAAAGTACGGTCCACAGACTGGTGTTTTTCCCAGAACCATTTGTTATGGTGAGATAGGAAGCTTATTCCAGAAAGGTAAATCAACATACAGATTCCTTCATCAAGAAAGTTCTTCTCAGAAAAAAATGTTGGCTCAACTAAACAGTGTGCTTAGTGACATAGTTGATCTACTGTGTGTTTGAATTATATTTTGCTCTAAGCTCCTGACCTCATCAGGGACCAGTAACAAATAGTTTGAGGCCTAGTACTTTGAGTAGCACCACTATAGGGGATTGCTGTGGTTTAAATGTATGCATCCCTCCAAAACTCATATGTTGGAATGTAAACCTCAAGGTGATGATATTAAAATGTAGGGCCTTGAGAGGTGACTAGGTCATGAAAGCTTCACCCTCATGAATGAGGTTAACACCACTATAAGGGGGATGGAAGGAACTAGCTGCACCCCTTTTTGCCCTTCCATAGTCATTTGAAGACACAGCATTCATCTCTTCTGCCAGGTGTGGCTGTAGGAACAGGGTGCCATCTTGGAAGCAGAGAACAGCCCTCACCAGACATAGAATCTGCTAGTGCCTTGATCTTGGATTTCCAGAACTGTAAGAGGTGCATTTCTATTTTTGTAAATTACTTAGTCTCATTTTGTTATAGCAGCAAAATAAAACTGAGGCTGAGATACAAAACAGATATGGTATGATTTCTGCTTGCGAGAGCTTACATTTTAATTGAAGAAATGTGAAATTTTAAAGCAAGAATAGCAACAACTAGATCACAAGAAGATAAACATGCAAGTCAGTAAAAAGAATAAAGGAATTAAAATGCCTCTTAACTGTTAGTCCAATTCTCTAAGTTTTGCAGATCAAGAAACAAAGCTTGGACAGGCTATTTTAAGCAAGTCTTAATAAGGCAAAAATGTTTCCATGGAAACAAAATGTTAGAAGTACAGTTTAAAATATGACTGAATGTTAACTGTGACTTGAACATTCACAACAGTTATAGGTGAGCATAGGTTCCACAAGGAAGTTTTCTGGTCTTTATTTGTAGATTTAATAAAACCCAAAAGTGTTTTTTTGTTTGTTCATTTTGAGACGGAGTCTTGCTCTGTCGCCCAGGCTGGAGTGCAGTGATGCAATCTCGGCTCACTGCAACCTCTACCTGCTGGGTTAAGCAATTCTGCCTCAGCCTCCTGAGTAGCTGGGATTACAGGCATATGCCCCCATGCCTGGTTAATTTTTGTATTTTTAGTAGAGATGGGGTTTTGCCATGTTGGGTAGGCTGGTGTGGAACTCCTGGCCTCCAGTGATCTGCCTGCTCAGGCTCCCAAAGTGCCAGAATTATAGGCCTGAGCCACCATGCCTGACCCAAAAGTTTATATGATGAAATATAACATTAGCATATAAATAAAATATATTTCTGCAGCCTATACATCTTTGCTGTACTTAAAAATTCTAATTTGCCAGGTATGGTGGCTCACACCTTTAATCCCAACATTCTGGGAGGCAAGGTGGGAAGATTGCTTGAGTCCAGGAGTTTGAAACCAGCCTGGGCAACATAGCAAGACCCCATCTCTACAAAAAGTTAAAAAAAAATACCTAGCCAAGTGTGGTGGTGTGTGCCTGTAGTTTCAGCTACTTGGAAGTTGAGTAAGGAGGATTACTTGAGCCCAGGAGGTCGAGGCTGCAGTGAGTTATGATTGTACCACTGTACTTCAGGCTGGGTGACAGAGCAAGACCCTGTCTCTCGCTAAAAAAAAATAAAAAAATAAAAAATAAAATAAAATTCTAATTTATCTTATTAAAAAAAGGATTGCAAATACTTAAGAAAGGCTTTCTGAGTGGCTATATTTTCTTTGAAGGGCCTCTCAGTGTACATAGTTTGCAGCAAGGCTTTCAAATATTTATTTGTTGGTTACAAATGCAATTTTAAGTAGTCTGACATTCATTTTCTGAAATATTATCAACAAGAGTAGACTTACTGAAGCAGCCATTAGTGGAACTGATTATAAATATCAGGTCTTATGTGCCAGATTCCTTGAACTGTCACCTCTTAGAGACGTGAGTTAAATCAGCAGATTGCTGTGGAATTAGAAAAAGAAACGAAGACATCTTTAGGAACAAAATATATGATTTGACAGTATAAATGTATGCTGTTGCAGGCAAAGGAGAAAGAAAAATCTTTACTCCAAGACAAAGTGAACACTGGTGTGGTTCATGGGCTTCCTGACAAAATATTTGATCTGCTTGGGCACACACAAGATGGGTCACAGCTGGCAAGAGACAGAGATACCAGCACAGGAGCATTCTAGCACACTCTTACAAATGTGTTAGAGAAAACACCTGATTTATAATTCTGCTCTCTATTAGCTCCATCCTTGTCCCTGAGCTAAGGGAACACGCACTGAAACTCACACATCAAAATGAAATCCCAAGGAAACCTAAGTAAAATGTAAACAAAAATATAACCCTTGAGAAAGACAGCAGGTCCAACAGTCACAGTAAGGAAAGTCTGGATAATTTTGTTCAAAAGCTGTTGCTTTGTTCAATCGTACTTTGAAATATTCATTAAAAAAGTTTTTTTGACCCTTTAGGACTTCTTTGGAGGAAATCTATGCAAAATAAACAGAACAGGTGAAGAAGGTGGGAGAACCATTATGGAGAGGTTTACAAGCTGATTTGTTAAAATGATCTTTTTTCATTGGAGATGAACTGTGGATAACCGAACACTGTCTGTGAGGGACTTTTCTTTTTTTCTTTTTGCACTTTCTAATCCCCTCAGAGATAAGAGGACATCTAGAGGTCTTTCTCTTCAGATTCTAATGAGGCTAAGGCAGAGAATGATTGAAGAAACTTATATAAGCATTACTCTTATTATGGACTGAATTCTAACTCCTCAAATTCATATGTTAATGTTCTAACCCCCCAGTGTGACTGCATTTGCAAATAGGACTTTAATGAGAAAATTAATGTTAAATGAGGTCATAAGGTTGGGACCCTAACTCAATAGGACTGGTGTCCTTATAAGAAGTGAGAGAGATACAGGTGCACAGAGGAAAGGCCAGATGGGGACACTGCAAGAAGGCAGCCACCTGCAAGCCAAGGAGAAAGGCCTTTGGAGAGACGAAACCTACTGACAGCTTGATCTTGGACTTCTAGTATCCAGAACTGTGAGAAATACGTTTCTGTTAAGTCACCCTGCTTGGGGCACTTTGTTATAGCAGCCCTAGCTGACTAAGATATTGCAATAGCTGTTCTATTCAACTTGTAGTCTGTGGACCAGTGCCAGTACTTGACCTATTAGTAGATCACAGTAAGACAAGTACTAAAATTGAGAGTAAGACTTAAGAAACTTAAAAAAAAAAGCATTTTGACAATTACTTTATGTCTTGAATTGATAATATAATATTAAGATAAGTATTTTGTATGCTTTTAAAAATGTTCACTTTCCCAGTAATTCAATTTTCCCTCTCTCCCTCCCTCCCTCCCTCCCTTCCTTCCTTCCTTCCTTCCTTCTTTTACAAAGTTTCACTCCTGTTGCCCAGGCTGGAGTGCAGTGGCACTATCTCGGCTCACTGCAAACTCCCCTCCTCGGTTCAAACGATTCTGCTGCCTCAGCCTCCCAAGTAGCTGGGATTACAGGCATGCGCCACCACACCGGGCTAATTTTGTATTTTTAGTAGAGATGGGGTTTCACCATGTTGGCCAGGCTGGTCTCGAACTCCTGACCTTAGGTGATCTACCTGCCTTGGCCTCCAAAAGTGCTGGGATTACAGGTGTGAACCACCATGCCCGGCCTCAGTTTTCTTGTATTTTATAAAAGTATAGCTCTGTGATGGATTGGAAAAAAAAAAATGCTCCTTCACCATAAGCTCTGATTTGGAAGGAAACTCGTTCCCGAATTCACCTCTGTGTTCTGAATCTGAGACATAATTAAATACTGTGCTCTCTGTTCTGAAGTAGATACTAGAGACCAAAGACGGATTGACTTGCATCTTGACCTACTCAGATTTTCCTTGAGCAAGGGCTCAGAATTTGATGATCATATATCTTTTATTAAATTGTCTCTCTCTTCTGTTGAAAAAATGCCATGTGAGAATAAGAAGCTGATTAGTTTCTTCTTAGGTTGTATGTTTTGAGGCTTTCCTTAGCTTCAAAGCAGCAACAAGCTGAACTCAATAGAAGAATTTTTTTACAGATTTGTTTCAAGCCACAAGAAAAGGGAAGCTCTAACAGAGTTTGGGTTTAGCTGCATATATCAAAACAATCCAAATAATAGTGGCTTAGTGTTTTATGATCCTTTCAAATGACAAAGAAGTTTTGGGATAATCAGACGATAGTTTGTGGAGCAGCTCAAGAATGTCCAGATCGATTTTTGAAATTCTTTAGCTTTTCTTTCATTTTCAGTTGTAATATGCCTGCTGCAGCTCCTGCCATCATAGCTGCACTTCAAGTCAGAGAGAAGAGGAAAGCAAAGAGGACAATCGTAACTAACTGTGTGCCAACTGATTCTATTCCATTTGAAGGTGCTTCCTGGTAGCCATATGAAAAAATGCTGCTTAATTATTATTGGCTAGAACTGTGTCCCATAGTCATTTCTAACTACAATTGATGCTGGATAATGAGGGGATGTTGTTTCTGTTTGGTTTTAGCTAGGCACATTGTTTCTGTTTGTAGAGAGGAAGGGGAGAGTAATGATTGAGGAGGAAACTAGCACTCTCTGCCACAGATTAACGCAGAGTCCATCTTCTAATTCAAGAAGTGAGCTGCTTGACTGGGTTGCTAAAGCGAGGAATTCTCCTTACCTGACTACCTTACTGGATAGGCTGATTGGGGATAAGAGAGGAGAGAGTCAATGAGTCCCATATGCACCTCTTCATAGAAATAAGATTACAGAAGGAAAAGAGTGTTCTGAAAGTTTCATGCTTCTCTGAAAGCGTTAGTGTGTTTCTTTTTCTCCTTATCTTTGGTTCTTAGCAGTTTTTGCCATAATATGCCTTGGTGTGGATTTCTTTGTGATTGTCTTGCATGTGGTTTGCAGAACTTCTTGAGTCTATGGCTGCCTTTCAGTATCAGAAAAGGCTCATTCATAATCTCTTCAAATATTTCTTCTGTTCATTCTCTCTTCCTTTGCCTCCTGGGACTCCACTTATACATGCTTTAGGCCTTTTATCTTGTTCCATAGAGCAATTCCACTCTTAAATATTTTCCTTTTTTTCCCTCTCATGCTTCAATAGTTATTTTTATAATGAGCAATATCAGTTCATCAATCATTTCTTCTATTTATCTAATCTGGTGTTAATGCTGTTTCTTGAGTTATTCATTTCAGCTAATTTTTTATTTCTAAATTTTATATATTGTTTCTTAGTATATTTCAATTCTCTGATAAAATTCCCCATCTTGCTATCTATATTCTTGAACACATCAATCACATTTATTTTAAAGAGCTGTGGGTATCTTTCTATTGTCCATTTTCTTTCCCTGTCTCTCTTTACAATTACTTGGTTCTATTTCTTGGCATACCTGGTGTTTTTTTGATGCCAGGAGGATGACTTGAGCCCAGGAGTTCAAGACCAGCCTGGGCAACATAAAGAGATGTGTCTCTGCAAAAAATCAGAAACATTAGTTGAGTGTGATGGCATGCACCTCAGTTACTCAGGAGGCTGAGACACGAAGATTGCTCGAGTCCAGGAAATCAAGGCTGCAATGAGTTGTGTTCACACCACTGAACTCCAGCCCAGCCTGGATGACAGAGCAACACCCTGTCTACAAACAAACAACAAAAAAAGAGGAAAGCAACCAATAATAACACAAATAAAAAGCAATACAGTATAACAACTACTTATATAGCATTTACATTGTATTAGGTATTATAAGTAACCTAGAGATGATTAAAGCATAAGGAAGGATGTGCATAGGTTACAGGCAAATACTATGCCATTTTATATAAGGGACTCTTTTTTTTTTTTTTGAGATGGTGTCTTGCTCTGTTGCCAGGCTGGAGTGCAATGGCATGATCTTGGCTCACTGCAACCTCCACCTCCCGGGTTCAGGAGATTCTCCTGCCTCAGCCTCTTGAGTAGCTGGGACTACAGGCTCATGCCAGCACACCTGGCTAATTTTTTGTATTTTTAGTAGAGATGGGATTTCACTGTGTTAGCCAGGATGGTCTTGATCTCCTGACCTCGTGTTCCCCAATCCCTCGGCCTCCCAAAGCCGACGGATTACAGGCGTGAGCCACTGCCTCAGCCTATAAGTGACTCTTAAGTCCCTTGCCTTGCATCCACCAATCCCCATAGATACTGAGGGGTAACTGTGTGTACTGACTCTCTTGTCTCTTCTGCCATGCCACTGAGAAATTGGCAAACACCAGGAGGAGAAATGTGGCAGATAATGTTATGATCATATCAGTGCATTTTCTTTCCCTTTGGATCTTGATTCCTCAAATGTTGGCTGCTTTGCTTTATCTGCTGTGGTTTGAAATAGCTACTTTAAACAGAAATTCAGCTTTTATAGTTTATTTAAGGGAAAGCTGCTTTGAAGCAAGCTATGCTCTCATAGCCAGAAGTTGAAATTTCACAGTTTTGTTTAGCTTTTTCTGGGGTCAGTAGGTGCTGGTTCTTGGAGTCATCCAACTGCAGAAAACATGGTTTTAAAGCACCCTAGAGTAGAAGCCCCTCTCATCACACTCGAGATGAGGATGGCAGCTCAGGGGGCTCAGCTAGAGGACATTACCAGCTCTCACCAAAGAAACCTTCATTCTAAATTGCCACTCCCTTTAGTCTTTATATTCCTGAAATAGGTGAGGGGATTCAAGAATCCTGGAGCAGGTCTTCAATTCACAGTGTAAACTTTCTTTTCTTTCCCTCCCTCCCTCACTCTCTCCTTCCCTTCTTCCCTTCTTCCCTTCCTTCCTTCCTTCCTTCCTTCCTCTTTATTGAGGCAGGGTCTTCCTCTGTCACTCAGGCTGGAGTGCAGTGGTGTGATCTTGGCTCACTGTAGTCTTGACCTCCTGGGCTCAAGCGATTCTCCCACTTCAGTCTCCTGAGTAGCTGGAACCACAGCTATGTGCCACCGTGCTGGTGAAATAATTTTTTTTTTTTAAGAGACTGGGGTCTTGCTATGTTGCCCAGGCTGGTCTTGAACTCCTGGGCTCATCCAATCCTCTCGCCTCAGCCTCCCAAAGTTCTGGGATTATAGGCATGAACCACTGCACCCAGCCTGTAAATTTTCTTTGTGGAGGTTTGAATTTTACAGTCATATGAGTATTTTCTGATTGGTGCCTAAGTTAATCCTGAGTCAGGAAAAGCCCCAGTCTATATACTGTTGCGCAGCCAAACCAAATTTAACATGAAAACATCCATTTCTTCCTGGAAGTAAAATAAATATGAGAACTAAAAACATTTGAAAAGTGGCTTTCGCTTTGGAAGTACGGGAACGCTTGCTCCCAGGATGTCAAACTCAGCCTGCTTTTTTGGGAATGGTACTTCTGTGACATTATGGATTAAATAGTTATTTTTGTTTTCTTGAACTGCCTAGGATTCTTTCACTCATATTATCATAATGCTTCTCAATGAGGCCATTTTATAAATAATCTCTGGAACACAGCTCATGTGAAAGCTTTGGTTTTGGATTCTTTGTTAAACCTGTTAATTGAGGAAGCTAAAGATTTAGAAAAGGGAATTAGATCTCTTTGGGGAAAACTGTGCATCTCCCGACTTTCTTTCCCTGATAACCACTCAAAGAAGGCATTTGAAACCTTGTGCTTTCTTGTGACGACAGCTCTGTACATAGTTTATAAAAGGAAAAGTACATTAAAAAAATCTGTTGCCAGGCGCGGTGGCTCACGCCTATAATCCCAGCACATTGGGAGGCCAAGGCGGGCAGATCACGAGGTCAGGAGATCGGGACCATCCTGGCTAACACGGTGAAACCCTGTCTCTACTAAAAATACAAAAAAAATTACCTGGGTGTGGTGGCGGGCGCCTGTAATCTCAGCTACTTGGGAGGCTGAGGCAGGAGAATGGTGTGAACTCGGGAGGTGGAGGTTGCAGTGAGCCGAGATCATGCCACTGCACTCCAGCCTGGGTGACAGAGCGAGACTCTGTCTCAAAAAAAAAAAAAATCTGTTTCACACAAGCTTCTGGAGCCTATACAAAGAAACAAAAATTATGTTCTTGTAGAAGGAAAGGAAAACCAATTTCAGAGCTGTGAGGGCCAATGGTTTTGAGCTTAGGTACATAAGTGATCTCAGCTGAAACCTGCAAGTGTGCTGGGAAGTGCCAGAGTTCTTGAGGCCTCTAATGTGACCGTCTGGGCAGCACTTGAATTGTACTCACTTTAAAAAAGGTAATTTCTGCTGATGCCATTTGCTTGAGTCTAGTGGGAGATATTTTAGCCATGCCAGTTTGAAGAAAGATTATCTGCCACATATCCTGGATGTGGCTGGACAGAGGTAAATTGGAGCAGCGCTAGAAATAGTCTTCTTGAATTCATTGTCTAAGGTGCTGTCATGAAGTCCCACAGACTGGGTGGCCTAAGCTAAAGAAATTTATTCTCTCACAGTTCTGGAGGCCAGAAGTCAGATCCAGGTGTCAACAGGGCTGGTTCCTTCTGAGGCTGTGAGGAAGAGTCTGCTCCAGGCCTCTCTTCCAGCCTTTGGTGGTTTGCTGGCAAGTTTGGGCATTCCTTGACTTGTAGATGCATCACCCCAATCTCTGCTTTCATCTTCATATGGGGTTCTCCCTGTGTCTGTGTCCAGATTTCCTCTTTTTACAAGACACCAGTCATACTGGATTAGGGGCCCATCCTACTACACCATGACTTCATCTTAACTGATTATATCTGTAATAACCCTATTCCCAAATAAGGTCACATTCTGAGCTACTGAGGGCTAGGTCTTCAATATATTAATTTAAGGTTGCAGGAGGTAAGACACAATTCAACCCATAACATTTCTGTTAACTTGAGATTCCCAGACACTCTTCCCCTAACTTCCAAGCACCATATCCGTGAGAGTTAAGAATCTGATACATCACTTCACTGCAGGTAGCGATTATGATTGAATCGGGGTGAGCCATTAGCTATCAGATTTTGCTGGTAATAGGCAGGTTAATCTATTATGCTGAGAAACTGTCTCTGGGGTCACAGCTTCCTGGTATGGTGAACTTAGCCCTGAAACCTTTTACTAGGCGCGTGCACAATTGTGTTGATTGATCTGTTTTTAGAAACTCGCATTTTATAGCCATTCATTTTCAAATCTGATAATTAGGTTGATTAAACTTTGACAAGCATTAAAAAAACGGAATATGGAGAAGAGAGCTGACAGTCCTAGGAGGGAAAAATAATGGGTCTTAAAAAATAAAATTTGAAAATACAATGGGCATCTGGAGAGTACTTGTTAAAATACTTGTTAAAATAATTAGTGACAAAGCTTTGAATCTCAAATCATCTCCAGATTTTTCAGCTTGATTAACACGAATAAAGAGCCTTAAAGTGATACATGGGGTTTTGGTTTTGACTGCTTTTTTTTTTTTTTTCCTTTTTTTTGAGTTTCTGTGCCTCTGAGTGCTGAACCACTTTCTAATCTCATCATTCTACTCCACTGGTTCTCAACTAGGGGCAGTTTTGTGCTCTCCTCTCCACTCTGGGGGTATTTGGCAATATCTTGAGACATTTTTGGTCTCAACTTGGAGGCAGGGGCGATGCTATTGGCACCCAGTGGGTAGAGGCCAGTTGATATGGTTTGGCTGTGTCCTCACCCACATCTCAAATTGTAGCTCCCTTAATTCCCATGTGTTGTGGGAGGGCCCTGGTGGGAGGTAATTGAATCCTGGGGGTGAGTCTTTCCCATGCTGTTCTTGTGATAGTGAATAAGTCTCATGAGATCTGATGGTTTTATAAAGGAGCATTCCCCTGCACACTCTCTCTCGCCTGCTGCCATATAAGATGTGACTTTGCTCCTCCTTCACCTTCCACCATGATTGTGAGGCCTCCCCAGCCATGTGGAACCATGAGTCCATTAAACCTCTTTCCTTTATAAATTACTCAGTCTCAGGTATGTGTTTATTAGCAGTGTGAGAGCAGACTAATATACCAGGGATGCTGGTGAACTTCCTACACTGTATACAGCACAGCCCCTCACAACAAAAAATTATTAGCCTGAAATGTTAAGAGTGCCAAGGTTGAGAAACGATTATCTTTTTCCATTTAGTTCTGCTGGGAAGTCTTGGTTCTGTTCTTTTTAACTGCAGCTTAGATGTCACCTGACATTCACTCTGTGTGTGGAGAGTTAGCTAACACTATGGGGAGGTCAATGCAACATTTCAAGGGAGGTCCAAAGCCCTCAAAGCTTTTGAAAATGGCTGCGAGCTCATGTTTTCCTAGACATTAAAAAAATGTCACATAATTTAAAAAGGTCCTACAGCCTGGGGCTTCTGCTTTTAGTAAGCCTACAGATTTTAATCCAATCTTCTTTCCTACTGTTACTCTATCTGCTCACTGCTAAAACAGATGTGGAATTTGACCTCCCAATCTTTATATTCTCCAATAGGCATTGGTGTAACAGATTTTGGGGCAGTTTTTTCTTTTTTTTTTTTTGGAAGGGGGCATGCATTTATTTTTCATAGTCACAAAAGAGCAGACAAAAGGTCATCACAATTTCTTTAGTCATCCTACATGGTGCTTGGTTATATTTTTTGGCACAATTCCCTTCTGTGGGTTTATAGGCCTCCAATCCTCAGGTTCCCAGTGAAATTCAATTCCTCTGTACTTGAAGGTGCACTGTAATTTAGTATTATGGGTTCAGCTTGATTCCAAATCTCCCTTTGCATAATTTGGGAGTCATTACTGAGCCACACTCTGCTGTTCCCTGTCCTCTCTAGGTCTTGCTTTAACTCACATACAGATCAGGTGAAGGGCTGATGTTCTGATTTATCCCTTTCATGCTCTGAGACCAGTCCCCAGAGGAGACAAAAGAAACAGAGAATTCTGTTCCCACTCCAGTGATGATGCAGCCCCATTCCTCCAGACCCCTCTTAGTAGTTCTACCTGCCTTTCCCACCCTTCTCCTATTTTTTTCTTTGTTCACGAAGCTATTTGACCTTGCACCAGTCAGTCAATTTAGAATCATTGAAAGTGCAGCTTAAGGAAACCCTAGAAAACATTTATTTTAAACTTCTCATTTCAGAACTAAGAAAACTGCTTAGGATTAACCCAAGGTTAATTAGTAGTATTTGGGACCAAGATCCAAGTGCCCATTGTCTGGTAGTATTATTCATGATTACTAGGAGAAAAACACCCAAATCTTAGTTCTCAGGGAAATCTTTTTATTACTCTGAGCCTCAGTCTTGTTGATAAAAAATGGGAAGAGTTGGATTAGATGATCTCTAGGTTTTTTTGTTGTTTGTTTTTTGCACTAGCAATAAAATAATTTTTACAAATTGCTTGGAGACCCTGAACATCCCCCAATTTAGACAAAAAAAACCCCTAAAATATTTTTGTTACATATTGAACATGTTTAACTTTTTTCACTCTTGTGACATTTTCACCCATGTGACATTTTTAGAGAGACATAAGAGTGTAATAATGGATAAGAGCACAGACATTAAACATAGAACATCAGGTATGAATACAGGCTTGGCTTCTTACAGGACAAGCTGTGTGATCTGGGCAAGCTACTTAACCTCTCTGTGCCTTTGTTTCATAATCTTTAAAAGGCACTTGATAATCATAATACCTATCCTAAAGTAGTTTGGGGGATTAGATGTGTTCAGAAAAGCACTTCAACTGGTAACTGGCATGTGGTAAGTACCATGTAAGTGCTAGCACTTATTATTTCTGACACCTGCGATTAGTAGGATATAGATCATGAAATAAAATAATTTGGCTAGAATAGAAAGATTAGAGGGATACACTTTTCACCGTACATACACTTCTTTTCTTGCCAAAGAGCAACTGACTCCGTATGTAAGAGGCTCTCATGGTATTATTTTTAGACTGTTGTGAGGAGAAATGTCTAACCTTATTCACACTTGAGATAACAAATTATTCATGTCATGAGAATTATCCATTACCGAGGGTGGGCTGAGAACCATCAAGGTTGTGCTATGTAAGCACTTTGGCTTGTGCTATTGGGTGAGGATTTTTGGAATGTATTGCAGACAATTTATGTTTCTTGCAAAAATGCAGAGAAAAGCCAAATTCTTGCAAACTGGGGCTTCAGAGCATTGGTTTTTTGAATGTAATTTTTCTAATCCTTGCCATCCAAAGAGATGTGTTTTGCCCTGGGAACCCCAACTGTATTTAAGTTAAATTATTTTTAATTAGTCTCAAATTATTTTCCCGGGAGGTCGTAGACATGAACATTCCTCCTCCCTTTCTCCATTATCTCATTCAGGAGCATCCAGTCAGAGCCACGGACCCAACTTTGGGCAAGAGTTTATCCCAAAGTTGTTTGATCTTAGACCAGTTGCCAAAGGAGATCGAAAGGTGGTAACAGCTTGGGGATGGTTCTGGAACAGAAGTCCCCCAGTGAGGGCCCTGCCTGATCCAACACCACATGACTGTTTCCATCAGATGAGATGACAGAGGGGCTTGCGTCTTCCCTTCCTCCCTCCGCATCTTGGAGTTGAGAACCATGAGGTGCCACTGTGGGGAGATGAATACCAGCCATCAGCAGCCTCCGCCTCTGCCAGCAAGTCAAGGGGTGAGCGAGCAGCCACTGAGAATCACAGGTGCAGAGTCACCAGGCAGGTGAGGAAGGCATGTTTCAGGGGCCCCTGTTGACAATGAAGGACAGCCAAGTTACAAGGTGTCACCTGTTATGCCAAGACAATTTATACATAAATCAGTCTGCACCAGGGGTGAATATTGGGTGGAAAAATGCCAGGCTACAGAGTTTGCTCATTGTTGTGCCAGGTACGAATCTGTGGCTTGAAAGAAAAATCAAAGCAGGCAGAGGAATGTCAGAGCAAGAACAAGGATGCTCAGAGGGAGGTTGGGGCTTCTCATGCCTTTTGAAGGCTCTTTCTAATGTTCTCTTTGAGGTGGTAAATTCTAGAGTTCCTGTCTTTCTTTCAGAAGCCAATGGCTTAGTCTCAGTACTTTCAGGTGTTTCCTCTGCTCCATGATGATTTAGTGGCTGCACATTCCAGACCCCTTTCCTCTCAATGCCCACATTCTTTCTACATTGGACCCTAAATTTGATCCAAGACTGTCATTTGTGATGGCATTAGAGGTCATTGCAGCTCTGGAGAAACTGCATCAATACCAGAGAGGTGAGCTGCTGGTTTCGTGTGATCCTTTGAAGCCAGCTTGGGGCAAGACATTTTTCTAAGCTTTAGCAACCATGAAAGTTTCCATGGATTTTCTAGGAAAAGGGGTCTTGAGAAGAAGCATCGGGAATTAGAATCTAATATACAAGAGGGCCGTGAAACGCAGTAAAAGCACTGGGGCTGCAGGCCATGGAATCCTGAGACAGGAAAAGAGGAAGCCAAGCAGGGCCGGTCAGGAAGTTGATCTGAGGCTTTGCAGAGTCCCTGAGTAAAGTTGAAGGAGCCCAAACCTTTCTGGACCTTTGGATGCTCCGGCAGCTATGCAGATAGAAGGTGTGTTCTCTTCCCAAGGCCCCTTGGCTGACAGCCGTGATGAGAGCCGATTCCCTTCCTTCTGAGCAACAGGGCGTCCAGTTCTCACTGCAGACCCCACCCTGCTTCATTCACATCTTGCTGTACTCCAGTTCCTGCACCTCTGTGGAGCCCTCTTCAGCGTTCCCAGGTTGTCAGACGCCTCTCTGAGGGCCCTGCCCCTGGTACCATACCTCTATTAGAGCCTGGCTCATCATGTCTGGCGAGGCTTTGCTCTGCTCCTCAGTGGGCTACTAGATGGTGGAACCTTGGGGAACCAGAACTGTGCCATAGTCTTCTCTCTGTCCATTCTCACACCTCATATGGAGCGTGGCATAAACTAGGCACCATTTGTTTGTTAAATAAAAACAAAATGCTTCCTCCTCATTTCCCATGAAAGTTGCAATCTAAACCAGCATAATTAGGAACAATGTGATTCGCTTTAAAATTAGCATTTACTTTGAAAAACTCTATTATAATGGTTGTTTTTAAAGGGGCCGAGATGAGAGGATAGACCAAAACCTTACCGAATCCCTGGCACTGTGTAAAGTGTTATATACACCTGTATCTCACCGAATCCTGAATGTAACGTGGGAATTATTTGCACCATTTTATAAATCAAGAAACAGAAGTTCAAGAGGTAGAGGTGGGATGCCGAAGTGAGTTATAAAGTTGAATTTCAAACTTAGGTTCAGCTGACTCAAAGCCGGAGGTTACCCTACACTGCCTAGTATAATGAAGAGTGTTTCACTTTTCTCTGCAGTGGAGCAGATTCTAATTTCATATTCTTGTAAGAGCTGTATGTAACTTAGCATGTGTGCACAATATAGTTAAAAAGATAAATGCATCTACTGAAATTCATGTTTAAAATGCACAAAGCCAGGGTACCTTCGAAATACTTTCTAAATGAAGTTCATTGCCCATCCCCCGTGGTTTAAAAAAAATTATTTATTTTTCACTAAGCCAAGTTAAAAGCAGAGGAAAAGGATTTTAGTAGCAGACCATTTCCCAGAGGGAAGTGATTTGTTTTCATTAGTATTCCAATTTTTAGTATGCAAATTGTATGTACTTTTTTCCCTCTTCTTTATATTTGTGGCAAATTATAATTCACTCTCACTGAGGGAATGGCATGGAAAATGAAAAGAGCCTAATCTTTAACATTAGTCAGACTTTTCTCTGATTTGGGTAGAAGTGTAGGGGCCCGCCTCAAGGCATGAGATCAGCTGAAAGACCTTTCAAGGTTTTCTTCTAGTCCTAGGAGTCATTTAATTATTCCCTTTTTCTGATTAGTTTTTCCCATCACATTTTAATATTTATGAAATTGAGAAGCACCTTACTATTGATTGAATGTTTAAAATTTTGGTGAATTGTTATTTTCTCCCATTTTTTGTTGTGTCTCACAGTTGATGGTATCTTCAAATTGAGTAAATCTAGGAAGCCTCGTTGGGATGCTCAGGAGCTGTTCTAATTCCCTTTAGCTCTCTACTTCCAAGAAATGGGGGGCTGGTATCAAGGCTACCCTGGTTAATATTTCCTTCCAAATTTTCTCCTGGTTGACCAATGTCACAACCTTCTAACATCCTTTAGTTCTTATCTATTAAACAACATTATAGCAGTAATCAGCTGTTCCTTATATCTTAGAATATTCTTCCTTTGCTTAATAAATAGGGTCAGTGTAATTCGGAATGTTTTCTCATCTATTGATGCTGCGCATGGAGAAGGCTGAAAGTCCAAGAAGTAGCAGTGAGCAACACAAGATCCCCAGAGCTCCCGAGAGAAAACAGGCAGACCCTGAGCACAGACATCTCCACGTTAGTGCCAGGCTGACGCCTCCTGGTTGGCATGGTGATGGGAGGGGGCTAGATCAGGAGACAGTCTTGGGATGTCACCATGGGATGAGGTGACGTAAGCCTGGCTCAGATTGTCACTTTAGAGCTATGGTAAGGATGGTCATCCCTGAGGTCCCTTTGAGGATCTTCATGACATCAACACGTCCTCCCTATTTCTGTGTGTGAAACTGATCTTTGTTTCCTTGTGTTACTTCAGGATCCCGAATAGCCATGGGCTCTCGGTAACATCTTCATGATGCTGGCGTGTGATAGGTTTATTTCTTCCTTTTCTTCCCGCTGTCACTACCCTTGCCTTCCCAGTGTTTATTCTGCATGCCTTAGCACAGACCCTGGCCAGCTGAGTTACTATTAGATGCAATAGGGTCTATCTTTTATTATATCTGGTGGGATAAACCCTCTACCTGGTCAACATCTCCGACTGCCAAGAATTTAAATAATACTTTATTTTTTGAGACAGAGTCTCACTCTGTTGCCCAGGGTGGAGAGCAGTGGCACAATCTCGGCTCCCTGCAATTTCTACCTCCCAGGTTCAAGTGATTCACGTGCCTCAGCATGTGAGTAGCTACCTGAGTAGCTGGGATTACAGGGATGTGCCACCATGCCCAGCTAATTTTTTTGTATTTTTAGTAGAGGCAAGCTTTTGCCAAGTTGCCCAGGCTGGTCTTGAACTCCTGGCCTCAGGTGATCTCCCAAAGAGCTGGCATTACAGGCGTGAGCCATGGTACCTGGCCAGTAATACTATGTATAATGCAGCTGCACACAGATTAACAGGATGTTGAAGGAGACATGTCCTATTGTCAGGGCTTTCAGCTAAAGTCCCAAAGCTGAGGATAATAAGCAGTAAGTGTTTCCATATTTTAAAGGGAATGCTAGGAAGTGGCAAATTCCTCTTCCAAATGTCTCACTAAAGAAGAGTGGATTGTTGTGCTACCCCCAAACTCTTATGTAAAGAGAAGACTAGATTCCATGACATTTCATTCAAGAAGAGCATTGGTAGAAACGGGGATTCATGGAAAGAGTGGTTGCTGATCTAGCAAGAGGTCTTAGGCAGTGAGGCTCTGTTCCCTCCTTATGCCGCCTGAGGGCCAGGGCTCCAGGTCGCCTTTTGGAGACAGGAGCATGCCAACAAGAGCAGAGACTGATTCACTGACTGGAGGCCTGCTTAGCTGAAGAAATCCAAAGATCCATCTCCGTGTGGTAGGGGGTGGTGAGAACCTTCTTGGGAGAACGTGACACATTTCCTGGAGTCTGTGCATGCACGTACAAGAGCTTGTACCTCTTGCTTGCTTTCATAACTGTGGAGAGGGAAGGCTGATAAGAGCAGTTTGTGATGTCAGGAAGTTGAGAGAAGGCAGCTGGGAGGGTGACACTCACACCTTTTGTCTGGTACAAATGTATGCATTCTTATGGACCAAATGAAATAATGGGCGATAACCTGGCAAAAAGTGCCTTGAGGATACAATGGCCAAGAGGATATCCTGTGGTGGTCAGGGAATTCCGGCAGTAACAGTTGTGTGGATGCACTATTAGGGCAGGAATTGGAGACAGCAGAGCAGATCGCCCCTATAGGGGACCTACTAGGGTAGAGTTCCCTGCAGGCTTTTGAAACTCTTCCATGCACCCCAAGGAAGAGCCAGTATGTGGACATCTCCCAGTGGGTAACTCACTAGCACCTGGGAGGTGGGACGTGTGTCTCTTCTTCTCTGATCTGGTTCCCACCTGCCTGGCTCTGGAGGAACAGGTGTCAGGACAGGGAGGGAGAAGAGAGAGTATGGCCCCTATTACACATCCCCACTGCAGGGCCAGGCTTGTGTTGTGATATGGACCTGAGGCTGAAGTTTAAGTTACATTAGTGAGTCATGTCTGCAGAAATCAATTTTTAAGAAGGCGTTTCTTACCACTGCAACTGACCAATAAGCTCCTTTGCCATCAAGAACTGGGAACAGGACTCAGACCAGGTACATTGGAAAGAAGTGCTTGGAGAAAAATGAAGCCTATTTCAAAAGAAGCTCATCAATGTCAGATGTTCAATAAGCTCATCACTCAGCTTAGGTCACAATGATGACATTTGGGACAAGCTGTCAACAGGCGTTCCATGGCCTTCCTGAGCTACATCTACTGTTAAAGGATGTGAGGGCCTGGGTGTTAATTAAAGCCTCCTCATGTCTGCTCAGAAGACATTACTAATCCTTCTCAGAGTGGAGGATTATGAATTGTTATAAAAATAACCACAACTTATATTTTATATTTAATTGACTATATTCAGGCACTTGTGCTAAAATCTTCACGTTTTTATCCTCACAATTACTTAGGAAGTAGAGATTCATTATTCTCATTTTAAAGATGAGAAATTGGGCCTGGCGTGGTGGCTCATGCTTATAATCCCAGCACTTTGGGAGGCTGAGGTGGGCAGATTGCCTGAGGTCAGGAGTTTGAGACCAGCCTGGCCAAGACGGCGAAACCCCATCTCTGTGAAAAATATAAAAATTAGCTGTGTGTGGTGGCACTGGCCTGTAGTCTCAGCTACTTGGGAGGCTGAGGCAGGAGGATTGCCTGAATCCGGGAGGTGGAGGTTGCAGTGAGCCGAGATCACACCACTGCACTCCAGCCTGGGTGATAGAGTGAGACTCTGTCTAAAATAAAATAAAATAAGATAAAATAAAAAAGGATGAAAAATCAGAGGCTTAGAGAAGCCAGTTGCCTGAGGTCACACAGCAGGTAAGTGGCACAGCCAGCACTTGGATTTGGATAAGTTTGTTCTTCTCAGGTCATCTGGCCTCTCTACTTTGGACAGGGTCAGCAGTCCTGGACCAGGAATGATTTTGCCTCAGTCTTTGACAATGTCAGGAGACGTATCTGGGTGTCCATAAACTGGGGAGGGAGGTGTGCTTCTAGCATCTAGTGAATGAAGGCCAGGGATGCTGCTTAACATCCTACAATGCACGAAAAACTCCCTCCAACAAGTCAGTCGTGCTGAGGCTGAGAACCCCTGGATTAGACCCCCCACCCCTTTATCAAAGGAATGCAGCAATATTCAGATTTTAAAAATACATTTTTATTTTAGAATAGTTTTAGTTTTTTTTTTTTTTGAGATGGTGTCTTGCTCTTGTTGCCCAGTCTGGGGTGCGATGGTGTGATCTCTGCTCACTGCAACCTCCGCCTCCTGAGTTCAAGTGATTCTCCTGTCTCAGCCTTCCGAGTAGCTGGAATTATAGGTACATGCCACCACGCCCGGCTAATTTTTTGTATTTTTAGTAGAGACAGGGTTTTGCCATGTTGGCCAGGTTGATCTTGAACTCCTGACCTCAGGTGATTCACCCACCTCGGCCTCCCAAAGTGCTGGAATTACAGGTGGAGCCACCATGCACGGCTCAGTTTTAGATTAAAAAAAAAGCTGCAAAGATAGATAGTTCAGGATGTTCTCATAGACCCCAGGCCCGGCTATCCTTATCTCACATTACTATGGTTCACCTGTCACAGCTAATAAGCCAACATCAATACATTGCTATTAACTAAAGTCCACCCTTCTTTCAGACTTACTAAGTTTTTACTGAACCTCGTTTTTTCCTGTCTGGGATCCTGCATTTTGCTTTGTCGTCCCATCTCATTAGGCTCCTTTAGACTGTGACATTTTTTCAGACTTTGATTTTGGTGGCCTTGAGAAGCTTTGAGGAGTCATGTATTTTGTAGATTTTTTTTTCAATGAGCTTTTTCTGATGCTTTTTTCAGCGTTGGAGGGGGTTGTGTTTTTTGTTGTTTTTTTGCTTTTGTTTTTGTTTTTTTGAAGGAAGACAACAGAAACAAATGCCAGTCTCTTCACATCATGCTATTAACATGACTCTTTGCTGTTGACATTAATGTTGATCACCTGGCCTGAGTAGTGTTCATTAGCTTTCTCCACTGTAGAGTTACTCTCTCCCTACCCCCTCTCATGCTGTACTCTTTGGAAGGAAGTCACTATGTACAGCCCATGTTTAAGGAGTGGAGAATTTTGTTTCACTTCCTTGAGTGGGGAGTAGCTCCATAAATTATTTAAAATTGTTTTGCATGGGAGAGTTGTCTATCCTCTCTATTTATTTGCCTGTTTACTCAGCCATTTATTCAATTACTCATTCATTTATATCAGCATAGTGGTTTGAACGGTGGCTCCCAAAAAGATATGCCCACTACCTAATTCCTGCAACTTGTGAATGTGACCTTATTTGCAAAGAAGTCATCGCAGTTGTAACTAAGTTAAGAATTTCAAAATAAGATTATCCTGGATTATCTAGGTGGGTCCTAAATCCAATGCCAAGCATCCTTATAAGACACAGAAGAGGAGGTACACCCAGGAGAAGGCCGTGTAGAGATGGAGGCAGAGCTTGGAGTTATGCAGACACAAGACCAGGGACATCTGGAGCCACCAGAAGCTGGAGCAGACAAAAAAGGGATTCTCCTAGAATCTCAAGGGAGTGTAGCCCAGCCAACAGCTTAATTTCAGATTTTTATCCTTGAGAATTGTGAGAAAACAAATTTCTATTGTCTAAGTCACCGACTGTGTGTTAATTTGTTATGGCAGCCTTAGGAAAGTAATATAATGATACGAGTTTATGAATGCTTACTTTATATTTTGCATTATAATCTCATATAATGTTATTTATTTTATTGCTTAACTTCTTCCAGCTTTGGTCATTGGGAGCACTTTCAGTTGGCAGCAGTGGTTGTTAACAGGCATCCCTGTCTCCCATCCTGGTGTGTGTTGCTGGCCTCTGCTTTGTAGAGCATTTTAATCTGCCCTATGCAAGCACCACCTCTGAGTCAAGTCCAGAGCCTCTGACTCAGTTTACCTGGAGGTAGGTCATCTCCAAATCCTGAACCAGAAAGTGACCTTTAGTGTTTTATTATTCTTTAATCATTCTGTTACCCATCAGCACACCTGGGAGTTTAACTACTACATTCCAGAAGGTTTGCCAAGAGAGGGAAGAATTAAGCAGGAATGCTGGCATCAAGCAGGTTTTTCTACGCCTTGAAATGTTTACATGTTTTAGCAACACACTTGCATAGCATTAATGAGGAGGCAGAAGCAAAAATGTGCTTTCAGACTGCTTCAAATTGGGCCTCCTTAACTGATACGTTTTCATGCAAAGGCAAAGTTAATGTTTTTTTGTTGGTAAATTTGAAATTTCAGATACTTTAGGTCAAATGTACATCCAAGTTAACCAAGGTGTCTTTAGCAACTGTAAATGAGAGCCAGCATTCTAGGTTCCCTGGGGAATTTCCTGGAAGATTTTGAGGATTAAGATTGAAGTTGCTCTCCAGATATAATACCGATAAACAACATTTCTTGGGTAAATTTAGACTTTCTCTCTTTGTAAGCCAGAAGGGCCTTGGTATCCAGTTGCTACAGAGCTTGTAGAATTATTATCTTCATCTCCTTTGCAGTAGAATGATTTGTTTTGAGAACTGAATGTGATAAAAAGAGTAGAGATAATTGTGAGAAATGATGAGGCTCCAAATCTCCCCCAACCCCGCTCCCCACTCCCCACCCCAAGCTTGTACCCCTTCAGGATTTACTGTGTTCATAAATGCTCCTTATTGATCAGCCTTGAAGCTGGGCTGTCATTTTTATGCACTTTCCTCCTTCTCATCTCCCTTCTTTATTCAGTTCCGCCTTCACTCTCCCCCACCCCATCCAAACTCCAAGTACAGCCCGTTTTTCTTCCTTTCACCTCTGTATCTATTTAACTTTGCCTCTTACAGCCAGCACCCTAATGCAGACCCGCATAACCTTATTTCTGAAATACTGCAAGACTTTTAATCTAATTACCTACTTTTCCACTCTCCTTTACGTTTCTCTAAGTGCATTAATGCATAATCACATCTCCTAAACATAACCTTGTGTCTTGATATTCCCCAACTCATTATCCTTTAAGGTTTCCTCAATGCTGGAATAAGAAAGTCCATACTCTTTCCTGTAACTTTTGAGTTCTCCCAGATCAAGCTTAGCATGCCTGTCTAACTGTAAATCCTGTAATTCAAAAATGGCATGAAACTTCTCTGCTCACTGAAGTGATTATTGATGCGTAGATCTGCCTATTGTCATTTTCTTTCATTTTCCTTCTTCTTTTCCGCTGTGTAATCCATTGTTTCAATGTCACATCCTATAGATGAGCTCTTCTCTTTTAAGGGTCTACAGGCTGTTCCTGCTTCAGGCAAATGGCCTCCCTCATTAAACTCATGTGTTCTTATTGGCTACTGCAATATTTGTCAAACTGAGGTCTGCAGAGGCATACGATAGCCATGATTCTCAAACTTTCAGCATTCCATCAAAACCACCTGGAGGGCTCGTTAAATAGAGATCACTGAGTCCATTGCCAGAATTTTTGATGCAGTAGGTCTGTAGTGTAGGGACGCAGTCTCATTACTGATGAGATTCAGGTGATTCAGGTGTTGCTAGTCTGGTAACCACATTTCAAGAAAAAATGTAGTCCTATGGCTTTAAGATTTTAGTGTCCATTGCAATCCTTTGGAGAGCTGATTCAAAGCTTAGATTCCAGGGCACTCACCCTCATAGTCTGATGAGGTAGGTGTGTGCTGGGCAGGCCCTTTATCAATCCCAGGTGGTTCTTATCTGTGGTTCTTAGCCCTGCCCGAGAAGTCTTGTTCTGGAAGGCGCAAGCACTCTCATTTGAGAGAACAGTGGTGAGCTGTTAGGCTCTTACCCCCTAGCGTCCTGGGCTGCTCATCTCTGTGCATTTGATTTATTGCTTCAATTAAAGCTTTAAGTTTATTAGAAAGAGTTTCTTTTGATTCTCAGTCTCTAGCACAGTTTTTCCCAAGGAGTAGATACCCAAGACAAATC
Organism: Symphalangus syndactylus; assembly: GCF_028878055.3. NCBI lineage: Eukaryota > Metazoa > Chordata > Mammalia > Primates > Hylobatidae > Symphalangus > Symphalangus syndactylus. The sequence goes on from NC_072427.2 coordinate 99,226,489, forward strand.
TTTTGGATTTTACCCAGTTTGAAAAAGTAATTCCTGTCTATTTTGATGCACTGTGAAAGTAAGAGTTGAATTGTGAGTGGGGGTGGGAGGGCTTGATTGGGCTTTGTGAAAAGGCCTCAGGCTGTTTGAATTCCCAAGACAAGCTTCCACTTTCCCTGATGTGGGCGCGTTAAGGCCAAGCCTCATTTATCTCTTTTGCTGGAGGTGAGAATTGAATATCCCTATGCCTGCGGTTAAGTGGCATTCTGATTGCTAGGTTAAAACTAAGCCACTTCCCTCCATACTTTCAGGTAGTTTCTTATGAGTGACAAACTTTTAAAAAGTGAAACCAAATGTCACTTTCATTTTAGCCTTAAGAATAAAAAAGATTGAGGGCACAGAAAAAATGAGGAGGATGATTTTTTACTTCTGTCTGGACTGATTGCTTAATGTTTCAGCAAGGGACAATGTATGCAGAATAAAGAGGTGTGCTGAGAAGGGGTGGGCAGGGATGCTAGAGGGCTACATATATTTGTATATTTGCCTGGTGGCTCTGTGTGCCTGGTACTAGGGACCTTGCAGTATGAGGTCCTCTGTATCTGGTCAGTACAGTTGAGACATACAGATATATAGACGTGCAGGTGTATAGATGTACAGTAAAGATGTATAGATGTACATACATATGGTAGAGATGTGTAGATGTACAGATGTACAGTAGAGACATGCAGATGTACAGACTTATGATAGAGATGTGCAGATGTATAGATATACAGTAGAGATGTGCAGGTGTACAGATGTACAGTAGACATGTACAGATATATAGATGTATAGTAGAGATGTACAGATGTACAGACATACAGATGTATAGATGTACTGTAGACATGTACAGATGTATAGACGTACAGTAGAGATATACAGATATACAGATGTTCAGTAGAGATGTACAGATGTATAGATGTATAGTAGAGATGTATAGATGTACAGACATACAGTAGAGATGTACAGATGTACAGTACAGATGGGCAGATGTATAGATGTTCAATAGAGCTATACAGATGTACAGATGTTCAGTAGAGATGTACAGATGTACAGATGTATAGATGTATAGATGTACAGACATACAGTAGAGATGTACAGTAACAATGGGCAGATGTATAGATGTACAGTAGAGATGTATAGATGTATAGACATACAGTAGAGATGTACAGATATATAGATGTAGCGTGTATAGCTGTGCAGACATACAGTAGAGACACGCAGATGTATAGATGTACAGTAGAGACAGATGTATAGACGTACAATAGAGATGTATAGATTTATAGATGTACAGTAGAGATGTACGGATGTATAGATATACAGTAGGGATGTAAAGATATACAGATGTTCAATAAAGATGTACATATGTATCTCTGTTGCTTAAGAGGAAAGCTAAGGAAAGAGATTAGAAGTGATCACCTTCGCAAGAAAATCAATTTAAAAATCATATATTTAATTTAAAACTGATTGGCCTAAACTTACTTGACCACTATTAGCGTTTCCCTAGACAGTGTTCCCCAGAACACCATGTAAAAAATGTTTGTATAAATACATATATATATATATATATACACATACACAACTGAATCTGTGTTACAGCAATACAAATTGTGCCAGAATTTTCAGCAGCATATTTTACTTATTTTAAATGAAGTATGGAGGTGTGAACATTCCCTGTTATAAAAGTACTATTCTAGAACATGCTGATGTCCTGAAGAATGTCAGAATGTTGTAAAGTTCAGATCCAAATTAGTTTTAAGAAATTCTATTTAACAAATATTTACTAATTTGACCAAGAAAATAGCTTTTCTTTCTCCAAAGAACTGAATTTTATTTTAGGTGAATTCAAAATTTTAGAGTTAGAGAAAAGCTTAGAGTACAAACTAAGGTAGACAAATGAAGTGAGTTGTCAGTGGAAAACTCCCAATTGTTCGATGATAGGAAAAGTTGAAAAAAATAGTATACATGCACCAAGGAATATAATGTAAGTATTGAAAAGAAAGAGAGTGATTGATAAGGTGACCTGGAAAACTGTTCTTTATGCGTTGGTGAGTGAAAAACAAGCAAGTTGCAAAATAATATGTATAATATGATGTCAGTTTTGCCAAAAAGAAAAAACCCAAACAAAGAAACAAGCAAAAACCCCCAAAACAACCAACCAACCAACCAACCAAAAGCTGTATGTAAATATACACGTTTTGGTATGTTTCTGCAAAAAAACCATGAAAACATACTTCAAAATGCTGATATTGGTTATCTTGGAAGGGTGGAGTGGGATGGGGAGTAATTTCTTGGGTTTTTCCTTTAAATGTCTCTATTGTTTGCTTGGGGGCACTGACTGTTTAATGGTTTTGTAGATAAATGGAAAATTCAGTAGTATATTTTTTTAAAACAGCTCTCAAAAGAGGAGGCCTGAAAGTGTTAGAAATACCTTGTTAGGAAAACTACTCACCGTTTTTCCTTTCCTTGAAATGAGCTGTGGGTGAGCTTGTCAACCCTAAAGTAAATGGGGATTTGGGAAGGTCTTGAGCATACTTGCTTTGTCCTTAAGTACTAAGTGTTCTTCCCCGAGATGTTGTTTAAATGATCAACTGGCCCATGAAGTAGGAACTTGCAAGCAAAGGTGAACTTCACTTCTGCCTAAATTATTTCCAAAAAAATTGCATAAAGTTTTCAGAATATTAAGATTGGAAATGTCAGTTAGAGGATCTTATAGTAGAGCAATTTGTGCAAAAAATTTACTAAATCTCATTATCATGTTAGTCCCAGAGGAAATCCAAAGATGTGCCCTAAAACACTCTCCATGGTCTCTAGGGTTTTAGCGTGGAGTTGAAGAGACAGATTTAAGTACACATCAAAAATGGAGAATATTGGCCGGGTGCAGTGGCTCTCGCCTGTAATCTCAGGTGGGTGGATCACCTGAGGTCAGAAGTTCGAGGCCAGCCTGACCAACATGGTGAAACCCTGTCTCTACTAAAAATGCAAAAATTAGCTGGGCATGGTGGCAGGTGCCTGTAATCCCAGCTACTCAGGAGGCTGAGGCAGGAGAATCGCTTGAACCCGGGAGGCAGAGGAGATTGCAGTGAGCCGAGATCATGCCATTGCACTCCAGCCTCAGCGACAGAGCAAGACTCCGTCTCAAAAAGGAGAATATGATTAGACGACATACAATCTGTTTGTGTAGTGCCCACTTTCAGCAGTGTAGACATCCAAAAATGGAGAAATGAGTGAAGGCTAACGATTTTGGAGAAATGCTGCAATGAAAATTTTTGTACAACTAGAAAGTAATAAAATATAAAATAAAAATCCAAGTCTCTGCAAAAAGCTACAATTACTCCCAGGTAAATAATCCACACACACACAAAACTAGACTATAAAAGAATTAGAATTCCTTTTAAAATTACTCAATGGGCAGCATCTACCATCTGACTTTCTCCTTGAAATCTTATTGATGTTAATTGGAATTATGAAGGTGGCTAGTGAGGGTGGCCGACTTTTTTGTATTATTTAAATATTTTCTCAGTTTCTGCTGCTTCTAAGGGCTCTGCTGCTTCTAATGTAGATTTCTACTTTAGTAAATCTACAAGTGAGCTTGCTGCTCCAAATATTCTTTAAGGGAACGGAATGATTTTCCCTGGCAGTGTTTACCTCTTCCGTGGAGCTCTCAGGAATGACCTCCTGAGCTCTGTGGGCTTGTCATCTTTACTGGGCAGCCTTCCAGCCAGGGCAGGTATTTGAAAAATTGTATGCTTAGGCCTTTGGACATTAGTGGTATCCCTGCTGAGGCTGCCTATGTCTAAACTGCTTCCTGAATGCTGTTATTACCTAGAACACCATTATTATTGATGATAGGGACATACTCATAGTGTCCTCTCCATTTGCAAAGTGCTTTACAATGGCATTCACTTATTATTTATTAGATGTTAATGTCTAATTATAGCACGCCTTTGCCAAGCCTTAGAAAGGTTGCCTGGTAGGCTTGGCTTCTGGGGTGGGATGCCCCGCTCCCCCTGCTAGGTTGAATGCATGTGGTCTCATTCTGCTTCAGTCCTTCAGTCTAGCATACCAGCCTCTTACGTGTCTGCGACCTGAGGACAGGAGACTGGGGCAAAGCAGGCAGAACTTGCCCTGATCCTGGGCTGGATTCAGCCCTTCAGTATCAGGTCACCAACTCCTGCTGTGAGGATTGGGTACTTATGAGTTTTCTCTGCAGCAAGGACTGTGTCCTTCCCTTTGACCTGACAAATGTATACAGTTGCAATCACTAGGAAATAAATCTACCCAAAACGTACAAATAGTTTGAGTGTTCTTTCATAAGACAGCGGAGGTACTTAGCAAACTGCATTGTGCACTGAGTAGATAAATGTCTTTTCTAAAATGGGGGCCATTTAAAAAAATTGCAGACAAAAACCACTCTTCTTCTTGTAGATCTATTGGCATTAGCTTTGAGGATTTCTAACCCAGCTGAGCACTTGAGTTAACAAAACATTCTTTGTCCAGCGAAATTTAGAAATGTAGTCTGAGTTTCTTTTTAATTATGAAAGAGAAGTAATTAAGAACTGGATGGCTTTAGATTTTGATAAACTCTGGGGCTGTGAGTGTCTCTCATGGGAGTGGGTTGACTGAACCAGGGGCTTCCAGCCCAAGGCAAAAGTCAGCGTGTTGACATCACATAGCTGTGCTATTGATTAGCTTTCCACATTTGGGTGTTTACGAGCTGAACAGAAAATACTGCTTCTATGCATGTCTGCAGCTATCTCATTGTTGGTTAGGGATCCTTCAGTCCTAAGTCTCTTCTCTGTTGCTGTGGAGTTGAAGCTGAAGGTTCCCAACACTTCTCAACATACACTTCATTGTTGGGATAAACATGGGCACTTCCTCCTTTCATTGGGGTCTAACCGTCTTGCTGTTCTCCACTGTCTTCCTAAACTACCCCAACTGCCACAGCTCAATGGAACTGCAGTGCTCACATCATATTGCTGTGGAAGGCATGTGAGGAGCAGATGTTGACCTTAAATTGCCCCTCACTGGTTTCAAGTCTAGAAGGACTAGAAAAGCATGCAGAAGTGAAGTGTGATTTCTCCATAAGATAAGACTGACCATAGAACATTTATGGTATATAGTCCCTAGACTTATACTTCATCTAGTATTGTAATTTATTTCATTTTTTTGTGTAATAGTGATAACTGTGTTTATATTGCAGTTCCTTGAGAAAGGGGAGGCAAATCCAAAAAGGACGTTAGCTGAGACTCTGAAGACCATCCCTGTTTTGGGAAAGCTCAAGATGAGTGGCAGCAGGACCCTGGTTCCCATTAAGGAGGCCTGAGTTTCCAGCTGCTGTGCTCTCATTTCCTTGTAGCAAGGCAATGGACATTTGAATAAGGTAAGCCTGGTGTGTTCCTACCTTGGATTTTGACTCTGGGGCCATGGGGCAAAGAAGCAGGGGGCATTCTAGAATTCCCTGTCCAGGGTTGGCAGTGGTGCTAGTATAATGAGGCTACAGTAAGAATCTATGTAGGATCTTCTATTAGGATTTTGGCTGTGGTTCTGGCCTCCTTTTATTTTGTCCACTTTTCTGTGCTTGGTTGACTAGCCTTTTCCTGAATCCTGTCATCTACCCTACATCCTCCTGATAAATTGCATTTTGCATTCAAGTAACCAAAGTTTGTTTCCTTTACATGGAATCAAGAACCCTGCACAGCACTCCTGTTCTGGGGCCCAGGACATTGACTACAAAGGTTAGTAGAAACTATTTTGCCCAGTACCTCTTTTTAATAATAGACAAAAGTTTTCTTTGAACTTGAGAATGAGACTTTGTGTCAGCTAACATATATATTCCAAGTCAAGTGTCTGAAGTACTCACAGCTTTAGCCACTGTGTTTCTATTATTCTAATGCTTTATGCTCTTAATGGCTAATTGTTTTTTTTTATTTTTTTATTTTTTTTATTATACTTTAGATTTTAGGGTACACGTGCACAATGTGCAGGTTTGTACATATGTATCCATGTGCCATGTTGTTTTGCTGCACCCATTAACTCGTCATTTAGCATTAGGTATGTCTCCTAATGCTGTCTCTGTGCATTCTGTGTAAGTGCTGATGGTACAAACTTGCTCCAGATTCTTGTTTTGACTGGTTCTGCTAATACCTCTTTTACGTATTCCTGATGTAATTACTTATGAATTTATGCTGTAATGAGAGAGATTCTATTAAGTATTCTTAGCTTTATGAGGGAAAACAATAACTTCTAATGGAGGGTTATCCAAAGAATGTTTTTGCTATTACTTAGGAAATGGATTCTTTGGTTTGTCTTACTCCTAAATGTTCACCCAGATTCAACAGTCAAAAGTCTGTGTTGGCCGGGCGCGGTGGCTCACGCCTGTAATCCCAGCACTTTGGGAGGCCGAGGCGGGCGGATCACGAGGTCAGGAGATCGAGACCATCCTGGCTAACACGGTGAAACCCCGTCTCTACTAAAAAAAATACAAAAAAATTAGCCGGGCGAGGTGGCAGGCGCCTGTAGTCCCAGCTACGCGGGAGGCTGAGGCAGGAGAATGGCGTGAACCCTGGGGAACGGAGCCTGCAGTGAGCCGAGATCGCGCCACTGCACTCCAGCCTGGGTGAAAGAGCGAGACTCCTTCTCAAAAAAAAAAAAAAAAAAAAAAAAAAAAAAGTCTGTGTTGCTTACCTAGGAATTTGCTTTCTTCTTCATGTATATTTACAGGAGGGGTTACGTTTACTTGGCATTTGGGAAATGTTTTCACAATGCTCATTTCATATAGCAGATTCTCATTTCGTGAATGAATTTATCAACTTGGTCCATGTGACACAAATCTCTGGATTGGTCTGTAGGGGCAGACAGTGTATCTGCTATCTTTCATTTGTGTATGTAGAATTCCTTATGTATGGAATAGTGATGTGTGCATGCAAATGCTTATGTAAGTTAATATGATCACATTAAAATGTATTAAATACCCAGAATTATGTCAATAATTAACACACACAGTTGCAATATATAACAAGAAGCAAACTGAATATATGGAACATTTATTCAGCAAGTATTTACAATGGCATCTTACTAGGTGCTAGGCAGTTTGAGGAGAGCTGAAGCTGTCATGCTTTCTACTTGAGGGATTATCGATTTAATTGGGGAAACTTACAGTTTCATTGGAAGCTTATACTCTAATAGTTTTTACAGGATTTTAGTCAAACCACAGATAATAAGCTCCTTATTGGCTTACATGTTCCTGGCAAAACTTTGGAAGCAGGCATTTGGAGGCAATAAAGCAAACATCTTTTAAAGGTTTTAGGTCCTTAGTACAAAAGTCTCCCATATCTCTGAATTGAAATTCTAAGGCTAACTTCTAAGCTGTTTTCATAGTGACCCTAAATAGGGTAACAGTAAAGTTTTGAAATCGGAGGCCTGAAAGGGAACAAAAATAGGAAATCAGGGCATTTTGGACCTGGAATGCAGCCCAGATCATTTGGCTTTACCAGGAGCCCAGAAACTTTTTAGATCATTTGTATGTGAGAAATCACTGACTTGACTCCCATGGTCTTTTTTTTTTTTTTTCCTTTCTACTTCCCCTCCCACCTCATTTTACTCTTCTAGAATCCCAAAAGATACCTATTCTGGGCCTCAGGGGTTTTGGGTTTAAAAATTTTTTAGGCCAGGCACGGTGGCTCACGCCTGTAATCCCAGCACTTTGGGAGGCCGAGGCAGGTGGATCACGAGTTCGGCAGTTCGAGACCAGCCTGACCAACATGGTGAAACCCTGTCTGTACTAAAAATACAAAAATTAGCCAGGCATGGTGGCATACGCCTGTAATCCCAGCTACTCAGGAGGCTGAGGCAGGATAATTGCTTGAACCTGGGAGGCAGAGGTTGCAGTGAGCCAAGAGTGCACCAGTGTACTCCAGCCTGGGGCAGCAGAGTGAGACCCTGTCTCAAAAAAAAAAAAAATTATTTTTTTTAGTAGAAGGCGGAAATACCAGTGCTACTTGGGAGACATCCACCATTGTGGATTGGAGCCAGACTACCTCTTCCCACTGATGTCACCTCCTTTTCCATGACCTTCTTCATGATTGTGGAGCAGTTTTCCTTATAGGGCCACAGAGTAAATATTCCAGGCCTTGTGTGCCATATGCACACTCAATTGCAATTACTCTACTCTGCCATTGTAGTGTGAAAGTAGCCAGGGAGACACAAACAAATGAGCATGGGTGGGTTCCAATAAAACTGTATTTATAGAAGCTCAATTTTGAATTTCATATAATTTTCATAGGTTATAAAATATTATTTTTCTTTTGATCTTTTCCAACCATTTAAAAATTATTCTTAGCTCAAAGTGGTACAAAAACAGGTAGCGGCCTGGCTTGCATGAGGGTCCCCTAGTTTGTCTATCCCTATTGTGGAGAATAATTATGGAATGTTTCTTATCTGTACCCTGAGGAATCCTAGTTAGAACTGATGCTCCAAGAAAATCAATGTAAAAGGAACATAATTGGCCGGGCACAGTGGCTTACCTGTAATCCTAGCACTTTGGGAGGCCGAGGCGGGTGGATTACCTGAGGTCGGGAGTTCAAGACCAGTCTGGCCAACATGGTGAAACCTCGTCTCTACTAAAAATACAAAAAATGAGCCGAGTGCAGTGGTACGTGCCTGTAATCCCAACTACTCTGGAGGCTGAGGCAGGAGAATTGCTTGAACCTGGGAGGCAGAGGTTGCAGTGGGCTGAGATCACGCCACTGCACTCCAGCCTGGGCTACAGAGTGAGACTTTGTCTAAAAATAAAAAAAGAAAAGAAAAGAAACATAATCACTTCAACACTAATTAGAATCCCATAATTTTAGGAATTACTTTTCTCACATTCCTACATTTAGAGATGCCCAGGTGGTGGCCTAGAGGGAAATGACTGCCTCTTGTGACCTGGCTCCTCCTGATTCACAATTGTTAGCTTCTCTGTCCCATGCTCATGCACATACCCAGGGCCCTGGACTATATTCCATATTTGTTTATTCATTAAAACAATTATTTTCTTTATTTTCCTTTCGCCTCTCAGTTGGGATTCTCCTGGGGTGATGATCTGCCAGCATTTCCAGGGAGACAGATGCCTGCTTGCCTAGTGGCCTTGAACCTCAAGGAGGCTTCCCAGGGAGAATTTTGGATGAAGACCTATATAAAGAGGTGAGGTAGCTGCTCAAACTCTTGAGTCACTGCTGTGTCATCTTTTATAGGTTGCATCTCTAGTACAAGACGAATGTGAGGGTGTGTGAATGTATGTGTAGTTTATAAGAACAAAATCTGTGATATGTTTGCCTATAGCTTTATGAAGGGTGGATCAAAGTCAAGGAGCAAAGCCCGTAGACTGAAAAGAAAAACGAAATTCAGATTCATCATGGCCCAGCTTTTAGCCACACATCAAAGACGTTTGGTCTGTTGGCTTGGCTTAAGAACACACTTAAGTTATTGTATAATTTATTTCCCAGAGTGAAGATTTTAAGTGTTGAGGGACTAGAGATACTGTGAGTGAGAAAACCAGTTTTCTTTTGGATATTCATCTGAAGGTAAATAATTCAAAGGTAAATTTAAATGTGTGGGATAAATAGTCTACCTCTCCTGAATACTCTTTCCTATCTCATTTTTGGTTGATAGTTCCAAGGTAATACCTCAACGACTCCCACATCCAAAGTGCAAGATTGGGACTCCAGAGTCCCGAGAACTTGCAAAGGAGGGGCCAAAATCCTGTTTTGTGGCCCTTAGCTGACCTCCTACACAAGGCCATAAAAGAGGATGGGGAGTCTGAGAGAAGAACCTGGAGTTTGGAGAGAGGATTGGTTTGGGAAAACTTGGGCTTTGAGTTTCATTTCTCACCCAAGCTCCAGACCTCTCTTGCCCACTCCTCACCCCCTAACCTAAAAATGATTCACTTTTCTCAAGGTAAGAGAGGTGGCTAGAAGGGGGTTTATTTGCACAACTGGAGCTGTGAACCCTGCGGTGAATAACAAATGCCTACAAAAAAGTCTTCACAGGTGAGAGGCTGGCTGGACCAGCTGTGGCAGCTGAGGACAGGGCTGTGTTTGGGTCTGGTGTCCTCTGTCTGATGGTGGGTCAGACGTTTCTGTCACCTGGGGGCCAGATGAAGGCCACATGTCAGGGCAGCAGCTTGGAGTTGTTTTAGATCCTGCCAGCAGGGCTTCCAGGAGGAGCAAGAAAATATCAACAGAGTGGGGTTGGAGGTATGCCACTAGATGCCAGGACTGAAGGAGGAATTCTAAGCTATAAGCAAGAAGATACATTTATACTCATCAAGAGAACTAGAGGTGAGGGATCCCCAGCTTGGAGATGTTGTCCAAAGAAGACAGAAGGCATCCCACACCAGCATTGTCATTAAACACAGCAAGAACCAAAGCTAGATCACAGAGATGCCCTTCAAGTGAGTTCTTTCCTGTCTCCTTAACTCTTCTCTCCTCTTTGGCTCTGGTCCTAGAGGAGTTAGAAGCCACAGCTTGGAGGGTGAGGTATTCAGGGCAGAGGCCCTTCCTCCTCTCACTTAGAAATACAAAGTTTGGAGTTTGACTGTTACACAGGATGTTATATTTAATTACTGAAATGAAACTACTCTTAGGAGTGTAAGGGAACAGAGGGCACTTAGTAACCATAGAGTGAAGGGATGTCCTGTGGGGGTTCATACGAGATTTTACCAGGAGCAAGACAAGATATCATCCACAGGCAAAGAGAATCAGCAACACAAAATGGCCTTGACTAGCAGGGGGAGAAAATAATAAAGTTGGTTTCTGATTGTTCCTTGCCAGTATCACTTATTTAATATCTGGGTTACACCTATAATTTGCAACAGCAAATTACAGGTATATAAAATCTCGGTTTCCTATAGTTTTCTTGTCAGTGTTACAGGATTAGACTCCTACAGGAACAGAAACTTTAAACTAGAGTCCTCTGTAAATTTTTCACAAATATTTTTTGCTTGTTTGTTTATTCTTTGATGATTTTAATTTTGATTTCCAAACTGAACACATTCGGCCTAACAAAAGAAAATCACAGGCTAACTTTATTTACAGAAGTAAATTTAAAAAATCGAAGGAAAATATTTGCCAATGAAACCTAGTGATGATCAAAAGGAATAACACATCAGGACTGAACAGTTATTTCAGAAATGAAAGCATGTTTCTATACTGTGAAACCTATTAGCATTTTTCAGTTTATTAAAGAAAAAGAAAAATTACATGATTATCTTGCCAGGTACAGAAAAAGCAATTTATAAAAATTCAACGGATATTCCTGGTAAAACTAGGAAGAAATAGCCTCTTAAACTTAGATAAAAGGTATCTGCCAAAAGAGCAAACATGTAATAGTGAAACACTGGGAGCATATTAATTAAAATCAAGAGCTCTATCATTACTCCTGATTGCACTGCAGATACCAGCCAGTGAAATATGACAAGAGAGAAATAGTGTACAAACATTGAAATGTAAGTGATAAAACTACAATCATTTGTAGTTGGTATGATTTTCTACCTAGAAAATCAAAGACAAACTAAAAAGCTTTTAGAACTAATATGATAATTCATTGAATTGCCTGAATGTAAGACCAAACACTGAGATCACAAATTTACTGCTGTCTAAGAGTAGCTCATAAAAATAGATGTTATTCATAATAATAAAAATATCAAAATGCCTAAGAATTAAGTGCAGAACCTCAGAAACACTGAAATGCCTAAGGATAAACCTCAGAGCCTAAGAAACGTACAAGGAAAATTAGAACCCTCTATTGAAAAATATAAAAGGAGTGATGAATAATACACAGTATTTCTGAATGGGAAGGCCGAAGTGTAAACTGGTAATTTCTTCCCAAGTTAATTTATAAATTCAATGTAATTCCAATAAATTTTTTTTTTTAATTTTTCTTCAAGTAAAAATATGCTTTGGTCCGGGCATGGTGGCTCACGTCTGTAATCCCAGCACTTTGGGAGGCTGAGGTGGGCGGATCACGAGGTCAGGAGATCAAGACCATCATGGCCAACACGGTGAAACCCCATCTCTACCAAAAATACAAAAAATTAGCCAGGCGTGGTGGCGGGCGCCTGTAGTCCCAGCTACTCAGGAGGCTGAGGCAGGAGAATGGCGTGAACCCGGGAGGCGGAGCTTGCAGTGAGCCGAGATTGTGCCACTGCACTCTAACCTGGGCGACAGAGCGAGACTCCGTCTCACAAAAAAAAAGGAAAGAAAGAAAAGAGAGGGAACTTTCCACAGCATTGTGGTTTTGTGTGGTTTTGGCACGGAAATAGAAAAATAATGGGATAGAATTGAGAATCCACAGAATCATGTGTCTTTTGTAATTAAGCATTTATAAATGGACTGTTTCATAAATGATACATGGACAATAACGTTTGAAAAAATTATTCTATACCTTATGCCATATACAAAAATAAATTCCATATGGTTTGAAGACATAAACTGAAAAAAAACCTTATAAATATAAGAAGAACATGCAGGACATTTTAATAACCTTTGAGTAGGGAAGATTTTCCTAATTAAGACACAGAACGCAGATACCATAAAGATATACAGTTTAAAATTTTAAACTTGCCCGTAAGCAAAGTTAAAATATAGGTAGTATAACGAGACAAACAATATAAATAATAAACAAAAGATTAATTTCTATAATATATAAGGCATTCTCTAGTCAATAAAGCAAATTACCCAATAGGAAAATGGACAATGATAAGGAAAAATCTACTCACAGTCCACGGGAATGTGAAAAATTAGTAAGCTAACTTAACCGAAAAATGTAAATTAAAATAACAAGAAATGAGCATTTTTTTATCCATTGGGCTAGCAAAAATAATATTTATGGTAGAGATGGTGTGAAAAAGTGAACATTTGTTACACGTTATTGATGGGAATGTAAAGTAGCATATAATGCTTGAAGGGATTTGGCAATTTTCACCTGAATTTAAAATACTGATTTCCTTTAACCTAGGTTTTCTATCACACAGAACATTTACATATATGTACAAAGAAAAACATATAAAATTATTTATTTGTCAGATTAAATAAATTGGAAATAACTTATATGTCCATCATGAGAAATTGGTAATATAAGGATTCTATGAAACCAATAAAAAGAATCAAGTAGATCGATATGTCCTGAAACAAAAGGAACTCCAAGATGTAACATTAAGTTAGAAAGTTACAAGTTTCAGAATTTCAGAATAATACGTGTAGTATAAATTAATGTTTGTGAGAGTAAAAAGATATCTAAATCTATATCTGTACCTATAAATCTGTATTTATTCACATGAATGCATAAAGAAAGTTCTGGAAGGATATTCTGGTTGCCTAAGGGAGTGGTCTTATTTTAAGAGGATGAAATGGGTAATTTTGTCCCTTATATCTAATTCTTTAAAATTTGAATTTTTAAAAAGAGCATGATTTTTGTGTTACTTTTGTAATTTTAAATGTTGTTACTCTACTTTCTCTTGTATACATTGGACAAGAAAAGTCCTGGGCTTTCAATAACTCCCACTCTTCCTGCAAGGTGGTGCTTTTAGCAGCCCTAATGGGTTTCCATATGCCTGGGGCTCACCTCCCTAGGGGCTCACATTCAACCGCCGGTCCTGCTAAATAGACCTGCAAACACAGCTGGATGAATCTGAATCATAAGCTCATAGTAAAGTAGAGAATTAGAAAGTGATTTAATAATTTAGAATTTAGAACTATTGTATAGAATACAGAGTTGTGGAGAACTAGAAATAAATGGTTTGATCCAATGTTAGAAACTATTATCTATGGAAAGACCCAATAACTACAAGAATTGTGAATAAAGCAAGAATCTTAGAAACTCAGAGTTACATAGAAATGTAGAGTCATCTCTTTGGATGTTTCCATTTCACAGACGAAGAAAGGGAGCTGATGGACTTTTGGTGACTTTCCACAGGACTCCTGGATCCTAGTGCTCATTAACTGTAATATCCCCAGAGCTGTTGTTGTTGCATGAACTTATAAGGGAAACCATATTATTAGGAAAAGTAATTCTATTAAAATAATAAAAAGGAAAATGCTTAAGCAAGAAAAAATCTACAGACATGAACAGAACTTCCCATTTTATTCTTCTTCAACTTAGCCTCACCAAAATATAAGAAAAGATGTCATCGGTGATGAGGAAAGTTGAAGACAATAGTAGGAAGGCCGTAACAATGAAAAAAATTCTAAATATGAATATTTCCATACTAAAGTGCCATGAAATAACTGTGGGAGAAGACTAAGTATGAGATTATGGGTATTGAGAGAAGAAAGAACTGATTCTACCCAGAAAAAATGAGAAGAATCCCAGAGACAAATGAGAAAGTGGGCAGGCTAGGTAAACTTATCTCATAGCTAATGTTTGATTTTTCAGGTTCAAAATTTGACGTTAATATGCAATGCATTAAAAAATGAAAGAAAAGAAAGTGGTAAAGCTGGCTGTGCAGGAGATTGGAATGAAGCCCTATACATTTTCAGCTGCTGTATAAAAGTTTCATCATAAAACTGAGCATCTATGCTGTGAATGTGGAATATTTTTGGTTATTATGAATAATCAAATCTCATAGTATATATACGATTTAGTTTAGCATATACTTTTAATGGACTTCATCACCATACCTTTCCTAGAATGCTTCAGAAGGAACAATCCTAAGTACTTGAGTTTTATCTTGTGATTTTCCTGAATCTGAATTTTTCCTTTCGGGATTCATCTGCACCTCCCTTCATTCACTGGAAAGTGAATGTTTCTAAAGTTTAGAAACATTCTAAAGTTTGCAATGCTCACACTAATCACCAATAAAATATGAGTTGGCCACTTTTCCTGTAAGGGCCGGATAGTAAATGTTTTCAGCTTTGTGAGCCATGAGGTCTCACAACTACTCAGTCTGCCTCGTAGCACAAAAGCAGCCTCAGACACCATGTAAACGAATAAGCTTGTTGGGTTCCAGTTATCTTTTATTATGGAAACTTACATTTCATATAATTTTCAGATATCATGCAATATTCTTCTTCTTTTAGTTTTTCCTTCTCAGTCATTTAAAAATACAAAAGCCACTCTTAGATTGTTGGTTGTACAAAAAGATAGTGGGCTGGATTTGGCCCACTAGCAGCAGTTTGCTAAGTCCTGACCTAAAATCTTAGAAAGAAGACGGAAAAAATGAGTGTGTGTTTATCATAAAACTGCTTTGATTTTTTTTTCTTTGAAGGATCAAAAGGGAGATTGTTTGCATTGCTATAATGATAGCGGTAATAATAGTCAATATTGTATTTCTATAGCACTTTCTTTGTGCCTGCTACTTTTCAAAGTACCTTTACCTTGACTGACTCCCTTAATTCTCACAGTAAACCAATGAGATAAGAACAATGATTACCATGCCCATTTTACAGATAAGGAAACTGAAGCACAGAAACTCTAAATAATGTGCCCCAAATTCTTAGTGTTAGTAAAAATAGTAAGGCTGAGATGAGAACTCAGGCAGTCTAGTTCTAGCATGTGCACACACAACTGTCATGCTAGTTTCCAACTTAATTTTGTCACACACCCGATGAAGCCCGCTGTGTGTCTTTCTGTTTGTATATTCTTCACAAGGTCTAAATAATTTAGTAGGCTGTTTTCATTGAGAAATCTGTCTGTGAAATAGTATTGGAAGTGAGAGGGATGGGAAAATGCCAAATAACGTTTTCTTAAGTTAATACATATTTTTAGAAAATTCTTGAATAACCTAATTTTAGCAGGCAAATTGAAAATCACAGGAAGTCTTCTAAAACATTCCAAAAATGAAAATGAAGGGAGTTTTATTTGCTTGATTAATTGACACTGGAGTTAGGAAAGACTTTAGGACTTTGTGTATTATTTGAATTGAAAATAAAAAATGTATTGAAGTGGGGTTCATTTGGGGATGGTGTCATTATGGCTGTCCTTGGAGAACCCAGCAGGCCCCCAAGCAGTGGAGTGTTTCACTTTCAATTTAACTTGGAAGTCACTAAGTAATCAAACAAAGACTACAGGCCATAAGGAGAAAATTGGTTATCAAATTTTTCAAGTCTGTGAAGAATTTCTCAAATAAATCACCAATTGTTTCAAGTTTTTGAAACAAGCTGTGTCTTTTGTATATGAGTGTATACTTGTTTGTGGGTGGTAACTCATTCATTTATATGAGGAAGACAAGATGTACTCTGTAAAAGCTGGTTGGTTCTACTGAATTCTATCCGTACCTCTTTTGAGTTGATTAATATTTGGCAAAAATCCATTCCTTCTCCAGCATCTAATTACTTCACTAAAAATGATGATAATATTACCAAACTCACAGACTGGTTGGAAAGATTACATGAGATAATGTATGTGTGTTGGAAATTGTGAAGGGATAATACGTATATTAATCTCT
Organism: Symphalangus syndactylus; assembly: GCF_028878055.3. NCBI lineage: Eukaryota > Metazoa > Chordata > Mammalia > Primates > Hylobatidae > Symphalangus > Symphalangus syndactylus. The sequence continues at coordinate 99,242,930 of NC_072427.2, forward strand.
TTTAATAAAGCCAGTGGAAAAGACAAATCTAGCTGTACCTCTCTGTTTAAAAGAACTCTATTACTGCCTGCATCAGCAAATTCAGATAAGACATTCACTATTTATATTTTCAGCAAGAGCTGGAAAGCAACTAATAGCGTAACTGCTATCAAAGATGGTTTCAGAGGTCTGTGAAAATGGATATATTCATTTTAATTTAAACTGAGGCATGCAGTCTCAGCATCACCTCAGAAATGTCTTATGGGATAGATTTTATTAAAATATTTGTTTTATATTCTTTCTAATGAGAAGCATTTTCCCAGCTTTGATCTAAACTTTTATTTTTTAAGATAAAAACTCATCTGTTCAAGTGAAAAATGTGTGTGGTGATATCTCTAGGAGAGGCATGCTATTTGATAAAAACCTCAACACTTTTGGCAGTTCTTAGCCAGGTTTAACATTCAAAAATAAATTGAAATTTTATCCTTCAGCTTCGTGTCCTTTAAAATTGCCAATATTATTATTTTCAAGGTTAACCTTTATTTTTACTAGCCTACTCTGTTATTCTCTAAAATTAAATTATTGGCTTTCTTTAAAATTACCTTATTTTTAATGGGATAAAATTGTCCTTATTTGCAGTTTCAAGATGGATGGAGTAGGCCGGGCATGGTGGCTCATGCCTGTAATCTTAGCACTTTGGGAGGCCGAGGCGGGTGGATTGCCTGAGCTCAAGAGTTTGAGACCACCCTGGATAAAGTAGTAAAACCCCGTCTCTACTAAAATACAAAAAATTAGCCAGGCTTGGTGGCATGCGCCTATAATCCCAGCTACTCTGGAGGCTGAGACAGGAGAATCACTTGAACCTGGGAGGTGGAGGTTGCAGTGAGCCAAGATCGCATCATTGCAATCCAGCCTGGGTGACAGAGTGAGACTCCATCTCAAAAAAAAAAGATACATGGGGTAGAGTTGTGTCTTAGTCTGTTTTCTGTTATTATCACTGAATACCTGAGACTGGATAATTTATGAAGAAACAATTTTATTTCTTAGAGTTCTGGAGGCTGGGAAGTCCAAAGTCTAGGGGCAACATCTGGTGAGGACTTTCTTGCTGTTGGGGACTCTCTACAGAATCCTGAGGTGGTGCCGGGAATTGATGGCAAGGAGGCACATGAGTGATGGCCAAATTGGTTTTTATAACAGACCCACTTTTATGATAGCAAACCTCGTCCCTTGATAATAATCCATTAATCAATTAATCCATTAATCCATAAGCGTATTCATCCATTCATGAAGGCAAAGCCCTCATGACCCTGTCACCTTTTAAAGGGCCCACCTGTTAAGTCTGTTACATTGAGGATTAAGTTTCAACTTGAGTGTTGGAGGGGACAAACATTCAAACCATAGCAGCGTAAGTTTTGGGCTGTGTGTTACTTGGAAGTAAAGCTCTTTGGGGGCAAGGTCATGCTGTATTTGATGTAAACACACAGCAAAAGAGAAATGCCATTGAGGAGCGTCTTTGCTGCAAACCCTCAAATGGGGTTGTTCTTGCTTGCTTTGGAGACAAAATATGAACATTTATCAGTTATTCCAAAGATGACCAAAGAGTCACTGCAAATGGATGTGGAAGAATCACATGGAATTTCATGTATAACTTTTGGGAACAAACTAAGTGGTCCTTGGAGTAACCTGGTACAAGGATGATTTGAGTAAGAAACAGCTCTTGAACACAGGCAAAAATCTCATTTTAATGAATTTGAGGGAGTTGGAAATAGTTTTGTTACATTCCAATTATATGTAATTGGAAATGTATGTGTGTTCAATATATACAGAGCACAGAGGTGGTGTTACTCACTTGATTTAGTTTATCCAAATAAAGCAGGCATTTTGTTTCGATGTCCTCATTTTGCTATTTTTTAAAAAACAGCACTTCTTTTATCATCTTCCTTTTATTCTGTATCATGTTGAGGTACTTGCCTTGGAGATATTCCATCCCTGACCCCTAGTTCTGGTAATTTCCTCTCTCTCATTCCTTTCCAACCTTCTTTACTCTTCTGAGATGCTAATATAACAATCCTGCAACAGTAGAAAGCACAATTCTGAACCATAGCGGTGTTTTCATTAAGCAGTTTGGCTGCTATGTGGACAGGGACTTGTGAGCACATCTGTTCTACAGGATTTTTCATTTAATATAATTTTCTGAAACCACATTGGCAAAGCACCATTATTATAAGCCATCCCCAAGGACATGGAAATAATTTTGCTAAACAGAACTCTAAGTTAAAATGCTATTTATAATTAGGAGATTCTACTTGCATTTATTAGCTGTCCCCTCCTCCCGTATATGAAGATCAACTCTGAGCTAGTGTTATTTAGATGTGGATTTTGAGCTTTGTCCTCACCTAGTTATGGGGCTGGGCCTCGTGGAGTCTGTTTCTTCTGAGCCATTTGACACAATGGCAAGGCTGTTGGCCTTGGTTAGGAAGAAATTTGTGGAAGAACAAACATTTCTGGCCCTAGTGAAATTGTATCTGTTAATCTCATTTAATAAGATTATGATAAACTGAGATTGCAAAAGGCAAGAACATGAATGATATCAGCTCAGTATTTTTTCCATCAGGTTATTTTTATTTATTTTTGAGATGGAATCTCACTCTGTCACCCAGGCTGGAATGTAGTGGCATGATCTCAGCTCACCGCAGCCTCTGCCTCCCATGTTCCAGTGATTCTCCTGCCTCAGCCTCCCAAGTAGCTGGGATTACAGGAGCCTACCACCATACCTAGCTGATTTTTTGTATTTTTAGCAGAGATGAGGTTTCACCATGTTGGCCAGGCTGGTCTTGAAGTCCTAACTTCAAGTGTGATCAGCCTGCCTCGAACTCCCCAAGTTTGGGATTACAGGCATGAGCCACTGCGCCCAGCCTCAACTAGTTTATTTGATTGGAGGGGTTAGTATTATTAATTCCTTGAATCATATCTCTCGTTTCTTTTCCAAACTCTTGTAAAGAGTATCTTAGACTGAGGGCGCAGCAAAGCTGTGTCTCTGACCCTTGCTTTCAGGTGAGTGACATGAAATGGGGACTGTAGTATTTTATGTCTGCCTGTAACTAGCTTCAGAAAGTTTTCTCATGAGAAGAAACCTGGCTGCAGGTGAGCAGTCCCTGAAGTCTTTAGGATGGATTTGAGGCATGTTCTCATTTTGGGGCAATTCTATCTCCCCCTCCCTTCCAGGGGACATTTGGCAATGTTTGCAGACAATTCTGGTTGCTAGAACTTGGGGGTGGTGGTATACCCTGTGGGTCAAGGTCAGGGATGCTGCTAAACACCCTACGACACACAGGACAGCCCTCCACAGCAAATAATAATTTGACCCAAAATGTAAGTAGAGCTGAGGTTGAGAAACCATGAGATTTAGATAAGAAGCTTGTTTGAACCTTAATAGTCCGAAGGCTGAATAATTATGCCAATCCACTCTACGGACTTTAGTGCAGCTGTTCAAGAATGACCCATAGATCTATATTTGTGGAGCTGTTCATGATGTATTAAGTGAATAAAAGCAACTCTCCAGTGATGGTAATAATAATAATAAACAAATATTATTATTTATAGCCAACCTTCATTGAGAACCTACTGTTGGTCAGGCATTGCACTAAGTGCTGTAGTTGTATCATCCAATGTCATTCTTCCAACTGTATGAAGTAAGCATTATTACTGGTCTCATTTTATAAATGAGGACACTGTGCATGGAAAAGTTAGATAAAGTTGCCTAAAATCGCATAGGTGGTAAGGTCTCAGTATTTCTTTTTTTTTTTTTTCCTGAGACAGAGTCTTTCTCTGTCACCCAGGCTGCAGTGCAGTGGCGCGATCTAGGCTCACCGTAACCTCTGCCTCTCGGGTTCGAGCAGTTTTCCTGCCTCAGCCTCCTGAGTTGCTGTGATTATAGGCGCACGCCACCACACCTGGCTAATTTTTGTATTTTTAGTAGAGACAGGGTTTCACCATGTTGGCCAGGCTGGTCTTGAACTCCTGACCTCATGATCCACCCACCTTGGCCTCCCAAAGTGCTGGGATTACATGCGTGAGCCACCATGCCCAGCCAGGTCTGAGTTTCTATACCTTGTCAGTATGCACGGAAACCATGATGTGATACTGGCGATTTTATAAAAAGCTATCATCTCCCCCCAGTCCTTCTCTGACATCAGCTCCACTTCCTGGAGAAAACTCCTTTTTTTTTTTTTGGTTGTTCTATGTCTTAACTCCACAACTCAAAAAATTACTTGATTAAAAAAAATTAAGTCCCATTGATTGACTTCCCACTATGACAAAAGATTAACTCACACTACTATGATACCCTCTGATCACCTCCTTCCCCTCCTTTTGTTGTTTTTTGTATTTTTTTAAATTTCTGTTGATCATCATTGTAACTTTAAATAATAAGGTAGTAAGCCATTTTTTCCTTCCATACATTTTTATCACAATTTCCCTTTTTATACATTCTCTATCTTAATACCCCTGACTTTCTTCCTCCTTGTTCCTTCCTCTCTCCTCACTGTTGCCAGAATCTTTAACATTTATGTGGTTCTGCAAACATCGGTAAGTCTTCTGAGGCTGTCCAGGAGTTGATGTGGAGAGTTGAAACCCGCTAGCTGTTGTTTACATAGCTGTGGTGATGGGTTATTGTTGGATCATGTAGGGGCCTAGGATTACATTTCCTTTACTCCAGGCCCAGTGTCTCCAGCCTTTAGCTCAGGAGGACAATGAGGGTGTGTCAGTGGATTCTTTCTGCGTAAAGACCATTAGCGAGTCCCCTGTTTCCAGCCCATTTCTTACTCCTGTTCACTCTGTGCCTAACATCTCTCCCGGATTCAGAATAACCCTTCTCCAGCCACCTCTCTAGTTGCTACATGGACCTAGTGGTTTTGAAAATTCTATCAGAATATGCAACTCTACTGAATTTTATTTCTTTTTGTGAATATTTTGTTTTATGTGTTGACATTTTACTGCTTATTTTAATGGATAACAAAGAGCATATAAGACAGTCTAGACTGTAGCCTCCCAGAAGGGAGTTTGGATGTATTTTTTCCCTTTGATTTATGAGCCTAGCATGGTCTCTTAGCACTTTGGAGAATCAGTTCCTGAGGGTCCCTTTGACCTTTGAAGACAGCCTCTGAGGAGAGCTGGCACCACACTTCTAAGATTGTTGCTCTTGGCAACCATTAAGTTAAAAGAATTTTCCCTTAAGATAGTAACAACACTCTTCAGAACGTTCCCAGGTGAAGGAACATTTGGCTGTACATGAGAAGCCTGTGAAGTAGAAGCTTTGAGCCCACTGGGCATCAATTTGATATTGAACCAGTCTCGAGTTAACCTATGTCATAGGCTGAGAAGTGGAGGAAGTCACACCAAAAGGAGCGGGTAATAAGAGACACAAAGTTTAGGATAAACAACAACATTTCCAAATTTCAATTAGTAGGGAATCTGGAAGGTGAAGACTATATATCTATGGGCTATTTCTTGGAAGATAGGTCCCTCAGTGACAGAGGAAAATATTTGGCCAAACCAGGCTGCCGTGCAGAGCTAGGTAGTTCTGTTCTGCACAGCTCTAGAGGGCATCAGGCTATGTGATGTCACCCTCCTGTGTGTGCAGTGCGCAACCTGCACAACCATGTGTAGCACAGCTAGGTAAAGATAAATGCTGCTTGGAAACCTGGAAGACATGGCTGGAAAAAAAATGCATGTGTATCTCTGGTCAAGATTCAGATGTATTGATTATTTAAGTAAGAAGTCCTGCCAGGCATAATGACATGCACTTATAGTACCAGCTACTTGAGAGTCTGAGGTAGGAGGATCATTTGAGCCCAAGAATTGGAGTTTAGCCTGGACAATGTAGCAAGGCCCCATCTCTAAAAAAAATAACAAAACAACAACAAACAAAAAACTGAACAACAAAGTCTATTTACCTCTGTAGTAGATAATTAACTAAGACTTTGTGTAAAATGACTAATTCCCCTTCTAACTTGCTGTTTTAAGTCTGACCAGATGTTTAACAGAAGCCAAAAGTTATAGGAGTAGGGAGATTGAGATGGAGACAAGAGCTCCAATTTTCAAAGTAACTTTTTAAAATCCTAAGAATGCTCAGCACTGTGCTTTAGGTCTTTTGGAAAAGGTTTCTTCACTAATAATGCCAATTAACATTTGTATGATAGTTTCAGAAGTTTTTTCTAATACTGCAGCTCATTGAAATTTATCTGGATACAGTTTTGCCCTTATCTCCTTTTGATAGATGAATAATTGAGGCTCAGAGGGGTTAAGTGATGCCTTGAGGGGCTCTGTGCAAGCAGTTATAGTAGAGTTGGGACAGGACCTGGGACCATCTGATGCCAGATTCCACTACTTTACTTTTTAGAGATACTAGTTTCTCAGCAGGGGCACAGTTATCACATCCATCTTCAAATATGAGATAAATTGTAAGAAACTGGACAGGACCTGAGGATAAAAATTTCTTGCATGAAAAGAGTTTAGATTCTGCTCAGAATGAAGATCTTAATTCTTGACAACTATGTTCTTCTATATTTATAATCCTCCTGGAGAGATCTCAGATTATATACAAATGTAGTTTACTCAATGTCGTCACCAGTTTGAGCTGCTATAACAAAATACCATAGACTCGTGGCTTGAACCAACAGACTCTATTTCTCATAGCTCTGGGGGCTGGAAAGTCCAAGATCAAGGTGCTGACAGATTTGATGTCTTGGGAGGGCTCTGTTTCTGGCTTGCAGATGGCCACCTTCTTGCCATGTGTTTGCATGGCCTTTCCTCAGTATGTGTACTTTGTCTTCCTCTTCTTATAAGGGGACTAATCTCATCATGAGAACCCTGTCTTCATGACCTCATCTAAGCCTAATTGTCTTCCAAAGACCTCACCTCCAGAGGCCATCACATTTGAGGTTAGGACTTCACATACGAATTTTTGGAGGACACAAATAATTCAGCTTATAACACTAAATTTACAAAAAAGTGATTGCTTTAATTCAAAAATTGCCTCACCTATATCATTTTCGCTTACATTTACAGAGTGATAATTCTCTGCCAGATATATTTCTTAAGTACTTAATGTACACAATTCATCACTCTCCATGACAATGCTGTGAAGTAATTATCATCCCCATTTTACTGGTGAGGGCATTGAGGCATTGCTCAAAATTACACATCTAGTAAGGGGTTGAACCAGGATTGGTACTCAGGCCATGGACTCTAGAGTTTGCTCTTAAACTGCCTGTTAGTCAAGTCTTCCTTTTCCTACCTTCCTTCCTTCCTGCCTTCCTTCCTTCCTTCCTCCCTTCCTCCCTCCCTCCTTCCTTCCTCTTTCTTTTCTTTTCCTTTTCTTTCTTTTTCTTTTTTTTCTTTCTTTCTTCCCTCTTTCCTTCTTTCTCTCTCTCTTTCCTTTTATCAGGACTTTGTTGCCCAGGCTGGAGGGCAGTGGCAGGATCTTGGCTCACTGCAACCTCCATCTTCCTAGCTCAAGTGATCCTCCCACCTCAGCCTCCCAGGTAGCTGGGATTACAGGCATGTGCCACCACGCCTGGCTAATTTTTGTTTTTTTTTTTTGGTAGAGATGGGGTTTTGCCATGTTGCCCAGACTGGTCTCAAACTTCTAGGCTCAAATGATCTGACTGCTTGAGCCTCCCAAAGTGCTGGGATTACAAGTGTGAGACACTGTGCCCGGCCAGATGATTATTTCTTTACATCAGTTTGCCAACATGTTTTTCAATAAAGCAACCTGGTCTTTCTAACTACTATTTTGTTACTGGCCAATGCTGTTTTGCTGAATTTCTCTCCTCTCTATTGTGGTATTTGGAAGCTTGGGAGCTGAAATTTTAAGAATCCTTGGCCAGCTGGGTTTTGGTTTAGTTTCTGCTAATGGGGTGGGAGGGGATTTATGCATGATTTGGAAGGTGTAGACCAAAACCAAAATTCTAAGCCCCCCAACTGACTGAATGGACCTCTTATCTCAGCCAAGAAGATAGCAATGAAACCTGAAAATCTGGTTCAGGCCATGATGGGAATGGTGGGTCAGACATGCTTCATTATTCTCTCCATCCTTTGGAATTCAGGCACAACTGACCAGCATTAACATTAAACCAGAGATTTTAAGAGTGACAAAACAAGTCTGTTTGTAGCAATAAAGTACCATATTCCAGACTGATTCTAGTATAGCATCACATTAAGAGATAGTAAGCCCTGAAAGAAATGGAAGTATTTTACCCCAAAATACATTTTTTGATCTATTTTGAAATGTCCCTGCAAAACTGTCTCTTGTGGGAAAAATCTACATTCTGTAGAGAATCCCCTTCCCTTTCCAGGTATTTTCCTGATCCCAGACAGATCTAACTAAGAGTTTAATGCCTTTTAAGGTTTGATAAAAGATGTTTATCATCTATTCTCTCTGAAGCCTGCTATTTGGAGGCTTCATCTACGTAACAAGAACCTTGGCTTCCACCTCCAACTCCTACCTTATTCTAACCCCAAGCATTTCTTTCTGCTGACTTTAACTCTTTAGGCAAAACTTTACTCTTTCAGCCAATTGCCAATTAGGAAATCTTTGCATCCACTTATGACCTGGAAGCCTCCCCCTGCCCACTTCGAGATGGCCTACTTTTCCAGGCTGAATCAATGTAAAACTTACATGTATTGATTTATGTCTTTGCCTGTAACTTCTGTCTCCTTAAAATGTATAAAATCAAGCTGGAACCCAACCACTTTAGGCACATGTTCTCAGGACCTCCTGAGGCTATGTCATGGGTCGTGGTCCTCATATTTGGCTCAGAATAAATTTGTTCAAATATTTTACAGAGTTTGGCTTTTTCATCAGCGAAAGAGAAAGGGAAGCATGCTCTGTGATTATACAACATGTGGAAGGTCATCTACTATGGACTAAATGTTTGTACGCCCTACATTCATATTTTGAAACTGTAATCCTCAATGCAATGGGGCTTTTGGAAGGTAATTAAGGTGGAGCCCTTATGATAAGATTAGAGCCTTTATAAAAAGAGACAAGAGAAAGCTTGCTTCCTCTCGACCTGCATGCAGGAGAGACCATGGGAGGACATAACCATGAAGGGGGCCCTCATCAAGAGCCTGACCATGCTGGCACCTTTGTCTCAGACTTCCAGCCTCCAGAACTATGAAAAATCCATGTTTAAGTCATCCAGTCTTTGTTAACGTACTATAGCAGCCTGGACTTAGGAGGACACCAACCCTTGCAAGATCCTTTAGGTATTCTCTTGTGTATCACCACCCTGGGGATCCACACATCAGTGGTCGTCAGTAGTGTTCTTCCAATTCCAGGTCTAGCAAATAGTAGCAATTTCTTGATTCTCTGAAAATGAATGGCATACTTGAGAGCTAGTAACAGTGTGGGCTGAGCTTGACTCTTCCACCTCTTTCAGAGATTTGTAATCATTTAACTGTATTAAATCACTTCCTACTTGGAATTTCCTAGAAGAGTTTCTGTGTCTTTGGCCAAAACACTAAATGATACAATTATACTTTGTTTTGTTTTTTTTTCTCTTGAAAAATAGACAATGTAATGACAAAGTAAAATATTTTGTGTCAATCTTTGCTTTCTCATTAGCTTTTGTAGATAGAAGTCATGTATGAACCAAACTTTCAGTATAGAAGTTTTAAAGCATATATACTAATCTATTTTAGCATCATAGTTGATAAGGACAAATTTTAATTTTAAAGGGCAGAAAGTGGTGATTCTCAACTTTGGCTGTTGATTTAGAATCATCTCAGTAACTTGAAAATTATCTGTGCTTGGGTCTCATTCTATTGTAAATCAGAATTTCTGCTGGCTTAACCCTCATTCTTTTAAATTTAAAATTTAAATAATTTGGAATAGCTATTGGGTTCGTTGAATGTATGCACCCCTGCCACTTTATGTCCCATCTCAATCCCAGTGTGACTGTGCTGGTCTATACAATCACACAGCAGCAGAGTATGGAAATCATCTGGATGTCCATGCACTTCATTTCTGTAACTTGCTAAAGTAGCAATTCTCAAACTTGCATGTGCATACATATCACCTGGAAATCTGATTAAAATTCAGATTCTGATGAAGTAGAATTGGGATAGGCATTGAGATTCTACATTTCCTAGGTGATTCCAATGCTGTTGGAATCCATAGAAAACTTCTAACCAATTTTTGCTTTTCTAGTCCTAGTGTTTTATTTCTCTTTTTCATCAACCCTGTCCTTCCTCCTTTCAGTTTGACTCCACATGTTAACTTCTATTCTCCATCTAGTCTGTTTTATTAATCCATCTGTTTCAACTTATGATCTCAACAAATATTTTCATAACACACAAATTCTAGTGTAGTCCTCTCGTTCTGTGTAGCTCACCAGGCATAGCCATCACCTCACTGCACGGACACCTTGGACACTGTGTAACTCCCCTCCAGACCTGCCTCCCATGAAAGTTCTCTGGCAGTGGAGAGGGATTGTTTATTCACAGCAAATGGGGATACAGATGCACTTCTTCATGCTAGAGATATTTTTGTACCTTTGTATCTACATCAATGTTATTGACCCTGGATGCACATTTAAAATCATCTGGGAAACAAAAAAAAATCACACCATATTCCATAAATATGTACAATTCTTATGGGTCAAATAAAAATGATAATAAAAGCTAAAAGTTAAAAATAAAGCCTTATATCCAGAAGCTACCACTAGAGATTCTGAAACAACTGGTCTAAGATGAGACTTGGGCATTGGTATTCTGACAACTGAATATCCATTTTATTGTGCACTCAGGGTTGAGAATCAATGATCCATACAAAAGCTTAAGAAGCTGCTGAATATTTTGGTGTACTGAGAATGTGTCAATGAGCTATTGCTGTGTAACAGACAGTCACAAAATTCCACAGGAATAAGCATCTATTGTCCTCTTGTGCACCTCAGGAGTGGCTGGGGAGCTCTGATGATCCTAATATGGTTGGCTGGGTTTGGCTTCCAGCCATGAGTTTAGTTTATCTTGGATTCATGTGACTCTCATTTTTTGGGGATAAGCAGGGTATTCATGACACTGGTAGAACTGCAAGGGAAAGGAGTAGAAACATTTGATGTCTCCTAAGGCCTAGGCTTGGTACTGTTAGTCTTTCCCTTCTTTCCACTGGCCAAAGTCAGTCATGTGGCCAAGCCCAGCATCACTGGGCTCTGCAATCTGACAGTACTTTTAAGACCGCTCATGGTGGAAGTTTTGAGCAGACTTAAAACTGAGAATTACTATTCCATGCTGCATGAGTCTCTTAGACTTAACAAGACTGCAAGAAGATAATTACTGTTTCCTTCATTTGGTGAAATTGATAATTTAAAAATTATCTCCCAAATCACTAGCTTTCTATAACCATGTATTCACCCTCCTTTTTTTTTTTTTTTTTTAAAAAAAAACACTTTTGTTAGCTCTCTGTTGTGCAAAGCCCTATTGAATCTTAAAGCAAAGGGAAAAACTAGTAATATGAATCCTACTTTATAATATTTTGTTCATCATTAACTTTTTCTATTCATTGTTATATTTTCAAGTATTGAATTAAATTGTTATGTATTGATCCCTGAGTTTTCTGGTCTCCTCTTAGTTCTAGTTCTGCTCTTTATGAATGTGTGGCTAGGTATGTTTGTGGCCTCCAAGGATCTGTCCTTGTTCCCAAGGATGCTGCTGGGTGTGCCCAGGAGCTTTCTTTTCTACTTCAGCTCTTTCCATAAACTGCCTTTCTAGAACAAAACTCAGAAGTTTGCATTTGCTGAGTAAATATGCTTATGTGACGCAGCCTCCATTGCTGTGTTGGGATGGGCCAGGACACCCTGCTTCATCTGCTACCAGGCTGACCTCCAGAAGTTCTGGTGGGAAGCCCACCCCTACCTCCCAGCAGTCTCTGATCTCAGGATCTGGGGAACTCAGCAGTCAGCCGAAAGATTCTTCATCCATTCCTCCACAGGGCACCAGGGCATATGGTAGGTACAAATTAAACACAGTAGCAACCTAGATATCTAATTATTCCCTAAGGCAGATATGTAACTCAAGCATACTGATAACTCTGGGTTATAAACTTAAGCCTTTTACTGTTAATTTTGTAAAATGTACAAAGAGAAAAATGTACCATTTTAGTAACCTTAGAAAGGTGACTTTTGGATACATAGAGCCACGTGGGATAATGATACAGCATAGATTTTGGAGTCAGAAAGACAAGAGTATGTATCTTGGATTAACTAGGTGGCATATGTGTGACTGAGAACATTTCTTAACCTCACTGTGTCTCAATTTAATAAGGGTAATGGCCTTTGTCTTTGAGGTGGAGGAACATGTATATAGCTCATGGCATATAATGGAGCTTAAAAGAAATAATAGTTAGAAGATACCCGAGATTTTGGCCGGGCGCGGTGGCTCATGCTTGTAATCCCAGCACTTTGGGAGGCCGAGGCGGGTGGATCACGAGGTCAGGAGATCGAGACCCCGTCTCTACTAAAAATACAAAAAATTAGCCAGGCGTGGTGGCGGGCGCCTGTAGTCCCGGCTACTCGGAGAGGCTGAGGCAGGAGAGTGGCGTGAACCCGGGAGGCGGAGCTTGCAGTGAGCCGAGATGGCGCCACTGCACTCCAGCCTGGGCGACAGAGCAAGACTCCGTCTCAAAAAAAAAAAAAAAAAAAAAAAAAAAAAAAAAAAAATGAAGATACCCGAGATTTTGACCTGGAAAATATGTTGACTTCAGGTTCAGAGCTCTCTAACAGCATAACTCTTTAGATAGAAGACCTTTAAATTGTATTTTACCTTCACTTTGCTGCTTTCATAGAATAGACTGGGCCTGCATTATCTTTTCCTGATACACCAAGGCCATTAATAGGCACAGCTGTTTTCTGGGCTCTGCTGAAATGCAGAATGCCTCAGGACTTATTGATTCATGAAGGGCAACTCGTCCTTGTATGCTTCACTTGATGTGTCAGTGTGCTTATCTGCATTTTCTGCTCTTTGGTCTTCTCCCTAGCTGTCACAAGTTTGCTGTCACTTGTCCTTGCTCTTGCTTGCCTCCTTTTACTTGCTAGTCCTGACTTGTGGTGGCCTTATGAACCAGATGTTAGCTTAATAAAAGTGTGGGCACTAAAAAGTACTAATAGGCTGTAAGGACCAAGGGAATCCCTATGTGTAGTGCATGCATTTTGTGGCATCTTTCTTACAAAAGGATTGCTCCTTGGTGGCAATGTAAACAGATGAAGTTGCCGGGTGTCTGGATTTTCGGTGGTGAGATGCCATTATAAGAGTTCACATTGCTTTGAATGGATGGAAAGGCTTAAGTCTTTTGTCAACTAGGATCATGGCTGTATCCTGAGAGCCAGGACTTTGTTTTGTGTGACTTGATCGCCTTCACAATGCCCAGCATATTCCATATTCCTAATAGTTGCTAAATAGTTCACGGCATTAAATTAGATTTAACGTAATTTGCTTGTCTAGAAGAAAGTAAATGTCTCCAAATCATATTAACAGAGGGTCAAAAACAGAACAAATTATTGAAGAGGACTTACTTTTCCCTTTGAAAAACTATAAATGTAATTTAAGAGAAACTGTGGAATGTTGTTTGAGGGTGTAGGGATGCCACCTCTTAACCATCGTGCTGTTAGTCTGTCAGTGACTGTATCCATTGGTGTGGAACTGCCCTCAGCACAGCAAATTTCAGATGAGAGAAACATGTAGACAGAAAGAGAAACAAATATCCTGGCCTTAAATTATTCCCGGTTTGTGTAGGTTAGGGTAGATAAAGGTGAAATGGACTAGCTTGGAATTCAGGTGAAATTCTGCTGCTGAGTATCCATCTAGAGAAACTCTTGCTCCTAAAAAGGATACCTCCTTGTAATGTTCCCCAAATGGGAACCTAAGTGTGGATCAATGTTGAAATGGATAAATCATGGTATATTCATGCAGTGGAATGCTATATAGTTGTAAAAATTAACGAACTACATACAACATGTTCAAGTAATATACAATATGACTAACTTTAAAAATAAAACATTGGAAAATCACAGGATAGTGTGTGTCACTGGCTTGCACTTAGGTAAATATAACAGACAAACTGAACAATATGCTGTTTGCAGTTGTACTCAATGGATAAAAACTATATTGAGAAGCACAGGGGTTTTATTGGCCAGGGTAGCCTGTGCTCTGCTGTGGTCACCAACAATCCCCAAACTTCAGTGGCCTGAAGTCATAGTTTTGTTTCTTTAGGATTTGAGCTGCGGAGCAGCTACCATCCAGAGCATGGCCAGAGGCAGACAGAAAAAGAGGATGTAGCAAAGCTCACATTGATTTTTAAAAGCTTCAACCCAGTTGTCTTCTGACCATGTTTCTTTTGCCAAAAAAGTGACATAACCAAGCGTAGTATCAGTGTGTGGGCAAGTGCAGTTCTACCAAGTGGCCAGGAGGAGAGAGCCAGAACAATCACGAACAAATCTAATGACCACCAAGGGAATGATGTACCTAAAAATCAGGATACCTTTAAGGGGCTGGAAAGGGAATGCAATTTGGGAGAGACATAGGAGGGTTTCTGAGGGATGTTAATTCTCTCTTTATCTGGGTGGTGAGTTTACAGGTTTGATTATTCTTTAAACTGTCCATGTATGTTTTCTTATACACCTTGTTTGTATGCTGTATTTTAAAATAAAATATAAAATAACTTTTTAGGACATACAGGTCGTATATATGATAATATAGTTAGAGAAAATACTTAGCAGGATTTTAGAGATATTGTCAACTCTGGAGAGATGGAGGAGAGATTGGGAGAGATGAAAAGGAAAATTTCACATCTGTTTTATATCCTGGTTAAATTTCTTATATGTTGTTTGCTTACTTAATGAAAGATTAATTTAAAAAAATTCTTTTAAAAAATCAAGATACAGAACAAAAAATAACCATGGGGCTCGGTGTGAAACATGTTTTTATGTTCCCCAACTCCAGATTGAGACTGGCATTGGGAGATGAGGGGAGAAGTCATTGAAAGGGCATCTCAAATGGAGCCAGGAGCAGACAGCCCTCAAAGTGGGAAGCAGACAAAGGACCACCAGCCACAATATCAGAAAGAGGCCTGCATATGATTTGGCACTAGCCACCCTAGAGTGTGGAACTCAGAGGGGCCATCACTAGGGGTCATTGTCCAGCACCTGAGATACTGACAGGCCACAGGGAACAGAGGGTGAAGGATTTGGTTGATTTGTGTGGGGATAAGGGTCTGATCCTCCTCCTGCCATGGTTCGACTGAGCTCAACAAACCAGAAACTTCTCGAGGAACTGAGCTATACTATACATGTAATCAAAAGTTAATTATCTTAAAAAAAGCATTAAATCTATCTTTGATCTTGGTGGTTGTATAAATCTGCTTTGGAGAGCCCTTCATTTGGACATTGAAATCTCAACCTCGAATGTGGAGAATGTGACTGAGAATTATTTTTTGAGGACGCATAAGGTTTATTTCAGAGAAATGGGGTGGAGTGTTCTAATCAAGAAAGCATAGAGACATAGATATGCATAATGGGGATGGCGAATTTACTTTGGATGACGTGGGGGGCTGGAAGAGAAGTAGAAAAATAAGACGACTTGGGTCTATGTCTTAGTTTCTTGTGACTGCTGTGACAACTTACTGCACACTGGATGGTTTATTTTCTCACAGTTCTAGAGGCCAGAAGTTCAACCTCAGTTTCCCTGGGCTGAAGTCAAGGTGTAGGCAGGGCTGTGTTCCCTCTGGAGGCTCTAGGGAAGGTTTAGTTTCTTGCCTCTTCCAGCTTCTGGTGCCCACCAGAGTTCCTTGACTTGTGCCCACATCACTCCAATCTCTGCATCTCTCTTCATACTGCCTTCTCCTCTGTGTGTGCATAATTGCCCTCTGCCTCTTTCTTGTAAGGGCACCCCCCGCTCTCTCTTTTTTTGAGCCGAAGTTTCACTCTTGTTGCCCAGGCTGGAGTGCAATGGCACCATCTTGGCTCACTGCAACCTCTGCCTCCTGGGTTCAAGTGATTCTCCTGCCTCAGCCTTCCAAATAGCTGGGATTACAGGCATGTGCCACCAGGCCCAGCTAATTTTGTGTTTTTAGTAGAGACGGGGTTTCACTATGTTGGTCAGGCTGGTCTCGAACTCCCGACTTCATGTGATCCGCCCACCTCGGCCTCCCAAAATGCTGAGATTATAGGCATGAGCCACCGTGCCCTGCCGTAAGGACACTTTTGATTGCATTTAAAGCCCACCTGCCTAATCCAGGACAACTTCCCCAATAATCACATCTGCAAGATCTTTTTTTCTTTATAAAGTAACATTTATAGGTTCCCGGTATTGGGACCTAGTATCTTTGGGTGGGCCATTATAAAGCCTACTAGAATCTGAGTCATAAAAGTTAGTCCTTGAAGTTTCTGTGCATAAAGTGAGAATTTGGGCAGTGCAAGGACTTATGGATACAATTATCTGGTAAATAAGTCCTGCTGCCTTCAGCCTGCACAGGTGTTTCTTTTTGGTTTATGGTTCCTGCCTTGTGTCTTTGGGCAACAACAGGTATGTGGCCCTTAGACATTGTAATCCCTTCATGTCACTCCATGCCTGAGAAAATGTTCTGATTTGATAGCTCCTGGTACTATTATTATTTCTTTTGAATACAGGGTGGGAGACATTTGTATTTGACTAATTTGGGGGCCACCTTGTGTGTACATTAAAATGAAAGGGCAAAAATCTTCTTTGAGTTCAGTTTCCTGCTAAGTGAACATCGAGCATATTCATTCAGAATTATAATTGCCTTCATTGACAGAACCACATGAGGTTGGTGCAGAATTGCTAGGGAGATCCTGATACACATATTCTATTTATTTGTGTCCCAAGTGGAATCAGTAATGCAAATCACAGATAAAAATAGGAAGCAATTTTACTCGATGTATTAGCATGAAAACATAGTTCAGTGTTGCCGAAGAGAATAGGAACAACTATTTGTAAGTAGGAGCAAGTGATATATTTCTCATTGTGATCAGTTTTTGATTCAGTAAAAAGTTGCTGCTGCTTCCACGATTATTTCTGATGCTTCTATCTTTATCTTTTATGGAAATAATTTTATTCATCTCCCATTTGAAAGTCTTCTCCTTTAAACATTTAGAATAGTATTTTTGGCAGGTTTTATTCTTTCTTTTTTGCGGGGGGGGGAGGAGGGGGTGATGTTAGTAAGGCAGAAACGGAAACAGCTCTTGTTTCCAGCATTTTCTTGGCTACACTGGACAAAAATATATTATTATTATTATTATTTTTTGAGACGGACTCTTGCTGTGTTGCCCAGGCTGGAATGCAGTGGTGCGGGATCTCTACTCACTACAACTTCCACCTCCTGAGTTCAAGCGATTCTCCTGCCTCAGCCTCCTGAGTAGCTGGGACCACAGGTGCATGCTGCCACGCCTGGCTAATTTTTGTGTTTCTAGTACAGACGGAGTTTCACTGTGTTGGCCAGGCTGTTCTCAAACTCCTGACCTCGTGATCCGCCCACCTTAGTCTCCCAAAGTCCTGGGGTTACAGGCGTGAGCCACCGTGCCCAGCCAAAAATATATTACTTTTGAATTTTCAGGGTATTTCAAAGGGGAAGTCAAAAATTCCAGATCAGACATCTCAAGTTAATACCACCAGTGTTACGTAGCCCATGAGTGAGTGAGTGAAGATAAGACCCTGTTTGTTGCCATGTGGATAGAAGCCAGTGAAACACAATGAACAGCCCTTATGAAATTACTAAGATGAAGAGGATGTTGCACAGAGAAGAAATATAAAATTTTAAAGGCTTTTGATATTGAGGGGGAAATAATTTTATAAATCAACATTGAAAAGGAATAAATTTTTACTGCGTTATCCTGTTTACAAATTTCTTTCACATACAGTTTTTTATTTGAGTCCTCCTGCAGTTCTGTGAAGCAAGGTAGGTATTACTATCTTCATCTTAACAGATGAAAAAATTCAGAGCTAGAGAGGCTGTGATATGATCAATGTCAGCTGGCTCCTAAGAGGCAGAGGTGGGACCAGAACCCAGTGTTCCACCATTCTGTGGTAGTTGATTAAGTCTGTTTCAAAGGCTGAGTGCTTGTGTGCAGTTGCGTGCACACACACACACACACACCCACACTCTCTCTCTCTCTCTCTCACCCCTTCCATTGACTTTGTTGTTTCATTCCTGGGTTGGAACAGACAACCTACCCTAGTAAGAATAGCATTCTGTAGCAGGAAAATGATCCTTGTTCTTAATCCAAAGAGATATTGGGGCAATATTGAATCAAAGGATAAAGAAAATAAATACTTCGTTTCCGTAGCTCAGCACTCTTTCTCAAGAATGATTTAAAAGAGCACTTTCATTGGAATCGCTTGGGATGCCAATTAAAAATCTGGATTTTTTCCTTCTCATTGCTGACCTGTGAAGCAGATGATGCTTAGGCATACTAATATTTGAATATTATTATCTTTGACTATCTTGCTTTCTGGTGTGTGTGTATGTGTGTGTGTGTGTGTGTGTATGTATGTATGTATCCTTATTCCTTCCTTCTCCCATCTGAAACACCAAATAATGTTGCTATAGCACAAATAATTGCAGACTTACTTGGCTGAAGGAGTCCAGTCGATAGCATCCCTATCTCATTGCTTACTAGTGGTGGGGAGAAGAATTATACTGAATGGCTGGAGTCTGTTCTAAAAAACCTGCCAGAGTTTGCTGGGTTGGGCCCTAGAGATCCAAGTAGCAGCACAATGGCAGAACACCAGCTTCTGTGTCCGCTTCTTGGCCCCTCCTCCCTTGGAAGGGTCAAGGTTGGATCTAGCTGACTGGGCAGCAGGAGCAGGTAAAAGGGAGTGCTCAGGGAGACTGTGGTAGTTATTTGAGGCTGAGTTCTGATGGTGAGTCCTATCCTAGGCCTATTGTAATCAGTGTTCTTTCAGTTAAAAGGAAAAAAAGATAAATTTCCTTTTGTTTATTTGACTTATGTTTGGGATTTTTTTTTTTTTTTTTGATAGAGTCTCACTCTGCCACCCAGGCTGGAGTGCAGTGGCATGATCTTAGCTCACTACAACCTTCGCCTTCTGGGTTCAAACTATTCTCCTGCCTCAACCTCTCAAGTAGCTGGGATTACAGGCGTGCACCACCACACCTGGCTAATTTTTGCATTTTTAATAGAGACGGGGTTTCACCATGTTGGCCAAGCTGGTCTTGAACTCCTGACCTCAAGCAATCTGCCAGCCTTGGCCTCCCAAAGTGCTGGGATTACAGGCGTGAGTCACTGCGCCCAGCCATGTTTGGGATTATTAATTTTGCTTTTAGAAATCCTGCTACTGCTTATACCTCATTCCCCTCCTCACATCCTGCCCACATTCTTCCTTGGTAACCAAACAGTATTTTGTACATTTTCCACTCTTTATCTGTCTTGGGAAGCACACCTTAGAATCAGTCACTAAGAATGAGCAATGCTTGGTCTAAGCCAGCCAAGGAGGAGCTGTACCCCTTGCCAATGATTGGTCCAGGTCAAGTCATGTGATATGATTCTGGCCAATGCAATACAAAGGGATATCTGCTGGGGGAATTCTGAAAAATGTTTTCCTCATTCTTAAAAATAGATGGATATAAGGAAACAGTTATTTTCTGCTGCTGCTGTTTTTGTTTCTGCATGTGATGCTTGGAACTATGGCAGACGTCTTGGGACAATAAAGGGAACTAACCTGAGGAAACCATGCTAAGATTGGCTGAGAGGAACCACAGAAGGAACATTGGGTCCCTGGTGAACTCAATGGGCTGCCTAATTGACTAACCCTGCAACTTCTTCATCTTAGTACTTCTTGTTATATGAGATATTAAATCCTCTTGAGTTACTGAGCTTGTGCATATATGTGCACGTGTGTGCCTGCTTGTTTGTGTTTACTTGCAGCTAAAAGCTTCCTAAGGGATACATACATAAAAAAGAAAAGCAATTCTGACCCATGATCTGGATGGGGAGGGAAATGGCAAATATACATATTTGAACTTACTGGGCACTGAGCAGAAATTCCAGGAGGAAGCTTGTGCTTTAGAATGGTGTATTAGTTCATTCTTGCATTGCAATAAAAAATATTTGAGACTGGGTAATTTATAAAGAAAAGAGGATTAATTGGTTCATGGTTCCACAGGCAGCATCTGCTTGGCTTCCAGGGAGGCCTCAGGAAACTTAACAATCATGGTAGAAGGTGAACAGGGAGCCCAGTCTACTACATGGTGGAGCAGGAGCAAGAGAGAAAAGGGGGAGCTGCCACACACTTTTAAACAGCCAGATTTCATGAGAACTCACTATCACCAGAAGAACACCAAGGTGGAAGTCGGCCCTCAAGATCCAATCACCTCCCACCAAGCCCCACTTCCAACATTGGGGATTACAATTCGACATGAAATTTGGGTGGGGACACAGACCCAAATCTGATACAAACCATATCAGATGGAAATCCTAGAAAAGTGTTTCCCACATTTAATATGTATTCAGATCACCTGGGGATCTTGTGAAAGTACAGATTTGGTTGAGAAATTCTGGTCTGGGACCCCAAATTCCAGGAAATGACACTGCTGCTAGTCCACAGACAGCAATTCCAGGCATTAGAGGCTGAACACTAATCGGACTCAACTTCCCTATACCAGCGTGGCTTTTGCGTCAAGCATCAAACTTGGAAACAATCTCTGTGTTGGAAAAAGTAAACTTTTATAAAAAGTTTGAGATTGAGGTCTCTGAGGTAAAATCCTATAGAAATGCTGCTTAGCTCATAGAATAAAAACCTAAAAAGTCTCATTTTGATTTCACACCATCTTACATCTGTGACAGAGACACAGACAGGAGAAAGATTTTAAAAAGTGATATTCTTTTTCTTCTCTACCATAGATTGCAATAGGAAATGGGTGAGCATACAATAGCAATTGACTGTAAATGTTTAGACAGCCATAGGAAACCTAAGATAATTGATGTTTCAACTCCAAGAAAATATGCTGTCATTTAAACTCAGGGATAATTCCACCAGCACTTCCCAGGAGCAGTGCCTGTTTCCAGTAGTGGTAAAGAAATGACAGAGCCATCCCATACGAAATTTGAGTTATCTTATAAAAAGTTAACAGAGTGCTGGACTGGTCAAGGGTGAAGACTGCTCTCAGGAAAAGTTACTTATTTGCACATCTGAATGTTGAAAGTGTGATGTTAGGGACAGTATGATTCAACTAAATTGTACCTCTTCATTTATTCATTAATTCATTGAATAGATATGGAGAACATACTATGTGCTAGAACAGTGTTTCACAGATTTAATATGTATACCTATGTGCTAGGTATGATGTTAGGTAAAAGAGAACTAGACATAAAAAAAAGGTCTCTACTCCTGAGGATTTTAAATACAAACAGTATTAGTCCACTCTCACACTGCTATAAAAAACTGCCCAAGACTAGGTAATTTAGAAAGGAAAGAGGTTTAATTGACTCACAATTCCACATGGCTGAGGAGGCCTCAGGAAACTTAGAATCATGTCAGAAGGCAAAGGGGAAGCAAGGCACCTTCTTCACAAGATGGCAGGTAGGAGAAGTGCCGAGTCAATGGGAAAGAGCCCCTTATAAAACCATCAGATCTCGTGAGAACATACTATCATGAGAACAGCAAGAGGGAAACCACCCCATGATTCAATTACCTCCACTTGGTCTCTCCATTGACACGTGGGGATTATGGGGATTACAAGTCAAGATGAGACTTGAGTGGGGAAACAAATCCTAACCATGTCACAAACCAATAGTAATAAAGGATGGAGTCATATATATAAGTCGTAGTGGAGGAAGAATTTAAGGTTGCCCTGTGGCAGCAGGAAGCATTTCTCAGGAAAGCAATGATTGAACTATGACTTGAAAATGAGTAGGACATGGCCAGCAAGCTGCAGTGGGAGTAGGGTTGAAGGAATTCATTGTTGAAAGACTGAAAATAGTGTGTAAAGGCATATAGGCATGTAAGAAGCTGTGTCCAGGCAATAGAACAAGGAAAGGAGAAATTTACGTGAAATTTATGCAAATATACAATGTTTATTATTTCTATAGTTCCTATAATTTGGTGTCTAGGGAATCTTAAAACTTCATTGAGAACCAGCAGATTGGCACATGAAATGTTCTTGAATGTATTCTATGGTCAAAGACTAAACTCTCTTCTGGGCAGATGGGAACAGTAAACTGTGGGATTGGGTCCATATAAGGCAAGGAGAATAAGTAGACCTGTGGGCTTCTGGAGGGTACCTGCCTCAGCTAAAGATATTCAATGGGAAAACAAACTCTGACTTCCCTTCCATACCTCACAACACATCTGTGGCGGGGTTTTTCCCATGGGCCGCTCATGTTTTTGGATCTTCTATTGGCTTCATATTATTTTAAAGAAGAATACTCTGAAATAAATCACTATTAATCTGTTAACTTTTTCAGGCTAGGAACATTAAGGGGAAGTCGAACAGAATTGGAGGCCTATTTTGGACTCAGTTATTCGTTCGGATTCTAGAGATAAAAGTTGAGGGATAGGAAATCTTAAAACTACATTGGAATCAGCAGATGATACCGTGATTGTGGCTGGCTTCCCTGGAATTTAGGTTAATATTATCCTCTACTTTCTTTTAAATAAACCATAATAACCAGACTCTAATAACCAGAATCACTTGGTAATGTCACAAATTGCTCTTTTGGGTCTCAGACTGTTGCATCATTTCCCCAGGCAGTGTGCAGCTATCATGACTCTGGGTGTCTCACTGACTGCTCTGCTGCTGCTAGTCATGGAGAAGGGACTAAAGTGCCAAGTAAGGCAAATGTCCAACTGTAACCAATCCAGATGTTTCTGTCCGTCACTTCCATTTCTGTTCTGTCTATAAATCTTCCACTACATGGCTATGCTGGAGTCCCTGTGAGCCTACTCTGGCTTTGGAGGCTGCCTGATTCATGAATTGTTTTTGGCTCAATAAAACTTTTTTAAATTAAAAAAAGAAAAGAAAAGAAAAGAAAAGGAAATCCCAGGTGTTGGAAACAAAGCCAGAACTTATCACCAGAGTGGAAATCATGTGAGCTGATGTGGCCGCCTGGGCTGGGGCTGTCAGGCTTGGTGTTAGGGCTTGGACTTAACACCTGTGAGGTGAAAGGGGATGAGGTCTGGGCCCCGTAAGAGATAGATCCTGGAACCTACACACCTTCCTTAAGTTGGGATCCTGGAAGAGGTGGCACCCATCTGTGGATTAGAAAATAGCAGAACAGGGAGAACCCCAAATATTTGTTCCCTTTCTTGCTAGGTTCTTAGTGGGAATTTAAAACTGTAGGTGTCAGTATCACATAGTTTTGGGGTTTGAATTTTACGAGTGTGGTAGTCTGAGACTCTCAAGAAAAGAAACTCATATGCAAATTAGTCTGATACCAGTGATATTCATTAAGCTGCTTGAAGAAGCAGATACAAATTGAGGCATAAGGGATTTTTCACAGAAAAAAAAACCCTCAATAATTACTAATCAAAATGACCAAATGATGATATGAGCCAAAATTAGTGAGACGGAATTATAAACAGTGAGATCAGAATCCTGGATTCTAGATATTAGGCTTTGAGATAATATACCTACAATGAGGATATAAAGAGAATACACACTAAATATGTTTAAAATTATTGAGACATGACGGAACTGAAACCCAAGGACTAGGATTGGGAGTGGTGGTGGATAATGCAATATACAAAAAAAGAGATTTAAAGAAGAATCAAGTAAAATTTCCACTTCCAACACTAAAGAAATGTATTCTCATTACAAAGAAAGCTCAATAAACTTTAGAATTAGTTTTACCAATTAAAAAAAGAATATTGGTATTTTATTGGGAATTGTGTTGGAATTTATAAATTAAATTATGGAATAATAAGCAACAAGAACAGCTAGGAAAAATAGTCTGAAAATTACAAGCAAAACAAGGACACACTACTACCGGATTGATGTTAAAACATCATAAAGGTGTAATGGTTATTGGCACTTGAATAGAAAGTCCAGAAATAGATCTAAGTCTATATAATAATTTAGCAAATGATACAGATCAAATTTCAGAAGAGAAAAAGTGAAGCCATTTAGAAACAAATAACTGTGTGTTTGGATTCATAACTCACACCTTAGGATGAATTCTGGATTGATCTAAAAGCTAAATAGTAAAAGAAAACAGCATTAAATCTTATCTGCTATAAAAGAGAGGACATACAATTTGTTTTAAAAGAAAATAGTAAGTTATTTTCCTGTTAAAATAAAAATCTTGGAGTCAATGGTTTAGAGTGGTGATTAGCTCTGCTCCCCATGGTCTGTCAAAGACACAATTTCCTTCCCTCTTACTGTATCACATTTGCTAGGAAAATGTCCCCTGCTGCAGGAGTGAAGCTAGTTTGCAGGCACATTGTATTCCTGCTCTGAAGAAGCCATCCCTAGAAGTTACATATATTTGCTTACATTTCACTGATGGTTACTTAACCATGTGGTTTCACATAGATGGAAGGGATTCTGGGAAACAAGGTCTTGAGCTGCGTCATCATTTGCACAACTTCAATTCTTTACGGTAAAAGTGCAAAACAGATTTTGGTGGACATCTAGCAGTCTCTGCCACCCTGTTCTTTGACATTTTAATAATTTCACAATGTAGAAGGCCCTGTTAGATGTGTTACAAAATATGTGGGCAATAAAAAGTATTAATTAAATTTAACAACATAAAAATACAAAAATTATTGCCTGGCAAAACCTTTATGAGCAAAGTCAAACAACAGGATAATCTTATAATCTTGGAATATCTACAACTCATTTTTCAGACAATGGATGAATTCCACAATTATGATATTTATTTATATAAAACATATATATGTATTTTTTTTCATTCACAGCTTCTGGCTCATAACTCCTGTAGCTCTTGTATTTTCTCCCCAAACATGTCATAGAAAAATATATAAATATACTCTAATCTTTGTCTTTGAACTGCCCTTAAAGAAATTCTCTGACCTACCTGGTCTGATTTTAGGTCATAAAACCCCCATTTTAGAAGGGGTCCTGCCCCACACTCTGGAGGAAGAAATGCTGCACAGAGAGGCCAAGAGGAATCTGAACAGGCACACCCTGCTGGGTTTCCCTACTCAGTCTATTAGTATTAGATCATACTTTTTTGGTCCAGTCACATTTCTACATGGTTGTCAATCATGCCTATCCCATGAAGTCTCCATAGAAGGCCCAGTAGGACAGGATTCAAAGAGCTTCCTGATAGCTGAACATGTGGAAGTTTCTTGCAGGTGCCATGCTATTTCCCCCATACCTCACTGTATACATCTTTTTATCTGTATCATTTGTAATATTTTTTATAATAGACTGGTAAATGTAAGTAAGTGTTTCTCTGAGTTTTGTGAGCCACTCTAGCAAATTAATTGGACTCAAGGAGAAGGCAGTGGGGTCCCAGATTTATACGCAGCCAGTCAGAAGTGCAGGTAAAAACAATCCAGGGCTTGCAATTGGCATCTGAAGGTGGGGCAGGCTCGGGGACCCAGCCCTCAACCTGTGGGATCTGCTGCTGTCTCCAGGTAGATAGTGTCAGAATTGAGTTGAATTGCAGGACACCCAGCTTGTGTCCCATGACAAATTCATAGCTTGCTTGCTGGTGAGGTGGAGCTCCCACACTTGGGTCACAGAAATTGTCTATGTTGATTGTTATGGTGTGAGAGCAAAGGAAAGACAGTTTGTGCATTTCCACTCAGGCCTATATATAAAGAAGCCTAAAATCAAAATAAAAATGTTATGCTTATATTTTCCTTTAAGAGTGTTATAGTTTTAGTTCTTACAGTTAGGTCTTTGATCCATTTTGAGTTAATCTCTGTATATGGTGTGAGGTAGGAATTTGACTTTACTCTTTTTTGCATGTAGATACTCATTTGTCACAGAATCAGTGTTAAGGCTATTGTTTCTCTAATTGAATTTTTTTTTTTTTTTTTTTTTTATTTGAGACAGAGTCTTGCACTGTTTCCCAGGCTGGAGTGCAGTGGCCGATCTGGGCTCACTGCAAGGTCCGCCTCCCGGGTTCATGCCATTCTCCTGGCTCAGCCTCCCAAGTAGTTGGGACTACAGGCACCTGCCACCATGCCTGGCTAACTTTTTGTACTTTTAGTAGAGACGGGGTTTCACTGTGTTAGCCAGGATGGTCTCGATCTCCTGACCTCGTGATCCGCCCGCCTTGGCCTCCCAAAGAGCTGGAATTACAGGCGTGAGCCACCGCACCTGACCTCTAATTGAATTTTTTTGATATCTTTGTCAAAAATCAATTGACTATAAATGTAAGAATTTATTCCTGTACTCTAATTTTATCAAATTAATTTGTATGTCTATCCTTATGTAGGTACCATACAGTCTTGATCATAGTAGCTCTGTAGTAAGTTTTGAAATTAAGAAGTGTGTGTTATGCAGCTTTTCTTTTCTTTTTCAAAAATATTTTGGCTATTCTGGGTCCCATGCATTTCTATATGAATTTTAGAATCAACTTGTCAGTTTTGCAAAAAAAAGCAGCCGAGAGCTTTATAAGCAATTGTGTAGAATCAATAATAATTGTGTAGAATCAATGTCATCTTAATAATAAGTTTTAGATCCACGAACAATCTTTCCATTTATTTAAGTCTTCTTTAATTTTTTTCAGCAATATTTTATATTTTCAGTGTATAAGTCTTACACTTATTTGGTTAAATTTTTTCCTAAGTAT
The DNA here is from genome assembly GCF_028878055.3 of Symphalangus syndactylus. Taxonomy (NCBI): domain Eukaryota; kingdom Metazoa; phylum Chordata; class Mammalia; order Primates; family Hylobatidae; genus Symphalangus; species Symphalangus syndactylus. Next base: position 99,269,704 of record NC_072427.2, read on the forward strand.
TTTCTTATTTTTGATTCTATTATAAAGATTTTTTAAAAATTCATTCTTAAATTGTTCATTTAGTATATAAAAATATAATTGATTTTTGTATATTTATCTTCTACCCTGCAACCTTGTTACAGTCATTTATTAGCTCTAATAGTTTTTTTGGTATTCCTCAGGATTTTCTACATAGAAGATAATGTAATCTGCATATAAAGACAGTTTTACTTCTTCCTCTTCAATCTGAATGACTTTTATTTCTTTTTCTTGCCTAATTGCCCTACTAGAACTTTCAGTACAATACTGGATAGAATGGTGACAGCAGATATTCTTGTCTTATTTCTGATCTGTGGTTGGGGGGACTATTAGTCTTTACCTATTAAGTATGATGTCAGTTGTGAATTTTTTGTAGATAGCTTTATCAGGTGAGAGATTAGCTTCTATTCCTTGTTTGTTGAATATTTTTGTCATCAGTGTTGTTAGATTTTGTAAAATGCTTTTTCTACATCACTGAGGTAATCATGTTTTTATTGTTCTTTATTAATATGATGTATTACATTGGTTGATTTTTGCATGTTGAGCCAATCTTGCCTTTCTGGGATAAATTTCAATTGGCCATGTTATCCTTTCAATATGTTGCTGGCTCCAGTTTGCTGGTATTTTGTTGAGGACTTTTACATCTATACCCATAAAGGATGTTGGTTGATATATAGTTTTCTTGTGATGTCTTTGCTTGGTTTTGTATCCTGCAACTTCAGTGAATTCATTTATCAGTTTCTAAGAGTTTTTTGGTGGAGTCTTGAGATTTTTCTAACTATAAGATCATGTCATCAGCCAGGCATGGTGGCTCACACCTGTAATCCCAGCACTTTGGAAGGCCAAGGCGGGCAGATCACTTGAGGTCAGGAGTTCGAGACCAGCCTGGCCAACATGGTGAAACCCTGTCTCTACTAAAAATACAAAAATTAGATGGGCGTGGTGGCACGCACCTGTAGTCCCAGCTACTCAGGAGGCTGAGGCAGGAGAATCGCTTGAACCTGGGAGGCAGAGGTTGCAGTGAGCCAAGATTGTGCCACTGCACTCCAGCCCAGGAGACAGAGTGAGACTCTGTCTCAAAAAAAAAAAAAAATTATGTCATCTGCAAAGAAAATGCAAATCAAAACCAAAATGAGATGTCATCACACTCCAGCTAAAATGGCTGTTATCAAAACGACAATAACATGCTGGTGAGGATGTAGACACTGTTAGTGGGGATGTAAATTAGTATTGCCATTATGCAAAACAGTATGGAGTTTCCTCAAAAATTAAAAATAGAACTATCATATGATCTAGCAACTCCACCACTGGGTATATATCCAAATAAAAGGAAATCAGTATGTTGAAGAGATGTCTGCATTTGTACAGACATTTATTTATTATAGCACTATTCACAATAGCCAAGATATGGAATCAACTTAAATGTCCTTCATCAACAGATAAATGGATAAAGTGTGGTATGTATACACAATGGAACATTATTCAGCCATAGAAAGAATAAAATCCAGTCATTTGCAGCAACTTGGGTGGAGCTGGCGTTCATTAAGTGAAATAAACTAGGCACAGGTAGACAAATATTGCATGTTCTCATTCATATATGGGAACTAAAATAGTGGATTTCAGTAGGGCATGGTGGCTCACGCCTGTAATCCTAGCACTTTGGGAGGCCGAGGTGGGCAGATCACCTGAGGTCTGGAGCCCAAGACCAGCCTGGCCAATATGGTGAAACCCCATCTCAACTAAAAATACAAAAAAAACCCCAGCCAGGTGTGGTGATGCACACCTATGATCCAAGCCACTCAGAAGGCTGAGGCAGGAGAATCACTTGAATCCAGTAGGTGGAGGTTGTGGTGAGCTGAGATCACGCCACTGCACTCCAGCCTGGGCGACAGAGTGAGACTCTGTTCCCCCCCCCACCGCCTTCCCGCCCCACAGAAAAATAGTGGATTTCATGGAAGTAGAGGGTAGAATGGTGATTCCCAAGGCTGGGAAAAGTAGGGGGAAGGGAGTAGTAAAGAAAAGTTGGTTAATGGGTAGAAAAATAGGTGGAAGAAATAAATTCTAGTGTTTGATAGGACAATAGGGTGGCTATAGTTAACATTAACTCATTGTGTATTTTTTTTTTTTAATTTTTTTGCACACAAAACAATAAACATTTTCTAAAAATACAAACAAAAAGATGTGTATCAAACATATTAGGAAGGTTGCACATGGGAAGACGGGGAATAGAAATGGGGAGTGGGAATTAAAGAAAATAAATGAGAGAGGGACTTTATATGGATCAGTGATAATAACTCAATCCTCTATTTGACAAAGAAGAAGGAGAAGGAAGAGGAAGAAAAAGAAAGTGGGATAAAGGATCAGAAAGGGAGGAAAATAGAAAAAATTAGAGTATGACTCCAGGGTAGACCTGTTTTGTTGTCACTGGGTTGGTTGGTTGGTTTGTCTGTTGTATTTTTCATATGTTTTGCCATGTTGGCCAGACTGGTCTTGAACTCCTAGCCCGAAGTGATCAACCCGCCTCGGCCTCCCAGAGTGCTGGGACTACAGGCGTGAGCCACCACGTCCAGCCCCCACATTGCTTCTGGCCTCCGTGGTAGACCTCCCAGATGGGGCGGTTGGGCAGAGGTGCTCCCCACATCCCAGACGGGGCGGCTGGGCAGAGGCGCTCCTCACTTCCCAGACGGGGCGGCCGGGCAGAGACGCTCTTCACTTCTTCCCAGACGGGGCAGCTGGGCAGAGGTGCTCCTCACTTCTTCCCAGAACGGGCGGCCGGGCAGAGGTGCCCCTCATTTCTTCCCAGACGGGGTGGCCGGGCAGAGGCGCTCCATTGTGTATTTCAAAATAGCTAGAAGAGAATTGGAAGTTTTCAACACAAAGAACTGAGAAATGCTTGAGGTAATGGATATCCCGATTACCCTGATTTGATCTTTATATATTGTATATATGTATCAAAATATCACATGTATCCCCAAATATGTATAATTATTATATATCAACAAAAAAGTAAAAAAAATTGTAGAATATTTGATGTATTTATAATTTTAATGGTTACTTCATTGTTGGATGATTAAGCTTTCACCTTTTTTGTCCTTTTATGAATGCTGCTGTGACAAGTACTTTTACTCCTGCTATTATTAAGCCCATAAATTATTTGGTATTATAGAAAATCTGGTGCCTTCTGGGCCACTGAAGATTATTGGGTTATTTGGCATTACACAAAATGAGTTATGTTTTTGATTCTCATAATCTCTCTTGTTTTAATTTTTTATCATCTCCCTTGATGTCTGATTGTCCATCGTTCATTCAAATTTTACCTCTTCAATTCCATTTTTTAAATGTTTCTAATCAGCTGTAAAGTGGGAAACTTGGCAACTGATTGTTTTATACTTGCTTATGAAGAAAAAGTAGGTACAGAGTAAGTGCCTTGTAGGAAAAAATACTCAAGTTTTATTAAATACAATTATTGGCTCAGCTCAGACAATTTTTTAAACTAAGCCTCAGGTTTTTTTTTTTTTTTGGCTGAAGTTCTTGTTACTCCATTAAATTAAAAAATGAATCTAACGATAATAAGAAATGGTTTCAGATGAGGTATGCTGCAGCTAACAAAACAGATCAACTGAGATTTGTGAGTGAGGGTAAATATCTTATTTTCATGATGGGTGAAGTGGTGTGAGTTCAGGAGGGTTTAGGAAGAAGGGAGGTGTTAGAATTTATGGATTTGAGGAAATGAAATGATCTGCTCCATTGCACTCTGGCACAGCTCACTCCCTAGACACATAAACTGCCACCCAACTGAACATGTTGAATCGCCATTTTATCGAGGACTCAACACGTGTTCCGTGACACATAGGCTTCTAGCTGATCTATTTGGAACGTAATGTGTTATCAGCCATGACTGCTAATGCTGACAACTGAATACTGACACTCAGGAGCTAGCTTCCACTGCCTAGATGATTATCCCAGCGGTTCATAAGGGAACGTATAAATGTACAAATCATTATACATGACTTTGAACTTGCTTACAGAAACTCCGGAGGGGGTATTTTTGAAGTAGATTTAGCTGAATATAGAGCACAGACTTGCCAAATGTAATTTAAAGAATAGGATGCCAGGGGATTCTCAAATGGCTAATGGTACACAGAACACAGTGAGCTTTCCATGAGAAACGAGGACCCATCTTTTAGAAGAGGAATGGAAAGTAGGTTGGGAGTGGCTGGGAGTTCAAATGGAGACTGTCTTTGTCCTCAATAGGCCCTGTGTTTGCCAACTACTGTTTTTTTTTTCCCCAGATCTCCCCAAGTTTGTTGGGTGGAAGTGATACAAGACATATGATAGAATTATTGAATGAAAATAATATGATAAAATGTTATGTGATATTAGATGATAAATGGGAATAGCTTACTACACGTCAAACACACATGCACACACACGTGTGCACACACATACACACACACACGTGTGCACACACATACACACACACACACAAACTAGGAGATTTGAACTTTAGTTCTGGCCATTGTAATCAGTAACTCCTGATCTCAAGGTGTTTAACTTTTCTGTACTTCATCTATGAGGTGAGTTGGGATGGATAATCTATAGCAGTTTAGTTCTGATAGATTAGAAGCTGTGTGTAGGTGAGGTTGCTATAACAAAAAGATGTTATTGGACTTGCTTTAAAAATTGTGAAAATGCCAGCCTGGGCAATATAATGAGACTCTATCTCTATAAAAAGTAAAATAAATAAAAAATTAGCTGGTCATGATGGCACACACCTGTAGTCCCAGCTACTTTGGAGGCTGAGGTGGGAGGATTGCTTGAGCTGAGGTCAAGTCTACAGTGAGCCATGACTGTACCACTGCACTCCAGCCTGCGCAACAGATCAAGACCCTGTTTCAAAAAAACAAACCAAGTTCCTCCTGCACCCCAGTGCTTAGGGGTGGCCCTGGGCTCCCCCGCCCCATCCAGCTCACAACCCTGCCAGGGGGTAGCCTCTGGGAGTAGATTGCGGGCCCCAGCCTGGCTGTGGGAGTGCCAGGCTCTGCAGTCACACTGATGTGGGGTGGATTCTATGGACATGGCCTCGGACAGTCCCGCATTGAGCCTCCTGCTGAGGCACAGGACCCTGGTACCATGGGCAGGGTGGGCGCAGCAGCCACTTGGCTGGCTTGGTCTGGGAAATGGGTGCCACTCCTGCTTTTTGTCCCAGGCCCCTGAAGTGTTGCCACCACTCCATGTTCTGGGCCCAGTCCCTGGGCTCCATGTGTAAGAGCAGCACTGCCCTGGGCCCATCTTCACCTTGGACCCCTCCATTCCCTTGCTGGAGGGCAGCCTGGCCTTGTCTGGCCCCACTGCAGCAGCTCCCAGGTGGCAAGCCCCAGACACTGTTTGCCTCAGCCTCAGCACCTGAGGACCCGTGGCCAGGGCCCACCCCCACTGCAGCAGGTGCCATGGCAGCAGCCGCTTTGAATGGCCTGCTGCTGCCATCAACAGAGCAATAGGGATTGTTAGAAGAAAAATCCTGCGTAATAAATAATAGAGAAGGCACACTTACTGAGATCTGATACAATTGCTCATGTTAGTCAGGAACCCTTTCAGTCAAAAATAACCAAAACACAACTACCGATGGCTTAAATTAGTGGTTCTCAAAGTTTAGCTTGCATCAGTATCACCTGGAGGACTTGTTAAAGAACAGGTTGCTGGGCCTCACCCCCAGGGCCTTTCATTCAGTCTGGGGTGGTGCCCAAGGATTTGCATTTCTGACAAGTTCCATGGCCATGCTGCTGCTGGTCTAGGTGTCTCACTTTGAGCACCACTGGCTTAAATCACAAGGCGTGCATCAACTGATGAACCAGAAATCTGGAGACAGGAGGTTCTCAGCTCTGTTGATCAGCCCAGTGGTATGTCAAGGGTCCACGTTTTTTCTATCCGTTGGCTCCACCAGGATTAAAGTGATAGCTTTTCATCTTACGCATATTTCTCTTTTTAAAATTTCAATTGACACATGATTGCACATATTTATGAGGTACAATGTTATGTTTCAATACATATATACATTGTGTAATGATCAAATCAAGGTAATTAGCATACCTTTCACGTCAAACATTTCTCATTTCTTTGAGGTGAGTGTATTAGTCCTTTTTTTATGCTGCTGATAAAGACATACTGAGACTGGGCAATTTACTAAAGAAAGAGGTTTAACTGGACTTACAGTTACACGTGGCTGTGGAGGCCACACAATCATGGCGGAAGGTGAAAGGCTCCGCCTATATGGCGGCAGCAAGAGAAAATGGGGAAGAAGCAAAAGCTGAAACCCCTGATAAACCCATCAGCTCTCCTGAGACTTATTCACTATCATGAGAATGGCTCGGGGAAGATTGGCCCCCATGATTCAATTACTTCCCCCTGGGTTTCTCCCGAAACATGCGGGAATTCTGGGAGATAAAATTCAAGTTGAGATTTTGGTGGGGACACAGCCAACCCGTATCAGTGAAAATATTCAAAATTGCCTCTCTGGCTATTTTGAAATATACATTATTGTTAACTATAGTCATTCTACTATGCAGTAGAAACCAGCATTTACTCCTCCTAACTGTAACTTTGTACCCATTGACCAACCTTTCCTTATCCCCTCCTTCCTCCTACTTTCGCAGGTCTCCGGTAACCGTTGTTCTACTCTCTCCTTGTATGAAGTAAGCTTTTTGAGATTCCACTTGTGAGTGAGTTCATGAGGTATTTGTCTTTCTGGACCTGGCTTATTTCACTTACTATAATGTCCTCCAGGTTCATCAAAGTTGTCACATATGACAGGATTTCATTCTTTTTAGTGGCTGGATAGTATTCCATTGTGTACGTACACTACATTTTCTTTATCCATTCACCATTGTTGGACACTTAGGTTAATCTCTATCTTGGCTATTGTGAATGGTGCTGTAATAAACACGAGAGTGCAGATATGTCTCTGATATATGGATTTCCTTTCCTCTGGGTATATACCAAGTAGTGGGGCTGCTGGATCATACAGTATTTGTATTTTTAATTTTTGAAAAACTCCATACTGTTTTCTATAATGACTATGCTAATTTACATTTCTCCCAATAGTTTATAAGGGATTCTTTGTTTCTATTTTCTCCCCAACACTTGTTATCTTTTGTCATTTGATAATAGCCATTTCAACTGGGGTGAGATGATACCCCATTGTGGTTTGATTTGCATTTATCTGATGATTAGTGATGTTGAGCACTTTTCATATACCTGTTGGCCATTTGTATGTCTTCTTTTGAGAACTGTTGATTTCAGTCTTTTGCCCATTTTAAACTCAGATTATTTGTGTTTTGCTGTTGAGTTGTTTGAGTTCCTTATATATTCTGGTTATTGATTCCCTGTCATATAGTTTCTGCCTGCGAATATTTTCTCCCATCCTGTAGGTTGCCTCTACTCTTTGTTGATTGTTTTCTTTGCGGTACAGAAACTTTTTATCTTCATGTAATCTTATTTGTCTATTTTTGCTTTTGATGCCTATGCTTTTGAGGTCCTACCCCAAAAAATCTTTGCCTAGACCAATGTCTTGTAGCATTTCCCCAATGCTTTCTTCCAGTAGTTTCATATTATAGGTTACAGCCTTACACTTAAGTATTTAGTTCATTTTGGGTTGATTTTTGTATGTGGTGAGAGATAGAGGTCTGGGTTCTTTCTTCTGTATATGGATATCTAGCTTACTCAGCACCATTTATTCAAGAGGCAATTCTTTTCCCAATGTATCTTCTTGGCAGCTTTGTAAAAAATGTATTGGCTGTAAATTCATGGATTTATTTTTGGATTCTCCCTTCTGTTCCATTGGTGTATATGTCTGTTTTTATGATGCTATCATGCTGTTTTGCTTACTATAACTTTGTAGTATAAAGTCAGGTAGTGTGATGCCTCCAGCTCTATTCTTTTTGCTCAGCATTGCTTTAGGGTCTTTTGTGGTTTTATATGAGCTTTAGAATTGTTCTTTTTATTTCTGTGAGGAATGTCATTGGTATTTTCATAGGGATTACGTTGAATCTGTAGATCACTTTGGGTAGTATGGACATTTTAATGACATTAATTCTTCAAATTCTTGAACATGGGATATGCTTCCATTGAGATTCTTGTGCCCCATTCTCCTGAGTAGCTGGGATTAAAGGCACACACCACCACACCCAGCTTATTTTTGTATTTTTAGTAAAGACAGGGTTTCACTATGTTGCCCAGGCTGGTCTCAAACTCCTGAGCAGAAGCCATCTGCCCATCTCGGCCTCCCAAAGTTCTGGGATTACAGGCATGAGCCACCGCACCTGGCCCCTCTTCAAATTCTTTCAACAATTTTTTTTTTTACTTTTTTTTTTTTTCTGTAGAGATCTTTCACCTCTTTGTTTACATTTATCCCTAGGATTTTTTTTTTTTTCTTTTTTTTGTAGGGGGTAGCTATCGTAAAAAAGAATTGCTTTCTTGATTGCTTTTTAAGGTGGATCACTGTTAGTGTAGAGAAATGCTACTGATTTTTGTAGGTTGATTTTGTGTCCTGCAACTTTACTAAGTTTACATATCAGTACTAAAAGATTTTTGTGGAATCCTTAAGTTTTCTCTATGTAAAAATCATGTTATCTACAGCTAGGATAATTTGACTTCTTCTTTTCCAATTTAAATGCCCTTTATTTTTTTCTTTTGCCTACTTGCTCTGGCTAGAACCTCCAGAACTATGTTGAATAAAACTGGTGAAAGTGGGCATCTTTCTCTTATTCCTGATCCTAGTGGAAAGGCTTTCAATTTTTCACTATTCAGCATGATACTAGTGGTGGGTTCATCACTTATGAGGGGGTCTTCAAAAAGTTCATGCAACATAAGTATTATGAGAAATTATTCATGAATTTCAATTTTTTGGCACCTAAATAAACTCACACTAACTTATAACATATTTGAACATAATCTAGTTTGAGGCACTAAGAAAGATAAGCTATCAATTTGAAAAGAGCCCCTATTAGAGCAACATGAATTTTGCTAAACATCAAATTTATAGTGAAGCTTAGAAGGGTGGTAAAATCACTGATGCTTTATGAAAAATTTATAGGGACAATGTCCCAAAGAAATCAGCAGTTTACAAATGGATAACTTATTTTAAGAAGGGATGAAACAATGTTGAAGACGAAGCCTGAAGCGGCAGACCAGCCACATCAATTTTTGGGAAAATAATTCATCTTGTTTATGCCCTGGATGAAGAGGACTGACAGTTAACAGCAGAAACAATAGCCAACACCACAGACGTCTCAATTCATTTAATTTACACAATTCTGGCTGAAACATTGAGGTTGATCACACTTTCCACTTGATGAATGCCAAAACTGTTGTACCCAGATCAAGCTGCAGACAGAACAGATCTTTCAATGGAAATTTTAAACAAGTAAGATCAAGATCTTGAAGGATTTCTTCAAAAAATTACAGCAGGAGATGGGGCATGGTTTACCCATATGATCCAAAGCATAATCAAAGCCATGGCTATCAAGAGGTAGAAGTGGTCCGCTCAAAGCTAAAGCAGACCGGTCAAGTGCAAAGGTCATGGCAACAATTTTGAGGGATGCTCAATGCATTTTTCTTATTGATGTTCTCAAGGGCAAAATAATAATATCTGCTTATTATGAGAGTGTTTTTAAAAGTTGGTCAGAGCTTTAGCAGAAAAACACCTAGGAAAGCTTCACCAGCGAGATTTTCTCCACCATGACAATGCATCTGCTCATTCCTCTCATCAAACAGGGTCATCCACCTTACAGTCCTGACTTGGTTTCTTCTGACTTCTATTTTCTAATTTTAAAAAACTTTAAAGGGAACCCATTTTCTTCAGTTAATAATATAAAAAAAGGCTGCATTGACATAGTTAAATTCCCAAGACCCTCAGTTCTTTAGGAATCGACTAAATGCCTAGTATCATACAAAAGTATCTTGAACTTGGAGATTAAGTTGAGAAATTACATAAATATGTATGGATATATATATACGTATATATGGATATACATCTATATACGTATATATAGATATATGGATATATATGGATATATGGATATATATGTATATATGGATATATATGGATATATATCTATATATGGATATATTTATATGTCTATGTATATATATATATATGGATATATGTATTTATATGGAATACTACCAATTCTAATTTTTGTATTTTTAGTAGAGAAGGGGTTTTGCCATGTTGGCCAGGTTCATCTTGAACTCCTGACCTCAGGTGATCCACCGCCTTGGCCTCCCAAAGTGCTGCAATTACAGGCATGAGCCACTGTGCCTGGCCGCTACTATTACATATTATAGTCTATCTCTCCCTTTAAATCTAATAATGTTTGCTTTATATTTTTGGGTGCTCCAGTGTTGGGTTCATATATGTTTACAATTGTTATATCCTTCTGCTGAATAGATCTTTCAGCTGAAATGACAGTCTTTGTTTCTTTTCCCAGTTTTTGAGGTAGTCTACTTATCTCATAGATGTATAGCTACTTTGGGGTTTTTTTGGTTTCCATTTGTATGGAATATCTTTTTCTATCACTTCACTTTCAGTCTTTGTGCATCCTTATAGGTAAAATGAGTTTCATGTAGGCAGTATATAGTAGGGTCTTAAAAAAAAACTATTCTATTACTCTCTATCCTCTTTTTTTTCAGCTTTTATTTTAAGTTCAGGGGTACATGTGCAGAATGTACAGGTTTGTTAATAGGTAAATGTGTGCCATGGTGGTTTACTGCACAGATCATCCTGTCACCCAGATATTAAACCCAGCATTCATTAGCTATTCTTCTTGATGCTCTCCCTCCTTCCGCCTGAACAGGTGCCCAGTGTGTGTTGTTCCTCCCCATGTGTCCATGTGTTCTCATAAATCAGCTCCCACTTGCAAGTGGGAACATGTGGTGGTCGGCTTTCTGTTCCTGCATTAGTTTGCTGAGGATAATGGCTTCCATCTCCATCCATGTCCCTGCAGAGGACATGCTTTCATTTTATGGCTGCATAGTATTCCATCATGTATATGTACCACATTTTCTTTATCCAGTCTATCATTGATGGGCATTTAGGTTGATTCCATGACTTTGCTATTGTGCTGCAATGAACATATGCATGCATGTATCTTTATAATAGAATGATTTATATTCCTTTGGGTATGTACCCAATAATGGGATTGCTTGGTCAAATGGTATTTCTGTTTCTAGGTCTTTGAGGAATTGCCACACTGTCCTCCACAATGGTTGAACTAATTTATGCTCCTACCAACAGCGTAAAAGTGTTCTTTTTTCTCCACAACCTCACCAACATCTGTTATTTTTCTGACTTTTTAATAATAGCCATTCTGATTGGCATGAGATGGTATTTCATTGTGGTTTTGATTTGCATTTCTCTAATGATCAGTGATGTTGAGCCTTTTTTTTATATGTTTGTTGGCTGCATGTATGTCCTCTTTTGAGAAGTGTCTGCTCATGTCCTTTGCCTACTTTTTAATGAGGTTGTTTTTTTCTTGTAAATTTAAGCTCCTTGAGATTCTGGATATTAGAGCTTTGTCAGATGGATACACTGCAAGAATTTTGACCCATTCTGTAGGTTGTCTGTTCACTCTGATGATTGTTTCTTTCGCTGTGCATTTTAATTGGAGAATTTAATCCATTTACATTCAAGGTTATTAAATGGACTTGTTCTTGCCATTTTGTTAACTGGTTTCTGATTGTTTTGTAGATTATTTGCTTCTTTCTTTCTTATTGTTTACATTTCTGATTTGGTGGTTTTCTGTACTGATTAGCCTTGATTCCTTTCTCCTTCTGTCTCTTGCATCTGCTATAATTTTTTTCTCTGTGGTTACCAGGGGGCTAACATAAGGAATCTTGTAGTTATACTATTTTAAGCTGAAAACAACTTAACTTTGGTTGCATATATACACTAGATTTTTATCCTCCCCCTACAATTTGTATTTTTGTTGGCCTTAATTTACATGTTTTCATATTGTGGGTTCCCTAACAACTTACTGTAGCTATAGTTACTTTTGGCCATTTTGGCTTTCAACCTTCATACTAGATATTTGAAACATTTTCATACCATCGCTACAGTACACTGATAGTAATGACTTTCCTTTTGCTTCCTGTTGAAACACTTCCTTAAGCATTTTTTGTAAGGCTTGTCTAGTGGTGATAAATTCTTCCACATTTTGCTTGTTTGGGAAAGACTTTATTTCTCCTTCATTTCTGAAGGATAGTTTTGCAGGGTATAGTATTTTTGATTGGTAGTTTTTATGTCTTTTAGCATTTTGACTATATCATCCCATTCTTTCCTGGCCTGCAAGGTTTCTGCTGAGAAATCTGCTCAGTCTAGTGGGAACTGCCTCATATGTAACTTAACACTTTTCTCTTTCTGCTTTTATAATTCTCTGACTTTGACTTTTGATTTGATTATGGTGTGCCTCAGAGAGGATATTTTTGGGTGAAATCTATTTGAGAACTTTTGAACTTCCTAGATCTGAACTTCCCATGTCTTTCCCAAGACTTGGAAAGTGTTCAGCTATATTTTGTTAAATAAGTTTTCTATAACTTTCTCCATCTCTTATCCTTCTGAACCCTCATAATGCAAACATTTGTTCACTTAACATTGTCCATAAGTCTCATGGGCTTTCTTTATTCTTTTTAATTCTTCTTTTTTTTTTTATCTGACTGAATTATTTAAAAAAAACCTGTCATTAGGTTCAGAAATACTTACTTCTGCTTGATCTAGTTTGTTGAAACCCTCAGTTGTAAATTAAATTTAATTTATTGAATTTATTAGCTCTGAGATTTCTACTTGGTTCTTTTTAAAAAAAAAATTCATCTCTTTGTTGATTTTCTCATTCACATCATGAATTGTTCTAATTTTTTTGAATTTTCTACCTATATTCTCTTGTATCTCACTAAGTTTCCTTAGGATTATTATTTTGAATTCCATTTCAGGCATTTTCGAAATTTCCTTTTCTTTGGGTGCCAGTTATTCGAGAATTATTGAGTTCCTTTGGTGGTGTCAAGAACATTCACCTTTTCCAATTCTATGGAGTAGCTTTCGTAGGGAAAGACTTCTCTTGCAGATGAGTTCTTGGGTGGTGATTGGGTATTGTGCGTGGTTTTTGTTTTTTTAATGATGCAGTTATGTGGTAAATGTGAAGTTTTTTTCAGCAATAGTTAACATTAGCAATGCCTGTGAGTACCTCAGTGGCCTAGACTGCAGGAGTTTGTGGTGGTGGTGGCATGGCTTTGTTGGGGGAAGAAAGTGAGCTGGTGCTCAAGTCAAGGGGTGTGTGCATTGGGTCTGCTGATTTGGGAGTGACCTCACCAGGCAAAAGACATCAGGTTGTTTCTCAAGCTAAGGGGCATTTGTGGTGGCCTTGCTGGGGTTGGGACACTGGGCTGGTTCCTAAGCTGAGGGGATGCACTCATTGGGTCCACTGGCTTAGGGGTAGCCTTCCTGGGGGTGTGGCATTGGACTGGTTCCCAAACCAAGAGGGTGTATACTGTGGGTGCACTGACTTGGGCTTTGCTTCTCTGCTACACAGGACTGCTTGTTACTTGAGGGCAGGGAAGCAGTGAGCTTTTGCACTGGGGTCACAGTTGTTCCATTGGGCCTAATCTCTGAGTAGCCTGGGGCATGGCATTGCAGCTACTTGTGTGGGCATGGTGAAATGATGGTAGAGATGCAGTGCTTACTCTAGCAGATAGCAGTGGCTACAGTTTCAAGGTGGTGCTGTGCCTTAGCAGCTTGGATTGTGGGTGTTGGGAAAGGCATAACATGGGATTCTTCTCTGAAGCAGTGAGGCCATATGAGCTTGAGGCATCTCCCTAGACAGGGCTCAGGGTCTGTGAGGACTGTGGGACTCTGCAGTAGCAAAGACTGCAGGTATCCATGGTGGTAATGAAGGCTGTTCAGGATCCCCTCCTTATCTATTTTCCTGTAAAAAAGATGCATGTTTTGGCTCCAAACCAGTCTCAACTGGGAAGAAGAGGTGATGGAAGCAGCATGCTTCATTCTCTTCTCTATGCTGACATCTGAGTTTTCATTATGCTCCACAGGACTCCCTCTACTCCCTGGTATTCCAGCACTCTCTTTTAGATGCTGTAGTCTATATCTAGTTGTTTATTTGTTATTTTGGTCCTTTTTATGTTGAGGGGAAACTAGTGTTAGGCACGTCTAGTCAGCCATCTTGCTGATCATGCATATCTTTTGATGGTTACCACTGTCGCCGCTGTGCTGGTCATCACATCCCCACACTGCATTCAAAGGCAGAAGGATGAGGAAGAGAAAGGAAAAAAGGGCATAACTATTTTTCAGACTAGTTCCCTGGATACATTTGTAATTGGAGATGACTGATGAGACAATTTGGGGACTGGCAAATTATTATGGATTGGACACATATCCTTGGCAGAAAGGGTAACCTTGAGTTATTAGTTGGTTCATGGTCACACTGCTTCTACTGAAGGTACATTTGTGTCTTTTGCTATTGTCTTGGATTTATAAAATATTGATATTCTTGAAGTAGATTACTTTTTCAATTGAGCTAACTCTGTCAGTGGCAGCCTGTAAGTTGGAGTCTGAATCTTTTTTAGTGTATCTTTGAGAACATCCGTGAAATGCTGTTTCTGTCCTTATCTTGGACAAACATTGATTGAATTGGGAAAATAAAACCTCTTTCAGAAAACCTCTTGATATATGCATTAAATTTTATCACATGACACATCTTAATATTTCAGGTTTTTAAATCAAAAATAGTTTTTGGTTTTGCTTCTGATTTTCCTTATCAAAACATTGTAAACATTTAAAAAATCTGATCAAAACAAACTAAGTGTGAAATTATAAATAATTCTTATTTCTATATTTTTGGAATTTCATATAAAATGCTTTCATTGAGTAAACTGTGTTGTAGCGTGGAATGCTATGCTTGAGAGGGAAGGAAATAAAACGTTTCTAGATTCTATCATGTTATTAAAAGACAAATTGAAAAGTGCCTTTAAGATCTTGATTAATTCACAGGCTTCTGTTCAAAAACTTCAAGTGGTAAATATGCCTGTGGGTTGGGTGTTTTGCTTTTTACTTTGGGTTATTGCCAGCTGGAAAAAAAATGCTGCTCTAGCAGTTTGCAGCCAAACTGGAAGTACAGAGTCAGTGGAATGTCTTAGAAAAGTATTCTTTTGAAATTCTTGTGGTCAATGTATGCTGAAACTGAGAAAGGACAGATGCATCTGGCTGGAACTGGCATGTATTTCATTGCTAGTGGTGTGCTGTCATTGGTTTAGTTGACTGTAGCTGCGAGTCAAGTACGTCGTGTTCCTTAGGTGTTCCCATGGTAGCCCTAAGGGGTCAGCATTGTCTGGAGGCCTCCAAGGCAGGGACTGTGCTTAATCCCATGAAGATTTCTGTGCTACCATCAACTTTGCTAGTAGCTTTTCTTTAAAGGATCTACAGTGCTTCCTACGTTCGCAGAAAAATGGCTGCTCCTGAAGATGGATTGGGAACTTGGTTTCTCATGTTTTGTTAAAGAACAATGAGAACTCATGGACACAGGAAGGGGAACATCACACTCCGGGGACTGTTGTGGGGTTGGGGGAGGGGGGAGGGATAGCATTAGGAGATATACCTAATGCTAAATGACGAGTTAATGGGTGCAGGAAATCAACATGGCACATGGATACATATGTAACAAACCTGCACATTGTGCACGTGTACCCTAAAACCTAAAGTATAATAATAAAAACAAACAAACAAACAAACAAACAAAAAAGATTTTCTTACCCTGATTCTGTTTCTCAGCCACTGAGATGCAAACTCAAAGACAAATTATGTTTTTTCTTGATGAAATTTGGTTTCATTAACTCATATGTACTTCAGAAAAGTGGTTAAATACATTGGATATAGACCAAAACTATTAAGAAGAGGATAAATAGCCCCAAGCTTACAAACTGGTGGAGAAACTATGAGTGGCTCATGAAAATAAGTTAGGAAGGGAAGTGAGGAGAGTTCCCTGAGGGAATTCTTGGGAATTCAGGAGAAATGAGCCTAAAGTAGTGTTCTTTTCAAAGTATATTTTATGTTGTTAGAATCCCGGGAGTGTTTATGAAAACTAAAGCAAAACAAAATAGAAAGAAACCCATAAAAGATCTCTGGCCCCATTTAAGATTTATGGGATCAAAATGTAGGGGCTAGAGTGAGGAGGTGGTGTGGGCTGAATTGTGTCTTCTCAAAATTCATACGTTGAAGGCCTTACAGTACCTGAGAATGTGATTGTTTGGAGATAGGATTTTTAAAAAGGTGAGTAAGTTAAAATGAGACCTTTAGGGTGGGCCCTAATCCAGTATGGTTGGTGTCCTAAGAAGAGGAGATCAGGAGCATGGATGCATAGAAAGATCTCGTGAAGGCAGAGGAAGAAGACAGCCATTTACAAGCCATGGAGAGAAGTTTCCCAAGAAATCAAACCTGCAGATACTTTGATCTTGGACATATAGCCTCTGGAACTGTGAGAAAGTTAATTTCTGTTGTTTAAGACACCCAGTATATGGTACTTCATTATGGAAGCCCTCATATGGTAACAGGTGGAATATGGATTTTTAAGACATCCCACAGGTGATTTTTATGCACATTAAAATTAGAGAATTGATATTTTAAGGTTGGAAAAATAAATTTGAGTTGAGCTCCACTTGTTTTTAAAATTTTCTTGAGCAGTTTATTAAAGTGATCATCAAGAGGAATAAAAAGGTGAAGAGAAAATGCAAGTCTACAAATTCTTATTGAGTATGTGCAACCCAGTGCACAATGCAGGACTGGGCCTTGGTGAGTTTCATTTGGTCTTTAGTACAAATAAGAACCAGGAATTATGCAGATTCCAGGCTCTGGCACAATAATGGGGTGTTCAGCTTCCAGGGACTGAGCATTCTTGCCATCCTCCTTACTCAACTAGGTACATTGAATGTTGCCAGCCTTGTCTGCAAAAATAAACAGTGGTGTTCTTAGAGGGAAATGTACTCATTCACATCACACAGCACTAGGGTCTGGTTCAGGATGAGACAAGCAAGGTGCCCACGGCACAAAATTTAAGGAGCCAAGGTCATGCAAGTTTGGAATCTGCACTGGCATGATCTGGAGTTAGGAGCTCAGGGCATAGAATTTAAGGAGGCACTGACTTTCAGGTTTCTACAAGGGCAGCGTCAACACTTGCATGACCTTGCCTCCTTAAATTTTGTGCCCTAGTCACCTGTTTGTCTCATCCTTGTCCTGACCTTGGTGCTGTGAGATGTGAACTAGTGTATTTCCCTCTAAGGACACACCACTTGTTTGTTTTTGCAGACAAAGAAGGCAACGTTCAATGCATCTGGTTGAGTCTAGGAAGGTGGCTGGAACATGCAGTCCCTGGAAGCAGAGCACCCTCACTGTTGTGTCAGGGCCTGGTATCTGATTAATTCCTGGTTCCAGTGTGTATTGAAGCCAAACAAAACTTAGTCTGCTTGTTAACTGCAGTCAAGAGAGGGTTTGGGGACAGATGAGGATAGTCTCCCACCTTTTCTATGTCCTTTGTTTAAAGCGCGCACCTGGCATCTTGCCTGGTACATTCAAGGGAGTACATACAAAAGCTGGTGATTGTTTTTGTTGAGTTTCTTGTTGGCAGGGGTTTGTTTCTCCTGCAGGTAGAGGTTTAGTCTAAGGATTATCTGGTCCAAGGACCAACTCCAAGGAGTCTTTCAAGTTCCTCTCATTGATTCTCTCAACATCAGATCCAACAGTAAATGATCACAGGGACTTTAAGGATCATTGAGCTGAAGACTTCATTTTACAGATGAAAAAACTGAGAGGAACAGAAGAGAATTAACTATTCAAGATACCAGAGCAACATACTAGAAAAGCAGAGACTAACAATTAAGTCCGGCAACATGGGTCAGTGTTCTTTCTCCTACACCAGCGTGATTCAGGCCATGCAGACAGCAGGGTGGATTCTTAAGGAATCTGTTTGTCATCTTCACCTTCTAAGGTCTATGCAGGAGGACATACACAGTGTTTCCCTGACAGATCCCATGTCCACATATCTTCTCTTGGGAGGCACTTTTGAGATACAGCTGAACAAAATTGCTTTTTCTCCCAACTGTTACCAAATGAGCGACGCCCTTTCAAGAATAAGCAAAAGTTTGTTTTCAGTTAAAAAGTTGTCTTTTGCTCAGTATTGCCCTATGGCAGGGGGTTCAAGGAGTCTACAAGCCTGTTGAAATTGTAGGTACAGTTTTGTGTGTTTTATGGGTTAGAATTCTTTATTTCTTCGTCCTCATTTTGTTTTTTTTTTCCTCTTCACTGGTATCTGGCGGGAAGAGTCTTCAACATGGTAACACTTCATGTGATGAGAGGCAATTAACAGAGTCAAAATAGAAGTTTGTCTTGTAGATGCTTTACTCTGAAGAAAGGGAGGCTCACTTCCACACTCCCAGCATGGGGACTTGAGTAAGAACCCCTGGACTTGGAATGAGGTGTAAGCAGCTGCCTGAGCTTCAGCCACCAAGGGCAGCGGGGGGATGGTGCAAGGGGAGCCATGGAATAGAAAAAGAAGAGAAAAATTTGATGAGGGGAGAAGGGCTTCCTGGTGCCCATCCAAAGTGGCCTTGGCATTGACTGATTGAAAGGCAATCAGATGAGATGAGAAGTATAAAGAAACATTTACAACATTTTCTAAAAGCTTAATGTGTTTGTCACAAGCTTTGAGTAAGACGGAGTTATTTCTTACCAGGAAAACAATATATTATAGTGGTTTAGGAGTGTGGGCATCCAGGCCAGACTTCTTGGGTTTGAATTCAGCTCTGTGACTCACTAGAGAGGTAACTTTGGGTGATGTATCTAATATCTGTGTAACTTTGATTTTTTTATCTGTTAAATGGTAACAATTATAGTACCCCGACTTCCTTTCATTGTTATGAGGCTTAAATTAGTCAAAACACTGCCTAAAACATAGTACACTAACAAATATTAACTATTAAATTGCAAGGGACAATGACACAGATGCATTGGTCCTGGAGAGAATGGTCATTAGTTCTATAATAATACACAGTCTTTTCAAGTGCAGTGACGTCCTTAGGGTTTGAACCTTGAGTTTATCAATTAGATCATATCATTTTGTGCTTCAGTAAAGAAGCTTAGTTTGATGTGTTTAAACATTCTTGTTCTGTGTAGCAAAAAGCATGTATTAATTGTATTAATCAAATGCATTGCTCTTTTTATAACCTTGATCCTCCTAAAAGAGGAAGATCAGTTGGCAAATTTCAGCACTTATTTCTAAGATTGTGGAAGCGTTATTTCTCAATCAAGTTCTGGCAGCACCACTGCAGCCACTTAATTCTCTGGGGTGATTGCTCTTCATCCTGCTTCTCACCAGCCTAATGTGTTGTGGGCAGCTGTCACAGTAGCTTTTTAATCCTCCCAGAGCTTCCTCAACCCTCTTCTTCTCTCCCATCTCCCAATCACCAACTGGGAATGCAGTTATTAAATTTGCCCTTTGGAAAACTTCAGAGGTCAGGAAATTTAACCTACTCTTTCCCTCTTTGTTCAGGTATGGAATCCACATTTTTAGGTTATAGAATGCTGGAGCATTTCGTCAGACCACCTGCTCCTCAAATGTCAAGACTACCAGCAGTGTTTGCAATTCTACACAACAGATATTCTTTAGTAATGCCAAAACAAATTTCAGAGCATCATGTATTTAGTAACAGGTGAGAAGGTTAAAAGACTAAGAACCATGAAAGTAAATATTTGGCTCTTTATGTAGTAATAATATCACAATCCTCTTTTCTTCCTATTTGTGTTTTCAAGCTAAATTGTGTTGTTAATGCTGATAAAATTGAAACCATAATGTTTCTTTCTGTGTTTATTTTAATTTCAAGAGACAGTAAATCTACTGTTTTGTATTTTGTTTTTATATAATGTTTCTACTAATTTTCCCCAGTTGGTTTAGGCATAGAGAGAGTCAAGATATCTCTGGAATGTGGGTAAACACATGCTTTTTCCAATTCTGCCTCTAATTTACTAATACAATTTGTGTAATGAATAAGTTCTTATGCTATTTTGTGCCTCATTTATTTGATCTAGTGAAAACATTCACATTTTATTTGGTGATCTCTGGATATCATATGTGTTGTTGGAAGAGGAGAATACCTGGGGACAGAAACAGGGCATGCATCCAGTCTGCCATCCGTTTGCAAGGATGCTTTTGTTTTGTCTTTCAAAAGTGAGTTTCAGTTTCCAACTGCATAGTCTTTGGGGGCAAGCTATCGGTGGGAAAGTTTTTAGTCAGAGCTTTTTCCAAGAGCTCTCATGAGAATGAAATTTAACATAATACCTTAGGGAAAATGGAAATTTGAAATGATTACAAAAAGATGGGTCGAAGGAATTGGAAGCGCCCTCCATTTTCCAGCTGAGAGCTCCCTGAGAGGCTACACCTGGCCAGTGCCCTAAGAAAGCTAATTTAGATACAGCCATGAGAATGATGTTAACACTCAGTGTGAAGGAGATTGTAACTGGGTGTCAACACAATATGATTCTTCAAGGAAAATAGTCACCTGACTCTCCCTAAACATTAAAAAATGTTAATTTTTAAATCTAATTGACTTAAATTCTGGTCCAAGACTTGTCCACAGAGGAAAGTGAACAGCCATCCTGGTGTGTCTGTAACTGCTTTAAGCACTGAAAGGCACATGTCTAGAGAAACTCCAGTCCTGAGTGAGTCTGGAGAGTTAGTTGGTCGTCCTGTCATGCCATTCGGTCTATTTTACTTCATTTTATAGAAGTAAGTAGAGAGGAAAGATGATCCAAAAGTTGCCCTTAGTTTTCCTTCCATGGACTTATCCTGCACTGTCTATTCTATAAAGGAAATACCAGTTCATATGTTTTACAAAATCTCTTTCAAATTCTGTTGTTAGAAATGTGGGCGGGAGCTTCACTATGAATTATATCTACTCCATTCGTTGTTGGATAGTTGGGACTATCTCTTGATATTTCACACCTGTCATTTTACTTAAAGTTCTATTGTGCCTACAGCGTTACTGACATTTGACTTTAGGTTGGTGATACCAGACTAGTGACACTTGCCAAGTAGTGAAGATCGTGACCTCCATCAGTGAGGAAACATTTCAGAAAATCTGACTTACAAGGGCTTAAACAATGAGGAAGGTTATTTGCTCAGCTATGAAGTGCCATTGGGTAGGGCAGACTTTAGATTGGTTGACCCTGTGATTCAATGTCACTGAACGTTGTCTCTTTGCCTGTCCTCTACCATTTGAAGAATTGGCATCTGCTGTAGTTTGAATGTGTCCCCCAAAGCTTATGTGCTGGAAACTTAATCCCATTGCAAGAGTGTTGAGATGTGGGACCTTTAAGAGGCTCTGCCTTCATGAGTTGATTAGTGCTGTTATGGTGGGGATAGATAATTATCAATGGAATGGGTTCCTGTTAAAGGATGAGCTTGGCCCCCTTCGTCTTTCTCAGACATGTATGCTTTCTTGCTGTTTCACCTTGTGCCGTGAGATGACATAGCACAAAGGCTATCACCAGATGCAACCCTTGACCTTAAACTTTCCTGCTTCCATAACAGTAAGAAATGAATCTCTGTTTCTTATAAATTACTTGATGTTAGGCATTCTGTTACAGCAGCCCCAAACGAACTGAGACAGCATCTTTCTAAGCTTTATTCCCTCTCTTGATAGACAATGGTGACTAAGTGCCAAATTATTTATTTCTTGGGGGGTAGGGAGGCAGAATACAGAGGGAAATCTTCTCTTTGGTTAGATGAGGTCAGCTTAGGCCAGGCGCCTAGTCGTGATCCGAAAATTGATTCTGGGAGAATATGTGTACCCTTTGACCTAGGCCATTTCACTGTCTCAAGGGATTGAATTAGCACAATGGGTTTAAACCATTGTTTCCCAAGTTTGAGGGAGCATCAGACCCATCTGGAGGCCTTGTTGAAACATGGTCCACTGGACTTCACTTTCAGAGTCTCAGTAAGTCTGGGGTGGGGCCAGTTCATAATTTGCATTTCTAACCACTTTCAGCTAATGCTAATACTGCTAGTTCAGGACCACGGCATTTTGAGAATGATTGATTTAAAATACTTAAATTCCACCTCTGAAGTTGATTTTAATTCCTCTAACAACTTTGAGGCAACAAAACAATGAGGTTTAGAATGGACTCTGGACTGTCACCATGCCCCCACTACAACCTTTTCAGCTATTTTTCTTCTACCATCTCCTGCTTCCTAGCAACTTTTCTGTCCTGATCCTGAATCCTGGACCTACAGAGCCCTCCTGTTGAAATTTTTTCACTGGAACACCACCTTCTTACTATACTAGCCTTCTCTGAGAGTGTTCTGTGCTTCAAAGTGGTCCTCCCCTCTTTCATCCCTGGCGTCTCTCCGATATAAAATTTCTCTTTCCTTTGCAGATCTCAGCTATGTAATAGATTATTATGTGACTAAGCGATATGATTGTCCCTCTCAAGATTTTATAAGAATGTTAAGTTTCTACTTATGTACCTGTATAAGGGAGCTAATAGATCTAGTTATCCTTCCAGATATCTTTGGCCATTCCTGGCCAACCCATTCTCTTTACTTCCAATGAAGCAGAATAATGGTATCCCAAATGTAGAGAGTGAAAGACTCTTTTTAGAGCAACATTTTAGACTCAAAACCAGAATTACTAGATTTAATCACTCATTTCTAGACTTCTGGATTGTAAGCCTAAAATAAAACCACCCAGAAGGCAAGCTGGGGAACCCTACGTATCTGCTCCACCCTCAGACTTCTGAGACACATCCTGCTAAATTGTCATCTAGTAATTTACTTAATTTAAGCTTTTCGTTTGGGAGAGAAATCCATTTTGAGTATTTACTAAAACATGCGCTATGCAGTGCAAGCAGTGCTCTAAATTGTACTGATCTCATCTTTATAGGAAATAGTTTAAATGATAACAAGTTCCAATAGTTTATTTGCCCAGGAGGCCTTCAAAATAATAATTTTGAAAGAATGCAGAAAACAAACTTTTATATCCTTCTCATGTTTTCTAATGTAAAATTCATATGCTTTGCTACTCTAAACCTAGTTTAAAATAAACAATCTTGAGAATGATGAAAATTTTGATGAATAGTGGAATTCTTTCAAATAGAAACCTCTTACATGTGATTTTTCCTTGCCATTTAGAAATAAACCATAGTATTTATGTTGAATCAATCAATACTCTATTTACAGAAGCTTTAGTATGTAGATCCTAAAATTGTATTAGTTGCTGCAGGGCAAATAAAAAGGGTACAATATGTATCTTAAGCTCAGTTGTTCTAAACTCGAATATAAACTTACAATTTCCTTATTAAACACTCATTTTCTAGCTTTTGTAGGGATGGAATACAGCCCCTAAGTATGGCTCTGTTTTTATTCAGTTATTCAGCAATCTTTTTATTAAGAGTCTTCTATTACCAGGCACTCCAAGGATTGAATGTTAAGCTGTATAAGTGAAATACAAATTTTCTTTTTTCTTTCTTGTTTTTTTTTTTTTTTTGCAGTGGCGTGAACTCGGCTCACTGCAGCCTCTGCCTCCCAGGTTCAAGCAGTTCTCCTGCCTCAGCCTCCCCAGTAGCTGGGACTACAGATGCTTGCCACCACGCCCAGCCAATTTTTGTATTTTTAGTAGAGACGGGGTTTCACCATGTTGGCCAGGAAGGTCTTAATCTCCTGACCTTGTAATCTGCCTGCCTTGGCCTCCCAAAGTGCTAGGATTACAGGCGTGAATACCCACGCCTGGCCGAAAGTTTTTTTTTTTTTAAAGAAATGTTTAAATTTTGAGCCTTCTGTATTTCTTAGGTATTAATCAAATGTTCCAAATGGCTTATTAGTTACACTAACATTATTTTTCTGGAAGTAGTCCATCCTTTCTCCACTATTGAGACTGACCCTTTAATTATTTCCTAAATTGCCATATAAATGCAAAATTACCTGATATCTGTTTCCTGATTCCATTCTATTTTTTTTTTTTTTTGAGGCAGCATTTCGCTGTTGTTGCCCAGGCTAGAGTGCAGTGGTGCAATCTCGGCTCACTGCAACCTCCGCCTCCCGGGTTCAAGTGATTCTTCTGCCTCAGCCTCCCGAGTACCTGGGATTACAGGCATGCACCACCACTCCCGGCTAATTTTTGTGTTTTTAGTAGAGACAGGGTTTCTCCATGTTGGTCAGGCTGTCTTGAACTCCTGACCTCAGGTGATCCACCCACCTCTGCCTCCCAAAGTGCTGGGATTACAGGCGTGAGCCACCGCACCAAGACTTCCTGATTCTATTTATTGTTTTGACTTTACTGTTTTATGCCTTGCTGTTTTCATGACTTTTTCTCTTTTAAGCTGGAATTTTGATTAGGATTGCATTAAATTTGCAAATAAATTGAGAGAGAATTAATATCTTTAACTTTTTATTTATTTTTTAAATGCACAGGTGTAAAGTGAATGGTCTTTAGTGCTATAAGTTATGTAAAATTATTATACTTCACATTAAATTTATTAATATGCTTTTTATAAATGTTTTCTCATTGCATATTTTTGGCTTACGAGAAAACACTTGATTTTGGTATTTTTACTTATAAACAATCCATCTTACCAAAGTATCATATTTCTAATTATTTCTCAATATAATCTCTGCCTTTTCCAGACAAATAATTATCTTTTCTGAAAGTAAGAGTTTCGCCTTCAAGATTACAACATTTTTGTCTTTTGACATTTCCTTTCTGTACTATTGAAACCATTCAGCTGGGTACCAGTTTCCCTAACATTAGGCAGTACTATTCTTTTGGGGGAGGGGTGACCCTCTTTTTTCCAATTAGCCCAATCATTGGGTCGAGCTTGCCACAATGAGGAAAACAGAGCCATCATATGAGCTTTCAGCTCTGTAATACCTCATGTGTGTATCACCCAGGGTCCAGCTCTGAGAGTTTCTCTGTTGCTGCCATTCTTTAAAGGCGCACAAATACCAAGTATTCACCTTTGCTTTTATTGACCATTTTAACCTGTGATATGGTTTGGCTCTGTGTCCCCACCCAAATCTCATCTCAAATTGTAATTCTCTAATCCCTACATGTCCGTGGAGAGACCTGGTGAGAGATGGTTGGATCATGGGGGCAGTTTCCCCCAGGATGTTCTTGTGATTGTGAGTGAGTTCTCACGAAATCTGATGGTTTTATCAGTGGCAGTTTCCCCTGCTGTCTGCTCTTCCCTGCCACCTTCTTAAGAAGGTCCTTGTTTCCCCTTCTCCTTCTGCCATGACTGTAAGTTTGCTGAAACCTCCCCATCCATGGGGAACTGTGAGTCAATTAAACCTCTTTCCTTTATAAATTACCCAGTCTCAGGTATTTCTTTATAGCAGTGTGAGAACAGACTAAGACAACCTGCAGTTGTTTCTCCTTCAGAGTGTGTACCTTTCGCTGCTTTCTGCTCCACAGTGAGACCGCGTCGTGATGAGGGTCCGAACCAACAGCGAGGCATGATAAACTGTGCGGTGTGGTTGGCCTTTCTCCGTTGTCTGCATTCCTTCCTTTACTGTGAAGAAGTTCCTTTACTATTTCCTGTAGCAATTAATTTCCTGAGCTTTTATTGGTCTGAAAACATCTTTATTTCACTTTCATTTTTTGAAGAATTTGTTGCTGGCTATAGATTTACTCTAGTAAGAAATTATTCCATTATCTCCCATTTTTCTTTTTCTTCTGATGAGAAGTTAGTAAGTATTGTCAATGTATGTTCTGTGAATAGAATGAGTCTTTTTATCTGAATGCTTTGAAGACTGCCTCTTAAGTCTGGCTATACAGCTGTTTGAACTATAATGTGTCTACTTTTAAATTTTATTTTAAACATTATCTTTAAGGTTTGCTGCATTCTCGGATTTGTC
The DNA here is from genome assembly GCF_028878055.3 of Symphalangus syndactylus. Taxonomy (NCBI): domain Eukaryota; kingdom Metazoa; phylum Chordata; class Mammalia; order Primates; family Hylobatidae; genus Symphalangus; species Symphalangus syndactylus. The sequence continues at coordinate 99,295,677 of NC_072427.2, forward strand.
AGTTGATGACTTCAAATTTTAGAAAATTCTCAGCCATGATCTCTTTAAAGTTTCTTCCTCCATTTTCTTTCTTCTCTGCTCTGTAACTCCAACTGCATATAAATTAGACAATTTCATGTTTTCCCTTCATGTCTGTGATTTTCTGTTTGTGTACTTTGATTTGTTTCGATTCCTTTTTTCTCTCATGCTTCAGTTTGGAAAACTAATTCTATTGTATTATTTTTCAGTACACTGACCCGTTCTCTTGCTCTGTCTAGTCTTCTGTTAAGCCCACCTAATAATAATACTTTAGTTCATTTTTATGCTGAAAGACCTCATTGTTCCTGTAAGTAAAAGAGTTAAATATAATGTAAGTTAATAAAATTAATATGGTGTTTTTAAAGTTATTTCAACATTTGGGTCATCTTTGAGTCTCCTTCTAGTGACTATTTTTGTCTTAACTATGGGCCATATTTTCTTACTTCTTTACCTATATTATAATATTTTATTGTATACTAGACCTTGTGTATGAAACAGCAGTAGAAACAAAATTAGATATTCATGAACTCAGAAAAGGCTTGCCTTTCCATTTTTTTTAAAGGCAGCTAGAGTGAAGAATTAAAGTATCCAATCAAACCAGAAGCTGGGTTCAGTAATGGGTTGGTTGACTCTCTAGGCAGTCTCAATTAACTTCTGGTGTTAATATCTTTAAGCAGAGTTTTGAAATTGAATTACCCGGAACTAAAGATAACTCTTCCCTTCCCTCTTTCTCCCCTTTCCCTTCCTGATCCTAGGGTCCTAGTGCTGTCATTTATTCCACTAAAGTTATGTGGGAAAGAATTGTGAAGTGAGGAAGACCAGTATTTGTTTGGGAGTCCTCCAGATTGAAGTTGGCCATGCCAGCCTCCCTGTGGCTGTTAAGGTGATTTTTTTTTTCTATTGTAGAACACTTCTTCTGCTTAATGCAGAGTCATTCTTCTGACTGCTGTGCTCTCACTTTAGGGTTGGTAGAGGCCACCAGTCTTGGCTAATTCAGGAAGGATTCGTTTCTTTAGGAATTTAGTTTATTGAGCATTCTTTAGTCTGCTGTTCTCTGATGACTTTAAAGAGTATAATAGTTTCTCTTGATGGAGAGTTTTGTTATGAAGAATAGAAGACTGTGTATTTCAAAGTGGTAGCTTTTCACCGCTCCCTGCCAGGAGCATGAGGGGATTTTTCTCCAGTCTTCACTGTGAGAACCTAGCAGAGCTTCTGGAGGTAAAATTCACAAAAGCAGAGGGGACCCCTTATGCCTGAGCCTCCCATGAAGTTTTTAACTCTCAGACTTGTCCACACTGAGCCTCCAGAAATTCATCAATGAGAGTTTAGGTTTTTCTATCTGCCCAGAGTTTCTGCTCATAGGTATCTGCTCCAGTAAGTTGTGATTCTTGGTTTCCACCTGTCTGTCTTTCCAATTTGGGGGGTTATGATGTGCCCTGTGACCTCATTTCCCTGATGAACCTAAGAAGCATTGTTGCTTTTTCAGCTCGTTCAGCTTTTTACTTCTTGTTAGGATGGATTTTCTGACTTTCCAGCTTCTGGAAATGAGAAAGATGAAATTTTTGAGGAAAGTTATTGATTAGAGTAGAGGTTACACCATGGGAAATAATGGCTAGGTAGAGTGGAAGCAGATTATCAATGACCCTGAAAATTCAGCAGAGAAGTTTGGAGTCTGTACAGAAGGTAACAGGAGACACTCTAGATTCTTAATATTTGGAGTGATGTGAGAATGTTGTGTTTTAGGAGGAGGAATATGAAAACATTATTCAGAATATATTTCTAATGGAGGTGATGGTGAAGGGTGGGTGTGGGGATAGGAAGGTGGGTGACAAGAACACAAGCACATATCCAGGCAGGAGGGGCACCACCTGGAGTTCCAAGTTCTCTGGAGGCTGAGGTGGGAGGATCACTTGAGCCGAGGAGTTCAAAGCCAGCCTGAGCAACATAGCAAGAATCTGTCACTAAGAAGAAAAAAAGAAAAGACAAGCACAGCACCTCTCTCTCCAAAACTGTTCTCTTCCCAATTAACTAATTTATATCAAATGACGGCACTTTTTCATCTTTCAATCAAGAAAACCTGGGATCGCTGGGCACGGTGGCTCATGCCTGAAATCTCAGCACTTTGGGAGGCCGAGGCAGGTTGATCACGAGGTCAGGAGATCGAGACCATCCTGGCTAACACGGTGAAACCCTGTCTCTACTAAAAATACAAAAATTAGCTGGGCATGGTGGCGAGCGCCTGTAGTCCCAGCTACTCAGGAGGCTGAGGCAGGAGAATGGCGTGAACCCGGGAGGCAGAACTTGCAGTGAGCCGAGATCGCACCACTGCACTCCAGCCTGGGGGACAGAGTGAGACTCTGTCTCAAAAAAGAAAAAGAAAACCTGGGATCATGTTCAATTCTCTCTTCTCTATTTCCTAAATCCAGGAAGTCACCAACTAGCTTAATGTGGCTCTTTTTGGCGCGTGTGCCTGCTTCTGCTCCTTTTCTGTGTTTGTTTCTGTCCCTGCCCAGTGGCCTGGACCCTTCAAAATAGTTTAGTTGTGATGAAACATTGGCTTGGAAGGGAGGTAGCAGACATGCTTAGAGAGAGGTGGTGACTGAATATCTAAATGAAGATGTCTTCTAGGAAGTTTAAAATATGGGATGTGAGCATAACGATATTTTAGGACTAAAGATGAAGATACAGAAGTCATCCATGTAACTGTAGCTGTAGGAGTAGATCCATTTATTGAAGGGATATATTTAGAGGGGTTATTTATCCTGAGAGACACCTATATAAAATAACATGTATAAAAGTAAACATAGTCCTGTAAAATAAGTGAGGAAGGAATATAGAATATATGTAGACATAAATATATAGAGCAATAAGAAAATTTTTAAAGTCAGAAATGTATAATGTGATGAAAATGAAAAATTTCAAGTAAGAAATTAAGCAACAGAATTGAGTGCTTCAGAGAGTTAAAGGAGAATGAGAATTCAGAAAAAAAGACTGGATTTTGAAACGAATGAGTTATTATTCTCCAGGAATGATGAGGTAGTTAATCTGAGTTAAACCGCCTATTGAGAACAATTAGAAAATCTGGACAAAATGTCAAAGAAAAAAAGAGTTTATCTGCTTGACGTTATTAGAGAAGCAATTGGGTTGACTCACTCAGAGAAGTAAGACTGGCATTGAGCAATATTTTTTACTTAGAGGTAGCTACCAAAATCTGGAAAAGAAAATTGAGAAGCCAAGATAACTGGGAAGAAATTTTGGAAGTTTTTTGTGGCTTGGGAGAAAAAAATTGAGGTACCTTCTGTTGGAACATCATAAAACTCCCTATTTTAAGTTGAGAACCCAAAAGGTTATGCTCTGGGAGTTGGGGTAAATTTGAATTAGATGAGTCCTTGCAAGGACTGAAGCCACATTTTGAATTATTTTAATTCCTGAAATTGAATTCAATGCAAGTCCAGATTATTTGTAACCTTGGACATCTACTAGAAAAAGAAAAGATTTTTTTTTCCTGGAAGAAGATAAGACAGGATTCATATTATTTCTACAACTTGCATAATTACTTCTCCAATTTTCAAACTAATAATGTCTGGTATTCAACAGAAAATAAGCAGGTGACAAAACAACAGAGATCAAAATCCAAATTAATGACCAAAGAAAAACCTACAGGGTCTGCAAATAATGATCTTATCAAATCTAAATTTTAAAATAACTATGCTTAATATGCTCCATAAAATAAAATAAAACGTTGAAAAATTTGGCAAGAAAATAGTAACTATAAAAATGAACCACATGTAAATCTACAACTGCAAAATACAAAGTGAAATATGGAGAGGTAAAATTAGGAAATAGAGAAGAGAGTGAAAACAACATTGAAAAAAATGAGTTGGATCCCCTGGAGCATAAAAGAGAGATAACGGGCTGGAAGCAATATATGATGAGATTGAATCTCAGAATTCTCTAAAGTTAGCAAAAACCATAAAGTCACATATTCAATCATCCCTACAGATCCTGAGCAAGAGAATAACAAACAAACAAACCTGAGCTTGTCGTATTAAAACATCTGAAAACCAAAAACAAAGAAAAATAATAAAAGCATTCAGACATTCAGAGGAGAAAAAGCCAAACTACTTTCAAAGGGACGACTATTAGTGACAAGCTGACTGCAGAATTGAAACAATGAAAGCTAGCTGGTAATAAAATGTTATCTTCAGAGTTCTCATAGTGCTCATAGTAAATAACTTGCTACTGTGAATTTTGTATCCAGGGAAAATAACATCCAAAAATAGATAAACAGCATTTTTAGATAAGTAAAACCTGGCAGAATTCATCACCTGTAATCTACACCAAAGACAGAGAAAGATTATTCAGGCTCAGCATGTGAGATACAGGAAGATCTCACATAAAAATGAGAAACAGATGAAGAAATGTAAATGTTTAATGACTATGTAAAACATAAAAGTAGAACCTTATGAGAAAATATGACAATATTATATAAGTGGGAGGGGAATTAATGAAATTAAAAATGTTTCAATTTTTTGTTTCCTCTGGAAGAGGCAAAAAGTCCCATGTAACATTAGATTTTGATAACTGAAGGATGAATAATGTAATTTTTAGGGAAATCAGTGAAGAATAGTAAGGTCAGATATTAGCACTAAGCTAATAGTGATAAAAAGTGGAATAATAAGAATATTTTATCCAAAAGGATAAAGGACAAAAAAAGGAGAACAGGTTAGATAAATAGAAGGGACTGAGTATGACAGTAGATGCAAATTGAAATATGTCACTAATTATATTAATTGTCAATGAACTAAGCTGTCCAATTAGAACACAAAGTTTGTCAAATGGGATAAAACGTTAACAATTTATAGCTTATAAGACATGCCTCAAAAATGTAAGGTTAAAAGGAAAACAGATGAGAAAAGATATACCATGCAAACTCTGCCAAAGGAAAGTTTGTATATATATTTACATAGCAGGCAACATACATTTTAGGACAAAAACATAAAATACGGATGAAGTGTTGAAAAATAATAAAATATTAAATTCACAAGAAGATAAAACTTCCATGTTTGCATATACCTAATAACATAGACTTATATAAAGCAAAAATTATCAGAAGTGGAAAAATTCCTAATCATAACGAAGCATTTAAAAGCGCCTCTCTCAAAAAGTGGTTGGGCAACCAGACAGAAATATCAGTAAGAAAATAGAATTAAAAAACATGAATAAAGACCACCTAATTAGATACATGAGAGCTATACTTGACAACTGTAAAATGAACTTTATTTTCAAGCAGACATGGAATATTGACATTAAATTGACCACATGCAAGACCATAAAGCAAGTTCCCCAAAATTTCTAGGGGTTGAAATCATATGGAAAATGTCACTGAGTAAAGGCCAATTAAACTACAAATCAGTAACAAAAAGTTAACCAGAATGGAATCAACCTAAGTGTCCATTGTGGATGAATGGATAAGAAAATGTGGTGTATATACAAAATGAAATATATTCAGCCATAAGAAGAAGGGAATTGTCATTTGTGACAACATGGATAAACCTGGAGGAGATTATGCTAAGTGAAATAAGCCAGGCACAGAAGACAAATACTGCATGATCTCACTTATATGTGAAATATAACAAAGTTAATCTCATAGAAGTAGAGAATAGAATGATGGTTACCAAAGGCTGGAGGTGGGGATTGGAGAATGAGATGTTGGCCAAAATGTACAGTTTCAATTAGAAGGAATGTGTTTTTGAGATCTATTGCACAGCAAGGTAACTATAGTTCGTAATGATGTAACATATATTGCAAAATTGTTAAGAGAGCAGATTTTTAAATATTTGTGCCACAAAAAAAATGAGGTGAAGGAAATGTTATTTAGCTTTATTTAATCATTTGATAATGTGTACATAAATTAAAACATCACATTGTACCTCATAGATTTAGACAAATATTATTTGTCAATTATAAAAAAAGTTAACCAGAAAATCCCCACTTTTGGAAATGAATGACTGATGGACCAAAAAAGAAAGACACCATAAGGGAAAATAATTGAAATCAATGATAATAAAAATACTACATATCGAAATGTGGGATGCAGTTAAAGATGTGTTTAAAGAATAATTTAATAATTCTTTAAATTATATTTTAAAGAATATTTTAAGAATAATTTAGAGAAGCCGGTAATAGAAAACCTAATTTAAAATGTACAAAAAATTTGGGCAGATACTTCACAAATGAAAGTATCTGATGAGCCAATAATCATATAAAAATATTTAATATCATTAGTTATCAAAGAAATGCAGAATAAAACCCCAAATGAGATATCACATATTATTAGGTTGGCCGACATTAAAAAGACTGACCATACCAAGTGTTGGTGAGGATGCATGACAATATTGTTAGTGGGAATGCAAAACTTGTACAAATACTCTGGAAAACAATATAGCAATGTCTTATAAAGTTAAACATACACCTGCACCTAACATACAACTCAGCAATCCCATTACTAGTTATTCATCCAAGAGAAATGGAATATAGGTGCATATAATATATTGTAACAATATTCATACCAGTATAGTTCATAGATGCCAAAAAGTGTAAACAACTCAAATGGCCATCAATTGGCAAATGATTAAAAATATTGTGGTATTTCTATATTATGGAATACTATTCAGAAGTAAAAAGCAGTAAAATATTAATGCATGCAACAATGCACTGGATCTCAAAAACAGTGAATCTCAAAAATAGTTAAATAATTCCAACACCACAGACTACATAATCTGTTATTTCATTTACCTGAAACTCAAAGAAAGACAAACGATAGTGATAGAAAGCAAATTAGTAGTTCCCTGAAGCCACTCATCAGAGGTGGTGATTGACAGCCAAAGGGCATGAGGAAACATTTTAGGGATTACGATGGAGTTATTGTGTATCTTGATTATGGTGATGGTTACATGACTGTATGCCCTTACCAAACTTCATCAAATTGTATCCATAGAATCAATGAAGTTTATTTTACATACATTATAACTCAATGAAAAGTAAAATGATCACAGAAATGCAAGGTTAGTTAAGTATTTGAAAATAAGTATAGCATAAAGAAATATTAAGAGGGAAAAATCATTTGGTCCTCCTAATAGATGCAGAAAAAGTATATAAAACTTAACATCTGTTTATAGTAATACATTGAACACATAGCATAGGAAAAATATAAGGGAATTTCATTAACCAGGTCAATAATATCTATAATAAGACTTCAGCAAACATTATATTTAGTGGTGAAATTTTGAGAGATTAGTATTTGAAATAAGAATGCCTGATATTTGTCACTTCTAGTCCTCATTTTATTGGAGTCTCTGTCTGCAAAAAGGTAAATATAAGAAACAAAATTCTTTAGAATTAGAAAGAAAGAAATAAAGCTATCATATCACAGATCCTATGTGGACAAAATTAGGAACAAAATCACAAGTAAATTGGTAGAAGTAGTAAGCAAAATTAGCATATTTTCTGAGCATAAGGTCTGTATATAAAATCAAAAGTATTTCTGTGTGTCAGCAACAAACAGACAATAAAATTTAAAAATGCTATGTATAATAACATAAAATATAAGACACCTAAGAATAAATCTAGTGAAAGATGTGTACAGTCTCTACACAGAAAACTATAAAATATTATTGAGAGGAATAAAAGAAATGGACGGCTATACCATGTTACCGATTGGATGACTCAATATTGTAAAGATACTAATTTCCCTACAAGTTGATATATATATATGGATTTGCATATATATATCTATACATGCAGAGAGCCAAGAATAGCCAACACACTCTTGAAGTAAAAGAAGTTGAGAGATTTATGCTATAAAGATGTCAAGGCCGGGCACGGTGGCTCACGCCTGTAATCCCAGCACTTTGAGAGGCTGAGGTGGGTGGATCACCACGTCAGGAGATCGAGACCATCCTGGCTAACACGGTGAAACCCCGTCTCTACTAAAAATACAAAAAATTAGCCAGGCATGGTGGCGGGCGCCTGTAGTCCCAGCTACTCGGGAGGCTGAGGCAGGAGAATGGCGTGAACTTGGGAGGCAGAGCTTGCAAAGAGATGAGATCACACCACTGCACTCCAGCCTGGGCGACAGAGCGAGACCCCATCTCAAAAATAAAAATAAAAAAAAAAAAGATATCAAGACCTACTATAAAGCTGTACTATAATTAAGACAATGTGATCCTGGCACAAGGAAAACTAGATCAAAGGATAGAATAGATGTTGTAGGAACAGAACAATTTATTTCTGTTAAAGGTGGTGCTGTAGGACAGTGGGCAAAAGGAATCTTTTCAATACATAGTTCTGGGGCAATTGGACATCCTCAGGAGGAAAATTTAGGCTTTACCTCTACTTCACATAGTACACAAAAACTCAATTCCCTAGATTCTCTATTAAAATGTGAAAAGCAGAAGCATAAAAACTTGTGAAAGAAAAGCTAGGAGAATATATGTATAAACTCCAGTTGAAGAAAGATTTTATAAACACAACCCTCAAACACATTAAAGGAAATGTCAATAGGACAGCATCAAGATTAAGGTATTTTATTAAGAAAGTAAAAAAAGGTAAACCACCAAGCAGCAGGAGGCATTTGCATACCAAGTAACTGACAAAGAGCTAGTGTCCATATCATATAAAGGAACACGACAAGTCAATAAGAAAAAGATAGTTTAATAGAAAAACAGGCAAGGGAGTTGAACAGGTATTTCACAAAAGATTCATTCAAGTGGCTACAGACACTGAAAAGTGTTGTGCTAATCAGAAAATTACAAACTAAAGCCACTAGGAGGTACAATGTGTATCCCTAAATAGCTAAAATTACAATGACTGACAACACAAAATGTTGAAGTGGAAATGAAACTTTCCCAAACTGTTAGGGGAAGTAGAAATAGATACGATTGCTAATTACCTGTTAGTGTTAATACATATGTACCGTATGGTCTTGAAATTTGACTTTTAGTAACCCAACAGACATGTGTGTGCAAGTGCAGTAAGAGACTATATAAGAATGTTCATAGCAACATTATTATAGCCAAATATTGGAAATGATCTAAATGTTAATCCGTAGTGATACAGATAAATTGTGCAATAGTCATACAATACGAACACTGTATAACAATGCAAATGAATGAACTGATGCATGCAATGGCATGGATAAATCTCACCATCAGAATATTGAAGAATATTGTGCTAGACACACAATCCCATAATAAGCCAGACACCATTCCGTAATAAGGGAGGCACAGGAATCCATTCATAAAAAGATGAAGAGCAGGAAAAACGAAACACAGTGTTAGGCATAAGGATAGAGATGGTCTTTGAGGAGGAGAGAGAGATTAGACATTGTTCTTTTTTTTTGTCCTGAGAGATAGTTGATATTTTACAAATATGTTGTGATAATTTATTAGTGTTTTTGTTTTATGTGATTTTCTATTTATGTGTTATTGTAATCGTGCAGTGAGTTCACCTTCCCCGCTGCCTAGACAGAGCCTATTTATCAAGACAGGGGAATTGCATTGGAAAGAGTAATTTGCACAGAGCCAGCTGTGCTGGAGACTGGAGTTTTATTATTACTCAAATCAGTCTCCCCAAGCATTTGGGGATCAGAGTTTTTAAAGATATTTTGGCGGGTAGGGGCTTGGGAAGTGGGGAGTGTGGATTGGTCAGGTTGGAGATGGAATCCTAGGGGGTTGAAGTGAGTTTTTCTTGCTGTTTTCTGTTCCTGGGTGGGATCACACAACTGGTAGAGCCAGATTACCGGTCTGGGTGGTGTCAGTTGATCCATCCGATGAAGGGTCTGCAAAATATCTGAGGCGCTAATTTTACGTTTTGAGCAATTTGGGGAGGTTCAGACTCTTGGAACCAGAGGCTGCATGACCCCTAAACCATAATTTCTAATCTTGTAGCTCATTTGTTATTTCTGCAAAGGCAGACTGGTCCCCAGGCAAGAAGGGCAACTTTTTGGGAAAGGGCTGTTACCAATTTTGTTTCAGAGTCAACCCATGAACTGAATTCCTTCCCAAAGTGAGTTTAAAGGTTAGAAGCAAGGTGGAGTCGGTTAGGTCTGATCTCTTTCACTGTCGTAATTTCCTCAGTTATGATTTCTGCAAAGGCGGTTTCATTATCGTTTACAATAAAATAAGGTAAAATGTACAGCAGTCATTGGTGACCTTCGGGAGAATAATTTCAGCAACGTTACTGAGGCCGGAGAAAGTTAAGGTAGGGAAAGACTGGGCAGGATGTAAAATAACAGTTTCAGATCACTTTGAGGGGTGTTCAGCAATGGGAGCAGAGGATAGAAAAAAATTTGCTATTGTATTATTGTGGTGTATTTTAGCTGTTAGTAAAATCTTCTTTATTCAAGAGTGAGAAGACATAAATTTGCTTTTTTATTTCCTGATACCTTTCATAAAATTCCATCAATGAAGTTTCATTATCTTTTCTTTGAATGCCTATTCAAACTGCACTAATATTAGATTTAGGAAGAAATAAACCTTTCTCTTATAAAGAGCTCCTTGCATAATTTTGTTCATTCCATATGACAACTAGGACTGAAAATTGAGGCAAGTCTGGGGATGTCGCTCAGCTCTACCAAAGAAAGGTATTTGTAGAATCTTTCCATTTTCCCTTTTAGGATTGCTGAGAAGGCTTTATGTTCCTGGCATGGCATAGAATCCCCTGTGGATAAGGAGACTTTGCTGTATTCTATGGTCTCTGAAAGTGCCTCAGCCCAACCAGCTGTCTGAAACAACCCACGTGCTGATTATAAGGGAAATTGGATAAAAGGTGCCTACTGCTGTTAGGACTCATCACACTGTACCTTGTGATCTGCTTCATATTTTAGTCTCAAAAAAAAAAAAAAAAAAGAGAGAGAGTTAAAATCAGTAGTGCAGCAGTTTTTTTTAGAGAAATTCTGTCTTATCCTAGAGATAGAAACAAAGTTGATCACGAAAGAGGAAAGAAACTTCACAGATAACCACCCAAAGAAGAATTGAGTTGAAATGGGGTGTGATTCTGCTGCCTTGATAGAGAATTGTTTTATTCAAAGTCCTTTGGGTTGGAAGGACTGTCATTAACATGACTTTGATCAGAGTCAGGAAAAACTATGAGATATACAAAATCCAATCAGTTTTCATTGAACAAGCTGTAAAAGTCATGGTCCTATCAACCAAAATTTCACCTGATGAAATATCCAAATCAACTGATTAGATTAAGTTTACAGAACACAGACTGTGCCAATGATCAAAAAGGTTATTACTGAATTTATTGCAAAAGCATGAATGTTAAGAATTTAATTTATTCCCTCATTTCCTACTATGGAAACATTTATACCATTACAAGCAATTTGGGTTTCCTATCTCAGCGTGTTGAAGTGCAAAATATACTCCAAATTTTAAGTCAAAAATTTATTGAACCCGAGATATTTGAATCATATTCAGCTGTTTGGAGGAAAAGTTTGATCTCAAACAAATCCATGCAACAACTAAGAAAGCATAGCCAGTCAACCTGCTTCAAACTACAGACAGAATTTGCTTTTAAAGCACCCAGTGCAGATCTAACCATGAAAATCTTTAATACACATATTTTAAATGTGTGGGTGATACATTTCTAATGATGATTTTGAGGAAATATATCTGTGATTTTCAATTTATTTTTGTATATTATTGTTTGGAATACTCATGACCCTGCACTTTCAAAGGGTTGATTTTATTTTCAGGGAACCTCATTTTGTTACTTACCCTTAACTTGCCTGCCTTAATGCCCAATAAAGATTTTACTCCAACCTTTCTCCAGAACTTGCTGCTTTGTTAGAGAATAATCTTGCATTCCATCAGATGAGAACAAAGGTGGATTTACCACGGTTGCATGTGTTACTGGGATATGAACTAATTTTGTTTACCTATTAGTAATTAAATTTTATCTATTGCTAATCATAATTATTCAGTGGCTTAATTGCCACTGTTTTGGAGCTAGTTGACTAGATATCTTCATCTGGGTGGGTAGTTTAAGATTTTGACGTCGTAACCCAGGGATTAGGTTTGTTATTAAGTAACCAGCCTAGTCAGCATTGCCATGGCTCAAATGGGAGACAAAGTGGCATTAAAGGTGTGCAGTAGATTGATTGCATAGCAGCTCCCATTCTACACCCCTCCCTGCACCACTCCCTTTGCCTTGTAATTCTTCAGTGCCCTTTGGACTGGGTATTCCATCTCATCCCTTGACTTTAGATTGAGCACATGACTTGTGTTGTACAATGGCATGTTAGAAAATGTAACCCAAGAAGAAGGCGGAACAAGCATTGCATGCTTTTGATGAGTCTCTTGCAGCTTTGTGATTTCCATGAGAACATGCCTGGCTGGCTTGCTGTAAGATGAGGCACATGGAGCAGAGCTGAGTTGTCCCAGACACCCCAGCTGAGGCCGTCCTAGATCAGCTAACAGCCAGCCACCCCCGGACTTGAGACTGAGCCAGCTGAGGCCAGAAGTACTGCTCAATCAAACTCAGCCTAGAACAACAACCCACAGACCTCTGGGTAAATTAAATGATTATATTTTTTTACACCACTGGTTTTGGGGTGCTTTGTTATGTAGCATTATGGTAGATAATGGGTAGAACATGATTTCATCAACGTCTAGTTTTATGGCTAAATTGCCGATGTAGCACTTTACAAATTCATACATTTTGCTGATCAGATTGTCAGAGCTGGTCAGGAGGGACCTTCAAGACAGTTGAATTGCTTGGAAATAGAAGAATATGAGACAGAGGAGTTGATGTTATAACAAATATCTGACCAAACTTTACTCAGGCTCTTGAAGCTTCTCCTAGGCTTGTCTTGCATTTCCTTGTAAAATCCAGTTTTAGCCAAGAACTCTGCTAAGTCAGCTTAGCAAAAACCCTCCACCTTTGATACCTAATTAGGCTTCTCATTCTTTACCACCCTCAAGATGATGACTGATCACCCTTGTCCATCTTCAGCAAGAATCCTTGTAGGTCAGTTTAGCCGGAATTCCTCTTATCTCTGATGGTTCCTCTTAATTTTCCATCCACCGACCCCCACACTGCTCCTTGACTGTAAATCCCCACTTGCCCATGCTGTATTCAAAGCTGAGTCCAATCTCTCTCTTCTGGTGTAAAATCCCACCACAGTGGCCGCTATGCCCAATGTGATGGTCCTGAATAAAGACTTCCTATTCTGCTTTAACAAGTGCCTTTGAAGACTTTTTTTCTTTAACAGTTGTTCCTTCTTTTCTGCAGCTGAATCCTGAATACAGGGGATAGTGGGCCTAGGGTCAGGCTGTAGCTTGGTGGTAGCAGTGGTCTTTCTTTTGCTATAGACAAACTTCTCATTCTGGGACATGTAGACGTTATTCTTTCTTTGTGTCTCACATGTTCTATTCTTCATCAACTTGTCACTTAATGGGAGGAAAAAAACACCAGCAAATATTTCTCACCCCCAGGAAGCATGTGAAATGTGTCCATCATATTTTTCTAGTTATTAAATAATTATCTCAACTTGTTCAGCAGATCATGGGGAAACTCAGACTACATATATTTTAAGATTTCTGACTTTAGGAAAGATGTTTAATTTCATTTTGATATTTTTGCAGTGCAATATGAAACTGTGCTAATCTATTTCTATAACTGGATTCTCATTTATAATAATACCAATCTTAATATTATTTTTTTCCTAGATTAGCACTGTAAAGCTCCATGTAGTTATCTGAGTTGAAGTTATCAGGGAGACAAGAAAAGCAAAAGCTTAAAATAACCTCAAGAAATAGTATTTGGGTGATTCTGCTCACAAATCATCTTATTTCACAAGATTTGGGAGAGCTTCGTTGCTCCCTGATGCAAGTTGGCCATTTTGCAGTTTGAAGTTTTGAGGTGACTCACCTGAAAATTGAGTTAAAAGCAGCCTGAATAAGATGGCTCACCAAAATGACAGGTGTATTATTTGAGGCTTGCCAAGAGTGAAATACTTCAAGCTTCTCTCTCTTCCTTTCTCTCACTACTTTTTTTCATTTTTTTCTGTCAGGACTGACCCACTTGGAAAATTCTGGAATTTCTAGCTCATTTCTTGGTTTAAAAATATTTATATTATGACTTCCAGACAACAAAGACTGTGATAATTTGTATAACATAACACTTCTACCTTGGGTCCTCATAGAAACAACCGAAGAAATATATAAATATCAAGAAGCAAACATGATCACTGGAAATTATGGGAAAGTACAGTTAAGGAGCTGGGGATATTAGTTAGTTTCTTTATATTTAATGTAGATTTTTCCAAAACAAAGGATATGGGGCTGAGACTTTTGGAAAAGTCCCACTGGTGATGAATTAGGAGGGATGAGTCTGACAGCTGTGTGTACCCTGGAGAAGGTGACTTGGGTTCACTCAACTCCTTGTTCATGGATGTGGATCAAGAGTATATGAAAGTGCTTGCATTAGGAGAGTTTATATAGGATTCACATTAAGCAAAAGCTGCCAGGGAGGCAAGATGTCTTGTAGACACCTTTGATTTTTTCCATTTGATGTGCTAAGCAGTAGCCTGGCAAAGCAGATTGCATAAGATTTGCCACGAACCTGGGCATTACGACCAGCCACAGGGAGAAAAAGGCTGACAGCTGATCCTCAGTAGAGTGGATCACCAGATAGAGTTGCTTCTCCATTTCCTCAGTCTCTGAAACAGCCACGTACCCATGTGATTTAGAGCAACTAAGCTTTCTGCCAAAGATCTGAAAAGGAAATTTTAAGGAAAAATACACGGTGGATGGGAGGGGTCCAAAGAGCCTGAGCCATCCTCATTAAATATGGATGGATCACCCCAAAAGGCCTCAATACGATACTGAAGAAAATGTTCTGAAGCTTAAAAGGAAGAAGATGCAGTTGTTGTATTTCTAAAATATTTTCCACAAGAAAGAGAACAAATGTAAAATGATCTCTTTGTGCTTTCAATAAAACTCTAGAAAATATGAAGCAGAAGCATGGGGAAAAAAATAGGAAACAGATTAAAAAGAGATCCAGCTGAGAGAGAGAGAAGCAAGTGAGCGAAAATTCAGTGAGTTGGATGAGGCAGGAACAGATAAAGGAAACTAAAATGTAATCGCTGATTTAAAATTTGCATGAGAAAGACTAAAATCTGTATGAGGAGGCTTAAAATGGAAAAGTTTTTCTATGATGTAATGAATCATAATGTGGAAAACAACTTTGAGAAGCTTTCCAGAATTCAGATGAAGGGGATAAAGAATGAAATTGATGAGAGAGAAGATGATATGGTTCATGAATCCTGGAGATGTAACAGAAGGAACGTGGTATTTCAGAATTGTCTTCTGAACATTAACTGCAAGAAGAAATGAAGCAAGACTTTCAGGATTTTGAGAACAAATACATTTGGCTTTAACTTTTTTTGTTTAATAGTTAATTGGGTTTTTATTGACATGGAATGCAATTGAAGTACATTTTCAGATAATAATTGGCTAAAAAAGTAGACTGCTAATAACGTTCTCTTCTTAAGCTACAGGAAATTAAAAAGAAAACCTCAAAATGACTAATGGTCAATAGTGAAAAAATAATTAAATGAGTCTTATGATTATAGTTGTAAAGTCAGCTAAATAGGCCATAAATAGTTATTGGAAAGTGATACAAATTTAAAAAATAGAAATTAGGTTTTACTAACCAAAATAACAAGTGAGAGATTGGGGGTGATGTAAAACTATGAATGTCTTCAAGTTACATGGAGGAGAAAAAATTGATGGTATATTTTCCGGCATTAACTTTTTTAAATTACAAAGATGTGTGAGATTATTTCATTGTAAGATGCAGTGTTCCATATAGAATCTTGCACACGATGAATGCATAGGAGTTGGTGCTTTAATCGTAAAGCTAACACCAGTGTAACCACCACTCAGGGTCAGAAGGAGTCTGACACCAGCTTACCCCAGCAGCCTGCTTTGTTCCTCTCTGATTATAAATTCATTCCTTCCCCTTAGCCATGAATATCATCCTAACCTTTTTGTCTTGAAATAAAATCATTTTGCCACCTGAACAATATGGTTTACTTTTGCCTGCTTTCGAACATTATGTAAGTAGAATTAAATTCTGTATGTATGTATTATTTTGTATGTTGCTTTTTTTTTTGTTCAACAGTTTGGGTCATTCATGTTGTTGATATAGCCTAGTTTAATTTTATTACTTTATAGGATTTCATTATCTATTCATATAATTTATTTATCCCTTCTAATGTTGGCGAACTTTTGGAATATTTGCAATTCTTGGCTTTTATGAGAAGTATGTCTTAAAATATTTTACAAGGTGATGACACATAGAATTGAATAAAGATGTATGATTAAAAAATAAATGAAAATGTTATTAATACATCAAAATAATGGTAAAAAAGTAAGAAATCTTCAAATAGGACTTACAAAATGGACTGACAAAAGCAAATCCAAACATGAAATAAATATGAACACATCTTTTTTTTTTTGAATTGGAGTCTGGCTCTGTCCTCCAGGCTGGAGTGTAGTGGTGCAATCTCAGCTTACTGCAACCTCCGCCTTCTGGTTTCAAGCAATTCTCCTACCTCAGCCTCCCTAGAAGCTGGGATTACAGGCACGTGCCACCAAGCCTGGCTAATTTTTGTAGTTTTAGTAGAGATCGGGTTTCACCATGTAGGCCAGGCTGGTTTTAAACTCCTGACCTCAGGTGATCTGCCCACCTCACCTCGGCCTTCCAAAGTGCTGGGATTACAGGCATGAACCACTGCACCCGGCCCTGAGCACATTACTTCTTATTAAAACCTAAATATTAGGACTGGATCAGAAACGATATCTGAATATGAGCTATTTATTATGAGTACTCATAAAATAAAACAGTGAAGAAAGGTCAAGAGTAAAAGGGTAAGAAAAACTACATTAAGGTTCACACCTGTAATGTGTGGCCAAGGTGGGTGGAACACCTGAGGTCAGGAGTTTGAGATCAGGCTGACCAACATGGTGAAACCTTGTCTCTACTAAAACTGCAAAAATTAGCTGGGCATGGTGGTGCATGCCTGTAATCTCAGCTACTTGGGAGGCTGAGGCAGGAGAATCACCTGAACCCAGAAGGTGGAGGTTGCAGTGAGCAGCGATCACGCCATTGCACTCCAGCCTGGGTAACAAGAGCAAAACTCTGTCTCAAAAACAAAAATAAAAACACTACATTAAGAAAATCAAACAAAACATCTGGAGTTACAGTAATAATAATAAAAAATTAGGCTTCAAGGTAAAAGTATGAAACAGAACAAAAATGGTTTGTGATTAAAAAAAGAAGTGTAATAACATTCTGTAATCCAAACTAAAGATCAAATTATATAAAAAACAAATTCAAGAACAAGTCAAGAAATTAAAAAAATACACGTCCTTTTTTCAGTATATAACAGAAGAAATAGGAAATAATGCTAAGACATATCTAAATAACATAATAAATTCAGATAACAATAGATTTAAAGCTATATTTTCTGTAACAAAGAAATATACTTAGTATATAAATAAAAATTCGATAAATAACATGATATAGTTTACAAAAGAGAAAGGGAAAATAACACAGATGGCAGAAATTAATGAAATTAGAAAAACTAAAAATAAAATATCTGCATAAAAGGGAATGCAATGACAGCTATTGAGATTAAAAATTACAAGCAAATATTTAAACCCTTTTCTAAAATTTAAAATCTCAAGAATGAATGAATAGGAGGGAATATGAATATAAAAATGATTCAGTGAGAAGGAAAAAATAAAAAATCGGAGCATCCAAACAAAATATCAAGCTAGACATTAAAATATTTTTCAAAAATTACTTTCTGAAAATGCTTTGGGCCCAGAACACTGAACTGGTAAGCTCTGTTATTTTGTTAAGCACAGATAAAGAATATAGATCAGTGTTATACTGTATATACTCTTTTATGACATGTAGATAGCTGACATTATTTTACAAACTATTATTACCCCAATCTGGTCATGAAAGTACAAAAAAAAAAATCCAAACCACCAATCTCATTTATAAATTTCATCTCAACATTCTACATAAAGTTATAGCAAGTTAAATTCCAGAAAAGTTACATGTCAAAAACAAATTTCTTACCAAACGAGTAGAAAAAGTAGATGAACTTTTTGGTATGGTGAAGGTCTATTTAAGCCTAAATAACAAAAGAAGAACTTATTTTAAAAAATCAACAGTTTGTAAGTGTATGTCAACAATACAGTGATCCAAATTAAAAGGCAAGAGTAGAAGAAGAAAAAATATCGTAATCCCTGTCAAAGAGCTTGTATGTTTAATATGTAAAGGTTTGTTACAAATGAGTAAGAAAAATAAGTGCCTGAATAGAAAATTGGGCATAGCCATAAGTAGACAATTCACTAAAAAAGTAATAAATAAATAACACGATATAACAATAAATAAATAACAGCTTCTCTCATCATCAAAGTACTACAAATTAAAACACTGGCTCCGTATCTAGCTATGATTAGTTCATTGCAACTTTGTGGAAGTCAAAGGCATTTGAAGACCCTGATGTATTCCTAGGGCACTTACTATTCTCAGTCTGCACCCTAACATAGGGTTGAGTTCTGATTTCTAGGAATTGTTTTGGATATCTATCTGATGCATGCTCCTTTTGTCAATATTCGAGTTGACCAAATGTGAAAATTAGGCCCTTTCCAACACACACATACAAACTTCACTAGTATGAATCATCCATACTGATGAAGGGGAGGTGGGGGAGGGAACACGTAACAGCAGCTTGGACAACTTCACAGTGGAAAACAGATATTACTGTTCTTGAAATTCCTTTTCAGCACTACCTTTGGAGGAAGTTTTGTTAAGCACAGATGAAGAACATAGATCAGTGTTATGCTCTTCTATGACATGCAGATAGCTGACATAATTTCCGTGAGATCTCTCAGCCTTAAAATATGAGATTGGCTCATTATCTCCTCCTCCATCTATGCTCTCTGTCCCTCTCCTATTTCTTGACACCTTCCTCTTTTCTCCCAGCAATTCCGGTTGTACCAGTGGCTTGGCGAGCAAGCTGCCTCTTTGTTGCCTTGGCTTCTGCTGACAATAGTGCTCTGAGAGCCTCATCCTCTATTCCAAAGAACTGACCAAAGTTCCTAAATAAGGCAGTTTGGGACGATTCTTTCATTAAGAAGAATCAGCTGCTGACTTTTGGTATAATAATGGTTCTACTGTGATATTAAGACAGAATATAAGTCTTCAAAATTTTTTTTGCATTTGCTCTGGGCTGCTTTAGGCTCCCTCCCAATGGGTTCTACCAGTATTTCCTAAGGATATTTGTTTGCTCTCTACTGTCATTAGAATTACTTTAGACAAGTTTGGAACCCACTCATTCTCCCCTCCCCTCCACCTGTGTGAAGTATTACCCACCACTTCAGGCATCCTCTTTCAGAACTGTGGGTCCTAAAGCATAGGTGGACCACCTTTATCCCCGCCACCATGGTGAGTAATGGTAGCGTAGTGAGTTGACCTTGGCCATAGCTATAAAGGTTATGAAGAAATGAAATACATTTCAACTATAGCTAGTACAAAATTTGGGGATTTGTGTTGAAATCTTGAGCCCTATTCATGATCTAAAAGTATGAAGCTGTAATTGTTAAGTATTACAAGTTGTTTGGATTCTACATTTTATTAATTGCATGCACTGAGAAGTTATATATGGTTAGGAATCTATGACAACTTTAAACAAATTGAAATTTTTATTTGGGAAAAATTGGACCCCTACAAAGCCCTGTCTTAAATGAAAGAAAAAGGGGAGTGGAAGAACCATTATGTATCGAATGTCTGTATGTCTCAGACATTACTTTATTAGGCCTCCCACAAAGTCTATCTAGGCCCCATTATTGTTTCCATTCATAGTTAGGGAAAAGGGGATTAGCAGTCTCATTGCTTTTCCCAAGGTTCTAGATGGCTAAGTGGTGGTGAGGCAGGACAGACAAGCTCCCAAATTGGGGCTTAGCTCAGGAGAGTTCTTGGCTTCTCCCAGGAAAGCAAGGGTGAGCCAGTGATGTTAAACAGCAACTTTTATTGAAGTGGCAAGTACCTCTGTACAAAAGCACAGGTACTGCTCCTTGGCTCCTTGTGGAGCAGGGCTACCTTATAGGCAGTGTGCCCAGGGTAGCAGCTCAGAAGCAGCTGTGCACTCATATTTATACCCACCTTTAATTACATGCAAATAAGGGTGGTTTATGCAGAAATTTCTAGGAAAATGGTGGTAACTTTTGACTGGTTGGGTCATTGCCATAGAAAGGAGTGGTAACATCTGGGTGTTGCCATGACAGTGGTAAACTGACATGACATGCTGGTAGGTGTGTCTTATAATGAGATGCTTCCATGCTGGACCTGTTTTAGCTAGTCCTCAATTTGTTCCAGTGACCAAGCCCCACCTCTGATGTCCAAGCCTTGCTTTCAGAGTCGAACCCCATCTCTTAGCTCAGTTGAGCAGGCTTTTCATCTGTAATCTTCACAGTAAACTCCGAGATACCCTATACAGCCAATGTTTTTTTTTGCTTCATTTAAATTATGTAAATTAGCTGGATAATTGGGTTTTCTGTGATAAAAATCTGGCAAGGCCATTGTGAAACTTGAAATTTTAAGAATTTCTCCAGAAGAAGTCCCTTGGTTGGCCTAAGTCTATTGGCCATCTTTGGTTTAATTTTTTTTTGATCATTGTGGCAATTGCTTTTTTAAAAAACCATTCTTTTCTTTTTTTCATTCTTTACATATTGCTAATTTCGAGTCCCATTATTTATATTATAGCCAAGACATCGGCATTCACCTTTGGATCACTGCAGCTGTGGCACTGTCTTAATTGGAAGAGGGTGAATGTTAATCATTTAAATTATTATTACGATATTTTCAGTGCCAAGAGTGCCCAAGAGGCTTTTAACACGGAAATACACCAAATGATAATAGGACAAAATTTACTCCTTCCCTGTGCGGTTGTAATTTAAAGGTGAAAATAAGTACAATGTCTGTTTGGTTTTAGGGTACATGTGCACAATGTGCAGGTTTGTTACATATGGCACATGGATACATGTGTAACAAACCTGCACATTGTGCACATGTACCCTAAAACCCTAAAGTATAATAAAAAAAAAAAAAGAAAATAAGTACAATGCAGCTAAATGCGATTATTAGTTAGTGTCACATATTATAACTTTACAAGCTATGAATACAGTTGCCTCCCCTTTTTCATAGTTTCCCTTTCTGTGGTTTTAGTTACCCTCAGGACAGTACAAGATATTTTGAGAGAGAGACATTCATATAACTTTTATTACAGTATATTGTTATAATGGTTCTATTTTATTACTGTTGTTGTTAATCACTTACTATGCCTAATTTATAAATTAAACTTTATCATAAGTGTGTATATACAGGAAAAAACAGTATATGTAGGATCACTATCCATGATTTCAGACATCCACTGGGGATCTTGGAAGCTATCCCTTGAGAATGAGGTGGGGACTACTATAATGCCTTAGGAGCCTTCTCTTATGCTATTTGTAGAAAGTTTAAAGTGCAGCATAGATGTCTCACCATCACTTTGTACAATTTACAATTTAATTTTTTAGTGTCCTATAGTAAGAAAAAACCTAATAGGGTTAACCCTTAACTTATCCCTAAAACACGAAAATTATTGCTATAACTTTAAGAAGAGTTAGGTCAAAACCAGATTTGGGTAAGTGGCTGAAGACTGGGAAGATATTTCATTTATATTTCTCTTGGGCTCGATTCCAATGGGTAACTTGAAAGCAGAGAAGCTCTCTTATTGCCAGATCTCAGAGCCAAGTATGTACCTCATGTATCCCTCAGTTCTGCCTTTCCCTGCATTTATCTGTGAATGACGTCTCTGGTTCCTAGAAAAAAAAAAAAAAGCTTGAATCAGCAATTGCCTGCCTTAGTTTTGGAAATTCTATATAACATCATGCTGCTTTAATATCTTTTGGAAGCTTAGAATATTAATCTTTTCTTACTTTAAAATAATTGGGATGAAAACTGTTTGTAATGCCCAATGACAATTTGCTTTCTTGTAGTGCCTTTTATGTGTGAATCACAAAGCATTTTGCAAAACAGAGCTCAGTTCTTGTAGCTCCTTGGTGAGGCAGATCCCATTATCCCTGTTTTACAGATGATCATGAAACAGACCCATGGAGTTTCAATGAAGAGCCTCAGGTCATGCAATGAGTCAATGGGAAAGTTAGGGAAGGAACTTGTAGAACTTTTGACATACTCCTTTAATTTGACGCCTTAAGAAGGATAAGGAATTCTTAAATGAGGAAGATAAATGAAGAGCCATTGGAAGAGCTGTTTTGTAACAAGCAATAATTGTTCTGATAAATTTTAAATTTTGCCTTAGCTTTTAAGTTTGTATATAAATGAAGGTTTGTTGGGACTACTACTAGGATACTGTTTTGTGGGTTCTAATATGTAATACATATAACTAAAGAGGAAGATATTTAAAATATGCAATAGTAGAAAGTGCAGTGGGATATGCAAGAAGTAATTTCAATGGACACAATGTACTATTTGGGTATGCAATAATGTGCAAACTTAAATGCTAAATTCAAAGGTCAATATACCAAACTATTTGCCATGATGAGTTGCCAGAAAAAAAATACACTGCAATTTTAGATGCATGTAAGCTAAGGCTCAATTTTTAAAATTTATCAGAACAACTGTTGCTCATTACAAAACAGCTTTTCTGATGGCTCTCCATTTATCTTCATTTATGCATTTCTCATTCTTCTTAAGGCATCAAATTCAAGGGGCATGTCAAAAAACCAGAAACCACTTTTCATAGAGGTCATTTAGTCAGTTCAGTCTCTGTTATACTGAAATGATTCAACTTAAAAGAGAATTCTATTTGCTAAAAGTACTTGGAGAAGGAGGATTTCATAGATAATATGAGAAAACAGTCTTTTAGTGAAATGTGTACCTCTTATCTGTAGCAGATAAAATGGTTTGGTCATTGAGGGAGATGGGTGAGCTGTCCAGACTGAAGCTGGTGTCTACATTTTAACTGGAGGTGTGCAGTGACAACAGGATCAGGGTCTGTTCCTTCAGTTGGCTGCTGAGGCTTTTAATTTTGTCAGTTCACCCAGCGTTAGCAGGTTCTGGAGGACTAAGTGAAGTTAGCCAAATTTTAAAGAGACTGATATACAAGCCAGGGTGTAACTGTAACTCACATTGAAATCGGATTGGCATACTTACGCTAAGTACTGAGGGTGTTTTATTTCTAGTAGGTAAGGACAATTGAAAAACCAAGTTAATATCAGAATTCTATTGAAAAGTCTGTTTCAAGGATTGGATGATCTGAATGGCGTGTCTGTCGTGTCTGAAAAAGATAAATTTGCCTAGTGAAGAGTAAGAGCATTTGTGGGGCCAAGTGGATGCCCTGCAGGCCTCTACGTGTAGGCAAAGATAACATTACCCTTTATGTGTTTTCATTAGTTGCTGAACAGGTTCTCTAACAAAAATTGTGCTTCTGCATGGGTGTTGAGGTGTGGAAAACAATCTGGTTTGCAAACAATCCATTTAGAAGTCATCTCTTCAAAACTTGATTATTTCGAATATGCCCACCACATTTCATTCACTTTATTGCTTTCTTTTTATATTGATTCTTATTAATTTCTATTACCATGCTTGTCTTCTGAATTACTACTCAAAATTCTGGGGATTACCATTACCCTTATATAATATATAATATAATTCTTCATACTGTAAATTAGTCATTCCTTTTAGTTCTTCCTAGTTATTTTTTAGTTTTCTTTTTTGAGCTTAATATTTTTTTACATCAGATATTTTTGTAGGAACCAAAAGTTACTGTGGAATTTATACTGTGTCTTTCTTGGGAAGGAAAGAAGAGTTGGTGGCTGCGTTGATATAAGTAGGGGAAAAAGGATACTGAAGTTAAGAAATGATGTGAAAGATGAGATTGGGTATCAGTCTCAGTTGATTAGTTTCCTGAAGGGTCATTTTATCAACCTTTAGTTCTTTTGCCTTTTAGCTAAAGCAATTGCTGGCTTCAGGTTCACTTCATAGTTCAGTATCAATGATAACCGTGATCAGAAAAGCAAGGACTGAGCAATGCTTTACGATTAGTGTAAGATGACTGACCCTTTTCCTGGGCTGTGACCTTCTTTACCTGTGGCTCAGGAGCATGCAGGGAAAGACACATTGTCTTAAAACACAAAAGATGTTTGCATCCCGTTTGATCTTCACCCTAAATAACGGGAATTCAGTATAAGCCAGAGACGTCCTGAGGAAACCACCTTAGAATATACAATGGATACAGAAAATGGAAGGCTGAGGTGGGAACAACTCACTATTCTCAGCATTGCTAGTGGTATTTTATTTTTCCATTGTTAATTCCATCTTCATGGTCTTCAATCCACCACAAACTGCAAAACAATTTCATTTATGATATTAGACTGTGTCGTCTTCAAAAAGCTGACCCGTCAAGACGGGTGAAGTTCCCATAGTCTGCGGTAGCGGTAGAGTCCCTGAGAGCTTCCATGTGCCTGACCTCTTCATCTGATGTGGAAAACCCTGAATACACATGTTCTCCACAGGCTGTGGAGCTGACAAGTGTTTAATTAAGAAATCAAGCCGGAGTAAATGAAGACTCTAGAGTGGCTGAAGCTCCTTGAAAGCATCGAGGGTGCTGGTCATTAGCCTGATTCACTGCATCAAGCACGTGGGCCTTAGGATGTTGAAGGCATCCATTGGTCTCTCTAATTCCTGTAAGAATCCCCATCACAGTGTTCCCTGATAAAGAGCTGTCTCTCTGCTCTGAACATTTCCAATGATGTGAAACATAAAATTTCAATTTTTATGAGCATCAACTAAGCCCATCTCAGGGATTCCCAGTCCTGGTGTGCTGGGAATTTAGAGAATGACAGTAGTTTATTTTCATGGCCAAAACAATATTTTCAGCCTCATGTCCTCTTCCAGAACTTTCCCACTTCCCCATCAAGAAGTAGAGTCCATTTTACCTCCTCTTGGTATCTGGATGGGCTTTTGGGATGCCTTGTTATGTAGGGTATAGCAAAATTGATGTTCAATGACTTCCTAGGTCAGAAAAAGTGATATATTAATATATACTTATCATATAAAATATATATTATATTAATATATACTTATATATAAATATATATTATATTAATATATACTTATATATAAATATATATTATATTAATATATACTTATATATAAATATATATTATATTAATATATACTTATATATAAATATATATTATATTAATATATACTTATATATAAATATATATTATATTAATATATACTTATATATAAATATATATTATATTAATATATACTTATATATAAATATATATTATATTAATATATACTTATATATAAATATATATTATATTAATATATACTTATATATAAATATATATTATATTAATATATATTCATATATAAGTATATATTATATTAATATATACTTATATATGAATATATATTAATATATACTTATATATACATATATTATATATTATATACATATATTATATTTATATACACTTACACATAAATATATATATATTGATTATAAAGATATTCTGTTAATATAT
The DNA here is from genome assembly GCF_028878055.3 of Symphalangus syndactylus. Taxonomy (NCBI): domain Eukaryota; kingdom Metazoa; phylum Chordata; class Mammalia; order Primates; family Hylobatidae; genus Symphalangus; species Symphalangus syndactylus. The sequence goes on from NC_072427.2 coordinate 99,321,392, forward strand.
AGATTATATATAGTATATTAACACAATAATACATGTTATATATATTAATATATACTTATACATATGATATATATGTATCTTATATATGATATATATCATATACTTACATATATATCATATAAGCATATATTAATATATTAATATATACCCTCTTGAGGTTCTCACTCTTGGAACAAGCCTCAGTGTTGAAGAAATCCTGGCCCATAAAGAGGCCATACATAGGTATTCCCACAATGGCAAGTGTCAGCTGCCATACATGTGAAGAAATGAACCTTCAGACAATCGCAGGCTCCCCATCCATCTGGAGCAGAGAGGAACTGCCCTGCTGCACTTTGTGCAAATTCCTAAGCCACAGAATCCATGGGCATCATAAATGGCTGTTTTATGCTACTAAGTTTTGGGGTGATTTGTTACAAAGTAATTGATAAGCAGAAGAGGGAGCAGGGTACTTGGAGTGTGTGTGTGTGTGTGTTTGAATGTTGTGAATGGGAATTGTTAAATGATCATATTCCCTAAAATAAAGTGAATTTTGAAAAATTAAAAAACTAAACTACTTATTCAATATCTATGAAACCATTGTATTAAATCATTTAAATATTTATTAAACACACTGCTGTGATTTTTATCTTGACAATTTTTGTCATTCATATCTTCACCATTACAAATATTATTTTAGTTTAACTTTTATAATATATTAACTTTTATGTTTATTTATAGTAACTCACTTTAAAAAAACTTGCTTAAGCTTCATTTTATGTAATATCCTCAAAATTATGGCTTGGATAACCTAGCCCTATTTTATTAGTACATTTAAAAATAAATGCATGACTAATTAAAACTATAAAGGAGTTGTCCATTTACTACCTAAAATTTTCTCCCATTTCACAGTTGGTGCATGTCTTACTTTGTTAAAAAGCATCTTTTCATTTTGGAAAACAACAGTGACACGAAACTGACAATAATATTTGCCAAACTTTTAGTGTTTTGGATGTCACTCTTAGGGACTGGCCTATGTTAAGGAACCAGCATAGTAGATCCACATTACTAGGAATACATTTGAAAATCTACCAAGAATCTAGCTGCATTTCAAGACTTTTGCAGTTACTGATTTGGCCATTGCAGAAATGCCTTTAAACACCCAAATGTCACTTGCTGGATGCTCAACTCATGTACAAGTTTTTCTTGGGATTGCATGGACAGAGGCATGCATGTACCCTTAGGGGCATAAGCTAGGAATTAGAAGGCCTGGTTATTATTTCTAATTCTTTCAAATAGCAAGTCTTCGGAACCTGGGTTTCTCAACCCAAGTTCCCCGAAAAGCAAAGCTTGAGACTTTTGGTGTTTTATTCCAGGGATTGCAGCACAAGGATAGTGAAATAGAAGAGTAGGGAAAGCAACCACAAGAAAGTGTTATCAAGTCAGCCACCGTTGCAAGCAACTTGTGCATGATCCCATGGGACTTCCTGAAGTGAGTTTCAGTACTGTATTAGTCCGTTTTCACGCTGCTGATAAACACATACCTGAGACAGAGTAATTTATAAAGAAGAAAAGGTTTAATGGACTCACAGTTCCATGTGGCTGTGGAGGCCTCACAATCATGGTGGATGGCAAAAGGCACATCTTACATGGCGGCAGACAAGAGAGAATGAGAACCCAGCAAGAGGGGTTTCCCTTTGTAAAACCATCAGATATTGTGAGACTTATTCACTACCATGAGAACAGTATAGGGGAAGCCGCCTCCATGATTCAATTATCTCCTATTGGGTGTCTCCCACAACACGTGGGAATTACAGGAGCTACAACTGAAGATGAGATTTGGGTGGAGACATGACAAAACCATATCAAGTATTATCTACCTGGAGGACAAAAGCGGGGAGTTTTCATCCTTTGGTTTGCATTCTCTGTTGCCTACAACTGACCCCACTTCTGGGTGGTACGTATGTGAGTGCAGAGAAAATTAACATGGACTTTCCTTGCCATGGCATCAGAGAAGACCTAGCGGGAAGCAAGGAGCATGTGAGTTGCCTCAAAGTGAAGGAAGCACTTTGGGACTGCACCATCATGAAACTGGCTTAAGCGTGTGCAAAGAGGCTGCAGTAAGAAATGAAGTGAGACAGTTTCGAAGTAGTGCACAAGAATGTTTGATGTGCTTGGCAAAGATGCTCCCTGTTTCAGACTTGGCTTCTCATCAATCAGGTAAGAGAATTGTATGAGAGGAATTTAAAATGCAGCACTGGAAGTCTAATTACCAACTTGAGATAGTGCTGGCCTAATATTATACTCCTAATCCCCCAGACAGGCAGATCAAACCAAGAAGAACTATGTTGAAAGGGCATAAGCACAGGTCAATTAAGTGATGTTAAGAGAAGACGTATCTACTTTGCCTGTCTCCTACATAGATTCCAGTATCCTTACCCCACAGAGTACCTAGTAGGCCCTGAACAATTCTGGATCAGGGAAGGATGATACATCTTGGGAGACTTGGTGCCTTCTCTCTTAGGCCCTGTACATAAACACTACTCATGTCTGGTTACAAATGGGTCTCCCTCTCTTTATTTGGAAGGCCAGGACTGGAGCCCATGCCAACTACATATAGGCGTTGCCACATGGGAGTTCATTGTGCTGAAAAACACTTGGGATTCTACTCACCTTTCTTGACAGCACCCTGATTTTGATCTCCAATGAAGACACACATGAAAAACCACATGAATCTGAAAACAGGCATCGAGAGAGAATGGTTCAATTTAGAATTTTTCAACCTTGACACTGTCCTCTGAGGGTTTATTTTTACACAAGTCATGTAGCTGGTGATTGCTATTTTCAGGTTCTAAAAGCAGCAACTATTTTGCTGGTCTTTGCTTGTTTCTTTCACCTTCTGCTTTCTGCTCTAGAGTTCCTTCCAGCCCAAATTATTCAACCCTTCTTATGATTGATGCTTTTTGAAAAGAGTTTGGAAAATGAATTTCAGTTCAGTTTTGTGGTGCAAATCACTGAGCCTCCAGGGGTTTATAATGTCTTGGTTAATAAAGATTCTGGAGATTCAACCCAGAGGTCCATGGGAAGTTGGAAAGAAAGCAGAACAACTCAGCCAAGATATATTTAATTTTAAAAACAACCATTAAGTTCTACCCCTAAGCTTCTGAATTTCCTTTTTATATTTCTTAAGAGACAATGAATAGCTTCAATTTGAGAGGGTGATCATCCTGAAAAAGTGCAGAATGACAGCATTTCATTTCATATCTATTGATTTTTCCACAAGTTTGCTATTCCTCCATTCGATGAGGCTAAGTGGTTTTCTCTGAACTGGCGTTGGTCAACATTATTATCAACTTTGTGATGAAAAATATCCTTTCTGCCTATCAAACCTCCAGCCTCATGCTTAGCTCACATGCTTAGCTCACATGCTTAGCTCATTTTACTCTCAAATGCTTGGCCTTGTAAGTGATTGCTGTGATTCAGTTTTGAGTGAAAGAATTGCTCATTTCCAGCCTGTGATAATTATTGTATAAGGCTTAGATTGTTCTATACAAACGAGAGCACATTATCCATCAATGATGAAGATAATGGGTAGTAGTTCCTCGATCTCTCCTCATCTGCTCCTATTACCCATCCCCTCACTTCACACTCTGCACAAGACTTTTTGCTGAGTTGAAGTTTGAGGTTGTGCCTAACTACATAGTGACAGCAGTGGGCCATGTAATTTTTCTTACATTCCAAGGAAAGGATGATTTATTAATTTCATTGAAAAACATTGTCAAATTAAAATTGTGTAGAGTTTCATCAAGCTTATGTGACTGTCAGTATGTTTCTTTACTTTTGCAGCTTACAGTGGATGCAGATAAAGAGTCAAAGTGCTTGCATGTGACTATAAAATGCATGAGTGTATTAAGTAGCTTGCCTACCTCTGTGCAGCGTGGTGTATTTTCAGAGAATAGTAGAGAAGTGTATTGATTTTTTACTTTGGCAAGACCTTTATGAGAAGTGTTATTCACAAACTCTGAAATCATTTTAATATAAGACTTCAGAAATAATCTGCTTGTAGTCACAATGTAAGCCAAAGTTTCTTTTAATAATTAATCTAAGGGATCTACTCAACATTTTCCCTCTATTTAGCACCTGAAAACTGGCAGACTCTGGAAAATGGATAAGACTGAAAAATCAATTCACTTATCTGCTGTGCTCTGAAAATTAGTTGTATGCACAACTATTATACATAATTATAATTTCAAACTATAGCTTCAAGGTATTAATGTTTCTCTATCCTTTTTGGCTTTGTTTGCAGTGACCTTGTATCTTATTCTAAGGATATTTTAGAATTTTATTCTAAAAATTATTAAATTGGATATAGAATGAACAAAACATATGAAGTAGGATAGCAGTGCTAAAATAGTAAGTCAATAGACTTACTATTTTATTTATTTCCATTGTTAATCAATTGATGAACCTAGAAGAGCAATGATTATATCCTTTATAATGTCATCAATGAAGTATTGATTGATTGATTAAAAATAACAAATTCTTGTTCACACTTGAAGGAAGGCATCTCATCACATTTAAATAGCCTCAGTGTGAGTTGGTAGTTCAGAGACTCTGTTGTAGTTGAATCTCAACTTAGTCAAATATAAACTGCATGACCTTGGCGAGCCACCCAAGGTCCCTGAACTTCAGCTCCAGCATGTGACATGATACCTACTCCACAGAGTTGCTGTAAGAACTCAGTGAGATGAGTTGTACAAACCTTTATTTTTATTTTATTTTATTTTTTTGAGACGAAGTCTCTCTCTGTCACCCAGCCTGGAGTGCAGTGGCTCGATCTCGGCTCACTGCAAGCTCTGCCTCCCAGGTTCATGCCATTCTCCTGCCTCAGCCTCCCGAGTAGCTGGGACTACAGGCGCCCGCCACCTCGCCTGGTTAATTTTTTGTATTTTTAGTAGAGACGGGGTTTCACCTTGTTAGCCAGGAATGGTCTCAATCTCCTGACCTCGTGATCTGCCTGCCTCGGCCTCCCAAAGTGCTGAGATTATAGGCGTGAGCCACCGTGCCCGGCTGAGTTGTACAAACCTTTAACTCAATGCCTGGAAGAGAGTTGTGTGCTTAAAAGACACTCATTTTCTTTTTTCCTGAAGCGATGGAAGATATTTCCTAGGATCCTTTTATCTGTAATTTCCAGCTTTCAATGGGAAAGAGAAATCAAGACAAAGTAATAACTTACACAATTGTCTGTCATTCCAGGAATGTGGCAGTAGGCACTGAAACATTCTCCTTTGTGACTCTACTACTCACTTCAGATTTGGGGCATTGCCACTGTTAAGTACTCTTCCATAGTAGCCTGTGAACCTATGGCTGGGAGAAGCCCGTAAACTAGTAATCCATTTTACAACATGCAAGCCAGGCCCTAGGGCCAAGGACTCAGGCCTTCAAACACCAACTGAGATACCCTCTGTGGTGGGAAGAGCGTAGCCACAACATTGTGGAAAGTAGTCATCTCATTAATTTCACCCCGTTCCTGGGAACACATGGTGAGTCACTGAGGGAGGGTCAGGACATTGAGGTCTGATATCTGGGAATCATGCTATTGCTCACAGTGCCCTCTTCTTTGGGTGTGTCGTTAGCTTCCAATTAGGGATTTCTGATGAGTCCTGACATAACGCTGTTTGCTTTGTGGATATTTAAAACGTAGCTTACCTGTAGCCCTCAAATATATGGAAATCCATTTTATCCCCTTGCACTCCCCTATGTAAGCTAGTTTAAAAATGAGTCAGATCCTACAGCTCTTTTGGGACAGAAATACCACTGACCACTTGAAGCGATGTTGAAGTTGCTTATTTTGCCAGAGTTGAGGCAGTTTATTCATCTATGTTCAGGTGGACCCAAACGAGCCATCATTCTGGTGTTTAAAATTCATTATATTATAGTGAGATGAAATAAAATAGAGTGATATCCTTGTGGCTTCCCCAAGCATAAAAAGAATAATTAAATATTATAGCACACTCTTCACACATCTCTTCATTACCAAACATTGATTAAGTGCCTGCTTCCCCCAACTCTGCCTCCCCCTTGTCCCTGATGGAGACAATGACCTTGAAGAGCCTTTAGTTTGTCCATAATTAAAATGCATTCTATCTATAAGTGTATGTGTGAAAATAAATATCTTTTGAACATATTGAACAAATTGGGAGAAAGACACTGTACCCTTTCAAATTAACATTATGATAATTTTAAAAATTAAGCCTTTTCCACTGGCATATTAATGAGACCCAGGAGTCACGATTATCCATTGTTATTAAATTAAACATTTTAGGAATAAAGCTCATCCAATTTATTTAGAAAGGGTCTTGGCTACAAATACAGTTGCACTTAATTAGCTTCTAATTTGCTTTGTTGCTTGAACATAAAGGGTGGGTCCTACTGCCCTCTAGCCTTCCCACGGGCATCTTGTTTGAGTCAGTTGATTAATTTTGAGAGCCAGCTCAGACTTTGGATACAAGTCTCTGTGCCCTTTGTTCCTGTCAGGTGTTGTCATTGTCATCTTGAAACATATTCAAGGAGGCACCTTCCCAATCAGTAGCTCCGTTAGGTGTGGTAGAGTGACTGATTAAGTTATGTTTAAAAGATATTAAGTCCAGTGACAAACGAAACAGGGCATGGGCTTGTAATTGGTCCTGGTAGGGAGGGAGAGAGTGTGTGATGGTAGGATGGTGGCATCTTTGGTAGGATGAGTGTCAGGTCAACACTCATCATAAGCAAGATGAATGAGGGACAACGTGTGGGCTGGGATGACCAATAGCTTTGAAGCTGCCAACCAGCCTTCTTAATCAGACTAAGTACAGTACAGAAGACTTGTGATTTAGTTACCAAACTACTAAACTTTCTTTATGAGGGTGAAGGCTTCTTAAGAGACAATTAATGTGTAGATTCACAAGATGTTCTAAAGCAAGCTGGTCTGAGCCAAAGAAGCCACAGAGACCAGGGAGAGAGCCCCACCCACCAGCAAGGATATATAAAAGCTCAGGAGTCTGAAGTGACATTCACAACTCAGGAGGTAACTTCAGCAAGCTACCTGCAGCCCTCTGTCTGACATCATGTCCTTCAACTGCTCCACAAGAAATTGCTCTTCCAGGCCCATTGGAGGACGCTGCATTGTTCCAGCGGCCCAAGTTACCACGACTTCCACCACTGATGCTGACTGCCTGGGTGGCATCTATTTGCCCAGTTCCTTCCAGACTGGCTCTTGGCTCCTGGACCACTGTCAGGAGACCTGCTGTGAGCCCACTGCTTGCCAGCCAACCTGTTACCAGCGAACTTCATGTGTCTCCAACCCTTGCCAGGTGACCTGCTCTCGACAAACTACCTGTGTTTCCAACCCCTGCTCAACTACCTACAGCCGGCCGCTCACCTTCGTCTCTAGTGGATGTCAGCCCCTGGGAGGCATCTCCAGTGTCTGCCAACCAGTGGGAGGAGTCTCTACTGTCTGCCAGCCAGCCTGTGGGGTCTCCAGGACGTACCAGCAGTCCTGCGTGTCCAGCTGCCGAAGAACCTGCTAAATATGTAGGAGCCAGTGAGCGAATCAAGACTCCATGACCTGCCAGCTGTTTCCAGGATCTTCCAGCATGCTACTTGTCCCTGAATAGCTCTTCATAGCTGACCCCTCTTTTGACTACCTGACTGCTGGCTACTAGCCATGCACACGCTGTCTTTGACACTCTAAAATTTTTCTGGCCAGCCCTAAGCTTGTTTTAAGGGTTGCTCACTGGTGCTGTGTATGCCTCTGGATGTGTCCAGAAGCTTTACCATCCACGCCCCAGTCTCTGATGCTTTTGACATGTTTTCACCTTGCTGCTGTATCTCCTGGCCTCTGCTTTTGTGTCTCGCAAAAACGGAGCTTGTCTCATCATGTATTTCTCAATAAACCTGCATTAGTTGGCATTGCAAATGTATGTCTCAGCAGAATTCTTTTTTAAACATTTCAACTTTTAATTTAGATTTTGGGGGGTACATATGCAGGTTTGCTACAGGGGTATACTGTGTGATGCTGAGGTTTGGGGTATGATTGAATCCATCTGTCAAGTATTGAACGTAGTACCCAACAGGTAGTTTTCCAACCCTTTTCCCTCTTCCTCCCACCCCGCTCTTGCAGTTGCCAGTGTCTATCGTTTTTATCTTTATGTCCACGTGTACCTAATGTTTAGCTCCTACTTATTAGTGAGAACAGGTGGTATTTGGTTTTCTCAACAGAGCTCCTTGTTTGCAAGAGTGTTTGCTGATCAGGGTCTGATTTTTTTTTTTTTTTTTCCTGAGCCTAGAATATGAGCTTTAATCGTTATGCCCTGTGACCAAACAAAGGATTATCTTATATTTTACTTGTTCAGAGAGTCTTCAGCTGTGTAATGAAGTAAGGGCTATGATTTTTCTTTTCTTTCTTTTTTTTTTGAGATGGAGTCTCGCTCTGTCGCCCAGGCTGGAGTGCAGTGGCATGATCTTGGCTCACTGTAAACTCTGCCTACTGGGTTCAAGCGATTCTCCTGCCTCAGCCTCCAGAGTAGCTGGGATTACAGATGTTCACCACTACGCCCAGCTAATTTTTGTAGTTTTAGTAGAGACAGGGTTTCATCCCGTTGGCCAGGCTGCTTTTGAACTCCTGAGCTCAGGTGATCTGCCGCCTCGGCCTCCCAAAGTGCTGGGATTACAGGCCAGGGCTATGAGATTTCTAGGAGTAACTTGTCTTCTATGTCTCCTTCAATTTCTAGGGACACATGGAATAATTTTCATGTAGGAAAAAGAAAAGTTACTCAGAAAACCAGGTATTTCAAAAAGGTGTGCAGGGAAGGGAGCAGCAGGATCACTGAGAAGTGCCGAGTCTTACTTCGTTAGAGGACCACAGTAGAAACCTTGGAAAAGATCCGTCGGTGATCAACCGGGATGGAAGGAGAAGGAGAAAGAAAGAGAAGGCGCTTTTCAGGGCCTGAAATTCATCACATCAAAAGAGTGGCTCTAGCTTTATACCCCCCTCGCTCGTGGTAGTAGATCGGTAGACTCCCCCAACCGGGGATACCAACTGACTGTTCGAGTCAGAGCCCTGAGAAAATTAAAGCTCTGTGTTTTAGTAAATCTGGGCAGGAGAGACTTAAAAAGAAGCTTAAAAACCTGTTGGCTTATATTAATACTTACTCATACTTCTTGCTTGTTCTTCCCTGGAACTCGTACTAAATAAGACAAACCATCTGTATAGGTGGAGGTTGACATGCTAAGTCCTTTTGCCATTTTTTTTTTTTTTTTTTTTTTTAAGAAAGTGAAGACTGGCTACCAACTGGTTTGCTTTTGCCCTTCTCATTTGTTCTGTCCAGAAAAACATCTTGATTTTCTTTTCAGAGTTCCTCAAGGAGATACAAAAGCAGATGATTTTTACACAAAATGGAGACATATGAGGTACACGTGCCGTCAACAATGGGTGTCTTTTTTCATAACAGAAATGCTGATGTCTCGTGGAGAATTTGATCTCATCCTGTGTTGTCAGTGCAAAATGGATTTCTTATTTCTCTGATGGTTTTTCAGAGGTGAAATATATAGATGATTTCCATATAGTTGCAATATTTTTAATTTTTCCCATTGATGGCTCTACTCTTAGGATTCCCCTAATTGGGTTATGTTAGTATGCATGGCTCATGGTAATATCTCAACAAAGCAAGACATGGTTTTTAGTCTATATTAGTTTCATGCCCTCTCTTTTTAAAATAAGCACTCTGGCTTTTGGAAATGCTCTGATTTATTTTAAAATAGAAATCACTAGGGGAACTCTACATTGCCCTTTCAAAGCTGTTATTACATGATTCTCATTTGTTGTGTATTTTAGTCACTTCACATATAACTTGGAAAATTCTCACTTTTTAAGAAGATGACAGATTAATTTTTTTAACTTTCAGCTTTCTGGATTTCAATAAAAAATATAAAGACAGGTACTTTATCTTTTTATTTAGATGGTTACTTGGCTCTAATAGATAACATTTCTATATTAATAATATATAAGAACATAGCCTTTATGGTCAGATATGAACAAGATTTTGCCTGGGCTATTTATTGTGACAATGTGAACATTTAAGGCTGAGGTAGCTGTCTTGCAAAGCTATTTTCTTGCCTTCATTCCTGTTTGGGGAATCATTTTCTTTGCTATTAGAGCTATTCTATTTGTACTTGAACTTTGGAAGTTCTCTCCATTCTTTACCTTATTACGTAATAAATTGTAAAGTTTCAAAGTTTGTTTTTGAGAACAGTCTTTTAAAAGACAGGGCAGTGATGATTTCTTTCTCTTCATTTATGGCCTAGAAATGCAATTTGTATCCAATATCTCATATCTCCAGGGAAGGAGCATAACTTTTCCTCGTTCTGCCACTTGGATGCAGGTTTGTCGATGTTTCTGAGCCTTAGTTAGCTCATCTGTGTGTGAACCGGAGATAATGGTAGCATCTCACACCTTTGTTTTCAGGAGTAAATTGAAGTAATATACATGTAACCCAAGTATCAGCTGAGCCATCCTGTCATTTAACATTGAAACAAAAATAGCTGTCTAATCTCCTTTTGCTGTTTGGTGGAAGTCTTGGCTGCTCCCATCATCTCCGAGGAATCTGAGAGTGGAGAGGTTGCAGAAAGATGTCTACCTTTTTTTATCTTCTTGGGCTCTGAGCTTCTACTTTAGAAGAATTACCTCATTTCATGAATTTTCTTCCTATTTTATGGTTGGCTTCTGTTCAGACTACCGTGATTCAGATATTTACACTTCCTTTCCATGATTTTCACTAAGATCCACTTACACAAGGCATTTGTGTTTCTAACACTTTATAGAAAGTTTGAGGACACAGAGAACATTTATACTCTAGTGATGATAACAACTTAAATCTAATTTTAATTTTTTTATGATGGTAAAATATATATGTAGCATAAAAGTTGTCATTTTAAGTATTTTCATGTGTACAATTCAGTGGCATTAAGTAAATTCACAATATCATGTCACTATTTCTAGAACTCTTTCTCCATCCCAGACTGAAATCTCTTGGCTATTGCCTTTGGGACATTATCTCAATGTCTCAGCTCAAAATCAAATTTCTCCCTCTTTTTCTCCCTTCTTTTCCTCCCTCCCTTCTTCCCTTCCTGCCACTTTCCCTCACCCTCTCCTTTCACTCTTTTCCCTGTTCGTCTTCTTTCCTCCCTCTATCCCTTGTGACTTTCTGTCAACAAACATTAGAATACCTCTAATGGCCTATCAGCTTAAGGAGATTTTGGGCTGAGATGATGGAGTTTTCTAGATATACAATCATGTCATCTGCAAACAGGGACAATTTGACTTCCTCTTTTCCTAATTGAATACCCTTTATTTCCTTCTCCTTTCTGATTGCCCTGGCCAGAACTTCCAACACTATGTTGAATAGGAGTGGTGAGAGAAGGCATCCCTGTCTTATGCCAGTTTTCAAAGGGAATGCTTCCAGTTTTTGCCCATTCAGTATGATATTGGCTGTGGGTTTGTCATAGATAGCTCTTATTATTTTGAGATACGTCCCATCAATACCTAATTTATTAAGAGTTTTTAGCATGAAGCATTGTTGAATTTTGTCAAAGGCCTTTTCTGCATCTATTGAGATAATCATATGGTTTTTGTCATTGGTTCTGTTTATATGCTGGATTATGTTTATTGATTTGCGTATGTTGAACCAGCCTTGTGTCCCAGGGATGAATCCCACTTGATCACGGTGGATAAGCTTTTTGATGTGCTGCTAGATTCGGTTTGCCAGTATTTTATTGAGGATTTTTGCCTCGATGTTCATCAGGGATATTGGTCTAAAATTCTCTTTTTTGATTGTGTCTCTGCCAGGCTTTGGTATCAGGATGATGCTGGCCTCATAAAATGAGTTAGGGAGGATTCCCTCTTTTTCAATTGATTGGAATAGTTTCAGAAGGAATGGTACCAGCTCCTCCTTGTACCTCAGGTAGAATTCGGCTGTGAATCCATCTGGTCCTGGACTTTTTTTGGTTGGTAAGCTATTAATTATTACACCACTGCACTCCAGCCTGGGCAACATAGTGAGACTCCATCTCAAAAATAGATAGATAGATGATAGATAGATGATAGATAGATAGATAGATAGATAGATAGATAGATAGATAGATAGATGATAGAATAAAAAACTGTGATGCAAGAGCTTTATTTTGGAAGATTTACATACTTCCTTTGTAACTGTTTAAGTGTATAATAAAAATTTTGGATGTTAATCTGAAAAATGTGAAAGGGGTAACATATTTTTTCAAAAAGTTTTTTGGGGAGATACATGAGGAAAATATAGACATTTTTGCTTGTCTTAAAAAAAAAAAGAATACCTCTAATGTTCCTGTTATCCCAGCACTTTGGGAGGCCAAGGCAGGTGGATCACGAAATCAGGAGATCAAGACTATCCTGGCCAACATGGTGAAACCCCGTCTCTGCTAAAAATACAAAAAAAAATTAGCCAGTCGTGGTGGTGCATGCCTGTAGTCCCAGCTACTTGGGAGGGTGAGGCAGGAGAATTGCTTGAACCTGGAGGTGGAGGTTGTAGTGAGCCGAGATTGTGCCACTGCACTCCATCCTGGCGACAGAGTGAGAGTCTCTCAAAAAAAAAAAAAAAAAAAAGAAAAATACCTCTAATGTTTCAGCTTCTATGTGAGGTGCTGGTTATGCAGTGGAAAACAAAGCCATTACTATTCTTGCTCTCCCGAAGCTCACAGTTGGGTTGTGAAGGACAAACTCACTGATTCTTCACTGTCTTCTCCTATATGTTTTGCTCCCCTTAGGGCTTCACATTTTACTTCCAAATGCCTTACTTTTTTCCTCCAATGCATATAAAGGCTTACCAAGATGCTACATCATGCAAGTTCTCAGTGAAGGATGGATGGATATTCTATCCTTTTACTTATATGTTGCTTGCTTATAATGAAACTATGTTGAAAGCTGAAAGTATAACCTACCTTATGGATATTCTATCCTTTTACTTATATGTTGCTTGCTTATAATGAAACTATGTTGAAAGCTGAAAGTATAACCTACCTTTGGAATATCTGACTTTAAATCTGAGAGATCTAAAGCTTATAAGACTCAAAGGAAGGTATTGAGATTTGGTTAAATAGCAGGAATGAATACTCGACACATTGGGACACAAGCCGGAACAGTCCCTTTAAAGCTATCCATGTAGATAGATAAAGGTGGGCTCTGATCTTCGACTTTAACCTTGGTAAAGACCTAGGCTTGGTCTTTTTAGATTTTCTGAAAACTCCTACCTGTGCTTAGGAGTTTGTAAATGGCTTCCTATTTGAAAGAGTTTGTGTTTGCTTTTATAAGTCTGAAAGCTTTACTTATTAGGATCTCTTGCTTCAATCTCTTTTGTAAACAGTGCTTTCCTATATTTAACTGTCTGTTGGGCATGTTCAGAGAGATGCCTAGAGTAATACTCAAAGAAATTTTTTTTTTTTTTTTTTTTTTTTTAAGATGGGGTCTCACTCTGTTGCCTAGGCTAGAGTGCAGTGGCGCGATCTTGGCTCACTGCAACCTCCAACTCCTGGGTTCAAAGCAATTCTCCCCCCTCAGCCTCCCAAGTAGCTAACCCGCCACCACGCCCAGCTAATTTTTCTTGTGTGTATATTTTTAGTAGAGACAGAGTTTCACCATGTTGGCCAGGCTGGTCTTGAACTGACCTCAGGTGATCTGCCTGCCTTAGCCTCCCAAAGTGCTGAGATTACAGGCATGAGCCACTGCGCCTGGCTAATATTCAAAGAAATATTCAAAACTCAAATTATTATAATATAATCTATTATATTAATTAGACATGATTTATATGAAACAATTATGACTGAGAACCAGTACCTATTAGCACAAGTAAAAAGCTATTATAAGCAAATACGATTGCTTTGTGTAAGTTGTTCTGTGCCCTATTATAAAAACAGATAATACGATAAGAATATGTAATAATTACGTTAATAATAGTTGCTGGTTCCTGTAAGAAAGACAGGTGATTACTCTTTTTATTTTTATTTTTAGGACAGAGTCTTATTCTGTAACCCAGGCTGGAGTGCAGTGGTGCCATTATGGCTCACTGTAGCCTTAACCTCCCAGGCTAAAGCGACCCTCCCAGACAGGTGATTACTCTTGATCCAGAACTGGATGTAGTCTGGGGTAGAATTTGTTTAGTGATGTATGGATTTCTTAGCTATATACTTACCACCAAAACAAGTTATTAAAATTTCTTTATGAAAAAGACTTTATAGTTTTGGTCCTGAAACTCTAGCCCCTAAACCACCTTTCTGTTTATTGAAAACATTTTTAAAATGACTATGCAAATATTCTTAGGAACACATCAATTGTAATGGCAGAGATTTTCACAAAAATGAAATATTCTTTTGCCAAAAGCTCTCCTCATACTAATTTTTGCCTCTTGGTTAATGATGCTGCTATCTTCTATGTCACCTATAATTGAAATCCTGTTATTAGTTTTTCTCCTCTTTTCCCCTAATTTGACATATTTAAACACCAAGAGCTATTGTTCCTTCTTAGTAGCCATAACAATTCTTTTGGTGATTTTCTTAGCATTTCCTCTGCCTCTACCTGTGGTGGGCAGCCATTGACTTATACTGGGGTCCATAATAAGCCCCTAACTGATCCCAGTGTTTCTCTTTTCTGCCTCATCCTCTCTGCATATCCCTAGCAGAACTATCTGGATTAGTTTGCTGGGGCTGCCATAACAAAGTACTACAAACTGGGTGGCTTAAACAACAGATTCAATAGTCTGTTCATCTTTCTTTTTCCATGGTAAATAATAAAATATGGAAATAAAATTCACTGGAAAGTGAAATGAATTTACCCCCAAAGCTTACTCCATGTACAAAAGTTACAGTTATAAATCCTGGGATTAAGGGTTGCATTCCTTTTCAAATTGATTTGATTAAAACGAGGAAAGAATTTAATCTTTTCATTAGCTCTTGCCAAGATAATAATTCATTGGCTCTTCTCTTATCTCTGTATATGATTCTGGAATGAGCTTGAAAAATATTTCTCTTTCAAGAAAAGCCTGCAAATGATCTGCAAAGCATATGTAATATTCTTGTAGAAATCAGAAACTTTAGAAGAGGGAAAACATTGTTTTAGAAAAGTCACAGGACTTGGAATGAGAGGTCTGGTATTGAATTCAGTTCTAGCATATTGACAGTAAGTTAAGTTGTTTGATCTCTCAGTCACTGTCTCGTCCTGTATAAATGAAGATAGTAGTGCTAACTTCAAGTATTAGCTAAGGTTGAGGCTCACTGTTATAAAAGATAGGCTGTGTAAATTTCTGGGATGAAAGGAATATGCACTTTGGATTCTAAGCATTGCTACCACGAGAGAGAGTGAGTTTATGCACTGTGCCATTACTTCTATTCCTACGAACTTGATTCATGAGAAATAGTCATAAATGTGCATAATTAATTATATTGAGATATTGTATGCTTCTTATTATATCAAAAATTAGAAAACACATAAATATCTTGCCAGTAGTAGAGTGGTTAAATAAATCATGGCAATGTCTATACAAATGTAGCCATTAAAACAATACTAAGGATCTGGAAATATTCTTGTTTTTAAAGAAAACATGGAATTACATAAGACAATATGCCACATTGTTACAATTTTGTAATTGTACATATATAATAAAATGAATACACAAAGTTGTTAACAACAACAACAAAAAAGATAAACTGTGTAGTTCTAGTGGCTTCACCCAATGGGAATTTATTTCCTGCTCACTTCAAGCCTCGAATGGGTATTCCCGTTAGTGGGCAGCTCTTCTTCAATATGATTTGAGGACATAGGCACTTTCTGTCTTGTGCCTCTTGTAGCTTCAACTCATGGCTTCCAATGTCGCTGCAGAAGGTCAAAGAGCAGGGGGACTACACATAAGAAATTTCTGTGAGGTGCCTTGGAAGTGACCCCTACGACTTCTGCTCACATTTCATTGGCAAGTTTCCATTCGTATGTCCACCCTTGAAAGGAGTCTGGTTCATATCGTCTTGATGTGAGCAAAGGAAGAAGAGAAAATGGGTTTGGTGAAGAGTTAGTTTGTGTCTGCCATCCCTTATAATGTGACTGTGAGAATGAAAGAGTGTGAAATTAAAGTCTGACTCACAGTAGGCACTCTAAAAGTGTTGGCTGAATCTGAACTAGATTTCTATTTTCATCTGCCCACCAAAGGAGCCCTGTTTTAGGAAACAAGACTTCACAGGAAGGGATTCATTTGGGCACTAATCTAATAAATTCAGGGATTGTGTACAGCAGTTAAGGATCCATCTTTCTAGGAGGCATTATTTTTTAAATCCCAGGGAACATACTTCCAGTCTAAAATTGAGACTTTAGCAATTAGTGCTTCTTTAAAAGGAGCTAATTCTGGTAATGTCTACAATAATTGGAAATAATTTAGATATTTCTCGCTTGAAATAAAATAGGAATTGACCAGAAAATAGCTCCATAAATGAAACTAAGGAACATAATTTTTCTATTTCTTTTTATTATGCATAAACCACATAATATCATCTTACATTATCTAGGTCTGTCCCTTATTCTCATTGTGTAACAATAGTTTTTGTGAGATGTTAGTGCTGGAAGACACCTTAGAACTAACTTAATACAACCCCTTCATTTAATGGATGAGGAAATAGGGAGGGAGTGATTTTGTTGTCCAATAAAAAATGACAGGCTGGGCCCGGTGGCTCATTCCTGTAATCCCAGCACTTTGGGAGGCTGAGGCAGGCGGATCATGAGGTCAGGAGTTTGAGACCAGCCTGGTCAATATGGTGAAATGCTGTCTGTACTAAAAATACAAAAATTAGCTAGGTGTGGTGGTGGGCGCCTGTAGTTCCAGCTACTCAGGAGGCTGAGGCAGGAGAATCACTTGAACCCGGGAGGTGGAGGTGGCAGTGAGTTGAGATTGTGCCACTGCGCTCCAGCTGGGCAACAGAGCAAGATGCCGCCTCAAAAACAACAACAACAACAACAGTGATAGAACCACTAAATGACTTCTGGTTGAGGGATTTTTACTATAAATATGAAGGCAACACTATTCAGATTTTGTGGCTGAATAGTGTTGCCTTCATATTTATAGTAAAAATACATTTCCGAATGAGTTACTATGTAAGTAGATTGTCTGGGGATGCTCTATTTCCTGTTAGATTCTATGCTGTATGACAAGGGCCTCTATACCTCTTTCATTTAGCAAAAAAAAATTTTTTTATTTTTCTGAAATTCAAATGTTACTCAAAGTCTTATATCTGTTGCTAAGATATAAACAACAGATAGAAGATATCCTGCTCATAAATGCAAATCAAAACCATAATGAGATACCATCTCACACCAGTTAGAATGGTGATCATTAAAAAGTCAGGAAACAACAGGTGCTGGAGAGGATGTGGAGAAATAGGAAAGCTTTTACACTGTTGGTGGGAGTGTAAATTAGTTCAACCATTGTGGAAGACGATGTGGCGAGTCCTCAAAGATCTAGAACTAGAAATACCATTTGACCCAGTGATCCCATTACTGGGTATATACCCGAAGGATTATAAATCATGCTACTATAAAGACACATGCACACGTATGTTTATTGCGGCACTATTCACAATAGCAAAGACTTGGAACCAACACAAATGTCCATCAGTGATAGACTGGATGAATAAAATGTGGCACATATACACCACAGAATACTATGCAGCCATAAAAAAAGGATGAGTTCATGTTCTTTGCAGGGACATGGATGAAGCTGGAAACCATCATTCTCAGCAAACTATAACAAGGACAGAAAACCAAACACCACATGTTCTCACTCATAGATGGGAATTGAACAATGAGAACACATGGACACAGTGTGGGGAATATCACCCACCAGGGCCTGTCAGGGGGTGGGGGGTTGGGGGAGGGATAGCATTAGGAGAAATATCTAATGTAAATGATGAGTTGATGGGTACAGCAAACCAACATGGCACATGTATACCTATGTAATAAACTCGCACGTTATGCACATCTACCCTAGAACTTAAAATATAATAAAAAAATTAACTACCATAAAAAAGAAGATATCCTGCTCATAACACATATCAGATATCCTGCACATAAATCTAGGCAGGAAACTTATTCTATGTTATACTTAAGGGAACTGTTTTTACTCTAGAAGACTCAGCTGGCTCTCTAACCACAAAGACCTGGCCCACTCCTCCTGATGTCCGTCCTGGTCTGTTTGATGTGACCTCCACAATCTTTGGGGGCTTATGATGGCACAGGAAGGCTGAGCTGGCATAGCGATGAGCACCTGCAAACTGGTAGGCGGTGCTAGTTGACGAGTCCGCCATCTCCTATCTCAGGATCCTATTGCTTCTTTTCTTTATCACCTCAGGACATCTTCGGAAGATCTCACCATCCCTCTGCCATGTCAAATTCTCACTGTTGCTGGCTTTGGTCTTGTTGAATAATTTTTTTTTTTTTTTTTTTTTTTTTTTTTTTTTTTTTTTTTTTTTTTTAGTATAGGCATATCCCACTTGGGACAAGTATTTGGGATATACTCATACTAAAACATTTTTGTTATCTGAACCTCAAGGGTAACTGGGATCCTGTATTTTATTTGTAAATTTCTGCAAACATCTTTTTTGATGTAATATTAACAGTGGCACAGAAAAAAGTGTTCAGTAGGGCAGATGTTTGAGAAATTCAGATCCAGTTAATTTAACATGATTTGTTTCCTTAGTCGTCTCAGATATTTCATATTGTTACTATGTACTATGAATCTCTGGCTGGATATACTATTCTGTGTGTGTGTGTGTGTGTGTCTATATATGTGTATATATAATGTATATGTAATGTGGAGATATATATATATATATACACACATATATATATATATATATATACATTAGAACTATGGAACCTATTTATCTGGAGCTTCTAGTGAGACTATAGTTCTGTGAAAGGCATTTTTGAAAAGACTGGGGAAGAGGAGTGCCAGGTGCCTCGGAGAAACCGGCCCGCCAGATGGATTCCACTCTTTTTCCAATGTGAGATATGGGTGAGAAGACCAAGACACATGAATCTTAAGAAGGAAGATGGAAATATCCATGTGACTTGTGCAGTAGCCAGTGTAGCATAATCCTGAGGGATCATAACATTATTTTATCATCTACATTGTGTGATATAAAGGGTCAGACAGGCTGGCTGATCAAATTCTGCTCTGATTCAAAGTTAAGGCTGCCAGGCTTTCCGGTGTTCCACATGTGCTGCTAAATTAACATGTCGAGGCAATGTTTTATGTGAGTGGCTCTCAGTGAAATTCTTTGAGGTTGGCTGTATCTCTGGTGCAACTATAATTGAAAATGGAAAATACATTTATGAGCAAATACAGCTGACTGAGTTGTGTAATGTTGTGATGGGTGACTCTGTCTTTTCACAGTGAGATGTGACATTCTAATGCCAAATAAACCAACTGCAAAACCCCAAAAACTTTTGGCATTTTAGAATATTTTTCTAATTCTTTTTTTTTCCCAAAGACTTGCTTCTGAGCAGAATCTATCAAGTGAATGATTTTTCAAAGCTGCTGACTGGTCTCTTCAGGGTCATTGGGAAAATTGATGGTTTATGATTAGATTCTCCTCCTACTCCTTTCCTTTTTTTATTTCTTATTTGATGGCTTTATTTTCTCATTTCAGTTTCTAAATTTGCATATCTCCCAGAGAAGAAATGCATAAGATGACCTCAGGAGACATATTGAAAAGGGAGTTTTCAGTAACTCTGAGATGTCATTTACACATTTAAAATCACAGAGTACTAGAATAACTTTACCGTTTAAACCAATTGTTCAGCTAATTATTCATTCATCTGATGAATATTTATTGAATATCTGATAGTAATTGGACAATATCTCTTTGAAGTTTCTAATATAGTAAGGAAGCAGATATGTAAGTAACCAGTTAACATGAAATAAGTACCACAGTAGAGAAGCATATGTAAAGTGCTGTGGATCTATAAGGTTAGGAGGATCAGTTTTTCTCTGGGGTGGAGACTTATGGGAAGATTTCCTAAAGAAAATAATTTGAACTGGGTCTTAAAGAATAGATGAGATCACGAGGCCCATGAGGTAAACGGAGGAGAAGTGATGTTGGATGGGGCAGAATGAGGGAAGAAAAAGGAGGGTAGCTTCCCATATGAAACAGCAAGCCCCAAACTGTGGGGTCGTGAAGGCTTACACTGTATTCAGAAAACAGTGAGGTTTGGTGTGGCTCCAACAATGCTTAGTGTATGTGGAGTCAGTGTGGCTTCATAATAACATTATTGTGAGTGAATATATATATATATACACACACACACACACACACACAAACACACACACATCCTGCAGCCTAAGTGACAGAGGGAGACCATGTATATATACAGAAGAAAGATGGAAATATCCATGTGACTTGCGCAAGAGCCAATGCAGCATAATCCTGAAGGATCATTACATTATTTTATCATCTACATTCTGTGATATAAAGTGTCAGACAGGCTGGCTGATCAAATTCTGCTCTGATTCAAATATATATGTATACATATATGTATATATATTAAATATATGTGTGTGTATATATGTACATGTTTGTGCGTGTGTGTGTGTGTATATATATGCATATATATACACGTATATATATGCATATATATACAGGGTCTCCCTCTGTCACTTAGGCTGCAGGAGTGCAGTGGCCTGATCATAGCTCACCGCAGCCTGAAACTCCCAGGCTCAAGCAATTCTCCCACTTCAGCCTCCCAAGTAGCTGGAATTACGGGTGCACATCACCATGCCCAGCTAATTTTTCTAGAGATGGAGTTTCACTATGTTGCCCAGGCTGGTCTCAAACTCCTGGACTCAAGCGATCCACTGGCCTCAGCTTCCCAAAGTGCTAGAATTATAGGCATGAGCCACTGCACCCAGCATAGTGGGTGAATATTAAGGGAGGAAGACAAATGTAAATCAATAATCCCTATGGTGGGTATTTTGAATGTCATGTGATGAGTTTAGTTTTTTTAATGTAACTAATAAATTATCATGAGAGGATGTTTAAAGTTGTGTTTTCTTGATGACCAGAGGTCCCAGTGATGTTGGAGGTGAAGGGTGACTGCCAAAAGAATTGGCACTTAAAGATGGTTTTGAAATTTCTATTCTGGAAGACTGGGTGGATAGTGTGTCCTTTATCAAGAGAAGGAACATGGTCAAAGGATACATGTAGTGGGTGATAGATGATGATTTTTGTTTAGAGCTTACTGCATTTGAGACCTAGGCAGAACATCCAGGTGGGTATGATCAGATGAGCAATTGGGTCTTTGGATGTATATGCTGCACTATTCCAACATGAATTTTTCTGTGGGTTAATGGATAGGTTTGATTAAACACACTGAGATTTATGTGGAGACTGTTTCATGACCAAGTTCTATGTATTTTTATTGATCACTTGCTGCATCTAGAAATACGTTGACATGATTTCCCTCACAAATCATTCGTGTGTTTTGGATGCTGTGAAATACCAGGCCGACAATGGCTTGACAGTAGCCTTCACAAAGGACAAAGTAATAAAGTTGTTGCATAAAGAGCAGTCCCTTGAGAAATAACAAAGGTGAATGGATTTCATAGGCCTACTCACTCTTTGAAAATAGTGTATAGGCCTTATAATTTGTTGCTTTAATTCCTCCACAAAATTAAGTAAATTTCCTACTGAACTAGGAAATATTGCTACTTAAGATTATAGAAAGGGATTTTTCAATCAATTAGTATGTACACTACAAAGGAAGGTCCTTAGGTAGGGACACACTTTTTAATGAGGGAAAAGATACAGATGTCTCTAGGCAGAAGGTGACATCAAACTCCAGGAATTTGTTCTTCGCTTCACGCCTTATCTTTCTCTCCTGACTGAGAGAATCACAACTCTTTCTCTGGGAACATGCTTCTTTTGTACTTTTTTTTTTTTTTTTAGACAAGAGTTTCACTCTTTTTGCCCAGGCTGGAATGCAATGCTGTGATCTCAGCTCATTGCAACCTCCACCTCCGGGGTTCAAGCAATTCTCCCGCCTCAGCCTCCCAAGTAGCTGAGATTACAGGCGCACACCACCACACCCAGCTAATTTTGTAGTTTTTTAGTAGAGACGGGGTTTCACCATGTTGGCCAGGCTGGGCTTTTGTACTCTTAGGGGACCAATAACTTGCCCAAAACCTTGGTGTTGCAGTTTTATTATAGAAAAATATATGGGCACAATGTATTCCATTCTGAGTCATCACTGGGACCCTCTTCCCTCAGCTTCCGAGGTCTGCAGCTTTGGATCTGGAAGTTATGGACCAGAGAACATGCTACATTGTGTCGACTGGTTATGGCACTTTCTTTTGAAATCAGCAGCTATGGAAGAGTTTGCAAGTAGATCTGGAATCTTCACAATCTTCTTTGGCTGTACCTTGAGATCTATATTTCTGTAATATTGTTTCATGTGTTTTTTTCTTCAGTGTGAAGAACCTAGATGTTTTTCATCCAGAACATAGTTTGCATAATATTGAAAGAGAAAACTAGTTTCCCAAATACTTTTTAAAAAATATCAGCATTTTTTTCTCTTCCCTTTTCATCTTTTCGTTTTGCTTTCTCAATTTCTGTGCATAATCTTATATTTCTTGAAAAAAGTAATGACACCAATTCAGTCGACAAGGTTGGCACATCTTGTCATTTATTTGAATTGTTTCATATTTTGCCTCTAACTACTGCCACTTGCACAAAGGAAAATAGTTATTCCACAGCAGGCACATTGACTAAACATATTAGAACAGCATTATATGGAGCTCTAATGCCGTGGATTATCAAAAAGAAATACTCCTCCTTTCTCTTTTATCTCCCCGTCAAAAAAATTCCAGGTAAAATATATGTGAAAAATGCTGAGTGAAGGAAAGTTAAGCTGGTTTCTTTCTCGTATGTTCTATTTCAGTCTCAATGTGCTGATGTACATTGTGAATCTCTCAGTGTGAAATGTACGTTGGAATAAATCCCAAACATTTTTTCTCCTAGAATATCTTGAAGGACCAGAGTCTAGTTAAACACATTTCTCTAAAGTCATGCATCAAAATACATATATATATATACTCAATCTGACATGGGTAATATTTGTTAAAATGTAGCTATGTTAGTTAAACTATTTTTTTTTAGTTATCAAGGTGTATCCAATCTTGCTATTTTAAAATTTTAATTGTATAAGGAAGAGTTTTTCAGATTTTGGGGTTCAATCTTAGTGTATCTGCTCCCTCCATCTGCCAAGCCAATAACAGTTTCTTATAGTCTCTTTCAATGTAAGTGGTTTATCCTCATCAGCGGATTTTATCTGAACTCATTTGAGTACAATATGTTTAGGTGATTAATCCAATTGTGTGTGTGTGTGTGTGTATGTGTGTGTTTAACCAATTTTAATTCTGGAATCTTTTTGTTAGATTTCATATAGGATAAATCCTACCTGATGCAAAGATGAGGCTCTCAGTTGTTGCTAGTTCTTTTGTAGAAAAAAAGATGTACCAAAGCATGCAGAAAGTTATGCTAAATGGAGAAGCCAGAAAAAGTATATCTCAGTATACAGGAATGCAATGAATGTTTATAGAAAATTCAAAGTAGGAAAGGATTTAAGAAAATATGACAAAATTGGTAAGGCATGGTGGACACCATTTAACATAGGTTGATGCTTTTTCATCAGCATTTTCCTCATGTGCCCTTATGTGCGTGCATTGAGACCAGCTTGACCTAGGCCTTGATTCTTTCAGACTCTTATAGTAGCTGGCTAATAGGGTTACCTAATTATAACCTCTTATCCAAATTAATATTCTTACTACGCCATTGTGATGTCATAATCATACTTTTTAAGGTCATTATCATTTACTAAAATCATCAAGATGTAATGAACAGAACATTGGATTTCAAGTACAAAATTCATATTCTTAGGAGACACTTATGAGTTGCACAACCTTGAGTAGGTTACTTAACAACTAGAGGGGAATCCATTTCTACCTATAACATTTATATAATAATATCCTTGCTGCCTAATTCATAAGTTTGCTGTGGGATTTAAATGAGATAATATGTGAAGGCCTTTTGTAAACTTTGAAACAAAACAGACCTGTAAAGTACTATTGTTGCTCAATAAAGTATTGTGTATATATATATATATATATTAGTCTGACAATCAATGCCCTACAGGGCCACAATTACTTTTCCAGTCTATACGTGACCATTTGTTTGTAGGAACAAGACAATTCATTCAAAATCGGAATTTATCTATGAATGTCCTGGGTTTTCCTACCTAAACATCTTTTCATGTTCCCTTTCCTGAGTTTCCTCCCATTCTTCAAAGTGGCATTGAGATGCTGTATTTCCATGATGCCTTCTGTATCAGTGTCCTAGGTCTGCTGTAATAAACCACTAGTGACTGCATGGCTTAAAACAACAAAATTTATTCTCTCGAAGTTGTGGGGCCAGAATTCTGAAATCAAAGTGTAGACAGGGCCATGCTCCCATAGAA
Organism: Symphalangus syndactylus; assembly: GCF_028878055.3. NCBI lineage: Eukaryota > Metazoa > Chordata > Mammalia > Primates > Hylobatidae > Symphalangus > Symphalangus syndactylus. Next base: position 99,345,981 of record NC_072427.2, read on the forward strand.
GGATGTAGGGGAGAATCTTTCCATGCCTCTGTCATCTTCTGGGGGCTTTAGGTGGTATCTGCCTTGTGGCAGCATCACTCCAATCTCTACCTCTGTCTTCACATGGCCTTGTCTTGTATCTCTTTGTCTCTTCTTTTTCTGTCTTTTATAAAGATACACATCATCGGATTTAGGGCTGATTCTAAATCCAGGATGATATCATCTCAATATCCTTAGCGACACCTGCGAAGACCCTATTTCCAAAAAAGGCCATATTCATGAGTACAGGGGTTAGGATTTGGATATGTATTGCTGGGGCTGCTATAACCCACTCCATCTCCCTTGATCATTCTAGTCTGATTTGTTTGGAAAGCATTACATCCAAGGTTAAACATCATGTACAACCTTGGAACCACTGAGAGGACAGTACTTATAATGAACCAATTAAATAAGCAAATTGCAAGGACCACCTGGGAAAAGTTTAGCATTTGGTTCTTTTAATTGTTATTTCAACCATAATTACATCACACATAAAGAAGTAGGACTGGGCCAGTCATGGTGGCTCACACCTGTAATCCCAGCACTTTGGGAGGCTGAGGTGGGCAGATCACCTGAGGTCAGGAGTTTGAGACAAGCCTGACCAACATGGAGAAACCCCCTTTGTACTAAAAATAAAAAATCAGCTGGCTGTGGTGGTGCATGCCTGTAATCCCAGCTACTGGGGAGACTGAGGCAGGATAATTGATTGAACCCTGGAGGTGGAGGCTGCAGTGAGCTGAGATCACACCATTGCACTCCAGCTTGGGCAACAAGAGCGAAACTCTTTCTCAAAAAAAAAAAAAAAAAAAAAAAGAAGTAGTAGTGTTTAACTTTCTGCCAAAATAGTTGAATTATTTAACTACTTTTTTACAACTTCAGAAACTGAGAAGAAATTTTCTTTTTTTAAAAATGTAATTGGCAAAATACAACTATATTTAATTGAAAAATAGAATCCATTTAAAATCATTATGGCTTAGCAACCTAATCATTAGAAAAAAAATAATACTGCAACACTCATAAGATTATCTCTGGTCTCAGTACAGATGAAAAGCCAAAACTTGACATTGAATTTCTATTGGGATAGTACAAGATTGTATTAGCTCAGCACACTAGCTATTAATGTGATACACATTGTGAGCTCAGACACGTTGCAGTGACAGTTAGAACTTCTTCAATCTGTGCTGATCCCTCAGTGGACTTGTTCCTCTCTGGTGGCATTAAGGGACGCTAAGTGCAATTATGGTAACAAGCAACCACGTCATTCACAGCCCAAGTCAATTTATAAAGCTCTGAGAGAATGAGTTCATGTCTAGTCTGGGTTTATTTTCCATGCAAAAAATGATACCAGGTTGAATAAAGGGGATGTGTGTGTTAATGATTATTTTATTTATTTACAGAGGCTACTCCAAAATTCTAGATCTTGCTGACTCAGTTCAGTCTTTTTAATTTACAATCCAGTCAGTTCAATCTTTTTAATTTACAATCCACAGTTCTGATCTTACTTCAGAAACTTTTCCCAACTTTTTTTTCAGTCTCTTTCCCAATGTAGAGGTAGCAAGGCAATGTGCTTAATTAACCACAAAATTTTCTTATTGTAGTAACTTTAATATGGGATGTTGCCTTTGCTCCACTTCATCAAAAGTTAACATTTTCTTCATTCACAAGAATGAAACCAGCAGCTCCTTCATCTTGTCTCATTTCCTAGGTATTCCTAAAAGATGGAAAACCTTCTGAATTTACTAACCTAATATATTTCTATTAACACAATACTTTCAAGTATTCACCATAAAATATAAATTTTCACTTTAAAATCCACCCTTATTTTATTCTGATTCAATAAATTTCTCTTCTGTTCAATTCTACCTAACAGTCCTTTTGACCTTTATTTTTTTGTACCTGCTGAAACATAATGAAAATTTGGCCAGAGGTGGAGAGATGAAGAACAGTTTCTAGCCATTCAATAGTATGGTCCTCATATTGATATTTCAGGTTTTATCCTGATCTTAGTGAGGAGTGTGTGATTAGAGAAGAGAGGCCCAGGAACAGGTTAAGGAAGTGTGGCTTAAGTGAATCTTCTCCTCTGTCAGCTACGCTAAAGCCACCTCAAATCCCTAACTGGAGTATTTATTCACATGCCTCAAGAATAAGACATTGTGTTAGTTTGACTTTGTTTGTTTGTTTTTTTTTGAACAATTATTTACAGATATCATTGCATTTTAAGATGTAAGAGGAGGTAAACATGAAGTGTAACTAAATTATTCAAGGAGAAAGCTAGCTTCTGAAGAAGAAGAAGGAGAAGGAGAAGAAGAAGAAGGAGAAGAAGAAGAAGGAGAAGAAGAAAAAGCATTATGGATTTTCTCTCTGGAAAGGTGACGGTTAGGAGGAAATATCAGCAAAGATGACAAGCATTTCAGGAATAAGGGCCAGAAAAAAATCTCAATTTCCTCATGGAATCCTCAAATACTAAAAATAAGAACAAGCATTTGAGATATTCAAATGAATGTTTTATTTAGAAAAGGACTTTAAGCCTCATAAGAGAAAGTTTTTAATAAGCTAGTTGTGGTCTTTGTTGACACAAAGAGTAAAATAAGTTCCTCTGAAGATAAGAAGTGTCTGGAACCTTCTGAAGGAGAAGTCATGGGGGATGATGTGCATGTCCTTCATGTTTCCTGGTGTTTCTGCGACTGTTCTTACCAATGGCACTACAGCTCTGGCCAAAATACTATTATAAACTCCTACTGTAAACTCCTCCTACTCCTGCTTAACTTCATCTTCCCACAGGTGTGTGACCGTATGTGCTCTGGAAGAGAAAAAGAAGAACATCTGTCTGTCTTTATATGTCATGAATTTAGTTTTATAAAATAAAGGCATCGTCTTATTCTTTTTTAAAGGCCAAGTTACATCATGCAGGCCATTGTTTATTGTAGTGATTGTTACATGGAACAGGGGTGATGGTGCCCACTGGCAAGGCCACATTCTTTCCAGGCTCTGCTATTGCAGAACAAAAGGAGCTCGCTGTCCAATGCACTAGAAGCCAATACTATGAGACTGGAATTTTGGAGGAAAAAAAAAGCTTTATATTGCAAGTCGACTCAACAAGGAGACCAGCGCGTGAAGCTCAAATCTGTTTCTCTGTGCTGTTTTTAAAGCGGTAATTTTATTAGAAAAGGTTTAAGGCAGGGATGTTCAATCTTTTCGCTTTCCCGGGCCACACTGAAAGAAGAAAAATTTTCTTGGGCCACACATAAAATACACTAACACTAATGATAGTTGATGGATTAAAAAAAAGTTGCAAAAGAAATCTCATAATGTTTTAAGAAAGTTTATGAATTTGTGTTGGGCCACATTTAGTTATCACTGGAGTGGGCTCTTGATAAAAGAAGAAGTTCAGCTCTCATTTTCTCTCTTTATCTCATGAACTTTCAGCCTGTCTTGTCCTCTTTTGCCATGTGATACCTTTTGCCATGTCTGAGGCAGCACGAAGTCACTTGCCAGATGTGGCCCTTCAATCATGGACTTCACAGCCTCCAGAACCATGAGCCAAATACATCCCTTTTCTTTATAAATTTCCCAGTCTATGGTATTCTGTTATAGCAACATAAAATGAACTAAGACACTGTGTCTTCCAGCCTTTGTTTAAATCCTTTGTTTTCTTGGAGCAATTCTTATGGTAATCCCTAAGGATGTGTAGACTGTAAATTTTCTGAATTTGGGTGGATGCATCTGAGAATGTCTTATTATATCTCAAACTTGAATGATGGACTAGATATAGAATATGAGGTTGAAAATAATTTTCTACCACTATATAGACAGTTTTGCTTCTCTGTCTTTAGCTGTTCATTTATTTAATGCAATATTAGTGATTGTAATAGCAGACTCTCTTTCCTTTGTGGTCATTTTCCCCCTTCTTTCCTGGAGTTATTGGATCTTCTTTTTATCCTTGGTATTATGAAATTTCACAGTGATGTATGTAGGAGTTGTAATTTTAAAACATGACCCCCAAGTTCTTTGATACTTCTCTTATTGAGAGGTGGAGTTTATATTCTCTCCTATTGAATTTGGACTTGTCACTACTTGTCACAAATAAAGTCAAAGACTACCTCAACAAAGTTTACAGGAGGTGACACTAGGTGACTTCTGAGGTTGAGTCATGAAAGACCTTGCCCCTTCCACCTGGTGCTTGTGGAACTCTTGCCCTCTGGAAGCTCCATATTGTTTTCAGAGCCTAGCTGCCTTGTTGTAAAAAGCCACGGCCCTGTACAGAAGCCATGTGTAGGTGATCAGGTTGACAGCCTTGGGCTGAACTTAGTCTTTAAGATCAGCCCAGCCCAAGTGCCAGAAACATGAGTGGAGAAGCCTCAAGAGGATTCTACTCTCTAGCTGTTTGGATCACTCCCAGCCATTCAAGTCTTCCCAGTTTAGAACCAAGACATCATGGAAAAGAGTAAAGCCATCCTCACTGTCTTCTGTATGAATTCCTGATCCACAAAATCCATGATTATAATAAAGTAGTTGTAGTTTTATGCCACTGTCTATTGGGTGATTTGTTATACAGCAGTAGGCAACTGAAACAGGAGGTATAAGTCTCTCTTTAGTCACCATTGTAGATACTCAATGGATCATTTTAATCAGAATATTATGGAACATTCTTTCTTTCCTGATTTTCTTCCCTTCATTTATAGAAAATTCTCTTCTATTATTTCTTTGATAAGGTGCATCCAATCATTACCTGTTTTCAAAAATTTATTGGTTATATTTTGGATCTCTCAGAACAATCCTAAAGTTTTATCATTTTTTTTTACGTTTTCTATTCCTTTATATTTTTGTTGCAATATATGGAAAAGTCATCTGACTTTATCTTTTCAATCTGTTGCTGAAGTTTTGAATTTCAACAATCGTTTATTTTTAGGATTTCAAAATTTTATTTTATGGCTTTCCCTTTTTAATAACATCCTCCTCTTTTTTTATGGATGGAATGTTTTTAAACCTTTCTGAGAGATTGTTTTAGTCCTTTTGGGATGCTATAACAATAACACAGACTAGGTATCTTATAAACGACAGCAATTTATTACTCATACTTCTGTAGGATTAGAGGTCCAAGATCAAGACACCAGCAGATTTGGTGTCTGGTGAGGGCCTCCTTCCTGGTCATAGATGGTGCATCTCACGGTATCGTCACATGATGGAAAATGGCAAGGAAGTTTTCTGGAGTCTTTTTTATGAGGGCACTAATCTCATTCATGGGAGCTTCACCCTCATGACCTAATCACCTCTCAAATACCCCACCTCCTAATACCATCACATTGGAGGTTAGGATTTCAGCATATGAATTTTGGAGAAACACAAAGTTTTAGTCTAATATGCTAACCCTCCCCCCGCCCCCAAATTCAGGTCTTTCTTGCATGCAAAATAAATTAATTCTATCCTAACAGTCCCAAAAAGTCTTAACTTGGTCCAGCATCAACTCTAAAGTCTAAAAGCCAACAGCTCATCTAAACATCATCTAAATCAGATATGGGTAAGGCTCAAGGTGTGATTCATTGTGACACAAATTGTTCTCCGGGTATGAGCCTGTGAAACTAAATAAGGTGTATGCTTCCAAAATGTAGTGGTGAGATAGGTATAGGACAGACATTTCGATTCCAGAAAGGAGAAACAGAAAAAGACAAAAGGGGTAAAATGTCCTGTGTAAGTCCAAACTACAAGAAAAATGGCACAAGATCTCAAGGCTTGAGAATAATCCTCTTTGGCTTGATGCTCTGTGCTCCAGGCCCACTGGGGAAGAGTGCTGCCTTCTAGACCTACTGAGGCAGTGGTTCCATCTTCTAGGCCCACTGTGGTGGAAGTTCTGACCCCTTACCTCCAGCTCTACCTGGCAGGGTTTGCAGCCTTAGGGCTCACAAGAATGAAACAAGCAGCTCCTTCATCTTGTCTCATTTCCTAGGTATTCCTAAAAGATGGAAAACCTTCTGAATTTACTAACCTAATATATTTCTATTAACACAATACTTTCAAGTATTCACCATAAAATATAAATTTTCACTTTAAAATCCACCCTTATTTTATTCTGATTCAATAAATTTCTCTTCTGTTCAATTCTACCTAACAGTCCTTTTGACCTTTATTTTTTTGTACCTGCTGAAACATAGTGAAAATTTGGCCAGAGGTGGAGAGATGAAGAACAGTTTCTAGCCATTCAATAGTATGGTCCCACAGGTCTGGTTGGCCTCTCCCAAATGGCTTTGGGTGACCTTATCCCCCTGGCTGCAGGCAGAGGCCATCTGGCCTGTTGAAAACAAGGTAATGGTCCCCCATTTTGAAAATGAGAAGGCAACCCTGATGATCCTGAGTCATCTTTGGGGTCATGCTTCCCATTTCTTAAAGAATAGTGCACATTCTCAGCTGAATGACTCTACAGTTCTGTCCTATAAAATCCAAGAAGTCTGAGAGCCTTCTTTCATTTCTTTCCATCTTCTTCCCCTTCTGTTGAAACTGGCACAGCTGTAATGGCTTGTTAAGTTCGTGTTTTACACCCATATTAATCTCCTTATCAAAGGGACTCTTGGCCACACCCTTAGTGTTCTCTCTTGAGTACACGTTCTCATTTTTTTTTTTTTGCAATGTGGATAGGCTGAGAGTTTTCAGATCTTTAAGACCTGCTTCCTTTTTGCTTAACAATGACATCTTTAGGAAATTTCTTTCTTCCCATATTTTACTATAGGAAGTCAGAAGTCAAGCTGTGCTTTTAACACTTTGTTTAGAAATATCATCAACTAAATATCCAACTAATTGTTCACATGTTCTGCCTTTCACAAAACACTAGAACACGAACAAATTCAGGCAAATTATTTGGCATTTTATAAGAAGGATCACCATTTCTACATTGTCCAATAACGTGTGCACATTTTCATCTGAGATCTCCTTCAAATAGCCTTTACCATCCATATTTCTACCAACATTCTCTTCAGGATTATTTATACATCATCTAAGAAGATTGAAGTCTCCTCTTTTATTCCCGAGTCCTCACCATAATTGCTTTATAGGTCTATTCACAGCTGTGATTTTATATAGACATAGTTTTTGTTCATGGTTCCTGGCTCATAACTCCAATAGCCCTTATTATTTTTCCCCAAGGCAGGCCATAGAAACTAAAAATGTACTCTCATCTTTTCCCACTTTTCTATCTTGGAACTGGTTATAAAGAAATTCTCTGACCTACCTTGTCTGATTGTAAGTCATAAGACCCTAATTTCAGAAGGTGTTTGGCCTCATACCCTGCAGGAAGGAATCTGCACAAAGAGGAAAAGCCAGTGAAAATATGAGCAGGCAGGCCTTGCTGGATTTCCCTACTCAGTCTATTAGTACTAGGTTATAGCTTTTTAGTCTAGTCGCATTTCCACATGGTCGTCCATGCTTCAATCACGCCTAGCCAATGATGTTTTCATGAAAGGCCCAAGAGTTTGTAAAGAAGGCTGTATGGAGAGATTCTGAATAGCTGAACATGTGAAGCTTCCTGGAGGGTAGAGTGCCTGGGGAGGGGATGAAAACGATGCACTCCTTCCCCTATAACTTGCCCTATGCATCTCTCCATCTGTATCCTTTGTAGTAAATCAGCAAACATAAGTAAGTGTTTCTGTGAGTTCTGTGAGCTGCCCTAGCATATTAATTAAACCCAAGGAGGGAATTGTGGGAACCCCAAGGTATAGCTGGTTGGTCAGAACCACAGGGAAAATAACCTGGAGCTTGCAATTGGCATTGGAAGTAGGAGATGGCCTTGTGGGACTGAGCCCTTAACCTGCAGGATCTGATGCTGTCTCTAGGTAGACAGTATCAGAACTGAATTGGAGGATACTCAGCTGGTGTCCACTGAAGAACTGATTGCTTTCTTATTAGTTGGGGGAGGTCTCCACACATTTGGTGATAGAAGTCTTATGTATTGATTGTTGTGTGTGAGAACAGTTTGTATTTTGTCCACTCACAACAGCAGTGTAGACTTTGTCTAGAATGGACTTCAGAACTCTTCCAGCCTTTATCCCTTACTGAATTCCAAAGCTGCTTCCACATTTTTAGGTATTTGTTATAGCAACACCAATTTCTCAGCAGCAGTTTCTATACAGTCAGCATTCTTCAGAGAAACAGACCATTATGATATAAACATAGACATAGTATAGATATACAAAAAGAGATTTATTATGAGGGATTGGCTCTTATAATTATGCAGGCTGAGAAGTCTCACGATCCAGTCCCTCAGCATAGTACACGATGGGTTGATCTTCAATCCGCACCCTCCTCCCACACTGCTTTAATTCTTAAAAGAGCTGGTTGTGTATTCCTCTTGGCAACTTTCTTGTCTGTTATAATGTGGCAAAAGTTAGGAGCAGCTGACTCAGACCTCCACATGGAATCTATGTACTGAGATGGTAGAACTGTCTACCAACCTTTCCTACCTCTGTATAAGAGAAAATAAACTTCCAACTTTTGAAGTCATAGTTAAAATTTACCATGAGCTGGCACAGTTCTAAGAGCTTTTATGAATTAATAAATATAATCCTCACAACAATCGTACCTTAGGAAGTAGCACTATTATTATTACTATTATGCAAATTAAAAAGTTGCAAAGAGGATAAATTTTCTCAAACCCTCCGACAAAGTAGTGAGAGAGTTAGATTCAACCCGGGCAGCCTGGTTTCAGAGCTCAGACTCTCAATCACCTTGATATATTGTTTATTCCTTGTGCAATGTGTTGTGGTATCTGACCTTTATAGACAAAAAACATACGCAATCGGGAGTCATTTTGCCAAATGTTGCAGTCAGATGTTAATTTGAAACCATTAGTTATAGGAGAAGACTTAAGTACAGGGAGATATATGCCAAACATATTAAATAAATGCTAATAGAAGTTAGTGAGTAAGAATGCACTTGATCCACCAAAATTACTCCAATGAGGAAAGGATTGCAATTTTGTACCTGCCCAATGACTTTTTAAATGCAAATTTCATTGAAATACAAAAAGAAAGTACACAAGTATGGCAACACGATCTATTTTTCGAAGTGTATGTATCACAACACGACCACTTCCAAAAGGCCTTCCGTGCCCCATCCAGTCATTATACATTGCCTTTTATTTATTTTACTTTTGTATTTTGTTTGTTTGAGACAGAGTCTCACTCTGTCATCCAGGCTGGAGTGCAGTGACACAATCTCAGCTCACTGCAACCTCCGCCTCCTGGGTTCAAGTGATTCTCCTGCCTCAGCCTGCCAAATAGCTGGGATTGCAGGCGCATGCCACCACACCTGGCTAATTTTTATATTTTTAGTAGAGACAGGGTTTCAGCCAGGCTGGTCTCGAACTCCTGACCTCAGGTGATCCGGCAGCCTTGGCCTCCCAAAGTGCTGAGATTTCAAGCTTGAGCCATTGTGCCTAGCCTACATTGCCTTTTAAAGGGGCATTTCTAATTTACTGTCAGTAATTGGAACACTAGCATGCTGTGTATTCATATAAACTCACTTTGTATATACATACATAAATACATACATGTATTTGCCTGTCTTTAAACAGGGCAGTCTTCCAAATAAACAGATGTGGATGTTGAGAAATAATGGCTGTGGGTGAAGTCCTATCCTCCAGTGCCTGTGAGAAGAGACATCAAGCTCTGGCAACTTCCTTGCTCAATAAACCTCATTTACAAATCTGGACACAGTGAGTCAAACCTCATCTTCTGGGAACTTCTATTGCTGCTTCTATGGTACCATTCTCTCTTTGGCTCTCAGCTTGGGTATTCTCTATGGGGATGCATATAGGCCTGGCCATTTTGACTTTGCAGGCTTTCAACTGTTCTTCTTTGGGCTACAGTTTTGGGTTTGGCAGCTTTAGCTCCAGTGGCTGGGACCTTGGCTAAGTAAATTGTGGTACCAGAGGAAATAGAAATGATAGCAGAGCTAAGTCAAGGGGATTTGGCTCTGGGTGGGGATGTAGCAGCTACTGAAGGTTGAAGATTCAGCTGAACTTGAGCCCACAGCATTAACCAAAGCCCCACACTTTAAAATCCAGGGATTACGGATTTATGCAGATTTGTACAACTGTTTTGTTTTTCTAGGCTCTGACATCATTTCTTAGCTAATGACAAATTGTTGCCTTGGTCTTTCCAATACAACAGTCACCATCTGTAGCTGTCAAAATTCCAGATTTTATTTACTCGAGACTGAGCTCTGTTGATGTTGACTATTAAGTTCACTTTTCTAGAAGGAAATTCTGAACATGCTACCTTGTTTATTATTGTTCTACTTATTTTATTTTATTTTATTTTATTTATTTTATTTTTTTTTGACATGGAGTCTCGCTCTGTCGCCCAGGCTGGAGCGCAGTGGCGTGATCTCAGCTCACTGCAAGCTCCGCCTCCCCGGCTCAAGCCATTCTCCTCCCTCGCCTCCCAAGTAGCTGGGACCACAGGTGCCTGCCACCTCGCTCCGGCTAATTTTTTGTATTTTTTTTTTTTTTTTTTTTAGTAGAGACGGGGTTTCACCATGTTAGCCAGGATGGTCTCGATCTCCTGACCTCGTGATCCGCCCGCCTCGGCCTCCCAAAGTGCTGGGATTACAGGCGTGAGCCACCGTGCCCGGCCTGTTCTACTTATTAAATAATGATGTCACCAAAGTCAACAAGATGATCACATATTTTTATTTATTTTAGTGGCTTCATTCAGTAGATTTTGTTTTCTAGGTGCGTTCAGTTTCAATGAATATAATCTGAAATATATGATAAGGAGCCTTGGACTAAAATTTTGTAGGAGTGTTTTTAATTGTGACCACGGTCACTCACCCAGGCTCTCTGTGATATTTAAAAATTTCAGTGAGTGTATGTCCATTTTAGGCTCTTGCCATGGTCTGATTAGGCACAGGGTTGGGTCTCACAATATCTGATCCTGCCCCAGACTGTCATGGTAAGGAATGGAAATGGCTGTGACTTCTGCTGGAGGCCCAAGAAGGACAAGTGGGTTCATATCTTGTCTGTTCATGTGGGCCAGAGTATTAGTCAGACTTACGCTTGTATTCTTTTTTTTTTTTTTTTTTATTAATCAGAATGTTGAGGTTGACACTCCCAAGAAAAGGTATCTGAAATCAATGGTTTTCTTTGAATCAACAACTTAGCTGGCTTACTTTTTTTTTATTGTTATACTTTAAGTTGTAGGGTACGTGTGCACAATATGCAGGTTTGCTACATATGTATACGTGTGCCATATTGGTGTGCTGCACCCATTAACTCGTCATTTACATTAGGTATATCTCCTAATGCTATCCCTTCCCCCTGCCCCCACCCACGAGAGGCCCCACTGTGTGATATTCCCCTTCCTGTGTCCAAGTGTTCTCATTGTTCAATTCCCACCTATGAGTGAGAACATGCGGTGTTTGGTTTTCTGTCCTTGCGATAGTTTGCTCAGAATGATGGTTTCCAGCTTCATCCATGTCCCTACGAAGGACACAAACTCATCTTTTTTGATGGCTGCATAGTATTCCATGGTGTATATGTGTCACATTTTCTTAATCCCGTCTATCATTGATGGACGTTGGGGTTAGTTCCAAGTCTTTGCTATTGTGAATAGTGCCGCAATAAACATACGTGTGCATGTGTCTTTACAGCAGCATGATTTATAATCCTTTGGGTATATACCCAGTAATGGGATGGCTGGGTCAAATGGTATTTCTAGTTCTAGATCCTTGAGGAATCGCCACACTGTCTTCCACAATGGTTGAACTAGTTTACAATCCCACCAACAGTGTAAAAGTGTTCCTATTTCTCCACATCTTCTCCAGCACCTGTTGTTTCCTGACTTTTTAATGATGGCCATTCTAACTGGTGTGAGATGGTATCCATTGTGGTTTTGATTTGCATTTCTCTGATGGCCAATGATGATGAGCATTTTTTCATGTGTCTGTTGGCTGCATAAATGTCTTCTTTTGAGAAGTGTCTGTTCATATCCTTTGCCCACTTTTTGATGGGGTTGTTTGATTTTTTCTTGTAAATTTTTTTAAGTTCTTTGTAGATTCTGGATATTAGCCCTTTGTCAGATGGGTAGATTGTAAAAATTTTCTCCCGTTCTGTAGGTTGCCTGTTCACTCTGATGATAGTTTCTTTTGCTGTGCAGAAGCTCTTTGGTTTAATTAGATCCCATTTGTCTATTTTGGCTTTTGTTGCCATTGCCTTTGGTGTTTTAGTCATGAAGTCCTTGCCCATGCCTATGTCCTGAATGGTATTGCCTAAGTTTTCTTCTAGGGTTTTTATGGCTTTAGGTCTGACATTTAAGTCTTTAATCCATCTTGAATTAATTTTTGTATAAGGTGTAAGGAAGGGATCCAGTTTCAGCTTTCTACATATGGCTAGCCAGTTTTCCCAGCACCATTTTTACATTTTAAGGCCTACTAGAGATTTTGATGTAGAAGATTTCTATTCTGTTCCTGTCAAAATCTTAACTACAAATTTCATGGCCAATGGGTCAGAGTGTAAGAGGTCAGCTAACTACCTGAATTCTTTAGATCTGAGGTCACCATACCCTTTGATAGTCTCTGTGACACTGGGGACTTTAAGTCTATTCACTTCAAATGGAAAGGGTTTTGGAACCAACATAGTATTCAGTGTTTATTAATACTGCTAATTTTGTTTTCATATGATTAGGTCTGCAATCTCCAACCTTTTGTTTTACCACACTATTTTATTTAAAGTCAAACCCTTTCTGAATTCTTTTCGTATTCCACTTTTTTGGCCAAACCACAACTGATAAATCATAAAGTGCTATCTGATTGGATTTCACCCATCTTTTCAGACTTTGCCTCTGTGATTCCAAAACTTAAGTCCAGTTACAAAGAGCCTGCCTGGAAGCTCAGCGCTATGTTTCAGTGTTATCCGTTAAGTTGGTTTCCAGATGTGCCATCACCTACTACAGTATATAGCTCTTGTTTTCAAACGGTATTTTAGGAGCCTTATTATACATGTATATATTTTTTGAAATTAAGTGATTAACTCACTCCTTTTGAGAAGTAGACATGATTGTATATATTATTTGTGTGTGTATAAATATATACATACATATTTATTATTTTCTACAATAAATCATTTAATTAAAATGCTTTACTTTTTCTTCTTGAATGCCGTATTTTTGTTTGTTATATATACACACACACGTGCATATATATATATATATATAATAGAACATATACAAACATATATAAGAAAGAGAAAACGATAAAGGGATTTAAATTAAGAGAAGTTGGCTGGGCACGGTGGCTCACGCCTGTAATCCCAGCACTTTGGGAGGCCAAGGCAGGCAGATCATGAGGTCAGGAGATCGAGACCATCCTGGCCAACATGGTGAAACTCCGTCTCTACTAAAATACAAAAAATCAGTGAGGCGTGGTGGTGTGTGCCTGTAGTCCCAGCTACTCAGGAGGTTGAGGCAGAGGAATCGTTTGAACCCAGGAGGTGGAGGTTGCAGTGAGCTAAGATCACGCCACTGCACTCCAGCCTGGCGACAGAGCAAGACTCCATCTCAAAAAAAAAAAAAAAGAGAGAGAAGTTTTTGGCCAGGGGTTACCAACTGGAAGAGAGCCCAGTGTAGCTAATACACATGCTTTTTGACTTGAACATTTGTTTTAAATTTTTATTTTGGGGGGCCTTTAGATAGAGCATGTGTTCTGTTAGCCATAGTTTCCAAAGTCTTGATTGTGTTTTAACTCTAATGATTCACATATTTATATTCTTGCATGACTCTTACAGGTACATGAATCTACCATCAATGTTTTAAACTTTTTAATGCAATAAGCAAATGTTTTAGTTTTGAAAATACTGAAGCCAGTATTTCAAAATTTAGTGTATTTTATTTTACTATCATCTCTATTCTGTTGTGGTCCATTTAGCTCCAGGTGAAAATAGAAACTGACTACTCTTATTTTTTAAATCATTTTTTTAACCTTCACTTTTGAGATTTCCGAAGCGTTCTTTTCATATTATGGACTTATTTCTATCATGCTAATTCTACTCTTTATTCAATGTATTAAAAATATAAGTTCTGGCCAGGTGCGAGGTGGCTCACGCCTGTAATCCCAGCACTTTGGGAGGCTGAGGTGGGCGGATCACAAGGTCAGGAGATCGAGACCATCCTGGCCAACATGGTGAAACCCATCTCTACTAAAAATACAAATATTAGCTGGGGGTGGTGGCACACGCCTGTAATCCCAGCTACCTGGGAGGCTGAGGCAGGAGAATCGCTTGAACCTGGGAGGTGGAGGTTCCAGTGAGCAGAGATTGCGCCACGGCACTCTAGCCTGGCGACAGAGTGGGACTCCATTTCAAAAAATATATATATGAACATATATATGTTCTATTACTCTGTTTTGCAATATTTTACTATATTATTTGAAACATTTTCACTACAACTTGCATCTCAGAAAATTTCCCTATTTATCTCATCTTGTCTTTTTTATCTTATGTTTATCTTTCATTTCCTAGAGTTTTTATTTAATTGAATTTTATGGAGGTTACAACATGTACATTCTTTAACATTTTCTTTTCTCTATAATAAATTAGTTAAAAATGTTTTAGTTTTTCTTCTTGAGTGCAATATTTTCATTTGTTGTAGAATCTGTTCATTGGCAGTGAAAATCATTTTGTTTTGTGGTAAGGTTTTAGTAAAGTTTTAAAACCAGCTGTATTTCATCCATCTATTTATAGTAAATTCGAAGTGAACTCCTCTCCCTTAGTGTAGTCCATAGCTACTATATATAACTTTGCATAATCCTAAAAGAACAAAAATCGCTATATGTTGAATAAGGATTTATTTTGTTTCTTTGTAAATTTATTATGTGTCTATTCCCTCTTTGCTGCTTTTTTGTGTTTAGTGGATGTTTCTTCTGCCCAAATAAACATGCTCACTTGGACAATACCAGCATAAATTTGCATACAACGTGAAGTGTTTCTGTCATTTGGGCAAAACTTGTGCATGTTTTGGAAGCAAATAATTCATCATATGTCTTTCCCTCATGCATTAGTTAGAGCCAGTTTCAAAAAATAAACATAGGTTCTCAGCAGATGGCTATTGAAACTGTCTTAGCTTTGTTACCTAGAAATGAATAAGCTTTGTTACCTAGAAATGAATAAGAAAATACAGCCTGTTCACACCTGGACTCTAACGCTTCTCCTCACTCACCCCCAAATAATGCTTAGGGCACAGCAACAGGTAAGCACCAGACAACCACAAGTTACCACATCAGGGCAGAAAACCACATGGCGAAGGAGAATAATATACATATTATCAGAGGGAACCCAGGAGAAATTGAACCTAACCTGCCTAGTTCTTTCTCCCACTCTCATCAAATCAGATAATAAAAAGGAATGAATGTGGAGTGTTATCCTATACCTCCACTCCCCACCCCAAGAAGTGAAAGTTTTGTCTTTAAGGACACAGGAGGGTTAGGGGATAATTATTCTCTCTCATAGCACAGTGGATCATAGAAAAAAAAGAAAAACCATTCTAAAATTCCTATGGAATGACAAAGGGCCTCAAATAGCTAAAGCAATCCAGAACAAAAAGAACAAAGCTGGAGATAGCATTACACTAACAGGTTTCAGATTATACTGCAAAACTATAGTAACCAAAACAGCATGATACTGGCATAAAAATGAATCGTATATTTTTAGTCAGCAATGGGGATGTTTCCTGGCACTCCACAAAGTGGACATCAGCAAGGATCCTCTTTCTGTATTTCCTGAAAGGACATTTAACATGGTGTGTGTGTGTGTGTGTGTGTGTGTGTGTGTGTGTGTGTGTGTGAAACTGATGACTTTTTCGTATTTCAAGTTTGTAATAAGACATTTTTTCGAAGTCAATTTTTTTCTTTCTGGTTCCAAAGCCAATTTCACCCTTAAGTTGTAGAGCTACGCTAGTAAAAATGCATACATGGTTCACATAAGATTGTTGCCAGATTTCAGCTGCATGTATTGCATTTGTTTTACATTGAGCTTAAGAGAAAAAAAGTTACAGAATCATAAAATCTGAGTTGTGAGGGACCTTGTATATGATGTAGTGTAACTTTTTACTTCATTTAATATTAAAATCTCTTCAATGACATTCAATAGTTGTCCATCCTCCTCTTTAATAGTATTCACTATTCTCAGAAGATGAATGACATATAGTCTCCTGTAGCTGCCTGCAATTATTTCTAATTCTAGTGTCTGTGGGGTAATTTTAATAGCTATTCAAATATTTGGAAGTAATTGTTATTTCTTCTGTGTTTTTAAAAGCTGAGCTCAAAAGCCCAAGTTTCTTTAACCTTTCTGTACATAAATGTGTTTTCAAGCACTCTGTCCTTCTACATGACATCAACATTTATTAATGTACCTCTTAAAGTGCAATGCCAAGATCTCACCGTAGTGCTGCAGCTATTGTCTAGCAAAAGCATAGTATAATTTTCTCCATTGTGAATCTGTTAATAAAACCTAAGAGCGAGAAATAACAGACCCTTAAAGATCATTTCTACTGTTAGTCTCCTCACATTATACAGACTATTAAAGCTTACCTAACTCAATAAAAATTTCATTGATTTTGTTATTTTTTCTAGTTGTTATACATATTATTATTAAAATTTTACTCATTGATTCAACTTTCATCTCTTGATGAAAAATAATTTTAAATGTTTAAAAGTATTATTTTATGATTTTAAATGTTTAAATTTCTTAACTTTGGATAATGTATATCTGATTTAACAAGATGAAAATATGTCAGAAAGCAACACTTCAGATTATGCCATATCTCATTTTCTAAACAATATCTCTTTGATGTAAGATTTCAAGACACATTTTTTTATCCCTAGGGGTTAAATATATAATGCAAATGAAATTTAATTCACTGGGTTTTAGAATTCACTGTTAGTTGTTAGAGTATTTGTGTTAATTATGAGTGGTTGACAAGAAGAAATTGCATTTTAATGCTCATGACACATATTTCATCCTTATCATCTTATTTAACCTCCAAACAGTCCTTTTGAAATAATAATATTTCTATATTAGAGGTTTACAAACTGGTTAGCACGTGTCCGAGTTAGGAGGACGTTGACCCTCGGTCAGTTCAATCCAGATGGTGTACTTTTCCTTCTACCCTGTGACCAGTTGGGAACATGGATTTGAATTCATCAGTCAGTTAGTAATGTCTTCAATGCAATGTGCATGTTGTTAGCTGCTGCTCATGGGGCCTTGGTCCTTGCTGGGCTACAATGGGTTTTGATGACCTTGGGGTCACAGATCATGGACAAGCCGCTTCTTAGACTAATGTGTTTGGTGATGTGTTTTCTGCAATAACATTTTTGAATTGGCTAAGTTTCAAAGATCAATTTTGAGTTAATGGATGCTGTCAGTACATTAGCCACATGCATAGTTCTTAAGAATCCAGCTAGTCTTTATCCAGAAATTATCTCTTTAAATATTAAGTGCTCAAGGACAGCTTTCCTAAATTTTAAAAGGTGCCTGTTTATTTATTTTTCTCTGTTTGCTCTGTTTAAGAGAGGTAAAGATTTTCCATTTTTGTTTTCTAATAAATGGTCACAGATGGTAGAGCAACTGTGGCATTCACATTTTTTCACTTATTTAAATTGTTTCAAGAGGTGTACCTTGGGCCTGACAGTTGCAGGCAGCTCAAGGAATCATTTTCATATTTATCTCCTTCAAAGCATTTACTCTCAGATGACAATAATGAGCAGAATGTCGAAAGCATATACTTTATGTAGATGATCAAGTCTTTGCTAAGATGTGATGGTGCATATTAATTCTCAGCTCCATTTATTGTCTTACACCAAGCTTCAGTTTCAAGATTTTTAATCTTCAAAGTGTAGTAGCAAGTATGCTATCTTAAATGTCAGCATTCTTCATCAGCCAAGTTTTTGACATAGCTAATTCAGTTACTGTTGGAAGTGGAGAATGGGGGAGAGGATAGAATACGCAGATGTCTCTTCTGAAAGTTTTTGTTCAGTGGTTGACTTTACTGTAGGTGAAATAGTACCTGGGATGTGGTTATGGCACTCTTTTTTTTTTTTTTTTTTTTTTTTTTTTGAGACAGAGTTTCACTCTTGTTGGCCAGGCTGGAGTGCAATGGCACAATCTCAGCTCACCACAACCTCTGCCTCCCGGGTTCAAGTGATTCTCCTACCTCAGCCTCCCGAGTAGCTGGGATTACAGGCATGCGCCACCACACCCAGCTAATTTTGTATTTTTAGTAGAGACAGGGTTTCTCCATGTTGGTCAGGCTGGTCTTGAACTCCTGACCTCAGGTGATCCACCTGCCTCAGCCTCCCAAAGTGCTGGGATTACAGGTGTGAGCCACCGTGCCTGGCACTCTTAAAGATCCCTCGAAATGAAATTTCCACCCAAATGATTCCCTTCTGTCACTGAAATTTCACCAATTAAAGATCAATGGTCATATAAGTTAATTTCACATAATTGGTGTATTCAGCTTCTTCCACCCACTCCCCAACCCCTACATCCTGCTGTCCATGCCTAACTGGGATTGTTTGGCTCTGAGAGAATGGCATTTTTATGAGAAAAGAGGAGAAGCAATTATACAGTCTAGTGGTAAGTTTTAAAAAGAGTTTTCTGTGGGAGACTCACAGGGCCTTGAAATATTCTTGGCAGACAAAACACAAACTTATTAATATAGTAATGGAAATAACTCACTGACTTAAAAGTCTGTTAATCTCAATTGTAATTCTGACTAGAGACAGATAAATTTAATTTATTCATTTTTTATTCATTCCTCAGCCAGTCAAAAAGTAATGCCCTTTGTTAGTGTAAACTGCAGCCCACTGGAGTGGAAAAAAACTTTGTCCAGGCTCAATTCTGCAAAGGGATCATGCTTCTCAGAATTCTGAATGTTAGATAGAACATTGTCTGCAAGTGTTAATTTGTTCCTGCAGTTAAGGTACTGTGTTTCTTGAATAATACCTGATGAGTTTCCTTTTATAAAGAAATATTGCAAAGATAAAGAAATTAATAGTAGAGAATGAGTGAATTAAAACTTTACATAAAATTTTCTAATATTTAGCTTTTGTAGAGTCTGCATGTGTACCAGGACCCCAAAATAATATGCAAATATAAATGCAGTGTGATTCTGGAATTAATTGTGGTACATTGTAAACTGACTCCCTTGTATGAGTTCTGTTTTTACCTTGTGCTACCCTTAAAGCTAGTCTTGCAAATTGCCACATCTTAAAAAGTGCCACAAATTTCAACATCAAGGCATTTGATAGAGAATAAAGGGAAGGGGATGACATGCATACCTTGCAACTAAAGTTCCTGAAATTCTTCTTTTCATCTGTCTTTCCCTCTCCAAAGTTCACTCCCCATGGAATTGCCACTTGATTTCTTCTCATGGCCAGTGTTTTCACCTCTTCATTTCTTGCTCTGCATCTTCGTCCTCTGCTTCCTCCTGGCTCCCTTCTTCAGTCATAATTTCTCTAGCCTACCTCCTTCCCCTCTGGATTCTTTCTTTCTACAACATGTCTTATTATCCCTGTTCTTAGGGAAGTTAATTTATAATTTTCTCAGTTTCCCAAAGTTTCATCCATATGTCTCACTCAACTCAGCCAAGGAGTAATCATTTGGAGGTATCCGATTCAGCTAGACAGGGTGAGTGCATGGATTGTTTTCTTCCTGTTGTATATTGCTCTTTCACTGGAGCTTGGCAAACTCACAGCTAGGTAGGTCTAAGGAATATGTCTGTAAGGAGCTCATGGTCTAATTAGGGTAAAGAAAAAACTTAAAGGGTACATTTGCTCAAACAAGGGTTCTAATTTGCCCTCACAAGGGCTAATGGAATTCAGAGGTAAGCAAAATCACTTCGGATGAGTTGGTCAGGTTATTTTCTCAGAAGAGGTGGCATGTAACTGAGTCATGACTGAAATGAGGCTATCTCAAAGGCAGAGGCGATTTCAGAGAAGGGGTCATTCCAGTAAGTAGGGGAAATAAAAAGTAGAAAATTGGAGTAGGAAATAGCAAAGCACATATGGGCAATGGTGATCACTGAAGTTCCCTGTTGCACAGAATGGGAGAGGAATGGGGAGTAAATGATATGCTTGGAAAGTTTGGCTGGGGACAGATTGTGGAGGGCTTTATTTTCTATTGAAAAGTTTGAACTTCAGTAGCAATGGGGAACGGATGAGAGCAGTTGAACAGGCCAATAGCCTAATGACGCAAGGCTTTACAAAGACACATTTGAACAATTGCAAAATCGGTAGGAAGAGGAAAGTCTGAAATCAGAGAGATATTAGAAGCCATTGTGATATTTTAGGAAAGACATAAGATTTTAAGTTATTTCTGATCTTGGCATTTGATATTTCTTCACTAAAAGTACAGAGGAAAATTTTTCTTTTCTTTCTTTTTTTCTTGCATATTGATTTAGAGTTCACAAAATTTGGCTTCCTGTTTGAACAGATGTGATGGTTCATTTGTTAATAACTCCTTGAAATTCGAGCATTTATGTGGAAGGATGTTTTACAAGTTTTATATTTCTTTGAAAGGAAATAAAAGGATAAGATTTCAGTGTTTCTTAGTACTTTGAAAATGAATGAATGACTTGCAGAGTACATGTAAACATATAAAAAGCATAACATTATCTTTTTGTCAATTGCTTTTTTCTATTATGAGACAAGATGCAGAAGAGAGTTTCTGAGGATATTGGAAAATGAAATACATCTTTCTCCTTTATTAAAAAGATGTAACACTTATAGTGTGTTACATAGTATCACTCTATTATGCTTGAGTTCCTGTTAAACTTTTCACTAAGAGTAGTGAAGATTTTAATGTGCAAGACAGGTTTGTATGATTCAGGGGCTGTGACAAAGCTGGGGAACTTTTTTTTTTTTTTTTTTGAGACAGTCTCACTCTGTCGCCCAGGCTGGAGTGCAGTGGTACAGTCTCGGCTCACTGCAACCTCCATCTCCCAGGTTCAAGTGATTCTCCTGCCTCAGCCTCTCGAGCAGCTGGGACTACAGGCATGTGCCACCACACCCGGCTAATTTTTGTATTTTTAGTAGAGACGAGGTTTCACCATTTTGGCCAGGCTAGTATCGAACTCTTGACCTCGTGATCCACCTGGCTTGGCCTCCCAGAGTGCTGGGATTACAGGCGTGAGCCACCGTGCCCAGCCCAGCTGGGGAACTGTTTTTTAGATTAACTTCTATTCATATCTTTGAAATAAAGCCATTGTAAAATAAACTCTTAAGCTTTCTAAAAACTTCCATGGTTCATTGATTCACTGTTGGTAATGAATATACTTTAAGGAAATTTAACCTTCCATTTAATTGTAAACCACTGATTTGTATTTCTTATACTCCATATGAGACAGCCCACAGAATGGGCCACTGTTCTTTGACGCCCTGGTTTAACTGCCCTGTCTTTTGGCATAGAACTGCCATTTTGTCTATTTAAAAATCATTAATCAATTACAGAGTTCTCCTTTTGGTGTCTAATATCCTAAATTTCCTTCCAAAATACTTTGCCATTTTCTTCTCCTTAGTTATATACACATAAGTGTACGTCTTTCTACTTATTTATTCATTTTAGAGACACAATCTCTTTCTGTTGCCCAGGCTGGAGTGCAGTGGTACAGTCATAGCTCACTGTAACCTCGAGCTGCTGGCCTCAAGCAGTCTTCCTGCCTCGACCTCCCAAAGTGCTGGGATCTTAGGCATGAGCCACCACTCCTGACTTCTATTTAATTTTGCTTAATACATGCTCTTCATTAATATTTGCCATGGTCTAAAAGTTTTCATAGAAGTTACATATTTAGTTTGAGACATGATACAAGTACTTATTTCATTCAGACTCAAACCCTGTGTACAGCATAAAAATGTGGAATTATGTAATTTTCACCTGTTAAGATTGGTGCAAAAGTTATTGTGGTTTTTGCCATTACTTTCAATGACAAAAGCTGAAATAACTTTCGCACCAATGCAATATTATTTTATGGATGATGAGAAGCTAGTAAATATTTGTGTGAAGTGTCAATACTTAGGGAAAAAAGAGAAGAGAGATGGGACTCTCAGAAGTCAACGGCTCTTGAAATAAATACAATGATAGGTAGTAGTATTATTTTTATTAAATTTTATTATAAAACCTCCAAATGTTACCGGTTCATTTATTTGTATATCATTAACAATTCATGGAATTAAAAAAAACTTTTTCTCAACTCATTATAGTAATTTTTATTTTTGTGCTTATATTATGCCAACTTTGGCCCATAGGAATACTCTCAGGTTGCCTTCTGCCCTTTTGCTGTGACTTCAGGTGTCTTTTATTTTTTTTTTTTTGAGACGGAGTCTTGCTCTTTCGCCCAGGCTGGAGTGCAGTGGCGCGATCTCGGCTCACTGCAAGCTCCGCCTCCCGGGTTCACGCCTTTCTCCTGCCTCAGCCTCCCGAGTAGCTGGGACTACAGGCGCCTGCCACCGCGCCCAGCTAATTTTTTGTATTTTTAGTAGAGACTGGGTTTCACCGTGTTAGCCAGGATGGTCTCGATCTCCTGACCTCGTGATCCGCCCACCTCGGCCTCCCAAAGTGCTGGGATTACAGGCATGAGCCACCGCGCCCAGCTGACTTCAGGTGTCTTTGACAGCTCATGTGCTTTCAGGCACAGGTGGTTCAAGCTCATTTTATGCATTTCTTCCTCCAGACCTGGAAGTAGTATTTTCCTGACGAGCTCTTTCCTATTGATATGAATTGACATTAAGAGCGCATAGTCTTGATGCCATGAGTCCACATTGCTACTGAGTTGTCATTACAGACAGTTTTAATAAACAGAGCCAGGGGATCTGTATTTTTTTGAAAGAGAAACATAAATAGTGAATCTTTTCTGATATTTCAAATTCACATTTACTTCTTTGATTTTTAAACTTCTTTTTTTCCTCTTAAGCTGAAAATCTTAGTTTTTCATTTACATTATCTTAAAATTACCTATGACAGTTCAAAATAATAAAACATGTCATTGTGAACAACAAGATTACTGAATACAGTTGAAGGCTTTTTAATATTTCTTTTCATTTGAGGGTATTTTACCTCTAGGTGTGCACAACCAACATTCTGTGATTCAGAATCACTTGAAATAATTCTGAATTGTGCTACTGACTTGACATTTAGTTAGATTCATTTGTTTCACATTGTTTTCTGTTTTCAGATTGTTTTTTTCTTTTGATTTAGTTTTTAAAATTTAGAATATACAGTTTTGACTGCATGATTAAATACATTTAATGATTTTTTTCTTGAATTATAAAACTAGAACTTAAAAAAATCTTTTGATAATTCTGTAGTTAAGTCTACTTGTTCACTGGTAGTTTTGAATCTTGCTTCAAATTTTTCTGAGTCTCAAACTTTAATTTTACAGAGAGCATCTAGCAGAGTGTAGAAAAAGTTCTGATTTTTCTCTGTAGCTGTTGTGCACAGACAAGAGCGTTCTATGGATTCATATATGAAAGAATGCATAGAATTGCAAGACCAGTCACTGTAGGGTGATCCAGGGCCTGCTGTTTTATCACGTTTATGAGCTCCGATAACCTGAGTTTTAAAAAAGAATATTTTTTTGTTTTTTTGGCCGGGCGCAGTGGCTCACCTCTGTAATCCCAGCACTTTGGGAGGCCAAGATGGGTGTAACACCTGAGGTCAGGAGTTCGAGACCAGCCTGGTCACCATGGCGAAACCCTGTCTCTACTAAAAATACAAAAATTAGCCAGGCATGGTGGTGGTTGCCTGTAATCCCAGCTACGCAGGAGGCTGAAGCAAGAGAATCGCTTAAACCCTGAAGGCAGAGGTTACAGTGAGCTGAGATAGCGCCACTGTGTTCCAGCCTGGGTGATAAGAGCGATACTCCATTTTTTGTTTTTGTTTTTGTTTTTAAAGAATTAAAAAAAAATCAGTTTTTCTCCCCCCAATTTTTGGAAAATTGGGAAAACATATTCTTGGACTGGACTGAACCAAGAGGCATCTCTCAGTTCCTGCCTAAAGCTTATGCCATGTTTCTCAGTGATAAAACCAAGGAATGGAGCAATTTAGAGAGAAGGTATAGCAAAAAGCATCATCAGGATAATTATTCTGGACGACCTTTACTCTGACAGGTGGATAGGGCCTCAGAAACATAGGTGAGTTAAAGGTATTTAATAATGACTTATCAATTGCTTTTTGAGAGCTACCATTTCCTGGTACCTTTCTGTTGGCCTCAGTCTTTATTCGCCCTGTGAAGATATTGAGATGGAGAGCACAGGTAGCTTCAAAGTTAGGAGACTCATACATGTGACTCATTGACTGCAGGCTGCCCAGAACCCTGGCTGCTCCGAGCTCTGTGGTGATGGTGTCTGTCTACAAGAGGGCAGCAGAGAGTCCAGCTTAGATTGCAGGACTAGGCTCCTCAAAGAGTTCAGGGTTCGCATTGCAGGTTTGGCTGCTATAAAAATGCTACAATGTTGATTTTATTTGAATCACTTTTTTGATTTTGTTAATTAGTCAATTAGCACCAGTTTATTAATGTATTAAAAATGCTTATTGAGTTCTGCTGTGTGCCGGGCTCTGTGACATCGGTGTCTCCAAGTCTAAATGCTTTTGTCATTTTCTTCCTTTTACTCCCTTCATTCCTGGGTCCATTATTCCTCTGATCACTTCTATTGGATCCTTCCTACTTACCTTTCAGAATCAGCTCACGCTAGGAAGTCCGACTCTAGGAAGCCTTCCAGGACTTCCGTGGTCTTGTTTAGTGCCTTTCTCTCTCTGTCTACAGCTTTCTCTCTCTCTAATTATTCATCTTTCTCAGTGTCCTGGAGATTTCCTGAGGTCTGTTCTCAGCCCTCTTCTGTTTTCTTGTGTACATCATTCATTCACATGGCTTAACATTTCACCTCAAGGAGGATGAAACTTCAATATACTTTTTATACTGTCTTATAACTTATTACAGTATGAGCATTTGGCAACACCATTAAACATTCCTTATACATATAATTTGTAGTGGGTGCATAGTACTTACAAGAGCCTTTGTAAAAAATCTCTGTTAAACTTTAGTTACAGTAAAAAAAAGTCTGTAAATGGATTTTAGTTTTTTTTTGAGACAGCATGAAATCATGACAATTACCCTGGAAAGACTATTGTATCAAAATGACAGACCGAACACAGGAGTCTGCCTTCTGCTCTCTCGCTACAGACCTAGAAATGATAGAAAAGATAATTTCTTTAAAAAGAATAAATTGTAACAATCCTGGAACAAAAGATTGCCATCAGAAGATAGCAGAAATATGAAATTCCGTAAGGACAGAAAGCACACAGGTTAGGGCATGCCCAGGTCTGCTGAGGCAGATGCGGGAGACTTTGATAGCCTGGTGCAATGGTGAGGACAGCTTCTCAGGAGGGGCTGGGTGAGCTGGCTTGTGCCCCTTCTTTCTTGTGCCTGGCAGTGTGCAGATGAGAAATTCACCTCAAGGTTGAAGCAGAAAGTGTAGGGAGCCAAGAGCTACTTCCTTTGGTGGCTGGTGACCGTGGAGATAAAGAAATGTGAATGGATTTGCGATAAAGTTTGGAGCCAGTTGTATCAGTGGCAGGTTGGGTCTGCACTGAATGCACACATGCATGTTGTATTACTTTTCTATTGCAGTGTGACAATATTACCACAAACTTAGTAGTTTAAAACAGCATCCACTTATTATTTCAGGTTTTTTAGGGGTCAAGATTCTGGGCACAGCTTTTCTGGGTTCTCTGCTGCATAGTTTTCTTTGAAAGCTGCAAACAGAGTGTCTATTGGGGTTACAGTCTCACTTCAAGGCTTGAGTGGGGAAAGATTCACTTCCATATTTATATTGTTGTTGGTGGAATAGCCTGTTGGACTGAGAACCTCAGGTTTTTTCTTTTTGTTTTGTTTTGTTTTTTAATTGGTTGTTGGCTGGCTGCTTCCTTCAGTTCCTGGTCTTGGGATCTTGGCAGCATGGCTACTTTATCAAAATGAGCAAGAGAGAGAGTCTTTCGGCAAGACAGACACTACAGTCTATACAATGTCATCACAGAGGTGACATCTTGCCAGCTTCACCATATTCTGTTCATTAGAAGCAAATAACTGGCTCCACGCATGTTCACAGGAGGGCATTTCTCAAGGGTGTGGATACTATATTGCAGGGATCATGGGGGTTGCCTTTGAATCTGCCAACCATAGGATATCAGGTGCAGACAAGGAATAGATTTTGTTGTTGAGTAGTTGGTTGGATTCAAACCTGTAATGGACAAGAACTTCACATTTTGATTTTAGGCTCAAATCAACACTGATGATGCAGTATTGACAGCTCACTTTCTTTTCCGAATCTCACTTTCCTCATGTATAAAATGAAGACAGAGTTTAGATTGGTATTTACTCCAGCTCCAACATTCAGAATTTCTTTTAGTATTAAAAGACCCAAATAGGCCAGGCGAGGTGGCTCATGCCTGTAGTCCCAACACTTTGGGAGGCTGAGGTGGGTGGATCACGAGGTCAGGAGATTGAGAACATCCTGGCTAGCATGGTGAAACCCTGTCTCTACTAAAAATACAAAAAAATTAGCCGGGTGTGGTGGTGGGCACCTGTAGTCCCAGCTACTCAGGAGGCTGAAGCAGGAGAATGGCGTGAACCTGGGAGGCAGAGCTTGCAGTGAGCTGAGATCGTGCCACTGCACTCCAGCCTGGGCGACTGATCAAGACTCAGTCAAAAAAAAAAAAAAAAAAAAAAAAGACTCAACAGAAACTCCACCCTGATTTGTATGCTCTTTGAGCTATATTTTCTCATAGTTTTTCTTTCTTAAGCGTCTATGGAGTCTACATTTATTACTTTTTTGTTGGTGCTGCAATTCTTAATCACTTGCAATACAGATTTTCCCTTATTCCTTTTTCTCCCTCAAAGATAATCAATAAAAATTCTTGCCAAATTCAGCGAAGTATTCCCGATCCCCCTCCTCCCCAGCTCTATTGTGGCATTAGGCACTGTTGACTATCTTGCCTTGAAAATCCCCATGCCCTGTGGCTTCCATGAGCTCCAACACCTTGACTCTCTGACTCTGAGTCCTCTGACTTCTCTTGCTTCTCATCCCTCTAAAACTAGGCATCCTCAATGTTCTGTTCTCAGCCTTTTGTTTTTTTCTGGTGGGTCTTCTCTATCTGTCTAACATTCCTTGAAGTATCACCTCTAGGAAGATGAAGCTCTGATTATGATATTTAGCTTATTTTCTTCTAAGCTGTTTTTCTATATTTCCAAATGTTTAATTACAACCTATTGGCATAAGAGAGCCCTCACCATTAAAATCCTTCTCTTAACTCTATTGTCATTACTAGAAGCACCTTTCGTCCAGGTATTGAGAGTGATTCTTTGGATTTATGTTTTTTCTTCATAGCTGCCATCCCTTTCATTGCTAAACAGGTTCTGTACATTCTTCTTCCCCAATTTCACTCAAATCTGTCTTCTCTTTTACCCATTTTTATTGCCCCCAACTTAACTCAGATTCTCAATTATTTCTTGCATTGATGATTAGAATGGAATATTAAGAGATGGCCCTTTCTCCATAGCTTTCTTTCAGAATCCATTATTCACATTGAGCTAGTTCTCATCACATCATCTCCTCAATTAAGTATTTTGGTAGCTGCTCTTTATCTATGTCCTGGACATGTACTGCACATCCATCCATCCTTTCCTTAATTCTGGCACTCATTTGCCAGAAAGTTCTCCTTAACTTTCTTACATGTGCCTTGTCCTCAATTTATATAGGTTAGCTCACCAATCCCCAAACGAACCCAGACACTTCTGCTCTGTCTTTGCCTTTGGTGTTCCTTCTTTATAAATATCCTTTTTCTCCTCCACCTGTTGAAATCACACCTGTCCTTCATGGAACACCTTAACAATAATTTTTGTATTTTTAGTAGGCATGGGGTTTCACCATGTTGGCCAGGCTGATCTCGAACTCCTGGCCACAATCCACCCACCTCGGCCTCCCGAAGTGCTAGGATTACAGGCGTGAGCCACTGCGCCCAGCCGAGTTCTGTCTTTTGTCTGTCCCATCAAAACACACATTTCTAGAAAGCCAAAGACAACGCTACCTCCTGAATCCAGGAGAGTCAGTGCCCACTATGGGTTTATCCTTGGTCTACATAGAGTCCAATAACTGGTGTTACACAGTCAGGGAGGCCAGGGAGGATTTCAACACAGAGCTGGACTGGTTGGGGGCAAGGAGATAGCAGATCTCCATCTTGCCATCAGGAGGGTATTTGGAATTCTGTCATATTTCTCCGTACTGGTATCATCTTCACACGATTCATTAATTTCATTCATTCATTCATTTCATTCATTCGTTCGTTCATTCATTCATTCATTCATTCATTCATATATTCAACAGATTAATAGATATTTATTGAGTCCCAATTATGTAGCAGTCAGGTACTACACAAGATGCTGGAGATACAATGGTGAACAAGACAGAAGAGGTGCCTACCTTCAGGGAGTTCCAGTGCGGAAGACAGGCAGTGTGGAAGGAGATCTTCTTCACTGTTTTATAGGAAGGGAGGAAGAATAGGATGTGGTGAAGTTTGACAATTACACAAGAGCAAGATCATGGTCAGAGGTTTGAATTTTTGTTTTCTTAAGAACATTAGAAAGTTACTGGAGACTTTTGAACTAGGAGAAAACATACTTTATTTTTTAAAGGCCACAGTATCTGGTATTTAGGAATAACCCTGTAGAGTGGAAGGAGAGTGGGAGGAGGGAAACCAGTGAGCAGGCTCTGGCAGTGGCTCAGGGCAGAGATGATGGTGTGATGAGGTGACAGCAGAGAGGGTGAAGAAGTGTGATGGATTTGAGCTATATTTTGGAGGCAAAGCTGACTGGACCTGGGGACAGAGGGGTTGAAGGAATTATCATGAAGAAAGAAATTTAGTTTTTGTTCTGAGCAGTTTGGTGGTAGTGTTATTTACTGAGATGAGAAAGGCTGGAGAAGAAGTGAGTGTCTAGGAGAAAATTATGAGCTTAAGTTTTGACATGTTAAAAATTATTTGTACATGAATATTCATAGCAGTATATTTATAACAGCCAAAATTGGAAACAATGTAAAAGCCTGTTAACTGATGAATAGATAAGCGAAGTGTGGTATATTCATACAATGGAATGCTATTTGACAATAAACAATACTGATACGTGTGACGACATGGATGAATATTGAAAATATTGGGCTAAGAGAAAGAAATCATACACAAAAGGCCACATACTGTGTGATTCAATTTATGTGAAGTGTCCAGAATAGGAAAACCCACAGAGACAGAACTTAGTTTACTGTGCAAGTGGTGTATAACATTTGGGGAGAGTCTTTAAAAGCTACCATCGGCTGGGCACGGTGGCTCACGCCTGTAATCCCAGCACTTTGGGAGGCTGAGGCGGGTGGATCACCTGACGTCAGGAGTTTGCGATCAGCCTGGCCAACATGGTGAAACCCCGTATCTACTAAAAATACAAAAAATTAGCCAGGTGTGGTGGCGGGCGCCTGTAAATCCCAGCTACTTGGGAGGCTGAGGCAGGAGAACCACTTGAACCCGGGAGGCAAAGGTTGCAGTGAGGCAAGATCGCACCACTGCACTCCAGCCTGGGCAACAGAGCGAGACTCCGTCTCAAAACAAACAAACAAACAAACAAACAAATACTACCATCACTTGCCCCATTCATCTTGCCTTGTTTGTAATATTTCAGATAATGAAAGTACTGTCAGCTTAAGTCTTATGAATGAGAACTTAGTTTAGTAGTTGTAAACTGGGAGTGACTTTTAGTGGTTATGGAGTTTCTTTTTGGGGTAAAGAAAATGTTCTGAAATTGGTTAGTGGTGATGGACTCTATAAATACACTAAAACCCACCGTATACTTTTTGTACACTGTTGGGCGAATTTTATCATATGTGAATTACATCTCAATAAAGGTGTTATTCCAAAGATGGTTTGATATGGTATTTTGTTCTGAGTTTTCTAGAAAGCAGAATTTCAGGTGAAGGGCTCATGTACTATTGCTTTCTTCAAGAGCAGGAGTGAAGGGTAAGGAAAGTGAAGCAGGAAAGGTGGAGTGCTCAAATAAAGATGCCTCATCCAGTTGACCATATCTAAGCAATTATGTGCTGGATTCCGTGACACTATTCCCCAAGAAGCTGTCTAGCCCTCTTAGGACTGTCTCAGGCAAGTCTGTCCATGGAGAAAAGGGGAGAATATATCCACACTTCCATTTCTTTTTGGTCGAAGTTTTGCTCCACAGGGCATTAACTGCCCTGCACTTAGAGACTTTGCAAGCCTGGACCCTAGATAGGCTCCGCCATCTCATTCCTAGCTGTTAAAGGTGAAGTCCCCAGGTGGGGGATGACAGATATCTGGTGAGGGACTGAGGCAAAGCTCCATCATGTTGTACCAGCTTGAGGTGAGTTGGAACCTACACCAAGATGATTCCTATAGGGGCAGCTGCATAAGAGGCGGGAGAGGCCGGGAGGCTATGAGTGGGGTCTGATCCGTGCCTGATAAAGGTTCTCAAATTTCCGAGTGAATATGTCACGTAGGCTCCTTATTGCTTATTTTTTTCCTTGTAAATACTATGTGTTAATTCATTTTCTCTTTTCTTTAAAGAAAATACATGCATTCAAATAAGTCAAATAAAATCGGATGTTAGAACTAATCTCTCCCCCTGCCAAATCAATTGGCATTGAGGGATTTTCTTTGTAAAACTAATATTTATGGCAACTTTTCCCTCAATTGGAGTACATAGTGATTAGGGGCAAATGGAGAAAAGAAAACAAAGAAAAGGAATTAAAGCTATATGCTAATCTACAACCAAAGGCCGACTAATAATACATGAATTGCACAAACAACTTATGAAACCTCTCTATTTAAAATTGTTCAGGATTAGAATTATCAGGACCATTTTACATTATGATATGTAAAGTCCTAAAAAAACTTTTTGTGTCTGCCCTCATCTAATCTTTTGAAATATGTGTTAAAATCTGTTAAAATTATTTTAGCCCATGTAAGGAATAGAAATTCAGTGGAAGTCATTAATGTTGTTCGGTGACATTGCAGGCTTTCTCCCTCCAGGCACATAGTAGCATTGCTCTTCATGTCCTGTGAAGTTAGATGTGGCTGTGGAACTTATTTTAGGAAATGAGGAGAGTGTGGAAATGGTGTATAACGCTTGAGGAGAGCCTTTGAAAGCTACCATGGCTTGCCCCATTCATTCTCCCCTGTTTGTCATATTTCAGATAATCAAAGCACTGTTAGCTTAAGTCTTTTGAATGAGAATGACGTGTATCCAAGACACTCACCAGTGTGAGAGGATTTCCTAGTGAGAGCAGTCAATACATTTCTGAACATGGAAATTTTGGATGTCTGTCTGTTACAGCAGCAAAAACTGGCCTTTGTTTTTTTTGTTTTCTAGTTTTTAGCAGCAACAGCTAGACCGATATGTTCTTCAAAAAAAATAATGCAATGAATTATAGATCTGAGGCATGTAGAAGCTATAGCCCCTTAAAGCCTTAATGACATATCAAAAGCAGGATAGTAAAGTAGTTAAGAGCATGGCTTGGAGGTAGATGGCATGGGTTTGGAGCTTGATTCTGCTGACTATTAACCATGTGACCTTCAGTAATTCTCTTAAACCCTCTGGACTCGGTTTTCTTTTAAAGAATCATAATACCCACATCATAAGATCATTATAAAAATTAAATGAATTAACACTTGTCAAATGCTTGGAATAGTGCATAGTAAGCCTTCTTACTGTATATAGAGGTAAAATATATAATTAAGTAGTGTGTGCAAATTCTTTAGAACAGAGTCTAGCATAGAGTAAGTCCTCTGAATATTTTTTGTTACTATCAATATTTAAAATAAAAATCATTGAATAGCAATCAAATACTTGGCTGATAATTTTCTCTGGGAATGTCTAGTAAGAGATAGGAAAGTAAAAACAAGCTAAGGAGAAAATATAAGTTTTTCTTTTGATTATGGATAACAAAACCAGCACTCACACAGGTGGGTTTTACCTCTGATGAGACACTTGAATGCATTGCTGTTACCTTCCCTTTCTAATCAGGTATGTCCTGACACAAGAAGCAGAGAGCATCAAGAAATGGAAGAGGACAAACTAAAGCTTTTTCCTTAATTACCTCTATCATCCAGAGTTAAGGGAAATAAGTCACCAGCGACTGAAACCAAACACTCCTGCCCATGAGAGATAAGCATCTCTGGGCAATTTCACACAGCCCAGCAAAAGCTTCTTTGAATTCTCATGACAAACCGGCCCTGGAATTTATCAGGATGATTTATTCATCAGAATTACCTGAGATACCCATTACAAATATAGATTTCCAGAATCTCAGGTGGTGGAGGGATAGGAGAGCTCCTGGAATTCTGAATTTTAAGCAAATTCTTTAGGAGATTCTTCTGCCTGCTTACATTTGAGAACCCTAAATCCAGTCCCGTGGTTTATACGGAGTAACTGAAATACCACTGCTATCTGGTGGCAGCATATCCAAATTTACAGGTTCCAATGTCATTGTGTGACAATCAGTAGTGAAATTTTTCAAGTCACGCTTAATTCTTAGTCACCCCTGCCCTCTCCTAATCACAAACGTATTTTTGAGTTTTCTGGATTATCTGATACAGAGTTTATATAATTTAAACCCTGAGGACACAACCTCTTACCATTTTAATTCATTCTTTTTGTTAAACTGAATTTGAAATTATAACTTATTTTTCTTTAACTTTATATACTCTTATGACATTTAATTAATTTGTAGAATAAAAGAAATCATATCCACTTATAGAACATTCTTTAGGCAGCTCTCTGTCAGAGAAACTGAGAGAGATAGAATCTTAAAGAGAGAGGTATGTCTGAGAGGAATGATTAGTTTTGCATATTGGACTCTATGATTGTCTGTTAAGATGGAAATAAAAAAAGGAATTGGTATTCAGGAAATTTTTTCTTCTACTTTCAGAGAATTCTGACTTTGATTCACATATAAAAAGATGATGTCTTAAACCTTTGAATTGGAATAGACTTAGCTTTGCTGAGCTCAGATCCTTCCTGGTTTACATTCTTCATGAGAATCGGTTATGTAAAGCAAAATAAGAGCAGAAGGAAGTGTTGCATCCTTAAATATAACTGGTATTTCATAATGGATCATGGCATTCAGGCTTGTTTTATAGGAGTCAGTAAGAAGCAAGCGTGGTATAACATGACTCTGAAATTGAGCATCATCCCACTCAGCGCCAGTGTGGCAACTCCAAAAAGACAGTTTGGCAATGTTCAAGATGATTTACAAGCAAACATGGTATGTTCTCCATGAAAAATAAAATATGTATTAACAAACAGAATGCTCATAAATGAAATAGATGAAAATTACTTGCAGGTTATTCACAGCCAACTTATTATTTGGCACCATTGCAGCCTCTGTAAAAACACCTGGTTGGATAGATTTGTGTAGCAGTGCTTTTTAAAATAAAAAATACATTTTTGAGTTAAAATTTGTATAACATAAACCAAGGCATTTTAAAGGTAACAATTCAGTGATATTTAGTACATTCCAAATGTTTTGCAACATTGTCTAGTTCCAAATTATTTTCTTCACTCCAAAAGGAAACTCTGTACCCATTAACTAGTTGGTATACAATTGTTTTAAAATGGCACATGGGTGAATTTCAAGAGGTGATAGAATTTCAGTTTGATGTTTCAAAATAATGTTCAAAAGACCTCAATATATGGCTTTGTCTTGGCTTGAAGTGTTTGCATTCTTGCCAAAGCTTTTTTAGTCTAGCTATGTCAGTTGGGAAGAGTTTATAATCAGAGGATTTAAAGAGTCTCACATGATGCAATCAAGAACTGTAGTTAAACTATGGGACTCTGATGAAAAGAATTCGATTGCGTGTCAAGTATGGTCACTGGCTTTAAAATAGTACAGAGAAAAGCCAACAAAAATGTGGGCGATGAGTCTGTGCATTCCTTATACCCATTTTATTAGAAAAGAATGAGATTACCTATGCAAATTAGTAGGAAGATGTTTAGACAGATGTGTTGTGCCCACCAGATTGAGGTATAAAAAGCCCTGTGCGGGAAGAGACCTTCATTAACACTTGGGTAACTTACCCTTCACAATCTGTCTAAATCCTTCTCAATTGCTGCCACCATGACTCGTTACTTCTGCTGTGGAAGCTACTTCCCAGGGTACCCTAGCTATGGGACCAACTTCCACGGGACCTTCAGAGCCACCCCCTTGAACTGTGTTGTGCCTCTGGGCTCTCCCCTGAACTATGGCTGGGGATGCAATGGCTACAGCTCCCTGGGCTACAGCTTTGGTGGTAGCAACATCAACAACCTGGGCGGCTGCTATGGTGGTAGCTTCTATAGGCCATGGGGCTCTGGCTCTGGCTTTGGCTACAGCACCTACTGATGGACCAGTGGCTCCAGTGACTACAGGACTCTCAATTAATTCTCTGCACAGAACAACCTGAAGAGCAATGACTGTCTTCCTACCTTCCCATGTGCTTGGGTGATACATCTTCCATCTTCTTGCTGACTTCTTGCTGTGGTCTTTGTCTTTGATGCTGTTGGACAAGTCACCCAGGACTCAGGTGCTGAACTGATACTCATCTACAGACAAAGGAAGCAAGATGCATTTTTTTGGTCATACTTGAATTTTAACAGTGAAAAAGTAGTTTGCCTCCCGTGGTTGCTCTGCTCATGTATTATTAGCTTCTACATCAACATTAATGTATTACAAATTGGGTGTGGGTAGGAAGGGGATTTTCTGTTAGTCTCTTAATAAATCTATTTCCTTCATCATAAATAATTTTGTCCTGGTTATTTGTTTTACTTTGCTTTTATGCTCTTGAATTCATCAATCAGTTTAAACCTGTAATGGTTGACTTTAACCAAATTTTATTCTGATTTCAGACTATATAGCCAGGATAGGGTGATGCCTAACCATTTTTTATTTTTATATTGATATTTCAATTTAAAACCCCCCTGGAAATGTCCCATATTTAACCCAGATATACTGCAATTGTTGGCGTTTCTCAAAGCTGATTATAAAACAGGAATATTTCTTAGCTGTTGAATGCTAAATCATGTTTTCTTTTCTCTTTTCCTTAGTGACACGATTCCATTTTGGTTCATTTCTCCTTTCCTACTGTTTATAGAACTCAGCTCTGGGGAGATTTGAACCCCTCAGGTTGTTGGAAGAATTGGAACTAAATAGACTTAGTTATGAAACTCTTTTTTTTTAAATTTTTTTTTATTATAATTTAAGTTTTAGGGTACATGTGCACAATGTGCAGGTTTGTTACATATGTATCCATGTGCCATGTTGTTTTGCTGCACCCATTAACTTGTCATTTAGCATTAGGTATATCTCCTAATGAAACTCTATCTTTAAGACTTCCTAAGATTTGATCAATAAAGGGAAGCCAACTACTAAAATCACATATTTTTTATCCTTTTTGATAGATGGGTTTTATTTTCTCCACTTTCTTCACCTCTGATTATACATATAACTAGTACTAAAAATGAAGTGTTTATTCTTTGAAATAATAGTTGCCATCAAAAGCACTTGAAATGGTATGTGGTCTACACTTAGAAAATTCCCCCTGTCTTGCTTACTGAAAAATCTCTGCTTTATTGAAGCAAAATACTTTATGTTTGAATTAAAACTCATTCATTCACATATCATGTATTTATTGCACCTCTGCCTGCGAGAAGGTGCTCGATGAATTGTTCATTGAGTTTACTTGTTAAATCTCTGCTTTATGGGTGCAAAATATTGTATTGTCCAATGTAAAGTTCATTCATGCATGCATCAGGTATTATTGGGCTGTGGCCACTGTGTTAAGATTTTTACAGTTGTAAAAACAACTAGGCAGAGGTGTTTTAGATATGAGAAGCTGACTATCTTCGAGATTTATTCATTCAAGAGGTAGTCATCACATAGTATAGCACAGCATTGTCTTAAGATTTGGGGACACAAATCTTAGAGATAACTGAAACACAATCTATGCCCTTAAGAACTAAATACACTTTATTCAATATTTAAAGGACTTTTAATAGTCTCCTATTTTATGTCAATCAATGTGCTGTAAATGACTATCCAAAGACAGATAGATATTCCTTACTCATTTGCTTCCCAGGACCTAAAATTGGAGACAGTCTGTGATAAGAACCATGTATACACACAAAGTGTTATAGGCTTGCATAGAAGGGAAGCTTCAGTATGTAAACATGACCATGAGAGGGAGTAAGAGTTACATATCAAGATAGATATGGCTGTGCAAATGTGAGAAAGAATAGGGCTTAGATGAAATAGGTTATCACCGGCAAGGCTCCAACACATAGGTAGGATGACCTGTTGGTGGAGAGATTCCAAGGGTTTTGAGTACTGGACAGGTGATTTGAGATCTTACCAACCACAAGACTTTAGATTCTATCTTTATGACTAACATTTATTTTCTATTTTAAGGCCATAGTTGTTTTGTATTTTGTTAATTAATTTTTATTTTAAAAAATTTCAAACTTATGAAAAATTTGCTGTAATAGTGCAAAAAAGTCCTGCATTCTCAGATTTACATTTTTCTTCCATTGAATGTATTATTACATATAGTATATATGCTATATGATGTATGTGTGTAGTGTGTGTGTATCTCTATCTATGTATGTATCTATGTATATATCTATGTATCTGTCATCTATCTATCTATCTATCTATCTATCATCTGTCTATCTATGTATCTATCTAACTCTCTCTCTGTCTATCTATCTGGATAGCCACTCAGAATAGGTGGCAGGTATCATACCATTTATCTTAAGAACAAAGACAATATAACTATACAAATTAAATATTTAATATTAATGTAATACTATTCTCTAACCCAAAGTGCATACTCAAATTTAATCACTTGTCTCACTAATGTCCTTTGTACTTTTTTCCCTCTACTTCAGGATGTAATCCAGTATTATGTATGTCTCTTTAGTCTTCTTTAATGTGGACCAGTACCTCAACTTTTCTCTGCCTTTCTTGACCTCAACCAATATGAAGAATGCAGGCAGTCATTTCACAGAATGTATCTTGATTTGGGTTTGACTTTCCTCACGATTAGATTTATATCATGCCCTTTTAGTGGAAATGTCATAGAAGTGATGCTTTATCCTTCTCAGCACATCATATCAGGAGGCACATTATGTTGGCTCATGTAGTTTGGTTGATATTAACTTTGATGACTTGGGGAAAGTTGCGCCTTTCAGGTTTCTTTACTGTAAAGTTGCTCTTTGCCCTTTGTAATTAATAATTAATTTGTGAGTTGATACTTTGGCACTGTGTGAATATCTTATTTCTAATCAAGTTTTTACTTGTCAATTTTGTGATTCATCCACAAATTTCTAATTTTACATTAATAAATCCTTTTACATTTATTAGTTGGCGTTCTACTGTAAGAAAGAAGTTTCTCTTTTCCCCATTTATTAATTTTTTGTTTGCTTACTTATATGTGCCAATGCTTATATCAGTATGGGTTCATGGATTCTTATTTTACTCAATGTATAATAATCCACTAATATTTATTTTGATCTTCAAAGTGCCTCAGATTTGGACAGTGGGAATACCTTCGTGCTGCCTTCTATGTCCTTTGGAAATGTCCCCCATCACTATTTGATCATTTTCTTTCTTTCTGGCTCAACAAGATATTCCTGTCTGGCTCATCTTGAACTTTTCTGCTCTTATAATAGAATCAGGGATTTCTCCCAGGAGTTCTGAGTTTTTTAAGTGCAGACTGGTATTTAGAAAGTAAGGGCCTGGCGGCTGGGCGCGGTGGCTCATGCCTGTAATCCCAGCACTTTCGGAGGCCGAGGTGGGTGGATCACGAGGTCAGGAGATCGAGACCATCCTGGCTAACGTGGTGAAACCTGTCTGTACTAAAAATACAAAAAATTAGCCGGGCGTGGTGGCGGGCTCCTGTAGTCCCAGCTACTCGGGAGGCTGAGGCAGGAGAATGGCTTGAACCTGGGAGGTGGAGTTTGCAGTGAGCGGAGATCGTGCCACTGCACTCCAGCCTGGGCGACAGAGTGAAACTCTGTGTCAAAAAAAAAAAAGTAAGAGCCGGGCACGGTGGCTCATGCCTGTAATCCCAGCACTTCGGGAGGCTGAGGGGGTTGGATCACTAGGTCAAGAGATTGAGACCATCCTGGCTAACATGGTGAAACCCTGTCTCTACTAAAAATACAAAAATTAGTCGGACATGGTGGCGGGCGCCTGTAGTCCCAGCTACTCGGGAGGCTGAGGCAGGAGAATGGCTTGAACCTGGAAGGCGGAGTTTGCAGTGAGCCGAGATCGCGCCACTGCACTCCAGCCTGGCAACAGAGTGAGACTCCATCTCCAAAAAAAAAAAAAAAAAAGTAAGATAAGGGAGCTCACTGCTGTGCTGTCATTGCTGTGTATCATATGCTATGACAATCATTGCTATGATCCTTAATTGTCCTTTCTGATTTAAGAATGACACACTCAGAAGCTGCACTAGAGCTCTGTGTGTGGGAACAGAATTCATTGAGGGGAAGAATTTGCTTACGGTAAGAGAGAGGCTGACCTTTTGGTAGGAGGGAGGTCTTCAAATGCCAGAGTGTAAAGGTCCTTTGTGCTGACCAAGAGACTACACCAGCGGCCTCAGAACCCCCTGTTCTTCAACTAGACTTCATACCACCTTTCCTCTGTTTCCGCCTTAATCCTGGCATTGATTCTTACTGTTGTGAGTCTCAGTTCTCTATAGGAGTTTGAAGGCTCACTCCTTCCTTTAGCTCCCTCTTGTCACAATTTCTGCTATGGCTCCTCTTTCTTTGTGATTTTCCTTCACCTCCTTTGCAACTTCCAGAAATGTAGTTAACCTTTTTTCAATTGACGTCATCCTTACAATTCTCTGTTATTGTTGGCTTCCACTCCTTCACTCCCTTACTATAATTTAATGGCTTCTGGGGAAGAAGGAGGGCAAAATCTGTAGGGTAACTCTGACATCTTGCACCTAAAAACCATATATTCCTTAAAGGGGGTCAAGAAGGGATTAACAAGTTACAACAACAACTTGCCTTCTCTTGCAGCAACAATGTGACAGATACAATAATAGACAATTTCACTATTTGCATAATAATTTTTAGAGGTAGATTTTATTATCCACCTATTATTGAAGAAGCCAAAATTCAAAAGTTAAATAAATTATTTCAGGCTGTATCATTCACCTGTGAAGTAAAACACTAATATATAAGTAAGGAGGGTCTGACTCCAAAGCCATTCCTCCACTC
The DNA here is from genome assembly GCF_028878055.3 of Symphalangus syndactylus. Taxonomy (NCBI): domain Eukaryota; kingdom Metazoa; phylum Chordata; class Mammalia; order Primates; family Hylobatidae; genus Symphalangus; species Symphalangus syndactylus. The sequence continues at coordinate 99,385,358 of NC_072427.2, forward strand.
TAAAACAAACTGTACATCACTTTCCAAATTATAGAGCTCTTCCCTAGAAATATCCCTGCGGAATACTTCTTATGCCATTAATAATTATACCTTATGTTTACATAGTGAGTTAAAAAATACATCCCTAGAATCTTATTTAATTCTGACAACTATCTTGGAAGATCAGTATCATGAGGAAATTGATGGAGACTAAGTAATTTGCCTAAGTGGGCAAATGTTCAATATGTGAGAAAGGTGAAGCTTGAACAAGAAGCTTTCTTTGTTCCAGTTTAGAAGTCCCATCTTTGTTTACTATTATATCATATTCTTACACTGCACTGTTGAAGCCTGCCAACCAAGACCACCAGGAATACTCCTACAGACAAAGTTGGCTTTATTAACTTGTTGCCACAACAGAGACCTCACAACAGGAGAAACAGCAAGATATCTCAATAAGATGGTGTGAGGAGGGTTTGTTACAGGATTTGGGTTTGCATTAGGTAATTCTGGAGAATTGTAGGAAGTGGGGTCTCTTCTAGGTTGCATACTGTATTAGTTCCAGAGCATCAGGCTGACATCTCTGATTCCTTCCATGCCCATTGTCCTGCCACTGATAACAAATGCAGAACATTAATCATGAGCCTGCCCATTTGACTTAATTAATTGTATTTGTCCATTCTCACATTGCTATAAAGAACTACCCGAGACTGAGTAATTTATAAAGCAAAGAGGTTCATTTGGCTCATGGTTCCATAGGCGGTATAGGAAGCATGGCTGGGGAGGCCTCAGGAAACTTACAATCATGGTGGAAGGCCAAGGGGAAGCAGTCACATCCTACATGGCTGGAGCAGGAGGAAGAGGGCAAAGGGGGAGGTGCTACATGCTTTTAAACAACTTTGAAACTCCTGAGGACTCTGTCATAAGACAGCACTAGGGGGATGGTGCTAAGTCATTGGAAACCACCTCCGTGATCCAACCACCTCCCACCAGGCCCCACCTCCAATATCTGGGATTAAAATTCAACATGAGATTTGGGTGGGGACACACAGCCAAACTATATCACCAATTTTATCAAGATTCTCTGCAATTTTCACAAGCTTTCCAAAAAGATTTTTAATAATTATTAGGCTCTATTCTTTTTTTTTTTTTTTTTTTTTTTTTTGAGACGGAGTCTGGCTCTGTCACCCAGGCTGGAGTGCAGTGGCACAATCTCGGCTCACTGCAAGCTCCACCTCCCAGGTTCACGCCATTCTCCTGCCTCAGCCTCCCGAGTAGCTGGGACTACAGGCGCCCGCCAACACGCCCTGCTAATTTTTTTTTGTATTTTTAGTAGAGACGGGGTTTCACTGTGTTAGCCAGGATGGTCTCGATCTCCTGACCTCGTGATCCGCCCGCCTCGGCCTCCCAAAGTGCTGGGATTACAGGCTTGAGCCACCGCGCCCGGCCTAGGCTCTATTCTTTATCTTGATACCAAGTCCTTAGATTTTCCCTTCTCACTCTCTCTAAGAAATCCTGTCAGGACTTCATTCCTGATATTTCTGCCTCAGTTCACACCTGCATCATTTCTTGCCTGGGTTACTAGCCCAGCTACTTATCCATTCTGCCAGGCAGTCTCCAATCCATCTTCCATGCAGCAGGCATAATAATCTCTCAAAATGCAAGTCTAATTATGTAGCTCTTTTCTGCAAACTCTTTGGTGACGTTTTTTTTATTTCTTACAGTTTTCAGGACAATGATCAAGTAGAGGCTCACAGATCTACCAATTTTTCTAGCCTTATTTCCTACTTCTCCTTAATGTGCTTCCTTTTCCCCTGCAGTGGGGACTATCACAGGTTTCTGTTACCTTCTGCACTCTTTTCAATCTAGTGAACTCCTACAGATCCTTCAAAAGATCTTCCTCCACCCCAGGGTGCTCTCCTTTTCCAAGCTGAAAAGTCTCATCTCTGTTTACTTTGATGTCATATTGTTCACACTGCACTGTTGAAATCCACTAACCAAGACCACCAGAAATACACCTATAGTCAAACAAGTTAGGCTTATTAACTTGTTGCCACAGTGGAGATCACAAAACATGAGAAACTGCAAGATATCTCACTAAGAGGGTGCGAGGAGGGGTTTGTTATGGGATTTGGGCTTGAATTACGTGATTTTCCAGAAGATCGAAGGAGGCAGACGTCTCTTCTACATTGCATACTGTATTAGTTTCCCATTGTCGCTGTCACAAATTACCACAAATTTAGTGGCTTAAAATAACACAAATTTATTCTTGTATAGTTCTGGAGGTCAGAAGTTCAAAATGGGTCTTACTGGGCTCAAATCAAGGTGTGTTGGTAACACTGCATTTATTCTGGATGGTCTAGAGCAGAATTCATTTCCTTGCATTTTCCTCTTGAGGCTGCCTGCCGGCTGGATGTCCAGGCACCCCATTTCTTTGGCCTCAAGCTCCTCATCTGTCAAATGTATGTCCTGTTCCTGACCTGCTGCCTCTGCTTAGGGGCCAGGGTTGGGGTAAAGGGGTTTAAGAATCAAAGCTGATGACATCCCTCCCCTGCTTAAAACCCTTTTGTGGCTCCACATTGCCCTCAAAAAAAAGACGTGTCCTGGATGTGACTGTGTGGGCTGGTCCTGCCTGCACCCCAGCCCACCCCCCAGCCATTTCTTGGCTGTATCCCTTCTGTCTTCAAAGACAACAGCACAGCACCTTCCCAGCTCTCTCCTTGATTTGGATACTGATACGGAGTCTCCGTCTTCCCCTTCTATTTATAAGAACCCTTGTGATGACACTGGGTTTGCCCAGGTAATCCAGGATAATCTCCCTAACTTAAGGTCAGCAGATTGGCAACCTTAGTTCAGCCTTGCTGTATAACATGCAGGATTAGAATGATGACATCTTTAGGGAACATTATTCCGCCTATTGCAGCCTAATTCTAGGATCAGCTGTTTCAAAGGATTTTATTTAGGAGGTGGAACCAGGCTGTATTTGTAATTGGTAAAGAAGTAGCAGTCACCAAAGGTAAAGTGTGGTCATGGCTGTGGTTTGTGTAGCTCGCTGCATTTGTTTTTCTCCCTTCTCAGACATGATTACAGAAGGGTCTTATTTTTGTCTCACTCTGGCATCATCACAGCCTGACCGCATCTGATTCGGTGTTCTGGAAGTTGCAGATGGGAAGTGGGGGACACTCTGGTTTACTGTTAGTGTTATTGGGGCTGCTGTTTCTCTTTCTTACTGGTGCCTTCATTAGCTGATGGCTGTGATTCCATCATTACAAGATGTATTCTGTAGGTTCTTTGAGGTCAAGCACCATGTTTTATTCAATGTTACATCACCTGTGCTTTGGATCCCAGACATTTGATAATTTTTTTTTTCTTTTTGAGACTGAGTTTCTCTCTGTCACCCAGGCTGGAGTGCAGTGGCACACTCTTGGCTCACTGCAACCTCTACCTCCCGTTTTCAAGCGATTCTTGTGCCTCGGCCTCCTGAATAGCTGAGATTACAGGCACCCACCACCACGCCCAGCTAATTTTTGTATTTTTAGTAGAGACGGGGTTTCACAGTGTTGGCCAGGCGGGTCTCTAACTCCTGACCTCAGGCAATCCACCTGCCTTGGCCTCCCAAAGTACTGGGATTACAGGTGTGAGCCACCACGCCCAGCTGATAAATTTTTTTGAATTAATGTAATTATTGAAAACCTTAGAGAAAAAAAGCCCAATTCCTTGTTACTTAAAATATGGCCCGCAGGCTGGGCATGATGGCTCACACCTGTAATCTCAGCACGTTGGGAGGCCAACGTGGGAAAATCACTTGAGGCCAGGAGTTTGAGACCAGCCTGGGCAACATGATGAAACTCCATCTCTACCAACAACAACAAAAACAAAAATCAGCTGGACATGGCGGTGTGCACCTGTAGCCTCAGCTACTCAGGAGTCTGAGGTTGGAGGGTTGCCTGAGCCTGGGGAGGTTGAGGCTGCAATGAGACATGATCACGCCACTGCGCTCCAGCCTGGGCAACAAAGTGAGACCCCGTCTCAAAAAAATAGGGTCTGCAGACAGGAAACATTGGCATCACCTTGTGCTTGTTCAAAATTCAGAATCTCAGGCCTCTCCTCTATTAAATTAGACTCTACACTTTAACAAGATTCTCAGGTGATTTGTGTGCACATAAAGTTTCAGGACTGGCCCAGTTCTGTTGACTCTTATCCCAAAGGAAGTAGAAACGGAGATACTTCTCACTGTTGATTCTTAAAAGAATTGATGAAATAGTATTGACATTTTTATCAAGAAAAGAAAGTTTTCTCATTCTTATTATTTTTCCTATACTTTTGTTCTATTTTTTTATTGCTATTTACAGAAAAACCAGATTATGTTTTTCATTTCCATTGAGGATAGAGGAAAAGCACTTAAAATTGTAGCAGGAGAGCCTTCTATTAGATAAAGGTATATATTTCCAGATTCTAAAGCTTGCTAGGCAGGGAACTCTTTGGGTATTCTATGAAACTAAACATGTTAAGCATTGTTGTCTCTGAAAATAAGCTGTTATTTCTCAGCCTCCAATTCCTTTTTAGTGACTTGCCTCTGAGGCTTCTGACATTATCTTTGATAATGGTATTTGCACTACCGTGTCCTGTTTCTTTTTCTTCCCTTTCCAATCATCCTCCCCTCTTAGTAATCTACTTTGCAAGTGTGCCTTCCAATTTCCATTTTGAAGCTTCTATATCTAATGTGCTGGGGTGCAACTTCAGAATTTTTTTTTTTTTTTTTTTGAGACAGTGTCTCGCTCTGTCGCCCAGGCTAGAGTGCAGTGGCGCGATCTCGGCTCACTGCAAGCTCCACCTCCCGGGTTTGCGCCATTCTCCTGCCTCAGCCTCTCCGAGTAGCTGGGACTACAGGCGCCCGCCACCACGCCCGGCTAATTTTTTTGTATTTTTAGTAGAGACGGGGTTTCACTGTGGTCTTGATCTCCTGACCTCGTGATCCGCCTGCCTCGGCCTCCCAAAGTGCTGGGATTACAAGCGTGAGCCACCGCGCCCGGCCGCAACTTCAGAATTTTTAAGACTTTCCTTATGAACAACCTTAAATTTTAAGAAAGAAATTTTTTGAACTGGTCATACTTTTGGTTAAATTTAAATTTTATTTTATGTTTAGTTTTGGTCAGCGAAGACTTTGATGACATAATGCTTCAAACTTGCCATTTCATTTGCTGTTTGGCAGTAACAGGAAGCATTATTTTAAAGGTTGTCAGAAGGATTTGCCCTTTGGTCTTCCAGAGGCCACCCAGTGGGTAAATGATTTGAAGTATCATGATCCTATTCTTCAGTGAGATGGTCTTCACACTGAGGGGGTACAACTCACCCTATCTGTTACCCTTTCCACTAACTCAGCTTGCAGGCTGGTGCTTTAATTTAAATTTATACACAATTCCAGTTGCTGGCTCTAACTCTGCCTTGGTGTCACAAGAAGAGGACCTTAATTCCTCTGTTTTGCATCCCCGAGAATAGAGAATAGACACCAAAACTGACCTTCTTATCCTACCAGTGATGAAAAGCATGCAGCAGAAACGTGCCTTCCTTTGAACTGCTTTTTCATGTTCATTATAAATCACATGTAAGGTGTTTCTGACCAGAGTCCATGAATCTACTATGCATCCAGGCATTGTTGTGGTATCACATTATTTCTTAAGAAAACCACATAGGTTCTGCATCAAATGAAGTTAAGCTTCATTAGCCAGATGCTTGCTGTGATAATTAACCACATAGCCTCACAAACGTGGCTTATCCCTCAAAGTGCTGTGGTAGCAACGTACTGAAATTTTGTCTTAAATTAGCCTAAGTCTTGGTCAGCAAGTTCTGATCCTGTCACGTGACAGGTTTTTTTTTTTTATATATTGCCTGGCAATTTTATTTGACTTGGTGTGATTTTTGACTTCAGACCAGGTTTCTTGACCTCAGCTCTATTGACATTTTGAGCTGGGTAATTCTTTGTATTGTAGGGGCTGTCCTGTGCATTGTAGAATGTTTGGCAGCATCCCTGGCCTCTACCCATTAGATGCTAAGTAACACCCCTTCCAACTCTTGAGTTATGACAAACAAAAATGTCTCCAGACATTGTCAAATGTCCTCTTGGGAGCACAGTTGCCCATAATGATGTCACATCAGCTGCAGTCTTAGCCATTAAGCCTGGCTAAAAGAGTGTCTCTGTTTTCTCCTTCACCATTCCACATTCATCCCATTTTATGTTGTATATTTTGCTAAAGACGACACCTTTTCAGGTACCTTATTAAAGAGCACTGCACATTTCTCAAAGTTTGACCAAAGCACCGCCTTTATTGGAATCACCTTGTCTGCTTATTAAAAATGCAGATTCCTTGTCCCCACATGAGACCCACAGAATCAGAATCTAAAGGAATGGAACTCAGAAATATTCATCTAAAACAAGTATCCTGGGAGATTCTTGCACAGATTAAACTTTTAAAACTCATGATATTCTTGTAAAGGTTTCGATATTTCTGTGATTCCTATCACTGAATTTTGTTTTTCAAAGTGATGGCAGCTGGAAGCTCGTTAGTCTGTCTTAGTAGGAATGTGTAATAAGATGAGAAAAAGCACTCTCCGTAGTCGCCTGCCTAATTGACCAAATTCCAATGAGAGAATGTTGAATTGTCATATTGACTCATCAGTGATTTTTGATGGGAGAATCATACAATGTTTAGGGTGGCACGTCCCAGGAAGTCAACTCATCCCATTTTTCAGTTGGGTCACGCTAGGCCCGGAAAAGTGATTTGCCTCAATCCTCACAGCAAGTGAGTAGCCAAGTTAGGTTTAGAATATTCTTTCATTAATTCGTTCAACTGAAACTTATGGAAAACCTATATTATGCCCAGTAGTGAGCGAGGCAGTGAGGAATCAAGGCTGATTAAAAATACCATCTTGCTCTCCTGGAAATAAGCATGTTAATGAGGCAGACAGATACCCATCACACAAGTGAAGGTTATCTGGGAACTACGATTAAGTCCTACAGATACAAGGAAGAGGTTGGCCTACTGTTATGCTACAGATGGGCTCTAGCTAATCAGGAATGGCAGAAAGGCCTCCAAAAGGAAGTGACTGAGCTGGCATGTGAAGGTTGCATGGGAGTTGATCAGAAGGAGAGGAAGGAAGAGAATTCCGTACAGAACAAATGGCATGCGTCAAAGCTTAAGAGTGAGAGGAGCATGCAAAGTTTGAAGAACTAAAAACAGCAAAACTTAATGAAGAGGGAGTTGAGAACCTTTAGGTCAGTTTAAAGATTAAAAAATATTATCCTAAAAGCAATAGGAGCAATTGAAACACTTTTTTTCTTGTTTTATTTCTAAGACTGTTACTGATTTATTCATTTGTCATATTGAGGTACATGCCTTCTATACCTAATTTGTTGAGAATTTTTTTTTTTTTTTTTTTTATCATGAAGGATTGTTGAATTTTGTCAAATTCTTTCTCTGCATCGATTGAGATGATCAAATAATTTTTATCCTTCATCCTATTAATGTGTAAAGTATATTACATTGATTAACTTTTGTATGCTGAACCACTCTTGCTTATCAGAGGTAAAGCTACTTGATCATGTGTATGATCTTTTTAATGTGCTTTTAAATTTGGTTTGCTAGTATTTTTGCATCTATGGTCATTAGGGATATTGTCCTATCATTTTATTTTCTCATAGTATCCTTGTCTGACTGGCATTAGAGTAATGCTGGCCTCATAAAATGAGTTTGAAAGTGTTTCTTCCTCTTTAATTGCTTGAAGGACTTTGAGAAAGATTGGTATTAGCTCTTCTTAAATGTTTTATAGAATTCAATGGTGAAGTGATCTGGCTCTGGATTTTCTTTGTTGGAAGATATTTTCTTACTGATTCATTATTTGTTTCTTACTGACTCATTGTTTGTTATTGGTCTGTTAAGATTTCCTGTTCATGATGTATTCTTAGTAGGTGGCATGTTTCTAAGAATTTGTCCGTTTATTGGAGGTTATCGAGTTATTTTGGCATATAATTGTTCACAGTAGTCTCTTATGATCTTTTATATTTTTGGAGTATCAGTTATAATATCATTCCTCATGCCAGATGCACCCTTTTCCACCTTCCCCTATAACTCAACCATGAGATATGGCTCTGTTTTGGACAATGGGCCCCAAAGGAAATCCATGGGAAGACAAATGTGAAACATATTCCTTCCTGAAACAAAATGAAGAGGAATTGTTGAGAAGAAGCCCTCTTTCCCTTCCTGGTTTTGGATCTTAATGCGTAAGAATGAGAAGTATGCACCTGCTGAGGGAATCACCATGAAGCCAGCCCTGGACCCTGACACTGTCAAGGCCTGAAACAACCCTGGAATTATATCTGTTCTCATTTCCTATTATTTGTGAAAAATAAATTCTTTCTGTTTAATCAACTTTCAAATGGGGTTTTTGTTACTTGCAGCCACAAGCATTCCTGATAAAGTTTTAAACCTGGTCTTTCTACCTCTGGGGTTTCCCTATTCTAATTCATCCTCCATACTCTCAGAGTAGTGATATTTATAAGGTGTAAAATTGATCATGTCACTCCCACCTTAGTGTATAAAGAGGCTCCTTTGCTTCCGCAGCACATACAGTCACATGTGTACCCTGACTGCTTTTCTGGCACAACCTTCCATTAATTATTCTCTTATATTCAAGGCTATGGTCCCTCTGAATTATTTTTGGTTCCTGGAAGACACTTGATTATTTAACATCTTTGAGATGTGCTTTAAAGTACTTCCTCTTTCTGGAATATTTCCTAGATCCAACTATTCCCCCTAGCCAATGTCTACCAGTAAAATACCCTTTTCAAGACCCAGTTTATGTATCTATCCCTTTCATGCTGAAAGTTTCCTGCAAGTAGCCCCTACTTCAGGTAGAACCATCCACTGTGTCCTTTACTCCCGAAGTCTACAAGGGGAAGTCCCTACAAGGGACTTCTAGGGTAGAACATATACAGGTATTTCATTCATTTACTTATAATTTCTGATTTAATTACAATTTCTCATTCATCTTTGGATCCCCAGCACCTACACAATATCTGGAACATAATACATGCTCAATAAATGTCTGTAAGAACAGATGTTTAAAAAGATGAATGGAAGATAATTTTTGTATTGTATGGTAACCACTGATATATATTCTAAAACTCATTTAAAACATTCCATTCTATCGCATGAGCCTGAGAGGCAGAGGTTGTGGTGAATCATGACCACGCCACACAGTCAGCCTGGGTGACAGAGAGAGACCCTGTCACAAAATAAAAACAAAAACAAACCCCCAAACAAAAACAAAAATAAAAACAAACAAAAATACTCCATTCTAATTTAGCTTTCATTTCTAATAAATGTTAATATGCTGAAGCTGTAAACATTATATTTGAAGCTGATACGACAGGAACATTTTTGTTGTGCACATTGTAATTGACTCTATTTCTGAAATTTGTACACAATATATTTCCTACTCCCTTGTAGAAAGTCAAAAAGCAGAATTTTTTCTTTATTTATGTCAGGTCTTATTTGAAATCAAAGAAATATGAAAGATAAAGTCAAATTATTTATTAAACAGCATTTTAGGATTGTTATTAAAAGAGAAGAGGGTCATGAATTTTATCCAAGCCAATAAATATCCAACAATGATTAGTCTATTACCGTTCCATTTAACATGTGAGAATATATTTTTCTCTTTTGTAAACCTTCATGTTACACAGCTTATTTAGGGGGAAAATTTACAAAAGGATATTTTAACAGCAATTGGTTTGAAATGCTGCTGCTTTCTACGGGGCTGCCTCACAATCACATTTCTCCTCCTGTTGAATGGCATTGGAGAGGCCATGGACATTTTTAGGATCTGGTTAAGGAGAAGCTGAGTCAGTGATTCGTTCAGTTTGGGCATGGAAGGATATATTTATGTGTTTTGCGGCCGCTTCTGTATCTAATTAAGCTACTTCTAGCCATTCTTATGTGGGAATGGTTCCCAGGAATTCTTCGACCACTCTGCTGATCTACCCAGAATGTGTGATGTGAAAATGCAGGACCAGAGGCCCTATCTTAGCCTGAGTTTTTCCCATGGCTTACAGCACAGGATGAGTAGTGGAGGGGAAAACAGTCTGAAATGATGGAGCCAGAAGCTAGCCTTTGGGAAAGAAAACTATTATAGTGGTGTGCCAGGCAATTCATAATACAAATAATATTTTTTTCTCTGAATTTTGTAGTATTTGTAATTTTTGTTAGTGTTTAATTTTTTTGTGATTTTTTTGAGCATCTCAACAAATATTTACTTTTGTACTTAATTTTATATTTGTTATATTGTATACTTTTTAACAAAAAGGGCTTTCAACATTGTATGCTTTCAGGCTTTATGAAAACCTTGCTCTTTCTTTGATAAGCCTATTATCAGAATAAAGCTTTCATAGGCTCAATATAGGATTAACTTTGCTATTAATTTTTAAATGACTTGTTGATAAATGATATGTTTCCCTAAAATTTTCTTTTGTTAGAATTTTCTGTAGACTTTCTAGAGAAAATCCAAGCTGTTCTCTGTAAATAGGGCTTAAGTTTTAAAAAAGACAACATATTTTAATTACCATTCATATACAGAGCTAGGTTTTGTGCTGCAGAAGGCAAAGCTAGCATCTTGTCAGATTGGGTAGGCGAATGGGAGAATTCATTTAAATAGAGCAACATAATTGACCTTTGGCGATATTAATTCAAAAATTTTAAATTTTCCATTATACAATGCTATTTTTTGTCTAATTTTTCTTTTTCCCTAACATTATCAGCTTTTCTATCATGAAACACAGCAATGTGATGCCAGTAGAAATAGAATGTAAATCATTCTAGGATTTTTAGGGAATGATCTGCGGTTGAATACCTTTATGTTTTGGGAATAAATCTAATTTCAATTCCCTGAACTTGTTTAGCTATAAGCCACATGTCGTGTTTGAATTTTAATTGCTGAATCCCCATAGGCAGCCATCCAGGTTTGCTCACGAAGCAGGGTACTGTAGGTGTTTTCATTCTCCAGAATGATTATTACGCATTGCATATCTGTATCAAAACATTTTATGTACTCCATAAATATATAAACCTACCATGCACTCACAAAAATTAAAAATAAAAAAATTTAGGCTGGGCGCGGTGGCCCACACCTGTAATCCCAGCTCTTTGGGAGGCCGAGATGGGCAGATCACTTGAGGTCAGGAGTTCGAGACCAGCCTGGCCAACATGCTGATACCCTGTCTCTACTAAAAATACAAAAATTAGCCTGGCGCAGTGGCACGCACCTGTAAACCCAGCTACTCGGGAGGCTGAGGCAGGAGACTTGCTTGAAGCGAGGAGACGGAGGTTGCAGTGAGTCAAGATTGCACCACTGTACTCCAGCCAGGGCAATAAAGCAAGACTCTGCCTCAAAAAAAAATTATATATGTATATATTTACAAAAATGCCTCTGCTGTAATTAGTCTACTGCTGGCTAGAACACTGGCATGGTTTTGAATTTTCCAAGTGCCTCATCTTGTTCTTGGATTCAGCCTTTGGTTCCTAGCTGCTGATAGCAGGGAGCAAAGTTACCTCTGGGTTACGAAGTAAAACCTGGGAGAGCTCATGTGTAATACATATCTGTTTTGTGGCCTTCTAGAATGATTCCTATTATCTCTGTGCCTATTTCTGTTCCATATGCCCTCTTTGGTATTTGTTCTGTAAGTTCTCTACTAAGTGCCACTGTAAGAAATCTTAATGCAGGTGTCTGGGAATCATATATCAGGTCTTACATGATCCAAGATAGTTTTGATCAGCCTTATCCCTCCTTTAACTCATGTTTGAGAACTGACTCTCTGTTTAGAGAGGAATAACATTCCTTCTTTATCCTGGGGTGCATGATCATTCTAAAAGTGAAATAACTGATTTCATGCTGTCATCTGGCCCTTTATAATATCATCACATTTGTCAGACAATCTAGTTTCATTAGATCTAAGAGAAAAAGAATTCTAAATCTTACAATACATTTTTTATTCATTTTTCTGTGTTTACCTTATTAGTTTCAATATTTAGTTTAAAATATGTTTCAGGCCAAAAAATTAAATTTGTTTGACAATTCAGTACAAGGATTAATCCAAATACTCCATTTTAAAATCTCAATACTATTAATTCAAGCAGTCTTCTAGAAATGTGATGTTAGGTATAGTTTAGGAGGGGACTATGATTAAGATTACACTTTTAACCAGTTTCCCAAACACGGTAGCTGTAGATAGAGAAAAAAAAAAGACTCTCATGAGTCCCATTGTACTTGTCTTTCATATCCCAGAAAAGAGAATCCTTGAAGCACGTGAATACTAAGACATACTTTAATTTTGAGAATTTTGAGATAAACTCACTATCCATTTGTTATTTTATTTATTAATGTATTTAACACATATTTATTGAATTCCAACTGTGTGTTGTGGAAATTCAGAGAGCAAGAGGACTGCATAACAGCTAACAACATCAGAATATTTCTTGATATTATATACCTGCTTACAGAGAGTTATATAGGGTCTATAAGACAGAGTGCTTTGAAGTCCCGGCAATAATTTTTTTTTTTTAGGAAGGGAAATAATTTGTTTAAAGGCATCTTCTCTCTGTACTGTATCACACGAGAGCTTTCTTAAGCCACTGTAAAGACATCATAAGCAAGAGCAAAACAGGTTAATGAGCTTTTTAGAATGTAAATTGGTGTCAAGAATGAAAATGAGGGCTTTGTGTTTTTCACCACCCACCAGAGCCAGGATATATAAAGAAGGTTCTGAGACTAGGAATCCATCCCACTGAGGAAACGCACTCCGTTGCTACCTAAGCCCTCCACTCCCGACACCATGCTCTGCGACAACTTCCCCGGGGCTGTCTTCCCAGGATGCTACTGGGGCAGTTATGGCTACCCACTGGGATATAGCGTTGGCTGTGGCTATGGCAGCACCTACTCCCCAGTGGGCTATGGCTTCGGCTATGGCTACAACGGCTGTGGGGCTTTCGGCTACAAGAGATACTCGCCATTTGCTTTCTACTGATTGGCTGAAATCCCCGAGGCGTAGAATCTTCTCTCCCTTGAAGGCTGAGCAGCACATCTCCAGGTTACCCCGTATCCACTCCTTTAGTCCTCATTTGCTCATCAACCTCAGAGACACTGCCTTCCAACTTACCTCGAGTCTCAGGGGAGGAAAATGAAAAAGCAGACGCTTCCTCAAGCTGCCTCCCCTGGCTGATGTTCTCTGGGACATTTTCGGAAACTTGACCTCACACTTGTCATGCGCTACTTTTGAATTTTTCATGACACTCATGACTTGTCATGATGAAGTCATGGATATGTCTATCAAAATCTCAATAAATTTGTCTCAACTGGTATAATATTCTCATGCTAGAGTGAAGTTTCCTTTCTTGGTGTGTGCATATTTTCTGTTACATTGGGGGTGGGGGAGAAGTGAATTTATTTTTCTCATGTGGGCATTAGGAACAGTGAGAAAGCAAAGAATTATTGATCCTGTGTGATAAGCAGGTAAGAGGGTGGGTTGCAGGCAATGAATTAAAAAGTTGCCTGTTTGAACCTTCTTTAAATTTTATGATGCCCACCTCCAACCCAGTGGAGCATCATTTATTGCTCGGGATCCCCTTCTCATCTCACTACTTCTGCTCCTCTGCAAGAAAACCCAACACAGAAGGAACTTTTTCAGTCACTTCCATGTTAGTCCAACTGAAACCGACTGTGTTCCCTTTCCCAGGGACTAAGGATTATAGACTAAAGTACCATGTCCCCTAATGAAGGATGCTGGAGCATTGAGTAATAGAGAAGCCACAGACATCCTTTGGAAATCTGAGAGTTTTTAAGGTGAAGGGATAAATCCCCTATATCAAACCATCTAAGGTGTCTATTTTGTAGCTTAGAAGCACCTGGGTTATTCACAACCATGGCAAGTTTCTTAATCTTTATAGAATCAACACCAGATAGCCAGTTTCACTTAAAAGATATGAGCTGTAATGAATATTTCTGAAGATATATCAGCATTTCTCTGTGTTCCTTTAGGGAAGGGAGCAATTTCCTTTTATACGCCAAATAAAAAAAGTCTCAATCCTTCTATTGAAAACATCTTACGTATAGTACAAATATTCTTGGTGGTAACAAAATTTGGCTTAACCCTGCTTTTTTATTGAATATGTGCAAGTGATTATATTGCATATGGTTCACTTTGTAGTTAAAAACATAAAGACTATTTGGAGAGGTCATTTCGGAAGAGAGTATTTTCTCCACCATACTTTATCTAATGTATATCTTTTTTAAAAAATCAGGAAATAATTGATTGTTTTCGTTTTTAGCGGTAGTAGACAAGGTTACAGCCAACAAAATCTCCAGTTCGCAACTTTCTAGCAGCCATATGTTAATTCATGCTGAGAATTGTGAATTAATTAAACATGCAGGTTAAAATAGAACAGAAAAAGAAAAGTGGGATTTTTCAGAAATTAGAGCATCGGATCAAAACTAGAAGGTTATCAGCCTGTTCTGTAATGATGACTGACTTATATAAAAATTTGAGCTTGAAGGGACCTCAGAGAGCACCTCATCTAGTGTTTTGGAAATTTCAGTATGCAGGAGAATTACCTGAGCAGCTGACTTAAAAATTTAGATTCGTATGCCTTGCCCCTAGGGATTCTGACTCAGTACATCTGGGGTTAGGTCTAGAAATCTAAACTTTGAAGACGCTCCTGATAGCTTCTAGTACAGGTGGTCTGAGACCCACACTCTAAGAAGCACGTTTCAGGTCATTACAGATGTACACTACCCAGCCACCCACACCATTTAGTTATGACACTGAGTCTTGATAAAGGAAAGTCCTTTACTCAAAGGTTTCTAGCACATCTCAACAAGACAAGGACAGAGGAGAGAAGATACTTTACATCCCCAAAGGAGTACAGGAGGTACAACATCTGTGTTTAGCACTTTTCAACTTGAGTTAACATGTGGTTGCTAGAAAGTTCCAAACTGAAGATTGCATTGGCTGTAACAATGTCTACTATTTTTAGACAGAGAAAGAATCTATTGGGTAGATATCCAGTAGTCTGGTGCTGAAGGCTCAGATGCCATGATCTGCTAAAAGGAAAAAGTATGTTATGTAAGGATTTTATAAATTCACTTTCTCCTATTGCATAGAAATGTACAAATTCCTAGTGCACTTACATTACTTAATATTATTTGATGATTATTTTTAAAAACTGAAATTCAGTCTTTTTAAATGCGTATACCCAGATCCCACCCCTGCACATTCTGACGGGAAGATCTACGGGGTCTGGGGATTTGTATTTAAAAAAATCCCTTTAAGTAATGTGGTTTTATGCCATCAATTTAAAACAATTACAGGGTCTGGTTTCATGGCTGTTCTTTTCTGTCTTTTTTAGTTCTCTCCTTTTATTCTGAATTTAAAAACCAAGATGATTCCTCCATATTTATATAGAATTCATAAAAAATGAAAACAGTAAGTAACATGCTACAGGTCAATTTAAGAAAAGCCTGGAACAAACACTTACTGCTACATTTAGGCTTAATGGTAGTCTGTATAGAGTGTAGTTAGGTATTCATTTCTAATTGCTTTATCTACTTTGATATTGATCTGAACCTAGTTTAGTGCTCTGTGCATAGTAGAAACTCAATATATATGATGAGATTATCAGACCACTTTCCTCAATAAACACGAAAAAGATGTTAAACTTCTGTTTGCTACCATCTTGCAGTGCCATTCTTTAATTCATAGCCATTTGTGGGTTGGAAGCTTGATGTCTGTGCATTTTATGACTTAGGTTTATCTCACAAAGTCACACAGGAAGTACTGTTTTGATTTTCTATTTCACCATTAATTGCTTGTTTCTTCTCATTGAAAACCAGGCTGTGTATCTTTAACATTTCCCTGCTTAATACAGTTTATATAACTGAGAACTTGATTTGAATATTAAGGACATCTTATGTATAGAAGAATCTTCTAGAGAGACCCCCAGTAAGTCCAATTAGACCTCCTCTCCTTATCATTAGGCTTCCCAATCCCTTGACTACTCTGAAGTAATAATTCACCAGTGGTAACTGAATATATGTATGTTAATTTGTATTTACCCATTTGATTCACAGGGGAGGTTTAGAGTCCTACAGAATTTTTCATGGCTAAGTAGGATAGATAACATATTATGTGATATCCTATTTAACATTTCTCATGTACTCTCTAAAGGCTATTTTGAAGGGATCTGACATCTGCCCTCTGTTACAAGGTTGGTGGAGAAACATTCTCCACATAGCATCCTTCATGTGACCAGTGTATTTGATGATACTATCCAACAAAGGTGTTGACCATAACATTATGACACTCCAAAATGTGAAGATAGCAGAGATGTAGTGAATCTGATAAAAGCAGGGAGTCCTGTACTATATTCACATTATTCTTGCATATAAGAAATGACCAAATAATTTGCCCTTCCTCCTGTTTTTTCTTTTCCTGCACTGTCTTCCCTTCTGCTTCTATATCTTTCTTCAAGATTATATTCTCTTCCCTTAGATCTCGTTATAGTAGGATCAGTTCCTAAGTGGATTTGTTCACCAATAAGTCAGAACAAAAGAGGAGCCTTCGTAGCACAGGGTAATCTCATAGTCATAGGAAGTCAGTTGACAAAAGAAGTCAACGTTTCCCAAATATTCATAGTGGCCCTACTTTCAACCACAGTGGATAACTCTGGAAGATTATCAAATACCTTATAAATCAGAGCTCTTCTCAGTAAAGATACAAAAGGACGCAAACATAAAACACTGAAGAATAAATACATGTTGCTGGTATTTAGTAAATTTTACCCGAAGGGTAGGTCTTTTCTCATGCAGAAAAGGCTTTTCTTGCTCTTTTGTCAATAACTTTAGACACAGTAGGCAAAGCAGACACTAAAAATGCTTCATACGCATATGGGTGATTTTTGGTTTCCCGTAATTTTCCTTAAGATGAACGGTGGCCTTTCTCAGAGCCATCCAAAGTGTATAGCTTTTGCTCAGTGCACATGTTCGACCCATAGATTTCTTATGGCACATGTGCAAGAAAATCATGCTTAAAAACCAACCAGCCAACCAACCCACTCCTCTTTGTATAGATCTTTAGGACAGCATAATTAATTTTGAGCTAAATGCCTGGTAAGCACGTTTTTATCTTATTCGTTTCTTATGATGCAGATTATTTTCTCAATTTGGTTTATTTAACATTTTAGGCCATCACTTCGAGTGTAGTCCAGTATAATTTTTCAGTCATTTCAAAGGCAAACATAATTAGGGAAGAGGCAAAAATAACCAATATTATTTCTGGGCCTGCAGTGGGTTATTATTACTCTTTACAACCCCATGAGGTTGGTTTTATTCCAGGTTCTATTATCACCATTTTACACTTGAGGAAACTGGAATTCAGAAATTTCAAATGACATTTTCATAGTCTGAAAGCTAGAATATGGCAGAATGGGGTTTCTAATCTGGGTGTGTTGGATGCTGAAGCCTTACCACCTGCCTCTCTGCTAACCAGAATCCACTCCAGTGGCATCCTATAGAACTGAAAACACACATTCCATAAAGGGACCCCTGCTTTGTCTTGTTCACCCTCGTGTTCCCAAAATAAAGCACAGCATTGAACTCATATTATCTCCTCAATAAAGCTATCATGAATGAAACAAAGGGGCTGCTATGTTTTTCAAATTAAGATCTTTAATCTTGGCAATGAGATCCATTGAAATCATTTGTTTAGACCATGAACACGGCACTATCTGGCTGGGATTTTTTGTGATATCCAAGAAAGAGCCCATGAATGTGTAGACTGAGTCCAGAAATGACTTCCCAAGATGTCAGAATAGGCTATAGATGCCATTAGGTCAGGATCCACTGAGCGGCTGAAGCAATAACATCATGCAGAAATTTTATTTTCTCCAGCTCTCTTAGTGACATTCATTTAACTGTGTCCCTTAGATTTTAGAGATATCAAATAGAGAGTATTTGTAAGTAAATTTTTTTTCATAAATGTCAAAAATGACTTTATGCCTTGCCTTAGAATGATGGGATGAGTAAGCTCTTCAAAGTTGCACATCCCAGAGATAGAAAGCCAGTGAAGAAAGAAGTAGAAAAGAGGCACCCTCTAGGGCTCATCCCAGATCTCAGTGCTTCCTTGTCAGCTGTCAAATTTTGCTTTTGTAGCTTAAAAGTACTATGCCACACTCTCACTGGTCCTAACATCGGAACTTAAAGTATAATTCATCTGTGACATTTTATATATACGCAAACGACTACTATTATTCCTGCCTCACTGCATCCGCTAAAGCTTTTATAACTATGGCATTTAGCTGCATAGACTTAGGTTGACTGTAGGCTTGTCTGCTTCGCCTTTGTTTCTAATATGAAAGGTTTGTTAGGTCTACAAACTCTTTAATATCTCTACTTCAAATCCTGGTATGGGGCTTTATGAAGCATGAGGACGTTTAGTAAATTCCTGCAGACCAAAAGCACTGTTTGCTATTGCAATTGGCATTATTTTTTGTTCTTGAGACATCTAATAATTGGAGGATTCAGCTTGGAGTCTATTTTAACCAAAGACTTTGAAGACACTGCAGTAACTTCTCATTACAGGAAAAAAAAACCCACAAAGAAGAATCCTTCTTCACCTTTGGCAGTTAATTCAGCTCAAACTTCTTTCAAGAATAATGAGGATCTCTTTTTTTTTTTTTCAAGGAGATCTAGGAAATTAATGAGAATACTAATTCCCTTGAACTAAAAAAGGAAAGAGGTACATTTCTTCATCACAGCCTCTGGTGAGGTTATATGAGTCACAAAGGTAAAAGAATCCTCTTATGTGCTATAACCATTGAGTTTGCTGCCTGATCAAACCTTTATTCCTTGGACAAGGTGATAGAACTCCTTCTCCAAGAACTTCTACCAAAATGGCTGCTGGGAAGTTATGGGTATTCCCTGGGCCACAGTGATGCCTGTGGCAATGGCAGCACCTTTTTACCTGCCGTCCTCCACCTGTTATAGCTACAGAGGACACCAGCTACTTGGCTATAAAAGAGACTGGGCAACAGGAGTTTATTGATTATTTTGCTTATCGAATACTTTATCACTTCTGGGGCATTTTGTTTTTTTGTTTTCAGTCTGATTCTACTTTTCTTTGAGTTCCAAGGTGCTGCTTGAGCAAATCCAGCCTCTGCTTACAGTGGATCAGGTTCACTTCAAGATGTGTTACTTCAGCCTGTGTCTGAACTTTTCCAGGAGTTCCTCATTTAGGCTTGTGATGTTTTTTTGAATTATAAGAATGCTTCTGTTTTAAAAAAAAAACTTACCTGAATTAACATAGGATGGGACATGTGGTTTGAATATGTTTTCTGGTGTAAATATGTTTACAGTGGTCATATTTTCATTTATATTTTACAATAAAAATAATATTTTAAATTTAGTAAAATGAATACTGACTTTAAAATATTACCAAAAGATGTTAACCCTGGGTTATCTGAAAGGAGAAGTTGGTGATGTCCAGGTAAGTTTAATTTATATATTAGTATCTGAAACCCAATAATAAAATCAAACCAATCTACCTTGGGTCTTAAATAATAAGTACAGAATGACTGTATATATTGAAATATAATTGCATACGTGTTTACTCTGAAATTCAATTAAAAAGTTAATTGAATATTCACACAAACATATGTGACTATGCACATATATTTTTGTATGTTGCTATTCTCTTTAATTTTATCTCATCTCTAGAACCATGTTTTTCAATATGTGGTGCCTGGATCAGCATTGAGATCAGCATTAACCAGGAACATTATCAGAAAGCAAATTTTCAAGCTGCCTTCTTTCCTCCTCACCCATCGAGACCTGTGAAGTCAGCGATATGTGTTTTATGAACACATAAATCTCCTTCTAGGAGATTTGGTGTGTGATATGCCTGTAAAACACTGCTTAGAATATTCAGCATATTGACTCATCAAACAAATATGGAATCGTTTCATGAACCACTTTTATGAGTTAGATTTGGGATGAACGAAAGAAAACAATGATTTTAACATGCATTTATATTGTATTTTATGATTTCACTGTTTCTTATTAGAGCTTCAGAAAATCTCAGGAATTGGGGTAGTTACGTCTTCTGTACAACTTTGCAGTTGAGGCACAGAATGTGGTGTTAGTATCAAAAGTTAGACAAACAATATGTAGACTTCAGACCAGAGTTCAAATCTGGTTTTACTACTGTGGTCCTTCCATTGTATTACCTAGTAACCAAATTACACTCTAGTAAGTGATAAAACCAGAAATGTAAGCAAATATGTGCAAGGTTGGGTTATATTCTTGAATGTCTTATACACTTTATTGAAGAAAATAAAAAAAAAACCACATTAGTAAATTTTTCACGTTTAAGGTCAACACTTTGCTCTTCTACCTAATGTTAGATACAGCCTAATGTTAGATACAATAGGATTCTTTTTATGATTGGAATCCCTGTATTACAGTGAATTTAAGTATGCTAAATAATCAATACAGGGTTAAATAAAAATCTGAATATAGTCTTTTCATTAACTCTTCCAAAATATACAACAAGCTCCATGTTATCTTCTGCTATATTTTTCAGAACAATTGGGTATTTTAAAGTTTTAGGTGGCTGGGTGCTGTGGCTCATGCCTGTAATCCCAGCACCTTGGGAGGCTGAGGCAGGTGAATCATGAGGTCAGGAGCTCGAGACCATCATTGCTAACATGGTGAAACCCTGACTCTCCTAAAAATACAAAAAATTAGCCGGGTGTGGTGGCATGCACCTATAGTCCCAGCTACTCGGGAGGCTGAGGAAGGAGAATCACTTGAACCTGGGAGGCGGAGGTTGTAGTGAGCCAGGATCACACCACTGCACTCCAGCCTGGGTGACAGAGTGAGACTACATCTCAAAAAAAAAAAAAATTTGGTAACATTTTGAATAATTGTGTGTGTGTGTGTGTGTGTGTTCCATTGTATGTTAAGTTCTAGGGTATATGTGCACAACCTGCAGGTTTGTCACACAGGTGTACATGTGCCATGTTGGTTTGCTGCACCTATCAACTCGTCATTTACATTAGGTATATCTCCTAATGCTATCCCTCCCCCTGTCCCCCACGCCCTGACAGGCCCTGGTGTGTGATGTTCCCCTCCCTGTGTCCAAGTGTTCTCATTGTTCAATTCCCACCTATGAGTGAGAACATGCAGTGTTTGGTTTTCTGTCCTTGCAATAGTTTGCTCAGAATGATGGTTTCCAGCTTCCTCCATGTCCCTACAAAGGACATGAATTCATCCTTTTTGATGGCTGCATAGTATTCCATGGTGTACATGTGCCACATTTTCTTAATCCCGTCTATCGTTGATGGACATTTGTGTTGGTTCCAAGTCTTTGCTATTATGAGTAGTGCTGCAATAAACATACGTATGCATGTGTCTTTATAGCAGCATGATTTATAATCCTTTGGGTATATACCCAGTAATGGGATGGCTGGGTCAAATGGTATTTCTAGTTCTAGATCCTTGAGGAATCACCACACTGTTCTCCACAATGGTTGAACTAGTTTACAATCCCACCAACAGTGTAAAAGTGTTCCTATTTCTCCACATCCTCTCCAGCACCTGTTGTTTCCTGACTTTTTAATGATCGCCATTCTAACTGGTGTGAGATAGTGTCTCATTGTGGTTTTGATTTGCATTTCTCTGATGGCCAGTGATGATGAGCATTTTTTCATGTGTCTGTTGGCTGCATAAATGTTTTCTTTTGAGAAGTGTCTGTTCATATCCTTTGCCCACTTTTTGATGGGGTTTTTTTTTTTCTTGTAAATTTTTTTAAGTTCTTTGTAGATTCTGGATATTAGCCCTTTGTCAGAAGGGTAGATTGCAAAGATTTTCTCCCATTCTATAAGCTGCCTGTTCACTCTGATGGTAGTTTCTTTTGCTGTGCAGAAGCTCTTTAGTTTAATTAGATCCCATTTGTTAATTTTGGCTTTTGTTGCCATTGCTTTTGGTGTTATAGTCATGAAGTCTTTGCCCATGCCTATGTACTGAGTGGTATTGCCTAGGTTTTCTTCTAGGCTTTTTATTATGTTAGGTCTTACATGTAAGTCTTTAATCCATCTTGAGTTAATTTTTGTATTTTGTATTAAATTTTGACTTTGATGCTGGGAGTTTTTCTTCCTATTTGTGTCATTTCACTGGGCCTTTTCCCAATAATATTGATCATATCTTAGAGAACAGTTAAAGTAGTGAAAATTAGGTGGCTTAATGTTTAATATAAGTAAGATGTAGAATGTGTTCACAGATTCTTTAAGTTTCTGTTGAAAGGCTAATGTGCATATTTCTGATGTGCTTTTCTCTTTCTGGTTATAGATCTGTAGTTAGTCAGATATAGGATGGAAACTGGAAGAGTAAGAGATTCCTCCACAAAGTCATGTTTCTTGAGAGTTGATTACTGAAGGAAACTACACTTATATTTTATCTGATGTGGCTGATTCTGTGAAACACTCCACTATTCTTATTACTTATTTTCCCATACCTGGTAGACCTTAACATCAATGTTATTTAATAAACTTAGAGCCTAAACACGGTTCATAATTCCATCAGTAAAGAGGAACATTGAAGAAACTAAAAATTAATTTAAAAGTTAGTGAAATAGTGTAGTGTAATCCCAGCACTTTGGGAGGCCGAGGCAGGTGGATCACAAGGTCAGGAGATCGAGACCATCCTGGCTACCACGGTGAAACCCTATCTCTACTAAAAATACGAAAAAATTAGCCGGGCATGGTGGCGGGTGCCTGTAGTCCCAGCTACTCGGGAGGCTGAGGCAGGAGAATGGTGTGAACCCAGGAGGCGGAGCTTGCAGTGAGCTGAGATTGAGCCACTGTACTCCAGCCTGGGTGACAGAGCAAGACTCCGTCTCAAAAAAAAAAAAAGTTAGTGAATGTAGTGGCTATTCTTGAAAATGTATTAAATACTCTTAAGTATAAAATATATTTTCTTATAATTTATAAAAATATAAAACAATCACCAAACAAAAAATAAATTACAGTTAAATTGTGGAATAAATTCTCAGTAAGAAAGAAATACTTCTGGATGACATAGAATATGATTAACAGAAGATTTGCATTAGTTTTGAAAGCAGCTGTAATTTGCTCCATCACATATCAAAATTTCTTGGGAGAAGAATCTGCATATATTTAACCTCATAGTTTAGATAGTATTAATAATCCCTTTTGTGTGCCTCCAAAATGTCTATAATCTCACAAGCAATGTTAGGCAATATAGTAAGAACGTTTCTAGTTGTTTAGAAGCCTGATTTTTGATGGATAAACTGGGAATCTGCTTTTACCAAAGACTTTGGTAGCATTTCTGTAGCTTCTCATTGTAGGGACTAAACTCATTAAAAGGACACTAGGCAGTCAGTCAACCTCAAACAATTTTAAGAGCAATGAAGATGCCACACCCTTTACTGGGGGTGTATGAAAGACTTTGGGCAGATGGAGTAAGTCATTCTTAGTAGTCTTTGTACTAAACACTCAACTAACAAGAAGTTCTTTGGCCTCTTCAGTGGTACATCTCCCCTGGCTCCTACTAGGACAGTTGTGGCTCTCCCCTGAGATGGTGTTGGCTGTGGATGTGTTAGCACCTGTTCACCAGGGGGTGGGGACTTTAGATATGGCTATGCCGGCTTCTGGCCACTTGATGACAGAAGATATTGGACACTAGACCTCTATTAAGTTCTGACAATGGGAACTATATTATAATCAATGTCCTAAGGAATCAAACTTGTAGAGATGTTTTATTGACAACCTTCCAGGTGATAAAATGTGAATTTTAGATTCTTTCTGTATTGAACTGTGCAAAGTAGACTGATGATGAACTTTATGGGCTGAACTTTAATAGAAGTCTTAGTTTTTCTTGATAGAATACTGTACTGTATTTTACATTCCCCCAGTGGATTTGATTTCCCCCTAACTTTAGGTGAATTTTATTTTACTGACTTCCATATTCTAATAAATATGCTTAACTCAGCCATATAAATGTGATTTTCACTTTTTTTCTTTCCTCTTGATTCATTCTTTAAGGATATATTTTCCTACTGCAGTTTGCAGAAAGTTAATGGTTTGCTATTCTAAGCATTCTATCCACTAAATGGATGTTGTAATAGGCCATGGTGAATTTGCATGATGCTCTTCTTTCATTCTTCTTATTCATATTATACTCTTGAGTAAGAAATCTGGGGGTTAAAATTAGACCTAACTGCTTGGATCTCCAACATGTTATGCAACTCGATAAAGTTTTAGCTTTTGAAGAATACTTTTTGGTTTCCTGTTGTCTTTATTCTGGTTCAATGTTTATAATGCTAAGTAGAAGAATCAATGCACAGAAGCTATGTTAAAATTTATAATCCTCCTCACACTGCCATTTATGACAACTTGAATGAACCTGGAAGGCATTTATGCTAAATGAAATAAGCCAGACAAAGGAAGAAAAATATTGCGTGATCTCATGGAGAAACAGAGAGTGGTTACCAGGGGAATGGAAGGGAAAGAAATGGGGAGATATAGGTCAAAGGATGCAAATTTCTAGTTATGTACCATAGATAATCCTAGAGAACTAATGTACAACCTGTGAACTATAGTTCATAAGATTTATTATACACTGAACATTTGCTAATAGAGTAGATTTTTGGTGCTTTACCACACACAAATATATACACACACAAACGTAAATATGTAAGATGATGGATATATTAAGTGGTTTGACTGTGGTAATCATTTCACTGTCTATATGTATATCAAAACATCATCGTGTACACCTTAAACTTAGACAACAAAAAATTTAAAAATACCAGATGCAGTAGCTTATGTCTATAATCCCAGTGCTTTGGGAAGCTGAGGAGGGAGGATCCCTTGAGCTTGGAAATTTGAGACCTGCTTGAGCTACATAGTGAGAATCTGTCTCTAAGAAAGGTTAAAAAATCAGCTGAATGTGGTGGAGGGTGCCTGTAGTCCCAGATACTCAGGAGGCTGAGGTAGAAGAATTGTTTGAGCCCAGGGGGTCAAGGTTGCAGTGAGCCATGACTGCACCACTGCACCCCAGCCTGAGCAACAGAGTGGGACCCTAGCTCAAAAATAAATAAATAAATAAATAAAGGCTTCTATGTCTATCATATTCTGGTTTTGGTGTATTTTATGTTTATATGGCTTATTTCTTGAGTGTTCTGTATGACTTTAATGGTGAAACCATTAATAACAAAAGGAGAAAGTTGTGAGTTAAAAGAAATCTCAGTGATACCAGGGTGGTATTTGCCTCACACAGAAAGCTGAGAAAAATGTATTCTCTTGAGTATTCTCAATTTGCTACATGAAGGGAGACAAAAATACATTTTAAATTATTTTAAATAGAAAAGATCAAGAAAAGTGAATTTCATTATGACAAATCACACTTCACACTTCACATTTGGCTTATTACTGAATCAGCAAATTTGACACCTTAAAAATATGGAAGACAAATGGCAGAGGAATTCACTTCTTCAGGTAGTCAAACCCTGGAAGAGCTATAGTCTCCAGAGTAACACTTATATTCCCCATCTCCCTAACTCTGTGCTCTCACAGCCTTTCATCCAATTAGCTGTTCTTGTGAAATAATCTTCTTTTTAGAAATTATCATCATTATCATCATCATTAAATATCACCTTAAGAACACCACCAGAATTAACATAATAATACGTTTCTAATGTCTATTTTTTTACAATCTATTTTGACGCCAGCCTATTGGGCAATATCAAAGCAAAATCTATTACAAGACATTTGTAGAGGTAGTAAAACAATGTAATGTAGATATAAAGCTCTCCGAAAAATGTAACTTTATCCAAGAATATGATCAAGAACATCTAAATAAATGAAGAATTTTTATATCTTTGGGAAAATTCTCTATAAAATAAGATTTAAATTAAAAAATCAACACAGTGAAATTGTATAGTTTAATATGTTTTTAAGTGTATCTGTGTAACTACCATAACAATCAGAATATAGAACAATTCTATCATCATCCTCCCTGTCCCCCGCTGGAAAAAAAACAAAAACAAAAACAAAAAATCTGTCGTCCTATTCCATTTTAGTAATACTTTCTTCCCTAACTCTGAGAAGTGATTGATCTGTTCTCGATCACTATAGTTTTTGTCTTTTTGACAAGGTGATATAAGTAAAATTATACAGTATATAATGCTTTGAAATAGATTTCTCTGGGTTTGTCCTGTATAGGGTTTGCAAACCTTCTTGAATCTGTCTCTGCAAATAGGGTAAGAACAGAACTTCTTCTGGAATCTGGAGTAGGCATAAACTTCTAGAATGATTAGTCTGTAATTGAAAGAGAAGTGTGAGGATAGAGAATCTAGCATCTTCTGAAAGTAGCTTATCAATTTGGCACATATGTAAAAATATGTGAAGTTTATTTTATAATAACCTGGATTCTGTGTTTCTCAAATTTGAGCATGTGTAAGAATTCTAGTCATGCTTTTAAAGAATAAACATTCCAGAGTTCTCTCTCTATAGGTTCTGGTTCAGTAGTCTGGGGGTGCAGCCTATTTATCTGCATTTTTAATTACTGTAGTACAAGATGATTCCAAAATGAGTGATGTTTGAATTGCCTTTTGAGATTCATTGATCTAGACAAAGAAATAGACATGCTCATCACACAGTTGTCTTTTTTATTTAATTTAATTAATTAATTAATTTATTTATTTAAGGCAGGCTCTGCTCTCTCACCCAGGCTGAAGTGCAGTGGTACGATCATAGCTCACTGAATGGGCTCAGGCAATCCTCCTCACTCAGCCTCCAGAGAAGCTGGGACTGCAGATGCACACCACCACCCCTGGATATTTATTTTTTATATTTTATTTTTTGTAGAGGCTGTCTTGTTACATAGCCCTGGCTGGTCTCAAGCTCCTGGCCTCAAGTGATCCTCCCACCTTGACCTCCCAAAATGCTGAGATTATTGGCATGAACCACTGCACCTGACCACATTATTCCAGTGTTGTGAGATCGAGTGGTATTCCCAAACCTTGAAGGTTAGAAATAGATTTTGAAGGCTAGCTAAACAAGGCAATCAGCAAAAATGAAAGTTGGCATGAGAGGAACAAGTAAGAGGCAGGGCCTGGTAAAGAATGGAGAAACACTGGCTTGGGGAAACATTTCAGAAACCAAACCATTGCACACTAGGGATGAATCAGCAACATGATGTATAATTAAAAAAAAAAAAACCTGGTACAAATGGGAGTTAATACAAGTAGGACATATGGGAGGTGATAATTCTTCCACTGTATAGCATCATCCAAACTCTTATTAGAATATTGATTCTATTTTATCATCTGAGTTTTATTAAGAATATGGAAAATTAAGGAATATCCTAGAGAAAAACATTAGACACTATTTAAAAAAAGAAATTTAGCTCCACAAGAAAATATTACAGGAATTTGGACTCTGAGTTACTTTGGTAGAAAAATAAAAACATTCATTGTTTTTTGTATCCATAATTGCTCATTGCAAACAGTATGGAAAATAAAGTTAGAAAAAACTTAAACATTATCCATTACTTAGGAATAACTAGTATTATTTCCTTAGTAAAATAATAATTATATAGAAAAACTGATTTTTGTATTCTTTGTAATGTGATTATTTTGAATACTCCCCTATGTAATTATATATTATTTCAAAATGACTGCACCATATTATTCTGTATAAATGCATCATGTTTTATTAATATTAACTCAATTTTTACATATTTAGGACTCTTTCAATTCTTTATCTTTTAAAGTAATATTTTAATGAATATTTACTAAGTAACCAGTAACCCCATCTTTGATTATTTGCTTATTTTAGACTCCAATTAGAGCCAGCATACTAAATCAAATGTCGGAAGTGTTTTTAAGGTTCAGAACACATGTTATTCTTCAATGCTAGGCCATCGCAATTAAAATAACCTTCTTATTTCATACCATGTCCTAATGAATTCTGAAGATACCTTTCCGAGGCCCCGTCTTCATTACCCTGTTTTATAGCATTTATTGCTAGTTAAAATTATCTTCAAAAAGTATTAATTAACATTAAAAATAATAAAAGTATTAAATGGATGATTCAAAAGTAACTTCTACAAAAAAGCAGACAACAAAAATAGAGGCTTCTTACCTTTGATTTCTTCTATGCAGTGGTAACCCACCTTCAAGTATTTTAGACTTTTTCCATACTTAATCATTTGTCCATAATAATCTCATTCTGTACTTTTTGTTTCCTCAGTTTTACACATAATTTACTAACTTCGTATTTTGTGAAATGAGGATTTTAAAAAACATATTCTTCACCCAAGACGCATGCAGTTTCCCTCTCACAATCTCCCATATGGTAATATCACAGTAGTCTTTACTGTGTATACACTGCAGTATTGGTATAGTTTGAGACCAGCCAGGGCTATATAACAAGTATTTACATACTTACCCCAAATCCTTGGTGCATTGGTATAGCATTTCCTTTCCATGAATTAATAACTGCCTAAGTTTTCCACCACACCAAGAAACCCTCTTTAAATTCATTGACAGAATTGTAAAATTCTCACTGTAGGATTATACACATTGGAAAATCCACTGGTTCCATCTCCGTGCTAGAAATATTCTGTTTGGAGCTCACTGTCCTTTTGTGCCCTGTCCAATCAGGTTTGCTGCCCTTTAGGCTGACTGCATAGCATAGATCCTCTTTGTTTATTTATTTATTTGAACCAGGGTCTCTCTCTGTCGCCCAGGCTGGAGTGCAGTGACGCGATCTCAGCTCACTGTAACCTCCGCCTCCTGGGTTCAAGTGATTCTCCTGCCTCAGCCTCCTGAGTAGCTGGGATCACAGGTGCCCACCACCACTCCTGGCTAATTTTTGTATTTTTAGTAGAGACGGGTTTCAGCCATGTTGATCAGGCAGGTCTAGAACTTCTGACCTTAAGTAATCCACCCGCCTTGGCCTCCCAAAATGCTGGGATTACAGGTGTGAGCCACTGCGCCCTGCCTCAAATCCTCTTTGCCACTCCATTTAATATCATCCGCTGCCTGAATTTGTGTTTGTATTTGTTAATTTCTGGTGGAGCACATCCTACAGCAGTTGTCTGAACTAGTAACTCTTCAGGTAAACTTTCTGAGATCCCGCATGTCTAAAAATATTTTTATTTTAACCTGACAGTTTATAGACTGACTGGATTTCTAGGTTAGAAATAATTTTCTTTCATTTTATTGAAAAACTTGCCTCATTTTTTTTTTCTGGCTTTCATTTTTGCTTTTGAGATATCTAATACCATTTTGATCTCTAGGTCTTTGTGTCCATACTTTCTCCCCTACACTCTAGCAGAAACTTTTACTATTCTTATTATATAGGAACTGGCTTAGAAATAAGTTTTCAGATAATTCTTTTACCACTCAATAGACCATTAAGGATATAGATTTCCATGTAGAATATATAGATTTTCCTGTAGAATATCACATTTATGAATATATTTGTGTTTTGTTTTAAAAACTATTAATACATATTCTGAATATCTATTTTTTTAAATTCTGTTTCTCGTAAGATTCTTGCCACTCTTCATGACCCATGTCACAGCTCAACTGAAGGAAAAAAATAAAAACACTGCAATTGCCAGCAGGGTGAGAAGAAAAGGTAATCAAATGGTAGTGACCTTTCCTCTAAATTGACTGGCTGGTTGAGCTAAACATTGTTTTGTCCATCAGTAAAATGGTGACACAAACCCTCTGGGTAACATGACATACAGGTTAAACACTGCCGCATGGGAAGTGAGTGGCAATAAATATTTTCCATGAACGGTTGACAAGAGTTAGGGTTGGGCAAGAGAGCAAAGAGGTTTACCCACGACAGTGTTGAGGAAGATCACATTCAGATACTTGCCAAAATGTTTCTTGTAATCCTATAAATCCTGTCTCAAAACAGTTTTTTCCTTTTAATTTCAATAGCTTTAGGGGTACAGGTGGTGTTTGGTTACAAGGATGAATTGTGCAGTAGTGAAGTCTGGGTTTTTGGTATATCCATCACCCAGATAGCGTACATTGTACCCATTACTTTCACAGGTGCAAAGGTATGAAATCAACCTAAGTGCCCATTCACCAATGAGTGAATAAAGAAAATCTCATAGACACATTCCATGGTGTATATATACATTGTACCCAATTGGTAATTTTTTCCCTTCAGCCCTTCCACCAGCCCACCTTCTGAGTCTCCAGTGTCCGTTATACCCTCTTTATGCCTTTGCGGACCCATAGCTTAGCTCTGACTTGTGAGGATATGCGGTGTTCGGTTCTCCATTCCTAAGTTACTTCACTTAGGATAATGGCCTCCAATTCCATCCAAGTTGCTGTAAAATACATTATTTCATTTTTTTATAGCTGAGTATTATTCCATGGTGTATATATACACCATATATACACCATGGAATGTGTATATGAGATTTTCTTTATTCACTCATTGGTGAATGGGCAGTTACGTTGATTTCATACCTTTGCACCTGTGAATTGTGCTGCAGTAACTATGCATGCGCAGGCATCTTTTTGATATAATGAATTATTTTCCTTTTGGTACTTGCCCAGCAAACTACCAATGGGATTGTTGGATCAAATGGTAAATCTACTTTTAGCTCTTTGAGAAATCGCCGTACCATTTTCCAGAGTGGTTGTATTAGTTTAGATTCCCACCAGCAGTGTATAAGCATTCTCTTTTCACCACATTCACACTAACATCTATTTCTTTTAAACTTTTTAATAATGACCATTCTGGCTGGGGTAAGGTGGTATCTCATCATGATTCTATTTTGCATTTCCCTGATGATTAACAAAGTTGAATATTTTTTCATATGTTTGTTGACCACTTGTATATCTTCTTTTGAGAAATGTCTACTCATGTCATTTGCCCACTTTTTAATGGAATTGCTATTTTT
This sequence comes from Symphalangus syndactylus, assembly GCF_028878055.3. Classification (NCBI taxonomy): domain Eukaryota; kingdom Metazoa; phylum Chordata; class Mammalia; order Primates; family Hylobatidae; genus Symphalangus; species Symphalangus syndactylus. Next base: position 99,416,390 of record NC_072427.2, read on the forward strand.
TTCTTGCTGATTTGTTTTAGTCCCTTGTAGAATCTGTATATTAGTCTCCTTTGTTGGAAGTGTAGCTTGCAAGTATTGGGTTGGTAAGAAAGTAATTGCGGCTTTTGCCATTACTTTTAAATAGCAAAAACTGCAATTACTTTCACACCAGTCTCTTTCTCCTATTCTGTAGGTTGTCTGTTTAATTTTTTTTATTATGTCTTTTGTAGTGCAGAAGCTTTTTGTTTAATTTGGTCCCATTTATTTATCTTCATTTTTGTTGCATTTGCTTTTGGGATCTTAGTCCTAAATTCTATGTCTAGGCCAATGTCCAGAAAAGTTTTTCGTAAGTTTTTTTTCTAGAATTTGTATGATTTCAGGTCTTAGATTTACATCTTTAATCCACCTTGAATTATTTTTTGACTCAAATCTTGTTTTAATGGCTCATTGAATCCTAACAAGCTTTAATACAGTTCTAACCCTCATTTTGACAGCCACTTCTGTAATGTACCTGGGTTTTCATTATTACATATGTTTTTTTAGTGAATATAATGTTAAAAATTACCATTGGCTCTAACTTTGCCTTGAAAACAACACAGCTTTTCTTTTTATTGAATTTATTAATACATTTTTAATGATTTCTGTTCACTTTTTGAACTTTTATTTATGATAGCCCAATAGTTTATCTTATGTTTGCATGGGAATTCTGGAGAATATCATTGATTGTGCTAGCACTTTGGTGGTTCTTCATAAATATATCAGCACTTGGTGGTTCTTGACATAATATTAAAGCAACTAGGAAAGTAGAACTCTAGAGCTGGAATGGAAGTTTTGTAGGTTTAAAGTCCAGACCAGAGGACTATGAAGTAGATAATGTTTGTTTATATTGTAGATGAAAGTGTGGACTATCCTTCATTTTCAGATGTGCCTCTTGAGCAGGGTCTTCATGTTTGTATTTGGGCTCTTGTGCAGGGCCTTGGTGTCTATACATGGGTTGTTAATCAAGTCAGAGACTAGCAGTTTTTAAATTTAATATGATCCCTACTGAACACAGATATTCATTAAAACACCTGCACACTTTGAAAAAGCAAGTGAAGCTACTTGTTAGCTGGATGCTTTTTAAAGAGAAACATATCCTATGGTTTCAGGACAACAGTGTTAGTTAATGTTGGTATTTACCTCACTGGAGCCTGCTAATATCTCTGGATAATACTTGTGGGCAATTGCTACATTTGGACATAACCTAATGGCGTTTCAGCGTCATGGTAAATGACAGGTGGCAGGCGTGTGTCAGCAACATTCTAAGCGAGTGAGTCTTTTCTATCTCAAGTGAGATTTGTTCAGAAACTTCTAGTTTCTAGGGAAGGTTCACCTCATCACAGGTTTTGAGATTTTATTAGAAGGCAAAGAAATTTCAGTGTATTTGAGCAGAGTAGAACACAGTCTAGGTACAGAGCTTTAAATCTGGGGCTAAAAAGAAAAGATTTTTCACTACTTATTATAGACTGTCGATTGTACTCATTAAAGAAAACTAAATATGCCTTGAGGTTAAGTTGTAATACTCTTGAGCCCATTTCAAAGCCTCTACTCATATAAGAGGACAAAAGATAATGAGATTTATCATTTCCTTTAAATCAGCTAATAGAATAATAAGATACAGAATTTATTTGTAGCATTCCACCCACTGCTAGGTAGATAGAAATGACCCTGAAATGATAGTGTGGTCTAACTTTGATTACTTGATTCCGGATATTAGAGGGCACCCTTAGTTCTAATTTGATGCATTATAATAATTGGTATTCTGGCTAGTACCACTCAGGATCTTCTCAACTTTCTGACTCTGAATATGGTCTCTCTGGAGACTGGGTTGCAGCTGTGGCTCTGGCTATGGGTATGGGTGTGAATGTAGATGTTTCCAATGACTTGGATATAGCTGTGGATGCGTTTCTGCTTTTGGCTGATAATACAGAAGCCCAGCTTGCTGAGGAAGATATTGGCCATCTGCACTCTACCATTTTTTACCTGGGGACTTCTACACCTTGATCACCATGACCCATTAGCTCATCCACTTGTGCAGCTCACATCTAAGCTCCAGTTATTTTATTACTTTTTGGTAACTAATATTTCTGTTCTTTGTTGTACCTGGGAATCCAAATGCTAGCATTGAACTGACTTTACCTCAAAATGGATTGAATGACTTTTATTGAAGTTCCTCAGATACTCTCCCTTTAGGGATCTATTTCTTCTCTTCATGTAATATTATGCTTGGGTGACATAACATATTTAATTTCAGTTAAAGTTGGGGGCTGTTTTTCTACATTGATTTTTAAAAATAAGTACATTTTCCTTAGCATAGTAATAGTGCAATGGCTGGACTCTATTTTCTATAGAAGAAGAAAGCTGCAGTGTGGCTAGCGGGCAGGGAAGGTGGTGGATAAGTAGGTGGCAGGAGATGAGGTCAGAGAACCTAAGTTAAAAGTTTTAGCTTTTATTCTAGATGAGATTCCTTTGCAGGGTTTGGAGCAGAGGAGTGACACAGTCTGGCTTCTGTCTTAACAAGCTCTTTCTGGATAGTATGTTGATAATATCCTGCTGGGGAGCAGGAATGGGCAAGAGCAGAAGCAGAAAGGCCAGCTAAAAGCCATTTGCAATTAGCTGCTGGTGATGGCAATCAAAATGATGAGCTATTTCAAAGGTAGAGTTTACTAGTTTTGCTGAATGATAGGGTGTGAGGTATATACGTAAGTGAAGTATTAAGGGTGATTCCAAGATTTAGGCTGAATGACAGAAAAGATAGGACAGTCTTAAATGGAAGTAAAACAAACTGCAAAAGACGTGCATCTGTGGACCAGGTGCTGTAGCTCAGGCCTGTAATCCCAGCACTTTGGGAGGCCGAGGCAGGCAGATCACCTGAGGTCAGGAGTTGGAGACCAGCCTGGCTAACTGGTGAAACCCCGTCTCTACTGAAAATACAAAAATTAGCCAGGCATGGTGGTGCATGCCTGTAGTCTCAGCTATTCAGGAGGCTGAGGCAGGAGAATCACTTCAACCTGGGAGGTGGAAGCTGCAGTGAGCCACTGCACTCCAGCCTGGGTGACAAAATGAGACTCTGTCTCAAAAAAAAAAAAAAGTGCATCTGAGGGGCAAAATCAGGAGATCAATTTTGAAGCTTTTATGTTCGAGATGCTCATCAGGAATCCAACTGGAGATGTCAATCAGGCAGACGGACATGAGTCTTGGAAGGCACTTGGGTCAGAGTTATAAATTTGGTCGTTGCCAGCAACACATGTAAGTACTTAAATTCATGAGACTGGATGAGATCACTACGTGAATGCAGACAGAAAGGCGAAGCTGTCCAAAGACAGAATTCTGGGCACTTGCTGTCAGAATACCTGCTGCACCCTAACTCTATCCTGCCTTTCTGTATTTTCACCCTCATATCCTTTTTCTTTCTCCTTGAAATATTTTGCTTGATTCTTTGTCTCACGACGTTTTACTCATCCTCTTGGAACTTCCTAGAAACTTCAAGCTTCCCTTAGTGCCAATCTCTGTGTTCTCCTTGTTATAGTATCTTGGAATTGATTACTTACATGTTTATTGTCAAATGCATGATTCTTGAGGGCAGGGACTATTTTACATTCCCAGGACTTAACCCATGCTTTCAATTATATTCAATTAATATTTATTGCACAAAGACTGTATACATGAGTTCATTGATGCATTTGCTTACTATACAGCCTTAATGAAAAACCGGAAGTTTTGATTATATAATTCAACATGTGTTTTCTATGATATTAACTATTTGAAAGAATGTGGTCTTGTGTGACTTTAGAAAGAGCCCTATATTTAGAACAAGGAAACTTTAGCGCAATTTGTCCCTCTATTTACAATTTCATTAACCATCTGCAGGTAATTTAGTGTCTCTAAACCTTGGTTTTCTTTTCTGTAAGATAGAATTCATAGTTTTTTATTGCCATACTAGATTATATACATGAAAACACTTTGCAAACTGTAAAACACTATAAAATGTAAGATGCTGTTTTATTATTTGTCTCTCTGCAAAGACATACATTTTGAATGCGCCTTTGCCTCAGGTGTTGAGTGTTAAGGTGTGTTTTGAAACACAGCATGCCGTGTTTCAACATGCTACTTATAGCTGATGCAGCATATGGCAATTGAGTTTCTATTATGGCCAATCTCCTTTCATTTCAAGAACTGTAATGCTCTACCTGGCTGCTATTACATTTTATATGTTGTTAGTTACAGCCTCCAGGGCAAAGTCTCATAGTGATGTCAGCTGTAGATTAAAAGAAGGTAGTACTGTCTCTGAATAAAAGAGATTGTGGTGTTCATGAGTTGGATGCTTGAACTGGAATGTGTTTTCTTCACTTGTAGCTTAACAGTACACATTCGGAGGTGTTAAGCTGGCTTTAGCCACGGAAATCAGAACACAAGGACGTTGAGGAGTTGAGGTGAAATCAGACTCTCAAAAGAGCAAAACTAGTGAAAGAGACTGGCTTCTTTTTCATATTCGAAATATGTAATAATTATTCTTAAATTCTCTCTTTATATTTGATCTGCCTGTATCCAAAGTGGACATCTGCCTTCAGCAATAAAAGCTCCCATGGCTTCATCTTTTAAAGTTTATTTCTTTCTCAAATTCAGTTCAACTAGGATTCTTTACATCATCTACTGTTCTTCATTAGGCCCATGGAGAAGTGTGATTTTTTTTTTTTTTTGTCCAAGATTTTGTGATTGTTACTGGAGGGAAGATCTTTCTTAATCATCTGTATACTACCTGGAAGTAGAAAGTCTCTTCTTCTTTCACTTGGTACCTACAAATCAACTTAGGAGTTTTTTGGAATTTTCTGAACTTTCTGAGAAAATGATTGTGACTATTTTTACTTTGCTGTATTTTTTTTGGCCTAATTGAATTATCTGCTGGAGAGAACTCAGAATTTTGGAGCAGTACGGGATGTAAAAAGCATCTGGTCCAATTAGTGATGCTTGTCTGTGGCTCTCTCAATAATGCTGAGGTTGTGAGTGTGTGCCCCATGATTTGGGGGACTTAAGTGTAATGTCTTCTATGTCCATGACTTGTCTTCTAATCCAGGTTAACCGCCTTTAATCTACACATTGCCATTTCTAAGGGGGAAAAATAAAGATTAATCATTTCAAATCCACCCCACTTTTATAATTAATTACTCAAATACAGATTCTACTGATGACTTATTTCCGTTACGGAAAGGAAAAATCTGAATGCTAATAGAACTAGGTAAACTTATCTAAAATATAATACATGATTTACTAAAAAATCATTTTACTTCCCATATTTAAGATTGTAGAAACATTAGTAGGCAGCCTATCAAGCCATTCTGTAAAGAAAGATCCTGGAAAGTGAATTAATTTTATTTTTCACTTTCCACAATGCTTTCATATAAACCTGGGGAAAAGTATTTTTTAGTATTCTACTTTTTCTTTTCAAAAATAAAATAAAATATAAAGTACTCAGTGAAAATTACCTTATTCATATTAATAGTAACTTGTTTATATATATCTCATCCCCAGAATTTTCTAAATGCATCCTATTTGTATTCCATGATTGTTAAGCTGAAACTAATATTCACATCAAAATATTAACATTTCAATGGGCCATTAGCATACGTTTTGCCTCAGGTAATATGTAGCAAAGCTGATAACTATTTCCTCCTAAAAGTTTCACAATCCCAAAGGTCCCTATTAACATTATCCATCCTTAATGCTATATATAATCAAATAATACTGTGTTAGTTGGTTTTCTGTGTCATATTTGTTTTATTTCTTAAGTGCCATAGGCCATAGGGCATGTTGTTCTTCTCTCTCTCTCTGAATGTAATTGGTTTTAATATATACAATAATAACCACAGCTTACATTTAATAATGTAATAATAATTGTCATTTTCAGACACTGTTCTCAATGCTTTTCATATACTAATTTAATCCTTAGTACTTAACTTAGTATCCCTAATAGCAAATGAGGCAACTGAGGGTCAGAGAGGTAAAACTTGTCCAGATTTCACAAATGGTAAATAACAAAGCTAGTATTTGAACCTGGTAAGGCAGGCTGGCCCTTGAGTCATTGATTATAAGTCACTGATACAAATTATTATCCAAATTGGAATACAGTTGGTAGTAAGGGGTGGCAGTATGCTTTTACCTGGGACTGCACTGTGATTACACTGCCTCTCAGTAAAACAACACTTTTAAAATGTATTATATTTATGATTTATGTTATTTCTTCATTTGGGTATGGTTTATTTGGGTCCGTTGCCAAAAGATGGTTGATGCTTGGCCATGGAAAAGGAGAAACAGAATGAAGGGAAGGGATTTGGCGAATACATTGAAAAGTATGAAATGTATTTTCCTAGACTGCGAATTTTGAGTAATAGAAATAAACTAAAAATCACATGAAGGATGGATAAATTATCAAAATATTATTAACAGCCAACAAGTTAGACAGGTGAGATATCACAAAGGTAAAAATAATTTGCTTTAGTTTTCTTTTTAATTAAAAAAAATTTTTTTTTAGCGACAGATTCTTGCTTTGTTACCCAGGCTAAAGTCCAGTGGCATGATCATAGCTTACTGTAACCTCACACTCCTAGGCTCAGGCAATCCTTTCACCTCAACTGCGTCTGTTTAAGTTTCAAATTTTTTGTAGAGATAGTGTCTCCCTATGTTGCCCATGCTGGTCTCGAACTCTGGGGCTGAAGCAGTCCCTTCATTGACCTCCCAAAGTGTTGAGATTACCTGTGTGAGCCACCACACCTAGTCTAGAACATAGCTTTTAATACACGGGTTAACTTTTCTCATCAATTAACTATGAATTTGGTAGCAGAGGTGGCCTAATCACCAATTATATCTTGTTTTGAATGCGGGTAGACACAGACATAATTCTGCCTCTGTGGCTTTATGTGTTAATGGGAATATAGCTTCCTGGCCGATGTGATGCATTAAATTGCAATGAGGAAGAAGTTGAGGTTATGGTCTTAGGTAAAATAACAGGATAATTAGAGAGGCAAAAGGGTTCGTTACAGCAGCTCTCATGTGGACAGGTGCTCACCTGAGACCTTCACCTTCACAGTAGGTGTCATGCTGCTAGTTATGGATAATAAAGTCTGACAAGTATGTTCATCAAAAATTACTTATATTAGACTGAAAATTTATTTGGGGAAAGCCAAGTTAGCAGATCACTTAAACACTTTCTTAACTGCTTTGACCAAATCTTTTCTAAGAGGACACCACAAAATAATGAAAGGCTGCTCCACAAACTGTTGGAGGCATGGAGGAGGCAGAGTCTGTATGACACATGGCCTGCCTGTTCCTGGCAGGTGAAGTGCAGGTCTTGGCATGGTGCTCTGAATAGACTATCAATCTTCCTTTACAATGCAACTGAAACCTTACCTGCTGATACCATGTATTCCAATTATGACACAAACTCGTATGGGAACTGTGGGTGTGGCCTTGGCTATGGCTATGATGTGGGTAGCAAAAGCTACCCGGGTCTGGGCTGTAATTAAGGCTCCATAAGTGATGGTGACTATAGCTCAAGCTATGGCTGTGATACAACTCTGGCTATGGTTACCCTCTCTACTGAACACCCTATTTCCAAAATGCTTATCATCTTGCTGCTGACTTTTGACTTCCAGTTTTTATGCCTTTACTAGTATATCCTGTGATGAATTTCAAGAAGCCTGTGTTTATTTTCCTGTTCCTTCTTCTCTTGTGGACAGTGGCAGGCAGTATGACATTCCAGTTTACTCTTTGCCTCTGGGGGAGTTTCCACCATTTTTATATAGTCATCATTTAAGCATTTGATCTTGTGTCATCAAACTATGGCTTTCCAACCTCTATCTGTATGCTGTAGTTTATATATTACAGCTCCTAAATACATGCATTTAAATTCACATTACAGGATTTTTTTCTATTTGTGTTCATCAAAAACTCCCTGATTCACTTTACCATTGATAAACCATGCCACATTTAGGAGTTTTAATAGTCCAGACGAAATGGCCTACTTTGACAGTTGAACACAGGAACGAACAAGGCATTACCACTGTATTTATTAATTGCTATCACATGACATTGCTGTTTACTGACAAATCTCTTAAGCTGTGGGTATGTATTTTAGGGAATTCCTTATAAAATCAGCTATAGGAGTCTTCCTGATAATTTAGAAAGTATATTTTTACCTCTGTTGTGGCTCATGGGCAATGATCACTCTTGAAAGACAGCTTGTATTTCTATGAGTTTAGATAAAAAAACACTTTGGGCACATAAACCCAAATACTGGAAAACAGTAAAAACTAAAATGGGAGATTTTGCATGTGAAAGAAGAAAAATGACTCATTAAAATTAAAATGTAAGAAGTGGTTTTCTTAAGGCACTCAAAAGCATCAAATGTCTATAGGCAATGGATTTCACAGCAATTTACCTGGTAACCAGAAGTTGTATAGGAGTAAAATTGTATTATCTTGTATCAGTATGTTCTCTCTTTTTATTGCTACATAATATTCCATTGTATGGATATACCACATTTATACCCATTCACCAGCTGACAGACATTTGGTTTGTTTTCATTTTTTCTGACTAATATAAATAATACTACTACTTACATTCATATACAACTTATTGAGTGAACGTATGTTTTTATTCTCTTGGTTATATACCTATGAGCTGAATGGTAACTTTATGTTTAACATTTCGAAAAATTGTCAGGCTGTTTTTCAAAACACCTGCACCATTTTACATTCCGACCAGCAGTGTATGAGGGCTCAATTTCTCCACCAACACTTTATTATTATTAACACTAGTTATTATCTGACTTTATGATTATAGTCATTCTAATGGGTGTGAAGTGATACTGGGATTTTAATTTACATTTCTCTGATGGCTAATTATGTTGAGCATATTTTCTTGTGTTTATTGGCTGTTTGTACATCCTTTCTGAGGAAGTGTTCATTCAGATCCTGTGCTCATATTTGAATTGGGTTATTTGTCTTTTATCATTGAATTGCAAGAGTCCTTTATATATGCTAGATAAACTCCTCCATAAGATGTAGAATTTGCAAACAGTTTTTTCTATTCCATGGGTTGTCTTGATCATGTCCATTGAAAACTACAGGTTTTTAATTTGATAATGTCCAATTTATCTATTTTGCTTTTGTCACTTGTCCTTTAATTATTACAACTAAGAAGTCTTTGCCTAAGTGAAAATTACTGCTATATTTTCTTCTAAGAGTTTTACAATGTTAGCTCTTATATTTATGATGATCTATTTATAGTTAAGATTTATATATAGTGAGAAGGGATCCAACTTCATTCTTTTGCATGTGAATAACCAATTTTCCTAGCTCCACTTCTTAAATTGAATGTTCTTTTATAACTATGGAAAGGATATATTAGCATGGGATTCACAAAGGGTTCAGCTTATACATATGTAAATATGTTTAAAATAATTCTGTGATATGTCTTATATTTTACAATTTTAATTCATTCAATTATTCTCTCATATTCACTTAATGAATATTAGGTTTTATACAGTAGACTAAAAATAAAATACACAATTCCTTAAAATTAACATCTGGGGGAAGCAGCCCAAAGAATTATTTATTATTTTAATATTTTAAAAATGCATTAAAATAAGAACCTAAAATTCCATAGTACTTAATTGTATAGTGAAACAGCCATGGAATTGGAAATTAGAAAGCTGTGTTGAACTCCAGCCATCTTTTATATGATAAAGACTCACTGAGATGCAGTTTCCCCATTTGTAAGATGGGATAAGGTCAACCTTGCCCATTTCCTTGGCGTGTTATAAGAATTGAATAGAATGTTTATTAGAAAAAGTTTTTTATGTTAAAAATCAAAGGCAACAGACTTTGCATCATTACAATAAAAATTATCTATACATAAACTTATTTCACTTAGTGTATGATGATTCTCTGCACTATCTATGACAGCTGGTGAACTGGCTCATTTTTCTTTTTTTTTTCACGTACCATAGGTTATTACAGGCTCTCTGTGAGTATGACCATCTCTGATGTCCAGGGGTTGATGTTTCCTACATCCAGGGTTAGGATTCTTTGCTTCTTCCTCAGTCCTCGGCACACCTCTCTTTCCTTTCACCTGTGTTCACATGTTTCCTGGGTCTCTGGCAGTTTCCTACAGAATTCCATGTTCCTCATGCTGCTCCTGGGATACATTCATAGGAGATAAGCAGAAATCTGAAAAGAAGACTAAATAATACAGTCAATAATAACTACTGAAACAAAGTCTCCACTCCTTGTAATCCTGGGAAAGACGTATTATGTTGGTGCAAAAGTTATTACTTCTTTCAAGTTAGTACTTCTTTCCCAAGATTGCAAGGAGTGGAGACTTTGTTACAAATAGTTATTATTGACTTTGTTATCATTTGTGTTCCAAAGGAGCTCGTGGAAAGGACACTTGACCCAACATTAAAGTCTCCGGTTAAAACCCTGTGTGTTTGTAAGATATTTCTCTTTTGTTTATTCGTCGTCTGCATGCCTATTTGCTTTAGTAGTTCAGTCTCCATAGATCACCCTTTATCTAGTGTGGACTGAATACCAAATGAAGTTTTCCTCCTGGAAAAAAAAAAGATACATGAGATCTAATGCATTAGATTCCCTCCTAAGCATTAAGCTGGAGTTCTTAAATTGCCAATAAAATCAGGGAGTGCTTAATCAGATGTAATCGTCTGGTACTCGATTGATTGCATTAATCAATGGCCTGAAGGGTTAATCAGGAAAGGGGAGTGCTGTGGCTACTCCATCACATAACATGGTCTGATTGATGGTTTTTTCTTTTTTTTGGACCATGATAAATATTTGAAAATTAAAAATATTAGAACATGTAGGAACTTGTATGTAGGAACTAAACATTCAAGTCTTTGAAATAGCTGGATTACTGTCTAATATTTTTTTCAGGTTTCAGGTATGATGTATAATCATGGGAAGACATAGTCTGAGTATTTTTCTGCTTAACTTGATGAAAAACCCAGACGTTTCTATGAATTGGATTATATTAGGTGCCAAAGAGAGGTATAGTTTTGTACTGATTTCAATTTATTTCATATCTAAGAACCTATATTATGATATTTATTACCTGAAGTAATAGTCAAAACTTTAAAAACCTAGGCAGAGAGATGAAATCTTGTTAGTGTCATAGGAAAGAAAATAAAAATATTTCCTGCTATTAAAAAGAATGTATCTGCCAAACAGTATCAGTTTATTTATAGTAGAGACATTTAAGACAGAGAGAGATGCCAAGAAGAGATCTTAAGAGATGAGGGATCCTGGAAACACTTCTTTTAATTGGAAACTCTTTGAGGTCAGAGATTGCGCCTCATTTATTCTTCTCCACTGTATTTCCAGCCCAGGACACTCTCCAGCATAGATATATGGACTCAATGCATTTTTGTGAAATAAGTTTATGTATGGATAATTTTTATTGTAATGATGCAAATTGTGTTGCCTTTGATTTTTAACATGAAACACTTTTGGTAAACAACATTCTATTCAATTCTTATAATAAGTTAATAAGAAGGAATCAAAAGTATTGTTACCTGCTGAGTTATCATTAAGTATACTAGCACAAAATTCAACTGGAGTGAAAAAGATTGCATTATTTATTATATTCCTAGAGGATTTCCTAATGCAATTATTTATTACATTTTCTGTGACATCGCAAATCATTTAATTGGCTTCCTAAATATTTTCATAAAGTCTTGAACAATTTGAGTCTGCTGTTTGGTTATTCTTTTTATTCATTGTTAAGGAGATCTGGCTATCACAAAATGATTTTGTTTACATTTTTGACAATGTTTATACTAGTTTACTTACAAGATAAATTTTAAAAAATTAAGCAATAATCTAAGTCGATCTCTATCTCCTCCTAGTTTCTCCTACTCAGACATTGTATTTTTTAACTTTTAAATTTATTTCTAAAACTACTTCTGGTGGGTAGATATTTACTCACTAATCATATAAACCAAGGGCATCTTACAAATTAATTTGTTCTGCTTTCTGCATATAATTTTAGGTAAAAAAGCAATTAACTTTTTCTCTTGAAGATGAAATCTGGGCAGAATCAAATTATATCTGACAAAATGTATGAAATTGTAGCTTTGCAATTTATTTGTGTATTTCCTGAATTTCAGGTCTTACAAAATGAAAAGTTGGGTTTGAATGAATTATTCAAACTCGTATCATGAATAGTTTACATAGCATTGTCATGAATCTTCTTGCTGCCTGTTTTAAAGTCTGTTTATTGTAGGTCTTATTATAGATTTTAATTCTCAGGTGCACATACAATGCTTTCTATGACCTGTAGGGGCATAGTTGTGTCTTCTTTGAGATGGTGTTCTTTTTCTTTCTAAATCAAATGCAGTATGTGGCTGTAGTTCTCTTCTCTTGAAAAGGCTGGGTGCGGTGGCTCACGCCTGTAATCCCAGCACTTTGGGAGGCCGACACGGGCGGATCACGAGGTCAGCAGATCAAGACCATCCTGACTAACACGGTGAAACCCCGTCTCTACTAAAAAAAAAAAAAAAAAAAAAAAAATTAGCCAGGCGTGGTGGCGGGTGCCTGTAGTCCCAGCTACTCGGGAGGCTGAGTCAGGAGAATGGCGTGAACCCGGGAGGCGGAGCTTGCAGTGAGCCGAGATCGTGCCACCACTGCACTCCAACCTGGGTGACAGAGCAAGACTCCGTCTCGGAAAAAAAAAAAAAAAAAAGCCAGCTAAATTGTGTAATTGGCACAAAATATATCCTGACTAGCAAAACATCACACATGGTTTGTCATTACATCCTAATTTTGGAAAGTTGGTGGTTCCAAACACAGTCTCAGTACTTATGAAGCATTGCTTGCTTTTCTAAAATCAGCATCGGCATGACTCAGGCCAAGAGGCATGGCCTGCCTTGGGCTTCTGCTCTGCACAAATTGGGATCACAGTCCCATACCAGCTTCCTTGGAATTCTCCTAAAATTCAGAAAAAGTAATGACCAGTTATTGTTGACATTTACATTCTCCCAGACATTTAACCAATTACATTTTGTTGGTAATTTAAGGCTTCTGAGAGAGAAACTGTCTGATATGAAACTAGTAGAGTCACTCCTAATAGGAATGCTTATCCGGGCAGGCCCACATTTATACATTGTCATGATTACCTCACTTGCTGTTATACTAAGATGAGAAAATAAATTATGTAGTGACTATAAACTGTGTTTATAATAAGGGATTGTGGTGGTTGCAACATTAGCCATAGGTGTAAAGTTGTTAACTAGATCATTGCTTTTATGAGCTTCTCTTGAATGAGTAATACCTAGCGGACATGAATATCAGAGTTCTCATTACTCATTTTAATCACTGTTATTGCCAAGTAATGTAAACTGGGTCATTTTCTCACAATACTTTGTGGGAATCTTTGCTTGATCCCAAAGAACTTACATGTAGAGAGCAGAAGTCATCTTAACTATAAAGAAAAGTAGGGATAATAAGTATTAGAATGATGTCGCCATTGCCAAATTGCAAAGGTCTGTAAATATAACATCATCTGCTCCTCCTTTTCCTTCACTACCAGACATATTGTCTTGCCAAATTCTGTTTGTGTTTCTTATAACTAACTTCTCCTTCTTTTGAGTGCCATTTCAATTGCTCTAGGTCAGAAATTCCTGACCTTTTATGTTGTACAATAGCGTAATAAAGATTCCGTATGAGGTCAGTCTTTCTTTTGTTTAATGTAGCATAGACATTATTGCAAGAATTACTTTCTTTTATCCAACCTGATTCAATTCAATTCAATTTAATTAAACAAATAATTAATGACAGCCTATAAGTACAGTTGGTGCCTACGAATAGGCAATGGGAGCATAAGATGAACAAGAAAAGAAATTATACTCAAGGAATACATAGACTTTATAAGAAAACAAACAAAAAGCTACAAGATGAAGATTATAACAAAGTTATACCCAGGATACTATTTATTTGTTTTAAATTAAGGCTTGTCTATGAATCTTTGCTATATATACAAGATTCTAAATGAACAATAAAACAACAGATAAAAGCAACTTCTTAAGTCATGTGTTTACTTTACACACCTGTAAAACCATTAACTGAAAATTTCTTCACTGTTGCCCTATGAAGTCACATTATCATGGGGGTGCTATGCCATCTCTTCTACTACATTTGGTTGGTTAGAAGGCTGTTACATGTCCTGCCTATTATGCCCAAGGTAAGGGAATTACAGGAAAGCATGGACACCAGTGGGTAGGAATCATGAGGGCCGTCTTAGAACTCTGTTGACTATGGTGTGCGATTTTGTATATTGTATTTAATAAGATTGGTTTTTTGTTAAAACAACCAACAAAGTAAATTAAAAATAGCAACATTGGGCGGGGTGTGGTGGCTCATGCCTGTAATCCCAGCACTTTGGGAGGCCAAGGCGGGCGGATCACCTGAGGTCGGGAGTTTGAGACCAGCCTGACCAACATGGAGAAACCCTGTCTCTACTAAAAATACAAAATTAGCCGGGCGTGGTGGTACGTATCTGTAATCTCAGCCACTCGGGAGGCTGAGGCAGGAGAATTGCTTGAACCCGGTGGGGTGGAGGTTTCAGTGAGCAGAGATCATGCCATTGCACTGCAGCCTGGGCAACAAGAGCAAAACTCTGTCTCAAAAAACAAAAAAGCAACATTATAAAACTACTTGAAAGAGAAGAAATGTGATAAACAAATGCAGAAAAATTACTGGCTTCTGGCAGAATGCTGGGAGGATGCCTTTTTTTGAGGGTAAAAATTATCGAAGTTTACCAATCATGATTTACTAATAAGACATGTATACAAACGAATGAGAACTTAAGGCTTTGTATTGAGTATCGATATTGTTGAGCTTTGGTATTCCCTTTACTGTAAGAAAAACAAACTCTTGGAGTGATCCCTCTTTTTCTGTATATATTCAACTGTGATTTAACTGTCATAAGGGAACAGCAGTGATAATGATATTCTGTACCTCGGAGAAGATATACAACAATTTTGTGAGCTAGTCACAGTGATCTGCTTAGAAAACACTATAATTAGGTCCATAAAGATAAAAATAATAGAAAGGCAAGATATAGGAAATACAAGGAAAGAAGTCAGCATTAAATTATCAGATATGCTGAACATCAGCATTTTAAAATAAAAGCATGGATACTTTCCCTTACTAGGAAGAAAAACTCTGTTTTATAGTGTTTATGATTTTAAAAGTTGGAGCAGGAAACATTGCCTGTGGTGTTGTATGTTTGAAGATTATAAGGTAACTGTTTTCTATTTGCTTTGTACAATTCAAGAGACCATAATCAGAATTCATGAATAGAAGATTCAATGGGTCAGACTTCTTGACATAAGAAATTCCTCTAGTCGGGTGCAATGGCTCAGGCCTGTGTTCCTAGCACTTTGGGAGGCCGAGGCGGGCGGATTACGAGGTCAGGAGATCGAGACCATCCTGGCTAACATGGTGAAAAACCATGTTTCTACTAAAAACACAAAAAATTGGCCAGGCATGGTGGCGGGCGCCTGTAGTCCCAGCTACTCAGGAGGCTGAGGCAGGAGAATCACTTGAACCTGGGAGGCGGAGGTGCAGTGAGCTGAGATTTTGCCACTGCACTCCAGCCTGGGTGACAGAGCAAGACTCCGTCTCAAAATAAATAAAATAAAATAAAATAATAAAAAGTAATTCCTTTAATAATTAGTTGCGTCTGAAAAGTGGATTGATAATTTTATGGCCTACCCCATCTCTAAAGATACTAACGCGTGGTCTCAGTCACCAATTCATGGATACTTTGTGAATGCAGTCCTGGCATCCGGGAGCTGGGCAGAGCTAACTGCCCTCTGAAGTTTCTTTTTACTGTAACCTCTGGGATTCTATGAACAAAAAGTGACTTTCAAATACAGAGGCTTGAGAAGAATGATGATGCTGAATATAGAACAGAAAAAATAACACGATTTGCCATAGAATTCTGTAATGGAGAGAGAGATCAAATATTATCAGTTAGTTTTAGAAACCTGACCACATTGTAGAGAGATATCTTCTAGCATAGAATAAATTAGAATTTCAAAGTAGGGAGCAGATAAGATTGTGTGTGTGTGTGTGTGTGTGTATTGATGCTATGAGGAAACACAAAAATTCACCTTTTATGGACCACCCTCTATTCTAGATTCTGAACTATCAATAGTCATTTATCAAACATTTATAAAATTTTATCTAATGACGTTATTAGATGCTGTAGATTTAAAGGCACAAGATAAAGTTCTAGATTCCAAGAAGTTTGCACCTCTGATGTATGGGAGAGATAACAAGATCACACATTCTAATTTATATTAAAAATAAAACCTCTTTAATAGCACTTACTATCGGCTAGGTGCTATTCTAAGTGATTTACGGATATTGGCTCAAATTATCTTCACAAACCTAAGATGTAGGTACTATCATTATATTTGTTTTAAGATGAGAAAACTGAGGCACAGACAAATGAAATGAATTGTCCAAGGTTTTAGGGCTAATTAGTGGCAGAGGCAGAGTTGAAGCCAGAATCCATGTTCTTAAGTACCACACTGAGATGCCTCTCTTGCAGCAGCATGCTAGAGCTAGCTGTGTTGGCTTGTGAAGGCTAATTGTGTATATCTCGTCTCAGCTCCACAATCAGTGACATCATGTTGGTAGTCTGAAACTGGCTAAGATGGAAGTATTTATTTATTTACTTTTTCCCAGTAAGTGCATTTACCAGCACCTTACTGGCAGGTTATGACACAGATGTGATAATATTTCTAATAGTTATGCAGAGGGTGCTTTGGAAAAAAATCAAAAAAGAGACATCAAAGTCAGAGATGATGGGGAGTGGAAAGTTCCAGGAGACAGAAAGATCATCCTTGAAGGATGAATGGGAGGTACACTGTTGGATGATTGGAGAAATGACCGGAGGGACCAAAAAAAGGAGAAGGCATTAATAGCATGCCATCTCATTGACAGAGGTCTGGTCTTTACCGGAAAAGTCAGATTAGCAGAGGCAGTCTGAGGCTTCCCTTGCAAATAGTCACAGAATTTGGGTAACTTGAAAGGCCTGGTTAGAAGGTGTCACATCAGCTCATCTGCAGCCATCAATCAACTTGCCATACCAGCTGGAAACTGGGAACAGGGGAGACCATTAGGAAAGGATGGTACATCAAGATTCATGAAAATTACTTTAAGAGGCACCCAGTACAGACAATAGTTCCACAGAGATGCTAAGTGCATTGGGAACTATTCACTGTTGAATGTTGAGAGACTCTGAAGCATGCAGGGATTTCTCTGATAGCTGGAAATTTTTTTTAATGGAATGATGTTTTGGGAGGAACTAGTTATCTTTTTCTTATGACAAGTCTTCAGTAAGAGGCTGGGAAACCATCCTGTAAGACATAGGTCCAGAGAAGAGTGAGCTCTGGATCTGAAAGCTGTTATGGAGCCACTTAGGAGCTGGGAGACCTTAGGAAAAACTCATTCTTATTCAGTCTCATTTTTATCCTTTCTGTAAAACTGGAATGAAAAGAACTGTGCTGCCTTTTACAATAAAGGATCAAATATATATATATTTGATATATATATTACTATTCTATATATAATAAATATAATATATAACTATTCTATGTATAATATATATAACTATTCTACATATAATATATACATTTAAGATATATATATATATATATTTTCACTGCATTCACAAAGTGTCCATGAATTGGTGACTGAGACCATGTGTTATATGTAACCATGTGATTGAGATATATATATAATAGTTTTGAAGACTTGCTTAATTAATTAAGCATACATAGATTTTTCTGTTGGAGGGTATTTTTCCTGGTATGAGCGAATGACTCAATAGGTTATTGACTTAGGTTCTTAACATCCCTTGCATTCATTGGTGAGTAGCCATAAAGAAAAAAATGTACTTAGTATCGTGTCATACTACCCTTTCTATACACTATGCATAATAATGTTTCTAGGTCAGAAGTATTTGACAGGTAGCATCTGTTTCCACCACAGTTAATAAACTTCAAACTATGCCATGATGTCGAATCTAGTGACATACTGTTGAGCATTTACTTTTGGTAATAAATTATTGTACAAAATGCTCCAGGCAATGTGGCATAACACTTAACAATGATTTGTTTATTATCTGAGTGTTTGGTCATTTTGTTTTATTTGTTAGCAAAATATTAATTAAGATATATTTATAATAAAATAACCAAATTTTAATAGAGACCAATTTAATAATATGTTTGTGAATATATTTGAGAATATTTTGCAGCAAGACCAGTTGAGTGGTAACTGGAAAATATAGACTTTTGATCAGTTGTAATTTGTAAGGAATTATGTATTTTCAAGGAAAAATGATGAGTTAGAAGTTAAAATTCAATAAGGAGATGGGGATTTGTGTTGTGAAATGCTTCAAAGGGGTTAAATAATGCTATGGTCTATTTAGTAACCAGGCAGCAAGGACATCCTTGGTGACTTATTGAGAGCAGCCTTAGTTATATGATGGGGATAGAACAGAAATTGCGATTAATTGAGAAAGTAATGAGTAAAAGGATGGCAAAATTCTGGGCACAGCCTACTTGTTGAAGAAACTTGGTGAAGGGAAGCAACAAGGTGGAGTGAGTGGTGGATGGGTGTGTGGGGTTAAGGACCAACTCCTGAAATATTAACAGAAACTTGAAGGTGTTTTTTGCCACTTACATCCTCTCAACGAAGTCTGTAGGGCAATGGAACACGTTGGGCTTTATCTAGGGCCAGCTACATAATTTGCAGAGTCCAGTGCAAATGGAAAACATGTTTTCTTGACACGTCATGATGCTTTTTGTTTGCTATTAATGTCATGTGCTCTTGGGCATGGGAATACCTGTTGGGTGAGTCTAGATCCTCGTAGATGTTCCATCTTGACCTTTCCCATGCCTGTGTTCAGGCTCTTGCTGGGGAAAGAAGGTGGCAGCAGTCACTGAGTGAGGGAGCTGAAAACCAAAGAACTGTTCTGGGGAGGTGGGCTGGAGATGAGAGGTGGGACTGTGTGTGAGTTGGCACCCCACCCTAGTACATGTTCCATTGCCCTACAGACTTCATCAATGAACCACAAATTCAAAGATAAAAGTATTAAGAACTTAGAGTTGGGCGCTGTAGAGCATTAAACTCCAAGCACAGAAACCTTTTCTGAGCACTGGGCCTTATAAACTGCACGGATTGCAAACCAGTATGATTGGCTCTGATTGTTCCTTACATATGGCATCCTCTCAATCCATGATGGATAAATTGAATTGATTGGTTTAGTGACTGCGTAGTGAAATATCCAATTAAATTTGTGCAAGTAAATATCACCATTGTATACTTGTCTAGGGAGAAGGCAGGAAGAGTTTGCTATGTGGAAGGATTCATGGAATTTTAAAGAATTGCGTATGTATTGGATTTTTTTTTTTTTTTTAGTGCGGAAAGAAAGGCACAGACAATAATGATGGAAGTCCAAATCTCAAGATGGCTTTTACTTCATGGCTTAATTATATATGATCATGGTTAAAGATGATATACTTTTACACAGGCTTAGACCCATAATTTGAAAAACAAAAAAAACTATATTAATTCTCCCTTAGCCCTATCTTTACCTAACTCTTCTTGCAGGAAAAAGAATCGTAGACAGTTCTGATTCTGAGCAGCATGACTAGATGGGCAAGTGATAATGATGCGTTTTTCATTAAGGGAGACTTAGAACTCATAGAAGGCAGAGGTAAAAATGGTGAATTTGCATTTGGTTTATACAAACCTATGAAGGTCAAAATCAAATGTAAGCAAGGATCTGTTAGCATCAAAAAACAAGTCATAGATGTTCACAATTTATGGAATGGTAATGTTGGCATTTCAATGTTTTTATGAAAGCTGGTTTTTTGGACTCTGCTCTCTTTTTAAGTCAGACTCAAAGAATACTAATATAACTTAGTCTGATGACTAAGTTATACTTCTGTCATTATACAGCTGTGTGGTTCTAGCCAAGTCACTTGATTTTCTTAGAAAAAAAAAGAAACTCTAGACAAAAAAAAAACCCCTCTAAACAGGAATTAAAATCCCTGTTAAGTAGGATTAATATTATTCTATATATTTACATATACACATGCACACACACATGGACCCAGACAAAATTTCATGGCCACTTCATTTAGTTAGAGGACAAACCACGTATTTTCGTCTATGTAGGGTCATGAGTCACATGTGAGATATTTTTAATAGAATAGCGTTGATGAAAAAGAAGCCAGTATTGCTCCAGGCTCATTATCAACTAGAGACAAACCCCGGGTAAAAGTACATTAGAAAGAGCCTTTCTAACAAAATTGGAGTGACTTCCTAACAAAACTGGAGTGCCTTGTTAAAATGAGCTACTTTGAAGCAAATTGCTATGAGACTGACCAGGTGGACTCAGTGTGTCCCACCCATCCCTGATTGCATGTGAAGGTCTGTGATTGTGGGGACCATTCAGACATGCAGAATTACCCCCTTACAATTCATTGACATTCACCTCCTAACACCGTGAATTGCTACTACTATGGAGATCCCTGTGCAGGCTGTGGATATAGCCCTGGCTCTGGCTGTGGTGATAGGTCAAGCTACGGCTGTGTCAATGGCTCTCATTCTGGCTGTGTTTGCAATGGCTAATTATCTATTTTGCTACAGAGCATGCTAGACCTCTTTCTGTTAGAAAATCACTATCAGAGCATTATTTGCTGCTGAAGTAACAATAGGATGACAGCTGTGACTCTATTTAAATCCCTTTGAAATATTTTTGCCATAGATAGGGTTTGATGTTAATGGAAGAAAGATTATATGCCAACTGTTTCCTGAAATTTAACCCTTAAGTTTCATGGTTTCTTCCAATGGTGTGACTATGGCCATGAGCATTTGTGCTCTACATGGCAAATCAGTTTCCCAATAAAATACATTTTTGAATCTGTCAAGTCTGTGTCATCCATCTTATTTTAAATCATCCATTACTACAGATTTTGTGAACTTCCTGTTTTATTATCATTTTATATGTGTGGTTACCTGTGACTTTGCCATTTTTTCAGACATTTATCCAAGTACTTTTCTTTAGTAATTTACTATTTTGTGATTACTCACATCTGAAATAACAGAAACACATGCTTGTATATGCAATTGCACAGGATTCAGAATTGTGTTTATGCAAACCTGTAATATCTTGTAGGGATGGATTGGAGAGGAAGAGACATGAGCCTAGGAGAATTCAGGAACGACATGATGTGGGCCTGAATTGAGTTTTGTCACCAATAAAGGGAAGAAAGTGATGGACTCATGAAACATGCTGGAGGTCAAATATTTCAGCCTTGGACATGATGAAAGAGGAAGGTAGATGAATGTCCAAGGAAGAGAAACTTAGTGGAAATGCATCCTTGTGATCTTTTGTGAGGAAAGATATTAGACGTGTCAGGAAGAAGTGAAATGGGTTATCAAAACACATTAAAGGTTTGTAATATGGCAAGAGGATTGGATTTGCTTCTTGTCCCCAGAGATCAGAATTGGGACTAATGGGTGATAGCCTCTAATTTTTTTACAAGTATATCCCTGAGAGCTAAATTGGCTATTCCATGGGAATGTAGATGATGGAAGCTTCCCAATCACGGGTAAGACAGACAAAATCACCAGAGCGAGAACTCCAGGATAGGTGGTGACCTAGTGTTCATTCTGGGACTGAAATTCTGTGAACTTCACATCAAGAATGACCCAGAAATGTTGAGCCTGATGAGCAGAGAAAATGATGCCGGTACTGACAGAGACAAGAAAGTAAAGGAGAGAGGAGAGTCAGTTTTTCACAATGCAAAGTATCTTATATAAATTGAAAGACTATCATGGCTGGTGTGAAATCTCAATAATTCTTTCTTCAAATAAAATTAGGTCTTCTGTGTACTCAGTACTCAGCAGTGTCGAAAGGACTTGTTATTCAACCTAGAGGCTAAGAAAAGAGAGAAATAGCTCATGTTATGGTAGATGTTTCCTTCCTTCCTTCCTTCCTTCCTTCCTTCCTTCCTTCCTTCCTTCCTCCCTCCCTCCCTCCCTCCCTCCCTCCCTCCCTTCATCTACCTGCTTGCTTACCCATCAACTATCTATCCAAATGGTGTCAGTCCTCAGTGAATCAGTAATCTTATTTAAGTTATATGATAATATTACAAATAGAAAGAAGTTATTGTTTTTACAGTGATAAGTATAAAAATTTTTAAATACAGAAGGATTATTTGTGGGAAGATAGGAAAGATTTCCAAGAAGAGAGGCATTTGAACTGAGGCCTGAGGCATGAACAGGAATGGCCAGTGAGATAGGGCAGCAGGACAAAAAGCCATCTTCTTATGCATTTATGACACTACTGGCAGAACTGCAATAACCAAGCAGATTTATAGAGGAAATTCCTAGCCTTTCTCTAGTCTAAGAAGGGTACCCAGAGAGCAGCACAGACCTCATCAATGATTTGGAGGGCCTGGTCAGGAGGGGTACTTGATGGATGACACTCATCAGCTGTGTGACTTTGGGCTAGTGACTTAATCACCGTGAACTTCAGCTTCTTTCCTTAAACGCTAGTTCGAGTAGCACCTGCACTATTCATTTCACCAGATTGTGAGAATAAATTGAAGTAATGTGTGTAAAGACAGTTTACAAACTACAATATAGATGGACAGGTTAGAGGGAATTTTTTCATTGTTTAATGAAAGTTTAGACAAGAAAACTCTTGGAATTGAAAGCTAGAAAAAAAATACTATACAACAAGTGGGGAAATTTATGTACATCCCAAATTATGGAAATCTCCAAAACATATTTCCTATTAATATTTAGGATTTACTATATGATACATCCTTGACCTTCACTACAACTCTTACTATGAGATGACACGTAATGAAGCTATCAAAACAGCCATACTCCTAAAAATAAAATATTTTTGTATTATAGGCTGATCTTTTGACTCTAGTGGTATTCCAAAAACAAAAACAAAAAACAACAACAAAAAAATCACATGAGCTTCCTTTACGTAACACATGATTGGTAGCTAAACATGTTTTCAAGTGATATGCTTTATAAATGCAACATAAAATCATCTTGTAATTGCTGAGTTTGAAAATACGCATGATGCTATTCCTAATGACATACGGATGACACTGTACGTTTAGTAATAAATTACTATACAGAGTGGCTCAGTCAGGGTGTGCAAAAGCTACTGGGAGGGTAATTTATTTTCTGTGGGGTTTTGCTGCTTCATCATAGAAAAATTGTAAATTAGAGCATGTATGTATATACCATAGAACAACCTCCTTTAAATTACAAAGTTATCACATTAAATTTTGATACAATCAGCATTTCAGTAAAAATAAGTGTGGATATTCAAAAACCTATTATTAGATGAAAATTCAAAACTATGGTATGAGAAAAATGCAATCAAAGGAATAACATTTATAGCCTACAGTTCCTGGCCTAAAGCACTGCATAGGCACATAACCTGTAAAAAAGGATGTGAGAATGCTTAGATTCCATTTTAGAAAGAAGAAACTGGTGTTCAGAGAAATTAAACATATATCCAAATATCTTATGGCTAATAAATGCCACACAAACAATGAAACATATGTTTGACTTAATCATCTTTTTTATGGTAGAGAAATATTGAGTGCAAATTATGTGCCAAACACGTATTCAGAACTGGATTTTCAGGGAATATAGATAGTTTCTGCCCTTATGAAAGAGTGTCCAGGGATCTGAGTGGAAAGGATTAGAAGTAATGCAATCTTGATAGAAGACCTTTTCAATAACCCAGGGGTATTGTGTCCTGGAAGTGAGTATTGGCAGTAGTGTTGAAAAGCAAAGTGTCTATTCTAGGGAATGATGTGAAGTAGAATTGATAATTTTGAATTTCAAGGGTGATAGAAAAAGAAAGAAACCGAGGGAAAAGAAAACAATTGGAACAGAGATTTATTTTCTTTATGCTTATTTTTAGGGATGAAACATAGCAGAGTGATCAGATAAGGCCAGTGACTGATGGCAGAAAAAATAGGAAGATTTCTTGACTGAAGGAAAAATGTCTCATAATAAAGATTATCAGAAAATGAAATTGGCAGCTTTGTGGAAATCCCTGTTGAAGGCATTTAATAAACTGCTGGATCACCACTCATTCCTTTGTTGTGAAATTCGAGTACCCAGGAGAATAATTGATCTTCCTGAGTATATATTCTGTTCCAACTTGGATTTTGTGGCTGTTACAGTAAAAATAACTTAAAAGTGTAGAGTCAACCTGATTCTGAAAATGGTGATTTAAGTGAAACCTAGACAAGTAAGATAAGTTAAAAATAAACAAACAAACAAGAAACAAGAAAAAACCCACTTTTTTGGACTGTATGTTTGGTGATCGAAGGGTCAGATGCTGGGCATGAAGTGAGAAGAAAGGGTTAGTTTCACTTAGACACCTGTAGTTTTAGAAGCCTACTTATAGATGTACAGCTATAAGTCGGTTTCTAGACCTCAGTACTCTTTGCTTTTGGGGAGTACTCTATGCCTTGTCAGATTAGCTACTTCCCTGGTTTCTACTACTAGATGCCAGTAATGCTAGTAACTTCTCCCACTCTCCCAAGTCGTGACGATTGAAATGTCTCCGGACATTATTAAGTGTCTCTGAGAGGGCAAAGACACACATCACTGAGAACCACTGATATGGATGTGCACCAGCTCCATTGTGTCTGTTTTACTTGTAGTGTGGAAAGAAATGAGCCCTAAAGTAGGGGCAGTAAAAAGGTAGGTTGCTCCTAAGAGGAACAGATATCATGCTGTGGGGGAGCCACTTTATTCGTGCAGATGCTTGACCCTGAGACAAAAACCATATGTGATCTCTCTTTTCAAACTTTCAGCTCCCAAGACAACATCTTTCCTATGGCATGAATCCAGTTAGTGTTTGTGGAATTCAACTGAGTTGTTCAATGGATGCCTAGAAAACAAGCAACCAACAAAAATATTTAAGTACATATTATAATTTAAAAACTAAAACTGGAGATGAGGAAACCAAATGTAGAAAAAGCACAGATTCTTTGTGAATCAGTGAAATCTTTGTGAATCTTTGTGAATTCAGTGAAAACTGAATGCATTTTAGTTAGAAGAGAGGAAGCAGGTAAATGGATTTGTGGTCTTCTTCTTTGGATTAAACCTGGTGTTAGAACTTAAGGAGTAGACCTTAGGAATACAAGGATACAGGAAAGCTGGGAAGCACTGTTTTTTTTTTGTTTGTTTGTTTTTGTTTTTTTTTTTTTTTTTTGAGACAGAGTCTTGCTCTGTCGCCCAGGCTGGAGTGCAGTGGCGCGATCTCGGCTCACTGCAAGCTCCGCCTCCTGGGTTCACGCCGTTCTCCTGCCTCAGCCTCTCCGAGTAGCTGGGACTACAGGCGCCCGCCACCACGCATGCTAATTTTTTGTATTTTTAGTAGAGACGGGGTTTCACTGTGGTCTCGATCTCCTGACCTCGTGATCCGCCCGCCTCGGCCTCCCAAAGTGCTGGGATTACAAGCGTGAGCCACCGCGCCCGGCCAGCACTGTTGATTAAGATACCAAGGCACTGGAAGCCCTGACATTGTTTTCATCTCTCTCCACATCTAGGTTTGCTTCAAGAACCAGTCACCTTCAGAGTTCATAAATATTCTCTTAAATGAAGTTCATAGTGTCTCAGTGTTAGTTCTTCCAGTATGGTCATGTGAACGGGAGTGCAAAAGGAAGTGAAGAGCAGGAGCTTGCATATTTACTTAATTCCAACGGGACCATACTGCACACAGAATGTTATTGGCAGCTGTTTGCCCCATGGAAGAACCAAGGAGAGAGGGAAATCTCAGGTCAAGGCAAGCTGCTCAGTTCTGCATAGCATCTCATTTCTGCTAAGTTCTGTATCTTTCCTATAACACCAATAACTAGGAGCAGGTGTCTGTGTGATCACTTCCCACTAATCTAACTCACCTGGATTATTACGAGGACCATCAGTCATTATAAATGTCTAAAGAACCCTGATAAATGACATGGAATTCTACTCTTAATCTGTATTATAGATGGATAAATGTTTCAATCCTTTAGTGATAGGAATGCAAAGTTGAGGTTTATTGAAAAATACTTTTTCCCATGAATCCTTTGCTTATCTAAGTACTGTCAGTATACCAGATGGATATTCTGTATCCTGCAAGTGGAGATATAAGTTGCTTGCTCATGTAAATTTGCAGTTGAGGTAATGGATGGTAACATATATATAGTTTTATACATGAATACACACATATATACATATATAACAGATACGTAAGTAACAGGTCCAAGCACTAATTACAGGTATCCTCTTGCAGAATCACCATGGTCCTGCTAGGGCTATAAAGATAAAATTTTAAAAAAATATTAGAGAAAATAAAGATGCCGTACACATTAGACAATTTTGGAATGTCATATAAATTTTATGGCTGAACACCAATTTCTGAATTCTGACCATGTTTTCAGCCTCAGTAGAAAAAATTTTCTTTGTGGCATCAATATCATTTGCTACAGTCATACCTAGACTAGACCCAAATTGAAGCTACAGTCATACCTGACTCCTATTGACTCTTAAGTTCCTCTTATGTAAAATGTGGATTGGGTCTCAGGTTTGCCTGGAATTTCTACTGTGAAACGTATATTCTGTTTCCTCAAGAATATCATGCTTTTATTAGTAAACAAGATAAAGTTTCAACAAAGCATGACAAATCTATTATATTCGTCTGCATATAGGAGCAAACAAGAGGATCTACTTGTGAAGTAGAATTTATAGTTTTGAATTTCAAGAATGAAAAAACAGAAGAAACTGAAGGAAAAGAAAAAATTGAGACAGAGACCTATTTTCTTTATGCTTTTTTAAGGGACGAAACATAGCAGAGAGATCAGATGAGACGAGTGACAGATAGCAGAAAAAAAGGGAAAGATTTCCAACTGAAGGGAAAATGTAATCCACAGTAGCAATGAAGAAAGGCATCCTGAATAAAGTGATTCCAGATCTGAGTTTTGATGTATAAACAGAAGGTTTTTTTGGTTGATAATTGAGGGTGACGAGAAAAATACTAATGGCAGAAAAAATGATACTCATTTTCCTCTTTCGAATCTTGAAAAGGTAAGTGTGATAGGATTATTGGGAAGAAAGAGGGCACCTTGGATTTCAAAATCACAATGAACATTTTTGTAGAAGATTGAGAACTTGTAATAAGTGGGTAATTGAGAATTTTGAATGAGTAGTGTGAAGTGCATGTATGGAAAGGGGACAGAATTTATTTTTGTGCTACTTTATATCATAGAAGTGTTGTTAATGGTGGGCTTTTGCTGTCAGTAACCTAAAATTGTCCACTATCCTTTAGCTTCTGAAGTAAATGTCCAAGGAATAGTAGTGAAAGGAGAAGAAAAATGGTTTATTAAATTCTAGGAATGTATCCATATTTCATCATGTAAAACTTTGATGAAATCTGTATTGGAGGAAAGAACTGAGTTTCTGGTCAAATGAATTTTTTTGCTTTCTTATCCAAATGAAGCTGTTTAGGTTTTAAAAGGCTCCTCAATGACAATTACTTATATAGCTGAAGAAAGCTGGAGACAAAAGGAGGGCTTCTCTGCCTCCCCAGGGTCTTGGTTTGCCTGGTGGATGGAAGGAAAATGTAAGGAGCACTCGCAGATAGCATACAGTCTGGCTTTGAATGATCAGATGTGAATGTGTTTCTTGGGATTTGAGGGAGGTTGGACAAGGGGTAGGTGTGGAAGTGCAGAGTGAGTTGGAGAAAGAAGTCTGGCAAGAAGTTGTAATGACTCAGGAAAAGAGATAGGAGTGTCTCCTTCCCTATGGGTAGAGGTAGACATTTTAGGAAAAAAGAGAGAAGAAAAAAAGGATAAAATTTTGTTATGATCCTCCCAAAACTTGTTATGTAAGATATATACTTACTGATAGGAGATTTTGAAAATTAGTATCAGCTTTATATTTGGGCACATGATTTCATTGAGACAGTTCTTTGGCAGAGCAGATTAAAATGATGCTCCTGAAATGAAACTAGAGTCTCCAAAATAATTGGCTCATTTTAAGCAAAATATTATTGATGGTCAACAGTGACTGGCACATAGTAATTGTTTAAATATTTGTTGGCTAAGTCAGGGAATGAGTGATATGCTTTGGCAATTACTGACAGTATATAAAGGTCTCACGGAAGTAGAAGACATCCACATCTCAGAAGCATCTTCTTGAAAGCCATCTCAATTCTCTCCTCTTGACAACATGTGTTGCAACTACTACGGCAACTCCTGTGGCTATGGCTCCAGCTGTGGCTGTGGCTATGGCTCCGGCTATGGCTCCGGCTATGGCTGTGGCTATGGCTCTGGTTATGGCTGTGGCTATGGAACTGGCTATGGCTGTGGGTATGGCTGTGGGTTTGACTCCCGTTATGGCTGTGGTTATGGAACTGGCTATGGCTGTGGATACGGCTCTGGCTCTGGCTACTGTGGCTACTGGCCATTCTGCTTTAGAAGATGCTATTCTTCCTGCTAAAACATTACTGTCAGGGACCATTTGCTTCCAAAATGACGCGTCTGAAGATAATGCTGATTCAAGGATTCATACTCCAAGATTTCTATATCCAAGAATTACATGCTTGACAGTCTTGGACCTCTAGCCTCACATTTCTTTGAATGAAATCATGGCCATAGGATCCATGGTGTCATCTGACTGTTTTCCAAATGTTATCTTTTGCTCCCTTAATCTCTGATTCTCTGTTGTGACTGTGTTAATGATCATAACATCTACAGTTGCGGAAGTCAGTAATTTGTAATAAAAATGCTTCTTTATTCCTAAAAATCTTTGTTGTACTTGCTTGTGAATTATTCCTTTCTTGGGGTGTTTTGGTATCTCTTATTTTATGTTTCTATATTGTGACTATTCCCAAATAAACACGTTTCATTGGTACTAACAAGTTTTTCTAATTTTTTTTTGTTTCAGACATGCTATTGACTTACATTTTTGTCTTATATTTCTATGACCTTTTCAAAGATTGGATGGGCTATTTCTAAGCTCCTCATCCTAATTGTACTTTCCATTCTGCTTGGTCTGTGCCTGTGACATACTAGATGTCACATATTTTAAATATAATCCCTGAAAAAAATGGCTTTTTGTTGGCTGAGTCTTGTGTTCTTAACTCATTTTCATTAAGGGTTTGTTCTTAAGCATTTGTGTTTCATGACTCTAGGTCTGTCCATGTTTTCCATGTTAATGAGCAATAACGCACCCATCAATATAATGCACATGCGCGCGTGCGCGCGCGCACACACACACACACACACACACACACACACAGAGAATGCCACAGAAAAGCCTGCTTTAGGAAAATGCTAATGGCCCAAAAATGGGTTGGAATGGAAGAGACAGAATGCTTAAAATGTAAGTATAATAATGGTTTGGAAACTGGTTAAAGAAGTCTGCATTTCAGTGTAAATAATGAAAGAGAACAGATGAGCAGCAGAGACTTGGTGAAGGTAGAACCTGTAAGATCTTAGACTTCAATAGGGAAAGAGAAGGGAGAAACATCTAGGGAAGAAAATAACTAAAAAGTATATATTTTTTCCTTAGCACTTAGAATTGTGGGGAATTTAGGGTCGCATATACAGTTATATATCTTCAGGACTGGTGTTGCAAAATTAGTAAGACTAGTTTTGCAGATGTGCCCTATGTTGTTGTTGAGAAACTAATTAGATTGAATGTATAACAATGACATAAATTCCTCAACACAAGATCTCTTTTTAATATGTGACACCATCTGAAACAAGAATTACTTCCTCATTAGGCGCTCTGTTATTGGATGCATTTAAACCTAGGTTGGCTCTCTCACTGTTAAGAGTTGTTCTAGGAGGAAGTTACAAAGTCAGAAAGAGGTATGGAACTAACTGATCTTACGTATCCATTTTTAAGTCCATCCTAATCTAGGATACTATAGAAATTGATTTGTGCTTTGAAACCTGATTGTGAAAATGGTGACGCTGATATAAAAAAAAATACAGAATGAGAACTTTTATGTTTCTATATCTGGAAGGAGGGGCCAATTGTAATATGTCTGGCTGTAGAAATCCAATATTCATTTGGGATATAAAAAGACAGTCAGAACCGGAGTCAAGATTCAGCCACCCATGATCAGGTAAATTCTGTGTTCCAATACTCCCTTGATTCTTGAAAAAAAATTGAAGTCTTGAGAAGAGGTAGGGCAAAAGGGCATGGATGAAGAGATTTTCTTGAAGATGTAGAATCACTTCTAAATTAGATAACCGTGAAGTCTCATTTATCAAATATGTATTGAGCGCCTAATAAAACACATTTCATTATGTACTATGAACAGTGAAGTAAAATATTTCATCCTTGCCTTCCAAAAGTATAGGAAAGGCATAAAAGACCACAGGCTACAAAGATTGGAGTATTGCTATAAAACAGCTACACACAGAAGTATTTGGGAAGTACAGGGGAAGAAATCAAAAGAAGGGCCAGGACTAGGAAAAAGTAGAAAGAAGGATGAGGAATCTTTCTGAAAAAGAGACAAATTTCTAGCTGAAATATGAAGGATGAATAGAAGTTGATCAGTCATAGAAGAAAGAAGTATCCTTCTAGGCAGGGAAGAAAAAAATAAATATTTAATGGGTACAATGTACATTATTTGAGTGATGAATACAATAAAAACCCAGACTTTGCTACTATGCAATATATCTGTGAAACAAAATTGCACTTGTACCCTTTAAGTTGATATAAATTAAAAAATTCATATATTGGAATGTTATTGCTACAGCCATCATCTCTCTCGGGAGAAATGTAATCACAGTTGAGCCAAAAAGAAAAAATCGCAGGTGTGAGTAGTTGCTACTCTCAGATGGCCCCCAATAACCTGTACCCTTGTGTGATTTACTCTCCTTGAGTGTAGGACGGACCTATAACTTGTCTCGAATCTTAGTAAAGATAATGGGATATCTCTTCTGTGATTACAGTGTGTTTAGGGTTGGCAGATAAAACACAAAATAAATCAATGTGAATTTCAGATTAAAAATATATGTCTTTTTAGTATAAGTATGTTTATGCAATATTTGGGGCATATTTACAAAATCTGGCAATTCAAGTTACGTGGCAAAGAGATTTTGCAGATGTCCTGGCTGACGCCTTAATTACAATAATGTGAGACCTTGAGGCAAGATCCCAGCTAAGTTGTGCTTAGACTTCCGATCTGTGAAAACTGAGATAATAATGGATATTGTTTTAAGCTGCTATTTTGGTGATAATTTGTTATGCAGTAATAGAAAACGATTACCACAGAATTCTTCTTCTGTTCTCTAAATTACCTGGTAAGAGGTGTGGTTGTCTTGGATAACCAGGATAACATATCTGCACATTAGCAGAGATTAGGAAGCCAGGCATTCCAATGAACTTCAAGGACAGACTATTCTCAAGTGAAAATGAAAAGGTGAGAGGCATTAGCAGCCATATTTGTGGGAGTGCCCTGGATACAAAACATTTAAATAAATTTTATCTAGGACCCCAAGTGACAATGAAAAAAATGAGACTCTAAAGCATATGGGGAATTTTATAACAGAGTAATTACAGAGCGAAATGGATAACCACATGAAATAATGACATCCCTGTTACAATAACTATTTAAGCATCCGATGATCAGGAAGGGAGATTTTACGTAGCACAGCAAAGGGGTTTTCAGTGTCTACACTACGTTACACTTCATAGGTGCCTTTAGTAAGTTTCCTAAACTTTTTTTCCACCTCAATATCTATAGTATGCTACCTACCTCTTTCATGTTTTAATTTTGATTAAAAGAAAAATATTCAAAGGAATTTAAAATTCATAAAACATTCAACAGCTGTTATCATAAAGGATACTCATTTGTTGTTGTTTTAGTTTGAACTAAATGAACATCTAGAGTTGATAAATATTTGTTAAGGAATTTCTCCAGAAGTAAATATATGTTATCAGAATATTATACTCATGGCTATCTGAATTCATAGAAACTCTGTAACATGAAATATTGAGGAGTTTCTGTATGCAGCAGCATTGGGTTCCAATGAAATCACCTACAAAGGAATTAGTAATTAGCAAGCTAGTCAAAGTAATGGGTCAAACTCATTTCATTGATTGCATTTTCAAACATCAACTGCCTAACCCTCCCTAGAGCGTTGCTATGTAAAATGTATCTTTGGAATCATGTGTTCAGATGACTGGCTAATGGATAGAAACTGTTCTTAGAGATTCGTAACTAGCTCAAGACAATGCCTGGGTGACAAAAAAATGGATCCTCAATAAAACTGGAAAACCTATAATAATGTGTTTGTTTAAGGCATATGCTATAGTTATGAAAAGACCAGGTCCTCTCATTTTCAACTGAGTGGAGTGATTTGCACATACTAGGTATTAAACCTATTTTGCATGAATCATGAAGTTGATGGTATGCCCTGGCTCTTTCTGTCAGGATGTAAAGGTTCTAGGGTTGCATGTCATATTCAAACTTCAGAAAAATCCATCTGTACCTGGACTGAACCACCTCACCTTCTGGCACCATGAGTTTCAACTACTATGGGAACGCCTATGGGGGCTGCGGATATGGTTCCAGATACGGATGTGGGTCTGGTTCTGACTGTGGCTGCTGTATCTACCAACCATTTTGCTACAGAATATGCTACTCTTGCTACTAGAATATCATCCTAGAACCTGCCTTTGAAATAATATTTTAAAATTAATGCTTCTTCCCAGAGGATATCCCATTTTATCATCTCTGCATTCATATAAGGATTGGATATTATCTGTGTTTACTTCAACAAACCTGTTTGTTATTGAGAAGATATTAATGCTCCCATTATGTTACCTGGAGACAGGAGATTTTATTCTAATTATATTCAAAATGTAAATTATTGTTTCTCCTATTTTTTTTTTGTTTTTGCATGGCCCATAAGCATAAATACTTCATAGTTGGAGGAAATTATACTTTTTTCATAAACAAATTTCATTTATTTTTGTAAAAATTTGTGGGTTTTTGTGCTACCATCATCACCGACTTTAGTGTTTGTGTCTTCCCTGGAATTTCGGGAAAGTGGTGTATTAGTGGAGCCTTAGATTTATTTATTTCTTCAACTGCTACTTATTTATTGCCCATTCTTTCATCAATATCACATAGTTTTGTTTTTTGCAGGACCGTAGTAACTCGATATTAGGTAGTGTGAGGCTTTCAACTTTGATTTCTTTTCAAAATTATTTTGACTGTGAGTACAAAATTACAGACAGAATAAATTTTGGTGTTCCATCACACAATAGAGTGGCTATAGCAAATAACAATGTATTGTATATTTCAAGACAAGTAGAAAGATTTTGAACGTTGTCTCTATAAAGAAATGATAGGCTGGGCGCAGTGGCTGAAGCCTGTAATCCCAGCACTTTGGGAGGCCAAGGCGGGTGGAACACGGTGAAACCCCGTCTCTACTAAAAATACAAAAAGTTAGCTGGGCATGGTGGTGGGTGGCTGTAGTCCCAGCTACTTGGGAGGCTGAGGCAGGAGAATGGCGTGAACCCGGGAGGCAGAGCTTGCAGTGAGTCAAGATTGCGCCACTGCACTGCAGCCTGGGCGACAGAGCAAGACTCTGTCTCAAAAAAAAAAAAAAAAAAAGATAAAGTTTAAAATGATGGATATGGTAATCATCCTGATCTGATCATTATACTATGTATATGTGCATTGAAACATCACATTTACACCATAAATATGTACAATTATTATGTGTCAACTACAAATTAAATAAAATATGTTGGTTGCTCTAGTTATTTTTCTTTCCATCTAAACATTCAAGTCAGCTTGTCAATATCTACAAATATATCCTGCTTAGATTTTGATGGGGATAGAGTTGAATCCATAGATCAATTCTGGGAGAATGAACATCTTGACAATATTGAGCTCAATCCACAAATATGGTGTTAATATATCTCTGTATGTGTTTATTTCAGAATCAGTTTTGGTGTTCTATTACACAATAGTGTGACTATAGCAAATAACAATGTATTGTATATTTCAAGATAGGTAGAAAGATTTTGAATGTTTTCACTATAAAGAAATGATAAAGTTTAAAATGATGGAGAAGGAAGAGGAGGCTATGAGACAGAATGCTTAGAAGAAAGGTGTACCTCATAGTACTTTGTGTCGAAGACAAGAAAATATACTAATTTTCTCCACATATTTAATGAGTTTTATACAGAAAATAAATTAAAATTAGTCTCTTGGTTCCAGGAGCCATAATTAGAGGAACATGTTTGAATTACAAGGAAGCCGACTTGTTATAATAATATGTGACAGTTTTCTAAACCTAAGAGCCAAACAATGAGATTTGGTGCTGGAAGCGGTTATTCAGCAGTGTGTGTTTGAGTATGGGATAACTTACTATTTATTCTGTTTGTTTTGAGGTAACTAAGACATACAGGAACCAGATAAACCTAACAGAGCTTTAACACCTCTTCCTATTTTTCCTTGAAAATTGTTGATTCTGTAATTTAAATAGTGACCATAAGGTGTAGCATCAAAATCACTGAAAAAAGTGATAATATTCTTAAAAGCAATTGGAAAGAGGTGAGAGAAAGAACTTTTTATAGGTTTAGAAGTTGACCAGAGATGATTAGCATCTTTTGAATATGATGGTTGAGGTGAGGTAACAGCCATGTTAGCAAAGTAAGGCAGATCTTTTAGGTCTGCTGAAGTAACTGCAGAGGCTTAAACCTAAAGAGAAGGCAGGAGACAAAAGTATTTCATGTTATCCAAAAGCTGCATTAGAGGCTTTATTGTGGATATACTAGGGAGGAATCACAGAAAGAAATATTATGCATATAAGGGTCTAAAGTTACATAGAATCTCCCCATCCAGGATGGCAAGAGCTTTAGGTTGTACAGAAACTAGTAACAAAAGGAAATTTGTATAATAAAATGAGATTGTTTAAGATAGGAAGCCAAGAGTTCCTACAAGCTGAAAACATTCAACAGAGGTTACTAATTTATCTCTGGAGAATATTATAGATTGCACATTGCATCAGGAAAACTTGGAAAATGTGACTTTGATTTGGACTCTACCTTTCTGTGCCTGAGCCTCCTCCTTTGTTAAAATGATGTTCATCATTCCTAATCTGGTGGTTTCACAGAATGATGTTGTCTCGAATACAGATATCTGAGAAGGAAATATTTTCAACAGAAAAAGCATTCACAGGTAGAGAAAACCATCTTGTTGTGTGTGTAATTTGATAAAATCACATTTTGATTCAGATTAATTTGACATTGAAGTGAAAAGAAGGTAAAGAGGGGAAATGTATATTTGCTATCATGTGACGCTCACAGAACTTTTAGAGTTAACCTCATGAATCAGGAGGGCTCCTTCATAATGACACATTACTCATCTCTTCCAAAACCTCCATCTGCTCTACAGTCACACTTCCAAACAGAGACTGACTTCACTTTTACATAGCAATCCTATGACTATCTGGGAATACAGAAACTTACTTTCTCCCTACTTAATACACAGGGACGTTCCCAAGTTAGGTGTCGGTCAACTCAATGAATTTTCATTGTTATGGGATTTAAAATATGTGAAGTGAAGCCCTGTGATGTGTTCCTTGATTCTGTATTTTTACAAAACATTATTGTATAAAATGCTTCAGTTACATGGAAGTTCATTTTCTGAGAGCATTTGGTCACTTTTGAAAATTTATTATGAAAACATTACTTGACATATGTATATTTACACATATGTCTATCACATACTTTAAAAATAGCAAAATTAAAATTCAAATCTCAAAATTTTAGTACAACAAATAGATCAATACAAGTATATACAGAAATTTGAAAAGCTGTTACTGTTTAGGAATGCTTATATTTGGGTAAAAGAAAATGGGAAAAGAAAGAAAAAGTATTGTCTCCACTATGTATCAGGGTCATTGCTACACTACTTATATTTCCTGTGTATTTTCTGTAGGCCTCTTAATAAAATTTTAAATAAATGTAATTATTTTTATTCCCATTTGGCAGTTGCAGAAACTGAGGTTCATCTAAGTTGAGGACATTTTCCATGGTCATATAATTAGGAAAAGACTCAGTCAGGAAATTAACCAATCTGTTTTCCAGGGAAAGCTATTTCTACTACAGAGCCTCTGGAACGTGGAGGACACCGTACTGATTATCAATTTATGGCCCCTCAGCATCTAATTCATCCTTCAGTATATTCTCTGTGCTGATAGATGGGATTCCTTTAAGTATTTCTCCTTCCCTGTGAGCATGGCTTTAGGCTTTCCCAGGAGAAGATGCAGCAGGGACATTGCAGGAGGAAGCAGGGCTCCTGAATTCTTGGGTGTGGCACAGGAGGGGAATGGACGGTATTGGCAATGTGAGTGTGAGAACATCTGGCAAAACTTCTTCTCAGCCTTGGGTTAGAAATATCCTGGATCCTGAGGGATGTTGAGCTTTAGCTGTGCAAGAACCTTTATTTGGCCCTATCGTTTGAAAACTAGCACCATAAAGATTGTTCACCCATGAGTCCTTGTGGCGCCCCACGGGGACGGTGCCACCTCTATTCTCTGTTATTGCATGTAAATGAGTTTATCTCTGTACTCTGTTTCATGCTTGTTTTACGTTTATGTTGTTTGGCATTTTTCGAAGACTTCTTGTGTGTGTGTGACAGAAAATTAGGTTTATTCTGCTTTGTGTTTCCAGTGAAGACCACAAGGTTCAATGGGTAGAATTTAAAGACAAATAAATTTTACAAGATAAATTTTTTTTCTGCGAAACGTCATGTTTACGAAAAAAAAGTGCAAGGATTAGCCAGGCATGGTGGCGCACACTTGTAGTCCCAGCTATTCAGGAGGCTGAGGTGGGTAGATCAGTTGAGCCTGGGAGGTTGAGGTTGCAGTGAGCCATGATCGCACCATTGCATGCTAGCCTGGGTGACAGAGTGAGATCCTGTCTCAGGAAAAAAAAAAAAAAAAAAAAGCAAAAAACAAAAACTTTTTTAAAAGGCTAATTCTATAGTGTGAAATTGGAATACGCTGTCTTGTAAACATTTCTATCCTGAAGTGGTTGAAGAATTTGCGTCTTCAGTTACTAGAAAAGTCTGAGTAGATATGTGCATTCAAAACTTGGGCTTAATTAATTCATTCACATCATTCACTTCTACTTTGTAATTTAGTGATTCTGTAATAAAAATAATTGAAGGTTGGGTCAGGGCAACATGAATAAGAATAATGTGACCCAAAAAGTCAGAAAAAATTATGCTCGATTCTGTTGTAGAGTTAGGAAGGAGTATATCACGTTCAAAGTGAGCTTTGAAGCATCTACCTACTGTTAGAGTCAGTATTTCTGGATTTCTGGGATCTGTACAGAAGATGCGACTCAAAGCAGGGAAAAGAGGAACAAGATTAGTAAAGCCATTGCAGAGGAACTCATAAATGTGTTCAGGGATTAAGGCTATAATGAATATGGTCTGTTTCAGTTCTTGAAGGGATATAGCAACCTACTCACAGTGGGATGCAGAGAGATTACGAGATATAATATGGTAACAGTTCAGTTGCCCTGGGAAACAGTCATCTCATTCTGGTAACTCTTCAAGGACAGTTGAGGTGATGATCATTTGCCAGGATTATGTCCTCAATGGCATATTTCTTTGCTACTTATTCCTTTTGTTACTTTGGTTTAGTAACACAATTGCTCCCTAAAACTCAGTTTTCTTACATATAAAATGGGATAAAGTATCTTCTTAAAGTTTTTGGGAGGTTCACATTTCATAATATTTCCAAAGGCAATTTGCATAGTGTGAATTTTTGTAAGAACTCTTCATTAAAATGAATTTCTTTGCTCTATGGGAGGCTGCAAAGGGAAAGCAGTAATCAGAGTTTTAAGAGACTAATTAATACATTTATGCACAGGGCTCTCTAAGACATATTCCCTGTAATTAGTGATAGATGTTCTATAATTAACATTTATATTTTCTTAAATCTCCAGATGTAACATCTAAAATTCTGAATATAAGCAAAATAGTCATACTCTCCAACATGATCTCTTTTGCTATGATACTAATCTTTTCAATGATATCAAAATTTGAAATAAGGATCTCAATTATTTTCCATTTAAAATCATATGATGAGTTAACAGGTGCAGCAAACCAACATGGCACATGGATACATGTGTAACAAACCTGCACATTGTGCACATGTAACCTAAAACCTAAAGCATAGTAAAAAAAAATAAATAAATAAAATCATAGAATGTTTTCCCACCAAATGTTTTCAAGTAGCAGATATACACTTTCCATAATTGTGGAATTGAATATATGTTATGATTACAAGTCCAGTGAATTGATGCAGTGGTCTCAGCAATAATTTATTGTATAAAATGCTTTCATCACATTGCAGTTAGTTTAACGTTAAGATAATTTTCTCAGGATTTGTATTTGTTTTCTTCATTAATGTTCAATTAGTAGGAATTGAACAAATGATTGGGGTACATATTATCACACACATTTTTAGTTGATGCTCAATTAGTTGAAGAACATTTCTTATGTTTGTTCATTTATAATGGTGGAGCCAGGATTCTGACACAGGTCTCTTTAATTTCAAAAGATTTTCCACTTTATAAACATTTGTAGGCTGGGAGTGGTGGCTCACGCCTGCAATCCCAGCACTTTGGGAGGCAAAGGCTGGTGGATCACCTGAAGTCGGGAGTTCGAGACCAGCCTGACCAACATGGTGAAACCCTGTCTCTACTGAAAATACAAAAATTAGCCAGGTGTGGTGGTGGGTGCCTGTAATCCCAGCTACTCGGGAGGCTGAGGTGGAAGATTGCTTGAACCTGGGTGGTGGAGGTTGCAGTGAGCAGAGATGGAGCCATTGCACTCCAGCCTGGGCAACAAAAGCGAAACTCCATTCCTCCCCCCGCCAAAAAAATTGTAAATTAGTCTAAGAGTGAGAAATGTAATGTAGTTTTTAAAGATGCAAAGACTAGTGGCTATCAGAAACTTGATTACAGACAAGCTATAGAAAGTTGCCTGGGATCCATAGTGAGAAGCTGGGATAGCACTTCAGTCACTATATTTTGTAGGGGAAGTAACCATACTTAATGGGACTAAAAAGAACCTAAAACCTTTTATAGTAACGAGAAATGCTATGAAAAATCATAACTTATTTAAGTTTAGTTTTGAATTAAAATTTTCTAGAAAGACATTAAATCCTGAAAGTAGAACAACCAATTTAGGAAGACTAATTTTTGCAATCTTGGCATGAGGCAAGGGAAATGAATTTTCATTGGGAAATAATTGTAACTAAAATGAAAGAAGGGCTCCAAAATAGAAAAAAAAAAAACAGTATTCCTTAAATATTTGCAGTATTCTAATTGTGGCAAATGCTGACAAGCAAGGATTTGAAAATAAGTCTGAAAATTACTACTTGGGATATTCTGAAGACAGGAGAATCAGTACCAGTAATCAGAACATTAAATTTACTGTAAGATCAAGAGATATAAAATGCAACTGGGATGTAAATCAATGTAACTAGACATTGAAACACTATTACAAATTTATCAAGAAAATTTGTCATTGACATGTTTTGAGATGAGTAGATTTCTACTGCAGAAATGTACACATTTTTATAAGATTAATATTATGTGGCAAACAAAATTCAGATATCCTTGATGAAAGTGAAAATCTTCATAAGAGCAATGGCTGTTTTCTGAAAATTGATACATGCCATCCTTTTTCGAAATTCTGAAGATTGTAAGTGACATGTAGGCTTCAAATATTGGCTCAGATTGCATATTTAGGTGAGAAAAAGTCTTTGATAGAGTTAAATAATTCTTACCTTGAAATATTTGAAATAAAATACAATAGAACTGTTTAAATATAATAAAGAATTTTAACCAAATAGAAAAAGCAGCATGTTTTTATCTACTTCAGCCAAATAATAAAGCAATTTTAGTTATTATTAAGAAGCAGACAGGGTTAGCAGCTGCCAACATCATTATCAAGTGCAAAGAGAGAAGAAAATAAAATAACAGGCAAAAACATTGGAAAAAAGAAATAATATTTTTGATGATTATATCTTTGTGTGCAAAGAAAACTCGAGCTACTAAAGTAAAACAAAAATAGCAAAATTAATCAGAAAATTTGTAAGATGTATGAACACCAGAAAAATAGGTTTAAAAAGATTTTCTGCTTACCTACATTTAGAAATGGAGATTATTTTGATAATGTGCTATAACTATACAATGCTCAGGAAAAGCTAAAAAGAAAGTTTCAAAGACTTATTCAATTTGCACAATACTATAATAGAATATCTTATGAAAGAAAATAAGAGCTGAAGAAATGGAAATGCAGATTTCATCTTGACCAGAAAGATCTATCATAAAATTTAAATCTTCTAAATTGATATGTAAATTAAGACATCTACGGGATTCTTTATTCAATAAAATTATTCAAAATGTGCATAAAATACATTATCAGGACTCGGGAAAAATTTCTCTCATGAGAAATGAGAATATTGTTTTGGTTTAAGAATAGAAAAATAAAAGGAATATAAACAAGAATTTAGAAATACATCTGAGTACTTTTGAGAATATAATATAAAGTAAACTTCATAGTACAACATGGTGAAAAATAATTATTTGAGAAATAGTGCCAATACAACTGACCGTCCATCTAGAGAACAATAAAAGTGGATCTTCAGTTAAACTATCTGTAAAAAATATTGCAGAAATATTAACAGTTTAAATATAAAAAGTGAAGTGAAAAAATAAAGCAAAATGAAAATTTAAAAAGCCCTCTGCAACAAAGAAAAACCAAGGGAGTACACATACACATCCACACACAACACACACAGACACAAACGCACACACATTGTACACACACATGTCCATATACACACACACACAATGGAGACTTCTATCATGAACAGAAACCCAGAGATGAATGGGGATAATACAGGAATATTAATGTCTTAATATATAGAAAGTTATATAACCCAATAGAAAAATCGGCAGATGATTATAAGTAGACATTCTATGTAAGAGAAGTACAAAAGTCCAAACATATTAAGATATTCAGATCCACTTGTGGTTAGGAAAATTCAAAATAAAAAAATCCATACTATTTTAATTTTATTTATCATCAGACAGGTAACAGTTTTTATAGTTGTTGCTGGCAGGGAGGTGTGGAAACCAACCAGCATGCTTGTGCAGTGCTGGTGAAAGTGATGCCTCTGGCTCCTGTTGAGTCTGTGGGATAGGAGTCTTCTCTTGCCGTCCATACAGTTCTAGTTGCTCTGGCTATAGACTATCTAGTGACCTACAGTGCCATTTATTTTTATCCCAGATTGTGAATTCCAACACATTCTGTATATTTGACTTCATCTTCTTATATATAGTTTCCTTCTTTGTCCTTGTATGTAAATACTCTTCCTCTCCATACAAGTGTGAGAGTCACTTTCAAACATTTTATTGTTAAGTACTTGCATACCAATAAAGAGATTTCAGTTTTTAGAATTTATACTTTATTCTTGGAAGACATAAAAACTCAGACATTGAGAAAAAAAACACTTGTATTTGTTGATTCTGCATTGTTATAATCATGATAATATTCTAAGAATAGGAGCTTAGAATGAGATTTCTAATAAAGTTTCCTTTGTGATATGAAGTCTGCTTTTTGTATATCTTAGAACATTTATTGGCTGTAATCCAATGAATGATTACCTTTTATAACATAATCATTTATTGGTTGTAAGCCAATAATAGGTTACCTTTTATAAGCTAATCAACTACAGTATTGCTTATTTGGTTTTAGGTAAAATTAAGCATGTATTCACAAACATTTCAAAATTTCTGCTTAGTTCTTGACACTTGAAAGTGGACACACATCTGCACTCACAGCAGGTTTTACAGCAGGAGACACAGTGTGTTTTGCTATTTGTTGTGCTTTGATTTTTATATTGGCAGCTTTTGTGATAAGAAATAATGGCTCATACACACCTTTAGTACAGTGATGAAGAGAGACTGCAGTAGCAATAACATGATTTCAAATACTTGCCCTCAGAAGCCTAGCAAATTGCCTCAAGCAAATATTTCTAAATCTAGGGTCTTTTACAAGCTTCATGGGTTTTAGCATTGATTTTTAAATTCTACTTAGTACAAATTGCATAATTAGTAACAATTTTACATAAGCCAATCAGCCTTTTCCACAAATATATAGATATCTGTATTTTTGCTAAGTAAGTCATTTATTTTTAAAATATCTTTGGCATAGTTGGAGCTATTTCAAAGCACTCAAGGAAAGGAAAAGGAAAAAATTCAGAATAAGATGGTGGT
Source organism: Symphalangus syndactylus (assembly GCF_028878055.3). Classification (NCBI taxonomy): domain Eukaryota; kingdom Metazoa; phylum Chordata; class Mammalia; order Primates; family Hylobatidae; genus Symphalangus; species Symphalangus syndactylus. The sequence goes on from NC_072427.2 coordinate 99,458,881, forward strand.
GAAATTGCAGGTTTTAATCCAGATATGAAGATGGAATGGATTTGGGTATTTCCCAGATTAACAAAAAAGACTTAATGGAAGATAGTAACCTTGGAGGAACTTTCCCAAAAAGAATAAAAAAACACACTACAGCATGGGACTGTTGTAAATGTTTTGCAACAACAAAGAAGATTAATATATTACTAAAAACATACACAGAACGATATTTCTGAAAATGATTTACACTAGGAACCAGAAGAAAAATTTAGAATGTACTGCTTAACACCGAAAAAAATATTAAGAAGATCAACTCAATACCAAATTAAATAAGTCACTATATTGAGATAGGAAAAGGTATTGGTAGAATTAGAAAAGAAAGTGAGGGAAGAAATAGTAAAGATTTTAAAGTGAAGAAAGAAAGAAAATAATATGAATAAAAATGTATCAGTGATAGAGGATAGACTTGAAAAATATAATATTGAAGCCAATAAATACTCATAGTGAACAAAGTGACCAGAAGATGGTAGCATCCAATTAGATGTTGTCCAGAAGGTGATGGCACTCCAAAATAAGCATAACTGGTATTTTCAATGAAAACAATTGAAAAAAAAAAGAAAATCATTCAATGGTACAGTAGATGAAAATTTTATTAAATTGAAAAAATTAAGTCTATTGATTACAAGAGTTGTCAATGTTCATCAAGATAAATGAAAAGCAGAAACAACAAAGCATAACTTACCAGGATTATTGAACTTTGTGAATAAACCGAAACCTACATGGGACTAGGGAGAGCCACCTGAAGAGAACAGTAACAATTCTGTCCTTTTCTTCCATAGCTAGGAAATCAGAAGGAAATAGAATATCAACTACAGTATCTTGAGGAAGCGAGTTGCTACATCAAGAATTTTAACCTTACCCCAATATTGCTCATAGGTTGAGATAACATTAAATTATTTTCAAATTTGCAAACCTCCAGGAAGGATTACTAATGTAACTTGGAAAATGGAAAAACAAAGCAAGGTTAAACAATTAAAAAAAACCCAAAACTACTTGAAGATATACACTACTCAACTGAAGGTTGAATAAGAACAAATAATTGATAAATAGGAGAGTTTTGGTTCCAAGGGGTAATGTTGAGTATTAAAACCATTTAAACATACAGTTTAGTATAGATATTAACATATGTCTAAAACCTAAAGAAATAAATTAAGTGCTAAGAGTAAAAATAATTAGAAAACTAGGAAAATGTTCAGTGAATATAACAATAAAAATAAAGGTAATTTGGAGATATTGGAAATAGAAGAATCCCAGACTACAAAACAAAATAGAGAAAATAAAGGACACGAAAAAGAAGGATGTAAAACAAAATGTTGTATTAAGAGACAGAAGTAAGATACAAATATACATAACAAATTTAGCTTTTCAAATAATCACATAAATTGAGTAAATACAAAAGCACATCACAATTAAAAGAACTAGAAAAGCAAGAACAAACACATTCAAAAGCTAGCAGAAGGCTAGAAATAACTAAAATCAGAGCAGAACTGAAGGAAATAGAGACACAAAAAACCCTTCAAAAAATTAATGAGTCCAGGAGCTGGTTTTTTGAAAAGATCAACAAAATTGATAGACTGCTAGCAAGACTAGTAAAGAAGAAAAGAGAGAAGAATCAAATACATGCAATAAAAAATGGAAAAGGGGATATCACCACCGATCCCACAGAAATACAATCTACCATCAGAGAATACTACAAACACCTCTACGCAAATAAACTAGAAAATCTAGGAGAAATGGATAAATTCCTCGACAAATACACCCTCCCAAGACTAAACCAGGAAGAAGTTGAATCTCTGAATAGACCAATAACAGGCTCTGAAATTGTGGCAATAATCAATAGCTTACCAACCAAAAAGAGTCCAGGACCTGATGGATTCACAGCCGAATTCTACCAGAGGTACAAGGAGGAACTGGTACCATTCCTTCTGAAACTATTCCAATTGATAGAAAAAGAGGGAATCCTCCCTAACACATTTTATGAGGCCAGCATCGTCCTGATACCAAAGCCTGGCAGAGACATAACCAAAAAAGAGAATTTCAGAGCAATATCCTTGATGAACATTGATGCAAACTACAAATACTATTACATAATTTCTATGAGACACACATGTAAAAATAAATCAGAAGTTAAAAACTAAAGGTGAAGATTAGTCATCAAATGGAACAAATATAAAAATGCTTGCAATTTTAATATGAAACTTTAAATAAATGTAACGTGTTTAAACAATTACAAAGGAGGCTTATATTTTACTGAAATGTAACTCAACAAGTGACATAGTATTGAAACCTATAAAGTCAAAACCAAAGTAAACGTTGTATCTAGAGATATTGGCAGAAAATCAGTACTAGTGTCAAACTAATTGCCTCCTTTTGTCCTTAAAAGATTATATTGAACACAGGTAAGTGAATGGGAAATTAAAAAGATTTCAAGAATATGTTATAAACTCTATGCATTACAGAAAATCACCTTCTTTTAAGCACTTTTAAGGTTTTTTTTTAAATTGAACATCAATATATTCCAAAAGATAGAATTAGTGTAATTTACAGACACTGGGAATAATATTAGAAAGCTAGAAATAAATAACAGGAGAAAAATAATATTAAAAAATGTACCCTAAAACTTAAAGTACAATAATAATAATAAAAAAATAAAAAGAGAGAGAGAACAAGATAAAAAAAGAAAATAAACAATTTTGTAGTCAAAGAAGAAAATAAAATTTAATAAGCGAGGAGACTGCATATAAAAACCTCTGGTATATTTCCAAAGCTGTATTTACAGGAAAGTTATAGAATTAAGCACCTTTATTACATTCTTATTATATAAGAGTAAAAATGGAACAAAAAGCTATTGAATTTGAAATTTTATATAAAGAAAAAATCAATGTAAAAAAGCAGGAGAAAATAATTTATGCTAAAATTAATGAATAGAAAACTGAAAAGCAGTATAAAGTATAATAAATCCAAGAGCTTTTTGTACCTTGGTGATAAATATCTAAGTGGCTTTTCAAAGAAGGAAAAAAACAGGCAAGCACACAAATTATGGATAAGTAAGAAGACAAAGCCAGCTGACAGAGAAGTCAAAGCTATTGGGTCATACTTTCCATTGATTTATGTTAAAAATGTTAAAATCTAGAAAAATGTATTTTCTCTAGGAAGACCTAAATTGCTGAATGTTGCTAAAATAGATAGGAAATATATGTAGTTTAGTATCTATGAAATTCTTGAGGAAATTGTTCAACACCTACCCCTAAAAGCTATCCAGATAGCTTCAAAGACTTCAAGCAAGACAATTCTGAAGAGTTTGAGTAATCTATAGATCACAGGAAAAGGTAGGAAGGCTTCCAAACTTGTGAAACTGAGCACAAAAATAATACTTTCACTTTGATTATATAGGCAAAAATGTAAAATATTATAACAAACAGTTGTATTTTATATATAGTTACAATTATATTTCAAAAGACCCTTCACTAAGTAGTGCTCATTCTAAAATTGCTGGGAGAATGCATATTGTGAATTCACATGATTAGTTTAAAGGAGATGAAAATTATTCATTCATGTTGCAAAGACATTTTTTAATTGATAAACTTTTCATCCATTTTGGATGTTAGTTAAAACTAATTTTTTTTATACTTTAATTTCTGGGATACATGTGCAGAACGTGAATGTTTGTTGCATAGGTATATGTGTGCCATGGTCGTTAGCTGCACCCATCGACCCGTCATGTACAATAGGTATTTCTCCTAATGCTATCCCTCTCCTAGGCCTCAAGCCCCGACAAGCCCTGGTGTGTGATGTTCCCCTCCCTGTGTCCATGTGTTCTCATTGTTCAACTCCCACTTACGAGTCAGAACATGCGGTGTGTTTTTCTGCCCTGTGTTAGTTTGCTGAGAATTATGGTTTCCAGCTTCATCCATGTTCCTGCAAAGGACATGAACTCATTCTTTTTTATGGCTGCATAGTATTCCATGGTGTATATGTGACACATTTTCTTTATCCAGTCTATCATTGATGGGCGTTTGGGTTGGTTTCAAGTTTTTGCTATTGTGAATAGTGCTGCAATACACATACTTGTGCATGTGTCTTTATAGTAGAATGATTTATAATCTTTGGGTATATACCCAGTAATGGGATTGCTGGATCACATGGTATTTCTAGTTCTAGATCCTTGAGGAATTGCCACAACTATCTTCCACAATGGTTGAACTAATTTACACTCCCACAACAGTGTAAAAGCGTTCCTATTTCCCCACATTCTCTCCAGCATCTGTTGTTTCCTGATTTTTTAATGATCACCGTTCTAACTGGCATGAGGTGGTATCTCACTGTGGTTTTGATTTGCATTTCTCTAATGACCAGTGATGATGGAGCTATTTTTCATATGTTTGTTGGCAGCATAAATGTCTTCTTTTGAAAAGTGTCTTTTTATATCCTTCACCCACTTTTTGATGTTTTTTTTTTTTTTCTGGTAAATTTGTTTAAGCTCCTTGTGTATTCTGTATATTAGCTCTTTGTCAGATGGATAGATTGAAAAAACTTTCTCCCATTCTGTAGGATGCCTGATAACTCTGATAACAGTTTCTTTTGCTATGCAGAAGCTCTTTAATTTAATTAGATTCCATTTGTCAATTTTGGCTTTTGTTGCCATTGCTTTTGATGTTTTAGTCGTGAAGTCTTTGCCCATGCCTAAGTCCTGAATGGTATTGCCTAGGTTTTTTTCTAGGGTTTTTATGGTTTTAGGTCTTATGTTTAAGTCTTTAATCCATCTTGAGTTAATTTTTGTATAAGGTGTAAGGAAGGGGTCCAGTTTAAGTTTTCTGCATATGGCTAGCCTGTTTTCCTAACACCATTCATTAAATAGGGAATCCTTTCCTCGTTGCTTGTTTTTGTCAGGTTTGTCAAAGATCAGATGGTTGTAAACGTGTGGCATCATTTCTGAGGCCTCTGTTCTGTTCCATTGGTCTATATATCTGTTTTGGTACCAGTACCATGCTGTGTTGTTTACTGTAGCCTTGTAGTGTAGTTTGAAGTCAGGTAGTGTGATGCCTCCAGCGTTGTTCTTTTTGCTGAGGATTGTCCTGGCTATATAGGCTCTTTTTTGGTTTCGTATGAAATTTAAAGTAGTTTTTTCTAATTCTGTGAAGAAAGTCAATGGTAGCTTGATGGGGGTAGCATTGAATCTGTAAATTACTTTGGGCAGTGTGGCCATTTTCACGATATTGATTCTTCCTATCCATGAGCCTGGCATGTTTTTCTGTTTGTGTCCTCTCTGATTTCCTTGAGGAGTGATTTGTAGTTCTCTTTGAAGAGGTCCTTCACATCCCTTTTAAGTTGTATTCCTAGGTATTTTATTCTCTTTGTAGCAATTGTGAATGGGAGTTTACTATGATTTGGCTCTCTGTTTGTCTATTATTGGTGTATAGAAATGCTTGTGATTTTTGCACATTGATTTTTGTATCCTGAGACTTTGCTGAAGTTCCTTATCAGCTTAAAGAGTTTTTGGGCTGAGACGATGGAGTTTTCCAAACGTACAATCACGTCATCTGCAGACAGACACAATTTGACTTCTTCTCTTCCTATTTGAATACTCTATTTTTTTCTCTTGCCTGATTGCCCTGGGCAGAACTTCCAACACTATGTTGAATAGGAGTGGTGAGAGAGGGCATTCTTGCCTTTTGCCAGTTTTCAAAGGGAATGCTTCCAGCTTTTTCCCATTCAGTATGATATTGGCTGCTGGTTTGTCATAAAGAGCTCTTATTATTTTGAGATACGTTCCATCAATACCTAGTTTATTGAGTGTTTTTAGCATGAAGTGTGTTGAATTTTATCCAAGACCTTTTCTGTATCTATTCAGATAATCATGTGGTTTTTGTCATTGGTTCTGTTTATGTGAAGGATTACGTTTATTGATTTGCGTATGTTGAACCAGCCTTGCATCCGAGGGATGAAGCCGACTTGATCGTAGGGGATAAGCTTTTTGATGTGTTGCTGGATTCGGTTTGCCAGTATTTTATTGAGGATTTTCGCATCAATCTTCATGAGGGATATTGGCCTGAAGTTTTCTTTTTTTGTTGTATCTCTGCCAGGTTTTGGTATCATGATGATGCTGGCCTCATAAATGAGTTAGGGAGGCGTCCCTCTTTTTCTATAGTTTGGATTAATTTTAGGAGGAATGGTACCAGGTCCTCTTTGTACCTCTGGCAGAATTCAGCTGTTAATCCGTCTGGTTCTGGGCTTCTTTTTCGTTAGTAGGCTATTAATTACTGCCTCAATTTCAGAACTTGTTATTGGTCTATTCAGGGATTCAACTTGTTCCTGGTTTAATCTTGGGAGGGTATGTGTGTGTCCAGGAATTTATCCATTTCTTCCAGACTTCCTAGTTTTTTCGTGTAGAGATGTTTATAATATTCTCTGGTGGTGGTTTGTATTTCTGTGGGATCAGTGGTGATATCCCCTTTTTCATTTTTTATTGTGTCTATTTGATTCTTCTTCTCTCTTTTCTTCTTTATCAGTCTGGCTAGCGTGCTATCTATTTTATTCATCTTTTCAAAAAACTACCTTCTGGATTCATTGATTTTTTTGAAGGGTTTTTCGTGTCTCTATCTCCTTCAGTTCTGCTCTGATTTTAGTTATTTCTTGTCCTTCTGCTAGCTTTTGAATTTCTTTGTTCTTGCTTCTCTAGTGCTTATAATTGTGATGCTAGGGTGTCGATTTTAGATCTTTCCCACTTTCTTCTGTGGGCATTGAGTGCTAATAATTTTCCTCTAAACACTGCTTTAGCTGTAGCCCAGAGATTCTGGTACATTGTGTATTTGTTCTCATTGGTTTCAAAGAAATTATTTATTTCTGCCTTAATTTCATTATTTACCCAGCAGTCATTCAGGAGCACATTGTTCAGTTTCCATGTAGTTGTGCGGTTTTGAGTGAGTTTCTTAATCCTGAGTTCTAACTTGATTACACTGTGGTCTGAGAGACTGTTATGATTTCTATTCTTTTTAAATCCAATTCAGCGTCCATTCACAGTAAAAAAAAAAAAAGTGATTAGTAAAATTTTTGAGGAATATTTATCTTTTACAAGACAAATTTTAGCATCAAGTTTATGGCTGAAATCCTAAAAATTCCCACAATGAGTAATAAGATAATGGTGTCCACCATCACCATTAAAAAAAATTAATAAGGTAATGGGATGAAATAATGCATGCAGCTAATTTAAGACTAGGTGAGTTGGCTATTGACTCAGAAAACCTAAAAGAACAGCTAAAAATATTAAAAATAAATAATAAATTTCTCAAGGGCATCAGTTATAAATAAACACACCAAAATAAATACCAATAAAATCTGGTAGTGAATAGACTGGAAACAGGGTGAAGTCAAGACAGCAGACTCTTCATTCATTTATTTTATAGCTATGGTTCTCCAGCTTCAGCATGCATAAGAATCACTGGAGACTGTGCTGAAACAGATTTCTGGGCCTCAGACATGCTGATTCCAGAGATGTTGATTCGGTTTTTCCGGGTGGGGCTTGAGAATTTGCCTTTCTAACAAGTTTGTGGTGATCCTAATGCTGCTGGTTCCTGGACTATTTTTGAATAGCCTACAACTCTGTGAAGTTGAAGTCTTATCCAGCCATGTTTCACAAAAAGGGAAGCCTTGCCAAACCTTCAATACCCTTTCATGTGTGCTATCCCCGTGAAGTACACCTTCACCTCCTGAAGCCCACTCCCTCACTGGGACTTCATAATCCAGCATTCTTCCATTTCCCACACTCACCTCTAAGTTTTGGAAGAAAACATTCATCTGTTTCCCAACTCTGCTTCTAAGTTTTGGAAGAAACATGGGTCCTCCTGTTTCTTCCAAAACTTAGAAGTAGTTAGAGAACAAAGGTAACAACTCCATCATCAACCCTAATTCAATGTCATTGCCATTCCTAAAACTTAAAAGGAAGAGAAGATGGAAAAGAAAAGATAAGGAGTAGAGAAAACAGTCCAGAGAAGCTGAAAGGGAAGCCTCCAATGCAGCCATGCCATTGTTGGAGATGGTTGTTATCTGTAAGTTTCTCAGCCTTGCAGCATCCACTCCCCATGCCTTTCAATCCCCTTGTACCTACTCATTGCTTTTGTCAGATATTGTGCTTTCATATTAATTTGATTTCAGATTCATTGCTTTTCTCGGATATTGCACTTCCAGATTCATTTGAAGCTTTCCTTTATTTAGAGCAGTGACTCAAATCTGAAGGTATGTCAGATTCCATTAAATGGCAATACCTGAGTCCCACCTTTGAGATTTTGGTTTTGTTGGTCTGAGGTGGGAGTACTGGAATTCTATTAAAGTTTTCCCATGAAATACAATGCACTTCCGTGATTGAGAAGAGATCCCTATCACCTCAAAGTTGGCTAAGAAGAATTGTGCCCCAGACCACAGAAGTGAGAATTTTCCCCAAATCGCCAAACCATCTTACTTTACTTCCACCTGGAAATGTGTACTTCCCATTTGATTGAGATTAAAGTTCAAAAGTATCTCTGTAGTTAAATTTGTGTGGAGAATGCAAATTACCTTATAGCAATGACTGAGGATTCAGGCAGCTCACCATCTGACTTACAGTTGATGACTGATTTTATGCGTCAACTTGGCTAAGCTACTAAGACCAAATGTTTGGTCAAACACCAGTCTAAAGGTTGCTATGATGATATATTTCAGATAAGGTTAGCATGTAATCAGCAGACTTGAGAAAAGTCACGTACCTTCCATAATGTGGGTGAGCTTCCTCGTCAGTTGAAGGCCTTAAGAGAAAAGGGTGACATCTACCAGAGGAAGAGGGAAATCTGCCTTCAACCTGAGTTCACATTCAAGTTGCAACGTCAGCTCTTCCCTGGGTCTCCAGCCTGCCTAGCAGATTTTGATTTTGCTAGCCCCTACAATCATGTGAGCCAATGCCTTAAAATCTGCTTCCTCTCTCGCTCTCTCTCTCTGTATCCCTCCCTCCCTTTCTCTCTCTCTCTTTATTGTCCCCCAGTTTCTCTCCCTCTCCTTGCCTCTCTCTCTTCTCTCTCTCCCCGCTTATCTCCCGTCTGGCCTCTCTCCTCTCTACTCCTCCTGCCTTTCTCCTTCCCTACTTTTCTCTCTCTTTTCTCTCCCCCCTCCTCTCCTCTTTCTCTCTCCCCATCACTCTCCCTCTTTTTTCTCTCTCCTCCCTCTCTTTCCCTTTCTCTCTTCTCTCCCTCATTCCTCTTTGCCTCTCTCTCCCTCACTCTTCCTCCTCTTCCTTCTCTCTCTCTCTCTGTGTGTGTGCGTGTGTGTCTGTATGTGTGTATGTATGTATTTCCTTCATGCATCCTGTAGGTATGTGTATACACATACTTACATGTAGACACACACATCCTACTGTTATTTTTTCTTGGGAGGACCCTAACACACCATCAAACTGGGTGGAAGTGAGATTAACTGCTAAAGCCCTGGAGTTTATGGCTTCCCTTTGGGCAACTTTGTCCCCTGAGCAGAATACAGATCAACACTGAGGCCCCTGAATTTCTCTTAAACCTTCTGAGCATGAGATAGTCTCTAGGGTCCTCAGCTCCAGAGTCTGTGATCTCTGTTCCTGATCTCACCCCTATTCAGAGCTGGTAAGATGTGCATAAAGGATGGTGGATGATAAGACCTAACATTTGGGTTCTAAAACCTTTACAAATATTCAGACTTATGTGGCAGTTAGATGATTGAGCTTTCCACAATAACCTCTGCACTTTAGATTCCAGTTTCAGGACTGCACATTAAGCCAATTTTGGCGGAGGGTACAAGGCAAACGTTAGATAAAACACAGAATATTAACCTTCGCAGCAAAACCTTTTAGATTCATTTAGATAACTGATTGCTCACATAGCCTGTTTCCATTATTGTCTAAGCTTTGTGAATCACAGAAAGTACACTGCTAATCACCACTTGTCTGGTTTTAAACAGGTCAGAATGTCCTCAAAAATAAAAGCTCAGTAAGCCATTAAACTTTTGTGTTGGCCACTGCTATTTTATCTAGAGACCTTGTTATGAGGACAAGATGATTGATCTATGGCAGTGGTTCTAAAATGATCGTGTGTATCAAATGTACGCAGAGTGCTTGAAAAACAGAGTTTTTAGGTCCTACTCCTAGACCTTCTGATTTAGTAGGTTTTGGGTAGAACCTCAAAATCTGCAATTTTAACAAATTCCCAAGTGATGCTGATAACTGCTGGTCCATACACTACATTTTTAGAAACTCTAACTCTTAAAAAATGCAGTCGAGCAAATGAATTAATGGAAAATATGTTTTTTCACTTGGGTTCAGCAGGTGATCAACAGGGATTCATCGAGCACTTAATATGTGCTTGGTCAGCACCGTGATAGTGTTGTGTGGATAGATGAGAATAGTTGCTGCGATCAAAGAACTAGCCATCCGTTTAGAGGATCAAGACTAACATACCTATTTGTAGCAAAGAACAAACCTTGAGATATAACAGCTTATGTGTCACAGATGAAAAGACTGGCAGGAATTCATAGGAAAGGAAGATAATGAGGACTCCGGGAACTGCAGAAAGCTTCTGTCGAAGGGGAAATGAACTGGGCCTGGAAGAACTGGATTAATAAATTAGAAAATAAGAAATTCAAGGTGGGAGAGTCACATGGGGACAGAGGCAGAATGGGCATTAAATTGGCTGTTTAGGGGAAATGGTTGGTGTCTTGCACATCAATGTATTTAACAAATAATGTGATGATTACCATGACTTAGAGTGGTAAACAGGTTTGGAATGGTTAGGGGAAGAGGTATATTATGAGAGATCTGTGAACCCAGGCAGAGGATATAGAATTAGCACAGTAGGAAATTCAGAATATTAAGCAGAAAAAATGCGTGATAAAAGTAATATGTAGGAAATACAAATTTAGAAACAGTGTGCAGAATAGGTTGGACTGTGTGGAAATGAAAGATGCATTGAGTTCCTGGAGCTAAAGACTTATGTTGGAGTGGTTCAAGAGTGAGAAGATTAGGACCAGAATTAAGCTTGTTGCAGTAAGAGTAAGAAAATAGATACCCAGATTTTCTATGGAAAATGATTTGTTTCAGTGACATAAACAAATGCATAAATGTGGTACTTTTGAACGTGGGTATTCATCAAGAAAGGAAATGTTATTAACAGGGAGAAATATTTTTAAAATTTAGTTTTGCCAGAGAGATGTATCTGGTTTTGGATATGTTGATTTGAGGTAATAATACATTCAAAAAAATTCTCTAGCTAAGATTTGTATATTTAAGGAGAGTACATGACATATCAATTTGAAAGTGACTGATAGTAATTTTTTATTTAAATCTGTAAACGTAAGAGAAAATATTTACTCACATACATTTATTACTTAAGTTTTAATGTATCACTTTCTATAAGTCAGACATTGTAGTGGGAGTACAAATGGGAAATTAATAAGAGAATTTAGAGAGAGAAAGTCAAGGAATTGAACCTAGGAAGGGCTCCTTAGTTAGAGTTTGGATAAAGTCAGAGGAATAAATGAAGAAAACACATGAGAGGTACAGTTGTAAAAAGAGAATGAGGATGGTGTTGAAAAGGGTTGGAAGTAGAGGAAATGATACCTTGTGGCAGCAGAGGTCAAGGATAACCATGGAGAAATGTGACTGGGATTGGCAAAAGAAAACATTAAAAATCTCTTAGGGAAGAGTAGGCAGAAGAAGGGAGTAGATTTGAAGAGACTGATGAAGATAGAGCGATAGAGCAATAAGAGTAGAAACAAGTCAGGATACCACACTGGTGGAGAGCTAATAATTTGAAGGAAGAAAAAAATACCTCATCTTCTGAGACTGAAGGGAAAACACAACAGAAATATGACTTATTTTCAATACAATCATCTTTTTTTCAAAATTAAACATATTTTTACATAAATCTATAATGATTAAATATTTTTTGCTTATAATCTACTCTTATAAATTATATATGCATTTAAATGTAAACATTAAATGGATGCTGACTTTGAACTAAAGGTATTTCTATTAATATTATGATAGTATTCAATTTTTACACGAATACTTTGGAGAATGAGATAAATGTAACAAAGTGAATTATAAAATATCTAGTAGAATAATCAATTGCTTATTTTCTTCTTTCTATTTAAAAAAATTTGTAGGCAAATGAATGTGAACATTCACATTTTCTTTCCCCTGACGTAGAGAAATCTTCATGAGGATGGAGAACATAGGAGTTAAGCCACTTTCAGAGGTGGGAATGGAAATTTTCAGATTTGATGATGTTTCAGGTAGAGAAATAACAACACTGATTCAAGAAAGAAAAATGGGCCTAAAAGGTCAGTAGTATATTTGGTAAGAAGTAGAAAATAGCTGGGGGAAGAATATGAAACTTTATTTTGCCATCATATATTTTGGAAATTTATTGGTGGTTTTACAGAGTGGGCTATTGTGGTCAAAGACATAGTTGTATACTTTACAAATGAAGGTTGGGCTGTACAAATTCCGAATTTTACTTAAAGTGGCACAGGGTCATCACTGCTATTAACATGAGACCTTAGGTGAGAAAATGAAAGGGAAAATATGGGACAGATGAATAAATTTGCAATAAATTTTGCATTTGACTTAATGTGGTGAATTTTTACTAATGAAAAGCTGAAAATAATTACATAATATGTCATCAATAATTGGGAAATTAAGCAGAAAGAAATTTTCAGAATACTAATGAATTCTTATATGGTTAGGAAATACTTTTCAGAGCAACTCAGCATTTTTGGGTCAAGAGAAAAATAACAACCATAATTCCTCATAGTCACATGAAAGTCAAAAGTCTGAAAAGGAACAGATACTTAAGTGTATGAAATGATAGAAAAAAAAATCCACAATAAAATACATATTGCAGTTCTAATTTCCCTGCACAAGGTAAGATGCTTGCAGGGGTATAGAATGCACAGAGCAAAATATAAAACAAAAAATAAAAATAATAGTAAGGTTCTCACTTTTAAAGAGACTACATATATTAAAATAGGTAACCTGAGACATATATACAAAGAGACACATGATACATCATAATACAGATAATTTGCAGCAAAAGATGGTTCAAATAAAATATCAATTAAAAAACATTTTCTTTAGAAGGATGGTCTCACTCTGTCACCCAGGCTAGAGTGCAGTGGTCTGATCATAGCTCACTGCAGCCTCAAATTCCTGGGCTTAAGGGATCCTCCCACCTCAGCCTCCTGAGTAGCTGGGACTATAGTCATGTGCCACCACATCCTGCTAATTTATTTTATTTTATTTTGTAGAGACAGGGTCTCACTATGTTGCCCAGGCTAGTCTGGAACTCATGCCCTTAAGTAATCCTCCTGCCTTAGCCTCCAAAATTGGTGAAGTTACAGGTGTGAGCCACTGTGCCCAGGTACCAAATTTTAGAAGCTCTTTTCAGATTGTCTAAGACTCAATCTTCACTGAGCATCTTAAATATAGATTTTCAACTATTATGGACAAGAAAATGCCATATTTAGGTTGAGTTGAGACTAATTTTGTAATTGAGTCCCGTCAAAGGTTTATTTTCAAAATATTCCGTTTAATCTAGGCCCAACAGCTTACCCAGTGGTTATTTTAAAAGATGACCTGTTTGACTTAATGTGGTCTATTCTCTTGTGCTGTATAAAAATGCCAGTAGTCTCCTTAGTGATTTGGAAACTTGAACGCTCATAAGATTTTCATATTTGAACATATACTCTAAGATAATAACTTTCAAAAGAACTTAAAAGTTATTTCTCAACTTAAAAAGTTATTTTGTTACACAAATATGTTAGTTTATTGAACAGTGTCAAGCTGGTTTTCTTTACACAATTGTCCTCTTAAGGATAATTAAAATGCTACCATGGTGTTCCAGTTTGTCCTCCTACTACAGTACCTGGCATTTAGGTGCAAGTAAAACTTACAGCGCATATGTAAATTGTGAATACTCTGAAGGTGCTTTTATTTTATAATGTTTGATAGCATATTTTAAAATCTTGGAAACTCTATTTCTTGGAATACATTTTAATACCTCCCAGTCCTAGTGTTCCTGGAAACTTAATTGGAAAATAAAATGCCACAAATTCAGTGCAACTATGGCTAGTGCTCAAGGAAAGATCTTTGCTCAAGAGAATAATTTAGCAAATAATGGTTTCGAAGGAATAGGACATTACTAGGTACACTGGATAAATGGTTGTGATTTCTGTATCTCAAAATATTGAGCTGATTATGCCATTAATTTTCTCAAAACATTCTCTGGTTCTCCATTACCTTTAGAATGAATTCCACACTTTTTACCTTAATATTCAAAGCTCTTTATAATTTAGCCCCAGTTTATTATACTTTTTAATCTATTTTATTCCCTAAAGAAAAAAGGAAATTCCTGCTCTCACAGAGCCTATATTCCAGTGAGAAGAACAGTCAACAAAATAAGTAAAATGCAAGTCTATCATATGGTAATAAATGGCTTGATAAATGCTAAGTGGAGAATAAAGATATATCTGTGGGAGGGTGCTAGCTATAAATAATACTGTTCAGGGAGGGCCTCCTTGAGTGACATTTGAACACACTCTGATGGCAGTGAGGGAATGAGTCATAGGTATGGGTGTTAAATAGTAAAAGCTGCAGGTGAAAGCCCAGCACGGATGAAGGCCCTAAGTGGACCTGTGTCTGGATTGTTTTGAGGTCTATTTCACAAGATTTCTCTTTCCTTTTTCTCTAACCGCATCAATCAGAGACTTTTTTGTGTAAATGTTTCTCTTCCTTACTAAGCTGGGAGTTCATTGAAGGCCTGTTCTTGGTCTTATTCATGTTTTTCATTTTTATTTTTATTTTATTTTCAGCAGTGCCTACTGTCATGTTCTGTTTTTTAGGAAAGTTCTCAATACATTCTAATATTATAGAACTGAATGCATGTTTCTCACTGTAGCCTTCCTACGCCTATCCTCTCCTGAGTAGTACAGTTGTGGATTGGATGGTAATACTGGTGGCATCTGAAAAGGTAGGAATCACTAAGCCCCTTCCTTTCTCTAGGAGGCTGGGGATGGGGATTCTCAATGTTTTGGGTTAGAGCTGAGCGAAGTACTTCCCTGCAACTGAGGGATGGATTTTCCTCCTCTCACATGGCTGTTGGGTTGATGATATGGTTTGATACTTTTTAGGATATTGTTTGATATTTTTAATGTTTGGTTGCCATGTGGACCAAGAGGTCTAAGGCAAAGTTGCTATGGTCATATTAATTCTCATTCTAGGAAAGGAGCTTCACAAAGTGTTCATTGAGGGCGCCGCCAGCCCCAGCATCAAACATGAAGTGGTTACCATTTTTAACATCAGAGCAGAAACCTGGCCTTTGATGTAGCCCAGGATGCTCTTCAGAGAGCCTTTCAATGTCTGCTTCATCACATTTTTGACATCATCACATTTGGTAGCCATACTGGATTAAACAGTGTCTCCCAAATTCATGCCCATTCAGAACTTCTGAATGTGACCTTATTGTAAATGAGGTCTCCGAGGATGTAATCTAGTTAAAATGAGGTCATACTGGACTGGGACTCACCTAATTAGGTGGGCCTAAATTTTACAGAGGGACTAGTGTCTGTATATGAAAGGAGAGGAAAATCTGGACAGAGACATGCACAGAAGGAAGACACATGGAGATAATGCCATTTGAAGGTGAAAAGATGCAGCTACAAGCCAAGGAACACCAAGGTTGCTGTGCAGTCTCCAGAAGCAAGGACAGGGGCCTGGAGCATCTTCATCTTCTGAGCTGCCAAGAAGCAATGAACCCTTTGACATTCTTTATTTGGGACTTTTACCTTCCCGAACTATGAGAAAATACATTTCCACTGTCTTAAGTCAGCAGCTTGTGATAATTTGTTATGGTAACTATAGAAAAATAATACAGTAGCTTTCTTTAGATGGCAGAGCCAACAAGGACAAGTTGGGTGTGGGGACGTGGAAAGTCCTGCCAGTGAATTTCTCAATCAGCTTGGGGATGGCCATGCTTGTAGATGTGAGGACAACAGTCTGGGCAACATCATAGTCGTCATGACATTGCCAGAGTGACAATATTTAGTTTTCTGAGTAGCAGTGGACCAAGTAGCATGAACTGTGATCGCTAGACACTTGTGAATTCCTCCACAAAAGCACAGTTGTCATGGATAACCTTTGCTAGAGGAGTCAAGCACTTGGTGTAGCACAAGGCTTTGGAAACGTCGTAAAGAAGTTGTCATTTCTCGTGATTTAGTCCCATTCCCCAAACAGAGGAATCAGCAAAACAGTGAGAGAGAATAACCTTTAGATTTAGAGGTTCTAACGTGAGGCCCAGGATTTTCTAAGGTGGTTAAGACAAGGAAATTTTGGGAGGTGTTGGATATGTCTACGACCATGATTGTGATAATGGTACCACATGTCTTTGCATATGTCTAAATTCATCAAATTTCACATACTAAATATGTGCAGTTCTTTGCATATGAATTATACCTCAATAAAGCTGTTAAAAATTTTTTAAAAAGACGTGGTGGACTTCACAATGTATTCAGCACCAGCATCACTCCATTTGATATTGGTGGTATCTTGCTCCTAGAAGGTGGAGATGAGCTTCTTATTCACTATTAAGTTTCTTATTCTGAACCTTGATGGTGTCATTGAACTTGCCGTAGGTTGAATCATATTTGACACCTTGGGGGCAGTGAATTGATTATGCATGGCAACAATAACCATTTTGCTAGAGTTGAAAAGATCTCTGATCACAGGGGCCCCAATGTGATCAAATAAATTTATTTTAATTTTCACATCATGTCTCAAAGATGTGGCCGGCGTTGGACAAAAGGTATGGCTTTCTTTTGAATATGGAGAAAAAGAGGCTCAATTTAGTTTTCACTGTTTTTTTTTATCATGAGCCATGAGCTGTTTTAAAATGAAAAGATAGGCATGTAAAGCTTTTGAGGGTTTCTTTTTTCAAACACTTAATACGTAACAAGCAAGAAAATATTGGAGATTATATCTATTTCTCTCAGTAAAGCAATAGATAAATCATACCTGTAACTCCAGTACTTTGGGAGGCTGAGGCAGGTGAATCATTTGAGGTCAGGAGTTCGAGACCAGCCTGACCAACATGGTGAAATCCCGTCTCTACTAAAAATAATAAAAAAATTAGCCAGGTGTGGTGGTGCATGCCTGTAGTCCCAGCTATTCAGGAGGCTGAGGCAGGAGAATCGCTTGAACACGAGAGGCGGAGGTTGCAGTTAGCTGACATTGAGCCACTGTACTCCAGCCTGGGTGCCAGAGCAAGACTCTGTCTCAAAAAAAAAAAAAAAAAAAAAAAGTTGTTTTTGCCAGAGGTACTTGCTTTGTGAAAATCCTAAATTATAAAATTGGCTTTTCTGTGAGTATCAGAAACAGGCAAGAACAATGATATGACTTTCATGTCTTTGTTACAAGCTTTTGATAAAAGACACAAAGCTTAGCAATCAAATGTTGATCTTTCTTGGGATACTCCTTGATTAAAGCATGGACATTCCAAATATCTACCATTTCATAACTACTGTTTGATGAGACCAGAATATATGTCAAGGAATAGAACCCTGTAAAACAGGCAAGAATGAACCAAGCAACACAGGCACACTGTTTAGGTGGTGAGATAAATATTCTAATAAGATCTAAATTGAAATGACATATGGAATATGGCAATTGCCCTGACAAGTAGTAACAGTAAACTTTGCTTTACTAACATGCAACATATTTCTTAAATGTTCTTTGTTAGTACTGTGTTAAGTGAATTACTCATCCTGTAGAAACAGTTACTGGTATAGTGACTAACATTACACTTGGCAGAATTGAAGTTGGATAATTAGGTATGAAGGATAAAACTTTTTTTATAAACAGTTTGATAATATTGCCCTAGGCTTAAGTTCCATGGGAAGAACAAACAGATTTGGATGAAGTTTAGTTAAAAAACATAAAGACTGTATTGTCTGAAAATCATATGAATTGTGTTACAGAGAATGTTTGAGGGATGCAGCCATGATTTCAGCAACAGATAAGAAAGTGTTTTCTCAATGTTTTTGCGGAATTGACAAACATCAGCTGTGAGAACATGCAGCCCAAGGTCATGAAATTTCATCTGGGTAAATTGAGGCTTGGATAAAAAAAATCATTATTATTATTATTTTTTATTATTATACTTTAGGTTTTAGGGTACATGTGCACAATGTGCAGGTTTGTTACCTATGTATCCATGTGCCATGTTGGTTTGCTGCACTCATTAAATCATCATTTAGCATTAGGTATATCTCCTAATGCTGTCCCTCCCCCCTCCCCCCACCTGACAACAGTCCCCGGAGTGTGATGTTCCCCTTCCTGTATCCATGAGTTCTCATTGTTCAATTCCCACCTATGAGTGAGAACATGCGGTGTTTGGTTTTTTGTCTTTGCAATAGTTTACTGAGAATGATGTTTTCCAGTTTCATCCATGTCCCTACAAAGGACATGAACTCATCATTTTTTATGGCTGCATAGTATTCCATGGTGTATATGTGCCACATTTTCTTAATCCAGTCTATCGTTGTTGACCATTTGGGTTGGTTCCAACTCTTTACTATTGTGAATAGTGCCGCAGTAAACATACGTGTGCATGTGTCTTTGTAGCAGCATGATTTATAGTCCTTTGAGTATATACCCAGTAGTGGGATGGCTGGGTCAAATGGTATTTCTAGTTCTAGATCCCTGAGGAATCGCCACACTGACTTCCACAATGGTTGAACTAGTTTACAGTCCCACCAACAGTTTAAAGTGTTCCTATTTCTCCACATCCTCTCCAGGACCTGTTGTTTCCTGACTTTTTAATGATGGCCATTCTAACTGGTGTGAGATGGTATCTCACTGTGGTTTTGATTTGCATTTCTCTGATGGCCAGTGATGATGAGCATTTGTGCATGTGTTTTTTGGCTGCATAAACGTCTTCTTTTGAGAAGTGTCTGTTCATGTCCTTCACCCACTTTTTGATGGGGTTGTTTGTTTTTTTCTTGTAAATTTGTTTGAGTTCGTTGTAGATTCTGGATATTAGCCCTTTGTCAGATTAGTAGGTTGCGAAAATTTTCTCTCATCCTATAGGTTGCCTGTTCACTCTGATGGTAGTTTCTTTTGCTGTGCAGAAGCTCTTTAGTTTAATTAGATCCCATTTGTCAATTTTGGCTTTTGTTGCCATTGCTTTTGGTGTTTTAGACGTGAAGTCCTTGCCCACGCCTATGTCCTGAATGGTATTGCCTAGGTTTTCTTCTAGGGTTTTTATGGTTTTAGGTCTAACATGTAAGTCTTTAATCCATCTTGAATTAATTTTTGTATAAGGTGTAAGGAAGGGATCCAGTTTCAGCTTTCTACATATGGCTAGCCAGTTTTCCCATCACCATTTATTAAATAGGGAATCCTTTCCCCATTTCTTGTTTTTGTCAGGTTTGTCAAAGATCAGATAGTTGTAGATATGCGGCATCATTTCTGAGGGCTCCGTTCTGTTCCATTGATCTGTGTCTCTGTTGTGGTACCAGTACCATGCTGTTTTGGTTACTGTAGCCTTGTAGTATAGTTTGAAGTCAGGTAGCGTGATGCCTCCAGCTTTGTTCTTTGGCTTAGGATTGACGTGGCGATGCGGGCTCTGTTTTGGTTCCATATGAACTTTAAAGTAGTTTTTTCCAATTCTGTGAAGAAAGTCATTGGTAGCTTGATGGGGATGGCATTGAATCTATAAATTACCTTGGGCAGTATGGCCATTTTCACGATATTGATTCTTCCAACCCATGAGCATGGAATGTTCTTCCATTTGTTTGTATTCTGTTTTATTTCATTGAACAGTGGTTTGTAGTTCTCCTTGAAGAGGTCGTTCACATCCCTTCTAAGTTGGATTCCTAGGTATTTTATCCTCTTTGAAGCAATTGTGAATGGGAGTTCACTCATGATTTGGCCCTCTGTTTGTCTGTGATTGGTGTACAGGAATGCTTGTGATTTTTGTACATTGATTTTGTATCCTGAGACTTTGCTGAAGTTGCTAATCAGCTTAAGGAGATTTTGGGCTGAGACAATGGGGTTTTCTAGATATACAATCATGTCATCTGCAGACAGGGACAATTTGACTTCCTGTTTTCCTAATTGAATACCCTTTATTTCCTTCTCCTGCCTGATTGCCCTGGCCAGAACTTCCAGCACTATGTTGAATAGGAGTGGTGAGAGAGGGCATCCCTGTCTTGTGCCAGTTTTCAAAGGGAATGTTTCCAGTTTTTGCCCATTCAGTATGATATTGGCTGTGGGTTTGTCATAGATAGCTCTTATTATTTTGAGATACATCCCATCAATACCTAATTTGTTGAGAGTTTTTAGCATGAAGGGTTGTTGAATTTTGTCAAAGGCCTTTTCTGCATCTATTGAGATAATCATGTGATTTTTGTCTTTGGTTCTGTTTATATGCTGGATTACATTTATTGATTTGCATATGTTGAACCAGCCTTGCATCCCAGGGATGAAGCCTACTTGATCATGGTGTATAAGCTTTTTGATGTGCTGCTGGATTCAGTTTGCCAGTATTTTATGGAGGATTTTTGCATCAATGTTCATCAAGGATATTGGTCTGAAATTCTCTTTTTTGGTTGTGTCTCTGCCAGGCTTTGGTATCAGGATGATGCTGGCCTCATAAAATGTGTTAGGGAGGATTCCCACTTTTTCTATCGATTGGAATAGTTTCAGAAGGAATGGTACCAGTTCCTCCTTGTACCTCTGGTAGAATTTGGCTGTGAATCCATTAGGTCCTGGACTCTTTTTGGTTGGTAAGCTATTGATTATTGCCACAATTTCAGAGCCTGTTATTGGTCTATTCAGAGATTCAACTTCTTCCTGGTTTAGTCTTGGGAGGGTGTATTTGTTGAGAATTTATCCATTTATTCTAGATTTTCTAGTTTATTTGCGTAGAGGTGTTTGTAGTATTCTGTGATGGTAGATTGTATTTCTGTGGGATCGGCGGTGATATCCCCTTTTTCATTTTTTATTGCATCTATTTGATTCTTCTCTCTTTTTTTCTTTATTAGTCTTGCTAGCAGTCTATCAATTTTGTTGATCTTTTCAAAAAACCAGCTCCTGGATTCATTAATTTTTTGAAGGTTTTTTTGTGTCTCTATTTCCTTCAGTTCTGCTCTGATTTTAGTTATTTCTAGCCTTCTGCTAGCTTTTGAATGTGTTTGCTCTTGCTTTTCTAGTTCTTTTAATTGTGATGTTAGGGTGTCAATTTTGGATCTTTCCTGCTTTCTCTTGTGGGCATTTAGTGCTATAAATTTCCCTCTACACACTGCTTTGAATGTGTCCCAGAGATTCTGGTATGTTGTGTTTTTGTTCTCGTTGGTTTCAAAGAACATCTTTATTTCTGCCTTCATTTCATTATGTACCCAATAGTCATTCAGGAGCAGGTTGTTCAGTTTCCATGTAGTTGAGTGGTTTTGAGTGAGTTTCTTAATCCTGAGTTCTAGTTTGATTGCACTGTGGTCTGAGAGACAGTTTGTTATAATTTCTGTTCTTTTACATTTGCTGAGGAGAGCTTTACTTCCAACTATGTGGTCAATTTTGGAATAGGTGTGGTGTGGTACTGAAAAAAATGTATATTCTATTGATTTGGGGTGGAGAGTTCTGTAGATGTCTGTTAGGTCCACTTTGTGCAGAGCTGAGTTCAATTCCTGGATATCCTTGTTAACTTTCTGTCTCGTTGATCTGTCTAATGTTGACAGTGGGGTGTTAAAATCTCCCATTATTATTGTGTGGGAGTTTAAGTCCCTTTGTAGGTCACTCAGGACTTGCTTTATGAATCTGGGTGCTCCTATGTTGGGTGCATATATGTTTAGGATAGTTAGCTCTTCTTGTTGAATTGATCCCTTTACCATTATGTAATGGCCATCTTTGTCTCTTTTGATCTTTGTTAGTTTAAAGTCTATTTTATCAGAGACTAGGATTGCAACCCCTGCCTTTTTTTGTTTTCCAGTTGCTTGATAGATCTTCCTCCATCCCTTTATTTTGAGTCTATGTGTGTCTCTGCACGTGAGATGGGTTTCCTGAATACAGCACACTGATGGGTCCTGACTCCTTATCCAGTTTGCCAGTCTGTGTCTTTTAATTGGAGCATTTAGCCCATTTACATTTAAAGTTAATATTGTTATGTGTGAATCTGATCCTGTCATTATGATGTTAGTTGGTTATTTTGCTCATTAGTTGATGCAGTTTCTTCCTAGCCTCGATGGTCTTTACAATTTGGTATGTTTTTGCAGTGGCTGGTACTGGTTGTTCCTTTCCATGTTTAGTGCTTCCTTCAGGAGCTCTTTTAGGGCAGGCCTGGTGGTGATAAAATCACTCAGCATTTGCTTGTCTGTAAAGTATTTTATTTCTCCTTTACTTATGAAGCTTAGTTTGGCTGGATATGAAATTCTGGATTGAAAATTCTTTTCTTTAAGAATGTTGAATATCGGCCCCCACTCTCTTCTGGCTTGTAGAGTTTCTGCTGAGAGATCAGCTGTTAGTCTGATGGGCTTCCCTTTGTGGGGAACCCGACCTTTCTCTCTGGCCGCCCTTAACATTTTTTCCTTCATTTCAACTTTGATGAATCTGACAATTATGTGTCTTGGAGTTGCTCTTCTCGAGGAGTATCTTTGTGGCGTTCTCTGTATTTCCTGAATCTGAATGTTGGCCTGCCTTGCTAGATTGGGGAAGTTCTCCTGGATAATATCTTGCAGAGTGTTTTCCAGCTTGGTTCCATTCTCCCCATCATTTTCAGGTACACCAATCAGACGTAGGTTTGGTCTTTTCACATAGTCCCATATTTCTTGGAGGCTTTGTTTATTTCTTTTTATTCTTTTTTCTCTAAACTTCCCTTCTCGCTTCATTTCATTCATTTCATCTTCCATCATTAAACCCTTTCTTCCAGTTGATCGCATTGGCTACCGAGGCTTCTGGAATCTTCACGTAGTTCTCGAAACTTGGCTTTCAGCTCCATCAGCTCCTTTAAGCCATTCTCTCTATTGGTAATTCTAGTTATCCATTCGTCTAATTTTTTTTCAAAGTTTTTAACTTCTTTGCCATTGTTTTGAATTTCCTCCCGTAGCTCGGAGTAGTTTGATCGTCTGAAGCCTTCTTCTCTCAACTCATCAAAGTCATTCTCCGTCCAGCTTTGTTCCATTGCTGGTGAGGAACTGCGTTCCTTTGGAGGAGGAGAGGTGCTCTGCTTTTTAGAGTTTCCAATTTTTCTGCTCTGTTTTTTCCCCATCTTTGTGGTTTTATCTACTTTTGGTCTTTGACGATGGTGATGTACAGATGGGTTTTTGGTGTGGATGTCCTTTCTGTTTGTTAGTTTTCCTTCTACCAGACAGGACCCTCAGCTGCAGGTCTGCTGGAGTTTGCTAGAGGTCCACTCTAGACCCTGTTTGGCTGGGTGTCAGCAGCAGTGGCTCAAATGGAAATGCAGAAATCACCTGTCTTCTGTGTCGCTCACACTGGGAGCTGTAGACCGGAGCTAACCATTAGAAGTTCTGTAGCTAGAATTAGGAGTCATGAAGTCCAGACCAGAGTACTTGAGTCTTAGATGTCAAAGCTATAAAAATTGACTGAATGACCTGATTACATATAATGATTCTAACTTGAATTATTAGTTCCTGAGCAATGAAATTAGGGGCAGAGTTCAGCAAATATATTACAAATAAAGGAACAACAACTAATAAATCTGTGAATCATTTTATTTCAAGCAAATAGCTGTGACATTAATATTATTTATGAAGTATCAGAAATGGTCAAAATCCATCCATTTCTTTGGGATTATTTTAGAACAAGCAGATACACAATCAAATATGACATTTCCTTAGGCCACACTTGCCCAGTTTGCTGGATTTCGAAAGGGACAGTGTATTTATTTATTTATTTATTTATTTATTTTTGCAGCTATTGTAAAAGGGTTTGGGTTCTTGATTTGATTCTAAGCTTGGTCATTGTTGGTGTATAGCAGAGCTACTGATTTGTGTACATTAACTTTATATACGAAACTTTGCTGAATTCATCTATGACTTCTAGGAGCTTTTTGGAGGAGTCTTTAGGGTTTTCTAGGTATATAATCATATCATCAGCAAACAGCGACAACTTGACTTCCTCTTTAGCAATTTGGATATCCTTTATTTCTTTCTCTTTTCTAAATGTAAATAGCCTAAATACTCTACTTAAAAGATACAGAATTGTAGAATGGATAAAAATTCACCAACCAACTATCTGCTGCCTTAAAGAGACTTACTTAATACATAAGGACTCACAGAAACTTAAGGTAAAGGGGTGGAAAAGACATACTATGAAAATGGACACCAAAAGCAAGCAGAAGTAGCTATTCTTATATTAGACAAAAAAAAAAAAAACCTTAAAGCAACAGCAGTTAAAAAAGACAAAAAAGGACATTATATAGTGATAAAATACTTTGTCCAACAGGAAATTATCACAGTCCTAATATTTATGCACCTAATATTGGAGCTGCCAAATTTATAAAACAATTACTACTAGGCCTAAGAAATGAGATAGACAGAAACACAATAATAGTGGGGTACTCCAATACTCCACTGACACCACTGGACAGGTCATCAAGACAGAAAGTCAACAAAGAAGCAATGAATTTAAAGTATACCCTAGAAAAAATGGACTTAGCAGATATTTAAAGAACATTCTTTAATATTTACCCAATGACCGCTGAATATACATTTTTCATCAGCGCATGGAACATTCTCTGAGATAGACCATATGATAGGCCACGAACAAGTCTCAATAAATTTAAGAAAATTGAAAGTATATCAAGTACTCCCTCCAACTACAGTGGAATAAAATTGGAAATCAACTCCAAAAGGAACTTTCAAAACCATGCAAATACATGGAAATTAAATAACCTGCTTCCGAATGATCATTGGGTCAACAATGAAATCAAGATGGAAATTTAAAAATTCTTTGAACTGAACGATAATAGTGACACAACCTATCAAAACATCTGGGATACAGCAAAGGCAGTGTTAAGAAGCAAGTTCATAGCCTTAAATGCCTGTATCAAAAAGTCTGAAAGAGAACAAATAGACCACCTAAGGTCACACCTCAGGGAACTAGAGAAAAAAGAACAAACCAAATCCAAACCCAGCAGAAGAAAAGAAATGACCAAGATCAGAGCAGAACTAAATGAAATTGAAACAAAGAAACAAAAGTACAAAATGTAAATGAAACAAAAAGTTGGTTCTTTGAAAAGATAAATAAAACTGATAAACCATTAGTGAGATTAACCAAGAAGAGAGGGGATCCAAAATGGTCAATTGGAAATGAAATGGGAGATATTACAACCGACACCACAGAAATACAAAAGACCGTTCAAGGCTACTATAAACAGCTTTACACACATAAACTAGAAAACCTAGAGGAAGTGGATAGATATCTGGAAATATACAACCCCCTTAGATTAAACCAGGAAGAAATAGAAACTCTGAACAGACCAATAACAATCAGTGAGATTGAAATGGTAATAAAAAAAAGTCCAGGACCAACAGAATAAAACTCCAGGACCAGATGGATTCACAGCTGAATTCTATCAAACATTCAAGGAAGAATTGGTACCAATCCTATTGACACTATTCCACAAGACAGACAGAGAGGGAATCCTCCCTAAATTATTCTATGAAGCCGCATCACCCTAATACCAAAGCCAGGAAAGGACGTAACAAACAACAACAACAACAATGACAGACCATTATCCCGGATGAATAAAGATGTAAAAATCATTAACAGAATACTAGCTAACTGAATCCAATGGCATATCAAAAAGATAATCCACCATGATAAAGTGGGCTTCATACTAGAGATGCAGGGATGGTTTAACATCCGCGAGTCAATAAATGTGATACACCACATAAACAGAATTAAAAACAAAAATCAAATGATCATCTCAGTAGACACAGAAAAAGCATCCCTTTATGATTAAAAGCCTCAGCAAAATCAGCATAGAAGGGACGTGCCTTAATGTAATAAAAGCCATCTGTAAAAAACCTATGGCCAACATAATACTGAATGGGAAAAATTGAAAGCATTCGCTCTGAGAACAGTAACAAGACAAGGGTGCTCACTCTCACCACTTCTGTTTAATTGTTGATTCTATAAAGACCAGAACTCACATCTTGTTTCATCAAAGGAAGTCTTATCAATAATATTAGAAGCAGGCTGGTTAATTAATTCATCAGTGTGAATAACAGTTATCAAGCACTTGCTGTTTGATGTCCAACAACTACATGGATTGTGCAATCTAGTCAAGATCTTGGCATAGGTTAAATATACATAAAACAATAACACAGCCTTTATAATTAAACATTTTTTAAACTTTACTTTCATTATATAAAATTCACAGATTAATTTTCTCCAACTTTGAAGGAAACACAATGTTTGGGGTGGTTTGACTTAAAATGCAGCTTTTTTTTGGTATACTTGGAATTTACTTTCTAGGATGCAGGTGAGCTAGGGTACCACAAAGAGAAGTAGTCATCCTTTCTAGCAGCTGGAACCAAGGTAAAATCTGTATCTGAGGAAAGACTTGCTGTATATGTCAACACATGAACTAAAACTGCAACAGCACCAACATGAGCGCTAAATTTAAGGTTTCCTCATGGGGTAAGATTTTATACTGTATTTCACTCTAAAGAATAGAAAAGATTTAAGTATGAGAGTTGAAAAGAGGTTTAATGCATATGTGAAATCTAAAAAAGCTGAACATAGACAGAGTAGAATGGCGGTTGTTGGGGTGGATGGTGAGAATAGGGAGATAATCAATTGGTACAAACATTGTTATTAGATTAATAGGTTCTAAAGATCCAAAGGACAGCATAGTAACTATAGTTAATAATGAATTGTATATTGAAATTTCCCAACAGATTAGATTTTAACTGTTCTCATCCCCCTCTAAACACACACAAAGACAACTATGTGAGGTGATGGATATGTTAATTATCTTGATATGAGAATCATTACATGAATCGTACTTACATCAAAATGTCATGTTGTACACCTAAAATATATACAAATTTTAGTCAATCATCCCTCATTAAGCTGATAAAAGTGAAATAAGATCTAAACAACTCCAGGAATTTAAGTGTGACAAATATATAATTTTAAGCAACAGCAAATGGGCTAGATAGCAGATGATATGGATATGTCATATACATACATATATGTATACACAAGCAAATGTTGCATATCACTTATTTCATACTAGGGTGGGGCACTTCCTGGGAACTTGCCCCCTTCTGCCCAGAATGTCCCTGCCTCCTTTCCCTATCAATACTGATAGATGCAGAAACATTTTATAAAATTCAGCAATTTTCTAAATTTTAGGTGAAGAAGGAAACTGTGTTAGCTTTCTAGAACTTCTGGAACAAATTACTGCAAACTGGTTGGTTTAAAACAACAGAAAGTTATTTTCTCACAGTTCTGAAGACCAGAATAATGAAATCAAGGTGTCAGAAAGACCACACTCACTCTGAAAGCTTTAGGGGAGAATCTTTTCTTCCCTCTTTAAGCTTCTAATGGCCCCTAGTATTTCTTGGCTTGTGGCAGCAACACTTCAATCTGGTTTTACATGGCTTTCTTCCTTGTGTCTCTGTGTCTCTTTTCCTATCTCTCTCATCATTGTATGTAGATCCTATGTGAATCCAGGATGATCTCATGATGAGATCCTTACTTTAATTACATCTGAGGTTTTCAATGAACATATTGTGGACAGGTACAATTTAACCCATCACACTGTCTTAACTTGACAAAGAGTAACTACCAAAAACCCACATGAAACTTCATTCTTCATGGGGTGTATTAGTTAAGGTTCCTTCAGAGGAACGGAACACATAGACTCATAACATATATAGATATAGAGCCAGAGATACATGTAGAGAGTTTCATTTTAAGGAATTGACTCACATAGCTCTGTGGGCTGGCAAGTCAGATGTATAAAGCTGGAAAGTAGGCTAGAAATTCTTGCAGGCATTGATGTTGCAGTCTTGTGTCTGAAGCAGCCTGTGAGCAGAATTCCTTCCTCTTTGGGGGACCTCAGTCTTTTCTCTTAAGGCCTTCAACTGATTGGATGAGACCCGCTCAGGCTATAGAGAGTCTACTGATTTAAATGTGAATTATATCTAATAACACCTTCACAGCAACATCTAGACTGATGTTTGACCAAGAAACTGACTACTATAACCTAGCCAAGTTGAGAAAATTAATCAAAACACAGGGCAAAGTTGGAAACTTTTGTTTTAAATTTGGGGCTTCATCATCACTTCTATTTAGTAATGGCTTGTACATTGTAACCAGAACAATACCAAAACAACAACAAAAAAGAAATAAGAAGCATAAACATTAGACAAGCAGAGACAAAACTCATAAAGTGTAGTTTATATGATTGTATTTATAAATATAGCACAAATAAGCCTATAAACAAGTTATAAGAAGTAGTAAGTATTAAGATGGCTAGATATAAGTTTGATTTACAATAAGCTATTGCATGTCTGTATGCCAATCACAGTGGAAAAAAATAAAAAAAAATTATTTACAACACCAAAAATATGACAATTTGGAATAAATCTAATAAATGAGGCATACATCATTTTGCGGGACATTTTATTGAATGGCATTAATGACTTTAAAATATCTAATGCTGCTGGGCATGGTGGCGCACAACTGTAATCCCAGCAATTTGGGAGGCTGAGGGAGGAGAATCGCTTGAACCTGAGAGGCGGAGGTTGCAGTGAGTCAACATCGTGTCACTGCACTCCAGCCTGGGTGACAGAGGGAGACTCCGTCTCAAAACAAACAAACAAACAAACAAAAAGACAAAAAAAAAAAACATTAGCCAGACATGGTGGCACGTGCCTGTAGTCCCAGCTACTTGGTAGGTTGAAGTGGGAGAAGCACTGGAGCTGGGAAGGTCGAGGCTGCAGTGAGCTGATATCGCACCACTGCATTCCAGCTTGGGTGACAGAGCCAGACTTCCCCTCTCTCTCTCTGGATGACAAATGTTTCTATCTAGGAGACATTTGTCAATGCCTAGACACATTTGTTGTTGTCACCAGTGGCAGTGGGTTGCTACTGGCATTGAGTGGGTTGAGGCTAGTGAAGTTGCATGATATCCTAAAGTGTCCAGGACAACCCCATAAACAAAGAATTATTCAGCCCAAAATATTATGGTGCCAAGGTTGAGAGATACTGCACTACAATAAATGCAAGGCAAATTGGAGTTAATGTGAAAGTCATAAACTTAAAGCTGTCAAAAGAAAATATAGGAGGATATCTCCATAAACTGAAGATTGAAAGAATTTTTTCAATCACAAAGGGTATTAGAACACAAAATAAATTATTGATACATTTTACTTTACTAAAATTGAATTTTTTTCCACCAATTATGCTGGAAGACAGTGAAAAAAAGTAAAAACAAATACCTATAAATTGGGAGAAATTACTGGTGTCGTATATAAATGATTTAGATCAAATATCTAGGAAACATATACTAATGTGACACATAAACACGTGTATATAACGTATATATGTATGTGTATAGATGACACATAAAAACATGTAAGAATGAGCAAAAGATAGGAACAGATATTTTACAGAGGTGAAAACATGCAAGACAAATAAACATTTTAAAAGATGCTCAAACTTATGAATAAACAGAAACATCAAGACCACAATGATATATATTTAAAACTAAAAAGATAATTCTAAGAGTTGTTGAGAAGGTAAAGCAGTGAAAACGTCTATGTCACGTAGGTGGGAGTATAAATTGATACTACTGCTTTGGATCACAATTTAGCATTGTTTCCTGAAACTAAATCTGAACATACTTTATGAAAACCTTCAATTCTCCCCCTGGGTAAACACTCCGGTGCTTAGAGACATGTGGAAGACCCTTTAGAGCAGTATTATTTGAAACTGCAAAATAACACATCTCTTGTGGGCATACATAGAGGTATTCGGATGAGGTCAGATCACACAGGCTAATTCAATGGTATGGTTAAAATTCTAGCTCATACAGTGAGTGGTGTGGTCATTATTATGCTTCAGAACTCATGTATAAATTACTTATATTCCCTTGTAAGCATACATACTACTTAATTAAAAATAACAACAAAACTTTATTTGTCTGTGAAGATGGATCAATAGAAAAGAATTTGGAGACCGTGAATATTTGTTTGATGTTCCAGAATTTTCTTTTAATGAAAACATCCTAGTTCTATTTAAAGGTGCAGTCAATATTCATTCAGATTAGAACCTTGATTAGCCTCCTAAAGGTTTACAATGAGATGCCAGTTCTACTATCCCCCCTGGTTTATGTAACTTAGCAACAGGGAGACCCCAGAAATTCATGCCTCCTGTTATAACTGAATTGTATCTTCCTCCCCTAAACCTCCAATTCAGATGTTGAAACCCTCATCCCCAATATGACTGTGTTTGGAGATAGGGCCTTTAAAGAGGTAAGTAATGGGGTTATAATCCACAAGTGGGGCCCTAGTCCAGAAGTATTGGTGGCCTTATAAGAAGAGGATGAGACACTAAGAGTGAAAAGGCCACGTGAAGACACAGCAAGAAAGTAGTCATCTCTAAGCCAGGGAGAGAGGCGTCTCCAGAAACCTAGCTTGCTGGCACCTTGATCTTGGACTTCCAGCCTCCAGAAATGTAAGGAAATAAATTTCTGTTGTTTAAGCCACCTAGTCTGTGGTATTGTGTTACGGGAACTTGTGCTTGCTAATACAACACCTCTATGCTAGATGTCAGGAAATTTGAAGAAAAATTCAGAGATGCCTGTAATGGTTATGTAGTTTCTTGTGACCTGCATCCCCATAGTGAAATATTACTCCTAGTACTGTCTTTGCATTTGACATCTTATCTGGTCCAGATTATTTTACACATTTTCCTCCAGAATCGTCATATTTTTAAAGCTGCTTGAAAGCTTTTACGGAAAAAGCAGGATTAAACGGTCCATAAAGTTTATCATCTTATGTGTTAAGCCAGGAAGTTACTACAGTGGAAAATAGCCATTGCTGTGCCAGAGGGAGAATGATACAAAGCCCGTGCAGGGCTACCCATTCTGCCTCTGTTCCTGTCTCTGTGCATTCGTGTCTATGTGAGAAAGTATGGTTGGGTGCGGTGGCTCACGCCTGTAATCCCAGCACTGTGGGAGGCCGAGGCAGATGGATCACTTGAGGTCAGGAGTTCGAGACCAGCCTGGCCAACATGGTGAAACCCTGTCTCTCCTAAAAATACAAAAACTAGCCAGGGATGGTGGCGCCCGCTTGTATTCCCTGCTACTCTGGAGGCTGAGGCAGGAGAATCGCTTGAACCTAGGAGGCGGAGGTTGCAGTGAGCAGAGATCACACCACTGCATTCCAGCCTCGGTGACACAGCAAGACTCTGTCAAAGAAACTAAGAAAGAAACAAAGAAATTAGGAAAGAAAGAAGGAAGGAAGGAAGGAAGGAAGGAAGGAAGGAAGGAAGGAAGGAAGGAAGGAAGGAAGGAAAGAAAAGAAAGAAAGAAAGAAAGAAAGAAAGAAAGAAAGAAAGAAAGAAAGAAAGAAAGAAAAAGAAAGAAAGAAAGAAAGAAAGAAAGAAGAAAGAAGGAAAGAAAGAAAGAAAGAAAGAAAGAAAGAAAGAAAGAAAGAAAGAAATTGGAGTACTTTTTAAAATTCTGTGGAGTTATTCCAAATTATCCTCATCACATTTTGCCCCGCCAGAGATCAATATAATTTTGCTTCCATTGTTCTATTCGCTATGGACTGGCCATCTAGGCCAAGATAAGGAGGTGACCCTTGACAATGCCTCCATAAGGGTGAATCTCTCATCAGTGTTCAAATTCACACAGCTGTATTTGTAGAGCAAAGCATCTAGTCTGATGATACTTGAGCTTGCAGAAAATAAATCAAACATCTGGAAAATCATGAGAGAAACATATGCACTTTAAGTAGAAAAGAGCCACTTAGCTCTTTTTTTCTTTAGAACTACCTAAAGAGGCAAATTATGAACTCTACAGCAAATGAGATATTATCTTACGCTTAGGCAGAACGGTTTAGTGGAATGATTGCTGATCCATGACTCAGAAGAGTCTCAAACTCATTGCAGTCAGCTTTTTGCGCCCAGTTGCCGGCCAAATCCAATCCTGTGTACTTTATCTATAAAGCCTTCCGCTAAATACGAAGATCAGTTCTCTGTTCTCAACTTACTTGACCTATCACGAGCCTTTGCCAGTTCATTATTCATTTCTCTTTGAACATCTTTCTTCCTTTGACCTACAAGTCTCCATCCTTTCTTGCCTTTCCCTGTTTCCTTGGCCAAGCTTTCTCGGTCTCCTTTCTCGTATCTCTATTTTCTCCGACATTTGAATGTTAAGATGCCTCTGTCCCAGTCTTAGACCTCTTGATTTCTCCATCTCTATCTGCTTCACTGTTGTCCTAAAAGCTCATTTGGTCTCACAACTTTTAGTAGCGAGAATGCTGCAAGCCAGCTGCCCCTTAAAGGCTGGACTCCAGCTGCTCCTGTCTGCTGCTTGGAAGCTCTTCCTGCAGGCATCAGTGAGGTCTACTCCTTTTTCTCCTTCTTTTTGCTCAATGAAGCTTATCCAAAGAAAGTACTTTAAAAGGTAATTTCTTCCTCTCTCTATCCTCCAACTCCTGGAATCATTGGTCCCTTTACCATCTTCTACATTTTCCCCCAAGTCCCTTATCACCATCTAGTTACTATATCTTTTTTTTTTTGAGACAGAGTCTCGCTCTGTTGCCCAGGCTGGAGTGCAATGGCGCGATCTGGGCTCACTGCAACCTCCACTTCTTGGGCTCAAGCATATATCAATTTTCTTTATCTTTTTTTTTTTTTTTTTTGAGATGGTGTCTCTCTCTGTCTCCCACCCTGGAGTGCAATAGCGCAATCTTGGCTCCCTACAACCTCCGCTGCCCAGACTCAAGCGATTCTCCTGCCTTAGCCTCTCGAGGAGCTGGGACTACAGGCATGTGCCATCACTCCTGGCTAGTTTTTGTATTTTTTGGTAAAGATGGGGTTTCACCGTGTTGGCCAGGCTGATCTTAAACTCCTGACCTCAAGTGATCTGCCTGCCTTGGCCTCCCAAAGTGCTGGGATTACAGGCGTGAGCCACTGTGCTTGGCCTGACTACTATATCATTTATTTATCACTTGGTGAATTGCATGTTTCCATTGCTGTGGCAGGCTGGATAATGCCCCTGAAGACACCAGGTCCTAATGCCCAGAACTTAAGAAATGTTACCTTATTTGGAAAAATGATCTCCGTAGATGCGATTAAATTAAAGATCTTAAGAAGGAGAGATTATCTTATATTATCTACATAGGCTGTAAATGCAGCTATGAGTGTTCCTGTAAGAGAGAAGCAGATGGAAATTTGACAGACATAAGTGGGGAGCAATGTGACCACAGAGCCCGAGACTAGAGAGATGTGGGCACAAGCCAGGGAGTAATCATAGACACCAGAAGCTGGAAGATGCAAGGAACAGATTCTCTCCTAGATCCTCTGGAGGGAATGAGGTGTTGGAGACTCCTTGATTTCCTTGATTTGGGACCAATTATACTGATTTCAGACTTCTGGCTTCCAGAACTGTGAGAAAATAAACTTGTGCTTTTAAGCTATCAAGGTAGTAGTAATTTGTTACAGCAGATATAGAAAATGAATGCAATTGCTACAGTATAAACTCCATGAGGGCATGAGTCTTTGTAAGTTTGATTCACTGACATATCTCAAATGCCTGGAGCATACTGGCCTGTCTAGCAAATATTTGTGGATTAAATAAATAATGTCTATTTTACACTTTATGTATTAATACTAACAGCCACCTTGCTTACTTTTTAGGGATATTTTAAAACTTTATGAATCTTCTGTGTTCTTACTATCCGTAAAGTGTTTTCTGACACTTTCTAGTTACCAGTAGACTTTAGCAAAAATGTTCCTGCTTATGCTCAAATGATGTCCTTGATCATTTTCAGGTGCCCATCAATGGTAGAGTGGGTAAAGAAAATGTGACATCACATACACACACACACACACACACACACACACCACAGAATACTACGCAGCCATAAAAAAGAATGAAATCATATCCATAAGGGCTAAACGTTGAGCACATGTGGACATAAATGTGGGAACAATACACACTGAGGATTACTAGAGTGGGGAAGGAGGCAGGAAGAAGGGGATTATGGATTGAAATGTTAGTATCTATCAGGTACTATGCTTACTACCTGCATGAGGGGATCTATACCTCGAATCTCAGAATCATGCAATATTCCCATGTAATAAGCCTGTACATGTATTCCCATATCTAAAATAAAAGTTGAACATTTTAAAAGTTATGTATTAATTTTATCTGTGCTATCTAATGATAATCACAAAAATAGTAGCTATATTTTAAAAAGATGGCATCCAATTTTGAGCAAGAATGAAAAATAAAAAAATACTATACACAATCAAAACTTTTCCTACTAATCTTCAACCATTACTGATCATTGCTTTGAATAGCCCTCCAACATTTTTGTCTAGCATTGAACATACCTTTCTTAGTATTAGAGCCAGCATTTGTCTGTAGCTTGGAGACCTCTCTGAGCTTTGTGCATAAAGTCTTCTCAGGATGCTTCAAAGCAGCCTTTTATCTTTTCTTTAGTAAGAAACGTCTGTCTCCTTACTACAAAGGGAAATTTCCATTTGGCCTTTCAAGTTTTCTGCTTATGCCTCTATTCCTCTTGTAGACTCCTACTTCTAGTGCCTAAGCAAAATCAAAAATAAATTTCCGACAATGTGATCTGGCATATGCCATGATTATTGTTTCTAATCAATGATTTCCCTGCAAGGCTCAATTCTTCTACATGTCTATCCATCCTCAAGTAATTCTCCCAGGGAAACACACTTTACCCTTGTAATTCTGTTACTCCTGGATTTAAATATTAAACTAAATCTGTTATAGACTTATTTAGATACACAGACTTTTTTTGAGGCACTTGGTATTACCAAACCAAGCTATAAGCTTTATTATATTTTAAGTGCAAAAAGAAATGCTGCCAATTAAACCAATAAACCCATACAACATCCACATTATCACAGAACTTTTACTTTTTGTATATCCTCTTGTTTATGTGGATAAATGAAGTACGCATGCATCAGTTATGTACTCAAAAAAATATGTGTATAATTTTTTTAAAATATTGAATGAGCTGAAACAACCTTGATTCTATCCTTCTTTGGTACAGCCCCACTTATTTGATTTTAGTTTTTTCTTGTCCTGGACAAGTTCTTATTATGCTTTTCCTGGATTATGCCCACAGAATTGCTTCTTCCTTCCGCTAAGCCATCTTGCCTCCTGTCTGGTTCCTCTCCCATCCATCTTCCAGATGGTGACGAGGTGATCTTTTCAAAGCATAAAAAAATCACGTTTATCCACTGTTAAGGCTTCTTCCTATTTATGGAAATATGCTCAATCTTTAACTTGCCATGCAAAGTCCTTAATCACAGGTTTCTTGCTATCATTCTCCCCCTTCCCTCTGCCCTTCCTGCTCACCCACGCTACATGCCTGCCAGACATTCATACCTACAGATTTTCTGGAATGCTTCATGCTGCTGAACCTCCCCTGCTTCTCTCAGGCTGTTCCTTCAGGGCAGGGAATAGATAGCCCTTTCTCATCTAACCAACTGACCCTTACCATCTCAGTTTAAGCCTCACCTTCGCCAGTGGCTCCAGTATCTGAAATCGTTCTTGACTTCTGGAGCACGCTAAATGTTCATAGCCAACACAGCATTTGATGTGGTTCACTTGCCTGCCTTTCAGTATATGAGTGAGTTATATTTATTTTTATAAACATATTTATATTTTATTATATACTGCCACCTTCTTGTGGTATAGGACTATGTCTTGCTGTACCAACATTGAGTACATAGTAGGTACTTGCTATGGTCTAAATATACGTGTTCCCCCAAAATTCATATATTGAAATCCTTAACCCCAAAGTGACAGTATTAGGAGGTAGGGCCTTTGCAAAGGATTAGGTCATGAAAGTACAGCCCTTATGAATGGGATTACTGTCCTTATAAAAGAGAACAGAGAAGTTCCTTATGCCTTCCACCATGAGAGGGCATATGAAGAAACTGCCATCTGTAAGAAGGTGGGCTTTCACCAGACAATGAATCTGCCAGACCTTTGAAGTTGGACTTCTTAGCCTCTAGAACTGTGAGAAATGAATTTTTATTTTTTTAAGCTACTGTTTATGACGTTTTGTTATAGCAGTCCAAATGGACTAAGAATACTCACTAGTTGATTGATAAATACATAATTAACATTTAATAATGTATGTATACAATAATTTATTTTACTTTTTCAATATATACACACATATCTATAAATTTATAAACATATTATTTATTATATGTCTCTCCTTCTCCCTCTCTGTAGACACACACACACCACGTACGCACACAAATTTTTCTTTGCACAGCCCAATTTTTAAAAGTTGAGAAATTCATGACATATCTCATTTAAAACTGAGCATTTTAATGTTCCTTCTATCTTGCTTTTTTATCCTTCTGTTTTTTTTCTTATTAATCTATGGGCTACTGCTTTTCTTTTCATGTCTATTTGTACAATTTCTTCTTTTTACTGTAAATATCTATAGATACATTAACAAGAGACTACTAGGAGTTGAGAAAGATAACCAAAATTTATTTTATTTTAGAGATGCTTTTTAGGCATCATATATTTAATGTGATAGTCACTCTGCTGTTGAAATGTGAAAAAGAGACTTATGTATGCACTAAGGTTCCTAGATGTCTTTGTTTTTAAAAGATATATATTTAAGGTATACAACAGGATTTTAATATAAATATATATCAGATATATACAATTTTTATATACGATATATACATATATTATACATATATGTATAATATATACATACATATAAATTATATATATATATTTAGATTTCACACATAAGTGAGATAATGCAATATTTTTGTGTCTGAGTTTTCTTGCTTAGCATAATGTCCAGGCTCATCCATGTTGTCATAAATGGCAGGATTGCCTTCTTTTATAAGACTGAATAATACTTACTATATTTCATTATATATGATTTCATTATATATATCTATGTATATATCTATATGTATATATCTATATATCTCCCAGTTTCTTTGTCCATTCATTCATCAATTGACACTAAGGTTGTTTCCATATTTTGGCTGCTGTGAATAATGCTGCAATGAGCATGGGAGTGCAGATATCTCTATGAGGTGCTAATTTCATTTATTTTGCATATATATGCAGAACAGGGATTGCTGGGTCATATAGTAGATCTATTTTTACTTTTGCAATCTCCACATTGCATTCCATAATGGCTGAGCCAATTTACATTCTTACCAATAGTGTACAAGTTTTCCCTTTTCTTTACGTCTACCCTTTCCAACACTTATCTCTGGTCTTTTTGATAATAGCCAGTCTAACAAGTGTGGGGTGATATTTTCTGGTTTTGGTTTGCATTTCCAAAATAACTAGTGATGTTGAGTGCCTTTTCATATATCTATTGGCAACTTTTCTGTCTTATTTGAAGAAATGTCTATTCAAGTTCTTTGCCGTTTTAACAATTGGGTTGTATTTTTTGGCTATTGGGTTACGTGAATTTCTTATCTTTTGAATGTTAACCCCTAATCAGATATATTGTGTGCAAATATTTTCTCCCAATCAATAGGCTGCCTTTTCTTTTTCTTTTTTTGCTACACAGAAACCTTTTATTAGATATATTACCGTTTGTTAATTTTAGCTTTTGTCATCTGAGCTTTTGTTGTGATATCCAAAAAAAAATTATTGCTAAGGCCAATATCAAGGAGCTTTTCCCATATGATTCTCTGGGTCAGAACTTGCATACTGTTCCTCTGTCTCATTTTACTGACCAAAGAAAATCAGATGGTTGAGTCCTTAGTGTTGGGGGATTCTAAAAAATTACATCAGAAGGGACATGAATTCAAGGATGAGAGTTGAATTGGAAACATTTTGCAATCTACTGCAGTGACTTTCTCTCTACTTCCTTAGGACTCCAGGAACATCCCTGGAAGCTATGCATTCTTTCAAATAAAGAAAACTTTCCAGATTTTAAAAAAATAACATTTTGTAAGTAAAAGTTTCGTAAGTACTATGTGGACAGCTACCAATCACACTGGAGCATGTTTCCTTTTACTTTTTTGAAATATTTAGCTCAAATATTCTACTTTAGTCTAGAACTTGGGTCTGTGTAGAAATCTACATCCTCAACCAAGATACTGAAAAACAAAACTCATGGCAATGTAAAAATGTAACTTCATTTTTTTTTTCTCTTGCTGTTTTTTTAACATGTATTTAGTATGTGTAAATTTCCTCTGTCTCTAGATGAAAACTGTCAGATAAAATTTGTCATCTGGAAAAGATAATAGAGTATTGCAAAGCGTCTTAAATTCAGCGGCTAAATGTTAAGTACAAATTATTGATCAAAAGTGGTAAAAGCTTGGGAAAGGGCATGCCTGAATTTTACCATCTTCAAACCACTGCTTACTTTGTGGTCTTCCCGTTTCCTAGCAGAAAATTCATGGGTTCATTGGAGATGGCCATTATTGGGGGATATTCTCTTGACATTTCTTGGCTCAGGCAAAAGTATTTCTTTCATGGTGATGACTCGGGTTTTCTTCCCTAGGGAGGAATCTGAAATTGATCTCTACCTTCTTGTGGATGGGGTCCTTCTGTGTCTTCCCACTTCCCAAACAGATGACCCTAGAAAGGCTTTTCCTCTCATGTGAACTTTATCTTTTTTATATAGAACACACATACTTTTCTTACCAAATTCTAGAAGTGCATCCACCTCCCACTTGCCCCTTGTTGCCTTTGCTTTTCTCAAGTACCGATCAGGACCAGCTCTCTATCTCCTCACCTGCAGCAGAGTACTTAAGCTTTCCCAGTCATGCAGTGGAGGGACCTCTCACCAAGTTTGACATAAAGAAGGAAGAAATCCCTCCCTGGGTTTTAGAAGTGAGAACTCACAGCATGTCAATAGAAATCTCCAGGAAATGTCTCTAGTATTGCCTTTCTCTTCTCCCTTCTTGCCTGATTTATATTCTCAAAGTGTGTGACAGAATCCATGAATTCTGGACTTGAGTTTCAGTGATAATCTTGGAAAATCTAAATTTTGGTTCAGCATTTCATGGATTTTTTAAGGGATATTTCATTTTTGTTATTTAATAGAAAATTGAATTTTTAACATCTTTTTATATTTGCAAGTCTCTACTTGGACATGACCTGTTTTTAGGTAAGGTTGGTTGAAAAACTGCTCATCCTTCTCCTTCTTACTTTAAGTAGAGCAACATTTTGGGTACAGGATGCACTACTATAGATTGTTTCAGTAGGAAAATTTTCCCAAGTGGCCTTGAATAGATATATCAAGAAAATGGTACAGGGCAACCAGGAGTTGGTAGCTCATTTAACTTCCCATTTCTTATCCCAGCATGTTCTTATTTTCTGATAAACATTACTTTGCCCCTGTATTCCTAATTCTAGAAAAAATAGTATGATATTTATTTCCCTGTATAAAATAAAGCTCTTGGAAGAAATTGAGAACATGAACAAAGGGAAGCTTCTGAATCTGTTTCAATCCCTACCAGGTAAAACCATGCTCTTGGTGTTAATAACATGATGATCTACCATTCAGGTGCTTTATAAAGATAAAATGTGGGTAATCAAAGTTTTATCATTGGTAAACAGAGAATATCAGGGAATTTCAAACTTTTTGATCTCATATAGTTTTGAGTATAGAGCCTCAGGGTTTTAAAATGAGACACTTTGCATTGAAGACCAAAGAGGGAAGAATTACAACACATTCTTTAAAGACCTTGTCATATCATACTT
Source organism: Symphalangus syndactylus (assembly GCF_028878055.3). Taxonomy (NCBI): domain Eukaryota; kingdom Metazoa; phylum Chordata; class Mammalia; order Primates; family Hylobatidae; genus Symphalangus; species Symphalangus syndactylus. The sequence goes on from NC_072427.2 coordinate 99,498,921, forward strand.
GAGAGATGACTGCAGAACACTGGCCTCTGGGCAGCTCCTTTACTTTTTAATTGGTTAAACTATCCAAAGTATAGCTTGGGTCTCTTACAGGACAAAGTGGCCTGGGGATGTTGAAGCTTTCTACAGGAAATCTTTGTGCCTTGCATAAAATGAGCTGATTTGCTCTGAACTACATGCTTTATAGTTGAACCCCTTAGTGTCTTGTGGTTCTTGAACAAATATCTCAGGATGCCAGAATGATGGCTCCATTTCATGGATCTCATAATTTGGAGGGAAGTCGCAAGACAGTATTATAAATTAAGGTGGGTAAAAACTGCCAAACAAACCAATATTTTATACTGAGCTCCAAGAAGAGGAATATATAGCAAATGTGTTTTTTAATCAATGTATTTTTTTTTGAGAAATAAAGTGTAAGTTTTTTTATTATTATTATTATTATACTTTAGGTTTTAGGGTACATGTGCACAATGTGCAGGTTTGTTACATATGTATCCATGTGCCATGTTGATTTCCTGCACCCATTAACTCGTCATTTAGCATTAGGTATATCTCCTAATGCTGTCCCTCCCCACTCCCCCAACCCCACAACAGTCCCCGGAGTGTGATGTTCCCCTTCCTGTGTCCATGAGTTCTCACTGTTCAATTGCCACCTATGAGTGAGAACATGCGGTGTTTGGTTTTTTGTCCTTGCGATAGTTTACTGAGAATGATGTTTTCCAGTTTCATCCATGTCCCTACAAAGGACGTGAACTCATCATTTTTTATGGCTGCATAGTATTCCATGGTGTATATGTGCCACATTTTCTTAATCCAGTCTATCGTTGTTGGACATTTGGGTTGGTTCCAAGTCTTTGCTATTGTGAATAGTGCCGCAATAAACATACGTGTGCATGTGTCTTTATAGCAGCATGATTTATAGTCCTTTGGGTATATACCCGGTAATGGGATGGCTGGGTCAAATGGTATTTCTAGTTCTAGATCCCTGAGGAATCGCCACACTGACTTCCACAATGGTTGAACTAGTTTACGGTCCCACCAACAGTGTAAAAGTGTTCCTATTTCTCCACATCCTCTCCAGCACCTGTTGTTTCCTGACTTTTTAACGATGGCCATTCTAACTGGTGTGAGATGGTATCTCACTGTGGTTTTGATTTGCATTTCTCTGATGGCCAGTGATGATGAGCATTTCTTCATGTGTTTTTTGGCTGCATAAATTGTATTTTTTTTGTCAGTTGATACGTATCTGACAACCTTGGTCGTCCCCTGCAGTTGTATTTGCTGTTACAAAAAATCTGTTTTGCACCAGATACTTTACCCATATCAAATATTACTTTCTGTTCATTACCAAATTCTCTCTTCCAGGTGAATATGAATATACAAAAACACTGGACATCTTCTGGAACTTTCACACTTAGAGAGTCTCAGATAAATAGAGGATGACAGACACCTGAATTTAATATTCCAGCAGTTTCCTCTATGTCTCTGCGATTTATCATAATGTAACTACAAGAGTCTCCCAATGGGTCTCTTTAGGTTCAGTCTTTCCTCGCTTTAATTTCTCCCATGAACACTGTCAAATTAATGTTATTTAAAAGTAAAATAATCATCGTGTGATCCACCTAATAAAATTCTTAGGAGGTCTCCAATGCCACCTTAGCTTTTTATTCTTGCCATGATACATCTTCATGCATTTACATCTCTCTAGCACTGCCCAACAGCCAAACTAGTCTATCCGCAATCGTCTGAACTTTTCTTCAGCCTCTACATTCTTTTCTTTCTTTGACTTCTCATCACCCCAAAGTACCTGTATTCTTTTGCCAACAAAGTTTAGACCCCACTTCTTTTGGGAAGTCTTTCCTCACCCTCTACATATATTTCCATAGTTTTGTATTTACACACTGCAATACAATCTGTTAACTAAAACCTATAGACATTGTTTTGCTATGCAAAGCTTTGAATACATGTGAGAAAACACTAACACATACAGTTATTGGAATAGGTGCCCCTAAACACTTGCAAAAATGTTTTTCTTAGGTAATATTTTATGACTCTAGGTTATCTTTATGTAAGTTAATATTGGCACCTTTTGCTTCTCTCTAGCCTCGTTCCCAATTCGGGGCATTTTTTTCACCTACCAAACGTAGATTGTCTTAGACATTGCGCCTGTGATTTGGTAAGAAAGTTTTATACTTAAATAAAATAAGCCGTATATGTGTGAACCTGATAAAACTGAGAAGAAAAAAACGTTGATTTTGAATAGCCCTAATGAGACAGGAGAGTTCCCTGACACCTCTGCGGGACGTGCGACAGGGGTGTGACTCATTTACTCAGGCTCCATGCACTCAAACTTCTTGTGGGAGGGGAAGCACGCAGGTGAGCCAGGGCGAGCGGTGTTGGGCTCTGGCCCCATGGCAGTGTCTAGGTGTGTTACAATGTGCTTTTATCTTTGCCGTCCATGGATGGCTAAGTGTTAACCAGCTTGGTGGAGAGTCAGGGTGACAGCCTTTTACACCCTGCCCTTTTGGTGCCCGGGTCTAGTCTGGCATCCAGGAAGAATCAGGTCACATGGACTTGAAGGATGGCGAATGTGGGGGTTTTCTTGAATGATGGAGGTGGTTCTCTGTGGGATGGATGGGGAGCTGGAAAGGGGATGAAGTGGGAAGATGATCTTTCCCTGGTGTTCATCCATCTTACTACTGATCTCCTTTCTGATCATCCTTAGCTGAACTCATCTTGATGTTGAGATACTCCTTCTCTTCTCTCCTTTTCTGCCACACTGTTCTGCTGCTCTGCCATTGGAGCTTGGGGTTTATATGGGGACAGGATAGGGGTGTGGCAGGCCAGAGTGGTCTTAGAAAAGGCAACATTTGGGCACAAAAACAGGAATGCCTGTTCCCATTCAGTGCCATGGGTTTCCAGGCTTGAGGGTGGGGCCTTTGCTGGGGAACTGCCCCCTTCTACCCAGTATTTCCCTGCCTCCTGTCCATATCACTAACTAAATAATCAGTTCCAGTTTATCAACATTCAATCTAATTGTTAATGGACTCCTTCTTGCCTTTCTGCAGCCCAAGTGTGTTGGTTCTCAAGAGGGCATTGGTTAGCTATTAAACTGAGTCCCTGCTTCTGCCTTTATAGTTTCTAGAAGTATGATTTGCTGTCGTCTTTACCACTTGGTATTCTCATCATTTTGAATTTATATAATAATGTCACTCATAATTTGCCTGCTATTCTCTGCCATCTATTTTATATGCTTCACAGATGCTATGCTTAGATTGTAATATCAATCAAGGGAGTGGTTGAAATCATGCAAGTTTCTGAACTCACTGGCTGTGCAGGGCTGCCTAGCTCCTTGCAAATGTTATCTGCAAAATGAGGTTGTTAGAATAGGAAGCCTTTCAAGATGCCTATTTAAGTTGAGGATTTAGTGAATCAGCATCTCATTCTAATGACTGAAATATATGTGTTGGCAAGGACAGTATGCCAAGAAGAAAAGGTGAACTTTTTCACTATTCATATTTAGTTTGAGGTTTTTAGAAAGAGCTGCTCTTAAGAAGAGATCTATAGTAACAGGATTACTGTGATGACCAAATAAGATAATGCACACAAAGCACTTAATCAAGTATTTAAGAGACAATTTGTGTTATTATCATTATCATTTAGAAAATCTTTTAAGAAAATTTTTGCAAGCCTTACTGAGATTGATCTTTTTTGTGGGGGAATGGGGGGAAAAGAGTTACCTCTAAGGTATAATTTTTAGCAGCCTATCCTAAAATCCAGTTACATGTAATCTCTAGATTAAAAATCACTCCCCCAAAGGATTCTTTTTCTTCCTAATTTAAATCAGGTCTCCTACTATTCTAATGAATCTGATACTCTGCCTTTAGTGCAGTCTCAGGGTTGCAGTCATACACTTATAGATATTGTTTGTTTTCTTAATTTAGTTTTTACTGCCAATCTCCTCTAGAAAATTTTAATCTTGAAAAAAATCACTGGGTGACTCTGTGTTGCTTAGCATTGTATGCCCATTTCCAGCATTGAAGAAATTCTCAGTAAATATTTGTTTTATGAATGATTAAATATATAAATAAATACAGTGAAATGCAGATGTTATTTGGTAATTGAACAACCATTTATCCAGTATCAGAAGGCACATTTAGTGTTAGTTATAGCACTAACTTAACCATGTCACCTGAAATAAGCTTCTGTAAATCTTAATATTTTAAGTGGAGGGTTTGTGCTAAATCATTCATTTTCAGCTCTGCCTGTGCATTATAATCCCCCAGAGAGCTTTTAAAAAGCATTTAATTTTAGGTTCCATCTTAAATTGAATGAGATTCTCTGTGAGTAGGGCCCTGGCACTGGTGTGTGCATATTTTAAATGCCCTAGGCATTTCTAAGGAACATCCAGTTTTGAAAGTCAGTATACTAGATTAATGAAATTTCTTTCATTTACAAATCTGAGTTATTTTGCTTATACTTCTAAAAAGGCAGGCTGTTCTACTATTTTATCTGAGCATGCGGAATGATTCTCTGCACGGAGCAGGACCTCAATAACTGTTTGCTGTTGCTGAACTTGCAGAGAGTTCTACTTAAGGTCATGAATATTAAACACAGGAGATTAATCTAGTGACTGAAATGATGTGCTCATCTCTCATTTTATAGTGAGCTCATCAAAAAAAGCCTTCACAAACTAGCTGAAAATAGATTGGAAAACTCTCTAGCAATGACAAGACACTTGTGACTAAAGGTAATTAGATGTTTTAAAACAAGACTAGCAATCACTTATTGAACTCTTCATATGTATAAGACAGAGTTTTGGGCACCTTGTAGTAGGGGCTATCATTATCCACATAGTGCAGATGAAGCAACTTAAGAAGAAAGAAGTTAAGAATCTAACAAGTGGTGGGTCTGGGTTTGAGCTGTGCCTTTTTCCAGAAACTGGGCTGTTCACTCTTATTCTAGGACAGTGAAAGTTTACAAAGGACGCCAACCTATCCAGAGTGAAGCAATGTTCATGCATGAAAATCACTTTTGAAATTAAATATATGATCTCTGAAGAATATGGAATTTAAACTCAAATAACTTTTTCTTTGGTGTCCAACTAAATTTTTTAATCCTGACATCATAGGTTGTGATTACCAAAGTGTATTAGTTACCTATTTCTGTGTAACAAGTCACCTCAAAATGGACTGCCTTAAAATCACCCAGAGTTATCTCATTGTGTCTGGGTGTTAGGAATACTGGCATGGTTCAGCTAGGTTCTCTGTTTCAGAGTTTCTTGAAAGGCTTTCGCTAGCGGTTGGCTTGGGCTACAGTCCCAAATGAAGGCTGCACAGGGGAAGAATCCTCTTCCAAGCTCACTCACGTGGCTGTGGGAAGAACTAAGTTCTTTGAAGGATGTTGGACTGGAACCCTAGATTCCCAACTAACCACAGTTGTTTGCCGTGTGGGCGTCTCCATCAAAGAACTCTTGAAAAGAGTCAAAGAGAGTGCCAGCAGGATGAAAGTCAGTCTTTGAAAACCTAATCTTCAAAGTGACATCCCATCTCATTTTGTGTATTCTATCCATTAGAAGCAAGAACCTAGGCTCATCCTACACTTAAGGGAAGGGGACTACGCAAGAGTATGTATAACAGGAAGTGGGGATCATTTGGGAGTCATTTCAGAAGTCTGTCTGCCACACAAGGAAGTGCCTATGGGGAATGTGCATATGGCTCTGTCTATAGGAATGTCTATGGATTTTGTGACACCTGGGTATTACATGACCATGGAATCTTTGGTGACCTGGTTGTGGTTATGCCTCCAACTATAGTTACAGTGGCATCCATATTTCTTGACAAGGTAAGCAATCATTTTCTACCTTATTAGTTATGTAGCTTCTTATATTTCCAGATCATGATGTACTCTGATGTAAAACTTCTGCAATGTAGTTGATGCTTTAATATTTCTTACAGCTTCCCTTTCTTTTGTCCTCACCTTAGCAGTTAAGGAGCAGAGTCCACAACCATAGTCTTCCACCCTGAGATACTTTGAAATCAGACTGCCTGAAAAACCTACTCTCAAATAAGTAAAGTTGGTTTTTATTAACCCCTTAGTTGTGTTAGTTATATCATTTATCTTTTGTTACATCTGTGAGCGAGTGAATCTAAATCAGTTTCCTAATAAACTTATCTAGTTAAGCAAACCAGACGTTTCGTTTCATTAACACACATCAAAAACTTTATAGTCTTTTATGTTTTATGGGACCCTGTAATTTCCACAGGGATCTGTTTTCATGCCACATAAAAGAACTGCAGTGGTTGATGAAGTTTTATTGCTTCAGATTATCCACATCTTTTTTATATAAATATGCACTCTCTGAATTAGGATAGCCTTGATTGTGGTTAGTATTTTCCTTTCAATCCACAACCCAAATATATGATAGCTGTCGTCATTCAGGTTGTTTCTGGATGCATCACCAAGTAATGACATTATTGAGCATCTTCAACCTCACATGGGTGATGTGTCAGTTTTCATGCCATCCTTTTTGAAAATAATTTTTTGTTAGACCAAAATAGTACAAAAGAGCCATCTGCATGCAATATCTTTGTAAGAAATTTTAGATTCTAATCATTTTGTCTTTCTCATTCATACATCTGGGAACTTATTCAGGTAAGGGAGCAAGCAGGTGTGAGGTGTCAAGCCCTTTGCAAAAATTATTTTATGTAAACTTCACAAAGTCTCTGATATAATACTGATATGACAGTGTAATTTATTAACAAAAAGTATGAAGGACAAAATTACAGAGTGAGGATTTCAATCCAAGTCTGTTTGATTTAGGTCCGTGGTAATTTATGACCACTTATCACTATATTACTTAAACCCTGACTAGCCCCAGCTGATTTTTTTTCCATATTTTTCCTGGATTCTGTGTTTCAATTCCAGCTAACTACAGAGAGAACATGATAAAATATAAGTCTTTAACCCTGTGATCTAATGATTATTGTGAATTAAGAGAGAAATTTAAAGCACTAAATGCCCACATCAGAAAACTGGAAAAATCTCAAATTGACACCCGGACATCACAATTAAAAGAACTAGAGAAGCAAGAGCAAACAAATTCAAAAGCTAGCAGAAGGCAAGAAATAACTAAGATCAGAGCAGAACTGAAGGAGATAGAGACATGAAAAACCCTTTGAAAAAAATCAATGAGTCCAGGACCTGGTTTTGTGAAAAGATTAACAAAATAAATAGACTGCTAGCTAGAATAATAAAGAAGAAAAGAGAGAAGAATCAAATAGACACAATAAAAAATGATAAAGGGGATATCACCACTGATCCTACAGAACTAAAAAATACCATCAGATAATACTATAAACACATCTACGCAAATAAACTAGAAAATCTAGAAGAAATGCATAAATTCCTGGACATATAACCTTCCCAAGACTAAACCAGGAATAAGTTGAATCCCTGAATAGGCCAATAATAAGTTTTGAAATTGAGGCAGTAATTAATAGCCTACCAACCAAAAAAAGCCCAGGACCAGATGGATTCACAGCCGAATTATACCAGAGGTACAAAGAGGAGCTGGTACCGTTCTTTCTGAAACTATTCCAAAAAATAGAAAAAGAGGGACTCCTCCCTAACTAATTTTATGTGGCCAGCATCATCCTGATACCAACAGAGACACAACAAAAAAAGAAAACTTCCAGCCAATACCCCTCATGAAGATTGATGTGAAAATCCTCAATAAAATACTGGCAAACAGAATCCAGCAGCACATCAAAAAGCTTATCCATCATGATCAAGTCGGATTCATACCTGGGATGCAAGGCTGGTTCAACATATGCATATCAATAAACATAATCTATCACATAATCAGAACCAATGACAAAAACCACATGATAATCTGAATAGATGAAGAAAAGGCCTTCTATAAAATTCAACACCACTTCATGTTAAAAACTCTCAATAAACTAGGTATTGATGGATCATATCTCAAAATAATAAAAAGCTATTTATGATAAACCATAGCCAATATCATACTGAATGGGCAAAAGCTGGAAGCATTCCCTTTGAAAATCGGCAAAAGACAAGGATGCCCTCTCTCACCACTCCTATTCAACATAGTGTTGGAAGCTCTGCCCAGGGCAATCAGGCAAGAGAAAGAAAGAAAAGATACTCAAATAGGAAGAGAGGAAGTCAAATTGTCTCTGTCTGCAGATGACATGATTGTGTATTTAGAAAACCCCATCGTCTCAGCCCCAAATCTCCTTAAGCTGATAAGCAACTTCAGCAAAATCTCAGGATACAAAATCAATCTGCAAAAATCACAGACATTCCTATACACCAACAACAGACAAGCAGAGAGCCAAATCATGAATGAACTCCCATTCACAATTGCTGCAAAGAGAATAAAATACCTAGGAATACAACTTTCAAGGGATGTGAAGGATGTCTTCAAGGAGAACTACAAACCACTGCTCAAGGAAATCAGAGAGGACACAAAGAAATGGAAAAACATTCCATGCTCATGTATAGGAAGAATCAATATCGTGATAATGGCATAATACCCAAGGTAATTGATAGATTCAATGCTACTGTTGACTCTCTTCCCAAAATTAGAAAAAAAGTATAAATTTCATATGGAACCAAAAAAGAGCCCGTATAACCAAGACAATCCTGAAATCTATTCATGATTGTGAATGGTAAATTCAAACGTTTAGTATGAATGGTAAATTCATGGTAAATTCAAATCTTTACCATCCCCTTGAGACTTATATCTACCTAACTATGCCTGACATACCACAGAGTTCATTCTTAGAGTATGGAAGGGAGGAGAACTTAGTAACAGGGAATTAATTTAGCTTCCAGGCACTGGGGTTATGAATTTAGATGTTCCCCCCTTCTCGCCTGCTTTCTTTCTGTCCCAGTATAAGAATTATTTTATCTTCTATCCAGGCTTTGGATCCCAACCTCTTTTGCATCATAGGAACTTTTATTCTTTTATAACTTCACAGTCTTTTTTTTCACTTTTCCCCCTGTAATTTTAAGCCTAAATTTTAAACAAAAATTTTATTTTGTTTAAAAATTAAAACAAAAATATGTGACTCAACTTCTTGCTCTATGGAATGTAACATCTCTTTCCCTTTTTATTCAATTTTTTTGGAAAAGTAGAACACACTGGCTGTTTGAATCTCTTTTCATCTTATTTATTCTTCAACCTGATAGTCTTCAGATACTGTTCACCCCAAATATTAAGTGTGACATCTTTGTGGTAACATCTAATTGATGGTCCTCCATCGATATTATATTTTTGACTCTCTTGGTCATTCTACTAATCTGTTATCCCTTTTGGAAGTTCTAGCCACCATTTTATTCAGTGATATGACTATCTCTGACCCTTCTCTTTCTCCCCCTTTTCTCATTAAATGTCATTATTTCCTATTTTTTTGTTCTTGGCCTTTGACTATAACTTTACACAGTCTCTCTGGATGATCTTTTCCCTTATCCATTATCATGGCATCAAATAATATCTCTATGTTGATTATATTGAGGTTTCTCAAATCAATACCTTTATCTCAGCCATATCTTTCCTTAACCTACCTATCTTCCTTCCTTCCTTCCTTCCTTCCTTCCTTCCCTTCCTCCCTCTCTCTTTCCTTCCTTCCTTCCTTCCTTCCTTCCTTCCTTCCTTCCTTCCCTCCCTTCCTCCCTCCCTCTCTCTTTCCTTCCTTCCTTCCTTCCTTCCTTCCTTCCTTCCTTCCTTCCTTCCTTCTTTCCTCCTTCCTTCTTCTTTCTTTCCTTCCTTCTTCTTTCCTTCCTTCCTTCCCCTTTCTCCTCCTCTTGTTTCCTCTCCCCTTCCCACTCCTCCTCCTCTTCTTTTTTCTTCATCTAGATGGCCTCAATCAATGTGCCCCCAATTTAACACACCTTCTTTAAAAAATTGCCCTGCTTCCTGTGTTTCTTTTCTCAATAAAAGGTAATATCTTTCACCCAAATGCCTAATTCACAAACTTGGACAAATCAAGTCAATAATTACTTGATTACTTTCTTTATTTATCACTTTGCAAACCGTATGTACTCTGTTTAATTAGCCCCTCTTAAACCCATCTACTTTTCTCCATCTCCACTTCAACTGCATTCATATCCTAATCTTCTTTGGCATGGATTACTGCCATAGTAACCAAACTAGTCTCCCATCCTCAGTTTTGGCCACAGTAAGCTGTGCTCTGCTCTGTACTCAGAATAATGTCTCAAATAGCTGTCAGAATAAAGTGCAAACTTTTTAGTATTGCAAAAAATATTATTGATCTGGTTTTTAATTTTCCGTTTTTATCTTTCACTTTTCCTTATCATTCTTTAATATAATAGTTTACTGCATAAATTACTGTTCCTGGAACAGTATGAATTCCCTTACCTCTAGGTGTCATCTTTGCTGCTTCTTATGCTGCCATACTCTATTCCTTACCATCCCTAAATGGCTGATAGGGCCTGGCTGTGTTGCCAGCAAAATCTCATCTTGAATTGTGACCCCCACAATTCACACATATTGTAGGAGGCACCCAGTGAGAAGTGATTGAATTATGGGGGTGGGTCTTTCCTGTACTGTTCTTGTGATAGTGAATGAGTTTCACAAGATCTGAGGGTTTTAAGAATGGGAGATTCCCTGCACAAGCTCTCTCTTCTTCTGCTGCCATCCATGTAAGACATGACTTGCTCCTCATTCCCTTCCTCCATGATAATGAGGTCTCCCCAGCCATGTGGAACTGTAAGTCCATTAAACTTCTTTCTTTTGTAAATTGCACAGTCTCAGTTATGTCTTTATCAGCAGCATGAAAATAGATTAATACAGTAAATTGATACCAAGAGTGGGGTGATGCTGTAGATACCCAAAAATGCGGAAGTGACTTTGGAACTGGGCAACAGGCGGTAGTTGGAACAGTTTGGAGGGATCAGAAGAAGACAGGAAAATGGGGGAAAGTTGGGAACTTCCTAGAGACTTGTTGAATGGCTTTGCCCAAAATGCTGATAATGATATGGACAGTAAGGTCCAGGCTGAGATGGTCTCAGATGGAAATGAGAAGAAACTTTTTGGGAACTGGAGCAAAGGTGACTCTTGTTATGTTTTATCAAAGAGACTGATGGCATTTTGCCCCTGCCCTAGAGATTTGTGGAACTTTGACGTTGAGAGAGATGATTTACGATATCTGGCAAAGAAATTTCTAAGGAGCAAAGCATTCAAGATGTGACCTGAGTGCTGTTAAAGGCATTCCGTTTTATAAGGAAAGTAAGGCATAAAAATTTGGAAAATTTGCAGCCTGACAATGAGAGAAAAGAAAATTTCATTTTCTGAGGAGAAATTCCAGCTGGCTGCAGAAATTTGCATAAGTAATTAGGAGCTAAATGTTAATCCCCAATACAATAGGGAAAATGTCTCCAAGGCATGTCAAAAGTCTTTACAGCAGCCATCACAAGCCTGGGGGCCTAGGAGGAATAAGTGGTTTAGTAGGTCGGGCCCAGGGTCCCCATGTGTGCAGTCTATGGACTTGGTGCCCCGTGTTACAGCCACTCCAGCCATGGCTGAAAGGGGCCAAAATAGAGCTTAGGCTGTGGCTTCAGAAGGTGCAAGCCTGAAGCCTTGGCAGCTTCCAGATGGTGTCAAGCCTGCCAGTGCACAGAAATCAAGAATTGAGGTTTGGGAATCTCTGCCAGATTTCAGAGGACGTATAGAAACACCTGGATGTCCAGGCATAAGTTTGCTGCAGGGGCAGGGCTTTCATGGAGAACCTCTGCTAGGGCAATGCAGAGGGGAAATGTGGGATCAGAGCCCACACACTGAGTCCCTACTGGGGCACCACTGAGTGGAGGTGTAAGAAGAGGGCCAATGTCCTCCAGACTGCAGAATGGTAGATCCAATGACAGCTTGCACCATGAGCCTGGAAGAGCTGCAGACACTGAACACCAGCCCATGAAAGCAGCCAGGAGGGAGGCTGTACCCTGCAAAGCCACAAAGACAGAGCTGCCCAAGACCATGGAAACCCACCTCTTGCATCAGCATGACCTGGATGTGAGACATGGAGTCAAAGGAGATCATTTTGGAGCTTTAAGATTTAATTGTCCTTCTGGATTTTTGACCTGTGTGGGGCATGTAGCCCCTTTGTTTTGGCCATTTCTCCCATTTGGAATGGCTGTATTTACCCAATGCCTCTACCCCATTGTATGTAGGAAGTAACTAATTTGATTTTGAGTTTACAGACTCATAGGTGGAAGGGACTTGGCTTGTCTCAGATAAGATATTGGATTGTGGACTTTTGAGTTAATGCTGAAATGGGTTAAGACTTTGGGGGACTGTTGGGAAGGCACGATTTGTTTTGAATTGTGAGTACATGAGATTTGGGAGGGTCCAGGGTGGAATGATATGGTCTGGCTGTGCCCCCACCCGAATCTCATCTTGAATTGTAACTCCCACAATTCCCAGGTGTTATGGGAGGAACCCGGTGGGAGGTGATTGAATTATAGGTGTGGGTCTTTCCTGTGATAGTGAATGAGTCTCATGAAATTTGATTGTTTTAAAAATGGGAATTTCCTTGCACAAGCCCTCTCTTTGCCTGCTGCCATACATGTAAGACATGAATTGCTCCTCCTTGCCTTCCTGCTATGATAGTGAGGCCTTCCCAGCCATGAGGAACTGTAAGTCTATTAAACCTCTTTTCGCTCATTCTGAGGTTGAATATTTTGAGAAACTCTCAATAACCATGGGAGTTATTGTGGGTTGTAATTGTGTTCTCCAAAAAGATATTTTGGGCTCCTAACCCCTGGTACTGTGCATATGATTTATTTAGAAAAGTAGGGCCTTTACAGATGCAATCAAGTTAAGATGAGGTCATACTCTGGGTGGCCTCTAAATCAATCTGACTGATGTCCTTATAAGAAGAGAAGAGACGCAGAGATATACAGGGAGAATGCCATATCACGATGGTGGCAAGATTGGAGTAATGAGTCTACAAGCCAAGGAATGCAAAGCATTCTGCTGGCAACAGCAGAAACTAGGAGAAAGGGATGGGGTAGATACTCCCTTAGGGTCTTCAGAAGAACATGGCCATTTGAACAACATGATTCTGGATTTCTGGCTTCTAAAACTGTGAGAAAATAGATCTCTGTTGTTTAAATCCATCCAGTTTGTGGTACTTTGTTACTGCAGCCATGGGAAACTAAGGCAAGACTGTTCTTCCTGTTTACTATCTCTGGCTTTTAAAATCTCCTGTGCATCTGCTGTGTTTGAATGTAAGAATAAGAGGAAAATACATTTTCTCATGAAAAAGGCAAAAGTAAACAAGAAGCCAAATTTCATCTCTTCTTTTATAAGAAGCTACAAGATATTAGGTGACTCAACTTTTTCATACATATACTCAGCCATTCTTAGGGGAAAAATTACCTGCAGCTGCAAGTGAAGAGAAATTTATGTTTGAGTTCCAAATAATGTACCTGTGACATCAAAAGCCTACTGAACTGAATAAACACAAATAAGAACAATATTTCCTAGGGCAGATAAAGCATTTCTATTGAAAAAGTGAAAATGTAAGCATTCTGAGACATGGACTGCAGAAAAAATAGTTGATGTTAGAGTTAAAAATAAATTGACAAGAGGAGCTGCAATTAAAATGTTGAGATTTGCAATTCAAATATTCAAATGTTTCAGATGCCAGGGAATCTGATTAGTATGATTGATGTAGGTTAACTCCCATGTTAATTGTGGCCAGTAGTGGAGAGTTACTCAGCGATGTAGAGGTGATTACCAGTTCTATAAACGGTGGGTGAAAAGAAGAGGATTTCTCATCATTTGAAATTGAGCTGATTAATCTCAGGGTAATTGCTTTGAGCTATCGGAGTTTTCAGTAGAAGCCACAAGACTTGTTTTCTCACAGAAGAATGGGTGACAACATCCACACTCATTGGAACCATACTCATTGACTTGGCCCGGCCTGTGAAGTCCCATACTCTAAGCTCCCACATCCTAAGCCACAGCACTCACCACCATGATCCCCAGAGTAGTTTTTGTAATAGCTTCAGCATAGTCTTGGAATATGAAGATGATTTCCGAGCAAGGATCAATGTGCAAATTTTGTTACCAAATGTGGGAGTTTCCTATACTACGAAGGGTGGCTATGGAAAATTCCAGGTCTCTAATGTATAATTCCATAAACTAATTTGTGTCAAAACAATAGTTAATTCTGCTACTTATGAGTAATAAAAGGTTAAGATGGTATTGGAATTCTTATGGCAAAATTGGGATTCCACATAAAAACAAAAAGATTGAGTTTTATACTTTTTTGTTTAACCTATAATTCAAAATGAAAAATCCATAGCCTACATATGAATCTACAGATTCATGTATAAACTGAATATGTTCCTTCCTAGGGATGGGTAACTCAGCTAACCACAGGAATTATGCCTGCTGACTCGTTTATATTCAAAGCAGATGTAACTTATTTAAATCAGTCAAAAGATGAGGATAAATTTCAAATACAGTTCTGCTCACACTGCTTCTTAATACCATCTCATGATATCAAGCTGAAACAGTCATCCTAGGATGTATTATAATGTTCTTCAGTTGAGAGTGTTGGATTTTATTTTTGTTGAGATACTGTTCCCTAAAAATAATGATTCCAGCTTCACACAATACAACGCAGGCATGTTGCATTTTTAAAACGTACAGAAAAACTATGAAGAGAATATAAAATTCAGCATTTGTAAGTTGAGATGTTGGGAATAAATATTTTCTGTAAGAAGCGGAAACTTAAAAAAGTGATTTAGCCTGAGACCCATCAGAAATACTCTAAGATAAGGGCACATTGAAGCCAGATTCATATGCATTTATTTTGTTAAGTCCTCTGCAATCAAAATATTGGGTTTGCCAACAACGTTGGGCTGTGCAAAATGATAAGTACCCATGAGTCTACAAGATGACAGGCTCTGTCAGAGTTTATGTGGATGTTTTATCATTGCTTACATGGTGCATAGATAAATGGATTAAAAAATTCCTCTGGGTGGAGAATATTCAAGTACGTGACAAGGAAATTAATAACAAGATTGGTGGTGGTTGTTGTTCCAAGGAACTTACGAGAAAAATTGAGTGATAGGGAAGTATTTCTGAGAATGAATTCCACGTGGAAGTAGCTTCCCCCCTGGGGAAAACACCATCCTGATCTTTGGAAAATCTTGGTGGTCACAGCACTGGGTGGGGAGAAAGCTTTTCCTAGGCAGATACAGTAGGCAATTTTGAAAAACTTTTCTGAGCAGAATCATCACCTTACATTTCAGCGTTGCTTAAAGTCATGCAATCCAAGATAATAATAATCACCATATAAAGAGCTATAGAAATCCTGTGAATCAATGACATCTGGAAACTGAGAAAATGCTTGAAACTGAGCATTTCTATCATTAGTGTGTCAGAAATGATACCAGGAATTGACCAGTTTAATGAGAACTGATGTGAATAGATTTAAAATACAGAACATGGAGTTTTTGAAGAGGCAAGAGGAATGATTAAGAGCAGACACTCAAAAAAAGAAATAAATCCATAAAGAACCAGGACAGTAGCCCTTTTACTAACTTTAACTGGTCTAAATATCCACTACATTTTTGGAATATGGAGCCAGAAGCTAACAACAGATCAATACCACCATAGATCAAGATTTTGTTATATTTATATTATGTTTACATTTAAAATAACAAATCAGTGAATTGAATATAACTGATTATATTGTGTTTTTAAACTTCTATTAATTGTTTTATCTCTTTGTATAATGCTCTCTGGAAAGAGATCCATATGAGAAATGTAATCAGGTAGACCCAGTTACTGGTGAGATCCCTGTGACTGGGTAGAAAATATAAGTCAAAGAGCAACCTGAACGGGCTTTTTTGAACAAGACCTGTTTACATTTGGTGTGTTACGTGCGTCACCTCTGAGTATAGTGGGCAGGTTGTGTCTTCATCAAGGTACCCATTCAAGGGTGTGAGTGGGGCCTGAAATGACCCTACTTCATTTGCCAAGCTATGAAACTATATCAGCCTGGAGAAAGGGGTCTTTTTGTCCTTAGCACAGAGACACATTACGTGCTCTTTCCAATTTTGTTTTGCTACATGACAAGCCAGCACATACTCGCTGGCATAAAGAAAAATTATTTATTTGGCTCAGCTGTGACAGCTCATCTTCACTCCCATAGGAATCAGCTGGAGTAGCTTAAAGTCTCTTGGATCTGGAGTTATCTGAGGATTCATTCACTCACATGTATGGTGGTTGATGCAAGCTGTGGGCTGAGACTACAGTGGTCAGCAGGAACACTGACCCATGGTGTCTCAGTTACTGCCTGGCTTCCTCACAGTGTGAGATGGCTGAATTCTAAAAAGGAGCACCCGGAGAGACAGCAGGCATGAGCAACATTGCTTTTTCTGATTTAGCCTTGGAAGTCCTATAGTGGCAGTTTTGCCTCATTCTATTACTCGAGGCTGTTGAAAAAGTTGTCTGTGGATTTAGGGCTCACCCTAGATCCAGGAAGATCTCATCTTAAAATCCTTAATTACATCTGCAAAGATCTTCTTTCTAAATAATATCGCTTACACAGGTACTACAGTTAGGACTTGAACGGACCTTTCTGGGGCCACTATTCAACCCACTATGATGATGTTGGTAATAATAGAAATAGGGTGTGAGATATTTGAGGAACCTCCACACTGTCTTCGCAAGTTTTCTATAAGCCTAAAGTTATTCTAAAAATAACAAAGTTTATTATCAATAAAATAATAAAACAAATGACACAAAGAAAAATAATTTAAAAATAATTTGTAAGCAAAAATAATCCTAATTAGGCATTCATGGGAAGATATTTAGGAAAATGTGGTACAATTTGAAAATAATAGCCATTAGAATCTAAGATATTATTGGTAATTATATCTTCTTTGTTTTCGTTGATTTTTAATACTATTTAATTGGATTATGTATTTTTCTCCCAATTTATCTTTTACCAGGAAAATAAGCTCAAATAAATTTAAAGAATCAACTTGTAAGCATTAATCTAGTATTAACTATGTACCTTTAACAGTGGCATCTCCCGTAGTGTTGATGTTACACAGACTTTGCAGAGTAATATACAAAGAACCAAACCTTGTAAATAAAGATTTGAAATTATAAGACTTAAACAAAAGTCAGCCAAAACTTAGGTATAAATTTCAGGGTGGCATGGTACTTGAATACTCATTGGGTATGGAGGTGCCATAGTCACTTTTGGAAAAATACATTCTGCCACAGTCCTGGCTATAAGACTATTAATTTAAAAAGATAGTGGGATCATTAAAAACAAGCTTTACTGTGTCACTCAAAAGCTTGGCCGGGAGGAGATGATGTGCTCAGAGGGGACATTTGAAGAGAGTTTTATAAAGATAACTATATACAAATTTTTTTCCGGGGGGTGGAGGGTGGCTATCTAAGGAAACTGTCTTAGTCTAATCCTGCTGCTATAACAACATACCACAAACTGGGTAATTTATAAATAACAGCAATTTATCTTCCATGTTTCTGGAGGCTGGAAAGTCCAAGGTCAAGGCACCAGCAAATTCAGTGTCTGGCTTGACATATGGTGGAGGGTGGAAGGGCAAAAGTGGACAAACTCTGTGTGACCTGTCCTTGTTTTTTAAAAATAAGAGCATTAATCTGGTTCACAAAAATGAAGCCTTCATGATCTAATCACCTCCGAAAGGCCCCACCTCTTAAGATGATCACATTGTCAATTAAATTTTAATATATGAATTTTGGAGGACACATATTCAGATCATAGCAGAAACCCATAAACTATGATTAAGCACTCGGCTAGGAACTGTAGGAAGTCTCCACCATGCCTATGTCTGAGGTTCCAAGGGAAAGGAGTGGTTTCCAGAATCTAGTGAGATCTGTCAATGAAGATGAGTGGACACCCCAAATGCTGTTTCCTTAGGTAGAGAAATGCAACCACCAACTAACAGAGTCCTTGCAGAGAGAGAACCAGGGACATAAGTACTCAGACTCTCCAGTTCTCCTGCTGGTCTTTCCAATTAATTGAACATAACGGGAAACCAGAGAGCAAGGGGGCCTTGATAAGATGGGTGAATGTGACTTTCCAGACACATTATGTAAGGAGGAAAGGGGAAAGGGTGGATCTCTGGAGGTACAGGGAGCATGTCTAGCACAACTCACATAGAGGGAGGAAAGTGACTTCTATATGTGTAGTATATACTCCTATGGCCTACAAATAATTTAGCTAAATTAGTATAAGCAGTGTTCTTGTCATTCTCCTCCATGAGACTTACTAGCTAGTGAATAAACTATTCTAAATTTTCTTTGGACCCTGCTGTTTATATTAACATCATCAAGTAAATTCTATTTTACAATACAGAAAATTAGATGAATTTTAAGTATGTACAAATCATTATATCTTGGTCACAGCTTCTTAACCTCAGCACTATAGGCATGGCAAGCTAGATAATTCTTTGTTGTTGGGGAGGCTGTCCTGTGTATTGTAAAATGTAGGACAGCATTTCTTGCCTTTTCCCATTAGATACCAGTAACACCCCTCAAGTTGCTACAACTGAGCATGTCTTCAGACATTGTCAAATGCCCCTGGGGGGCAAAATCGTCCCTCAAATAAATAGGGATATTACAAAAAAATGACATATTTATCAACTTTTTATCATCCACTGATTCCTCCAAAAAATTATATCTTTTATCCAGTGTTTTTCCTGTTTTTCAAACTTACCCATGGTATTGCTTTAAAAACTTGAAACAATTCACACACCATCAAATTCAGCCTTTTAAAGTGCACAATTCAGTGTGCTTTATATGTGAATTTTAGTATATCCAGTGATATGGTTTGAGTCTGTGTCCCTACTTAAAGCTCAAGTCAAATTGCAATCCCCATGTGTCAGAGGAGTGGCCTAGTGGGAGTTGATGGAAACATGGGGGCGAGCACCCCCTTTGCTTTTCTCACAATAGTGAATGAGTTCTCCCAAGATCTGATGGTTTAAAAGTGTGTGGCACTTCCCCTTTGCTCTTTCTTTCTCCTGGTCTCCCATAGTAAAGATGTGCTTTCTTACCCTTTGCCTTCCACCATGATTATAAGTTTCCTGAGGCCTCCCAGCTATGCTTCCTGTACAGCCTACATAACAGTGAGTCCATTAAACCTCTTTTCTTCATTAATTACCCAGTCTCAGGTATTTCTTTATAGCTGTGTGAAAATGGACTAATACATACAGGGGTGTTAAAACATAACCGCTATCTAATATTAAAATATTTTCATCAGTTGCCAAAGAAACCCTATACTTGTTAGCAGTCATGCCACACTCCCACTTTCCTCCAGCCCTTAGTCATTACAAATTTGTTTTCTGTCTCTATGTATTTGGACATTTCATACCAATGGAACTGTATAATTGGTGGCATTTTATATCTTGCTTCCTTGACTTAGCATGTTTTTGCAGCTCATCCACATGGTAGCACATATTGGTACTTCATTATTTTTTGTGGTTTAATAATATTCCCTTATATGAACATGTCACTTCTGTTTATCCATTTATCAATTGATGGACATTTGGATGATTTCTACTTTTGGATATTATAAATAAAGCTGCCACAAACATTCATATGTAATATTTTGTATGGACATATGTTTACAATTCTTTTGGGTGAAAGTCTTTAAGAGTGGAATTGTGGGTCATATGGAAACTCTTTAGTTAATTTTTTGAGGAACGGTCAAACTGTTTCTCAAAGTGGTTTTACCAATCTTCATTCCCACCAATAATGTATAAACCTTGAATTTCTCCACATCCTTGCCAATACTTGTTATTCTTTGTCATTTTGATTATACATGTCCTACTGGATGCGAAGTGTTTTCTCATTGTGATTTTGATTTGTATTTCATTAAGGACCAATAATGTTGTGCAGCTTTTTTAATGTGTTTATTAACCATGTGAAGATCTTCTTTGAATAACTGTCAGTTCAAATCCTTTGTCTACTATTTAGTACTGTTCATTTTTGAGTTGTAAGAGTATTTTATATATTATTTACAAATTCCTTATAGAATATATGAAATGCAGATACTTTCTGGAACCTTACTATTGTTTGTTTTTCCCTCTGTTGATAGGGTCCCTTAAAGCAGAAAAGCTTTTAATTTTAATAAAGTGCAATTTATTTACTTTTTATTTTGTAGCTTGTACCTTTGCTGTCCTATCTAAGGAATGATTGGCAACTCCCAGGCCACGAACATTTACACCTGTGTTTTCTTTTAAGAATGATATGGTTTGGCTGTGTCCACACTCAAATTTCAAATTGTAGCTCCCATAATTTCCACATGTTGTAGGAGGGATGTGGTGGGAGGTAACTGAATCTTGAGGGCAGGTTTTTCCCATGCTGTTCTCATGACAGTGAATAAGTCTCATGAGATCTGATGGTTTTAAAAGGGGGGCTTCCCCTGCAAATGCTCTCTGTCTCTCGCCTGCCACCATGTAAGACTTTACTTTGCTCTTCCTTTGCCTTTGGCCATGATTGTGAGGCCTCCCCAGCTATGTGGAATTGTGAGTCCATTAAATCTCTTTGCTTTATAAATTACCCAGTCTTGAGTATGTCTTTATTAGCAGTGTGAGAACAGACTAATATAAGGAGTTTTACAACTTTAGCTCTAACATTTAGGTTTTTGGTGAAATTTGAGTTAATTCTTGCATATGGTGTGAGATGTGAGATAGAGACCAACTTCATCCATTTGCATATGATTACCCAGTTGTTTCAGCACCATTTGTTGAAAAGCCTATTCTTTCCCATTGATTGGTCCTGACACTCTTGTCAGAAATCAATGATAATAAAGGTAAGGGTCTGTTTCTGGGCACTTTCCTTTATTCCATTGATTGATATGTCTATCTTTATATCAGTATCACATAGTTAATGTGGCTTTGTGGTAAGTCTTTGAATAAGGAAGAGTGAGTACTTCAACTTCTTTTATTTTTTTATTATACTTTTAAGTTCTAGGGTACATGTGCACAACGTGCAGGTTTGTTACATATGGATGCATGTGCCATGTTGGTGTGCTGCACTCATAAACTTGTCATTTACATTAGGTATATCTCCTGATGCTATCCCTCCCTCCTCCCCCCATCCCTCAACAGATCCCGGTGTGTGATGTTCCCCTGCTTGTGTCCAAGTGTTCTCATTGTTCAATTCTCACTTCTGAGTGAGAACATGTGGTGTTAGGTTTTTTGTCCTTGCGATAGTTTGCTGAGAATGATAGTTTCCAGCTTCATCCATGTCCCTACAAAGGACATGAACTCATCCTTTTTATGGCTGCATAGTATTCCATGGTGTATATGTGCCACATTTTCTTAATCCAGTCTATCATTGATGGACATTTGGGAAATTAATTCAAGATGGATTAAAGACTTAAATGTTAGACCTAAAACCATAAAAACCCTAGAAGGAAACCTAGGCAATACCATTCAGGACATAGGCATGGGCAAGGACTTCATGTCTAAAACACCAAAAGCAATGGCAACAAAAGCTAAAATTGACAAATGGGATCTAATTAAACTAAAGAGCTTCTGCACAGCAAAAGAAACTACCATCAGAGTGAACAGGCAACCTATAGAATGGGAGAAAATTTTTGCAATCTACTCATCTGACAAAGGGCTAATATCCAGAATCTACAAAGAACTCAAACAAATTTACAAGAAAAAAACAAACAACCCCATCAACAAGTGGGCAAAGGACATGAACAGACACTTCTCAAAAGAAGACATTTATGCAGCCAACAGACACATGAAAAAATGCTCATCATCACTGGCCATCAGAAAAATGCAAGTCAAAACCATAGTGAGATACCATCTCACAGCAGTCAGAATGATGATCATTAAAAAGTCAGGAAACAACAGGTGCTGGAGAGGATGTGGAGAAATAGGAACACTTTTACACTGTTGATGGGACTGTAAACTAGTTCAACCATTGTGGAAGACAGTGTGGTGATTCCTCAAAAATCTAGAACTAGAAATACCATTTGACCCAGCTATCCCATTACTGGGTATATACCCAAAGGATTATAAATCATGCTGCTATAAAGACACATGCACATGTATCTTTATTGCGGCACTATTCACAATAGCAAAGACTTCAACTTTTGAAGTTTTATTTTTATTTTTGCTATGCCAGGTACCTTTCAATTCCATGTAAATTTTATATTCAATTTGTGAATTTCTATAATACGCACATCTGGAATTTTGATAGAGATTGTGTTAAATCTATAGATCAATTTCACGAGTATTGCCATCTTAACAATATTGTCTTCCACTTCATGACATGGAATTTTTGTATTTATTTAGGTCTTCCATATTTTTTAATGTATATATTTAGTTGAGATATAATAATTGTACATATTTATGGTGTATAGTGTGATATTTTGATCAACACATGCAACATGTAATAATCAAATCTAGGTAATTATCATATCCATCACCTCAGTCCTGATGGTCATCTTTCCCTATTATTAAAATGATTTAAAAAAAAAAAAAAACAAATGCGGTGAGGATGTGAAGAAAAGGAAACCCATATACCGCTGATGGGAATGTAAATTGTTAGAGTCATTATGTAAAACAGTATAGAGGTTCTTCAAAAAGCTAAAAGTAGAACTACTGTATGACCCAGCAATTCCTCTAGTGGGTATATATCCAAAGAAAAGGAACCAGTATGTTGAAGAGATGTCTGCACTTCCATGTTTATTGCAGCATTATTCTCAATAGCCAAGATATAGAATAAACCTAAGAGTCCATCAATAGATGTATGGATAATGATAATTTGGTACATATATACCCAATAAAATACTATTTAGCCATAAAAATAATAAAATTCGGTCATTCACAGCAACATCAATGAGCCTGAAGGACATTATGTTATGTGAAATAAGTAAGGAACAGAAAGATAAATGCTGCATGTTCTCGCTTATACATGGAAGTTGAAGAATTTGATCTAGTAGAAGTAAGGAGTAGAATAGTGGTTACTAGAGACTGAGAAGGAGGGATAGGAAGAGATTGGTTGGTGAATACGAAGTTACAGCTAAATAGGAAGAATAAGTTCTAGTGTTTTATAGCACTGTAGGGCGACTATAGTAACAATAATTTATTGTATTTTTTTCAGATACCTAGAAGAGGGGATTTTTAATATTACCAACCCAAATAAATGATACAAATCTTCTGTAATTTCTTTCAGCAATATTTTGTAGTTTGCAGTGTGTGAGTCTTACACTCTTTTTTTTTAAAAGAAAATCTGTATGTTACTCTTTTTTTGTGCTATTGCAGTTTACTTAATTTCATTTTCAAATTATTTACTGAAAGTATGTAGAAATAATTAATTCTTTTTTTTTTTTTTTTTTTTTTTTTAAGACAGAGTCTCGCTCTGTCGCCCAGGCTGGAGTGCAGTGGCGCAGTCTCGGCTCACTGCAAGCTCCGCCTCCCAGGTTCACGCCATTCTCCTGCCTCAGCCTCTCCGAGTAGCTGGGACTACAGGTGCCTGCCAGCACGCCTGGCTAATTTTTTGTATTTTTAGTGGAGACGGGGTTTCACCGTGGTCTCGATCTCCTGACCTCGTGATCCGCCCGCCTCGGCCTCCCAAAGTGCTGGGATTACAAGCGTGAGCCACCGCGCCCGGCCAGAAATAATTAATTCTTATATATTTGTCTTGTATCCTGCAATGTTACTGAATTCATTTATTAGTTCTAATTGTGTGTGTATGTATATTTCTTAGAATTGTCTGCATAAAAGAGAATGTCTAATACAAATAGAGACAGTTCTCTTTTTTTCTAAATTTGGGTGCCTTGTATTTAGTTTTATGTCTGATTGCCCTTGTTATGATCTCTAGTAGTTTGTTGAATAGAAGTGGCAAAATTGAACATCTTTATCTTATTCCTGACCTTACAGGAAAAGCTTTAACATTAACTTTGATGTTAGCTGTGGGGTTTTTGATGCCTACTCATTATCAAGTTGTAAAGTTTTCTTTTTTCTTTCTTTTTTTTTTTTTTTTTTGGTTTGGAGTCTCGCTCTGTCACCCAGACTGGAGCGCAGTGGCGTGATCTCAGCCCCACTGAGAGCTGTGAGCCACCACGCCCGGCCAAGTTGTAAAGTTTTCTTCCATTTCTTTTTGGTTGAATGTAATTTATTATGAAAGTGTGTTGAATTTTTGTCAAGTTTTTTATGCATCTATTGAGATGATCATACGGGTTTTTTTTTTTTTTTTTGCCCTTTGTCCTATTTACATGCTATATTACATTCTTTGATTTTATTTGTTGAATCAACCTCAGATTTGTGTGATAAATCCCACTTGTGTAATGTTCACAGTGTAAAATGTTATTTATATATTATTGCTGGAATTGGTTTGCTAGTATTCGTTGACCCGTTTTTCATCTAAGTTCATGAGACTTATTAGTCTTAGGTTTCTTTTTTTTCTACTGTTTTTGCCCAGTCTTGGTATTAGAGTTATACTAGACTCATGGAATGAGCTGGGAAATGTTCTGTCTTCTAACTTTAGGAAGAGTTTGTGTAGATTGATGCTAATGCTTCTGTAAATATTTGGTAGAATTCACCAGTGAAGCCCTCTGAGCCTGGGCTTTTTGGGGGGGAAAATTTTAAAATTTCTAATTAAATCTATTTACCTATTATACATCTAAACAAATTTCTATTTCTCCTTGACTTAATTTCAGTAGTTTGTGTTAATCAAGGGATTGAGCTATTTTATACGAGTTATATAATTTGTTGATGTAAAGTTGTTTATGATATTCCCTTATAATCCCTTTTATTTCTGTAAGTCAGTGAAGTTCCCTTCATGTGCAATCTTAATAACTTTTTATCTTAGTAATTCGAATCTTTTTATTCTTGGTTTGTCTAGCTGAAAGTTTGTCCATTTTGTTGATATTATTTGAAACAATCAACTTTGGTTTTGCTGATTTTCTCTATTAATTCACTGTCCTCCATTTACTTCCACTCGAATCATGATTTCCTTTTTTATACTAGTTTTGGATTTAGTTCTTGTTGTCTTTTCTACTTTCTTAAGTTAGAATGTTAGATTATTGATTTGAGGTCTTTATTTTTAAAGTATAGGTATTTATATACATATAACTTTTCCTCTATGTACTGTTTTAGCTGCATGTCAAAAGTTTTGGTATTTTGTGTTTTAGTTTTCATTCATATCAAGGTATTTCTAATTTCTCTTACATTTTTACTGTCTTTTAATTTGCCTGTATAGTCACCTTTACTGGTGCTCTCCATTTCTTCATATGAATTTGAGTTACTATCTAGTGTCCTTTTATTGCAGCCTAAAGTACTCTCTTTAGTCTTTTTCTGTTTTTGTTTTTGGTAGAGAAGGTATGCTAACTACAGGTTCTTTCAGTTTATGATTATATAAAAATGTCTTAATTGTTTGGAGGATAGATTTTCAGAGTTCCATATTCTGCCATTCCTGCTGACATCACTTGAAAATGCTTTCTTGATAAATCTATTCAGATATATAAGTACTTCAAACTCAACGTATTCAAAAGTTAACTTTCCATCTCAGCATTTTTCTGTCTCCCACATACTCTCAAATTAGCACTTTCTTCACCTATATTACCTAAATGAGAGAATGCACTGTCATTCAAGTCCAATAAATTCTATGTCCTCAAAGACATAGCCAAGTTTTTATTGTCACCTTATGGTAGATTATTGAAATAGATTGTGAGCTATGGTATTGTCTACCATAACACCACATAAACACATACAAGCAGTTATAGTGTTCTTTTAAAATGCAAAACTGAACATGCCACACTTAAAATTCTTCAAGGAAAGATTATTACTTTTAGTAAAAACAAAAAATCATTTTGTTAACACAGAAAACTATTAAATAATAAGTTAACCGATGTCTGTACTTGGATTCTAAAATACAGAAGCTGTGAAAGAGTGGAAATAGAAACATACTGATGTGGTGAGTATGTGTGGTAGCCACCCCTGTTTTTCTTTCTTCTCTTCCCACAAACCAGACTAGGCATCTCCATTGATTTCAGTGTTCTTTTCATGATGCTTGTCCTGTGCACCATTTTTTATGTTTATATTGCTGCTTTTTTAAAAAAAATCTGTGCCAGCTCACCTACCATTGCTGCTGCTCCTATCCCATTCCATTCATCTGTTGTAACCATAGTGAGTTACTTTAAATTTTTCTAGCATTATACTATTTCCTACCTACAATGGGCTTTTCTCTTTGGCCAAAGTGCCTTCTCTGTCTTTGTCCAAATACCTGGAGCCATATGCATCTATAATTTGACTGGTTACTTCCTCTGGGAAGACATTTCTGACTTCATAGTTTAATTGGATAACTCTCCTTTTTACAAAGTTTTAATATTGATCTCTCCTAATGTTCTGATAACTAATTTGCCTTTCTGGATAGGACGAGTTTTAAATAAGTATGTACCATAGCACTGTGTACCACATAACCTTCACAAGTAAGTTGATAAAGTTTAATTTATATGACATGTTTATAATGATCTTAATGGAGGCTATCTCTTGATCCTCGTCATGTCTATTAGATGGACTACCGAGTTGACAAGTATGCTAAAAACACAAAAATAGGGAATACCATTAGACTAGAGTGTTCTTAAAGGCTTTACATGCCAGAAGATCCTCTAATATTTTAAAAGCCAGGCCCCTACAATGCCTACCATAACATCCCATAAAGCAATTTTTAATTGATTTTCACTACATACACCACTCTTCGAAAACACACGCATGTGCAATCATTCCTTTATATGTCTGCCTCTGAAATGCAAAAGACTTGGTTATGCCCTATTTATCTTTTTGGTCCAGATTGTAGCATGGTATAGCTATTAAATATATAAAGAGAAGTGAGTAAATTAATCAAATAAGTACAATATTAAAAAATGCAAAAGGACAATTGTAGAGGATATTCAAATCACTTGAAATTCCAGAAACAATAAGTTATGATTGCTCAGTAAGGGATTTTTATGTTTGGTCAGTCATACTCAAATTAAAATTACTTTTTATGGTTTATCACATATTTCTCAGTTTTATCTGTTACAGGACAATGACAGACAATAAGGGAATTGAATACTACTTGTTGACATAAAGTTTGATTAAAAGGAAGTAGAGTAAAATGCTTTTTACAGTTTCAAAACTGAAGGCTTTTTCAGAATTTTCAAAGCCAAATGGCTGATAGTGAATCCCTGTTCAGTAGAACATTTACATTTGTCTACAATCAGATTAATTATTTATGGACACCAGATCTTGCTGCAGACAATTGACCTCACCCTTCTCTCCCTTCTTTCTCCAATGGTTAATGGCTTGAAATCGCAAAATAATTTATGGCCACATTTTATTTGTCATCCCCATGACTTCTCATGCCTGAGCTCCGTTAATTTATCTTTGATGTCTTTCTTTTTTTTTTTTCGTGTTGCAAACAAATTTTATGTGGATTAAAAATATACAAAGGATAAAATAAAATTCCATGTACAGAAATATTTTCATAATTTTGGGATGAGGAAGTCCTTTGAAAACATAACAAATTGCAGAAGCCACAAAGAAAAGATTGACAAATTGGCTGCCCTTTAAATTTAAAACTCTATTTGGTTAAATAAGCAATAAACAAAGATAAAAAATGCATGATATGCTAGGAGCAAATGTTTGCAACCTATATAACAAACCAAGGGTTAGTATCCATAAGGTATTAACTATGCTTACAAATTAATAAGAAAAAGACAACAACCTATTAAAAATGGGCAAATGATAAAAGAGGTAATTATCAGAAGAAGAAATACGTACAGAAAATTATAGATTGATATGTCAGTAAATACATGAAAAGATGTTCAACTTCATTAATAATCATATAAACATAAATTAGATATAGCTGTTAATATGGTTAGGCTTTGTGTCCCCACTGAAATCTCATCTTGAATTGTAGTGTTTGTAATCCCCGCTTGTTAAGGGAGAGACCAGGTGGAGGTAATTGAATCATGGGGGCAGTGTCCCCCAGGCTGTTCTCGCGATGGTGAGTGAGTGCTCACGAGATCTGATGGTTTTATAAGCGGCTCTTCCCCTTACTCGCAGCCCTTCTGCTTCCTGCTGCCGTGAGAAGAAAGTGTCTTGCTTTGGTTTCCTGCCGTGATTGTAAGCTTCTTGAGGCCTCCCCAGCCATGCTAACTGTGAGTGCATTAATTCTCTTTCCTTTGTAAGTTAGTCTCAGCAGTTCTTTATAGTGTTATGAAAACGGACTAATACAGCTATTTTTACCCACCTGGTTAAAAAAATATTGATATGACCTACACTGTAAGGGTTGAGGGGCAATGGGAAATCTCAAATGTTGTTGATGAAAGCGTAAATAGGACTTTTGGGGAGGGCCACTTTGCATTAATTATCAAAACTGTAAATGCACCCACCCTTGACCTAGTAATTCTACTTCTAGGAATCTATTCTATAGAAATACTAACATGAATACACAAGATTATACCAGGTGCTCAGCACAGTATTGTTTTTAATAGTGAAAAACTGAAAAGAACCAAAGTGAACAACAATATGAGGGAATGGTTACATAAAATGTAATACAACTGTGTAATGGAGGCTAAACAACCATTGCCAACAATGCGTAAGCTCTGTGTACTGAAGTGGAAAGATATAGATGTATGTTAGTATAGTAAAGAAAGCAAACTGCAAGATAGGGTGGGTGATAAAAGCTATCATTACACATAGTGTTTTGGGGCAGCAGTGGGCAGGGGAATTAGTCATGTTGGCTAACAGTTTCTGCCATGATCCACTTTTGGCAACACATTCATTTGAATTTCCGGAATAATTGAGATAACTTTCAGGTGACACCATGAAGGGTCTTTGAAGGGATTACACTGTGAGACTCTCAATAAAGAAAGCTGAACTTGCCAGACACTGTCTCATGCTTGTAATCCCAGCACCGTGGGAGGCCGAGGTGAGTGGATCACCTGAGGTCGGGAGTTCAAGACCAGCCTGGCCAACATGGTGAAACCCCATCTCTACTAAAACCACAAAAATTAGCCAGGCGTGGTGGCGTGCGCCTATAGTCCCAGCTACTTGGGAAGCTGAGGTGGGAGGATCACTTGAGCCCTGGAGGTTGAGGCTGCAGTGAGCTGAGATTGTACCACTGCATTCCAGCCTTCGTGACAACGTGAGACTCTGTCTCAAAAAAAAAAAGAAAAAGGAAAAAAAAAAGCTGGACTTGTCTTAGGCTTTGAAATATAATAACAATAATAGTCAATGGAGATATGGTGCTGTGTGCCCAGCACTGTTTTTGAGTCCTTCACATATACGAATCCAGGCAGGCTTGGGTTCAGATCGTAGTTTTGCCACTTAGTAGCTCTAGGTCCCAAGGGAGGACACTCCCTCCCTTCTCTGAGTGTCCTTTGGTAAATAAGGAGACTGCTTGAAAGGTGGTGACCTTGGTGAGGCACCCACTTCCTGCACACAACTCTCCACAATTCACTGTCACCCTAGGGGTCACTTTCTTTAACCCTAATCATGCGAATTCAAAGCTTAAGCTTAGCTTATTTACCAGTTTCCTTTTTTTGTAAAGCTCTGCTATCAACTTTCCTAAGATTTATTCATGGATTGGCTTCAAATGTTCTATTCTTGAACTCTTAGGGCACCTCTCTGAGTCTTGAAGTTATTCGGTGTCAATTTTATTACTTCTCAGTCTAAGTTGTACTGCCCTCCATGACGCACCGGAAGCCTCTGGCTGTGTGTGACATTTTATTTTATTTATTTATTTTTTATTATTATACTTTAGGTTTTAGGGTACATGTGCACAATGTGCAGGTTTGTTACATATGTATCCATGTGCCATGTTGGTTTGCTGCACCCATTAACTCGTCATTTAGCATTAGGTATATCTCCTAATGCTGTCCCTCCCCCCTCCCCCAACCCCACAACAGTCCCTGGAGTGTGATGTTCCCCTTCCTGTGTCCATGAGTTCTCATTGTTCAATTCCCACCTATGAGTGAGAACATGCAGTGTTTGGTTTTTTGTCCTTGTGATAGTTTACTGAGAATGATGATTTCCAGTTTCATCCATGTCCCTACAAAGGACATGAACTCATCATTTTTTATGGCTGCATAGTATTCCATGGTGTATATGTGCCACATTTTCTTAATCCAGTCTATCTTTGTTGGACATTTGGGTTGGTTCCAACTCTTTGCTATTGTGAATAGTGCCACAATAAACATACGTGTGCATGTGTCTTTATAGCAGCATGATTTATAGTCCTTTGGGTATATACCCAGTAATGGGATGGCTGGGTCAAATGGTATTTCTAGTTCTAGATCCCTGAGGAATCGCCACACTGACTTCCACAATGGTTGAACTAGTTTACAGTCCCACCAACAGTTTAAAGTGTTCCTATTTCTCCACATCCTCTCCAGCACCTGTTGTTTCCTGACTTTTTAATGATGGCCATTCTAACTGGTGTGAGATGGTATCTCATTGTGGTTTTGATTTGCATTTCTCTGATGGCCAGTGATGATGAGCATTTTTTCATGTGTTTTTTGGCTGCATAAATGTCTTCTTTTGAGAAGTGTCTGTTCATGTCCTTCGCCCACTTGTTGATGGGGTTGTTTGTTTTTTTCTTGTAAATTTGTTTGTGTTCATTGTAGATTCTGGATATTAGCCCTTTGTCAGATGAGTAGGTTGCAAAAATTTTCTCCCATTCTGTAGGTTGCCTGTTCACTCTGATGGTAGTTTCTTTTGCTGTGCAGAAACTCTTTAGTTTAATTAGATCCCATTTGTCAATTTTGGCTTTTGTTGCCATTGCTTTTGGTGTTTTAGACATGAAGTCCTTGCCCATGCCTATGTCCTGAATGGTATTGCCTAGGTTTTCTTCTAGGGTTTTTATGGTTTTAGGTCTAACATGTAAGTCTTTAATCCATCTTGAATTAATTTTTGTATAAGGTGTAAGGAAGGGATCCAGTTTCAGCTTTCTACATATGGCTAGCCAGTTTTCCCAGCACCATTTATTAAATAGGGAATCCTTTCCCCATTGCTTGTTTTTGTCAGGTTTGTCAAAGATCAAATAGTTGTAGATATGTGGCATTATTTCTGAGGGCTCTGTTCTGTTCATTGATCTATGTCTCTGTTGTGGTACCAGTACCATGCTGTTTTGGTTACTGTAGCCTTGTAGTATAGTTTGAAGTCAGGTAGCATGATGCCTCCAGCTTTGTTCTTTTGGCTTAGGATTGACTTGGTGATGCGGGCTCTTTTTGGGTTCCATATGAACTTTAAAGTAGTTTTTTCCAATTCTGTGAAGAAAGTCATTGGTAGCTTGATGGGGATGGCATTGAATCTATAAATTACCTTGGGCAGTATGGCCATTTTCACAATATTGATTCTTCCAACCCATGAGCATGGAATGTTCTTCCATTTGTTTGTATCCTCTTTTATTTCATTGAGCAGTGGTTTGTAGTTCTCCTTGAAGAGGTCCTTCACATCCCTTGTAAGTTGGATTCCTAGGTATTTTATT
Source organism: Symphalangus syndactylus (assembly GCF_028878055.3). Taxonomy (NCBI): domain Eukaryota; kingdom Metazoa; phylum Chordata; class Mammalia; order Primates; family Hylobatidae; genus Symphalangus; species Symphalangus syndactylus. The sequence continues at coordinate 99,530,476 of NC_072427.2, forward strand.
CTCTTTGAAGCAATTGTGAATGGGAGTTCACTCATGATTTGGCTCTCTGTTTGTCTGTGATTGGTGTACAAGAATGCTTGTGATTTTTGTACATTGATTTTGTATCCTGAGACTTTGCTGAAGTTGCTAATCAGCTTAAGGAGATTTTGGGCTGAGACAATGGGGTTTTCTAGATATACAATCGTGTCATCTGCAAACAGAGACAATTTGACTTCCTCTTTTACTAATTGAATACCCTTATTTCCTTCTCCTGCCTGATTGCCCAGGCCAGAACTTCCAGCACTATGTTGAATAGTGGTGAGAGAGGGCATCCCTGTCTTGTGCCAGTTTTCAAAGGGAATTCTTCCAGTTTTTGCCCATTCAGTATGATATTGGCTGTGGGTTTGTCATAGATAGCTCTTATTATTTTGAGATACGTCCCATCAATACCTAATTTTTTGAGAGTTTTTAGCATGAAGCGTTGTTGAATTTTGTCAAAGGCCTTTTCTGCATCTGTTGAGATAATCATGTGGTTTTTGTCTTTGGTTTTGTTTATATGCTGGATTACATTTATTGATTTGCATATGTTGAACCAGCCTTGCATCCCAGGGATGAAGCCCACTTGATCATGGTGTATAAGCTTTTTGATGTGCTGCTGGATTCGGTTTGCCAGTATTTTATGGAGGATTTTTGCATCAGTGTTCATCAAGGATATTGGTCTGAAATTCTCTGTTTTGGTTGTGTCTCTGCCAGGCTTTGGTATCAGGACGATGCTGGCCTCATAAAATGTGTTAGGGAGGATTCCCTCTTTTTCAATTGATTGGAATCGTTTAGAAAGGAATGGTACCAGTTCCTCCTTGTACCTCTGGTAGAATTTGGCTGTGAATCCATCTGGTCCCGGACTCTTTTCGGTTGGTAAGCTATTGATTATTGCCACAATTTCAGAGCCTGTTATTGGTCTATTCAGAGATTCAACTTCTTCCTGGTTTAGTCGTGGGAGGGTGTATTTGTCGAGGAATTTATCCATTTCTTCTAGATTTTCTGGTTTATTTGCCTAGAGGTGTTTGTAGTATTCTTTGATGGTAGATTGTATTTCTGTGGGATCGGTGGTGATATCCCCTTTTTCATTTTTTATTGCATCTATTTGATTCTTCTCTCTTTTCTTCTTTATTAGTCTTGCTAGCAGTCTATCAATTTTGTTGATCTTTTCAAAAAACCAGCTCCTGGATTCATTAATTTTTTGAAGGGTTTTTTGTGTCTCTATTTCCTTCAGTTGTGCTCTGATTTTAGTTATTTCTAGCCTTCTGCTAGCTTTTGAATGTGTTTGCTCTTGCTTTTCTAGTTCTTTTAATTGTGATGTTAGGGTGTCAATTTTGGATCTTTCCTGCTTTCTCTTGTGGGCATTTAGTGCTATAAATTTCCCTCTACACACTGCTTTGAATGTGTCCCAGAGATTCTGGTATGTTGTGTCTTTGTTCTCGTTGGTTTCAAAGAACATCTTTATTTCTGCCCTCATTTCATTATGTACCCAATAGTCATTCAGGAGCAGGTTGTTCAGTTTCCATGTAGTTGAGTGGTTTTGAGTGAGTTTCTTAATCCTGAGTTCTAGTTTGATTGCACTGTGGTCTGAGAGACAGTTTGTTATAATTTCTGTTCTTTTACATTTGCTGAGGAGAGCTTTACTTCCAACTATGTGGTCAATTTTGGAATAGGTGTGGTGTGGTGCTGAAAAAAATTTATATTCTGTTGATTTGGGGTGGAGAGTTCTATAGATGCCTATTAGGTCCACTTTGTGCAGAGCTGAGTTCAATTCCTGGATATCCTTGTTAACTTTCTGTCTCGTTGATCTGTCTAATGTTGACAGTGGGGTGTTAAAATCTCCCATTATTATTGTGTGGGAGTTTAAGTCCCTTTGTAGGTCACTCAAGACTTGCTTTATGAATCTGGGTGCTCCTGTGTTGGGTGCATATATATTTAGGATAGTTAGCTCTTCTTGTTGAATTGATCCCTTTACCATTATGTAATGGCCTTCTTTGTCTCTTTTGATCTTTGTTGGTTTAAAGTCTATTTTATCAGAGACTAGGATTGCAACCCCTGCCTTTTTTTGTTTTCCATTTACTTGATAGATCTTCCTCCATCCCTTTGAGTCTATGTGTGTCTCTGCGCATGAGATGGGTTTCCTGAATACAGCACACTGATGGGTCTTGACTCCTTATCCAATTTGCCAGTCTGTGTCTTTTAATTGGAGCATTTAGCCCATTTACATTTAAAGTTAATATTGTTATGTGTGAATTTGATCCTGTCATTATGATGTTAGTTGGTTATTTTGCTCATTAGTTGATGCAGTTTCTTCCCAGCCTCGATGGTCTTTACAATTTGGTATGTTTTTGCAGTGGCTGGTACTGGTTGTTCCTTTCCATGTTTAGTGCTTCCTTCAGGAGCCCTTTCAGGGCAGGCCTGGTGGTGACAAAATCACTCAGCATTTGCTTGTCTGTAAAGTATTTTATTTTTCCTTCACTTATGAAGCTTAGTTTGGCTGGATATGAAATTCTGGGTTGAAAATTCTTTTTTTTAAGAATGTTGAATATCGGCCCCCACTCTCTTCTGGCTTGTAGAGTTTCTGCTGAGAGATCAGCTGTTATTCTGAGGGGCTTCCCTTTGTGGATAACCCTACCTTTCTCTCTGGCCGCCCTTAACATTTTTTGCTTCATTTCAACTTTGGTGAATCTGACAATTATGTGTCTTGGAGTTGCTCTTCTCGAGGCGTATCTTTGTGGCGTTCTCTGTATTTCCTGAATCTGAATGTTGGCCTGCCTTGCTAGATTGGGGAAGTTCTCCTGGATAATATCTTGCAGAGTGTTTTCCAACTTGATTCCATTCTCCCCATCACTTTCAGGTACACCAATCAGACGTAGGTTGGTCTTTTCACATAGTCCCATATTTCTTGGAGGCTTTGTTTGTTTCTTTTTATTCTTTTTTCTCTATACTTCCCTTCTCACTTCATTTCATTCATTTCATCTTCCATCACTGTTACCCTTTCTTCCAGTTGATTGCATCGGCTCCCGAGGCTTCTGCAATCTTCGCGTAGTTCTCGATACTTGGCTTTCAGCTCCATCAGCTCCTTTAAGCCCTTCTCTCCATTGGTTATTCTAGTTATCCATTCATCTAATTTTTTTTCAAAGTTTTTAACTTCTTTGCTATTGTTTTGAATTTCCTCCCGTAGCTCAGAGTAGTTTGATCGTCTGAAACCTTCTTCTCTCAACTCATCAAAGTCATTCTCGGTCCAGCTTTGTTCTGTTGCTGGTGAGGAACTGCGTTCCTTTGGAGGAGGAGAGGTGCTCTGCTTTTTAGAGTTTCCAGTTTTTCTGCTCTGTTTTTTCCCCATCTTTGTGGTTTTATCTACTTTTGGTCTTTGATAATGGTGATGTACAGATGGGGTTTTGGTGTGGATGTCCTTTCTGTTTGTTAGTTTTTCTTCTACCAGACAGAACCCTCAGCTGCAGGTCTGTTGGAGTTTGCTCGAGGTTCACTCCAGACCCTGTTTGGCTGGGTGTCAGCAGCGGTGGCTGCAGAACAGCAGATTTTCATGAGACCACAAATTCAGCTGTCTGATAGTTCCTCTGGAAGTTTTGTCTCAGAGGAGTACCTGGCCAAGTGAGGTGTCAGTCTGCCCCTACTCGGGGGTGCCTCCCAGTTAGGCTGCTCAGGGGTGAGGGACCCACTTTAGGAGGCAGTCTGTCTGTTCTCAGATCCCCAGCTGCGTGCTGGGAGAACCACTACTCTCTTCAAAGCTGTCAGGGACATTTAAGTCTGCAGAGGCTCCTGCTGACTTTTTGTTTGTCTGTGCCCTGCCCCCAGAGGTGGAGCCTGCAGAGGCAGGCAGGTCTCCTTGAGCTATGGTGGGCTCCACCCAGTTCGAGCTTCCTGGCTGCTTTGTTTACCTAAGCAAGCCTGGGCAATGGCGGGCGCCCCACCCCCAGCCTCGCTGCTGCCTTGCAGTTTGATCTCAGATGGCTGTGCTAGCAATCAGTGAGACTCCGTGGCATAGGACCCTCCGAGCCCGGTGCGGGACACAATCTCCTGGTGTGCCGTTTTCCAGGCCCGTTGGAAAAGTGCAGTATTAGGATGGGGCTGACCCGATTTTCCAGGTGCCATCTGTTACCCCTTTCTTTGACTAGGAAAGGGAACTCCCTGACCCCTTGCGCTTCCCGAGTGAGGCAATGCCTCGCCTTGCTTCGGCTTGCGCACAGTGCGCTTCACCGACTGTCCTGCACCCACTGTTTGGCACTCCCTAGTGAGATGAACCCGGTACCTCAAATGGAAATGCAGAAATCACCCGTCTTCTGTGTCACTCACGCTGGGAGCTGTAGACTGGAGCTGTTCCTATTAGGCCATCTTGGCCCCACCCCTATCTTTGATGTCTTTCCATTCTTCTCTTGATTCTCTTGAAGCCTCTGCTTCAATAAATACATACTAGGTCCTTTGAGCAATCTCTTAATTCTTCTCCTACTTTGTATTTTTTCTTCATGATTCATTTCACTAACCC